>NW_026555325.1:31995000-34395000 GCF_021234165.1 Pteronotus mesoamericanus | reverse complement strand
GAGGAAATATTAAAACACACACACACAGACTTAACGTTGAAACTTAATGTAGCACAAACGGCAAGAAAAAAGTGATTTTAAAGGACCTTTGGCTATACATAGGAAAGGATGTTTAATGGATTAATCATTCAGTTGAATGATTAATGTAATTTACAAGTTTTTAGGTGGGTGTGCTCTTTTTGAGAATGAAGTGCAGTCCCCCTTTATCCTCGGGGATATGTGTCTTCCAAGGCCTCCAGTGGATCCTTGAAACTGAGGATACTACCAAACACTGTATATGCTGTGCTTTTTCCTGTACATACATACCTATGATAAAGTTTAATTAATAAGTTAGGCACAGTAAGAGATTAACAATAATAATAAAGCAGAACCTTTGTAATATACTATGATAAAAGTTGTGTAAAGGTGGCCTCTTTCTCTCCGAACCTATCTGATAACTGAGCTACTCCGTGACTTGCAGGCAGGCAGCTTGTTCAGCGTGGAGGTGCTGGATGCAGAGGTAATTCCTATCCCGGACCGGACAGAGCGAGACAGTGTGAGGTGTCATCATGCTACTCAGAACAGTGTGTCATTTAAAACTTAATTTTTTCTGGAATTTTTGACTTAATATTTTTGGACATCAGTTGACCGCAGGTATCCTAAACTGCAGGAAGCAAAACCACAGATAAAGAACTAGATAGAGTAAGATACTGTGTTGCAAACATAAAAATTAGAAAACAGCAGAGAAATAATAAAACTAAGTGAAAAATGTTTTAAAAGAAGAACTAAATAAAACATGAAACTCAGGTACAACAAATGTAGTTGACCAAGTTTGTGAAAATTATTGTATTTCTGTATTGGAGGAATGTATAGGTCAGTAGTTTGTTAGGGATTTTACTAGTATAAGAAGAAAAATATTTTGCTTTTGAGTCTTCTCCAAAGTAAATTGCATAGAATTCTTAAATAAGTTTGAAATCTCACTTAAAAGCCTTTGAGATGGTATAATTTTACATCACAGAACAGAACCATTAATAGGAGAGAGAAGTTAGTTTTAAGGTAACCACATTCATTGGGGGCTAAAATTAAATGCTAAAAATGTTTAATTTGATAGAAGTTCTGCATCATTCCAAATATGTGTACAAATTGTATTTTCTACGAAAGCTGAGGATTCCAAGAACTTTTTACATATAGATATTGAAAGTATGCCTCTACATATTTAATATTGGTGGTAATCATATGTATTTTTAGGATTATAAGTGAATTTTTTTCACCTATCTGTAGTTCAATCTTAATCAAATTTGTAGTTAAGAAGAGATTTATTTTTGCCCAAATTTGGAATAAGTTTATGACAACATTTAGTTAAGTTTTATCATATTACCTCTGTAACTTGCACTTTGGGCACAGCTCAGATCAGAGCCAGAACCCCCTTCCCCCATCCCCCAAAAAACTAGATACCTTTCATCATTAACATAACTATATGTGAAGCTTCTGTTCACTTATAATTTGCCAGCTCCATTTGAAAAGTAAGTCCTCTTACTCATGATTAATCAATTTTCCTGCATTTAAATACAGATTGATGTTTTGCCCTTGTTGTCTCTTTGTATCCTCAAAACTCCTTTGTAACAACTGTGTTCCCTCAAAGAGTCAGAAAATTCCTTCTTTTGCTGTTGTATATTTTTCTGATTAGTCTACTTAAATACACTTAATGCTCTTTTTTATTTTGCCAGATATTTCAAAAATGTTGATTATCTCTAATGGCAAACTTCTTTGGCTGGGAAAATTGATCTCATCTATTTTAAGCTAGTAAAAATACACTGGCAATAAAATAAAAGAGCTAGGTTTGACCTTTGAGTGACTTTTTTGTCTCCTTCTAACTGATTTGGGGCCCCTTAAAAAAACTGACAGTTCTCGAATCACTCTCATGCTTATGAATATCCTGAACCACTTATAAATTAGTATCTCTGAAAAGCCCCACGTTACAATCAGGAAATATAAAAACAAGGGACTCACTGATCACACAGGCTGCACTTCAGAGTTCTTAAAGCACACGTCCGATCTGGTCCTTGGCTTTGCAGGTCTAGGGACTTGATTTGTTTCAGTTCAGCTGAAGCTGTGTGTAATATTTTACAAACTTTTAAGAGTCTAATTTGTAAACTAGAATGCAAGTCCTCTTGTTTACAGTAGAATGTGTCCATGGTATATAAATAAATAGTGGTCAAGGCCTATACTCAGGAGTCAGGAAGCCAGGGTTTGACTCCTGACTGTACCACTTCTTGGTTGTGTGACCCCGATTAGGCAAGTTACTAAATTACGCTGAGACTGTTCACTCAGCTATAAATATGTGGACAATACAATAGAACCTCCTTCACAGGGTTGTGAAGGTTAAACGAACTTATACATATAAAATGCCAAAACTGCTTAGCCCCTACTAAGTGCTTAATTAATGTCGGCAATTCTTTAAATTTGGAGTGTTACAGCATTTGTAGCCACTCAAGAGACAAAATCACAGAAGGGAAAGTTGTTTGGTGAGTGTAAAATTAGAAATGTAAATGTTCTTTAGGAAATCACTTGTAGAATTTCTAATGGACATCCCCAATTGAGGATACTTCTGTTTCCTTGATCAATAGCCAGTTTATTAGTTCCTCTGTATGGTTGCAGAAAAACGATAAATAATTATGGCGTTTCTTGTAAGGACAGATAAGAATGTGAGATAATAGGGGGATCTGCCTATTTAGCATCACAGACCTCTCAGCTCTAGAATGTGCAACAGAATTCTTAATGAAACAAGAAGAACCAGCCACATGAGTTGAGATTTTCAGATCCAATTCTTCCTTTCATTCTGAATTTACGCGTCCCAGGCAATGGCTTATTTTAATGCCATTCCGGCAGAGCGCTTCTCTACCTGCTTTCTTATTATGGATGATAGAGTTGCTTTCACATTCTGACTAAGAAACTAAGGAGGCAAGAAACCTTCATAAGGTGCCTGGTATGTGGCCTGCATTTGAAGTCCCACAGAGCCCATCGGGTAAGGTCAGTGCATTTTCTTGCCACAGGAGTGTGGGAAAGATAAATAAATAGCGATCTTTGACTCTCCTGATCTTCATGAAAATTGGCTATTTTTTCCTAGTAAAATAAACCACTTTGGTTTGCCTTAGAGTACAGAGAACAGATCACATCTTCATTTAATTATATTCAATCACATTTTATAGTCCTCTTAATAAAGTTTTATAATACACTCTTCAGATCATAATTATATCTGCTTGAAGGCAGTTATTTGCAGATTATTTTACCATTTCTGTGTTGGTTTTACTCAGAAAATGACATGAGAGTATGCCAGTTGTCTACCAGAATGCCGCCTTCTTTCCATAAGTTCGAGGATAGTGGGGGCACTTGGCTGGCCTTCTATAGACTAGTTAGTTCCCAGTCTCCTTGTAGCTCAGTTTAGGTCGCATGACCAAATCCTTGTCAATGGAATGTGAATGAAGGCCAACTCCAGGTCTAGGCCTTAAAATGTTGGATGTGTGCTCCCCTCAGGAGCTATTTTTCTTCCAGAGAATCTATTAATAATTAACACAAGGACAGTACCCTAGGGGACAGTGGAGCAACAGTAGGGCAGGAACTTGCATCTCTGAAGGACTCTGGGGAAGGGAGCACCGAGCGACCTTGCTGTTTACCCTCGGCCTGGTACATAAGAGAGAAATAAACCTTCAGATGTTCTTGAAGCTACTGTATTTGAGCTGCCATGTTTCGGTCATAGCAGCTTAGTTTTCTACCCTAGCAAATAGACATTTTCTGTACTGACTCCTTTATATCTATTTGGAGTTTATACCTTCTGTGTTTTGAGCACTGCTTTATAGGATGAAAAGAGCTTCTAATCAATAGAATCAGTAGATTCAGATACTACTATCAGGTGTCACTACTTTAGATTCTTCATATGTATAATGAAGATCATTAATGTACGAGGTCTGTCCAGAAGATATTCAGCCTTCAATATGAAAAATAGAGACATTTATTGAAGATACAAGAAATATTGTTCACAGAACAATGACGCCTCAGTCCCCTTCAAAGTAGGCAGCTTGGGACCTCACACAGTTTTTCCAATTGCTATCAGCTGTCCCATCCTATTTTCCTGAATTTCATCGGCAGCCTGAAATATCTTCCCTTTCAAAAGTGATTTTAGTTTTGGAAAAAATCAGAGGTCACAGGGTGTCAAATCCGGGCTGTAGGGGGGCTGAGTCACCTGGGTGATTTGACATTTTGCCACAAGTCTGAACGAGACGTGATTCATGAGTGGGAACGTTTTTGTGATGAAGCTGCCAATCACCAGTTGACCATAGCGGCAGCCTTCTGAATCATCCAAATAGTTTCCACAGAGGAATGTTCAAGCTTAACACAAAATCTGATGCAGATTTGTTGCTCTACTCGCTCAGTCATTTTGCATGCCACAGCCACACAGTGCTCATGCTCACTCAGCGGCGTCTACTGCTCCCACTGACTAGTACTGTGAAGCTGTCATTTTTAGGCATGTGCATTCCAGCCCACTCCTCTTGGCTGCCTGGTTACATCAATGTTCCACAATTCCGTTCTCGTTATATTAACAATGGCTGGACTTTTTCCAGACAGACCGCATATAAACTGCATACAAAAATGCGTTAATGCACAAGGTAACTACAATTGAACAGGATGTATTATTTCAGGAACTGATAAACGACTGGTTCCTGTAGATGAGAAGATAAATCATTTTCTATGATCTAAGGAATTGAAATCTGTATCTGCTATAACAGGTTTCAATTGTAATGGCAAAAACAATTGGAAACACTTTAAATATCCATCAATATAGGAAAATGGTAAAACAAATTATTCATCCATACAAAAGAATACCTTCAGCCATTGAAAAGAATAAAGTACATCTATGTGAGCTGGCATAGAAGATTTCTTACTTTGTGAAAAAGTAATTGGCAGAACAAAATGTATAGTATGGTCACAAATGTAACCTCAACTGGTATGTTTCCTTCCAAATAGTTGTATTTGTGTATATGTATACATCTACATATATTTTAACACAAATGTGGTTATAATTAATTGTTATGCAATTTTTTACTTAAATAATTGAATTAAAGATTTGAAGGCAATGTAAAAATGAACCTAGAATTACATCACACCTAAGAATTTTTATATATTCTTTTAAGCCAAGACTGGAGGAGTGAAAAGGATCCAGCCATCAAAAGAAGTAGGCAGAAGAAACAGCAAATATAGAGGCTTTGAGGCAAGAAAGATCCTGGTGTTTTGAGGAACAGGCAGGAGGTTGGAGTGGCTAAAGTGTAATGAGTACAAGATTCTCAATTACGCAGGGCTTTGTATGTATGAGGTAGTGGTAGGATTTTATTAACTTAAATGGATAGCCACGGGAGGGTTTTAAACATGAGAGGCATACAATCTTATTTATATTTTTAAGGATCACCTGGAATCTTGACCCATCTGCTATCCTACCCAGTCCTCCCAGCTGTGAGGACGAAGCAAAGTGCTGGTGGATGTGCAGAGGGCAGATGGAGCAGAGACCCCGGGGGCAGCAAATGGCAATGTCAGAGGCTAGAGGAGTGCACCGGACCTGGATTACTGTCCAGGGCAGCGCTGTCCCATAGAAACATAATGTGGGCCATGTACGTAATTTAAATTTTTCTAGCAGCCATGTTTTTTAAAAGAAATAAGTCATTTTAATAATGTATTTTATTTAACCCTATAAATCCAAATATCAATATTTTAACATGTAATCACCTAAAAATTATTAAGGTATTTTAGATATTTTTCTTTCATACTAAGTCTTCAAAATCTGTAGTGTATTTTATACCTACAATATATCGCAATTCAAAGTAGTCACGTTTCCAATACTCAAGAGCCACACGTGGCTTAGTGGCTACTATAATGAACAGTGCAGGTGTAGGGCTTTACCTTTCCTCCCAAGGAATTTAGCCTGAAATCTCATCCCCATTTGATTTCAACAAATCTCATAAAAAACCCACTTTACTCAGATTGGTTGTATTTTTATTTAAAGCTGAATGTTAAAAGTGTATGATAAATCCTCATTTCTGTTTTAAAAAAAAGTTTAAGGGGCTTATTGACTAAAGGATGACAGGAAGGACTAGTTAATGTAGTACCAATAAAATTGACTCTTGCCCTGGCTAGGTAGCTCAATTGGTTAGAATAAGCATCGTCCTGATAAACCAACATTGTGGGTTTGATCCCCAGTTAGGGCACATAGAAGAATCAACCAATGAATACATAAACAAGTGGAACAAGAGCTCTCTCTCTCTCTCAAATCAATCAATCAATAAAAAGATCAACTCTTAACTTGGACTTAGTACAAATGGAAAGATGCAATTTGGTTTGATCTGCTTGCTAGAGGAAGACACTGATGGATTGGATGAGAAGAGGGAAAGGAGAAATTAATCATGACCCCTATTCTGGGAATATATCCAAAGAAATCCAAAATACTAATTCAGAAGAATGTAGACACCCCCATGTTTCTGGGCTCTCTATTCTCTTCCATTGATCTGTTTGTCTATTCTTTCACCAATACCATGCTTTCTTGATTATGGTAGCTTTATATTAAGTCTCGAAGTCAGGTAGTGTCACTTACATTCAAAACAGATTCTTGATTTCCACCTTGCATTGCAGCATTGTTTACAATAGCCAAAATATGGAAGCATCTCAAGTTGCTTCCATTAATAGATGAGCAGATAAAAAAAGTTTTGATACATTTACATGATGGAATATTAGTCAGCCATAAAAAAAGAATGAAATCTTACTTCTTGCAACAGCACGGATGGACCTAGAGGGTATTGTGCTAAATGAAATAAGACAACAGAGAAAGATAAATACCCCATGATTTCACTTAGATGTGGAATCTAAAGAACAAAATAAAAAAAATTAAAACAGACTCAATACAGAGAACAAATGGATGGTTGCCAGAGGAAAGGGGGATTGTGGGACTGGGCAGAAAAGTTGAAGGGATTAAGAAGTACAAATTGGCAGTTACAGAACAGTCACAATGATGTGAATTATAGCATAGGGAAGAATAAACTCAATAATATCATGATGACTATGCATGGGGCCGAGGGGATACTTGAAATATCTGTGGGACCCCTTTGTAAAGTATATGGTTGTCTAACCACTATGCTGTATGCCTGAAACTAATACAGAGTAATATTGAATGTAAACTGTAATTGAAAAAAAATACCTTGTGTCAAAAAAAAAAATGACTCCTAAATTTGTAGCATGAGCTAGTGGATGCATGATGGTGTCATTTACTGAGATGGGGAAGCAGCAGGTATAAAATGTGTGTGAAGGTGGAAATCAAGAATCTGTTTTGAATGTAAGTGACACTACCTGACTTCGAGACTTAATATAAAGCTACCATAATCAAGAAAGCATGGTATTGGTGAAAGAATAGACAAACAGATCAATGGAAGAGAATAGAGAGCCCAGAAATAGCCACGTATGTATAGTCAACTGATCTTTGACAAAGGAGCAAATACAATACAATGGAGCAAAGATAGTCTTTTCAACAAATGGTGCTGGCACAACTTGAAGTCCACATGCAAAAAAAAAAAAAAAAACGGAATCTAGACACAGACCTTACACCCTTCACTAAAAGTAACTCAAAATGTATCAGAGACCTAAATGTAAAATACAAAACTATCAAACTCCTAGAAGATAACAAAGGAGAAAATCCAGATGACCTTGGGTATGGTGATGACATTTTAGATACAACACTAAAGACACAATCCATAGAAGAGAGAATTGACGAGCTGGACTGCCTTAAAAGTAAGAGCTGCTTTTCTGCAAAAGACACTGTCAAGACAATGGGACAAACCACAGACTGGGAGAAAATATTTGCAAGAGACATATCTGATAATGAACTGTAACCCAAAATATAAAAAGAACTCTAAAAACTCAACAATAAGAAAACAAACAACCCAATTTAAAAATGTTTAAAATGTAGGTTCAAGATGCCCTTTAAACACCTTTGGGTGGATATTAAGATGACCAGTAGCTGCCTGTGTCTGAAGCTCAGAAGAAAGTTTGAGGCAGCAAATAATATAAATTTAGAATCATCACTCTTTGGTGGTATTTAAAACCTGGGGACAGGAATAAATCACCCAGACTCTAGAGAGAGCATAGAAACGGAAGAGGAGAAGGCCCAGTAGCGAGCCTGATACAGATGTCAAGGAAAGGAGCAAGGTCAGCTAAAGAGGCTGAATGAAGTAGCTGATGATGTAAGAACAAACCAGGAGACTATGGTGTCAGAGTAGCTGGAAGTCAATTTCCAAAAGAAAACAAAGGCTGCCAAACAGTTGTAAAATGAAGATGTGCTGGTTGACAAGTTCTGTTTCATTTAAAAGCAGGTTTGGATTACTCTTTTGAGAAATTTTGCTATAAAGGAGACAAGAAAAATGTGGTGGAGGCTGGAGGGAGATGTTCTGGCGAAAGGATGTGTTGGTTGGTTGGTTGGTTGGTTGGTTGGTTGGTTGGTTGGTTGGTGTGGGGATTTTTAGCAATGGGAGATGATAGAGCGTGTCTGGATGCTGATACCAATGCTTCTGGAGGGGAGAGTTTGAGGCTGATGAAACAATAGAGAAAGGAGGAAACAGAAGAAGTGGGATCCTTGAGAAGTTATGTGGTTAGTGGGTAAGATGTGGAACACAGGTTCAGGGACTGGCTTTTGGTAGATGCTTCTTTCATGGAAACAGAAGAGAAGACAGGGGAGACATGGGTAGATGTGTAGTTTGTTGTCTCTGAAGTTTGAATAAAAGCCATCAGCAGAGGTGTGTGGAGAGCCTAGGTTTGAAGGGAAGGTAGAAGCCTCTTCAACTTGTTTTTCTTTAAACCAAGGGTCCACAGGCTAGCACAGAATCATGGAAGCCTCTGTTTCATAACTACTAGGGTGGTCAGTGACGTGGGCTGTGAAAGAATTCACAAAGAGGAGAAAGTACAGAGAGTAATTTTATTTTTGCTTCCCCAAGGGTGGGAAAGGGCTAGGTGCGGAGATACGTACCAGCCCTGAGAGGTTAGGGCTTTTGAGCTTTTGTTGGGTAATGGGGTGGCTGTCGAGCAGGATGTTTCCGTTGGGCTGCGATTGGTTTTAATGTTATCTTCGAGTGCAGGGTCCGGTCGCCAGTTGTCCAATCATTGGGGTCTGGTATGTCCTGTTTCGTGGGTTCCCAGAGCCTCTGTGCCATCAGGGCACTTCTAGTAATTTCCTAGTCCTGAGGATAAAGGCTCATA
The DNA here is from genome assembly GCF_021234165.1 of Pteronotus mesoamericanus. NCBI lineage: Eukaryota > Metazoa > Chordata > Mammalia > Chiroptera > Mormoopidae > Pteronotus > Pteronotus mesoamericanus. The sequence continues at coordinate 34,385,736 of NW_026555325.1, read as the reverse complement.
AAACAATTCAGGTCAGTCATGCTTGGAGGTCCAGCCAGCTCTGGGAAAGAGGGACTGAGAAAGGGGCATTTGTCCTATTATTGTTCCCTCGGGTTTTCGAGATGAATTTATTCTTAATGGCCTAGACCTGTTCTGGTTCTGGGGAGTAGGAGCAAAGTTCTCTTCTTCTGGAACTACATCCTGCAGATTATGGATGCAGAGCTGTCCCATGCCAGTGGATCTGGGTGTGGGTCATTAAGAGGGAGAGAGTGGCACGGGACAGCCTGAAAGGCGAGAGCTGTAGGCAGGGGTCATTTGCGAAAAGAGTCTCCTAGAGCTTGGATGCTTCGTTGGATGAAAGACATATGATATCTTAAGAGACATGGTCTGAGAGCAACAATACAGAAAAGCGCTATGATAGGACCCAGGAAAGGAGTCAGCCAAGAAAACCAGGTCCAGATGTTGGTTTTAAAAATCCCACCAGTCAAATCTCTTGTGGCCCTTTCTTTATAGAATTTATTGGCTTTGTCAATGACATTTCTTAGATTATTTTCTATTTTTCCATATTGATTAACAAAAACCCCAACAATCCTCGTTAAGCATAGCACAGGTCACTCCCTAGATAGCTGTTGGTAAGTCCAGGGCTCACCTCTTCTGTAGGACTGCTCCTGCTAGGGAGGTGACTGGTGCTTGTGAGGTATTACTTTGGTTGGTTACGTCAATTATCTGTTGAGTAATTTCTAAGGGTAGCTGCTGGGCTATAAAAATGGAGTTTAAAAGGCCTCCGATGCCAGTTCCTACTCCGGCTAGAATGCCAATTATGATGATTACAGCTAAGGTCCCCCTTTTGAATCTCATGGGTTGGGAGTATCAGGGGCGAGGGATGCTGTCATTGACAAGGGTGAGTTTGGGAATAAAATAAGCAACAGTACAAGTGCCCATCCAATTAGCAGGTAAACAGAGATGAGCCTTATCCCTGCAGAAGGAATAGGTGTGATTTTATGAGTTTAGGCAAATATCAGTAGTGATATTGAAGTAGGGCTCGGATAATCCTTTACTGGATGTCTCAGTGCCCTCGTAGATGGTAGCTAGCTCCATGTCTGCCAGTCACGGGAGACACGCAATATGAGCTGGGATAGAAGGGAAATTGAAGGCCCATTTGAAGGAAGGAATAGTGAAGTCCCAGACAATATCATAATTTTGGGGCGCAAACAAATTTTACGGTTATTGGTTCATCCTTTGTTATGTGTCTGGAACCAGAAGTTATGGTACTTGAAGGGGTAATTAACTCCCAAAATAACTAACTTGTCTCCATGTGGTAGTTATTTTGGGGGGGAGGGGGAGATATAGGTTCTGTAAAAGGGAGAGGCAGAGTAGTAGTTAGGGCTAGTTGAGGAAGCAGTATGTGAGGAGACCCACGTCCTAGAAGAAGACAGGGGAAAGGAGTGACTGCAGCTCTTAGACGTGTTAGAAAAAGATGTGACTGATGGTCCTAGTCTAGTCTCAGCTGCTAGGCAGAGGGGCGCTTGGCTGAAGAGATCTATGGAGGAGAATACTGTCCTCAGAGATTATAATGGGCTTGTTGGTGTAGGTGAGTGAGAAATATGCGGTCCGCTGTGTGCTTGACCATTTCATTAACAGCCCATCCAGGTCAACTGAGATAGGTGGGGCCTGGGTAGGTCTCCAACTGGCTCCATTCTGAAGGAGGGATAAGAATTGCTGTTAGTCCCTCTTTGGGAGAGGTGTTGGTGCAGATGCAGCAGTTCTTGTAGGGCTGAGTAGCCTTATTGTTAAAACAAAACAAAACAAAACAAAAACAACTAAGGGCTTCCTGAACTGTAGGTAGGTAGGGGTGTTTGTTGCTAGAGAGCGTTTCCAGAAGGAATAATAATTAGGAGGAGTAAAACTAGGGTTCCCAGCAAGGACAGAAGAGATCCCTTACCTGGACTGGCGCGGAGTTGTAAAAGAAGGGGAATTACCCAGTAGTATCAGGTACTTGGAGCTTATGTGTCTACGGCTGGACTTTGGTGAGTGGGAGTTTGGTGTCCGAAATTGGCTGGCAGGTGTAGGAGGGAAGAGTGGAGTCCTCGGGCAGTTCCTCCTGTGGAAAGTTCTTAGATGGGACAATGGGTTCGAGTCAGGAGAGATGTATCCACGATGGAAGTCTTGAGAGCTTTGCTGCAATGGAGAGAGCCACCCGAGGCTCAGCCAATTCCATGGTGCAAGTGGAGCCCGGTCTGATGCGGCCGGTCAGTCTGAGTCCGGAGGAGGCCCAGGAGCTCCGTGGGCACGGAGGGAGCCCCTCTAGGAGCACCTGCCAATCCTGGAAGGGGAGTTCGATCTTCTCCTTGAGGAGAGGGCAGTTCTTCTTCTGGTGCCCCAACTTTTTGCAACGTGGGCATGGTTCTGGGGGCTGCCGCTTTTTCTTAGGACACTCTTTACTCCAGTGACCCTTTTGTTCGCAGTTGAAGCAAGTCCGGGGCTCCCAGCGCCGCCGATGGCTTCCTGCTGCTGCATCGGGCGCCTCAGGGAAGTCCCCCCCTGCACAGCCCCCGCCCCTCCGTTGCTGAGGCCACCATTTGGAAAACCTCTTTTTGCTCCCAGGATCGTTGTCGATCCAGCTCCCTTTTCTACTCTCGTCTATCCCCATCACGATTGCTAAAGACTTTGAAAGCCAGATCAGCTAGCTCTGATTGTGGGGTCTGAGGGCCTCTTTCTGGCTTTGGAGTTTGTGCCTAGTGTCCTGGGGCTGACTGGGAGGTGACGTGCATCGCTAGGATAGACTGGTCCTTCCTAGAATCAGGGTCTATGTCAGTGTAGAGGTGAAAAGTCTCAGCCTAGAGAGGAAAAGAGCAGGATTCTTATCTGGCCCGTGAGTGATTCCCTAAACCTTGTCGTAATTAACAGGCTTAGTAGTGGCCGGCTTCATTTCCTCCAGGAGGCCGGGGAGCATGTGACCCTGTTTACTGCAGTCATTGGTTCGGTAGCCGCCAACTGGGGACGGCTGTGCTGCCAGCGTGCATGGGTAAGGCTGCCTCCGGTTTATGTTGTCCCCATACTCCTGTGCCTTGGCCCAAATATGGCCTCTCTCTTCCAATTGGTGCACGTAGAAAAGATAATATGAAAATCTCTCCAGGAGAGGTCATAGAAGAGACTGAGATATTTGAACTCTTTTGTAAACTTCGCTGGGTTTGCCGAAAAACTGCAAAGATGGACCTCAGTTTGGGAGAGGTCTAACATTGAAAAGGGAGCCTGGACCCGAATAATGCCCTCCGATCCAGCAGCCTCACGGAGACAGAACTGGGTCGGTCGCAGGCCTAGGAGGTTCATGAAGGAGATGGCCTGAAAGCGTATGGCCCAGAGAAACCCAGTCTGAAGGGGGGCCAGGGAGAGAGATCTGAGGAGAAGTAGGGAGAGGAGATGGAAGAGGAGCAGAAGAGTCACGTGAGGGGGGAAATGGAGGAGGTGCAGAGAGGAGGAGATCATCAGAGTCTTGGGGAGATGGAGGAGGAAGAGAAGTAGGTGTAAGTGAGAACAGGCGACAGGAAGCGTGGAGATCAGGATGGCAGAATTTGGAAAAAGCTTGCATGTAAGGATCCTCAGACCACTTCTCAGAGTAAGACAGTACAAGTCAAGTTGGAGGATAGTATTATAGTTAAGAGATCTGTTCAAGGGCCAGACTTCTTGGTCACCCAGTCTGGATTGAGGCCATGCCGTGTTGTCACAGAAAATTAAGCATTTGGGCTTGTGGTTGGTAAGGCCCCGAGGCTTCAAATTCTTAAGTAGACATCCCAATGGGAAGTCCTTGGGCGAGGTGGACTGAGCATTGCCCATGCTGAGAACTACAAAAAGCAAAGGGAAGGATATTTCCGGGATGAGAGCAACTGAAGAAGGGGAGGATTTAAGGAGGGCGTCCCCAACTCAAATGACCTAGAGGTCTGCGGCCAGAGCTGAGTGGCCTCGAACCTGAGGGCAGACGAAACATGAGGTTCTGCCTCAGAGCTGGCCGTCCTTGGGCCCCGAGAGCAAACCGAACCAGCAGGGAGACGGTTGGAGGCATCCCTGCGAAACCCTGCGAAAGTGATAGGCCCAGTACTGGGGCTTTCGACAATGAGACAAAGGGGTAGGCTATCACTTTTGATAAAATGTTTTCATCCAGAGATTCAGAGAGACTTACCCACTGCTGGCCACGAAGACGGGTGAAGAGGAGGCTGTCTGCAGAATCCAGAGAGACAGAGAAGGATTGGAATCTTCTCTCTGAACCTCGCAGAGACAGGGTTGGGGGTTAGCCCGGGCTGAGCTTCTGCAGCCCACTGCTCCCCTAGTCGCAAGTTGCAGGAGGCTGGAGGAGAGGGAGAAATGGAGAATGTCCCTGTACGGGCCACCAAAAAGTGAGGGTGGTTGCTGACGCAGGCTGTGAAAGAATTCACAAAGAGGAGAAAGTACAGAAAATAAAGGTTTTTAATTTTTGCTTCCTCAAGGGAGGGAAAGGGCTAGGTGTGGAGATACGTACCAGCCCTGGGGGTTAGGGCTTTGGGCTTTTGTCGAGTAATGGGGTGGCTGTCGAGCAGGATGTTTCCGTTGGGCTGCAACTTGTTTTAATGTTATCTTTGAGTGCAGGGTCCGGTCACCGGTTGTCCAATCATTGGGGTCTGGTATGTCCTGTTTCGTGGGTTTCCAGAGCCTCTGTGCCTTCAGGGCGCTTCTAGTAATTTTCTAGTCCTGAGGATAAAGGCTCATAAAACAGTTCGGGTCAGTCATGCTTGGGGGTCCAGCCAGCTCTGGGAAAGAGGGCCTGAGAAAGGGGCTTTTGTCCTTTGAGTAACCCTTTGGTTACCGGATCGTGGGCAGGTGCGGCAGCACTTGGGGCCCGTGCCAACCATCAATTACTTCAGAAGGGTCCGGTCTGTGATCCACGTGGACAGTGACTGTCAGTCCTGGGCGAGTGAGTACCTTCTGACCCTCATGCTCCTGCTCTTTACCTTGTTCCAGGAACTAGGAAATACTGGCACTTCAGGTCACCTCTGATGAGCTCTGCCTTTTATTTTTCTACAATTGTGAAAGATTCCTCAGCTCTTGCTCTCAGGAGGCCTGCCAAGTCAGAGCAGTTTCTGTTTAGATCAACTAACTACCCTTCTTCAGAAAAGCTTCATTCGCAGTCGAGAATGGCAGGCATGATTGCTGCTATTAAATGCTATAAATAAGGGGGCAGGGGTGATATGTAGAGTGTGCGGCTTTTCATTGCGACCCTTTGAAATGCCATGAAAGTGTAGACAGGAGAGCACATATTGAACTTTTGAGGCTCTTGCCTGCATGGACCAACAAATTTACTAACACCCCTCTTTCCCCTGTTTACTAATACCTCTCTGCCCCTGCGAGGAGCCTCATCTTTGGGATTCAGTGCTCTCCCTACCTTCAACAAAGCCTCCATCCAGTTTGCTGCTCTTCTCGTCGCAGCGTGAGAGCAAGCTTATTAGCTTGGGTTGAATTTTGTGTGTAAGTGATTTCAGCCATTTAGTTTATTGTACTGTGTCATTTGGGAGTAAATTCCAGGGACTTCAAGACACCATTTCTTTTTTACTTAAAAATAGATGTAATTAAAAAAAAAACTGTGAGATTTGACCAAGTATTATTTCTAAGGAAGAAGCCTGTCCTGTGACTTAACTCCTACAAAGCCACGTGTTATACAATATCTAGTTTCAGGTCTTTCCCCAATTTAAGCAATATAACAAATAAAAGGCATTTCCTTTTTTTCTGCATCCTGTGAATAGAAATGACCAGCTCAGGCCTTGGGGACCAATATCTTACCTTTTACCTGCTAAGGCCTCCAAATATCCCGGACACCACTGACTGTTTACCCATAACCATCTCACATAGCCTGCTCACCTTCTTTTCCTCGCTAACAAAATCTCAGTTTTGTTCCACAGAGAATGAGTGTGCCCAGCTCCAGGAAATGAGTCATGATTGGTTTAAACTCATCTTGTAATCTCTCTTCCCTGCCAGGGACAAGGGATAGCAGGTGACCCAGCTCTGACCTGTGAAATGTGAAGGGGCCTGGGGAGGGGGCTTGGCAGAGCCATGGGAGAAAGCATTCCTTCCTGATTAAAAAGAGGGAGATAAGAGGACATAGCCACTCTCTTTTTCCTCCTGCTGTGAAAACTTGAGGTGAATTCCAGGGTTCCCTGGACATCATCCTTTTTTATTTGAAAATAGATTTAGTAACTATTTGGAGTTATGGCAAAGGAAAACCAAGAAATGGGCAAAGAAGCATCCCTGTTATTAGCCAACCCTGGAGCTGCCCCCTTCCAGACTTGTTTTGTGCAAGGATCGAATGCCCTCATTGTTTAAGCCACTTTTAGTTAAGTATTCAATTACTTGCAGCCAAACGCCCCCAGACACATGTGCCTTCACGGAACTTACTATGCTCAGGAGCATTTATAACTAACACTCTACCCCAACTCTACATAAACAATCCCTCATCTCCTGCCTGGTCATTAAACCAAGGCTCCACTGTTAAGTACAGTTGAAGACCCAAGAGTATTGTAAAAACAAAGTGTTTTCATTCCTTCAGCTTTCTAGCACCCTGGCAAAATGGAATAATACAAATAAAATGGTTTTTCAATAACTAATCTGTAGAAAAGAGAATGTCAGTATTCCCAAATAGTGTATTTAGCATTTTCTTCTTTAAATTGTTTTTCAACCTTTCTGGCTCAGAATTCAAGTTCTTAATTGGGTCAGCCTTGGGGAATTATTGGAACCCAACAATAAACAGTCTCTTCTATTGACTAAGATGGCCACTATGTTATTTTGTTGTTGTTGTTGCTGTGAAAGTTCACCTGCATTAGTAAAACCCCAAATATTCTTCATTCTTTATGGCTTGGCATTTCTTAACCTTATTCGTCTATAACTTCAGCATGTTATCCATTTTATTACTAGAAGCTTAAATTTGTTCTCCTTTTAATACATTCACAGTTTTTTCTCCTTCTGGACCCATTCATATATTTACATCTTTTATGTCTGAGAATGCAGAAATTTGGCGAACTCTCATTTGGGGGACGGCTGGGTCAAATCAGTAGATGACGACACTATCATTTAAGGAATTAACTACCAAATGGACACCTTCAGTTCCCCAGGTTTTCTGTTTTCCATTTCTCTGCCTGAAAGTACAATTAAGGTGTTTGGGTTCGAAACAGCCCCAGAAAATCCCTGACATTTTGTAATAAGCAAAAAGAGTCATTAACTAACATTTGCTCAGAGCCTAAAATAAAACCATGCAACCAGCCTAAGTGGAATAAGCACAACCTTCTCTTCATTCCAGTTTTAGGTTTTGAGTTGGCCAAGGCAAATGCAGTTATTAATAGTAGATACAAGCTTACTTGCTAACTGTGTGAATCGGGGTTGGACATGAGGAGTTGGGGTGGGAGAGAGAATTGGAGAGTTAGAAAGAGCAGTGACCAAGTTAGGAAATAAGTACTTGCAGTGAATTCAGTCAGTGCAGAATTCGTAAGCCGATGAGCATTTCCACAAGTGGTTTATTGAACTTATTTTCACATTCCCCGTAGAGCGCTGACTGCGTCCGGCAAGATGCATAATTTATCTCCTGCATCACTGGAGCAAAACCATTGGTGTAAATCGTGTTTATGAAATTCAGCACGCATGTCTGAGTCAGGCCTGTGCCAGCCCGTATCTACCGCTCTCTTGAAACCTAGGCCTGTGAGGAGGGGCTTCAAAGTTGTCTCAGTTGTACCCCACAGGATTTTAATTTATGGGGGTGACTGGGTGACAACACAAAGAAGCTAGTGCCATTGAAAGAATATTGTTATTACATTTGCCAAGAGAAGAGAGCATGCCATACCGTGAAGAGCTAGATGGGGGAACACCAGGTTTGATTAGCGGGCAGAAGCAGTGAGGGGAAAGCTTGGCCCAGGACCTTTGTTGTTTTCCACAAGAAAGACAGGGCAAGGCAGCGGAAACAGCTTAGGTGTGGCTGGTTGGAATACTGTAGGCCGGCTCGGGACTCTCGGGGTGGCCCCTGGGCGGGTGCTGCCCAGCCCTGGGGGAGCTGGGCAGATGAATATCGGCTTGGTGTGTGAGAATTAGACAAAGGACATGGTTGGAGGTGTGGACTCATGGTTGGTTGGAGGGTTTAAAATATGATTTTCATGCACCCACTGAAGCTGGCTCACTGAGGAGACATGAAACAACTTTGGCCATTAGTTTGGCCCCGTGACTAATGGACGTCAAATAGACAAATACAGAACTAAGAAAACACAGAACAAAAATCCACATGATCAGGCCAGCTCAATGCAAATCAAACCTCTTACATAAAAACACAACCTAGAAACTATACTACATACCATCGAGCACGCAGAAAGCCGATCTCTTAGCTATTCCGGGTTTTCATTATAAAATTTTGTAGCACAGAATTTGGCCTTGCTGAAGGAGAGGGCTGCTCTGACCTTCCCCCACAGCTTCTGGGATTAGTATGTCACACCTGGTAGGACTGTCTTTGTTTAGGACACAGGAGGGCCACACTGGATCTTAGGGTGGGGACTCGTCTTTCCAGAAAGACCAGCTATAATTGAGGGTGGGGCTCTGTATCTGGCCAGTTTCAGGCTTCAACCATGCGGGCAATCAGTGACTCAGAGCTATATCATGAAACCCCATTAAAAACTCTGGACACTGATGATCAGGTGAGCTGCCCAGGTAGGCAGCACTCCACAGGCACCGTCACACGGAGATGCCGAGGCAGGGGGCGGGGGACTGCATCCTAACTCCGCAGAAGAGGACCCTGGAAGCCCTGCCTCTGAAGTCCTTCCGACTCTGCCGGTGCATCTCTTCCTTTGGCTGATTTTTATATGTATCTTTTCCCTGTAGTCAACCAAAGCCATGAATATAAGAGCTCTCAGGGAGTCCTCTGAGCCCTTTTAGTGAATTTATCAAAACTGGTGGTGATTTTGGAAATCCCTCCTGCCCCAAATATGGACTTGGTGTTAGCAGTAAAGACAGGCTTGGAAACTGTGACCTGAACCTTTGTTTTTGTTTGACTCCAAGCAAAAAGTATATATACATGCACTGGGGCAGGGGGCGGAGGGGGGAGAAAAAAAGAGAGGAGAAAATTTATAAGTAAAGAAGATATTAAGTAAGAAAATACTTTCTTTCTCTGGCTTCACCAGTCCCAGTAATCTAGAGGATCTCACTGTTAACTACTTCTTTCTGGTTTCTCATCTAGACATTTTCTTTTCTTTTCTTTCCTTTTAAGGTTTATTTTACTCTCATTCAAGAGAGAGGGGAAGAGGGAGAAAAAGAGAGAAACACCAGTCAGCTGCCTCCTGCACACACTCTTGAACCCACAACCTGGGCATGTGCCCTGAGTGGGAACTGAACTGGCAACATTTTGGTTACTGGATGATGCTCCAACCAACTGAGCCAAGGCAGCCAGAGCTCATCTTGATGTTTTCTGCAGAAATATAAACATATATACACACAGAGTTTTTCACCATAAATGAGAGTGTCCTCTATAGCCAGTTCTGAAACTCCTCTTATCCCTTGGATGGGATGAGCAGTCTTTGTGCCAGCGCCCCGGACCTAGCCCTGTGCTCTCAGGTGGCTGTACTGTTATAAGGAGAGAATCGGAGGAATCGAGTCTCAGGGATCTCGTCAGATCACATGATCTCACATACATACCACTGTTAGGAAAGTGCTGACACAGAATCAGCAAGCACTCTGCGTTTATCATGTATTTCTTTGTTCATTTAGCCAGCCCTCTATTGTGTACATTGCTATTTCTAATTTTTCCATTATTCCTAGCAAGGTTGTAATGAATATCCTTGAACTTGCACCCATACACTTATATCTAGGATAAATCCTTCGGAATGGAACTGCAGTGTCAAAGGGTCTGTACATTTAATATTTTTCTAGGTGTTGTCGAATTGCTCTCTGAAATTGTTGTACCAGTTTACATTCCTCTGCCTCACCTATGATATGCCTGGCTCTCCTTACTCGCAAATACTGAGCATTATCAAACTTTTTGGTCTTTGCCAATCTGATGTGGTTTTTAAAATTACATCTTGTTGTAGTTTGGTTTGTATTTATTTAATTATTGTGAGGATGAGTATCTTTTTATATACTTACTCATTTACTTTATATTTATAGTACTTTTTCTTCCAGCTGCTTAATTCATGTGCTTTGATTTTCTTTTTGATTTAAGCAAACTTTCTATGCCATTTGAAACGGATGTCTTGAATGAGAATCAGGCAAAATGAAAAGACACCATGCTTTTCCTGGTCAGCATTTTCACACCACCATGGCTTCCCCTATGGTTTTAAACTTGCTTTAAAAGAAAAAAAAAAAAAAGGCAAAGCAAAATGAAAACAATAGGCTGGGAAGAGGTACTAGTTTTCTCTGGTAGATTGAAGGGCTCCTGTTTATCTATTTCTTTCAACTAAATAGAAATCATTCCTTTTATTTCAGCATATATGCAGTTCTCTAGTATGGAAACCAGCCCACCAAGAACTAAATCTTTTTATTCTTAATTTAAACCAATCTAATAAGTAAATATTCTGTTACATCTCACCCAGCGTAAGTGGTGGTTGATAGCAAACTGGTAACAACTTTTGTGTGTATTGGTAAGTTTTTGGATTCTTTTACTGAAAGCAGGTTGACTTGTGTGTTGTTCCAAAGATATAGTCTCACAGGCAATAGTATGATTACTGGAGGGCAGAAAGGGCAGGGGGAGCAGAAGAGGGTAAAGGAAGGATAAATGGTGATTGAAGAAGACTTGACTTGGGATGGTGAACACAATACAATACACAGAAGATGCATTATAGAATCGTACACCTGCAATCTATACAATTTTATTAACCAATGCCACCCCAATAAATTCAATTTTTAAAAAAAGATATATTCTTGATTTTCAAGTGAATTTCACATTTTCCCAAGAACACTCGGGTAAACTCCTCAGAAATGTGATTCCTCCAAAAAGGAGAGACTCTAAAACATGGTCCTGCCTTTCTTTAAATCTCCTTTCCTTTCAAAATTGACCCCTAATCCCAGATGAGGTTTCTTGTTTCCAACTGTACAACCTCTTCCTTCCCTTCTTCCCATTTCTCAGAGCTTGTAACAGCATCTGATTATACACATACGGGCTTATTTCCCATATTTGTATGTCTCTATAGCCATCTTTGCTCCCTTGCTAAGCTGTAAAACTTCTAAAGATTAGGTGCTCTTTTAGTTATGAATTTCTACATAACCAATTACCGCTAAATTTAGCGGCTTAAAACAACAATAAACATTTATTATCTAGCTCAGTGTCTATAGGCTAGAAATGTGGGATCAGCTTAGCTGGGCTGCCGTCACCTAAATAAAGGCCTGGGTGGAGCTGGAGGATATGCCTCTAAGACGGGGTGCCATCGTGGCTGCCAAGTGGACACTCTGTATTTTCTCACCAAGTGGACTTCTCCGTGGACTTACTCAAGAAGCTTCTTGACATGTCGTCTACTTCCCCCAGGTTGAGCTATCCAGGGAAGGGCAAGGTGAAAGCCAAGATATATTTTATGAACTAGCCTCAGAAGTCAGATGTTTATCCCTGTATTTCCTATTGGTCAGCCCCTACAAGGCAGGAGTCATGTGTGGCCATCCCAGAGGCTGGCTGCCATGGGGACCCTGTCTTTTATTCATTCTTTATATAAATCATAGATCTTGGCATGGGTATAATCATTTAAAGATTCCAACTCTGCAGGAATACTGCAATAAATCAGGAAACTGGTTATTTTAATTATAATTGATGACATGTGTAAATGGACAAGTCTTAGGTCAGTTTACATGGACATATCTATCTCCAAGACAGAGATCTGCATGCAAGAAGTTTATTGTGGAAAGCCCTGTGAGTCAGCCCTCTGTGGGGTGTGAAGGAAGAAAGACGGGGTCAGTGAGGTGGAGAACTGCAGCGAAGGCCTCAGCTCAGGCCCGGGGGAGCTCTGGAGTCTGATGGCTCTTCACAGTGTTAACATCATGGGAATCAGCAAATGCGCCCAATCAGGGGTGGCTGCTTTTTGTAAGCCTATTAGGATTTTTTAAAAAGGATGTCATTTTTTATTTTTAGAGAGAGGGGAAGGGAGGGAGAAAGAGTAGAAAACACTGATGGGTTGCCTCTCGCACATGCTCCAACCGCAGACTAAGCCCACGACCCAGGCATGTGCCCTGACTGGGAACCAAACCAGTGACTTTTCTGTTTGCAGGACTGACCAACCAACTGAGCCGCACCAGGCAAGGCGCGGTGACATTTTGGAAAAGAATCCTGCCCTGGCCAGGTCCCCGTATGCCAAGGTTGCAAGTTCCATCCCCGGTCAGGGCACATACAAGAAGCAACCAATGAATGCATAAATAAATGGAACAACAAATCAATGCTTCTCTCTCTCTCTCTCTCAAATCAGTAAATAAAATGGAAAAGAATCCTGATGTCCATTGTGGTAGTATAAAGCTCTGGAGCATGTTAAATCCCTTGGAAAATTAATATACTGATTTAGGAGTGACACCAAAATGCAGAGACTCCCGCAGACTAAAATAAATTTAAACCCAGTTAAATAAACATGGTTTAATAGCAGGTTATTTCTAAATTGTTTATTTTACATAGCCTTTATATTGGTGGCAACTAAGATAACTAATCCTAGGACCTGATAAGATCAACAAATTACCAAGTGCTAATTGTTTCTGCCAGGTGTAAGAGAGGAGATAAATAGCTTATAAATTAAACAGCAGTGTCTGAGGGTGCCATTCCCAGACTCAAGGCTGTTCTGCATCCTCCCGCAAAATAATTTCTTCTTATCCCATAATTAGACACTTGCACCTTAAAAAAATGCACTCATTAATGAATGTAATCCTTCCATTGCCAAATTTAAAAGCGAAGAAAAAAGATAAGAGGGTCAGTATTCTACTAAAGTAAATGTTAATGACATTTTATCATTTTGTCATTATTGATATACAGACAGTGTATCTTGGACATATTTGGTCACCTGTGTACTTTTCCATAGGACCTACTTTCCCAGCACTGCAGTATGTGATCAGCATACCTGGTCCTGTGCAACCTGGTACCTTTCAATGACGGTTCACACACCCCAGCTCGTTGTCATTTAGGATCCTGCCTCAGATTTACATAGTGTTATTATGCCATCAAATGTATTCAGTGCCAGTTAATATGTCTTAACTTTATCATGAGTGTCAGTTCTTTCCTCATCAGCTTCCTATCTCAAGTAAGAATCATAGGGTTGAATATCAAACACATTACTACAAATGCAGACAGAGTACAATGCAGGGTGAAGGGTTGTTTTCTTTGCTTTCTTCTTCAGCCTCTGAACATCTGGTTAGAAGAGTTATCTGGATAATGTTGTTTTTCACTCTTCTTGAGTCACAGTATGTCAAACGCATTAGAAATTTAAGGACAAAAATGTGTTCATTCCTTGTTATTCCATCCATCCATCCATTCATCCATGCACCCACCCACCCATCCACTTATTTATCCATGCATACATTTACTTTATCATTGATTCTTCTCATGTTTATCAAACTCTTGGTTCATGCCCTGTGCAGGGTGGGAGATGAAAGACAAATGTGAGTCCAGCACATTTCTTCCTGTCTAGCTCAAAGGGAGAGGCCAAAATTGTAAATATGTACTGATTGCAGTAAAAAGCTGTGGGCAGGCCCCACCCAGGTTGCACTTAGAAAGGAAGAGTCCAGCAAAGAAATGATAAATCAGAGGAGCAGCAGAGAACAGAGTCTTGCAGGCCCGCATCTGAAGGAAAAAAGTGCCTGCCAGGTCTGGGGTGCTGAGTGCAGGCCTGGTCAGGAGTAGCCTGCAAAGATGAGGTGTAGCACTTGACCAAGATTATCCCATTTTATTCACCCTGTAATCCTATGATGTAGGTCCTTCCCCAGCTGTTCTATGTGGGGGAGCAAGAGGGATAGAGGAAGAAATCCCAGCTGCCCCTGTCCACCGTGACCTTGGGAAAGGACATTAACCTCTCTGGGCTTCAGTTTTTTCCTATGTTAAATAGAGATCAAAACTCTCAGGTTTATGTGGATGAAATTAATTTATACATGTAAATACATACTTAGACTAGTGCATGAGTTCCATAAATAGTAGTTATTGCTCTGGTCAGGTGGCTCAGGTGGTTGGAGCATCGTCTTGTGCACCAAAAGTTTGCAGGTTCAATCCCCAGTCAGGGCACATACTTAGATTGTAGGTTTAATCCTTGGTGGAGGTGTGTACAGGAGGTGACTAATCAATATTTCTTTTTCACATCAATATTTGTCTCTCTCTCTCTCTGTCTCCCCTCCCCTCTCTCTAAAATAAATAAACATATAATCAGGTGAAGATTTATTAAAAGTAATCAAATAATAATCAAATAATAGCTATCATTACTAATTCCACTGATTAAGCTTTGTGAGTATAATTAAGTGACACAAATCACCAGCTAAAAGGAGCAGAGCTAGGGGTCAAACTGCTTCCTTACTTGCAATATTGTGTATCATTGAACCACACAGGATGACCACCTAATCAAGACTGGGTGCAACTGTTAGTGGAAAAACAACACCAGAATGTTACTGGTGATTGGACCTTGGTTCGGCAGCCTTGGTATCAATACTTGAGTTCTGGTTAGCAAAGAATTCAGAGCTAAGACTCAAATATGAGAAAAAGTTATTTTTTCAAAATGATTTTATTTATTTATGTTTAGAGAGAGGGGAAGGGAGGGAGAAAAGGAAGGAGAGAAACATCAATGAATAAGAGATACATTGATCAGTTGCCTCTTGCACAGCTCAACTGGGGGCCCTACCTACAACCAAGGCATGTGCCCTGACTGGGAATCAAACTGGTGACCTCTCGATCCACTGAGCAACAATTGCCAGGGATCAAATGCAAGCAAAAGTAAATTTAGAAAGTCATAGAGGTAGAAGAAGTGAGCCAGCTGGGCTGCATGGGCTCAGGAAACAAGTTACAGAGGCAAAAGAAGAGCTCTTGGGACCGAGGAGAAAGAAAGAAGGATAGACATGCCTGGAGGGGAGAGAAGGGGGAAAGCCTTGGGCATGTTCCAGAGAGCGCTCCCTAGGGCAAGAAGGAGGTGGTGGGAAAGGCATGGGCGTGCTCGAAAGTGCGAAGAGCCACTCTTCATTCTGAAGGCTTTTATCTCTTTTTCAAAGGTGGGGATTTCAAGGGAGGTCTCAGGGGAGGACCTCAATGGAATATTCATCAGTTTTCTAGCTGTGTCCCCTCAGGGTCAAGGTCTCTACTGATTGATCAGCGTCAGGGCAGTAGGTCATCAGTCATTGAAACTGGTCCTGATGTCAGTCATGGAGTCACCCAGCCTGACCTTGCTGCTTCTCTGGTTCTGGAACTGAAACACAACTGAGGCCTAGATGTTATCTTTAGTTTGACCAAAACTCTGTCTCTGTGGTCAAATAAAAGATTATTTGATGTGAGTCAGAACCTCATTGTCCTGAGGGCTTAATGTTTAAGGGAATGGTTGTGCAAGGGCTTATATGGGAGTCATATGATGCTTGTCTCCCACCCTCCTTGTTCCTCCTCTAAGGGGGCCTATCACACGGGAGAGGGTCTGGACCACATGACTAGCAACACTTCAGAGGAGGAAAGGTCAGGGAGGGCCCAAACCACATCATGGCCAACGATATGAAAGGTCAGGGAGTCTAAACTGCTTGACCAGAAATATGCTTCAGGGGGTTGGGGGGAAGGTCACCCTGGAGGTGAGGTCTCACCTTACAGTTGTCCATTGCTAGGCACCCAGGGCTTTCCTCCCTGGTGACCTTCAGCACCTGACCTATATCATTCCTTGCTCTGCTCAAGCCTGTCTAACTGCCTACTACACAACTAGGAAAGGCTTCCTGGAGGAAGTGGCAGCTGAGCTGAGTCTGGAAGAAGGCCATGAGTTTGCCAGGGAAAGAAGTGTGGGGAGGCATTTCAAGGAGATAGAGCAGATTATATGGATCTGGAGACATGAGCAAGTCTGGCATGTTGGAGGGCTGAGGTATAGCTTGGGGATGGAGGAGTGGGTGGGGCCAAAGACAGAGGAATACCAGCTGAGGAGTATGGGCTGGATCCTGAAGGCCTTGCAGAGTCTTTTTTTCTTTCTTTCTTTTTTTTAAAAGATGTTATTTATTTTAGAGAGAAGGGAAAGGAGGGAGAAAAACATGGATGTTAGCAGAAACATCAATCAGTTACCTCTAGCCTGTGCCCTGACCAGGGACCAAACACACAACCTGGGCATGTGCCCTGACCGGGAATCAAACCCACAACTGTTTGGTGTATGGGACAACACTCCAACCAACTGAGCCACACCAGTCAGGGCTCTTCATTTTGGTTTTGGTGCCAGTTATGTGTCTATGTGAAAGGTAGGAAAAAGTGAAGCAAAATCTTAAAAATTAGGTCACCTGTACTCACAATTTACTTACTGTTTTTCTTTAAATGACTTGCTCTTTTTAATGTAAGTTTATTTTTAAAAGAAATTATATATCACAGCTATAAATGGTAAGCTCACAGTATCAGACATGTTTTGGAAATCAGATTTTTTTCCTGACTTCGAAAGGTAATAAGGCATATAACCAACATTAGTTAACACCCCTAGAGGGCCAAAGAATCCATGCATATTTCTGAAGAGAAATGTATGAATATTTACATAAAGTAGAATAAAGAATATATATATCTTGTCTCAAATCAACCTTGGCTCCAAACTTATGAAAAAACTTCTTTTTCAGAGCTTTGCGGATTTTAGAATATGGATGAGTAGTATCACTTGCCTGAGATAGAAGAAAATGTATTCATTGCAAAAGAAGCAATGCGATTAAAGTGCAGCCCACCAGCCTGCCGTGCCTGCCGTGGCTACAGAGGGGCTCTTGCTGGAAAGGAGAGTCACAAACAAGAAGGCCACAGCCTCCGCTGGCGATGTTAGCAATGGAGAGCTGGGGCAGGATTTACAGAAACTCAATGGGATATTCTTGCAACTTTTCTATACATCTAAACTCTTCTAAAGTAAAAACTTTATTTAAAAAAAAAAAAAAGTCATCTAGCACCAAATCCAACTTTCTCCTTAACATTGAGAAGTCAAAGAGAGTAAAGCCGAATTACTTTTGCATTTCATTTTCTAATGCCTCCTCCTCATCCCACCTAAAATCATCCCAGGGACCCCCCCCTCCCCCACACACCCCCCAGGGTAGGCTCCTGGGCTTGGGTAGCCCTGGCTGGAGCTGGGCTGAGCCGAGCCATGCTGTCACTGAATGTCAGGCCAAATGCTTGGGCTTTTTCTGTGGACAGTGAAGTTTCAATAAAGGTGTTTAAGTGGATTTGGGCAGCACCTTTGAGAGTTTCATCTGGGGCGAGGGGTGAGCCGTTTAATGGGAGTGGAAGAAGTTGGGTGGGGGTTGGGGGTGGGAAAGGAGGGTGGTCATGAAAGGACAGATGTGGGACCGATGTGGGCGGACCAGGGGGTGCAAAGCAGCAGGAACCCAGGCGCACTAGAGGTGCGCAGGCAGCGCCGGGGTACCGAGTGCAGCGAGCTGGGGGCTGGCGGGGGCAGGGTGCCGGCTTCGAGGGGGCCAAGCGCACCTGATGGAAAGTGCCCCTCTCAGGGCGGAGGCCAGGATCCAGAGCCAGAGATGCGGGTTTGGATACCACCCTTTGGCAGATCACACTATTTTCCACAGTCTTTTGGTGTAAAAATGGCACCAAGTGTTAGTTAGACCTTGGTTCAGCAACTTCAGTTCTTGAGATCTGGCTAGGAGACGAATTCAGAGCCAAGACTTAAATTATGAGGAAAAGTTTATTTAGAAAGTCACAGAGGTAGTAGAAGGGCCCTTGGAGCTTAGGAGAAAGAGGAAGAGAGATACGTGCCTTGAGGCATGAAAGAGGGAGGAGAAGCTCCAGAAAAGAGAGAGAGAGCAGCCGGGGGAAGGAAGGGGCTGGGGAAAGGCGCAGGCAGGCCCCACAGAGGGAGCCTTGCTGGGTCCTCCTCCATCCAGAAGGCTTTTATCTGAGGTTTCATGGGAGTATCTGAACAGAATATTCATCAGCTTTCCTGGTGTGTCTTCTAAGGGTCCTGGTCTCCACTGGTCAGCACCAGATTAAGGGGGTCATTAGTCATTGCAGCTGGTCCTGATATCAGCCACAAATCCGTTGTCTGGTTTGCTGCTTTCCTGGGCCCGGAGCTGAAACACAATGGAGGCCTGGACGCCATGTCCAATGCTGTAAAGAGTGGTCAGGCAAAGGCTTGTCGTTTTGCCTGTTGCTAGGTGCCCAGCTCTCCCTCCGGGTGACCCCCTGCACCTGGCCCATCCTTCCTGCTCTGCTCAGGCCTAACTGCCTATCACAATAGCGGGGCGCTGGAGCTGGGGGACGGCTCCAGGCGAGAGAAAAGGCAGCTCCCCTCCCCCAGCCCCCTACATCTCCCACCCCTACCTCTCTTCGCTTTAAATTGGGGAGGAGGGGAAGACACCGGGACTTGCTACAGACTGGGCAAGTGGAAAAGGAAGCTTGATTCCTGGAGGGTGACCATGAAGCCCGTGGACTTGGGATCTAATTGGCGAGGGACGGAGACCCTCCCCGAGAGGACCCATGCCCAGGGCTTCTGAAGCAGAGTTGTTCTAACAAAGGCAAAACAACCAATGCAAAAAACAGAAAGAAAGAAAGAAAAAGAAAGAAGGAAAGGAAGAAAGATGCACAAGGAGACATCCTAGGGAAAGCAAAGAAAGACGACTTGTCCCTGGAGAGCCTACAGGTCCGTTAGCATGCACAGGACGTCATCCTACCCACATGCCTATGGGCCTCCAAACTCCCGCCCGGCAGCCCCTCACCTGAGCCACCGACACCCACCGGGGGTTCGGTGCCCTTCTGGGGCAAACCCAGCTGCGGGACACAGGAGAGAAACTGGGGTCCTTGGGCCCAGCCATTCAGCCTGAATCCCGGCTGGCGGGAGAGCAGCCCTGAACAGAGACCACGCGGTCCCGGCCTGCAGGGAGGGACCTGGCCCGCGCGAGGCTGGACCCCTGCCCCCCAGGGTGGGAGGACTGGCAGCCGGCTGCGGGCCTGCCTGGGAAGCTGGTCAGCCTGACATCCCCAGCAGATGTCAGTCTGGGAACAGGAAGCAGCTTGTGTGGGGCTTCTAAAAATAAAAAAATAAATAATAACCACAACCACAAGAACAGTCTTTTATTCCAAAGTAAAAAATGCTTTAATGACTAGAGCATTTAACACGTCGGGGGTTTTCATTGTTTTCAATTATGTGCAATTCTGAAAGGAGAGCACAAATTCGGAGCCTGAATGGAGAATTGTGGGGCTGCGGATTTGTGCTGTTTTAAACATTTGCTTTACTACTTTAAGAAGAGAACTGTAAAATAGAAATAATGATATATTATTACAAGTAAATTACACTGTGGAAGTAGCATTAATATTGCAGTTGAAACCTAGAATTTGAAATAAAGATGGAAATATTCATTTGTACATTGTTTTTGTTCTTAGAAAAATGATTTGGAATTAGGCAAGAAGCTCCCTTCTGCGTGTGCACCCCGGCGGGGGGCTGAGCGCTCCTGGGCCTGTACGGCCCCGCAGAAGCCGGCCCGGGCACCCGCTGGGGCGGGAGCCAGGGGTTCTCAGCCCCAGGGGCAGGTGCTGGCAGGGGGCGGAGCTCCCATGCTTCCCCGGCAAGAGGGGAAATTTACGCGTTACAGTAATGTGTGACTTAGAAATCGGAAGTCCCTGCAATCTGGGTGGTGGAAGGACCTAAGAGCCTTCAGTGCTTGGGGACAGAGACTAGATAAGGAGATGGTGGCCACAGGTGACAGACAAGCTTCACTATCTCTCTTCTCAGAAGCAAGCCCTATTGCCACACCTGGTCCCCCATCCATGCCTCTTCCTCCCTTTCTGGGAAAAGGGTGACAGGAAAACGTTGAAGGTCCATAACTTCCTTCTGTTCCCCAGTTCAAATGTTTTTTTAAAGCAGTATAACACAGCTGAGCTCCACTAACTGTGTTCTGAACCAAACATCAAGGCCTGGCCAGTAATGAGTGATCTTTGGAAATGTATCCTTTAGCGGCACCTAGTCATCCTAAACCAGAGCCCGCCACCCATTCCCTGACCTGGCCCTGCCCACTCTGCTAACTCCCTTCCCCTCTTCTCTGCCTGTGCCTCTGATGTCCCTCAGCGCCGGTCCCTCTCCTTCGCCATCACCCGCGCAGGCCGCCAAGCTCGTCCTTCCTGACCGCACAGCTGGCGCGAAGTCCTCCGGGCCTGCTCCCCCTCCCCCCGCCTGTGCTCCCAGGACACTCAGCACTGATCTTTTGGCACTTTCCACAGCGTGTGCCTCCCATTGTTCATGAGTCCCCTGAAGTAACTGGATTCACATTGGTATTTCTTCCCTTTTGCAGGGAATAAGAAGTGGTTATTGAATGAATGATCGGCAGTGGGAGGTGGGACTTCCCGAGCATATTACAACAACCCTGCAGGAGAGGCATGAGCTCTCTTTTAACAAATGAAGAAATTGAGAGTCAGAGATGTTTAGTAACTTACCCCAAGTCACACAGCCAGGAAGGGACAGAGCAAGGATTAGTAGCCAAGTTTGTCTGATCTCCCAAACCGTCTTTTTACCCGTCACAATGGAGTGATCCGAAGCATCCCCAACTTGCGCACTGGCCACCATAAAGAAAACTTCACAGCACTTAACGTGTTCCTTGGAACCTTCAGGACAGCCTAACAGACACCAAGGGTCTCCCTCACGGAGGTTTGCATTGCGTTCCTGATAACCCCCGGAAGTCCCCCATCTTCATAATCTTTCATTTGGAAAACCATAAACCTAGAGAAAAGTTGAAAGAGTGAAACAATGAACATGAACATATCCTTCATATTTGCAAACATATATACATACTTATACATGTTTTTATATGTTAGAGGTTTGGGGGGTTTTTTTGTTTTTTAATTTTTGGCTAACTATTGAAAATAACTTGCAGATATCCTGATATCTTGACTCCTAAAGAGTTCAGCATGCCTCTGTTAAGGAGAAAGATTCTCCTCTATATTCACAACACCATTATCACACCCAACAAATTTAACATACACTGACTAGCTAATATATAGTCTGTATTCAAATTTTCTAACTGGCTAAGGAATGTTGTTTTTGGTTTTTGATCCAGGATCCAATTAAGAATAACCAATTACATTGAGTTATCTTTTCTCTTTAGTCTCCTGTAACTTCCAACACTTTGACTTTTTTTTTCTTTTTAATGATACTGACATTTTTGAGTCCAGACTAGTTTTCTTATAGCGTGCCCCACATTCTGGATGTCTCTGTTCCCTCATAGTCTCATATTTTTCCCCCTGAATACTACATTGGCGACATTGTGTATTTCCCCCTGCATCATATCAGGAGGCACGTAATGTCAATTTGTCCCATTATTGATGTTATGATGTTCAGTCACTTGGTGCGGTGGGCAACCTCTAAGATAGCCCCTAATGGTTCCTACCTCCTGGTAGTCATATCCTGTGTGTTCCCCTCCCTTTGAGTGAGGCCTAGACTTAGTGACTCACTTCAAAAGACTAGAATATGACAGAAGATACAAAATGTCAATTCTGAAACTAGGTTATAAAAAGACTGGTTCCCACCTGGAGCATGCACACGCTTGCTCTCCGCCCCCCCCCCCGCCCCATCTCCCTTTCTCTCTCTCTCTCACTGCATCGCTTGTCCTGGGGGAAGCCAGCTGCCCTGTGGCCAGGCAGCCGTGTGGAGAGGCCCACAGGAGTGAATCTGGAAGAGAATCTTTTGAGTCCTGCCAACAGCTGCCTGAGTGATGTCATCCACTAGAATACGGATTTCTGATAGTCCAATTGTCCCAAATTTTGTTAGTAGAAGTTCCTTCAAGCCGAGGTCTGTGTCCTTTTGACAGGTTTCCATCAGTCTTTGAGCACATTCTTGCTTTTTGGCTTTGTGTTTTCCCTGCCCCAGAGCTGGAATCAGCCATCTCTCCATGTTCTACTCACTAGTTTTGCTCGTTGCTCCTGGAATATCACTGCTCAGAGACCCTTTCAGTGGGCAGAGCAGGGAAATGCTTAAAAAAATTTTTTTTCTTCAATTCAAGTCAAGTCCATGGAGTTCTTCCTCCCCTTTCAATTCTGTATTTGTATTTCTCTTCCTCCACAGTGAGAACCCTGATTCCCAAAAACATTAATATATTTAACCTTTGGCTCTATCCTATAACACACTTTATAGTTTCAGAATTACTACTCCCATACCGTTTCCAGCAAGATGCCTTCGAAGAAAAATCTAAGACTTCTTTCCAGTTCTACTTGTTTTCAGAATGTATCCCACTAAGTGTATACAGAATAAGAACAGTATTCACAAGTCATGTAAATTAACTATGTGTAGTGTCTCCATTATCAATTAGATATGCAGTTGGGTTTCTTTGTTTCTATTTGCATTTAGGTGTAGGGCTTGTTTCTTTCAAATCTTTCAAAATTTAATTATTGTTTTTAATATGTAAAACTTTTACATGGTTCCAAAGTCAAAACTGTAGATTAAAAAGTATACTCAGAAGTCTTACTGCTATCCTTATTCCTTACACTCCATTCCTACCCATACACTATAGGCAAACATTTTTCTTAGTGTCCGGTTTATTCTTCCTGTGTTTCTTTTTCTTATACAAAAAATAGCATAGTACATCTATTCTTCAGCACCATGATTTTTTTCACTTAATATGTCTTCGAAATCACCAAATGTTAATTCATAGAAATATTACTCAATCTTTTTTGGCTTTCTGTTACTTCATTGCATGAATTCACCATAGTTTAAATCAGTTAGTATCTTAATTGGTAAGCATATAAATTGTTTCTAATATTTTTGTTATATGTAAATATTGTCTTGGTGAATAACCTTGTAAATATATTGTTTTATATTTGTGGAAGTGTATGTTCAGGGTAAATTTCTGGAATTAGAATAAATGCATATGTAGCCTTGCTAGATATTCCAAATTCTTTCCACAAGAGTACTACCATTTTGCACTCCCACCAAAGATTATGAGACTGCATGAAAGACCAGTATCTCAGTGTAGTTCTTTTTCTAAAAAAATTTTATTTATTTTAGAGAGAGGGAGAAAGAAAAGAAGAGAAACATCTCACCCCGATCGAGAACTGAACCCGCAACTGAGGCTTGTGCTCTGACCCAAAATCAAATTGGCAACAGTTTGCTTCACAGGACAACACCCAACCAACTGAGCCGCACCTGTCAGGGCTCTCAGAGTAGTTCCAATGTGCATCTGTGTCATTCTGAGTGGAACCCTAGATCTTTTCATGTATTTGAGGTCCATCCACATATGTCGTACGCGTGTGTGTGTGAACTGTTCATTATTTCGCCCAGCTTTCTATCAAATTTTGGCCTTTTCCCTTAAATATTTAAATATTCCTTATAGCCCTGGCTGGTGTGGCTCAGTGGATTGAACTCTGGCCTGCGAACCAAAGGGTCACTGATTCAGTTCCTGGTCGGGCACATGCCTGGGTTGCGGGCCAGGTCCCCAGTTGGGGGCGTGTGAGAGGCAACTGGCACATCGATGTTTCCCTCTTTGTCACTCTCTTCCCATCTCTCTAAAAATAAATAAATAAAATCTTTAAAAAAATGTTCCTTATATTCCTAATATTACAGATTAGCCTGTATCTGTGATATTACAAAGATTTTCTCTCAGTCTGCTTTTTTTTTTTTGCCATGCACCAGGATTTTTTAAAAAAATGTTGTTAAATTTATTAATATTCTCTTTTATTGCATCTAGATATTTTATTTTTTATTAGAAAGCATTTATTTGGGAGTAGAGTTGAGCTTGTACTGGATATTCCTTCCTTTTGTGAGGCAGGGTAGTGAGACCTCTTTTTTCCTTCTGCCAAGGAGGTGTTGGGGCACTGAACTGAGCCTATCTGATTCGTTTTCAGTCTTTCTCTCTCAGGAATTCCACATCCTTGCCCTTGACCCAAGGAATCCTGGCTAGGGACAGTCATCTAACTCACAGGGGAGGGAAGGGTGCTTCCTGCATAAGGGAGAAAACGTCTCCACATCCTCTCTTCCAGCTGGAGTGGCAAGTACCAGTGCTGCCCTGGGTTTGTACGTGGTTTGAGTCATAGAAAGACTTTTCCAACACCCAGGAAAATCCACCCATGTTTTCTTCTAATATTTGTGTGGTGGTTTCCTTTTCAGAGCTGGAGTTTTGATCCACTTGGTGCTTATCCAAGGTTGTGTCCAACTTTCCGATAGGTAAGGTGGTCCCATGGAGTGGGGTTGGGGCAGCGTGGGGCAATAACTACAATCCTTATGGTTTGGGCCACTAGGTGGCGCTCCATTAGATTCACTTCTGTGGGCCTGTAGGAGCAGAGACTGTCTTCAGAGGAAAAAGGAAATGGCTTCTTAGTTTTAATTAGCCAAGAGGAAACCCTAATGGGAAGTGCCCTTCGTTCCACACAACCTTAGCTTCTATAGACAGGCTTGGCGCTTCTTTTCCCATGTTAGAAAATATCACTTCCTCCCTGACACTATTTCCCACCAAAAGGGCATTGTGCGCCAGGAGTGTGTGTGCACAACGATGGCCTTTGTGGTGCCTCCAGGCCCTGGGGTAAGGCAACGGGGAGAGAAGTCAAAGAGAAGTGAGGATGGCCACTGCCCTGACCTCTGTTTCTTGGGGACTCTGGGACTAGGAGTGTCAAGAACCTTGGTTCCTGTCCCAAAGCTGCTGACAAATGGCCGTTATTGCAGATGAGCCACCTCGCCTTCTCTTCCTCTGTGTCATTAACTGTAAAACGGGACAATGCCTTCCCTACCTACGAGCCAAAGATGTCAATGGGATAACGATATGAGTGGAAATGTGTGTACAATGTAAAAAACACTGTGTAAATGTACCTTTAGTATCATTATGGTTACATTTTGCCATATATGGATACATCTCTCTAGAAGATATAATAATCACAAGAACTTGTGTTTATAGGCTAATCTGCTGTTTATAAAGTGACTTTTCCATGTATCCTTTCTCTTAAGGAAGTGACACAGCCTTAATGAGAAAATAGGGTGGCTTAAAAAGGGCTGCCCAGCTGGAGGCCCTAGAAGTGGTCGATGATGAGCTTTCCTAAGAGTCACCAAACTCTCTGAAACTGTGTGCAGAATTACACGGGTGTATTTTCCACAGCTCGTTACAGATTGCTGCAGGGGTTCATAGTTTAAGAGTGGTTAGCAACTGCAGCCCTATAGAAAGGAGCTCAGCTGGTCCTAAGGCTTCTGGAAGAACTGAACTGTTTCTAGTCCATCCCCATGTGCCAGATGGGGTTTTATGTGAGGGACAAGTGATCTCACTTCTTCATCTAGTTTATCTGGAGAGAAAGAAAAAAAAGAAATGCAGCAAGGGTCTAGAAGGGTCTGTAGAGTGTAGAAACCAAAGATGAAACTCTCAGGCAGTATAGCTCCAGCAGCAGCTCAGCAAACAGGACCAAAAACAATTTCATCTCGCAAAACTCTTAGTCATGCTACAGTGGTCTTCTTTTTGGTCTTCAAATGTGCCAGGAGGGTTCCTACCTTGGGGCCTTTTGCAGAGGTGCTTTTGGTTTACCTAGAATGTTCTTACCCTGGCTCCTCCCCGACTGGCTCCTTCTTATCATTCAGGTCTCAGTTCAAATGTCACTTCTTCATACAATCCCCCAGCCTGAATCATCTTCTAAGAGCACTTAGCACCATGGGAAATTATGTTTTTTATTTGCTTCCCAGTTGGTTTTCTGCACCGCCCTCACCCCTGCCAAGCAGAATGAAAGCAGCCTTTGTACCACATGTTATTCCCAGACTCTACGACAGTATTTAATACAAGGTAAGCATGCAACACATGCTTATTGACTGAACATGTGTGTACAAGAGAAACTGTGTTCTGGTTCTAAAGTGCTGCATCAGCATCTTTGAATTTTCTTTCCCTCTTGGTGCAACGTCAAAGTGATCAGGTGCCGCCTGTGTGTTGTTAACATGAGAAATGTTCAAACTTATAGAGAATTCTCATAAGAGTTTGAACAAAAACTGATGACAAATGCTGAGAAGCAGGATCTCAAATGCTCTGGAGAATGATGGTTTTGCAGCTTCTTTTACGCATTTGAAATTAGGGAGAGAACACAAGGAAGATTACACAAAGGTGGCAGAAAGCAAGGCGGGAACTGGATTACAGGATCGTTAACACGATTATGTGCTCTCCTAAGGGTGGTTACTTATTTCAAAGGTGAGTTAAGCAAAATGCTCAAGAACAATGGCCAGGGCTTGTTTAAGGCAAAAATAAACCTTTTACTAAAGAAGTACATGCCTGGGATGTGACTACTGAGCATGACCTGCTCAGTCAGGAATTTATGATCAGATCACCTGTGTGGCTACTTCACATCACGAGACTTGTGGGTTTTATCACAGAATCCCTTTTTCACCTACAATGTTCTACCTCTGAGAAATGTCTCTCACCTGTGCATCTCTCCCCTCCTGTTCTGCCCTCCACCCCCCACCCCCACCCAGCAGCTACTTGGTTGCCTGGGCGCTATCAGCCCTGTGTCTGCCTCCCTGCTACCAGAACTTCTTAAAACACAGGTCTCCCTGCGCCAGGTCTGCATTCTCCTTCTTTGCTCCATTCACCCTCTCCCCTACCTCACCCACCCCCCTCGTACTCCTGGGACAGCCAAGCTCCTTGGGTGTCTTCTTGCCATTCTGGGGGCTGAATCAAAGTATCTTCCTAGTAACTCCAGGCCCAGCCAACAGACCTTGCCTCTCTCATTAGTGGAGCCCAAGCACAGAGTGTAGGCAGCTCCCCAGGAATCCCTTGAGAAGACATTAGTGTCCACCCATGAGGTGTACAGGGTTTCTGAAGACAGAAGGCTGGGTAAGAGTATGAGGAAAGGTCAGGGCAATAGCTAGAGAAATTTCCAAGGATGACTCAGGAGCAGGCTGAAAAGGGCCTCCCACAGAACAGACCTGGGGCCCCTAGACAGTTTGTGTGGAACCTCTGGACAAAGATGCTGCAGCTGGCCTGCCGCAAATCGGTCAAGCTTGGAAGGGCTGGAATAGACCTGCGCCCAGGTGATGAGATAATCTTGCCCCAGACTGTTACGCAGCTGTGAGTATCCATCCCTGAGTGAGCAGGTGGACTGTATAATCACTGAGGAGGGGAGAAAGCAAACCCAGGGAGACGGGAGATCCTGGCTTTGGTGAGGGCACAAATACTGACCACAATCAATGATACGACCCTTGTCTTTCCATCAACAGCTGTTGCCGAGGGTTAACAAGCTGCTGCTTATACCTCAGAAGAACCTTCATTAGAACTAAATGGGAAAACTTTACATAGGCTGTTCAGGTAACAATATTTAAAGAACTTTCTCATGAAAGATAGTATATTTCCTGTGAGTTATTATGATTAAGAATACTTATTTTTGATACTAAATGTCTAAATTCATCTGCTCTCTAAAGATCATTTCATCTTGTACTGTGTGCTATGTCAGCAGAAAAATGCTTTCTCCTAATGTGTCAGTTCTATTTTTAAAAAGGTTCGGTGACCTATTTCTGTAATTCTTGCAGACACTGAAAGAACAGCAAAGTCTATTCAGGCTCAGCTCTGTCACCGAAAAGTCACCCCTGCCAGGTGTTGCCCAGAGAGGCACCATCTTGCTTTGCAGTAAAGAAGCATAAATAAGTTAGGGGGAGCATTTTCAGGATGAGGTCGGGAGAGCATAAACACACACACAGACACAGAGGCACTTCTCCATTTTTAAACCTTGTCATGATGACTACAGTCCATCTTTAGTCAAACTCAACATTAGGCGACGGCTTACTAATCAACCACTTCCTGGACAAAGAACTTGAAAAGACGCAGTTCAAGAAAGAAGAACTACAATTCATCGACTAATCTGTGGAAAAATGGTTAGCTCCTCTACCAATCAAGGTAATGAAAATTAACAATGCCACTTTCCAAAACTCACCTCTGGTGTGAAAAAGTCAGGCCGGGGGATCATCCTAGGGCGGGGTGAAAAAGGGTGAATGGGGGCATGACAGGGCTTCCTGGGGTTCTGGCGAGGCTCGGTTTTGTGATGGGGCGCTTGTGACTTAGTGACAATTCCCTCACGATTTGTGCACATCTCTAAATGTTTGATAAACCTCAGTGTAAAGGTTACATAAGAAAACGAATTTACTATGTACCTATTAAATGAGAGGAAAACTTTTTTCACTGCTAACACTCAGTGCAGTTGAAACCAACATACAGCTGGAATTTTTGCACATTGCTAGTCACAGTGTACATTCTATAGCCGCCTTTGGGGAGGAATTTGGCAATATGAATTTAAAACTCTTAGAAGCGTTTATATTTGTTAACTCAATAATTCTACTTCTGAGGCCCTATCTTAAGAAATAATCCTAAAAGTAAAAAAACAAACAAACAATGCTTATGGGAATATATGCATTGCAATAATATTTATAACAAAAACTATAATAGCAAAATATTGAAAGCAATTTTTAAAGGATTTTATTTATTTTATTTTTAGAGAGAGGGGAAGGGAGAGAGAAAGAGAGGGAGAGAAACATCCATGGGTAAGAGAAACATCAATCGGTTGCCTCTTGCACACACCCCAACCAGGGCCCAGCCCGTGACCCAGGCATGTGCCCTGACTGGGAATCGAACCAACAGCCCTTTGCTCTGCAGGATGACTCTCAGGGCTGAAAGCAATTTAAATGTCCCACGGCAGAACAGTGTGCAGATAAACCCCATTTTACAGATGAGTGAATTGAGGAACAACAGATTGGCTGAGTTAGTTGTCTAAGGACTCACATCCAGCTTCCTGTTTACAACAGTAGGTTTAGGATTCACACTCCTGCACCAAACAGTTCAAAACTCAATAGGTTTCTTCTATTTGTTGGATTTGTGTCCTACCGAGTTTTTTCATTGGCTAGAGTATTTATAAGAAGGAAACTGCTCTGCTATCTAAATGGTTAGATTAGCCTTGGCGGGTGTGGCTCAGTGGATTGAGCACTGGCTTGAGAACCAAAGGGTCACTGGTTTGTATTCCCAGTTAGGGCACATGCCTGGGTTGCAGGCCAGGTTCTGGGTGGGAGGTGCATGAGAGGCAACCACACATTGAAATTTCTCTCTCTCTTTCTCTCTTTCTCCCTCCCTTGCCCTCTCTAAAAATAAATAAATAAAACATTTAAAAAATATTTAAAAATAAATAAAATATTTTAAAATATAGATCGCCTTTTGAGAAGAAATCAGTGGATCATGGCTGTGCCCCATTAATGAAGTTTTAAAGTCTGTACCAATCCTCTAAGATTGAAAAGCAGCAGAAAAAGAAGCCTCTATGAAAACATAGGAAGCACATTGAAGCTTGGACTAGAATGTCTTCTTCGTATTGAAGAGAAAGTTTATTACAGTATTTTTTTCCTGCTGACACACCAATGACATGAAGTAGTATTTTCTTAGTTTTGCATTTCTCAAAGGAAACATGTTCCATTTCTCCAACTATAATATTAAAGAAAGTAACTATATTTTACAACCCCCTTAACAGTTTTCAGAGATGACATTTTTGATTTTCAGAAATTAATGTAAAGTCAGAAAGCAAGATCTCATAGGCTGAGAATTCTGGATAGCTGGTCAGTTTTTCCTATAGTGTTTGCCTTTAAACAGAGAGTGTGACAGTACATCCTCAGGTGCGTACTTAAAATTATTTTCCAAACAATAAGATGTACGAAAGGAACAGAAATACATACTGTTTTTAGTTAAAAAAAGATTATCTTTGAATATAGCAATGAAAACCCAAGCACTGCTCCATCACTTGTCTAACTTCTTCCTCAATGCAGAACTGGCTGGAAGAAACATGGCAGACCTTTCTATTTGTTATTCAACATTACTTTTATGTTTTCTTTGTCCACAGATCCTCTTCCAGGGCTATGCTGTGTGCAGAGACCCCGGAAAGGCGAGGAGGAAGGAGGGATGCTCCATTCCCCCTGAAGACTAGGGCGGCTCTGTCTGGAGGCCTATGCCCAGATATTCCCTTTGCCTAGAATGTTCTTCCCTCAGGTACGTCTGCCTGGCTATCTTCCTCACCTCCCTCTACTCTTGCAGCATCTCAATAAGACCTTCCCTGCACGTCCTGTGATACAGTAGCCTGCCCCTGCCCCCAAACTGCTGGAGCTCCTTGTTTCCCCTTTCCTGCCTTCTTTTGTTCTTTATTTGCATAGCAGTGGCAGGCTACTGAGTAATACTATTTATTCCTCATTTTTAGTGTTCACTGGATCCCTCCCCGCCCTCCACCGCTACAGTATAAGTTCGTTGAAGGCAGGCATCTGTATCTGTTTTGTTCTCTGACCTATCCCAGGTGCCTAGAGCTAGTCTGGGCACTTAGTAGACTCTCCTTTCATATATTTGGATTTAAAAAGAGTTATCCCAGAGGTCTGTGACTCCTGCTGTAGCCAACCCTTGGAGGATGGGTAGCCTTTCCACAAGAGAGAAACAGGGAAGGCAGCGGGATAGGGGAGCAACAGGAGCGAACGCTGGGAGAGAGGAGCAAGTCAGTCATCTGCGAGGCAGTGAGTGCACGAATTTGGTGGTGCCTAGAATGTGTGGCAATAACCAGCATAAAGGGTGTGGATTTTTTTTGGTAGGCAATGAGAGTGTAGGACTAGACTATGGAAGGGTTTTGAGCAGGGAAGAGCATCTCGATGCCAGCTTTAGGAAGGTGAACCTGGAGATGGGTGTGTTTGGGGTGAGAGTGGTCCCTTCCAGATGTTTTCTTCGATCCCCACCCATTTTCCCTTCCCTCATGAGCATCCAGAGCCGTTGGGCTTCCCATGTCCTCAGCTTCTCTGTGCTCTCACTGCCAGGCGAAGCCAGGCTCAGAACTTGCGGGTGTGTTGCACATCTTAGATTTGGAGGGAGGAGGCTTCAGCTGTGCCTACTCTCCTTTCTCTAGGTGCAGTCAGGGGAGGCATCACCATGGCCTCTCGTTAGAAATGGCATGAAGGGCTCAGAATGCTTGCTCCTGCTTCTCCATTTTCAAATTCATGCCATTGTCCCCAAGAGGGACGAATGGGTGCTTTGAGATTTCCCTAAGAAACACTGAAATTAAAAAGAAAGAAAGGGCGCAGAGACCTTTGCCCACAGCATCTAGACCATGGACAAATTTAGAACTGGAGCCTTATGTTACAATTGCTAGTCAAACTCCAAGAGGGGGAACTAGCCCATTAGTGCAGGCATCTGGAAACTGACTTTTCTGCCATCTCTCCAAACACACGCACACATACACGTGTGCACACTCTCTCATATACACATTCATTGGGCCCTGGGAAGATCAAGGCCAACTGCAAAGCACCCATTCCCCAAGACTCCTAATTTATATTGAGAACTAGCTATAAAGCTGCCCCTGGCCCCCAATCTTCCCTTGCAATGATAAAGAGCATGTCACATCACACTAAATGTGACACTTAATCAAAACCCATCTTCTTTAACAAACCCTTAACCTCCAGCACATGAGCATCACCAAGGCCAAGGGACGAGACAGGGAGCCGACTCAGGTGGCACATGCTTTGATTAAGATGATACAGATTTCCTTTTATTTCACTTTCATCAGAGTTGTGAAATTCCAGATCTGTCCCCTTTTTGATTCGACAACAGCACATTTCAGTAGAGGTTGACACCAAAAAGAGACCGGGACTTGTTCTCTCTTCAGCCGGGAGTAGGCAATAATTTCTCTAAATCCTCTTCTGTAAGGATCATCAGAGCTTCTAATCTTCCCATAAACAAGTTTCACAGGGAACGTGGTTACTAGTTAACGTGGTTACACTGAAGCACAAAACTGGCTGTCATCTGTTCTTTTCTTAAGTTTTATCTAAATATCCTTAATCTATAGGCCCTGGAAAAGACCTTCCCTTCTCTGCCTCCTCCTTTGAGTCTTTTTTTCCCCCTGAGACTTCAATCCTCATGTGAATTCTTTTGCCAGATTTCTAGGGCAGGAAATTTACTTCCCTGCTACAGAGTACTTGTAGAAACTTCTGGGGGCTCCAGCAATTGTCCATTTCTATAGCATGGGCCATAGCTTTTTTCAGGAACTAGATGGGATTTTGTTTTATAATTAGTTGGTCACTAGCTAGTTCAATCCGTTCAATATGCACTTATTGAATCCCAATTACAGAGGACAAGACTTTCCTTCTGCTTTCAAGAAACTTTCAATCTCTAAGTAAAATGCGGTGCCTGGTAGAATGGGACAACTGGCTACAAGAATCCCAAAGCACAGGCAGTTCATGCATTCAGCATTAAGCACCTACCATGTGGCAGACTCTGTTCCAGGCACTGGAATGCAGCTGTGCACAACATGGACAACATTCCTGCCTGCAAGGCACTTTCATTCTACTTGGGGCTGGGCAACATTTTCGACTTTTGTGTATTTGGCTTTTAAACAACCCACACTTTCAAACTTTACACATTGACCTTCTTTATCACCTTTCATAGACCGAAGTTGGATT
This sequence comes from Pteronotus mesoamericanus, assembly GCF_021234165.1. Classification (NCBI taxonomy): domain Eukaryota; kingdom Metazoa; phylum Chordata; class Mammalia; order Chiroptera; family Mormoopidae; genus Pteronotus; species Pteronotus mesoamericanus. The sequence continues at coordinate 34,353,223 of NW_026555325.1, read as the reverse complement.
TCCATGTACCCACTGAGAAGTGAAACATCGGAGCTATTTCATGATGTCATACCAGTGGAACTCCAGCTCCATTCCTGCAGGGTTGGTGCCCTTCTTATTCACTAAAAATTATAAAATTTTTAGGGCATGAATTACCAAAAAAAAAAAGTACGTGTGCCATTGGTAAGACTTGTAGCTCTCATTAACCTATAATTGAGACAAAGGTGGAAACCATTTGGAAGGAAAAAATATATAATTAGAGAACCTATTTAAAATGCTGTAGAAATATCAAATATTGAGTCTGACAAAGTATAATTAGGCTTTTTAAGATTGATTTTTTTGTTTCTGGGAGAGTGGTCTTTCTTATAACATGCATTGGCCATAGCCCAGACAGGCTTTTCAGCAACGGCCTTTCCCACTCTGGAGGCTCGGGGGCTTCAGTGGGTACTGCAGAAGGACCAGGCCAGTAAAAGACACTTTTACTCAAAGTCCTTTTACTCAAGGACTTAAAGGAAAGATAGAATAACCAACATATTTCAAAGCAGAAGGAAAAAAGTAGTTTTCTGGAAAGGCCTGTGTTTCAGCCAGAAGGAAGAAATAAGAAAAAGGCAAAGAATCTTCTCCTTCTCAAGACCAGGTAATGGCTCAAGACTGTAGGCTCACCTGGCATGAGAAAGCAGAGGGCCAGAGCCGAGAAGGGAGTCAGTGGCGGCCCGCCTTGCCTTTTCTAACGCCTTCTCCACTGTCCCTGAAGACAGTCTTGATCCTGCCCTGCGCCTCACAAGGGGACTGGCCTGGGGTTATTCCCGAAGCCAAGCCTGTGACGCAGTCAGTACAGGACAGCAGCTAGCACACCAATGGGACAGCGGAGGTGAGGGCAGCAAGAACAACTGGAAGCTGTGATAACAGAACTTTTACTTGTTCCCGAGACCAGGTCAGTGGCATATGGTCTGTGTCCCGCTTTCCCTCACACAGGCCCCTGACCCGCTCATGCAATGTGGCGCACACAAGAGGAAACCACAGCCCTGAAAGCCAGTGAGAGCTGGGCTGCGGAAGGCTGCCTCTGTTCTGGGACAGAAGCGCCTTCCCCTCCTCGCCGGGCAGGGGAGGCGCGGGCGGCACAGCAACCCCTCAAGGCTCGCCGGGGTCATCTCCCACCGGCCCCCTCTGTTGTCACGCTGCCTCATTACGCTGCAGAGCTGGCCCCCACATCTCACCCGCAGGACTAAGGACCTCAGTACAGAACTCACTCACCATTGAAGTGGCTCGACAGGTGGCTTTGGTTCCCCTCTATCCATTTTTGTGATAAAATAGTCTGCCTTTCTAACTTTTTATTGTACAATTATTTTCCATAGACATAAAGGTAGCAAGAATAGCATAAAGTATCCCATGTCGTGTACTTAAATGTACACAATGTTATATGTCAATTATATCTCAATTTTAAAAACTTGTTAAATCGTATGATGAACTACAATGCAGTCATTAGAAATTTTAAATTATCTTACCGAAACCCCCCATATACGCATCATCTAGATTGAACCATTAACACTTTGCCACATGCTGTAGACTGAACATTCGCGTCTCCCCAGATTCCTGTGTTGAAGCCTGATCCCTACTGGGATGCTATTAGGCGGTGGGCCTTTGGGATGTGATGAGGTCTTCAGGGTGGAGCCCTCATGAACAGGTTTCATGTCCTTACAAAGGAGACCCCAGAGACCTTCCAGCATGTGTGGGTACAGTGAGAAGACAGTCGTCTGTGAACGAGGACGCAGGCTCTCATCAGACACTGAATCTGCCAGCACCATGATCTTGAACTTCCAGCTTCCAGAACTGTGAGAAATAAATGCTTGCTGTTTATAAGCCACCCTGCCTGCAGTATCTGTTATAGTCAAATGGACTAAGATACCATGTTTGCTTCAGCAGCCTTTGTTCCTTAAACATTCTAGAACAAATCCCCGACATTGTATTTTACCCCTAAATATTTCAGTATACATGTTGTAAAACATGAGGACAAACAGTGTGGCGATGGCCAGAGGGAAGGTGGAGGGCTGGGTGGAGGTGGGCAAAGGTGGGGGAGAAATGGGGACATCTGTAATAATGTCAACAATACAAATAAAGGGAAAAAAACATAAGGACATTTTCTTATGCAACCAGAACACCATTATCACACATATCAAATTAACAATTATTAAATATTTTGTAATACTGAGTCCCAATTCAAACTTTCCTGATTATCCCAAAATGTCTTCTTATAGTCAGTTAGTTTAAACCAGGATCCAAACAAGGTCCACATATTGTATTTGGTTGTCATGCCTCTTCAGTCGCTTTAATCTAGAGGATGGCTTTGCGGTACTAACCTTCAAGGGGTTGCTCTCACCCGCCCAGCCCTCTGTTCTCAGTTTCAGTGAGTCTCTTTCAAGCATGCTCGGAGGCCCCTTCCTAGTGGTCCTGGCCACCAGGCCAGAGGGACCAGGGTCTGAGAGAATCAGTCTTGGCGTGAAACCAGAAAGGCAGATTTCCAAAATTCCAGACATTTGGGAAAGAAGTATTATGCAGTTTCTGTCCCCTGACTCCAGACAAGATAGAATTTCCTCCTGGAGGAGGGAGGGAGAAGTGGGGCCAGGGGACAGAAGCAGAACTGAGAGGGAGAGCACTCCGCCCGCCCTGGGCCCAGACAAAGCAGCCCCGGTCTGCGGCTTGTGCTGCGGGGCTGGGCGGCCGCCCTCCTCTGGTGAGCACGGCCCTGGGCAGTCTCTTTTTGTTTGTGCAGTGGGAGGAACACCCATTTCCGCTGGGAGAACTTGGCAAAGAGCCACAACACGGGGAAGCCCCTTCAGGTGGAGTGGGGCCCTGGCTACCTGGAGACTTCGCCATGCTTGGAAGGAAGCCCCTCCCACCCGCTTCCTTCCCCCCTAACCTGGCCAGCACTGTGTTGAGGTCATCGACGCAGCTGGGCCAGGGGACACATGCCCTTTCCTACATCTTCGTAGGGCTGCGTGGTCACGGGCATGCTCTTGTGCTCCCTTTGAGAGTTCAGCCATATAACTATGCTCATTTCCCCCAAATCTGAAACCTGGACGGAAAGAGCAGCATTGCCTACGTGGGAGCGGGGAGCGCCTGAAGCCTGCGCTTTGTCCCCAGTACCGTATTCCAGCTGAAACCGTGCCCTGGACCTCTTGGACCAGAGCTGACCATGTTGGTGAACAGAGCGGAGGGAGTGTGAGCCAACACCCAGAAGACAGCTGTGCTCTTGGCCTTGGCCGTTCCAAGAGCGCTGGCCGCTTTTCTGTGTGTCTCTGTGTGAAAACTTCCCGGGGAGCACATTTGGGAGACATTCATTTTCTCTGATGACCTAGTTAGTGCTCTTAGGGCTCTTGTTGTCTCTTCGTTGGCTACAGTGGCAGCGGCACGGGGCAGGCTCTGCTCTCAGAGAGGCTTCCCGTGGGACCCCTGCAAGTCCGGACTCTACCAGCACGGTGGGAACCTCGGAAAGATGCTGCTCTGCTGGCCTCCACATGTAGCTCGGAGACCTTGGCAGCTGGCAATCTGGTCTGCATCTGGTCAATTTTATCTGCAAAGCATTCAGAAAATTTCTCCCCCAAAGAACATGCTGACCCTCTAAAGGAGGGATTGCAGTGTGGGTCGCTTGTTTAAAGACATTCTCAGTTTTGATGAGGCTTGTGCAGAGACCCAAGATAAGCCTCAGAACGTGAGCCAAGCGGGTGGGGAGAGGCTCTCTGGTGACACTCCGCATCTTCCCCTGCCTTCCATTTTATGTGTTTACCAATTGTGAAAGCAAATCCAGCTGTTGGGAGGAATTGCTTCCAGATGACATTATGGGAAAGGAAAACACACTTTATTAAAAAGCTGCAGAATAAAAAGCAGAACATGTACGCTCTGTGGACCAGAATTTCATATGGACTATTTCCTGATATTGTGCAATAAGCCAGCTCCTGGGGTAATAACAACAGAGCAAATGTTCCCTGGGCTGGAGTCAGGAGACCAGTGCTGGACTGGACTTGGCAGAACTTGGGGAAAATCACTTGACCTCACTGGCCACTGTATTTTCCTCCCCGTCAAGAACTGCTTTCACCTTCATGGGAGATCCCCGTGAGAGCCTCAGAAAATACCTTCTGTATACTGAGTGGTGTGAGAGGAACCAGGAAAAAGTAAGGACATTTTGCTTTTGAAAACAGGATGCGTTCCCCATCACAGAAGTTTGCAGTGTTGGCTTTCTCAAAGGTTCCAGAAGCTCTCTCCCGAACAGGAATTAAAGTGTGCCTTTACTAATTTGGTTTTACAGATCACCGGATAAAACCTACTTAGAGTGGTTTGGAAGAGGATTAGGACATTTGTGTCTCTTCCAAGTTGACTTTCCAGGCAGGGTCAGTCAGCAGCTGGAGACTCCCTTGGCTCAGGGCCAGAGCTCTTTTGTAAGCTGCGAGTTTGTGAGGGCCTAGCGAGCACACTGTAACTCTATTATCCAAGAAACAGAAAGTTTGCAGGGAAATGAACATGTAAATGTATAAAAGCAAGGCACACATTGCCAAGTTTGCCTGCAAGAGAGAATGACAGAGAGACCAGCATTACAATCGCCCAATGCAAGGGAAACGCCCAGGCCATTGACTCTCTTAACCCCTAGTGGTGCAGAGTGGGCTTCAGTAGCTGGAGAATATGCCTTACACTCAGGTAATCTCTTAGACGGGCACTGTAGCCACTAGCCACGCGTACCATAGGAGGCAGCCCCAGTAAAGTGAGCATTCACTCATTTACTCAGCAAGTGTTTATCAGGTGCCACAGCATGAAGGAAGCGTACAAGATCTCTGCCCTCATGGAGTTTATGTTCTAAAAGGAAAGATAAACAACAGACAATAAACAGAATGAGCAACTTTTTCTATCAGTTATGGTCCTAGCAGGGAACGGATAATGCACCCCATTGAGTAATGGAGAGGAGTTTTGTAATGAGAGATTTACCAAAACCTAGGCAGACTTCAGGGAAGCTGACAAGGAATGACGTAGCACCCAAGAATTACCCAGTGTGGGGAACCGCTGCCCACGCCGAGGTCTGACGGGCAAGAGATGGGTGTTCACCAGAACCCAGTGAGGGGACCTGTGGGGATGGGGCCATGGCCTCTGCTAGAGGGACCTGGCTAGTCCAGTCAAGGCACATAGGTGGGCAAGGAGCCTACAGATTCCAACCCCACTCTCCTCTCTCCTCAGAGCACTGCTGCCCGTGCCTCCCGGCCAGCCCCAGGGAAGCCACAGGCAGGAAGTGCCCTGGGGCTCGCAGCAGGGTGAAGAAGAGTGGAGAGGGAATTCGGAGGGACAGACAGAATATCAAGCATAATCTACGGCCTGTTACAAGGCGAAGGGTGCAGGAGGAAGAGGAGAGGTGAGAGGGATGGATGGAGGGGCAGAGCAGCCAAGTAAAATAAATTGCCTGAAGCGCAGGGTCTCCTTCCTCGGCTCTGCCACCATCCTCCTTTTCCTGTTTTATTATGACTAATTGTGTCCTCTCGTCCAGGACCTTCTATCATCTCTGTGTGTCTGCCACTCACTTGTCCCATCCTCTCTCTCTAGGCCCCTGGCCAGTCTCTCAGAGCCAAGCCAGGGCAGCTCGGCTGAACCTTCAGTAAGTCTCTGTGCTCGGTTTACTTTAGGAGCATAGGTGAGGGGGATATTTTATTTTAAATTCTATATAGACTTTATTTTTTTAGAATAGTTCTAATTTTACCAAAAAATTGAGACAGTTTCCATATACCTCACACTCAGCTTCACTATTAGCATGGTACACTTGTTACAATTAATGAACCAATAATGATATATTATTAACTAAAGCCTATATTGTATCCTGATTTTCTCAGGTTTTCCATCAGCTGGAGCTGTCTCCATGCCCACTCCCCAAACTGGCTATTTGTGTTCTCAAATCCTGTTCCAGGCTTTCAAAAGCTAACAGAGAAAAATCATAAAACTGAGATGAGTTTTGATGAGAGAACACATGGAAGCACTGGTTACAAAGCAATCTGCACACTGAACATATTATCCTTACCCTCCTACCCAGCCCTGCAGTTTCATAGCACTTCCCTCTTCAAAACTGTCACTTAGGCCCTTCATCCGGCTGCCCTTACTGTTAATATCCTACCACGGTGCAGTTATTCAACCTGAGACACCAACATTGATATGAGACTGGGAACTCAACTACAGACTTTTTACAGATTTCACCATGTTCCCCACTAACATCCTTTTCTGTTCTAGAATCCAATCCAGGATGCTGTATTGTATTTACTCATCATGACTCCTTAGTCTTCTCCAATCTCTGACAGTTTCTCAGGATTTCCTTGTCTTTCCTGACCTTGACACTTTTTAATAGTATTGGTCATGTGTTTTGTAAAATGCCCTTCAATTTGGGCCTGATGTTTTCTCATGTCTAGACTGGGGTTGTGAATTTTGGGCAAGAGGACCCCAGAGGGGAAGTGCCTTTCTCATGACATCATATAAGGGGGTTCCTATATGAACATGACATGATGTTACAAAGATGTTAATCTTTTTTAGTTTTAATGCTCACCCGAGGACATTCTTTCATTGCTTTTTTTTTAGAGAGAGAGGAAGGAGGAAAGAGAAACATTGATGAGAGCAAGAGAGAAGCACCGATTGCTTTCTTCCCACAACCGAGGTATGTGCTCTGACCGGGAATTGAACCCACAACCTTTCGGTTACAGGACAGCGCTCCAACCAAAGTAGTCACATTGGCCGGGCAAATGATGTTACTCTTAATCACTGAGCTGAGGTGATATCTGTGAGGTTTTGCCACTGTAAAGTTGCTAATTTTCTTCTTCCATGCTCCATTTGTTACCAGTGAGTTACTACATCCAGCCCATGCTCAGGGGATAAGGAATTAAGCTCCTTCTCTGGAGGAAGGAGTATCAAAGAATTTGTGGACATACGTTGAAAAAAAAAAACTTCCAGCGTAATCAACTAATATTTGGGGGTAGGTCCTTCGAGGCAATACGAAGATCCTGTCTGTCCTCAGTGTTCCCCCACTGACTTCCACAGTCCTCGGTGGCCTTGCCTGCAGCAGTGGCTACTGTGGGGCTCCAGTGGTGATTCTCTGCTTCCCTCATTCCTCCTACACTTATAATTTGGAATCCTTCTGTAAGGACAGTTAGTTTCGTCTACTTATGTATTTATGTATCCAATAATTTATTTGTATCGATATGGACTCATGGATCTTTATTTTTTTTCTTTGAGTTATAATCTAACACTATTGTTATTACTTTTCTTGCTCAGATTGTTCCAGTTTGGACATTTGGGAGCTCTTTCAGGTTGCTCCTGTCCTTTTGATAGGCCCATCCTCTTTGTATTTTGCTTTGTTCGAGTACTACTTTACCGTCCCTATAAAATGCCCCAAGCTCATCTCGCTATTTTCAACCCAGCTGCCTCAGCCCTCGAATCTGCCGTTTCTCCAGAGGGCCTCCCAGGGCATTTTAAATTGCCCTCTGCTGATGACTTGACTTAGGGCCTGCTGCTCTGCCAGGGTCAGAGCCCTTTCCTTACAGGCAGCTTGCCCAGTGGTAGCGTCTGACAGAGCCACGGTCCCTGTTCTGGCACTTAGTAGTTACATGACTCAGTGTTTTCTTCCATAAAATGGGACTCATTGTACTTCCCTATGGGGTTTGTGTGAGAATTAAGTGAGAGAACTGTGAGGCAGTTAACATGCCTGCCGTAAGTACTCGATAAATATTTTTTGGTGATAATGAAATGCTGCTGCTTCTGGTGGGGGCAAATAGTTTTGAAGGTGTGGCCTCGAGGCAGACTACCTGGCTCTATAAGCTTAATAAAACTTTGTGGTTCAAAAAAAAAAACAACAAAAAAACAAAAACATAAAAACAAAAAACCTCTGTGCTTCAATTTCTCATCTATAACATGGGAAAAATAACAGTAACTATCTTATAGTGTTTTTGTTAGATTAAACGAGTCAATACACACAAAGCACTCAGAACAGGGCCTATCATATAGTAGCATTTGTTAACTGTTAGCTATTATTGTTTTTGTAATTATTATTATAGACTGAATCTTTGATTCCTTTGGTGTTAACCTACCCATGGTTGGTAGACCAAGAATTATAGTGGAAAATTAAACTATCTAGTTTTTTTAAATATGAAATTTAAAGGTAATAGACGGCTAACATCATATAGTTAAAACCCTTAAACAAATACAGCCAAATTCAAATTCATAACTAGTTTGATCACTGTCATATGCTGCTGACATTTTCTCTTCTAAGGTGTTGACAAATGGCTGAGACAGAATTACTCAATCACATTTGCCTCATGCTGATGCATGAGGCCTGAATGGCCAGCAGCTTTGGGGAAACTCTATGTAATAAAGCCAGCAAATTTGGCCATTAAAAAGGGTAGCTATGAACAGCCAATGCCGAGGGACCCATTTTTGTAGAAAAAAGAGTGGAACCAACACAGTGACGCAATAATTAGGAAGCAGGGGAGACTGCTGACAATTTGGAGACATTTTCTTGGAGAAAACATCAAATAATTTACAGTGTGCAGTACACTAATAGATAATTGAATTGGCAATTTATTGCTGCAGAGCGACAGTTGTGCCCTCCTCTGTGCACACAGAGTCAAGCACCCAAAGCAATTCCTGCCCTGTCTTAATTGTGGGGCACAGTGTCATGAAAGCTCCTTCCCTCTTGCTGAAAACCCAATGAGTTTTCTTGCCAAGAACATTAGGATTTTCTTAGTATTTTTAAAAGTGCAGCCAAAGTTACACTCAAGGAAGAGTGTGGGGGGTGTGGTGGCTTGAGGGAAGGCCCACCTGGCTCAGGGCAGACCTACAGGGTCCCCTTCCCCTTGCTCTCTCTGATCTCAGACCCCGGCCTCCCTCAGGCCCGCAGCGCACTCCTGGACACGGGCCTAAGTTACCCCCTGCACGGGTGTTTCCCCAGTACAGACATTTGTGAACAGCCTTCATGATTTTGCCTATTCACAAACCATATGGATTATCATTTTTTAAAGTATTTTTTCTTTTAATAAATTTACTTTTGAAAAACATGAATGCTCAAGGTAGCCTCCTCCTAACCAACACTATCCACGGAGCCCCAGGGCTCTGGTGATGATGAGGCCGGCTGACCTCCACCAATGGCCACGCAGCGTCCTCCGTCTCTCTGAGGAAAGCTCCCCTGTAGCCTGGCTGGGAACAGAGGCAGAATGGACAAGAGCCTATAAGAGAAACCAGACTCTGTTCATGGAGGCAGTTTTCTCCAACATGACACTCGCTGTAAGCCCTTCTAATAGTAAGGGTCACATATCTTTTCACTATTCACAAACATTAGGGTTCCCAAGGCCTAAAGGGATAAAAGGCAAGGTGGCTGGGAAAAGTGAGGGTGAAGGCTGTTACATGATAAAGAGTCTGCAGGGTGGAGGCCGACCGTGGGGCCTGCAAAGCCATCGTGAGGATGCTGCGGTAAGTGGCTTGCTATATTAGGAGGCGTCCCCTAGAGTAAGGAAGATAGGGGTCTTTCTAGGTAAAGGCTTCATGCTGACAGAGATGCTGAGCTGCAAACAGTAATCTGACAGTAATAGGTTTTTACTGAAGCATAACATGCAAGGAGGTAAGTGGTGAGAAGTAAGGCTGGAAAGGGCTTTGCTTGCAACGCAAAGTAGTTTTGACTTGATCCTAATGATGGTGGGAAGCCCTGAAGGATTTTAAGCAGGCAGTGATGGGAGCTGTTGTGTCTTTGGTCATTCTGGTGGTACTGTTCTAGTTGTTAGAAGACTGGAGGCAGGAGGTGAATGAGCATCAGATGGTAAGTGATGCTACTACTGAACGTGTGGTCCAGATGAGAGATGAACTAAATAAGCCAAGGTTGTTTATGGAGGTGAAGAGGAAATAGACTACTAAGAACAAACTTGATGGCTGACACAATGTAGGGGTTGTGGGAAGAAGAGGAGCTTATGATAATGACCGCTGGGCTTCTAGCATAGATGACAGACTTCATAACGAAGGAGAGGAATAGGAGAGGACACGCAGGATTTGGGGTAAAGTGATGTACTCAGTTATTCACATGATGAGTTTGAGGACTCTGGGATCCCTTTTTTAGATGTCTTGTGTTTGGATATATTGTGGACACATGGACTGAGAAGTCAGGACAGAGGGATGGGCTTGAGAAACAGATCTGAGAGTTCTACTGTCCATGTGATGATAGGAACCATGGGCATGGACAACTTCATCCAGGTGGAGTAGAAGGAAAGCAAGGGTTAGCTTTTAATAATACAGAGAAGGAGAGGAGCGCCAAAGGAGACTGAGAAAGGACAATCAGAGGAAGAGGGGAGCCACACAGAATCGCAGACAGGGTAGTTCTAGAAAAGGAGGGATGAGTAAGCAGTGTCAAATGTTTCATAAAAATACTGAAAATTAACCATTGAGGGATTGGCCAAGCAAAAGGTATTGGTGACTTTAATAGGAACTTTTTCTGCAGAGAGAGGAGGGCAGAAGCTGAGCCATGAATGGGAAATGTGGCTTGGGGAGAGAAGGCTCCACTCTGCTAATGAAGGCAAGGACAAGGCAGAAAGCTGACTTTACATTATCTTTGTCCATGAAGTGGGCGGAGAGCTTGGTTATTTGCTGAGATGAGGGGTGTGGGGGAGGAATCTCAGGCCTATTTTATATTTTGGGTCTCTGATAACACTTTCTCATAGGCTGCACCTAGTAGGGGCTGTTACTTCTCACTCTCCCTCCTTTTCTTACTTTTTCCTTTTGTTCCTTACAAGTCCAGCACTCCCTCCCAACAATTTGAAAAAGAAAATAAGTTTTTAAGAAAAGAAAATAATTTAATTTTGGCCTTGATCAAATTAATCAACTGTCTGTTTGTTTCTCCTGGAAGTAATCTCAGCCAAACTGGCTGGACAGTATTTGGGCCCCTCTTTAGTAACTCTTCAGCATCTTTGCTCAGAACTCTGTTTCCCAAAAAACAAAAAGAAACTATAGTTGGGTGACATGTTTGGCAAAGCAAATGTAAACTATATTGCACAACAATTCTGTTTTTAAAACAGAATTGGCAATTACATAAATACAGTATATGTGCACATGAGGATTCCGTCCCAAACTCAAGTATTCCGAGAACCTAAAGGGATGGGATCATAAAACAATATTTTTACTTCAACAACCGTGTCAGTTCCCCTCACCGCTTCTATTCATTTGCTTTGCTTGGGAAAACTTAGAGTTTTGTTGCTTCTCAGGTGGAGTCAAGGGTTTTGGTTTCTGATGGATAAACTGAAGTACAGTACGCTGATGACTTATTCACATAGGTTTTTACAATCAAAACAATAAGATCAGCACATATTATGCCCGTAAAAAATATTTATGGATAGTTATGAGGATTAAATAATATTTACCTGTCATGTATGCTTCCTTTTGTGGTAGTAGCTATAAAGCAGTGTTTCTCACCCTTCTTGTGTGACTGTCACACTTTTGAATAGTTTCTGGTGACATGGTTAGTTTGTTGCAGGTCCACAGGATGAATTTCGATGGTCCTGCAAGTGCTGTTCTAAAAGTTTGAGTTAGCTGACCACATTTAGAAATCAGGTAATCTCACATAAACTTCAAATTTCTGGCTTCTCCTAAAGGGTAGAGGTAGCCTGGCCCTGCATGTCTGTGGCATGCTTCACAGTGGTTCCCGCTTCAGACCAGGCCTATGTTCCGTGGTTCTGCAGGCCCAGCCTCTCACCTTCATACTACCTGTCTCTTCCCTGGCAGGCATTTGTGTTTGAGACATGACCCTGGCTCTAGGCCAACGGACAACAGGTGCTCAAAGTGAATAGCTGATCTCAGTGGCATTGTCAATATTTGTGCTTGGTTTCTCCTGGGATTGGAAACTCCTCGGGAACTGGAGTATTACTTATTTTATGTGCTTGTGTACCTGTATCCCTGTATTATACCTGGTACATAGGCATGTGATAAGTTTGGTTAAGAATCTATGAGGTTTGCCCTGGCCAGTGTGGCTTAGTTGACTGGGTGTCACCCTGCAAAGTGAAAAGTTGCAATTTCCATTCCTGGTTACGGCACACGCACGTGCCTAGGTTGCAGGCCCTCGGAGCATGTAGGTAGGTCAGGTAGGAGAGGTGGCTGATTGATGTTACTCTTTCACATTGATGCCTCTCTCCCTCTCTCTCTCCCTCCCTTCCCCTCGCTCTTTTTTTTTTTTTTTTACTTGCATGCATTTGGCTACAGATGAAGAAGGTGAAATGCCCATGACTTTCCTCAAGTCCAAAGGCTTAGAAATCTGACTATGAGATTAGTCCAAGCTGCCTGTGAAGATGTGAGTAAAGTACAGGCTTGGTGTTAAAGTACATTTCTCGACAGATCCATCAGACCTAAAACACGGATTCCTGGGAATCTCTTTTGAGTCAAAATACACATACCACAGACTCAGGAATTCTGTAGTAAAACAACAACCTGCTTTATTTGGTTTAACTGAATGCTTTCTAATCTTCATCTATCTTTTCATGATTTCGACACAATCTTTAATTCATAACATTTCCTCTTCTCAGATATACTAAATGGCAAGCTATTTTTTAATGATGGTGAAATACAAATACCCTGGTTAAGACAGTTTTGCAAGAATTTTGTGACAGTCACACAGGTCCCTTGGGTCTCCTTCAGGGTATTGCTCAAACAGTGTTGGGAAATAATGACTTTCACTGTGGTCTCCTTGAAGTCAGGGTGAAACTAGTCTGTTTTTTCCTTAGGCTGGGCCATAAATCTGTGAAGATATTAGTTTACATTTGTACGGCATTTTATAGTTTACATTGATCACATGCATTATTACAGTTTCTCCTCACAACAACCATCAGGGAAGGGATTGTTATTCTATATTATAGATGAAGAAATGGTTGCAAAGAGCTTCAGTGACTTACTCCAGGTCTAAAACTAGCAGGGGAGTCAAATGCCAAGATTTAAGCCAATCTTTTTACTCTAGATCCCACCTGTACTCCTAACTGATTTTTTCTGGAGCACATCATTTTGCTTTTTGGTCAAATTATAAAGTTGGCTGTACATTTTTAAAAATCAGGGTTGTAATCTGCTTCCCTCACCCTAAAATACTGGCTCTACTAGTCTCTAGCGAAGCCTTGAGGACACCAGTGAAAGGTGCTAAAGATGTTTGTTTGTAGCACCACGAGGATCTGGAGAGTATATGCAGGAATGTCAGGCGGGCTCCTGATCCCCTTGAAGAAGCCGGGGGTATAGGCATTCTCTGCCTGACCTGGGACTTTTGCTATGGACCGAAACTCTTTCCCACTTCCCACCGTGCCTTGGGGCCCCATCTGCGTCCAAGTATTTTCTTCATGGAGCTGCAATCTTGCCTCTTAGTTTTCCCGCGTCCAAAGGAAGGGGCCACTCATGCGAAAAGCTTAATTTGCGCTCTTAACCCGTTTGGCCAGTGTCCGGGGTTCAGTATTTGCAGATTCTGGGTCCAGGAGCGCTGGGACTCAGGCCGGCAGCGCCTTAAGTTCATAGCTTCCAGCGCCCTGGGGAGGAAAGGGGTCTTCACCTCCATCTACGGTACTCTTCCCTGAAGGCAGGGAGGAAGAGGGGCAAGGAGGGGCCACAGGGACCCGGGCAAGATAAAGAGGGGAGTGGGGGAGGGGGGAAAGGCGAAAGGAGGAAGAAGACTGGGAAGAGGGTGGGAGGGTAGAGTGGGGGATGAGAAAGACTGGAAAACCAGGGACAGGGAAGAAGGGGCGGAGGTGGGTGGGGAGGAGGAGGGGGTGGGCGGAGAAGCCGGAGGAGATGGTGGGGCCCCGAGGCTGCGGAAAGGGGCTGAGGACATGGGGGGAGGGGTGCTGGCGGCGCGCCGGAGGGGGTGTGCAGCCAGGTCGGTCTGGGCCTTGCCGGAGCGCAGCGCCGAAGCGAGGCCTGGCCCTCGGAAGTCCAAAGGGTGCGTCCAGGGAGTGAGCCTAACGTCGAAGGAGCGTCGCTTTCTTTTTCCCGCCGCATTGACCCTGCTCCCGAAGCCCGGGTGCTTGGCTGGCGTCCGTCCCCAGGGAGGTCGGGGGGACACGGGGGCGGGGGGGCGCGTTGGCAGCCCGGAGAAGTGAGAGGAAGAATGGGCAAACCGAGGAAGGAGGGGTGGCTGGCGGATGGCGCTGCAGCCTCCCAGGCCAGTTCCCGTTTGCTCTGGCCCAGTAAACGCGGGTGGAAGCCTGGCGTGTGGCCACGCTGAGCTTTCTGGAGAAAGGATTGGCCATGGGTGCATCTTGCTTCTGGGGCTCCTGCCTGAAGCGCACGAGCTGGACGGTCAGGCTTCCATGCGACTCACATCCCAGCCCTCAAGCAGCCCCTCCAAAAGGCCTGTGGTTCTGAAAATGAGGTCTTCCTTTCTGTGTGCCTCTTGTTGGAAACCCGAGGAGGAAGAGAGGAGGTGGTTACTCTTCCAGGTTGAAGGTGTTTGTCAGTGGGAGGTATGCGAGCAGGAAGGAGTGACTGTCCATGAAGGATGAAGGCCTTTGTTCCAGGAAACAACCCCTCAACAGTGCCCCCCCCCATACCCCTAGTAAGTGGTGGGGTGACAGGTTAGGGTTACCTGTAGGCCTCGAAACCTGTCCCAGTTGAAAAGAGCAGGAGGGCCCCAGAGAAGCCACATCTTCCAATGGGACCCAAGTGCTTGTGAATCTCAAATATAGTGCAGGAACTTTGCTTTGGGTCCTGTCCTTCTCACGGCGATCTTCTGGGAAGCTCATCATTAAGTAGTGACCTTTGCTGCATTCGTTCTCCCTTCTTGCCCAGCGTTCTCTGCGTCCACTCCCAGATTACATGTGAACATGCCCGGTGTTAGAGTTGATGCCCTGGTATAGTAGGATTTCCTGCTGCTTTATAATTTTTAGTCCTTTCCAACTTTTTCACAGTCAGTATGTATTACTCTGTAACTAAGGAAAAGTACTTTAATTATGAATATAATATAGCTGATAAAAATTATCATATATTAGATATTTAGAGAGAGTGAAAAATATCCTGAGAATAAAGCAATAGTTTTTCTCTATTCCGCCGCGCCCCCGCCCCTCCCTGCAGATCAGCCAATCTTTTCCGACTTGTGCTAGATAATCAACTCATCACTTTGAAGTGTGAAGACATTTCCTTTTGTCTCACCTATTAAGGGGACTACCTTTGAAGTGTGAAGCTCCCAGGCAGGGAACCAAAATCATAGAAGGGTTCATATTCAATCCAGAAAGGCAAAGTGAATGGAATGATCTTAATGGTTATCTCTACCAAGCTGTAACAGTCTAGTGAACTTTGACCTTTTCAGTGCCACGCCAGTGCCCTCCCAGCTCTATTACTAGACACTTTTAAAAAATTTCCAAATTACTTCAAACAGTTACCTTCCATTTTTATTGAAAATTAGGACAACACTTTAATTTATCTGTGCACAGATTCATTTAAAAAATATTTTGTAAGTACCTACCTACCAAGTGCCAGGACCTGGGCTGAGGCCAAGAATACGAGGTAATATCTGGTTCTTTTACAGGTTTTGGGACATGCATATACAAATAGTGATGTCCATAGAATTATTTCAGGAGCTTTGGTAGGTCCCTCAGTAGACAAACAGCAGCCAGTGGAACATGAAGGAATAGCCAGTTCTAGTGGGTCAAGAGGACAGTGTGAAGGAGGAGGCAGGAAAAACTTCATAGAAAATTAGTTATCTGGGCTGGTCACAAATATTTAATAAGTGGGTACTCCTTCCTGGTGTGAAACTCTTTTTTTTTAAGATTTTATGTATTTATTTTTAGAGAGAGGGCAGAGAGGGAGAAAGAGGGAGGGAAATATCAATCAGTTGGGAGACCTGGCCCATAACCCAGGCATGTACCCTGACTGGGAATTGAACCAGCGACCTTTCTGTTTGCAGATGATGCCCATCCCACTGAACCACACCAGCCAGGGCCTGGTATGAAACTTTTATTTTTTTTTCTGCCCTTTGCTCTAATCATGTCATTCTTTGACACATTAAGGGATTGCTTTGTGATTTCTATTTTCATTGATAAGTGCAATGAGTTTATAACATTCAAGCCGTATTTCATCATATTTTAAGGACTGGCTAAAATTTAAAAATATATGTCCTTTTATTAGGTATCATTGAAATTATAAAACACATTAAAACTTAAACTTTTTATTTTTACTTAAAACATGTGAGTGTCCATTAATTCCCCAGTCTTTAGGTTGGGCTCACTGCATGGGTGCTCTGTCTGACATTACTCATTGCTTTTCCTCCATTAGCCCCACTCTTGATATACTGGGTTTAGGATTTCCAGCCTTTGTTTTTCTACAGTGAGGAGAGAGTTAAAGACACTTGTAAAACAGTATCGCGTGGAGCTCTTTCAAGCTTTACAATTTTTTCCTCATCTTTTATAGTTTTTTAGCTTGCAACTAATTTAACATTGGTTTTTATTATTTATTTTTAAGTGACTTGCCTTTATAGAGTCTTTTCAAAACATTCAACTTCATTCATGTATCATTTTTCATGTCCTTTATTTGTTCCGGTTTTTCCCCCACTCATATTTCATTGTTTTATGAGGCAATAAACACGTTTTAAAAGAAATAAGTGATTCTAAGCATACAATTGAGCCATTCTGAACTGTTTCATTTTAAAAATGGTAGTCATGACCCAGTGAATTTATTTCAACCCAGTAAATTGATATGAAGACTGACAGTTTGAAAAAACACTGTATTAAGGAGTAGCCTCCTAGCATTCAGTGCACCGGCATCAGTGGGGGTTACAGAGGGAGAGAGAGCGAAGGTTAGTCCAGTGAGTTGGTTAAGCAGTGTTCTGATAAGACAGCTTCTAACTGTATCAAAATTTCGTTGGATTAAATTCTGGGTCAACCACTATGGTTTGGAAATCTCGTACTCAAGTTTTCGCTGTTGTGGTTTGAGTTTTAAAGAAACCTGGCCTGGATCCAAAACTCACAAGCTTAAAATTAGTGCTGATGGCCCACAGAGTTCACGTTACATATTTAACCAACCATAACTGAGCCATTTTAAGGCCATTTGGTTATATCCTTTTCTATGGGTAGAACAAGGAGATTAATTGTCAAAAATGTCTAAGCTAATCTCAGAAAACATTTTTCCCAGTTTATGGCCATGTCTGGGGCTTCTAAGAACCTCCACTAAGTCTTAGCCCTGCATTCTTTTTGGAGACATAAGGCCTCAACAACATTTGATGAAGCCAGAAAAGGATAGTGAAAAGCAAGAATTTTTGTTTAAGTTGAAATCAAGACCTTCCTTCTCTGTGGAGGCTCCCAGATATAAAAGGTATGTGGCTGTCTTGTCAGAGACCTTAGTAAAGGCAGGTGGGTATTTTCCTGGATCAACAACTTTATTTACTCTGGTCTATAGGACAAGCTCTTAGAAGTTTACCACTTTTCAAAATGCCTGTTGTCCAGGGAAGATGGACCAGTGCAAGGATGGACTGTCTGTAGCAAAATATCTGGGAATCCCCACCTGTGACTTCAGTACTTCTGTCCCCTTTCTAATAAGGGCACACAGTATGACATCTGTCATTGTTGAGGATATCAGACCTGGAGCCCGAGAAGCAGGTTTGGTGTGGAGGTTGTTGGGAAACAGGGCTGGCGAGGGATGTGCCCCTCCTGAATTCACTCGCTATATTTATGAATCTTCTAAGATGGAGCTCCCTCTGCGGTTGTAGAGAGGATACAATGATGTCAGAGAGAGAAGCCAACCAATTCTGCAGACAGGCCTGAAGAGGGGCCATCGCAGTCGTATAGTCCCCAAAACTCTCATCGTCAATGCAGGCACAGTGACCAGGCTCTCAGGAACTGACTCAAGCTAGCCATACTCCCTGAGAAGGCTTAAGTGAACAGAATGTCCATTCACAATGGGAACATTCATCTCCAGTGACCCAAAATACGCATGGATATGTTCCCCAGGCCCTTACTGCTAAATCCTGTCCCAGGCAGAGGGGACAGCCAATATAGAGTCCCTAGTCATAAGCTGAGCACACCTGGCATGTTAACAGAAACAGGAAGCCGGTGTGGCTGGAGTGCAGTGGGAGAGGGAGGGGGTATCGGGAGAGGGAGGGGGTGTCAGGAGCGGAGGGCAGATGGGTTACAGGGGAGCCAGGTCACGCCCTTATGGACCGTTGGCTTTTACTGGGGGAGATGAGGAGCCATTGGAGGATTCTGAGCAGAGACATGAGCTGACTTTTATTTGTAAAATATCACTCAGGCTGCTGTAGTGGGGACAGAAGACCAATTAGGAGATGACTCCAATAATCCAGGTGAAATGCTAATGGGTGGCAGTGGCAGAGATGGTGAGAGGTGGCTGGGTACAGATTTTTTTAGAAGATAGACCCCACAATTTTCTGATAGATTGGAAGTGGAACGTTGGAGAAGAGAGAAGTCAAGGAGGACTCTGATTGGGGCAAATCTTGGAATTCTTGCTTGAAAAGCTGGGCAGAAACATCCCCGAATGAAGGAAGCATGTAGCCCACACATTGCTGGCAGCCATCTTATGCCCATGGGGACAGCTAGCCTGAGGGTGGAGCCAATGCTGTGTTTGGCAGGGCGGAAGGGCAGGGAGAGATTGTCCTGAGACAGTGCAGAGCCACTGGGCCCACACCTGCAGCCTGGTCCACCTCTGCACTTCTGATTATAAGAGCCAGTGAGTCCCCCCTTTGTCACTTTGTTACTTGGATCCAAAACATGCTGCTACGCTGATCTAGACTCTAAGATGTCTCTTAGATGCACTATTTGCTTCAAGAAACTTTTCACCGTTTCACCACAGCTAGTCTCCACACTTCAGGGATGGCTTTGCCCAAATGGTGCTCTTTCTTATGCATCTTTCACCTCCTTGGTCTCTTGGCAAATTGTAAGCCCTAGAGTACTGTGTCAGGGGCTGGCCCGACAGACTCAGCAGGACGGAAAGCCAGAGATTGTTAGCACAACACCCTGGCGGAGGCGGCGGTGGAGGCGGGGGTGGCGGTGGTAGTAGTAGTAGTAGTAGTAGTAATATCACCTTTAGTTTACAAATTTGAGAACAGAGATTAAAGGACTTAGGACCAAAAGTCTTTTATTTCAAATCTAAGATTTCTTTTTGTCTAATTAACCAATCACAATCCATCTGTCACACAAGAGAGAGTAGAACTTTCCAGGAGGCCGTCTGGCTGCCTGCTTTACTGATTGGCAATAGATTGATACAAACACCACAGTCTGATCCTCAGCTTTACAGGTTCAATGACTTCTGGGCCTCTTGACTCTGAGTGATTAAGCTGGAAAGGATCAATTCATCACAGCCAAATTTATAAGAAACTGAAGTATAAACCAGCTTGTTAGATGATTTATAATAGGAACTTTTCCTCAAAATTGAAAACTTATAGACTCTTGACTACATCCCAGTTTGAGAAACATTAAATTCACACTTACGTTATGAGACTTTAAAAACAGTCATAAATGCAAATCCAGTCTGGGCATTGATATTACATGGCGTTACTTTGTAAAAAATGTGCTGATCCAAGTAATGCTTCTGTTAAAATTTTTATATAGCTTTAAAATGAAAACACTAAATTTAAAATTATTCTGAAGAATTTATGGACCTCTGCAAATATGATTAAAGACTCCAAGCTGAAGAACAATGTAATAGGAGAAAGGCTTTGTTTGAAAACTGCAGGATACCCTAAAGCAAGTCCACTTGGGAAACTGAACTGCAGATCAGAAGGCAGATTAAGAGGAGAGGGAGTGGGCTGTTCTCAGGGGACACAGCCCTCACACAAGTGTAGCTAGTTATCCCACGTGAATTTTTTTTCTCTGTAGGACTCTACCAGTCACGGAGAACATAACATCATCTTTCTGGCATTATGATAGAGAAGCACAAACTATTAGTCATTGATTTCCCTTTTCCTAGACTTCATCTGGAATCCATGCATCCTCCTTGCCAATGCATCATTTCTAGGGAAACAGGAGTTGTGCATGCCTCCTGACAAGAGAGGGACTTGGACCAGACTGGGGGAACTCCTGAGCCCTTGCTCTTTCATTTAGCACGTAGCTAGTGACCATCATTAAACTGAAATTGTGAGGGACTCATATACTATAGATGGTAAAACAATTTTTTAATCTCTCTCAATTTTGTCTACATGAAACTCTGAGAATCAATCGTTCTTCTCAAATGACTCCTCCCAGTGTTGTTTGCCTACTCCTAACTTACATCTTTAACCAACCCTCCCCTTTCCCACCTCCAGCCTAAATTGAGTTTGTGCTAGGAACTAGGGAGCACCCACCGCCCATGGCCGCGTACTCCCTTCTGGCTCCAGAACCAGATTGGATCAGGGCCAGACTCAGCGCTGGGCTGCCTCCAAGTTGCTGAGAGAGCGCACCCTGTTCCCAGGCAGCGATTCCAGGGGCAGCATTCAATTGCCAATACTTCCCTGGCTTTGTTAGAGCCAGGCAAGGGTATGTAATCCCTTAGGCCACTTGGCAAATGCCTGCTTGTGGTTTAGTATGGTCATAAAGGAGGGAGCGGGGTGCCTGGCCAGTTTAGAAATGAGAGGGCTCCTGGGGAGCCTGCCTTGAACTCCAGGGATCTCTGGTCACCAGCAGGTGATAGTGGCCTACCTGTCCCTTACCTGTCTGCCATCTCCATGGGGTGCTGATGCCTTCGTGTGTGCCCCTAGCCAGGCTGGACCACAGCTGTTGCCTTTATTTACCTGACCGCCTTACCCATGTGTGCTGCTTCCCTTCTTCCTGCAGCCTGGAACGCGGTCCCCTTTAGCTCTTCCTCGTGACATCTTCCCCACCCTTTAAAAGCCACAGCTGAAATGAACCCTTTAGAAAGCCTCCTCTGATCTGCAACTAGAAAGGATTCCTCCTATTCTTGTCTGCCACGCCCATTTTCCTGGACCTATCTTAAAACACAGATAACTTTCTGGTATCTAGTGTAGCTTCTGAGGAACATTTCTTATCTATTCTATCAGGAAATAAGGTAAGACAGGAGGGTGTGTCTGACTGCCTTTGTTTTTCCCTCAAGGTTTCTGCACACTGTAGGTGTTTAAATTTGTTGAGTGAATAATAAATTAAAGGCACTGTACACGTGGCACACAAATTACAGAAGACTGGATCCTTTACAAGTTTCCCTTCTGAAAGTCTCCCTAAGCAGAACTTTCCTGGGATCCCTCTGACTCCTGTCTCTCTCCCCGCAGCTAAAGTGGTTTACGGAGGGGAGTGGGGGAGCCCCCAGGTCCTTGACCCAGCAGTAGGTCAGTGCTCCTTCTGATTGATCAGTGTCTAGGTCATACTAGTTGTTAAATATTTTGAATATTGGCCCTGCGTATAAGACAGGCAGTACTCAACCAAAAGACTTAGAAGACACACTGGATACAAGTGTATGTTTACAGAAGCAAGATGTTCGCACTGTGCAAGAGGCACAGGCTAGGTGTGCTGAACAGGCTGAGAGAGGGTGGGAAGTGGGTGTTGATGGAAGCCGAAAAGCAGGGACTCATTTCACCTTCTGTTAGTGACGTGTGTAACCCTGGGCCAAAGAGCACTGTCCTGGAAGTCAGGAGCCCTGGGTTCTAGTGCTGGTGCTGTCGCCGTGCTTGGATCTTGGGAGTATTGCTTCATCTTGTCACAGTTCATTCCTTGACACAATAGGCGGGGGGGTGGGGGGGTGGGGGGGGTTGAGGTTACAGTGAAATACAGGTTTGCTCTGTGGATGTGGAGGGTCATGAGTGGAGCCTCGAGAACAGAAAGGTCCAAGGGAAAATATTCATGTGGTGAGCCTACCTTTGGAGGAAAACATCCATTTTCTTCCTGCGCTTTAACAATATATATTTATGGGTTCTACACCAAGCCTTGGAACTGAGTATTTGGCAAAAGATGGAGAAAATAAACAGGTGTATTCAACATCAACCTGACAATGTGCTCAATGGTCTGAAGTATTTTTGCTTGAAGCAGGAAGTGTTCCTTGTCAGGTCAAATCACAATTAAGCCATGTTTTTTTCTTTTGGTAAAAAATCTTTGTCATTTAACTTCTTTGTTATTTCCTCCTGAAAGGGCTCACAACACATTGCCAGGTGTGTCCAGCGAGCATGGTAGGTTATGTAAATGTCTGGCATAGTTTAATTTCTTATCATTGCTTTTAGTACTTAGTCAAAAAAAAAAATCACTTGTTGGTTATATTTTTTTTGTGCAAGTAGAATTGCTTAATAGACGAAAAGGAAATAGAGCAACTGTTACTAAATGACCCCAAAGCAGAAGTTGAGTTCCTTTCACAGGAATATTCAACAGTACCTCAGCCCTGCCCTCTGGTCTTGACAGGTCAGAACTGGGGAAGGCCTGAGCTGCAGTTGAGCAAAGTCGAAAGTGAAGGTATATGAGCTGCCAGAGGAAGGCAGGCGGGAGGAAGACAAATGGCGGTGGTGGCATGGGGGATGAATCTATGAGCAGAGCCGCTTAGTAGCCATGCATACCACTCACAAACCCAGTTATAATCATGTAACGCAGACACATGTTACGGCCTTTCCCATTTCTCAGACACGCATTCTGTTTCAGCAACTGTGAAAGCTCCCCACAGGATCTTTCTCTAAATTGGTTCTCTTCAGGACCAAGCCCCTGAGCAGCAAGATAATTTTCTACATTTGGGAGCCATTTGGAATCTGAAAGTCTTGAAAATAAGCATATTACAGTAGCTTACAATCTGGAACAGAAGTTACAGTTTTAACAACATGCAGTTTAACATGAATTGTTATCATTTGTTAGACAGATATCAGATTTATCCACCACGTAATTCCCAACCTCTTTTTTCCCCATAAATGCCAGAAGTATAGTGCAGCACCAAGTGGGAAATAAAGGCAGCTTGGTGAGCAGTAAGACAGCTGATGGTTTCCCTGGCAAAGGAAATTTTCATAACTTTTCCATATGCCACTGAATTAATGCTAAGACTTGCTGTTGGCTACTCGTTATGTCCTACAAATTTTAGTTTCTGTTTTTAATGTCGATAAGAAAGTAGTCGTTATTGTAGCCTTCAGAGAAAGAATGGACCCTCAGAGAGTGGCACTGACAGGTAGGACCAGAATTTTAAAAAGGGGAGCTTTCTTACACAAAAGGGTTATGGAGGTGGTATTTTAACACGTCATGCCTCAGAAAGTTACGTCTTCCGATGGCTTTTGTTGTTAAAATGGAAGCGTATGAGATACATGTCTGATGAGTTTCAGAAAAAGAAGGCCAGCCCCCAATTTGGCGAGTACCAGATATAAGCTGATTCTGTTATTTTTACCTTAAGGTTGATGTTTTAAGAAAGACTTTAAGTATTATAATTAAGAGACAACACCTCCTTCAGGTCTGAGTGGCACCACAGTCTCAACGAGGCCAACTTGGACTACCTTCATTAAAGTGGTGGCACCGCCCCCAGTCCTCTCACTCTTTCTTTTCTCCATAGCTCTTGTCATTCTCCAATATACTGATTTACTTATTTATTATATTTGTTGTTTATTATCTGTCTTCTTCTACTAGAAGGTACCTTCATGAAGGCAGGATCACCTGCATTGTTCACTGATGCATTTTTAGTGCCATAAACAGTGCCTGTATATAGTAGACACAACAAATATTCTGTTGAATGATTGGATGGGTATCTACGTATCTTCACTTTCAAGTCCTCTTCAGCTCATAGAATATGACCAACATCTAAGAGCTCTAAGTTGCATTCCTTAAAGGCAAAACGTCTGTGGGTGTATGTGATCAAAGTATACTCAGAGAACTGACGTTAGGCATGAATGTTTGAAGCTCCAGCAGCTCTTTGAGCGTTGACTAGAATCAGCCAAGTGCCAACTCTGTATAGAACTTAGAGGAAGCTCCTCAGTTACTAGGAAGTCAAGGCAGCATACATTTGTGAAGCATTCATTTTATGTGTATCCTGTGCTGAACCTACTATGAGAGTCCCTCAAAAGGAGTAGACCTGGCCTTGTCCTCCACAAGTTGGCCCTCCTCTGGCTGGGGAATGTCTGTAGTAATGGATACCCATGGTTCATAACTCTTATTAGCAGGAGGATCCACCTGAATTTGACCAAGTTAAAAAAAAAAAAAAAAGAATCTAAGCCCTGCCCGGGTAGCCAGTTTGGTTAGAGCATCATCCTGATACACCAACATTGTGGGTTTGGTCCCTGGTCAGGGCACATGTAAGAATCAACCAATGAATGCATAAATAAGGGAAACAACAAATCGATGTTTCTCTCTTTCTCAAAGTAATTTTTAAAAAAATCTCAAGTCAATGGAGATCATTAAAAGCACTTACAACTACTTGCTGAGACCAGTAGCCAATTCCTTTGACCTGGTGGCTGAAGATTTTATGATGTAATTATTTGTGCAGTGATAATGTGCTGGATAGTTTCAAAATATCTCCGTATCTAAGTGTGCTGTGGATGAAGAGAGTTTATATGTTTCCCTACTGTCTTCTACTTGCTGTAAACAATTCAGTCATGATAAGGTGCCTAACTCTGTCCCTTTAACTAAGTCACAGCTTACTGTGCCTGTATCTCACCCTAGATCACCAATCAGCGTTCCCCCTGCCCCCCAGGTCCTCCACAGCAAGTTCCCCAGTGTGCTTACATGATTGAAGCAGTCATTTGTTGGTCTCCCTGGCTCTTGTCCCTCTACCTGCAGCCCCTTTTGCTCACTAGTTAATATTTATCCTTCTAAATCATAGCTTTCTCCTTGTCAGGCCCCTCTTTAGGAAATTATTTTAAACAATGCATAGAACTAAATGCAAATTCCTCACTCTAGGATGTTAAGCCCTCCTTTTGTTCCACTTGGTTGAGATGAGCTCAGATCCTACCTTTTGCCATAATGAACTCTGAGCTCCAGTCTGATCTCTTTGTTCTTTCCTCTTCCCCTTTCTCAGTTTCCCTTTCCCAGCTCTTACTCTCTGTCCTTATACCCATCTTCTTGCCTTTGTTTGTATGGTTTCTCATTCATTCATCCATTCATTCATTAAATAGGTATTGAGCTTCTATCATACACAGTTGACCCTTGAACAACACTCTGACCCTCCATGCAGTTAAAAATCCATGTATAACTTTTGACTCCTTCCAGACTTAACTACTAATAACCTACTGTTGACTGAAAGACTTACTGATAACATAAACAGTCAACAAACACTTACTTTGTATGTTATATGTATTATTGTATTCTTACAATAAGGCTAGAGAAAAGAAAATGTAATTAAGATAATCATAAGAGAAAATACATTCACAGTATTATATGCATTTATTGAAAAAAATCCACATATAAGTGGACCTGTGCAGTTCAAATGTGTATTGTTTAAGGGTCAACTGTACTAGGCAGTATTTTAAGCCCTAGAGATATAAACTCAGCAATTTAGAACATGCCCTCTCTCCTTCTCCCTCAATCCAAGGCAGTCCAAACCATACATTGCCCACAAGACCAATTCAAACTTCACCTTCCTGAATGTTTCCCAACCCACCGAAGGCAGCTGAGGGCAATGGTAAAAAGCAAAGGCTTGGGAATCAGATAAATTTGGGGTAAAATTTTTGCTACCAAATACTTGTGGACTATTAAGCCAGTTACTCAACCTTTCTAAGCCTCCTATTATCTCATCTATAAAATGGGGATCATAAACTCAACAATGAGTTTGTTGTGAGAAGAAAGAGAGATAATAGTGAATGGCGACGTCGCTAGTACGATCTTTTTCTACTCTGAAACTGTACTGCAGATAAATGGTGCTGGGCACGTAAGAAGTTGAATATTGCTTCTAATGCTTTTGTGTGTTTCATGAAACTCCTTCCTCACTCACCATGACTTGGCAAATGTGTAGCAAATGGATGTGCAATAAGAGGATACGTGGCTGTCTCATTGGATCCCGACTGGATCCCCAGTTCCTCCAGGATGTTGGCTTCTGGCCGTCCTTCCTGTACCAACTCCCTGTCAAGGTGAACCCTTTCTGTGCACTGAAAACCATCAAGATAGAAAGGGAGATACTGCTACCTGACCTGGGACTGATGAATGAGGGAAACTTCTACAAACTGGAGGATGCCTGAATTTCCAACTAGTGTTAAGTGGCCATAGCAAAGTATAACCCATGGCTTCAATTTGGTCTGTCAAAGATGAAATTAAAAGTAAATTTGAAGTTTCACAACATAGTTCTCTCTATTACCGGTGCTGCTGTGCATTAAAATTGTCTGTGTGAGGCTCATTGGGATGGGTAGAGATTCAATCACTGCTAATGGCTTAAGGAAATGGGGTGGTGAGAATTAGGGTCATCCATCCCAATTGGGGCAAGAAAGAGAACTGGGAAATGTGTTTTTCAATCTTGACATCTTGCCAGCTGGAGCTAGAGGGAAATGTTTTTTTGAACTCATTGAGCAGCCTATTCACAAATCATGGAGATAGCTGCATTCAATGAGAATAGATATAATTTTTATGTGGTCTAGTTAAGGACTTGCACCACCCAGTCAGGGGTGTGCAGAGCGTTCCTTTGGGACCCTCAACTCTATAGCACATCAGTAGGTAGAAACGACTTTAGCAAATACCATGAAATCTGGTTTTATGCAATGAGGCTATTTATACATCCCCAGTGACAGTTTGGAATAGTATATGAAAAATACAATATAGCATATGTGCCCATCAAATCCTGCATGTTTAGCCATCAATAGATAACTGAGATGTTATTTGGTAGGTATAATATTTAGGTGTGGAATCTGCTTTTGAATATCTATTGACACTAAATAGCCTTCAAAAGAGTGAACACTCTAAACAGGTTAAAAATGAACTGTATAGTTTTCAAAAAAAACTTACACATAATCTCTTGTGGTTCCTATGACAAGCCTGGGACAAGGGCAGTGTAGATAATTATCAACATTTTATAGGTGAAGAAAGAGAGAGCGTAAATGATTTGCCCAAGGTCACAAAGCCTCTAAGCAGAACTAGGATAAGAATCCTAGTAGCCATTATTATTTTTATTGTTATCACAATGATAAAAATCTCTGACTTCTCAGCTCTTCTCTCCTGTACACAGAAATCTCTAGAATGCGTGTGCTCCTGAGCAGCTCTTGTCCACTCTGGGCTGGGGAACAGGGTGTCCCTGACTTTCACAGACACAGAGCGGGGCTGGAAGCCTGGCTGAGCTTTCCTGGCCCATTTTCTGGTTTTGCCTGGAGCTGATTAGAGTGGGGTGGTTAGAACTGGAACCGTTTTTACATTTCATGTTTTTCTGGTTTCTAAAAATGAAATAGGGCAAGAAACCCCTGCAAGCAGGAGTGTTAGTTTCAAGCTGGGCGTTCCCTGCCAGCCTCCTCTGGCTGGAGGATCCGCCTTTGGGCTTTCCTATTTCCCTGCCTTGGTATGTGACCACTCAGACAGGTTTTAAAGATAAATCATGTTCAGTGTCCAGATCTGACTACTGGATTAGAATGCAAATATCATAGGTTACCAGGTTTCATTTCATTTAAAAACCTGTTCTTGAAGTTGGAAGGTGCACATATTCACTAATATCATGCTGACTCTTTAGGAAGGGGCTGTCCCCAGCCCCTGAGCAGTGGGTGTCAGGCTATAGGGCTTAATGGCTGACACATCCTGGTTTGGTGGCCGGGCACAGCTCAAACCGGAGCTCTGGGGGTTCACTACCTGAGAGGCAGAGCATTTACTCTCACTTGGTCTTTGCTGGAATATCTTTTGAAAAATGAAAAAAAAAAAAAAAGAAAGAAAAGAAAAGAAAAAGAAAAACACATCCAAAATTCTAAGTAATGGAACTTCCTAAGTTGGAAGCACCAGCGTTATGTGAATAGGGAGAGTTTTTGTTCAACAAGAAAATGTAAGCTCCTTGCTCCCGCACAGCTGGAACGCATCCGTGCGGCACATCTGCGTGAGTCCTGCTGCCGTGCTTTTCACGGTTGTTGCTGAGGGCAACGACCTGAGTTTTGGATGCTCACAAATCAGAACCGTGCCAGGGGAAACCCATTTCAGCAACTCTGCCCAGAGAATGCAAAACAGTCACATGCTCCCATTGAGTCCCTTCACACACCGCCCACAGCCGGGGACTCCGCAGGCTGCGGGGGAAGACATGACTTTGAACGTCTCTTTAACAGGCTGTGAGGACATGCTTTCCCACATAAACTCTAAGACATCTGGGGAGAGAGAGATTGGGAGAAAGCTGAGTGGAGGCAGGGAGACTTTCTCTGTATAAAATAAGCCAAGAGCGCAACAGCAGCCATGAACGTGCCAGAGGAAGGCAGGCAGATCGCCAAGAATCTCTAAGCGAGAGCTAAGCGTCAGGGCAGGCCCCTCTCCCAGCAGCGTCGCTGGCCAAGAAGAGTTAGATGGTGACCACCAGTTGCCTAAGCAACCCGGGGGTGTGTGAAACCGCTGTGGGTTGGTTAGAACTCAGGGCTCCAAGGAGGGGCCACCGCTTTCTTTCCAAACTGCGGGGGGAACAGCTGAAGGGTGTGAAGGGACTTTGGGGGGTTAGGGCTTCAGGAGCCACGTTCCCCCTGGCCAGCTGAGTCCCTGGCCTTCGTGGGAGTAGGAATGGACTGTGTCATGGCAGCTGCTATGAGTCTCTCCACTACGATCTGCATGTACAGTCATACTTGTTATTGTATCCTAACCCTTTCGGCATAGATGTCACTTAATTTTTAAATTGTCCTTTGCTGGCTGAGAATGGTTTTCATCTCCCTGGAGTCTCTGCATCCCAGTTTCTGAGTCTCTAGTATCCTCCACGACTTAGTTTTTCCCCTCTTCCATCCCAGCAAGAAAGAAACGGAGCATCGTGATGCTTAAAGTATCTCATCCCCTCAATCCTAGGAGGATCAGGCTCTTGGGAGTGGAGGTGGCCTTATATGCACAAGCTGTGTGCTGTTACCAGGGTAGGGTGGGGGGTGACCAGCAAGACCAGCCTCCTCAATGCCTCATACCACCTCTCTTTTCAGCCGTCTTCCCTTCCAAAATGAAGTGCATTCCCTAGGCCGCTGTACACAGTTTCCTGGCTCCCAGAAATCTTTGGTGTGAGAACAGGCAGAGGAATCTCCTGGGGTGTATTTGGAAGGAAGGGAGTAAGCTCAGGGTTGGATAACATCCACGAGTGGAATCTAAATAAGTGGTTGTTAACCCTGCTGCACAAGAGGATCATCTGGGAGTTGTTAAAAAAAAAAAAAAAAAAATTGTGACGCCCAGGCCCTGAGATTCGGTTCAACGGGCCTGGACAAAAGGTTTTTTTGTTTTCTTTTTTTTGACAAAGGTATAGTGTCTGGGAACCATTCCCAGGTGATTCTGAGATGCATCCAGGATAGAGAACGTCTGATGTAGAGGTGAGTAGCTGGGGCACATACAGGGGCCCTGCGTGCTACACAATGGGTCCCACCCACCCTTACTCGTCTGGGTAAGGGGCTCCTTACCCCTCAGTGTGGGTCTGTCAGGCAGCTGTGCTGAGTGGCGGGGACCTATTTTCTCCTCTCTTTATCCACCAGGTACACTCTGACATGTTCTAAACTTGAAAGAGGTAGATTTGAGTAAATGAAACCCAGTTCTGTGGCTGATTTTTTTCTTTACGTCTAAAATAAAACCCAGAGGAGGGGTGGGGCAAAGACAAAAGGAGGGAAGAAACAGAAGTGAAACAGCAGATCAAGTCATGAATAAAAATGAGAGAATCCAGGAAGATTAAACCCTCTCGCACACCTGTTCTCTGAGAATCTCAGAAGGTGGGGCTTTTGACTCAGACAATTCAGATTGCAAGTGCCCTTCCTTGGAAATCTGTCCCAAACCTGTGAATAGCTATAGGTCTAGCAGCTGCTTTGGGAGAGTTATTTCAGTGTCCCAGAGGAAAGATATTTTGGGGTTTAGTTCTTGCCAGAAATAAGAAGCTAAGGGAAAAGCAGAAACATTACAGAATTTCCAAAAATATTTTGATAACAATGCAACACTTTGTGAAGACTTAGAGAAAAATTAAAGTACACTTTTATTTTAAGAATGCCTAGTGGACTGGCTTTGTATTTGGTTAGTAAATTAATTAAGTTATCCCGTGTTGTCATCTACAGGAGGTATGGGCCTGTACAGGTGACAGACAGGCATGTGGGAGTGTATATGTGTGTAGGTGCATGCATGTGTACACTTACTGATAAATTTTTACATAGTGTTATCATTTGTATATATGCAATAGATAAATATCTCTTAAATTTTAAAATAACATAGAACTTATTTGGGAAAATAAGAAAGATGACATCAGGTCTAAGTCTGATAGGAAAGTGAAACAGGGAAGCCTTCTGTTAGTGCCTTAAAGTTGGACTATACATCTCAAGAAAATGACCCTGCTTATCTATGGTCATCAGGACAGTACTGGCCCATTCCCATAACGCAGGGACTTTTGTGGGCCTGCTGGGAACCAATGCATTCTGAATCAGCTAATGAAGTTTGTTTTCCTCCTCTAGTTCTTTCTCTACCAACCCCTGCTTCCACTACCTTGCTGAGGAAAAGTCTCTTCTTTCTGATGTGTCCCAGTCTTAGTGGTTAAGGACTTTGCTCCTCCTCATTTGCCCAGCAATAAGACTATTTTGTGGGTTCTTATTTTTAGTTACTTTAAGCTATTTGTTATTGTTCTGTAATATTTTGTTACAATATGCTCATTTTCTCTGTAGGCATCCAAGGGCTGTGCTGAACAGGGTGTGATTTGAAAAATAAAATAAAATGATTATGCCCTGGAGGTCAGCAGTTGTGGACTTAAGAATTATTACATGCGCCCTGGCTAGTGTGGTTCAGTGGATTGAGTGCCAGCCTGTGAACCAAAGGGTCACTGGTTCGATTCCCAGTCAGGGCATATGCTGGGTTGCAGGCCAGGTCTCTAGTAGGGGCATGTGAGAGACAGCCACACATAGATGTTTCTCTCCCTCCCTTACCTTCTTTCTAAAAATAAATAAATTTAAAAAAACAATTATTACATGGTAAGAGTGTCCTTCAGTTCGCATGTTGTCATAAGTGTCTGCCCATCAGTCAAATTGTCTGGGAGGCCAAGTCTGTAGAAACAGTTTAGGACCAAAGGTGTGAAAGTGGCAAAGCTTCCCTTATCTCAGGAAAGAAGATCTTCATGCAACTTGGGACCAAGTCACAAGCATTTGCGTGGTGGAAAATGAAGGTAGAGGACCTGAAAGAACATATTTTCCCAGCAGTCCATTTGAAGGATGGGCAGCTGACACTGATTCTCGCTGTACTCCAGCACTCAGCAATTGAAGAACCAATGTCCATCTGCTCCATTAAGTGTATACGGAAAAACTCACCTCAGTGGTTCTTCCTTTTTAA
Source organism: Pteronotus mesoamericanus (assembly GCF_021234165.1). Classification (NCBI taxonomy): domain Eukaryota; kingdom Metazoa; phylum Chordata; class Mammalia; order Chiroptera; family Mormoopidae; genus Pteronotus; species Pteronotus mesoamericanus. The sequence continues at coordinate 34,321,934 of NW_026555325.1, read as the reverse complement.
ACTTTTCTTTGATAAGGGAAAAAATTATTTTTTAAAGAAAGAAAAAGTTTTTTTATTCATATAATTATACCTGTAGGAATTTGTTTCATTGACTTTTAAAAGATTGATGCTTAACATGTAAACTCCCCCAAACAGTTTCAAGTTCATATTGTTACTAAATTTAAGATTGAGTTTAATTAAGAAACTCTTCAAATTGAATGTTAATTGATAACAATAATTAAAATTTTGCAGTTCTTTATAGTTTATAAAAAGTGTTCACATGCTTGCTCATTTTTCACAATGTAGAGAGGGAGATGAGGAAGTTTCTATCTCTGGTTTATGGGTGGAGAGGCCATGGCTTAAAAAGTGAAGGATTTCACTCCAGTTCATGAAACTGGTGTATGAAGAACCTGAGCCTTCTGAGCCCAACCCCATGCTCTTAACTGCTCACTGATAAGGTGGTAAGGATTGTTGAAAACTAATAAACTATGGGTCTGTGCCTTGGATTATACGGTTTCTTATTAAAGTTTAAAATTTTGTGGGTGTTCTTTAAGATGGTAAGCAAGCTCAAGCTTCCTGTGGTTTCACTTTCTCTGTCCCATATTCATCAGCCTTGCTGGCTCAAGTAGCTGTGTTCCTAATCCCACTATTGAATAAGATCTAGAAAAATTCTCTTTCCTCTTCGCGTAGTCTGGCCCAGCTGTGACAACAGTGGACACTTTCAAAATTGGCTCATTTTAGAAAACAGAAAATAATTATTTAAAAACCATACAAATGGATTAGTTTATGGAACACAGATTTTTAAATTCTAACTTTAGTCTGCCTATAGCCACAATAGCTTTCAGGACAACTAACTCCAGTTTCTATATCTTGCTTTAATCCTGTTTGGGGTGACAAAGAAGATGTGACCCCAAGGTACTCAAACACCTAGCCTAGGGTTGATTTCAGATGTAACAAGACACTCAGTCCTCCCTAGTACTATTCTCAAGTGTGAGCACTCTGTGGCTGTATGTCCTGCCACACCCCTTTTTGGTTGCCACTTTTAGCTCTTTTATTCTGTTAGATCCCACGGGGTGTGTCAGTTATATGACATAAAAGCAACAGCCTGGGAGGAAGGGGCCAGGGGATAACCAAAGGTCCCCCTTTGTGACACTGGCAAAGCTTTGTGCTTTTCTGGGTCTCAGTCTCCACATGTGAGAAGTAAATGGGTTAAACCGGATGATCTCGTATTTTTTCCAACCTCTGTCCTAGAAGTCTGTCTCTTTAGTCACATACAGATTCCCAGTGGCCAGAACCTAAAAAGATACAGGCTGAGAGATTGAGGAAAATCCTCTCTTTAACCAATGTGTGTGCATATGGGAGAGGTTCAGATTGGACCTAGGACCTGGAAATGCAGAGACTCTGCTTCTCCAAAAGGCTTACGGAGCAGAAAACAAACTCATCTGGGGCCCTGAGATGCAGATAACCAAGACAAACAAGGTGATTACCTCCGGGAGTCCAGACCAGGAGAAGATGCAAAACTACCACAAGGACTGACAGATGATGCCTAGGTGGGACTCTTGCTAGAATGTAAACTTTACCAGGGCAGGGATTTTTGTTCTGTTTAGTGATGGATCCCACACGTTGGCACTCAATACATGCTATTGAGTGACCGATGAATACTTTACGCTTCTGATAAGCAATGTAAGATTATCTAATTTATCTGACTGCATTTACCCTCAAATTACCCCTGTGTCCTAGGGCTGGTCTCTGGGTAGTAGGGGTTCATTTAGAATCGCTGGCCATGTAGCCACTCATTGGCTTGACCTTTCCATCTACTATCTGCACTTTCCCTAGTTTGAGGCTCGCCCATGGAATATTGGGTCTGACATTTGTGACTCTGCACATCATCAATTATTAACACCCCTAGGAGATCATACAGTAACCATTCAGTCTTTAAGCTGAAATGGTCAGCAAAATAATGCAATCCTCTAGACACTTTGATTGTGGGGAACTAAGGGTGTGTTAATGTGTAGGTGAATATGTAAATAAATGTTAAACTGAGAAGAAAAGAAAAAGGGGAGAAAGCTGCCTCTTTCTGATAATCAGGGATATGCTCAAATCTGTTTAAAAATATTTTACTTTACCTTGGCTAGTGTGGCTCAGTGGGTTGGAGCATGATCCCATAACCAAAGAGTTGCGAGTTCGATTCCTGGTCAGAAGCATTGATGTCTCTCTCTTTCTCCTTTCCTCTTTTCCTTCTTCTCTAAAATCAGTGAAAAAAATGTCCTTGGGTGAGGATAAAAAGAAAATACTATGCTTTGCCTGTGTTCTAATTCTGAGGAACAGACTTATTTTGTAAAACAATTCCATTAACATCATTTTACATATAATAGTGCAGTCAGGGGTTTTTGAATACAAGAAAAGCCTGACACAAATAGGAAACAAACCAAATACGGTACTAGAGCTGGAAAAAACCTGGCAGCTTGTGCAAACCTGCATGGAGCCAATGCCAAATCTCCTGTGGCTGTCTACCACACCCTCCCCAGGCTGCGGTCTTTCCTGTTGGCACCCTCCTTCAGGCAGGTTCAGGCTGCTCTCTCTTTTCTTTATCTCCTCTTCAGAATTCAATTCCAGAATTTGTTGATTTTGCTCTTTTACTTAGTTCCTACTAATAGTTTTTTTTTTCTCTTTTCTATCAACCTCTGTTCTTCCGGGTCTGTGTAGTCTTATGAAAGATTTCCTCATGGGCGTGCTGGTCAGGGCACTGAACACATTGGTTAGAGATGTATGTTCCCCCGAAGAGGCATGTAGGTTTGCATGGCTTGGATTATATGTGACCCTTGCCCTCTAAGCTGTTTACAGCCAAGTACACAGATAAGGCAGGTGAATATTGGATGATGTGTAAAGAAGTAAATCAATTGACTACAACACTACAAAGTATAAGGAATACATTTAAAATGTATAATTTGCAAGGAAATAGAGCTAGTTACTTTTAGTAGAGAGAGAAAAAGCGGTCTGGCAGATAGGATGGATTTATGATTTGTTCATTCCTTCATCCAGTGACAACTAAGTAAATATGCTGTGCTGGACATGGTAAGAGAGAACCTGGGCAAGACAGTCCTCCTCCTCTCAAAGCTTATAGTTCATAGAAGAGACATGATGCATTTGTGCACATATGTAAAATACAAGGTATAAAATGTTGTGTTATGAGAGGCATTCAGACAAGGCTTAGGCAAGGGAGCAATAATTTTTGGCCAGGAAGGAGGTGGGAGCATTTGGGGTGGGCTGGAAGCATGGGTGGGATTTCATATTTTCACATAATCAATGTTTTACCAGGTCACTGATGCTGTGAAGTAAACAACATCACATTAACTTAAAAAACAGTAGTATCTTCCTGGCTTTGGCCCATGTCTACTATAGTGGCATTCTCAGAATCTTACAAAATCTTCTTGCCCCAATACTTTTTTTGGCAGTTGCCAGTTCTTAACCTTTCAGGATCGCATCCTCTTTTCAGAATCTAAGAAATATATAGAACCTATTTCCAGAAAAATAAACATGTACACAAAGTAAGTTGCATGCAGTTTTCAGAAGTAGCCTATTCTTGGACCCCAGGGGTCCACGGTACCTAGTTTAAGGATTCCTGAGGCAGGCAGTCCCTGAAATGCCGAAGCCTTTGGTGTCCAGAGCTACCTAGCTGGGCCACACTGCCAGAGACTTCGGGACTCTCATATGCAGAAGCCGCCCTGTGTTCTCCGGAATCCGCTGTTTCTTGGAGCAGGCTGATCTGCATAACTCTGAGCGCCAATTCTGGTGCCAGAGCAGTGCTCCTGGCTAGTGTGCACCCACTTACACACACACACACAGAGTCAAAATGGGGGGTGCATTTTGTACAGTGTGTACATATTTTTAGTTTCCCTGATGATTCTGATACCTGTGATGTGTCCCTTTACACCCAGTGCCTTAGGAGGTTATTTTCTATGTGCCTCCTGAATCCCTCATGCTGAGAGGCTCCTGGCAAACCCATCAGATTTGCCCAGACAAATCTGAACCCTGGCTCTGAGCCCAGCTGAGGCTCAAGCTGGGACGTCCCTCCACTCTACTTCTGAGCTGAGTTAATATTGAAACTGGATGGCAAAATAAGGTCACCAACAAGGGAACTCTCCAATTCAGGCAGTTTAAAAGTGTTTAAGAAAATGTATCTATACACAGCTTTACTGAGCAGTTGCTAGGCTGGAGCCTTTTAGAATCAGGGATGTGACCTGGGGTTGCTGCCTGAGAGTTGAGTTGTTCAGATCTGCTGCTTCGGAATTGGGCCAGCTTCTGGGAGTAGGGATTGGGGGTGATGCCACATCCCTTTTCCTGTTTCTTATACCATTTAACAGCAGTGTGGTATTCCCTCAGGACCAAGGCTGGATTACCCATCAGGCAGAGTAAGGGCTTGCTTAAGACACCAGCACACCTCCTCCCGCTTCCTGCTCCTGCCTTATCGAGGCCATATGGACTCTTGCCTCCATCCGGCCCCCTCCTCAACAGAAAAGGGCAAATCAGGCGGAACTGTAGGTACCTTTTTATTTTTAGAGGGCAATCTGCATCTTTGAACACTTGAAGACAAGCACCTAGTTCATAGACCCCTGGTACTTGCCAGTAGCTCTTACATTTCTAGCAGTTACTCACAAATACCCACTCTATCTGGGGTTTGGGTCGGGCACTTCAGAAAGGAACCACTTCCGGGCAAGGTTGCGGCAGGGAGCAATCTGGGGAATGTGTGGCGAAGCCTTCCGGAGGGCCCTTGTTTTGAAGCACAAAGCACCTGTACTTACTGTCTGTGAACCAGGCCTTCTGCTTGCCTTCAGTTTTCTGTATTTGTTTCTGGGCTTAAATTTATAACTTTTGCTGTCTTAAATGTTTTCATTTAAAAAAAGAGAGTGAGAGAGATGAAGAAGAAGGCTTTTAAATCTTTGTGGTTCCAGTAATTTTCAGTCCCAGCATTTGCCCTGCAATTGTCATGGCTTTAGAAGCCCTAAAATGGAGGTGAGGAGAAGGGGAAGCAGGCCTCCCTGAGTCTGACTTCAGAACCCAGGCTCTCTTCTCTGCTCAGAGAGAGCCAGGAGCCCCAGGGGAGGACTTGGAGGCAGGGGTGCTCACAAACCGTAAGCTGTGGATCCCTACTCTGTACCGTATGAAAACTGTTAAAACAAATGAATTTGAGGAGCTGAGTTGTCTTAAAGAATGATGAGCTTTTTTTTCTCCTCCCCTCCCCCTCCCCCTCCCTCTCCTCCCCCTTCTCCTCTACCTCCTCCTCCTTTTTTTTTTTTTTGAGAGTTATTACTATCTTTGGAATTTATTTCCTTGGAGGTTGGGTGGCAGCCTGAGTTTGGCAGCTTTGAGGCAGTACGCTTTTCAATTTGCTTTCATTTCTTTTTTCTCTCCTAAAGCTTGGGACTATGAGAACTCAGGGTACTGCCTCGTTAGGAATGGAACAGTTAACCTGTGCTGAAGCTGCTGGGCAACGGGACTGCTGGACTCAATGAGGAGCTGCCCCGAATAGGAACAATCAGGGTTCAGGACTGAGTTCAATATTCAAGGCAGATCAAAACCAAAAACAGCTACCAAACGCAGAAAACAGATGAGAATGATTCATACCTCTGATTGTCAAAATATCATTAAAAGGCAAATGAAAAACTGGGAAAAATATTTGATGCATATATGAGAGAAAAAGTTAACGTTATTAATGTGTACTTTCAAATCCATAAGAAAATGAAGAATGCTTCAATAGAAAACTAGATAAAAGGTATAAACAAGTAATGTGCAGTATAAGAAATACAAATGGCACTAGTCATACAAAAATGCTCACCCTCACTAGTAATAAAAAATCAACTTAAAACAAAATAAAAATGCCATCTTTGTATTATCAAATTGGTAAATTAAAAAAAAATAAACAAGTTGGTGAGTATGTGGAGAAATGGGTACTTCTACAAATCGTTGGTGAGTGTATCCATTGGTAGAATCGCTCTGGAACGTCATTTGGCCGTGCATGTCAGAAGCCTTAAAATTGTGTATACCCTTTGATACAGCAAGTCCACTTAATTTTAACATTGGGCCATTATCATGGATTTGTGCAAATATTTAGCTACAGGATGTTAAATAATATATCTATACTGTGAAATATTAGGCAGGATTTAAAAATGATATCATAGGTGTTTAATTATATAAAAGGGTATTTATGATTTACCAAATTTAAAAGTTAGTTAAAATTAGCATGTAACAGTATAATACAATTTTCACATGAGAAAATGTGATGGATAGCAAAAAGAGTAAAAAGATGTAGAAAAAAGGTTAATAGTTATAACCAGTGGGTTTTCTAGGGTGGAAGAATTACAGGTGATGTAATTTTCTTCCTTTTTATTATCTCTATTTTCTAAATTTTCTACAAAGAACACATTTTCTTTTCAAAACTAGAAAAATAAACCTTCACTAGCTTTATTTATTTAGCCAAAGTGGTATATTTTCACCCTTTGAGGATGCCAGTGAAGAAGACCTGTGGCTTCAAGGGTAACCTGGGCAATGAGCTCTATCATTTTTAATGTTTAAATAAGGAGTTTTGGAATTGGAAGCAATTTGATTTTGCCCTCCGTGGGCTCTAATGTGAGAACTGTATCCAGAATCAAAAATTTACTGTGACTTTTGGACAAGTGATTTAATATCCTTTAAAAATTAAAATGATATTCTGAGGAATTTAAAGTGCACAACAGCTAATGTAAACATGAAAATAAGCGCTGACATTTGCAGAGTTTAAAATAACTTAGGAGCCCCAAGCCCACAACACCAGTCAAAACATGAGAAAATCATCAAACACAAATTGAGGGACATTCTACAAAATATTTTGTAATTACTCTTTAAAAAAATTTTTTTAACCCTCACCTGAGGACTTTTTTTTTTCATTGCTTTTAGAGAGAGTGCAAGGGAGAGAGAGGAACATCAGTGTGAGAGAGAAACATTCATTGGTTGCCTCCTGTATGTACCCCGGCCAGGGATTGAACCCATAACCTAGGTATGGCCCTGACCAAGAATCAAACTCTCAACCTTTCAGTTACAGTACAGCACTTACTCCAACTGAGTTACACCAGCCAGAGCTATAATTACTCTGTATAAGAGTCAAGGCCATGAGAAGCAAGGAAAGACTGTTCTCACAAGCTAGAAGACACTGAAACCTGGTGACTCAACAAAATGTGGCATCCTGAATTAGGTTCTGGAACAGAAGGAAAATAGTTAAGAATGTGGTGGAACCCAAATAAAGCCTGCAGTTTATTTTGTAGTAACACACCAGTGTTGGTTGGTTTCTCAGTTTTGATTAATATACCATAGTAATGTAAGATATTAACATTGTATTGGGACTAACCATTCTAGTTTGCCTGGGAGACGGGTTTCTTGGGATGAGGGCCTTCGGTGCTAAAACCATGACAGTCCCTGGAAAACCGGATTGATTGTTAACCCACCTCAAGGAAAACTAGGTTAGAGGTATACGGGAACTCTATTATCTTCGTAATCATTTTTTCTAAGACTGTAAGTATTCTAAAATAAAAAGTTTATTAAAAAATAACAAAATAAACTAAAAATAAAACACAAAATAAATTAGGGACAGCTGACTAATAATGGGCAATAGCCTAAAGAAGTTAAATATTCATATATTCAATAAATTTACTGAAGTCCTACTGTGTGGTCAGTTTTCTGCTGGTCCCTGCTTTCGAGTGAATAAAGCATAGACATCCAAATATACATTGATCTTGCCCTGCCCAGTATGGTTCAGTTGGTTGGGTGTGGTCCTGCAAAGCTAAAGTCACCTGGTTCGATTCCTGGTCAGGGGCACATGTCCCGCTTGCAGGATCAGGGCACATGACAGAGGCAACTGATTAATGTTTCTCTCCCTCTCTTTCTCCCTTCCTTCCCCTCTGTCTAAAAAATAAATAAATAAAATCTTTAAAAAATATATACACTGCTCTTCTTTCTATTATCTTGCTGTTATGTTTTCAGAGATATGTGTTTGTGGTGAACTCTGTGGGTTTATTAATTTATATTTTTTATGCATTCACTTTTAACATACATTAAATACATTTTATAAAGTTTGTACTTCATTCCATTGCTTTACCATGGATTTTACCTACCTTCATATTCTTTTCTAAGCCTTCTTTTATATACTCTGATCTCCTCCCCAAAAATGTCCACGATTAAACTCTGTTCAACTCTACTTTGTACAGACCTTATGCTATTCCCATAGTGTTTCACTATCAGTATTCTGTGATTTCACCCATTTAAAGAGTAAGCTATAATTTGTACATGGGAAAACTCACCTACTTTTTAGTTGCCATTCTATGAATTTTTGACTACTCTACTAGATTTTGACCATGTAATTCAAATTTTTTTTTTGTCATTCTTAGTAGATGTTGAATTCATCAACAAAGATAAAGGTGACTTACAATACTTTATCTTTGTGTCTGTATCAGTTATAATAAATAAAATCCATATTAAATTATTGTTAATGTTCTAAATATCTCTTTTCATCTGAGTACAAGATTCAGAATTATTTAGTTTAACTTCAGTAGATGACAGGACATTGGTAAATTTTATAGAAAATTAATCATTGGAAATACCAGAAAGTTATGATTTAATTTAAAGAGCCAGCGTGGACTCACATTTTATCTGCTCCAGTGATGTGAGATAGATAACCTCTGGGTCCAATGACAAATATTAGCTGAGGGAAGTCATGAACCAATTCCTTGGGATAAATTACCATGAAAAGAATACTATACAGACAACTAATCTGGAAGTTAGAGAAGTATGGTATAGGGATAAACCACTTAAGTAGATTAAACATTGACTTTGATATCAAAGTGTGGCATAGTTTGGAATGGATGGCTTACAAAGCTCCAGAGATCAATATTAGAACGAATTTTATTCATTTTATATGTCAAGACTTAGAAGAAGGAACATTCAGTAAGCTTGTTATACAAAACCAGAGGGAGGGACAGTCAATACAAGAAGAAATGACTCCAGTAGACTAGGAATAGAAGCACATAAATGGTTTATTCAATTCAGTATGGAGGAAGTATGCAGTAGAAAGATTATCTCACAGTAATGTGAAATCAGAATGTTCAAAAAGAGTAAAAACATAAAAACCCATGAGATGAGTAAACAAGCATACTAGAAATAAATTAAAATAATTCAAATGATATGAGTAAGATAGGAATATTGAACCATAGAATTTAAATATTAATATTTTAAATTAAAAATTAAGTACATTTTTTTAAACACTAGACTAAGAAAATAACTCACTGGAGTATATATAATTGGAGCAAAAATAATAACACACTGCCAAGGATCGTAGAATCCTTAAATAATGGGTGTTAAAAAAGTAAATAAATTATGGCTAGTTATCAGTACCAGAAATATTTTAAATTAGGTGATAGGGTCACCTAATTTATTATTTATTAGGCTTTATAATCTACATTTACATTATACATATTTTATATGTATCAAATGGCTTGTAATAAAAACATTTAAAGATTTCCTTATAAGTTTTTATAATTTGTTCAGCTGGTGAATACTAGTTTTCTGGCCTCTTTACAATTAACAGGTCATATTCCTAGCAGTTTCTCCATTAAAATAAGAAGTCTGAAACTTCAATCGTAACAGAACCCAAATTTGTGGTTTATTGAAATCAATGAATTATTCAATAGATGTTTGTAGATTATCTTCTAATTTGCTCAACACCGTAGAACTGTTTCTTGAACTCTTTTGATAAACAATATGTCTCCTTTGATAAAGCATAGAAATCTAACATTTTCCTTTAATATTTGAAATTCAAATAAGTTAATGTCATAGCTTTTAAAAAAAAGTCCCAGTGGGACAAATGAAGAGCTGTTTTGTTTGCAAACCATACCACTCTCCTCCTTTCAGAATCACTGCCTATGAGCCACAGAAGGGTAAGACGTGCTGAGCACAAAATGCTAATGATTGAAACAGTGGTGACAAGGCTGTCATGAATTAAGTGTAATATTAAGGGTACATACTCTAAGTGTAATGGAAAGTTGAAGGCAAGGGAGTTATGAATTGCTGGAAGCAATGGCTTTACGGAAAGAGATTAAGACTTGAAGATTAAAGGCTTGCTAGAAAAGTACAGTTGTTAGAAACTGCATCAGCACTGTGGGTGTAGAGGGTGGGGCTGGGGGAGAGGAAAGGACAATTCTGGTGTGAGGGTGAGTTAACTGCTCAGAGGTAAGAGTGATTAAATATAAGGCAGTGAGGAGTACCAGAGAGACCCTTGCATGTGGTAGATCATGGGAATCACTAACATTTTTTTGAGCAAGCCTAGAGGAAGATTAATTTGGTGGCAGATGCAGAACAGAAAGGAGCAGGAAAGTCTGCAGAAGGCCAGCCAGGGCAAAGCATGCTTTGATCTCTTTCAGAAGGAGCTGACTGATGCCCAGTGGTTCCTGAATTCGGAGGGTACTTTTTAATGCATCTAGCATACTTTTAGACTTTGTTATTGCTCTTCTATATTATCTGAATTTGTGTATGTTTCCACTTTATCTCTTAATTGGATTATTGGTTTCTGGTGGGTAGGGGCCATACAGAATCCGGTTCAATAAATTTTTTTTTGAGTACAAGATTTCAGTGAATGGGTAGCTGAGAGAGATTCTGCAGGGAAACCTGTTAGCACCTGGTAAACAGCTGTCAGTGGAGGTAAAAAAGGGATGTGTGAAAGGTAATTTCATATCTAGGAGTCTGAGAAAACAATGAGGACATTGTTGTCAGAGACAAGAATGTCATAAGGGAGAGGGGAACTGGTTCTGTTGAAAAAGTTATGGGTTCAGCTTTGAACATTCTGAGTCTGAAGTAAAAGGGAGACATTCAAGAGGAATTTACAGTGCTTGAGGATATGGAACTGGAACTCCGGTGAGAACTAAAGAGAAGATTTGGGACTGAATTTAGAGATAGGGTTGAAGTTGCAGGGATGGTTGTGCTTTTAGGGGATGAACTTATAAAGAAAAGCTCAGGGAATCAAAAACTGAGTCTGGAGTATTGTTCATTTTTAGGGGCTGGAAGGAGGAAAGGAATCCTTAAAGCTGCACTGTCCAATAAGGTAGTCACTAGCTACATGTGGCCCTTTACATTTAAATTAATCAAAAGTAAATAACTGAAAATTCATGGGGGGAGGGGGTATAAGGGGACTAAATGGTAATGGGGGAAAAATACAATAAAGGTTAAATTTTTAAAAAATTCAGTTTCAAGTACTCGAGAGCCACATGTGTTTAGTGGCTACGTAATGGACACCAATAAAATGTTCCCACCATCGCAGATAGTTTTGTTGGACAGCATTGCAAAGATACAGAGAAATACTCATTTGAGAAAAAACCAGAGAGCAGATGACCTTTCAAGGGAGGACAGAGTTTTAAAGAGGACATGTTTAGAGTGTCAAATGCTGAGAAAAGCTGAAAAGGAATGAAAATTAGGGTGGGGGATCCATGGATATGGCAATAAGAAGTCATTGGAAACCATTATGATAGCAATTTTGAGTAGGTTGGCAGGACAGAAACTGGGTAAAGCACTAAATTAGGAAGGCAGTAGGTAGCAAGTTATTGAAACCTTGGACAAGGAAAGGAAAGAAAGAAGTCTATAGAGAAAACCTTAGAGTCATGTGGAGGATTTTTAAAGATGGAAAGACTTTTTTTCTGCTTGAAGAGAAAAGGGCAGAGGCCTGTGAAGATGGTAAGGGCTCTGTCTAGGGAAAACTCCCTGTTTCTCTCCGTACTTGCACACTTAAAAACAATCAAAACACTTCACTTCTGGTCAACAACTGTGTGTGCTTATTCCTACACCAAACAATTCTTCAACACTAGCTGGGTGTCCTATAATTCGGTTCAGTTCTGACACTGTCTACCTGGAATTAATGTCAGCTCTCACATGTGAGGAGCTCAGTCCTAGAAGACTGTCTCCATTTCAGACACCAATCACAAATCCTAGGTTGTCACCAGTACTTTTGATCTACCAGCCATAAATCGGGGTTCCCGTAACCCACTCCTTGGGTTGGACAATTTGCTACAATGGCTCACAGAACTCAGAGAAACACGTTTAGCAGTTTAGCATAAAGAGTATAGATGAACAGCCAGATGAAGAGATACACAGGCAAGGTATGGGGAAGGGGAGCAGAGTTTCTGCATGCTCTCTGGGTCTGCTGCCTTCCTAGCACCTTCATGTGTTCAGTAACCTGGAAGCTTTCCAAACTCCATACTTTAGGGCTTTTTAGGAAGACTCTATCATGTAGGCATGACTGCCTGTTAACTCATTTTTCAGCCCTTCTTCAGAGGATGCGGGGTGAGGCTAAAAGTTCCAACTTTCTAATCGTGGTTTGGTCTTTCTAGTGCCCAGGCCCCTGTCCAGGAGCTCACCCAAAGTTGCCTCATTAGAACAAAAGATGCTCCTATCAGCCAGGAAATTCCAAGGGATTTAGGAGCTCTATGTCAAGATCCACGGTTTAAGATCAAATATTTGAACAAAAGCTGCACCTAGTGCTCTTATCACTTAGGCAATCACAAGAGTAGTAGGAGCTTTGTGCTAAGAATGAGGGGCACAGACTGATACATATTTTCTATTATTTCACAGGCTCCCAACTTCATGCCCTGCACTTGCTTCTCATTTGAGCTCTGGGTTCAAATTTATAGTGGTCTGTTGGGTATATCATAGATATCTTGCTAGTACCTCCAAGTCAACACATCTAAAACCAAGTTCATGATTGTCCATCTCATACCCATTCCCATTTTTTACATTCTTTATTCCAGCTCATCTTTCCAGTTACTAAAACTGGAAAACGTAGTCATATGTGAATCATTCTTTTCCTCCCCTCCACTCCTTAGGTCAAGGAGTTTCCTGAGCATGCGTATTTTACTACCTCTGCTATGGACTCATTTATTAACTTACTCATTTTAGTTTTTTAAAAAATAATGATTATGAAGTGTTTCAAACACAGAGTAGTAATAGAGAACAATATCATAATAATAATATACTTAATCTAGTTTAAGGAAACCTTTCAAATACAGACAAAGCCCCAGGATACTCCTTCAAATCTCATTCTCCTGTCCACACCAAGGGCAATCACCATTTAAAGTTTAGCATTTATCATTCTTGTGCAAGTTTTACTCTACATATATGTATCTGCGTATAGCATAGGTTATAAATTTGTATGTTTTAAAACTTCATATAAATGGTATTATACTGTTTATCCTGCCATAATAGCTTTTTTCACTCATTATTTTTGAGATTTATCCATGACGAATCATCTTTCATTTGTTTTAAATGTTATTTAATGAATATATAATTTATGAATCATTGTGCGTTACACATTAAATTATATATTATGATTGTATTGTTTAACAGCATAATCATAATATATTATATAATATATATATGTCTATGCGTGTAATTGCATTTATTTTTTACTCCTCTTGGGTTGAAATGGAGTAATAACATGGTGCAACATTTCAGCCATTTTATGGGTAATTGGAAAAATTCTGTTCCTTCAAAGGCAGATAAAAACAGTTTTCAATATTTTCTACAGTTCTATCCAACTTTCTCCCTGCCACCTCATTTTTTATTTTTTCCCCTTCTTCTTACCTTCTCTAACTAGGTTTTGGGTATGGTTGGCTCTTTCAGAACTACTTGATGGATATGTCTGATTTATAGGATTAAAGGATAGAAACATTCTATTATAAGACAAAGATTGACTCATGAAGTATAAATACACTACACGCTGAGGGTTGTTTCTCATCAGTTAAGGACACCACTATCGTGGTATCTAAGGTTGTTTATTAAATAACCTTAGGTCATGTATTAGTATTGTTAAGTAAATCTCCTTGGTAAGTTTGCCAGTTTACAACCAAGATAATTTCTATCATTCTGTATTATTCTAAGAAAGGTAATTTACAAGACACTTTCTAGCATTCTATATCCTTCTAAGACAGATTATTCACAAGGTAGAAATATGTAAATCATCTTTTCTCAGAAAACTGCACAAACTCAGAAATCTGTCAGTGGATTAAGCTTCATGCACTGAGATGAAGCTGACTTCATAAATGTTAAGGATAATTAGAAAATTTGGAACATGCAGGGATGCCAATAGCCTGGATAAAGAGGATGGGATTTCTTGAACTATGAAAACATCAGCCCTTTTGTACCTTGATGATATAATTGGTGTGGAACTTGAATGAAAATGAGGGTCTAACTCATTTGGGAAATGTAATCTTGAAAGAGGCGAATAATTATGAGGTTGAAGAAATTTCATCATATACTATTTATTGGTTAATTGTAATTTTCTAGTCACCCTTTATTTTCCCACAAGATAACCGTGTTGATAATCTTTCTGCTTGGTATTAGACATTCTCAACATGTTAGGTATTGGTTAGAGCACTCAAAATATATGATCCCTTACACAAGGAGCTCACATTCTAAAAGACTTGCTTTAAAAATGACCTTCCATAATTATAAGTATGTACCAATTTTATCTATTTTTTTCTTTATTTTTTACATAGTGGGTAGGTGAATTTCTTAAGCGGATTATTTAAGAGAACTTGATATTGACTGGTGAGACTGACACACATGTGGGTTTGAATCTGCCACATATTTGAAAATAACACCAAGCAATTCCCATAATCTTTTTGAGCCTCGGTTTCCTCACCTATGAAATGATAGACCTATGATACTTAACTCCTAGGGCTCTCGAAATTAAGATGTGAAAGAGCTCACATGTAATAAAAGCTCAAAAATTTACCTCTCCCTTTTGGTAGATTAAGAAAAAAATAAGCCCTGGCTGGTGTGGCTCAGTGGATTGAGTGCCAGCCTGTGAACTAAAGAGTTGCCATTTTGATTCCCAGTCAGGGCACATGCCTGGGTTGTGGGCTAGGTCCCCAGTTGGTGGCCTTTGATAGGCAACCAGTCGACTTATCTCTCACACATCAATGTTTCTCTCCCTTTCTTTCTCCCTCCCTTCCTAACTCTAAAAATAAATAAAATAAATCTTTTAAAAAATGATGAGATAGGGCTTTTGAGGTGTATTTTTGAGAAGCAGGGAAGATACAGAATATAAGGGGGTTAAGTATTTAAGTGTACTTAGTCAATGTCAGTGAGAATGCTTCTGAAATAAGGTAACGATTACGTAAACAGAACAAACTTGAAGATTCCTAAAATTCAGTAGGAACAGATTAGAGACCCTGGGCGTTGGGGGTGGGGATGGGAGAGGAGTGTGCAGGTCAAAAGAGGGTTACAATCACAGAAACAAAGGTTATCTTAAAAAAGACATTGATTTAGGTAGAGAGATACGAAACTGCCACCTTTCTAGATAAAAAAAAAAAATAGTTGAATATTGGTGATTTCATGTGGTCCACTTACTAATTGCTCAGGAGTGAAGAAGAGCAGTAGGGACAGACTGAGAAGGAAGGGCAGTCCTTCAGGTGTGGTGCAGATACCTAGGTCTCTGGCCATTTTTAATACAGAAGGGTAGGCTCTTGCAGATGCGAACCAAGCATTATTTAGTGGCCTCTTCTCTTTGTAGAGAAAAAGGGGGTTGAGAATGGGTGTGGGTTCATGTGGGTCTGTAGAAGCCTTTATGGCCCTTCGATATTCATTAGTTTCCGAAGGATTTAAGAAAATTTACAAAAACACATATAGGATAAAATAAAAGTGAGGAAATTGAGGATAAGGGAACATAAAGTGACATCAGATCCCCTACTGTGATGATGTAAACAGTGGTCAGCAGAGCTTCCTCAAATCATCTTTGGAAAGGAGAAAGTATACGTAATTTCTAGCACAGCGCTTTTCTGATAAGCAACTGAAATTCTGGGTTCCTCTGTAATGTAACAGTAGGTGCCATTAAGAGGCTGGCTTCTGAGAAAATGGGTAGCTTTTAATTAACACAAACTGATATTTCAAGATTTGACTATAGTACTGAATAGCTAAGAAAAGGTGTTCTTTCTGGAAACTGTTTCCAGCCTGGCAATCACTCTTTTAAACGCAGTCTGAGAGGGTCCACTGAATCTGACTGTGATATTTTTTGGCACATGTACTCTTAAAACTACTGCATTAAAAGCAGAGTTGTTAGCTTTAGTAGGTTATTTTCTCTTTTCAGAAAGATTAGATGAAATGTTTTTAGATTTTGTTGGAATGGTCTATCGACCAACAAAGTTTAGAAAATGACTTTATTTTTCAAGTGGTGTCAATGAGGAAATGAATTGAATTCTTGTGGCCAGATACTTTGCTCTCTATGGGTGGCTGGACTAAGACTTTGTACAAGGAGCATGGAAATAGTATGCTTAGACCCATAAAACACATCCTCATTCTTAGAAAAACATCTGAAAAAATCTCTCCTAGGGAGAGCTATCCACTATCAAATATATCGATATGAGTGACAATACCGTGACTTCTCTCCCTCTCTCCAACTCGTTTTCACTAGTCCTCTTCAGCCTCTTATCTTTTTCCATCTCCACCCCCAAATCAGCTTATTTAAAATCTTCCTTTAATTTTGAAGTGTAAAATAGTACAGGGTTTCTACTACTTACCTTTTAAAGTGATTTGTCTACTTAAACATGACACTAAAGGACATTACTTTTGAAAGAGATCATCCCAATTCTCGGAATCATAATTTCAAGTCTTGTTTTTGCCTTTTTGTGATTTTTAGGTCACTTCCCTGGAAGTTCTGTCTTTTGTACAATTAAGTGTCAAGTAACCAAACAATTGTTCTGATCCTTTGAGTATAGGTTGAAAGTTTAAGTGCTTTAGAAATGAGATGCAAACTCACAAATGGATTAGGAATTCTTTTTAGTTCACACATGCAAATGTAGTTCAAGTGCTGGACTTTACAACCCCATTCCCCCTGCACAACTTTGTCCACAAAATATAATCATCACAATAATTAGAACACTAATTCTTGAGTCAGATTTCTATGAAAAGGCTATTATGGACAGTTTCCACCTCTTGAATTTAACCTCTCTTAACAATCAAGATATAAAGGTACTAGGCAGAGATAGATGTCTCTTAGTTGACAAAACAAATAAAACATGACCATTTTCCTCCCAAGGATGACAGCAAAATATCAAGGATGCCAGAGAAAAGCAGTGATAACTTAACCAAGTAAGTGAAACGAGATTTTAAATTAAAGTATAACTAAAATGTTCCAAGCAAAACAATACTCGCTGAGATTCACTATTTTAAAAATGTTGGCAAATGTTGATGGGTTTCTTCGTTTGACTTGTTACCAAGACGATTAAGAAGCAGGGAATATGATTATGTGAATGAATTTTTTATGAAAAGGATTCTGTACCTTTGACTGTATATACACGCCACGTATTAAATGAAGTGTATTTAAAAGTGCCTGTTGTGGTGTCACTAGCAAGAAGGAAAGCGCTGCTCTGAGATGAATTATTTTTTCTTTTTAAATGCTAGCCTTCAGGCTACGGTAGAAGTGGGAGATGAAATGGAAACCTGGGGCTAAAGGGGATGGGACCGAGATGGCTGGGACTGTGAATCTATGAGCTGAATGTGTGTGAGAGAAAATCCTCCTCCAGCCTCGGAGGGGGTGTCTCCCCCAATACCAGCTCCCTCCCCCCGGGCTCGCGGGGCGGGTCTGGTTTGCTCAGTAGCAGCAGCAGCCGCAGCAGCAGCCCCGGGGCTGAGCAGCGGCGGCGGCCTCCTGGCCATGCAGGGAAGCGGCGTTTCCGAGAGCGCGAGGCCCTGGGGAGATACGGTCGAGGATGCCACAGGGATGGAAGAAGCGTCGAATGGAGCTGAGCCACCTGGGACGTATTTCCTCCCCAGCTTAGCGAGGCCTGGTTCGCGTTCCTACGAGGCGGAAGAGGCCTACGCCTCGGGCCCGGCAGCGGCAGCCGGCGAGCGAGTCGGGCACAGCGGGGAAACAGGCGAGCCGTAGCCGCTTTCGGAAGCCTACGCCGCCAAGGCCGCTCATTGTCTCTCCCCTTCCACCCCGGGGGCAAACAGGAAGCGCGCCGGTTGGCTGACCGACGGACGGGCGTCCAGGCCAATTAGCACTGCCGACGGAGAGCGTGGCGGCGAATGAACGCGAAGAAGAGGGGCGGGACTTCCGGGCGGGCTGTCACCCTCTTCCCCCCTTTTGGGCTGGAGGCTCCACCTTTTGTGTTTCCCGCACAGTCAATCAAAATAGGAAAAAAAAATCCCCGGACCGCTCCGGCCGTGTCCGCCGCCGCTTCCCGCATCCTCTCCCGCCGCCGCCGCCTTCGCTCCTCACCATGTGTAAGGCGGCGGGGAGCCCCGCCTGAGGTGCCCTAAACACACTATGACCGGTACGTAAAGCCGAGAGCAACCCTTGCTGCTGCCGCCGCCGCCGCCGACCACAGCCAGCCCCGGGCCGTCGCCGCCGGCTCCGGCTCCGTGTGTGCGACCGAGTGTCTGTGAGAGGCAGAAAGCCGCACTCCCCTTCGCCTCCCTCCCCTCCCCGCCAGCCACCGTCCACCCCTCAAGCCCCAGCAACGCCGTGTCCCTGCCGGGCCCCGGGACGAGCGGCCGGGTCCGCCGGGAGCGCATCCCCCCGTGTGCGGGCGCGGGCGGCGGGCGAGCGTGTGAGTGACTGACGGTGCGAGAGGAGCGAGCGCGAGTGAGAGCGAGCGGCGCGAAGGGAAAGGGGAGGAGAGGAGAGGAGAGGGGGCAGGGGCAGCGCGGGGAGGAGGAGGAGGGAAAGAGGAGGAGGAGGAGGGTTACAGGCAGCGGCGGGCGGGGGCAGCAGCAGGAGGGGAGGAGGGAGCCGCCGCCGCCGCCGCCGCCGCGGGGCGGGTGGGGGAGGGGAAGGGGAGTCAGTCCGGGCTTTCCGAATAATTTCGACTGGGCCCGCGGGCCCCCTCCCTCTCCTCCACCCGCCTTCCTCCCCTCCCCCCGCCCCCCCGCGCTGTGCCTGCAGCTCCCGAAAAGCCCGTGAAACAAGAGGAAATGGCTGCCTTGGACGTGGACAGCGGCGGCGGCGGTAGCGGCGGCGGCCACGGCGAGTATCTACAGCAACAGCAGCAGCACGGAAACGGCGCGGTGGCGGCGGCTGCGGCGGCGGCGGCCCAGGTGAGGAGCGGCTAAGCCCCGGCCCGGCTCCCCCCTCGCGCCGCTTTCTCCTCCCCTCGCTCTCCCCTCCCTCCGCGCCTCTCTCCTCCCCTCCCCCCGCCCCGGGAGCTGCCCGCCCGAGGCGCCAACGCTCCGACCCCGCCCGCTCTCCCCCTCCCGCAGCCTTTTTGTGTATGTGTGTGTGAGTGCGCGCGTGTGCGTGTCCGTGTGTACGCTCTCCCGGAGGTGGGTTCCGGGCGGAAGGTGCAGGCCCTGCGCGCAGCCTGCTGCCTGCCTTGGAGTGGACGGTGGAGCGAGCGGGCGTGCGTGCGAGCGAGCGGGAGGACGCGAGCCGGAGTCGAGAAGGAGGAGGAGAAGGAGGAGGAGGAGGAGGAGGAGGAGGAGAAGAAGAAGAGCGCGGGCTGGCGCTGGTCCGGGCGCTGTTAGCGAGGACCAAGTCGCACTTCCTGTGTGAGCTGCGGCCCGGCCCTAACCGCCACCCCCTCCCCCTGTCTCTCTCTTTGAACCCGCCCATCGGGGGTAGGACACTCAGCCGTCACCGCTCGCTCTGCTGGCCGCTACCTGCAGCAAGATTGGGCCGCCATCGCCGGGCGACGACGAGGAGGAGGCGGCCGCCGCAGCCGGGGTCCCCGCCGCAGTGGCCGGAGCGGTAAGTCTCTCGCGCGCGCGCCTTCCGCCCCCGCGTAGGCCCAGCGCCCGCCATCCCGGGCCTACGGCGCTCCCGCCGCCCGCAAGGCCTCCTGGGCGCCCGCGCCTTCCCCCCGTACGGACGGATCGCGCAGCCAGGGCGCCCTTTCCTGCTCATTCTCAGCCTGTTTGGATCAGAAGCCAACCCAGGCTTTCTCTAAATTGTCACTGTGGAACCTTGTTCCAAAATCACTACAAAATGAAGTCTTAAGAGGGTGGGGGTGGAGGACTCCAAAATGGATGTTTGAGCAATTCATATCACTGCTGAAAACTCCTTCGCTGAACACTACAAAATTTTCAAGCACAGCCTATCGGCCATAGATAGTATCAACTACAGAGGTAGCAGTATCTTTAGCTTTTAGTGTGTTTGAACCTGGACTTTTTCTGCTGGAAGTTACTGGATAATTACTGATTTAAACCGTTAAGTCGTTTTTTAAAAAAGGAATGAAGGTTTACTCTTTGAATTACCCTTTTGTATGCAAGAGTGGACACTTTTTGAATGGTTTTTCAGGGGCCATTACATTGTCGAATTTTAGTTTTTGCAGACTTAATTTTTGCAGTAATTTTTCATAAGCGGAATAAGTGAAACATTTAATTGGCGACTGTTGAAGTCGGAGAAGTGACTTAGATAATACTTAGGCTTTTGAAATTGAGCATGTATACCAGTGTTAAGAATAAAAGTACATGTAAGAAATGGTACTTGTATGCATGTTAATGCACACCATGCTTAAAACAGTTGAATTTCGTTGGCAAAGCCATTATTTTCATTTTATTGTGATTGCTAGTCTGACAGGACAGGGTGGGATCCTTTTTGTAGTGTTTTTAGTGTGTCTGGGGTAGGGGGAGGAGCTGACCAGGGTTTTATGGGGGCTTAATTCAAATGATCTAGAAAACAGTTTTAAAGATTGTTATTTGTGAATTTTATATTTGTTTGAATCATTGCTGTTGTATTAGTGTAACACGTAGATGTGTTTACTTATTAAACTAATTGAAATCTTTCCCAATCTTTTTGAGATGGATTATACGAATTGATTTTGAATTAGTCACTGTAGACAGTAAAGGTTGGTGTTTAATACAGTCTGCAGGTAATTCTTAATATTTCTAGGCATTAAAAGTGAATCTAAAGTTAAGCTATATTGTTAAATGTATTTGTTATTTTAGTACTTTGTTATATTCTAGAGAGATGTGAATGGCTTTAGTGTCTTACAAGTATGACTTTTTTAGGTCTTGTGCTTTTGTAAAGAGATTAAAATATAAAAGCATAAATTATGTTTGTAGGAGGCATTATTACTTTTAAACAATTATGGGTTGGTAAACCTTTTTTATGAACTATATTTCTCTAGTCCTACAGTGCCAAGACAAATTGAAACCATTGCATAAGTAAAATGATAGATCAGATTGCTTCTATTTACCTTTTTGATATTTTCAATTGTTACAGAACACTTCTGTATCTGTAATTTACCAAGTTTAGGTATCAGCTCACTGACGAAGGAGGAAGTTATGGGGGGGGGGGGGGGGGGGGGGGGGGTGGTGAAAAATATGTATATGTACATGTATTTGTGAATCTCAGATCTGGGAATGGAATGTTATCTCCAGTGAAGCCTGCTGTGGCCATTTATCACTTGTTGGAAAGTTGTTTCCATGCTTTTTCAGCGCCTCTTCCTCTGAACTACCAAGTCTCTACTGATACTCATTTCCCTCTGGATGAACATGAACAAGAATCAGTTGAAGCGTTTTTTTCTTTGTATGTTTGGTACCTGTGCATAAAATTTTTCACTGAGTAAAATTGGTAAAACTGGCTTGAATGTTTGCCTTATTAGCAAATGGGAAAATTATTTTTCCTGTTCAAATGAATTTCAGAATGTACATCTCAGAAAATGACAGAGTTCAAATGATTTCATGGGCATTTTTTCCCACTGAAAAATACGCTTAGATAATCTTTATTTAAATTATGAGGAATCTTGATAAGGTCTATAGAGAGCCTTTTTTGTAGCTGTGTTATAAAAAATTTTTATTTTGGAAGAATTTTAAATTTACAGAAAAGTTGCAAAGATAGAACTGAGGGTTACATTGTGCCCTTCATCCAGCTTCCCCTGATGTTAACATAACCATGGTATGTTTGTCAAAACTAGGAAATTAACAATAACACTATTAACTACACACTTTATTCTGATTTCACCAGTTTTTTCACTAATGCCCATTTCTTTTCCAGGATCCAATCCAGGATATACCCCATTGCATATAGCATTGTTTTGTTTAGAATCATGTAAAATATATATACATATTTCAATTTTATGCCAGTTTAGTTAGATATTTTAAAAGGTCATTGAAAAGCCAATCACCTGCACTAAAGATTTGGTTTAAATATATTGAGTTTAGAATTTGTTTTAATATGATATGAGTTCATCCTGGATCCTGGCCAAGAATGGATAACCACAGTACCACTGAATAGGTCTAATCACAAAGCAGTCTCAGCTGTGTACTGCCTTACACCATGGATTCCCAAGGTTGGTTTGATGGCAAGCCTCCTTTGTACTTTATTATTTCAAGTTGTGTAGTTAATTTTTGTAATAAATCAGAAAATGGAATAAAGTAGACCTTTATGCGATATTAGCTTGTCCAGTTTGCATTTGTGTGTACTTGTGTATAATTTATTTCTTTTGTACTCTACTGTAATAAACTGCACAAGTAAACATTATGGAAGTTATTGCCTGATCTTCAGCTTAGGTGGTGAATTTAATGTTCATTAATATAGTATATAAATGTTGGTGAGCTAAAAAAAATAAATAGTAGCTCATTTAAATAAAGGTTATTTTTATTGTTACTTAAAATAAGACCTACACTGTCACTGTAATGAAGTCATTGGGTAATTGTTTTTAATTGAAGTCCATTGAGTTCTTTAGTGTTCCGTGAAGATTTTAAGAAACTTGAGTACTTGCCTAAGAATGGTTTTGCTGCTTATTTCCACTTTAGCTTTGCACTTGTTCTTGTTCCTGGTTACATTCCTCCCTTGCCTGTTTTGTCTTTCATAAAGCCATTTGTGGGAATTGAGAAGTTAATACTTTTCAAATGCTATGCAATAAGTGGTATGAATTTTTCTTTTTCCCTACCTACAGGAATTAATTATCTGAGAAGGTAACCTCTTGTTTTCTTTTCTCTAACCTCGACTTACCCTAACTCCCCATTTTTATACCTGGTTGTACTGGAGAATGCCCTTATAATGAATTGCAGTAGCAGCGTCCCAAGGCTGATCTTGGTTGTGGTCCTTTTCACTGTCTAATTATGTATTTATATGCAGAGGAAGCCTTAGAGTACCTTCAGTTACAACTTTTAACAATAATGCCAGCTTCCATGTTACACAATATTTTTTCTGTTGTCCAGTGAGAATATTAGAGTTACTAAAAGACACTGCTAGATTTTTTTAGTGCGCAGCTTATATAGAATCTGGTTGTCTTGAACCTAAACAAAGTACTAGTTCTTGCCTGAGTTCTGTAATTTTTTTTGTTTCTCTTCCTTTGATTGTACACTGTATAGTGTTTCCAAATAGCCTAACAGCAGATGTTTTTATAGCTCCCTTTGGTTTCAGGTGATTTTATAATTTATCTCGTTGCCTTCCGTTATTTAGTGTACTTTATGTCTTTTAGTGGTGTGCTGCTGATGAAATTTCTCTTACAAATGAATAGTCTTAGTAGGCTTTGTAGTATGAAATATTTGGGGCTTACTCATTGTGGAATTATGGAAATAAATACGTTTAAAATTGATGTAGGTTTTTTTTTTTTTAACAGAAGACTCTAATATCTCAAAGTCAGTTTTATTGATCCATTCTCTCATTTTCTTTGCAATCATTTTAAAGTAAGATACCTTTAACTGTGAATTCAACAGATACGTCCTGATCTTTGTGCCAGGAATTGTACTAGGCATCTAATGGATATTTTTCAAACCTTTCTTAAAATCTTAGTAATCACAATGATAACTTAGGGTTCTATAGTACTTTATAGTATAGTACTTTACAGTTTATAAAACACTGTGGTTTATAAACCTACAAGGTAATATTTTTCCCATTTTTAACATAAGGAAATTGAGTTCTGCTCTAAATCACACACAATTCTACAGTTCTAGCTAGGATCATAACTCAGTTCTGCGTTTTTTTTCCTCTCTAGTGTCTCATACTTCTCTTCCCCAAGCATAACCTTAGCTTCGATCATGAAAGTCTAGTTTTCTGATTTAGTGTTTTCCCCCATTCCATTAAAAAGAAAAAACACTAAGTCTTTTAAAACTATAAATTATTTCATTAAAGAAAAGTCTTTCTTATTGTTTTTTCTTTCTTAAATTATCTCTTGGCTGTTCCCAGCTACCCCCCCCCCGCCCCCGCCCAGGCTTGCGCTTCATAAATAATTTTTTTCCAGTTTTTAAAAAATTTTATTTATTTTCTAGGGAGAGAGGAAGGGAAGGAGAAAGAGAGAAACATCAGTCAGTTGCCTCTTGCACGCCTGGGGATCTGGCCTACAACCCAGGCATGTGCCCTGACCGGGGAATTGAACTACTGACCTTTTAATTCACAGGCTGGCACTTAACCCACTGAGCCACACTAGCCAAAGCAAATATTTTTTTATGTATGTTTTTCACCATAGGTTTATTCAAAAAAGTTTAAATATATCCTTTTGTCCTAAATTTGGGCATTTCCCCTTTTTTTAAAGTTTCTTTTTGGGGGGGTGTTCCCTTTAGTTAATGACCTGAATTGTTGGAAAAAGTGGTACTACAGTTTATTTTCATTTAGCTTTTATTTAGCTTGAAAAGGGAGGAGGGGGA
Organism: Pteronotus mesoamericanus; assembly: GCF_021234165.1. Classification (NCBI taxonomy): domain Eukaryota; kingdom Metazoa; phylum Chordata; class Mammalia; order Chiroptera; family Mormoopidae; genus Pteronotus; species Pteronotus mesoamericanus. The sequence continues at coordinate 34,297,352 of NW_026555325.1, read as the reverse complement.
CTTGGGTAGTATTTACTCAGAATTGTCATTAGAGGAGTTGTATTTTCAAAGAATTTCTTGAGTAGAAACCTATTCACTTATGGTTGAGTATCTGCTCTTTTACCAAATTGTAAAAAGAATACTTTAGCTATCATAAAATAACGTTTTTTTAAAGATGAAAAGTGTCTAAATGCCAGTATTATGAAATTAATTTGAATATGGGACACTATATTCTTTAATATAAGTTGAATAATTGTAAATTTAATGTGGGCCAGAAAAAAATTCAACAGTTGATTTTTTTTTTTTAAAGATCATCAATAACTAAGATAAGGATTAGATTTTAGGCATACTCTACTGCAGATTTCAGCATAAAGTATAGGTTTAAATATCTTTATTTAAAATGTCAAGAGAAATGGAACATGATTGTTACTCTAATATAGGGAAAGATGACTTAAGCTTGTAATTCCTGTACCAGATAGAAGTTAAATGGCATATGACTTTAACGTCTGGTGCTTCATTTTAATAACTTAAATTTATACGTTTAAAAGATTGTACTTAAATGATTTAGTTCAGGCTTAGATGTTTGTACTGGTCCCACCCTTTCTCTGCCTTCTCTGTCTTCCACCTTTCTTTTAGTTTCCTCACTGGGCCTTAGTTTATCTTTATAAAACAGATCTGATTGCTCTATTCACTTGCTTAAAAACCTTTTATGGCTTTGATTCACTATCTGTAGGATAAAGTCCAAACTCTTTAGCAGGATCTACTAAGTCATTTACTACAGGCCCTGATAAAAATGTCTAGTTCTGTTCTCCATTCCTTTTTTCTCTGAATCAGAGCCTTTCCTGGATCCTCTCTTGAATACCAAACTACACGTTTCTTTTTGTCTCTGAATTTATTGTTTCTATACCTTTATTAATGCTTCTCTTTTTATTTCCGAAGGGTCCAGAATGAATTGTTAAATTTTATTCTAAGGTTACTTTCAATATCTTCTTTGTGAAATGTCTTCAATTTTCTATGTTCCCAAATAGCATTTGATCATATGGCTAGTGTACACCACTATTCATATATAGTAGCATATGTGTATATGGCTGCTTAGCTAGATTGTGAACCATTGACAAAGGTTTGTATCTCTTTTGATTACTCATGCTTATTTGATCTTGACAGATACGCACAAATATCTTGAGTCATTAATACTGCTGTTCATCCGTTGAAATAGATACTTTTAACTATATGTCTGCATGAAAATTAGGAAGTTAAGTTTCTTTAATAAACCTTTTTTTATGGCCACAGACCCCCTTTGAGAATATGATGTAACTCTAGATTACCTCATCCACGCACCCCCCCCCCCCCGCCCCCGCCCCTTGCATCTCCTCTCCCTGCCCTAATTGCACTTTGCACTTTCTCAAAAAGTTGGTGCACTGTTTTAGGTGATTCAAAGATCCTTTGAAACTCGCGTGGATCCTAGGTTGAGAATGCTGGGCTAGATACGCTTATGTTCTCATTGTCTACTGATATGTGGCATTTTAAGACATCACATATAGATTTAGAAGTGGGATAGGAATGGTTTTATTTTGATGGTAATTAATATAGAGTAGGGTCTCATTCTCCATGTTTTACCCCTAGGCTTAGTGGGAGACAGTATGATACGGTATTTAAGGACCTGAGTTCTGGAGTTAGACTTGGTCTAGTCTTGTTTTGGCATTAGATAGTTACGTGATTTTTGTCCCTCAATTTTTCTCATCTGTAAAATGGGAATAATGGTAACACCTTCCTCATAGGATTGTTGTAAGGAGTAAATGATAAAATTTTATATATCCTGATTATAGTACTTGGCATATAAAAGAACAGCTCAGATGTTAGACATTATTGTTGTTATGCCCTGAAAGAGAAAATCTGTCCTTTAGTATTGAGATTTAGGATTTTACTGCTTTTTGCTTTCCTACGTTGGTATTTTTCCAGTATTCCTTAAGCTGTAAAGTATGGGGATGATAACCTGAGATTCTAACAGGTCACAGAATGCAAAATAGTAAAATGCCTGGCATTATACTGCAAATTTAAATAGAACAGTAGTTAAGAGCCTGCTACAGTCTATATCCTTCGGCTCTTAGATTCTAGAAAAACTTTTTCAGATGGAGTGACTTTGCCATGTGGTCACCGCGCAATAACCTTTCCTTATTAAATTTTTACAGGTGTCATATATTTTTTAAGTAGTTCATGGGAAAAGAAAAAGATTTCTAAAAGAATATCCCTAACCATGAGTTTGCTCTGGAGTACTTTTAATACATGCCATAAATGAGTCAATTCAGTTGTTTGAGGTTTATACTAATAATACACAGATCTCAACTTCTCTGATTCAGATTATTTGATAGCACTGCACTAATGTTTCTTTTTTTCTTATTTATGATGTACCTGATTTAGTGATAATTTCTAGTGCATTGTATTTTTTTAAACTCTTTTCAGTGTTTGAGGTGTGTATGGTTTGAGCTGTTCTTAATTTTTTCTAGCTACTTCTATTTATTTCTAACTGTAAAGCATTAGAGACCATACATGAGGGATTAAAAGATCAGTTTGTGGCCCTGACCTGTGTGGTGTGGCTCAGTTGGCTAGGCATCATCCCCCAAAATGAAATGTTGCTGGTTCAATTCCTGGTCAGGGCATGTGCCTGGGTTGTGGGTTTGGTCCCCGGTTGGGGTGTGGGGCATGTGTGAGAGGCGGTCAATCCATGTTTCTCTGTCTCTTTCTCAGAAAAAAAAAAAAAAAAAAAATTTGTATGTGGTCATAAAGCAAAGGCTATTCCACAATAAATTACAAAGCATTTTTTGTTTTCTTCATCCAGACAGGTGATTTGGCTGCTGCACAGTTAGGAGGAGCACCAAACCGATGGGAGGTTTTGTCAGCCACACCTACAACTATAAAAGATGAAGCGGGTAATCTAGTACAGATTCCAAGTGCTGCTACTTCTAGCGGGCAGTATGTTCTTCCCCTTCAGAATTTGCAGAATCAACAAATATTTTCAGTTGCACCAGGATCAGAGTCATCGAATGGTACAGTGTCCAATGTTCAATATCAAGTAATACCACAGATTCAGTCCACAGATGGTCAGCAGGTTCAGATTGGTTTCACAGGCACTTCAGATAATGGAGGTATAAATCAAGAAAGTGGTCAAATTCAGATCATTCCTGGCTCTAATCAAACCTTGCTTGCCTCTGGAACACCTCCTACTAATATCCAGAATCTCATACCACAGACTGGTCAAGTCCAGGTTCAGGGAGTTGCAATTGGTGGTTCATCTTTTCCTGGCCAAACCCAAGTAGTTGCTAATGTGCCTCTTGGTCTGCCAGGAAATATTACCTTTGTACCAATCAATAGTGTCGATCTAGATTCTTTGGGACTCTCGAGCAGTTCTCAGACAATGACTGCAGGCATTAATGCCGATGGACATTTGATAAACACAGGACAAGCTATGGATAGTTCAGACAATTCAGAAAGGACTGGTGAGCGGGTTTCTCCTGATATTAATGAAACTAATACTGATACAGATTTATTTGTGCCAACGTCCTCTTCATCACAGTTGCCTGTCACTATAGATAGTACAGGTATATTGCAACAAAACACAAATAGCTTGACTACTTCTAGTGGGCAAGTTCATTCTTCAGATCTTCAGGGAAATTATATCCAGTCGCCTGTTTCTGAAGAGGCACAGGCCCAGAATATTCAGGTTTCTACGGCACAGCCTGTTGTACAACATCTACAACTTCAAGAGTCTCAGCAGCCAACCAGTCAAGCCCAAATTGTGCAAGGTATTACACCACAGACAATCCATGGTGTGCAAGCCAGTGGTCAAAATATATCACAACAGGCTTTGCAAAATCTTCAGTTGCAGCTGAATCCTGGAACCTTTTTAATTCAGGCACAGACAGTGACCCCTTCTGGACAGATAACTTGGCAAACGTTTCAAGTACAAGGGGTCCAGAACTTGCAGAATTTGCAAATACAGAATACTGCTGCCCAACAGATAACTTTGACGCCTGTTCAGACACTCACGCTTGGTCAAGTTGCAGCAGGTGGAGCCTTGACTTCAACTCCAGTTAGTCTAAGCACTGGTCAGTTGCCAAATCTACAGACAGTTACAGTAAACTCTATAGATTCTACTGGTATACAGCTACACCCAGGAGAGAATGCTGACAGTCCTGCAGGTAAGTCTTAAGTCATGTCATATCATAGGTAGGTTCAGTGGTCTGTTAATAACGTCAGGAAATTTTTTATTTTAGGTGTTTATCAGTATCTCTCTACCTTTAAAGGTGACGATAAATTGCCCTGTTTGTATAGAAAAGTAGACATCACAGTGTCTTCCAGATTGTTCTTCATTGCAAGTTTGTGGTTTTTGAAGTCAAGGATTGATTTCTCCATCATGTCAATATATTTGTAGTTTTTCCTTACTCAGTTTTCTATTTGTTTTCTCATCTGATTGATATTACCAAAACATTACAAAATTTTCATTTGGCAGGTAAAGTGTCTTGGTTGTCCTTGGTGTGATATAAGTTAAAGTGTTTTCTGCACTATACTGTATTTGGTTGGGGAATCTGATTGGCATAGTAAAAACATGGTACTAGGATTAAAGATTATTCATGCTATCTCAGCCCCAGTAGCTAGCTATGTGATTTTGGCCAAGTTACTTTTTCTCTTGCAAATTCAGTTCCTCATCACATAAAATTGGGTTGTTGGAGTAGGCAACTATATCAAGGGTAACTTCCAGGTCTAAAATTCTTTGATTCTGTGTATTCCAGGTCTAAAATTCTTTGATTCTGTAATAGTTTATTCTTATAAGTGTGTAGTGGGCATTGAACTTAGCTGTGCTAGACATGTTGTTATTGATAGCATGGGTATAAATTTCAGGAGTCTACTCTTTGAATGTTGTTCAAGAATTAAATAGTACAGTTTTAGAAGAAGTAGTATCATTACTTTATTGTTTTTTATTTAGATAATTTTTTTATTGAGTGTTTTATTGTAGTCCTTCCTCCAGTGAGGACTAAAAAAAATTAAAAGAAAAATGCATTTCACTTTAAAATCACCTTGTTAAACCAGTCAAAAAAGTTACTTTTACTAAATTTTGCTGCATGTTTTTTAAAAAAATAATCGCTTTATTATGATAAGGCACATACCATAAAATTCACCCTTTAAATTATACTACTCAGTTATTTTTAATATAGTCACAGACTTGTGCAGCCATCACCACTATCTAATTTTAGAGTGTTTTCATCACCCACACCCCAACCCTGTACCTATTAGCAGTCACTTAATTCCCCCACCCACCTTAGCCCTTGGCAACCACTAACCTATTTCTCTCTCTGTATTTGCCTGTGATATTAATGGAATTCCATTTCATATTAATTAAGTCATGTAATAAATGGCTTTTTATGTCTGACATCTTTCATTTAGCATAATATTTTCAAGATTCTTTTCGTGGCTGAATAATATTCCAGTGTATGGATACACCACATTTTATTTACCTGTTGATGGACAAAGTTTCTGTGTTTCGGCTATTATGAATAATGCTGCTATGAACATTATGTGCACAGTTATTTTATTTCTTTTTTTTGTGGACTGTTTTTATTTCTTCTGGGTCTATGCTTAGCAGTGGAATTGCTAGATTGTATGGTAACTCCACATTTAACATTTTGAAGAACTTCCAAAATGGTTTTCCAGAGCGACTGCACCCCGTACATTCTAACCAGCAATATATGAGGGTTTCTCTACTTCCATACCAACACTTATCATTGTCCTTTTTTATTATAGTCATCCTAATGAGTGTTTTTGATTTGTAGTTTCTGCTGCATGTCTTTGTAATTTTTGTGTGTGTGTGTGTGAGACAGAGTACGCTTTAGTAAAGTATTTTAGGATGATTGTATTATCAAAAAAATACTTTTTTTCAGTTGTGTAGCTGTGTGAGTTGTAAGTTGAACTAGGTGCTTACTTTCATGAAACACTTTTTACTTGAAAGAATGACTGGCAAGCTATAGTTATTGGGAGACTCATGTATTTGAGTGACAGATACTTTCTTTAAAAAGTGAATTAAGTGAGTATTACTTAAAGGAAAAAAACCTGGCTGTATTTGTTGTCAGTGGTAAAATCTGGGTTTTATAGTGAAAATTAGAATTTTGGAAAACTTGAATCTACTACTATGAACTTGATAGCTTGTTAATAAATACTTTATTTTTCTGATGAGAAGGATAGCACTATTTGGATACTATAGTATAATGAAATGTGCTAACATTTGGAAGATCTATATGATTTACTCAGTGAACCAGTAGTTTTCAAATGACCAGCTCATGTTATAAAATCATGCGTGGGTAAAAGGTCCATTTAAAATTGGAGGTAGACCAGTAACACACACATGGAACATTTACCTAAATTGTTTCAGATTCTTCATTGCAATAGACCTTTATGAAACTGCTGCTTGTCAAGTCTGGACAAGTGTAAAAGAATAACTACAATTAGATATTCTTCATATGCTTCAGCACAAACTACATATTGCAACAGATTGAATGTAGAAGCAAATATGAGGCTCCAGTTGTCTTTTAACATAGACATTAAAGAGATCTGCAAAAATGTAAAACATGGTCTCCCTTCTAATCAACCTTTTATTTATATTTTTGGAAAACAGTTGTTTTTTATAAAATGTTAATTTGTGTTAACATGTAATAGATTTACTCTTTTTAAATCAATTAAAATGCAAATTTCTCTTACAATTTCTAATACAGTTAAGTGTCAAAATATATAATATACATGCACAAAAGCTTTTCGGGAACCTCAGTAATATTTAAGAGCTTAGAAGGAGTCTTGAGACCAGAGAGCTTGAGAACTACTGGTAGAATGACAGATTCCTGAAGACATAGCAGATAGTTTTTAGAAACCAGTTGTTAAAGCTTCTACAAAGTTAAGGTTATAGAGTTTCTTTATTGGGTTGGCCAAAACGTTTGTTTAGTTTTTTCCATAATTAAAAGACACACTTTTTTATTTTTACCCATAACTTTATTGATTTGGATATTTTGAGTATGTTGGCTTTCTCCCACTATTGGCTTCTAGAGGGTAGAGGCCAGAGGTGCTGCTAAACATCTTCCAATGCATAAGACAGCCCCACAGCAAAGAATTACTTGGTCAAAATGTCAGTAGTATCAAGAAACTTTGGAAACCATTTTTGACACTTTTGACCAGTCACAGCACCTTCTCCATATGCTACACAAATCTTTTTTTGTGTTTCAGTTGCATTTTTACCTTTCTTGAAATAATAAAGAATAATACACCAAAAATGTGCATGTTCTTCAATATTAAAATGGCTGCACAAAAATTCACCAGTTCTGTTGTTTTTTTAAATGCACGCTGATATGACAGTTGTCACAATACAGTCTAATAAAATTGTTTATAATGAAGTTAAAGACAACTAAGTGTGACTAGAATATTGTATGGAAAAAAACTAAATGTACTTTTTGGTAAACCCAGTATGTTAGAAAAACATCTCTAGAGAATTTATTTGTGATTTTGTAGATTTATGTTTGTCATGAAATAAGACTGGTATAAAGCACCAAGTATTTCAGTACAGTTATGTATTTCTAAAATACTATCAAAATAGCAATACTGTATGAATTAAGTCCAAAAAGGAATTTAAAAAGTGGTAATTTAGTTTATTGAATGTGGCAAGGAAAGGTACAATAAAGCAGCATTCCAGAAGGCCATTAAATTTGAATTTTTGTCCCAATTTTAAAGAATCAGGAAAAAATAATGAGAAAATAAAAGTTAAAATGCTATAATATACAAAGCTGGATATTTAGTAATAAAAACCAGGAAATTTTAATTTTGGGGATTCTTGGTAATAGGAAAACCATCCCTTGGTGTACTGTCTTTTTGTTTGGCAAGAAGGAAGATAAATTATTTAAGGATTTTTTTTTTTTACCTGAAAATCAGAGTAAAAATTTATTAGGGCATCATATGCCCAGATGAAATGCTTAAAACTTTTGACACCATTGGTTTGCATTTTTATTTTTAGTAAGTATGGAATTAATGTAACAATTTTCCAAAATACAGGAGAATGCACATTTTTGGGCTGTGGACTTCTTCTGACTTTTAAGCTCTCTCAAGAAAAATGACCTTTAGCCTTTTTTAAGCAGTGAATCTGACTCTGGATCCCTCATGAGCCTTTTATCCCTTAGAAATCAAACCCTCATCTTTCTTGGAATGGAGAGCCCATCAGGCCCCAAACTGCAGCCACACTCATTGCTTATATTTCTGTTCATTTCTTGCCCGTTGAGAATGGGTGTTTTAGAGAACTTGTTTTTTATTTTTACTTTGTCTGCCATTGTTGTATATTTGAAACTGGGTGGGAGCAGACAGTATGAACTTACATATTGTTCCAGCGTCTTTTCTATTGAGGAAACTTCCCTAAAATGCAAGTCAAGACTTACTCAGTCTCAAATTTTAGTCCTCTAGCACAGGGGTCCCCAGCCTCCTGGCTGCAGACCTGTACTGGTCCAGACCTGTTAGGAACCCGCTCCTCAGTAGGAAGTGAGCTTGAATGTAATGCATTTGAATAATCTTGAATCCATTCCCCACACCTTGGTCCATGGAAAAGTTGTTTTCCATGAAACTGGTCCGTGGTGCCAAAAAGGTTGGGGACTGCTGCTCTACCAGATTTTGTTTTATCTAAATGCAGGGTTATCCTTTAAGACTGGCCATATTTAAAGTGCAGTTGAGTATTGGAGGTAGGAAGAGAGGTTTATAGAAATCAATACTTACTTAAAAGTAAGAAACCTAATGTTTCAAATTCCCATTATTCATGGAAAACTGCGAAGTTATGGACTACCTTGGTAGCTGTGCTTTCTAAAATTAGTAGTGAGAGAATGGAAACACTACAAAAAAGTTAATTTTTAAATCTTTATACTTTAAGTATTGAGAGGCAAAAGGGAGTGATCTCTTACGTACTCCTATTGTGTCAGGTACTATATAGGTATTTATAGAAATACTATTTTACATAACTTTTTCTTGCAGTAATCCTGTTAACTATTTCGACATTTGGGTAGGGAAAGAAACTGTCCCAAGGCTTCACAGCTAGTCTTCCCCCCCTCCCCCTCACTATACTACAGTGCTTGGTGTTTTGTTTGATTTACATCAGTTATGTGGTTTTCTTGCTCCTTTTTTTTTTTTTTTTTTTTTTTTGGTTATTTTTGCTTCAGTATTTTTCATTTTGAGGAGAAAAGATACTAACCTTATGTTTTTGTTTTATGATAAGTGGAGGAAATGTCACCTGAGCAATTCGAACAAAGTACTCTTTATTGGTTTTACCTAAGGCCAGTACAACTAATACTAAAAAGCCAAATCTATTGCATGAAAAGCAGAAGCGTATGGTAGAAAGTGCAGTCTTCCTAGATCTAAAGAGTTGGGGTGGTGTGTGTGTGTGTGAATATGATCTCTGCTGATTTAAAGTAATTGGTAGATCTTTTAGCCCTCTCAACACAGGTAGAGGGACCAGCCTAGCTATTGTTTTATATAGACTTAAAGTTTTATCATTAAACATAACCTGAGGACATTTCTTTGTTTCTAATTCTGAAGTCTTCATTTGATAATCCATTTTATTATGCATGCCACCTCATAGGAATTTCAGAAAAAGTAACGTGAATGGCAAAAAAACCGCAGTATTTGCTGAGATAATGGCTGAGAATTTTCTTGTATTGAAGAAATATAGTTCACAGATGAAAATTTTACTTCCAAGTATTAAGATAAATAAAAACAAGCCCTCCCCTGACTTATACTAAAATTAGAGAGAAAGAGATAATCTTAAATTTTAATACACAGAAAAGACAGATTACTTACAAACTTCTGTCGGTCATGCAGATGTCAGAAGATTGTGTAGTAGTGTCTTCATAGTACTGAGAGAAAATAACCAACAGCCAAAAATTCTATATGCAGGTAAACCCTTACTCAAGAATTGAGGTATAATGAAGATACTTAAAATATTCAAGGACTGAGAGTTTATGATACAAAGACTCTTACAGAACTAACTGCTGAGGATTAATTAGAAAAACGGATCCAGAGGAAATCAGTGGGAAATGAGGATATAATAGTGATCAGAGAAATCGATAAAAAAATTATCTGACTAAAATACCAGTAACTTCAAAAGTTACGGAAAATTTCAAAAATAAACAAAAGCAGAGAAATGTGTAGTGAAACTTCATGTAAGTACCTTACAGTTTCAAGTTATTGACATTCTGCCATTCTTATTTCCTTTATTCCTTTATTGTAGCAAGAAAATGTTATTTTTGCTAGAATTTTAAAGCAGATCCCAGATGTTGTATAATTTTATCCTAAAATTCTAATGGATTGGTTTTCTGTGTGTGTGGTCTGGGAGTCCCTTTCAGGGGGAGGTCATTGAGGTCATAATAATAATGTATTAAACATACATAAAGTATAATAATACTAAGATGTTATTTGTCTGTTCCATTCTTACCTCAGAAGTAGTGTACAGTGGAATTTTTCAGAGGCTACATGATGTCTGATAACATAACAGACTGAATAATGAGAAAGCCAGATATTTTGCAAAAATGTCAAATATTCTCACTAAATTTTTTGAAAATACATTTTTCATAAAAAGATACTAATATTAACACTTAGTAAGTTCACTTTAAAATTAATACATCTTTACAATTATCTCAGTTTTGATTTCTAATTGTAAATGTTAATAGATATGTGCTTATGTACACAAAGACCCTTTGAAGTCATCAAATTAAATTCTTTTTTTCGTTTTTTTATAAAAACATCATTGATGTGTAGTAAAATTTACCCCTTTTAGTGCACAATTCTGCATCTTTTGACAGCTGCACATAGTTGTGTAATCACCATAATCAAGATACAGTATCATTTCATCTGCCCTCTCCATTGCCATGTGCCACTTCATTCTCCCTCATGCCCGTTCTCTAGTAAATAGGTGTAACTCTCATATACAAGACTCCTTGAAGTTCTCAGTAATTTTTTTTTTTTAACTTCTCAACTGAGGATATGTTTACTGATTTAGGATGAAGCGTTGGGGTGGTGGGGAGAGAAGCACATTGATGTGAGAGAGAAACTTTGATCCATGATCAATGAGTTGTTTCCTGTATGTGTCCCAACTCAGGGGTCAAACCTGCAACCTAGATATGTGCCCTGTCTGGGGATTGAACCCACAACCCTTTGGTGCATGGGATGACACTCCAACCAACTGAGTCACCTGGCCAGGGCCTCAGTAATTTTTAAGAGATAAAGTCATCCTGGTATCAAATTAAGTTTAAGAACTGCTGCTCTAATAAAATTTTTAAAATAGAATTTTTAAAAGCACACCCACAGTACCATTATTTACAATATCCTAATTTTATAGTAATCTCTTAATATTACCAAATATTCTTAAAATGTGTACAGTTTCTCTCAGTTGATTAAAAAATGTCTTTAGAATTGACCTGTTGAAATTAAGATTCAAACAAATACTGTGCATTTTATTGGTTGATGTGCATCCAAGTCTTAGATTTTCAATTAATGGTTTTAGCAACTTTTCATTGTTGTCATTTACTTCATTAAGGTTTGCAAAATGGTGATTTTTCTAATTTTTCTCAATCCTTTCATATTTATAGCTGTGATTCCTCTGTAAAGAACCTTCACTTGTTAGCTATTTATATTTAGTATTCTAAGATACATTTTGTACAAGAAAGGCGAAATAAACTATAAAATTCATCCTTACATTTATTTTAAGAATGAGTTGGTGTCTGAGCTGTCATCGGAGATTCTCTCTCTCTCTCTTTTTTTTTGGAGTATCATCATGAACTGATTTTTTAATCTATTGTGTTTTAATTCATGGCAGTCATTCTTGGTACTTAATGTTTGTATTAGTAGAGAATAAAGAAATGCTAAACATGAAAAAGAGATGGATGTATGGTTCTGGGAGTGTGTTGGTCTGCGGGTAAAGGTTCTTGTCATTTTTTAGAACATTATAGAGAATAGTTTTGGACTTTTTACAGAAATTTATAATGTGGATATAAGTAATTATAAAGAGAATAAAAGTGTCATTTTTAATTTCTAAACTGGGGCAGGACATAGAAAATTATCAATCCAACCAAAAAAATAGGGAAGGAGAAGAAATGCATCAAAGAAAAAGAGCAATAGCAGATGTAGAAATTCAGGACAGTTCTGAAAAAGGAAATAGGAAAAAAAGTTAGTAATCCCAAAGCTAGTAAAGTTGGTAACTTATCTGCTGATATTCTGTTGTATAGTCATCCATCTTTTTTTTGAGCATATATAATGTGTCTTTATGAAATCGAGGTCATACACACAGCAGCTTTATAGCTTTTTTCAAACAGTATATTGTGTGCATTTTCCCAGACCAGTAGTTTTCTACAATATGATTATTTGGTTTTATTACTAAGTATTTTTGTATGGATATTCCATGATTTTACCTAATCTTCTATTATATATTTAGGTTATTTCTCGTTTTTCCTGTTACATAAAAATCTTTGCTCACATTTCTAATTATTTCCTTAGGCAGAAGTACTAAAAGTGGAATTGTTGAATAAAGAATGTTACTTATTTAAGGTTTTTATATCTTTTGCAAAATGTTCTTCAGCCAGCATTGTATGACAGTATAGGGCATCAAAAAAGAGAAGAATCTAATGCATTAGTTTATTATTAAGGAAATTGAACTTTTTTTTGTTGGTTTGTTTATTGGCTGTATCTGTTTCTTTGGTCAGTTGCCTTTTATGTTTTTTGCTTGTTTTCCCCCACAACTAATTTGTAAGACATTGAAAAAAATGACATGACGCTTCTCATAAATCTTAATAAATTTCCCTTTAATGAATAGTGCCGCTCCCCCCCACCCCTGCCACCCCCGCAACCTGGATTAGGGAAGTCAGTCATTCTTAGCAACAGTGAGAGACAAAAGTCCCCGCTCTCATCAATTTTGTATTTTAGTGAATGAAGACAAACAGTAACTTTAGAGTGTTATGAAACAAAGTTGTGTTATGGAATAATAGGTAATTTGGAAAAACCATGAAGGATGGTGGTTATTTTAGGGAGGATGGTTAACAAATACATGGCCTTAGAAAGAGATACAGTTGAAGTACAGATCTGGACTGTGAGAAAGGAGCCTATCACGTTGAGATCTGGAGGAAAAGAGTATTCCAAGAAGAGAGAATGAGCCAAGATGGCTGGAGCTTAGTGGTGGTAGAAGTTGAGATTGAAAGTAGGCAGGGACCATATAATTTAGGACTTGGTAAGGAATTTGGATTTTATTTTACTTTTTAATTATTTTTAAAAAGAATTTAACTTTAGAGAGAGGGGAAGGGAGGGAGAAAGAGGGAGAGAAACAGCAACGTGCAAGAGATACATTGATTGGTTGCCTCTTGTATGCCCCCACCGAGGGACCTGGCCCGCAGCCCAGGCGTGTGCCCTCACCGGGAATCAAACCAGTAACCTTTCAGTTTGCAGGCTGGCCCTCAGTCCACTGAACTAAAGCAGCCGTGGCTTATTTTATGTTTAAAAGATTTTATTTATTATTTTTAGAAAGAGGGTGAGAGAGGGAGAAAGAGGGAGAGAAATATCTATGTGAGAGAGAAGCATCGATTGGCTGCCACTCATGTGCCTCCTAGTGGCCTGGCCTGCAACCCAGGTATGTGCCTGACCGGGAATCCAAGCAGTGACCTTTCAGTTTGCAGTCTGGTGCTCAAACCATTGAGCTACACCAGCCAGGGCTGGATTTTATTTTTTTAATAGGAAAACATTGGAGGGTTTTCAGTATGGAATGACATAATTTTATTTACATTTTAAAAAGATCCCTGCAGCAGATAAGGATGAAGGGATGGGGGTTGCAGTGGTACAAGTTAGAAAGGCTGACGTCGTACTGCTGGCAAAAGAGAGTAGTGAGATATGCTAGGCTGTTAGAAGGATGGGGTAAGGGGAGAATTAAGATTTCTGTTTTGGCTTTGTTAAACTTGAAATGCCTGTTAGAATCCAAGTAGACAGTTCAAGAAAACAATTGGATATCACTATCTGGAGGTCAGGTTGGGCCAGAGATAAAATTTTTGCAGTCATTAATCTGTGTGGATGTGGCCAGATGAAATCATTTGGGTAATAGCTTTGCAACATTTGGCTGCATGGTAGAATCTTAAGGGAACTTATTTTTTATAACCCTTACCTGAGGATATAATCCTCACCGGAGGTCTGTCTGGAAAAAGTCCAGAGATTGTTAATATAACGAGAATGGTTTGTGCTACATGGATGTAACCTGGCAGTCAGGGAGAATGGACTAGAATGTGCATGTGTCAACAATGACGATTTCACTGTACTAGTCAGTGTGGGCAGTAGGTGGCATTGAGTGAGCATGTGTACTGTACGACCATCACATTCAAAATGACTGAGTGAGTAGAGCAGGGAGTCTGTATCAAACTTTGTTGTAGGCTTTAACATTCCTCCATGGAAACTTTTCGGAAAATTCAGAAGGCCGCAGCTTTGGGCAACTGGTGATTGGCAGCTTCATCACAACAACATGCCTGCGCATGTATCACTTGTGCAGAATCTTTTGTAAAACATCAAATCACTCAGGTGACTCAGGCCTCCTACAGCCTAGATTTGGTGCCCTGTGACTTTGGGCTTTTCCCAAAACTAAAATCATCTTTGAAAGGGAAGAGACTTCAGTCCATCAGTGAGATTCAGGAAAATATGATGGGGTAGATGATGGTGACTCTGAGAACTGTGTGAGGTCCCAAGGTGCCCACTTTGAAGGGGACTGAGGCATCATTGTCTTGGGTACAGTGTTTCTTATATCTTGTATCTTCTTCAGTAAATGTCTCTGTCTCTGTTTTTATTTATTTAAATTTGTAAATCATGTTTATTCTATTACAGTTGTCTCAGTTTTTCTCCCTTTACTCCCCTCCACCCATCCCACTCCCACCCCGACTCCTACAGTCAATTCCCACTCTGTTTTCCATGTCCATGGGTCATTCATACATGTTCTTTGTCTAGTCCCTTCCCCTTCTTTCCTCCATTGTCCCCTTTCCCCATCCTCTCTGGTCACTTTCAGTCTACTCCATATTTCCATGCCTGCGGTTTATTTTGTTTGTTAGTTTATTTTGTTGAATAGAGTCCACTTGTGGGTGAGATCATATGGTATTTGTCTTTCATCAACTGGCTTATTTCACTTAGCTTAATATTCTCCAGTTCCATCCATGTTGTCGCAAAGGGTAGGAGATCCATCTCTCTCCCTCTCTTTCTTTTTCTTTTCTTTCTCTCTTCCTTTCTTTTTTAAATGCAGATTTTATTTATATTTTTAATGTCAAAGTTAATTATAAAATATTAAAAAATTTAAAACCATTATAAAGTCTCAGTAGTTAAACATGACACCAGCACAGAAATAATTAAGTAGTTCAATGAAATTAATGAGCATTCTAGAGATAAACATAAATATCTAACAGTGTAATATATGATTAAGTTGATATTTCAGATCAATGGGTAAAATAGGGCTTATTCAACAAATAAGGTGCATGGACGGTTACTACTTGAAATAAAACAAATATAGAACCCTATTTCACACATTATACAAGAAATATTCAGGTGAGTTAAATCAATATGTAGAATCTAAGGAGTTTTAGGAGAAAATACAAAATAATATTTTTCTTATCCTAAAGTAAAATATTCAAATCCAGAAGCTATAACGTAAAATACTGACAATATGACTATATTAAACACTTAAGACTGTACAGTAATATACACATAAAAAAGTTAAAGGACAAAGAATAGGAAAGTATTTGCAACACATCTAATAAAGGGTTAATGGTGTTTTTTTTTTTTTTTTTTAGGGAAAAGATTCTACAAACATTTAATCAAAAAATGGATTAAGAATACCAAAAAATCATTTAAAGCTTTTTAAAAATAGTATAAATAGGCCAGAAATATACAAAAACAGGTTTAGTTTCAACAAATAATAAAGGAATAATGAAAATAACATCATTGTTACAATCAGATTAATACATATTGAAAGATATTGTTAATATCAAGTATTGGTGACTATGAAAGGAACTGGGTATTAATAGACTCTTTTTCTTCATCTTAAAGCGGTCCCTTTAGCATATTTTGCAGTGCTGGTTTGGTGGAGGTGTATTCTTTTAGCCTTCTTTTGTGTGGGAAACTCCTTATTTCCCCTTCCATTTTAATTGAGGGCCTCACTGGGTAGAGCAGTCTTGGTTGCAGGCCTTTGTTTTTCATGACTTGGAATATTTCTTGGCATTCCTTCTGGCTTGCAGGGTTTCTGTTGAGAAGTCAGCTGCTAGCCGTGCTGGGGCTCCCTTACATGTTACTACCTCTTTCTTCCTTGCTGCCTTTAGGACTCTCTGTCTTTGATAATTGCCATTTTAATGATGTGTCTTGGAGTGGTCCTCATTGGGTTCCTCTTGAATAGGACCCTCTGTGTTTCCTGGACTTGTGTGACTTTTTCTCTCCTCTAATTAGGGAAGTTTTCCATCATTACCTTTTCAAACAGGTTCTCTATCCCTTCCTCGTCCTCTTCTGGTATCACTATTACACAGATATTATTACGTTTCAGGTTGTCCTGCATTTCCCTAAATACCTCTTCCTTCTTTTTGAGTCTTTTTTCATTTTCTCGCTCTTTCTGGGAGCTTTTTTTTCTGCCTTGTCATCCAGCTCACTGATTCAGTCCTCTGCTTCATCTAGCCTGATTTTGATTCCTTTTACTGTGTTCTTCAATTCAGAAACTGTATTCTTTGTTTCCTCTTGTCTCTAACTGATTGTTCCATGTCCTTTTTCATGCTGATATAGTTTGCAGTAAGTTCCCCATAGTTTCCCTGTAGTGTTTTGTAATTCTCTCTGAACTCACTGAGCTCATAGAGCTTCCTTAGAAGTGTTGTTTGGAATTCAGTATCTGATAATTTACTTGCCTCTATTTCATCTAGTTCTCTTTCTGGGGATTCCTCCTTTCCCTTCAAGTGGGGGGTATTTCTTTGTCTTCCCATTGCTTGTGAGACTCTTCTTTTTTCCTTCTGCTTTTTAAGTTGATCTCTCTTGATTTCCTGACTTCGTGGTGTGAACTTCTATGGTAGGAAAATGCTGTTTTTACTTTCTGGATCTGCCTCTGATGATGTCAGTTGTTGTCCCCGTCTGACCTTAGGCAGTCTGTTTGAGACTTCCAGGAATCTACTGTCTGTAGCTGTCTCCTTCACCTGTTAATCTAGTCAGTCTGCACTCAACAGGCAGCCTTACACAGCTCAGGGCGGTGCAGAGTCCCTCGTGGGGGTGGGGTTATTGGGTCCTCTCAGGCTGCTGCCCTATGGGGGAGGAGTCAGCACTGAGATCCTTCCCGCTACTCTCTCAGCTCTCTCCCCAAAGCCTCCTTCCCCAGTCTGTCCTCAGGTGTCTCTAGCACACTTTGGCCCCGCCTTTGCCAGAGACCAGGGTAAGTGGTTGCAAATAAAAATTTATGTGTTGGCCCTTTAACTGGTTCTTTGTGTCTCCAGCCGTCTGTCTCTGGCAGAGAGCAACCCTGCCGCTTTTTGCAGATGGCTGTTTTCTATGTGCTTTTTGGGCTCCAGTGCTGAAGGCTAGAGATACCCGCTTTTGGTGTAGACCTCGCTCTTCTCTGGGATCCAACTAACTGTTTCAATATCCTTCTGGTGCTGCTGCCCATGGGTGCCCCGCCTGCCTTTTTGAGTCTCTACCGCACTCCTTACAAGTTAGATTGCGCTAAAGCTGATTCTTTTGTCTCTAGGGTTACAAGGCTCCTCTCTCGCTATTGCTCAGTTGTTTGTTCCAGGTGATTCCCCCACAACTTAGTTGTAATTCCAGGTTGGTCCTGGGAGGAGGTCAGTGTGACTTCCACTCATTCGTCTGCCATCTTGATTCTAAATGTCTCTATTTCATATTACATGGATGGATACCCTCTGGACATACCATATATGTATATGTGTATTGGTTGCTTTGTATTGTGCTGTGCGTGCGCATGTGTGTGTATCTTAGAAAGAGAAACAGCAATCAGTTGACTCCTGTGCCCAGACTGGGGATGGGACCCACAACCTAGGTTTATGTGTCCTGACTGGAAATCAAATTTGCAGTCCTTTGGTGTATGGGATGATGCTCCAAACAACTGAGCCACATGGTCAGGACAGAATCTCACAGGGAACTTATCAAGAATGTCAACAGCACCCTGGCCAGGTAGCTCCATTGTTTCGAGCATTATCCTCATAGGCCAGGGTTGCAGGTTTGGTATCTGGTCATAAGAATCAACCAATGAATGCATAAATAAGGGGAACAATAAATCAATGTTTCTTTAATGGTCCTGCATGAGGCTTAGGAAAGATATATTTTAAAAGTTCCCAAGTGATTTTGAAGTGAAGCTGATGTGGAAATTAGTAATTTAGTAAGGACAGAATATAGAGAAGAGATTAAAAAGTATTATTCTGAGCTTCAAATTAGTTTTTTAGGTTTTCTAAATGCAGTGTTCAGTACAGAATCAAAGATGACCAGGCATTTGAGGCAGTGAGACACTATGAGTGAGAAGTAGGAGAAATAACAGGCAATAAAAAGACTTACTCTAACTCCAGTTACCAGATTGTGTGCTATAGTTTAGGTCAGCGATTTTCAACCAGTGTGCTACAAGAATTTTTTTAAAATGCAATGTCTGACTATTTAGTCAGCAGCACTGATCTCTTTTCCTTTAGATTGTCAAATAAAAAAAATGACAACAGCCAACACAATAGCCATCTGGTGTGAATGAATCAAAATTATACCTGTTTTTCTCTCAGATCAGCATAAAAATAGATTTTTTAGGTGTGCTGAAGAATTTTAATAGTTTATGTGTGCCATATGATAAATAAAGGTTGAAAATTGCTGGTCTAGGTGATAAAAACCAAGCTTGAAAAAATTTTAATGAGACTTGGAGACTAACAAAAATTACATAGCAGATTTATAAAAGGACCAAATTGAGGTAAATCCATAGGCCTGAATCCTAGAACAATTTTAACATTTAGAGGGCAAGAAGTAGAGAAGAAGCCAGCAAAGGAAACAGGAGTGAGGGATATCCTGGAAGCCAAGTGAATATACTAAACTTTCCAGATATGGTGGAGGGTATGTAAGAAGAGAACAGGATTCTGTTTGTTGGGACAAGTAGCTTCAGTGGAGTGCTGGGTAGTAAAGCCTGACAGAAAAGGAGATTAAGGAAGGAGGAAGTATCGACAGTAATTATAGACAAATATATTTTGTTTTTCCTACTAAGAAGAGTAACACTGAAATAGATGGTAGCTGAAGGGGGACGTGAGGTTGTAGGAGGGTTTTTCTCTGAGTGTCTCAAGAAAGAGTGAGAAATTGATGAGTCAGGAAGACGATACAATAAAGGTTAAGTTTTTAAGAAGGCAAGCAAGATGAAATATAGACATAGGTATAGGGACTGGCCACATAAGACGGTGCATAATTGTGTTTTAATGGGAAAGGCATAGGTAGGTTAGAGCTTCGCAGATGAAGGTGTGTTGATAGGAAAATAAGGTAATTCTTGTCAGATTGCTTCTAATTGCCTTTTGTAATAAGAAACAAGCTGAGATGTGTGAGTAGGGCAGGTGTTAGAAATTTAAGAAGGAAGAATGTATGAAGTGGTCATCTGAGAGAATTGGAAAGTGAAATTACTGGTGAGATGTAGAATTGCCCACCAGAGTAATTAAGACAATTATGTTTGTTACCTAGTTACTTTTAGTTGCTCAGATGCAGGTACAGGATTAACTTCTCTGTTTTCTGAGTTAGAAAGTTCTAATTCCTTTTTATTTTTATTTTTTAAAATATACATTTATTGATTTCAGAGAGGGAAGAAGGGAGAAAAAAAGAAGTGGTGATGTGGGAGAGAAACATTGATCAGTTGTCTTCTCTTGTACTACCTTTAAGCGTACTGGACGACTCTCTAACCAACTGACACAGGCTAGAGCACCAGGTCCTTTTGGTTTTATCTGTTTTTGTGATCTTTTCTTTCTCTTCATTCTCATTTTGTTAGTCTAGGCCATTGTAATAACATTTTATTTGTTTTTCATGCTTTTCCTCTTTGTGGTGCATTTAAAATTCTTTAAAAAATTTATAGTAGTTTCCTTATCCAAGGAGGATGATAGTTTTAAGACCCCCAGGGGATGCCTGAAACCACAGATAATACCAAACCCTCTATGTACTGTTTTTTCCTGTACATACATACCTATGGTAACATTTAATTTATAAACTAGGTACCGTAATAGATTAACAACACTAAAATAGAAAAATGATAAATGCTGTAATAAGTTATATGAATGTAGTTTCAGAATATTTTAACGGTGCTCACCTTCTTGTGATGATGTGAGATGATTAAATGCCTATGTGATGAGATGAATTGAAGCGAATGACACAAGCATTATGACTAGTATTAGGCTACCATTGAGAACCAACAGTCAGTTGGTTCATCAGCAGAAACAACTGATATGTCAGTAGGAGGATCATCTGCTTTTGGTGATCCTAGATCATTGAGCCATGACCATGTTGATGGTTGGGGAAATTTAATATTTTCAGACTGCAGTTGACCTTGGAGTAACTGAAACCTGAGAAAGTGAAACCACAGGCAAGGGGGGGTACTCTGTTTCTTGAATAAGCAGTACCTATACAAGGCACAAATTGAGAAAGGTTTAATGTCTCTTTCCTCTTTGTCTTAACCCCTAGTTCCTCTCCTTGGAGGTAGCTGCTGTTACCAGTTGTTTTATTTTAAAGTATAGAAGGTCTGGTGGAAGAATACATTTACTAACATCACCATACCTATATATTCTTAGCCATTCCCTGAAATTGTACCATACCATAAATATTCTTCTGTTTCGATTTTATTGGTGGGTCTCTTAATATTAAAAGTATAGAACTATCTTATTTTTAGCAATGGCAGTAACAGCTTCCCCAACAAATATCTTGTCATTTACTTAGTAAGGTTCTTACCGATGGGTATTTGCAATCTTACATCAAGTAATACTACAGTGAGTTTTCTTAACACGTTTTTCCTCTTAGTGAAAGTATGTGTATTGAAGTAGATATATCTATAAGCAAAATTACTGGGTTACAGATTATATACTTTTTTAAAAAAGATTTCGTTTATTTATTTAGAGAGAGGGGAAGGGAATGAGAAAGATAGGAAGAGAGACACTGATGTGTGAGAGAAACATCGCATGGTTGCCTCTTGAATGCCCCAACTGGGGCCTGGCCTTCAACCCAGGCATGTACCCTGACCTGGAACTGAACCTGTGACCTTTTGGTTGGCAGGCTGGCACTCAATCCACTGAGCCACACCAGCCAGGGCAGATTATATACATACTTAATTTTGGAAAACATGGGAAGTTGTTCATATGTTGTTGCCTTCTTTCAAATTTTCATTGGCTCTGAATATTGCCTTTATTTATTTTTATTAAAGCTTTATTGAGGTTTAATTGAAATATGAAATTGTATTCCATTGCTTTTAAATTGTGGTCTAGTGAATCTACAAATACATGGTGAGTTCCTGCTGTGCCAGATGCTGAGGATACAAGATAAATACAACACTTGCAGTAAAGTTAGTTCATAATCTAACATAGGATGTTTGGCATCATCTCTCACTTCTACCTATTAGATGCCAGTAGCACCTCTACTCTCCAGTCTTGACAATAAAAAATGGCTTCAGTTATTGCCACATGTCCCCAGGATAACAAATTCTCCTCTTCCCTTTGAGAACCATTGAGTTAGACAGACTTGTAGAAGATTCTAATATAATGTGGTAAGTAGTACGCTAATATTGAACTTCAGGAACAGAGAAGAGGATTAATCTTCCAGTTAACATCTTTCAAGACTTAGCTCAGATACCATCCTGTCCCACAGCCTTTCCTGACTCCTGCTTTAAATTACTGTTTCTTTAATATCACATACATTCTTTATGTTTTACTTAAGATGTGTGTCTCCTTTTGGAAATCAGCGATAATACCATAGTCATCTTTCTGCCCCCCCCCCTTTTTTTTTTAAAGAATGAAGCAGTATCAGTAATAGATACAGAATAAATGGACTGGTGTAACATATGTAAAATTTTGCCTCTTTGCTCCTGAAATAATTAACTTTGTTCAGATTTGTGAAATGCATGGTACCTGTTTATTTTATAACAATTGTGTAATTGTATTAAATTTGTAGCTTTTTATAGACTCCACATTTAGAATTGTTTCAGAAACCATACCATAAATCTTGGGCGGGCGGGGAACCAAGAGAAGGAAAAACGGATTTTAGATTTAGTCTTGCCTGCATATGAGGGAATTTAGAAGACTTAAATGGTTTCCCGCAAAGTCTTTTAATACTCTAAGTTTTGTGTGTTCATTCTAAGAATAACATGAGAGATTTTAAAAATATAAGTTCTTTATCTCTGAATAGTATATGCTGAAATATTTGTGGATGAAAAGTTATGCTTGCTATTTGTTTGAAAATAACATGGAAGCAGTGTGGGATATAGCTGAAACAATTGTCAGAAGTGATTGTTGAGGCTGAGTGACAGATATGTTGGGACTTGTTTTATTCTACTCTTGTATATATTGACTTGGCCAGAAAAGTTTGTTTTTCCTGTAAGATGGCTTTAGTAGTGCTTAGTTGTTTTTAACTTCATTTGAAACAATGTTGTTAAGAGTATATTGTGACAACTGTCATATCAGTGTGCATTAAAGAAAACATCAAAATTGGTGAATTTTTGTGCAGCCACTTTAATATTGAATATGGAAGAAAATGTAACATTTTTGGCATATTATTTCATGGAAGGTTAAATTGCAACTGAAATGCAATAAAAGATTTGTGCAGTGTATGGAGAAGGTGCTGTGACTGATCGAATGTGTCAAAAGTGGTTTGCGAAGCTTCATGCTGGAGGTTTCTTGCTCAAAGATGCCCCGTGGTGAAGTAGACCAGTTGAAGTTGATAGCGATCAAATTGAGACATTGAGAACAATCATGCTAAACCATGCAGGAGATAGCCGAGATATTCAAAATACCCAAATCAATAAAATTATTGATGAAAATAAAAATGTGTCACTTATTTAAGAGAAAAAAACTAAATGAGCTTTTGGGGCAACCCAATATTTGGGGGTTTTCTATAATAAAAAGGTTTTATCCTCTTCTGTTTTTGATTAATGGACAATTTGGGTTGTAATTTAAAAAAAAATTTAATATACTAGTAAGATTGGACTTTGATTTTGGTGTCAAAATCCCCTATGATTGGGTTAGTGAGCCTTATTCATAGTAACAGCTTGGTTAGGGTGTGAATACTATGTTGTTTTACAAGTGTCCAAGAGCATTTTATGGTTCTATGAAAACCTTGAAGATGGATTTTGACTGTTTAGACTGTTCCCCTGCTTTTATCATCTATAATATGAAGAAGGTAGTTGATAAATTTCAGAGGACAGCCAGTCACATTAAACTACAGTGAAGTATTTTTGTTTTTTCTTGCATCTGAAGGGAGAAGCCAGAAACATTTTTTTATAAATGCTCTTGGTGCTTAAATTTTGGTATCCTGCTTGGGAGAAAGGGATAGTGAAAGCTCAAGAACTTGAGAGAAGGGAGGAGTTGAACAAATTTCCTAGAGTGGAACTATATTTAGTCAAATCAAATAATTAGCACTTTTAAAAAAAATATTGTGTGGTTTGTGAGATGTACATGTTCCTATCTCCTAGAGACTTACAGATTTGTTGGGGTTATTTAAAGCAGACATATGGATTAGTAATCAACATTATAAGCTAATGTATAATTAATTGACAGTATAAATCAATGTAATTTTACTAATTGTATGATACAGATAATTGTGTAGAAGTTCAGAGAAGTGGAAGATCAGAGAGGGCTCTAGTAATCAGGGAAAACTACAGAGAAGCGAGAACTTCAGTGGAGGAATTTAGATTTTTATAGATAGAGAGGTAAGGGGAAGATGTTTACTAACAAGGCAAAAAGCAATGTAAGGGAGAATAGAGGTATCCTATCCAGGAGACAGTTTAATATCCTGGCATTCCCCCCCCACCCCCGCCAAAATGGTTAAGATATTAATAGGCATTATTAAAGAAGTTATAAAAATTCTCTGAGAAGTTGCCAACTGTTTAAGGAAAGAAAGCATCGTTTTTTGTTTTTGTTTTTTTTTTTAGATCATACATCTCTAGAGATCGGTATTTTATTGGGTTAATTATGAGGAACGCTTTGGAAAATGCTGTAATAACATGAGTAGAAGGCTGTGGTGTTGTTTGGGGACTAGTGGCTGATAGGACACATTTTGTAAGAGTGGAGAGCACTTAATGCTTCTAGTTTGGATTTTAATATTTTTAACTTAAGGAGCCCTTAAAGGTTTTTGAGTAGATAAATTACATGAATAAATCAGTGATTGTAAGATCTATTCCAGAAATAGTTTGGGAGTGGATAGAAACTAGCACTAAAGAAGATAGGCTATTTCAGTTAAATAGGGATAAAGGGAGTAAAAAAGAATGCTAGACATTTAAAAAGAGGAATCTTTATGAATTGGTGATTGGCTATTGGGAATGAAAGATGAGTCTTGTTTTCAAAAAGGTCGTTATCATTGGCAGAGTTGGGGAGGGAAACTGATTGGGAGGAGGCAAAGAGATACCACTTTTAGTAGATTGAATTTTTGGAGCTAGGTTGAAATGACTGTTGGTAGTAGAGATAGACTGATCTCAAGAGAAAGGACTGAAATTCTGTAGAATGGAGGTGATAACATAATTGAAGTCATGAGAGTAGATAAACTGAACAATTATAAAAAGGAAGATTTTTAAGAATAGGGATTAACTATGCCATTAACATCAATAAAACATGGGGCAAGAGAGCATACATGTATAGTAACTTTGAGAGAGACATATAGAAAAAAAGCTGTGGTTCTAGATACTGGCACTTGGAACTGGCTAGAATGAAACAGTTAAGAAACCTAAGTTTTTTAGGGAGTGAGATATTTGGTGTTCTTGTTCTTCACTTCCTGGAGGGAAGAGCTAAGAGGCACAGAGAATGCTCTCTACTGAGAAACTCCTCCCTCTGACCAGAGCTCACCCCACCCCCCCAGAGGAGAGAGCTCTTGCATCATCTGTTCAGCTGGGTTTTTGAATTGCTATGAACCACTGACTACAGTGTCTCCTGTTCCTCCTCTTTTGAAAGGGAGTGTTTTTGATGGTTATGCTTACTGTGTTCATCATTGTGTATTGTGTGTGTAAAAGTAGTAGATAACTTGTTGCCTTAGTATTTGGTTGGCCAAAAAGTCCATTTGATTTTTTTCCCATAAAATAACAGGCGTATTTTTCATTTTCACCAATAACTTTATTGATTTGGATATTTGAGTATGTCAGCTATCTCCCACTATTGGCTTCTAGTGGGTGGAGGCCAGAGGTGCTGCTAAACATCTTCCACTGTGTAGGACAGCCCCACAGCAAAGAATTACTTGGCCAAAATGTCAGTAGCAACCAGGAAACTTCAGAAACCACCCTGGATGTGTTCAGTCAGTTACAGCATCTTCTCCATACACTGCACAAATCTTTTGTTGCATTTTCAGTTGCGTTTTTAACCTTTCTTGAACTAATAAAGCATCATATGCTGAAAATGTTGTGTATTTTCCTCCATCTTCAATATTAAAATGGCTGCACAAAAATTCACTAAGTTTGATGTTTTTTAAAAAATGCACACTGCTATCACAGCTGTCATGATACAGTCTAACAAAATTTTTCTTAATGAAGTTGGAGACAACTAAGTATGACTAGAGCCATTGTATGGAAAAAACCAAATGAACTTTTTTGGCCAACTCAGTAAACAACAGGTCTTTTTAAAGAGGACCACATCTGGACTTGATAGGTTATTTTTACATCAACCACAGATCCCTTGCCATTGAGCTTGATACTGTTAACTAGATGGGATTTTCTGGTTATCTTCTGCTGGGAGGGGACACAGGTGTGTATTCTTCTAGGGAAAATGAGTAAACTCTGTATTTCAACAGCAGAGGAATTGGGGAGGCATGAGATTTCATAAATAGTCTGCTCTTAAAAGCATATGATAGGATCGTCCTTTCTGTCATTTTTGAAGTCAGGAATGCCATGTGACTTAGGTGGCCAATAGAACGTGAATGGAGGTTTAAGAGCAGGATGTGATTTACATTTCCTTTTACTGCTTTGAAGCATGTGTCAAGTGGAGTCTAGGTTCCTGAGGGACTGACAAGCAGATCTTTCCCGGCAATCCAAATGGGACATACAGAATTAGAAAAAAGCTTTCGTTGTGTCAAGCCATTGAGATTTGGAGGTTGTTACTGTAGCAGTCTCACTAGTCCTGGTTGACATGTTACAGGTTATAATTTTAGTCACCATAGGTGCTCTGTAAATGTTTGAATTGAGTATATTCAATTTTGAGGGCAAAAGAAAATGTACAAGTTCTACAACTGCCAACATACAGCTCTTTGGCTTATATTCCTTACTATAATAGCCAACCTATATACAGTGATTAAGTGCCCTTCTATGAATATATTATGGAAAAAGATTATGTAGGTAGAGTACACAGGAAAATTTAGAACACAATGGAACTTGTAACATTATAACTCGAAATAACTGTTCAAAGCTATACATGGGTGTGGTTTACTGGATGATTAAAGCATTGTTTCTTATTTCTGATATTAGCAACTGAAATTAAGATAGCTGAGAATTCACAGAAAGTGTTGTGAATAATCCTTAGGAAAAAACAATACGCATTTCTAACACAGGGAGAGGAAAGAGAATCTTTTGTTGAAAGGGAGTATTTATTTTAAAAACAGGGGTAGGGGAAAAAACCTCACACCATTATTTTTTCTAGCCACAGCAGTGGTGGCAGCAACATCCGTTTTATTTTAGGCCAGTGCTAGAATAGAACCCATTCCTTAACTGAAGCCTTAGAACCCCAGTGTATAAAACTGATCTTAAGGGGCTTCTCTGATTTATGTTGAGGACCCATGACCCCATGTATTTATTATTTCTGCTGGTACTTTTGTTGTCCTTAAGGAAACAGTTTGAAAATCTCAGTATTGCAAACACTGTGGCCATCTTCACTTTTGGGGGTTTAGACTTCTTAGAAGCCTTGGATTCTTTCTTTAGGCCTAATATATCTACTATTTATATTCAATTTTAACAATCCTGGCTATTAAACACATACACATACAGGGTAGATGGCATGAAAACTGATAATAGGATTGAGAGAGGTGAGGTTAAAAATTACATGTAACTTATTGCTGTTCTTGTATCTCTCTCTCCTTTGGTCTTACTAGACTAAATAAGACTGTAAGAAACAATATGTAGTTTGTCCTTGAGTGTTTGGACTAAGAGTATTTGCTTATTCACACTGATGCAATGTTTAGATTTGGTAAAATGGGGAGGTAAACTACTGTAGGATCCAACTTATATTATGGTCATAGTTTGTTTTGAATCAAGAGAAAACAATATTATATTTTCCAGTGTAAATACTTACCACTATATGACTTCAGATTGTCTTTAGTTGTCTCTAAAAATTAAATCTACTGTTAGGATGAATGTTGGGTACTGTTAGGGTTTGCGTAGTGACGGTTGTGATAGCTGTTGGTAACAAATCATTTTCTTGCTGTTTCTTAGATAGCAGCCAAGGATTATTGGGAACTACCATTCTTTTTGATATTTTAATCTGGGTGAACGGTAGAGGAAAACATTGTGTTTCTTTTTAAAAAAGCATTATAGTAGCTTTAAAGTAGTCTCTTTTTTTTTAATATGAAGGAGAGAGGAAAACTAGTCTCTAAAGCTTATGGGGGAAGTGAGGAGCCTTAGGAAAGAATAATGTCTGCAATAATATCTTGATATGTATCCTTCATAGTTATTCTGAACTTCTTACCTGTAATGTTGAAGGTTTTATATGTGAGGTTCCTAAAATAAGTCCTCTGTGGGAGTGGGAAGCAACAAGGGAGATTTTCCCAGATTTTTTTTTTTTATTATGGTAAAAACATGTAACACGAAGTTTGTCATCTTAACCGTTTTAAGTGTATAGTTCAGTAAAGTACTGTATTTTGCCATACATCATGTGCCCCCATGTATAATGTGCACCCGCGTTTTAAGGCACATTATGCATAGGATGATTATACCCATAGTATGCAATCATCATACCTTTGTATAATGGACATCCTTATTTTTCCCTAAAAAATTTGGTCCAAAAAGTGCACATTTTACACGGCAAAATACAATATATTCACATTGCTGTGCAACAGATCTCTAGAACTTTGCATCTTGCAAAACTTAAAACTGTATCCATTCCCCGCTTTCCTCTACTTAGCTTCAGGCAACCTCTTTTCTACTTTTTGTTTCTACTATATGATTTTGACTACTTCAGATACTTCACGTTGGTAGAATATAGCATTTGTCCTCTTGTGTCTGGCCTATTTCACTTAGCACAATGTTCTCAAGGTTCATCCATGTTGCAGCATGGGACAGGATTTCCTTTTAAAAGGCCACACAATATTCCATTCCATGTGTATACATTTTCTTTGTCCTCTGCAGGCTTTAAAATTTTTTCTAAAAAATTTTTTAGAGAGAAGGGAAGGGAGGGAGAAGGAAAACGAGAGGGAAAGAAACATTGATGTAGGAGAGAGGCATGGATCTGTTGCCTCTTGTTTGCCCGCAACCCAGGCGTGTGCCCTGACCAGGAATCGAGTTGGCGACCTTTTGGTTCACAGGTTGGTGCTCAATCCACTGAGCCACCAGCCAGGGCCTCCCCAGGTTTTTAAAGTTACATTAGTTTGATTTGATAAACTAGAATTAAAATCACATTCATATGTAGGGAGGCTAGTTTAAACCTACTGTATCTGGGAACTAGCAATATGGTTTTGCATAGTTGTTTATGTCCTGGCTCTATTCATTTTCAGCAGTGTGACTTTAGGCAAAGTACTTAACCTCTTTGTTTTCCTATCTAGAAAGTGGGAGAAAATATTACTAACCTCAGGGAAGTGGAGAGCATGAAGTAAATTAATATATGTCAAGTGCTTACAATACTGTCTGACAAGTAGTAAATATTATGCAGAAGTTATCAGTATCATCTGGTAAGAGTAGAACACTGTTCCCTTAACAAGGACTTATCTAGTACTTCAGATTAAATAAAGTGAAGTTAATATTTCACTACTTACAGTGTACAGTAAGTCACACAGTCTTTTCTCATGCATTTGTGGTATGACTATAAAATGAAGTCTGTAAGCCATATTAGAAAATCATTGGTATGTTTATATTTGTATGTGTGTCCTATAAAGTTTGTATTTCTAGATTTACTAGGAAGAATAATCCTGTTAACGTATAATCTTCAGTTGGGTAGAAGAGCTTTGAATACAATTTGGAAAACTATTTTTAAAAAGGGAGGTTTTGAAAAAGATAGTAGAAATGAAATTAAAGCTTAACTTTAATTGGGGGTTGGGAGGATAGTGACAGAAGAGTCATGATCCAAATCTAAGGAAATACGGTTTGTGTGAAAGAAACTGCCTAATGTTAAAACAGAGATGAGAGAGAGGAACGAGACCGCGCGAGAGCGAATTTTGAAAAAGAAATTTCCCCTAACGTGTTAACTTATTTTGATTAGACTAGTGAAGTTACATTTTTAGGAATCCATGTCTACAATTTAGAACTCTACCCCTGAAAAATTGAAAATAAAGACTTTTGGGAACTCTGAAATGTTCATAAGCATCTGAATAATTATGAATGTGAAAGATCTAAAATTAGATCTTGTAGGATTATTTTGTAATTCTGTTTAGGTGATTTTTATGGCACATGAAACTGATTAAAGGAGACATGTAAATAAGATAAATTTTTAGAGTCAAATGAAGTAAATCTTATCAGTGCTTAAAATTGTAGGCAGGAGGACAACAAAATCCAAATGAAAGCTATTGATAAAGGAAAATTTCTCATTTTTATCCACAGCACTGTGATTCATATTTATCTAGTAATACTTAAATATGTATGTTCTAGACTTAATAAACTAGTTAAGAATTCATATTAAGTTTCTGTTTTATTGATAAATTATAAATTAGTTTTAGGAGAAGGCATTTAACATTTTCTTACGGTAATATTTTTAATAGAAATCTAGTCATGCCCAGAATTATCAGTGCTTATTATAAGTGATTATACATATTGCTCTTGGTGCCTTCATTAATTCTGTCAGCTGTGTTTGTGTTTCGTGTGACATACCCATTTACTCCTAGACGTTTGTTGTGTGCTTTTAGCCTGCTGTTGCATATTGCTATTTATATATGCTTGGATTAAGTTGATTTATATTTTCTGGTTTTAACTGAGTAACCTTCAGAGTGGACAAGCGCCTTTAATATTTATATAAAGAAACCATGGATTGAATAGAAAAAAAACAATGGAAGTATTACTGAAGCAACAAGAAATTGGTAGACACTTTTCCATTTGCTATTGGTCACATTGAAACTCAGCTTAAATGTTTTGTTGTGACATAGCTAAAACTGAGTTATCACAATTAACAATACAATTACAGTCAAACCTAGTTTCTTCAGTGTCTCCCACCTTGAACAGTTCAGTTCTCAACCAAGCTGTTCATGGAAAAAAAGTCTCCATGGTCGAACAAAACTTCAGTTCTTGACCCCATGACCCTTTCATGCTGATACCTGTATGATTAGTCACGTGTCTTTCAGGCAACAAAGGAGATTTGGTTTTCGAACAAATCACGTCTCGAACAGCCTAATGGAACCAATTAAGTTTGAAAAGTGAGGTTCCACTGTAAAATGATTTCTCTTAATATATCTATTTGTGTTTTATAATACTTTAAAATCAGAATATTATTACATATATGCTTAATTAATAAACACATTTATGAGGTCCATGTTCAAAACTTTACTACTGTTGTTGAACAGTCAGGAAGATTTGGAGAGCAGTGGCTTCATCCTCTTCCTAACCTACAAAAGCAGCCAAACTCTTTGAAGTCAACATGCTATGTAGTGGTGCCTATGGAAGTTTGTTCCATCTGAACCTTCACCACCACACTGTTCCTTAGGAAATTGTGTTTCTCAAATCCCCCTTATTTGATAGTTCTCTACTAAAGGGTGTAGTAATATGTTAAACTATGTCTGTCTTTTATGAAACTATAAACTATGTCAAACTTTTATGTTTGTCCATTGGCTATGTAAGAAAATTAGTCTTCATAATCATATCACATGTTTTTTTTTTTAAATTATTGAAATCTTTTCCTTCAACTCTTGCCCAAGCACAGGGAATTTTTTTCATTTATGTATGCCTTTTGCAAACTTGTTTTATTGGGAGTAGGTCTTGAAAAAACAACTATAAGCATGGGACAGAGATGCTGTCAGTCATGTACCAGGCCAGATAAAAAGGATATTTAAACATTTTGAGGTAGAGTTCACATAGTAAGAAAAAACCAATTCTGTTAGTTTATGAAATTCGTAAACGTGTATGTATGCAAATCTCCTTGAGAATTTCGATTTCAAAAGCTTATACTTTTTTGTATTTAAGCTGGTTTTTCCTTAAGTATCACAAGTCACGTTTAAATAAGTGCTTTTTTATATTGCTAGTCTATATTATACAGGTATTGCTATTGAATATAAAGGTTAATTTACACTCCTTTATATTATTCTTTTATGTTAAATCTACCTTTGTGTTCAAGTTTAGGAATGTCAATGCCATTTTTATAATACTTGCTTTCCCAACAGAACCCTCGGAAAGAGTTGCATGTGCTTGTTTCCAATTCATCTCCTTCCATTCTCTTGTATCTATCCTAGGCAGGGATGTGTATTCACTTCTCTACTTGAAACAGCTCTTTAATGATCTCCAGTGATTACCACGTTGTTACATCCAAAGTCATTTCTCAGTCCTCATTTTACTTGACTTAATCAAGCGTTTGACACCTATAATTATGTTTTCCTTGAAATGACTTCTTGGCTCTGGACACCATTTTCCTCTTATCTTATTGATTGGTTCTTTGTTAACTTTGAAGTGCTTCAGCATTTCTTCTCTCTACACGCCATTCCAGGTAACCAACTATGTATGGTGACAATCCCCAAATTTATATCTGCAAGCCATACTTCTGCCTGAGCAGCAGAACTGTCAATTGCCTGATCAACATCATCATTTGGATATTTAATAAGCACCTCAAAACTTTCATATTCAGAAGTGGGTCCTTGATTGACACTCCTCTACCACAATCTTTTTGACCTCCAGCCTATCCTATTTCCAGTAATGACAACTTCCTCTTTCTAGTTACTCAAGACAAAAACCTTAGAATTGTTTTGACACCTTTCTTGTTCTGTCAGCTCACATAAAAACCATATCATCAAATCTGTTCACAAATGTCTTCACTGTTATCTATGAAACATTTCCTGAATCTAACCATTCCTTATCATTTCCTCATCAACACCCTAGTTTTAGGCCACTGGCATCTTTTGCTTTGATGATTATAGTAGCTACCTAATGTAGTTAGTCACCCTACCTCTCCCCTTGCCTCCCAACAGTTTCTTTTCTATTTTCCTACCCTGTTGTCCACATCCATGAGTCCTTTTTCCTTTTTGTTTGACCCTTTCACCCCTGACCCTCCCCCCATAGCTGTCATCTTGCTCGCCATGAGTCTGTCTCTATTTTGCTTGTTAGTTCAGTTATTTAGATTCCGTATATGAGTGAAGTCATATGGTATTTGCCTTTCTCTGGCTGGCTTATTTCACATAGCATACTGTTCTCTAGGTCCATCCATGCTGTTCCAAAAGGTAAAATTTTCTTTTTTTATGACTGAGTAGTGTTCCATTGTATAAATGTCCAGTAGGTGTTTTAGCCATGCACTCATGTGCTAATGGACTTTTGGGCTGCTTCCCTATCTTGGCAATTGTAAATCATGCTGGGATGAACATAGGGGTGCTTATGTTCTTTTGAATCTAACAGTTTCTTTAATAGAGCATCTGGAGTAATCCTGGATTCATTTTAACAAAATGTAATTGAAATTATATTACTCCGCTACTCTTAATTTTTCAGTGGCTTCTCTCACTCTGAACAAAATGTAAAGCCCTTATAATACTGGCTTATGAGGTAATTTACTATACAATGGATAATATCATGTATGATCTGATCTTATTGCTCTTCCCTCCTTGATCTTATAATTTATTTCTCTTCCTCCACATTCATTTCATTCTAGCCACACAGGCCCCCTTGCTTTTCCCTGAACCAACCAAGCATACACTTGCTTCTTCTGCCTGTAGTACTTTCCTCCTTGCTTGCCCTTTTGCCTTAGTAAGGGTCAAATGTCACCGTATTGGCAAAACTTTCTCTGACCACTCTATTAAAATACCAAATACTTCCCTCTTTTCACTTCCTGTCTGTCCTTATCCTACTTTATACCATAACACTTAACCACCACCTTTATTTGTTTATTTGTTTTGTCTTCTCCCACCTAAGAAGTAACGTGGTAAAGGCATAAACTTAATTCCTGTTTTATCCTTAGAACCTAGAAAGGGTGACCAGGACACTGTAGTCACTTGCACATTTGTTGAGTTTTTTATTTTTAATTTCAAATTATGGACTTAAATGTTGGAGCACACTCATCTTAAGGTTTTTTGTGTTTTTTTTTTTAAATTCCTATGGTGGTGGAGGGAGCTAGTTGATTATATAGGAACTAGAGATGAAGCCACAACAAAAGATGTTGATTGACTGTCTTTAACAGGATTCCTAAGTAATGTCTTATAGATTACTTTTAAGTTTTTATTTAGAATTATCTATATATTGAAACAATATACTTTCAGAAAAATGTACAAGTCATGTGTATAACTTGATGGAATTTTATGAAATGACCATGTAGGGAAAACTACCTCCCAGATCAAGAAGTTGTATGATTACCACTAATCCAGAAATCTCCCTGTACCCAGTCATTACCTCTGGTAAAGGTAGACAGCCACCATGGAATACTTCTTTGCCCATTTTGAGCTTTACATAAGTGAATTTTATATTTATGTATCTGTATGTATAGAGAGAGAAAATATATGTCTTCTTTTGTATAAAGTTATGTTTGTGACATTCCTATTGTTGAATGTAAGTTAATTTTCATTGTTTTAACACATTCCATTGTGTGAATGAGTATATCATAATTTATTTTCCATTTCAATACTAGTGGATATATGAGTTGTTTCCAATTTAGGGTGAATTTTTGTACTTCTAGTGTCATGTGTATGCATTTCTGTTAGAGTGAAATTGCTTGGGTTATAGGATATATACATAGGTTCAGCTTTAGAAGATGTGGCCACAAGATTTTCCAAAGTTGATACACTGATTTATTGTATGCACCCACCCACAATGTGGGAGAGTTTCAGTTGTACCACTACAATTGGCCTGGTCTCTTTAAAATTTTAGCCATTTTGGTAGGTATGTAGGGTATCTCGTGTTTTTAATTTTTTCTGACATCTAATAATATTGAGTAGTTTTTAATATTTTCATGAGCCATTTTGGTGGGTTATTATTTTCTGTTTTCCCTAGTGTTACAAATAGTAGATTTCTAGGAATAACTAGGGACCACAGTGGATATTAATACAGCACAGAAAAAAAATTTTCCTGTCATCTATACTAAGATACTCAGAAGAAATAAACTTGACTCCCTAGTACTGAAGACTTATTTTTAAGGTGTCTGTATTAAATTGGTATGCATTTGGCAAAGGGGAATTATTTAGGATTTACTAGATTATTAATTAATTTTATGATTACGATTCTAAAATAATCCAAATGTGTATGAATACGTGAAATGATTAAAAATTGGGTGTAACATTTGTTTGGGCAATTAATTTATTGAGGTAGCACTTTGTGGTCCTGTGCGTATGAATTGATTTTTAAATTATAAAAAAATTTCTCTTTATGTACTATTTCTAGATAGAAGGAGCATAAAAAAGTAGAGGGCAAAGTCTTTCCAGGAACTTCCTATATTGAAAGTTCCTTGTTGGGGAAGTTTTGTTCATTTGGTCAGATTGTATTTTCTGAGCACTTTTAAATGAAGCAGTCACTATCTACAGGGATCTATGAGCTAAAAAATATAATTCTACCAGAAACACTTATAAAGGAGATAACATTTGAACTAGTTTTAAAGGATAAGTAGAGATTACTTAGATGAAAAGGGAAAGAGCTAGAAAACAGTCCAGGCAGAAGGCACATACAAGGTCATGGCATTGAGAAAGGACATGTGGTCTAAAAATGATGAGAATTTCAGTGTTTTAATATTCAAGTTGGAAGAGCAGGCTGGGACCAGATTGAGAACATTTTTAAATACCAAGTTAATGAGTTGGACTTTATACTGTAGGAAATAGGGAATTAGTGCAAACATTGAACCAGGAAAGTGATGCCATCGAATTTTTATTTAGGAAGAAAATTTTGGAAGCCATTAGAAGATGGATTGGCAAGAGAGGTGAGAGGCTGGAAATGGACTGACAGGACCCACCTGAAGTTGGTAGTTTGAGATGTTAGGTGACTTACAGTGCTTTTATGAAAGGAGAAAGTTTTGGCAGATGGAAAGATGTGCTTAATTTGAACATGTTAAGCTCTGTGTGCCTATATTGCATTCAGATTCAGTAAGAAAGAAAAGTTGTAAGTATCCATGTCCATGACACATTCCTTAAACATATTTTGTAAATTCCAGTAAGAGAATTAGCAGTAGGATCAGGAATGTCCTACAGCATCTTCCTCTCCTCCGTAAAGGTTGCCCTCTCTCATCAGTTGCTTTTTTTGTTCTCATTGTTTTAAAATCTGTCTTTAGGCTCCTCTATCCATTCTTGATATTAGTATTTTATCCTCCTTCTTTCCTGCTGTCTTGTCACAAATGTAAGATGAGCAGCTTTAAAAATGCTTGATAAAACCCCTCATTTTGTGCACTTCAGCCAAATCTGGCTGTGTGATATCCATATGCTATGTCTTTTATTTAACTTGTAAAAGCTAATGCTATGTAGTATTAGCTTTTTGTGCAAGTATTTAACTACATACTAGTTTGTTTTCTAGATTTTTATGTAAATAGAATCATGCCCGTATATGTCCTTTACCTGGCTTCTTTCAGCATCAATATTTTGAGCTTTCTTCATGTTGTAGCATGTATCGGTAGTTCATTGCTTTTTATTCTGAGCCAGTATTCCATTGTGTGGGTATATAGCAAGTCCTTGAATAATCTTTTGTTTACTGTTATTTCCTTATAATGATCATCAGCTGCCATAGCCTGTGTAGTTAGACTGGTTTTGTTACATCATTTTGCTTAAAGGCACAGAACTTAATTGATGATGTTAAGTTAGGACTTAATGTACTACAATTTGTTACCAATTCACCTGTTGAGAGATATGTAGGTTGTTCCCAAGTTCTGGCTGTTACCAATCAACTGCTATAAACATTTGTATACAATTAAATGTATGGACATAAGCTTTCATTTCTTTTGGGTAAATACCTAGGAGTGGAAGTTTGGGCCACAGGTTGGGTGTCTGTTTAACTTTAGAGTTGATTGTACCAGTTTGTTTTTCCACCACCAGTTCCTCCATATCTTTGCCAGTACTTGGTAAGGTCAGTCTTTTAAATTTTAGTCACTCTTATAGATGTGTAGTGATATCTCATTGTGGTTTTAATTTGCATCGTCCTGTGGACTGTTTTTATGTTCCTATTTGTCATTCACATCTTTGGTGTGTCTTGGGTGGCATGCCTATCGAAAGATTTTGCCAGTTTTTTACGGGTTTTCGTTTACTGAGGGTTTTTTGTTTGTTTGTTTTTTTAAGATTTTCCTTATTTAGTTTTAGAGTGCAGGAGGGAGGGAGAAAGAGAGGGAGAAAAACATCAATGTGTGGTTGCATCTCGTCCATCTGCTACAGGGGACCAGGTCTGCAACCCAGGCATGTGCCTTGCACTGGGAATGGAATTGGCGACCCTTTGGTTTGTAGGTTGGTGCTCAATCCAGTGAGCCACACCAGCTGGGGTACTTTACTGAGTTTTGAGACTTCTGTATGTGTGCTGGAAACAAGTCCTTCTTAAGCTATGTCTTTCTAAGTATTTTCTCTCAGTCTGTGGCTTGTCTTTTCATTCACTTAACTGTCTTTCAAAGAGCAGAAATTCTTAGTTTTTATCACTCCCAGTGTATCACTTTGTTTTTTCATGAATTATGCTTCCAGTGTAATATCTAAAAATTATTTTTCTTACTCAAGGACACAGATTTCTTCCAAAAATGTAATAGTTTTAGGATTTACATTAAAATTTTTTTTACTTTTTTATTGGGGTTAGGTTTAACATTAGATCTATGATCCATTTTGTGCTATTTTAAAAACTATGTTGCAAAACATGGAAGTAATTTAAGTATTTACATATGGGTATCCAGTCGTTCCAGCCATTTGTTGAAAAGACTGTAGTTTCTCCACTGAATTGCGTTTGTACCTTTTTTTTGAAACTCAGTTGACCAATGTGTATTGATCAATCTCTAGATTACATTATGTTCCATTGATCATGTGTATCTATCCTTTCACTAATACCACACTGTCTTGATCACCATAGCTTCCTGAGTAAGTTTTGAAATCAGGTAGTACGAATCCTTCAACTTTGATCTTCCTTTTCAAAATTGTTTTGACTGTTCCAGTGACTTTGTGGTTTCATGTGAATTTGGAATCAGCCTGTCATTTTTTCTTTGTTAAGCCTCCTTGGAATTTAATTGGGATTACCTATGGGATTACCAATTTAATGAACCTATTATGAGTTTGAAGAGAACTAAGTTACCAATTGGCAGTGGTTAATTTTCTGTGCCAGATTGACTAGGCTGTGGTCAATCTGTGGTGCCCAGCTGTTTGGTAAAACATCAGTCTGGATGTTGCTGTAAAGACATTTTTAGATGTGATTAACATTGAAAACAGTTGACTTTGTGTAAAACATCACCCTTGGTAATTTGGGTGGGCCTCACCCAATAAAGTTAAGAGAAAAGACTGTTCCATGAGGAGAAAGGAATTCTGCCTCAGACTGCCTTCTGACTGCAACATGAACTCTTGCTGGAATTTTTGGCTTCTCCTATGGATTTCAGACTTTCCAGTCCCCACAACCTCTCTGTAAATACGCATCGTATTGGTTCTATTTCTCGGGAGAATCCTAACACACCAATATTGAGTCCTGAAATCCATGCTTATTGTTGGGAGAGGGGCCAACGTGAGGGGAGGAGGCAGCACCTTTTATACAGGGTCCTCTAGCCCCTAGTAAGTCACATGTGCGGCCTGTCAGAGCTCGGCTTGGCAGCCTGGCTCCACTGCCAGGGGCCATCCAGATCATCCTCCCAGTGGTCTTGGCAGCCAAGGAAGGAAGTTGGGGAGCTCCTCCCTGTGGGAGACAACAGGGCAGCCATGGATTTGCGGTATTTGTGCACAGGGTGTGCTTGAGTGTGGCTGCGTGTATCTAATTCTTAAGTTATAATTTCACTGGGGAAGTAGAAACCAATTTCTCCTTTAATTTCCAGCCATTGCATTCTCTCTGCATCTGAGGTCTAGCACAGTTTGTGGTACATAGTAGCTAATCATTTACTGGATGAATGAATGTGCCTGTATCCTTTCTTCCTTCATGTAAGAAGAAGAGGTGGTTGTGCTCCACCAGCTTTAACTTCTAAGTGCTCTGGCTTATCTCCTTTGCTCCTGACTCCTTATAGATTTGACTCCAGCGTTTTCAACCTCTCCCTCTGTAATGGATCTTTCCCATAAGCATTTAAATATGTTCAAGCCTTTTCTATCTTTAAAAGCAAAACAAAGCTATCCCCCGCCCCCCCAACTCTCTCCTCCATCCTGTTTAGTTTCTACTGGTATGTTTGTCTCTCTCAAGCTAGACTTCTTGAAAAACAAACTGTACTTGTTACTAAACACTTTCTTCTTGTTTAAGTCTCTTTCTTTCTTGATATATATGCACTATTCCATGTTGAACAATTTCTCTCTTCTTGAAACACGTTTTTCCCCCTTTCTTTAATGTAGAACATTTT
Source organism: Pteronotus mesoamericanus (assembly GCF_021234165.1). Classification (NCBI taxonomy): domain Eukaryota; kingdom Metazoa; phylum Chordata; class Mammalia; order Chiroptera; family Mormoopidae; genus Pteronotus; species Pteronotus mesoamericanus. Next base: position 34,258,356 of record NW_026555325.1, on the reverse strand, counting down.
CCTGGCTCCTTTTTGTCTTTTCAGGTTCCTCATCTTTGATCTACTCTTAAATGCTGGTGTTCCTCATAAACCACTTTAAATTCTCATTCTACTCCCAGTCATTGAGCAAATGAACCTACTTCCTTGGATGAACTCCATCGCTGTGTGTACTTGATAATCCCAGTATCTCTAGCATGCACCTCGTTCTGTGTTCCAGACCTGTAGGTCAGGCTTCTTTTTTTGTATGTTACAAGCAGTTTCAACTCCATGACCTTCAACCTTGAGCTCATTAACTGTCCCTACACATTTCCATCTTGACCTTCTCCATGGTTTCCTATATCAGTAATCCACATTACCCTCTGCTTTATTGCTCAGGCCAGAATCCTCTCTCTTTTCAGTAATCCACACTGTTGTCTGCCTGCTTTGTTGCTCAGGCCTGAGTCCCTGCTCTTTCCATATTTCCCCCTGTTCTTAGTTATGGTTATTCTGATAAACTAGTTTTAAACTGTTAAAAGCTATTTTTCTTGATTGTAGGTTATATATTCTAGTTTGTCATTGATACAAATTTAGGAGGTTTGGCATACATTTGATATTTTTAGGCTATTTTGCCAAATTATTAGTGACTAGCAGATCTGAAATAGATTTCCATTAAGATTCTTTAGTTTGCACAAATCAAAATAAAAATTAGTAAGAATTTTACCAAAAATGGTTATATTCAGTGGTTGTTGTAAATTATATATTCTTTCTTTTAAAAAGAATCAGTTTTCTAAGAGTAAAAAAACCTTCTTTAGTTGCTAGTTGAAAATGATGTACAATTATTGATATAAATAAATATGTTTAGCTCTGCTGAGATGATGACATAACTTCTTGCCATATTCACAGTTTTTCACTGTTGCTCAATTTGTTTCCCAGTCTGGTTTATAATAAAATTCACTGAAAATAGAAACTGTCTCATACTTTTATACCTCCTTTCACAGTGATGTTGTGGCCATTCTAGATATTTTAGTAATGATTGATGTTTAATGCTTAAGTATGTGAGTAAGAGTTTGAAGCAAATGCTACCTTCTTTTTGCATTCACATAGTACCTACAGACTAGGTTGTAAAAGACAGGTTTAAGTTACTAGGTTTTCTTTCAGTCTGAATTGATGTTGGATTTATTGACAAATTGAACAATTATAATTGAAGTTTCAGATTGTTTATGACTGAACTTTGCTTATTTATAAAACTACTTTTTCTTAATCTTTTAAAATAACAAGCTCATGCTGTCTGTCTTCCCTTTTTGGCTTAATCTTTGATATTTGGAATAAAAGAGATTGTTTTGAAAGAATAAGCCACAAAAAGCAGTGGTGATTATGCTCCATAAACAGATGCTTTTTGACTTCTACATAGTATTTACTTTACCTTAGTGTGGCTTAGAACTCATGCTATCTTTTTGGACCAGTGGGCTGCTTCACATCTATATTTGTTTTCTTCTTTAGATATTAGGATCAAGGAAGAAGAACCTGATCCTGAAGAGTGGCAGCTCAGTGGTGATTCTACATTGAATACCAATGATCTTACACACTTAAGAGTACAGGTGGTAGATGAAGAAGGGGACCAACAACATCAAGAAGGAAAAAGACTTCGAAGGGTAGCTTGCACCTGTCCCAACTGTAAAGAAGGTGGTGGGAGGTATGCATACATGAAACATATTTTTTTTTTTGAGACTGCTGAAACCATCACCCAAATTTTTAAAATTCTGCATGCCATATCACTTAATTATGGGATATTTTTCGTTACATGATCATTTTGTGTATATATGTATGAGTATGGCAGAAAAAATTAAGAGAACAAAATATTTCAAATTAAAATTTTCACATCTTAACACCCTTTTTGAAACTAAAATTACTTGGTTGACTATTGAAAAAGAAAACAAAACTAGCGTTAACACAGATGCCATTTAACAGGCCAATGTCAGAAACAGCCCATTTGCAAATTGGCCTTGGGATTTGCCTAAACACAGATAAAAGATTGATTCTTAACTTGAGAATAGCAGTTGTATAAACATAAGAAGTTCAGAAATAGTTGATAACCATAGATATTATTTTCAACAGAAATAAATAATAAGCCTTGATGGAATTTTTTAAGAAGTAGAACTGTAAAATTTCACTTCAGTGTTTTTAAAAATAAACATTAAGACAATAATGTGACAGGAATAAACTCAAAACAGATCAGTAATTAAGTGTGGAAGGATTAAGCTTAATTAGGGGATGGAGACTCAGATCATATTTTAAAAACATAAAATCTAGCTTTATTTTGTTTATAATAGGAACACCTCAAATAAATTGGTACAGGAATGTTGAAGTTAAAAGGATGGAAAAAGATTAGGCAAATGTTAAAAAGAGAACTTGGATAGCAATTTTAGAATTAAGCAAGGTAGGATTAAGGTGAAAATCATTAAATGGATAGATGGGATATATTAATAATACGAAGTTTTCACCAAGAAGACTTAGTAGTTATAGTATATTTTCCCCATGTTTTTGAAATACATAGAGCAAAAACTGAGAACTGTAAAGACATACTAACCAAATACCTAGCTGTAGTGAAAGGCCTTAACATACCTCTCTCAGAAATGCACTGTTTAAATAGATGCCCCCCAAATACTATTGATATTAACTGTTAATGAGTTTGATATAATAGAGACTTAATTTGCCTTTGAGTTGGTCTTATTAGTTGATTAGCACATTGGTTAGCCAATTAGCAATAATAGTAATGATAATAACTTCTAACACTGAGAGCTTTACTATGTTCTAAATAGTTTTAGAAGTAAGGCATAGAGAGGTGACCGACCTGTATGAGTACATACAACAGGTATCTGGTCCTGGTTTCTTACTCGGGAGCTTTACCACTGTACTGCCTCTTGAGTGTATTTGCTTCTACATCTGATGCTTAGATATTTATATTTACTGGTAATTATTCAGTTGTTTGAAATTTTATTTATTTGAAATAGTTTGGTCAATTTAAATAAGTGAAATTCTAGTTAGGCAAAAACTTACGAAATTGACTAATTTTTTAGAGGAACTGTCATAATAATTGTTTTAAAGTTGAATCAATTGAGGATGAAGGTCTGGCCTGTCTTATTCTTTAAAATGAAAATCTTTAAAATATGTTTATTAAACTAATGCATGCTCATAAAAATTCAGAAGTATAGAAGAATATAAAAAGAATATCAAAACCCTACCTTACTTCAGGATAACCATTGTGATATATATATATATATATATTTTAAAATATATATTTTAAAATATATATATATATTTTAAAATATATATATATATATTCTTCCAGACTTTATATATATTTTAAAGCACAATCATTTTATTCTCACTGCTTTATATGTCTGTTCTTATTTTGGAAATTTTTGTGACCATATTTCTCTGTATAGTTTACATCAATTTTTTTTTTTTTATGGCTGTGTATTAAGTAGTCTGTTGTATGGATGCATAAGACTTTAACATCTCTTTTTGGAGTTTATTGTTATTCTAATCCTCACATATCCATCTTTGTGCATTTGTCTGATTATTTCATCAGTGTAAGTTGGCAGAAGTAGAATTTTGGATCAAAGGGAGTTGTGTGCTAGAAAGACTACCAATTTATACTTCCACCAGTGGTGTATGAGAGTATTTGCTTTTGCACACCCTTTCCAGTAATGGATTTTACCATTTTTTTTCAAACCTTTTAAAGTCTGACAGATGAAAAGTAATATCTCAATATTGTTTTATTTAGTATATTTTTATTACTTTGTGAGATTGAACATTTTTTGGTGTGTTTACCATTTTAGAACTTTGTGAATTGTTTTTCTATGTCTTGTGAATCTGTTAATTTGTGTGTTTAATTCTGTTATATGCAGATATTTTTAAGCGTTTTTAAAATTTTTAAATTTTTAGTTGGTCAGTCTTTGCCTTGGTATCATACTTTTTAAAGTCTTTTCAATCCTGAGGATTCTGAAAGTGTTTATATTTTTTTCTAGAAGTTTTGTGAGTTCATTTTAAAATAACTTACTCTAAGCAATCAAAATTGATGTTCTTAAGAAAAACAATGTATTGTTAGAGCTCTATGAACAGAATTCAGCATATGTATGGTAGGCACAATTGTATCATTAACAATTGCTGTATCTAATTAATAAAAGCATAAAACTTATAGCAAATCCAAAATATTTCAGTGTGTCCTGCAAAGGCGAGGTAGGTGGTACTTTAAAAACGTTTAGAATATTAGCCTTTTTTCTCAAGTCATATTCTTCGGGGAAAAAAATAGTATCTGTAAGGTGGCATTAACTTAGAGAACTAAATTTGTTTACCTCTCTGAGCAAGGTGTAAAATACAATTAAATATAAAAAATACTATTTATTTGGCCAATATCTGTTAAGCAAAACCACCCTTCAGAAATTTTTTACTCTAGTGGAAGAGACAATAAAGTGAAATACATTCTAAAGGCACTGTTGTTAGGTAGGTTTTGTGTGGATTAAACATCAATCCATATTTTAAAAATGAAACTATTTTGCAAAATCTTTTTCTTTTTGTTTGGTTAGCGTTTCAGTTTGTGTCCCCTTTCTCCCACCCAAGTAAAAGAAAGACTTGATTTATTTAGCTTTTATTAACCCCTCTGCCTTTAGTTTATTCCGTGTCACTCTCTCTTGGCATTATTAAATTATTTGGAGCATGATTAGGCACACAAGAGTAGTAGTAACTTAAAATTGTCTTTTCAGGCTATATAAAGGTATTAGCAGAATGATTATGAAAATCAAGAAAACTTAAGGCTGTCTTTTGTTACCTGAAGTTTGTTGAGAAATTTACTTCAATTCTTTTCCTGCCTTTACATCACCTGCCATAAATCCATATCTAGGATATTTAGATCTTATCTGTAATAAAAACTTGGACCTGGGTGTTGACCTTTTCCCTTACATTATATATTTGTGTGCGCCTGTCTCCATTTTTATTTTCTTTCTTAGATGCCTGTCCCATTTCCAAACAGTGAATATTTTTTTATTTCCGTATAATGAGGAATACCTTTACTATCTTTAATAATAAGGAATATCTTTATCTTTCCCTGGCTTCTTGGTTCTTCGAGAACCCAGATTTTTGCTACAATATGTTAACAATCTTGTGCTTTCTCAGTGTTCTCAAGCTAAATTTTGCTAAGTTAGTAAAATAGCACTTTTGGGTTTACAAAAGCACAATGATTTACCTGAGTTGTAGGCTTAGAGGAGAGGCAAGAACTCATGAGTACAAGAGTGAACTGAATTGGGTTCTCGAGTACAACAGTGAACTGAATTGGGTTCTCTGTGAAATTGCTATGGTGAACACAATATATAAAATTGTTTCATATGCCAGTAGCCACAGGCTTTGCTCTTTTTCTTAGGGCTATTAAAGAAAAAAATAAATTTAAAAAGCTAAATTAAATGGAAACCATATTGGCTTTGGTTAAGACTTTGGCATTACAGATGAGCCAGAAAAACCTGTTTCACTCAACTCAGCTCTTTTAAGAGAGTTGTAGAAATTGGGGGTGGACTGGAGCAGAAACTAGAATTGTGTTAGATTATGACATCCTTGCCCTTGAGACAACAGCATGACTCCTCCTTGTCTTTACTTATGCTATTCCTCTGCCTGGAATGCCTTCCCTCCTTTCTATCTAAATCCTACCCACCTCCTCCACGAAGCCTTCTCTAACTACTGGAGCCCACATTGATGTCTCCCTGTTCAGAACACCTATGGCATCTAACAGCCAGCACTGCACCGTTTAGCACTGTTTGTCCTATGGCAATTTCACATGCTACTGAGTGTGAGTACATTAAAATATAAATGTGGGGAAATACGCATTTTTCCAGTAAAATTTGAAAAATGATAGGTGTGTTATATACAGGAGGATTTTCAGGCTTATGGAAGTTTTACAGGCTATAGCTTAGACTGAGATTGGGGGAGGAGGGAAAGTTGGGGGGATTCTTAAATGTACCTTTGTTAATTTCAGAGAAGCATTGCAAAACTTATGTAATATGATTATGATAATTGTGATTCTAAAATGTCATGTTTTTTTATAAACTCATTTTTATTCAGTAGCAAGCTTAATTTTTTTTTTTTAAAGCTTGAGTAATAACATTTTAAGTAGTGTTTAATATTACTTGAATATCAGTTCTGGAATCAAAATTTTTTCTTCTTGCTTAGGCTAAAATACCTCTGTTCACCCATGTAAGCATGTATCTCCTAAACCCTGTTCTTGATTATCAATATTGAAATATAACAAATGTCAAATTTTGCGATCTAGAGAAACTGTATTTAATTATACATGTGATGTATAATTTTTGATATCTTTACATGGTTAATACAAAGGGAATTTTAACTGTAAAGATAATTTTTATTTATATTTATTTCATGTAGTGTTAAGGAAGTTAAGACAAAAGCATTGTCCAGATTTTTATAAAAACTTTCTCCAGTGTACATTCAGGGTGTGGCCATACAAATATATGAATAAATATTCTTAAATCATGTTCAAATCTGCTAAGGTGCCTACCTACCTTTTAATTGTACCTGTGATTAGTTATGCATTCATGCTTGGTTTGTTTCTGTTTTAAATTAGTTGACAGCATGACTTTGAGTATATCACTTAGTTTCCCATACAACTAAATTGGCATTGGGCCTATGCATAGAATTTGTGAATGGTTCTGATAGAGTAATAAGTAGCTTTAGTATATATTTTTTGTATGTGAAACATCTAAATTATATAATACTTGAGCATATTTACACTTGGGCAGCAGTTGCATTAATTTTGGAGTAAAATTAATATGTAAAACTTACATGTTTGAGATACATAAAGTTTTATTTAAATTGATTTTAATTGGTCTTGGTTGCTGATTGACCTCATGGTAATAATGTCTTTTTGAAATTCAACATGGGGATATATGATATAAGTGGTCCATTTGAATATTTTCATGTAAGTATATATTATTCTGTGTGTGTTTTTTAGAGGTACCAATCTTGGGAAAAAGAAGCAACACATTTGTCATATACCAGGATGTGGTAAAGTCTATGGGAAGACCTCACATCTGAGAGCTCATCTGCGTTGGCATTCTGGGGAGCGCCCTTTTGTTTGTAACTGGATGTTCTGTGGTAAAAGATTTACTCGAAGTGATGAATTACAGAGGCACAGAAGAACACATACAGGTTACTAATATTTACTTTTAACAGACAGAAATGAATTATAGGGCTACATACTACCTTGGAAGTTTTTTTTAGCATACCTCACTGAGCTGAATTTTAAAAGTGTTATTAATCATACCAAATTTTTACCTTCAGTAATGCCAATTTAAAAATATGAATTCCAAACAAGCCAGTATGACTTATCTTGTAAAATAACATTTTATTTTATGCAGACTTTGGTTAGGTTTTGGGTTTTGTTGCTTTTTTTTCTTTTGACAGCATTATGCCATGTTTGTGCTATTATTGTTTATGTTAACATTTTAAATTAGTTGTCTGCTTTTCTTGATCTTTTTATTCTTTCATCTTCCTCAACACTTTAGTAAAGGATAATTCCTTTTTCTCTGATGAATTTAGGCATTTCACCTTTTTTCTTGTTTTAATATCTGTGAAGTAAGCAAAAGACATTCATTGAGGAATAACCAAGGCATTGTTGATGTCAAGATTCATTTAATTGTTTTTATATAGTGTGTGGTTGTTAATATGAAAAGGACTTAGGAATGACCCAAACTGAGTCCTAGTTTACTGTAACTTAGAGATGGTTTTCTCCTACCACGTAAAGATCAAGGTATTTCATCAGTCTGTGCTCAACACTGAAATATTGAAAAATATGTAATGCATTTACAGTCCCTAGAGAGCTTAGGAGAAAGACGCATGATGACATGGAGGGCATTATGGATTCTAAAGTCTTCTATATCTGTATTCAAATCCATGTACTCTTTAGATTAAGCAAATAAGCTGTCTCTTGACTCTGCTTTCACATCTCTCGTATTACTTTAAATGTTACATAAAATAACCTGAAGTATTTTGTAGTATACATATTAGATGCTCTACTTGTTTCCATCTCTCTCATCATGTAGGTATACACATGAACTGTTTGTAGCTGCAACAAACAATATAAGAAAGTAGGTAAAGTAATGCTCAGAGGTAGAAATCATTATTGCTTGGGATAGAAAGGCATTTGTTTTGGGGCAGTTGGCTGGAATAGTAGACCTTAAGATGGCCCTGTAACAGACTTTTCCTCAGTGGAATTTGATCAGCAGGATATAAAAAGCAGTGTAAAAAGGGAGGAAAGGTCTGTGATACGATCAGATGTGTGGGAAACCCTGGGTTAAAGAGGGTTACATGTACCTTCAACGCAACTTCTTAAGACCTTTCATTGAATGTTAATGAGTACCATGCACCTCTGTGTGTGTCCTGGGGGGAGGGTTGTAGTGTGTGTAGCATTTCCTGACTGTCTTTCATCATTGTGCCTTTTGCTATGGAACATCTTTTCAGGACTAGTGTTCCAAGAGCAACTTGGGAAATGCCTCTCAAAAGAATAGTATGTGAATAAAAGAGCTGAGATACCATTTGACATGAGTGGAAGTGAGATTTTATATAACACATTCTTCTAAGTACGATTGAGCCATAATCCTAGCTATCTGCAGGTTAGTCTTACATTCCCATACCACTTATTGGAGTGGTGAAGTTTTGTACTATAATAAAATTTGGTATTTAAGGAAGATTTGTCTAGCATTGATTTGTTGGGTTTGAGAGGGAAAGACAAGGGTGTCATTGCAGTATAATTCAGGTATTAGGTCTGATGAAGACCTACCTAGAGTAGAGGTGCTGGAACAGGAGATAGTAGAAAGTTAGGAAAATATTAGATTTATTGATGGATTTCTCTCTAGATTCCTTTTAGGTTGGCCTTTGCATTATCTTCCAGTCATCTTACATAGTAGGTCTTCAGCGTAGTAGAATTAAGCCTGTCTTTTATATTAAAAACATTCATGCCGGGAGAGAAATTTAGGTATCAGGGTCTTATTAGCTTTAACATGATGATATATTAGGCTTGCCCTTAAATTATTCCAGCTGAAATCAAGTCAGCTAGCCATCTCTTGGGGTTACTCAGTCTTACTGGACCTCAAACTTGTATCTTTGCTTTAATCTATACGTATTCTATAGTGGCTTGAATTCAGATTTAGGAGCTGGAGGTTTAATGTCATGGATACAACACATTAACAGTTCCTTAAGTATAGCTTAAAACTGTATACTTTTCTTTAAAGAAATACAATGAATCCTCACTTAAATGTGGTTGGTAGGTTCTTGGAAACCAAGACTTGAAGTGAAATGATGTAGAACAAAAACAGTTTTACCATAGGCTAATTGATGTAAACGAGTTACGTTCTTATGGCATATTTTGGATCCCCAAAACATCACTACACTTCTGGATAAAGACCCCAAACACTTCTAATATTGAACACCTGAACTACATGTGAGGTGTGTGTGTGTGTGTGTGTGTGTGTGTGTGTGTGTGTATCTCAATACTTTCTCTCTCTATATCCTTTCTGTATATCTCAATATTCTTTATTTTTTTAAGAAAGATGAATACAAAGAAAGGATTTTCCATCCTCCTTATCCCAGGTTCAGTGGTGTGGGTGGCTGGAGCCTCTTGGCAGCTCTCAGCACATGGAGGGAGCCTACCCTGCACAAAACGCCCTTCCAAGGCAGGGTGCGCTCTCCCTTGCACTGCCACTTGCTCAGACTGGGACAGTGTCGACACACCAGTTCACCTCGCATGCATCTTTTTTGGGATGTAGGAGGAAATCAGAGTACTTGGAGAAAACCGCGCACACAGGAAAATGTGCAAACTTGACACAGACAATGGCCCTGCTAGGAGTCAAACTTTTTTACTTACTGTTTTACAAAGATGAACAAAATTTTGTTCGAGAATCTCTTGAATGTTACAGATGATCTTTTTTCAGTTGATATCTTGTAACATGTTTCAAAACAAACTATTAGCATAGTGGAGGTGTTAAAATGTTATCTGAATGACCATCTGTAGTAAGTTTGAAGATTGCTTTTCATCAAAAAGCAAAGATGACATTTTGAGGAGAAGTATTTTGAAAGAGATTTGCAGAGGCAGGCAGCTCATGAAACTTAATACAATTTAAATGAACTCTGTTCCCTTACCTGTCAAGTGTTGGCTTATTTTCTTTCTCAGGGAATTATCAGTCTATTAATGTTGAATTTTGAAAACTAAGTAACTTAATTTTATTTCTAACAGGTGAGAAGAAATTTGTTTGTCCAGAATGTTCAAAACGCTTTATGAGAAGTGATCACCTTGCCAAACATATTAAAACACATCAGAATAAAAAAGGTATTCACTCTAGCAGTACAGTGCTGGCATCTGTGGAAGCTGCACGAGATGATACTTTGATTACTGCAGGAGGAACAACACTTATCCTTGCAAATATTCAACAAGGTTCTGTTTCAGGGATAGGAACTGTTAATACTTCCACCACCAGCAATCAAGATATCCTTACCAACACTGAAATACCTTTACAGCTTGTCACAGTTTCTGGAAATGAGACAATGGAGTAAATATTACACAAATACTTATTCATTGTGGTTATTTTTATACAGTAGTGAGAAGAATATTGTTCCTAAGTTCTTAGATATCTTTTTATTGATGTGCAAAAATTTTTGGATTGACAGTAACTTGGTTATACATGACACTGAAATGCCTTACTTTGTATGATATTCCATAGTATATTAAAAATGGTAAAATTGCATGGGTTTTGTAGGTACTTTTGGAATCTAGAAGAAATGAAATTTTACCAAGTTATATAAAGAGAAAATTGAATTTAACAATGAGAATGGTAGTCTAACCAAATGCATCAATCCTGTGTGGTTTAGTGTAAAAATGAGAACATGTTGGTATTTATCTATTGTAAGATAAAGAAAAGTTGGTGGGTGAAAAGAAATCATGTTATGATAAAAAAAATTTTTTTGTAATTTTCTTGATGACTGGAATTTTTATTATGCATAACTGACAAATCAAGTTTCCAAGCAAATGTTACATAGTGTAGGCTTTACTTAGCTTATCAATTTGTCATTTTGAAGCTAATTATTTTAATTAGGTTAACTATGTACAATATTTTAAGCATTACTCTTGTAAGATTTTGAAAACTACATTTTAACATGGAACTCTAGGGATAGTCACCTTTTAAATCCTGTTGAAAAGCCATGTTTAAAATTTAATTTGCCAAAATAATGTCTTGTTAATATTCTTTCAATAATGAAGTTGGGCAATATAACCAATGTTTAAAAAAGTTTAAAATGTATAGGTTGAGGCATTTGGGTGGTAAGAAAATGTTATAGTGAAATACCCCTTTTCTTGCATATTGGAGGACCAAAAAAATAAGGTGTATTGCGTCTTAGCAGTGACTTTTTTATCCAATCTTGTTTCCAAAAACCATATGTCTGCCAGGGCCTTAAAAGCCATCATGTAAATTACCAATAAAGTATAACATATGCAAACATAACAAAATCACTTCCATAGTGACGATACTCCAACCATATGGATATTAGTCATAGAAAACTAGTGGTTTTATGATATTTTTTTAAGTCTTTTTTTTTTTTTTTTTTTTGTCTAGGTAGTCAGTCTGCACTTAAATATCAACCATTTTCCTTTTTTGCTTCTTCCCTTAAAATTTATATGTATCAGTACATTTAATTGAAAAACATATGTTTTTTATTATGCTGTATTTTCTTTTTATTTTTTAATTATTGTTTATATTTTCAATTATTAAAAAAATGTACAAAATAAAGTTTCATTGCTGGTCTTGTAAAAGCTATACAATTTTCCTAAATGTATACTTATAACTGCAGCAGTTCACCTATTTCAAAAATTTGGAATTCTGTTCATTTGTTATCTTAAGACCACCTCAAATTTAAAGGCTACCTTATTGTACGTTTAAAGTGTATTATAACAGTGTGGTAGTTAATAAAACACTATTTTTTTTCTTTTGAGTTTGTTGTATTCCTATGTATTTAAAGTATTGCAGTAGTATGGGGTAAGAAAATCTGTGTGGTTTTTCTTCAACTTAGCCTTTTATTTGCCTGTTGTTAATTTCAGACACCAAAATTATCATAGGTATATTTAATTAAAATGGGATGAATAGAGACATCAGCAGAGTACTAATTTTTCACCTTAATAAGAAGCTTATTAAGTAAAACTTGGAAAAATTCTTTTATTTGCCCACATTGAGTAATAGCAGTTTTATCAATGCCATTTTGCAAACCCTTGTTTTTTATGTGTTTGATCTTGTTAAAACAATGCAGAATGTATGATTTATCAAAAACTTGAGTTTACATGAAAATTCTTAAAAATGAAAAGATCAGCTTTGGTAATGACAGCAAGTTATTTGAAAAGGTTATGTTTTGAATCTGCGTGTCTTAAATTTGCTAAAATCAGGGTAGGAGTAAGGGAAAATGTAACAGTATTAACACAATTGTACTTTAGATATTTTTAAAGTAAAAATCCAGTTCTCTCCACATGTCTACAGTGGGGGTAAAGATTTCCATTCTCTATTTTCCAGGCTCAATCAGACACTGTCAATAACATCTTTGAATATATAGGACAACTCTAGGTGCACATATAAACACACAGTTTCTCTGAATGAAGGTTAAGCTCGTGATTTGAAATAGGACTTAGAATTATAGGAATTAATCAATGGAATATATAGTTATTTTGAAAATACAGACATTAGATTTTGAATCTTTAAACTTTTAAATATTTTTTTTTTTTTTAGGATGTGTGAAGAGGATTATGTTAGGTTGTTTACTAAGCAAAATACCTGTAAGTCAGGAGATTAAAAAACTCCAGTGATAGTAGAGATGTTTTAAAATAATACTGCATACTGAAATTTTACATTTAAGTTTATAGACTGTTTCTGATTCATGAATTTTCAAACCTATTTTATCAGTTCTTAGAGCATGAATACAATGAAGAAAGTAGTCTTAAAAATTACTTAAGTTTTTTGTAGTTTTCTTTTGAGTGCTCATTAGAAAGATTCATCAGTGAGCTTTGAATCTTTACCTAACAAAGAAATCAAAGTATTCACCTTAGCATAGGCGATTTTTAAATATTTCTATTTTTGTATGAAGAAAATGTTGAACATGTTTTGGAAACATATTTGAAGAATTACCCTAAAGTCATTATTTTCTAGTTTTGAATCTTGTTCATGAGTATAATATTTACTGTAAATACAGGGGTCGGCAAAAGTAGGTTTATAGTTCATATGGTAAACAATACAAAAATAAACTTGTGTACCCAGAACTATACACCTACTTTTGCCCACCCTATATACCCTTTAATAGTTACTTAGAAATGCTTTATTTTTGTAAAAGCTAGAGTTAATGTATATTCAGTGTATTTACATAGAAATAATTCCTATTTATCAGAACATACTCATCTAGTAGACCAGGTGTCTCTGTACTCTATACCTTAATTTAAAGAAAATATCACATAAGAAAATTTTATTTCCTGTATATTGAGAGTTAAGGACTTCAGTTAACCAAAAAGTAATTCAGTTAAGCAAAAAGCATATAAAGCTTTAAAGGAGTACACCTGCAAATGTCAGGTTCCTTTTAAGTAACTGGCCAAATAACAACAATGCTTACAATATTTCAAATAGTGAAATCACTTAAATGTTAAGCATACATGTACATACAAACTGAAGGCATGTCAAAACATTTCATGGAAAATAGTTCTTAGCCACTATTCAACTGAAAATGCTAAGAGCATGTTGCAATGCCCAAAGGTCTAGCTTCATCCTTGATCTACTAAATCTCTACATCCCTGGAGATGGGAAGTCTGTCTGTATTGTGTAACGGTTGCTCAAGTGACGCTGATAGACACTCCTGAATTAGAATCATTTAAATAGAGCAAGCATCCCCTTAGCATCTGAATACTGACTGCTTCATCCCTTTGTTTTTGTTTTATTAAACATTTTATTGTCAATATGGTTAGAAATTTGGGGATATTAATAACATTTAAAATGTATGTAGGTAATGCTCTCAGTTTAATGCCATTAACTTGGTAAAAAGTGTTTTTAATGTGAAAGGACTATTTGTTTCACTAAATAGTATGTTCAAAACTTTTTGCCATGCATGAATACTAGTATTTTTTGTCTGATAATGAGCACAAAACAAATTGATCGATATCTTGGGAACAAGATTTGATATTTTAGTGTTGGAGACACAAAATTATATCAATTTTGCTCCTTTGTTCAGATAGATTTACATGTCATCAAATGTGTTGTAAATTTATACTAGTGGCAGATGAAAAGCGCTCTAGAAACTTAGAAATCTTCATGGAGAAGTTTGGGGAGCTCAGGCAGAGGAAATGGCATTGGCAAAGGTACAAGGGCTCTGTTTTCTGTGATGGGGAACTTGTGAGGTGAGAGACGGAGTGGCAAAGTTTTGGAGCAGGGGCTGTGAAATTGCAAAGGAGTTCAGAATTTAGTCTTTACTAGTGATTCTTGATCTTTTTTGGGATCATAGGTCTTAGAAAAATGCACCTTAAGTTCATTCAAGTACATGATAAAATACTGCCTGCGCATGTTTGAACTAAGGTCTGAACATTTGAAAACAGCCACACTCAAGGAACTGGTGAGGAAGAGGAGTCTTTAAGGAGATTCAAGTCATAGAAAGTGCCAAGATGGTGACAACCACCAAATGCAGTAGAGAGGTTTAAGTCGGGACGAAAAGCGAGAAATGGCTTTTGATTTTGGTAATGAGTTGCCTGCTGGATTTTGTAAGCAGTTGAGATTATTTTGGTAAGAGTTAAGTGGATGGAGGGCACAGGCGAAGAGGCTGTGGAGGCAGGAAGCATAATACTGTTTGGTCGTGAAGAGAAGAAAGATGGGCAGATGTGTGGCTTAGCCAGGACTGAGGAAAGAGGAAATTGTTGGGAATGTCTGATTTAAAAGTGACACATTGATGAATATCAAGAAAATAAGAGGAGAATGCAAATAACTGCTAAACTACCCAGAGGTAAATGCATAATAAAATTGGAGGTGAAATTTTTAAAAAATGCATGATATGCTGCCATGTGACATGCTTCATACCATTTCATTATATATTTAAGGTACAATTTTTTTTTTAGTGTTAAAAATAATGTGCTGAAATGAGGGTCTTTATTTCCCTGAACCTTTCCTCCCCACCTCCCAGCTTTTAACTTCTCTTCTAATTCCATATCAAACTGCATACTAAATGTGTGATAATGGGTAGATTTCTTGCCTAAAAACCTAATTGTCATCATTATAAAAGGGATAACAATAGTGCCCATCAGGATTGTTGTGAGGATTAAACTGTAAGCATTTAGCATAGTGTCTGGCTCATAGTGCAGACTCAATAAATGGTATATATATTTTTTCACATCTGTTTATTAACTCGAGATTTTATTTTCCTGTAGTGAAAGGAGTAGTAGTTCAGAGTTTCTCTTTGGCTGGTTCATGCTTTGATTTTCTTTTTCAGAATAAGAGATAGTTTTGTTTTTAATGCAAAAATGTGGAAAGTCAACAATAGAATTTAAATTGATAGTGAACAGTGTATCTGAAGTGACTGCATCTTAGGATGGAATAAGAAGAAAAGAAGCACCAAAAAAAGAAAGTGTCTTGAAGAAATTACACCCTGGTGTGGAATTCTGTCTTATTTTAAACATTGACAAGAGCCAGCCAAAGAATCTTTAGGTTCATTTCAATTGACAGATAAAATTTAGCTCTTAGTGGTCCCAATCTTAAGTTGGAAAAGACCATCAAAGAAATGCAGCTTGCTTTTCCAAAAAAATGTCTTAAGCCTCCAATTACTAGACAACAGGGAAATAAAGTGTTAAAGAGTAGGTAACTTTACGGTATCTGCCCAACTGATGTCCTGTGTTTTGAATATTCCTGCTACCTTCAGGGATGAGCTGTTCAGATGATTGGATAAGGAATGGACATCTGGTCAAATCTGAGCCAATTAAATGGTTTCTCCTGAGAATTTGAAATGGGAAAGCTGACGTCTTGGGAGGTTGCATTTGGAACATGCATGTGAAGCAGAAGGAATAAAGCAAAGATGAGAGACAACCCCAGAAGAAAAAGATGAAAATGGCTGCCTGAATTCCTGATAACTAGTTTTTGTTCCAGTGTTTTGTGCCTGTTTGCATTTCTTACCTCTGGGTTCCCTAAGAGACTTAAAACCTTAGAGATTGCCTCACTTCCACCTTTAGTTTTGTTTTTTCTTAAATTTGGGAGGCTGTTATTTGCTACCTAATACCAACTAAAACATACGAGATACAGTTCTTTCTTGCATGAAATACAGTGGTTTGAAATAGTTGATGACTTGGTCCTGCAGAAAATACCAACAAAGAGTCATGGTGAGTGCCGGGCCAGTCAGGTTTTGATGAGGGTGAATTTAGTATAGAGCCTGAGTAAGTAGGGTGGACCTTGAAGAGCCAGTGAAATGCTCCCCAGAGAACTGATTCAAAAGGCTTAGAAGTCCATCTGCAGTCTGAGCACACTCTTTTCAAAGGACCGTGTCTGCTTGGTCTTAAGAAATGACTTTCTGGCAACAGTAGCTTTATAGTTAATATCTCACACCACATGGTCTTCTCTTTATCTTTTTGTTAGGTATTTGGGCTCAGGTTTTGTTTGGGCCTCACTTTTAATTGTGTAAACCTGATTTCTTAGTCCACCTCACACCCTAATCCTCTAAAAATTCTTAGTTAGTTGGATCTTTTAAATTTTTACTCTTGATAACTTGTGGCTTTTTCATCTTGAGTCATTTAGTGATTTTCACAGTATAATGTAGTGCATAGGTTTTAGACTTGGCACACTGGGGCTTGTGTCCTGGCTCTGCCGCTTGACTAGCTGTGTGACCTTGACTACTTTTCCACTCTGAGCCTCAGTTTTCTAATGTGGAAAGTGGAGTTAATAGTAACAACTTCACTGGGTGATAGAGGAGTTTAAATAGGTTCATGCATGTAAACCACTCCCCACAATGCCTAACACACGGTTAAATATTAGTAAATAAGCCTTGGAGAAATCAATGTTCCTCCTACACTTGGAAATAATTATCCCCATTCTGTATTAATGTGTTCATTCACTTTGATCCACATAGTTGTCAGCAAACATTTATTAACAAAATTGCTAGCATTTGTATTGTGCCTTTTTTTATTATGAAGCATTTCAAATGTACAGAAAAGAATATAGAAGATATAACAAATACCTGTGCATCTACCATCCAGCTTTTGCAGTTAATCATTTTCTAAATATTGCTTGTTTTCTTCAAAAAAGAAATTATAACTATAAAGTCTGTCTCTTCACTCACAGAGGTTATTGCTGCTCTGAATTTGGTGTTTATCAGAATGATTCTATGAATGAATTTATATGCTTATTATATGTGTGCATATATAGGATTGTTTTCATGTTTTTGAAACTATATAAATGGCATCACATACTGTACATAACTTTTTGGCACCTTTTTATTCACTTTTGAGATGTATCCATGTTAAAACATCTCTAAATTACTCATTTTAAATGCTGTAGTTCACTGAAGTAGTGTATCACAGTTTATCCATTTTCTTGTTGGTGCACATTTAAGTTATTTCAAATTTTTCGCTATTATAAACAATGCTATAATGAAATACTTGACATGTTTCCTTGTGCACGTGTGTGTTTCTCTGAGGTATGTATCTGGAACTTCAGTCACTGACCTATTGGATATTCTTACCTTCAAATTTACCAGGTATTGCCAAATTGATCTCCACAGCATACATGCCAAATTACACTCCTGCCAGCAGTGTATGGGAGTTCACATTTTCCAACACCTTTCCCAATCCTTGGCCTTGGCAGATACTTCTTTCCAATGAAAAAAATAACAATTTTATTTTGGAATTTGACAAAGTGATTTAAAATCCATCTGGGAGAAAAGCCAGTGTAAGAAGTTAAAAAGGAATCAGAAACACTAAGCCATGTATATATAGAGATTGATATCAGTAGGCTCAACCAGACAGTTGCTAACTGCATCAGAAACAGTGCATATTTTTCTTACTAGTTCCTTTTTTTTTTTTAAGCTTTCCTTATTTTCCTTTTTCTTAGTTTTAATATTTTATTTAATTTTAGAGAAGGGACAGGAGGGAGAAGAGAGAAACATCAATCGGTTGCCTCTCGCATGCCCCTAACTGGGGACCTGGCATATACTCTAACCAGGTATCGAACCACCAACCTTTCCGTTTGCAGGCTGATGCTCAATCCACTGAGCTGCACCAGCCAGCACTCCACCTTTTAACTCATTCAACCCCTGCCCTAGTATGGTGCTCCCCCAACCTCTCACTACAAGGGTCGCTTGGTGCAGCAGGCAGCCCTCTTAGGTCAAATGTAAAGAAGACTCAAGCCAGCTAGCTGCCTTCCCTGCTGTCACTTCATCGAGGGACTGGGGGGTATAGGCTACTGCACTATGTGGCCCCTTGTCTCTCTGCACGAGGCTCTCGAGCTCTCCATTCCCACCCCAATTCAAGTAGTTGATCAGGCAGTCAGCTGCATGAGCAGACTTCAAACGGGAAATGCTTTCTTAAAGTGGCCCCAGTACTGCCACGTGTGTGTGTGTGTGTGTCTCTCCACGTGATGGATGTGAAGTGATAACTCCTGATTTTGATTCTTATTTCCCTGTATGATGGTGAGGTTGAGCATATTTTCATTGTGTATAATCCATTTCCTCTGAAGGGTATTGCTCATTTGAATCCTTTGTCCTCTTTTGGGCTTATTTGCACTTTTGCATTGATTTTTAAACATTTTAAATAAATTCTGCATACATATTTTAGAGATACATGGGTTGTTAATATCCCGGTCTGAGGCTTACCCTTTAACTTTGTTAATAGTGGTGGTGGGTGGGTGGGTGTGTGTGTGTGTGTGTGTGTGTGTGTGTGTGTGTGTGTGAGACATAGAAGTTTTATTGAATCTAAGTTGAAATTTACTTTCTGAAGAAATTCTCTGGTGTCATAAAAAATATTTTCCTCTAAAATTTTATGATTTTTTTCCCTTTAATTTATCTTATTAGTCCACTTTGAAATACTATTGCTCGTGGTGTAATATCTCTGCTTTACAAATGGATAATCAGTGGTCTTAGCAGTTTACTGAATGGGCCAACTTTCCCCCACTTGTTGGAATGCTACCTCTGTCATTTATCGAGTTTCCATTTGTGTGTCAATTTATTCCTTTATTCCTTTCTGTCTTTCCTGTGCTGAGACCATAAAATAACTACAATCCATATCTTTCAGGTTTTGACATTTGGTGGGCAAATCTCCTCTACCCACCCCTTAACCTGTCCTTCAAAACAGTTTTGACTGTTCTTGAGCTCTGGCTCTTTCCATGAGTTTTAGGATGAAATTGTCAAGTACCATTGAAGAGTCATGTTTGGACTTTTATTTGCATTACAGTGAGGTTATAAATTAATTTAGAGAAAGAACATTATCTTCCTACCCATGGACATTCTTTATCTCCATTCACTGAAGCCTACTTTAATATCCTCATAAATTATTTTCTATTTGAAAGGTCTTGCATGTCTCTTCTTACATTTATTCCTATATAACTTTAAAAAGTTGTTACTATGGGGAATAGGCTTTTTTGAAAGTTAAATGTGTAAATCAGTCAATGCTGGACTATATAAATGCTTTGATTTTTGTAAATTGGTTTTGTCTAACAATCCTACATCTTTACTAGTTTTAGTAGTTTGCTGTATAAATTCCATACAGTTGTCTATGGAGACAGTTATATTGTTCAAATAAGAAAAACTTTATCATTTCATTTCCAATTCTGATACTTCCTTTAAAAAAAAATACTGCATTGGCAGCCTAATGTTAAGTAGAAGTGGTGGTAACAGACATCTCTGTCCTCTTCCTGACTACCATTTATTTTTCTTTCCCACATGTAGTCTTACTTGATCTTCCTGATGTTATGAAATAGGCAGAATAGGCATTTTCTCCATTAATAACTCAGGCTCAGATAAAGTATTACGGAAAATCATAGCTAGAAAATTCTAGAGAATGTGGACTCAAACCCAGATCTGACTTCAAATCCTGTGTGATTATCCCAAGTACCACATCTGCCTTCATAGAATTTATAGGATTGATGGCATTTTTTTCCTTCCTTCAACAAACACTTGGGATAAAATGATCAATTCATGGTTTCTGTCATGAAGGATATACTAAGGGAGGCGGATGACATTCTCACTACAATACTTTTCTGACTTTTAAAAATAAAATGGGTTTATCTAGCTTCCTATAGAGCAACATATTCCCTTTTGTTTCAAAGTTTGGGGAAGAGTAGTTTTCTTTTTTTTCTTAAACATGATCCTCTAAGAGCTACAGCATACCCCTGCTAAGTGTCCACAGATGCGACATCTGGAACATGGCACTCCAAGCATGCGAGAGTTGAGCGAAGGCCCTCTGTCTGCTTGGCACAAGGTTATACACATAAGGGCAGCTCATAAACCTTTTATGACAAACAGAACGTAGAGGCTTATTTGCTCAGGCTCTAGTGTGAAGCTCAAGGGTAACTTGATAGGCCAAATTCATGGTAGGAAAAAGCAAAAGTAAGAAGTTGCTTGTGGGGTCTGTTTTTCTGGCCCATGTCTCCTCAAATCTACTCTAATACTGGAGACAGTGAGTCAACCCTGAAATGGAAACTAGAGACTACAACCCAGTAACGTGCATTCAACTGACTTTCTAGTCACAGTTGGGGGAGAACGAAAACATACTATTTTGCCCTGTAGAATCAATTATGTGACTGATGACACCGCAGAAGGGGCAGTAGGTGTAAATACCATCTGCCTCCAGGGGCCTCTTATTATCTGGGTTCCTTTCTACCGTGCTGGTTCCCATTTCAATTGGCAAAGGATAAAGGGACATTTTTTGAGATACTCTTGTGTCCCAGAATTTAAACTTCAGGACGCGGAGGAGAGTTTTGGAGAAAGGGGCAGTGAAGAGCAGCTGGAGGACTGCATGGGAGGCTCGGGCAAGCCCACCCTTCAGCATCGAGTGCTGGGCGTCCTCTGAACTGTATGTGAAGAACCACTTAAGTTGTTCATGGAGGCAACTTCTTGCTTCTTGAGCCAGCATTATTGGAAGGTGGCCTTTTGGACTCCAACACAGTGCGATCATACCTCCTCTGCGCTTGAGGCTTTGCCCTAAAACTTGAGAGCTGCTGGGAGCCAGCGGCAAACTAGAAACCCTCTTATGGTGTTGCTCTGGAAGGGCGGAGAAAACCAGCCCTTTGCAGACAGCCATAAAATGAACAGAATCACAGTGTGGCTTCTGTCAAACTGCTAGACAGGCCTTCAGCTGCAGGAGGGCCTAGCGCATGCTCGTCATTGATCTGTAAGAATCAACAGCACTAGGTTGCTAACTCCTTTGTTTTCAGCAGTTTCTTCTGCCTTAATGTCCCGCTTGCAAGATGGGCAGGCAGCGAGGCCAAGTGAGGTCGGGGTTTGGCTTGTCTCGCTGTCACCCACTCCTCACCTTCACAATTAGCTTCTTGAAAGTTGTCCACGCTCTTTCCACTTCCTCTTCTACTTTCTTCAATTTATTCTCATGTGGTTTCTGCCCCATCGCTCCACTGAAAATGCTCTTGAAAAGGTCAACACTTATTCACATCCTGCTTGGCCTCAAGAGGGTTCCGCTCAGCTGGCCGTTTTCCCCTTCATGAAGCCCTGACTTGTACGGCCTCCGTGACCCCTCTGACTTTCCTTCTGCCTCTTTCCACTTCTTGTCTCTCTCCTCTGCCAGCTTTTCTTCTCATACCACACACGTAAATGTCAGATTTTCCAAAGGCTTGATCCTGAGCTGATTTCTCACTTTACCTTTTTTTTTTCTTTTTTTTTTTTTTTTTGTAAAGAATGGATGACATTCATTCTGGGAATTGCCTTTTACTTCAGACATGGAAAATTTCTAACTTTTCTCCCTCCATTCCTCACTTGAGTTGCAGCCAAGATACTGAGCTACCTATTTGGCCCCTCTAGTGGATGTTTCCCAGGTGCTTCAGATTTTATGTGTTCAAAGCCTAATTTCTGAATGTCTGCCCCCAAACCATTATTTCCTTAATGAATAACATCATTATGTGATCTAAATGCTCATGCCAGAAAAGTGAAAATTAACCTTGACAGCCCTCTCCTTCTCGTCCCCCATATGGGTTCCGTTGACAGGCCAAATGGTTCAAAAGGCTGTGGCTCTCTCTGCATCCCTGTCAGCAGCCTCGCCCGCAATATCCTCTAGTTTGGGCTGCCCACAACCCCTTGTCTTAACCCCTCCTAGGCTGCTCTCCACATAGCAGCCCAGGATGATCTTTAAAAAATTTTCATCTCCTTAAGGCTCTACTGGTACTTTAGGTGGCATCCTGAGTCTTTGCTGGGCTCTGGTTGGTCCTCGGCTGACTGACAGCCCCTCAGATGAGTCAGCCCCATGCGCTATTCTGCAGCCATGCTGCCTTCTCGCACATCCTTGGGTATCCCTGTTCCTTCCAATCTGCCTCTGGGCTCTGTATTCTGTCGCGGCTGCATTGTGACTTTTGTTGGTTCTGGCACTTTGGCCTTATGGGCCCCCTCCTACATTTTTGAAAAATTCTATTTTATGACTATATTGGCACAAAGGTTAATATAATGTACGGTGGGTTCATTTTTTTCTATCAAGATAAAATTCAAATACATAAAGTTGCCCTTTTAAAAATTTTATTTTCTTTAATTGATTCCAGAGAGGGGAGAAGGGAGGGAGAGAAAGGAGGAGAGAAACACCTATTGGTTGCCTTCTGCACGCGCCCCGACCAGAGCCTGAACCTGCAACCCAGTCATGCACCCCGTGACCCTTTGGTTTGCGGGGCGACACCCAAGTGACCGAGCCACACTGGCCATGGCAAAATCGACCATTTAAAAATGTACAGTTCATTGGCATTAATACAGTCATAATGTTGTGCAGCCACCACTCTATCTATTCAATAGTTATAAAATATTACCTGAAAAGGAAACCCTGTACCCAGTTAAAGAGTTGTTCTCCACTATGCACTCCCAGTCTCTGAGAATCACTAATCTGCTTTCTGTCTCTCTAAATTTACTTATTCTGGACATTTTATTTATGTGGAATCATACACTATATAGTCTTTGTGACTGGCTTCTTTTACTTAGCATAATGTCTTGGAGGTTCATCCATACTGTAGCATATATCAGTACTTCAGTCCTTCTTATGGCTGAAGAATATTGTATTATGTGGATATACCACATTTTGTTTATACATTCATCCCCTAATGGGCATTTGGCTATTGTCAAGAATGCTGCCACAAATGTTTGCATGCAAGTATTTATTTGAATGCCTGTTTCAATGATTTTGGGTATATGTATACCTAGGAGTGGAATAGCTAGATTAATCTCCTGATTTTAAGAGAAATTAAAAATATTTTCATGGACCCCTAAACTTATTGTGGACCTAGCCGCTGTGCCTGATGATTAAGTGGACCCTGTATTCCCTTCTGCCTGAGGTGCTTCTATTCATTCCCCCTGCACCAGGAGAGGGGCAGCCCCGGCTAGCAAAAAGTCCACTGGGGAGACCCTACGGCACCTCGTAGAGCAGACAGGGCCCACCGAGTAGGCTTTATTCTTATTTCCCATTCCAGAGAGAAATACGAATTGATGGCAGTAGTGAGTCTGAGCTCACAGCAAAGAACTGCTCCACGCATCTGCAGTCGCCTTCGTCTCTAGCTCCGCCAGCCATGCCATGTCCCCAGCTCCCGATGCCAAGGCCCTCTTGGTTCTTATGCTTTCACCCCACTCAGCTGTCTCCGTGGGGACCCTAACCTGAACAAAAGAAAAATAACCAATCCTCCTACTCTTGAGTGTAGCACTGGTGGTATGTGATAGTAAAATATAACCTAGTTATACTGACCTTATGTTTTCGAGACCCGGGGGTCATGTGCTTGTGTTAATTGGAGTCTGGGGTAAAATCCAATCTGCCATCATTTCATGTTCTTTGCATCAGTATACTTCTTTATGCTGACATTTGTAACAAGAGAAGATTATAGTCAGTCAGGAAAAGTCCCTACCCATTTTTTTTAGTTAAACCCACAATATTTTCCATTCCCCCTTTTAATTATATATGCTCTGTGGTTTGGGTAAGTAGACCACATTGCTTGCTGCCTAAATTATTTTCCAACTACCAAACTGCTATGTCCCTGAACACATCCCCAGATCATCTCCTACATATTTTTAGGTAAGCTGTCTTTTAGGATATAGAATTATATCCTTTATTGTGATATCTAATTATAGCATCAATATCTATACACCTTTTGTTACAAATATATGCTAATTATTTTTCCTGTTTTAAGATTATTAAAACAACTCTGAGGCATTAATGGGTACTGTCAACAGAGTAAATATTGAACAGAAGATTAGGGTGGGAAAATCCAGAGAAAAGAAAGTTTCTGTAGGTTAACCTAATAACTTTGTACTTGCCATGATGCCTCTTAATATACTTTTGACAGTTAGTAATTGGTGGATTTCCCTACCTTCCTTTTAATTATTTTTGTGACATCAAGTGGGTCATTATGAAGCCCAGATACTCAGTAATCTTATTTTATTTTATCATATCAAAATTAGCTCCACTTGGGGATGTGAAAATGGGATTTGTCAGTACTTAGCAAATGTTTCTCCACGCTGGAAAGTTGCCTTGACTTTTGTCAAGAGCTCAGGCTGATACTAAATACCATGGTAATACAAAATGGCTAATGGGTCTGGAAACCTGAGAACTATCATGACTTTAAAAAATTATGCAAGGAGGAGAAAGAAGGGCTTTCTGAATCCTAAATACTGTGAATTTCCCCAACACTCGAGATAAACTAGACACAAAAGTGTTTCCTCCACCTGTTTGATAATTTTTCTCCCCTCTAGTTTCACTTTCATGTTACATCTTTCACTATGATTTATACGTCTGGTTTTAATTTCAGATTTTGAACATGGGACTTGAACCCTGAACAATCTCGAGTCTCAATTATAAGCCCTGTTCATTGGAATCAATTCTATCCAGTAACCCAAAAATGTACGGGAAGACAAGAAACACTGTGAAACTCAAAAAATAAAATCTGGGCTGTGTAAGTCTGGCGACGGCAAGTCTAGTTAGTTCTTTTGCTCATCAGTTTTGGGAACCTGGATGAAGAAGGTGTGTATCTAGGGGTACAGTGTTCGTGACATGCCTAATTAAGATAATAAAGCAGAGCCTATCAAGTCTTGACCAGAGTTAATTAGCTCTCCCCATTATCTGAGGTTTCATTACCTTCTAAAGTTTCTCATGCAAAGCCTCGCAAGCAGTGTTTTATGAACAAGTTGTAACTATTTTTATGGATTTTAGTGATTTAGACTGGATTCATGACCCACAACCATATTTGCCATTATGAGTAATATAGACTTTATTTTTGCCAGATTTTGTTCAGTGAATATCAATTTTTTCCTCCTTTGAGTAGTGCTTAAGAATGATGTTTCAGAGTTATTTTTATGTGATTTTTTTACAACTGAAATGAAAATGAAAGAAGATTTTGAGCTGTGAACTAACCGTTGCCCCTATTTGAGATCCTGGGGACTGGGAGTTCCCTTTTGGTGTCAAGGGCCATAGGGTTGTGCCCCAAACATTACGGGGGAATAGGAGAGGGTCATTTCAGCCAGAGCTGGGGCTCGTGAAAGGCTTCCTAGAGCAGTGATGAAAGCTGAAGATGTCAAAGAATTGGATAGAGAAGAAAGGCCAATTGGGCAGGAGACCTCACTGTTTCCTCTGGGCTCAGCGGAGACCTGATTAAGTATAGTAGGCAGTCACTAAGTATTCGTTTCATCATTGAAGAAAGAGCTACAATGTTCTATCCTTCCCAAGTATCCTGCTTGCATTTAGCAGGGCCATTTGGAGACACCATACTTTGACCCTATGCAAATATTTGGGACAGGAGCAGGCTATTGGGAGGGAAAACTTAATGGCAGATAGTGTCTCAGATCAGAAGCTCCTAAGTGGCTGCCTCCTCTACATTCAGTACCTGCATCATGTCGTTGATTGGAAGACTGAAAGAAAAACCAAAGGAAATAAATGCTCGTGACAATCTCCTAAGGTCCTGTCAGGAGTGGAACTTGGGCTCTGGTCTGGGCTCATCGAGGGTGCACAGTGATCAGTGGAGGTGACAGCAATTTTGGTAGCTCAGTGGTCCAAAGCAAGCCTCAGCTTTGCCCAATGGCCAGAGGAAAAGCCGCAGAAAAGAGCTTGGGCAAAACCCAAAGGAGCATTTGCTTATTATCTTCATCAGGTAAGATACTCTGAGGCCAGAGGGGACTTCCTCTGGTGCTCCTTAGAGAGAGATAATGTACTGATTTGTTACTGTCTCTTGTCAAAATACCTTGGATGCCATCCTGCAAAGTGACACCATTCGGAAAGCAGTAGGGAAAAGTAACTTGCAGGGCCCAGTGATTTCTCTAACTTTGACTCTAGAATTTTGTGCAGTAAATAATGTAGCAGAAAATAGGGTAAAGATGTTTTGTTTTCGATTTTCATTGAATAGGTGTCTGGTATAATGGAAGCTTCGTCCGTTGCCCTTTCCCTGTAACCACCCTGAATGTCAGACCAGCACACACACAGTTTCCAGTGGAGACTTTGCTCCGTAGCCCTGTTGCTGAAAATAATTTGATAACTGCTGCGAAGTTCTTTCCTCAGTTACAGCCTCCTGTCCTCTGCCTCCTGCCTCCTCCAAAACAAGCCTGAGTGTCAGGAGAGTGACTTGGGTGACAGTGGCCTGGGTGCACAGTGGAGGGAGAAGGCAACGAGGTCCCTTGTCACATTCCCCACAGTGGAAGTGACTGTGTCACCAGGAAGTAGCAGCATGCTTGTGTCCCTCAATAGATGAAACAGGCTTGAAAATTTCTTTAATGCAGGGCTGCCGCTGCAAAACATTTGCAACAGTTAGGGAAAGGCGTGGCTCTGGGAGAGGCAGCCCCCTCCAGGACGCAGGGCTTGGCAAGGGGAGCTTGGGCTGGATTTCAGTTGGAGAATGATATTTAGAACCCAAGATCTGGGTGGTAGGTGTGCTCATTACCACTGGGGTGTTGTCATATCTAGGCCTCCTCAGAAGATAAGGCTAGGAAATCCACTAACTCATGCATGAGCACACAACTGTATTTATTTCTGTGCCTGTCTGTCTGGATATACAGGGTCAGGCACAAATAACGACGCTTTTTTATTACAGAATCTTTTTTAAAAAGATTTTATTTATTTTTAGAGCGGGGAAAGGAGGGAGAAAGAGAGGGAGAGAAACGTCAATGTGTGGTTGCCTCTCACACACCCCCCACTGGGGACGTGGCCTGCAACCCAGGCCTGTGCCCTAGACTGGGAATTGAACCGGCGACCCTTTGGTTTTCAGGCTGGCACTCAATCCACTGAGCCACACCAGCCAGGGTACAAAATCTTTTATTACAAAATCATAAGCATGTAATTCTGTAACATAACAGTATCACACCCAAGCACACCATATACCATTTTAGGTGAAATATTCTAATTAACACTGTAAATTATTACACCCATATTATTACCCTACCAACCATACTCAAGCAGGTGTTACTTCTGCTGGACCCTGTATATTTAAAAAACACAAATTCATACTAGGACCTCCAATTCCAATCCAAAATCTCAAGATTGTTTAGTTAGCCTACATTCTTTCCTTATTTTTAACTTCTTTCTCTGACAGAAACGTGCCTTTCTTTATCTACAGTATGTTTACGTATTTGCTCAACCCTAGTAAAAATACATACTCACCAAATCCCTGAGCTATGCTCTGTAAAACCTCCCCTTCTTTCCCGACCCTGCTTTCTTCTGTGTAAGCCTCTCTCTCGGCCAGGCTCTCCCCATGGGGCGGCCCCAGCATCCTTGAGCTTACATTCTCCAATAACCCTTGGCGAAAGAGTGCTGCTTTCTCTTTCCTAGGAGTTCCGGGAGAAGTTTCAAGATGTGTTCTTCCTGGACTGACAGGATTCAGTGTTCGTCCTTGATCCATTTGCTGTGGCCAGAGGACGGGGACAATTTGGCTGGCCATGCCTGAGAAACGTCCGCGCCTGAGCCTGGGAGGGGTGACTGTCCTACTCGATCCACGGGGAATGGAGTATATAAGGGATATTTCACAAAAGGAAAATTAGGGTTCAGTTTTCAGAAGAAAGGGAAATAATTCTGGGCATGTTCAACCCACGCATGTCCATTTGTGCCATCAATAGGACAGCACTGTCCATACTGCAAGGCATTGGGATGCAGAGGAGAGATGTTCGTATACTACACAGGTGTGAATGACCACAAAAAGGTGAATTTTTAAAAAATGTATGTATAGTTGATAGGAAAAGGAATATTGCTCCAATTTAACAAGAGTTATTGCCAGCCTTGTTCGCTTGACCTAACAGGAAGAAATAAACAGAAGCTTGATAACTTGAATATTTTTTTGTCCAAATTCATGCAGACATTATGATATGGCTTCTAAACTCTGTTTCATTTCAACATGTCACACGTTGCCCAGGATTTGGGCAGCTGCCACCTTGTGGCCAGGAATGCCCCATGAGATCGGAGGGGCCCGCTGGGCTCTGAGTTGCTGCCCGCCGATTGTGAGGTCACTTTTTTATGTTACTAATCAAATGGCTATAGCTTAAAACTTTTATACAGTAGAAAAATTTTGAAATTCAGTCTGTTCTTGCAAGGTCAGAAAGACACAGAAAACTTAAATAAAAGGTAGAGGTTGTTTTTTTGTTGTTGTTTTTAAGATGTAGAATTAACAATTGCTATTTAGTCTTGGGTTATAAATTTATTCTAAATCATTCAGGATAGACCTCTTTGGGATTATACTTGCTCTGATCGCTAGCCCTAAAAAGAAACCAGCTCTGAGTTTGAGAGAGACTTCCAGGGACAAATGTGGCGCTCTGTTAGCCTCATTGGAGGCAGAACCAGTATTTTCCTTGGTTTGCTCAATAACCATGCTGCTGACTATCTCTCGCTCTTTCACTGCCTTTGGTCCAAGAAATACTTCACTTACACAGAGAGAAACTTTTTTGGTTAAACATTACATTTCATTAATCTGGCATTCTGCTGAAAATCACATTTTAATAAGACTTTGCATCTCCTATCCTCTTTTAAAAGTCATCTGTATCTTTAAAGGGGGCTTGTCCCTTCCCCCAGCACCCGCCATGAGTACTTAGAATGTATCTACCATAGAACACAACAGTTTTTATGCAGCTACTCAGTGGTTTAATCATCATGCAAAAACAACATTGCTAATCTCAACAATCTACATGGATGACAACTCATTGAAATAACTATCAATTAACAACATAATTGTCACTTATACGTTGCCAACATTAAAATAGGCAATTGTTACTTCTATGAGGCTTTGTGCTTTTTTTCCCTCCTTCTCTTCACAGGGTTTAAATATAGGGCAGGGGCCTGGATTGAAACATTTAAACTGATGACCAAGTTCATTGTTGTTTTAATCATTGGATCATCTTTCTTGATGGGTTCTTCGGAAGTGAAAACAGTGGTGCTAGTCATAAAATTTCACGGCAGGCTTGGTGGGTCAACTGTGCTTTGGCTCTGAAATCCCTGTAGCATCAGATGTGTTGCCAGGTCTATATTCTCCTTAATAGGGGGCGATTGTAGACAGATTGTGACGTGTGATTCTTTCCTATTTTGTTCCATCAAGACTGCGTCAAAGAAAAACCAGCCTCCGTATGAAGGCAAAGTCCACTTTTGCTAAAGCAAGCTGAAAAGAAGTTAGTTTAGCATCATCATCAGGATAATAGCCTCAGTGTCCTCCTGTCTACACTGTTTCAACATGGAGCACCACCCCCAGCTTCTGTGAGTGGGTGCAAAACGAACAGAAGGAAAAGAATCGGATTCGGTGGAGGAAGGGCCCTGTGAAGACAAAAAGTGCCACGCCCCCCGGATGTGTTGCATACCTCTTGCTTGGCAGAGACAGGCATCAGGGTGGAAGCATCTCCCCCCTGGTCATGCAGGAACGATAGCAGGAAGAGCTGCCTAAAGCCAAGACTCCAAATCGTGATTGGGCCCACGTTGCTGCATGGTACGCAATCATGTCCCATGAGCCAGGCCCTGGAACTCGCTAACATAGGAACCAGGTCATAAATCCACAGGCTTTGTTGCATTGGGCCTGTTACCTGCACTTCATCAGGTGGTAGTTCTCCATTTAAAGACGCAGGTTTGACTTGGAACGTGCAAGGCTCCCGCTCCCTCCTGAGGGTCAGGAGAGAGCACAGGCTTTCCAGCCAGAGCCCGGGGGCCGGAGCAGCCGTGCTTTGAGTTACTGCCAGAGTTGGCCAGGTCCCTTTCTCGCCTCTTTAAGTTCTTACCTCTAAAGTGATGAGAGCAATTCCATTTTGCAGGGTTATTTACAGGATTGAGTAAGTTGACACATATAAAGTACGTGGTGCATTGTTGGTGCTTACAGGTTGCTGGTCACCATTACTTTAAAAGAGACAGCAACAAAGACACTTTAACCTAAAAATATTTAAGTTAATGAAGTAGCTTGGCTTCTTTGACCTTAATGAAAGGGAATTTAAATTCTTAAAAAATTTTAAAAAGTCATCAATTAGTGTTTACATTTTAAAACTTTTAATATGCAGTGGGCTATGGTTATTAACGTGCATATACCTTCATTAATTATCAACTTCTGAATCAGGCTTTCTGCACAACTCAGTAGGTGCTCTTTGTAAGTGAGCCAGTTTAGCAAACAGACGGCACCATACACAGGTGGCGTTTATAATAGTATAGCAACTATCCTTTGTCTTCCCCTTGTGGTTACACCATTTGACTGTTTATAGTATAGTCAGCATTCCAAAGACAGCAAAAATTCCCTATTATACTAATTTAACAATCATGTCTTACTGAGAGAAGATAGGGCTCTACTCTTCATGCCCATTGGCTTAGGGTTGTGGGGGGGCACTTTTCAGTTGCCAAAGAACAAGGTTTCCAATTATTTAATGTTTTGCATGTTTTTCTTCTCTAAGTGCCTCCCTTATGCCAGCCCATCATTGTGCTTGTCACACTTACTGCTTCTCTGCTTCTAGACGTGTGCATGCTTCTCCAGCTGTGTGGGAGACGCACTTCACCTTGTGGCCCCACCCTTCAAAGGTTACGTCTGCTGCATGGAAGAACGGTTGACTCTGCCGATAGGGAACGTCTCATTGCACCCCTTTTCCACACCATCTGTCTGACCTGGACCCGTTCCAAACACTACGGCTTTGCTGGCAGAATGGTCTTCCTGCTACAGAAGTTTTGTAATCTACTAATTGACAGGGTAAGGAAAATTTATATTTGGGTTACAGCTGAAAAGTTGGATGTTTCTTTGATGGGGATTTAAATACTGACATATGCTGCATTGGTTTTTGATTTTCGGCATTCCCATTTGTGCATGATCACGCACTCTCCCCTGTGTTCTCTGCCTCATTGAGAATATGGCATCCTTTGGAGAAGAACGTCAATATGATCTACCAGAGAATTACCCTCTACTTAGTTTACTCATTAAGCAATGATTTTATTATTATTATCTCTTTGTAGTATGAGACAGATGGCAAAGAAAGAGTTTGCTTTATTGAACAAGACGCAGTATCGGGCATGGCAGATCTCCCTGAATGGTTAATGCCTTCGGTAAGCATTCTGTCTCATAATTATCTTTACTTTTGTACAGGGTCTGGTCCTACACTCAGCTCTTAATTTAAGTGTGAAGTTGTTATCAATTCTCTTTCTGCACACATGAGCCGAGGGCAGGAGAATCCCAGAGAAGAAAGGACCATTAAAATCGTGCTGTTGAAGTTGACATTTGTGGTTGTTCTTATCCTGAAATTGTGCTTTAAAACGCAGTGCAGACTAACTCCACATTAGTGAGTGTGGTTATGCTTATCAATCCAGACCCACGTCCCTAGAGCAAGATCATCTCTGCACAGAAGCCACATGCATGTGCTGGGGGCACTGCACATGTGTGGTATGATGCCCTGCCTCTGGTCTCCGTAGGCCCCTCTCCCAGTTGCGGCCCCTCAACTTGCCCTCAACAACGCTCAGCATGAGGAAAGATGAGAATAAAAGAGGATTTCTTCCTTACCTTTGAAAACTTCAAAGACATTGTTCCCAATCTGGTTCTGATGATCCAAGTCTCAGTGCAAAGCATACATAAATATCTGAAATCCGCACACTGATCGGAAATAGTTTTTGGAAAGTCGGATTTAATCCCACGAGCCAAATGATCACTACCAACAGTGATCAGGAAAAACCAAAGTCCACAGCAAATTTTAATTTAGCAAATGCATAAAATGTTCAAAAGAGCAGAGGTCTCATTTACATTCCTCCCTCTTATATGGGATTTTCTTCTATATTAGTAATTAAAGGATGCAGGCTCTAGAGCGCAACTGTATCACATAATAGCCATCGGGGACACGCTAACAACTTCCTTGAAGTAACGCACACTAGGGTGTTTATGGTTCAGTGTCACATAGACTCTCTTTGATCTAAATTAGGATTCATTGGCAAACTCACAATAGGCTCCACATGTACCCCTCTCAACCTCTTTCTTTTAATCATGGAAATTAGAGATGGAAAATACCCATTAAGTCACTTAGTCCACTTCCCTGCCAGGGTGAAATTGTTGCCTGTGATACATGGGTAAGGCTTGGTCCAGCTTAAATTTAAATGTCTCAGGGGATATGTAGGCTCCTGATTTTATAATTTTCCCCTTTCCCTGAAAACTCGGGGAGGGGGGAAAAATATAAAACAGAGGAAGGGATTTCCTTTGCTCCCTATGGGTTGGAGGTAAATGTCAGTGGGTGAGTGAATGTGTTCAGATGGTGTCAGCTTTCTGGAAACCACACCCCTTCCTATGGCAGTTTCATTACTCATAGGTACACAGTTAGATTCAACCCGTGTCCCCAGCATGTTTTACTCTTCAGCTCAGTGGAACTCTCCAAATTCCTGGACGGTTGCTGTAAACTCAGGCGAGCAAGCACTCTAGGCCTGGGGAGGGGTGGTCAGGGGGAGGGAGGTGAGGCCCAGCGGAGGAGAAGCCGTCTCTTTTAAGCTTCCTGGTTGATGGGTTATAAACTGCACAGGCCCTCGTGGTTAGAGTGTGATGTCACTTCTGTGGTGTGAGCTCATGAGTGGAACACTGCCAATCCTACTCTGGTGAGTGACCAGCTGAGGTATTTTTATGCTTTGAACATTTGGCATCTGAAAGATGAGAAATGTATGCTGTTGCATAATGAATTCTCTCCCTGACTCATGTTCAGCAACAGAAGACTGTCACTTAGCATCTGCCCACATCTCCAGCTGCTGAAGTCAGTTGATGAGGAAGAAGCGTCACCCCCGTGACCATTTCCCCACTGGGATCTCCACGAGACACAGGGCAGTGGCTGGGATGAGGCCTCAAACAGGAAAGGACGAGATTTGTTTTTGGGGTTTGCTTCAGACGCTTCCTTTTAGTCTGCTACAGTCACTGGTGAGATTGCACTAACCTGGGAAAATCTGACAAGTGGACCTGTCAAATTCTGAGGCAGATGTGTGGAGTTCTTATTCCCATTATCAAATGCAAGTCCACCCCCACCCGCTGTGGGCTTTATTAAATAGTTAACTTCCCTAATGTGTTTGAAGGAGGATCAAATTTGCAAAATCTGATGTACAACAATGTCTTAGGAAGATGCCTATCCTGGTTTCTATCAGAGAGAGGGTCTTTGGGACCATCTTTATTAACTCTGCTTTCACAGAGACATTTTCAGAGCTTCTACAATGTACAAGGCATTTCTGAGATGATTCTTATTTTAAATGCTCCTGGATGGTAATAGATAATGGCTCTTAAGTGGGAAGAAAAATCAGAATCAGTTAGAAGTTGGTGGTCTAGAATTAGAATTCTACTGAATATTGTTCTAATGTTAGGGCCTGTACTTTGCTAATGGAAATCTCAAATTTTAAGACATGACAGAGGCTGCTTGTTGTTGACCCAGCACCCATCCTCCCTGATGTTTAGTGCCTGTTCCCCACCCTCCACACCGGTGCAGCCTGGCCAAGGAGGTGTCTGGGGGGTGATGGGGCCCCCTGCAGCATGTAGTCGAGGGCACACCTCCCCCATTTCTCTCGCTGCCCGCCTGGGAAAGGGACGTGGTGGCTGGGGCTCCAGCTGCCACCTTATGTCACAGGGATGAAGACCATATCCTAGAGGCGGCTGAAGGTGGCCGGGCCCCAGATAATGTCCTGGAGCTGCCAGCCCAACCCTAAAGAACCTGCCTCGGGGCTTCTTCTGAAACCTAGTGTTAAAGCCACTGTGTTCTGTCACCAAAGCTATCACCAAACCTATCCTGATTTGGTAGATACTTACCACCTTGAAGTCTAAATATTTCAGATTCAGTCAATAATCATTGCCAGCTCACATTTACTCCTCTGAACATGACCTTGAAATATTTGGAGAGATGAGGCCATGAAATAACTTAAAACGTACAGATTCCCAAATATATGAATAGCTAAAGTAACAAAAGGGACATTGAGAAAGAGTTCTCATTCAGTTTTTTGTATATTCTGTTCACAACAGTAGGAATGCACACTCTCATTCCATAAAGGATTTAATGAGAACACAGGCCAAAAATATTGGCAGGGTAAGTAAAAACAGAGTGAGGGCCAGGAACAGAGTGAGTGGGAGGGCAGGACCAGGGAAGGGTGAAAACGCAGAGGTGCAGGACGACAGGCTCCAAAGGGGCGTTTGTACACGAGACCAGCGTGGTATGGGGAGAAAATACATTGGGATGCTCAGTCAGAGGCGTTTTTCGTCCTAAAATGAGAGGCATTGCAATGCAGAGCTACTTCCCACACACTTGTCACGTCTTCCCTCGGCTGGCCCGGGACACTTCAGGTGTCCAGAGGAAACCTGAGCAGATACCCGCACCCGGAGAGGCCATGGAACCTCCTCGCTTACTGGGTGCTCTTGGCAGGCTGTGACACCTTGCTTCACACGTGGGACCAATGCCCGGGTTTCTGCTTTATAGCATCAATTTATGTACAGCCTCACAAAAGGACAGTAGCTTCAAAATATGCCTGCACAGAAATGGCTGACGTGGCTTGTCAGTCTAGTGTTAGCTTCAGGCGAAGAGGAGGACGGCAGAGCTGGCCCTTCCCGCGCTCCTCGGACAACCTCCTTGTCGGCTTCCTTAAAAGTAAATATAAAGACAGTTCGGTCTAGTAGCGGCTGAGAGGGGCTAAAACAATTTTGAAATTATTAGGAGGCCCTCTGAAATATGGATTTATGTCCTCAGTCATGAACAATGAACTTTGGCCTCTATGTATATTATGCTTTAAAATATCAAGTAATAATATATAATCAGGTACATGCATATAATTTATAAATAAATAGATAAATAACCATTTATTAGGGGGTTGTCCTTAAATTTTTTCCTGTGGAGATGGTGAGAAAAAATAATTTGAGGCTCCTGGTATAAGCCACCAAGACCCATACTGCATTTGGATTTCAAGTTTGACTCTGAGCTTTGTAGCTGCTTTAAAAATTGAGACTGAGATCGGGGGGGGGCGCCGTACAGACATACTTTTCATCCTCAAAAATGACAAGATATTACTTCCCCAAGGTTAATAAAGCTTTTCCCAGCTTAAAAAAAGTTTTTGTTTTTTAAATTTGATCTTTTCTGTGGGGACTTGGTGATGCAAAGAATATATCCCCCCAATTTTCCCCATTGTAGATACCGTACATTTCCTTTGACTTCTTCACGAAGGATTTTTGATAAATGTACACAGCAAAAACACCTAAATGCAGCTCAAGGGAAGGGCAATTCAGCCAGGTCCCAGGATACCACCGCCCAGTACCTCCCTTTCCAGTGGTCCTTCCAAATCCAGACTGGCTGTAGAGTAAGTGCGCCCTTCTGTAATGGTCGCTTCCCCCAGCAGGGGTTTGGGCTGGCGCTGCTGCTGGCCGTTGGCCTGATCTCAGGTTCCCCGGTGAGGGCTGGAGTGCTGGCCGCCTGCCGGCCTGCCGTTCTCGTTAGGGCAGAGGCACATGCAGGGGAAACTAAACGGGGAGGCTACCTTTTTGAGACCACAAACGGAATGCCCTGACCTGGGCAGAGAACCGCTCCCCATGCGCCAAGAGAGTGGTGCTCAGGGCAAAGCCACATCTGATGCACTGGGGCCCCGGCTGGCAGAGCAGGAACCCCAAGGGCTGCACTTACCATCTGTCCTTGTGATTCCCGTGTCCCTAATGTGGGCAGCCAGGTGGAAGTGTGCCCCACTCATGACCTGCATTGGATTTCGGGCAGAGGGACTCTCGAATGCTTCCAGATCTCAGTGACTGCTTTCCCTCAGCCCTGACGCGCGTTTCTTGGGCGGTCACTGGCCGGTCAGGAGCAGGAGACTTAGAACCAGGCCACTGAGTTTTGAACTGGCTCCACCATGTCCTAAATGCGAAATCTTGGGAAATTTACCTCTCTTCTCTGTGCCTTAGTTTTCCTATTTGCAAACAAACAAACAAACAAACAAACAAATAAAGATGAAAGTAGTATTTCATAACAATGGGAATTAAATGAATTCACACCTGTAAACCCCTTAGGACAGTGTCTGTACCATAGTAAGTGCCCAGTAAATGTTAGCGATTAATATTATAAGCAAAAGGACACTTAGATATATATATATATAGATATATATATAAAATCATGGGCTCTAGAATCTGGCTCTCTGGAGTCAAACCTTGATTCTGCCACATGCCACTGTGCGGTCTCCTCGGTTCCTTCTTGGCAGCATGGGACTAGGGCTGGCTCCTTGCCCGGGGGGTTGCTGTGCAGGTTACATGAGGTGGCACCTAGAGTGTGGTCGGGACAGGCGCCCTCCAGTGAGCACTGGGTTAAGTGTTGGCTCTTACTACTGGAAATGCTGGTCAATACCTGGAATCTTTGTAATGCTAACCTTCAGTTTTTAGGTGGATTTTACATGCAAAGAGCTCTGTTTTTACTGGTACCCTGTAACTATTAGACTGATGGGTTGAGGCTTCGCTTAAATTCAAGCCAGGGCCCCTCACCCACGTGCCTGACATAGGCACTGGCATTGGAGGCCCCCTCTTCTTGTGCTCTGAGTTCCTTCAATCTGTGTAAAATGATTGCCAGAGCATTGCCTAAACAAGATATATCTGCCCCTGTTTTCTTTACAGTTTTTTTTTCCTTTCCAGAATTCGGTTAACATCTCTGAAGCAGCAAACTCCTGGTTTGTTTTCACTGTATCCTACTGAGACGCCCAGTTCTGCTGCAACCCTCTGACATTCTTGTGGGCTTTCTTCCTCTCCCTCCTCCCTCCTTTCTTTTCCCTCCTCCTGCTTCCTTGTCTCCCTCCCTGGTTCCCGCCCTCCCTCCCCTTACACCGGGTGACATTTTCTCAGAGGTTGTCAAAACTGTGATACTCTTGCCTAACAGACTGAAAACTTGCACCACTAAAGCAAAGCGGTGAGCTGCTCCTGTTGTTTACAGAGTGGGTGCGTTTTTCCTAGCTCAAATGTGAGGTTTGAGACAAATTTGGATAATATTTTAGGAACCTCTTCCCCTTTCTTCCTCCCACTCTACCTGCCAGGTTCTTCACATGCAACAATTACTGTCCTCAGCTTCCAGACAGAGCCCCAGGATGGCCTTGAGGTGGAGCAGGGGCGGGGCGGGGGGGAGCCCTGTCTTCCGGATGCAGGTAGATGGGCTTATGTTGGTGGTCTAGTTGAGACGTCTGGGACCTCATTAAAGATGGGTTAAGGAGAATGCCAAAGAGCTTTTTAAAAATTTAAATCTCTTAAACCACAAAAACCTTATGCTCTGTATCTGCAGCATGTTAAACCAGGACTCATATTTGGCTGTACACACTGGTGTTTGAAGGTGGAAATTTGGCCGTGCCCCCTGGTGGACTGCCCCAGGCCCACGCCCTCTGCCTCACCGTGGCTGCTCTGGACCCCACAGGAACCCTCTCATTTTGTCCCCAAGATCCAGAACATCACACCTGGATTAGATCAGATGGTGAAGTTAAGTTTTGAGGTGCTTCTCCAGGCTACAGATCTGGCCCCACCCACCCTCTGGAACCCTTCATCTGCCCTCTCAGGGTGTCTTTCTTGCCCCCCGCTGCCGTCCTTGTGTAGCGTTCACATCTGGAGTCATTCAGCTTCCCAGCCAATCCCGTCCTAGGCTGTTTACCGCTGCCTTGGGCAGCCTCTTCCTACTGTCCCTCCCTACTCCTCCCCAGAGGCCTGAGCAGATCTCTGTGTCAAGGTTGCCCACTGGCCACTGTGAAATGGAGTTGCTGTGTGAGGTAAGAAAAGAAAATGACCAAAGCCCTGAGCCTACTGGAACCTCTCGAGGAGGTGAGCTCCCTCTTTCTCCTCCCCCGCTGCCTTCACTCCCTCTTCTCTTCACCGTCACCATCATCGTCATCATTGTGCACTCAGGGACCCAATCTACTCAATAGCTATTTACCCAACCCAGTTAGGGAGTCAGATGGTAATCATAAAATGCTAATGGTGCTCACATGAGTTCAGAAAGGGCCTGGGGCATGGAGGAGAAGCTTCATCTTTCCTCTTTTGGACTATCCACTTCTTGCTGCCTCTTGAAGAACATTCAAAAGGATGAGTGTGTGTTCTCAATTCTCCAGTGACTTCTGGGAAGCAGCTTCTCCTCATTTCATCACCTACCAGATAGTCAGTCTCCTGCTGGGCCTGCCCTTTGCTATCCCAACCTATTTTCTGCATTTCGTAGTTCTTATCTTTTCTGGCAAGTCCCCTCTCAGGGGCTTTGTTGGGTGATTTGAGAGTGGTTCCTAAACTTCTCTACACACTGACATTTTTACCAGCGATGTAGGTGGTGAAACAGCTCCAGGTGTTACTGGCAAAGTTAGACCTTGGGTCCTGAGCCAGACAAAGAAAGAATTCAGAGCCAAGAAATCAAATTATAGGAGAAAGTTTATTTGGAAAGTTACAGAAGTAGTAAAAGTGAGCCATAGAAAGAGTGGGCTAAGGAAACAAGTCACAGAGGCAAAAGAAGGGCCTGTGGAGCTTAGGAGAGAGAAAGGTGTGGGCATGCCCCGGAGAGGGAGAGCAAGGGCTGGGCCCTTCATCTTGAGGGTTTTACAGACTGGGAGTTTAGGGAGAGGTCTTAGGGGAGGATCTCTAAGAACCATCAGCTTTATGCTGATGCACCAAAATGAGATTTATTCCCTTGACATCATCCATCCTTGGGTGTGGTTGCCACAAATGGCACTAATGGGATTTTTGTTATCTATCTCCCTGAGAAGGGTGATTTAAGCTATTTACCCTCTTGCTGGGGAGGAGAATTGTAAACCATTTACTCTTCAGTGTCCTGGGTTAGGGAAGATAGGATTTTGTGATTTACGAGATGGCCATAAACTGCTTGGCTTGTTACCTATCTCTCAGTGTCATGGCTCCCACCCCTGGACATTTGGGGATGTTCTGATTTGATTTGTATGGGGTGCTACCTGAGCAGCTGGAGCTTGAAAATCTCCCCGGGTCCGGCGCTCTCCCTCTTCGGGCATGCCTCTGCCTTTCCTTCCCCGCAACTTCTTCCTCTAGCCAATCTAGGGGGATGCTTGGGTTCCCACTGTGTCCAGGGAGAAGGAGCTAGCTGGTCCCTCATTCTGAGGGTCGCCTGTTAGTGGTTTTGAGCGCCCTGCCCACATGGTCATGAATATCCCAGCAGCCCCTCGGCCTGGAGGTGGTTTTCGCCTGGGGTGGCAAGTCTTGTGTTAGGTCGACAATGGGCCCACTGACTTAGACCTTTGAATGGATACTTTTTGAGCCCTGTAGGAATTTGCTCTGCTGCAGCTAAGGAGGGATCTGTATGTACATTGGTAGATGCCTATACATTTTCTTGGGCTCAGAAAGATTTGATGACTTGCCCTAGAACCTGCTTTTTAGTGATTGAGATTGACCAGAAGGCAGGTCGCTCAGTCCCTGGACCAGGATTTAGGATGCTTGCCCATCTCCTGGCCACAGCTCCATGCCATCCCTAATGGCCCTTTGTTTCATTCTATCTACGTTTGCTTATTCCAGATCCATGAGACAGCTTGTTAAAGGAGTAAAACTCACAGGGTCGAGTCAAAGTCTGCTGTCTTTAGACCTAAATCTGACATAGACCTCAATTCCCAAGAGTAACGATGCCAAACTATGGTGAAAAGCCATTTGATTCACTTATTCATTCGTTCATTAATGCATTCATGCATCATTATCAAG
Source organism: Pteronotus mesoamericanus (assembly GCF_021234165.1). NCBI lineage: Eukaryota > Metazoa > Chordata > Mammalia > Chiroptera > Mormoopidae > Pteronotus > Pteronotus mesoamericanus. The sequence continues at coordinate 34,218,046 of NW_026555325.1, read as the reverse complement.
TATGTATGGGACCTCTACTATGTATGGACATTATGTAGGGTATCAGGGAACATGTGCACAGCAAGACCTCAGGCACAGGCAAGGTAAAATTAATTCGTAATACTAGACAACCCTTTGATTAAGATCAAAGTACTGATGCCATAAGTAAGAGCCTAGTGGAGAGCATGCTTGTGTGTGGGAATAGTGGAAGACTTCACTGAGGGGGTGGGTCTTGGAGCCAGGATCTGGGCTGAATCAAAGCTCAAGGAGGTGGGATGAACCTGGCAGGTATTAAGGTGCAAGATACTATGCAAAATGCCACACACCTCAGAGGATGCCATTGAGTAGCCCCCATGCATCTAGGGAAATGGGGACCCGGGGCAGGTGAGCTCTAGTGAGTTGTCAGACATGGTCATTTACCAGCTGGAGGGGCAGAGGACGTGGGTAAGGACCATTGAAAAAAGGAATGAGAAGCAAGGAGAGGGGGTGGAGTTTGATTCTGCGCCATCATGAAGACATTATATTTCATATTATTTTATCAAGAACAGATGTTGGTGTGAGTCAAGTTGATTCAAATACAAAAAATGCCAAAGCTTGGATATACTAAATGTTCTAAGCTTTGGGAAAACTGGAAATTTTATGATCTCTTGATTTCATTGCTCCACTGGTGTAGTAATCTTACCTAAGAAATGTATAATATGAGGTCTATTTTTCTTCTTATAAAACTTAAGGATGAGCCCTGGCTCATGTGGCTCAGTGGATTGAGTGCTGGCCTGTGAGCTGAAAGGTTGCTGGTTCGATCTCTGGTCAGGACACATGCGTGGGCTGTGGGCCAAGTCCCCAGCTGGGGACATGTGAGAGGCAACTGATCAATGTATCTCCTGCATATTGCTGTTTCACTCCCTCTTTTTCTCCCTCCCTCCCCCCTCTTTAAAAGTAAATAAATACAATGTAAAAATTAAAAAAAAAACCCACAGCAACTTAAGGATGAGATGTATGAGGGAAGACAACATAGGGAATATTTTTGTAGAGCTAGTAGTAAATTCAAGTGATCCTTGCATAGCTGGGTGTGTTCATTGGCCTAACTCCAAGAAATTAAAAGGGAATATGTGCAAATCCAGCTTTTGCTCCTCAGAGATCATCAAAATCCAAATCTTTTACAATTCTTTTAACATGGGCACTAAAATGTTACTTGACTGAAGTAGCCTTCCCCTCAATAGCAGAGTGTCTCATAAGCTGAAGATTAATTGGCCAACTTGACAATATAGGTTCCCAATAGCTAAGTCTGGCCCCCCTTTTTCTAGAATATAGATCTTGCAGGTGATTTCTGAGTGGGAATGATTTAAGGCTCAATTACCGTCCTTTGAACAACTCCTGTAGTGCCTCTTACTCTGAATTGTATAGCATTTCCCATTTAGTGTCTTGTGCTCCAAATAATTTTCCTCTTTCTTTGAACATGCTTACTTCTTCCTTGACCTCAAGACTCACCTTGAAAGAAAAATGAACATTATTGATGTTTCATATATACCACACACTACACCAGCCTTTGACATTGGTTATCGATGTCAAATGACCAACAGCTCTTTGAAGAAGGTATTACTTTGCTACCTTCCAAATTTTTCATTTTATGAGGCTCAGAGAAAATAAGAAGCTGCCCATTGCCACACAGGTTGGTAGACATGATTTAAGGTGACTGCGGGGCCTCGATGATCTCCCCTCCTCTGAGAAAGACCTCCAGTACCCAAAGGTAAGAGGGGGCACGTGGCCCTAGTCAGGCCAAATGCATCATTCATTGGGGCTTTTGCAACTGGAATTGAGGAGAGGAAGCTAATTTGTCCATGATGGTTAAACTGGCAATGAAGAAGAACTCACGGCTTCACTGTGTAGACACAGCTGGCCTGGGAGAGAAAATGCTGACTCAGAGAGAGCTGCAGAGAAAAGAGAGCATCCTGGGGGCTTGTCCCTGGTCCCTGCCTGGTCCCTGCCTGGTCCCAGTCATCTCTGATGTCCAGTAACATCCCTGCTCTTCCCAGATGAGGATATTAGCCTTCTAATAATATTTTCCTTTTTGCTCAAGCTACTGTATTTTGCCATGTATAATGCATACCCATGTTTTGTGCTCAAACGTTCAGGAAAAAATATGTTTTGTTTTAATTTTTTAATTCAGTTTTTAAATTTATTTGTATTTAGATACTTGTTTTTTGTATTATAAAAGAATTTTAGCACTTATTTTTGAACATATTATGGTATAAGAAATATTATGCAACAAAAAGTTACAAAACACAAGAACAGATACAAGGTACAAGAAATTTTGAAAAGAATTAAAAACATTTATATAGATATGGAATTAGTACTACCCATGTATAATGCGCATCCTTATTTTTCCCTAAAAAAACTTGGTCAAAAAAGTATACATTATACATGGTGAAATATAGGTTGTTTGGGCTTCTTCTGTCTTTGACAATCAATAGTCCTTATTTTCCTAGTAGAGATTCCAGAACATGTGCTTTTCCTGTGTCGTATGTCATGGATGAGGTTGTGTCCTTCAGGCCATCCCTGGCTTCGTCTTGTGGATGATCTGCCTGTAAATGCTTTTACCTGGTTACTCTTGTCACCTGGCCTTCTTCTTACATTTGGAGAAACAAGGAAGAAAGGCAACAGTCTGACAATACGAAATCAAATCCCATACTACGGTCACAGTGACTGCTGTGTTCTGTTCTGTGTGAGTTACCTGAGCACAGGGAGCAGGACTTTTGGATTATTATATGTAATTATAGAATGTCTTCAATGTAAACACACTGAATAATGTGACTTTGAAGGCTGAATTTATCCGTAAATAAAGTATTGGCAGAAAATCTGGAATTAAACTGTCTTTGAGTTAACAAACAGGCAAGCACACAAACATCCAAGCTCATAGAGTGTGCACTAGGTTGAATTTGGCTGAGAGAGAGAGAAACAAAATTGGAAAGGAAGTAAACTAAAAAAAGAGTGTGTGGAAGACTGACTGAAAGCCCAGTGCTTCACCATGAACATTTATCTGTCCTGCACGTCCCTGAGAATTTGAGGAACAGAATATATGAGGCAGGGGCCTCACTTGAAGGAGCCCTTGGTCTATTTTGACTATTAGTGCAGCTGGGACACATGGATTCAACAGTCAGACTCAGTGATGAGAAGGTGGGAAGGGAGAGACATCAATAGCTTGGACCTTCTCGGTCACCCCTCTCGACTGCCCTTGGCATTGGGCTCTGCCCTTTAGTCATAGAACATACAGTCAAGCGTCCTTCCTGCTCTAAAATACAATCCTCCTGAGAGCACGACTGGAAAGGGGAGAATAGTATTTGCAGTTTTCTAATGGAATCCTGGTAGACATCTGCTTAGACAATGTGTATCTTCTGGAAAGGAGACTCAATTAGCGTTGTTGCTTCTCTGCTCAGTCGCGGCTGATGGAGGAAATACATGAGTGGGAGCCAGCAAGACATTATGACTCCTGTTATTTTCCATGACTGAGTTGTCTTTGTCATCTGCTTTTAATTAAAAAGAAAAAAAATTCTCCCTATCCCCACCCCTGGCCCTTGATATTCTCAAAGAAAAATCAAATCTAAAAATAACAGGAGGGGGCAGGCTTCCACTGACAGGGAAACCCTGGAAAATCAGAAGTGGAGCCTGGAAGAGGCTTAGCTGGCAGCGTCTGCATGGGAATCGCCTGCACGGAAAGAGATGATACAAGCTATGAGATCATCCTGGTGACCTCAGGACTGCGTTTCAGCTTTCGACTTTCAGTGGAAAGTGGTTGATTCCTTTACGGTAGAGGAGAGAGAAATGCAGAAATACTAGTATTTACTTAAGAATAGATGGAGAAAGTAGCACCTCTACTGGGTACTGAGGTGAGTCTCAGCCTGCTTTTTAGAAAAACTGGCATGCATTAAATTCATTGTATGGGCTGGAGAGGAGCCAGGAGGCCAGCGAAGGATACTTTCCTGAGGGAGCTGGTGTCTGGGCAGGAGCTTCCTGGGAGGAGGCTCCTGGAAGTGAGTCCTGGCTGCACCGAGATTACCAGCAATTGTCTTCCCAGAATGCCCCTGAGTGTGTTGGGGAAAAGCAGGACAGGTGTGTGAAGCAGGCCAGAGGAAGGGGGTATTTCTTGGGTAGAAGGCACCTCCTGGAGGAGTTCTGGGTCTGTGCGACTGAATTCACATGTCCTTCCCAAGGGCTGGAAAGTGGGGCTGCTAGAGTGTGCAGAACATTTATAGGGAGAATACCTGGTCCAAGTGGCTTCGAAACCATGCCAGCTATAGTCATTGGATTCCTTAGAATACTGTAGAAACAAGCAACCCCAAAGCTCAGTGGTTTCACACAGTAACCTTCATGCCTAGCTACGGTTCTATGTTCCACCCAAATTGGCAGGAGCCTCTGCTCCACACAGTCACCGAGGAATCAAGGATAACGGAGCTCCACAGTCTTGCAGTTGCACCGTCTGGGGTAGGCTGCCGCCTCATCACCCTGGGGCATCTCACTTGGGCTTTTTGGTGCTTTATCCCAGAAATGACATTCTGTTCTTCCCACAGCCCATTGGGCACATGGCTATGCCCACCTGCAAGGGGGCTGAGACATGAGACGTCTTCTGTGTGCTCCCATCAAGGAATGGTGTGGTGGCATATGGCATGCAGCATGGGTCGCTGGGCAGGACTGCAGGGTGACATAGTAAAGGACTGTTTAGCATAGTCTCTGACAATACAGAAGAAGGTAGAGGGATGGGCAAGCAGTACAAGTGTGTTCTTATAAATACAGTACAGTATTGCCAGAAGTTCATTGACAGGCGTAAAACTATGGTGTTTGTGTGTTAAATTGGTTGTGTGTTGGTAGGTTAAAGGGGCAGGACGCCAGGGTAGAATAATTGCTATGGTGTTGTTTTGGTGAATATTCTTGGAAACTCACAGTTACTTTGTAGGAGATTAGAGGGTTTGCCTTTGTGTGTGTGTGTGAATGCTCACTTGGAGTATAAAAAGTAATAAAGGCTTATTTTTATGAAAAACATATTGTGTAAGTTATTTTGGGTTAATATTGATTTCATATCCATATGACATGACACTCTGTGGGCCTTTCGTTCCCCCACTCCCCAAAAGAAAGAAGTAGAGGAACTTAAATATAAGAGCAGAGATGAAAGTTTTAACTAAATAACTCTTCAAAGAAATCAAGTATGTTGTGTACAACTGAAATCCCATTAGAATGAATAGTGGGTCAAAGTATATAAGTGCATCTCATTTACACTTGCATATTTCTAGCTAGAAGGTTTTGCTTGTGTTAAATGTGACAGTAATTTCAATGTAGTTTACATCATCCTTGGATACAATAATAAAGGAGTGATCAAGATATTCTACCATTTTGTTGTTTTGGGTTGTCTGGTGGATTATTAAAAAAAATATTCTATACATCACATCACACCATTTTGGTGATAATGTATTGATGGTACCTGCTGAATTTAGTCTCAGTGAATCTATTTCTTTATTTTATTGTATTTTTTCCATTATCATTTGTCCCCTTTATTTTGTTGAATGAATGTATTTACTAATTTTCTTACAACTTAGAAAACTCCTCAGTACCACTCAGTTAACGTTGATAATGACCAAGATCACATCTTATTTGGTCAGTAACTTAAAAACTTTAGCTACAATAATTCTTTCATCACACATTTACTGGACACATTTTTCATGCCAGCTTACACATACCTCATCCCTAAGATTACACAAAATTTAATCTAGACGACTTAAAGAAACAGATCTATAGTGAGGAAAGAGGGTCCAAGAAACACTACAAGTACTTTCAGAGCTTGAGAGCAATTTTAAACATTTAATATGAGGAAATCAATCACAGTCTAAAGGGTGTTAGGTTTCCACCTTCTTCATGGAGTCTGAGTATACCTGACAGGGTCATGTCATTGTGAGGCTGATGCCTGTGATGGGACGTTCTCTTTCTCCGCACAGCGTGCCACGCCAAGCAGCTTTCATTGGCACTGGAGAGGAGAATGTGTCTAAGACGACTCTCAGCCATGCTTTCCAAAAAACATGAAATGGCATTCAGGGGTTGATGGGCTAGAAAGTAGAGGTATCAACATTGATGTATTTTAAGGTTATTATAAAAAATAAAATATGAAAAAATAATGGGAAAGTTATTGACCCTTCTTATATCATGGTACCAAAAAAGCTCACAGTATTTGAGAAGTCCAGCTGGGAGGTGCTGTGTAGTGTGACCACTGTCGGTCACGCTCTGGAGGGGCTGTGTAGCGTGATCTCTCCAGATCATGCTCTGGAGGCAGCTGCTTCACTGAAGTCTCACAGGTCAAAGTAATAATTAATGATTTAGGATGTTTCCAGAGAGAGCTATGCAAGCCCTATTCAAACATAATTTCGACTAGATGTAAAAGAAATAGGTTCAACATTTTTTCTCTGCAAGAACTTGTGGGGACTGTCATTTCTTGGCCTACCTGTGCCACACCCGTGGCCTGCAGTGAGCTGCATAGCATGGTCCTGCAAATCTGTTGTGATGGAGCCAGAAGTCGGGGAGGGGTGCAAATCTTTATTTTAGCTCTGCCTCTAACTAGCTGTGTAGCTCTAGCTAATCTATAGGCTTTTTTCACCATCTGTAAACTCATTAAACTGATGAATTTTGAAAAAGATCCCAGGGCTGAAATTGCATAATGTAAGCCAAATGTTCTTCAGAGGGCAGTGTATAAATTGTGATTTTTTTTTTAAAGAGGACAATCAGACTTGAATGTCAGGTGGTCTTGGCATATATCTTACTCATTTTCATAAAGGTTCAATAAAGAGTTCTCCAACTGCCAAGAACACTCAGTGGGGAAGAGACAGTCTCTTCAATTTTCCCAATGGTATTGGGAAAACTGGATATCCAGAAGCACAAGAATGAAATTGGACCCCTATATTATACCATTTACAAGAATTAACTCGAAATGGATTAAAGACTTAAACGTAAGAACTAAAACTATAAAACTAGAAAAAAACCATAGGGAAAAAAGTTCTTGACATCACTCTTAGCAATGATTTTTTTTTTTTTTTTTTTTTTGGATAAGACACCAAAAGCACAAGCAACAAAAGCAAAAATCAGTAAGTGCGACTACATCAAAATAAAAAGCTTTTGCATGGCAAAAGAAACAATCAAAAAGATGAATATTCTCCAGGTCCATCCATATAGCCACAAACGGTAAAACTTTCATCTTTTTTTATGGCCAACTAGTATTCCAGAAAATTATGCTAGGTGAAATAAGCCAGAGAAAGACAAATACCATATGATTTCACTCATATGTGAAATCAATGAACAAATGAACTAACCAGCAAAACAGAGACAGATTCATAGAGTAGAATGACAGCTCAGCGTGGGGAGGGAAGGGGGTAGAGGGAGTTAGGGGGAGGAGGGATTGAGCAAAAAGGAAAAAGGACTCATGGACATGGACCACAGTGTGGTGATGGTGGCGGGGAGGGAGGTGTAAGGGGACTAAATGGTAGTAAAAAATACAATAAAATCATTTTAAAAAGATGAATAGGAAACCTATGGAGTGGAAAAAAAATATTTGTAAACCTGATAAAGTTAATGTCCAAAATATGTAAGGCACTCATACATTTAAATAGCAAAAAATCCAAACAACCCAATTAAAAAATGGGCAGAGTACTTGAATAGATATTTTTCCAAAGAAGACATACAACTGGCTAACATGTACATGAAAAGGTGCTCAACATCACTAATCATTGGGGAAATACACCCCAAAACCACAGTAAGATTTTACCTCACATCCATTAGGGTGGCTATTACTGAACAGACAAGAGATTAAAAATGCTGGTGAGTATGTGGAGAAAAGGAAATCCTAGTGCACTGTTGGTAGATGTAAACTGGTTCAGTCACTATGGAAAGTAGTATAGAGGCTCCTCAGAAAATTAAAAATAGAACTACCTTATGATCCAGTAATTCCATTTTATGAGTGCATATTCAAAGGAGATGAAATCACTATCTTGAAGAGATATCTGCATTTCCATATTCATCGCATTATTCATAATAGCCAAAACATGGAAACTACCTAAGTGTTCATCAAGAGATGAACAGATAAAGAAAATGTGGCACAGATATACAATGGAATATTACTCAGCCATAGCACAGAAGGAAACCCTGCCATTTGCAACATATGGATGGACCTTGAGGGAATTATGTTAAGGGAAATAAATCACAAAGACATTATCATATGATCTCACTTTATGTGGAATCTAAAAACATTGAGCTCATAGAAGCAGAGGGTAGAATGGTGGTTGCCAGGGGCTGATGGGTGGGGAAAACGGGGAGATGTTAGTGATAGGGTACAATCTTACAGTTACAAGGTGAATTAGTTTCAGGAGTGTAATGTGCTGCACAGTGACTGTAGTTAACAATACTATATTGTATACTTGAGAGCTGCTATGAGAGCAGAGCATTAATGTTCTTACCATAGCAACAACCACAACAAAATGGTAAATATGTGATGTGTTAACTAACCATACGGTGGTAAACATTTCACAATACATACATTTGTCAAATCATCACATAGTATTCCTTGAAATTACACAATGCTCTATGTCAATTATAAGCGGGGGGAAAAAAAAGAGTTCTCCAGCTCTTTTTCCAATCAGCCTGGCCATGTGGTGCCTGGACAGGTCTTCTCCTGGCCCTGTTAGTAGCCCTGTAGAGAGAGGAAGGCTTTCACAGCTGTGACTGAAGAAGCCAAGCACCAAGTGGCATTAACTGAAGGTTTGTTCTGAGAGAATCAAGACGTTGCAGGAGCGCCAGGAAGTGTGACTCACAGCGCTAACCCAGTTCCCCGTTTAGATCCAGCCTATGGTTTCCACCACAGTGAGCAGGAGCCTCGCTGTTTGTGCCCAGGGCGATGTACCAGCTCAGATGCATTTGGTGCCAGCTCACTGCTGACATTTGGCAAGGACTTGGTAATCAGATATTCTTGTTCATCCTTTCAAGTAGGGGAAGAACAAACACCTAACTTCCCTTTTCCAACTAAAACTGAAAACTACTTGCTCCCAGAAAAGGTGAAATAAAAACATGACACTTTCTCTCAAGTCCTTTACACCTTGATCTGCTGTTCCAGATTCTTTGTTTGGCCTGACCTGCCTTTGCTCTTCCTCATTTCAGATGATGGCAGCTTCATCTTTCCAGAGACTCAGGCCAAAAATCCTGGAGTCACTCCACACTCAACAGGCCAGGAAATCCTCTTGGCTCTACCTTTCCTCAATATCCATAATCCAGCCTCTCCTCACTGCAGCCACCACTATCACCAGCTCCAAGTCCCCTGGCTGGACTCTTTCAGAGCCCGCTGCTGGCTCTCCCTGCTCCAGCCTGTCCTTGGCCCAGCAGCCAGAGAGATCCTGTTACAAAAGAAGTCAGATCACATCATGCCACTGCTCAAAACCCTCTTTGCTTTGCCAGCTCACTCATGGTAAAGCAAAAATTGTAACTGTGCTCCGTAAGGCTCAACAGAATCTGGCCTTGTACTGACTCTGACCAACTCTCCTACTCTTGTTTGTTCCTCTCTGGTCATACAGAAATCCATGCTCTTCAAGCAAGCCAGACACACTTCTGACCCAGGGCCCTTGTGCTGGCTGTTTATTCTGTCTGCAACTGCTCTTCCCTCCAGATAACTGTTACAATATTACAAGTTATTTGGGCCTTAATTTGAGATCACTTTCTCAGAGAGGCCTCTAGGGTTCTGCTATCTAAAAGTGCAAACTGTCACCGTGAACGTGGCGCTCCTAGTGGCGTGGAGCTTGCGGCCCTGTCCTGCAGCCTGCAGCCAGCACGCCCACCGCACCCTGCCTGCGCCGGCTGTGGGGCCGGAGGGCTGGCGCTCTCTAAGCATTGCGCACTTGCCCCAGTATGCTGTCTGTGCATAAATTCACAGAGAAACGTAGATGGATAACAACAGAATATGGTGTTGGAACATTGGGAATCAGCCATTTTGCACAGGAAGCTTTGGGAGGTGTCGTTTACTGTAGTCTGCCTGAAATTGAGACAAAGTTGAACAAGATGAGTTTGGTGCTTTGGAAAGTGTGAAAGCTGCTAGTGAACTCAATTCTCCTCTATCAGGAGAAGTAACTGAAATTAATGAAGCTCTTGCAGAAAATCAAGGACCTGTCCACAAATCTTTTTTTAACTTAATTTTTTTACTGTGTTTTTTTCATTACCCCTTAGTTCCCTTATACCCCCCTCCCCACTGTGATTACCACAGAAATCTTGTTAGGAAGATGGTAGGCTCATCAAGATGACACTGAGTAACCCTGCAGAACGAAATGAACTAATGCGTGAAGAAGTGTATGAGAAGTACATAAAGTCTCTTGAGGAATGAAAATGGAACCCCCCCTAAATAAAGTAGTAGGAAACAATTTAGTCTAGTATCATTGTTTTGGATTAATGGTAGATAAAAGATTTAAAATAGCAACTTTTAGTAATACCAATAGAAAAAGAAACTACAACAATGCTGCTGGAAGAAAATACCACTTAACTTTCTAATGATCATAGATAAGCACAATGTGCATCTTTTTCACAACACACTATGATTTTTAGGCTAGGCTCCAGCTATAACATTCAGAACTCCTGGAATTATCTGTGGTAAAATCTAGTTATAAAAATTACGTAATTCAAGGATAACATTATTATCTTAAGGCCTGTATAATATTGTAACTTGCTTACATCCATCTCTGATTTGGAGCAGAGATGGATGTAAGATAGATGTCAAAATAATTTTTCCATTGGAAATAACTGGCAGTGGAGATAGTTTTTGTTAATTGTTACAGTGTCAGATGACAAATAATACTATCTCAATTTTTGCAATATATTGAGTTTGCTGGTGCTGTTTTTATACAGTGAAGCAGCAGCCTTGCAGGCAAACAAGAAAGTTTAATAGTAAAGCAGTCAACTTCTTCATTAAAAAAATAAATAGAAAAGTGCAAACTACCACTGATATTGTTTGTCTATACCCTTTATATTCCTCCATAGTACTTAAACCATCTCACAAACTAAATATTTGGACTGATTTGATTTATTTTCTTTCTTGGGATGTAAGCATCTTGGAGGCAGGAATTTTTGCATGTTTTGTGTTTCCCCAGCAGCTAGAAGAACGCCTGGCACACAGCAGTGCTCAGTCACGACGGGATGATGGGGGAATCACTGCCCCAGAGCCATACAATACACGAATGCTGTCCTGTGCGAGGCTACACAAGCAGATCGGCTTCCTGCTCCTTTCAGAGATCATTACGGAATCGTCCATTCCATCTGCCGTCTGGACTTCAATACCCAGTCTATGACAGAGTTGTTGACTTAAGCTCGAGCAGCTCTCATTCTCCAGAGGTTTATGTCTTGGGGGGTCACGGTAATGAGACTGTGGACTTTGGGACTCTGAACTTGAACAGCTACTTTGGGGTTGGGTGTTCTTCTTTCTACAGCGGTGCTTCTAACCGCCGCCACCACACCACCCGCCCTTCCAAACACTAATCGCCTGAGGTCTTGTTAAAATGCAGCTTGTAATTCCGTAAATCTGAGGCGGGGTGGGCAGGGTGGAGCCAGAGCCTGCCTTTCTAACAAGCTCCCAGGTGATCCTGCCACTGCTGAATTGAGGTCCCATCATAAATACCAAGGTTCTAGCGCACACCCTTTCTACAGGCAAACATTAGAACGGGGCCCCTTGAATATTGTATTGGATTCCCCCAATCATCATTTGAAAAGGCCAGAACGCCCGGGCCTGGTCTGGTTAAAGGCCGCTGGGGCTCCCTAACTCTACGAGCAGCTGGTGTCCCAGGGAGGCGCCGCCCTCATTAGGGCAGCCTCTCAGAGCGCTGGGCCCCTTCCAGGGAATCCTTGGCCTCGTGCTTTCCCACTCTGACCCACTTCCAACTCTTTCACATAAACCAAGCTTGGCTTTTCAGAGAAAATATCGACTGTTAGGTCTCAGCACCTTCGACTTCCTTCTTCTCCCAGCAACTCAGGTATTTACCCTTCTCCACATTCCCTCTGCTCTCAGAGGGAGAGCCTGGACTTCCATCTCCTCTCCTCTGGCTTCCCCTGCGTCTGGCGCCAGCACGAGGCAGTAGAGCCGAGTGGTTCAGGGCGGTTCTGACATAAGAGAGCTGGGACCTCACTGGCTGGGTGACCTCACCCAGGTTCTTCACCCTCTCCAAGCCTCCCCTTACTCATCTCCTAAATGGGGGTGAGGACAGCGTCTGCTTCGTGGAGTTTTGAGGATGAAAGGATTGATACGCGAAAACCATTTAGAACAAAGTGTGGTGAGTCAGTTTAAAGTTATTTTGTTCAATGATCTCTTCCCTCATATCCTCAGTCTTGGATGGGAAGAATGCTGTCCTTATTACCGTGAGGGTTGGTGGAAGGCTTCCTGTTCTCTTGTTTTTGAAAGGGGAGACATTTTCACAACACAGTTCTTTACTCTTGTTGGGAGGTGTCTTCAAGGTCACTAGAGGGTGATAGTTGACAGTGTCTGCTCTGGTCCATCCTATTTAAAACAAGTTGACCAAAAGGGCTACCCACGCCCTGGCCTCTTCAGTCCGCAGAAGCAGTTGTTCTGGGACCTTCTTTTCTCTCTCAAAACTTTGCTCTGGGTTCCCACTTAATCCCTGTGCCTTCGTGACCTTCTCGTCTTCATTCCTATTTTGGCCTCCATGCTAGTCCCTTAACCTCAGTGGCAGATTCTGGCTTTGTAGCTTTCACCGTTGACAACCATAAGACATTTATTCCCTCATTTTCTAGCTCTTTCTACTCCTGGTCACTCTGGGTTCGCTTGCCCACTGAGCTCCAGCCTGCACTGACCCCCTGCTAGTGTCACATGGCCTGGTCCCCCAGGGAGGCCTGGGTTGTGGGCATGGTAACAAAAATGATGATGATTCATATTGTTGAACACATACTATTGTCTTGAGTAGTTTGAATGGATTGTGTCATTATATTTTAATTGAAAATCTGTCACGTTTTATTCTCATTTTGGAGGTGAGAAAAGTGAGGCTCAGTGAGGTTAAACTCAAAACACATGTGGTTGAAGGGGATCAGAATGCACCACCCCGCAATATGCCAGTTTAGCACAAGGATTCGTTTGACCTGAAGGCAACTGAGAATGAACGGATGCAGGAAGACTTCTCTGCCCCCCCTTCATCTGCCTAAAAGGAGGACATAAATTTTTCTTTGTAAAGGTGCCTGCCCCACTACCAGGTAGGGAAGAGCAGAGACCACATTGAGATAAGCTTGCATGACAGAATTTACTAAACAAACTTATCTCCCATTAGTTCCCCTTTGTATTTCCTAGTCACTTCCCCATGATTGATCCTCCCTTGAAGCCCAAACCCCCCTTTTCTTTGTTAAAATGGTATGTAAGCCTCTGAATCTGACTGCTTTTTTGAGTTTCACTTTTTTCTGTGAACCCCTATGCATGTAAATAGTAACAAAAGTGTTCCTTTTCCGCTGGTACTCTGTCTTCTGTTAGTTTAATTAATACATCCCTAGGTACTAAACATAAGAGGGTACAATAAAAGATTTTCCTCCCCAGCATGGTAAGTGTAATTTAGTTCACAGGCCCTGGGAGACCCTTCTCCTCCTCCAGGAACACCTGTCTTCCCTCTCCCTTGTCCCTGCCATTGCCTTAATCCAGACCCTGATCAGCTCATTCAACCATGAATGCGGGAGCTTCCCAAGGGCTCAGTGCCCGTGCCCGCAGGCCCTTTCCCCTTGATCCACCCTCTTGCCTGCTACCGGGGAGCTTCTCTATAAGGCAGGTCTGAGCGTGCCTAACTCTTGTGTGAAGCCCTTCACTGGTGAACTCACGTTGCAGGCTCCTCTAGAATAGTACCTCTTCTGTTAGGCACCTCCCAGGCGAGTGAGTTGCATCCTCCCCCTGCTCCTTGTCTGCTACTCTCCCAGAGCCCTTGCAGCATTGTGTTTTAATGATCTTTTTCCAGGCCTGTCTCCCCTCCCCGCGCCCCGCCTGTGTGCTCCTGGAGGACAAGGACTGCAATGTACTCCAGGACCGCAAGGACTTCGACGCCCGGCCCCGAGGGTGGGAAGAAGCCAATGTTAAGTGCTCAGTAAATGAGAGGCTGACAACTGACTCGACTCTAGGTGATAAATCAAATGGCTCTTTTATGCCCCAATTATGCCAACTAACTTTCTGTTAGAATTATATCGTTTTGGAACTTGAAAACACCTTGAAGTTTATCTGCCTCAATCCCATCATTTTTATGGCCAAGGAAAGGGTGGCCCAGAGTGGCGAAGCCATTTGCCTGCGGGGTGGCTTGCCTCCAGCTCCTCTGGTCCAGAGTCCGGTGTGTCAGCTGGTTGTGGTGCCCAACGCTGAGTGGAAAAGACACCTTTATATTGGCCCCTAGAATCGCCCAGCTATGTCTGTGTGAGGAAGAAAATAGCCATTTCCACTTGTAGCCCATGCTTTTGGTCCTTTCATTCAGTGTCGTCGGCACTGCTGACATTGCTGAATTAGAATAATTCTAGAGCATTTATTTTTATGTGGAAAAATCATTAATGGTACTCTAAAATTAGTAACACAGCCTATTATAAATGATGAGAAGAAAGAATCTTTCAGTGTTTTGTTTTTACTTCCAGGAATGCCTACTTGAATATCAGAGAATGGTTGAAATGGGGAAAAGTTCACCAAATGTTGCTAGAGAACTAATTATTCTTTTTTCTGTGAAAATCTAAGAATGAGCTATATCAGTTTATGTTTTCCAGGTTTATTGAGGCATAATTGTCAAATAAAATATATGTATTTAAGAAGTACAACACATTGTTTTGATACATGTATACATTGTGAAATGATTACCACAATCAAGCTAATGAACATATCCATCACCTTACATAGTTACCTTTTTTTAGTGGTGAGAATATTTAAGGTATACGTTCTTAGCAAATTTCATATACCCAAGATAGTATTATTAACCAGTGAGCGTGATGCACGCTAGGTTTCAGAAGTTATTCGTAATTGAAATTGAGTAACGGAAATTTGGTGCCCATGACCATCTCTCCCTATTCCCCCGCCCCCTAGAACTCTTTCTTTTCATGTTGCATCATTATTAATGATTCACATAATTATAATTTTATTTTGGGGGAACAAGGCCTTTTAGATAAAGTAATTTTCATTGATCTCTGGCATCTTAATGTCAAACCAGAGCAATATCTTACCTGGGAAAGAAGGAAGAATTGTGATTGCCACACAAATTGATGAGCATTTGTTATTTTGCTCGCTTAGCATTTCCTCTTTCTTCTGAGATTGTGTTTTGGGACACTGCTGGTCTAATACATGATGCAAAAGGGAGTTGTGCTTTTTAAATTTGACCTCAGCTTCCTGACATTGTGCTTGTCACCGGGCAGAAAGTTGGTACGAGCTGGGCCAATCATGGCACTATATTCCCTGGCAACAATGATTAGCCTGAGAATGAGCGTGCGTCTGAAAGTAGGCCAGAGTCCTTCCATGACATTTTTTCCCCCCAGTCCTCACCCGAGGACAGGCTTATTGATTCTAGAGAGAGGTGAAGGGAGGGAGAGCGAGAGGGAGAGAAATATCAATGCAAGAGGAACATGGATCAGTTGCCTCTCAAATGCTTCCTACCGGGGACTGAACCTGCAACCTAGGTTTGTGCCCCGACAGGAATTGAACCGCAACCGTTCGTTTTATGGGATGTTGCTCCAACCAACTGAGCCACACTGGCCACAGCATTCCTTGTCATTTTTAAAAACAGAAGCTAGTAGAAGGGAAAAAGAGTTTCTTTACTTTCTTGCCTTGATGCTGAGAAGATGCAAACATCTGACATGTAAGTGGCTCAGTTTCTAGCAGGGGAGGAAGAGGTTGCCTGTGAGAGTGAGCGGCAGCAGAGAGCCCCAGGGCGAAGGGAGGAGGCGTGGAGTCCTCTGACAGTGATAGAGGGCCTGCTCCAGCCGTTCCGGGGCTCCTCTCTTCCTGGTACCAGATAATGATGCGTATTTTTTCTTTTTTGCTGGTTTGTGTTTTGAAGCTTTGCAAATGACTATTCAAAAAATTCTAACTCATGCAGATAATGTTATGCTTTGTTAGATAAACAAGCAAATATGCCTTCTCTGCCCTAGGATGGAGATCACATTGTGTGAGACAAGCACTCTGTATTATTTTTTCTAAGTTCTTTCCTACTTGAACATTATTCTATATCATTTATGTAAAAGGTAAATAAAAAATATGAGGGGAGACCCCAAAAACCAGAATTTATTCATAAAAAATTGTGTATTTATTCTCACATGTTTAAACTTCAGTCCCTTTCAAAGTACTCTCTGTTTGATGCGATACTCCTATGGAGATTTTTTTCCACTGCTCAAAATGGTTTTTGAACTTGTCGATTTTGATGCCTTTTAGTGCTTCTGCCATTTTTTGTTTCACCTCTTCCACATCAGCAAATTCCCTTTGAGGACTTTTTCATCTGGGAAAACAACAAAAAAATGTGGCTCAAAGAGGATCAGGTAAATAGAGCTGGTGGGGCATGGGTTTCATGTCATTTTTGGTCAAAAACTGCTGAAGACTCAATGCGGTGCGGGCAGGTGCTCTTGTAAACCCCCCATCATGAAATGGGTAACAGCGATGAAAGAGTCTTCAAAACAATTTCTGTGAAGCTGAATGCAGTGTCCCGCAAAAACATCAACTGACACACTGATACAGACGGGTTCCTAGAGCACTCACCTAGCAGGGGAAGCCTGTACTACAAGGGGCCCGCCCTCCAGAAGGTAATTCTGCGTTTCTTTTGGGTCCCCTCTTGTAAAGTTTGAGAAATGTGTCCAGCCACCTGGCTAAGCTCATCCAACTGTCAGGCAGTTCAGTTGGCCAGGCAGACTTTAATCTGGAAAATTAAAAAAACAAAACAAAACTATCAAGTTTGATGCAAATAATTTTTGTTAAAATACAATATAGTATGAAGAAGAATTGACTCTCTCAAGAACCAGCCTATTTATAGCAGCTATTGCCTTTGAAATTTTTTTTTTTTTGTCTTGAGCCTATGGTCAAAAGCAATAATAGGTACATTAGTCAGGTAAAATATTTACATTTTGTATTACATTCTGGAAAGGTGAAGGCAGGACAACTGAAATGGATTTCATGGAGCACAGCATAAATCATGGAGTTCTTGATGTGGGGAGACTTAAAAATAAAATTTTGATGGCTTTGACTTCTTTGGGATTTTTCCCCCATGAGAAGTTAGGGCCTGGTGAATAGATTTGAAAAAAATGAAAAGGAAAAAGTCATTGCAATAGTCTTAATGTTGCCACAATGTTCATGGACACCTGAGAAAGGTATGGACAGGGAAAACCATTTTTTTTCAAATACTGTCTACGAGCATTTGAATTTATTTTTGTCCAAAGTGTTCTTTCCAAATGCGAAAGAAGAGATAACAGAAAATGTGAAAATTTCTATCCAGTTCTTGCAGAGCCAAGGACAAACCAGTACTTAGATATCCTGACTCTCTTATTTATTTATTTACTGATTTTTAAATTTTTTGTTACCCTCCCCCAACTCCCCTCCCCTTTGGCAACCTTCAGCTTGTTCTCTATATCTATGGGTCCGTTTCTGTTTTGTTTTTTTTAGATTCCACATGTAAGTGAAATCATACAGTATTTGTCTCTATCTGACTTACTTCACTTAGCATAATGCTCTCATATTGAAAACTTTATTGCAAGTGCATTAGTGTTAGAAGGTTGACGCAATTTTGAAGGTAAACGGAAAAGGAAACATACAATGAATTTAAACTCCCCTGGTTGCCACCCTCCCCTGGCCAGATGCCAGATGGGGGAGCTGGCCGGAGGCTTGGATGAAGTCAGCAAAGGAACTCTGGCTAGTGACTCATGATTTAAGTTTGTTTAATTATTTTGGCAAAGTCAATATGTTCCTCATGTGTAGCAACAGAATTAATGAGGATATTTCGGTTGATGCTGTCCTGATTTTTTGAGGAGAGGCAGTCGAACTTTTCGGTTTTAAATGAATAGGATAGAACTGGGACTCGGGGGCGATGTTGGGCGATGACATCCGTTGTTTAACTGAAGGTGCAAATGAAAACTGCAACCCTTCAGGAAAAGAAATTCAGTCCCCTGGAAAATAATCTTATAATGTAGAGGAAACGGCAGACTTTTGGATAACTGTTTCATTTGTGAATATTAAAAATACTTTGTAACTGGGAATTGTTTTGTGAACAGAAACTTCTAGTTTTCTTGATAACAATCCCTATTTGTGTGTGTGTGTGTGTGTGTGTGTTCATGGTGACACCGAACCTACTAATACCACTCAGTTACCTGCAACTTAGCTGAGAGCTGAAAAGTGAGGAAAAAAAGGCTGAACTGGATGCCCCTGTCTATTGACTAAAGCCCTTACAATTTACCCATGAAGGTTCTTGTGATCTTCTTCCAGTGTTTTGTGCCTTGAATAAAACATCAGAGCTCCACTGTCCATCCACCTGTACGAGCCATAGCCTCAGGAATTACCCCAGACCCCTTTCTCCCCTTCGCCCTCACACACCCAGCCAGACCACGCCGCATCGCACGGACCTTCCACGTAGCTCTCCAACTTCCCGTTCCCCTTGACCCGAGGGGGTCTTTTCTTGTGGAACATATGTGCTTCTTTTCAGAGTAAGACTTAAATTCATTAAATGAAATATATACGATTCCAAAAGAAAGCAATTATGTTAAAATATAGTTATCAAAATCTTTTAAAAAGTGAGTTATAATAATATGTGCTTCTTTATTAATGCATTGTATAATATCATATAGTGACAGGCCTAACAACTACAGTAACTCGCAAGTAGTGATGAGTGTATATGACATCTTCATATATCTGCAACAACTGTAATGTGCTCTGAAAACATCTGCGAGTCCTCTTTGTTGCAAAGGCCAAGTTCTGCTGATACTACTGTAGTTTGTTGCATACATTCATCATGGGAGGAAATACTACATTTCAATCAGAAGCTGGTGAAAGAAAAGATGTGCTTTTTCTCCTACCCAAGTTCACAGATTTCTGTGGAGCCCGGACGAAGAACACCTGCCTTTGTCCAAGCCACCATCACTTCTCACTGGATCTACTGCCACACTCTCCTGTTGGTGTAACACACTTGTCCATGTTCAAAATGTCCTCCACTCTGCAGCCAAGGTGGTATTTTCAAAATGCAAAATTTGTTGTCACCTGTCCCCCACTTGCTTATACCTCAACCGCCTTCCATTGCCCTTAGGATAGAGACCAGCCACAGGGGCTCCTTGTGGATTCTCTGCATTCTCTTTCATGACAGGACATTTGCACATGAGTTTCCCTCTGCTAGGAATGCTCCCCTTGCCCTTGGGCACCAAGTTCACTCATCAGGAACTCAGCTCAACCATCACTTGCTCAAGGAGGTCTCCCGCGGCTCCCTGACTGATTCTGGATTCTCTGTTACACCATTGCCCTCTCATACCACAGAGGTGATATTGCATTTATTTGTGCAATTCTTTGCCCAGCGTCTGTCTGCACCCACCAGCTGTGGGTCCCATGAGAATGGGTTTATTCTATCCCCAGGACAGTGCCTGGCACATAGTAGAAGCTCATTAAATATTTGTAGAATGAAGAATGGAGTGACTGAACAGTTCCAAAAAGCATTTTAGAAGCAGAAAATCCAGTGATGTGATGGGGGTTGGGGTGAGGAGGAAAGAACAGCATTAGTAGCAGACACAAGATGGCGGAGAGTAGTGGTGATCTCTTGTCCTCTTGTTTGAGGAGACAAATCCTCAACAAGCAAAAAGGTAACCTGAAACAGGCACCCTTTTCTTCTCAATTGAAGCCTTTCAGTATAACTAAAAATGGGGAGTTCTATGTACATTAATAGCCCCTGAGAGCACCTCTGTATTCCAGGTGAGAACATTAACGTGTGTTTCTAGGGTTAACCCTAAATATTAAGCAAAAATTAAATCACATTATTGTAGTTCCATATTGAAAAAGAAATGTCATAAAAATAATGAAAATCCAGATTTGCTCTTGAAAAAGTCATTTGGGAAAATAACCTAATATATGAGGGAGATTGCATGTCTTTTGTAATATACATATGTGTGTGTCTCTTGTGTAATATATGGTGGTGTGTGCATGTGTATCTTGGAAATATATTCTTTGATGCTGACATTTAGATATTTAATTTTCTTATGGAATATTTAGTGGGTTGATGATACCAGTAGAGATGATATTAATGAGGTCAAATTATGGAGAATTTTCTCATAAACTGAGTGATGATATTGTGTTCTATGACACAGATTTCATCCCCACCTCCATGTGGACATGGTGTGGATGCAGGCCTAAGGGACTAGGTAAAAGTGGATGGATGGATGGTATAAATCCATCCTTGATAATGAATAAGTAACCCAAGGTTGACTTGTATAACATAATTTTGAGTACCTACCCCGTTCAAGGCTGGATGTGTGGGGATCCCATAATAGCCTTGGACCTATTTTCCTGTATTGATGGATGCATTATTACCGAAGTTGGACTATTGTATGGGGACTCCTTTAATGGAGAAAAATGTGAAAATGTTAGTCCTTGGTTGGCAAAAGGCAGAACATTTTTACTGTAAACCTCTGTAGAGAAGATGATCATTTGGCATTCTCCCTGCATGCCTTCAACACGCGAGGCAAAGCGAGGAGCTGCCACTCTGTGCCATTTCAAGGAGCACTTCCAATCCTTTTGGGGAGCATCTCTAGAACATTGCCCAGGATTTGGATTCAAACAAAACATCAACTGATTGGCTAATTTCCATATCAGTTGCTTATTATTTACTTAAAGTAAAACCACATGCAATCCTCCCTCCTGTGGACCAAGTTGGTGAGCCCAATCCAGAAAAGTGATCGACCGTGTCCTCTGGGGTGAGGGGCCCAGGCTGCAGCCGTCAGCGACCCTTGGTCCTATTTTCATTTCCTCTTTTTCACTGAGTTTTTTTGGACTCAGCTGCGTGAACAATGCTGTCACACTCTGTTGTGTCAAAGCGACTCAAGCACCTTTGGGCTGGGCCATTGAAATGATGGACTGTTATGGTCTCCCCTCTTAATGCTCATTTAATGCCTATTCAGGGAGCACTTCATTTACACATCATTTACAAGCTAGACAAGTTTTGGGTAAAAATTCAGTATTGCTCTTGCATGGGAACCATGTCTTATTTAAATAAGATGAGACGCTTTTACCTTAAGTGCAGGCCTGCACGTGTACTTTTAAACTATTCACAATAAGACTTATTGTAGAATTATATTACAATTTTTCACCAAAATGATGCTCAGGTTTCAAAGGAAGAAAAATAGGTTGAAACAAGAAAACATATTTTGTTTATGGTAATTCTTAAGAAGAATGCATAAGAATTACAGTCTCATGTAATGAGCTTTAGCCTAGAGATTTATTACCTTATCTGTCTTAAATTTAATAGATAGTAAGAATACAAATGCTAATGTAATACAAACCTTGGAGTAGTCAGTCAAACCATTATATATTGTATTAACTGGGCGGATTCAGATATTATTTATAAATATTATTTCTGATTTCTGTGTCAGAGAATTAAAAAGCATAGAAGGTGGCTTTATGTATATACAGAAATAAATCAAAATTTAAGATTTAAAAAAGACTATAATGGTCCACAGAGATCACACCTAGATATAGAAATAGAAGAAAATTCTTTTTCAAGTCAGAGTTTTATTATGTTGAAGAAATTGCCAGGGAGCAAATGAGACCTCTTTCCTTAGAAGTTAAATAAACAGAGACATGTGTTTCACTTATTGATGGTGATTATAAATGATCAGGGTGAGAATTTTAATGTCATTACCACAGGGATAATATCAATCACTTTTAGTCCATTTTTGTTTTTTAATGCGTGCGATGGCAACAGAACATAAAATTCTTAGACAGTTCTTTTAATTAAAATTGGAAATGAAAGAATTATTTCAGGGATGTTTCTCTGAATGGAGAATATTGATATTTTTAATTGAATTCTGAATTGAGTTTCCAATAAATTGAAATGCAGGGATTTCTCTCCAACTACATGGAATATTTTAGCAGATTAATGACTGATCATTTCAAGAGTCAAAAGGACTGGAACCAGCTTTTGATGTGAGAAAATGAGCTCCTGTATTTCCATTTTAAGAGTTTATTCAGCTGTGGTTAAGATACATTAACAACAAATAGATTTCAAAGTTAGAGTGTTGATATTACTAATTTATAATGTCTGGTGTAGCTGGCAATTATTTAACCTGTGTAACAGCCCCTCTGTCCTCTGCCAACCTCAGTTCCACACCTATGGTTTTGAAATGACATTTCCCCTCTGTAATTATGAAGCTGGAAATGACTCTTTGCACCTGGTTCACAGTTCTTTGTACTCTTCACAATCTTCCATGGATATAAAACCCTGGGGTTTGGATGATTTGGGTGAGTGTTTTCTTTCTGGCCTATACATCTTGAGGGAGACTTTGTATATGGGCCTCCATTTTGTAAAGACGACTGACGACCGTGAGGGGATTTGCAGTCCCTGTAGAAAAGGTATTATAAAGCAGCAGCAGAAAAAATGGAAAATATAAAACCAAAAGAAAATTCCCAAAATACCACAACAAAAAGACTTCCTGCAGCCATGGAGAGCCCTTCAGCGCCCCGAATCCCGCCGGCACGGTGGTGTTCACACACCTCATGCATAGCGCGTGCGGAGCTGGCTCTGAATAAAGTAAGTACCAAGGCAGGTCGCACCGGCTTTTCTTCCAGGAGCTTCACTTCCACCTTCTGCCCCTTCAGGTTCTCAGCATCCCTTGTGCTCTTTTTATCCTCATTTAGACGGTAGAGCTTGTTCCGCCAACAGCCTGGTCCCCTCACACACACCCGGGAGCACAGGGCCCAGAGCCATTATCGCTTGCCAGGTGAGGCAGGGGGCTCTGTAGAACTGCCACACTGTCCATACGGTCACCTAATCAGTTGTGTACTTTGCTCATTTAGGATATAATTTCAAACACACCCTTTCAGCTCAC
Source organism: Pteronotus mesoamericanus (assembly GCF_021234165.1). Classification (NCBI taxonomy): domain Eukaryota; kingdom Metazoa; phylum Chordata; class Mammalia; order Chiroptera; family Mormoopidae; genus Pteronotus; species Pteronotus mesoamericanus. The sequence continues at coordinate 34,195,006 of NW_026555325.1, read as the reverse complement.
CTAAAGCGAAAGGAATGACAGCTGGAGGCCGGTGGTGTGGGGACTGAGGCCACGTGGAAGGGGCAGAAGTGAAACATGTATTTGTGGATTCTTGTTTGCGCGTCTTTTTTAAAAGTTGACTTGATAAAAAGTTCTTTTTAATCTTTTCATAGAACCAGCACTTGGCTTTGTTGGTTGTCTCTATTTTATTTTTGTTTTCTATTTCATTCATTTCTCCATTTACATTTTATCTTCCTCTTTGTTTTTACCTAATGTCCTAAGTTGGATGCTTAGCACTTTAATTTTTAGTTTTTGTATTATCTACCACAAGCAATTAAGGATATATATTTTGCTCCATGTTCTATTTTTGCTACATCCATAAGATTTAATATGTAGCATTTTTATTATTATTTATTTCTGAGTATATCTAAGTTTCTATGATTTTTTGAGTTATTAGAAGTTCTTAAGATTTACAAATTTGTGGGTCCTCCCCCATTTTTGTCATTGACTTCTAATCCCTCACAATTGATTTGTTTTGTGGTCAGAGGACAGGTTCTAGTTAACATGGATTTTTGGGAAATTTGTTGAGACTTGCTTTATGGATCTAGAATTGTGGTCAATTTTTGTAAATGTTCTGTGTATGCTTGGAATGAATGTAAATTCTTTAATTTTCGGGTCCAGAGTTCTATTTTCATCCAGCAAACTAAACCTGTAAATGATGTTGTCAAATAAGCTATTTCTATGCTGGATCTTCTCCATTTGTTTCTAACGTTCCTCACCCTGCTTTGTGCTTCAGGAGGCTGACCTGCATAAACTTTATCAAGGACTCCCTACCTCTGCCTTTCTTGGGCTCAGCCAATGGGAGTTATGGACAGAGATTGGAAAAGGATAGGGAGAAAGGTCAGAATATTAACTCATCCATCTCCTCCTTGCTGGACCATTTTGGCAAAGACTACAGTCCCCTGTCAAAGGTCGCAGAGATCATCACACACCCTCTCTGTTAGCCACAGCTCTCAGTAGTGTTGGTAACCAAGTCCTCTCCTGGGTCCTTTGGGCCTAGACGCTTGTTGCTAGCTCTGGGTGTACTTCTCCATCCGTTCTTAATTGGGTCTCTTAGTCTTACCCAGAACTTGTGAATGTGTAATTAAACTCTTTCTCTTCACTTTGTCTGTATATGGCATCACTTTCTGCTAGGACCCAACCGATAAGATCTCTGGACTCATGGTTGCCTCCTTTACTTAACAATAATTGAGAGAAATGGATGGTATTTTTCATTATAACTATGGATTTGCCAATTTCTATGCTTTATATATTTTGAAGTTACTTTTTTAAAGTGCATGTAAATTTAGAATTGTGTCTTCCTGGTGGAGTGAATATTTTATTATTATATAGCGGTCTTTACATTTCTTGGTCTTGAGGTCCCTTTACGTTCTTAAAAATGATTGAGAAACCCAAAGAAATTTTATTTGTGTAGATTATATCTATCTTTATTTACTGTGTTATAAATTAAAACTGATGAAGATATTTATTAATTCATTAGCAATAACAGGAATACACTTATTACATGTTAACATAAATAACATTTTAAAAATTAAAAATTTTTTTTTTCTGATACAAAAACATTAGTGGGAAGAGTGGCATTGCTTTACATACTTGTAAATCTCTTTAATATGTGGTTTATTTGAAGATAATTAGATTCTCATATCCATTTCTGCATCTAATCTGTTTGGGTATGTTGTTTTGGTTCAGGATGAAAAAAAAATCCAGCTTCACACAGATATGGAGTTGGAAGAAAAGCAGCATTGTTTGGGCTTTTCAGATAATCGTGGATATCCATCTTTGATACTACTCTAAAACTCCACAAGGGGTGCATCCTTAAAGGCTAGTTAGAATATGAAACCTGAAAACATATCAATTAACTTTTCATGTTCTATTATGTTAAAATCTGTTGATCTACCTTGTACTTTACATGGGTCTCTTACCCATGCTATTCATATGTTATTCATTGGTCATTTGTCACTGAGCTATGTAAATCTTGTAAATGCTGACACATTTTGTTATGCAATATAAAAAAATCATATTTGTACTGTGCATTATAAATAATGAACTAATTCTAGCTTCAACTCTGCTTTCAACTCACTATCTTTATAAAGTTATTTCTAGCCTTTCTAACCTCTAGTTTTTCCATGTGTAAAATTGAGATGATAATTATGCTTTTCTTTCAGGTGCCTTGCACAAAGAAATGAATTAATGGCAATGGATGCATTTTATGAATGTTCAGATGCAATAGAAACAGGTGTAAAGATTGAAAGATTAGAAAATTGGGTCCTTATTGTCTCTTCTCAAAAATGTCTGGATATTAATATTTTAATAGAGTAAAAGCATTGATGGTATTATCATTAATATCTTCTATTTATATATAAAATAATTGATATAATATTCACTTTTTGTCATGGGGACCAATAAAGTAATTTGCATTTTTTGTGAACAAAGGAATACATTTGGCCCATTGACATGTTTATTTTTCTTCAACTGGCCTCTACTAAGAAAGGGCGCTTTCCCGCATCACGTGCAACATGTTCATCATATGGATAAGGCAGCTGAGAACCAGAGTTCTGTGACTTGCCCAGGGACATGTACCACGTGAAAATCAGTCTTTTGTCAAAGCCTGTATTTTCTGAAGCCAATGTTTTCTTCATTATATTGTATCTCAAAGTCCCATTGGGTACATTTTGAGTATTTTCAGAGGGAGGAAGAGAATGTCTAATTATTATTTTGATTTTTTAACTTCTTAGCTTCAGAAATCATATCACCTGTTCCACTGATTCTTTCTGAATTCATGGAGACCTTTTGAATATTTGAATTTTTTGGCAGCACATATGAAGGTCAACACCCTTTCAGAGGAAAAAAATGTAAAAAAATGGAAAAAATTTTTGACAGATGTCATATTATTTATCTACTCTCTGAGCACCAAATGCTGTTTGCATAGAGTTGTTAACTGACAGGGCTACACTGTCTTGAATATTAATAGGGGCAAAGGTCTAGTGAAAGCATGGGATGTGGGCTCTCTCTTGCAAGCTATTCAACATTACACTATACTGGCAGGAGCTTGTAGCAGTCCACAGGCTGCATACTGCACCCCATGCAGCTCAAGAGTTGATGGGGAAGAAACTGCCAGTATGTGCTCTCAATTACAGCTAAAATACAGTTTACATATTGATCAGACATTGATGGCAGCCCTGGAAGGGTTCAAGGTTCATCAGGGTACCATGCACACAGTAGAGAAGGGGGATACAAGCAGCTGCCTTAGGGCGCCACGCCCTGCCTCACTGCTCCTGCTTCGCTCAATTCATTTCTGAGGGATCATCCTGAGCTTCTTCTAGAATTTGTTCTGCCCTATCTACTGAACCAATCAGGAAAAATAGTCAAGGTTCAATATTACTCCTCCCCTACTCCTTGCCTATTCAGTGGAATTTAGAATCAATTTGTTCCCTCCCACCCCAAGATCCAGTGGCTCAGACACAATCAATTTCTCATTTGTTCTTAAGGCACATTCACTATCAGTCAACCCCATGGGCCGAAGAAAGGACTCCCAGGTATCTGAGTTGTTTTGGATTATCTTCTCCTTCACTTCTTCCCCACCTCATTCCCAATCCCTTTCTGTGACTCTACTGGCCTCCTTTGAACCCCAGTGTGGCATGGAATGGCCTGATTTCTACATTAGTTTCATTGGTGCTACTCTGTAGGGCCAGAATCCTAGCCTGGAGATAGGTCAGGGCTAGGGGGTAGAGCTGGTGGGGTAATGGGTAAGAAATTGAGAATTTATCTTCAAGTGTTAACTTATTTATGGAGAAGATGTTGAAACTCATATTTCAGCCACAGTGAAATATTCTCTAGAATCATTCCCAGAAAACACATACACATAGGGTTTTGTCTAAGGAGCAAGCTCTTTAATGTATAAAGAATATAAATTGGAGCAAAAGAGCACATTTCGAGCTTTAGCCCTAAGACAGGACCCAAAATTAACATTCTTTCTCTCCCAAAGGTAAACAAACAAACAAACAAACAGTGCCACCCCCAAAAAAACTCAGGAAAACTCCCAAAGAACATGACAATTGGCAGGTTCACAGACTCTGCAGCTAATGATAGAAACACTACCCAAATCTGACTGAATCTTGAACCACTCATTTGGATGCAGGATATTATCTCCGGGGTGAGAGAAACTGAAGGCAAAATAACCACCAAATTATTTGGAGAGAAAATCAGCCAAATGCCCAATCAACCAAACCAACAAAAATATGGATGGAAAAGACATGGCTGAATATACTGAGTTATGTAAGAGTCTGAGAAAGAATTCATAGGGTTTCTGGAAACACAATTTCATCAAGAGCTGAAGGAAAATGAAAAGGAAGACAGCAGGTATAATTGCGGTGAGCAATCGTTTCCTGCTGAGACAGAAGAGTTTCACCATCAGCTCCGTTAGAATACATCCAGGCAAATACAGAAAACATGGAAATAAATACTTCTCATAAAATCAGGATGGGAGAACAAAAGGGCACCCAGAGACATGCCATGTGTAGCAAAGAAGAGAGTGGGCAAAGGCCAGATACGGTGATAATAGAAAAAGAGAAGTGAGAAAATTACATCCCTGTGGGCATCATTAGGGTGAAGGAAAGAAGGCAAATGGAAGACGCTTAAAATGTAACAGAGCAAAGCATCCAGAACACCGCAGGTCAAATCCTGTTAAAGCACACATTGTCGCAAAGAAAATCTTATAACAAAAAAGGGAGGAGTATAAGTACAGGAGGAAAAGTGGCAGCTGGAAGTCAGGAGAACAGGGCCATAATTCTGGTTCTTTTACCACCTGGCTCTGTTTCCTTGGGTACACGTGCTAACCTTTCTCAGTCAGAGCTTTCCGTAACATCAAGGACTTACCCCAGAACAGTGATCTGTAACTTTTTTTGCAGCATGACTCCTTTAAGGATCTGATAGAATGTGTAAATCTTCTTCCCAGAAAAAGCTTACATGGGTTTATACTATTTTTCATACCATTTCCAGAGAGTCATATGTGTTTTGAAAGGTGTTGGACTTTAGATTGAGACTTGTCACCTTGACTGGTCTCTTACATTGTTCCCAGCTTGGAAAGCCTATGGTTCTACCATTTGCAGGTGGCAATGTGTCTACTTAGTTCAAACAATATTTAATTCATCACAGCTCCAGTACAAGGCATGCGGTTGGAGCTTGTGTAAAGAGGGTTCCACTATTTAGTAGTCAAATGTACACGAGAAAGGCAGTGAGGGGGATTGTTAGACTGGTGCACAATAGTTCACCCTTTCTCCTTCAGCAGCCCTGGGATTTTTATCCACTAATATTTCAGTGAAATTTAACCTAACCTATTAGCAGGGCTTGTCTTGGCTCAATTCTTTTTATTTTGATTATCTCATGTTCCTTGCCTTGCCCCATCCTCTCTCTCTTTTTTTCTGACCACATTGCCTCATCCTCCTTTATCTGACTTTTTTTTTCTTATGAAGTGATGAAGTGATTAAGGCTAGTGCTTTGAAGGTGGATGACGTTAGAAAGAACTTTTCATGTGTCAGAGGTAGTACCAGGACAGAGAGAACTATAAAGAAAAATGAGACACAATCTCTGCTCAAGGAATTTATAATGTAGTTGGGAAGATAAGATATGAACACATGAAAAGTGAAATAATCATAAAAAATTAGATTTCAAGAGAGAAGATTACAGTATAAGAGGTATCTTCAAAGAGTTTGTCTGTCATATGGATAAACCTCATGGGTGATTAATGCTACAGATTTAGAATGATAAAATCATTGTGCCTGGAAAGGCTTCATGGAAGACATACATTTTGTTGCTGGGGCCAGGCCTGGAAGAATATGTATGGTATGAGTGATTGAGAAAATTCAACAGAGAAAAGGGTGAGAGGGCATTTGTCTTAGTCAATTTGTGCTGTTATAACAGAATGCCATAGACTAGCTATAAATAGGTATTTATTATATTTTTCACAATGCTGAGAGCTGGCTTCCTGGTTCACAGACACTGTCTTCTCACTGTGTCCTCACAAAGTAGAAGGGATGAGGACACGCTCTGAGGCCTCTTTTACAAAGGCACTAATCCTATTCTTTTTTAGATATCTTTTATTGATTATGCTATTGTAGTTGTCCCAATTTTTTCCCTTTTGCCATCCTCAACCCAGCACCCCTCACTCCCTCAGGCAATCCCCACACCATTGTTCATATGCATGGGTCATGCATATAAGTTCTTTAGTTACTCCGTTTCCTATACTGTACTTTATATCCTCATGGTTAAGCTGCAACTACAAATTTGTATTTCCTAATCCCCTCACCTCTTCACCCATTCCCTCACAACCTCCTCTCACCAGAAACCATCAAAACACTCTTCCTATTCATGATTCTGTCTCCATTCTTCTTGTTTGCTTAGCTTGTGTTTTTAGATTCAATTGTTGAGAGATTTGTATTTTTTTGCTATTTTATTGTTCATAGTTTTGATCTTCTTCTTTTTCTTAAGTAAGTCCTTTTAAAATTTCATATAATAATGGCTTGGTGATGATGAACTCCTTTAGTTTTTTCTTGTCTGGGAAACTCTTTATCTGCCCTTTGATTCTAAATGATACCTTTGCTGGGTAGAGTAATCTTGGTTGTAGGTCCCTCCTTTTCATGACCTTGAATATTTCTTGCCAATCCCTTCTAGACTGAAAAGTTTCTTTTGAGAAATCAGCTAACATCTTAAGGGAACTCTCCTGTAGTAATAACTTTTCTCTTGCTGTTTTTAGGATTCTCTCTTTATCTTTAACCTTTGGCATTTAAATTATGAAGTGCTTTGGAGTGGGTCTCTTTGCATCCATCTTGTTTGGGACTCTCTGTGCTTCCTGGACTTGCATGTCTATTTCCTTTCCCAAATTGGGACATTTTCTTTCATTATTTTTTCAAATAGATTTCTAATTTCTTGCTTTTTCTCTTCTCCTTCTGGCTTTCCTATGATGAGAATGTTGGGATGCTTAAAGTTGTCCCACAGGATGCTTACACTATCCTCATATTTTAAATTCTCTTTTCTTCTTGTTGTTCTGATTGGTTGTTTTTTGCTTCCTTATGTTCTAAATCATTGATTCGATTCTCGGCTTCATCCACTCTACTGTTGTTTCCCTGTAAACTGTTCTTTATTTCAGTTGGTTTATCCTTCATTCCTGACTGGATCTTTTTTATGCTGTTGAGGTCCTTGTTAAGTTCCATTAAGCAAAAACCAGTATTTTGAACTCTGCATCTGACAGATTGTATATCTCCATTTTGTTTAGTCATTTTTTCCAGAGTTTTGACCTGTTCTTTCATTTAGGCCATGTTCTTTGTCTCCTCATTTTGGCATCCTCTCTGTGTTTGTTTCTATATATTAGGTAGAGCTGCTTTGAATCCATGTCTTGGTAGTGTGGCCTAATATAGTAGGTGTCCTGTAGGGTCCAGTGGCACAGCCTCCCCTGTCACATAACCTGGGTACCTGAGGTGTGCCTTTTATGTGGGCTGAACACATGCTCCTCTTGTAGTTGAGTCTTGGTTGCTATTGACAGGTTCAGTCAGCTGCAAGGACTGGCTGTGACCAGTGACCACCACCCTCTGCCTTCTGTGGAGAATCAGTTGCAAAACCAGGATGATTTTGGTTTGTAGCTGTCCACTGGGTACCCAGGCTTTGGGTTTTCCTGGGTGGTGCATGACAAGGTCAACCCCAGCTTGTGTTCTGCCAGGGGCCACCCTGCATGAGTTATAAAGCAATCTGAGATGCCTACTATTTGTTCGAGGCTTGGAGGTTCCCAGGCAAAGCCAAACTATGAATCTAGGCTGGCTGCTGCTAGTGCCAGGCCTGGGACCACTTAGCAAATGTTATGAAGGCTGAGGGCATGCTGAGGTTGGCTGTTGCTTGTTTGAGAGGATCTGAAAAGTTGTGAAGTATAAACCAAGACCAGCCATTCATATGGAAAAGCCACTGTTAACAGCTTGGGTGAACCCATCACTTGGGTGAGACACAGTCTCTGGGGATCTCCAGGGTGAGGCAAACCATGGTAGGCAGGTACAGGGAGACTCAGATATAGCAACTGCCTGCCAGCTCTGTGGCTCTGTCAGGGGAGAGCTCAGAAAAGGACAATGGCTTCTGTCTGCCTTTCTGACTGGGAGAAAGCTGTCCACCTGCTTCCACCTTGATGCCAGACACTTCAGTTCCTCCTTGTATGTTACTGGTGCCTTTCAAGCTGCTATTTTGGTGCTGGAGCTCAGAAGAAGTGAGTCTGAGTAAGTCAGTGTGTGGGTTCTTTAAGAGGAAATGTTTGGGGCTCCAGAAGTTTCTTGCACTGATTCAACCCCTTCTGGTTTTTGTACCCAGAAATTATGGGGACTTAGCTTCCTGGCACTGGAACCCTGGGCTTGGTTGCGGGGGGACTTGTATTGGGCTGGGACTCCTTCCTCCCAAGATATCCCTCCCAAATTTTTATCTACCACACATGGATGTGGGACCAGTCCATTCTGTGTCTCCTCCTTTCCTACCAGTCTGGATGGATATGGTTTCTTTAATTTCATAATTGTGAGACTTCCACTCACCTTGGTTCTGAGTGACGGCTGTTCTATAGTTTAGTTATAATTTTGAGGTAGTTGTGCACGGAGGTGAGCTATATTTACCTATGCCTCCATCTTAATTGGAAGTCCATTAATCCCATTCTTGAGAGTTTTATCCTCATGACATAATCACCTCCCAAAGGCCCAATCTCCAAATATCACATTGAGGAATAGGTTTCAACATCCAAATATTGAGGGGACAAATTCAGTCTATAGCAATATTTTTATTTAAATTAATCTTCTCTCTTTTTCCTTCCATGGCCTGAATGGGAAGCATTGCCTCCCAATCTCTAACTCAAATCACCACTTAGAACACAATCAGTGTGGTAGGCCATATAAGATGAGGTCAATCTTTGGACAAAGGCAAAAGCACCTCTTCTGCAACTACCAGGAAATGAAAGAAGAGTCAATGTGCTCACTTTTTGGGTAAATCCAGTCATTCATTTATTCAATAAGTATTTAATAAGCACCTACTATGGGTCGGGCATTGTGCTACACTATGGGAACAAGCAGTCAACAAGACACAGGTGGATCTCACCTCTTGGAGCTTAGTGAAAGAAAGCCAGACACCAACTTAGACTGTGTACTGGGGGCTTCATGCTCAGAGGACCACTGACTATAACACTGTTGCCCTTCCTGATTCCAGGTCAATTGTATCAGGAGCTCATTCTATCAAGAGCTATTCTATTATTTAGTTGATGGTTGGTTGGTGGGGGCCGTTATGATCAGCCACTTGTCCAGGAACAGAAAATCTCTGATCCTGGAAAATGACAAATATACTGATAGAACAACAACAACAAAAAATCAAAATAGTAAGTGGAATTTCAGCATTCAGTTCAGCTTAATGAAGCTATCAGTGTGGCAAGAATACAACATAGAAATCTTCCTGAAGGTTGGGAAAGGAACATTATAGTGATTGGTGGTTTTACCAAGAATATAACTAGAAAGGAAGAATGAGTAGGGCTTTTGAAAAAATGCCAAAACCACGCAGCACAACAGAGATAAATAAAATGCCCAGTAAAGAAGCAAAATAATAAAACACTGTAATTTGGCATCTCAGCATGAAGGAGGGAAGCTGAGATTAGAAGAACGGATTAGAATTCATGAGTCATTTGTTTGGTTTTGAGCTGATGGAGCCTGGCTGGCTGGAGGGGCTGGAGCCAGTTGGTTGTGCTTCTTTCAACCCAGAGATCCCTGTAGAATGGACTTACTTTCTCATCCTTTCTCCTATAAGGCTCACCATTTTTGTTTTCAAAGCAACAGTTTTGGGCCTGGCACTGTGCTTTGTGTTCACCTGCATTATCTTTCATCTTCACAAAGCCCTGAAAGGAACATATGAGGAAACCAGAGCTCAGAGATGTGCAGTGACCTGATCTAAGGGAACTCTGCTAGTGTGAAGGACACATCGAGTCCCAGTCTTTCTGACTGTGTTTTTGGTGCCCCTCCTACTATGTATAGTCTAGCACTTCTCATGTCCTGTGGCTTCCTGTGCCCTTTGACACTTGACAAATGACCTCTGTTTGAGAGGCAAAGCAAACACCTCATAAAAGTGAGCATCAGGGAGCCAAACAACCTTGAAATATCCCTTGCTTAGGATAAATGGCAAGGACATTTTTTTAATTACCTACTTATGGGGCTGTCTCAAATCAGAGTCGGCTAAGAGTTTATTTAAGAAACAGGTAGCACCTTGTAGTGCCAGAAAGTGGGACTGTGCTTAAAACCAAACCAAAGCAAAGCAAAGCAAAGCAAACCAAACCAAAACAAACCAAACTGTACATTGATTGGGGATATATCAGAGGGAGATAGTGGTCAACTGAAAGAGCTCTCAATGGTCAAAACTGAAATAATTTGAGTCCCAAAATAAAACAGTATTGGATTATAACCCAAAGTATTACATAAATATCCAAGAGTTACAGTGATGTAAGTCAATAAATAAATGGGGGAGAAGAGACAAATGTCCTGTGCAGAAAAATTCTAAAAAAATTAATGTAGACCTTCACTTTCAAAGAGTTGGGGCATGACCTCCCACTCCTTAAATGTGGGCAGTGCATAGTGACTGCTTTTCACAGATTACAATGTGGAAAGGGAGGGAAAGAAGAGTAAACTTACAGTAGAGAAATCTGACAGATATTACCTACCTCAGCCAGTTAATCAAGGTCAACATTAGTAGTGAGTCATGTTGATAGTATGCACTCTTCATATCGTGGGAGGAAAAGGACACTTTACCTCTGTGGTCTTCCTCCCAAAGCCCCACAATCCCAATAGAAGGGCATTCTACAAAACAACTGCCCAGAGCTGCTCAAAACTGTGGCAGTCATCAAACAAAGAAAGTCTGAGAAACTGTCAGGGGCTACAGGACCCTAAGGAGACATGAGGACTAAATGTAATGTGTACTGGATGGGATTCTGGAACAGAAAAAGGACATCCAGGATATACATGCTTGGCAGTGTATTTTGTGGGGTTTTGTTTTTTGTTTGTTTTACCACTTCAGGATGATTTTTTTTTGTTGGGGCGACCCTTAAGTGCAGGATTATTCTTTGAAGCTGTTTAGTTTCTCTAAAAATGAATCTTTCAATCTTTTGTTAGGAGTGTGATTGAGGTTGGAAGAAGGACAATAGAGAAAGAAGTACATGCCTGGATGTCAGCATCGGGGAACAGAACAGGGGAGTGAGCCAGAGGTCTCACCATTCAACAGGCAGACTTCCATGGAATCCTCATTTTTGGTCCTATACTTACTCCCATCATCCTTCAGGTCTCTCTCCCTTAACTTCTCCAGAAAATATAACTTCGATGGCCTCTGGAGATGGGAAACTGGTAGTTGGCTGCTGTTTGGAGTCAGGAGGGAATCGAGGGGTCCGCTCACTCTGCCTCAGCCCTCCACCCAGTTCCTGTTTCCCCTTCATGCCTCACCTACACATCTTAGAACGTTGGGGCTTCAGCCCAAAGTCTTTCTGGGGTTCTGTGGGAGCAGCTCAATGTGTTTCTAATTACCACTCCTCTCTGAAGGGACTCTGCTGAATCAATTACATTCCTCCATTCACTTTCTATCTCTCTCAAGTTCGTCAACATTTTTAGTCCATTATTGTCTTCTTGCTCATACTCCATGTCCTCATGAATTTATATCTATTTCATTTCTTTCAGATAAGAAATGAGATAAATGCATGTTTTCAACCTGAGTATCTCACTGAGAATCTCTGAGCAATAGTTCAAGAATTTTTCTTATTTCTCATGGTGTTTCTATACGGCAGATCCCTTTATAGGTGAGGCATTTATCGCAAAAAGTGAAGTGGGCCTACATCTGCCTTCCAGGATGGAGAACTGGGCTCCACAGGCAGCTTTCTGATTCCAAAACACCAGATCCTTGAATTTTATGCTACACTGCCTTCTGTTAAAATAGAGTCCAATCTGCTTTCAGCTTAGCTTAATATCTTATGTTCTTATATAGAAAACAATATGTTTTTTCCCCATAGACAGGGTAAGCTTTGTTTATGGCTAAGGGGAGAAATACAGTTAACCTCAACATTTATTTCCTGTTGAACATGTAAAGAAAATTTTCCTATTTGAATCATATTATTAATACAGACACTTACAGAAATTTTCTGGGGAGAGCACAGAACTTTTTTCCTTTTCTCCCAGTAGGACAATCACTGCCCAGAGGATGTTTTTTTGCTTGGCTCAGAGCCAACACCTGATGTTTGTTGATTTGCTGTTTTGCTTTGCCTGTTTCTGAGTCTTAGTGTTTGCACACTCCATTTTATAGGCCTGTCTTGAGTTGGTTCTGGGAAGGCTTATTCAACTCTCACTGAAATCTGCACTTCTTTAGATGCTTTCAATTTTTAATCAGGAAATGGGTCTCAAGCAAGTCATGGTTAACAGAGAGAAACGGGTAGTGTTTTCTAATGTTTCTATTGCACTTAAGCATTTGGAAATGTTGATTCACTTAAAGTCATTTCTAAGTGAATGGTGTTTATTACACAAAAACGATCACTTTGGATGCTAAACAAGGCACAACATATTTTATGTTTTATTTCATTTAGTTCTTTTCTTTGCACCTCATTTCAGAAATAGAAATATATATAACTTTGATGTAATTGTTATTCTCTGTAAAACATTGTTTTCTGATCTTTGCTAAATAAACAGAAGGAAAGAGGCTAACCTTGATGTATAGTTTAGATACAGCAGGACAGATTTTTCTCTCCCCTCCTTTCCCCTTCTCTTCCCTCCTCCCCCCTCCTCTCCTTTCCTCTCCATTACGATCCTCCACACCTGGTGGGATGGGAACCTTTTAATTATCCATGCTGCAGTGATGCTGTGAGAGGTGATTGATATTAACACAAAGAAATCTGTCTTGTTACATTGCCCTGAAGATCAGCACTATCCTAGGCCTGTTTCTACTGAAGCTGCAAGTAGAGATGGTGGGGATGGGGGTGGGGAAGGCAGTCTCTAACCTTAACCTCCAGGTCTTGAATTGGTTTGTTTCGTCTCCCTTCAGTGGAGATGTACTTTCTCTCCACCTTTTTCTTTAACTACCCCTGTTCGCATGGAGTAGGCTGATTGGTCTGCACAAAGGCTTGGGCTGAGTCTTTCCTTATGAAGGATCAGAGGACAGTGGGCCAATGCTGGCTAAGTGCATACTCACTGGACATCCAAGGAGAATTAGCTGCTGTGGGCTCGTGTGTCAGAGAGGGAGGTTCTTGCCTTGTGTGGAGGGTGGTCGGGGTGACCCAGCCTCTGGGGGCTCCCCTCATGCGTAGCTTTCCCAGGATCAGCCCTCAGGTTCCCAAGCTGCCCCCTTACTTTTAAGCAGGCTCCAGTTCTGATCTTTCCTTCATCTTGAACATATGCAGAGCTCCTCTGCTTTCCTTCATGTCTCCCTCCGAAGGACAGAGACAGAGAAGGGTGAGGACTCATCAGGGGCTGACTCAGTGTAGACTCCAGGGTGACTTGGTGGGAAAATAAAGGGTGGATTTAAATTCTTCCTTGGCCATCCTGGGCTGTGGCCAGCCAGTGGCACTCTGTTTCTGTTTCCTTTCTGGGCTAAGCTCTATCTGCAGACCCTTCCAGGCCTTTGAGAAGTCACCGAGGGGTTAATGAGCCAAGAGCACAAGTCCTCCTTCCAGCCACCCTGCATCCATCTTGCAGGCCCACATATTTCTCTCTTTCATTCTATAAGCCCTTGGGGTTTGGCCCGCTTGTCTATCATTTCCAAATTCTCCCTCTCCTGGAGCTGCCCTCAAAGCAGGCTGCATCTTTTCCATCAACCCTATTTCCATGTTCTCACTAAAATATGTGCACAATGTTTTTCATTTTTAAGGGCTTTTTACTGTTAGTCTTTCTGGGAAAATGACACAGGTTAACATACATTCAGATAGGAACACAGACATAATAAATAATGGTTGAATGTTGTTCTGAGTTTTGCCCTAAGATTCAGATGGCCTGGTTGTCTTCTAGTCATCCCTTCTCCAAGCCCTTCCGCTAGGCAGCATTGTGATAGATAATCCTCTGGATTTGCTGTGGTGACTGTTCCATCCAGCCTTCTCCAGGGTAGGTGCTGAACTGAACTTCTTAGATTTTAGCTACTTTTAGCTTGGTATCACTTCTGGGATTGCCAGTCACCTTTCCTGACAATAACAGGGCTCCCTGGGGAAGACTCTTCCTGTTGGATCCCTTCAGGCCACCTTTCCCAGATCTGGAAGGCCCACTGTTGTCTCTTGGTGGTTCCTGTGGCATCGCTTCTGGACATCCTCTCCTGGGCCGCAGCCCTCTTCTCCCTTCCCAGTTTGGTTTGTGTCGAACAGAGCCATGGACAAGTTGTTCATGCTTTTTCAGATCTTAGGTGAATGAGTTCTACTCTTTAGCTATTGCTTTATAACATTTTTGGGGGGCCCAGAAGGGTTTATGAATAATCATTGTTGCAAGTGCCCTCAAAACAGAGATAAGGGAACCTAACGGTTAGTTGGCTCTGGAGTCCGATCACCTGGCTTGTGGCCAGGCTCCACCATGCAGCAGTTATGTGACTTTTAGAAATGTAATTAGCTTCCTAATGTGGAGAAAGTAACATACCAACATATATGGTTGTCGAGAAGATTAAATACCAAGTTCTCAGAATAAGACCTGGTTTATGGAAGGTGCTTGATTAATGTTGGCTGTGATTACTCCCTCTTTAGAGGCAGGGAAGCTGAGACCTGCAGAATTCAGGTTACTGACTCAAGGTCACCCAGTTGGGAAGTGAAGGAGCTGAGCTCCAAACCGACAAAGGGCCCTCTCTCTTAGCCACTGTGCGGTACTAGACAATGGTATGTGCCAGTATCTCCCAAGGCCTGGCCTACTATAGGCCCCTGTGATAGCTCCCATGTGGCATTCTGGCTTTTTTGCATGTCCTCTTAGCACCGTGTTGGTCAGGCTTTAGAGTGACTGTGTCCAGCTTGCCCTAATGACAGAGCCCACTGGACATGCAGTGCCCACTGAACCACCCAGTCCTCTCTGGCTGATCACTCCCTCACACACATCCTTTGTTCTCAGTGATTCATCATCCAGGTACCTCTCTTGCCCTCAGAGGAATGTTTTTTCATAAAACTAAGATGCCTGAAACACATAGAACAATAACTGATATTATTTCATCCAAGGGAAGTGTAGTTCCCTTGCACAGGTATGGGCAAACCAGTTCAGATGCAAAAGACAGTCATCTTGGGCTTTTATCCAAAACTCAAACAGAGCACACAGGCATTCATTTATTTTTAGCTTTCAGAGTGTTCAGGAAACAACGTTCCAGTTTTCCATAGCCTTGACTGTTCGGGCTTTATCCAGGTTCATAAGAAAATGTTTTGAAAGACCACAAGAAAGTCCTAGTTAGGGGAGAAAGCGCTGAGAGGAAGGCGTGGGGGAGAAGGATCTTTTCTTGATGACGAGCAGGAAGGATAGAAGACCTTGGAACCTAGCCGGCCTTGTCATATTTCTGGCCCCATTGTACAGCCTCAGGTGGTTTGGCTAAATGTCAGAATGTGGGGGCATTTCTTTGAATCAAGCTTTATTGTATAGGGAACATATAGGAGAAATTCCATTTTAATGAATTTCAAAAGTATAATTTTTTTTTGTTTGAGAATTCTAGCATTTTGCTAGAAAGGCCGTATGGAAACAAGTAGGAACACTGACCCTGGAGGCAGGAAACCTGGGTTCCTGTGTGGGCAAGTCCCTGAACTCCCAGGCTGGGGCAGGTGGGTGGCTGGGCCTGTGTGCCATGAACTGAAACTATCTTGTTTCAAGGACACCTATGCCAGGAACGAGAGTCAGCTACAATTTAATAACGTGGAATTCCTTACTGATGCTTTATGAGGAACCCTTTCAGAGTGGGCAAAACAAGATAGCCTGATGGATAGATACATGGACAGATATGTGACAAATATGTGATGGGCCCTTTCCATTTCAGACACAACTTTAGTCAAATGCATTTGATGAGAGGGTGCGATGGCTACATTGATCTTTTAGATGGGGAACCATTGCTATAGAGGACACAAAGGGTAAAATGTATTTTTGTTTTTAAAAAAGCTTTTTAGCACAATGGTTTATGATATTTACAAAATGGAAATTGGAAAGCTTTTTAAAAAGGATGTGTAATGCAGGATTATTTTTTCATTTCTAAAAATTTTTTATTATGGAAATTTCAAACATATGCACAAAAATAGAAATAGTAAAAGGAACTCCTGCTGTGGATTGAATGGCAGCGTGCCCCTCACCCCCAGACTCCAATCCCTGTGACAGTGTTTGGAGGTGGAGCCTTTGGGAGTTGATTAGCTCATGAAGGTAGAGCCACATGATGAAATTAACACTTCTAAGAAGAGAAAGGAGAGAGCTTGCTTTCTCTTTCTCTCTACCATGTGAGGACATAATGAAAAGACAGTGAATGCCAACCAAGAATAGGGCTCTCCCTAGACACTCAATCTGGCAGCACCTTGATCTTGAACATCCAGCCTCCATAACTGTGAGAAATAAATGTTTGTTGTTTAAGCCACTCAATCAATGGTATCTTATTATAGCAGCTTGAACTAAGATAACCCCTTGTACCCATTTCCAGTTACAACAATTAAGATCTCTTGGCCAATCTTATTTCCTCTTTTCTCCCTCACACTTGTTCCTCCATTTGATATTGTAGCAAATTTATTGTATACTTTTATCCATAAATTTTTCAATACATTTTCTAAAAGATAAGGACTCTTGTTCTCTAACATTTTGTTAGGAAAAATTTCAAGTATACAGCAAAATTGAAACCTGTATACTCAACTGCCTAGATTCTACTGTTAATGTTTTGCTATCCGTACTTTGTCACATATCTGTCCATCTATCTATCCATCAAGCTATCTTGTTTTGTTTTTGGTGCATTTCAAAGTAACTTGCAGAGATCTATACTCTTCCCTTTACATGCTTCAATGTGCAAATCATTAGCCAGCGTTTAATACTCTGTTTTTAACCCATTAGATATAATATTCACATCAATGAAATATACAAATCTGATATGCACATTTGCTGCATTTTACAAATGTAATCCAACTACCTCCCCATCAGGAAAATAACCATCAAGCCTATAGATATAGATGCAGAAAATCCCCACCAACACCCCCACCTCATTCTTACGTTTTCCACCACAGATTAGTTAAAACAGTATTTTTGAGGATTATTCTTGTCTGCCATAACAGAAAATTAACATGATATTTGCTTTCTCGAGAAAGATTGATTTGTTTTTCCCACCAGATGTCTTGGGTTTTAGAGTGCTTCCCAAGCCTGGTAAGGGGCTTCAGATTTCCAGGCTCATTCTCCTGTGTGGTCTTTGTAAGATTTTGTTTGAGCAAAGGGATCTATTGCTAAGGAAGTTTGGGAACCAGTGCAGGTCTTTTCGTCTTTAAGTTTATGGGCATTGGCAACCATATTTGGCCACAGCTTTTCCTGAGAAGCTGTCCACTTAGTAGTGCCCAGAATTAGCCTACTCACGAGAGCCATCCACCCAATCTTTCCCTTGCAAAGAAGTCCCAGGGCTTTGAAGGGTCCTTGGAAGTATAGCCAGGAGGTATTCAATTATTTTCTTATTCTCATCTCCAACCAGTAAGAGTCAAAACAGAAAAACCTTCCTCAAATAATAATCAAAAAGTGTTTTGGACCCTGTCTTTCTTCAAAATACCTGAGTACTTTGTAATCTGGATGGCAGTGGACATTCCTTGTCCCCTGAAATTCAGAAGAAATCGGATTGAATGACAATGCCATCAGAAGTGCAGGAGCCACCTCTGTCCCTGAAGACTTTTCTTGGCATCCTGGAGTGAGGTTTGTTTTCCTTGTCACTTGTCCTGAGCTCCTACATCTGCAGTGTCTTAGCCGCCTCCCCCATCTTATGCATGTTTTCTTTTGGGTTCCACGTCAACACTAAAGAGCTGTTTTAGCCCCTTTACTTACATTCCCACTAAAACTTACTCTCATAATAATTTTTTGGTGTATAGCAGACATTTCTAAGGGTTTAAGAGTTTTGAGGTTTACATCAAGAAATGCAAAAATCTTTTAAACTTTTAATTCCAGAGATTCCCATTTCTAAAGAATCTTTTATCTACTTGCTCAGCTGTGCATTCTGTTCTTTCCCTTCTTCCTGAAACTCCTGTTTGTTTTTAATGCAGAACAGTTTTATTTTCTCTTTTTTTCCTTTGCTGTCCTCCAAATGGCCTTCACCCAGCAGACTTCTCAAGGCTATTTTATTTTCCTCATTACTTCTGCAAGAGAAAGTATAGTGCCAGTTTTAGGCATGACACTAAACCTTTCAGACTCTATAGTCTCATTTGTAAAATGAAAATGAAGATAATGCCAGCCTTAGTGAGGATGAAATGTGATAATATATGTGAAAGCATCTGGTATACTAACATGTGTTTGTGCAAACAACCTAGATGTCCATCAGTGCATGAGTGGATAAAGAAAATGTAGTACATAAATATCATGTAATATTATTTACCACAAAATCAGTGGCAGAGCTGGAATTTGAACAAAACTTTGGGTCTAAAACCCTATGTCAACAATTGAGGGTAATATTAGCCAATCTGTGTTAAAGTCTTAAAGACTCTTTTCCCTCTTTCGGACTCCCTGTGCTGTATACCGCTGATTTGGGGGGATGATGTCCTGACTCATATATTTTTGCTTCATTGCTGCGCACTCTCAATTCATCCCCGTGGGCGGCTCTCCTGAATGATATCCTGCTTTAAGCCTGCTTATGCCATTGAGCAGGGTGGGTGACACTGAGATGAATAGCTAAAGCGGGGATTTTCAGCTGAAAAGTCCTGAGGTAGAATAAGGGCTCAAGAGCCCATGTGAAAACTGGCGTTGTGAGGGCAAAGCAATGGTGGGTAATCTGAGAAGCTGGGTGTTAATAGAGCAGAGCTTCTGCCAAAGCAGGCAGAGAGAGAGAGAGAGAGAGAGAGAGGGAGAGAGGGAGAGAAAGAGAGAGAGAGGCTGCTTTAGGCACTGTTCTGGTCCAGCCCGGGTCCCTAGTAGATGTACTGGGTGTCTGTGCCTCTTGTCAGAAGGTTCTAGCTGAAAGAAAGGAGAGTCTATGTGTTAAAGGACAGACACAGATAAGGGTCTTACAGCAAGTGCTCAGGAATGTTATATTGTCTTATCTCCTTTGAGGTTTTTCTTTGATTCCTACTTGTCAGGACAGGGCTATGGGCCCAAGAAGAACAAGAGAAAATAAGGCAACTAAAAATAGAGGAGTTGCTGGGGGAGGGCTGGAGATGAAATACAGTTGGTGGCCCCTTTTCCCTCCCCCCCACTCTCCTTCCCTTCTTCCCTTTGTCCCTACCTCCTGCAAATTGAATGCCTACTGTGTGCCCAACCCAGATGCTGGAGGTACAGTGCTGCATAAAATAGAAGGGATCTATGGGCCCTACATTCTAATGGGAAAGACAGATGGAAAATCAGTAAACAAAGAAGTAAACATGAAGAAATAAAACCAGGATGTGGCAGAGATGGACTGAGATGGGCTTGCAGGTGCACACTTACCCAAGTCTTCCCTGAGGTCAATCACACAGGGCCGCGCTCTCGGTGTAATGCTCTGCTGTCACCATCCTGAAATCCTTAGTATGTTTTTTAACATGGGGCTTTGCATTTTCATCTTGCCTTGTGCCCGGTCCTGCCTAAGCGGGTAAGGGGTAACGGGACAGAGCAACCTGGACATGCTGAAGCATGAATCGCCCCATACACACAATTATTTTTAATGCAGCAGTTGGTAAATGATGAAGTAGAGGGGTTTGTAGAATTTCTTTCTTTGTGGAGTTTTAAAAATGACATAAGTCTTGCTCTTCTGTGGTGTGTTAATGTGTTATTCTGCCTAATGGCAAGGACCCGGGCATTATTCTTGAGGGACCTGTCTACCAATCCTTTCTAAGTATGGAGAACTTCAAGAAGGCAGGGAATCCATGTGGCACTGGATTTTTTCTTTTCTAGTTGTTACATAAAAGTTTTATGAAGAAATCATATTTTACTCTTTTTACAGCCTGCATTGAACTTCACAAAAACTCTTCAGTGAGGGGTTGAAATGATCTCAAGAGCCGCAAGGAAGTCTCCCCACCCCAGTGCACCTAGCCTGTTCCTTCAGGGCACAGGCACCTACCAGGGCTGCTCTACACGGCTGTCCGGGAAAGGCTGAAAGCATTTCTGAAGACAGACCCATATTGAAAAATAAGTTCACAATGAGGTCGATTCTGCCTTTCAAGAATTGTCTTGGTAAAAAGAAACCATCTGGTTTTCCAAAAATACTAAAATGGTTGTTTGTTTGCCATGATGAGGGATATAATATATTCCTTCTAGAAACAGAAATCCTAGTTGCTTTTGCACATTGCATTTCAAACAAGCAATTCCAAGAATAACAGGTGTGGGTTATTAAATGTTAACTTTAATCTGAGGTGGGTCAGACCAATGTTTCAGTAAGTTGCCCTTGTCATTATTTTAGGGGCAATGCAGAAGAGTGAAGAGATTTTTGTAAGTGCTTGCTCATACTAGGTTAGGTGTTTTCTTGGCCAATGAAACAAAGTCTTTACTGACTTTCTTACCTTTAGAGAGATTTTCTTCCACATTGTTTTGTGTGCATTATGTGTGCAGGTACTTCTTATTTTTCCACTAGTTGTTTTCTTTGGGGGGGGGGTTGTTGTTTTTATTTTTCTTCATCTAGGTAGATTTGAAGTACATACCATGATGGAAGAAAAATTACCAGACAGAGGTTGAGGGGAAGCAGCTACAGACAATTACAGAAATCATGTTAGGAAAAAAAAATTATGTCTTCAAGAAACTCCACCTCTTATCTGGGTGGAGAAACAATTAGAGAACAATAAGAGACAGTATATAATCAAGTGCTAAATTGTGCAGTACGGATAATGAGTGCTATAGGGATTCAGAGAAAGGGAGCATAAGACTATAGAACAATTCACAGCGTTTTGTGCCGACAGACAATCCCACTGCCAGGGAGAGATGTCTGCCTTTTCTTTGAGAGTTGATTGTGATGTTCATAGGGCCCACTTTGTGAATCTATCATTAATGGGCAAGATCAGGTCTTTTGTATGTTCGATTGCATGTTGGTTATGATAGAGCCTGGACAAATGGGATATAGAAACCAATAACTTAGAGTGAGTCTTCCCATCCGGGCGAGCATGCCGCCAGGATGGTCTCTGCATGACAAGCACCCACTCCAGTCTCCCTGACAACAATTTCTGCAGAGTTGAAAGCCATTAAGGGGTGGATCTCTCCAGTGATAGCTTACACTTTCCAAGGGATAAATTTTTCTGCTACAGATGTTGGCAGCTGAATTTCAGTTCCCCTTGCCTCTCACCCTTCACACTTTTCACAGAGCAGCTCAAAGGCTAGTAGCAGCTGATGTGGATGGTAAATATTTCTGGTAGAATGTGAGGTGGTTGGTGGAAATCTCTCCTGATTTATAATGAGACAGCACCTTCTTGGTGTGAAGGGTTAAAATCAGTCGGGCTATGAATGTTTGTAGCTCTCAGCTCTTCCCCAGGAAGTGTGATACCTGGAGAATTTGAAAGATCCTGACATACCCGTACATCCTAAAAGGGAAATTCTCAACCAGGTAAATAGGAACCATTTTCTCTGACGGATGGAGGTGAGAACAAAAAGCTGCGGGAGAGTTGAACCAACCTGAACAATCAGTTTGAATCTATATTCAGTTCCAGCTCCAGTCAAAGAATGTTGATGAATTAAGACCTGTTTAGCCTGTCTGTCAGCAGGATGTTAAACTTCCTCATCACCTGTCATCGACACCAATTCGGTTGAACACATTTGTCAAACATGGTCTGTATTACACGTGACCTCAAAAGATGCCACCCTCCCTTTTGCTTTGGTTTGCTCCTTTTCTTTACTCAATGTGGAGCAAGCACATGGATGCGTTACTACAATCAGACTTTAATGTGCTTTAAAAAAACAACAAAACTTCTTTTTGTAAGGAATTATTTTCTACCTCAATAGGTAAAAAAAATGTGACTGGAGAAAGAATATTTCATATTTACTGTCCAAACAACACTTTTTTTAAAAAAAAAATAAAGGCCTGAATTTAGTCATTGAGTGGAATTAGGCTTTGAAATAGCATCTTGCGATCCTGACATCCCTGCCTCACCCCGTTTGGCAATGACTTGAAGATCATTAGCTGGCAATTGATGACGATAAGGAGAGCTAATATTTCTTGAGCCCTCACTTTAATGTACAGATACTATGGCTTGTCATAATACTCACAACCATTATGTTCCCCATTTTATTGGTTCAGAAGTAAGTCATAAAGGATAGTAACTTGCCCCAAGTACAATAGCTAGAGAAAGTAGTAGAAGTAGGCTCCCTCTCATGCAATTTAAAGACACATCCATGCACTTGACTGCCATGACGTTCCAATGCAACATGGTTTTGTTTGGCAGGCTTTAATGCTCTGTAGAAAAATCTCTTGTAAACCTGAATAGAGTTGGGAGCGTAAACAATCAGGCCCAGAAATCCATGGGCAATGGAAGTTGCTTCTGTGTGAGCCATGTTGATTAAGCAATGCCTTGGTTGTTTTTTGAGATGGACGTATTAGGGGGTCTGCTTGCCTTTATAGTGAATGCATGGTCTGAATTTTCTATCCCCCAAGAATTTGAGCAGCTTATAGCTGGTTAAGGTGATAGACCCCTAAATTTTGCACTTACCGCACGATGGAAGGTGGATCAAGGAACCTCCCTGTGAGAGAAAAAAGACAAAGTTGAAGATTTTTCCAAAGGAGTTGATTAAATATAAATGTAGGCTGGATAACTACTTCTAATCACTTATTTGGGGCCAGTGAAGTCACTTGTTTGATTCTGTTTACACCGTTAAAGAAGGTTATTCCCAGGTCAGCCAATCAAAGCCTGCCACATACTTGAACAACACCACCATTATGGTAAAGTCAGATTATCTCAGTTATTATCTTACTTGCTAAATTTGCATTGGTTCTTCCCACATATGCCCATAACACCTCATTTTCCCTGTAAGCATATGTAGCAACTTTTCATATTCCATAAGCAAAAACAATTAAGTATTGATTTTCCTTCAGTGAGTGTATCCCAGAGATTTTCCTCAAAGCTTCAAGTAAAAACAGTAGAAATATTATTAAACATAGCATATTTCTGGAAGGATCACTACTGATTTTTATTAGATACATAAGTTGAATTCCTTTAAGCCCATTTTTATTGTTCTTACAGGATTGGATCTGTCAAGTGTTTGCTTTCACGACTTGTAAATGACTTGCATGGTATGACAGGAATGGGTGTGAAACTCATTTCTAAAGAACTTGTCTTAACATTAATGGTCTAGCCACACCCTACAGAGATTGATGATCTAGGTAGTCTTGTAACAGCTGAAGTGAAAAACTAGCTAAAAAGAAAGCTCACGCTTCCTTACAAGTGAAATGGCCAATTAGCTGGGGTGAAAAGGAAAAGTCTAAGTGCTTATTTCACTAACTTATCATTTTCAAGTCATTATCAGGACAAGCAGAACTCACTCCAGTCTGAGTTTTGATGAATGGGAGTTGTCCTTGCAATTACTTGGTTTTATGCGGGTTGTCCAGGACACCTGAGGGTTTGTATCAGTATCAGTTAGAACCAGCATCTGATGGAACACATCAAGACCAACTCTAAATCCATTCCTTTATTTGGGGCCCCTCCTGTCCTGAATGATAATGGATAACTTTCCAAACTTGTTGGGACCATGCTGTCAATAAAAATGTCACTAGCAGGAAGGAGTATCTCATGAAGACCTCAGTGCTGCCTCATTTGTGAAGAAAGTTGCTAAATACCTTGGAAAAGATACCTGTCAGGTACTGGTTTTCTTACAACAAATGAGAGCTCCCCCTGGGTGTTTTCCACTACCTGCCTTTTACTTCCATCGAAGACTTGCCAAGGAAACTTATATAAAGGCATAAATCACTCTTGTTTGGCTATGTTTTCTTGTCTCTGGGACTGAAGGAAGTATTCAGCTTGAAGCTTGGAGAAATTCCCAGTTGATGCCAAAAAGCAAGCAACCAATTCAAACTGTTGGTAAAGTGTAGGACATGGGGAAGAATGGTGGTTAGATTTCTTACCTCATGCTTTGGATTAAACTCTACTTTTATTTGCCAAATGTAAAATTATATCCCATGCCCCAGTCTGTGCAGTCATTAAAAATTTTTTTTTCATTTATTGATTTGAGAGAGAAAGAGAAACATAGATTTGTTGTTCTACTTATTTGTAGATTCTTGTATGTGCCCTGATCAGGGATCAAACCTGCAACCTTGGCTCATCAGGATGATGCTCCAACCAACTGAGCTACCTGACCAGGGCCTGTGTATTCATTTTTGAACTTCTCATACACTCAGTATCTCTTCCTATTATGCTATTTTTCTGGGCCTACACTGAACCAAATCTGTGAGCCATTCAATACACATTTATTGGATACCAATTAGGTGCAAGGTACTGTGGAGGGCTGAAGATGGCTGACGAATACTTCTACGTGCCTACTTGTGAAGTAGGATCTTTGGCCTTTCCCCTTGACTCTGGGCAGGCTTTGGGACTGCTTTGACCAATAGACTGTGGCAGAAGTGTTGCTGTGCCTGTTTCAGAGCCCAGGCCTCAGGAAGGCGGCAACTTTCACTCTTCTTATCTTGAAGCACTCTCTCTCTGAGCTCTGAGCTGCCATGCAGGAAGTCCCTGCTGCCCTGAGGCTCCTGTCCTGGGGAGACCACAAATAGGCACTCTGGCCACAATCCCAGCTGAGCCCAGGTTCCAGACCTGTGGATGAAGCTGTTTTGGACATTTCAGACAAGCCCACCTGACAGCTGAATACATCACTGTGTGGAGAGAAGGCTTACCTATCTGAGCCTAGCCCAAATTCCCAATCCACAAAATGATAATGTATAATGATTGTTGTTTTAAGCCACCCAACAAACCAATGTCAGAATAAATTTTTTGCTAAAATTTGAACTCTAATGCTGCTTTGAAAAATTGAAGTGACAATTAAGCTTATGTGGGTACGGAACTGGCACATAGTAAACACTCAGCAAGGGGGAGCTTTTGTGTTACTCTACTATCCCAACTATTCTCCTTGTTCTTTGCTTCTCCCCTTGGTTCCATGTTCCACATCACTGTCAGAATCAACTTCCCAAAGCACAGTCATATGTTTAACATGGCAGATACTGCTAATTGTCCCTGCAATAACAAATCTTGTCTCCTTCCTCAGTAACAGAATCTTTGAATATTATTTGGGTATATGGAGACATGGACTAAAGACTACATTTCCCAGCCATCCATGCAGTTGTGTGGGTGGGGCCATACAACTAAGTGTTGGCTGTTGGCTAAAGGTAGGTAAAGAGAAGTGTTTGTATTACTTCCAGGAAGCATCCATCAAGAGAGAGCCACACCTTTATCCTTTGTTTTGCCTGGAGTATAAATATGTTGCCTGGAGCCCATTCGCCACCTTAGACAAGGCCAGCAGGGGTCACATCCTTAGTGTGTCAGGAATAAACCTAGGAGAAGTGTGGGATCCTGACTCATCTGTGCAACTGCCTTAGCAGCCTGGATTCTCATGTCTAGATATTTACATAAAAGAAGAAAAACCTTGTAGATTTAATCTCATCTTCTAAAATTTTTATCAAACGTAGTCTGCCTAATTTTGACTAAAACACCTATTACATATTAAGTGCAGACTATACAGATGATTAGAATGAGGCTTCTGCTCTTTAAAGAATTGAGTCTTTAGGGGGAGATATGAATGAACAGAACAATAAAGGACTATAAAGCAGATGGAACAAATATTTATTTCATACCTTCTGTGTCCCAGGGTCACCTTTCATT
Organism: Pteronotus mesoamericanus; assembly: GCF_021234165.1. Lineage (NCBI taxonomy): Eukaryota > Metazoa > Chordata > Mammalia > Chiroptera > Mormoopidae > Pteronotus > Pteronotus mesoamericanus. Next base: position 34,169,034 of record NW_026555325.1, on the reverse strand, counting down.
CTTCATCTCACCTGGTCTCCCTGGTGGTCCTGTAACCACAATGATTGATGATGCATTTTAGAAAAGAGGAAGATTCAGAAAGCTGAAGTCTTTTGCTTAGGATCATGCTAGTAGGAGGTGAACCGTAAGCCTACACTCCTCTCCTCTGGCTCCGTCACTATTTCTGCCACATCACATTGCAATAAGGAGGCTGTTATTGAGGTTCAGTCAGTGAGGTGACTGTACATTGAACTTTGAAAAATGAGTAGACATATGAAAGACACTGATGAGAAGGGACTTCTAGAAGGAAAGGACAGAAAAAGCAGAAGTGTTATAGCATGGGCGGGATATTTTGGTAACATGGCAAATCCTACGGGGCAGCTAGAAAACTGGGTGGGGTCTGATGATGAAGTGCTCTGAACTCAAACTTTCTCTGCTTTTGCACCATGCTTAATGAATTCCTCTTATTCTTGTGTGTGCTTTGATATTTTTTTCTCCCATATACAATGACAGTTGCAGTAACTCCTGGTATCAATCAGGACCTGAGGGCTAGCTGCTATCACGACACTGCCCAAATCCAGATTGCTTAACACAGCAAAGGTTAATTTCTTGCTACTGCAAAGCCTAAAACAGTTGTCAGGGGAGCAAGAGTGTGTGTGTGTCATAGAGGGGAAGGGGTTTCTAGTATAAGCAGTGACTCAGTTTACTTTGACAATATTTCATTTATGGCCCCACAATAATCCGAGGCCTCCTTGGAATTCTTGTGGGATTCTTTGCATTCAGCTGGCTGATAGGCAATGAGAAAGTGTAGAGAGACTACATAGTATTTCCTGATTTGGCCTGAAAAGTGATGTCCTTCACTTCTGTCCAATCCCATTGACCAGGCTGAGTAACACAGTCCCAACCCAACTGCAAGGAAGAAAAAAATGGAGTTAGAGGCTTACAGCTAGTCTCAGTCACACCGCTTGAATTTCTTCAAGAAGGTACCTCGAGATAGGAGTTTAATGAAATAATATATATCAAAGGACTTTTTAAAACTCTTGACTTATAATTTATATCAGGTTTATATTCCATCATGTATACATGTCCAAATCCTACTTATTTTCAAATGTCACCTTCGCCATGAAGCCATTTTGCGTTCCACCCTCTTTCTTACTTCCCACACCTCGCTAGTTGATTGTCTTCTAACATTTCATTGCATTATTTGAGCCTTTTAATTTGCTTTGTACATCCTTTATCTTAAAGAGTGTCTTTAAGTGGAACAGTGTCTTGCATATACGGGGTGGGACAAAAGTAGGTTCATAGTTGTGAGTATGCCGAACAGTTTATTCTTGTGTTATTGTCTATTAATCATTGTATTGTTTTCCATATGAACTGTAAACCTACTTTTGCTCCAAACTGTATAGTATGCAAGTTTTGGTAAATGATTAATATATTAGAATTAAAAGAGTAATGAAAAAATTTATCCCCTACGGTAACTGACAAACTGGCATATCCCTCTCCCTCCAAAACATACTTGAGTCTCTCATTATTTTTCTCCCAACTTGCTTTATAAAAATGTCATAATGTTGAACCAAGCACGAAAATGAAAATCAAAATTACACAAATTGATCATAAACATTGGTTGGTTTATTATGTATCTAGCCAAGAGGCACAGTAGGGATTGTATGCAACGATGCCTGTGATCAACTCTGAATAGACATCTCTCATTGGCTTTGTTTTTCTCTTACTACCAGTCTCCTGGCTTCTTGAGGGATTAGGAGGGAGAGCCTAGGTTGTTTATAATAAAGACTTCATAAGGGGCTTTGGAACTAGTGGTAACTGGGGTTCTGTTGCCTACCTCGATGGAGCTCCTGAGGCGGTAAGGAGAGGATGCTGTCAGAAGGAAGACTTTCCTTGATTTTGTGGTCAATTATGGTAGGTTTTGAATGCTCATGGCAAAATATAATTCACTTCTCACTACACAGACCTAATTGTATATTCTGGTCTTAAGAAATCCAACATAGATTCTGGTGTACTCATATTGTTCTATTTCTACATGAAAGATAAATTAGGTAAAAAAAAATTTCACTTTCAAAAAATCACTTTACCAAAGGATTTACGGTATGGTTTGTTAAAAACAAGATCATCTTTTGTACTTAGAGTGTTATTCTCTTTACAAATACTCAGTTCAAACTATAGCATTTTGAGAACTCTTGTATCACATAAACTCTTTCACTTACTTGGGGTAGGTACTGGTTGTGCTTTGGAAGGGAGCAAGTCTGACTTCCAGTCCACCTCTAATTCTTCATGGTTTTAAATAAAATCATTGGCCCCACTTACTCTTTTCAATTTTATTTTCCTATTAGGTCAGAGCATGGCTCAGACGGATGTGCTGGAGGAAATGCACCAGGCAATTCTGACCAGGGTGCAATCAGTCACTGTTAATGCTCATAAGTATCAAAGCTACCTGAAGAAATACAGCTACTTATAAATGGGCAATAAAGTTGAATTCATGAAGCAGTTCCTTCTCCATGGGCAATTTCTTGGTGCTGAAGAACTAGAATTGCATACAGACTATGAGTGTCAGAACTCCACATTGCAGTTAACACACTTTAAAGAACAGGTATTGAATTTTAGTTGAGTCGAGCATCATCTTTTTCAATTCCAGGGACAGCTTGTTAAATAATAAAATACTTTGATATATAAAGCTCTTGTCTTTGAGAGAGCTTTTTTTTTCTTCAAAATCAACATCTATGAAATACTATGTGAAGAAGTTGACAACTTTAAAAACCAGAGGATATTGAGTGGCGAGCTTCAAATTGATGTTAAACCTTTTAAAAATCACTGGTAAATGCTATAAAAAATAGGATATGATATTTAGGGAGCATCTGCTTAACCATGTAACCTGCAGATAGTATAATTTGAATCTGGTTGATTATGAGAGGAAATTAAAATAACACAAATCATTTGATGAAACCATCCTCATAGAATTCTAATTTAACTCAAATAATAAGTATTTTAATGGTTCTCTTGTGTGCTTATTTTTAGTCTCTTATTCTCTAAGTTATGAGAGTTGCTTTCATGCATGTGAAATGCAATTCTCTTCTTGTAAAAACTTGACACAATGCTTATCCCTTTGATTTGATTGCATTTGCGTGTTCATTAATATAATTGAAACATGTAGCTTCCCCCAAGTTTTCACAGGCTTATTCTTAATTAACTGTTGGCACTTTCTCACATTACATGTTAGTATAACTGAGTTAGGTCAATTTATTTATGAAATAGGAGAGAGTTCAGCACAGGAAGGGAAGGAAAGGGAAGGTTCAGCCCAGTCAGTACTGATTTATATGGACTCAAGTGATACGGACTCAAGAGAGAGGGATCCTCCAAAAGGTAGTAGATAACACTCCTTATCTGCTGGGCCTCAAACTGCAGATCAAAGGAGATTCATGATGTCCTACATATGTTCTGTGTATTTCCAGGGTATTTTTATAGATTCATAGTTGTGATGTAGTAGAAAGATCTATGAACTTGGAAGGAGAAAATAGAGGTTCCAGCCTTTATGTAGCCACTTTTGAGTGCTGTGATCTTACACAAGTGAGTTAATCTGAGTGTATTTCTTCAGAGGGCTGTGGTAGGGTTTTAAATGCAATAATTATGCAGTTAATCAGCATGTTTGTTGCACAAATACATGACTTTTTTGGGGGGGGCATCAAAGATAGGAAACAAAATGCATGAAGGAAGTGGTCAATAAAATAGACAAAGGAGGCCCTGGCTGGGTGACCTTGTTAGGTAGAGCATTGTCCCGAAATGCCAACGTTGTGGGTTTGGTCCCTAGTTAGGGCACATACAAAAATTAACCAAAGGATATTTAAATAGAGATTACATTTCAAATCAAGACTTTTAAAGTCCTATTTTTTTTATCTGTTAAGAATAATGTGAGGATATCAGACTAAAAAGAATATGAGAACCCCCTACTTTTATTTTTGCTTCTTGCATATTATACTTGATTTTCCATGTGATAGAACTGGATTGGTTATATGAACAAAATGAATGAGATGAATTCATAGCAGTCAGGGAAATTTTCTTTTTAAAAACTCCAGTGTTTATTTTTATGGCATTAAATGAAAATAATTTGGTTGACAAATTAGGCAGTCACCCATTTTTCTTAATAGCTGTACTCCTTTCTATTTTATATTGTTGTCCCATTATATATGTATATGCTTCTGAGAGGGGTCAACTCAAACAAGTGATAAGATGGAAGCTGTCTCTGCCCTCATCCGTACAGAGGGATGGATCTCTCCGGGTTGCTGAGAAAGCCGCACAATCAGAGCGATGATAGGTCACAGGGATTCTGAGGTCAAGGATAAAATGGTGCCCCATGTCAGGACTGGGCTTGTCCAAGGAAAGCCTCAGTGTCACAAAGTCAGGTCACTCTGTGAACTAGTTTTTCCTGAACAGTAAGTAACCACGTCCTTATGTACATCTGAAATTGTTGAAAATCTTTATTGGAATCAGCTGACACATTTGGAGGCACTGTGCTCACCAAGGAGGTTTTGTGAAATATCAAGCATAAAAAGCTGAGCTTTCTGTCAGGTGGTTTCACCCCTACCCTGAGCTTTCTGTCAGGTGGTTTCACCCCTACCCTAGAAAGCTTCATGAGACTGACGATTTTTTCACACAGATAAGTTACAGATAAAACAAGTGTTGAATTCAGCTAAGTAATCTGTTTTGGGTCTTACAATACTAAACTATCTGTTTGTTTCATATTTTACCTGTTTTGGTAGCTTGCAGACAAAGTATAAATTAGATAAATTAGACTCCTTACTATATGTATATCACAAAAAAAGAAATCTCTCCTTTTGTTTAAAATTAGTTAGAATATACAATTAAAAGTGTGTTTTGAGATTTGCCTCTAAACTGTGGCATAGAGCATTTGAAGGGGATTTGAGAAGGAGGCTTGCTAAAAGTTGCAGGAGAAAATTGATATTTATGCAAATTTCTTATAAAATTATTCTAAATATAATTAATTTAGAATCGATTATATTTATATTTGTTAATAGTTATTATTAATAATTAATAGAAAACCACTCACTTCACATTGTTGGTCCTTCTAACTACCACCACACTTTTTCTCACGTCATTTTTCTCAAATAAATGTCCCACATATAGTTCATTGAATTGAGCATTTATCCTGGAGAAAAACGCCCAGAGGAAGGGAGAGGTTAATAGTAGACAAAAAAATGGTAGATGAAGTGGCAAGATTATCATGGATTCTTCAGGAATTCAAACTCTGTTCTTGAATCTGGGAATTGTTTATAGGAGCTGTTTTTTTCTTCTTCTAAAATGAAATGATTTTCATTTTATTTGCTCATTTTTTTTTGTCTCAGATATGCAGAAACTGAAGCTGATGAATTATAGAATCCTAAAGCTGGTACTTCTCAATGATTGTTTCACGACCGATGAGGAGTGTGATAAGTGCGGATCACCAAGAAAGGGGATTATAATGAAGACTTGGGGTGGGGAGAAAAGGAGAAGATGAAAAACATGGGCTCTTGAATATCAGGAATTTTAAAAAGCTAAAGTGGAGCACTGAAAAGCAAGGGAATAGAAAGGCCAGGTTAAAAATGAAAAATAAGACTGCTCATTCAAGAAGTAGCTGTGCTAATTGTTTGAAGGAATTCCAAGGTGGAGACTTGGGTGAGAGGACATTGTCAGAGCAACATGAAGGTAAGTGAAGTGCAACTGTTTTTAACTGCAGATCTCAAATTTCTCTGCAGGGTCCCCCTGCCTCCTGTGTGTACGTGGGAGTGAGGGTCTGTGGGGATCCCCTTGCTTGTAAATGGAACTCCACATTCAAATGAGAGCTGCAGCTGAGTCAGTTTGGAGATAACTGGAATGTTTTCATCTCAGTCCAGTGGTATTAGAGTTCTCCAGAGAAACAGAACGAATAACATACACATATATACATAAAGAGATTTATTAAAGGAATTGGCTCCCCCAGTTAAGGAGGAAGGTCAGGTGTAAGTCCTGAAGTTCAAAGGCTGGAGAGCAAGAAGCTTTGATGTCTAAGGGGAGAGGATGGATGTCCCAGCTCAAGAAGAGAGAGAAAGGACAATTTGCTCATTTGTTCTAGATCATCAACAGATCATCAGCTATTGAATGATGCCCATCCACACTGGCAAGGGTGAATCTTTCTTAGTTTACTGATTCAAATGCTAATCTCTTCCAAAAACAACCTCATAGACATACCCAGAAATTTTGTTTTACCAGCCATCTAGGCATTCCTTAGCCCAATTGAATTTACACACAAAATTGATCATCACACCAATGAAGTTTGAGGACATAATGTAAAATGCTGTGAAAATTAAGAGGGCTGATGGTGTAAGAAGAGGTAAGAAGTCTCCTTCAGGAGAAAGCTCGTGAGCCCTTGGGTCCTGAGCTGGAAGGGCCAAGGACAAACTCCAAATGTAAAGAAACAATTTTTTTCATAAGCCCAACTGCCTGGTGTTCCAACCATCTGCTTTTGAAGGGTTAAAACTAAGAAGTGTTGTTTTGGGAGCATAGATGTTAGTGCTGGAAAGATCTGGTATTAAGGCTTGGTTAACTCTAACCTTGAATAAATTTTTATCTGTGATTTTTGGTTTCTGCTTTGAAAAGTGGGAGGACTAATAACTTCATTGTAAGGTTGTTGAGTGGCTTCAAAGAGAAATGCATGTAAAGCATGTAGTTGGTGCTTGATTGTCACTATTGGTATAAAAGCAAAAGCTTTATTTTTGTTCTAGTATGACTCTAATCCTATTAGAAGGGAAGGGGATTAGGAATAGAGTTGGGAGTGGGAGTGGAACAAAACCAAAGAGGGCTGAGCAAGGCAAATTGCATCTAATTTCCTATTGTCTTTAGTCCCTAATTGGGACTCAGCAAAACAATGCAAACCACCAGCTGCGGAGCCTCAGGCTAGTGAGGTCAGCTCTTTGGGTCTTGGTTTCCTCATCAGGAAAGAAGACCAGGTTGGCCTACTCCAGTTTTTTGAATGGGGAATCTGAAACTTGTAGGTTTGGGGAAATCGCCTAGGGATCTTGTTTAAAGGCAGACCCTGATTCAGTAAGTCTGTGATGGGATCAGAGCCTGCAGTTCCAAAGAGCTCCCAGGTGCTGCTGGAACACGGGCCTTGCTTTGCCTGGCCAGGGTCATTCATTCTCGGTAACGTTGAACCTGCAATGAGTCTACAGAAAAACAAAGTTAGACCTCTGAGGCTCTGAGAAAAAATGATGGTGTATTTTTAAATGAATGGTGAGCATGGCAGAGAGAAGTTGAGGCTACCTGAGGTGGTGGTGGGGATTAGGCCCAGGGAGACTGGAGTAAGTGACTGACTCCTATCAGAAGGGAAGGGGATTAGGAATAGAGTTGGGAGTGGGAGTGGAACAAAACCAAAGAGGGCTGAGCAAGGCAAATTGCATCTAATTCCCTATTGTGTTTAGTCCCTAATTGGGACTCAGCAAAACAATGCAAACCCCATATTCTTTAATACTTTTCATGGGGAGCCACTGTAAAATTTCACTGTTTCTGAATTTAATCCATTATAGAGTCCTATACTTAGTGAAATTATAACAATTCCACAAATGATATAATTGCCCTAAATACTGCTTTTAATATAATTATGTGTAACTCATTGGAACATACTGTTGCATTCTATAATTATGACATATAATGTTATCATAAAACTCCTTATCAAATGCATATAAGTAATGCAGTTTATGTGTTACTTAGGTGTCAGTATTTCCATCTGACAGCCTTCAGATTTTTAAAACTAATAGGAATGCAAATGTATTTTTCAGACAGCTAAGGGTAATGGATGGAAAGTAAGTGAGAGAGATCAAGTCATCGGTCCTTAAAGTGAGGCCTGTAGATCCCCTGCATCAGAATCCCCTGGGCACTAGTTGAAATGCAGATTCCTGGACTCCCTGCAGCTCTTACTGAATTAGAATCAACAGGGCAGGAAATATGGACTTTTATCAGACATCCCTGGGGCAGTCTTATGTACCCTAAACTTTGAGACTCTCTGGTCTGGATTTTGTCCCTCTCCAGATATCATCTAGACACCAAGCAAGGATAAGTCTGGTGGAACAGAGGGATGCTTGGATCTCTGTACCCAGTTGTCCACCAGATGCGTGCATTTGTATATCCCTAGGGCCCGCTCACGCAGGATGTCTTATATCTGACACCTGCCCCACCACCTCCCTCCCTCAGGTTATGGCACCGCCATCCTATCCAGGTGCCCATGTGAGAGACCTGGCCGTTGTCCTGACTCCACATTCTAAACATTTCATCAGTTATTGAACCTGGTCAATTTCACCTCCCAAGTCATTCTCAAAATGTCTACTCCCTACTGTTTCTGTCTTCTTCCATCATAGATCATGACTTCCATCATTTAATTCTTTAACAAGTATTTATCTACTAAGCACTATTATTTTGTTAGAAGGTGGTAAGTTCTCAGAAGAAAAAGAAGTGAGGAAGAGGTAAAGGAAGTGTTGGGGAGTTTTGGGTAGTGTAGAGGAGTCACATAACTGCCAGGCTTTAAAAATCGCTCTGGCTGCTGCACTGAAGGTAGACTGAAGAAGGGAGAGGCAGAGCAGAGAGAATGGTTAGGATTCTGTTGCAATCTTCCAGGAAAAAGATGAATCTGACTTCCACCAGAGTGCTCACTGTCTTGAGAGTCATTGGATCCTGGCTATTGCCTGGAGGTAGGACCGATAAGAGCATTTGCTGATGGAAGGGATGTAGGATGTAGGGGGGAGTGAGTAGTCAAGAGTGATTGGAAGGTCACTGAGAGAGAGGAGTGGGTTTGTGGTGCAGATAGGTGGGGAGAAAACTAGAAGCTCAGTTTTGGAAGTATTTGGTCCATCATCTCTCACTGGGCCACACAGTGGTCTCTTATTTTTCTGTCATGGGTCTGACAGAGTATGCTATGTAAAGTACAAAAAAAAATTTTTTTTTTCTATTCCCCTGCATAAAATCCATCAGTGGTTCTCTGTTATATGCAGGGCAAAGTTTAAGGGTATGGGATATAAGAGTCTGCCTCCTGCCTGCCTCTCTAATTTTCTAGTTCTGCCCGTGATACTGATGTGCTAGTAATTGTCCACAGCAGGGGACTATCGCTCTGCTCCACCTTTGTTTATGCCACGCCCACAGCTCAGAGTACTCTTCCCCATCTGTACCTTGACAACAAGGCTGGTGTCTCATTCATCATTTGATCCCCAACACTAGCACAGTAAACTAAACAAAAACATTCCCTAGTGCTTTCTGGGGGAGGATAATCATAATTACCTCCATTTCACAGATGAAGAAATCGAGGTGCAAAAAAAGCTAAGAAACTTGAGCTGAGCCTCAGTTGATTATCCCAAGGTCACAAAATTGAGCACAGATCTGTAATACCCCAAAGCCACTTTGTTTTTCCTACACCATATAAAACTAGCTCCATTTTTGCCTAGAGCCAGATCTACCAGGCTCCCCCTTTTCCAGGGGCCAAGCTGGCTACAATTTAACTACCACCTCTATATTTACATATCTCTTATAACTGAAATTCTTCCAGTGAGGTATTCTTTTTGGTTATCAGGCAAACTCTGGGATGGCCATCCACCTCTCCATCCCCACCCCCTGGCTGAAAGATGAAGCGAAAGTCTACAAAACAATAACACACATATACGTCATGTAAGTGCACATGTATAACCTTCTCTCCTGTAGAAAAGATGCTGGACTATGTGATTTCTTTTAAAGCTGTCTGGGAAGCCATTCTTTTTTATAATAAAAAAATGTAAGAAATATAGAAAATCTGATAGAAAAAAAATATCACCTAATCTAAACTCAATCATGGTAAAGATCAAAACTATGAACAATAAAATGGCAATAAATACATATCTATCAACAAGTGAATCTAAAAAGGAACTAGGCAAACAAGGAGAATAGAGACACAGTCATGGATACGGAGAGCATTTTGATGGTTGCCAGATGGGAGGAGAGTGTGGGAGAGTGGGTGAAGAGGTGAAGGGTTTAAGAAGTACAAATAAGTAGTTACAGAATAGCCATGAAGATGTAAAATACAGCATAGGAAAGGGAGTAGCCAAAGAAATTGTACGCGTGGCCCATGGGCATGAACAAGGGTGTGGGGACTGCCTGAGGAAGTGGAGGCCTCTGGGTTGAAGGGAGCAAAGGGGGAAAATTTGGGACAACTGTAATAGCATAATCAATAAAATATAATTAAAAAAAGAAAATGAGTAAAAACATATTTAATGAGAATAATGTAACTTAGACAAGTTCATGCTCCGTTGTTCACTTCTTAATGGAATTATTTTTCTGGTCTTGTTAAAGTCTAACTTTTATTCAAAATTCTGATTATGTTTGTAAAAACAAACACTCCCCCCCCCCAAATAACATGCTATTATTGTGCCCACACTTAATTTATTTAACTTTCATTAATTAAATTTAGTAAATTTGCTTTGCATAATGAGTTCAGCTCCATTACTAATGAGAATGGTAGAAGGACCCTAGCAAAACCAAGATGTGTGTGTGTGTGTGTGCGTGTGTGTGTGTGTGTATCTGTGTGCGCATGCATGTGGGTGCAACTGGGTGGGTGTGAGTGTGTGCAGGGGACTGTGGGATGTTTAATTAAAGATGGAGGTGGGGCTTGGCAGGGAGCCCCGTTGGTAAACAATGCCAGTTTGTAGCCTACTCAGGAATTACCTGGGAAGCAGAAAGACCTGAAAAGGTTGTGCATGAAGTAGCCCCTTGGCTGTCCAATGAAGTGTCTGTTATCAGAAGGAAATGTGTACTTTTTGAGATCAGTTCTGTGCTCTGAACCGAATGATTTTTCGTTTTTTGTTCTGATAACAAGCTGGTGGTAAGCTTCACTGAACTGAGAAATTGTAAACTCTTAGAAAAGGCTGTCTAAAGATAACAATTCAATGTTTCTCAGTAATGTATTCTGGATGAATCTGATAATTTAAAGCCCACTTCACCAAAATGGGAGTGGTGCTTGCATCCTCTTTATCTTCAATTATGTCTAATCTGTTCCTAATTCAAACACTGTGCTGATGTTGTCAGATCAAATATAGATTTTAAATGTTTTATGCTTCTCCACTGGGAAGGTTTAAAATGTATGTGAGCTGTCTGTCAGGACTGTGCCAGTTGAATCTAATAAAGTTTTAGATAAATTTAAAGGAAATAAAAGAGTACTTAAAAATGAAATGATTCATGGTTCATGAGATGGAACCTGTTTAATGAATGGCAGTTGAGGAAAAGTTACGGTGGAATCTCCGTGGATCACCTGCTTCACCTCTACAGAGCTCTCCTTGCATAAATACATTGTGCCTTTTAGCTTACAAGGCAGAAGTTGAGAAACCAATTTAAAAATCAAGTCATCTTTGAGCTTGATGCAAACAGGGCCACATAAGCATATGGGCACATGGACTATAATCCATGGTTTTTCATTCCACACGATGACACTCCATCATTGCAGGCAGATTGGAAACCATAGTTGCAGTTTTCAATCACTGAATAGGATGCAGTTGTTACTGTTATTACAGGTTTTGTTTTGTTTTTCTCGCTGATTTATGTAGATGCGCTGCAGGTATCTGAGTGCTGTGAAATGCCAAGTGGAAACATGAATATAATATTGAGCATTGTTAGACCTGGGACCTGAGGGGCCGGTGCCAGGGTTATGTTTGTAGAACGGCTGCCCTAATAAAACTTCTGATATCTCTTCTTAATTTAGGGAAAACAGGAAAGAAGTCTTTTATTAGAGCTCAGACCATGTTTCTATCTTACGAAACTGCCATTTCATTGTCAGGAGTGTTTAACTGGGGTTTAAAGGTGAAGGCGTTGGAGCAATTTGTCACCACATAGATTTTCTTGGGTTTGAGTCTAATCCTGTTTGGATTGCCAAAGGGTAAATCTTATGCTGCCTTGGATATCTCTCCTGGTTTGGTTTTGGAAGGGTTCTTCTGTGTAGCCTTTAAATGTTAATTAGAATTTGTGCTTAAAAGCAAAAGGCTTTGAAATTTTAACACCTTAATCCTGTTAAGTCCCCATCCTCTATCTCCCCCAAGTTTATCTTAAGAGCAATAGAAATATTTTTATCTAGAGTAAGACCCTAGCATAGTAAAGAATAGTGGGACTAAGCTGATTCGTAGGAGGAAAAAAAAAAAAAAAATCAATGAACTGATCTCTTAGCTCACTTTGGCTTGACCCATTTACAAAACTGGTATTAAAAAAATCTAAGAAAAGGCATTTCCTTCACCTAGACCCCCAATTGTATCTTCCTTTTCTTTGAAGCCTTAAGGTCAAATGCCTATAAACAAGCAATATTTTTTTACTCACATACACTCTGTTAAGATGCAAGAAAAATCCTTCCATGTATTTATCGTGGCATTTTTCATTGATTTCTTTCAGACTGGTTTGTGTTTTCTGTCCATCTCAAGATGTGTAGCATGGCACCATGAGGAAACAGTTCTTGCCTTCTGGAAGGGTGGGTTAGATTTTCCTACTGGGTGTCAGCTATGCCTCTGTGACTAAAGTTGCCAGTGACATCCCAACTAGAAAGAAATAGACAGGATGCAGGATGAGGGCAGAGTACCTGTGTGCCTGTGTGCAGGGGGCTCTCTCTAAGGGGCTTCAGAATACCTGGGGTTGGCGATGGCTTTAGAATAAGAAATGCTGTCTGCAGTCCTGTATGAGCCTTGCTTACACAATTTCTCTATAACTCGTCTCTAAACTCCATTCATAGCTTTAACTCCAGCACAATTTCTGTCTGTGCAACACAAAGTGAGTTTATTTCCCACTCCAGAGATTATCCTATGTATTTCCTTTGAAAATGGAAGTACTTTTCCATAGGACTTTTTCTTTCTTTCTTTCTTTCTTCCTTCCTTCCTCCCTCCCTCTCTTCTTTCTTTCTTTCTTTCTTTCTTTCTTTCTTTCTTTCTTTCTTTCTTTCTTTCTTTCTTTCTTTCTCTCTCTCTCTTTCTTTCTTTCTTTCTTTCTTTCTTTCTTTCTTTCTTTCTTTCTTTCTTTCTTTCTTTCTTTCTTTCTTTCTTTCTTTCTTTCTTTCCTTCCTTCCTTCCTTCCTTCCTTCCTTCCTTCCTTCCTTCCTTCCTTCCTTCCTTCCTTCCTTCCTTCCTTCCTTCCTTCCTTCCTTCCTTCCTTCCTTCCTTCTTCCCTTCCCTTCCCTTCCCTTCCCTTCCCTTCCCTTCCCCTCCCTCCCTCCCTGCCTCCCTCCCTCCCTCCCTTCCTTCCTTCTTTTCTTTTCTTTCTGAAAAAGCATGGATGAAAATCTTGACCTCTAATTCTGAAGCTGTCATTATTGGAAGCTTAGTTGTTGAAAGCTTTCTTTAGAAACCTATCCATTATATAAAAAAAAAATGTAGGAGAGAGGGTTAAAGTAGTATTCTTTTCCTATTTTTCAAGTTCGAGTAAGTTCCTTATAAGAAAGGATGAGAGAAATAAAGAAAAGGAGAAAGACATGCCATGGGGTTTGCAGTTCCCCATGCAGAACCCACTCCTGTTACACTCTGTCCCCAGACAGAGGAGATGGGAATGAGGGAACAAGTCTAAGAATGTCATGAAATCAAGGGCAAGAGGAGTGAGCCACGCATAGAAAACATTGCCCACAAGTCAGGAAATGTCACACCAGCATCTGTAGTCAAAGGGATGTGTTCAGGGGATTGTCAGGCTTCTGACATTAATTGATGCCCCCAAGCACAACAAGGAGGAAATATACATTACAGTGAAGACTTTTTTTTTTGACAACTACATTACCGCCCTGATAAGCCATTTACACTTCCAGCCAGACAAGAGTTAATTTGGGGATGCAGGATGGCTGCTTTAGAAATGTAATGAAATGACACTCAAAAGTAGAAACATCGCAGTTTTACAGAGAAAAGGCAAAATGGGAGGGAAGTCTAAATTGGCCAGAAAACTGAGAGCAGGAGAGAGAAAGAGAATTGGAATCCTGGTAGAAGATTTAATCATTTCAATGTTTTCCCACTAAGGAAAGTGGAAGAAATACATAGACACACAACACACACAAACAGAACACATATACACAGACACACACAAACACAAAACATAAATGCACACAAATACACACATACACACACAAAACACATTGCAAAAGGGTGATGAGATATATTATTTGTACAGAGGTACAGAAAAGGATTTTTCAGAACATTATGATTCTAGACTACAAGATAACATCTATATTCTTTGGTGCTGCTAAAAAGATATTTCAGAATGTCAGTGCAGGAACTTATGGATGGAACAGCAGGAGTCCTGGCTGTTACAGAGGAGGCTCTTTGATGATTGCACACTGGACTAGAGGGTTCATGCAAAGGGGAAATTTTAATGATTCAACATCAGCTTCTTGTGTGGTGTTTCCAGTGTCACCCTTAGGCAGTATTTCCCTGACTCTGCTTGCAGGGAAAGAGTTTGGCCAGTCCCTGGGTCTGCAGTTACCCTCTAAGCATCAGGTAAGCACCGTGGTGCTGACATCTGTGACTGACACAGAAAAAGTTTGTCACATAATCCATCTCTTTAAGGAATTCTCAACCAAGGTTGAATACCAAATGGCTACACACAAAAGAAGTATACATCTATGAGGTGAGGTACTGTTCTATTCTTAGACAAGCGGCCCCCTGCCCTGTGCCCCAGACTTAGGGGTCCCTGTGTTTTGGGGGCATTTCCCCAAAATTTCAAAGTTTCCCCCAACCCCGAGGCCATCTCCCCGGGCAGGGCTGCCATGAGCAGGACCAGGATCTGGACGGGTCCCGTTTCTCTCTGGCTCTATTCATCCTGTGGGGCTGGCCCATGGAGCTCCGGGCCTTGCACCTGCGGGTCCTGTGCTGGGCTCTGGTTTCAGGAGGGTGTCCTGGCAAGCAGGTTGCTCCTGCTGGTTAGTGCAGCTTTTCTCTCACTGGATCACGTGAGATTTGACGGCTAGCGTGGAGCTGGCATGCTGATCTGGGGTGACTAACTCGCAGTGATGAGAATGAGTTTTGGGCCCTGGATTACTTGTGGTTCATTGTTAATTCCTCTGGGCTTGTGCTGTGTGTGTTGGCTCTAACCATGGGGCAACTTCTGGCCTATGGCACCCAAAGGTGGGGTGACAGGGACCTGGGGTACCTGAAGGATGGGAGGCATCCTTGACCCTGTGTGACCCTCTCTCTTTGCTGACTCCCAGGATGGTAACTCCACATCCTTGAAAGGCTCTTTGCCACATGTCAGGTAGTCCTTGGGTGGCAGTGTTTATGTCCAAGGGTTTTTTCCCCTAATACGGGTGGGTACTTCCAAATGATGTTGTCTCTTATCTTGGACGGGTGTGCTGATGCCCTGGTCACTCTTCCTGGTCTATCTTGAGCCATGCTGGCTGGGGGCCAAATATTTCTTGAATTAAAGGGGCAGCTCTTCCTTCCCCATGAATCTATCTCTCATTTATCCTTCCTGCTGGTAGCCCTGTGTGGAAGGTAGAGGTTCTGTTAGCTCCAAAAGAAAACAGGTTCTAGGAATGCAGAGATTTGGCCTAAAGAGTTCAAGAAAAGATGAGGCCGAAAGATGACATGTTGTACTTTGTGTTATAGAATTCTAAGTGGTAAATATAATGCAACCAAAAATGAATAATTACTTGCATTTTCCTGGGTAAGACTTGCATTTTTGGTCACCATCAATGAAACAGAAGAACAACTTTTGGGAAAGTTGTTGAAATCTATATTCATGGGCTCTATGATGAATGATGCAACATTCTGAATAATGCTGTGACCAGAATTAAATAAATGGTGTTTGGCAACTGCAAACCACAAGGAGGTTCTGAAGAGTCATGCATTGTGGGTAATAACACCATTGCTTCCTAAATGGGATACATGAAATTATCTAGGAGCAGTGCAATTGACAATAAAGAACATGAGATGATGGTGCCAGAGCACTATGATGATTCTTCCCATGTTATTCATCAGACAATAACAAATATACAAATAGGTCTTCTTTACCTGTTATTCTAAATTTTCAGTGATAAATCACTTTGATACTTTTTATGAAATATTTTTAAAAAATCAAACTGCAAAAAAAAAATGCTGCTTGGAGCCTCAAACATCATAGAGGTGGCTCTGGCACAGTATACTTAATGTGGAATCATATCCTAACTATTTATCATGGATTTATCAAGAATTTACTTTAAAAATTGTTTATTCTTAATTACAAAATATTTAACACCTGCAAAATATACAAAACAAAATATAACATGCATGAACCCACCACTCTAACATTTTGCTATTATTTGCTTCAGACTTCTTTTTAAAAAAAAATAAATAATGAGATATATTATTTGTACAGAGATACAGAAAAGGATTTTTGGTATTGATTTGGTATTGATTTAAAGGATTGATGGACATAGTGAAAATATACCCCCAACATCTTCCCCCTTGCTCCTTTCCCAAAAGTAGAAATTCCTTCCTTTCCCTCTCCTGATGTTGGTAAATATTCAAGGATGAGATCCTCTAGAAGCAGATCCTGAAGCAAGGATTTGAGTGCACGTAGTTTATTTGAGAACTGATCCCAGGAAGCACCTGTAGTTGAGTGGGGAAGGAAAGGAAGCCAACAAAGTTCGGTGATGAGTAGGCAGGTTATCCTTGTGGGCAACTGGGGCTCAGTGCCCAAGAGACTTTGGGGACTTGTGCAGGAGGAACCTCAGAGTTATTCTGTCTGCAGGCTGAGGAAGTTGGGGTGTTTGCCTGCCAATTCCCTTCTGTCATTGGGTGTAAACTTGGCATTAAGACCTATCCCGTGATGGGGCTAAGCAGTCTCCTGCAGGCTTCAAGTAGAGTGGAAGTTGTTTGCTCAAGAAGCTGGAGGGTTCACGAACGGTGAGTACAGAGGGAATATGGGTAGGCCTCCACAGCATCTGCAACAGACAGTATCGCTCCCTACATGATATATCCTCCTGTGGGTTTCTAAGTTTGAAAGAAGTAACGTAATATTGGATATTCTCCTACAACTTGCTTTCAATTTTTAAACTCAAAATTGTGTACTTGAGATTCATCCATATTGAAACATGTAGATGTAAATAATTTATTTAACAGCTCTGTGGTGTTCAAATATTTGAATAAATCAGTTTATTCATCCATATCCTCATCGATCGTTTGTTTTCATTTCCCCCTCTGTTGTTAAGGCAATGCTATATAATAGCATTTAATAGGTGCCTCATGTCAGTGTGAACGCATGCTTTGTCTGAGATACCTGAAGAGTAGATTGCTAGGCACAGGGTCGTCACAGCTTCACGTTACTGGGCATTGCCAAGTTGTCCCTCAAAACATTTTGTGTCAATTTATACTTCAAAAACAACATAGAAGGATTTCATTGTCTCCCCATGTACACCAACACACCTGACGTAAAATTAATGAATTTTTACCAATCTGATGGATTGAAATGATATTTTATTATTGTTTTGTATGTCCCTTATTTCAGGTGAGGAGGAGTGTGCTTTCTTATGTTTATGGGGCATCTGGACATTCTCTTTTGTGCACTTCCTGTTCTTCTCTTGTTTATTTATTTTCTATTGGATTGTATATATTTATCTTAGCAATTTGTACAAGTTCTGTACATACTCTTTTTTTTTTTAAAGATTTTATTTATTTATTTTTAGACAGAGGGTAAGGGAGGGAGAAAGAGAGGGAGAGAAACATCAATGTATGGTTGCCTCTTGCATGCCCCCTACTGGGGACCTGGCCTGCAACCCGGGCCTATGGGAATTGAACCAGCAGTGCCCCTTGGTTCGCAGGCTGGCGCTCAATCCACTGAGCCACACCAGCCAGGGCATATATTCTTGTCATTAATGTTTTGTGACTTACATATGGGAAACAAACATCTCTTCCTAATCTGTGGCTTATTTTTTCATGTTGTTTATGGTAATTTTTGTTATGAACTTATTAATTTTAATTTAGTCAAATCTGACAGTATCTTCCTTTATGGATTGTGCTTTGGCCTTACATTTAAGAAATCTTCCTCTATTCTAATGTTTTAAACATATCCTATGTTTTCATCTAAAAGTTCCAGTTTTGTTCTTCACCTATGGGCCTTTAGCCCATATATGGGATGAAGCAGGAATCTAATTTTACAGTCTGTGGTTTATAAATTCTAATTTTGTAGCCCCATTTATTGAGTAGTCCATCCTGTTCCCATTGACTTGTAGTGTCACTGGACTTATACCAAGTTCTTTTATATAGGTGGGTCTGTTTGGAACTCTTTTAATTTGTATTATTTGTACTGATGTCAACATTATAATTTTATAATAATTTTTCTTTCTTTAAAAATTTTTTTAATTGTATTTTTTTCTATAACCATTTAGTCCCCTTAGACACCCCTCCCTGCAATCACCACTCTGTGGTCCATCTTCATGAGCCTTTTTTCCTTGTTGCTTAACCCCTCCACCCCTAGCTTCCCCCACCTGCTAGCTGTCATCCTGCTCTCTATATAGACTGTCTTTATTTGGCTTGTTAGTTCAGTTTGTTCATTAGACTCCACATATGAGTGAAATTATATGGCACTTGTCTTTCTCTAAGTGGCTTACTTCACTTAGCATAATGTTCTCCAGATCCATCCATACTGTTGCAAAGGGTAAAATTTTCTTCTTTTATCAGTGGAGTAGTAATCCATTGTGTAAACGTCACACAGTTGTTTTATTCACTCATCTATTGATGGACACTTGGGCTGCTTCCATTACTTGGCAATTTTAAATAACATTGCAATGAACATAAGGGTGCTTATGTTCTTTCAAATTTGTGTTTTGGGTTCCTTTGGATATATTCCCAGAAGTGGGATTGCTGGGTGAAAAGGCAGATCCATTTTAAATTTTTTGAGGTATCTTCATATGGCTTTCCACATCGGTTGCGCCAATCTGCATTCCCACCAACAGTGCAAAAGGGTTCCTCTTTTTCCACATCCTTGCCAGCACTTGTTATTTATTGATTTATTGATGATAGCCATTTTGTCAGGTGTGAGATGATATCTCACCGTGGTTTTAATTTGCATCTCTGTGATGGCTAGTGATGCTGAGCATCTTTTCATATGTCTGTCGGCCATTTCTATGTCCTCTTTGGAGAAGTGTTTATTCAGGTTCTTTGCCCACTTTTTTTATTTGGGTTATTTGGGGTTTTTTTGGTGATAAGTTTTATAAGTACTTTATAAATTTTGGATATTAACCTCTTATCAGATGTATTGCAAACATGTTCTCCCATTCTGTGGGTTTTTAAAAAAATTTTGTTGATGTTTTCCTTTGCTGTTCAAAATCTTTTTAGTTTGATGTAATCTCATTTGTCTATACTATAAGGCCATAGTAATCAAAACAACATGGTACTGGCATAAAAACAGACACATAGATCAATGTAACAGGATAGGGAGCCCAGAAATAAACCCACACCTTTATAGTCAATTAATAGTTGACAGAAAAAGCAAGCACATACAATGGGCTAAAGATAGTCTATTCAATAAATGTTGTTGGGAAAATTGGACAGATATGTGCAGGAAAATGAAATTAGACCACCTTCTTACACCATGCACAAGAATAAATTCAAAATGGATTGAAAATTTAAATATTAGACCTGAAATCATATAAATCCTAGAAGAAAACATACACAGCAAAATCTTGGACATTGCTCGTAACTGTTTTATTGGATATATCTCCCCAGACAAGCAAAACAAAAGAAAAATATGTAATAATCTTCCTTATAAAGTGAATTAACCCTTAGATTTAAATTTTTCTTGTCAATCTTTGTTCTTTACTCTTGTACTGGAACCTCAAGATCACCAACTTATGTGAAATACTTTTAGGGTTTTCATTAGAAGTACATTGAACTTATGGAATAATTTGGGAAGAATTGTCTTCATTATGTATTGAGTCTTCGTTTTTGTTAACTGGATATATATCGTATAGCTTTTCCTTACATTCTTTTTAAAAAATATTTTATTTATTTTTTAGTGCGAATGTAAAGGAGGGAGAAAAAGAGGGAGAGAAAAATTAACTGGTTGCCTTTCACAAACCCCCAAACAGGGACCTGGCCTACAACCCTAGTATGTGCCCTGACTGGGAATTGAACTGACAGCCTTTTGGTTTGCAGGCTAGTGCTCAACCCACTGAGCCACAACAGCCAGGGCTTCTTTATGTCCTCTATTAAAATTTCATAACTCCCTTTGTATATCCTTCATTAGATTTTTCCTGGCTATTTTAAATGCTTTATTGCCATTGTAATATGTCTTTCAAAAATTATTTTGTCTAATTGATGGTGATATAGAGGAATGATATTTGTGTATGTAACGGCTTTAGATCTATTCATATTTTTCTTTATTTTTTTGTCCATTCATAAGTAATTTTTTTTTCTGGAAAATTATTCAATTTGTCTAATTTTTCAGTATTACTGGCGTAAAGTTTTTATTTTCAAATCACTGTATACAGTTGTACTTTTTGAATATTCCTAATATGAGTCTATTCCTGATATCTTTATTTTTGCCAGGATTCTTTTCTTGTTCATGTTACAAGAAATTCATGTATTTTTTTAATCTTTTTTGAATGATCCATATTTTTGTTTCTTTGATTGCTTTTATTTGTTTGCTTTGTTTTATTAATTTTTGCTCTTATGTTTTTTATTTTTGTCTACTTTCTCTGAGTTGAGGATTTTGTTTTGTTTCATTTTGTTTTTTTCTCCTGACTTGGTTTATATTCTTCACTCAGTAAACTTTCACTCTTTCTTCTTTTCTAATATATTAATTTAATACTATATATTCTCTCCAAATATTGCTTTAACATTATACTATAAGTGTTGATACATAGTATTTTCATTATCTTTCACTTCTAATATCTATTATGATATCATCTTTGACACATGAGTTATCTTGAAATATTAAAAATGTCTAAATATTTAGAGGATAATTTTTGTTATTTACATCTAATTTTATAGCATTATAGTCAGAATATACTCTCAGTAGGATAGGATTCTTAGGTTTGTCTTGTGGCTTAGTATGTGAAAGATTTTTATAAGTGATGTTTTCTTGAAAAAATGACTGCTATTCAAATCTTTCATATATTTATGACTTTTAGACCTGTTTATCAATTACTGAGGGTACTATGCCATGATCTTGTACTATGATCATGGATTTGTTAATTTCTTCTTGTAATTTAGTCAGATTTTGTTTTCTATTCAAGGGAAGTTGTATTATTATATAATTGGTATCTATGTATTTCTATGTTTATGGCAAATAATATTTTAATAATTTACAGTAATGATATATAATTTCCTTACAAAATAAATTTAAGAAAATGTGAGATGATTTAAAGAAAATTTTTGAGTATACAATGATGTAAGTAGTAAGTAACTATGGAAGAAAGTCATGCAGGTTGTAACAATGGCTTAGGAGCACACTACTGGCCCACTCTACCTCACCAGCCACCCAGCTACACAACAACGTTCTAGAATCACTATTTCCAGGCCAGACCCCCTCAAGCTTCAGTTCCACATGTGCAATTCCTCCCTTTTCACTTCTACCTGAATGTATCACAAACCCTTCATACTCAGAAATGTAGAAGTGAGTATTTTTTTAAAATTATTTTTTCAATTATAGTTGATCTATAATATCATATTAGTTTTAGGTGTACAACATAGTGTTTAGGCTTTAAATAACTTACAAAGTGATCACTCCAGTAAGCCTAATATCCATCTGACATCATATATGGCTATTACAATCCTACTGACTATATTTCCTATGTTGTACTTTACATCCCATCACTATTTTTATGAGGCTATGAGAAATTAAATTCCTAAGCTTTCCCCTTCCTTCTGCCCCTGAAATACTATTTCTCCTGGGTTCCTTATCTTGGTGCAAGATACCATTATATTTCTGGTCAGCCAAACTAGACACTTTAGAACTCCCTCTACATGCATATCAAAAGAGAGTATCGATTCTGTCTATTTACCTCCTCGATATTTCCTGTCTCTCTCCCATCTTCAGCCCTATTGCTGCCGGCAGGCGTCAGGCCCTTGCCATTCCTCTCCTGGATCCCCGTGCCCCCACTTGGCCCTCCCTGCCTCTACAGTGGTGCCCTGACATCTGTTCTCCCCGTGACACTCCATTCATTGTTCTGCATGCAAAGCTCACTTTGTCTCCCTCTGCTTTACATTCTTGTCTGGCTCCCTATTGTTTACAAGATAAAGTTGAATCCCTGCTATGTGGCCCCACGTGCCTCTCTCATCGGCCCCTCCCTGCTCTGTGCTCCAGCCATGGAAACAATGTATTATTCTCAAATAATGCCAGGCTGCTCTATTTTTCTGGAGATTTCTTGGTCGTGCCTTTTCTCGTGAATGCATTTGACTGACTTTGTCTACTTCTCAAGCGCTGCAAGGTTCAGCCCGAGTTTCACCTTCCCAAAGAAGCCCTCTGGGCAACCCCACGCAGTAAATCTGACCATTCTCCTTTCTGTACTCTCTCTTCCCTAGCTGGGCTCATCTGGCTGGACTCTAAGATCCTTGAGGGCAAGGACCATTTCCAAATCATTAATCTTGTTTTTTGGATGAATGAAAAATGAGTACTTAATGTGAAGACCTATCTAGCTTCAGAGCCAGTTGGACGTTGAGAGTCTTAAGAGCTCCTCTATCTCTTTCCAGAGTGGGTTAAGCTGCCTCTGGAATTTCAGGAGTGGTGCGAGGGGAGAAGAGCTAGGTGTTAGCTCCTCTCTGGTGATAAGACTGTGGGAGTGCAATGTGTAAGTGCTACAAGAAGTGGCATACGAAAGGAAAGCTTAATTAAATGATGTCTTATAAAAACTTATAGGACAATTATGTTTTTTTAGAAGACTGTGCATTCATTAGTTGTTCAAAAGCACTTAGTAGTCTTTAAAATCATTTTATTATCTTTTCTGTAAAAAGCTACGTTCTAAAAAAGGAGGAAAGGCTCATAAATGTTTTGTTAAATAAAAAGTGTTACTGCCCTGGCTTTGCAGCTCAGTTGGTTAGAGCACTGTCCCAATATGCCAAGGCTGCCGGCTCGATCACCAGTTAGAGCGCATACAAGAAGCATCTAATGAATGCATTGATAGGTGGAACATCAAATTGATGTTTCTCTTTCTCTCCCTCTCTCTCTAAAAAAAATCAATAAATTAAAAAAAGTGTTACTTATGACACTAGTCTAATTTTCTACATAATTTTTAACATCAAAGTAACTTCTGTTGAAACATTTTCTCATATTTACCTCCTCTTTTAAAAAAAATTTAATTCCCCATATCTCTACCTCTCTCCATAAATTTAGTTCCAATAGATTTAAGGAAAGAGCAGCACTGAGAAGAAGCATCCAGAGGCATGAGAATTTAACTGCTCTAAATCAGGCAAAGAAAGGCAAACAGAAAAGTCGAAAAAAAATCCTTTATTTTCTTTTGTTAGTTTTCATCCAGTTCTAGATTGGAACACAAAGTGTGTATCAAGTAATTACCGGGCAGCCTTCCCCAACTATGGTTCATTGAACAGTACTCTTCACAAGATGTTAAATAGGTGTTTGAGAAATAATGATCTATAAATGGTTCCTTCCAAAGTACACTGAAGGCTCTGGAAAGTCCTTCAGTAAAATCCTGTTTAACTGTATGTATTCAACACAACCTTTCCCAACAGTTATTTGATTATAAAATAATTTTAATTCTTGTATGGAGGACCTATTAATATGCTATATAAACCAATCATTTGGATAAAAATAGGGTAAAAATAATTTGATTGGAGGGCAGATATTTCACTTAGTAAAGATTATTCTGAAGTGGTAGAGAGTTAATAAATATCTTAAACAACCTGAAAAGCAGTGTCAGAAGATTTCTAAAATGCTGTCAAAAAATTCATAAGATATACATTATATTGTGTAGCAATATTGTAAAATGTAGTATGATACATTAACGTCATCAGATTATACCTCATTACCCTATAATCTTCTAATCAGATATTTATACATTTTACATTGTATCTTTGAAATGAGTCCTGTTATAAATATTACGCTTAAATTATACAAGTATCCTATTACTCTAACTATGAAGGATTCCATGAAATAAGTAACAGCTTCAGAAAATGAGGGTATCAGGGCAAAAGAATGATGAAAAATTATAGCATCACAGAACTTTAGAGCTAAGAGGAATCTTAGGGATAGAGTTAGTTCAATTCCCTGATTTTACATAAAGAAAATTGACAGTCATTTATGAGGTCCTTGAGGAGAAGAAAAGGTGTCCAAAGTGCAGAAAAGGCAGGGGGACACTGAGGACAGCATTTTTTTTTTAAATCAAGAGGTAGCCAGAAGGAATAAGTGCTCTGGAAGATGTGGTTAGAACTTCATGAGAAGGAAGTCTGAACACTTGGTTGTAAAGATGGTTGACATCCTTATCCGGGTCCGTGAAAGGTGGGAGGAATTGCACAGACAAGCAATGTGACCAGCATGAGAAACCAACAGTTTGGGGAAAGGGAAGGGTCCTGAAGCCAAGAAGCAGTAAGACATTGACTTGTGTTTAATCAGTTGCTCATTAGTAATAACTCCCTAAAGTCCATAGAACCCGCATCTTCTCTGAAAACAGTGCTGCTTACCTAGAGCCCCACCAGGATCTGATTCAGCCACGTTAACGCTCCACAGGGTGTTCTCCAGGGCCAGGGGTGATAGAATTAGAAGCTCGCCATGGGGTCAGGCTTCAGACAGACAGTGTGGTCAACTTGCCATTTGCTGCAAGTATTTTAATGTCTCCATCAGAGAGCAAACTTGGCGTATTTGTTAAATTCAACAATTTACTTTTTGACTCAGGATCCAAATGAGTTTCATGCATTGCAACTGGGTTATGATTTCTCAAGTCTCTTTTGATTTGTAGGTCCCTGTCCATTTTTTTCTTCAACTTGTGTTATTGTTGAAGAAACAAAGTTGCGTGTCCTTCAGAGTTTTGCAAAGCTTGGATTTTACTGATGGCAACTTTAAGGTGTCCTTTAACATGTTCCTTTGACCTGTGTATTGGTAACTGGAGCAAACTTGATCTTTGGGGGAGTCAAGACTACCTGTAGATAGTCCTAGTGGGTTCCTCCGTCAGGAGGCACATGGTCTGCCTTTCTGTGATGTGAGCATCCTTGGATGATTATTGCCTCAATTCATTTGTCAATTAGAAGTTGCAAAGAGATAATTTTCTTATTCTACTAATTATCTTTTATTTTTTTTTAGCTGGACTACTTCTATAATGAAAAAATTTTCCTCACCTACTACTCATTTATTGTTTATATGGGAAAAGTGGCATACATGCTCAATCCTTTCCCTTTATCAGTTTTCAAAATAATGAGTTCATTCTCTAGAACCCTCCAACTGTGACTAATAAGTTACGATATTTTTTTACCAGCACTAACACTTATGGATTGAAATACTTCTAATCTGTGGCTGTTACTACTCTCTTTTAAACTACTTTGATCAGTGGGAGCTTATTCAAGATAGCACCTGAGTCCTTTTGGCATGACCCTAGTGGTCTTTGATAGCTCCCTGGTTTTGAGGTCTGGTCAGAGGTTTTGTTTACCATTAGCACAGGCTTGGACCCATTGGGATGATGCTTCATATTATTAGGCACTTGACTTATCCTTGGAAGGCATAGTTTGAAAAAATAAATGGCTATGACTTCTAGCTCAGGCTCTAGGAGGAACTGTGGATTCAGCAAATTTCCAAGTGCTCTTCTCATTGGCTAAGGGAAAACAAGAGCCCTCAATTAAGGGAAGTGAGATTGCCCGTCGCAGTCTGGAGCAACACTAAGGCAATATACTGCATGGCAAATTACACATGTCGGGCAGGGGGTCAAGTAGAATTACAGATGCAGACACAGAAGGCATCGATCATTGATATGAATGAAGCAGGCAGCTCTGGTTTGCTTCACTGTCCCAAATCTGAAGGTCTAATTCTGCAGTAGTCCACGATACAATCACAGATGATTCCATCTGTGAACTGTACACATTATGGAGCTGTCATATTACAGAAGGAGAGTTCAGACTTGATTGACCTCTTGACAACCTTGCAAAGGAAGTGCAGACTCATTACATTAACTATATTCAGGCTGTGGGAGAGAGTGGGGTCAGCTGGACTGACCGCAAGGACGATTAAGAATGCAGACATGCACAGTTGAGAGCCTGTGCCACCACTGTGCTCTCTGGCTGTGCTGGGAGTGACAGGGATCCTCCTCCCAAATCTGCAGAGGCAAGTTCCAGTGGATCTGGGCTCTTCGGCAGTTTTTCAGGGACAGCAGATATCTTTTATGCCTTCTTCCTTTTAGTAAAGGGATAAAAAGGGCAGGTTGCCATCATAATCCCTTTGCTCTTAATTCATCATTTTCATTTAAGTGAGTTTTTTTAATTAAAAATGAATGTAAAAACCACTGAGTGCAAAAGTTAGCAGTCCTTAAGTGAGTTGGAGAGAGGGCACAGCTGTAGACAGGGAGCCCCTTGGAATCTCTGAAGCACAGCAATGTCACAGCCTTCTCATTCTCTCCCCTTAATTTCTTCCTAACAAGAAGGCCTTTCCCCCACTCAATTGCTGTTTTTTGACAGAGATCCCAGGGTGACTTCTGCGTTAGTCAGATTGTTCACATCTGAAGGGCATATGGGTTTAGCCATGCAGGATCACAGGGGACCATGTGAAATGGACACTTCCCTGTGATGGTAGCCCCCGTGGAAGCCAGTATGGAGATAGAGAAGGCCTGATGCTCCTCCTTCATCCTTCCTGTGGGCAGATCCTTGACCAAGTCAATGGGACACCCCTGGCTTAGACTTGGATCTGGAGCTAATGATGTGAAGAAGCAGGAACAGTGACAGCATTAAGGGCTGGACCTGGGACAGTGGTGGTGGTTCTTGGCCTTTAGAGACAGAGGCAGTGGGTTTGAGCTGTGGCCCTGGCAACTTATCTTAGCCTCTTCCTGCCTGTTTTGTCAATGTGATTCTCCACTCTTCCTGGAGACTCAGAGCTACCCAGGTATCCTTGCTTGTCTTGCTTAATTCTGCCAGAATTGATTGCTGTGGTTTGAAACCAAGAACCTGGACTCATCCTGGAACTAACTGCTTTCCATGAAAGCATTAACATTATGTCTCCCAAACACCTATCCTATAAACATGAATTAGTCCTCATAATGAACCAGAATTACCCTCAAAGCTTGTGTTTTGTAAAGCACATGGTGTTGCTGCTGCAGTGGGTGTTTAAAACCGTCCCACAGGAACTGTCATGTGCCTTTAATTTCTGAGGAATGACTATGCTTCAAGCTTGTGCTCTTCTCAGAAAGGCACTCTTTCTGCCAGGGGCTGAGGAGCACCTCTTGTCAACTCATCATGAAAGAAGGAAGATCAACAAAGAGAACAGCAACCCAGATGGCTCACGTGAGAATGACAGAAAGCCCAGCCACAGAGCAACAGCCGGCGTCTTGCCAAGCCCAGTGGAGGAATACAGAGTTTTCCACAGGCAGCAGATAAAAAAAGGTTTTCTGTTTAACATTTACTCCTTGAGTGACTGCACAAGCACAAACCAAGACCTGGTGCAAGTTCCCTAACACAGAGGGGCCATCTGTGACCAGTTGGTATGAAGCCAGAACAAAGAGGATCTCACCAGAGAAGAAGTACATTCCTAGTCTGGGCTGAGGGCCATCACCAGTTCCCTGGCACTGTAGATGCTCTGTAGGGTGAAGCCGGGAGCAATGAACAAGAAGATAACTTCTCAAGCTTTCTTTAGACTTTATAGCTCAGATTTCATTCTAGGACCTGTGGCAGGACTTGTCTTATAACTTCTACTCCCTACCCCTCCAGGTTCTACTGATCAACTAAGCTTATTTGTTTATTATTTTAAATATTATATTAGGGAACTCTCCGAGCATATGCAAAAGTAAATAGAATAGTGTAGTGAACCACCCCCAGCTCCCATGTACCCATCACACAACTTGAACCGTCATTAACCCCTAGCCAACCCTGCTGTGCTGACACTCTCATCTACTCCCTCTCACCTATATTATTTTGAAGCAAATCCTGGACAACATATCTTTTCATAGCAATTAAGGCACTCTTTTTTCTCCTATTTATTTTTAACATCACCAAAGAAACCATTAATATGCTTAAAACAATTAATACTTTAATGTCATTAAGAATCAAAAACCTTTAATATCATCTACTCTCCAGTCAAGGCTCAAGTTTCTAATTAATCCCATTTAAATTTCTAAGACCAAAGTCTTGTAGATCTTATAACCTGGAACAAATTTCAAGCTTTGATGTTTTTCATACTTGTCACATGTCATGCATACATTTTGAAAACTGGTACAAGTTTTAGCGGTGTTTTAAGCTGGATTACACTTGTAACTTTCTGTCTTTGGAGGCATTTTGGAACACCCAGAAGGAACTCTCATGGAATGGTAAATTAGCAGATTAAAGAATAGACAAAAATTCTGAATGAGATTAGCAATGGAGAAAGTCAAGATGTCAAAAGAAGAGACAGCAGGGGATGTGCTTCAGGGGGAAGGTCAAAGGGCACTGAAGAGATTTGGCAGCTTTGAGAAAGTGAGTTTTGTGATTGGGAAAAGCCTAGCCTTTGCCTACTTAGCTGCAGCTGGTACAATGTTTGCTATTTCTTGTAGACAGTGTCACTAGCCACAGTCAGGACTTTCTGCATCATAATGTCCTATGCCAATAGCAATTTTGATAGGTGATGCAGGTATCAGAAATAGTTTAGAAGCCTTATGAAAAGTGAGCTCAAATGACCTCAACTAAATAGTCAAACAACTGTAAAAGTTGGGCAAAGTTCAAGAGTATTGTGACACTAATGGGTATACAAAGGAAAAGTGACGAGGGCTGGGACTCACAGAGGCAAGCTCAAGGCCATAATGTGTATTTTGTCAGCAAAGCTCACTTCCACTGAGTTACCTCCAGAATAGTTGAGGTCTTTGATATGACTTAACATCAAGATGTCCATAGGTGTTTGCTGATCAGAATAATTTTTCTTTCTTGATATTTTTGCATGAAGTAAGCATTCCTCAGACTGGTTTCTGAACAGCACTAAGTATTTGGTGATTTTTCTGAGGTCAGGTAAGTTTGGGGAACACTGCCCGTTCCATTTTCCTTCTTGGGGAGCCACTGTGCTCACTTTTGTATCAAAAATTCTAAGAAATCCTCTGATGAATTTTTTGCCTGGCTCAAGCAGGCACCAATTTTAATATTCATTGAATGGGTACATGGTACCCAATGTTTTCCAAACCCTTTTAATTATGGAAACTTTTTCTATGGAATATCTATTAGTATCTCATGAAATACTGTTGTCTTGCATAACACATACCTATGCTAAAATTATTTATTTTTTATGTAAACTCAAATAAATCTGGGTGTCCTATATTATTATTTTCTATAGCTGTCAACTCCATTCCTTCTTCATGTCCTTTATCCTGCTGTTTCAGTGACAGGAGCTTTGTTTAAACAAATACCCCCTTCTCTCAGCCACAAGTGATGCGTTGAGTAGTGGGCACCTTATTCAAGCTAAATCAATCAGATTCCTTTCTTGGGAAATGGAATTAGGGGCAAGAGCCCGTAGGTTGGTCTTGGGTGCTGACCTGAATGAGAACACAGCAATGAGAGAAGTGCTGGTACTAGCATGTTCCACCTGGACAACCTGACAACAGAGAGAAGAATGAAGCAGATGCTGAGAGAGAAAGAAGACTTTCAGGGTTCTCCACACTGTGCTAATTCCTGCTTCTTGTCCTTTCTGAACTTTGGCCGTTTAACAAACTCTTGAATTCCTTAAGATACCCCAGAATTCTTATCATACATATTTTCTTTGCTTAAGCTAGCTCAAATGGATTTCTGATTCTTGCAACCAAAAAAATATCCTAATAAAGTGTGATTCTTCCCAGAGGGGAATCGATCTACTCTATCATTCATGATTTGCTGTAATAGGTCTGGCATAGAGTGCTGACATGCATTTTGAGAATGAGGTAGCTTATCTTTAGGAGGAATACTTAGAAACGTGCGTGACACTGGGGGCAGTGACTTGGCTATTTTCCCGGTTAGCTCCACCTCTAGCCTGGAGGTCTCCGGCTTCTAGCAGAAAGGGAAGGCCAGGAAAAGCACAAAACCACTACCGCAGTCTTTCTCGGGGAAGTTCATTCTGCATGTCAGATTGAGATGCTGCACTTTAAAATCCTGAAGTTCCCAAGACTGGAATCCCGGGTGGAAAATTGGACCTCCCAAGGCCCATGGCTGTTGGCCTTGAGTTAAGTGTCACCCTTTGTTCTTACCATGGGAAGTTCAATTTAGAGCAATTTGGAATCATTCCCTCCAGTCTCAGGGCATCATTAGGTATTTCAAGGCTGGTGGTTAGCTTGGTAAAAACCACTTCCCCATATTAGAAGATCACAGGGACTATTGAAAAGACATCACAGAGTGTATGATTTTAAGCAAGTCATAGTTTTCAGATTACCAGTATTTTCAGACAGTTAAAAAAGTGCTTGTATCTTATATATAAACACAATCTATGTAGTAAAGCTCACACTGACCTTGAAAAAAAGCCTCTTTAATGCAACATGAAAGTGTTGTGGTCGCCTTGGGTATTATGAGGTAGCAAGTGACATTTTATTTGATTTTATTTTATATTAGTTTATTTTCTTTAAAGCCTTTATAGTAGTTTATTTTCCTGGCTTTAAGGAAAATATGAACAGATATGAACAAATATAGACCTCAGATTATGGACTCGTAGCTCCTTAATTGGTCTTCTTTTAAATCCTGGGCATGATTTCTGTTGCTGTGAGGTTGTTATTTTATTTATTTTTTTACATGAGTTGTTGTTCATTGGTTCTGGGGTGTGATTTTAATCCTGTAAGATCTGTATTCTTTAGCCAGACAAGCTCAGTGAATCTGGAGTTTTCAGCTACTAAACTCTTAATATGGTGAATGGGGTATAAAACCGTACCCAGAAGACATTAATAGATTCATGCACATAATAGAGTCCTCATCACCAATAGGCCACATCAGCATTGAAATGTCAACCTACATTGAAACGACAAGCTGAGATATACATTTATTTTTTACAGGTAATTCTTTTTTCTAACACTGGATCCAAATGAGGTTTCCTTGCACTTCTTAAAGTGTAACTAAGAATTAAGAGACATTCACTTTGAAGTACTCATATGTTGGAACCTGTGTTTGGGTCATGAAGGAAGGATTTTATTGGAATACTGTGATCAGAACCTTTAGTACATCCTTCTAAACTTGATTTGTAAGTTCACATTTTCTCAGTAAAAGGTAATTTCTAGCAAGAAGAAGTCTAATAATGACATGATTTTAGAGGGGGAGAAAAGTCCAATTTCTGAAGATTTTACACACACAAACACACAACATTTAAAAACAGCGATGTTTTTAACATTTTCTTAGACTGTGCTTAGCTTTGTATTTATTTCTTTCAGGCTCTGCTCTATGTTGGAAATGACATTCCTTGATAAGGTAACACAAACAAGAGAACCCTCTGTTAGTTTATTAGTGGTAGCCAGGATTAAGAGCTGCATGTTGAACACTAGAACTTTGCAGAGAGAAGCTGACACTGTTAGCTACTTGTATACACTTTGCCATGTTTACTTGGCATAAGCTTTGGAGGAGTTTAACTAGGTCTCCTCCCTGCCTGCCCCCCACCCCTATATTATTGTCATCATTCTTTTATGACAAATTATTGTCATATAAGAATATACATATACAATAATTTGTCATAAAAGATTTATGGAATTTGTCATGGCAGATTTATGGAATTTATTAGTATCTTACTAACTGTGGGACTTAGGCAGCTTACTTAAGCTTCCTGAATTTGTTTCTTCATTTGCAAGAAGTAGATAATGCTTATTTCACAGGGTTGTTGTATTTATTACATAAGAAAATATATGCATAAATACACTGAACACAGTCCTTAGCACATAAATATGTGTATAATTAATGTTTATTTTCTTTCCTTCAACTTAACCAACTGGAAGATGGACTAAAAAATATTGTGACTAGAAAGGCAAAAGAAGGCACTCTGAAAACAACCGTCCATCTGGGCTTGATACCATTTTTAATTTAGCTGGGTGGTTTTATTGTTATAATTTTATGGGGAAGAAGGTTATGATAACTCTCTTATTTTATTTCATAGGTTCTGCTGAGAGCAACGTGGGCTGGGGGATTCCTGGAATGATCAAATGAAAAGCAATCCAAAACAGCTCTGAAACTTCATCAAAGTCTAAGGTTTGTGAAAATGATTAGATAGCAGGTATTAGAAGAGTTACATTGAGTCTATTAATCGTTCAATTTTTAGGAATTCATCTTTCTTTGGTAAGTTTTTCAAAAATTTTATAATGAATATAGTTTCTGTTGTTTTAACAGAGCAAATTCCCCCTTAACTGACTTGGGTCCATTTTTTTTTACCCAATCTCTCATGATTTAGAGAGCCTGTTGTCACCTGGCTGTGTGCATCTGCATTGTAACAGAAAACAGGGTGCTTGATTTTTCGGGACTGTCATCTCTTATGTGCCACATCTCTCACCTGTGCCTGCAATAATGAGCTTATTTGCCTTTTCAGAACACACAGACCCTTACCTCTGTGCTTGTTCACATGCCATTCCTTTCACTCTAGAGCACAAAGGAGCCCTCTTGCAAGCAGCCCATAAAGGAGTTGCATGGGGGAAAATGAAGGCTTCCTGGAGGAGTGATACCTGAGCGGGGCTCTTGAGAGGTAAACAGAACTTCACCACTCCAAGAAACGGGGACAAGAATTGGGCAAAAATCCAGGGGCAAGGAGTGGCTTGGGGTATTTGGAAACATGTTACTGGCTCAGTGATGCTAGAGTCCAGAGACAGGGAGATCAAGAAGTGAAGCTGGGGGTGTTGGCATGGGAGAAACCATGGAGGGCCCAGGTACCAGGTTAAGGGACTTGGAACTCATTAGAGAGGCAATGGTGAGACTTTGATGGGTTTAAGTGGGGAGGGGGCATGCTCTGATTTTTTTTTCCTTAGGTAAATCATTGGGTTGGGAGAGCAGCGGAGATAGAGGAGAAAATGGGCAATGTGGAATATGAGGAGACAGGACTAGAAGCAGGAGACCAGAGAGCAGGCTGCCGCCCTAGCCTGCATTAGAGAGGATGAGAGTGTGAGTGAGGATAGTGGATGAGGATATGTCAGTCTCCGTGGCTATCCATGCCCCACTCCCACCAAAGCTAGTTGGGGGTAGAAATGATAAACAATAGCTATTTCTTTTGATGAATCTACCATGTAATTGTCAAACAACTCCTTCCATTTGACTTGTGTTAGTCTTTGGTTCCCAAACTTGGCTGTACGTTGCAGTCAGCTAAAGACTTTTAAACACTAGTGGTGCCTGGATCCCAACCTACAGACTGTAACTTACTTGGTGAGGGGCGCAGCCAGGTGCGGCGATGCTCCCACTCCTGAAATGATTAGCAAGGAGAGAACCACTGGCGCAGGGGACACCCAGGCAGCGTAAAAGGAAAACATCCTTTGGGACAATGTATTCCTTCCTGCCTTCCTGATCCTGTCCATGGGTTTAGATAGTGTTCACAATTATTAGTGGGTTGGGATTTTTAGAAAAATTGTGGGTCCTACATGATAGTTGGCCAGCACTATCTTGGAAACTACACTCTTGAGTCCTGGCTGTATTTCCACCGAATCAATTGCTGAAGGTTTCAGATGCCACTTTGTGAAAAGTCTTTGACACTCTATTTGAGTTAAAACTGATATTCATTGCCAAGGATTTACTTTGTTTCTACTGTGGATTTATTTACTTATTTTTTGAATCTAACTAATTCACCCTAAGAGGGTTATTTCTACTTAATTGTCTTGGGTTAAATTGCTCTCCAGGGTCACTGCAGGCCTCTTCAATGGTGGCCTGAATAAGTACTTCTCAAATTTTAATGCTTTTAAGAATCACTTAGAGATATTGTTAAAATGCTGATTGAGTTTCATCAGGTCTGGGGACCAGCCTGAGATTCTGCATTTCTAATGAGCTCCCAAGTCATGCTGAATCTGCTTGTTCACGGACCACACTTTTAACAGAGGATCTTGAGGCCCTAGGGACTATTTTAAAGTCACTGGTTATTTTCCTCTTTTTAAAGATATGATCATATAAGGGGAAATAATATAAAGAAAAGAAACGATAACCAGAATTAATTTGAAAAAAATATCTCTGGGTGGCGATTTATTTGTGGTTTTTCATAAAATAAATCCAAAATTGTTTTTCCATCTGTGTATGACATTTCTACCAATTTCAAACCTCTGTATTGTGCCATTGAAGATAATAGAGAAATTACTTCAGGCCCATGCAAGTACAAGATGAGATTTTGAGCTCCATTTTTTTTTAAGTGGATCAGAAACCTGTAGTTAACAAAATAGTTGAAATGTTTAATTGCATGTCAGCAGCTGAAAAAGCATCTTCTCAAAATATCTGACAATGTTTTTAAACTCAAATTTTGAGAATTTGAGATCATCAAAGTCAGGCCTACAAGTTCTAGGATAACTTAGGGCTGAGTTTATACTCTTTGCAAAGCTTTGTATTTAACGACAGTAGGTAATTTTTTTTCCCCTCAGAGTACAAAGTTCAATAAAGTTGATTCCAAATTCATAGAAACCAAAAAATTACATTTTTTGATATTTTCAGTAACTCATTTAAATTGAGAATATCTAGCAAGATTTTTCTTATTTGTTTGTTTTCTCTGAGGCAAATAATTCATAAGGAATCTTGATTCTATTTCTAGAAGAAGCAAAATGTAAGTTTATGTTTATAACTAGTATACTGAGCAAGTGCAACCAGAAAAATGTAACTGAGATGACACATGTTTTTGACTTTCACTGTTCTTTAAATTTTCTCTAATGAAGGAGTCTTTCCTTTTTGTTGGATGAAAGCTCTGACATCGTTCAGGAACTTTCTAGTCACTTGAGGAGTAGAAACTCTGACTGTCAACCTAAGCCAAAAGACACTGTCTTGATTTTGAAATAGAATCCCAGTCTAACGCTTTGAGATACATTTAAAAGTAAGACTTTTCCTCTTATCCCAGCTGTGGCCTGTTCCTCACAAGCCACCTGCCTTTCGGGAAGGAAGTATGGCAGGCTTTTTTCTCTCTTTTGCCATTGTCTAACTTTCAGACTTCTCTGGCGTCACAGCACAGTGAGGCTGGAAGGAATAAGGTACCGGAAAGTTCTTAACGTGCGTAGTTTGATTGCGCGATAGCTCGGCACTGTCTGGGTCTGGCAGATGCTGAAAGATGGACTTTTTTTTCTCATAAGCGTGTTGTGGGCTCTTCAGAGCCACCCCGCAGGGTCCCTCCGCCCGCAGTGGTCCCGGGAGGCGGGGCAGGCACGCTGGCCCTCGCTCAGCGATTTCCAACCTTTCCGTCTCATGGCGCATGTAAACTAATTACTAAAATTCAGCGGCACGCCCCAAAATATATTTCTTGTCAATCTGACATAAAATAGGCATAATTTTGATGCATTCACATCAGATGGCTATCGTTGTGTTTGCTGCTGTCATATCTCAATTTGACAATCTAACGGAAAAGAGATCAGTGCCCCCGACTACACAGTTAGATACTGAATGTTTTAAAAATTCTTGTTTGAAAATCGCTGCCCTAGCTGCACTCACTTCTCATCCCTTGTTTTCTTGGGTTTTCACTCCACAGAGACTGTGGAGCCCATTGCTCCCAGGAGGCTCTTTCAGGGCAGAATTCAAAATAGTGCCCTCCAACTCTCTTGTGCGGGTGGGAGCAGGAGTCACACGGGACAGCAGCTCTCCCTGGAGAAAGAGTTCGTCTCCTAAGACCCCCTAGTGTCCACGCGTGCAACCCGCAGGTTTCAGAGACGCCTACCCAGTTTTTAATAACGCTTTGAAATTTCCGCATGGGGATGTGGTACCTCATTTTGGAATTTTATATTCATAGAATCTTTGATGCTTCTATAGTAAGTTCCAATTTAATATTCTATTATCCTATAATTTAAACATTTGTTCCTCTTCCAAAATAGGGCAATTTCTAGACGACCGATGTATGCCAAAATACCTTCCTAAGTAGTGGGGTTTTTCAGCCTCAGCACTATTAACATTTTGGACCAGATCATTCTTTGTTGTTGAGGACTCTCCCAGGCATTGTAGAGTGTTCAGCCGCATCTCTGGCTTTTAACCCACTAGATGCCAGCATTACCCCCTTTCCCCCCCCAGAGTCACGACTATATGAGTGTTTCCAGACATTGCCAAATGTCTCCTGGGGGCCAAAATTGCCCCTGGCTGAGAATCACTGCCATAAATTGATGAGTGCAGGTCTGAGGGCAAACACTTTAAAAACAAGGTACGCATCGCAAGTATGACCGAGACCCAAACGGCTGCCCTGGAAGCAGCCTCGGGCAGCCACCTCATCCAGCCGCACTTTGGAAATGAGGACACAGCTCAGAGAGGTGAGGCTGATTGCCTGGTACACAGAGTTCCTGTCACAGGGGGGACTGGGAAGAACCTTGGTCTCCTGACCCTCATACAGTGCTCATTGCGAGGTTGGGGATAAATAATTATTAAATGTTAACATGGCTGCTAATTTTAAAGTACCTACGCTTAGAATTTTCTGTGCTAAAAATAGAGCACAGAAAAACCTTATCTAATTAGTTAGTGAATAGCACTGAATTAAAATTGGACACTATAATTAATCAATGCTAAATTGTGGTCAAATCCATTACCCTTGAGTGGATTATCTATGTGACCCACCGTCTCCTTGTGACACCACACATTGGGGGTCTGCGGGAACTGGTTGGAGGGCTTTGAGAAGGCGAGAGGCTGGGGGAGGCTGGGGGAACCTGTGAGTGGCAGTAAATCATTTTTGCGTTATCTATAGTTTGTTTTTAATCTGTGTCATTGCTCCTCTTCGTTAAAAAGGCCAATTGAGAATTGACTATTGCAAACTTTTATTATAGAATGCCAGAGATGGAAAAACACATGTAGGAAAAAATAGAAATTATTCAATTGCCTATTAATTATACTCAGTTTTATGACCGAATGATCAAATTTCAGAAGCTTTCTTCTCCCATGTTTTTTCTTTCTTCCTTCCTATTTAATTTTCTAGAATTAAATTTATTGGGATGACATTCATTAATAAGAACATATAGGTTTCAAGTGTACATTCCTGTTTTCTTAACTTTAGGCCCCGCTTTTTTTTTTTTTTTTAAAATAATCACTGAACAGAACATATGCTTTCCATAGAATTATTATTTTCTTTTCAGCAGTGTCTTGCAAGAAACAGACTATGGAAGTAAAGCTTAGCAATTTTCCTAGCATTTTATTTCCTGAGGAGTGAATTTTATTTCTGACTTCTGTTTGTGCGCTTAGATCTGAACTGTGGTGTTTTAACTGTGGAGACATCCACCGGAATGCTGGCTGACCACCTAAACTCAGCTTTTCTAGATCCCAGGTTGGTGGAACCTGTTGCCTGTCTCCCTAAGGAGCCTTTTCTCTCTCAGCTCTGTCTGTGGTATCCCAGGGTCCTTGGCTTAAAATGTGGAAATTATCAGTGTTTTCTTTCCTAATAATAATTCTTAAAGTTTAAACAATCAAAATATTATCCATTGATTGAATACTTACTATGCACCAGACACGGTGTTAACATGTTTCCATGATTTTGATCGTCACAACACTCTCTGGAAGGCTGGTATCATTGTTCCACATGAAAGAACTGATCAGCGTGACCAAGGTCATTCAGTTTAAGTGCTGGGTATTTTGAACCCCATGGCTTATGCTCTTAACTGATACAAGGTAGCAGTTATTTATTGTTATTAATTTGAAAGAAGTATTTGTTCTGATTCTAAAAAGGATACTTCTAATGTTATTCATAAAATAAAATTCTATTCATTTCTAAAGAATGTTTAATTTTGGAACTTTTACATTTTCTTGCTGTCTACAGTATAGTTTCTGAGTCTTCTGAGTTACAGTGGTACATCTGTTTTTGTTAAAGGAGTTCTAAAAGATTTTGATTTGTCAGTGCCATTGAATATTTTTTAAAGATTATTTTTGGTGCTGACAGAAACCAGTAGACTGCACAAAGCACATTTTCAAAGACCCCTCCAGGGTCTAAGCCCAGAATCTGTTGGTGACTCACCCTCTCCTTCTTAGCTTGTAGTATCTAGCTTCGGCCAAGGAAAGGAAAGGCCTGTTCATATTACGGATGATGATTTCTAATGGGGTTTTCTTAGATTCTGTATTTGTTTATTTTGCATCGAACCAACAGCCCTAGTTGTTTAGCTTTCCTGCAATCCAGACCCTGTGCTTGGAACTCCCTCCTTATCTAACCCTCACACACCAAGCCAATACTTCCCCAGCCCTAAATCACTCGGGCCAGGCACCAGATAACTAGAGATCGCCCCTGCAGCTCGGAGCCCATCAACATTCTTCACAACAGCCAATCCCGTAAGCTGTTTTCCCTGCTTTGCCTTTCTGTTATTAAACACTATAAAGGCTCTGGCCCCGGCTTTCCTCTCACTCCTACTGCCTCCTGGCCACACCTTGGCACTTTCCCATGTAGCCCCGTGTGGCATGGTGTGTCCCCTTTCCTCAGGAAATCCAAGCGATAAAGATCTTTCAATGGCATTGGCCTCTCCATGCGGCCACTCAGCTACTTCCATAGATTATAAAATCCCACGAGTACAAGCGAGACAGACAACAGTGCAGTTTCCTGGGGGTTTCTCTTGATCAAGTGCATCTGCATTCTTTATTATGTCACCCCAGTAGATGCTCTTGACCCGTGTTCTTGGAAACTTCATGTCCAGGGCTCAAAAAGGTATTTGACTTTGCAAAATATGTTCTGGAATCTATCACCAGAAGAAAATCAAAGAAAGTTTCTTCCTAAAAGATGCAGACTTGCAGGGAGAAGAAAAATGGTGAGGTAGGAAGGGAAAGAAATGGGAGTGGCAGTGAGGGTATGCGGAAGACAGTGCACGTTTCATAAGCACAGAAACATCTCAGTTACTCAGCACCCATTCTGGACCCTCGATAACACCGGCGTCTGCTCCCCTGCATCAGAATCAGCTGGAATGCTAGCTGAAAGGCAGATTCCTAGGACCTGATTCAAGCAAGAGGAATCCAAATCACTAGCATATATCCAAGAGTCAGTATTTTAAAAGCCACCCAAGTGTTTTTTTTTTTTTTTCCTCACTGACATCTGAGAATCTCTGGCCAAGACTCTGTGCTATTGTGAAAATGGGTATGAGCATTTGAATCCAGGGCTAAAAATGTGGTAATTAGTGCACAACCGTTTCTTTCATTTTAGGAATAAGATGAACTATCACCACTCAGTTTAGAGCACCAACTTTGTCTTCATGCTGCCCAGTTTGACTCCCAGGTCACCATTTATTAGCTGTGTGACATGGAGGAAACGACCTAACCTCTCTGAACCTCAGTTTCCTCATCTGCAAAATGGAGATAATAGTATACATTTCATAGGTGCATGTTGGTGTTCATGGGACATACTTGGCACAGAATCTGGCACATACCAGTGCTCAACATTACAGTTATAAAGAGACCCAACTCTTGTGAGCCTGAGAAAAAAATTCTTGGTCTAAACTTTACTGATTTCTCCAGCAAAAGATGGTGTCTTCAGTTCCAAACAGTGTGATTTCCCCCTCATTTTTCCTTCGAATGGTGAGGCCTGGTTATGAATTACATCCTCTGAATCCTTTTCTTCCTGACTTTACACTTGTATGTGCTCATATACCATTTATGCGAGCATGTGCTCACCCACACACACCTCACTCTCTTACACACCCATGCACAATGCTCTATCACATGCACAACCCTCATGCACACCTCCCTGCAATTCCCTGGACCAGATGACTTTCTCCTTCAGGGCCTAGCATCTGTTTGACTTTCATTGTTCTGGAAAAGCTTCTTGTCAGCACTGTCTTTTCTAATATCTTTCCTGAACAGTGGCCTGTGGGCTGTGATAATTAGTCCCTTTTGGATGGTACTAGCTTAATGATAACAAGTGGGCAGGGCTGGATGGCTGGAGGGAGGAGGGGGAGGCGGAGCAAGCAGCAGACTCGGTAGCTTTATTGTGGGGTAGCCAGAAGCTAGAACAGGCGAGCTATGCTGTCTTTTTTTTTTTTTTTCCTGAGGCCTGTGTGTCAGGTTGGGGTGAAGTGGAGATGAGTATCATCCTTCTGGAGGCCACTAGCTTCTGGGCTGGTGTTGAAGGAGCGCAGAGGGTAATGAGAGCCAGGCTGAGAGCCCTCTATGGGCTTCTCCAATCACAACGTTGTGTTAGTCATTCCTCCTGCTTGGAAAACAGGCAGATACTGAGCCAGGAAATCTTACCATGGTGTTTGGATGGGACTGCACATGGATCTTTTTCTGCAAATAAGATTGAAGGCGGGAGAAGGCGGAAGGAGAGCCATCCCAAACGTTCCCTGGGGCCATGGCTTGTCGAGCCAGAGAGGGGGCCGGGAGACCCTGGGCCTCAGTTCCCTATGTCTCCATTATGTGTTTAAGGAACTTTGACCAGCATTCAGATTTGCTGGGCCATTGAAACATGGGTGAGGACTAGAAATGTTTTTAAGGCTGAAGCAGGTTCGGTGCTGTCCGTCATCATCTCTTTAGTGTGGGCAGGAGACATCTAGGGAAATTGGCTTGATAACTAGGAAAGTTACTCACTCTCTCTAGCCTTGGTTTCCTTAACTGTAAATCGGGCTAGTCATCAGCTTTATTTCATAGGATTTTTGTGAGCGTTACAGGAGAGAATGCCTATAGAGGAATTAAACTAGGACCAGGCACACAGTGAAGCTTCAGGAAATGTGAGCTACTAGTCTTGGGAGAAATTCACTAGTACTCTAGATCAAAGTGTTTGTGGTCAGGCTTGCTGAGGTATGGTGAAATTCTATGGCTTTACATTCCATTTTGAGGTTTAAAAAAGTGATTTCTTTATATACTCAACATTTTCCGGAAATACAAGTGTGTGGTTTGAAATATTGTGCTGAGAGGTAAGCTTGGGGCCTTTGTTGTTCTGGTAGTGATGACTGGCATGTTGAAATAACGCGAGTTTGCATTCAACTTGAAGCTTACAAAGTCTCCTCTACTTTGAACTTTAAACTTTACAAAGGGGCAGATAAAATGCATTAGAGCAAAAGTTCTTCATCTTTTCTGCCACCAAGAGGTAAGGTTAAGCTTCCCTAGTCTCTCTTTGGAATAAGGAAAATGCAGAATTCTGGTTAACCTTTATAAGGAGAGTAACTTCTATACACTTTCTGCCACAGGGCCTTGGGAAACTGATTCCTATCATGTGGAAAAGGTAAACCAAGAATGTTAAAAAAAAAAAAAATCTGGTATTTTGCTCATTCAGAAGTAAAATGACGACTGCTGGTTGAAAAGTATATTTTTGTTATTGAAGAAACAAATTAAAATAGCAAGAAAACAGTGAAATCATCAGCTTACAAAGTTATTTGCTTTGATTAAAAGCACCAATAAATGTGTCTTGGTTCTATAACTGCTTCATTTAGCACTTGACACATAATAGATTTTTTTCACAGCATAATATCTCCATTGAAATATAATTGTTTTGCAGATTGCTCAACTGAGTACTCTTCTAAACATGCAGTTGGGGGACTCACCCCGGGCAATCATCGGGAGATGGTGACAATGTGCACAATTGATGGACATGCAAGGGATGTGGCAGCCAAGCTTGGAGCAGGCAAGGTGATTTGTTGCAGAGCAATTACCCTAATGCATTTTTAAAAGCATAAAATAAAGAATCATTTCATTTGCTGAAAAGATATTTTAGGTGCTTTGGTAAAGCAGTGACAGAATATTTTGATTGTCAGGGTTTTTTTTTTTTCTCTTTAAAGTTAGATAATTACATTTACCAGTTAAAGAATTGCCATTTAAAAATAATATTTTGTCCAAATGTTTAAAGATGCCTATTAAAGTGTAAACTGAACACGACAGCGGCCTTTTCATGCTATAATTCTAGTCAGTGGTCTGAAAACAATTAGGATGAAAAAATGTGCACTTATTTAGTGCTAGCTGGAGAGTCAAGATCTGACGACAATGGTGAGATTTGCTTTATGAGTTCTAAGATACTTCTATTTTTGCTCAGATAACAGTTCTAAGAAAGGTTCTGCTATTATGTGTGCAGTTCCTTTAGTAATCTCTCCAGGGAACAAAGACCTGCAGTGGGCTGTGGTCTGGCACCCTCTGTCATGCATGTAAAATGAAGAGAAACTTTCATGAAACAGCCAAATGGTACCCATCCATTTAGTCCCTTCATTCAACTGGTGTTCACCAGAATGTTTGCGTTGGTTGTTACAATATTAAAATATTTGCTCACCTGTTGGTAAAGAGTCCTCTACTGAGCCCTGTGTAGCCCACCCCATCACTCCCTGAAACCCTCCAGATGGCCCCACCATCTAGCAACCAAAGGACTAATGCCTGCCTTAACAGGAAGCTGCCAGGCCCTGCCCCAGGCTGGCGTCCATTTCAATTGGTATATATCCGGAACTTCCTGCTTATCGCCTCTGTTTAGATTAGTCTTTGGCTTTTAGTTTAGGATTGTTTAGAACACTCAAAAGCAGTCTGTGGAAGCTGGTGTGTGGGATGGGACAGGAAACTGGTAAGAAATACAGTTTCTTGGTTCTCTTAAGCTCAGTGATGAGAAAGCTTTCATTCTTGAACATGTCTGATGAGATAAAATTAATAATAGGTATTTTACTATTTTCTTCCCACACTCTAGTGCACTGTTTTGTGTCTACCATTTCAGGTGCCAGTGGCCTAGAACCATGCTACTCAACTTACATTACATGCCCATGAATCCCCTGGGTAGCTTGTTAAGATGCGGATTCTGATTTGGTAGGTCTGCTGTGGGGCTTGAGCTTCTTCAGTTCTAGCTAGCTCTCAGGTAATGTTGTTGCGACTGGTTCAGGAACACATAATTAGGAGCAAGCACCCAGAGCATATGGTCCACGCTCATTAGAATGTCATTAGAGGGCACTTCTGGTCAAGATGGTGGCATAGGTAAACACAGCTCGCTTCCTCGCACAACCACATCAAAATTACTATTAAACGATAGAACAATCATCATTCAGAATGGTCAGAAATTGAGCTGAATAGAAAGCCTGCAACTACAGAATTGAAGAAAAAACCAACTACGTAATTACAGAAGAAACCACATTGAGACTGGAAGGAGAGGCAGAGATGTGGAATGAGTTGGTCCCACACCCACGTGTGGCATATAAAAATCAGAAGATATCTGAGGCATAAGGGGTTCAGCCCCACAACAGGCCCTCTGCTCAGGCCTCCAGTGCCAGGACAAGAAGTCCCCATAACTTCTGGCTGTAAAAACCAGCAGGATTGAGGCTCTAGAAGATAGAAACTTTTCTGGAGTCCCTGGCAGTTTCTCGTAAAGGGCCCATGCACAGACTTACTCAGACTCACTCCCTCGGAGCTCCAGCAAGGGAGCAGTAGATTGAAAGGCATCAGAGGCATATGGGGAGGAAGTGAATTGTTTAGCATCAGGGCAAAAACTAAGTGACAGCTTTCTCCTAGGTAGATGTGCTGGCCGAAGCCATTGTTCCTTCTCTGAGCCCTCCCCCAACAGAACCACACAGCAGGTGGGAGCTATATCTGAGACTCCATCAGCCAGGCTCACACTGTTTTGTCCCACTCTGGTGATTCCCTGAGGCCCTGCCCCACTCAGCTTTCAGGCCCACCCAA
Source organism: Pteronotus mesoamericanus (assembly GCF_021234165.1). Classification (NCBI taxonomy): domain Eukaryota; kingdom Metazoa; phylum Chordata; class Mammalia; order Chiroptera; family Mormoopidae; genus Pteronotus; species Pteronotus mesoamericanus. The sequence continues at coordinate 34,125,295 of NW_026555325.1, read as the reverse complement.
ACTGTTTCCAGTGACTTTTCCATATGAATGGCTTGTCTTGGTCCATGCTTCAAATTTTTCTATATTCTATCAAACAATCAGCATCTGGCTTCAGTGAGCCCTGTACTCCTTGCTAACTTGCCCCAGGCCTAGCACTAGCAGTAGCCAGGCTTGGTTCACAGCTGACCTCACTTGGACACCTCCAAGCCCAGCACAAACAACAGCCATCTGCAGATTGCTTTATAGCTTATGCTGTGTGACTCAGACACTGTATGACTGACTTTAGACATGCCAACAGCAATCAAGGCTCACCTACAAGAGGAGGATGTACACAGCTCACGTGGTTGGTGCACTTTGATTACCCAGCTTGCATGATAGGGGAGACCATGCCACTGGAATCTGCAGGACACCTACTACATTAGGCCACTCTACTAAGCCTGGAAGACATAGCAGCTCTACCTAACACATAGAAACAAACACAGGGAAGTACCAAAATTAAGAAACAAAGAAAAATGGCTCAAATGAAAGAACAGAACAAAACTCCAGAAAAGAACTAAACGAAATGGAGAGAAAAATTCTACTGGATGCAGAGTTCAAGACACTGGTTATAAGGATGCACATGGAACTTAGTGAGGACCTCAATAGCATTTTAAAAAATCCAGTCAGAAATGAAGGGTACGCTAATTGAAATAAAGAATGATTTACAGGGAATCAACAGTAGAGTAGATGAAGCTGAGAATCGAATCAGTGATTTGAAATATAAGGAAGCAAAAAACAACCAATCAGAACAGCAAGAAGAAAAAAGAATCCAAGAAAATGAGGATAGTTTAAGCAGCTTCTGGCACAACTGCAAGCATACCAATACTTGCATCATGGCAGTGCCAGAAAGAGAAGAGAGAGAGGGCAAGAAATTAGAAACCTATTTGAAAATATAATGGCAAAAAACTTTCCTAATTTAGTGAAGGAAATAGACATAAAGCCCGGGCTGTTTAGAGAGTCCCAAACAAGATGAACCTAAGGAGGCCCCCACCAAGGCACATCATAATTAAAATGCCAAAGGTTAAAGACAAAGATAATCTTAAAAACAGCAAGAGAAAAAGTTAGTTATGTACAAGGTAGCTCCCGTAAGGCTGTCAACTGATTTCTCAAAAGAAACTTTGCAGGCTAGAAGGGATTGGTAAGAAATATTCAAAGTGATGAAGAGCAAGGACCTACAACCAAGATTACTCTACCTAGCAAAACTATCATTTAGAATCAAGGGACAGATAAAAGAGCTTCCCAGACGTGAAAAATTAAAGGAGTTCATCACCACCAAACAGTATTTCATGAAATGTTAAAGGTTTTCTTTAAGAAGAAGAAAAAGAAGATCAAAAATATGAACAATAAAATGGCAATAAATACGTACCTAACGACAATTGATTCTAAAAACAGAATAAACAAACAAACAGAGCAGAAACAGAATCATATATACAGAGAACATTTTGATGGTTGCCAGATGGGAAGATGGATTCTGGGGATGGATGAAAAGGTAAAGGGATTAAGAAGTACAAATTGGTAATTACAGAGTAGTCATGAGGATGTAAGGTAGAGCACAGGCAGTAGAGTAGGCAAAGAACATATATGCATGACCCATGAAGATGGACAACAATTTGGGGATTGCCCGGGGCGTGGGTTGGGTAGAAGGGGGCAAAGGGGAAAAAAAATGGGACAATTGTAATAGCATAAACAATAAAATATAATTTAAAATTAAAAATAAACTAAAATAAAAGAGGAAGTCATTAAAAGCACCATCAGCTAGCCTCTGTTGATATCTTTAGCTATTTGTGATCTAGACATATAAATGTGCAGGTTCTCCAAACATGTCATTAATGCTCTTTTCTTTCTCTTCCCACCCTGGCAAACTTTCGTCCAGGTGTTTTAAGATTTGGTTTGAGGTTAAATCTCCCCTAAGAAGTTTTAAAAATGACCTCCCTTCTGGCACAACCATTCTTCCTGTCTCCCCTCTTTTTCATCCTCCCTCCCTACACACAAATAGACTGAAGTACCCCAGGCCAAGGTGAGCACCCCCTTATCTGTGCCCTCTCAGAATTGACAGATTGCACTTGAAAGAAATATTTTATTGCACTTGCTATGGCATGCCTGTCATGGGTTGTGTCCCCTTGGTATCCACACCTGTGAAAGGAAAGGGAAAGGAAGCAGGAATGGGCAGAGGAAGAGGTCAAGGTATAAGGCAGGCTAATGACAACCTGGGTGACCCAATGGGATGCTCTGGAGCCAGAATGGTGCAAGATGGCTTTTATATCTCCACAGTGATTGGTCACTGGATATCAGTTTGGCCTTGGGCAGGGGCTCTGTATGACTGAGCAGTCCTGAGGGAGCTGGCTGTCATCTGCCCACAGCACTCAAAACTTCTGGGGCAACAGTCCTTCATACAAGGAGAATCTGGACGATGTATCACAGTGTCTGTTAAAATATCTCTCCTTTTTTTCTAGGAATCCTGTGGGCATGGCTGTGGTTTAGTTGTTGTATGCTGAGAGACAAGCAGAATGTGGGCACCTGGTGGTGCTCAATATATGACATCTGCAATTGGCAGTGAGTGACCAGTGTGGTTGTCCCTATATGCTGTATACAAGACAGTCACTTGAGGCATGGAAAGGATTTATGAGGTTGTTCTACTTGTGTATTTTAACTCCCCTTCTTAATTTCTATTTTGTGTGTGACTTCAGCCCTGTATATAATATGTTAGTCCAGTATTACATATATATGTCGTATGAATAAACATGAACAGGATATATGCTCAAACATTTCTTCGTAGTGGTACATGAACAATATCTGCAAGGGGCCCAGTGGTCTGGGGCAATGGTTGGCATTTTTGGTAAAGTGTGATCAGAACATAGCAGCACCCGTTTGTTTACACATCATCTATGATATGGTTGAATAGTTGAAGCAGAGATAGGGTTGCATGCAGAGGCTAAGATACTTTCTATCCAGTCCTTCACAGATAGTTCACTGTTCCCTGGGCTGGCAGATGCAGCGGTTAGTATGCTGACTGCAGGTGGCCCTTACCCTTCAAGTTCTGCTGAACCACGTGTATAACAATAATAAGAAAACCTAAAGCTATTACAGGACTGGATCTCATGTTTAGTAGCAGTTTGCTTCTCAGATGCTGTGAAAGGGCAGCTATTTGTTCCCCAATATTTATTCTCCCCTTCTCTCTTAGTAATAGTTAGGCACATGGATGCGTAGAATAAATACAGCATTTTCCAGCCCCTTTGGCAGTAAGTAGGGCTATAAATGTGGCCAGTGGGATGGAGTAGATTTTTGTGTGCAGCTTCTAGAAGGTATCCTGAAAGGAAGTGGTCATGTTCTTCTTTTGTTCCTCCTCTGGCTGGCTGGGATATGGATAAGATGGCTGGAGTTTGAGCAGCCATCTCTTACTATGAAGTGGAACACATCGGCAATATTGTAGCAGCCTAAAAGAAGAAGGCTGGTTCCCAGCTGATGATGTAATGCCATCAAACCAGTTCTGGATTTCCACTACCACATTCTTTTACATGTAAGAGAAATAAGCTTCTGTCTTGTTTAAGCCATTGTTAGATGTAAATCCTAAAGGGCTCCTTTTCATTCACAATTGAACACACTTCTAACAGATTCGGGTAGATTTGCAATAGAGTAATCCCCCCAAAGTTCCCAGTTTTGGATAATGTGCCATGTCTTCCAGGAAGTACTTTGCCCCTCAAAATCTAAGTTATTTTAGCTAGAGAATTAAAGTTCACAACTGCGTGAGCATTATTGAAGCAGCTGAGTATTGATGAAGTTGTGGGGTGATCAGGAGCGGCACACCTGGGCTTGCGCAGCTGCGTAAGATCCGTGCAGGTGATGGGGGACTCAAATGCTGGAAAAGGTTCAGGTAATAGCTAATACGCTCAGTAATCACTGTCTGTAAAAAGCTATTGTTTCAGGAACTGAAGGTATGACCCACCTGGACTCCAGGAGACCGTAAGCAGTTCCACCTTTGCGCCTCAGGAGGACTGCAAGCAATTAAGATGGTATCTGAAGCGTGGTGCTCCAGGGTGAGATGCCCACCACCCAGGGCACAGATGAAGAATGTTGCAGCCTTTATCTGATGAACTTTTCCCTGAATTCCAAACTCCTTACCTACACTTTTCTTCTCCTTATGAAAATGGTTGGTTAAAAATGGAATAGAAGACAGTCTGTTAGCGTACAAACCTGCCATCTTCTCAGATTGCTGACCATCTGAATAGAGCCCCCATAAAGATTCAATCCCTGTCTCTGCTGATCGGGTTTGGTAGGTGACAGGCAGCATGCATGCTGGCTTTTCCAGTTTCACAGGGACCCAAGTTGGTCGCATTTGAAAATCTGGGTTTTTTTCCTTAAAAGGAAAATGTTCTTCATAGTTATATTTGCGCGCATTTTTCTTCTCCTTTCAGAGACTTGACTTGCATAAATAATTCTTGAGGTTTTTTTTTTAACTTTTAGGACTCTAAGTAAATAATTACTTAGTAAGTGATAAATGTTTTCCTGCTACAGCCTAACTTTATTATGTGACACCCAAGAATAATCACTTAGATTTTACAACACCCTTAATAAAGAATTGAGTACATCTTTTTTGACTAGAGTAATTTATTCAGAGTTAGAATTTTTGAAGAAAGTAATTTTTATTTGTGCTCACAATAAAGTAATTAGTGACAGTCATTTTACTTAAGAGATATTTCTTTTTTTTTTTAAGGTATCATTTATTATGGTAGAACATATGAAAGAAACTCTGTCCAGGACAATAGTCTTTTAGCCTTGTTAGTGTTTTATTCTGTATAAATGTGCCTAATTGTTACAGTTGCTAAACAGAACCCATGCTACTGAGTGTGATCATTTAGCTGTGAGGAGACATAATAGCAGTTGCATCCAAAATTTGCAGCAATTTTACATATTCTTTCTGCAGACATTTTTTCTTCTTGTTGCCAAAGGCGCTGGGGAAGCGCTGCTGTTTTCCCCATTGTCAGGGCAGCTGTCTGTCTGTGCTGAGACTGCGCACCCTCCGACCAGGCAGATGGTGGATGGGGGCTGAGGCATGTCTTCTGTGCCCAGGATCCACTTTGCTGGCTTTGGGGAGCGCAGCTGCCACGCTCCTAGGATGGTGACAGCGAGGCAGCGTCTGCGTTTCAGGAGCCCTTGTATAGAGCCTTGTGCTCTGAAAGGGTGTCGGGTCTTTGGAGCATTGAATAGGCACTTGCATATTCAAACTGTCAGAGCTGTGTGAAAATATGGATTGCTATTAATTAGAATTTTGGATTGGAATCTGGCAGGAGGTGTGTTGCAAGGATGAGGGGAACCTGTTATGCCAGATCTGCATGTTAATGTGTCCCTGCTGGGGAGGCCGGCCAGAGCCCTGCAGCCGGCTCAGCACCACCAAATTTCTGAGACATGATTCACTCCTCTTCCTCCATCTTATGATCCTTTGTGCTAATCAAATCCTTCCTAACTGAGGCTTCGAGGAAGCACTCAGATGTCTGGGGCAGGGGTGGATGGGGAAGGGGTTGTTGTGGGGCGGAAGTAGGGAAGGAATCCCCTTTTACTGCGCATAAGGTGGAAGAACCTCCCCTGCTCCTGATGCTGTGACCTGGCTGGTCCTCCAAAGAGGCGGGTTCACTGGGGAAACGAACCTGGGGACCATGGCCATGATTCTGTGTTTCCTTATTATCAAGTCTTGGCCACAGACGTGACTTCAGCTCTGTTATCCTTTTCTAACCCTCACTCTCCTCAAGGTGAACATTCAGGTTTAACTTAGTGAAGCTGTTTTGATCGAAAACAATTAACTTGTAATTGTATATTATATAATTCACTCATTTAAAGTATATAATTCTATGGCTTTTAGTCAAGTCACAGGTATGTGACACCATTACCAGAGTCAACGTTAGAAAAGTTTATCAACTCAAACAGAAACCCTCTCTACCCGTTAGCTCTTATCCCGTAGTCTCCTCATTCCTACGCCTGCACTGAGCAATCACTAATCTCCTTTCTGTTTCTATAGACCCAGATATCATTATGTGCGAATAGTTTTGGGGTGTGATGGAGGATGTATGTGTGAGGGTCTGTACCTAGGGTGAGGCCAAGAGGAGAGGATAGGGAAAACTTCTGGAACAGACAAGAAACTAGCCCTAGGATGTAAAGACATTAAACTCAATTGCCATCTATTAAAATCAAAGGGATACATTCCTACTCATCATCCCAAGCTGAGATAGTATACTGGCCTATCACTAACTTTGTCAGTCTTAATAGCTTACCAAATCAGAGCTATAACTTACACAGGTTTGAGAAATGTTAATTTTACATTTCATATCATACCATGAAGCAGTTTACACAATTTTATTTGCTTTATTAATATTTCACAGTTAGGTAAGTTACCACTCATGTTCCAGGACCTAAGTATCACAGGTTGTTGAGCAGCCAGTCAGAAATTGGTAATGGTTAAAACTCATATTTGAGGAGGTCAAGATAGAATTTGCATCTGATAATTCTCAAGACAGGGTTTTATTACCTTTGGCGAGTTTGGATAGTTTGCCATTTATTTCATACTTTTTTGAATCTCTGATCCTAACAATTTCACTCCCCATCCTTAGTACCTCTCATCCATCAACCACCCATGACAACATAAGTGTATGTTTATAAATAACATATATGTTCAAAGAATTTGGAGCTGGAAAGGGTTTTAGGGACAATTTAATCAAAGCCACTTGTATTTAGCCATCTCAGGCTGCCATAACAAAATGCCATTGACTGGGTGGCTTAAACAAAGAGTTCACTTTCAGTTCTGGAGGCTGAAAATCTGAGATCAGGGTACTAGCATAGCTGAGTTTTGGTGAGAGCCCTTTTCCTGGTTTACAGATGTCACCTTCTTGCTGTGTCCGCATGTGGTGGTAGGGAGATGGATGGAAGAAGAAGATGGGAAAGAGAGAGAGAGATCTCTGGTATCTTTTCTTATAAAGGCTCTCATCCCATCATGAGGGCTCCATCCTCACGATCTCATCTAAACCTAATTATCTCTTGAAAGCCCCATCACCAAATTGCATCACATTGGGTGTTACTGTTTGCACACACAAACTTGGGTGAATGCAATTCAGTCCATAGCACCACTCATTACATTTTTCTTTATGTTACCATGAGATAAAAGTTCTCTGTTTTCGAGAATTCCATTACATTTCTGGAGTTGGTTGTAGATCTGACAGGTATCAAAAATATGTTTGCAGGTCCCTCCTTTGGAGCATGGCCAATACTTGAAAATTCCTGACTGTTTAGAACTGTGGAGCAGAAGGAAGATTCTTAGAAATTATGTCAGAGCAGAAGTAGAAAATGAAGATACAGTAAAAGTCTTGGAGGTTGAGGTGGGGGGATCTTGAAGCTATGGCGCAGAGGGAATGGAGAAGATGGGCACTCTGAGGGGGTTATTACCGTCCTAAGGGACCGGCAGAAATAATCAAGTAAGATTTCAGGTGGAAATAACTTGAGAGTGGCTGAAGAGTGGTAACCTTTAAGTGGAATGTAAGAAAGTGACTGCTTTCAGGAGGCCCATCTCGCAGGGAGAGACTGAACCCCCGGGAGTGGGCCTCCTGCTGCCTCCCAGCTGCATTCCGTTTCCGGACAGGTGAAAGGTGGCGACTCTCAGGGTGAGTGTTCTCTGCCGACTGAGCAGCAAGTCAGTCCTGACTGCTGCAGCAGTCCTCCCCGTATCTGTGGCTTCGCTTTCCATGGTTTCGGTTACTGGGCTCAACCACCATCTAAAAATATAAAATGGAAAATTTCAGCAAGAATGCGTAAGTTTCAAATTTTGTGTTATCCTGAGTAATGTGCCGAAATCTCGCGAGATTTCGCCTGAGGCTCCCTCCGCCTGAGATGTGAACCAGCTGTTGGCTGTATACACTCCCTACCCTTGTGGGTTAGTCACTTAGTAACCCTCTGGGTTATTTTTGTGGTAGCGCAGTGCTTGTGTTCAGGTAACCCTCATTTTACTTAATAACGTCTCACTCACCTTGCTTCATCTCATCAAGCAGACATTTTATCATCTCACATCATCCCAAGAAGAAATAAGGTGAGTACAATATATTTTGACAGAGACCACTTTCACATAACTTTTATTAAATATATTATTGTAACTGTTCTATTTTACTATTAGTTATTGTTAATCTGTTACTATGCCTTATTTATAAATTAATCTTTATCATAGGTATGGATGTGTGGGAAATAACAGTATTTTTGGGTTCTGTACTGTCCACAGTTTTGGTATCTGCTGGGACATATTCCCTGATGATAACAGGGGAGGATGCATTTGGAAATTGTTTCTAACTTAGAATGACACCTCAGTGGCTTTGTCTCAATGACTTTTGTCTATGAGAAGGAGACTCTGTTTTTAAAGGAATAATGCCAATGAAGGTAATAAGGTACAAGCCTAATCTGGGTGATTATGAGTCAGCAAACTGGGACATTTGACTCACAGTTTACCCTTTCATCTGCAAATTAGATACAGCCAGGATTTACAGTGAAAGAGTTCTCAGATTATATGCTTTAGGAGTCAAATTCAATTTTTTTTTTTTTTTTTGCTTTGGGATAATTTGATATCTTAATTCTCTATTTATATAAAAATACAGTAAGCAAGCAATGATTATTCAGCAGAGGATATGTTTAAATGTAGTATCAAGATCACTTGATGGGCTTAAATACGATTCACTCAGCCAAGATTAAGTTAGCACATAGCCTTTTAGGTCCTATCTCTGTGAAGAACAAGGTGTGGACAGGAGGCAGTGGCAGCCAGTCTATTTGCTGGCCTGGAGAGAAGGACCCCTCAGTACTTTTTCAGCTAAACAGTGAAAAGAAAGCTGCAGAAAACCCCTAGGGATGGTGTCAACTTTTCAGATGGTGCATTTCAGTTGTTTCTTGGGATTTTTGACTTGTTAGCAGCATGTGTAATATATTTTTAAAAAATAGATCATTAATATTTGGTTTTGAAAGCATCTACTTAAATGATATCATGGAACTGTCAAGAAAGTTAGAGTTCACTTACTTCCTGGAGACCATGTAGTTGTTGATTAATAATATTTTATAATCATTGACACTTAACACATGGGAGATATAAAACAGATATAAAACACTTTAGCTAGAATCTTAACAGATATTTGCATGAATGGAAAAATATGTGCACACAGCATTATTTAAATATTGGTTTTTATATTGAGCATGAAAATTACTCTCTTGTTAAATTTATGACTGAAATACACAGTTAATTGAACTAGGAATTCAGATTTCTGCTTGACTCCTGCCTTATACAATCTCATGTGCCTGTTTTTGGAAGTGGCTATTTTCATTGAGCTTGCACTGACCTAAACCATATGCTCCACACTGTCTTCTTGTTTCCTGTCAGATGAAACTGAAGCATGAGTGTGTATGCGCCCACTTGCATGGGTGTGTGTGCACATGTGTGTTCATGTCTGAGTGTATGTGAGGGAAAAAAAGAGACAGAGAGAGACTGAGGTAGAATCTTTCCCTGAGTGAGAATTTTTTAATCATTTTCAGGAGATTTGTGTCATTGTCCCTTTTCTTAAAATCATTTTTTACTGCTATGGATGTCTGTGTCATATTTGTTGTTGCTGTCGAGCCACAAGAAAAACATTGGCAGCTCTGACAAGATTATGAAGCCAGAAGAATTTCTTGAGGAAAATATTCCCATGTGTTATATAGAGCTTTCTCATTTTGTTTTCTTCATAAAAGGCCTCAATCAGTTATAAAGCTCCTCCAAACACCGTTTTTTGAAGAAAAATATATAATGAAGACTTTCTACTGAAATGACAACCAGCCAATATTTGTTGAGTGTCTACGATGGGCATTGCATTGAGTTATGTGCTCGGAGGCACAAGGGTGAATAACATAAATATGACACAGAAACATGTACATGGTGTTTCCTTTGCATTGTTTCCAAAAAGATTTATAGTAAGAATTTCGTGGAACAATTGACTGTCTTTTTTTTTTAATTTATTTATTTTTAATAGAGAGGGGATGGGAGGGAGAAAGAGGGAGAGAAACGTTAATGTGCAAGAGAAGCATCCATTGGTTACCTCTCATGTGCCCCAAACTGGGGACCTGGCCCACAATCCAGGCATGTGCCCTGACTGGGAATCAAACTGGCAACCTTTTGATTCACAGGCTGGTGCTCAATCCACTGAGCCACACCAGCCAGGGCAACAATTGACTATCTTTATAAGTAAGTTCTACAGTATATACATAGAGCAATACAGATAGTCTCCAATTTAGGATGGATTGGGTCCCAAAAATACCTTTGAAAATTATTATAGTTGTCTAGAAATCAGAAAGTATTTCCCCATCCTAAAAATTATAAATAGGGCAGATGCCTAAGAATGTCGATAAGGAATATCCTTAGCTTATAAATTTAACCCTCAACTAAGATATGAATTAAAATTATAACTCCTAAAGGGTACCTAACATATTACTATAAAAAATTAAGTGATTCAATGCCCAGACCTATGGTGTGACAGAGTCCCAGGTTAATTTTTTTTGTGAGGCACCTGTCTGTATAAGCAGTTTGAGTTCTACCAACCAGAGTGTCAGCACCATTCTAATGTTCAGTCTCATCTGATCACAGTAAGAGAAAAACACCATACTGGCCAGAAGGTACTATGCACTTGCCATTCCACTCTCTGAGAACCAGAGTCTAGCAATGACACTCTGGTACGACCCCATAGGTGTGAGTTCTGGAGTAACTGGGGCTCCTGGCCAGCACTGTAATGTGGAAGCAGAAGTTTGGAGAGCCCCCAGAAGGTGAGAAATGGGGACTTGAGCTCATACAACTGCAGGTCCAGGCTCAGGCTGCCTGCCCAGTTGGTACTGCTACCTTTGGCCAGTCATAGGCACCAGAAGGGATTCTAAAGCCCAGGAACCTCTGAGTCCTGAATTCTGGGCAGAACCCTTTATTCGCCTGTGTCTAAGAGTAATAATGTCAGTGACAACATTTCTATGGGAAAGTGCATGATTAGTTTCAATGCAGAGCACAAATAAAATACTTCTGATATGCCTGGCATATGGTAGGTGCTCATTATATTTACTGAATAAATAAATAGTTTGAGGATGGGTGCTCCTTTTTAAAAGGATAGGTTAAGCACTAATTGTTGCTCAAGTTTGCATACAAAATGGCACCTCTGTGGGTAGGTCATTGCTCTGATGTCCTGCTTTAGGAAGTGGAGGTTAATTATAATAAGTGGGATAGAATTGGGGATATCAGAATTGAATGGCATATTCCAGCTCTTTGGTAGGCATGGATGAAAGGCTGACAAATCATAAACTGTAGGGGGCTGTTTTGAGTGGTATCAGGAACTGTAGCCCCATCCAAGCTGGGGCCTAGGAAAGGACCTGTAAGTCTTGGCCATAACAGTGGTAAATGCAGGAGGCAGGCAAGACCCGATAGTGAGTCTGAGGGCCCCGGGGAAAATCAGATTTAGAAGTAAGTTACACTCCTTGAAGCATTTTTTGTTTCTCCCTCAAGCTCTGTTAATCTTATACCAGATAACCAGCTCCAGGCTGAGAAAGAAATTTACAAAACTCCTGGACCCTGACCCAAATCCCACCTGGTGCCATAATGTTTGCTCAACCCGGACCTGAAGCAGTTGGGTGTATTCCTGTCATTGTCATCTTTAAACCACACCTGTTCTCTGTAAACTTAAACTACTGATGTAATTAGATTACCTATACATTCCTGCTACCTATACCCTGCCTGTAACCCTCTATATAAAAGCCATTGAGCAACTGGGCTCCAGGCATTTTCCTTTAGGGAGAACCGCCTTCCCCTTTCCTTGATAGGCAAATGGTGTCTGTAACGACTCATTATTTCATCCGCGGTGAATGGGAGGACTCCCCGCAGGACAGGTCTCCCATAACAAACTGTCTTTATTGTTGTTATACTTCTGAGGAGATGGAAAATACTATATTTTTTTGGAGAAGAGGTAAATAACATATAAATTCATTCAATTTAGTTGCAATTGAGATGAGAATTAGAATTTCTGATATTAGTTTGACACCACTGTTTAGATCCAAAGTGAAAATGAGGACAACAAATAACTTCTTTTGAATAATAATTTAGAAAACAATAATTCAAACACTCTCTACTGACCTGCAGAGAAAGTCCTAGCATTGCTGAATAAACAGTTCCAAGATCAACTAGGAGTCAATGTAGCAATTGCTTCTCAAAGACTTTTCTTCGTAGAGTAGAAAGTACTTAAATTCTGCACATACTGACTTTAATGATATCTCTCTGGATGCTCAAGGTGCTGTACTGTAGCTGTGGCATTGCATTATTCCCCAAGGTGTCACCTGTGACATCTATATTATGAGAAGAAAGTTTAGCACATTCATTACACCTCTATTGCTTCTGCTGAGACAACCACCTGTAGGTTTAGTTTGTCAAATGGGCATGGGGCAGAGGGCAACTTTATGTGACAGAAAGGTATTTTCCTTTGTTGGTTCCATGACATTCAGTGGCCTTTAAACTTTTTTAACCTTTAAACCTTTAAACAAAATTAGTGATTATACGGTACTTTGTATAGTAAATGATGTTCTGGAATAATAGCAAACAGTTCCAACACAATTCCACAAAAGGACCTCAGTGAGTAGATTTAGGATTAATGGGGGTTTATCTGAGGGTGGGGTCAGAAGACCTTAGATCCTCACATTTATGAAGGTTCTGGAAATGTACATTTAGACATTATCCTCAAAAGAGGCTACACATAGTCACAGGGCTACATTGCCAATACTAAACCTTTAAAATGTGCAGGGTTTTTGTAACCCTGTTTTGGCATTTATTCGTATTTTAATATATTGAGAACCTCAAAAAATGGAAGTGATCCATCTGTCTTACACTCATTGGGAGGCTCTGACAAACTTCCCCAGTCTTATTCATTCCACATGCATAACTTCCACTTTGTGCTAGAGGAATGAGAGGAGCCAATGGCTCTATTTTTCTAATCTAGACACGTATGAAGTGGCGAAGTTAACATGGGGTAAGGGCAGAAACCCAGCACCAAGTTCACCCACCCATCCTCTCACTGCACTCAAACTATTTGAGCGGTCAGACAGACTTGAAAATGAGTCCAGGCTCTGCCAGTCCCTCAGCACGTTGAGCCTCAGAATCAACAATAGTTTTTGCCTTCAGGAATATTGTGGAGACCAAATGAGGTCATGCACTAAAGAAGCAACACAGGCCTGATGTGAACTAGTGGCTCAGCAGAAGTTAGCTGTGATTATAAGTAGCATTACTTTATACTACAGCACATGTTAGGTGTTATGCTAGGAGCTGGGACCAAAGGGTGGATAAAACTTGACTCTGTCTCCTATAGAATTAGGTCGAAGAAGATGGAAAAATATGCAATTTCAGCATGATAGGAACCATAACTGCATTTGTGTGAGAAGTGGGGACCACACAAAGAGGTGGCGCTCAACTCTGCCTTGGATATAGAGACATGGTCATAGGTGCCAGGGAAACCCCAGTTTCTTGCCTCACCTAATCCCTGATTAGCTGGGCGATATCTGGCATATCATTTGGCTGCTCTGAATCTCAGTTCCTTATCTACAAAAAGAAGGGGTAGACTAAAGCATCTCAAAAATTTGCTGAGCTGACCAGGTTGTGGAACTGAAGTGGGCTCAGGTTCTTTCCATGACGTAAATCAAGATTCTGACTTTGTTGTTGATTCATCATTGTACCTTGAAAAAAAAGCTACTATGATTGACTTTACTTCCTCAGCGCCTCCTAGTTAGTTAATTTCCAATTTTAATGAACTTTGAAAACAAAATGCCTTATGTCACACGTAAGGAAATTTGCCTTGCAGAGTCAGTCCCTTGTCCACCTACCAGGTCTTGCTCAGTGGTATTTTGGCTTTGGAGGAGGTAGAACAAAGCTTACCATAGGGCTCTCATTGATAACTGCAGTTCCTCCTATGGGAAACTTCTCAGCCTTTTTTTTTTTTAAATCTAAAAATATCAGGGAAGCAGGCAGGATGATGAATTGAGTGTGTTTATGTGTTTCTGTCATTCTTCAGAGCCAGGGAATGTTAATGACTGGATAAATGTCTATTCCCTCAGCCACATGCTAGGAAGAGTTTTGTTTTTAGCATGTTCCAGAAATCCCCTGGCAGATACTGAAACAAAAGTTGCAATAAAATAGAGTTACTAATCTATTTTCCACGCCAAATGTCTTGAAACCCCCATGCCTACTGATTTATGAGTCCCTCACGCAGGGCCTTCATCCAACCACAAGTAAGTGGTTTGCTCATGTGCATTCTGGGACAGAGAGGCTGGGCACCAAGAACTTCGGGCTTCCTCTGATGACTTATGTGTCCACCCCAAGATGTCAAGACCAAATATATATCAGAAATGGTTAGGTATTAGCTCTTCAAAAAGAATGAAAATTACAAAATGGCCCCTATGAAACTTTTGTGTTGTTCCACAGTGAAAATTCCTTCTTCTTAGCTTGATAAAACTATCTACTACTAAAATAATGCAGTATTAAAAACTTATACATCACCCTGAGAAAATAATCTGGAAGACTATGGATAATAACAAACCAAAAATTAAATCAGTCTTGATTTAATTAAACCAGAGAGTTGCACAAACACAATAGCTGTCCCCCTCTCCCCTCCTCTCTTCCCCAAGTGGGCTAGAATAGAGCTATTGTAAGAAAGTGTAGAAACACATCTTTATATGATGCAGATTCCTGGAAGTGACATGGAGTGCAGAGCCTCTCTCACCCACAGAAAGTTCTAGGAAAGAAACCTTATAGCCTATTCTACCATTTTTAGAATATTATAATAATGATATAAAATTATTTTTAAATTATAAAAAATAATTTATAATAAATTATTATAAAAATTATATTTATTCATATAAATAAAATTATTTTATTTATATAAAATATAAAATTATATTTTATAAAATATTAAAATTATATTTTATATTATTTTTAATATAAAATTATTAGGTATGTAGGGCATCCATTAAGATAGTCTTTTACATTGCTGAGCGGACTGGCTTCCTTTACTACCCTTTCCCTTTTTTCTCTTTCCTTTTTGTGTATGTAGGGAAACAACTTTTTCAATCAGAATTGAGTAAGGAGTGCCATAAAATAAGTTTACAAAAACATAATAAGAAGATTTAGTAAAATCTTCTGTTCTGGCTCATTTCTAGGGTGAGAGAAATGAACAGCACCTCTAGCCACCATATGACATACTAGCTGTTTTACTATTTAATAATTTTAAAAAAAGCAGTTATTCAATGCAAAGGTCTAAATTGTAAAGTAAATCTATCCTGAAATTTTTATTACATCTTTGTCAAAAAATCCAGAATTTTAAATAACCCATAAAATTGGCTAAATCACTCTTATTAATCACAAAGCAAAGCCCTCTGTAGTGAATATATCTTTTGAAGTTTTAGCATCTTGGATTGTTAAAGGTAGCAATAGTGCTTAATTTGAGAACTTCTATGTTGAATACATACATTGTAGTACTTAAACTTTCCAACTAATACTGAAGTATTTCTGGTGATTATACTTTGTTTTGGCTGTGCAGAATCTAACTGAATTGAGAAGAAGCTAAGTTTATTGGTTCCTTTTCTAATATATTTTAAATAAAGCTGACTACAGTGACAAAACTATAGCTTCTTGCTTTGCAAATTGATTCTCTTTAAATTTGACTGTTCATTCATCCACCCATTGACTCTTGGAATGACTTTAAATCAAAACCGGAGCACAATATTTAGTTGAGCATAGTGATTTTTCTCATAGCTGTATTCACAAGGTCCAAATAGTTATACTTAACGGCTGTGTACTTCCATCTAAGGATCAAACTTGAGAGTTCTTGATGAGTTATAGATCATACATTCTTATACAGTCTTTTCTAAATATCATTAGTAGAACCCAACCTTTGGTAGGCATTGGAGAGAAGACTAGACTGTAACTAGACTGAAAACTTGTAATACTGAAGCTCTATATTGCTGAATGAAGGCAGATCTTGAGATCTGGGCAATTACGAGAACAGGTGGTGGCCCGTGAAGCCCATTTAGCAGGCTGAAGGGACATGGTAAGTTGTAGACTGTGAATCTCTACAAGGAAATGGGTCCTGGGGTTTCTGCAAGCCCAGCCAGCAGTTTCTTTAGCAAGCAGCCTTGAAGTTCTTTCCAAATTGCCCTGTGTCTCCAGAGTTTCCTACTATAACACAATGATTTTCAAAACAATTTTTTTTTTAACCAGGGGAGTTTGTTTCTAGATGAAATTATATATAGAACCCCTGTGTATGAAACAGAAAAAAGCATTGCTCCTTTGGTTGAAAAAAGGTAGCAGACCCAGTACAGAAGAGGTTTGGGACAGGGAATTTCTTGAAGCAGTTATGCTGGTCAGCGCAGTCAAGAAAACTTAGTGATTTTTGCACCATCTTGAAGCCTGTGGAGCCTGCTAGGAACTGGACTTCTACAATGACAAGTATGTCTGGAAGGCTGTGGTCCAAGGCCATTTTTGCTGGCTATAAATGCGGTCTCTGGAACCAGAGGGAACACACAGCTCTTCTTAAAATTGAAGGTGTTTATGTTCGAGATGAAACTGAATTCTATCTGGGCAAGAGATGTGCTTATGTGTACAAAGCAAAGAACAACGCAGTGACTCCTGGTGGTAAACCAAACAAAACCAGAGTCATCTGGGGAAAGGTAACTCATGCTCATGGAAACAATGGCATGGTCTGAGCTAAATTCCGAAGCAACCTTCCTGCTAAGGCCATTGGACACAGAATCCATGTAATGCTGTATCCCTTGAGGGTTTATGCTTAACTGAAAAGCAAATAACAGCCCTGACTGGTGTGGCTCAGTTGGTTGGGAGCCCTCTGGCAACTGGAAGGATTCCTGTTTGGGGCACATGATTGGGTTGCAGGTTCATTTAGTTCCTGGTCAAGAAGCAAACAGAAGCCGACTGGTGAATGTTTCTCTCAAACATCAATGGTTCTCATCTTTATTCCCCCTCCCTTCCCTCTCTAAAATAAGTAAATAAAATCTATTTTAAAGAGTAAAAAAAAAAAAAAAGAAGAAGCCGTAGTACTGTTCCCATGAATTATTCCATTATCTGTTTACAGACCACATTAATTCAAAAATGTAAATCCAGGAAACTGAACAGCACAATCTACACAAATTTAGTGGTGATTGTGTGAATTTTGGAAACTATCTAGTAAAAATTTTCATTAGTATTGTGATTGGGGTAGTAGTTAATTGGCAATGAGCAAAGCCATATCAGATGTAAATATGTGCCTTGCCAAAGAGCAAAAACAGAAACAAAAACTTAGAAGTCCTATAGAAACTATGTAAGGTTTATATTCAGTAAGCTGTAAAACTTTACTAAATGTCAGAAAGGAAACCCTAAATAAATCCTAATGGGATTTTCTTGAGAAACTTGTCAAGTTATTTTGAAAGTCATCTGGTAAAGAAAATGGACAAAATGTCAATATTGCCATATTAGACATTAAACGTAAAATGAAGCTTTAGTAATTAAAACAATTTCTGTCATAGTAATAGTCCAGTGGAAGCAAATAGGGATTTCTGAGGCTGACCCATGATAAAAGAAGACTTATATAGATTTTAGATGGCAGTTTAAATCACTGTGGGGAAAAAAGGTAGGTTCAATATGATGGACAGATTATTGACTTCCTATTTGGAAAAAATAATTCGAGTTTTTCTTTGTAACAAAATATGCAGTTAAACACCAGATGGGCCATGGATTTAATTGGAAAAAAACCAAAGTCATCTAATAGAATAAAATATAGGAAACTGAAACAAAACAAAACAAAACACCAACAAAATTTACTCCTCACCTTCACTAGTACTCAGAGAAATTAAAACTAAAAGTGGGAAACACTAATTTTGCCCATTGGGTTCTCCAGAAATCCAATAACGCCCAGTGGTGGGGAAGACTGAGGGAAACGCGCACACTCATGATTGGTGAGGGTGCTAATTGGTTTGGCCTTGGGGGAATGATAATTTTGTTGAAGCTGTTATAATTCCTAGCACTTCCACGTAAGACATTTGTCCCAAAGAAAGACTTGAACACTTTCCCAAAGTTTTACATGCAAGCACGTTCACTACTGCATCATTTGTGATAGTGAAAAAGTGGAAGCAGTGGGGGAGCGGTTACACAAACGATGATATCACAGGCTATGCAGCCATTGGAAGTGTACAGCAGACAACAGGGGTGAAATACATCTGCATGTACTGCCAGTGAGACTTCCAAGACAGATGTTTTAAGTGAATAAAGCAAGTTGAAGAACAATATGCGTGGCATGACACAATTTGTGTAAAAGATATCACCATGTAAATGTATATTTATGGGTACGTATACCTTTTAAATACATTGAAAAAGGTCTAGAAAGGACTGGTCCCTATGGCAGCTGGATTACAATGTCTAACCTTGGGAGAGGGGAGTGAAATTGGGGCAGCGGTGATGGTGGCAGTAAGATGGGGCTGGTAGTCAAGGAGGGCATTGAATTTCTGGCATTGTTATGTATGATGTACTTGCTACTTATGCAATTAAATATAATTTATTTTTAGAAACAAAAAATATCAACCAGAAATAATTATCACTTGGTTAATTTAGAAAGCTATGAGGTTGGGAAATAAAACCAAATACGGGGGGCAAAGTGTTAAAAGTCAGGTTGTGACACAAGGTCCAGGAACCGACGGTGGCATGTGGAGAAAGGTGGCATTTCTGGACTAGAGACAGATGTCCCACTGTCCTCCCAAACCATGGTCCTCACGTGACGAGAACCCTTGCAGAGTTCTGAGAATAGATGTCCTGGCCTTTTGTCCTCAATGCCAGACCTCTCATTGGCTCTGGACTTCCTTTAATGCATCTAGGAAAGTGGCCTGCAAGGACATCGGTCACTTCCCGACATTGGTAGTGCACGCACAGAGTGCCCTTCTTTGTCCAGCAGGTACCCTGGGAAGGTGAGTTATGTCATCCCTTTCTTTTCTGTTTCTCTTACCTGCATGTTGCATGTTTTACAATAAGCATATAGCTGAGAAATATTTCATGATATACTCTTGCATTATATCAACTTAATTATCCATTCGTAAGGCTGTGCGTTGCACAACTTCAGAGGACAGAAACACACAAGGAACAAGTCCCTGGCCCCTCCCCCCATGCTGTACAAATGGGAGGCTCCTCTGTTCCTTGAGAGCAGAGTCTTAAAACATGACTCTGACTATGCCAATCACACATCCTAACGCTGCCTTGGTTTTCCTTCTTTTTCACCTCTTCTTTTTACAAACACCTGGTCTGGAGGTTGTTCAGTCATGTTTTCTTGCGGGATTTTGGCATTCAGGATGCTGGAAGAGGAATGCCACAGACACCTGTACTCTGTTTGGTGTCCGGGTGAGGGACATCTGGCTCACCCTCTCTATTTCCGGGGAGGTGTTTGGGTTGTGAGGAGAACACAGGCTTTGTTCAGATCTCAGCTCAATTATTTACCAACTGTGGACTTTGGGCAAATTTCACAACTTCCTCTAAATTGGCTTTTAGCAGTTTGTGGGTCTGTAGTAAAAACCCCTATGTATTCCCTAGTGAGGAATGGGATTCAGTTTACTTCCTGGCATTTCCCTATTGTCTTTGCTCTCCCTAGTCACTTCAGGTTCTGGGGAGAGGGCATTTCCTTTACTCCTCCTCCTTCCCCAGATCATCCCCAGAGATGCTTGTGTTCACTCAGTCCTCAAACTAACTCTGCTCCTCCCTCTGTCTCCAGTTCTGGTACCATGCTCCTATCAGAAAATGGCATAACTGTGGCCTGGGGCTAGGTACCTTGCAGGGTCACAACTTGAAATGAACTAGATCTACCCGCTTTTCATGAACATTTTTTTTCCCCATAGAATGTGACCGTTCTGTATAAATTCACCAGATTCTGATGCTGTCCACTACATTACTTGTTCTTGGATGATGAGAACATGGATATTTTGTTCTGACTTTATGGTGAAATGTGGATTTCCTTCGGAAAAGATGCTAATTGAAGAACAATTCTCACTGATTAAAGAATTGAAAAACACCCGTACACATTGGTTTCCTAACCTAAATATTGAGCTGTTTGTTATGACTTGGTCATGTGTTTATCTACCAGTAAGTCCTTGTTTCTGATTTTTTTTTTATCAGAATAATACCATACAGTTTTAGGTCAGTAAAATTGTTACTTTTAAAAAAGGTAAATTCCCTTAGTCCATTTAGGCTGGGTAGCTTAAAATAACAGAAATTCCTCTCTCACAGTTCTGGAGACTGGGAAGTTCAGGATGAAGGCACCAGCAAGGTTGCCTTCTGGTGAGGACCCCCTTCCTTCCTCACAACCAGTGCCTTCTTGCTGTGTCCTCACCTGGTGGAGAGGCTAGGAGTTCTCTGGAGCCTCTTTTATACAGCACTGATCCTATGCGGGAGGACTCCACCCTCATGACCTAAGAAACTCCCAAAAGCTTCCCCTACTAATACCATCACATTGGACATTAGGACTTCAACATATGAATTTGGGGCAGCAGGGGGCGGGGGGCGGGGGAAGACACAAACATTCAGACCATAGAGGAATTAAATATCTTTTTGAGTGAATGTAATATTAATATATGTCAATGTAAGGAGAATTGGAAATACAGAAAAACATAGAGAAAAAAATAAAAATTATCCACATCTGTCATGCAGAGATAGCCACTATTAATATTTTGGTGATTATCCTTTTTTATTTCTATATATAACATAATATAAATATATTTTAAACGTTAGATTAATGAGGTTTTAATTTTATAAGTAGTTTTTCACAATACAGCATCAGAAGTTCTTTTGCCTCTGATAATTTTTTATAGTATAATTTGTCAGTTTTTTCTTTTTAATTTTGTTTTTTATTCTCATTTATCATGTCATCTACACCAAGTTCATGAAGATTTTCTGCTATGCTATCTCCTAGATTATACCTTACTGTTAAAATTTCACATTTAGCTGTACAATCCTTTTGAAGTTTATTTTTGTGAATGTCAGGTGTGAGGTAATAGTCAATATTAATTTGCTTTTTCATATGGATTTCCAATAGATTAGGTACCATTATTGAAAAGGCCATCCTTTCCCTAATGCATTGGGACATCTTTACTATAAATCAAGTGATTGGTTATGTGTAGATCTCTTTCTAGACACAATTATGTTTCTTTGGTCTAGTCATTTATCCTTGTACAAAATTCACTTGACTTGATAATGGTTGCATTATAATAAGTTGCAATATAAGTCTTACTGGAAGTGTGTCTTAACTGTATCGCACAGATTTTGTTATATAATATTTTTGCTGTCATTCAATTCAAAATATTTTCCAATTCCATTGTGGTTTTGCCTTCAACCTCAGCAGTTTTAGAAAGGTATTGCTTAAGTTCTAAACACTTGGGGATTTTTACATTTATCTTTTTGTGATTGATTTCTAGGTAAATTCTATTGTGGTTGGAGAACATGGTGTGTATAATTTCAGCCTTCTCAAAATTATTTTGATATGGTTATAGCCAGGCAAATTTAAATTTTAGTGAGTGGCTCATGTGCACTTGAAAAGTATATGAATTCTGCAGTTGTTGGCTGCACTGTTTTCTTGATAGTAAGTCAGGCTGTTTCATGTTGTTTTAATCTTCTATATCCCTACATTTTGTTGTTTTTTTTCTTCTGTTTCTGAGAGAGAATTACTAAAATCTCTCAGTATAATTGTGAATTTGCTATTTATCTGTAGTATTGTTAATTTTTGCTGTACATATTTTGTGGCTATCGTAGTAAATGCATAAAATTTTAAATTGTTATATCTTTCTAATGAATTAATTCTTTTTATAATTATGAAATGACTGACTATTAACGCTCACTGTATTAACATTTACTTTAATATTAGTATAGCTACACCAGTTCTTTTTCATTATTATTTGTCTAGTATATCCTTTTCTATTTTTTCTTGTAGCCATAATGTGTCCTTATTTGTAAAATATATCTTTTATAAGCAGCAAAGGATTTTAAGAAGTTGGAGCCTTACAAACTTCGTCCTTTCATTGGAGTGTTTAGTTATTTTTAAAATAAATATTGATATATTTTGTCTCTGTCTACAATTTTATTATTTGTTTTCTATTTAACTCAGTTGTTTTAGATTCTTTCTTCCCTTTCTTACTTTCATTGGGATTAATTGAGAAATTTTTATTATTTGGTCCATCCCCCCTCCTCCCCCTAACTAGTTTATGTATCTTCTGTTACTCTGTTAGTGCTTACTTTAGAAATTACAATATAAATTTTTGACCTATTCGATTCTACTGTGAATTTTACTCACTACTTGGCTGTGCAAAGGCCTCAGAACACCAGCTTCATTTACCACCATCTATCTTGTGCTAATGTTGTCATACAGTTCAATTCCACATATTTTTCTAATATATTTTGAAAAATCCCAAACAGATAGAAAAGTAGAATTTTACAGTGAACATTCATATACTTAGAGATTCCATCACTGACATTTTACAGTTTTTCTTTTATCATTACACAATGTTCTTCTCTATTTTCAGTAATACTCCTTGTCTTGAAATCTAAGCCTCAAGGTAACTGAATTTCTTCTTATGCCTCCTAATAGAGGAATGCACTTAACCCTGTTTTTATGCGTAGTTCCATTGACAGCTGTTGAATGAACCCTTGAGGATTATTAGGAAGATGGCTTTGCCAGGCAGGCAACAAAACAGATAATGTTTAGATGTGGAAAAAAAGACAAGTGACCTCTTGGAGGACAAGTTTATTGATACTGAAGTGGGCTACTAATGTAGGAATTTTGCAAAGGGTGGCCTGAGAAATGTCCTGATCACTAACACCATATGGGAAAGATATAATATATAATACTATATAATATTATATATTATATAGTATATAGTATTACATGCAATATTATGTGTATTACATATAGTTATGCATTATGCATTATATAATATTACATATATTTTATCTATACATTTATATAATATTATACAAAATATAGGAAAGATATAATCCTGTGATTTATTTGGATAACTAGATCAAAATGAATGAAGAGGATTGCTCCAAGAGTGGGAAGTATGTTGTTGGATGTAGTCCTGTCCTTGCTTGCTGATTTTCTTTGCTTAATTAATTAATTCAGGAACTGTCTGATTGACTAATTGTATATCCTTAATTTTATAGTTGGCATTGCTGATGAGATGATGTATGTTGAATTACTGTAAGCAAAAAGTTGCTTTGCTTTTGATTCCAATTCATCTTAATGATACATGTTCATGTTGTACTGGGCTTGAGCTAAATCATTACATTAGTGGAACTGCCATCAGAGATTGCTATAAACATTTCCGTTACACTAATTGCCATGATTTAGTCCAATCTAAGAAAAAAACTGAAAAGCAAAATGACCCTCTTACAAACATTCTTTTAGTTGTTATTTTCCTTAGAATACAAAAATGTAGCCATAATTGCCTAGTAGACACAGCATTTAATCTACAAAAATGGAATTTTAAAATAAAATGATAGCATAGTTTGACATAAGGGCAGCATATGTGAGTTTAACAATGTTATCATTTATGTTCCTATGATCATGAATTACAATTGTTGTGTGCTATTGTTGCTCTTTGACTTAAGAAACTGCTTTGGAGCCTACCTAAGATCCAAAGACTAACATTTGTATTGGGAAGTGCACATAGGCTGCAGGAATTCCTCCCTAAATAGTTAGAACATTTTCATGGACATAAGGGAAGGGGACCATCAGAGAATATAAAAAGGTCAGTTGCAATGCCTTTGAAGGCACCCCAGAAATAAGTAGAATATCAGTCTTAGTTAATTATCTATTAAGCCTGGCAAGGTGAGCTTGGGTATCAGGGACTGACTGAAATCTTGAGAGATGTATTGATCAAGGTTTGGATTTTGCAACCATCTGAGATTATCTATACTTTGAATAAATTTGATTGGATATGTGTATGTGATATTAGCAAAGTATTCCCTTGCATAAACAGAAAAGGGAAATAATACCCTTTGTAATCCTTAGAAACTCTTTGAATCTTCTCTCTTCTCCCTTCCTCCCTCCCTCCCTCCCTCCCTTCCCTGAAGTTTTTTCCCAGGTAGAGGCTGGGGCGGGGGGGTAGGGGGGTGTGCGTGCGCTTTCTTATCTCTGTATTTTATGTTAGGAACTTTCATCCAATGTCTGACATGCTCAGTTATCTGCTTATTAGAAGCTTATTAGAGGCTCTTAACAGTGGGATGGGCATGCCAACTGAACTGAGAACTTCCCTCCAGGGTAGGGATTCCCAAACTTTCTTATTTATGGCTCCCCTAGAATCTCAGTCATTTATCCATGGCACCCCTAGGCCCAAAGAAATGCCTGATAGTTTTGTTCATTAGGTAGTTAAGTCCAAAGAACTTAATAGTAGTTTGCATGGTGAGCAATAGAAATTGCTGTTTCCCTTGAAAGTTCAAAATATCTCATAGTGAGTTCACCCTGGCTCTTCAGGAAACCTTAGTGCACAGTTTAGGAAATACAGCTATAGGGTGGCTTGTCTGGGAGGCTTGTCATTAGAGAATTTCCATGCCAAGTCATTTGACTGGGCTTCTGTCTGAGTGATGGAGGTCTAAGATCTTTATATGCTCCATGGGCTTCCTGCGCTAATGTGGAAATCAACCAGAGGTACCTTTCAAAAAGATTACCTAGTATGGAATTATTTAATATACCTAAACTAGACCTTTTTTATTAGTACGTATTCTTTGGGGTTGGGGTGGAAGTTCACAGTACTTTAACTTCTTGGTGGTTTCATCAAAATTTCATCAGTTACCCTGTAAATGTGGATTCTTTCTCTTTCCCTAGCAGCAACCAAAATGGTCACTGTGGCCTGGAGGTGGTGTGAAGGATCTCGTGGACATGAGATCCAGAGCTTCTGGCCAGAGTCTTGGCCTTCCAGGGTTAGGAGAGTGAAGGGATAGTACTCTCTGCACTTGGAACAAGTGTCACTGAGCTATGAAAGCTCAGGACTTTAATTCAATGAACCCAAATATGTTGGTCCATGATATGATTGATGCATTTGTGTTCTATGCCACTCCAATACTTCTGATTGTAGGTATAACATACATGCAAATTAGGCTAAACTAATATATTTTCAGAAGAGATAGAACCTTCACAGGACACAGGCCGCTCTTATGGACTGGCACAGTAAAGTGCTGTGGCCAGAACTAGGACTGAGGGTCATGATTCCTACACACAGGCACGATACAGGTTAGGATTGTTTTTGTCTACCAGATTCCCAAAGAAGATTCTTCTGTCTCCTCTCAGAGAGTGTGTACCTGGCCACCAGCAGTTTGGAAACTGCGTGGGGAACGCAGACTGAGGTCTCTGCATTCAAGATGCCTTCATTCACTTTTCCCTTTTGATACACACCCCTCCACTGTGCCTGGAGTCTCCAAGTCTGAGAGAGATGATTGCACAGAAGCCTGTAGAGAAGAAGGGACATAGGGATCTAACTGCTCCTCAAACAGCTCTTCACTTATCTCCCCCTTCACTCCACTTCCTAGGGGATCTGATGCCATTAGTTTATGAGCCTTTAGAATACTCTACTGTGTGGATAAGCTTTGTTCTTGGCTTTCATCACTGCTGACCTAGCATTCAGCTTTCCAGTTCTGTTAAGTTAGACACCACCTGTCCATCTGTTTTCCAGCTTCCTGCATTTAAAAAATTCTCTCCCTTTTATTTTCCCTGTTCTTGTAGGTTATCTCTGTTTGTTGTAAATCTCTTTGTTGTAGTTTTAGTGGAATTTAGGGAGAGAGGTAAATTAGATATGCTCGTGCTAGCTATCACATTTCCATTTGCTCATTCATTCTTGAGGATCTTCATGTGCCAGGTTTTCAGTGCTGGGTTTTAAAATATGGGAAGACCAAGGCTTTGATACCAAGCAGTTCACAGTTGGAGGGCGGAGAGGACCAACAAGGTTAATTAAGATTTTAAATGAGCACAGTGCTAATAGCACATCAGACGTTTGTGTCAGGTTCAGTGGTAGTGTGAGATTAACTAACAGAGTTGGGTTCTGTTTGATGTGAGCCCTTGGATAGACAAGTGGGAGAGGACATTCAAAACAAAGGCAGGGGCTTGTCGTTTGGTAAGCCTAGGACACATGGGGATGTCTGAGCTCGGGCAGGACCCATGGGACCCCTGCCATACTGCAAGGTTCCAGGACCGCTCCCCCTCCAGACCCCTCAGACCTGATGCTATCAAGCTCTGAGCCTCCCAACTCCTGCTTTACTTCCTAATACCCTTTGTCCTTTGGAGTTGATGTTTCACTTGATAATCCCGGGAATGTTCTTTGTTCTTTTTTTCTACTGAGATCCTTGATAGCCACCCTGCCCCATTGCCTCTTGTCATCTCTGATAAATTCCTCTCCCAAGCGGAGAAGGTCAAGAATGCTGCCTCAGCCCCCCCAGAAACCCTGGCTCCCCACCCTCCATAAGAAAGGACAAGGTTAGTGCATGAACTAGGCAGTGGTGGTCAGGGCAGGCAGTTAGGCTCCTCATAGCAATTCTCACGGAGAGGCTAAGAGCATACGTAGAATGGGCCAAAACCAAAAGAGTTATCTATGGCTGGAAGCCAGGGATTCAACTAAGTATGAGGGTCAGCGATAAGGCAATTCTGTGAATTTTGAGGGAATAACTTCCTTTTTGGTCAGTATTAGTTTAGAGATCAGACATGGCCAAGGCTGTAGGTAAGGTATCTGCAAAGCTTATAGCTGCAAAAGCAAAGAAAAGGCAGGGACTCACAAATATTTTCTCAGTTGTTTGAGGCACAGTGGGGTCCTTTGTCCCCCTCTTCATTTGTCCCTGTCCTTGCTACGGTAAGGATGGGATTCTCTGTCTCTCCCCATCCTTCCCTATGTGGGAAGTGGGTTATTTTTTTTTTTATTTTTTATTTTTTTGGCCTGTGTGTGTTTCTTTTTAGTGAAATAGCCTATTGAAGTATGCCACACAAGGTGGCCAATGGTAAGAAGGGAAGCGTTTGTTCTGTAGATATCCCTCCCACTCAGGAGAATTTGAGACTCTGGGACAGAAGATGTTGAACCTTAACCACAAAAATATTTGGGACACAGAGGTGAGAGGTAGAAAACAGGCAGGAAGGGAGAGGGACTCCCGACACCTGTGTCAGGAGGACCTGGGGCCAGACTGAAAGACAGCAGAGCTGTGAACAAATGTTAGTGCTGGTTTATCGGCTTTGGATCCTTCTGGATTCTTCCCATGGGTGGACTGAGCTTTCTGAACTTCAGTGTGAGTTAAAGGTAGCTTTAATTTTTTTTTATTTATGAGAGAGTTCTTCTAAAAAGCCTTAGCATTCCTCTTTCTAACTTCCTCTCCCTTTATCTTACTCCTTCCCCTTATCTAACCTTCTGGGTTACCTCACAGTCTCAGATAGGAAAGTATGAGTCTTCAATAGCACTTAGAGTACTTAATGAGCAATCAGAGTACTTGATGATTTCTTCCACATATGTTTTGGTTTTCACCAGTTGGTGAAGATAATTCAGTTCAGTCCCATTGATGTAGTCTGCCCACCTGGATTCAGGGATGCTAGTGTTTTGCAAGCCGTAGGGATTCTCTGAGTATCCATGAAAATCGGTACTTGAATGTTACTCAGCGTAATGGCTCTAGGTCCCAGTGGTTTCGGTTGGTCTTGGTCATTGTCACTCCTGCTACTTAAAACTGTGAGAAAAATAATGCTCTGTCTGTGTTGCACCTTATTGGAAATTCCAGTTCAGGTTGACTGAGCCCAAGAATGTTACAGCTCTAGAGGCCAAGCATCTGCAGAGCGAGGAACTCAAAAACAATTGATTTACAACCACTTTCTCCCCAGGACAAACACAAGCCTGAGTAAGTGCCTGGGGAAGACCTGGGGCCATGGAGAGCCTACAGGAAGTACTCAGGACCACCAGACATCTCCAGCCTCAGACCACTGGCTGAGTCTTTCTTACCATGAAGACACTCTCTTTGCATTTTCCAGGGGCAATGTTTTTCTCCTTGCACGGTGGCTGCTCCACCCTCCATTCCTGGGTTGGGTGCCCAGCACTGCAGACCATCAGATGTCACTGTATTTGCCCAAACTCCCCAGCCCCTCAGTCCATATGCTAGTGAATGGTGCACAGGTATGTAGTAAAAGGAACCCAGGATGCTGCTTGACTCACCCTTAATTAAACAGACAACTTAGACTCACCCTATTGTACATACATTTCCGTTTTAAGTTTGAGTTTCTGTTGTAATGGCCTGTTTCCCTCCATAGTCAAAGAATCAAAGAATATTCAGAAGATTACATTTTGGGGATAGAAACCCCTGAAATCATGTCCCAGTCCAATGGAGAATTTTCTATTAGCGTAACTCACTTTTGCTTCCTTTTCCTTTCAGATCCTGGCATGCCAGACCACAGAGAGCCATGGTCAGGTTCAACTTCCTTGTTTTCTCTGCTTCCAGTCCAATCGAGAGACATGAGCTTTGCATACCAAGTGCATGTTCCATTTTCCCTCTGAGAAGCAGAGCCAAAACCTAGCAGCAGAAGGCAGTCGATTTATTCTAACATAAGCTTCGTGTAACTTGAGATGTTGGAAAATTCTGATAGCTGCACCAAACTGAATACAGGCAGCAAATCCCATGGTCATGTGTATTTTAAACAAGTGGGTTAGCCAACCTGGGGCTAGATACCTTCATGCATGAATGTGGAGGTGGGTTGCCAAGATACCCTCAAGAATGTCCTATATGCCTATTGAAGCAGGAATCCAAAATTAGAAAAATGCAAATGGCTGTAGTACGTGCCCACGTTAGAAAGATGGGCCTTTGCCAATTCAGCGGGCTCCCCTCTGAAAGCCCACATCTGTGGCTTTCATGAAGGAAGGAAGCTGTGGGGCCAACTACTGATTAGAGGAGGAAAAAGGATTGTAATTGTATAGAACTACTCTAAGTCCTTTGGAAGGAACTGGTGTACAGTCTATAATGGATAATAACTTAAAAAAAGGATGTGTGTGATAGATAAGAAAGAACAGTCTTGACATTACTCATGCCCTCCAAGTAGTCAAAATCATTAGACCTGCAAATGTTTCACTGGCTTGAACCTATACTCAATGATGCCATTTAATTCTTTTTTTCTTTAACTCCTAAACTCACAGTACATGGGTACCCACCTGAAGCAGATATTCTCAGATTCCCAAGTGAATATAAAACTCTATTCAACCTCATCCCTAAACTTACATACAGGCTACACAGGAGGGTTCTGTTTGGGATTCTGCCTACTTTTCTTTAATTCTTCGATTAAAACTTTTTAAGTACATGTAGTAGGATCTGTTCTGCTGTAACTCCAGGATTAGACCTGCAGTCCTCTTCCAAGGGATGCTTTGATACCTTTTTAAGTCATAGACTGGGCAGATTTGATATAAAAAAAAATCACCACAACTCTGTGGTGTTTTCATTTGGGGAGAGAATTCAACTTCAGTATCATGAGCTCTAGATATCAGCAGGTGTTTCCCCTCATTCTCTCCTTCATTCTACCTCCATGAATGGAAAAGCTCTACACAGACCATAGTGTTGTGCAGAGGAATGCCACCCTTCTGTGGAGGTGCTTTCTATGGAGGGTAGTCGACACCATCATCGAGGGAACTCTACAAAACAAGTTGGGGAAGTGAAGGGGATAAAAGAAAAATAATTCATGTCGAGTCTACCTTCAAAATGTGACATTTTAGGAAGGAGAATGGCCTTGTGGTCAAACTGTTCTGTGGGAGTCCAGAATTTCAGAGTTCTTCATCCCCTGCTCCATGTAAAGGCCTTCAAAAGAGTGACCTTTTTTCTATACACATTTTGTACATGATTTAACTCAATGTGGATTATTTTTGTAACTTAAAAAAGCTTCCACCCCCCAAAAAATACAGACAAAAATATTTACCACATGAGTCCTGTTCTTTAAGAAGTCTTGCCTGACTCTTGCTAGCTAGCTAAGTGTCCCAGTAGAAGCCCTATATGATTATTTTGCTTCAATTACTGCTTTATAAACTGCAATTGCAATAAATATCAGGAAATTGCTTGAAGGGACTGAACAATTATTTTATGAATTATGAGGTTCACATATGGAGATATTTACTCAACATTTTCACTTTGTTATTAATTTATTTGTGTTGTTTCCATTTTGCTATGCAAGTTGGTGCCAAGACTGGCCAATAATAAAAGGTATTTTTAATTCTCTTGACAGCAATTATTGTGATTAATATAAAAACTCTTGGTGGAATTCTACTAGCAACAGACACTGTGCAAGGACCTAGAGAATCAAAGAGTTAAAAAGTCATGTTCCCTGTCCACTTAAGAACTGACAGCTTAGAGGGAGATAGATGTGTATTCAGATGATTTCCAACCACGTGGCAAATGCAGCTCTAGGTATACAGCAGGGCCTGTGGGACACTTCACTGATCAGCATGAGTCAGGCAAGACTTCTTGAAGAATAGGACCCATGTGCTAAATATTTCTGTCTGTACATTTTTTGGGGGAAAGCTTTTTTAAGGCACAAAAGTAATCCATGTCCAGTTGAGCAGTATAGAAATGTATAAAGAAAAAGTGAAATGAGTTGGGTCTTACAGAGTAGCTATCCAGGGTAGATTTGGGGTGGGAGAGATCTGAGTCTGTTTGAGAGAAGACAGGGTAGAGAAGGGAAAGGGAAGTGAAAGGGAAAGAGAAATAGGAGGAGAAAGGGGAGGAGGATGAGGAAAGAGAAAGGGGAGGCGGAGGAGGATGAGGAAGAAGAAAGGGGAGGGGGAGGAGGAAGAAGTGGAAGAAGTGGGGAGAGAGAGAGAGAACATATTAGAGAAGGAATAACTAATAAACAGAGGGCCAAGGCCTAAGGACAGCAGGAGACTGGAGTTAAGAGGACAGGTGATGGACTGGCCTTGAGTAACTGCAGGATTAACTCTGCAGGAACAATCCCTCTGAGATTGGAGGGAAAGGTGATTGTGGCTGTCAATGAGGAGTGTGTGTCAGGGTACGCGTATGAGCACACAGGGTAGAAAGTTAGGGTAGGTTAGTTCTGATTGTGTCCCCCCAAACTCATACTGAAATCCTGATCCCCATGTTATGTTATTAGAAGGTGGGACCTTTGGGAGGTAGGTAATGAGGGTGGAGCCCTCATGAATGGGATTAGTGCCCTTATAAGAAGAGACTAGAGAGAGCTTGCTTGTCTCTCTTTCTCTGCTCACTTCCATGTGAGGATACAAGGAGAAAATGTCCATCTGTTAACCAGATACTGGATTTGCTGGTTCTTTGATCTTAGACTTCCCAGCTTTCAGAACTATGAGAAATACATGTTGGTTGTTTAAGCCACTCAGAACTATGGTAATTTGTTAGAGCAGCTTTAATTGACTAAGACACTATGCAACATTCATTGAACAAATGCCTATTGAGTGTATACTGTGTACCTACCAAGCGGTGTTCTGGGCACTGGGAATAAGCAATAAACAAATCAGCTGAAGTTCCTCCTTGTGAGGGTACAGATGAAAGTGTGCCCTGTGGAAATGGGGAACCAAGTAACAATCGCTGGAAAATTGTAGCGATAATTAGATAGGAGTTAGCATCTTGTGATCTCTAATATCTACTAATGTGATGTAAGATCCAGCTGAGAATATTTATCCTTGACCATTTGGACAGGAGTGAGGTAGACGATAGTAGATACTATTCTACTTGGGATGCTTGTCCAGACCATGACCTCTCTTTCTAAGGACTGCCCTCACCCACGCATGAAGATGGGCCCCGACAACAAATTTATGTCATGTTGACCTTGATGAGTCAAATCAATTCAAACAAGAATGAACACTGGGCTTAAGCTTATTCATTCAGCTTAAGCTTATTCATTTTTTCCTGGAAATTTGGAATTTGTCTGGAAAGAACTACTCTGTTTCTGCAATTGCTTTAATTAAAGGTATGTAAATTGAGGAACCATGAGTGTGACCATGCTTGGCTCTGTGTATGGAGGAGTATTGTTGAAAAGCAATCTAGGGAAAAAGAGAATTAATTATTACAGGAATGCAGGTAGAGGCAGTGATAAAAGGCCATTTAGTCAGAGAGGGAGAGAATTTTTTTGGATTTTTAACGCTGTTTTGTGTGGAAGTTTTGGATTGTATCTCTGAACTGTGTATCACAGTAGACATTGTTTACTGGTGTTTCAGAGAGAAGCTAAGGTGAAGGAAGGTAATTGTCAATCACATTGTTACATTGAAGGGGTCTAGCTCCTGTATTTTCTAACATCAAGACCAAGGCTTAGCTTGATATTGTCTAGGTTCAGAGAGGTCTGTTAAGGGCAATCACGAGTAGATTTAGCTTGAAATACATAATTAATACTTGAGCATGTGATGAAATCAGTTATAACTTTTATAAATTTAATTATTAAAACATATTTCATGAAATAAAGTTTTTGCAACTTCCTCCATGCACATCTTTTCAAAAAACAGGAAAAAAAATTAACTGATCAATTAACTAACAAACCATTCTTTTTTCCAGTTTAAATCTTTTAGGAGAAACAATAATGTTGAAAGCTACAGTGAGAACATATTCGTAACCATTAATCCCTGGTATATGGGAAATGTTAAACTTTCAGAGAATCTTAAAGCTCATTTTTTTTTTGTAAGAATTAAATGTATTTTTAGATTTTTCTAATGGTCAGTTAAGAGTGCATTTTTCCACTTTATTGATGATTTGCTGGTCAACTAGAGAGGAAAATTCTTTTTAGAAACTCTGAGTCAACCTATGCACCCCGATGTTCATAGTGGCATTATTTACAGTAGCCAAGAGCTGGAAACAGCCTAAGTGCCCATCAGTAAATGAATGGATCAAAAAATTGTGGTACATTTACCCAATGGAATACTACACAGCAGAAAGAAAGAAGGAAATCCTACTCTTCACAACAGCATGGGTGGAACTGGAGAGTTATGCTAAGTGAAATAAGCCTGGCGGTGAAAGACAAACACCATATGATCTCACCTTTAGGTGGAACCTAATCAACAAAATGAACAAACGAGCAAAATAAAACCAGAGACATGGAAATAAAGAACAAGCTGACAATGACCAGAGCGGGGGATAGGGGAGAGGGTGATGGGGGAAGAATGGGAAGGGGCAAGTCAAGGAGCATGAATAAGAGGACTCCTGGCCATGGACAATGAGGGGGTGAATTGACTGTGGGAGGGGGCGGGGGGGGGGGGAACAGGGCAAGGGAGAACAATGGGGATAAGGGCGGGAGAACAATGGGGATAAGGGCGGGAGAACTGTAACTGAACAACAATAAAAAAGAAAAAAAAACTCCGAGTCAAAATATCATGCGTATTTCAGGAATATCTATAGATTTTGTGACTTTATAGTTTTCATATCATTAACAAACTTCAAAGGCAGAAAAGATCCTTTGCAGGTGGAATTCTGGGGTTGATAAGAAACCTGGGTCTAAGAATTAGCTTTCCCATTTTATACCAAAGGTTTTATTCCAGCATTATTTATTCCTTCAACCTCGAGAAATGAATGTGGAATTTAGTCTAATAATATGTTTTATTATATAAAAGTTCAAAATACGTAAAAGGAGAATAAGTAGTAATGAATTCTTACATAGCTATCACTTAACAGTTGTTCATATCGTGTATGTTTGATTTACTAGTCTCCTTGTATGCTGAAATATTCTAAAGTAAATTCCAAACATTGTGAGTTCACCCTCAAATATTTCAGTATGCATCTCCATACACAGAGGTATTTTCTTATATAATCGCATGTTTATGTGGTACTCCAACAGTAATTCTTTCATATCATTAAATATCCTGTCCATATTCAATTTACCCCTATTGTCCTCTCAATTTTTTAAATTGCTTTGTTCAACTTAAGGATCCCAAAAAGGTCCATGTTGTGTGTTTGGTTGAATGTTTTTTAAGTCTTTAAGAACAGTTCTCCCCTGCCCCTCCATTTAAATCATGCTATTAACTTAAAGAGGCTAGTTATCCTGTACAATGGCTCACATTTTGGATTTGTATGATTTCTTCCTCATTATGTCTTTGGGTTTGTTCCTTTTTCTTCTATATTTCTTTTAATTCTACAAGCTTTAATATATTTGGGTTTTGCTTCATATTGCATCACCTCAGGAGACAAAAAATACATGGGTATTTCAAATTTAGTGATGCCAAGATTGATCAATGAGTTTACTTGGTGAGAGCCAGATATTCCCACTATAATGTTGTGGGTTTTCTCTTATAACTAGAAGTAATCTACTGCCCCAAAATGAGTTCTTCATCCATCCTTCACACTTAGCATCCATTGATGTTCATTGCCTGAATCCATTATTACATTAAGGGTTTCATAATGATGATTTATAGTTCTGTCTTTTCTTTATTATGTATTAACTGGGATTCTTCTTAAAAAAAAACTTTTCTTCATCAACTAGCACTAGTTAGTTATTCTGGAATATTTCATATAACAGAGACAAAATTAATGCCCTGGCTGGTATGGCTCAGTGGATTGATTGAATGCTGGCTTGTGAAACAAAAGGTTGCTGACCAGTCAGGACACCTGCTTGGGTTGTGGCCCAGGTCCCCAGCAGGGGGCACGTGAGAGGCAACCACACATTGAGGTATCTCTCCCACCCTCCCTTTCCTTCTCTCTAAAAATAAATAAAATCTTTAAAAATTTTTAAAAATGTAAACACAAAATTAAGCTTAAGCCTTTTCTTTAGCTGTAAATTTTCAAAGTAATTGTCCATTGTTTTTAAGCATTGGCCACTGACTTTAAACTTTAAGCTAGTTATTTATGCTTCTGTTGGCATCCATAAAATTTTGAGTTTGGCATTTCCTCTTCTTATTTATTTTTATTGAATTTATTGGGGTAACATTGGTTAATATGATTATATAAGTTTCAAGTGTACAATTTTATAATATATCATCTGTATATTGTGTGTTCACCACCCCACGTCAAGTCTCCTTCCATCACCATTTATCCCCTTTTTATCCTCTTCTACCTCCCCCTGACCCTTTTTCCCTCTGGTAATCACCATACTGTTGTCTGTGTCTATGAGTTTTAGGCGGGCTTTTGCTTAGTCCCTTCAACTTTTCCACTCAGCCCCGCAAATTCCCTCCCCTCTGACAGCTGTGAGTCTGTTCTATCTATGCACCTGTTCCTATTTTGTTTGTTAGTTTATTGTGTTCATTAGATTCCACATATAAGTGAAATCATATGGTACTTGTGTTTCTCTGACTGGCTCATTTTACTTAGCAAACACTCCCCAGGTCCATCCATGCTATTGCAAAAGGTAAGAGTTCCTTCTTTTTATGGCCAAGTAGTATTCCATTATGGAAATGTACCACAGTTAATTTTATCCACTCATCTGCCAATGGGCACTTGGACTGCTTCTAAATCTTGGAGATTGTAAATAACGTTCCAATGAACATAGGGGTGTACATATTCTTTTGAATTAGTGTTTCAGGTTTCTTCAGATAAATTCCCAGTAGTGGAATCACTGGGTCATAAAGAAGTTTCATTTTTAATTTTTTGGGGTAACTCCATGCTGTTTTCCACATTGGATGCACCAATCTGCATTCCCACAAAGAGTGCACAAGGGTCCCCTTTCCTCCACATCTTTGCCAACACTCATTGTTTGTTGATTTATTGATGATAGCCTTTCTGACAGGTGTGAGATGATTTCTCATTATGGTTTTAATTTGCATGTCTTTGATGGTTAGTGACATTGAGTATCTTTTCATATGTCTATTGCTCATCTGTAGGTCCTTTTTGGAGAAATGTCTATTCAGGTTCTTTGCCCATTTTTTAATTCAATTTTTTTTTTGGTGTTGAATTTTTTAAGTTTTTTATGAATTTTGGTTATTAATTCATTTTCAGATGTATCATTGGCAAATATGTTCTCCCATTCCGTGGCTTGTCTTTTCACATTTTGCTGACGGTTTTCCTTTGCTGTGCAAAAACATTTGCTTTTTTTTCTCCCTTGCTCAAGGAGATAGATCAGAAAAATGTTGATATGAGAAATGTCTGAGATTTTACTGTCTATGTTTTCTTCTAGGATTTTTTATGGTTTCAAGTCTAACATTTAAGTTTTAATCCAAGAATTTTGAGTTCATTGTTGTGTATGGTGTCAGAAGGTGGTCTAGTTTCATGTTTTGCACATATCTGTCCAATTTTCCTAGCACCTTTTATTGACTAGACTATCTTTACCCCATTGTATGTTCTTGCTCCTTTTTATCTTTGTCAAATATTAATGCACTGAAAAGGCTTGTGTTTATTTCTGGTCTCTGTATTCTGTTTCATTGAGCTATATGCCTGTTTTTATGCCAATACCATGCTGTTTTGATGACTATGACTTTGTAGTGTCATTTGATATCAGGTAGCCTGATTCCTCCAACTTTGTTTTTCTTTCTCAAGATTGCTGTGGCTATTTGAGGTCTTTTGTGCTTACACATAAATTTTTGGAATATATTTTGTTCTAGTTCTGTGAAATACACTGTTGATATCTTAATAGGAATTCCGTTAAATCTATCAATTACTTTGGGTAGTGTGCGCATTTTAATAATGTTAATTCTATTTATGAACACAGTACATGCTTCCAGTTATTTGTATCACCTTCATTTTCTTTCTTCAGTGTCTTATAATTTTTTGAGTATGAGTCTTTTACACTCATGGTTAAATTTTCCTGTGTATTTTATTTTATGAAGCAATTGTAAATGAAATTATTTTCTTAGTTTCCCTTTCTGATAGTTCATTATTGGTGTATAAAAATACAACTGATTTCTGTATATTTATTTTGTATTCTGTTACTTGCCTGAATTCATTTACCCATTCAAGACATTTTTGGTAGAATCTTTATGGTTCTCTATATATAGTATCATGTCACCTGCAAATGATGACAGTTTTCCTTCTTCCTTTCCAATTTGGTTGCCTTTTATTTCTTCTTCATGTTTGATTGTGGTGGTTAGGACTTCTATACTATGTAGAGTAGGGGTGGTAAAAGCCAACATCCCTGTCTCGTTCCTGATCTTAAGGGAAATGCTTTTAGTTTTTGCCCATTGAATATGATGTTGGGATATTGGTTGTGGGTTTGTCATACATGGTCTTTATTACACTGAGGTATGTTCCCTCCACTCCCACTTTGATCAGAATTTTTAATCATAAATGGGTGCTGGATTTTATCAAATGCTTTTTCTGCTACCATTGATATGATTGTGTGGTTTTTATTCTTCATTTTGTTTATGTGGTATATCACGTTTATTGATTTGAGGATATTGAATCAACCTTGCATCCCTGGAATAAATCTTACTTGATTATGGTATAATACCTTTTTGATGTATTGCTGGATTCAGTTTGCTAGTATTTTGTTGAGGATTTTAGTATCTATGTTCATCAGGGATATTGGCCTGTAATTTTCCTTTTTTGTAGTGTCTTTATCTGGTCTTCTAAGTCAAATCACTGATTTTATTATAGAAAAAGCAAGGCTTTCTCCAGGGAACTGGTGTCGTTGGACTGCGGTGGCATATTACACAGGAGAAATACACTCTGCCTTCATACAGTGCATAGAAAGTCACCTCTCCTAACTTCCTGCTGTAGGTAACTTGAAGTAGAGAAGAGGGAAATGACAGAATTGGTGGGAGGAGAAAGAGGGACATTTGTTTCTAAAAGAAGCAGTGTCTGTAAGGAGAGGAATTCAAAAGCCTCTGAGCTGTGAGTAGAAGGCACGCCTTTGACTCAGTAAGGGAAACTTGAGAAGACACCAAATGGTGAACACATTGCCTTTCATATCTCATTTTTTCATTCACAAAATTAAGTCATGACATCCTGGGAAGTGGGGCGAAAATGTGCAGCGTCGAATATACAGTATGCAGTCAATGTCACTACAGGTAGCAGATTGAGTTTAACAAGCCATATGGGTTGTAATTGTCTAAGTATGATTAATTCATAATGTTGGTTCATTTTATGCCTTATATTATGACTTGTTATTATTTCACTTAATTACAGTGTAAATCCTTTTTCTAGGTGTGATTGGGAACTCTTAAGGATTTTGATATCCTTCAGATACTAACAAATAACTTCCCAATATTTCTGGATTTTACCTGGGACTTGTTTCTATTGGCAGAACTTTCGCGAAAGAGCTAAGTGAACTTGAAGCAGATGGTGCATCCTTCCGTTGGAGAATTCCACTTGCAGCCTGAGGAAAACTTTATACGAAGGTGGAAATAATGGCTTTCTGCTCAGTTTGTTGTAAATTCTAAATGGGTGAATGAAGGCTGTAATGATCACTGTTGTTGGATATTTGTAGGCTTCAACATCTGGTGAATGCCTTTACTAGCTGACAGCTGCTAGCCTTGGGAACGTGATGTGCTACCCAGTGCCTTTTTGTTTTAAGTAGGCTGGGGATTATGTTAGAAGCAAGTATCACTAGTTCATGTATCAAGACAAGAAAAAAAAAAAAAGAATTTTATTTTCAGGATTAACTTCCCCGCGGCACATTTAGTAAAAACAGAGCCTTTTGCATATTTTTATGGAAATACTATAGCCTCTTATGATCAAACCCCAAGATTTTTATTACATTTTTAACACAAAAATTTAAATTAATAGTCTGAACCCTGTTTAACCTCTGTCAGAGACAAATCCAAATTGGTAACAAGCACAAGATAAATTTAGGAGAATTGGCTTATGTCCTGAGATCAGGCTCAAGAAGAGTCAATAAAACTCTTTCAAAAAAATAAGGGAATAATTCCTGAAGGTAACAGCTTGAAGGTTTAACATTGGAAAGGATCGGGCTTTACATTGGGGTAAGCAGTTTAGCTATATTTTAAAAGTGTGGCATTTAAGAAATAATAATATAGGCAAGATGTTAGAGTAAATATTTCCATCACTAAGGTTATGCTAAGATACTTTAAATCCAGGTTTTGGGTGACTAATACAATTTAAATAAGAATGAAAGTAACATTGGAAAAGAAAATTATTACTTGAGGGTTTTAAAATTTTAGAATAGTATTCTTTCTCTTATTTTTTTCAATAATTAAAAAGTCATTTTTAATTGCTTTACCCAGATCTTTTTTCTTTCACATTTAAAAAACATTGTTACTGGATTTAAGGACCATGGAATTTTGGATTCCTTTTCTTTCTTTCTTTCTTTCTTTCTCTTTTTTTTTTTTTTTTTTTTTGGCAGAAGCAAAAACTATTTTGATGAGAATCAGAGAGAGAGAGCGATTAAGACAGACAGGAAGAGAGAAAGAGTCAGGCTTGGGTCTCGTGTGCTGTGAATCTACTATTTCAGGAACTAAGGTGTTGGCAGAGTTATGGCCTGAAACGGTCCAGCCTATAACTGCATACTTTCCATGTGAAAATACAAGTGAGGGAGAAATTTTGAGGTAAAGAAAAAGGAGGTGGTAATGTCTCCTCTTGGAACTTTTCAGAGAAATAAGGCCTCTTTCTTTTTTTAATCCTCACACAAGGACTTTTTTTCATTGCTTTTAGAAAGAGAGAAATGGTGGGGGGGGGGGAGCGGGATCAACATGAGACAGAAACATCAATTGGTTGCCTGCGATATGTGCTCAGGCCAGGGATGGAACCCACAACCCAGGTATGCACCCTGACCTGGAATCAAACCTTCAGACTTTTGGTGTGCGGGACAACTGAGCACACCAGACAGGGCAAGAAGGCCTACTTTTTAGAGTCAGCAAGTAGAATCTCCTGGGAGAATAGAAGTAGGGACAATTCTAATGTCTGGAAACGGGTCTTTTTTGCTAACTGAGAAGATGAAACCCTCGCTCCTCTGATCTTCAGTGTTCCTGTCTTGTCTACTACCAGAACCTGTGTAGCTTTATGTCTTTCTTCTCTGTGAGAGTGCCAAACTTCATCATCAAAGGTGGTTTCCTCTAGATGGCTGTTGGGCATCCTGTAGATGATGATGTTGAAGACGACAAGGATGATATTGGTGGTACTGAGGAGTGTATAGCTAATCTTAATTGAAATAGTAAGAGAACTACTTTTTTCTTATAGTTTGGAATTGTTTCTTTTCTTTCTTTAATTGTATTTTTCATTACCATATATACCCCCAAACCCTCTACCACCTCCACCCCTAACCCCACAACCACCATACTGTTGTCCATGTCCATGAGTCCTTTTTCTTGTTTTGCTCAATTCCTCTACCTCCCACCCCACACTTCCCAGAGCTGTCAGCCTGCTCTCTATCTATGAGTGTCTCTATTTTGCTTGTTAGTTCATTTTGTTCATCTCATTCCATATATGACGAGTATGAGTGAAATCATATGGTACTTGTCTTTTTCTGGCTGGCTCATTTCACTCAGCATAATGCTCTCCAGATCCATCCATGCTGTAACAAAGGGTAAAAATTTCTTGTTTTTTATGACCAAGTAGTGTTCCATTGTGTAAAAGTACCATAGTTGTTTTATCTACTCATCTACTGATGGACATTTGGGCTGCTCCCAAATCTTGGTGACTGTAAATAACACTGTAATGAGCATGGAGGTGCACATATTCTTTTGAATTAGTGTTTTGGGTTTCTTCAGATAAATTCCCAAAAGTGGAATCACTGGGTCATAAGGCAGATCCATTTTTAATTTTTGAGGTAGCTCCACACTGCTTTCCATAGTGGCTACACCAATCTGCACTCCCACCAACAGTGTTCAAGAGTTCTCTTTTCTTCACATCTTTGCCAACATTGTTGTTTGTTGATTTATTGATGATAGCCATTTTGACAGGCAGGAGATGAGAGCTCACTGTGGTTTTACTTTGCATTTCTCTGGTGAATAGTGATGTTGAGCATCTTTTCATATGTCTATTGGCCATCTGTATGTATGTCCTCTTCGGAGACGTGTCTATTCGGGTCCTTTGTCCATTTTTTAATTGGATTATTTAGTTTTTTGGTGTTGAGCTTTTTAAGTTCTTCATAGATTTTTGATTTTTAAAGAACACAGTGTTTTAGATTTCCTTATAACCAGTGATACAGATTTTAGAAACTCTGCCAATAACATTGATATTTCAAATCAGCTGCTTTCAAAAAGCAACTTCGATAGTGTCCTGAGTTGATATCTGCATGAATGATGAATCTAGTGATACTACTCTGTTAGAAACCTGATTCAAGAAAAAAAGATTAAACTCATTAGGAAAATAAGAGCAAATTAGCATGTGCTAAGAATCTTCAGTGTCTCATCTCACTTAATCCTCATAAAAACTCAGTGAGGAAGGTGTTATTTTTATCTCTGTTTTACAAATATAGAGGCCGAGGTATAAAATAAGTAAGGAGCCTGTCTAAGGTCACTCTACTATTAAGTGGTGGGTCCAGGGCTTAAACCCAGTCTTCCTAACTACAAAGTCATCAGCTCTTAACCACTGTCAATAGAGACTTACTAGTTAGTTGATTTTCAGGAAAAGAAAATGACTAAGGAAGTCATTGCTTTCTTGAATCCTTGATCACGCAAGTCATCAGTAGGTCTCCCCACAGAATGGCCCTCCTACCCTCCTGCCCCAGGCTATTTTTATGTGTCTTACAGCTGAGGCAGAACATGCAACTGTATTTGTGAGAAAACAGCATGTTGCTTTAACTCTGAATACAAGGTTGTAAAATCATTATTTGGGTAGTGATTTTTTAGGGAGCTATTGATAGATGTGAAGTGAATCACAAGAGCAGCGTGGCAGAGAATAAGGAGTGCTACCTGAAAGCCAGGGCGAGCACTCTGCCACTGACTGGCAGTCAAGCCATGTAACTTCGCAAACTCACTTTCCTGAGCTATAATACATGAGAGCATTAGAGTGATTATGTCCAAGGTTTCTTCAAGTTATACCATGTAAAAAATATGGGCCATATTACTTTCATGCCATTGTTCTTATTAGGGTGAAAACATATTTCATTTTGAAACCTAGCTTATGAGTATGTATAATCTGGTATAGCTTGAAAACGGTTAGGAGCAAATGGCTTTATCCATTAAGTTTTCCTTTTCCTTAGGAAGTCGAGGATATGCCATTTGGGGAATGGCTGGAAGTTTGCCAGTTTTCATGAAAAAGGGCTGCAATGTGGTTATGCCAAGAACTCTGTGTGTCAATCTGGACCCAATACTGTGTCTCTTGTTGTTGCTTGCCCCTGCCAACTGCTGCTTTCTGCTCCAGCTGTTTGGAATCCAGACCTGGCACTCTAAGGTCTGCCTTGGCACGCTGTGTGCGTGCGTGCGTGTGTGTGTATGTGTGTGTGTGTGTGTGTGTGTGTGTGTGTGTGTGTGTAGATTCAGTGTGATCTGATGGAAAGGAGCAAAGACTGTCATGTATGGAACTTTACTTTCTTTACCTACACATTGCCAAGTCA
Organism: Pteronotus mesoamericanus; assembly: GCF_021234165.1. Taxonomy (NCBI): domain Eukaryota; kingdom Metazoa; phylum Chordata; class Mammalia; order Chiroptera; family Mormoopidae; genus Pteronotus; species Pteronotus mesoamericanus. The sequence goes on along the minus strand of NW_026555325.1, from coordinate 34,082,882 downwards.
AATTCCAAATTTACTTCTTCCCATGAGACCCTCTGCCTGAATTTCTTCTCAACACCTTTGGCTATATTGAGACTGTAAAGGAACCAGTGATAACCAAGCAGAAAGTGCTCAGTGGTTTAACCTAGCTGGTGGCCCAGCGTATGGAATAACAACGAACTTCTGCACATCCATAGAACTCCATGTGCATCTCACACCTTTGACTTTTTTGTATTTTGTCTCCTGGGTGAACCATAGGGATTGTTGCAACCGTCATGGTTTTGCCCGCACACCTGCGGCCCCATCTCAGGTTGGGAGGCATCTAGGTGTTTCTGTGCAGAGCGTTTCTATGCCTTTGGGCAGAGCCCAGAAACAAGACTGCTTTGGAAGGCGAGTGGGGAAGTCATTCATAGGTCAGGCCGGGTCTTGCAGTTGTTGCTGTTGCAAGATGAAGATGTTCTTTTTGGCCCATGGCTTTTCAGGTGGCAGTTAAAACAAGGACAGCCTCAGGTGCTCAGGAGAAAAGTATGTGTGGGCAAGAGTATTATCTGTAAAATTGTGAGGTATGTGAGAACTTTTTTCTGTCTTCTTATAATTTTCTATTTGTTCCCTTTATTTTTTTTTTATTATAACTCTGCATCTTGGTAGTATTTTACAAATCCTTAGATTTTCTAGTTACTTTGATGGTTGTCTGAGCGAAGTTGTAATAGTCATTCATTCTTTCAATAAAGATACCTAGCTGGTTGCTGGGGACACAGTGAAAAGAAAGACCCAACTCCTGCTATCATACAACTTGCATTTTAATAGGGACAGCACCAAATGACACAGTGAAGTGTGTTAAGCTCTATGGGAGGGGACACCGAGAAGGAATTAAGAGTTTTACCTTGTAAGAGCGGGGGCTTTCTCTGGGGATACGGGTCATTCAACAATGGGCTAGGTGTTGAGAAGTCTGCAGGATATGAGGAGGTCTGGCTGAGAAGACCAATGAACACATAAGAAACCGAACCATGGAGGGTCAAAGCAGGAGGCACCACCTCAGTTCTGGGTTTCAGAGAGGTGGTATTTGGGGTTCCAACAGTAGTCAACTCCCAATATCTAGAATTCATTCCCATTTGGTTCTAAATTATTAAATGGAACGTGTGGGGCTATGCGATTAGTTGGGACTTGCTTCATTTTATAACTTAACTTTTCATGGGTGTGTAGTGTTTCTTAATCAGCTGTTAAGTTTATTGAAAGTGGAATTCATAAATTTTACTCTTTAGTGTTCTTTATAATATCTAGCACATTGCTACCTATACAGTAGCTACTCACTAAACATTTGTGAAATAAGTGCAGTGCAAAATGATTTTTTATTGTTTTTCAGGGAGTAATTCTAGGACACAAGAAAGATGAGAAGCTACAATTACCCAGAGAGTTGACCATTCTAGATTCATTACTTGCTCTTCTGGTGACTTTTTTTTCCCCTTATTTTCTTCTTCTCCTTCTTCTTTAATGAATGTACCATCTATTATTCAGGACCTTCCTTCACCCCGTTTGAAATATGGGTGAGTGAGTGTAACTCCTTGTAACATTTTCAGTGGCATGGTAATCTCTTAAGCATGTGAGTGGATGGAGAATGACAGCAGACAGATGGGCCCATTGACAAGTATGTCCCCTTGTGGTATTCCTGTCACAACTGAATATTCTGTCACTTGTGCTGTCACCAGATCAAGGCTGATCCAAGAAGTACAAAGAAGAGAACGTATCTTTTGATTCTTAATCACGGAAGGAAACGGCTCTGTGACATGTGTGCTTTCTGTGGAAGGGACTGGCTTTATTATTTTCTAGGTGTGGTGAGAAGGGAGTTGGTGTAGCAGGATATAAATAAGTGACCTGCTTGTGATTGTAACAATATTTTGAATTACCTCCTGATCTGGGTTTCATTTTGTTCAACTGATACCTCTTTCCTGTGTTTGCCCGCTAAATTTAAGGAGCTCAGTTTGGGAATTAGATGTTAAGGGCACTTAATCACACCCTACCTAGGACCCTCACCTGTCACCTCCAATTAACCCCATGAGTGGGGCAATGCCTCTCTGCCCATGCCCGTATGTGGCCATCCCACATTGTCAGGTCATTCTTTGAGGACAGTGCCCCCCAGGACTCCAGGACACTCTTAAACTCAAGGAGTCTTTTGGAGGGAGGAGGTCCCATTGTTGTACATCTGGCATCAGACTTCCTTGTTATGTAAGTCTCTGGCACTTGACTAGAAGGTTGTCTATTGTGATTCCAATCCCAGAAAGTGTGATAGCTTTGGAAAATAAGGGAATAGATTGTATTAAGGCCCTTTGAAGTCAATTCTAGGAAAACCTATTTACTAAATATATTTAGAATCACATTTTTTTAAAACTGGGAACTCTAGTTTTTCCACTGCTCATCACAATTCATACTTTGCTAAGGTTTTTCTGAATTACCCCAGTAACTTCATTTTACTAATTATCTACAAAAAACTTACTATGATTTGTCAAGGTGAAGCTCCCAGTGCACAAAGGCTGTTTTGTTAATTAATTCAACAAATATTTATTAAGTACTTACTATGGTTCAGGAGTGTGGAGATTAATAAGGCCTGATATTGACTCCTGGGAATTCAACTGTCGTCAAAGGGGACAGAGAAACAATGTCTGTCTAGTAAGGAGTAACTCACTTTCCAGAGCATCTCAGCATCTGCTTAATGCTGCCAAATAGATGAGGTAGGTGTGTGAGTCTGGGGGTCTCTCAGTATTACATTTTAGGGCTCAGTCCTCCCATACTTTGAATTTGGCATATAATTATGAATAAATACTAGAGACAGCCCCTACCATTCATATTGCCTTTTACCAACCTGCCCCCTGCAAACATTTGGGTTTGTAACTTCTAAACTTTCTGTTTTCTTATCTGTTTCTATAGTCATTTTTGTTGCTATTTCCTCAATGCGTAATTTGTGTCGCTGCCTATAAATATCCAAGCCATATTGATAACTCTATCCTAATAGTAAATTGCATAATTCAATATTAGCTTAATTTTTTTTCTTGGAGAGGTTTAAGTTTTATTTTCTAGAGTATGCTTCCATTCCTGACTGGCTAAATGGATTTGAACATGCTGGCCCTCTTTGTACAGGCAAGTAAACCAAAGAGTTTATAATAAATTGAAGCAAATGCTTTATCTAACATGCTACTGCTGCTAATACCAATATTACCAAACTCCATGGCAATAAATCCCTATATCAGCCAGAATAAAATCCTTTAGAATTAATTGACTTTCCTTATACTTGCAAAAGACAGGTCTATTTGCTGTTGGCAACCTACCTTCCTTAGAGAGAACAGGGAAGTGTACATGGAAATTACACTGGAAAAATGATGGCTCAGGAAAGCTGATGTCCCTTTGCATGAGGATATAATTAAATAACAAGATAACTTCATTATAAGTAGAATATACATATGTATGTAAACATATAGATAACATGTACCTATTACATTTAACAATATTATTTAATATATTTATAATATATACATTTACAATATTATATAACATACTTACAAATAGAATCATGTTTTTATAGTTATTCTACTATCCAATCACAGAGAGATTTTGTCATGCCAATGAAAAATCTAAAACTGGTAAAAAATTACTTTTAAACAGTCTAGTACTTTAGTGCTTTATAAGTACTAATTAATGCATATTTTAGAAACTCCACTAACATGATTAATATTTCAAATTGGCTCCTGCCAGAAAGCAACTTGGATGGTGTACAGAGTTGATTTCTATGTGAATAATGGGTCTAGTGATGTAAGTGCACTAAAAGCCAGAGTTGGGGAAAAATGTTGTTCTTAGATAATGAAGAGAGACTGGCCTGTGCTAGTGTAGCACCCTTAGATGGCAGGGCTGTGCCCCTTTCGGAATTATGTTATTAGCTTGATCAAGGATTCGGTTGCTTTTATTTTTCTTTCCTTCAAAGTATAAAATATAACTGCTTTCTGTCCTTCTTTGGCCTGCTAACTGTAGCCTGTTAGCACAGGGAAAATGTCACAGGGGAAAGGGCAGTGGCTCAAGGCAAGTCTTTAGCAATACTGATTAAGTAAAGAAATGCTGAAATTAGAACTCTAAAGGTTTTGTGATTTTTTTTCAATCTTTAACCAGGAGTAAGACTTTGTGATTCCCTGAATTTGAGATAGGGTGTGTAGCGGCTGTAAGGACTATCATGGAGATAGTAAGCCCAACCCCCAATGGATTTATGGTTTAGAACTGGCAGAAGACCAGCTCTATGCAACATGGAGACTAATTTCTCCATGCTGTAACTCTTAGCCTCATTATATGCTCATTATAATACATTAGCATATTAAACGCCACACCCCACACTGCCATGATCAGAAGTGGAAAGCCCATGTAAGAATACAACATGGCCAACAGGGCACTTCCGAGAAGTCTCACCTCTTTCCTGGCAAAATCCTGAATATCCCTTTCCCTTATTGAACATCCTACCATTCGATCAAAGGAACCTCAATAAAAGAAGTAAATCCCACTAGGGAGGGGCTGCTCTGCCGGTGGAGTCGCCACTCTCTGTCTCACTGCTTCACTAATAAACTCGCTTTCACTTCAAACTCTATGCTGGCTCGTTCCTGTGCAAAGCCAAGAACCCACAGTGGGCCACAGACCCTCAGGTCCCCAGACCCCTGGAGTGCCTACATCAAATTTACTGGGAAGCCCTGCCTGGGTGGCTCAGTTGGTTAGAGCATAGTCCCATACGCCACAGGGTTCTGAGTTCAATTCCCAGTCAGGGCACTCACCTTGGTTGTGGATTCAATTTCTGGTTAGGGAGTATATGGGGAGCAAAGGATTGATGTTTCTCTCTCATATTGATGTTTCTCTTTCTATCTCTCCCTGCCCCTCTTCCTCTCTCTCTAAAAATCTATAAACTTATTCTCAGGTGAAGTAAAAAAAAACAAAAAACTTTCTGGGAATTTGATGGATTAACAGAAAATACAAATTTGAGATGTTTAGAGCACCAGAGATCAAAGATAGATCCAAACCAGAAGATAAAGTATTATTTTATGTAAAATCAGGGATCTAACAGTGTAAGTTGGAGGTAGAAGAGTTTAGCATTTATGAGTTTGAACTCTCATACAGACTGTGCACTTTGTCATTTTGGGCAAGTCACTTAACCACTCAGGGTCTTACTTTCCTCTCTAAAATGGGGGTCTGATAATAGTACCGACTATGGGGGATTACTGGGAAGAGTAACTGAGATCATATATGCAAAAGACTATGTACTTGGCCCAGAATTAGTGCTTGACAAATAATGAATTAGACCAGCCCTTTTTTGTCCTCTCCACATTGCATCTACTACTCAGTTGTGATATTTAACATTGAAAACCATAGCTGATGTCTCAGAGAGAATGAGCAGGTTGTCTTTGTTTCTGTTCCCTCCCCTCAATCCACTCCCCACCCCCCATCAATTTACTATGAAACTAGACAGGACCAGGATACTTAGATATTGCTATTCATTCCCACAACAGTGAGAGGGACCTGCATAGGACCCACAGCATGCCCAGTTCCTTGGGCCACCTTAGAAAATCTTATCAGGACCTTGAGGCCCCAGTGGGGCTTCCTGGTCCAGTCTCCCCTAGGTGGCTCCCCTTTCTGGTCACACTAGATTTTGCTACCTGCCTGTATCCAAATCTGGTCTTAGATACTTGCCTGTGCCTGTGGAAGTGAAGAGGAGCATGTTCCTTTTACTGCAGATTTCTTTCTGAAGCATATGCACATTCCATTGCTCTGTACTAATGCTTTTGATTATGTGTGTGAGAGAAGTATTGAAGACAAGTACCTAATTATTTCTTAAATAAAAACAAAACCCAAACCTGTCCTTTGCCTAATTTAATTGTTAACCTGCCTGAGACCTGCTTCCATTTATATGCAAATAAAATGTAATGCCTGCCTTAGTGTTACCTAACGTGATTGCTTGACCTCTGGGGGTCAGCTGACTTCCTAACCTCGGCTTGGCTCTGCCGTGTTTTATTTCTTGTATTTCAAAATGTAGTTATGGTGAAAGATTTTTACCTCAGAGTCTAAACCCATGTTGCATTCAAAGGATATTTCTTATAGTCACTTATTTTAAAGACTATGCCATTGCAGTACCTAAGGCTGAGTCTATACATTTTGTTGTGTTTGCTGACATGTGAGCTGTTAGGCTTCTGAAGACTGGTTGGTGAAGTTAGGGGTCCAAGGCCTAATACACAGATGCATGTTGAGGATATCTTGGCTCTTTTGTTTCTCTTGATGCTTGACATATACGGTTTATGTTCTGGTGGGAAACAGCTATTCTGCACTGTGCCAGTGCATACTCTATAACCCATTCTTGAGTCTCTATAATTAAAAATATCCCGGGGATTTGAATTGAATGTTTTTTCTGATTATGCTGTTTCAGATGTAAGCTGTTTAAATTTTGGAAATATTTTCTTTTGGAAATGTTCTTGATTCAGAATGAGTTAGATTCTGGATACACCTGGGAAAATGGCCTACCAGCTCTAAGTTAGAAAGTCTGAGGCAATAAAAAGAGGGTCTTAGGTAGAACACATGTACATCTTATGTCTAAAATAAATGAAATAGGGACATTAAGAAGACAGTTTATCAGTTAAAAGAAAATGGAGCCCTTAATATCAAAGAAACTTAATAATCCACAAGTTTCTTTTCCAACAGGGACAGATTTTATACACATTTTGTACATGGATTGACTATATAGTTGTTGGGGACAAATATTCACATAGCATCTTTCTTCCAAAGAATTTGGATACTGGGTTGAGAACTTGAAATGAACACAGCCAAATTTACACAATTAAAAAAGAGAGACAGAGATAAGAGATGGTCACAGGAGGACAGGGAGGGCGGGGAGAATTCTATTAGGTAAGACAGCAGATACCAGTGAAATCAGGCGCCAGGGGAAAGGTTGCTGCAGACCCAGTGAGGCTGCTGCAGAAAGTCCCAGGCCTAGAGGAGCTTCGCTGTGGGCCTTTCCTCTGAGGGTGACAATCTTTCAGCACCCCATCTCTCTCCTCCCTAGCATTTTATTGAGAATAGGTAGGAGGAGGAGAGTTTTTGGGTCGGTAAGTGAAAAACTACTCATCTGAGGCCCATGCTCATTATAAGCAGAGGTTCTCAGCCTTGACAGAACTTGTGCTTCCCATCCAAAACATTTTGTTAACACTCTTTGCTGTCCCAAAATCACATTCATAGGTAAAATAATCTGCTTACACATACAACAAAGAGTGTCCGATTCTAGGATTCTAGCATGAAAGAAAAGTTAAAGTTATTTAAAATAAATTTCCTTTATTTTAATATGTAAATGCCTGTGTGCAACTACATAAGAATCCAGACAGACATAGTAACCACGCCCATGACAGCTACAGAGGCAGGCTGACACAGGAGTGCGATGTCAGAGTCTCAGATCCCTAGAGCAGCATTTCTGTCATGAAGTGACATTCTGAAACAGTGACAACTTGTGGTAAAGTCTCAAACAAAGCAAGGAATAACCTTCAGCAACTGGAAAATTGAGAGCATAATAAAATCCCGCAAATTGCAAAAGAATCTTCTGTATTCATATGTAAAGTGGAAGAAGGTTCTAGCTTAAAAAATAAGGTATTCATGGAATGAATGTGCAGTGGCTCATTTGAAAGTCACGAAGGGTGCGGCTGCAGGATGGCTCATTGTTGCTTGGGAACGCCGATGCATTGCAGGGCATGCAGCGGCCTTGGCTCTGCCCGCGAAATGTGTGTAGTACCCACCTCCGATAATTATTTTAACAATCAAAAGCACCCCCACAAAATTTTAAATATCCCCTATGGGCAGTTCTAGACCTCTTGAGAATCATTGCACCAGATCTCCCTAAATGCTCAGTGAAGGCCCAGGAGATGGTGGGCTGGGAGAACATAAAAAAATCCTAATGAGACCAGTGTTGGCCATGTAATTGGTAGCCCAGAAGCCCCTGCAGTAATGGGGTTGATACAGTCAAGCCTGGGTGCCCTGCCTGGGCGGCTGGGTGCTCTGTCACCATCAATCACTCTCATGTTTCCTTATTCACACCCTACAAAGAACGTTTGTTAATTCTCTCTTTGCTCTTTTTTATTCATCAGCTAGTTGTTGTTATGGAACGGGGGCGGAGAGGGGGGGAGGCCCCAAATTGAATTTATTTATTAACAAATTGTGTATTTATTCTTACGTGTTTAAACTTCAGTCGCCTTCAAAGTACTCTCCATTTGATGCAATACACCTATTGAGACTTTTTTTCTCACTGCTCAAAACAGTTTTTGAACTCATCAATTTTGGTGTTTTTTAGTGCTTCTGCCATTTTTTGTTTTACCTCTTCCACATCAGCAAAACGTTTCCCTTTGAGGACTTTTTTTCATCCAGAGAAACAAACAAAGTCGCTTGGGGTGGGGGGAGATCGGGTGAATAGGGAGGGTGGGACACAGGGAGCATGCCGTTTTGGGTGAAAAACTGCTGAACACTCAGCATGGTGTGGGCCGCTGTGCTCATAAATCACCTATCATAAAATGGGCAAGGTTTTGAAAGTCTTCAAAGAAATTTCACTGAAGCCAGCCTCTCACAACAACACCGGCTAGTACACTGACACAGGTGGCTTCCTAGAACACTAACCTAGCAGGGAAGCCTGTACTACAAGGGACCCACCTGCCAGAAGATAATTCCAGTTTTTGGGAGGGTTCCCCCCTTGTATATCTGGCCAAGGCTCATCCAGCTCCTCGCTTTGAAGTTTTAACCAGGATACCTTACAGAAATAATGCGGCACCAGGTGATTTTCACTGTGAGCTCATTGTAAGACTAACCTTCTCTTCTTAGATTAACATAAATGATAAACACTGAATCTCTCTGTATTTTTTTTCATTAAAATTATTGGAGTGACATCGGTTAATGAAATTATATAGATTCCAGGTATACAATTCTGTAGCACATCCTCTGTATATGGTATTGTGGGCTCACCAGCACAAGCCTCCTTCCATCACCATTCATCCCTGCTTTACCCTCTTCAACCTCTCCCAACCCCCTTTTCCCTCTGGTAATCACCATACTGTTATCTGTGTCCATGTTTTTTTTTTCCCCTTGCTTAATTCCTTCACATTTTCCACTCAGCCCACCAACCTCCTTCCCCTCTGACAGCTGTCTGTTCTCTGTATCTATGAATCTGTTTCTACTTTGTCTGTTAACTTATTTTGTTCATTAGATTCCACATATGAGTGAAATCATATGGTACTTGTCTTTCTCTGGTTGGCTCATTTCACTTAGCAAACACTCTCCAGATTTGTCCATGCTGTCACAAAGTGTAAGATTTCCTTCTTTTTTGTGGCCAAATAGTATTCTATTGTGTAAAGGTACCACAGCTTTTTTATCCACTCAGCTACTGATGGACACTTGGGCTGCTTCCAATCTTGACTTTTATAAATAACATTCTAATGAGCATAGTAGTACATATATTCTTTCAAATTAGTGTTTTGGGTTTCTTCAGATAAATTCCCAGAAGTGGAATCACTGGGTCATAAGTCAGTTCCACTTCTAATTTTTTTTCTAGATGTGTACTTTAATAAATATAAAGTATATAAACAATTAGGTAAGCTTGTGGAAAAGCTGACCAAGATACATAAATTATGAGATATAATTGTCCATCTAAATTTTCTATGTAGGTTTTTTTTGTTTACAGAAATATTTATTAAAGTTGTTTAGTGTACAATTTCTCGTTTGTCATTTCCGAAGTCCTTTATTGTAAAGACTGTTCTTTTGTCTGATGACAAAGAGCAGCCAGTGTCAGTGATTATTCTGGACCCCCACATTGGATAAATTCGATTTCTTCTTGAGACATAGGTCTCCTTCTATATTTCTGAGGTAAGGTTTTTATTATTTCTGCAGTGTCTGGTGGACCCTGATGCACCAGCCAATCTGGCGATTCACTTCCTTTAAAATGCTGTGAAATTGAAGAAGAGTGAGATGGTAATCCTGAGGATCTCAAAACTTCTGATACAGTGAGTTTAGGATGGTCTCTTCTGTTAGGGAACCTTATTAATGGAGTATGTGGCTTGATTACCTGAACGACCCTGATAGCAGACACCATCTTCCTGCCCATCATCTCCACTTCTAATCTTTAAAGGTAACTCCATACTGTTTTCCACAGAGGCTGCACCAATCTGCATTCCCACAAAGAGCGCATGAGAGTTCCCCTCTCTCCACATCCTCCCCAACACTGGTTGTTTATTTATTGATGAAAACCATTCTGACAGGTGTGAGGTGATATCTCATTGTAGTTTTAATTTGCATTTCGCTGATAATTAGTGATGTTGAGCATCTTTTCATATGTCTATTGGCTATCTGTATGTCCTCTTCAGAGAAGTGTCTATTCAAGTTCTTAGCCCATTTTTAATTGGATTATTTGGGGGTTTCTTAATGTTGAGTTGTACAAATTCTTTATAAATTTTAGGTATTAACCTCTTACCAAATATATCATTGGCTATTACGTTCTCCCATTCAGTGGGTTGTCTTTTGTTTATGTTCCTTTAACTGTGCAAAAACTTTAGTTTGATGTCGTCCCATTTGTTTATTTTTTTTCTTTTGTTTCCCTATCCCAAAGAGGTATGTCAGAAAAAAATATTGCCATGAGAAATGCCTGAGATTTTACTGTTTATGTTTTCTTCTGGGAGTTTTATGGTTTCAAGTCTAACATTTAAGTTTTTAATCCACTTTGAGTTTATTCTTGTGTATGGTGTAAAACAGTGGTCTAGTTTCTTTATTTTTCATGTATCTGTCCAATTTTCCCAACACTGTTTATTGAATAAAGTAACTTTATCCCATTGTATGATTCTTTCTTCCTTTGTCAAATATTAATTGACTGTGAAGGTGTGGATTTCTTTCTGGGCTCTCTATTCTGTCTCATTGATCTACATGTCTACTTTTATGTCAGTAACATGCTATTTTGATTAGTATGACCTTGTAGTATAGTTTGATATCAGGTAGCATGATTCCTCCAACTTTGTTCTTCTTTCTCAAGATTGCTATGGCTATTCAGGGTCTTCTGTGGTTCCATATAAATTTTTGGAATATTTGTTCTAGGTCTGTGAAATATGCCATTTATATCTTAATAAAAATAGTGTCGAATCTATAGATTGCTTTAGGTAGTATGGATATTTAATGATATTAATTCTTCCTATCCATGAACATGATATATGCTTGCACTCATTTCTTTCATTTTCATTTTGTTTTTTCAGTATCTTATAATTTTCTTAGTACAGCAACTTTACATCATTTGTTAAATTTATTACTAGGTATTTTATTTTTTGACGCAATTTAAATGGGAGTCATTTCTTGGTTTCCCTTTTTGATAGTTCATTATTGGTGCATAAAAATGTAACTGATTTCTGGACATTTATTTTATATTGTTACTTGACTAAATTCATTTATCAGTTCTAGCAGTTTTTGGTGGAATCTTTAGGGTTCTCTGTATACAGTATCATGCCATCTGCAAATAATGACATTTTTACTTCCTCCTTCCCAGTTGGGATGCCTTTTATTTTTTTCCTCTTGTCTGATTGCTGTGGCTAGGTCTTCTAGTGCTATGTTGAATAAGAGAGGTTAAAGTGGACATCCCTGTCTTGTTCATGATGTTAATGGGAACAGTTTTAGTTTTTGCCCCGTTGAGTATGATGTTGGCTTGGGTTTGTCATATGTGACCTTTATTATGTTGAGGTATATTTCCTGTATTTCCATTTTGCTGAGAGTTTTATAAATGGGTGTTGGGTTGACATGATTATGTGATTTTTATCCTTCATTCTGTTTATATGGTGTATCACTTTTATTGATTTGAGGATATTGTACCAATCTTGCATCCTTTGAATAAAGCCCACTTGATCATGGTGTATGATCTTTTAAATGTTTTGCTGGATCCAGTTTGCTAATATTTTGTTGAGTATTTTAGCATCTATGTTCAGCAGGGATATTGACCTATAATTTTATTTTTTTTGTGGTGTCCTTAGTTTGAATTAGGATAATGCTGGCCTTGTAAAAGGAGCTCGAGAGTCTTCTCTCCTCTTGAACTTTTTGCAAGTCTTAAAAGGAGAGGTCATTAGTTCTTCTTTGAGTGTTTGGTAAAATTCACCTGTGAAGCGATTTGGCACAGAGCTCTTGTTTGTTGGGAGTTTTTGGATTATTGCTTCAATTTCATTAGTTGTAATCTGTCCACTCAGATTATCTGATTCTTCCTGATTCAGTTTTGGAAGACTGTATGTTTCTATAAATTTATCTGTTTCATCCAGATTGTCTAATTTGTTGACGTGTAATTGTTGATAATATTTCCTTACAATACTTTGTATATCTTTGGTGTCAGTTGTTACTTTGTTTTAAATTTTAAATTTATTTATTTGTGTTTTTTCTTTCCTTTTCTTTCTTTCTTTCTTTCTTTCTTTCTTTCTTTCTTTCTTTCTTTCTTTCTTTCTTTCTTTCTTTCTTTCTTTCTTTCTCTCTCTCTCCTTCCTTCCTTCCTTCCTTCCTTCCTTCCTTCCTTCCTTCCTTCCTTCCTTCCTTCCTCTCTCTCTCTTTCTTTTCCTTCCTTCCTTCCTTCCTTCCTTCCTTCCTTCCTTCCTTCCTTCCTTCCTTCCTTCCTTCCTTCCTTCCTTCCTTCCTTTCTTTCTTTCTTTCTTTCTTTCTTTCTTTCTTTCTTTCTTTCTTTCTTTCTCTTTCTTTCTTTCTTGTTAAATGTTTGTCAATCTTGTTTATCTTTTCCAAGAACCAGCTCTTAGTTCCACTGATGTTTTGTATTGTTTTTGTAGACTCTATTTAGTTTATTTCTGCTCTGATTTTTATTATTTACTTCTACTCACTTTGGGCTTTGTTTGTTGTTCTTTTTCAAATTCCTTTAAATGTAAAGTTAGAGTGTTTATTTGATTTTTTGTTTGTTTGTTTGTTTCTTGAGGTAGGTCTGTAATGCTATGAATTTCCTTTTTGGGTCTGCTTTCACTATGTCCCATAGATTTTGGGATGTGGTGTTCTTATTTTCATTTGTTTCATGGTATCTTTTGATTTCTTCCTTGATCTCATTGTTAATCCATTCACTATTTAGTAACATGTTATTTAGTCTTCATGTCTTTGTGTGTGTTTCAGTTTTTTTCTTATCATTGATATCTAGTTTCATTCCATTATGATCAGAGAAGATGCTTGATATTATTTCAATCTTCTTAAATTTGAGACTTGTTTTGTGTCCTAACATGTGATCTATCCTAGAAAATGTTCCATGTGCACTTGAAAAGAATGTATATTCTGTTACTTTGAGGTGAAATGCTCTGAGGGTATCAATTAAATCCATCTTCTCTAGTGTATCATTTAAGGCAACTGTTTCCTATTGATTTTCCTTCAGGAGGATCTATACATTGAAGTCACTGAGGTGTTAAAATCCCGTTCTATGAATGTATTTCTGTCATTATCTCCCTTGATGTCCATCAAGATTTACTTTACATATTTAGGTGCCCCTATGTCGGGTGCAGTAATGTTTAAAAAAGTTATATCCTCTTGTTGGATTGTTCCCCTTATCATGATGTATTGTCCTTCTTTGTCTCTTACTATAGTCTTGGTTTTAGTATATATTGTCGATATAAGTATTACTACCATAGCTTTTTTTCTTTTCCATTGGCATGAAATATCGTTTTCTATCCCTTTACTTTTAGTCTGGGTGTATATTTTGTTCTAAAAGTGGACTTCTTGAAGACAGCATATATATGGGTCCTTTTTTCTTATCCATTGGGTACCCTAGGTCTTTTTATTTATTTTTATTTTTTTATTTAAATACATTTGTCTCCATTTTCCTGCCACAACTTTCCCCTGACCCACCCACCCTCGCCTCCCACCCTCAATCCTTCCCCACTTTGGCTTTGTCCATGGTTCCTCTATACATATTCTTTGATTTCACCCTTCCCCTTCTTTTCCCCGTTACACCCTCCCTCCTTCCTTCTTGCTACTATCAGTTTGCTTTTTTTTTTTCAATGTTGCTGGTTATATTTTTCTCGCTTGTTTGTTTTGTTGATTAGGTTCCACTTATAAGTGAGATCATATGGTATTTGTCTTTTGCCGCCTGGCTTATTTTGCTTAGTATAATGCTCTCCAGTTCCATTCATGCTGCCATGAAGGGTAGTAGCTCTTTCTTTCTGCTGCATAGTATTCCATTGTGTAAATGTACCATAGTTTTTTGATCCAATCATTTACTGATGGGCACTTAGGTTGCCTCCAGCACTTGGCTATTGTAAATTGCACTGCTATGAACATTGGGGTGCATAGGTTCTTTTGAATTGGTGTTTTGGGATTCTTACGGTATAATCCCAGCAGTGGAATCACTGGGTCAAAAGGCAGTTCCATTTTTAGTTTTTTGAGGAACTTCCAAACTGTTTTCCACAGTGGCTACATCAGTCTGCATTCTCACCAACAGTGCACTACATACAGTTCCCTTTTCTCCACAACCACACCAGCACTTGTTGTTTGTTGATTTGTTTATGATGGTCATTCTGATTGATGTGAAGGGGTAGCTCATTGTCATTTTAATTTGCATTTCTCTGATGGCTAGTGATGCTGAGCATCCTTTGATTTGTGTCTGGGCCCTGTGTATGCCCTCCTTGGGAAGTGTCTGTTCAGGTCCTTTGCCCATTTTTTAATTGGATTGTTTATGTTACTGGAGTGGAGTCATGTGAGTTCTTTATATATTTTGGAGATCAAACCATGTCTGAGGTTTCATTGGCAAATATATTTTCCCATAAGGTTGGTTCCCTTAATTTTGTTGATGTTTTTCTCTAGTCATGCAGAAGCTTCTTATTTTGATGAGCATGACACCAGCACAGAAATAACCAGGTAGATCAATGAAATAAAATAAGCATTCTAGAAACAAATGCATATATCAGTCTAACAATGTAATATATGATTAAATTGATATTTCAAATCAATGGGGAAAATAAAGCTTATTCAACAAAATAAAGTTCATGGACCACTATTACTTGAAATAAAACAAATATAGAGCCTTATTTTACTTATTCTACAAAAAATATTCAGGTGAGTTAAAATCCAATGGTAAAATCTAAAGAGTTTTAGGAGAAAATACAAACTAATATTTTTTCTTATTTTCTTACCCTGAAGTAAAATATTCAAAGCCAGAAGCTATAAAGTAAAATATTGACAATATGACTATATTAAACATTTAAGACTATATAGTAATATACATATAAAAAAAGTTAAAGGACAAGTAATAGAAGAGGAAAGTATTTGCAGCACATCCAAAAAAGGATTAATAATTTTTTTAGGGAAAAGAATTCTACAAACATTTAATCAAAAAATGGATAAAGAATACCAAAAAGTCATTTAAAGCTTTTTAAAAATAATAGATATATGCAAGAAATATATAAAAACAAGTTCAGTTTCAACAAATAATAAAGTAACAATTAAAATAACACATCATTGTCACTACCAGATTAATAAGTATTAAAAATACTGGTAATATCAAGTATTGGTGACTGTGAAAGAAACTGGGTATTCATAGACTCTTTTTCTTCATCTTTTTAAAGTAGTCCCTTTAGCATATTTTGCAATGCTGGTTTGGTGGAGGTGTATTCTTTTAGCCTTCTTTTGTCTGAGAAACTCCTTATTTCACCTTCCATTTTCATTGAGAGCCTTGCTGGGTAGAGTAGTCTTGGTTGCAGGCCTTTACTTTTCATTACTTGGAATATTTCTTGCCATTCCTTTCTGGCTTGCAGTGTTTCTGTTGAGAAGTCAGTTGCTGGCCATATGGGGGCTCCCATGTATGTTACTACCTGTTTTCCCTTGCTGCTTTTAAGATTCTCTTTTTGTATTTGATATTTGCCATTTTAATGATGATGTGTCCTGGAGAGGGCCTCATTGGGTTCCTCTTGAATGGGACCCTCTGTGCTTCCTGGACCTGTGTGACTTTTTCCCACCTCAAATTAGGGAAGTTTTCCATCATTACTTTTTCAAACAGGTTCTCCATCCATTCCTCCTGTTCTTCTCCTTCTGGTATCCCTATTATATGGATATTATTATGTTTCAGATTGTCCTGCATTTCCCCAAACACCTCTTCATTCTTTCTGAGTCTTTTTTCATTTTCTTGCTCTTTCTGGGAGCTTTTTTCTACCTTATCCTCCAGCTCACTGATTTGATCCTTGGCTTCATCTAGCCTGATTTGAGTCCTTCTACTGTGTTCTTCAATTCAGAAACTGTATTCTTCATTTCCCCTTGTCTCTTATTGATCGTTTCTATGTCCTTTTTCATGCTGATATAGTTTGCAGTAAGTTCCTCATAGTTTCCCTGTAGTGTTTTGTAATTCTCTCTGAACTCACTGAGCTCATTGAGCTTCCTTAGAAGTGTTGTATGGAACTCAATATCTGATAGTTTACTTGCCTCTATTTCATTTAGTTCTCTTTGCGGGGATTCCTCCTTTCCCTTCGAGTGGGGGGTATTCCTCTGTCTTCCCATTATTTGTGAGACTCTTCTCTTTTGCTTCTGATTCTTAAGTTGATCTGTCTTGATATCCTGACTTTGTGGTGTGAACTTCTGTGGTTGGAGACCACTGTTTTTACTTTCTGGATCTGCTCTGATGATGTCTGACCTTAGGCCACCTGTTCAAGACTTCCAGGAATCTACTGTTTGTGGCTGTCTCCTTCAGCTATTAATCTAGTCACTTTGCACTCCGCAGGCAGGCTTAGACACCACAGGGCAGGGCAGAGTCCCTCCTGGGGGTGGGGTTATTAAATCATCTTATGCTGCTGCTGCTCAGCGCAGTGGTCTGTCTGAGCCAGATGGCTGTTGCTGTATGGGGGAGGAGTCAGCACCAGGATCCCTCTGGCTCCTCTCAGCTCTCTCTCCAAAGCCTCTGTCTCCAATCTCTCCTCAAGTGTCTCTAGACCACTGTGTGCCCCCTTTAGCCAGGGATCTACTATCTGTGAGTGCCACTCTATACTCAGCAGTCAGGTGTTAGCACCATTGGACCAGGGCAGAGCCTCCTGAGGGCGGAACTATTGTGTCCTCCTATACTGTTGCCACTCAGGAGAGTGGTCTGCCTGGGCAAGATCGCTGGTGCCATATGGGGGATGAGAGAGCTGGCTACTCTCTCAGTTCTCTCCCCAAAGCCTCTGTTCCCTAATCTCTCTCAGGTGTCCCTAGCCCACTTTGCCCCCAACTTTTCTGGAGCCCAGGGTAAGTGGTTACAAATAAAATTTATGTGTTGGCCCTTTAAAAGGCTCTTTACATCTCCAGCTGCCTATCTCTGGCAGAGAGAAATCTTGCCACTTTTCACAGCTGGTTGTTATCTGTGTAATATTGGGGCTCGGGTGCTGTTGGCTGGAGATCCCTGCTTATGGTTTAGACCCTGTTCTTGTCAGGGGAATCCAACTGGCTGTTTCAATATTTCTCTAGTGCTGCTGCCTGTGTATACCCTGCCCACCTTCTCAAGTCTCTACCACACTCCTTACCAGTTAGGTTGTGGTAAAGCTGATTCTTCTGTCTGTCCAAGGTTATAAGGCTCCTCTCTCGCTATTGTTGTTTGTTCCAGGTGATTTATACACATTATAGTTGTAATTCCAGATTGGTCTGGAAGAAGGTCAGTGTGACTTCCATTCACTCCTCCACCATCTTGAAGTCTCTACCCTAGGTCTTTTGATTGAAGCATTTAAGCTATTTACATTTAAAGTGATTATTGACAGGTACATATTTATTGCCATTTTATTATTTTAACTATGTTCTTAATTCCTTCCCCTCCTCTTCCTCCTCCTCCTCTTCCTCCTCCTCCTCTTACTCCTTCTCTTTCCACTTCCTCCTCCTCTTTTTCCTCTTCACCCCGTCCTCCCCCTCCTCCTTCTCCTCCTTCTCCTTCAAGAAGGCTATTAATACTTCCTATAATACTGGTTTGGTAGTTACAAACTCTTAGCATTTTCTTGTCTGGGAAGCTCTTTATTTCTCCTTCAATTTTAAATGATAGCATTGTTCTGTAAAGTGGTCTTGGTTACAGGTCCTTGCTTTTCATCACTTTGAATATTTCAGGCTAGTCTCTTTTGGCCTGAAATGTTTCTGTTGAGAAATCAGCTGACAGTCTTATGAGAGCTCCTTTGTAGGTAACTAACTTTCTCTTGCTGCTCAAAAGATTATCTCTTTGTGTTTAACTGTTGCCATTTCAATTACGTGTCTTGGTGTGGGCCTCTTTATATTTTTCTTGTTTGGAACTCTCTGTGCTTCCTGGACTTGTGTGTCTTTTTCCTTCACAAGGTTAGGAAAGTTTTTGGTCATTATTTCTTTAAATAGGTTTGATTTCTTGTGCTCTCTCTTCTCCTTCTGGTACTCCTATGATGTGAATGTTGTTATGCTTCATGTTATTCCCAAAGATCCCTTGAACTATCCTTGTTTCTTAAAAAAATCTTTTTTTCTTCTTCTCTGATTTAGTGTTTTCTAATACTTTGTCTTCCAAATCCATGATTTCATCTCCTGCTTCATTCAGCCTACTGTTTATTCCTTCTAGTGTATTCTTCATTTCTGACTGGATTTTTTTATGGTTCCTATATCCTTTTTAATGCTGTTGTAGTTCTCACTAAGTTCCTTGATCATCCTTATAACCATTTTTTTGAACTTCATATCGGGTAAATTGCTTGCCTTCATTTTCATTTGGCTATTTCTCTGAAGATTTCTCCTGCTCCTCCATTTGAGGTTTGTCTTTGTCTACCTGTTTTTGCTGCCTCTTTGTTTCTATGTATTAGGTAGACCTGCTATGACTCTCAGTGGTAAGGTGGCTTTATATAATACATTTTCTATGGGACCCAGTGGTTCAGCCTCCTTGATCACCTGAGCTGTGTGCTCCAGGAATGTCCCTTGTATGGGTTAGGTGGGCCCTCCCATTATAATTGAGTTTTGATTGCTATTGGCCCATTCATGTGTGGGGTTGACCATCAGGCTGGCTGACTATGAGAGTGAGCCCCAAGTTGCTATGTAGGTGCTGACCACCTGAAGAAGAATTCACCTCAGTAGGGTCTGGTGCCACATGTGAAGCCAATTGGATCCTGCTCTGATGTTGTCTGAAGCACTGGGTTTGTTGGTTCTGGGGCCTCTTGGGAGGGTCTCTGGTGAAAGTCAATTTAGATGCTTCCTATAACTGGTTCCAGAAAACCTGTTTGGAGATACAAAATGATCCACAGTTAATGGCTGCCTCTGCTTGGCCTGGATGTGAGTGGGTAGGTCCAAGCTGTGCACCACAGCCAGTTTTTACCAGCACTGGGCCTGGGGGTAGGTCAGGAAAAGTCCCAAGGGATCCTGAGATCTGCCTCCACCTACCTCCACTTGCTGGCTGCCTGTTAGGCTCTATCACTAAAAGAGCCTCTGGCTGTAGTGAAGTTGCTTGAGGTAGCTACTCAGTGAGTCACCAGGTAGAGGTGAGTCATGTTTACCAGATTGATACAGGTTCAAATTGTGCCAGGCTGAGTCTGAGGCACTTAGCAAATGTCCCAGGGTATACCACATATAGCTGCCAAATGCTGGGTGTTCACACATCTTTGTGTTGGATTGGGCTCTCAGGGAGTCATCAGGGTGAGGCCAGCAGAGTTTTCGGGCCCAAACAGACCAAGATTTGGCTGTGTGTGGTGATAGATCTGCACTGGTCTGGCATGTGAGGGAAAAAGTATCCCTCCTCCTAGAGCCACACAACTCAGTCTGTTCAGAGTCTACCCAGGGCTTGATCTTAGCAGAATGGGTTGCAGGGAGTCAGGAGCATGGGGCTAGTGGATTTCCTGTGAAGGGGATGTGCTAGTCAAGCTAGGAGAAAGTAGAGGGAGTAGCCCCTGCATCAAAACCGCACAACTCAGTCTGTCCTGGATTCTGCCCAGACCTTGGTAGGAGGTTAGAACCAGTTGAAGTCAAAGCCAGGAGGGTGGGGCCACCAGAGGCCTAGAGAGTGGTCCTAGGAGGTCTCTTGTGAGGTGGAAGCACCAGTCAGATCTATGGAATAGTGGGGTAAATTGTCCTATTTCAAAGCCACACAACTCAGTCACTGACAACCTGTGAGCCTGCCCAGACCTCTCTGCCCTGGCCCAAGCAGCTGACTCCTCAGCAGCGCACAAGCTTCGCAGGGTGGTGAGACACAGAGCCCAGGTTGTGGGATTATTGCATTCCCCTGGCTGACGTCTTATGGTGGGGAGTGCTCTATCCAATAAAGATGGTGTCCACAGTGTGGGAGAGGGACTCAGCACGGGGATTCTGGCAGTTGTCCGTTCAGCTCTCTACCTGGAGACACAAACCTCAGTTTCTCCTCATGTAACTAGTGTGCTCTACCCTCTCTGTGCCAGAGCCCACGATGAGTGGCTACAAATGAGATTTTGTGCAATGGCTTTTGAAGAGGGTGCCTGTGTCTCTAGCAGTCTGCCTTCTCTCTCTGGTGGACAGAATCCCCACTGATTTTCACGGCCAGCTCTTACGTGGGTGCCTATTCCTGGCTCTGGTGTTCTGGGCTGGGGAGCCCAGCTTGGTGTTGAGAACCCACATTCTTAAGGGCAATCCTTGCAGCTGAGATATCCCTCTGGGATCTTCTTTTGTAAATTTTTAGTTATAAGGCTTTGCTTCAGCTAGCCTTCAGTTGGTTATTCAGGTTGAATGTTTTACATTTTCGTTGTAATTCCAGTTTGGTCCTGGGAGGTGATGAGTGTAACATCCACCTTCACTGCAACCATTTTTGATCCTTAAATCTCTCTTTTTAGAAGAGGCGTATGAATTTCACAACCAAGAAATTTAGCCACAATGCCTCATTTTCTATGTACACAACAGGTGAAAGATTTTCCAAATCTTTCCATGGCCAATAATATACAGCATTATATCATGAAGTGTGTCCTCTTCCTCCCTGACAAGAATTCTGTGTGTTCTCGCTCCTAGTGTGAGACTCAGAAGCATTTTCTTTTTCCAGAGATGAATCAGTAAGGAAGCTGAAAAATGAGCCACTGAGACAAGGAATAGTCAGTTTTGTTTGAATCTATGCCTTTTCTTTCTTTCTCTCTTCCCTGTGACTGACAGGGCCCAAGCCCATGACTGCTTCTGGTCAGGAACCATTAGCTTTGCAGTGACCTCTAAAAGATTACAGGATGTGAAAATGGCCAGTGTAATTAGTATATGACGAATGGTTGCAGAAGACAAGGATTATTTCTGTAAAGCATGGGTCTGAGGTTACTGATGTGGCCAAGACAGGTTTTCCTACAATGAGTCCCATTGCTAAATGCTGGAAGTGGCCGACAGCCCACTGGGCTCTGGACCTTCTCTAGACTATGTTTCCCCAAAATAACCAAGGTGAAAAATCACCGAACGCACACCTTTCCCCATTATGATTAGTCTTTCATATTTCTAAGCAAGATAATAAATTCTCCCATTTTTAAGAGAAAAATTTGTCCTATCACAAGAATTATTTTGACTCCCAGGCGGCCCTTCTTAAAGGGATGCAGTGACAGAGTATTTTTCCTTAAAGACTAGGTCATACAAGCCTAGCTGGAGAGAAGAATTTATGCTTATTGGTTACAGGGATTTTTCAGAACAGTATGAACTTGTTATTTGACACTTTAATTTCTGGAATCTTATCTTTCTTCTCTGTACAATAGTATAAATAGTATCTCATTTCTTTGTCCCTTTAAAAATGGAAGTGGAGGAAGGGTCCAGTATCATTTATAAGTATTTATTTTTCTCTGTCTTAAATGATTTATTTCCCAATCGTCATATTGATAAGCTAGGTATAGGACATTGGAAAATAGTAAGTGAGTATAGATTATTTTTCTAAAAATTCATACTATCAAACTTACCATCTCTGGGTATCGTTTGTGAAAAATTGGGCTTTTTTAAAAAAAATATGTTCATTGATTTTGAAAGAAGGAAAGAGCAAGAGACAGAGAAACATCAATTTGAGAGAGAAATACCAATTGGTTGCCTCCTATAGCATCCTTACCAGGATTCAAACCCACAACCTAGGTATGTGCCCTGATCAGGAATGGAACCCTAGTCTTTCGGTGAATGAGACGAAGCTCCAGTCTACTGAGCACACTGGCAAGGGCTTGGGCTTCATTTTTGACATGAAACTTTTCTTTGTCTTACATGTGTGATGCCAGAGAGCATTTATTTATTTTATTTTTAAATTGTATCTTTGATTCATAATTTTACTAATGAGGTAATTAGCCATCCTATTATTTTGAGTACTTTTGATTACAATCTCTAAATTCTTCTTGAAGAGCTTTATGTATTTTTTTTGTCTTAGAAGTCTGCTTACCCTCCATCAAGTATTTTGTTTGGAAATCTATAGTATTTGCCACAAAGAAACAAGAGAACAAACATTTTTGGTAAATCTTTTGCTGATTGCTTACAGTTATTGGTCATATTTTCACCATTGCAACAGAAAACCAGGGCAAAAAAGGAAGACTCAAACACTTTATTAACATTAGACATTTTATTAAAAATGCCTAAAAATTCAGACATTTTATCCTTTAAAAGTTAATCCATAAACCTCCATAACAGTGTCAATAAGAAAGACCATTAAGTGGAAATAGTGCTAATAGTAGATAAGATCTCTTAGGTCTGAGAAGTTTGACTTTCTTTAAGATCTACATTAAGGTAGCATTCCTATTATCTATAGCTGTGTAATAAATTACCCCAAAATTTAGTACCGTGAGACAACCACTTTATTGTGTTCATAATTTTCTAGATTAAAAGTTCCCAAGGGCTTGTCTGGGAAGTCCCTTTGGAGGAGGCTGTCATTCAGTTGTGGTCAGATGTTGTTTGGCGCCCTTTGGCTGGGGGCTCAGCCTGGCTGTTGCCCAGAGTGTCTACATGTGGTTTTCCTGTACCGTGGGCTTCCCACAGCGTGACAGCTGGATTCCAAGAGGAAACATCCAGAGAAGGACTGTCCAGAGAGACACTGTTTAAAAGGCCAAGGCAGGTGCTACAATCCATCTTCACTCCAGCCTTGTAAGAGAAGTTTGCATATATTATAAAGCATAAATCATGACATCTTAGCCACATAGTATTTTAATTTGCTTTAGGTGAAATATGTAAAAATACTCAATTCAATAGGTTTTGTACATAAAAGACTCCAAGTATATTCTCCCTTCAAATTGCTACAATGTGATTCAACATTAAGACTACTTATCAAATCTGAAGTCTTATGAATGCTCACTTTTGATGAATCTTTTTGCCAATGGGATCATATGTGAATTCAGCCAATGATAATTCAGCAATATCCTGATTTTAAATAATAGATTCTATGTCTCCAAACTATGAAATTAAATTGTAGAAGTAATTCATGTGGCCTTTTGTAAACAATATAAAGTAATTGTAGAAGTAGATTTTTCATAGGTTGTGACTAATAATAAAATAATATTGTACCATTACAAAAAAAAGAAGTGTAGGCAGGAGGGAACATGACAGGAACAAAAAATCAGAATTAAGTTTGGCAAAAAGACAAAAGTGAGTAACTGCAGAAAAAATTAAACTTGCTTCATTTATAGCTTTTCCTTGAGCGTTGCTAGGTTTAGATCTGACACCACATAGAGGCATTGCAAATTTAACATGTCTCAGTTCAAGCTCAGTTTCCCTATCTCACCATCTGTATCTCCCTCTGCGCTAGTGGATGCTCAAACCATCCAGCTAGTCATCCAGAAAAGAAAAGTTGGATTCATTCCAGATAATAAAGTACAAACATTTCATTCTGCCTTATGGCTCCCTTTGTTATTTGGTCCTTTTCCATACTTTCAGCTTTAGCTTCTGCTAGTCCCCTTTGTGTACCTGTGTTAGTGAGAAATGCTTTTGGCTGCAAGTAACAGCAAACAAATTAAGGTTTATTTTTCTCAGATGATAAAAAATTTGGAGTTCATTGGTTCCCAGCATAAGCCCAATGATGCAGCTATTCTTTTTTTGTTTTTTAATTTTGTTTGTTTATTTTTTAGACAGAAGGGAAGGGAAGGAGAAAGAGAGGGAGAGAAACGTCAATGTTTGGTTGCCCCTCATGCGCCCCCTACCTGGGACCTGACCAGCAACTCAGGCATGTGGCCCGCGTGGGAACCGAACCAGCACCCCTTTGGTTTGCAAGCCAGCACTCAATCCACTGAGCCACACCAGCCAATGCTGATGATGCAGCTATTCTCTAAGCAATATCCTACCCTGGGGTCCTCCCAAAAGCAGAGCCTGAGGGCTCGCAATGCAGGTAACTTATTTGGGAAGTGATGCCAGGGAGCAAGAGTGAGGAACCAGGGGGACTAAAACAGGGAACAAGGGAAATCCCCAAGCAAATACATCAATGAACTGGTCACTTCTATAGGTGATTAGTGCTTAATTTCACGAGATCTTCTGAGTAGTATAAAATATCTGCCTTAGAGTTGTTTGTCCAAGGGACAAAAGGGAGAGACATTTTTCTATTGGCTCCTGTCCCCATTGGTTGAGAATTACTTACTTCCAACCTGCAGCCTGTGGGCCACATGCACCCCAGGATGGCTGTGAATGTGGCCCAACATGAGATTGTAAATTTACCTTAAACACTGTGAGGTATTTTTGTGTGATTATGTGGCATAATGTATTTAATGTGTGGCCAAAGACAACTCTTCTTCTTCCAGGGTGGCGCAGAGATGCCAAAAGTTTGGACACCCCTGATGGGGTGTTATATCACCTGGTGCCCTGATTTACAGTATGTGAACAATATCAGAAAAGGAGCTCAGGCAGGAAGTTAGGGGCAGGTGGCACATTCTTGAGGTGAAATGTCAGTATGAATTGCTTTGAGGGTTGTGTGCAATCATCACACAGCTGTGGCTAGGTCATTAGTGAGGTTGAGAATGTGTGTGGCAGGTATCTGCTCTCTCCCAATCACTCAAATGTAATAATTTACTTGCTCTATCCTATGATAAATATCAAAACATCCCAGAATTAAAACACCAATGCGATTGATAAGAATATATCTTACTAAAGATGTATAAGGGAAGTACTAGGTTCACAAATGTTTTTTCTACACAGTCATGTGATCCAATTTATTTACTGTTAAAATAATTTGTTTCTCTTTATAATCAAAAGAAAACATAGATGAAATTTACTATATTACTGGGGTAAAGAAATCTTTTGTCCAGGTGGAAAATACAGTAAGCAAATCAAAAGACAAAAGAAAAACTGGCAGAAATTATTTTCAACAAACATCATAGATAAAGGATGAGTTTCTCTAGTATACAAAGAATTGCTAAAATTAAAAGAAATTATTAAAATTTAGAAACACCAATAGAAAAATGGTCAAAAGACTAACAGACCCTTCACAGAAAAAATATATAAATTTTTCCTAAACATAAAGTTATTAAAATTAAAACTATACTGAGATACTGTTTCTTAACTATCAGAATGGCCAAAAATAAAAGCTTGACAACAAAAGTCTATTCATAAAAGACCAATTGAAGTAACTCTAGTACAAGCATACAATGGAATACTATACAATCATAAATAGACAATGAGGAAGATTTTGATGAAGGATAATGTAGCAAGTACAAGGCTATATGTACTACCTCTGTGTGTGTGCATGTATATACATATACATACATATATACATACATATATACACACATATATATACATATATATAGTATCTATTCTGAGTAATAAAGAATTGCCAGTAAGAATGTGTGTGGTATGTATGTGTATATATGTGTATGTGATTTAAAAGAGAAATTGGAAGGATAAACTAAACGTTAATTTGAAAGTTATTTATAGGGATAGAAATGAGAATGAAGCCTCTCTGAGTATGCCTTTTTATATAGCATTGACTTCTGAACCATAAAAACATTTTAAATATTCAAAAACATAAGCAAATAAAAAGGAACATGTGGCATATTTTATTTTTTAAAAATGGCCACAATAATGTGCTCTTCCAGAACCATGGCACACCCACTCCTAGGGTATAATTAAGAGCTGTAGCAAATTTTACACAGGTGGTAGAATTGAATCCTGACCAAGGGACTGGCGAACATGCCCAACTGGATTTCAGAACTGCTGTGGAGCCATGGTTTCTGTGTGTCTCCATTTTCTCTCTTTTGAACAAGAGTGTTTATTGAAGTTATATATCTGTCCTATCATTCATTGTATGTTGGGTGTACATGGGGTAAGTAACTTTCTCTGTAATTCAAGGGCTTTAAGATCAAGAGAAATTTCATGTGGGGATCTTTCTTGAGGAACTTCATCCATGGAGCTTTATCTCTTTGTATGGCCATCTGTTTTTATTTCTCTTAGGAATGGATGGCCAGATCATGTAGTATGTGTATTTATTTGGAAGAAATTTGATTTCTTAAGAAATGGTTTTCCACTGGATTTGATTTAGATGATGTGATCCTGAACCTCAAGTCTGAACCCAGTACCATCAAGGGATAAGACTTTGGAGGTCTTGGAAATGAGAGAGTGTATTTTGCATGTGGGAGGAATGTGAATTATTGAGCCAGAGGGTGGACTTTGTTAAATAATATTTCCCAAAAAATAGCTTCAACAATAATTCCTATTCCATGTGCTCTTCCAGAATTTTCTGCTCCTCTCAAGAGTCTATTTCCCCTTTCCATGAACCTGGGTGTGCCTTTGTGACTGCCTCAATTACTAAGGTTTGATGGAAGTGATGCTTTGTTATTTCCAAAGCCAAGCTCTCTTTCTGGACACTTGCTTTTTGAATCCAATTAGCAGGAAGCTCATGTCATCTGTAGTAGTTCACTTGTAATAGACTGAGCTCCCAGCTTACAGTCTGTACCAACTTGTCACCATGCGAGTGAGCCTACTTGGAATCTGAGCCTCCAGCCCTCAATTGAGTTGTCACAGCTGGTGCCACATGAAGCAGAGATGAGCCTTCCCCATCAAGCCCTGCTTACTGTGCAGATCTATGAGCAAATTCAATTATTTTATTTAGCTTTATTTGTTTGAAGCCACTAAATTTTCTTCTGGCATTTCTTTTCAATTTTTTACTTAAAATTTAAAAAATTGAGGCAAAATTGATATGCAGTATATTTAAAGTGTCCAATTTGATCATTTTTTAGCATATTGTATATCTGTAAAACCATCACTACATTTACAATAATGAGCGTATGTATTATCCCTAATGGTTTCTTTGTGCCCTTTCATAACCTCTCTTTGCCCTCCCCTCCCAACCATGCAATCACTGATTTGCTTCCTGTCACTGAGGACTAGTTTACATTTCCTAGAATTTTACAGGTGGACTCTTATGGTATAATTTTTTTTTTTGGTCTGGCTTCTTTCACTCAGCATAATTGAGATTATTGATGCTATTGGGTGTATTAGTAGTTCATTCACTTTTATTTTTATTACTTGAATAGTAATCTTTTGTATGAATATACCACAATTTGATTATTTGTTCACCCATGGTTGGACGTTTCCATTGTTTCCAGCTTTTGCTGATAAAAAAATAAAGCTGCTATAAACATTCACATTTCTTTGTATGGCTGTATGCTTTCATTTCTCTTGAGTAAATATATAGGAGTAGAATGGTTGGATCACATGGTAGTGTATGTTTAATATTTTAAGAAACTGCCAGTTGTTTTTTACTGCTTTTCAAAATGGTTGCACTACCTTACATCCCCACGAGCAGTGTATGACAGTTTCAGCTGCTCCAGTTCCTTGCCAACACTTGGTATAATCAGCCTTTTTAATTTTAGACATTTCAGTATTTATGTAGTCTAAACCACTAAGTTTTGGAGTGATTTGTTATACAACAGGTAACTGACATGGGATGAAAAAATAATTACATCCCAAACTGAATATAAACATAAACCATTTTTAAGTGTGTTAAGACTTATATTTGTTGAGGTGCTTTCATAGTTAGACATACCAGCATATGTAGTAGGGAAAGAAAGCTTAGTGCCCAAAATTTTAAAAGTGTATAATGCTATTAAATTGTTTATAGTCTGAGTTTATCACCAGCAATGAATGACTCATTGAAAGCTTTGAGATTTAGCAAGATGTTAGAATGATGGCAGCAATTAACTCACCTCAACATCAGAGTCAACAAAAAAGCAAACCTGAAATATATAATGAATATATAATTGCTTTTGATCCCCTTCCCTTAGTCTGACCTTCAGTCTCCTGCAAATGGTTTACCCACCAGGTATTCTGAGAGTACCCAGGGGGTGTCTTCACAAATACTCCATAGCAAGTCTGGACAGGTGATGGGTGCTCCCTCCACTGGGTGTCTCCAGGCAATGAGTCTCCACCCCAGTGGGAACACCAGTCCCCCTAGAGTACCAGAGGTGCTTGGTGTTCAGGTGGCAAGGCGGGAAGGAGACTCTCCTTGTGTTTGCTGTCGGAGGAATCCCCAACCAGAGTTGCTTTTGCCACGTGAGCTTACCTAAATTTTCCTCAAGACTTCTTTGAAAGCAGCTCACAGTCCCTTCCGCCCAGTGCCCTGTGAGCACCCAGCCATGAGTCAAGTTTGGAGCTGCAGTAAGGGAATCATCCAACACACAGACACGGGACTGTGGTTATTTGCATGTCGCATCTCTCTTTGTCACGGGGTCAGGCTCAATGTGTCTGAATCCTTCTTTTATAAAGGTAAGGTGTTACCAAAAATACACCTACTCACTTCTTTGGCAAAGAAATTTCAGGCAGGCTCGCACCAGCTATTTGTCAGTTATGCCCAGACATGCCTGACTCTTACCAGGTTCTTAACCGGAAATGAAGCTGAGATAACCCCCACCCCCAAATGGTGATAAATCAGAATTATTCTACTGTATCATATTTCTCTGTTTAGTGGCTGTTAAATGTTCTTGTTTTATTTTTTTATTTTCTCAGAGCAGACAACCAAAAACAACCTCCCTTTCCTCAAATAATTCTTTCATGGCTTTTACTTTCCTTATTTTCTCTTCATTTGGATGACTTTCTTATCCATTCTTCATTTTAACAGTAGGCAATAAATACGTGAAAATTCTGAGACACCGAGTAAACATTCAGAGTCCATGTGAAAGAATAAAAATTGTGGCTTCTGCATGTGTTTTGCAATTCGGTCTCTCAATTCCAGTGCTTATATTGAAAATGTAAACCTCTTGATCAAAAACTTTTCAGTTGGTTGTCTTTAGTCCTTTATGATTAAAACTGTAAACTCAACACTTGCTTTCTCAAGTGCCCTTGGAAAGAGAACTACTCCATTACATCCCTCTCGAGGTCCCCTCCTAGCCCTCCTCACATCCTGCAAACAAAAGCCTGAATGGATAGAGTTCGCACTGACTTTCAGGAGCCTGTGATTACTTCTCTGAAATTAAAAAAAAAGAATCCCACGTTTGACAGAAATTGCTAAGAGTCTCCAATTAACAAATAGATACGGCATTAGTGTTTTTCTAATCAAAATCTATTGTTCTGCAGATGCTCGCTGCTGTTGTGTTAACTGACAGGGGGCTGCCCTTCCCGGGAGCCAGGAGAGAGAGTGGTGCGCGCCAGAGGAGAGCCTGCGTTCCCGCTCACGTCCCATCTGTCAGATCACCCCAGAGCAGCGCAATTCGCAATTCCTGTCCTGGCCACTCTGATCACGTTCCAATTTTGTCTCTCATGTTGAGCAATCAGCCCTCTTTTCCTGAAGTGTTAAAAAAAATTATTAAGTTCTCATCGAACAAACAAACGAACGAACGAACGAACTAAAACTGAACAGAGCTCCCAAACAGATCTGCTGGAGCTGGAAGCCCCTTGCTGGTGGTACCCCTTCCAATTCAATCCCCAGAAGTCATGGCAGACAATAGGAATTACTGGAAAAGTCTTCTGCAACCTAATTAATCTGATAATGTAATTCATTTAATGAAATAGTGACCTTAGATGCTTTTTTATGAAAGTATGGCGATGACAAAGTTTATGAGTAGAGCTATTATCATAGCGAGTAACCTAATTTTTTTATAAAGCATTGATTCAAATACACTACTTGCTGCAAATGGAAAAGAGCCAGAAAAGGGAAACCCTCAGATGTCTTATTTAAATATGTGTATAATTAAAAAAATAAAATCAGTCCATCTGTATCCTAATTTTCATGTCCTCGGGTGTTTTACAAGCCTTACAATGTCCCTGACATGTTTAGCTGCCTCTGCTCAGAACTTGATACTAAAGGACATTGGTCAATTCCACAGACCAGCCCTGGACAAGATGTCTGGCTCCTCCTTGCCACCCTGACTCAAGGTGAAGCTTGGAGCTCAGCAGCCTCCCTGCCAGTGCCTCTTAGCTCACATAACTGGTGATAGACTATGGAGGGAACTAGAAGATCTAATTTCTTTGGGCGAAGGCTGCTCCTCATTATGCTTGAAATTCCTCTGGAGGGATTCCATCATGTGGTTGAGTGGCAGACAGAAGATGGCTGAGCACACCACCTGGGGACCTGACTACCCTACCTCCTGGCCCAGGCCTGGCCAAGCCAATCTCCTAGCTTTATTGGAGGAGGTTGGGGGAGGGGAGGGGAGGGTGAGGAGGATGTCATCTATTGAACTTTTTACATGTGTAACTAAATGTTACTTGCTGTTTACAGTAAAAAGTCCCAATTAAATCAGAGTCATTAACTCTGTCTTAGAGATGAAAAGACTTCCTTGAAGAAGTGGTATTTGCAATGGGTTTTGAAGGCCGAATAGGAGTTCACCGGGCATATACAAGGAGGCAGGATAGGAAAGCAGGTCTAAGCCTAATGTTTACTTCAGGGCCCAGAACAGTAGTACAGAAAGAGGTACAAATGCTATACATCTAAGTATTTAAAAGTTACAAATCAAAATAATAAGCTATTAAAATACTTACTTTACTACCTTGGTAAATTTATTTTTACAATGACCTGGAAGACCAAATTAAAATTTTGAATTCTAGCACACTTAGGAGTTCATGCAGGAATGTAAAGGCATGGCAAGATCTGGTCCCTGTCCTCTGGGACCCCTTGCTAGGAGCCTCTTCCCTGCTTTTCCCATCTCCCAGCTCCAAACCTGTATTACAAGGTGCCTCATGTGCCACGTGTGGACACTGGGTTTACTGCAGCCTCTCTACACGCAGCTGTCTCGTGGCTACCCTCAGGCCTAGGAAGGATCAGGCTGGTGGTGTGGGCTGCCCTCTGGAGGATGCACATGGGAAGAGGCCCACACTGGTCCTAGAAGCAGGCTTGGGTTGTTTGGACAGAAAACTCTGGAGCCCTGGGCACTGTGAGTGTGGTCTCGAGGGACTGTGCAACCTCTGGGCAGGTACCTAACCTGGGCCCCACAGATGGGCTGCCTTGTGGCGGAGGGTGGCCAGTGGAGGGTTAGTGCAGGAGCCTCTAAAGCATGGGGACCTGGGCCAGGCTCCTTCCTGCACAGCCAAAGGATGGTTTTGTCAAAACACTGGTACAACGATTGAGGTTGTGAAGTTCTCATGGCAGACATGAGAAATGTTAAGGAATTCCATGTGTCCCAAACATGGATTATTTATAGTAAGAAAAGGAGATAAAAGTAAAGCAAGATTGTGAAGGGCGTGGTGAGTAGTATGAATTTTGTTTGGAGGGCAGTGGAAATTTTTAAGAATGAGAAGTTTGTTAATTATTTCTTAGGAGAAAAAGCCTGGAGATGAATAGAATCAGGGCAGTGAGAAGACCTTTTAAGATTATTGGAATTTTTCAAGTGAGAAAAGAGTTGGATGCCCGAACTGAGGGATAGAGGAGAAAGGCCAGATTCAAGAGATGTTTCTTGAATCTGAGTAGATTTGATTTTGTGAGAGAGAGTCTTTGAGACTAAAGGATGGGGAGTTACAGCTCATTACCCAAGGGAAGTAGTCTTCGGGCAAGATGCACGTTGGATGTCAAGTGTTGGATGTGTTCAGTTTGAGTGTCTGTGACTGGAACTCCAGCTATCATGTGATTGTCAATGACAATAGGAATTATAGCCATTGAGCTTTGAAATCTACATCCGAAGTATAAATATGGGGAAAATGGTGTGGAGACATTTTAAAGAATTTATTTGGTTTTTTTTTAAGATTTTATTTAATTTTAGAGAGGGGGGAATGGAGGGAAAAAGAAGGAGGGAAACATCAATGTGCGGTTGCCTCTCATGCGCCCCCAACCAGGGACCCGGCCTGCAACCGAGGCATATGCCCTGAGTGGAAATTGAACCGGCAACCCTTTGGTTAGCAGGCTGGCACTCAATCCACTGAACCTCACCAGCCAGGGCACATTCTGGAGAATTTCTTAAAAAAGAAGTTTGCTTTTTCAATGCCTGCATTTTGTAAGTGCTAGATTGTTAACAGAAGGATTTAAGGCAATGAGTTTCAAATTTTGAGGTTTGTTCTGTTATTCATATAATAAACCCAGGCCCTCTTCTGTTGGGAAAAATGTAGCTCATGTGGTGGATAAAAATAATAACTACTTCTTGTGAGCAGCAGTAGGGAACTTGGCGTGGCCCCATTGCTTTTGCCAAGACCTTTACAGGTAAATAAGTCCCCTTTGGCATCTTCATTGTGTGTGTCCACTACGTTGATATTTCAGGGGACGTGGCAGACAGCTGAGGCTTGTTGTTGGCTCTTTGGATTTCCCAATTATTGGAATAAGGACTAATATTTTCAGAATGTAAATTATGGATGATTGAAAATTTTATTCAATGTACTTAACTTCTGAAATCAGAGCCTTGAATATAACTGGGTTCTCAGCAATTTAAGGGCAGAAATTTCAGAATATAACAGTCATTTTAAGTTGACCATTTAGAAGTGGGTGTACTAGATTTTCTAGCTAGTGCTCCAAATTGCTAATTTTTCAAAGAACTTCTTTTCCCTGATAACATTTACTTGTTTTTTTCCTTACCTTTTTGCTTGTGGCAATAAGATGGCATGTTGTTATTTTCCAAGTTACTGGGATTAATGCTCATTTTCTGGTTAATTAAAATCTTTTAAATAAAAACACTCCAAGTTCAGAGCATTATTGTACTCATTACCATTTCTGTAGTATCTTCGCAGCTCAGCTATTATGCATGGCTGCAGTAATTTTAACAGAGCCCTTTTATTCTGTTTGTCTTCATTGAAGACTTTGTTCTCATTACTGGATTGTCTCCTGACAGCCCAGAATACTCCCCCAGACTTCCTTCCTGTACTGTGCGAAATCTATTTTGCATTTGCAAGTGTCTGGCCCTTCCAGGATCAGGTAAGTGACTGCATTCAAAGATAATTAAAAACCGGGGGGTACAATCTCTTAACATGAAGCTCTTTCCACTTGGTCTTCATATCTCCCACATGCTTCATTTTTGGCATCAGAAATCTTCCATGGATAGAATTGGCTTAACATGCATGAACGGTACTTACATATTCATCTTAAAAACACAATGCATGGTATGAGTGTGAGATATTTATCACTTAGTTTTGAAGGAGTTCGCCCAGTTGGTGTGCCTGCTTCATTATGTACTGAGGGCAGTTTTCATTGTGCAAACACTCACTGGGCGATGGGCGTTCCAATTCATCTCATCCTTGTCCATTTTCTGCTGGACAAACCACCCCTCTATCATGTTTTAATAGGCGGTTGCTGTCTCTCGGGGCATCTTTCTAGGCCTGCTCAGTAGGAGTGGGAGGATTCATTCTGACATGCTTGCAGCCCACTCCAACTTTGGTGATTTGCAGAAGCAGCTTAAACTAGACAGAAAAACCATTTCATGCTCAGATTATTCTTAGCAAGAGGCTACATTTTCTTTGGCAGAGAGATGAATTTAGAGTATCTGCATAGGTTTACTAGTAGCAGATAGCTCTCCATATACACATGGAAGAAACCTGCAGCAGAGTCGAAGCGGTCAGGGCACCTGCCCTTGAATTTGTATTCCACCCCTCCCGATGGCAGAGGAGGGGCTTCTGCATGGACCCTTTTTGTGCCTCATTGTACTGGAGCCTAAGCCCCTGAGCCTGCACGCGCGCGAGTGTGCTGCCGGCCAGGGCTCACCAGGGGCCCTGGGGGCTCCTGCAGGCCCCTCTCAGGCTTGCTCTCCAATAGCGGTTCCCACCTCCGTGGCAGCTGTGGCCTGTCTTGAAGGCAGGGAGATGACTGGTCACATTGACAAGGAAGAGTCCATATTTTCGCCATTTCTAAACTTCTTTCGTTTCTCTTTACTGTACGTCAGATGCATTGCCGGGTTGTCCCTGCTTCAGCTTCTGCTCCGTCTCACCATCCAACATAGTGACTCTACGATCTGATCACACATGTAAAAGAAAAAAAAAATGACATGCCTTTTACTGTTTCTTCACCTCAGGAGCAGTGTCTGTCATATCCATTCCACGCCTGTCATGCTAGCTTACATATATTTTCCCTTGAATTCTACAGATCCATTTAATAACTCAACATTTCTTAGCACCTACCATGTGCCAGGGACTGAGCTGCAATATATAAATGGACATAGTCCCTGCCCTCCTGGAGGCTACAGATCAGCTTTCAAGTGCTGATAGGAGCAGGCCATAGGGCTTCGAAACACAGGCTCTGGTGAGGAGTGTTGTGTCCCCAGGCAAACCCTGGACAGAAAGCCCCTCCCCCCGCCTTCTGTCTTCATGCAATTACTGGTGGGAAAGCGAAGGCATAAGGATTCCTTTGGGGGTGACTACTTCTATGGACTGGCAAAAAAGTTTTAGAGCCCCTGGTCACGTGATTGTCCGAGAACTTGCTGACCTTTGTACCACTCATTTTAAATTCATGTTCAACTTGGAGCACCAATGCTTCAAATGTCTCCTAGAGAACTTGTAGAAATAAGTGCTCTCTGGAAACCTAGTGACAGTCCTCATCAAAGGCTAGTTCCCTCTGTCCAAGGGTGAGTTCTGTGAGAAAGAGAATAACGCGTAACTAACCACATTTTATTCTTTGACATTCCAATTACATTAACCAAGGCAGGCATTAGAGATCAATTGATGGGCCTGCCCAGTGATGTGAGGGCTGAGAGGGGCGGGTCACCACGGAGATGGCCCTGGGTGGCCACGGGGCAGTGGTGGGTGCCTCTGAACAGATGCTTTCTCTCTATGATCCTTGGCCTGTTGCTTCTAAAGTGCTGTCCCTTCATTACCTTCCTGCTGTTCTTTTCTGACAGTCTGAGCCTGTCAATCTCAACCATTGCCTGGGTTGAAAATCAGGTTAACTAGAATTCATCTCGACATTTCAAAAGGCAGTTTCTGTTTGTGAGAAAAATAAATGAGTGAGCTCCCAACTACTGGACATTTTTATGGAAGCCCTGTGGTCCCCCAACTTAGATTTAATCAACCTATTTCTAACTCAACCATTCCAGGATCCAGTGGATTTTACCTTTTCTGGAGCAAACTAGCTGTGCTCTACTTTATCTTGCAACTGATTGACTACGGCATGGAGTTTAGTAGATTGTGGATCAAATAAATGAGAACCATAAAATGTCCTCCCTGGGGACTAGGTTTTGATTATTTCATTGACCCTAGAACAAGAAATGTGCCCTCTGGACCAAAAACTCCACATGGCAACCCAAGGCCAGATGCTCCTGCCCAGGACTGATTCAATTACATTTATTAAAAATAAAAAGGTAGGGGGAGCATATTTTTGGAGAATTATCATATGCCTTGATGGGAGAGAAATTTATAGTAATATTCAATGCCCAAAAAGTCTAATGATTCCTAGAAAGCGAGTGTCAATTTGGCACTCTGTCTGGGTTTCAGAAAGAATTCCAGGAATTATGATAGGATAATTATGTAAAAATTATAGTGATGGTGAAGATATGCTTTTATTTGGAAGGATCTAAAAACCTTATAATTATATTAGTACTGAAATTTAGTGCTTTCTAAATGGATGAATATCTTATCAGAGAATGCAGAATTTAGCAGCCTGTCTACGAATGTTTTATCATGTTTTTCTGCTCTGGAAATTGCTGCATCCTTAGTGCCTATTACATGCCAAGCCATGGGAAACGGAATGTGGCAAAATTAAAAGGATATATTTATGATGTAGCAGATCTGGATCAGAACTGTACTTACTTCCACTATAGCCCTAAGCAAGTCACTTAGTCACAATAAACGTATAAGAGGGATAAAATAATAGCACTTGTTTACAATAGAGACCTTTGGGAGTGCTTGCCTACCTGTTCTCACTTCTCAAATACCCACCTTCCATGTCCTGCTGGTTTCATGGACATGCAGTGTCTTTGGTCCCATTGGGCCCTGGGCTTAAAAGGGTGCTACCCTTGGAGAGTTCTGCTGTCACCATCTCAGAATTCTTAATACTTATTAAACAGGGGATCGTGCATTTTCATTTAGCACTAGGCCCCAAACATTATGTGACTGGTTCCTCTCCATGTACAGGGGTACCCCATGGCCCAAGAGATGCCCATACCTCTCACTTGTAATTCCCCCTTTTTGCTCAAAGTTGTCTGAATGCTTTCTGTAACTCTCAATCAAACCTCCAGGAAGCTGCCATTGTTAATGTATTTTAAATGTCAAAGAATGAAATGTGGTTATTAGTATTGTTCTCCTATCTCATGTTGGACTGAGACAGACATCTGGCCCAAGATGCACCGATCAGAATGTCTCTCACCGGTGCTGGGACTGAGAGACTCTGGTTAATCTTTGTAACCGTCTAAAGATGGAAGTGAGGAAATTCAGAGGCTATGAGGCAGCCAACCTCTGTGTATAGGGAAAAGCGAAGAAAGCCATACTTAAGGTAGAGAAGAAGTGGGGGACAGATGTGCAGAGAGAAGCTGAAGACAAGAGACTTTGGTCTCACTGAGGGACCAATGGAGCAAATATCTCAGTTCCTGATGACATTGAATTTTCACTTCCTGCCCCTGTTGGTACGGAGCCACATTTCTACTCTCAAGTTGTGAGGTACCTGTGTATCTCCCCCGATAACTGCTCCTTTTAGTTTAACGTACTTTGGATGGGTTTCTTTACTTCAACCAGACCATCGCCAACGTACTGGCCCACTCCCTCATGGGCTGCAGTAAAGAGCCAATGAGCCAGTGTGACAAGAGGCAAGCACTGCCTAAATTTTCAAGCTCCCTACAGCAATGGCACTCCATTGGTTACATAAAAAGCAAGCTCGAAAATAACTGTGAACTGGTAAATTCTTTGGTGTTTATTTTACAATGATATTTATCAGGGCACATTCTTCATCTTCTGAATTATCTCAGATGGACCTTGTGTCCATCTTAGAAAATTGTCACAAAGTCATGTGTTTAAAGTCGTTTAAATGGATGTCACATTAATCATATAATTTGGACTAATGTGAATATTTTTATAGGGTTATTAACATTTCAGAGACGTTAGGGCTGTTTTGGAATTTAAAATTAGATTTATGGCTTTGGAGAACACAAAAAATTAATCTGATTTCTTCTGGTTTGAAACCATGAAATTGAAACAATTAAAAGCAACAAAAAGAGTTAGTGGGCAGAATAGAAAAGGTAAGTCTAAAGAGAAAGAATAGGAGGTAAATACTAAAGAATTTAGGAAGAATGTTTATGTAACTGACAAGTAGAAAAGCTTTAATTGGGCAAGTAAATGGAAAAGTATGAAAAATGAATGGAAGCAAGAAAGTGTCCAGAAACAGGTATATAGTTGAGGTATGTAAGTCCTAGTACAGTTTATTTCTTGCTGTGTTCTTGCTTTCTTTTATATTTTCATTATTCTTTCTACATGCCCTGGGCTCTTCGAGGTGCTGGGGTTGCAATATTGAATCAAATAAGTCTATATCTTCACAGAGTTTACTTTCTGGTGAGAATAAAGAGAGGCTGAAGAACCAGGGATTCATAGATCCAAGAAAGGGCAAGAACAGAAGGGGATAGTTTTTTTGTTTTTTTGTTGTTTTGATTTTTTTTAACAAATATTATGTCATTTCCCTGAGAGATTTCCATTGATTACAGGGTGCCAAGTACCATGCTGGTGCCTTATCTTCATTTAATCCTGACCATAATTCATGGTAGATAGGATTTGAAATGCATACAGGAGCCAGGAAGGCTGTATAAAAGTACATGGATGAGATAGCGCACTGGAGAGCTTGTGAGTCCTCCAAACAGACACCCATTGCTTAGCTCTAGTGAGTTCACTACTGTCAGATCCTTTACTTTTCAAGAGAAGTTTTAGATCCATTTTTTAATGTGAAATCTGATCATTTAAAATGTTGGATTAATTAAAAAACTATTATGCAGTATTTCTGAAATGACGTGCATAAGATCATTAGTGTAATGGCAAGAGATTGGAAACAGTCTGAATGCCCACCAATGATGGACTAGTTCAGTAAATTATGGCCCATCATATATAAGTAACCTGCAGCCTCAGAGAACAGCAAGGAGGCTTCTTAGGCTCTTCATGACATCTTCGTTAAGTGAAAAAAGCCAGGTGCACTGCTGTGTGTATGATATCCTACTACTTGGGTGAAACAGGGGGCAAATACATACATTAATATGTATACATTCATTTGTGAAACACAATATTTCTGAAAGCACATATATATGCACATAGATGATAGATAGATAGATAGATAGATAGATAGATAGACAGACAAGTAGCATTAGTTTGTTCTGAGAGACGTAATTGGGTGACTGAGGGGTGGGGTGGGACGGAAACATTTTACCTTACCCTCTTTTGTATCTTTTCAATTTTGAGCCATGAGAATACATTATAATTCTACCAAACAAAAGCTTTGTGAAACCTGGGAATCATCAGTTTGCCATCTCTCCTAAATCTAGGTTAATTCTTGTGACTACCAGAAATCACCCAATGGGTTTGTAGCATTACTGTAATAGACTGAAGGTGTTCAATTGCTTCAGCGTAGGAACCACCAAGTCCAGAACACACATATCACAGACGATACAGGTGTAAATCTCTGCCCTTCTAGCTCTTGTTCATTTTGATCAAGAGTGATCCCAGGAATCTCGTTCATCCAGGACCTGAATTCTTTTGGAGAAGATTGAACCTAAAATGGCTTTGCTAGCTCTCAGGGATGTCCTGACCTCTGGAAAAGCCATTTAACTCTTTTATCTCATAAGATTTTTATTAGGTGGAGAAGTTGGTATACTCAATTCCAGGCACCTTTGGTCATTTTGGCAGAAGAAGGTGATTGTTGGGTCCCATTTAACTCACTTTTGTGTGCAATGCATGCCCTTTACAGTATCTAGGTTCAGGTATCTGCCAAAACATAATTGGCATTTCTTGATCTGTGTGTGGTGTAGGTTTACTTTAGGATATATATATATATGTATATATATGTATATATACATATATACACACACACACATATACACACACACACACATATATGTATATGTATATGTATGTATTATATTCTTTTACCATTTAGGGGGTGTAATGTCTCTGGCTTTTACTGCATGGTTGGGCTGCTGTCAGCTTTCTCTCTGGAGTGTTTAAGAGCTCCCCAGTGCCCTGCCTGTATCAGTCAAGGTTCCAGCAGGAAGCAGAATCCCGCTGAGATATTCAACTGAAGAGACTTTAATGAAGGAGCTATTTACAGAATTGTGGGCAGCGAATGGCACCATTAAGGGATGCTGACAGATGCAACTGGTAGAAGGCTTTACTAATCCCAGGCCTGAGGGGCAGTGGCAGGGAAAAGTGTTTGTGGATGTCTGTGAGAGCTTGAGCCATGGAAGAGATCCCCGCCCCGCCCCCGACACATGGGAGCTGTAGCCAGAGAGGGGTGCCTCTCCTGCCAGACCCTGGCATCAAAGCAGGGAGAGAGTGGGGACCTAACACTGAAAAAATCTCCCACCCTACCCTTTGCCATTCTGCTAGTTCCTCCCATTGGCCAAATCCAACCAGAAGCCAGGCAGCAAGAGGCCATCCTGGTGCATGGGGCAGGGGGTGGGGTGGGGGCGGCGGACAGCAGGGCAACAAATGCATCAGAAGTCAAGATGGCAGGTGGGTTGAGCACACCTTCCTAGGGACTGTCGGTGCCTCCTGTGATATCATCACTTTAGCCAGAGGTGTCCTAAGTGGGATGTGGGGCACATGGGCTCATTTGGACCTATCCCACAGCACAGCGGGAAACACCGTCACCGTCCTGCCTTTTAAAATACCTGGTGTTGGCAGCCATTTCCATTAAGCAACCATTCTATCATCTGTTCTTGTGAATAATCCACCTATCTTCTACTTTAAATGTTTTAAATTCTTTTTTTTACATTTTAAAATTTAAATTAATACTTTTAAAAAAGCCTTCAAGGTTGACAAGGACTAGGATTGACAGTCCTACGGCTTTTAGAAATCCCTGTTGTCCATTTAAATTTTAATGTTTCTATCATTTGTTCCTCAGTGTAAATTAACAGCTATGGCAGTGTGTTGGGTTTCTTTTCTGAAGTCGGGACTTTAAATTTAATTCAATAGCCGAGATTTACGGCGCTTCTATATTTCACACGGCAGAATCAATAATGTGACTGAAGTGAAGAAGATAAAAATTTATGGTATCTTGCAATTTAATGGTTGAAAAGATGCAATTGGAGAGATCATAAATTGTGAAGGAGTTTATGCTTCATTGCTCCTGATTCAGTGCTTGCTGTTAGAACTTGATTTGTGGCTATTCACAAGGTGTGATTAATGATGTGATCGATGCTTGCTTCAGTGCAGTAAAGCAGTTGTAATGCTCTTCATTAGAATAAATAAAATAAATTGACTGAAGCTTTATAAAAACTGTGTAACATTTAAAACCTAAAATGTCAATTTTTTTCCTGTTACAATTTAGGTTTCTTCAGGCAGTTTCCACCTACATCACATCACTCATTGTCATTCTTTTTGGATATTCTAGAAATCCATGTGGGTTTGGGTAAGCTTTATGCAAAGCTCACTGAAGAGGAAAAAAATTGTTGAATAGGACTGACAGAGCTGGGATATTGTGGTGGCTTGCTTTGCCATTCTCCTAATGTGCATTTTATCCTTCTTAAACACATGAAGTTTAAAGAAATCAAGGCAGAAAATGACCCTTCTACTCACAGATTTGATAAAATACAACACAAGTGGATAGTTTTCCTTTTCTAAGTGGGGTGGAATGCATACATCTCCATTGCAGGAGCCCGAGTGGGCACAGGCACGCCCTTTAGACGAGTTGGTTCTAATGTTGGGATTTCACTTGACATGTTTCTATTGTCAGTGCATGCCTTGATTCAGAAATGTGAGCAAACAGAAGGGAAGCAATTGTCTCACTCTGATTAGAAAGAATGAAGTAAGTCTAGGTAATGCCTCCAGGGCCTTGGTGAGTCC
Organism: Pteronotus mesoamericanus; assembly: GCF_021234165.1. Lineage (NCBI taxonomy): Eukaryota > Metazoa > Chordata > Mammalia > Chiroptera > Mormoopidae > Pteronotus > Pteronotus mesoamericanus. The sequence continues at coordinate 34,041,680 of NW_026555325.1, read as the reverse complement.
CTTGGGCCAGGAAAAGTTGCCTTGGCACTCACATAGAAGTTCTTGCCAATTTAGGGACTTTGTTGTCACTGTTGGAAACTAGTGACCTTTCTTTCAGTATCATTCCCTAATATTTATTACTGCCAATTAAGGGAAATTCTGGCTTATCTTGGAGAGAGGTATATGTCTACAGAAGATACTTTTGCTTGGTTCATTTTATGTGTTCATCTCATCTTTTATTTAATGTCCAAAGTCACAAGCAAGTCACTTGGTTAATCTTATAGACTCAGTTGTAACTGACTTATGGGTGTCCTGATTCCAATACTATTTGCAACTGTAGCTTTATACCAGGCCCTGGAGCAGGCAAGCCTTTATAACAGGTTTCCCAGACTCAAGTAGATTCCACTAGGATGAGTCTGGAAAGGTTTGATGTGATGGCTGTTTTTGTTTTCTCTCCATGCCAAGGCCTTAAAAGGGAAAAGAAGACTCGGGGGGAGGCCTCCTTGGTTTTTGCCTTTGCACCACATTGATATGTTTTCCTGTCACCCTGAGGTTCTGCAGGAGTTGAGGATGGTACCCATGCATAGCACTCAAAGGTGTCAATTCAACTGGCTTCCTGATTTTCCTTGTTCCCTTTAATAGATCCCTAACCCACCCTGTATTTTGAAAGTGAAGCATTTCGGTGTAGTAGAGACCTAACTTCCAAAACCACTTTCAGTTATCTGCTTTGGCACTCCATTTGAATGGGTTTCATTTTGAGTTAGCTTCTGGATGCTGAACAGGAAAGAGAGTTGCACTCAAATTTCTCAAAGGTTTATAATATTATGTGTGTTTTAAGGGTACTTGTTGAGTTCCTTGAGAGTGTAGGAGCTGGAGTATGCAGCAAAGGAATGTACTGATTAAAAATGACAAAATAAAGGCGAAAGTATAAAGAAGCAACACAGCTGAAGTTGAGTGATACAGCAAACCTCAAGTAAGCACCCAGGAAGATAGGATCTTCCTCCCTGGCATGTCCATCACTACACAGCCAGTATCTAGAACAATGCCTGGCACCTATAGCAAACCCTCAATAAATGTTTGCTGAATGGGGAAAAGGCAGTGACTACATCTTTCTAAAGACTGTAGCAGAGTAAGCAACTAAGAAAATGGCAGGGGCATCACCGAGAGCTGTAAAAGCCAAAGAATCTGTTTGAATAAAGAAGGATCTGAGTAAAAGAGGAGAAAACCCCCCAGCACACTATTAATTAAGAGTCCACCTAGTTTCAGTGAGCCATTGTCCTTGTTTGAATGTTTATGGCTTCGATTTGGCTTCCAGTCAGTGTATTTTAGTAGTTTGAGGGGGAAACAGTGTAAGAAATATCAATTTTTAAAAATTTTTATTTATTTATTTTTTGTGGAGAAGGGAGCAGTGGGGTTGGCAGGGAAATTCCAGCCCAAATATATGAACAATGGATGGGAACCTTTTCATTAAACGTAGGGAAGTAAGTAAACTTCTCTGGGCCTCTTTTCTTATCTGTAGTATAGGGGGCGGGGGTGAGGTGTTCCCTGGGGTCTCTTCCAGCACCCTTAGCTCTATGTTTCTAATGTTTCCTACCCCCTTTCTGGATCCTAAGCCCCAACCTGCCGCACAAAGACATGGGGTTATTTTCTTCTAAGGCTTTTTCCTGGACTTTTCCCAAAGAACTGCCGACACTTGACCATTCCCTTACCTGCTGTGATACCTACCACATGATAAAATTGACTGGAGTTTATAGATGGGATTCACGATGAGAAAAGAAAAACTTAAAATTCAGTATTAGCTAGAACTCTTTCCCAGAGGATACCAGTCCCTCCATGAGGAGGCCCCACTGCCTCTCTTGCTCCTTGACATCCTGCTGTCCTTCCTCCCCAGCACGCTGGCCTGCCTTCATCGGGAGGGTCTTTGTCCCTGTCCTCCCTATCCTAGGACCACACCCCTGCTTTAAACTCAAGACCCAGCTAAGGGGAAAGCAAAAAGAAAAAACCAAACTCATCTTGCTGTGATGTAGCCCAAGCCAAAACCAAACTTTCAACTTAGGGTCTCAGGTGCCTCCATTTAGAATGAGATTTTGGCCTGACATGTAAGAAATCAGAGATTACAGAATCAGTGTGTGACTTGCAGCCCTTTGACCAGCTGGCCTCAAGCAGGTAGCTCTAATCAGGACAAAAGATGGGGCTTCAGAAGGCCTATCTTGCTTTTCCAAAGTCCAAGAATCTGGCTTTTTCTGTACAGTTTAGGAAAATCAGGACTTTTACGGTGAGTTTTATTAAAAGTCTTGAGTTAAGTTCCTAGCCTGATTTTACGATAAAGGAAAAAGAGACATGTATGGTTTGTGGCTTGCATTTGGTCTTGGACTCTATTTTATGTTGTCTCTAATTGAGATAAGGTGGGGGGAGGGCGGGAGGAGGTGGGGCAAAGGGGGCAGTTTCTCAATGGCTGACGATGATATCCATGTGTATCCAAAAGGAAAATATCTCCACTACTGCTTCTCTGACCTTTTACCCTTTCTGCCACGTCTTGATGCCGATAATTGTTCCAAGGTCAGTAAGAGAAATGTTAACCTATTGAAGTAACTCAGGAAAAAGGATTGTTATGCTCTTTAAAAATATAAATTGTTATATAAATGCCTAATAATAAAAACACCTTAGTCACCAGATCCTCTCCATTTTCCCTCTCTCCCAACTGAATTTTGCTTAGAGTTCTCCAAAATGCCACAAAAATGTTACCTTTGGAAAGCACTTCAGAGTTTCTGGAGTACTTTCTCCTGTGTGGTCTCCTTTGGACCTTATTCATGCCAGCTGAATGAGCTAACCTTGGTTCACTGGATCCATTTTGCAGATGAGAAGACTGAGAGACAGTGGCTTGTCCCCGGTCAAGGTTCTGCAAACAATCCATTGGTGCTCACAACCTGGCACAAATACAGCAGTCCGCATTGAAAGCACAGTCGGATGCTGTGGAAAGCCTTTGTGTGGTATTTCAGAACAGAAATTCATTCTGCTACCTTTCATAAATCAAAGTGATTCTTTTAAACGTCTTTTCCCAGAGGGTTTGAGCTAGCTCTTGCACAAACAACCGCTTTGTCAAGTGCTTTCTGAAAGAATATGTCAGCTCCTCTGCAGCCCAACGTACTGGTTCACTGTGATTGCTGCCCCGCTTCCTCATAAAGTTGTCATGATTTAGGGGTCAGGCAGGGGAGGAAGAAAGGATCTTCTTTCAAAGATTGCCAAACCATTCCTACACTGGTTGTTTGAGCTCACCAAATTTCTAACCCGCTGCAATGCCCAAGAGCCCTTTAGGTCAATCTGGTAGGTCTTCGTTTTCTAAGAATGGCATACCTTCTCTTTAAACAACGCCTGCTTGCGATTGCCAGTGTTTTTGCCACTGATGCAATAGAAGCTTTATTTCTAATTCTGTCCTCACTCTCCATTTATCTTAGAAACAAAATCACAAATTTATTTTCTTAGCACCCTTTATTACCTACATTTCAGTGACCCCCTTATATAAGGCAAACTTTTTATATATATGTGTATATATATAAAAGAACACACACATATATAAAAGAACAGCTTGGTCAGGGCTGAGAAAAGTCATTGGGAGTCCTTCCTGCCTTGTTTTTCCTGAGGGGCCAGCTGATGTTGGGCAGGCCAAGGCCCCAAGGAAAGCAGCCTCCCAGTGGCTGTATACAAGTCATGCATTGAGGGGGGTGAGGGGCTGCTATCATTAAGCCTTCCTGGGCTCTGCTGAATGGCTGGAGGCCTTCTCAGGAAGCTGCTCAGAAGATTGCTGGAGGGACTCCTGCTGTTACACTTAGTTGAGTTTCTTTCCCTTTTCTCCAACTTATCCCCTTATTAGAGAATCCTGTAAAACCAGGAGGAAGGAGAGGCGAATTTTCTGGCTAGCTTAGAGTCCTTCTGTCTCTCATTAAGGCTTCTTTCTTGGCGTATTCTGTGATGTGAACTTGTGAACTCAGCACTGCTTACTTCACCATCCTTGCAAAATCAGCACTTAAAGATATCAAGGACCCACCGGCAACTCGGATCTCAGGAGGCAGGAACAAAAGCACAGCCCCATTGTACTCACCTGTCTACTTGTCACTTTCTGCTGCTCACAGTTGAAGGCATTTCAAGGAATAGGAATTGGACTATGGGATGCATTCTTACCCATCCTTGAGCTCCATGCATCATGGGTGAAGAGCACCCTTTTGGCTTCTGAAACGAATTCTGAGCACTCAGTAACAGGGAACTGGGTTTCACAAATCGGTTTTGCTTTGAGCCAGTAGAAAAACCCTCAGGATTATAGTGTTGAGCACAGTCAATATGGGGCAATTAAGAATAAAGTAAAATAGAAGGCAGGAGGAGGAAGGATTCCAGTTTTGGAAAGGTCTGAGGCCCTAACTGTCATGATGGTGGAAATGGTTGGCCTTATTCAGTGAGTGCAGGTGGAGGGTGGGGAAATACACCATCCCAGATTTTTGTTCATTCTGGCTTGCATGACATGGTCTTGGACATGGACACTATGTATTGTCCCTATCTTCCTGATGCAGCTTGCAGGACCAACCTTGGACGGCTATGATTATGAGACCTATTGCTGATGACCCCCTAAGGATAAGATGGAGGGTCATCAAACTAGGCCCCCCCAGACCAAATTTAGTCTGATGCCTGTTTTTGTAAATTAAGTTTTACTGGAACAGGGGTTCATTTAGGTGTTATGTCAGGCTGCTTTCACACAGCAGTGGCAGCGGATGTGCAAAGCCTAAACTGTTTACTTTCTGGCTCTTTATAGCAAGAAAATCTGCTGACTGCTGGAATGGTGGTTGTTGAAGGACAAGGCGTGCTTAGTGGGTTTATACAGTAATAAAGAGATGGGGTCTTACAGGTACTGTGGCTTTGGTTCACATTACCCCAATACTTAATGAGTAACACAAAGTGACCATTTCTTATGTTCATGGGATCTGCAGGTCAGGACAGAGAACAGAGTCTTTTCTCTGATTCATGATGTACCAGTCTCACCTAGAAGAGTCAAAGGTTATGGGCTCGAAAGGCTGGAGCTCCTCGGGCATCTCTCTCTGTGCTCTCTCCATGGATCTCTCCAACAATCTCACCTGTTGGCTTAGTGCTCCCAAGATGTGTGTGAGCGTGTGTGTGTATGTGTGTGTGTGTGTGAGAGAGAGAGAGAGAAACAGAGACAGAGAAAGGGAGAAAGAGAGAGAGAGAGAGAGAGAGGGAGAGGGAGAGGGGGAGGGAGAGGGAGAGAGATGAGGAAGGCATGATGCCTCATTGTCTTTTATGACCTGGTCTCAGCTGCATAAGTCATGTAGTGTCATTTCCACCTCACCTGCCAGTTGCAGCTGTTACAAAGTCCTGCCCAGGTTCAAGGGGGAAACAACATAGACCTCCCTTCTCAATGCAGGAATGTCAATGTCTCATTTTAAGAAGAGAACATGAAAGTTACATATGTAGGTATATCTCCATCTTTGTTCAATCTCCCACATGGGGTAAGACCCTCATCCAGAGATTCCCTGCTTTCAGCCTACTTGTCTTCATCACTCTTCCCTTTGTTACCAACATGCGCTGCCCTATTGGAAATATCCTCTTCCCAGACACTGCTTGCAGGCACTCTCCCCTTATAGCCGACATGCATACCAGGCCAGATTAACCTGTCTCTGCAGGAACTACTGAAGCCTTTGATTCTTTCCCATACTTAGCCAGTTTCTTTGTCCTCAGCCTCTCATGTCACCATGTTCCCCTCCATGCATTGTCCCTGCAGGCTTAACTGGGCTCCTCCATAGACCCCAAACATATGCTGCTCTTTCTCAATGGGGGCTTCAGTTGGGGCCTGCCCCAATGTCCTTTGTCCTTCTCTGGATTTATTTTAGCCCAGTCACATTTTTAAAAATATTTTATTCATTTATTTTTAGAGAGAGGGGAAGGGAAGGAGAAAGAGAGGAAGAGAAATGTCAGTGTGAGAAGGAAACATCAATCGTTTGTCTCTTGCAATGCCGGACTGAACCCACAACCCAGGTATGAGCCCTGACTGGGAATTGAACTGGCGACCTTTTGTTTAGTGGACAATGCCCAACCAACTAAGCCACACTGGTCAGGACTGCCGAGTTACATATTTTAAGGCCAAGCTCAAGTTTCATCTCTTCTGTGAGCCCTTCCTTCATCATCTTATCTTCAAGGAAATGTCCTTGCTTCTGTGTATTGCCCATAGCACTCATGTGGCACTTAGAAAGTGGTACCTTGTTCATGATGAGGGTTCTGGCTCAATTTGTATTCCTCTTGTGCTTACTCAGCACCAAGTAAACATTTGTTGATGATCTGCATAGTTCTTAAATTTCTATGGATGAGCCTACTACCAAGTGAATATATAATCTCTTCAAGCTCATTTGTTTCACCTGGATTTTATGAATATGAGTAAGAAATAAAGTAGAGACACATCGCTTCAGTTATCTGACAATGTTTAGATTCTAGTCAGAAGTATATGTAAGATATAGTTCATAAATAAGGTGCCAAACTTCTAGTTTTAAACTGTTTGAACAGACTACTTGGTCAGTGTCTTTGCCTATTCTAACACTAAAAGGTGTCTGTTTAGTAAGTAAAGGCCAAAGGAAAAGACAGGGAAAAAAGAAAAAATGGGGATAGAGAGAGGCAGGACAGAATTCGTTTCACATGACTGGGAAAATCTGACATCCTAAGTTGACTCTACCTTATCTTGAAGAAAACAGTGAGAAAGCACATTCAGGAGATTGCTCCACATGCCCTTCTGAACTTTCCCATTTGGGTGTGCTGGGTCAGCCAACAGATGGTGCTCACTTATGTTTGGCTCCTAAATGAACTAATTTCTCTGGTTGCCTTGAATTCCCTTAGTACGAAGTTAGCAATTGGTGTATCATGGAAGGTAGGGAAAGATATCTTCTCCTCCTGCATGTGTGTGTGTGCACACACAGCCTATTTTTGTCTGGTTTGCCATTTCTGTGACTGGTATGTAATAGTTCCTCTCTAGATGACTCACAGTTCATTAAGGGGTTGCTCAGTTTATTAGGAGCCAAGCATGCATTTATACATTCATTTATCTGAAGTGCGCTTTTATTTTTTTAAATATATTTTATTGATTATGCTATTACAGTTGTCTCAATTTTTCCCCCTTTGCTTCCCTCAGCCCACTACCCCCTTTCCCTCCATCAATCCCCACTCTTGATTCATGTCCACGGTTCATGCATATAAGTTCTTTGGGTTCTCCATTTCCTATACTATTCTTAACATCCTATGTCTATTTTGTACCTACCAACTATGCTTCTTAACCCCCTGCAACCTTTTCCCTCATCCTCCCTCTTCCTCCTCCCAGCTGATAACTCTCCAAATGATCTCCGTAACTATTATTCTGTTCCTGTTCTGGTTGTTTGCTTAATTTGTTTTTTAGATTCAGTTATTGATAGTTGTGAATCTGTTGCCATTTTAATGTTCATAGTTTTGATCTTCTTTTTCTTAATTAAGTCCCTTTAACATTTCATGTACTAATGGCTTGGTGATGATGAATTCCTTTAGCTTTACCTTGTCTGGGAAGCACTTTATCTGCCTTTCCATTCTAAATGATAGCTTTACTGGATAGAGTAATCTATGTTGTAGGTCCTTGCTTTTTATCACTTTGAATACTTTTTGCCAGTCCCCTTAGGCTGCAAAGTTTCTTTTGAGCAATCAGCTGACAGTCTTACGGGAACTTCTTTGTAGGTAACTCTCTGCTTTTCTCTTGCTGCTTTTAAGATTTTCTTTTTATCTTTAACCTTTGGCATTTTAATTAGGGAAGTTTTCTTTCTTTTTTTTTTCCAAATAAGTTTTCAATTTCTTGCCCTTCCTCTTCTCCTTTTGGCACCCCTATGATTTGGATGTTGGCATGTTTGGAGATGTCCAAGAGGCTTCTTACACTGTCTTCATGTTTATGAATTCTTGTTTCTTCTTGCTGTCTGGCTGTATGCTTATTTCTTCCTTATCTTCCAAATCGTTGATTTAAATCCTGGCTTCCTCCCCTTCACTGCTGATTCCCTGTAGATTTTTCTTTTTTTCACTCAGTGTAAACTTCATTTCTTCCTTTATATTGTTGCCATACCCAGTGTATTCTTGGAGCATCCTGATCACCAGTGTTTTGAGCTCTGCATCTGATAGGTTGGTTATCTCCATTTCATTTAGTTCTTTTTCTGGGGTTTTGTTCTGTTCTTTCATTTGGGCCATCTTTCTTTGTCTCCTCAATTTGGCAGTCTCCCTCTATTTGTTCCTGTTTATTAGGTAGAGCCGCTTTGACTCCCTGCCTTAGTAGTATGGCCTATTGTAAAAAAGGCACCTGTAAATTGTGTAGGGCAGAGCCTTAGGTAATCGCCACAGTGGGGCAACCCACTTCACCATTTTGTTGCTCTGTGTGGGGGAGGGCTCAGGGAGGGGAAGCCACTGCCGGACTTCTGGAGGTTTGCCCAGCACTCACCCCATTTTCAGTCTCTTCATCCACTTCCTGTATGCGACTGGAGCCCTTTTAGCTGTTGCTCTGGTGGTGAATCCCAGAGTGGGTGATATGTGTACATTCTGTGTGGGCCCTTTAAGCTGAGTCTCCTGAAAATCCAGCAGCTTCCTCCACTGCCCCAACCCCCATTGGATTTTACAGCCAGAATCTATAGGGATTTATCTTCCCAGTGCTAGAACCCTGGGCTGTGTGGCCTGACCAGGGGCTGGATTGCTCACTCCCAAGTTATCCCTCTTGATTTTTATCCACAATAGGTGAATGTGGGATTATCTGTTCCACTGCCACCGCCACTGCTCTGCTCCATACTGTGTCTCCGTGCCTCTCCTTCCGTCTCCACAACTCCATCCCTTCTCCCCATCTTGATGAATGTGGCTTCTTTAAATCCTTGGTTGTCAGACTTCCACACAGCTTGCTTTTCTGATGGTTCTGGGTTTTATTTGTTCTGAGATCTAGTTGTAATTTTCTCCACGGTTGCACAAGGAGGCGAAGAATGTCTACCTATGCCTCTATCTTGACCAGAAGTCCCTGAAGTGCATTTTAAGTGTTTGACCATATACTAATCAAGTTGAATATGATAATGGGAGCACATTCACATTGCTAAGATAAATGATCCAATGCACTCAGAGTGAAGATATTCAAGCTACCATTTGCACTTTTCATAGCAATATTGAAGACTCCCGGCAAGGGTTAGGAAGCTCTTGGCAACTGCCTTGGGAGTATTTGATTAGCCTCACGTATAGAGCCAGACCTTCCTCACTTCACTGTCACCTTGTTTTCTGTCATCTGTGAAAATACAGCAGGAAGAGGGGGCAAATTTAGAATAAACAAAAGAATTTTTTAGAGTAGCAAGGAGTTGACTTTTTAAAATTTTTAAGTAGTAGAGAGGTGTAGATATGTGACTGACCTTAAATAGTTGAAAGTTGGGAAATAATGTATATTTATGTTTGGAGCTCATTTTGGTGCATGGTTTTAAATTGAACAGAATTTGCTTTTAAAACAATAATGAGTGAAGCCACACTATAATGATAACACTTGGGAGAAGCTGGAAAAGTGTGTACTTCACCATTTTTTGCTGGGATTGAATCCTTTGAATCTCAGATCCAAGCTGAATAAGAATTTGAACTCAGCTGCCATGAAAGGGGGGAGGAATAGTTTAGGACTTGATTTCTCTTCTTGTCTGATAAACAATGTGCTAAGCAAGTATTTCAGAATAAGTAGAGATGGTCAGTAAGTCTGCAATAATGTAACCTTACATGGAAGTTTAAGGGTAAATTTTATTTCTGGACGTTCTGGTTTGAGAAAGAGTTGGTTTTGCTGCATAAATGCTTATTGATCCAGGCAAAGAAGACAAAGAGAAACTGTGTGTGTGTGTGTGTGTGTAAGAGAGGGAGAAGAGAGAAGGAGAATGGGATCATTTTCACGCTGGGGAGCTTTTGGAACTAGTCTCTTGCCTTGTCTTTACATCATCATATAATTGCCATCACCAGGTAACACTTCTTGAGCACCCTGGTGAGCTTGGCTCTGCTGACCATTTTGTACTTACTGAACACATCCTAGTCATTGCTCAGGAGAAGCTTAGAGCTGATGAAGGACTTACAGTGAATCCAATGTCAAGCAACTGTGGTGTATAATGGGACACACTTTAAACAGGGAACGCTATCAGGCTCTGTCTCAGTTTAAATTTCCCAGGCCTCAGTTCAGAGCACAGGACCATTGTCTCTAAGGCCCTTCAGTGCTACCATTCTATTATTCTAATTCATTCTCTTAGTTTTCATTTAGGGATGAACCAAAAAATAAAATTTATCAAGAATATTATTGTAAGTATGACATTTTAAACCTAAGTGCCTTTCACATATTATCTCATCCAATCCTCATAACAGCCCACACTTAACTGTTGAATTGTTATTGGGCTGATGAGTAAAATTAAGTGCCAATGCCTCCATAGAAAGTGGGAGGACTTGGGATCTCAACCTGTGTTTTCTGTCTCCCAAGCCTGTGGAGCTATACTGCCCCTTCTTTCCCCAACCAATCAACAGTGTTGTCTATTGTGTATTTTTACAAAACAACAGACAGTTGAAGTATCCTGCCTTCAAGTGCTGCTCTTATCTCGGGGCTTTGGGACTTAGAAAAACATTTGATCTTTTAGTACCTCCTTGTCACAGTTTCACCATCCATCAGCTTTAACACAAAAATATCGTTTGTATAATCTTTTTTATTCCAGAAAATTATTTAGGTCACTAAGTATGTCAGTTGTAGTAAAGCAGCAGCTAATTCGTCCAAAAACACAAAACTGTTTTTCAGAATTGCCACTGGCAATTAATTCTGACCTAGACCATCCATCTTCTCTTAGCTGGAAATTCACTATATAGAAAATGATTTTGTTCTTTCCAAACCTTCAGCTGCCAGTTGGGCTTGTTTTACTTCTGCACATTGCATTGAAGTTGCTGCTTGGAAAATAACCAACCATAATTATTTTTAATGTACATATTTCTGAAACTGTGATAATCTAGTCAAACTGCTTTGAAAATTTCTGACAAGTTGGTTAGCATATAAGTTATCAATTTGATCCTAAATTTTTTTTGTTCCTGATGAATTTCTGTAAAAATCTATGCTCTAAAATATGAGACATTCTTTATGTCTCCTAACTATGTCTCCTGTTCTTTCTTCTGATTTTGTTAACAAAATCACTAGCTTTCCGTCTTCATTTCTCTGGTTCTTTTGTTCCACATTATTCTCCTTTTTTCTTTGTTACATACATAATAAATATCATAAATGGAAAATAAGAAATTAAAAATAAGCAAGAGAAAGATAAGGAAAAGAAGGTTGAAAAGGAAAAAAAAGAAAAATAGGCTGTATTTCAACCTTTTAGTGTATGTGCCCTTTCCCAAGAACATAAATATGCATGGATAGAGATTTTTACCCTAATGCTATACTACTTTAACAGCTTTATGGGTGAATAATTGGCATATAATAAATTGCACATTTTAATAGTGTACAATTTCATGTATTGACATGTGCATACCTCTGTGAAACCATCACCGCAATTAAGGTAGTGGGCATGCCCATCACCTCCAAAGTCTCCCCACGATCAGTTGTAATCCCTCCATCACGCCTCTCCCACCATCCCATTCTTAGGCAACTACAGGTCAGCTTTCTGTCACCATAGATTAGTTAAAATTTCTAGAATTTTATATAAATGGAATAATACATTATGTACTCTTTCTTATCTGGCTTCTTTCACTCAGCATAATTATCTTGAGGTTCTCCCAAGCTCTAGCATAATCAATAGTTCATTCCTTTTCATTGCCAGATAGAATACTATTGTATGGATGTGCTATAATTTGTTATCCTTTCACCTGTTAAGGACATTTGCTTAATTTCTTCTTTTGACTATTATAAATAAACATAATAAATCATTTTTATGAGCACCTGTATGCAAGTCTTTGTATGAACATATGTTTTATTTCTCTTGGGTAAACACTCAGGAATGGAATGACTGAATCATATGGCAGCTGTTTGTTTAACTTTTTGAGAAAATGCCAAATTGTTTCTAAGTGGCTTTACTACTTTTTATTCCTACCAGCAGTATAAGAGTGTATGGTTCCTCCATATATTTGCCAGCATTTGGCATAATCGGTTTTTAAAATTTTACTATTCTAATATACGTTTAATGGAATCTCATCGTAGTTTTAATTTGTATTTCCTAATGACTAATGGTGTTGAGCATCTTTTTGTGTACTTATTTGTCACCGTTCATCCTCTTTGCTCATTTTTAAAAACTGTGTTATTTTCTTATCATTGAGTTTTGAGAGTTCTGGATATATTCTGGATATGAGTCCTTTATCAGATACATGACTCCCAAATATTTTCTTCCAGTCTATGGCTTATCTTTTCATTCCTTTAACAGTGTCTTTTGTAGAGCAGAAGTTTTTCATTTTGGTGAAGTCAGTTTATCACTTTTTTTATGCTTTTGTTGTCATATATAAGAAATCTTTGCCTAACCCAAAGCCTTAAGTGTTTTCTCTGTTTTTTTCTAGAAATTTTATAGTTTAAAATCTTTAGGTCTATAATATGGTATAAACTAATTTTTTATATGGTGTGAGGTAACACATTAATATTGTTGTCTTTGTCCTTCTCCTCCTCCTCTTTCCTCCTTCTCTCTCGCTCTTTCTCATGAACCTTTAATTGTTCACTTGCTAAAAATACTATTCTTTCTCTACTTTATATATTTGTAAAATATCCATTGTTCATATGTGTGTGAGGCTAATTATTGAAATCTCTACCCTTCTGTATTTGTCTGTCTTCATACTAGTTCTATGCTGTCTTTATTACTGTATCTTTATAATAAATTTTGAAGTCAGACAATGTTAGTCCTCCAGCTTGTTCTTTTTCAGAATTTTTTTATTATTCCAGGTCCTTTACATATCATTCCATGTGAACTTTATCATCAACTTGTCAAGTACTATTGATAAATCCACTGGGATTTTGACAGAAATTACTTAAATCTTTAGATAAATTTGAGGAGAATTAACATCTTAATAATATTGAGTCTTCTGATCCATGAACATGGTATTTGGACTCTATTTAGGCCTTTTAAAATCTCTCTCAGCAATATTTTGCAGCTTTTAGCATACGGGTCTTTCATATATTTTTTCAGATTTACTTTTAAGCTCTCATTAATGGTGTTTTTAAAATAAATCTTAATTTCTAATTGTTCTTTACTAGTATATAGAAGTACTGATTTTTAAATATATTGATCATGTATCTTGCATTTATGCTAAACTCTCTTATCAGTTCTTGTAGATTTAAATTTTTTAATTTTATTTTTTAATTACAGTTGATATTCAATATTATTTTATATTAGTTTCAGGTATACAACAAAGTAGTTACATAATTATATAATTTATGAAGTGATCCCCCAATAATTCAAGTTCCCACCTTGCATCCATCATACATAGTTATTACAATTATTGACTGTATTCCCTCTGCTGTACTTTATATTCTCATAACCATTTTGTAACTGCCAAATTGTACTTCTTAATTCTTTCACCTTTTTCACCCAGCCCTCCATCCCCACTCCCATCTGGCAAATATCAGTTTGTTCTCTGCCTCTTTGAGATTGTTTCTGTTTTGTATGTTTATTTTGTTCTTCATATTCTACATATAAGTGAAATCCAATGGTGTTTGTCTTTGACGTATTTCACTTTACGCGCTCTTAGTCCATCCATGCTGTCACAAACCTAAGATTTCATTCTTTTTTTATGGCTGAATAATATTCCATTTAAATGATATCTTTACTTCTGCCTTTCTAATTTAGGTGCCTTTTGTTACTTCAGTTACTCTGTCTTGACATACTGCACTGCTTAGAATCTCCAGTAACCACTGAATAGAAGCAGTCAGGGTAGATACCCTTGTCTTGTTCCTGATAGTAAAAGAAAAGCATTCAGCCTTTTACCATTAAATATGACGTTAGTTGCAGGCTCTTCACAGATGCTTTAGTTAGGTTGAAAAATTCACTTTTATTCCTAGCTTGATGAGAGTTCTTCTCAGGAATGAATGGTTGGTAGATTTTTTTCCAAATGTTTTGTCTGTATTTATTGAGATGATCTTACGGTTTTTAGTCTATAGTTTGCTTATACTGTGAATTACATTGATTTTTATGCCTGGGTCATGATATATTATCATGTTTATTTATTGTCAAATTTGACTCACTAAAATTTTGTTTAGGATTTTTATGTTTATATTAATTAAGGCTATTTGTAATTTTCTTGTAATGTTTTTGTGTTATTTTGGTATCAGGGTAATGCTGGTCTCATGGTATATGTTTGAAAGTTGTATCTTCTTTTCAGCTATCTGGAAGTTTGTATAGAATTGGTATTATTTATTTCTTCCATAAGTTATTTGGTAGAATTAACCAGTAAAGCAATCTGGGTCTAGAGTTTTCTTTGTTAGAAGATATTAAACTTGCAGATCCAATGTCTTTAATAGATATAGGGCGCTTCAGGTTATGTATTTCTTCTTGAGTAAACTTCGTTTTTGTGTCTTCCAAGGAATTTGTCCATTTCTTCTTGATTGTTAAACTTACTGGCACAATATTCCCTTTTTATCCTTTTAACAGGATCTATAGTGAAGTCACCACTCTCATTTCTGATTTTGGTAGTTTCTGTCTTTACCCCTTGTGACCCCTGATCAATCTGGCTATAAAGGTTATCAACTTTGTTGATACTTTCAAAGAACTAGGTTTTGGTTTCATTGTTTTTTGTTACTGATTTTCTGTTTTCTATTTTGCTTTCTTTTGCTCTGACCTTTATTTTTTCTTATTCTAATTTTGGGTTTAATTTGCTTTTATTTTTATAGTTTCTTAAGCTAAAAGCTGAAGTGATTGATTTGAGACCTTTTTTTTTCCTAACATAGACGTTTAATTCTATAATTTCTCCCCTAAGTACTACTTTAGCAGCATGTTATAAATTTTGATATGTTGTGTTTTCATTTTCATTTACCCAAAATATTTTTATCACTTCCCTTT
Source organism: Pteronotus mesoamericanus (assembly GCF_021234165.1). NCBI lineage: Eukaryota > Metazoa > Chordata > Mammalia > Chiroptera > Mormoopidae > Pteronotus > Pteronotus mesoamericanus. Next base: position 34,026,645 of record NW_026555325.1, on the reverse strand, counting down.
TGATTGTTTCTTTTGCCCATGGATTATTTAAAAGTATGTCATTAATTTCCAAATATTTGGAGAATTTTTCAGGGATCTTTTCATTATTGATTTCTACTTTAATATCACTATAGTCAGAAAACAAAATTGTGTGACTTGTATCCCTTAAATTTATTAAGCAAGGCTTATTTTGTATCTCAGAATATTGTCTATCTTTATAAATGTTTTACATATATTTGAAAGTAATGTATATCTGTTGCTGTTGGATGGAATGTTCTCTAAATGTCAATTAGGTCAAATTTGTTGACAGTGTTCAAATATTCTATATCCTTACTTATTTTCTGTCTACTTCCATCAATTGTTGAGAGAAGGCAGTTGCAGTATCCTACTATAATTGCATATTTGTCTATTTTTCCTTGAAGATCTTTTAGTTTTTGCTTCATATATTTTGCATATGTGTAAATAAGGACATAGACATTTAGTCCTTTTAACAAATCCTTTATCACAGTGAAATTCCTGTTTTTATTCCTGGTAATATTCTTTGCTCCGAAATCTATATTACTTAATATTATATATACAGCCACTTCAGCTTTCATTTGAATGGTGTTAGCATTATATATACCTTTTCCATTCTTTAACTTTTACCCCATTTGCATTTTTATATTTTAAATACATTTCCTGTGGACAGCATATAGTCGAGTCTGGCTTTTTAAAAATATATTTTATTGATTATACTATTATAGTTGTCCCAGTTTTTTCCCCTTTGCTCCCCTCCACCCAGTACTCTCCATTCCCTCTGGCAATTCCCCTCTTAGTTCATGTCCATGGGTCATGAATATAAGTTCTTTGGCTTTTCCATTCTCTATACTTTTCTTAAAATCCCCCTGCCTATTCTGTACCTATCAATTTGTGCTTCTTAATCCCTGCACATTTTCCCCCATTCTCCCCTTTCCCTTTACCAACTGGTAACCATCTAAAAGATCTCCATATCTATGATTCTGTTTCTGTTGTGCTTGTTTGCTCACTTTGTTTTTTAGATTAAATTGTTGATAGTTGTGAATTTGTTGCCATTTTAATGTCCATAGTTTTGATCTTGATTTTTTCTTAATTAATCCCTTTAACATTTCATGTAATAATGGCTTGATGATGATGAATTCCTTTAGCTTTACTGTATCTGGGAAGCACTTTATCTGCCATTCCATTCTAAATGGTAGCTTTGCTGGATAGAGTAATCTAGTTTGTAGGTCCTTGCTATTCACTCTGAATTCTTCTTGCCAGTCTCCCCTAGCCTGCAAAGTTTCTTTTGAGAAATCAGCTGACAGTCTTACGAGAACTCTGTAGGTAACTCTCTGCTTTTCTCCTGCTGCTTTTAAGATTCTCTCTTTACCTTTAACCTTTGGCATTTTAATTATGGCGTGTCTTAGTGTGGTCCTCTTTGGATCCAACTTATTTGGGACTCTCTGTGCTTCCTGGGTTTGTATGTTGATTTCCTTAACCCAATTAGGGAAGTTTTCTTTCATTAGTTTTTCAAATAAGTTTTCAATTTCTTGCGCTTCCTCTTCTCCTGCTGACATCCCTATGATTTGAATGTTGGTATGTTTGAAGTTATCCCAGAGGCTCATTACCCTATCTCAATTTTTTTAAATCCTTTTTTCTTCTTGCTGTTTTGGTTGAATTTTTTGTTTCTTCCTTATTTTCCAAATTATTAATTTGATTCTCAGCTCTATCCACTTCATTGTTGATTCCCTGTGAATTTTTCTTTATTTCACTTAGTGTAACCTTTATTTCTGCCTGGGTTTTCTTTTATGCTGTTGAAATACCCAATGAGTTTCTTGAGCATCCTTATAACCAGTGTTTTGAGCTCTGCATCTGATAGATTGCTTATCTCCATTTTGTTTTATTCTTTTTCCTGGAGTTTTGTTCTTTTCTTTCATTTGGGCCATATTTCTTTGTTTTCTTATTTTGGCAGGTTCCCTGTGTTTCTTCCTATATATTAATTATAGCTGGTTTAATTTCCTGTCTTAGTAGTGTGGCCTAATGTAGAAAAGCACTCCAGTAAGTTGAATGGTGTGGAACCTTAGGTAATCACCTGGGCGAGGTAACCCATGTGAACCAGGTTGATGCAGTCTCAGATATGGTGTTGCTGTTTTGTGGCTCTGTGTTGGGGAGGGCTCAGAAAAGGGACAATGGCCACTGCCTGGCCTCTGGAATTTTTTTCTGGGACAGAGCTGTTCCCCAGCACTTGCCCTAAGACTAGATACTTTAGTTTCTCTCCATATGTCTCTGGTGCCCTTCAAACTGCTGCCCCAGTGCTGTAGCCCAGAGGGAATGAGACTGTATAAGCCCTAAGTCCACTGCAAAGCCTTTAAGAGGAGATGCCTGAGAATCCCACAGTTTCTTCTGCCACCTGAACCCCCACTGATTTTTACAGCCAGAAGTTATGGGGATGTTATCATCCTGGCACTGGAACCATGGGCTGGGAGGCCTGGTGTGGGGCTTGGATTCCTCACTCCCGAGAGATCCTCCCTATTTTTATCTACCACACATGAATGTGGGACCACCTATCTCCAAGTTTCCACCCCTCCACCCCTCCTATACATCTGAATGAATGTGACTTCTTTAATTCCTTGATTGTTAGACTTCCATACAGCCTAATTTTCTGATGATTCTGGGTGATAGTTGTTTTGCAGTTTAGTTATAATTTTTGCTGTGGTTATGTGAGGAAGTGAGCCATGTTTAGCTATGTCTCCATCTTTGAGTCTTGTTTTTTAAATACAATCTGACAATCTCTGCCTTTTAACTGGGAGTTGAGACCATTTGCATTTAATGTAATTGTTTATAAGGTTAGGTTTAAATCTGTCATCTTACTATTTTTCTTTTATTTGTTTGATGTGGTTTTTGTTCCCCCATTTTTGCTTTTTTTAGCCTTCTCATTGAGTAATTGATATTTTCATGATTACATTTTATCACCTTTGTTGGTTTATTAGCTATAACTTTTTAAATTTTAGTGTTTGCTTTACTGTTTTATAGTATACATCTTTAACTTATCAGTCTATCTTTAAGTGATATTAAATTATTTCATGTATAGTCATGTATTTCTATTTCTCCCCTCCTGATTTTTGTGCTATTGTTGGTATACATTTTACTGTTACATGTGTTCTATCCCCCACCACATTGCTATTGTTTTGTTTAAAGGGTCAATAATCTTTCAAAAATCTTTTAAAAAGGTTTAAATATTAAGAAAAATACCTTAAAATACCTTATACATTCCAGTCACCACATCTGGTTCTCTGCATTGCTTTTTGTAGATTTATATTTCCGTCTGGAATCATTTTTCCTTTGCCTAAAGGACATTAAAAAAAAAAAAAAAGATTTCATATCATGCAATCTTCAAGTAATGAATTCTTTCAGCTTTTGTATATCTAAAAATGTCTTTATTTTGTTTCATTTTTTAAAGTTATTAGCACTGCATAATACCTCCCTCCCACAGAATATAAATGGACAGGTTTTTTTTTCTTTCAATACTTCAAAGATCTTACTCCACTGTCTTTTTGCTTGCATTGCTTCTACAGGAAGTCATCTGTCATCCCTGTCTTTATTCCCTGTATGTAAAATCTTTTTTTTTTTTTCTGGCTTCCTTTAAGATTTTCTTTTTATCCCTGATTTTGAACAATTTGATTATAATATGCCTTGATGTAGTCTTCTTCTTGTTCCTTTTATTGCTTCAGTTTGTTGAGTTTCTTGCATTCTTGTGTGTATAGCCTTTATCAAAGTTGAAACATTTTTGGCAATTACTTTCTCAAATTTTTTGGCTATCTATTTGTCTGTCCTCTCCTTTAGTGCTTTTACTTCCATGTATATGTACATGTACATGAAGTTTTTATGCAGCTCACCAATGCTCTGTTCATATTTTTAAAATTAACTTTCATTCTGTGTTTATTTGATAGTTCCTATTGCTATATTTTGAAGTTCACTATTATTTTCTTCTGCAATGTATAGCCTGCCATTAATCCCATGCAATATATTTTTATTTTTTTAGACATTGTATTTTTAATCCCTTTTAAAGCTTGATTGATATCTTTTTATATTTTCCATGTCTCTATTTAACTTTGTGAACACATGGAACACAATTATGACAATTTTTTTAGTGTCCTTTTCTACCAGCTCTAACATGTATGTCCATATCGGGTTAGTTTTGATTGATTTTTTTCCTCATTTTGAGTTTTTCTTCTTTTCATCCTTGGTATGACTAGATGCCAGACGTGGTAAATTTTACTTGCTGTGTGCTGGATGATTTTGTATTCCCATAGATATTATTGAACTTCGTGACATAGTTAGCTTAACTGCAACAGTTTGACCCTCTGGGGTCTCATTTTTAATGGCTGTCAGGCAGGCTTGGCGTAGTGGTTTTCCTGAGGCTAATTACTTTTTATTACTGAAGCAAAGCCATTTTGTATACTTTACTCAAGGACCTATGAATCATGAGGTTTTCTAATCTGTCCAGGGGGAACAGGCACCATTCCTGGCCCTCTTTGTGTGTCACGCTGTTCTCTCTAATTCTTTTGAGTGGTTCTTTCCCTGGCCTCAAGTACTTTCTTTACATGCATGCACCAATGAATATTCAGCTGAATACTCAAGACCAACCCTCTGTATATTCCAGTGTATAAAACTCTCTCCTTTTACGTCATCTTTCCTGCAAACTCTAGCCACATTAATTTCCTTGTAGTCTCTCCTCCATCTCTGTAACTCAGGAAATTCACTGGTCTCTGCCTATGGTCTGAAACTTTCTCAAGGCAGTAAGCTAGGATGATAGTAGAGCTCACCACATTTATTTTTCATTTCTGGGAAATCACTTTCCTTGGTTGAATAATGTACAGTATCTCAAAAACTATTGTTCATATAGTTTGTCCATTTTTTGGTTGTTTTTGAAGGGGGGTAAATCTGATTCTTGTTACTTCTTCTTGACCAGAAGCACAATTTTCCCTCTATTATATTTTAATCTGTTTCTTTCACTCTAAAATATTTAAATAATTTATTTTGACATCAATAAATAACTTCCACAGCATTATTTTACCATTATTTTTACTGTATTTTTTCCATTACCATTTAGTCCCCTTATATCCCCTGCCCCCTCCATCACCACACTGTTGTCCATGTCCATGAGTCCTTTTCCAGTTTTGCTCAGTCCCTCACCCTCGTACCTCCCTCCCACAGCTGTCAGCCTGCTCTCTATCTATGAGCCTGTCTCTATTGTGCTTGTTAGTTCAATCTGTTCATTAGATTCCGCATATGAGTAAAATCATATGGCATTTTTCTTTCTATGATGAGCTTATTTCACTTAGCATAATGTTCTCCAGGTCCATCCATACCTTCCACGGAAATATTTTAAATGGCTGCATAGTATTCCACCATTTGGACAGACCAAAGCTTTCTAAACTAATCGTCTATTATTGAATATATTGTTTCCATTTTTTTGTCATTACCAGCAATGTTAGGATTAACATTCCTGAAGCTAAATATTTACAACTTCCCTAATTACTTCCTTAAGAGAAATTCCTAGAAGTGGATTTCTTGCATCATGAATGATATACCTCTTTGATGAATTTTGTAATATATTTTGTCAAAGTGCTCTCCAGAAAATTTGTGTATTTTTTGTTGTATTTATTCCTTTGCTCATTTGTTAACATAACTAGTTATTTTTTCATTTTATTCTTTTCCTTGATTTTTCATTGTCCACATCATTTTCCTACAAAATCCTACAATTTATGGTTTCTCAGAAAAGGAAGGGAAAGCCATATAAATTGAAAACATGACTTTAATCAGACTTCTTTCATGATCCCCAGAATGGTAGCAGACTTGTTTCGAGATCCTGCTGTCCCCAGCTGGTGTTTGCTTGCTGGTGTCTACTCTCCCACGGTTCTCCTTTCCAAGTACAAGCTTTATGGTTCAACTAAAGAAAAATGTCACCACTATGGGAAAACAGCAGGGTGAGTGATATTTCTAAAGTGAGCAAGGTACTGGAGCATGACAGAGACGATTTGGTACATCAGAAGCAGACTAGCTTGAAGTGATGTTTTTCTCCTGTGTCCCTTTCCTGTCTGCAAAATGCTTTATGACTAAACTTGATATTGTAACTCTGAGTGTGACAGAGAAACATCTACAAGAGGCGTGTGCCTCCCTCCCAAGTAAGGGAAAACTGGATTCTTGGCAGCTGTTACAAAAAGAGGAGATCAAGAGTCATCAAGGGAAGAAACATGTGGACCTTAAATGAAAGATTGTTGATGATGCCTCATTCAGAGGCATCCTATTAAAACTGATTTTGAAGTCTGCAAGCAAAAAACAATATGGCAACACAAGGCCTGCTTTCTTTTTAAAAATTACAGAAACTATTCTGTACTTACGGGAGGTACTTTGTAAGATTTTAAAAGTGCTTTAGTGATTATAATGAAAAGAAGGTGAGTCCTTTTAAAATTACTTTTATAATAATTGATGGAAAATATTGGATGTATTTTTCTTATTCTTAACTGCAAGGCCTGTGCACTGTGTGTGACGGGGTGAGGGTTCTGGATCGGTCAGTGCAGGATGCAGTGCGGCTGCGGCAGGAAGTGGGCTGGAAGTTGAGGTGGGCTGGTAAGAGCTGCCTTAGATGTTGGACAGTCATGATTCTGAATCCCAGCTCTGCCCCTAGGTTATGAAACCTGGTATAAGTCTCTTAACCTGTTTAAATCTCAGTTTTCTTATCTGTAACACACAGATAATACTCCAATCAGAGGTTGTTGTGAGGGGTAAATGAGTTAATGCTGGGTATCAGTAAAAGCCAGAAACATAGATACTATTTTTGCTAATTGAAGATGCCCTTGATGACACTATTTGCCAGGACTATGGTCATCGGGTATATGTGAGCACTTATCACTGGACACAGAGTGAGCCCTCGATAAAACACTACCTATTATAAGTCAAGTGGCAAAACGGATGCATTGATATAGGCCTGTTTTTAGTAATAGGAATGTAATTTATTTGGGGTGATCTCTGACATAATTATTGGTAAGCCATTTGTATGTTAATGCAAGGAAGGGAGGGGAAAGTATCATGTAAACCTCACTATGCTCTAGGAAGGAGAATGCTCATTATGGCCCTTGCTATCAATGGAGAGGAGGGCCCCTTTGTTTAATTGAGCCTTGCAATGGGTCTAGACTTGAATTTGAAGGCAGGACTAGAAAGTGTTGAAATCCTCTTGTACTGGCTCAGTGGATTGAGTGTCAGCCTATGAACTGAAATTGTCACTGGTTCAGTTCCCGGTCAGGACACATGCCCAGGGTGCCGAGCAGGTCCCCAGCTGGGCGCATGCAAGATGCAAACATGTGGTGTTTCTCTCCCTTTCTTTCTCCCTCCCTCCCCTCTCTCTAAAGAAGAAGAGGTGGGAGGAGAGGGGGAAAGAGGAGTCAACACCAGGTGCCTAGCTCTGCACCCTGTGTAGTGAGGCAGCCTGTGGTAAATCCAATTAACAAGTGGCCAAGAGATTTTTCTAGAACAGAGTTACCTGATATTCCACATCAACTTGTAGTATGGCTCCTCCATTGGCCAATACCGTTCAGGAAATTCTGTGTACACACTGGCCAGTGATGCTTCCCTGCTCAAACACTTCCATGGACCTGTATATGAGCCCATCACTTCCACGGTCTCCCCTCCCACTCAAATCCAGCCACACTAGCCTCCTGCCTGTTCTTGGAATGTGGCAAGCCAGCCCTCTGACAACAAGTCTTTTCAGATGCTGTTCCACCTTCCTGGATACTCACAGAGCTCACCCCTTACTTGCTTCAGGTCTGCGTTCAAAGGCGACTTTCTAAGGTCACTCTATGTAAAATAATGACTGCTTCCCCACTATACCTTATCCCATTTGTATCTTGGAGCTGGCTTATATGGGCATGTAAACACTGATTGCTAAATTTTCAGGAATTATTAACAATTGAGTTATATACCTAATTAATCTAATTATTCTAAACTATACTAGTAAAGAAATTATACTAAAAGCAAAAGTAGTAAATACTTAAAATGCATCATTTCCTAATTATTTTGTTATATTTTACTATTACCTATTCTCTTGATATCCTTGGCATTGTTGACATTTTGGGTCAAATAATTCTTTATTGTAGGATGTCAATAGCACCTCCACTCCCTGCAGTGACAACTGAAAAGGTCCCCACATATTGCCAAACATCCTCTGGGGGACAAAACTGTCCCCTGCTGAGCACCATTAATCTATATGATGGAAATACTATATAACTATGTGCCACTGTGTCTCTTCCCAACTCTGGTTTGTAAACATGTTGGTGGCTTGAAATCAGCTGTGGTGGAGCTATTTACACCACAGAAATCTGCAAATGCAAAGTAGAGTAATTTGTTGTTTTGTTTATTGCTTAGGTTTAATGTTAATAACACCATTTAAACTTAAAAGTATATATGTCTGGACCTATTATTACATTGTGGGAAGCACCAAAAAATTGTAAAAATATTATTCCAGTATCCAAAATAAATTTTTCAATTCACACCCATCATTGATGAAGGAGTGAAGTTTTGATGTACATTTTTATTATTTCACTCTGTCTTCCTCCTAATGTAAACAAAATCATCAGTCAACATTCATGTCAGAATTACATTTATTTGTCCATTGTAACCAGAGTATAGCTATGGATATAAAACTTTAGCAGAAGTCAGAGAATCAGTAAGTTATATGGAATTTATAATGAAAGCATTACATATCTTATTATTACTTATAAATCATGTGCTACAAATCCTTTATATAGTAAAATTTATAATAAATGTAAAATAAATATATAATCATTATATATCATATAATACATATGTAAATAAAATATAAAATTTATAATATGCATGCATATGCATACACTTTTACTCAGATAGCCAATTGCTATGCATTTACTAGTACACCACTGCCTTATTCCATTTACGCTTTCATTCATCCAATAAACATTTATTCAACACCACAAGCCAGGCCTATTCTCTTGGAAATAGGTCAATGAACCAAACAACAAAGCAAACAAAATCCCCTGCCCTTGTGGAGCTGACATTTTCATGCAGTGCTCCACTGGGCTCCATGGTACTAATCGCTCTCTGACAGACCATGCATTTACTTGTTTATCGTGTTATTGCACATCTCCCTTCACTAAAATGTAAGCCTCTTTATAAAGGAGTTTTATAGGAGGACATGCACATTTTATAAATGAAAGGATCAATAAATGAACATGTGCATGTGTGTGTGTCAAGGAAAGGATCTGGGCTTCATGCCTGGGAGGGACAGTACCCATGAGGTGGCAGAGCAAGTCATAAGTTGAATTAATTTAGCGGTAGCCTGTGCTCACAGACAGAACTGAGTAAGAGAATTTACAAACCTCTAGGATTTTCAGAAATTTCAAAAAAAGTCCTTGTACATTCTGCATGGGGTTTAAGTCAGCCTTGTATTGGAAAAGGACAGGGTGACTTCAGCTGACACTGAGATTTTGCCTGATGTCCTCCAGGAGAGTCTGGACTGGAGACAGTACATGAGTGTGTCTCAGTATAGACTGCTTGCCTTAGAACTGATCCAGGAGGTACACACTCCCAGTGAGTACCAACTTCTAGGTACATGATACAAGGGGACCACAGGCAGACCCAATACAGGCTGAGATAGACCTTGAAAACCATGTAAAATGAGAAGGAAGTTGTGGAAAACTTTTTGAAATCAGTTTCAATGTGATGGAGGTAGCAGGATGTTTGAATCGGAATATTTAAGATAGAAACCCAGACAGAAAATGAGGCAAAAACATTGGTGGGCAAGCCAGCATCCATAGACAGACAATTTACTTAAATATTGAAGTTTTTCCTAGGAAGCCAACATGGGATGTTGGCAGATATGCTCAGTCTAATCAAAGATCCTTATCCCTGTTCTATCTGCCCAGAAAGAAGCCCCAAACAGCTAAGTTCTTCCTGGGCACCAACACCCAGTCACTCATTGGAGTTCCTGGTGGAAGCCAAAAGCTGCCAGAACCTGTTGTTTTCTCAAGAAATGGTGGCCAGGGCCATGGAAATGTTGCAGGAGAGGCCACCCAAAGAAGGAAAAGTAACGGAGAGTGATAGAATCAGTGGGGCCTAGCCTTGGAGGCTGTACATTGCCTCAAGCATCATGGGTCCGTGGCCAACAAGTTAACAGAACTAACATACGTTCTTAGTAATAATGGGTCCAACTTTTGACCATGCTCCAAAAGAAGGGAACAAAAAGCATTGTACATGTGGCAAAATTAGAAAGATTTTTGTAGAGAGACACAAAATAATTGTCATTGAATAAAGAAGGAGTCTGAGTTGGAGTGAGGGGTTCCTGGGTTTAATAGGAGGGAAATTATGCTTGGGAGACCCGGCCTGCGTGGGGGATATGGAGGACCACCGCATTCCCGCTGCTGGAAGGGTGGTAACTCAGGAGAGGAAGGAGAAGACGAGGGAAATGAAAGCAAATACTTACTCCCACAGAATAGCCCTGAATGGATGTGGGGAGACAGAGCTAGTGTGGGTTGACCTTAGTGCTGGGAGTGTGGCCAAGGCGGTCACACCTCCCAGCATCACCCGCCCAAGAGCTTGGTCAGTGACTGTGCCCACTTACCTGCTACTGGCATGGGGTTGCCAGCCAGACAGTCCCCATCAACAAATTGTTCTTAGTGAGAACAGACGCCGAGCCTGTGCCTGAGGTGTCCAGGTGTGCCTCGGGCACCGGGCAGGATCCTGCCCAGCTCCAGAATGGAAAGCCTATGCGAAGTGTTCCTGGGGAACTCATTGGAATGCCTTTGGACTCAATGACATGAGAACCCCATCCTTTTATTCTTTGCATGTAAAAAAAAGATATTTATTATTATTATTATTTTGAAAACTATACCCTTACTGAGAATCTGACGCTGTTCACAAAAAAGTAAAGATTTCCCTGATAGCGTGAAGAAATGAGAACAGCGCCAGTGAGGAACCACCCTGACTCCCTGGAGAAACAGGCCCCACTAAAAACCTTTCTCTTCCTTTGCCATAAGCAGAGTGCTCTGAGGCAAGGATCGCACAGGGCATGGCACCTGATCTTGCTTCTTCATTACACCCCAACCATGACAGAGTCAGAGGGAGAATAGTCTGGAACTGGGGGACAGAGAAGGTATTGGATTCTTATAAGCAGGATTGTCCATTACCTCATCTGGGTTTTGCCATGGCCACAGAGTCCCAAGGTAACTGCCACTGCCCGGCCTGGCACTTCTTGTTGCGCAGATTTGGGACAGGAGCCATTTTGAGGAATTTAAAATACCCTTCTCAGGAAGAAGCCTCCAGAGTGCCCACACCTTGGCGCACAGATGTGTCTCTGTGCCCTCCACCCCGGGCAGGGCCACGAACCCTGCTGCCGCCAGGAGTCAGGGTCTGGGGCCTGCAGTGCTTCCTGGGAGGAGGGGAGACTGTCCCCTCCCAGGCCCCAGGCACCATGGGAATGTGAACGAGACAGAGTCTGATGGAGGAGGCTGTGTTTCCCAGTGCCATCCATGAGAGAGCCAGAGAGAACTCTGTATAAAACTGTCAGGCACCAGCAGGCTTTCTGGAGAGGTGGAGTGTGTGGAGAACAAGCCCCCCAGACCTTGGTGATGCAGTTTGGGGGCTACTTAGAAACTCTTTTAAGAGAGAAGCTTGAGGAGAGACTCACGATTCTGCAGGGACCCTGTGCTTGGGCGCAGCAGCTCTGCCAACAAAGAAATCAGAGTGATAGAGTCATACTGAAAGGACTATGGGATCTGACCCAGCACTGCTGGTGAGTAGGGGTCAGTGTAGAATGCAGAGTGGATGAATCTCCTGTGAAAGCGACAGGCCAGGAGCTGAATGCCTGAGTTTCCTTGCAGCCAGGCAGGTCCCCTCATGGGTAAGCGTGCCCAACATCCCCTGCAGAATTACAGGGTCTGCAGATCAGTGAGGCCAGGCTCAGGAGCCCACAGGGAAAAGAAGGGAAAGCTCTGAAAGGGCCCTTTCAGAACTTCTACCAGACACTACGAGCTATACTGTTCCTCAGGCCCAGATCCACTGAACCCAGCAGAGCAGAGAGATTAGAGACAGGTACAATAAGGGGAGTTCAGGGCCTCGCCCAGCCTCAGCTCTTAGAGCTGTCCTCTGTGACAAGTAAGAAAGAGCTGCCCCTTTTACACAGACTGGCCCCTCACAGGAAATGGGCAGCTAATTCGCCAGAAGCCATACATTATTGGAAATAATCTGGGACAGACCAAGGTGTGTGATCAGGGGGCAGGGAAAAAATCCCACCATCTTCCCTGAAGACTGAACAGTGCCCCTAGGGGTGACCCAGGGATTCCACCGTCCCAATCACACCAGAGGCCCTGTCTGGAGACAGGTAGAGGTGGTATTGGCAGTGCTCTTGGGCACTGGGTGAACCACTCCTGGGCCTGGTGCTGATGGAAAACCAGCAGGGCAGAACAATAAGAAATGGTCAAGCCTGAAGGAGACAGTCACAGACTGTGGATCACTTGTAGTCTCGAATAGGCTGCCTAGGGCCAGTCTAGGACACCATCTGATATTAGCAGGGGCAGATCCAGAAAGAGAAGACAGGGCAAAAAAAATAGACTCTGCTCAGACAAACTCTACCACGATCTTCTTCATTATTTGCATTATTTTTTCACCTGCATAGCTTTTTAACATCCACTTCTTTTTCTTTAAGTTTGCTCCCATTATTTCACTAGTTTCTTTATTTTAGCTTATTGCAAATCTCATATTTTACTCCTTCCTTCTCTTACTCTATTTTATCTCCTTCCTTCCTCTTGTTTTTAAGTTTTATTTTTTCACTTGCTACAACTTGTTTCTATTCCTCACTCTTCCTATTTCCCCACTCCAGCTTCTTGAAATCATTTTTCTTGTCATTAGTCATCTCACATTCTTTTTCCCATTCTTAAAATACCCTTATTCTCTCTCCAACTTTATTAATCTTTGCTTGTTGGTTGTTGATACAATGGTTGTTGATATGGTGGTGGTGGTTGCATTTCTTCAATTTCATTTCTATGTCTTCACTATTTTTGTATTTCAAATATCAAATTTTGCTGTTCCCCTCTCCTACTCCATTTTGCCGTCCTCCTGCTTTTTCTGTTTTTCATTTTAAATTTCACTTTTTATCTCTCTGAGCCTGGTTTTCCTTCCTCACTCTTATTATTTCTTCTCCCTCTATCCTCATCATTTTTCTATCTTTCAGACATCTCATAAGCTTTTCTTTCTTTTTTCCTGCTTATTCTCTTTCCGCATGTATTAATCTTTGCTAATTTGTCATTGATATTGCTGTGGTGTGTGTTTGTCTTCAATTTGGTTCATATTTTTTCACCATTAAAAAATATTTTCTAAATCTCATACTATACACTTCTTTTCCTTACTCCATTTTGCCTTCATCCCTCCTTTTTTTTGACATAAATATTATTTTTGTTTTTCCTTCACCATGTTTCTATTCTCTACCCTTATTATTTCTCCTCCTGCTACCCTCTCAAAATCATTTTTCTTTCAGTTACTTATATCATTTTCATGTTTCCTTTCTTATAATAGTCTTAATCTCTGTACACCTTTATAACATTTGCTCATTTGTTGTTGATTGTGTGGCTGTAGGTAGAGGTTATTTTTGCAGGTGTGGATTTTGTTTCCCATGTTGGTTTGTTTTGTTCTAGCAGCACCTGTACAACAGCATAAAAGACATGATGGGTGGTGTGACTCTCAGTCAGCCAACCAGAGAGAAGAACCCACGAGAGATCAACCCAAGAACAACCAAAACCCAATTACAAGAGAGCCCACAGAAATGGCATAAAGGACATCCCAAGAGCATACAGCTCAGGAGGTCAAAGAAATTACACCATGGAGTCTCACAGGTATCCCACCACAGAAGTTCTCCCCATGAAGACAGGGAATCAAAACAGATTGACCTAATATACAGAAACAAAAAAGAAGAGTCACCTAAAATGGGGAGACAAAGAAACAACCCCCAATCAAAAGGAAAGGTGGAATCCCCAGAAAGAGTGCTAAGTGACATTGAGGCAAGCAATCTATCAAACATAGAATTCTAAAGAATGGTTATAAAGATACTTAAGGAACTCAGTGAGAACTACAAGGAACTTTATGGAAGCTACGAGGAACTTACTGGGAATTACATCAGCATGAAAAAGGACATAGAAATTATGAATAAGAGACAGGAGAGAATGAAATACAATATCTGAAATTAAGAATACACTAAAAAGGATTAAAAGCAGGCTAGATGAAGCAGAGGGTTGAATCAGTGAGTTGAGGACAAGGTAGGAAAAAACACACAGGGCAACAAAATGAAAAAAGACTCAAAAAGAATGAAGGTAGTTTAAGGGAGCTTCAGGACAACATGAAACATAATAATCTCTGTATCATAGGGCTACCAGGAGGAGAAGAAGAAGAGGAAGGGATAGAACCTGTTTGAAAAAGAAATGACAGAAAATTTCCCTAACTTGGTGAGGGAAAAAGTCATGTAAGGCCAGGAAGCACAGAGGATCCCAATTAAGATGAACCCAAAGAAGCCCACTCCAAGATACATCATAATTAAAATGGCAAAATTTAAAGACAAAGAGAGAAACTTAAAGGCAGCAAGGGAAAACAGCTAATAACATACAAGGGAACTCCAATGAAGCTATTAGCTGATTTCTCAACAGAAACACCACAAACCATAAGGGATTGGCTTGAAATATTCCAAGAAATGAAAAGCAAAGGCCTGAAACCAAGACTGCTCTACTCAGGAAGACTCTCATTTGAAATGGGAGATGAAATAAGGAACTTCTCCGACAAAAAAAGGCTAAAAGACTACATCTCCACCAAACCAGCATTGCAAGAGATGCTAAAGGGACTGTTTTAAGAAGATGAAGAAAAAGAGAGAGAGAAAGGAACTCAAGTACAAAGGAAAAGAAAGGCAATGCATAAGTATTTATCAATAATAACCTTAAATGTAAATGGATTATATGCTCCAATCAAAAGACATACAGTAGCTGAATGGATAAGAAAACATGACTCACTTATATGCTGTCTACAAGAGACCCACCTCAGAACAAAAGATCTTTACAGGCTGAAAGTAAAGAGTTGGAAAAAAACGTTCCAAGCAAACAGATATGAAAAAAAGCTGGGATAACAATACTTACATCAGACAAAACAGGCCATAAAAAAAAAAGGCCTTCAAAAAAAGGCCATAAAAAGAGAAAGAAGGCTCACTGCACAATACTTAAGGGAGTACTCCATCAAGAACATATAACCCTTGTAAACATATATGCACCCAATATAGGAGCACCTAAACATATAAGGAAAATCCTGGAGGACTTCAAGAAAGATATAGACAGTGACACACTCAACACAGGGGACTTTAACACCTCATTTTCAACAATGGCTAGATCTTCCAAACAAAGAATCGATAAGGATATTGTGGCATTGAACAACACTCTAGATCAAATGAACTTAATTGATATATACAAAACTTTTCAACCCAAAGAAGAAAAATATACATTCTTTTCAAATGCACATGGAACATTCTAAAAGATAGACCACATGGTAGGACACAAAACAAGCCTCAAAAAAATCAAGAAAATCATATCCAGCATCTTCTTGGTTCACAGTGGCTTGAAGCTAGAACCAACCTCAAGGAAAAGACTCCAAAATATTCAAATACATGGAGACTGAATAACATGCTATTAAATATTGAATGAGTTAACAGTGAGATCTAGGAAGAAATCAAAAAGTATCTGGAAACAAATAAAAATGGACACACAACAACCCAGAACCTATGGGACACAGCAAAGGCAATCCTGAGAGGGAAGTTCATAGCAATACAGGCCTACCTAAAAAGATAAGAAAAATCTCTAATATACAACCTAATGTTACATCTACAAGAATTACAGGAACAAAAACAAACAAAGCCCAGAGAAAATAGAAGGAAAACAATAATCAAGATCAGAGAAGAACTAAATGACAGAGACTAAAAAAGCAATTCAAAGGATCAATAAATCCAAGAGATGGATCTCTGAAAAGATAAACAAAATTGACAAACATTTAACCAGACTCATCAAGAAAAAAAGGGAGAGGGCCCAAATAAAATCAGAAAGAAAAAATAAGTTACAACTGATACCAACGAAATACAAAGGACTGTAAGACATTACTATGAATGACTATATGCTAAGAAATTGGACAACGGGGCAAAATAGACAAATTTCTAGAAACATTGAATCTTCCAAAACTGAATCAAGAAGAAGCATAAAGCCTGAATAGACTGATAACAACTAGTGAAATTGAAGCAGTAATCAAAAAAACTCCTGGCACACAAAGGCCCTGGACTGTATGGCTTCACAGGTGAATTTTACCAAACATTTAAAGAAGAATTAATTCGTATCCTTCTGAAACCATTCCAAAAAATTCAGGAAGAGGGAAGACTCCCAAATACTTTTTACAAGACCATTATTATCCTAATTCCAAAACCAGGTAAAGACACAACAAAGAAAGAAAACTATAGACCAATATCTCTGAAGAAAATAGATACTAAAATCCTCAACAAGATATTGGAATCCGGATCCAGCAATACATTAAAAAGATCATACACCATGATTGAGTGGGATTCATCCCAAGGATGAAAGGATGGTGTAATATTTACAAATAAATAAATGTAACATACCATATAAACAAAATGAAAGACAAAAATCACATGATCCTATCAATAAATGCTGAAAAAGCATTTGATAAAGTCCAGCACCCATTTATGATAAAAACACTCAGCGAAGTGGGAATAGAGGGAGCAAAACTCAACATAATGAAGGCCATATATGAGAAAACTACCACCAGCATCATACTCAATGGGCAAAAACTAAAAGCTTTCCCCTTAAGCTCAGAAACAAGTCCAGAGTGTCTGCTTTCACCACTTTTCTTCAACATAACATTGAAAGTTCTAGCCACAGTGATCACACAAGTAAAGAATAAAAGTCTTCCAGATTGGAAAGGAAGAAGTAAAACTGTCATTATTCTTAGATATGATAGTGTACGTAGAAAACCCTATAGTCTCCACCAAAAAACTACTTGACCTATTAAGGGAATTTGGCAAAATACCAGGATACAAAGTCAATATTCGAGATTGAAGGCATTTTTGTAGACCAACAATGACATATCAGAAAGAGAAACTGAGGAGAAAAAAAAATCACATTTACTTGAGCAACAAGAGAAATAAAGTACCTAGGAATAAACTTAACCAGGGAAGTAAAAGACCTGTACTCAGAGAACTACAGAACACTGAAGAAAGAAATTATGAAGATACAAATAAGTGGATGCATGTACCGTGTTCATGGATTGGAAGAATTAACATCATTAAAATGTCCATATTACCCAAAGCAATCTGTAGATTCAATGCAATCCCTATTAAAATGCCAATGGCATATTTCACAGATCTAGAACAAATATTTCAAAAATATGTATGGAACCAAAAAAGACCTTGAATAGCCTCAGCAATCTTTAGAAAGAAGAACAAAGTAGGAGGGATCACAATACCTGACATCAAACTATACTACAAGGCTACTGCAATCAAAACAGTCTGGTACTGGCATAAGAACTGACACATAGATCAATGGAACAGAGCAGAGAGCCCAGAAATAAACCCATGTCTCTATGGTCAATTAATATTTGACAAAGCAAGCAGAAGCATACATTGGAGTAAAAAACCCTCTTCAATAAATGGTGTTGGGAGAACTGGACAGGTACATGCAAAAAATATGAAACTAGACTACCAACTTACACCATACACCAGAATAAACTCAAGAGAGATAAAAGACTTAAAAAGAAGTTGTGATACCATCAGTCCTAGAGGGAAACAGAAAGTAGAATTTCAGATATCCCATGCAGCAATATTTTTGCTGATATACCTCCTATGGCAAGGGAAATAAAGGAAAAAATTAAAAATGGGACCACATCAAATTAAAAAACTTCTGTGCAGCTAAAGAAAACATAAGCAAAATGAAAAAGGAACCAAATGTAAGGGAAAATGTATTTGCCAATGATACCTTGGACAAGGGTTTGGTCTCCAAAATATATAAAGAACTCATGATTCAACACCAGGAAGACAAACAATCCAATTAAAAAATGGGCAAAGGATCTGAATAGACCTTTCTCCAAGGAGGACATACAGATGGCCCATAGACATATGAAAGGATGTTCAACATCACTAGCCATCAGAGAAATACAAATGAAAACCACAATTAGATATCACCTTACACTAGTCAGAATGGCCATCATCAGTAAATCAACAAACAAGTGCTGGTGAGGATGTGAAGAAAAGGGGACCCTAGCACACTGTTGCTGGGAATCCAGACTGGTGCAGCCATTGTGGAAAACAGTATGGAATTTCCTCAAAATAATTAAAAGCAGAACTGCCTTTTGACCCAGCGATTCGACAGCTGGGATTATACCTTAATAATCCTGAAACACCAATTCGAAAATGTTTAGGCACTCTTATGTTCACCACAGTGTTATTTACAATTGCCAAGTGCTGGAAACAGCCTAAATGCCCATCAGTAAATGAGCAGATCAAAAAAATTGTGGTATATTTACACAGTGGAATACTATGCAGCAGAAGGAAAGAAGGAGCTCCTTCTTTTCACAACAGCATGAATGGAACTGGAGAATATTATGCTAAGTGAAATAAGCCAGGCAGTAAAGGACAAACACCAATGATCTCACCTATAAAAGAATCTAATGAACAAAACAAATGAACATCAAAATAGAACCAGAGGCATGGAAACAAGGAACAGACTGACAGTGACCAGAAGGGAGGAGGGAGGAGGATAAGGGTGGAAAGAAGGGGAAGGGAGTAGTCAAGGAACGTGTGTGAACAACCTGTGAACATGGTCAATAGGGTAGGGATTGACTGTGAGAGCAGGGGATGGGCTGGGCAGAGGAGGGCAAAGGGGGAAAATGGGGACAACTGTAATAGAATAACAAAATATTTTTAAAAAACCTATATTCTCTTATGTATAAACATGAAGTATTTTGCAGTTTTAATAATGCTCTATTTTTCTGGAATCATGTATATATCAAGGGAAGGCTATACTTTGTTTCATTTGGAACTTAACCAAAAGTTGCTCCTAATTTTGGAAAATCACACCACCAATTGCAACACGGCTCATGGTATTGAATGTTGCCAGTGCAACAATCACCACTCTAGGTCTGTGTTTGCGGTTCTCACATTCTCGGTTATTCCATATGTAGATGATAGCAGTATTCAGACCCGAGCATCTACATATTTAAATACATCTTATGTCATTATAAATTACTTGCCTTTTATTTTGCCTTTATATTGTCCTTAGACAATTTTATGGGCTGTAAAAAATCCTGTGTCCATGTAGGTTGAATTTCATTTCCAGATAGTAAAGGGGACTCACAAGAGATTCATCAAAAGAAGAAGCATTGGCATTTGTTTTGATAGATTTGAGATTGACTAGTCTAGAAATTCTGGAGGGCTCATCAGGGTTCTTTATGGCTATTAATGATTTGCTTTATCAGTGAGGGCAAGAGAGGTGCAGAACTGTTTTTACCCCTTTCCTTTTTCCTTTTTTCCCTTTGTCTCTCCTCTCCCCTTCCTCCCCCACCATGAATTTTCATTGCTGCCTACTGCTGCAGACTGGGACGACAGCTTTGGAGATCCTGTAAATGGTCTCGTTGGAATCAATGGGTAAGTCCTGCTAGTTTCCTGCCTTGGCCCTTTCACAACAAGAAGCAATTTTCACGCTTTCCTTGTCTACATTTCACTTGCTTGTGCCGGGGCACCCGTGTGAGGTCAGACAGCTGGTTTGCAGCTGAGGGTACAAAGTTTACCCATTTTGAAAAATGTAAAAAAAATCTATATATTTGACATGTATGCTACCAGTGCCCCCTGATTTCGTATGTGCTGCTGTGGATAATGGTGTATTACCAGACCCCTGTATTTCACCTCTTACTTAGAGCCTTTCAAACAAAACCATTGCTTCATTTTAGTTTTAACTGCCTTGCCAGACTTAAATTTTATCTCCAATTTATGCTAACATCCTACCTCATTTCTGCTAGTGGTATGACTATTTTGTGCAGCGCAGAGGAAGGGCCTGGTGAGATAAATAGGAATGTATATCTACAGTTTCAGTTTCAAAGAAATTGGTGCTTTGCTCAGGTTAAAACTACTGCCACAGTATTTACCCAGTTTTCCAATTATAATTCTAATCTTCTTGGTAGAATTTTAAATCCTTGTAGCTGGGAAGGCAGTTCAATATCATTTCTCTTCATTTATGTCCATGCTGTATTATTTCAACGTAATCACACCGTAGTTGGATGATTTATGTTTATAGTATGTCATTTATATTGAAAATGTGCATATAGATATTGCAATAATTCTAATGACTGCATTTCACTTTATATTCAGTGGCAGGAAAATGCAATATTCCACCACATTGAGTTACAAAAGCTACATAATATAATCTTACTAGAACATTTATTCAGTGCCTAATCTGTGCACTGTCAAAAATTTTTCATTGTTATTGGAAAATTAAAACTATAACAAGCTTCACATTGGTATATATGTAATAGTTTTACATTTCTAGTAGTTAAAGCAAACATAATAAATAATTCATTTTTTCTGTCCTTATTAGAGAAAAGATTAAAAACAAATCTAGGTGATTTACATTGGTGTTTGAGTTCTGCTAATTGCATAGAAATGTATTATTTAGTATAGGTTTAACTTGTGTTTTTATATCTATTTTCAGGAGCAAAATGCCATTGTATAGGCAGCTCAAACTGTCTATGTTAAATATTCTAAGCATCTGATCTTTGAAGCAGACAAAGTCAAGTATGTTTAGGAAGAGTCCATTCCGGAGTTGACAAAATAGATCTGTGGTCTGACAAATTTTCTAGGATATCAGGAGGCTCAGTAATAGCTGAAAAACCCCTTCTTATGACTCCATCACTGTTCTGGTCATTATTGCTGAGCAACAAATTACCCCATGATTTCTGTACATTAGGAATTCAGAAAGGGCTTTATCAGTCCTTTTTCTCCTGTAGTCACAGTTGGACAATGGTTGGAGCTACTTGCTTCCAGTATGGTGTCTGGAGCAACCAAGGGCAGGCTGGGCATTTCTCTTTCTATCCTTGTGGTCTTTCATGTGCTATCTCCCTGTGGACCAGGTGAGCTTCCTCTGGCATGGCAGCCTTGGGGCAGTTAGACTGCTTCCAGGGCAGCTCAGTGCTCCAGTGTCAGTGTTCCAGGAATGAGGCAGAAGCTGCCTGACTTTTACAACCCAGCCTCAGAGATCATGCAGAGCTACATTTGCCTTGTTCTCTTGGTTACGACCAAATCAAAAGACTGCCCAAGTTCAAGGAGAGGGGATATAAACCATATTTCTTCTGGGAGGAATGTCAATGACACACTGTAAAAGAAGATGTGGGATGTGTGCTTTGGCGCCGTGACAACAATCTTGTTCAGCCCGCGGAGCCTTCTGGCAGAGACCAACTTCAGTTTTGAATGCCTCCCAAAGTGAAAGCAAACTGCTGAAAAAGAGGCCTTTGGGCAGTTTACTATCTGGCAAAATACTAGAACACTGTGCTAATGTAAGTAATCACAAATTACATGACGCCCTGCCATCTTTTAATGGAGCTGAAATATATTTTCATCTCTTTTCTAGGGCTATAAAATAAAGAAAAGGTATATTTTTGTCATATACCTTTCACATACCCCTCGTATTCTCCCTCTGTACTGAAACTGTTGTAAGTTTCTTTCCCTTCTATGAATATTGGTACCAATTTCATAGCAGTGGGTAAATTTAATGTTGTGTGGTATGGGTTAGACAGAAATTTACTTGTAAAAGTATGTATTTTTTAAAAATAAAATGGCCCTGGATGAGTAGCTCAGTTGGTTAGAGTGTCGTCCCAATATGCCAAGTTTGCAGTTTTACTCCTGCACATACAAGAATCAACCAACGAATGCATAAATAAGTGGAACAACAAATTGATGTCTCTCTCTCTCTTCCTCTCTCCTGCTTAAAAAAAAATAATGAAACATACTATATTAAAAAACAATTCATATCAGTATTTTGATACCTCCCTTCTGGCATGCATCATTCATTCATTCATTCATTCATTCTTCAAAACTATGAGTACATCTTTGTGCTAGGCACTATGCGCAATATGCCTGCTACCCAGAGTAAAAATGTTGAAGTTGTCCATTCCTGATTTTTTCCATATTCCGCAAATCCTAGTGAGATTGTTAAAAATAATGTCGGTATTATTTGGACTCTCAACTGCAAGAGTAAAAATGCATTGACTTTTATAACTTGGAAAACTAGAGCAATACAACTGGATTCAGGAACAAGCATGAGGTTGTTAGGTTGTCAGTTCTCCCACTATCCCCTCATCTCTTGAGTCTAACTCTGCTGTGGGTTGGCCTCATTCCCACCTGCCACAGATAGACTTCCCTGGCACTGAAGGTGGCAGCCAATATATTCTATTCCTTTGACTCTGAACTAAAATTTCAAGTGGCTCTGCTTGCGTGCTGTGCCCACTGCCCTGGAGTCCATCCCTGTGGCTCTGAGAATGGGGCTGTAACAATATCTGTCAGGTGAGGAAGTGTTTAGTCAAGGCTTTTTCTCTTGTATAAATTTTCTGCAAGAGTATTTGTCCCATGTTATGGTATTTAATAAAGTTAATAATTTAGAGAACATATGAGATGGCATGGGAGATGGAACATAGCAGTAATCCAATTCAAAAACAGAAATGATACTCTTAGGATCTAGCCTGGGCAGGTCTGGAAGGCTTGAGTAGATTACACGGATGGGGGACTAGACTCCCATGCCACATATACTGTTGTGCCCGCAACTCACAACTATGTGCTTTTAGGAACTCACTTTGGCCAAATGAAGGAAGAGAAGAGAACTTAGGCCAGGTTTACGAATGAGTTGGCATTATATGTCTGCTCTGGCTGAGAGTGGACTTCTGCTGCACAGCAGCTTCCCTCATCGGTAGTTCTAAAAGACAGAGGTGAAGGGATATTTTCCAAGCATAAATACTTCTTACACAACAAGGTTATAAAGGAACTCTTGGACTGTGGCAAATGACTGGGCTGGCGGCCAGGGGTCTGCAGTGCCTAAGACTGCAATATCAGGGACAGGCACTACTGAGGAAGGGGTATATGAATATATCTATGGGATCCTCATGTTCACCAAAAAGCACCTATCACAGAGTAAGTTCTCAACAATCAGGTAGACAGTATGACTCTTCCCATGAACATCACCCAGATCTGTTCTCAAGCACTTGGGTGCCAGGGAGCCGGGTTCCAGGGACGCAGGAGTTATGACTACCACTGGGTTACTTTGGGCCCCTCGCACCAGAAAAGCAGTAGGCAAAGAAAGGAGCTACTGTTTTGAAGCAGGCGTTCAACCCTGACCAACACATTCTCCTCTCCTTTGACCTTGCTTGCCCCTCAGCTGTGTGATAAGCAAGAAGGGATAAGGTTAAACCAGGTTTTACTGAAGTATACAAGTAGGTCTAGACTAACTTATCCCTGAAAGTTATGTCTAAATTATAATTAAAAGGTAGGGGATATGTCTGAGATGGCATTAAGGTTGGGAACAAGCAAAGACTACAGTTGGAGAAAAGTAAAAACATTTTGAATTTGTATATCATCTATTTGAGCCTCTTCAATAAACCAGTTATAAGTATATTATTCAGGAATATGGAGGAAAATATCAGAAGAAGCTAAAAGACAAAGAGTTTGCTTCTGGGGAGCATGATTTGGAATTGGAGCAGAATTCATTTTTTCCATTATGAGCTTTGCTCACAAAATTTTAAAACCTGTATACACAGGAGGTTTTGTTAAAAATAAAATTTTATTTAACTAAAGCAAATGCTCTAGTGTGAAAGGAGTAGAGGCGGGGAAGGTTGACATGGAGAGCTTAGAAACCCAGAATGGCCCTGTACCTAAAATTACAGGACACCAGTATTGAAATAGAGAGCCCTTGGAAACTTCTAGTTCAGGCTTCTTAATCTGAAAGGCAGAGATGAAGGAACCCATGGATGATGTTCAAGGGGCTCCACGAATATCCTTGAAGATTTTCTATTTAAAATGTTGTGAATGTGTACATTTTCCAAGAGGGAAGGAGATACTTAAGGTTCATTGTGTTCTTAGAATTTCTTCCCTCCCCCCAGAAAATGAATTGAGAAGTACTGATCTGATATCATTTAGGTAAAATAACAAGAATCCATATATTTGTAAAGAATGGCGTGTTTGATAGACGTGAGTAGAATGACTGCTGCACCATATTGTTTACAGTAGTGGCCACTCAAGGGATCGGTGGGATTGAGTGGGAGTCAGTGAGGGCTTTTACTTTGTCCACACTGTTTGGATTTTATCAACAATGGGAACACATAGGCATTATTATTATGTTAAAAACATTTAAACTACTGACTTAATTGATTTTTCTCATTTTTCAGTGGAGAAAATGAGTTTCAGAGATGTGGCATAATTGTCCGAGTCATACACCTGGGCAGAGGTGAGACCAACAGCGAGTCTCTGGCATTTCACTCTCAGGCCCAATCCCTGCTGGTGTAAAGGGATCTCTGCTACCCTTGGGGAGGATCCCTGATTTTAACTAAGCTACAGCATGTCTGTACAGGCAAGTACAGCTTTATAAGCCAAACAGTGTTACAAATATCATTACAATACCATCACCACTTCTTACACATAGTGATAAAAAGGTAGTACAAGAAATTGATTTACAGAGGATTTCAGTGTCAGAGGAATCCCAGAGCTTTTGGTTTTTGAACTCTTCTTGTTCTGCTAGATCACACTGCCTGATCAGCATGAGCAGTCATTCTAAAATGTACCTGGTGAGCATCAGGAACGACTAGTGGGAACATGCCCTGAGTAATGAAGAGTAGGGACTCTGGAGTCAGACGACCAGCTTGGAATCCTTTTTTCATTTATCTGCCGTGTGACTTGGGACAAGTTGCTCAACTTCCCTCAATCTCAGTTTTCTCACCTGTAAGATGGGAACAATAACAATATCACCTGTTAGGATTATTGTAATATATGTAAAAGCACTTACCACTGTCCCAGGCATAATTGAATATTAGCTGTTGTTCTTAGTGGAGGATTCTCAAATGGGAGTCTCCTTTTGCAGGTACAGAACAGCTTGCGCAAAAACAGGAACTCTACCTGTGGAAAAGGAGTGTCAGGGAACACCTGCTGAGATGAGGGTTCAAGCTGTGTGTTCTCAATTAAAGGCCAGCGATCGGAGAGGGACATTTCAGGAAGAAGTCCCTCATTGCTCTTCTTTTCCCACTGTGACCAGTTCCCCTCAAGGACATGCTTCCTGTCACTCATTTTATAATTTTGTGGGGTGGGGATAAAACAGATGCTGAGCCTCGAAGAACAGCTGCAGGGAAGAGGAAAATTTTGAAGACTCATTGAAACACCAACAATTCTAAATGTATTGGAAAAAAAATCCTTCCAACTCCAGAGCCACCACGGCTGTCACGCGGCATGCCTCCCTAGCACTGGGGTTCTTCTCTTCAGAGTGTGTGAGAATAAGCCTGTGTGTTTGTGAAAACAAAGATTCCTGGGCATGTCCCATGACATTTTGATTTAGTGACCCAGCATGGTTTTTGCTAGCTGAGTCTCCCAATGTGCCTTCTTACTGCCTGCTTTGAAATCATTTGTAGATTTGTTGAAGTGTAGCTTCCTAGATGATCTTGATAAGCATCAAAGTGTGAACCATGAGAAAAGACCTTTGTATACGTGTCCTCTTCTGAGGCAGGTCAAATAACAACAAGGTTACAAGGGAGTCATTGTGCTATAACAACTTAGGTGCAGAGGTAACCTGATGAAAGCAGTTTATCCATGTCTTAGACCAGTGGCGATCAACCCTCAGAGGGCTAACACGGCCCATTTTTCCAGTGTTGGAGTCCAACTTGCTAACTCAGAACTGAAATCTTCTCTCCTTGAACACGCAGGCCATTGAGTCAAGAATTTCTTTATGGTGTTGATTTATCTAATAAGGCACATCAATCTGGGATTAGCCCAGTCAAGAATTGTGTGTTATTTATTGATAACTTGGGTTAAGAAGAACTCATAAAAATTTCACTACTTGCCTAACTCAAGTGGAGGGTAACATTTTTATGATGCAATAAACTCTCATTCCCCGGAATGACAGATCAGGTTGCGTGAGTGCTAACGGATCCTTGCAATGATCAGATTTGTACTGTTCAACATTTTGAATAAAATTACCATAGCAAAAACCCTTTTGCACAGGCTAATGAGACTTTAAGTGAGATCAACCAGGAGGCAGATCCAATCACTCACATAAGGTCTCTCTGGTTTCAAAAACAGACTGTTCAATGAGAAAAAGACCAACAACCCAATAGGAAAATGGTGTAGCACTTGAAAAAGTACTCGGCTTCACGCATAATAAAAGAAATGCAAATTCCAAGAGACCATTTATTTCACCTCTTAGACTGGTAAAGATCAAGAGGAGTGATAGGCAAGAGTACTGTATATTGTGACTGAGGATATAAGTTAAAAGAAAGTTTTTGGAGGGAAGTTTGGCAATGCCTATAAGAAATTTAAATGTGATAAAATAGACTCAGAAACTTTTTAAAGAGTTTATTGATTCTAGAGAGAGAGGAAGGGGGTAGAGAGTCATCAATTTGCTGTTCCACTCATTTATTCATTCATTGATATCAAGACAATGCTCCAACCAACAAGTCACCAGCCCTTCGTCAAGAAGGAGGAAAATGACCAGAGAGCAACAGTAAGAACAGATCAGAGCTTGCACTGTGTAGGTCACAGAAATCAGGGTGTCTCTGAGGTGAGCTGTGAGTGAGCAGGGAACTCTCTGCAGAGACTGAAGGACTGAGTATCGACATATTTAAAGTCCTGCTTTTTTAAAAATAAGGAATTTTACAGAGAGAAATAACTTGTGTTTGTTATAGATTGTAGACAGTTTGAGGAGCCTGGTTTTTTTCTCCCAGGGAAGGATTAAGTCTTCCTTGAGACTGTTAATGTCCGTGCACAGAGCATTTTCCTAGTAATCTTCCTCAGGTAGAGCCAGATTCCATATGAAAACCCCAGAAAGTGATGTACCACAGGTCCAAGGACACATTTAGGGGGAATATGAGAGGCCAATATGGGGTGGTTTTGAAAGCTATGATTCTCTCCAATGTCTATTTCATCCATTTTAAGCTTTGGTACATGTAGAGACAGAAATGTTAGGTGGCCAAGATGTTAGATGAAACAAGCCATTTACCTCAGCAAATGCAAGTCCATATGGAGTTTTCACAGCTGTTCAAAGGAAATTGTAGGGTAAACTAGATGATTCAATAGTAATTGGGAAAGAAGAGCTACTATTTCAAACCCATTGAGTAGTGAGGAACAACAGCTCTCTTTGGCTTCACACACCAAACTGAGGCTGTCAGCTTCCCCAAGGGTGTGTGGGTAGCTCTTCAGGGTGTTTTCACTTTGGCCACAGTCCAGGAAGAAGCATAGCCTCAGGGGTTCTCCCTTGATGTAGGAGATCTTCAGCTGGGGTGACCCCTGCTTTAGCCTGAAACTCGAGGCTCTGCCTGGAGCCTCTTGTTACCTAAGGAGAAGAAAACCCGGAAAAACCACAAGAAGCCTGGACTAGTTCTGGGTTTGATTTCAACAGAGAAAGACTGACACATTCTGGGAGCTTCACTTCTCTGTAAGGTGCTCTATGTGACCTTTTCAGAGCAAACTCTCAAACATAAATTGAAACTCATGATGACTCTGCAACTCTGCTCCCTTGGGGAGTCCCCTAAAGATGGGTCCACTGGATTTTCCCTGTTGGAACTCACTCTGGACTAGTCTGGAGACACTGACTGTACATACCCAAGAGACTGGCATTGTTCATTGGAAACCATCCACCACCTGTCCACCTGTAAGTGAATCTGTGGATATTTGTGTGGGCAATCTACCAGCCATTGCTTTAGCATTTTCCATCAGCCAAGTATTCCCCTAAACTTATTCTAAATTCTACCTCTTATTTTTTGCCTGGGTTCAATTTCTCTGGGCCTTCCTTAGTGCATT
Organism: Pteronotus mesoamericanus; assembly: GCF_021234165.1. NCBI lineage: Eukaryota > Metazoa > Chordata > Mammalia > Chiroptera > Mormoopidae > Pteronotus > Pteronotus mesoamericanus. The sequence goes on along the minus strand of NW_026555325.1, from coordinate 33,998,519 downwards.
GTTAGTAACCTCGTTTGTGACTGACCATGTCTGAGCATGTGAGGTAGCATCTTGTGGTGGTGAAATGAATGTAGATTCCGACGTCTGGATTTAAATCTTGGGTCTACCATATGTTAGCACGGTGACCTGGGGCCAGCTTCCTCACCTCTCTCTGACTAAGTTTCTTTCTCTATAAAATGGGATGTAATAGTACCTACACTATAGGGTTGATTTAAGCATGTAAATAAGATCATCTATGTAGCTGACAGGACTTTTTCATTTTGGGTTTACATGAAGAGGAAGTAAAGCATAAATAAAATATTTAAAACAGTAGGAAGATATTCTTGATAATAAGAATTACTGCTGGCTTGGATTACTAGAAGGAGGCATGAAATTAATTTAAAACAAAGTAGAATTCTTCTCTTGAGATAATTTAGGTGTTCTCACTTGGTGATAGTCCATGGAGTAAATGACCTCTCACTACTTCTTCTAGATTCTCATCTAACTTCAGACTCAGAGGCTGGATCGCGGGGTTAAAGGGACCACCAAGCCTAGCTCTCTTGGCAGTGGGAAGCCAGAAGTTCTAAGAGCTAGTCTCCCAAACATGCCTCTTCACTGTTGGCTGAAGGGTAGGTACAGAAAGACAGCTTGAGAGCCGCACTCCTCTTCTGCTCCATCCGTATGCTTCTGTTGCACAAATGCAGCAAAATGAGTAGCAATATTTTCATTGAAAATATGCCTCATGCAAATCAGTTTGGTAAATATGGAATTTAGCCTTTATAAAAGAGCACCTGTTCCCCTCCCTCCCATTCCTCCATTTAATTTTTGCATTCAGATGTGCTCTGCTTTTGCGTAAGCCTAGTCCCATACACTGTTACAGGAACAGACTTGCTGGTTTTGAATCTGGCCGTACACACACTCCTATTTTCCAAGAAAAATCTTCTGTAAAAATTAGAGGCACCTGCATGTTGCTTTTCGAGTGGGCCTGAAGACTATTTCCATAGAAGAAGAAATATATTGACATTTTTAAAACTTGAGAACTCTTCAGAGTTGATAGGGACTCTCTCTGGGTTAAAAGAGACACCAGGGCAGAACAAGAGGGTTGTTCTGCTCTGCCCAAGGCCTCGGTGTGGACAGCAGCTTCTTTCCCTCCGGGCGTGGTGATGCTTGGGTTAACTGCTCTTCTCTACGGAGGGGCTGGGGGTTCGGCTCCATCGTGGTTTGTTCTGGGTGGTTCCCTTTTTCCCTGGCTTCAGAGTGATATTTTAAAATCACAAACAGAACCTGGGGAGAGGAGGCCCAATTTGATACCTTTGAACCTCGATGGCCACTTTATAGATTCAGATTTAGAGGGATTGTTGGGTGGGGATTTGCAACCCAGGAGAGCCTTTCAGAGACTTTCATAGAGGGACACAGAATCTGAGTTTCCTGAAATGTGTGTTTTTTTTGTGTAAGACCTGTCAATAGAAATATCAAACTGTGAATATACAATTGAACTTTATTATCTCTTTTGATTTTGTAACTACATAGGTATGCCAGACAGAGGCCTATTTGAAAGGAAACTCACAATTGCCAGTGTGTCCCTAGTATGAATCCCACGGTTGGAAGTTTTTCTGTAAATCGGCATCTTCAGGTAGGGGCTGCACGGGTGCCTCCCATTGACTCTTGAGGTATGTTTTAATTAAGGAACATGAAATCTCTTCACTTTCCGTCGCAGAGTGGAAGTGGCCTTGTGTTCTGAAATGCGGCTCTGGAGATGGCATTGTGGGGCTCCATATTTACTCTGCACAACTTTCATTTCAAAGAGTCTTACTTTGTGAGCCAAAGAGCTTTTTCCTTTTCTTTTTTTTCCTTTCTGCTTATCCCTGAAATGAACTAAACCTGAAATTCAAGAGTCAAGCTGTGCTCTTTCTGCCTCTGATGCTGTTAGAAAGCTAGAAGGAGGGAGCTGGCCTTCAAACGATTAGCCTCAGAATGAAAATCTTGCCCGACTGAGCGATTCAGAGAGTTGAGGCTGAGGCCACCTCTCACCTGCAGGATCAGGAGTCAAACCAAAGGGCCATACTCTTTCTGGTGTTCTCAGTTGCTTAAAGTAACAGGAAGTGTGGCTTGACATTAGTTGTCTAATTCTTTCTTCCCAAAGCCTAGATCTTAGTAAAACAGAATTTCACAGGCTCTTTGTGAATAAAGTTGCTACGAAGGATGCTTTCAATTTAAACCATTTAAGCAGAAGTTGCTAGAGGTAAGATAGATTGGTAGTGTTCTTTGTATGTTTATAGAAAGTGTTGTGTAAAGCAACACGGATTGATAAAGCACACTAGCTAAGGGTATCAAAAACCAAGGCCAAGGTAATTAGTATAATCTGAGACCAGGCATTTGATCTATTCCTACATGTATACCGTAGAGGCTGGACCAGATTATTTATAAAATATTCTTTTGGTTCCAAGGTTCTGTGACTGCAGCAACTGCAGTGAGATGTTGAGGACATAACAGAGATACAGAGAGGCTATAAATGACAGCCATTGCCAAGGACGCCCTCCAAAACCACGGCGGGACGTGCCTCTGGAAAGGGGAAGAGCGGAAGGAGACTGAAGTGACAGACAAAGAAGATTTGAGATTTATCTGTAATTTCATTTTTTCCATTTAGAAGGAGACTGAACTCTCATATTAATTGCACCACTAAAAACTTATTTGAAATCCAGAAAATTCAAAGATACATTAAATTAGAATGGGCCAAAATGCTGTTTCCCTCCCCTGCCCAGCAAGTTGCAAAACAATGCATACAGCATGGTATTACTTATATAAAATGTGCTCACACTTACATTTTATGTATTTTATACAGATATATGTATGGATTTAAGTGTACAGGAATAGGTATGGAAGTATATGTACCAAGCTGATAGCAACAGTTACTTCAGGGGCTGGGAGGTGTGTGGTGAATAATGAGGGTTAAAGATCATTTTAGACTTATCTGCAATGCTTTACGGTTTTATAGGACGAATATATTCGTGCATTTCTTATCTAATAAAGTCATACAATTTATACACATGAGATTTTAGAGTAAAGTGTGCGTACGTGCACACACATACACACAGCTTTTGCCCACAATAAGAATTTGTAGTATAATTGAAGAAATTTCAAAGTGTGTGAACTTTTAACAACTGGAGAATAATCCTTAGGCAAGCTGTCAGCAAGCCCAGCTCACCTTCCTGGGGGAAGCCTTCCCTAACTATTACGCCCACGTTGACCTTGCCCTTCTTGAATGCTTACCTTCAACATCGCCTCTCTCCTCACCACACCTCTTTTCCCTCCCGGTGTCTTGATCCCTGAAATAGACACTATCACAACATTTCATTCGAAGTTTCTACCTCAGAGGCACAAGCCTGGCTCCTTACTCTATTTGCTATTTCTGTCCTCACTCTGTGTATCCCAGCTCTCAAGGAGCACCTCTCCCTTGTCTTTGCTATAAACATGCTGCAGGGAGCCTACTAACCATGCCACCCCTGAGTCCTCCAGAGACTGGTCCACAGCTACTACCTCAGAATCTCTGGGCACGGGCAACAGATACCCACGCAGGCAACCAGCACTCTAGGGGCTGTTTATGTCAGGTAGTATCGGCAAACACTGCTCTGCAGTCTCACACAGCACTGGCATTACACCAAGGAGAGGAAGAAGCATTTCTCTCTCATGTGGAATGAACTAAAAATGGCTTAGACTTTCCTACTTAAAGATCCAGAAAGGAAAGCAATTTGGCATTATGCATCAAAAACCTTATCCAGTAATGCCCCTTCCAGGATCCTCATGGAAAGAATAAGAAATGAAGATAAAGATCTATGTCTAGACGTTCATCCTGCAGTTGTTTATGGTTAAGTATAAAAACGGTTAAATGAAGTGTGGTTCTTCCCTGTAATGATTCTATATAGCCATGCAGAAAAGGACGGGGAATTTTTAAGTGCATGGTTATGCTTATAGCTACATATCAGGGAAATAATCAGGAATCAAAACTGTATCATTAACATGATCTTTTTATACTTAAAAAAAAGGCAGAGAAAAAAAGGATCATAGAATATAGGGGAAGAGAAAGGGTAGCAAAAGGAGAGGTCCTAAAGAGACAGATACCTGAGAGAGTTAATTGACGTAAGTCAGCCCTCAGCCCTTGGCACTCATATCGCATCAGTACCAGTAATAAAGAAAAACTGAGCAGACAATTTGGTTGACGATGTGGGAGGCAGAATATCACACAGCTGCTTTACCCACAGCTGTATGGCTTTGCAGTGTTGACAGTGTGACAAAAAAAGAGGAAGACAAATAGGAAATAAAACCTTGTCTTGGGCTGGGAAAGAAGCAGATGGGATGTGACCCACACAAGGAGCCTTGGTTTGATTGGTAGAAGTTACTGATCCGACTTGAATTTCAGACCTATAATTTCTATCTGTTAATGAAGTTTCCATTATTTGGAGTTTTTCTTCCCCCAGGGCTTCTAAGTGGTTTTTTAAACCAATATTTATTTCTATATGTTCTGTTTTATGCTTTGAAAAATCTCCATAAACAAAATCACTATAATATACATTTTCCTTTGAACCCCTACCCCCCAACACACATACAACCCATTCGCTTCTCACCACCTCCAAGGGGTAAGTAAATTCTTTGTATTGTTGAAAATCAAAATCGAAGCTGGTGTACACAGAAAAAGTGAAGTGGTGGATTAAGTCATTATTTAGTGAACTTCAGCTGGATACACAATCTGCCTAACTATACCACATTTTTTTTCCTCAATAGCTGTCCTTTTTTTTCTTTTTTTATGGCCAAAAATATATGAATGACGGCCCCTCTGTCCCTTTCCCTTTGGCCAGAATCATCTTGTTACCGCTACTTAGGTCAGATGTCAAGTAATTAAGAGAATGATATTAACACATCAATTCTGAGAATTTTCGGTTTTATGAAAGCATCTATTTTAGAACTCTTGCAGGTGGCTGCAGCTCACAAAGCCTGTCAGATGTACTGGACACTAAAAGGTTCAAGGGCTGCTTGTGTTTTTCAAATGCTATCCAAGGAATCTTTTCACAAATCCCCGCTATTGTTCGACATAATTTTTGTGGCTCTTAGGGACTTAAATGCAACTGAACAATTTTAAAGAAACCAAAATATGACAAAGGAAATAATAGCCCTTTATTATAAAGCATTCTCTTCTTTTTCTTGCCCTCCCTCCTCCACTTTTTGAGCCACTGCCCTAGGCTGGCTGATGCAACTTGTGTCTGAGAATGCTTGAAATTTTAGGGTTTCTACTGCACTGGTCTTACAGAATATCTGAAGCATTGTGTACATATTAGATTACCATAAATTAGCAGGCTTTTACTTTATTTTTATTTAGAACATGATGGCATTGAAAAGCAATATATGGCTTTTGGGACAGGCTCATTTGATTGGTTTAATACCAACTTGATAGTAATTATAACCTCCACAGCATGAGATACTTGGCAAATGAGCAGCACGCTATGCTTGGCCAAGAAGGAAAACTACTTTAAATAATTTCATTCTTTGAAGTTATTTGTGAATTTCCAAAAGCAAATAGAAAAACATCTATTTCAACCATATTTTGTCATTTTTCTCTTCTTAATATCCCAAAGCCTTCTCATTACCTTAAAAAAATATTTTTCAGGATTCCTACTCTATTTTCTTGTTCACCCTGTATGTAATAAAATTGATGGGATAGTTGATATTTATTAAATAATTACTATATGCAGGGCATGGAACTAAGCACTTCATACATATTAATTTATTTAAAGCTCACAATAGTACTATGAGGTCAGTACTGCTATTATTTCCATTTTCCAGATGAGGACATTTGCCCAATGTTCATGGCTAATGAGTGGCAAAACCAGGTTCAGGACCCAAGGTTTTAACTCCTGACACCATGCTCTTAACTACTATAATGAATCTTAAATATATATTTTCTACCCTGGGAGATATTGATCTATTTCTATCCCTACACAAATAGCAAGTCATCTGCATAAAAACATAAAGGAGAATTTCCTGCCAACATTCATTAGATTTAACCATGGTTTGATTTATAAGATTTGCTACAATAGACACACACAAAGCCATTTATATATTTAATTTTACTGTAGCCTTAATAGCATAACATTTCTGTGCTTGGTGTAAAGTGATTTTTATTAGTTTATTCATTTGGCTCTTTAGAATTCCTTAACTTGACTTGCCTCTAAACTTTCACTCATTTCATAGTAGAAAAAGCCAATGAACACTCATTAATATCAATAAATAAAACCTAAGTATAGCAGGTTTTTGAGATCTTCAGGGGTTAAAAAGGCAATTCCTCCAGCTACTAATGCTTATCTAAAAAGTTTGTTCCAAAAAGAACAATTCAAAGGATCAACCAATCCAGAAGCTGGTTCTTTGAAAAGATAAATAAAATTGACAAGCCTTTAAGCAGACTCATCAAGACAAAAAGGGAGAGGACCCAAATTAATAATATCAGAAACAAAAGAGGAGAAATAACAACTGATACCACAGAAATACAAAGGATTGTCAGAAACTACTATGAACAATTATATGCCAAGAAATTTGAAAATCTTGATGAAATGGACAAATTTTTAGAACAGTATAATCTTCCAACACTGAAGGAGGAAGAAACAGAAAGCTTGAACAGATCGATAACAGCTGGGGAAATTGAAGCAGTAATCAAGAAACTTCTGGCACACAAAAGCCCAGGGCCGGATGGTTTCACAGGAGAATTTTACAAAACATTTAAGGAAGAGCTAACCCCTGTCCTTCTCAGACTATTCCAAAACATCCAAGAGGAGGGAAGACTCCCAGACTCTTTTTATGAGGCCAGCATCACCATGATCCCAAAACCAGATAAAGACCCTACAAAGAAAGAAAACTACAGGCCAATTTCGCTGATGAACACAGATGCTAAAATCCTCAACAAAATATTGTCAAACCGCATCTGCAATACATTAAAAAGATTATCCACCACGATCAAGTGGGATTCATCCCAGGGATGCAGGGATGGTCCAAATATACGCAAGTCAATAAACGTAATACATCACATAAAAAAAAGAAAAGACAAAAACCACATGATCATCTCGATAGCCGCAGAAAAAGCATTTGAAAAGGTACAGCACCCATTTATGATCAAAACACTCAGCAAAATGGGAATAAATGGGGCATTCCTCAACGTAATAAAGGCCATATATGAAAAACCTACAGCCAACATCATACTCAAGAGGCAAAAACTAAAAGCTTTCCCACTAAGATTGGGAACACAACAAGGATGTCCACTTTCACCACTTCTTTTCAACATCGTATTGGAAGTCCTAGCCACAGCGGTCAAACAAGAACAAGAAATAAAAGGCATCCAAATAGGAAAGGAAGAAGTAAAGCTATCATTGTTTGCAGATGACATGATAGTGTACATAGAGAACCCTGTAGACTCTACCAAAAAACTCCTCAACCTAATAAGTGAACTTGGCAAAACAGCAGGATACAAAGTCAACATTCAGAAATCAAAGGCATTTTTGTACACCAGCAATGAAATAGAAGGAGAAGAAATCAGAAAAAAAATACCATTCAATATAGCAAGAAAAAAAATAAAGTACCTAGGAATAAATTTAACCAAAGAGTCAAAAGACCTGTATGCAGAAAACTATACAACACTGAAGAAAGAAATTAAGGAAAAGACAAATAAATGGAAGCATATACCATGCTCATGGATTGGAAGAATTAGTATCATCAAAATGTCCATACTACCCAAAGCAATTTATAGATTCAACGCAATCCCTATTAAGAGACCAATGACATATTTCACAGAAATAGAACAGACATTTCAAAAACTTATATGGAACCATAAACGACTCCAAATAGCCACAGCAATTTTGAGAAAGAAAAACAAAGTAGGAGGGATCACAATACCGGACATCAAACTATACTACAAAGCCACTATACTCAAAACAATCTGTACTGGCACAAGAACAGACCCATAGACCAGTGGAACAGAATAGAAAGCCCAGAAATAAGCCCAGGTCTATATGGTCATCTAATATTTGACAATGGGGATAGAAGCATAAAATGGAGCAATAATAGCCTCTTCAACAAATGGTGTTGGGAGAGCTGGACAGCTACATGCAAAAAATTGAAATTGGAGCATCAGCTGACACCATACACAAAAATAAACTCAAGATGGATAAAAGACTTAAATGTGAGTCACAACACCATAAAAGTCCTAGAGGAGAACATTGGCAAGAAACTCTCAGATATCCCACGCAGCAATTTTTTTCACCGATATGTCTCCTAAAGCAAGGGACATAAAGGAAAGAATAAATAAGTGGGACCTCATCAAAATAAGAAGCTTCTGCACGGGTAAAGAAAACATCAGCAAAATGAAAAGGGAGCCAACCCTATGGGAAAATATATTCGCTAATGATACATCAGATAGAGGTTTGATCTCCAAGATACATAAAGAACTCACTCGACTCCACTCCAAGATGACAAACGATCCAATCAAAAAATGGGCAAAGGACCTGGGCAGCTGCTTTTCCAAGGAGGAGATACAGAGGGCCCAGAGACATTTGAAAGGATGCTCAGTGTCACTAGCCATCAGAGAAATGCAGATCAAAACCACCATGAGGTACCACCTCACACCGGTCAGAATGGCTATCATAAACAGATCAACAAACAACAGGTGCTGGCAGGGCTGTCGAGAAAAGGGAACCCTAGTACACTGTTGGTGGGAATGCAGACTGGTGCAGCCATTGGGGAAAGTAGTGTGGAATTTCCTCAAAAAGCTGAAAATGGAACTGCCTTTTGATCCAGTGATTCCCCTGCTGGGACTATACCCTAAGAATCCCAAAACACCAATTCAAAAGAACCTATGCACCCCAATGTTTGTAGCAGCACAATTTACAATAGCCAAGTGTTGGAAGCAGCGTAAATGCCCATCACTAGATGATTGGATCAAAAAATTATGGTACATATACCCAATGGAATACTACACAGCAGAAAGAAAAAAAGAACTACTAAACTTCGCAACAGCATGGATGGAACTGGAGATCATTATGGTAAGTGAAATAAGCCAGGGGGCGAAAGACAAATACCATATGATCTCACCTATAAGTGGAACCTAACCAGCCATACAAAGATGCAAGGAAAATAAGACCAGCAACACTGAAAGGAAAAGAAATCAACAGAGACAAGAGGGAAGGGGGGGGCGGGGAAAAGGAAGGGAAGGGGAAAGTCAAGGAACATATAGCAAGGACTCATGGACAAAACCAAAGGGGAAGAGCTGAGGGAGGGACGGAGGGAGGGAGGGGGCAAGGGAAGGTGGTGGGGGGTAGGCAGAGACAAATGTATTTGAAAAAATAATTAATTTTTTAAAAAAAGTTCCACGTAGAGTGGGTCTAGAAAACCAAAACACAATGATTTTCTTTCAATATTGCCTACTACCACCAGTGGTCATTATTTGAGAAGAAAAAGGTTATCAAGAGAGAGAAAAATGGGGACTCTCTCCAGTTCTAGCAACTAGAATGCCACAGGACAGCCAGGTACTGAGTGTATCCCAAACTAGTAATGGGAAGGCTTGGAGGCGGGTGGAGATGAGGGCTGGGGCTGAAACTCAGTTTGAAAATGAAAAAATGGAGTTAGGACCAGTCAGATAAGCTCCGCGGCAGCACAAGAAGGCAATACAAAACAGGGATTAATGCAACACAGAGAGTTTGTGGACAAGCCCAAGAATAAAGGCTGCAGGGGGTTGACAGTGGGTCTTGGTCAGGAAATAAACATGAGAAAGCTATGACTCTCCATCAAGCCGTGCAAACCACAGTGCCCGCTGAAGGGCCTTTTCAGGAGGTACCATGGTCTCTCTCTCTCTGGCGTCCCCTTCTAATTGTGAAGCTCAAAATGCTATTCCTGGTGGATGGCCCAGCTCCTGTTTTTTAAAAAGAAAGAAATGTTTGGGAATGTGAAAGAGCTTTTGGCGGGGGCGGGGGTGGGGGGGCAGTGGGAACAGCTGTAATAGACCAACAATTTTTAAAAATGTGCTATGAAAAAATAAACAAATAAATAAGCTTAAATAGAGTAAACTGAACTTCTGCCAATCTATTTTTTCAATGAGAAGAATCATTAGAAAAGGATAATAAAAGTGGAGAGCTTGGAGAGCTTCATATTTATAAATTTCTGTGTCAAGAGTTTGCAAGGACCCTAAAACTGATCCTTCTTCAGCTCTGGGAAACATCTGCTCAGCCACAATGGAAACCACAGCTGGGTCAAGCCCTGGCTGTGCACGTGCAAGAAAGAGACAGAGGTAGCTTCCAAATAAATTGAGAGCACCCTCATTCAGCACGTTATGACCCCGAGGCAAAGCCAAATCCAATAACTATGACAAGTAGGACTCAGGAGTGAGGCTAGGGGTGGGACATACTGTCTGAAGCTTTCTTTGCAGTCCTGGAACAAAGACAAGTGCCGTGGAGGTACCAATTCAACCTCTGACAGAGCTCCTTCATATCTCCAGGCTATTCTATTTCCTTCTTTTGTTGACCATAAATGTGATCATTATTAATTAGCCAATAACACAGATTATCCTTCCATCTAGACCTCTTTTTCATTCTCACCATAGCACATCAGAAAAATAGTCTAAAGTTTATTATTTTATTAAAGTTTATTTCCCATAGACACCAACAGAATTCCTAATACTGCTGATATTTGACCAAAATCACTATAATCACTTCCCGTGGATATTAGAATTAATGGTCTCTATTCTTCTGAGAGGTAAGAGGGCATCATAATAAGCATAAATACCATTGCATAAAATATTGATTATATGGTTAAGTTTATAGGCCAGGTTCACAGTTTTATATTATTTGGTCCTACAGAAATTCATAAATTATAGACAAAATGTCACCCACTGAACTTGGATTATGGCTGGATAGAGCACAGTTTCAGAACTGTCAGCGCACAATCCTACCAATAATGCCTTTTATCTTGAAGAAGCCATTAGTAAAGCGGCAGCATGGATGTTTATATCTAATCTCAATGGCATAATATACCATTTAGAGTAAGACTAAAATGAATATAAACATTTATATTCAGTGTGACACATTTAAATATTAGGCTTTTAGAAATGAACCAGTCTCCTTAGAGGACTTGTAATTTAACTCCCTCAATTAAGTTAAGAAAACAGAACCTTGGAAAAAAGTAGGTGGCTTGCCCAAGGTTACACAACTACTTAGAAAGAAAGCTAGGACTGGGTAGAGATCAGGTTTCCTCTCACATTAAGTTCAAAGTCTTGGTTTCACCATATAAAACATAGAAGAGCTGCCCTAGATAATCCTGGGGAGGTCCCTCCCCCGCCCCCGTGCCCCGGTGCCCACGCCCCCGCTCCCGCCCCCCCCCCCACCCCGCCCCGCCCCGCCCCGCCCGGCCAGCGGCCACCGCTCTCAGATGCTCTCGTTTTCCGAGGCCTGCGCGAGCCCGCACACCCGCATCAGGTGCTGCCCCGCCTGCCGTTCCGCTCTGAGGGAGGGAGGCACAGCTTTGCCATCAGGGCTTTTTTCCCCCCTAAAATTATATAGGTTTCAGGTATACAATACCACAATACATCATCTCTGTATTATATTGTGTGTAACCACCCCAAGTCAAATCTCTTACCATTTATTCCCTTTTACCTTCTTCTACCTTCCCCCATCCCCTTTCCGTCTGGCAAGCACCATGCTGTTGCTTGTATCCATGAGTCTTCCTTTGTTATCTTTGCTTAATTCCTTCACTCTTCTCACCCAGCCCCAAACCCTCTCTCCTCTGACAGCTGTCAGTCTGTTCTCTGTATCTTCGAGTCTGTTTCTACTTTGTTAGGTTTTTTTTTTTTTTAATTAGGTCCCACCTAGAAGTGAAATTACATGGTACTTGCCTTTCTCTGACTGTCATTCACATTCCTCTTCAGATCCCTCACCCTGCTCATTTTTGGCATTGGGTCAAGATTTCTGAGTCTCTACCCTATTCATTCTGTCAAGCTCCCCCTCTTGTTCAATTTTTTTCTCTTGGTCAGACAGGCTTGCCCTTTTGGCTGGGGTCTGTGTTCCTTTTCTTCTGAGCCCCGCTCACAGTGCCCTGCCATGCCAGCCTGTCCCCCCACGACCAGTCCTCATGTGCCTTCCAGCACAACTGGGGGCACTGGGGTAAGAGGTGGCTACATAATTTGCAGGTCCCAGTGCAAAATGACAATGCCTGCTACTTGCTCATAATTTGTGGAATCTAGTTCAAAGTGAAAGTGTGGGTCAAGATACTAATACACCTTTTTCTTTATGATCTCTTTCTCTCGACTTGTTATGGTGTTTTTTAAAAAATATTTTTACTATACATTTTCATATCATGCAATTCCACGTTTAAATTCAAATATAACTTGTCAGTGGAATCAATGAATGATACAATTTGTATCTCCTGGTTCATTCATGCACATGTATTTTGTTCTTATGAGAACAGTGGAAATCCTGCGTAAAACTACCTCAGTTCTTTTTATTGTGCTTCCTGCTTGATACACATCTGTTCTCTCAACACCGTGTAACTTCCACTTGCTGATGAATAAGGAAGGACTTCAAGGGAAAGGAATTGTGTGTTACTCTTTCTCTTTCCTTCAATGTCATCGTATTCAGCATAAGTGATTGGCTAACACAGGGAAGTAGCATGGATAAGAAAGAATGTGATAGTGTTCCTTGGTGTTTCTTAGAACACCATTTCCTTCTTTCTGTGTTGGCAGCAAGTTCTGGTGTCAGCACCTCCACTTGCTCAGTTATTGATGTCACTCTCTTACCTTATACTCTCTTTTGAGTCTCACAGAACTGCTAAGCATCATGGGTCCATGGGAATTCTGTGCTCATGGAACTTCATGAATGGCATGTGTGAGCAGAGCATCAAGGAACATTAGATGTGCATATTGTGATATCTCTGCTCGTCCACATGACCCACTGTCCCACTGGACTTCATGTTCAAAACACAACACAAGCTCAAAGATGAAACTCTTAAGAATTTCAAAGTGGAAACAGCAGAGCATTAAACTAAACAGGGGACCCTTCAAAGTTGGGGATCTTAAGCAACTGCACAGGTAGGACATTCACAAAGCTGGCCCTACCTGGGGTACATGCTATTGTGCAACTAGAAAATTACCCAGGTGTATCCTGAAAATTATCGAGGTGTATCCTGTAGTGTAGAGACCTACACTACAGTAACTAAAAGGGGAATAGACATAGACCCCCACAGTATAGGGATAACAAGAATCCTACCCACACAATGGGATGGTATTCCTGGGGGTACCCCTGAGCTTCAGTGCTGGGCTGGGTCCACTGGTACAACCAGTGCTCCAGGACACTTGCTCAATGCCCTCTCAGAAACCCTTTCCTGGTATATGAGCACAGCGCAGCCTAGACCATGTACAAGCCTAGAAATGATTCCGATATGACTCAGACAGCCAGCAGACCAAGAGCCCCTCTCTTTATCTTCCTCCTCCTTTTCTGCTTTCTTATTTTCTGCAGTAAATCCATATTCTGCTATTCCATTCTACATTAATAGAATAGAGCTCACTGGCTTACAGGAAAGGCTTTCACACTAGAAACAGAAAGTCCTGTTTACCTTTTTTAGTTGGGGAATGGGAGGGGCAGACAGTGGGAAATACTTCCATTCCTCCTCATGAGTTTATACACCAAAGGCTGAGCAGGAGCTACTTTCTAGTGTCTTTTTACAAAATGTCAAATAATGAAATACAAATCAAGTTTTTAGCAGGTTACCTCATCCATAAGTGTCTGCTGGATCACCCAGCTACATGTAAGATCAGCATTAAGAAGGAGTATCTCATGAGGGGGAAGAGGGCCACCAAAATCAAGAGAGGATATGAGACAGAGCTGAAGGTGAAGGAGGGAACGTATACTTTGCTGTCATTTTCTCAATCACCTCGTATGTAGGGAGGTGTTCTTGTCCTTACTTAACAGACACAGGAATTGTGACTTACCAAAGTAAAAATGACACTGATTCTCTGGAACAAATTTTATGATTGTAAACCCATTCTTATATAAATCAAACCCAGTTCTCATTACTAAGTACCAGAATTTACATATAAATTTTTTTTCATTTTCTATATCTATATATCAATATACAGTATTATCTATAGGGGAAAGTGATAGATATTATTCACCTATATACCTATATATGCAGATGATCTATATCTATGTTTCTATAAGAGAAAATGTTCTTACAGTCCTATGAACAACTTTGACAGCTCAGGGGGCTTCTTTGATTGGCTAAGAAATCTTATGTAACCTGATTGAAGTTGCCAATTTCAGTCAGAGTTTCCCTCTGTGAGACAGGCAGCCATGTAAACTGAGCTAGTGTGACTGATCGCTAACAGTTCCAGAAACCTGATACAGAGAGTGTTTTTTAATAAAAATGTATACAGGATTGGAATGTTGATAAGACATTTACAAATGTATATAGAAATATGATAATTTATACTATTTTGAGATAAGATTCCTGGTTGGCATTAGTGATATGTCATATGATTGCATTAATTACAAAGAAGAAACTCAAAATGGCATAATTGTGCCTGATGTTCAAGTAATAGAAATGGAATTTAAAGTGCAGAAAATGGAAAATGTTACTGAGGTGAAAAGGTTTTAAACACATGAATGTAAAACCAAACCATTAGCACATGTAACCCTTTAAGGGTAGTGTGAAGTACACAGCAGAGCTCCTATAAACCCCCATTGACCCAGACAAGAATAAGACAGAAATGGTAGGTGAGCGTCAGCCTACAGTGCGTTATGTCTGAAGGTGCCAAAGAGGATGGTCACACATTGAAATAATCTCATACTGTTAGGTCATAAATAAATATGCCAGCAGCTTTGGTCTGAGAGGCAGCCTCGCAGAGCGGCAATTGGCTGTCTTAGTATGAGTTGCAGCATCATAGAGTGGTCTGGGGCATGGACACTGCACACCGAACTGCCCGAGTTCAAATCTTGGCTCAGCTGCCAGATAGCTGTGTGTGTGTCCTTGGACAAATCACTGCTTCTCTGGATCTCTAGTAAACTTTGTAAAATGCCAGTGTCATTCATTGGACTGTTCATCAGCCAGTGGTAAGAAGGAATAAGTTAATATTTGTAGAACTTTTGAGACAGTGCCTGGCATGTAACAAATTATACGTACGTGTTTTTTAAGTAAAAAAAAAATTTAGTTGATTATAAGATGTATACATGGTGTTCTTTTGTAGTCAATATGAGCTCTGGACACTCATCCTCTGAGATGTCTCTTTAGCTATAGAGCAGAAGAATGAAACTCATTCAATCACAGTGATCTCAGTAGAGGTGAGAGTTCTGTCCTAGCGAGCCACACCCTTGGCTTGGGCAATTTTCTCTCACTCAAAGCCTCCCTGGGGAGGTGGGCCCAGGTGGCCGTATTTCCAGCTCTGACCACAGGTGGTTAGGCCAGAAAATAATGGGCCAGCCAAGGAAAGTGAGGCAGCAGGGGCCCCGACTAAGTCTGAACAAAAAGAGTATTTCTCTAAGAAAACTGAAGTGGGAAAACTGAAGCACTGACGGTGCTAACTTTCTGGAGCTGAAGGGCAAGGTCATGTAGAATCTGAGAACGAGTGAGCTTCATTACAAGACAGTCGCGTTCCAGCCTTGGGAATGCGAGGGCCGGTCCGTGAGATCCCCCCATGTCCTTTACAATAAATCCCCTTTCCTCTGAAGCAAGTTGGAACGCATTATTGCACCTGGCAACCCTGAGACAGTGCTAGAACTCAGGCTGGAAAATAATCATCAGACACTTTCTGTTGTCCCCACCACTGGGCCAGATGCTGACTGCCAGGACTAGAAAACTGGCTGTGTATTGAGGTGCTCAGGGTGGCAGGCAGTGCCAGGCACTTCAGTGTCATCTCACATAAGCATCCCAGTGATCGTATTACATCAGTCTTAATATCCCATGTTCATGGGTAAAGACACTGAGGTTCAAAGAAATTAACTGGTTTTTCCTGGGGAATGGCAGTTAGAATTTCACTTCAAATCTGTCCAATTCTAAGTCTTAATCTCCTTCCAAAATGTTTTTAAGTGTGTTAAAGATAGGCACATGAAAACATGCGCCCTGTAGCTCTAATTCTTTATACCATCCCCAATGAATTCAGTGAATGTCATGAGCAGCATTATAACAACAGAGCCAAAGAGGGTCGGCCTCTGCCCTCTTCCATTCGAACTAGCGCACTAAAGCCAATAAATGTAAGGTCTTAGTCTTCAATGCAGGAAGTGTATTTTAGGGATAAGTTCAGAACTGGGTTGAACTTGAGGGAGGAAGCTGAGGAATTTCCCTTCTACAACGATCAAAGTAAGAGGAAACTGTCGGTTCATCTGGGCTCAATCTGGCAACTTCCCTATGTCAGGAGAGCCCACGGGAGTCTCCATGTGGAAGTCATCTCTCCCTCCTCTCCATTTCTGTGGCACTTGGTTAGTAACATGTTTTTGCATCTCATAGCAGATATGCGTATTAGATGCATTCTGGAAACTCTTTTGCTGAATTGTGCAAGCCAAAGCAGCATTCTGAAATACCATTTTCAACAGATGTCTGTGTAAACAGTTTGTTGAGAAATCTCACTTCTTTGGCATATAAACATTAAATAATTTTATTTTATAAGAACTGACACCAACTACACTATGTTCATCATCCCCTTTTACCCTGGGGTAGTATTTTCCTTATTGACTACTTGATCGGATTGCATACATTTTAGCAATTTTTAGTTATTAATAATGAAACAATGTTCTTCCCATCCTGTCTTTAAAAACTTTAACCCCAAATTTGGTTTAAAATCATCTCCTTTCCTTTCCTAAGCCAGGATAGAATTGTATGGGGTTGGGGGGAGGGACAGATTCTCAGCTCCCACCTTTCTGCTTCCTTTAGATGCTACTGGGGCCCTTTTGCCTTTGACTTTGGGTAAGGAAGGAAGTAGTTCTTCTTCTCCTATTCCTATACAAAGACAAAAATCTCCAAACATCTCTCTGCGGATGGTGTGGCTCATCCTCTGTAAGTCCTGCTGGGAGGCGTCGTGTCCCACAGAGGAGCAGTCCTCCATCCTTAGAATGAACAAAAGGAAAATCCCACTGGACATCTGGTTAAAATGAATCAGTCACCAACATACTTGATATATAGTCATGTTAATGGTTATGTCAAACAATATGTTTATTTGTACAATTTTAACCTCTCTAAGAAATTTTTATAAAATCTCATTTTTATCAGATAATTTTTTTTTGCTTGGGGCAATTATCTGTGGTGAGCCAGCCCACTGGGGATATTGCTGGAAAGGGAAAAGAGAGGGGAAGCAGTAAATTAAGTATCTATTATTTCTTGATGGTAGACAGATAGCTGGTCATTCTGCCATGTTATCCCTTGACTAACGCTAGTGTGCACACACACCAACACGCTCACACATTCACGTCCTAATGCAGGAGGAAAAGTAAGCTATTTGTCCTGCATTACTTCTTGTCATCATTTCTTTTATACAAAACACGTGACACATGAGTCTCCATACCAATCATCAAGGAAGAACCAGGGGAACAAATCTGACTGAGAAAGAAAAAAAAAGTGGCATTTCTTATAGGAAATACTTTGTTTCTTTTTTTCAAGAAAAATACAGGTTATTTTTAAATGTTATATATGTTATTTGTTTTGACTTTTAAATTCAAAAATATTATATAATACTATTACAGCAGTATAATAATCCATAAGGTTTTTTACATTTTAAATATTATATCTCCAAACAGTTAAATCTAATAATTGAATTTATTGATTAGGAGGAATTGGTGGAGTATGGAATAAATTTTAGACAATAGAGGGTCCGGCAGCAGTAACACATGATTGAGTGAGGTTGGCTGGTTACATGAATGAAGGGTGGTTGGTTGGTTACATGAGGTGAGAGTTCTATCCTGGCAAGCCACACCCTTGGCTTAGGCAATTTTCTCTCGCTCAAAGCCTCGCTGGGGTACATGAATGTTTTGCATGAGATGGACAGCAATTGGAATATTTCACCTAAAATGTCACATGGTGTGCCTGAGTGGGATATTGTTGTGTTACAGAATTACATGTTTATGATTTTGTAATAAAAGATTTTGTAATAAAAAGGGGGCGTTATTTGTGCCAGACCCTGTATTGTCCAAAATTTATTCCATACTCCACCAAATCCTCTTTAACAAAAAAGAGTATATTTTTCCTTCAAGACTGTTCAGGCTGCTATGATAAAAATCCCATAGACTGGGTGGTTTATCACCAAGAAACATTTATTTATTATGGTTCTGAAGGCTGGAAGTCCAAGATCATGGTGCTGGCAGATATGGTGTCTGAAGAAGGCCCACTTCCTAATTCACAGACAGTACTTTCTCACTGTATTTTCACATAGTAGAAGGGGAATGAGAACCTAGGTTTTCTATCATAAGAACGCCAGTCCCACTCATGAGGCTCCACCCTCATAATCACTTCCCAAAGACCCCACCTCTTACTACCACTTTGGGTATTAGGGTTTCAACAAGTGGATTTTGGGTGGACACAAACATTCAGACCATTGCAACTCTGGTTCCTCTCCTCTTCCTTTCATTTTTTTTTTCTTTTCTTTAAAAATTATTCATTTGTTTCTTTCTTTTAATGTGGGGTGGCAAGGCCCAGCAGGGCCAAGGAAGTAGTCTCAGGGCCTAGGAGGCTGGGGAGGATTTGGGGGCCTGTAGGACCAGAGCTGAGGGGGTGAGGCGGGAGATTGCTGACTTACAAGGCAAATAAGCAGATAAACGTGTGCACGGATAATAGGAGCACGTTTTTTCACAGTTGAAGGGGTTATAAATATGGAACGAATAAGACTAAAATGAGCCCTGTAGTGTTGGACTGGAATAAAAATTGATCTGAACTCATGCCTTTTAACAATATAGATATAGAAATAGATACAGATATGTATATATACACATGAATAAACATAACACATTTCTTAGCTCTGTCCACTGAGGGACTAAGACACAATGAGCGTACCTAGTGCCCCGGTCTTGGTTTCTAAATCCCATTCTCCATTCACAGGAATCAGGGCTCTTTGGAGAACTGATGGAAGCAGGCAAAGTACAAAATGAGACTGGAACATCTTTTTGTTTCAAAAAGCCAGGAAATCTCAAAAACTTAAGGGGATCTGTCAAAAGTCACACAGGAACCAGCTTGAAGGCGCTCCCACTAGCCAAATATGGGACAATTTGTGCATCAAAAGAAATATTGCTAGAATGAATTATGACCAACTGAGTGAAATGGAAATCCATGGATATGGATTTTACTGATAGGAATGAATGAATAAATGAATGAATGAATGAATGAATGAATAAAGCACTTCCTTTCCGTAGAAAGTCAACTAAAAAATGTAGAAGCCATGATAAAATTAGAAAAATCAGTATTTGGCAGCTATTATAATAATGTTTTATTCAGGCAAGAATCATCCAATGGTAATAAGCTGAGAGTTTGTTGAGGAATAAAATTTAACATGATTCCAAGGCAGTATCCCAAAAGACACTTATTAATTACAAAGGAAAAATAACTTTACGATGGAGAAATCCAGCAAATACCACCTTAACCAAATGATCAGAGTTAACAATACCAGTGATAGGACATATTGATATCATGTCCCCCCTACCATGATATACCAAGAGGAACACAATGTCACTTTGGTGATATTTCTGCCAAAATGCATAACTTGAATCTAAACATAAAGATTAGACAAACTCACATTAAGGGACATTGTACAAAATCACTGTCCAGCCCATTTCAAAAATGTCGGTCACAAAAGATAGGAGAAAACTGAGGAAGAGTTCCTGAATTATAAGATTAAAGATACATATATATCTTTAGGTGTGACAACTAAATGCAACCCGCTTTCCTGGATTGGATAATGGACTAACACAAAGGAATTTTTTTCCTGCTACAAATGCCATTATTGGGACAATTGGTGAAATTTAAATGAGATTCTAGGATTACCTAGTAATTATCACATCAATTCAAATTCCCTGATTTGATGGTTGGTCTGTGACTAGGTAAGAGTGTGTTTTGTCTTTTTGGAACTACAAGAATTTAGGAAATATTTAGGAGTTTTCAGCTTTCAATTGATTCGGATAAGAAAGAGAAAGGAGGAGGAAGAGGAGGAGAAGTTTAAAATTATTTCAAAATGAAAAGTTTAGCATGACAAAAGAAATCACTACCATGTTTTACTTTCATTCTTTGAGGACAGAAACTTGATGTGCCTGCTTTCGCTGGTCTTAACCCATGTCCAGGCACATAAGAGAAAACCAGCAAATATTTGTTTGAATAATTGGTGATTTGATTTCTTATCTCCTTACTAAATTGTAAGCTACTAGAGGGCCTGGTCTTGTTTCTCTGGATTCCCTCAAGACCCAGTACAGTGTCTTGTGCATAAATGACACCATTGCTTATCTGTAGAATGGAATGGAATTATGTGGCCACTCAAATGTTAGGATAATGATTAGATTCTGACAAAGATCCCCTTTATGGGCCTATGAAAACAACCATAGTACTTGAAACTGAAATTCCCCTCCTGCGCCTTTGAAAGCCAGGGTCCAGGTTAAGCAGCCCTTTGTGAAGCTGCATTCTCTTGGAACAGCATCTCACTCTCCACTGAGTCACCTTTGGCAGGCAGCCTTCCTCTTGGTCTGCAGTCATTAACCTAATGAAGTGCAGCTGGGGTTTCAAACAATGAACTTGCACTCAAGTGGCAGCCGCCCTTAAAAGAACAGTACCCTCACGCACTAGAACAGCCCTCCCAGGCCAGAAATTGGCCCAGTGGTTTCACGTCTGGATGGGATGTGGACCCACAGGGAGCCAGAAAATGGCAGCTGCAAAGCGTGCTATTGAGAGAGAAAATTTCAGTTTACAGTTAAGTGGAAACCCTGCCCAGAGTGAGAAACAAGACTTGCCACGTATTTCAAAAACTACTGCTGTGTTGTTTTTTTTCGTTTTTTGTTTTGAAAAACTATATCTGCAAAGGAATCTGACACAGATTTCACCTTTGGACAGCTGTCCTGATTAGATGCAGGGTGAGCTGGAAGACAGTCTCAGTGCTGGGAATACAGAGCGGTTCCCAGCATGCAACAGGATCGCCACACAGAAACCTCCAGGTGATGAGCATTTTCCAACTCTTTTTCCCTGATGAAAATTTTTTTTTCTGTGTACACAATTCAACATTTCCTCAGGAGATGGGGAAGTCATGGCTGGTAATAATCCACATCACTGAGTGCTTACTCCCTGACAAACATCCTTCTCAGAGTTTGACATGATTATCTCGTTTAATCATCCCAATTGCCCTGTGGGGTAGGTACCATTTACCCAGCTAACAGAGAAGGCACCTGAGAAACTGACCAAAGCGCAGTGCCAGTAAATGGTGGACCCACAATTCAAACCCAGACACTCTGACTGCAAAGCCAACTCTTTAAGTCAGATCTTCCAAAGTGGGGTAGTTTCCCAAGGACACCTTGTATTAGCACTTAAATACAGAGATGATAGTGTCTCATGTATATTGAAACATGTTTTAATCACATACACATGGTGCTGTGAACATTGATTATAACCAAACATGAATGACTATACACAGTCAGAGAGTAATACAGGAACATCAGGAACACTTTTTTTGGTTGTTAGGGGCAGTGGCAGGAATCTGAAACCAGGGTTAGAAGTTTGTAGAATGTGACAAAGTAGAAGTCATCCTGGTTTGAAGGCTTAGAAAAATTTCCTAGGTAGCTCAGCTGGGACCACTTCCTCTGTCTGAAGTGCTCGCTCAAATGCTGCCTCTCTGCACCCGGAGAGTAAGAGCCAGTGGCCGCCCCCTGGCCGTGCAGGGACTGCAGAGACGCCCGCCTCTGAGAGTAAAGCATGTAATGAAAGAGCCTCACTGCACTTAGAAATGTGGACTGAACACAGACAAAAATGCGGCTTGTGGGTGAAGGTGCATTAGCAGGTACAGTGAGGACGGGCAGGGAGAGTGATGCTCAGCCGAAGAGGAGAGGAGAACAAATCAGAGATAAGAAACAGCAAATGACATTTTCAACCGTTGTGAAGAGTTACAGAATGAGTCCGGGAGGAGAGCGATCCATGATTCCTGGGCAGTAGCACCACTCTGTCAGTCATTAAATACACAAGGGAAGAACGCAAAACATACACATTTTTATGAATCAAGCAATAATTAGCTTTTATGAGGAATCTTTTCAAAACCAGACTATGGGAGAAAACTGTTTAGAAAAGGCCAATTACACAAATGAAAAGTGAAGATGGGATAGTGGAGAATAGAGGTAGCAGAGCTCTGGGGCGCCCTGCCCAACAGAATCCTGCTAACTCACTTTATCCTTGGCTCTAGGAGCCATCCCACAGCTATTTAGAAACATTCTCACAGATAAGAGCAGTGTGATCGTTTTGAAGTAGCATTTATTGATTCTTCCCAAAGATATTTTGTGGGATCACTTTTCTCCTATTAAAAAAAATGGCAATAAAGAACATTAAGGCTTCCAGAGGTTGCACACAGTTGGTAGCCTGGATTATTGCTTGCTCAGGTCAGACTTGTTTCTAGTTTAGGGCTCTTCCACCTGGAAGGTGGGCGGTGGAAACTAGGGAGAGAGTTTCCATAAAACAGGTAGAGATGGGTTTGTTTTTTTTTTTAAAGAATAGAACCCTAAATAAGATTATGGAATATGAGATGTATTATCAGGCAAGCCTGAGGAAACCTCATTATTATCTTAGAATATATAAATAGTTTATTAACTAGAGGGTGAAAACTATTTATATTAGAAGGAAATTGCCATATGGGAATTCAGAACCAATTTCCAGACAATAAGCATACTTTAACTTGGATTGATGTCCTACACTTCTGATACTTCTAAGGGGCAAAAAAAAAAAAAAAAAGGATTATGATAGTAATCAGTCTATCCTCTTGGAATAGTTTAAATCATTATTGACCAAACTGAACTCTATAGGATCTCAAATTATAGAAGAAATTTAAAATTTTGTTTTCATTTTGATGATCATCTAAAATCTATTTTGTGCCAGTCTGAACATGACTCAAGTCTGGGAAACAATGGTTGGAGTCCCTAAATTCTCCTCTCCCTCCTTGCTTCTATTTTATGTTATTGTAGTATAAACTTTTTTTTCAGAATAACCAATCACCACATAACAGTAGTAAAATAGAGCATGTATTCAGAGCTACCTTTTACTAAAGATGTAATCAAATGTAAAAATTGCAGAAGATAAAGGGAACATATTTATTCCTAAGAATCGACCTCATGATACATGGCATTGTCATTGAAAATACTGGGAGGCAGGCCCCGTTAAGTAAATTTAAAAATACATGACTCTTCGGAGGGAATATTTAGCCCCTTAAATACTTTCTTTTCTAAAATAAAAAGAAAGATAGAAGAAACTTTATATACTTATTTATTTTGAGACTTTTAAAATATAATTCTCCGCAGATAAGAAAAAATTGATTCACAAGAAAAGATTAATTATACATGCAAAATCTTAAGTAGCTAAAGGGTTAAAGAGTTTGATTTACTGTTTGTTTATCCCATATATTACTACCTTCAAATAATGATGAGCATGTGTGTATCTATAAACCACTAATTTGCTACCACTTTGCCCATGATGCCTCATTACTTTTCAGAATCTGATTGGAGGAGGCTGACCAGAATTTTTAAGAGATGCATTGGAGCAGTGCGGTGAGCTCAATGCCGTGGAATCTTATTCTCTCTAAGGAGGCCGTCCATGTACGTGTAACTGTCCTGTGCAGCAAGCGCATTGTGGACCCCAACAAAGATAAGCATTCAAATACAAATTCATTAAAGGCAACAAACAAAAATAAGCTTTTAAAGATCCTCGCCACTTTAGAAACATAAGTGCCAAAGATATACATTTCAACTTAAATCACACATAAACATATTTTTCTTTGTTTTTGGCCATCTTAAACCCACTTATTTGGGTCCTGCCTCCCCCCAGATATAATGACACAATTTGCTAATATAGAGGGGTTCCACAAAGAGGGGCGAAATGCCTATGAAAGGCATTTCAAGTTAACAACACTTATCTTAAAATGAAAAGTTCATTCATTGTGAGCATTAAAAAATTGTTTTTAAAAAAAACAAACAAACTAGAGATTTGAAAAACTTTCCACTTCATTTTTCTAAAAAATGAGGAAGAAAGATGCAAAATACACTTCTGAAGTCTGAGATTGTTTTAAATGTTGTAGGCATTACCTAATCCCCAGAAGGCAAGTTCTGATAGTAGCAGGATAGGGAATGTTGAGAGAGAAGCTCCATAATACATATGCATTAAGTCTCTTTTGTTCACAGATTCTAGAGAGATGGTCAGGTTTAGTGAAGATTTGAGACCCACATTCTCCAGTATCACCCCCAGTGTAAAGACTCCCCAGTGTAAATTTCCAAAGCTGTGCCCATTTGATTAGATAGGTAGATAGGAAGGTAGGTAGGTAGGTAGATAGCATTGTTTTGTTCGAAATTATAATTTAAATACTTTGTAATTTTAGAAATAATAGAGCCACGTTTTCATCATTGAGATGAGTGATTGTTCAGTTACATTTGGCACTGTCTATAGGTTTATGGCTTCCAACTTGTTTAAGACCATTCCCAGAGTGAGGGCTGATTTGCCACGGTTATGAAGCTTTCAGGATATAAACTATAAGAATGATAAACTACAGCGGTTGAAAATGTGCCTTCAGATACTCACTTGCAACTCCCATTTATGTCTCTAAGAATAGAGGAATGAGGATCTAGGGACCAAATCTGGCCCAGTCAGTAACAGTGTAGGTAACACATAAATATTAATGTTCAGTGCAGTTAGTGTGATAATTATTAATTGCCAATACATTTCATTCATGTTGCAGAGGAATAAGTGAAAACTATTTTACTGTAATTTTAAAATGATTCCATCATAATAATTATAAAATATTCATTCCATTTTTTAGATGGTTAAAACTGTATTTTCTGAAAATGAATCATTTATACTTCACGTTTATTGCCGCTTGCTTTCTGTATAGATTTGTCTATGTATCTGTTATTCAGTTTAGTCAGTGAAATATTCTCTGGTTGTGTCAAGTTACTGGTGCCTCTGCACTTAGCATTCTTTATACAGAATAGAATGTTCAAATAATTGAAGGCATTCATTAGAGATTTCACGGTATTTTAGGGGTGGTCATGGTTTTGGGGGAGAAGGCGGTCCCTACTTTGCCCTGTCAAGCCAACTGTTGAATCCTTTTCTCCTTTGATTTATTTTTCTCTTTGGTTATGTACATTCCTTCTCGACTCACTTCTGTTCCAGGCTAATGACAATTATTTATCAAGCATGTACTGCATATCAGACATCATGCTAAGTACTTTAAATTTATTACATGTTTTAATCCTAAAAACAACCCAATGAAATACTATTTTTTTCCTGTAGTAAATCTCTGTTTTTGCCTTTTCCCTTTTTTTTTTCCAAAACAGCACTCCAGTTTTTTTCTTAGAGTAACTACTCCCCATTCCATATGGTTCTGGTGGCACTATCAGTCGTGTTCCCTAGCCCTCCTCCCCATCCAGGAGTGTTCACATGTCCCAAAGTAGGCCCATCACTGATACCTGCCCTGACTGATAGGTGGATGGAAAAGAGTTAAGGCGATGTTACTTTGATGTCACAGTGCTGACAAGTACTTCTTCTGCCATTCAGATCTATGAAGTTGCCAAGTTTCTATTCTTTTTAAGGTCTGATTGTTCAATTTTCCCTTTGATTCTGGGGGAGAACTGAGATCATTTCAATAAATTACCCTTCTTGGTATAAGTGAGTCCATTTCTGTTGCTTACAGCCAAAGAATCCTAACTGACATGTTCCCAGTTTGCAGGTAAGGAAAAGAATACTAAAGCTTAGAGAGGCTAAGTAACTCACCCCAAGTCAAAGGTAGGACCACACACATACCCACAGCAGCCAGACTTTAAGACATAGCATCCTAACCATCGTGCTCTACTGACCATTACAGCAAGGTGAGCCAGGGAAGAAGTTTCTGGAGCAGGAGAAAATCTCTTCCAGGTTTCTGAAACCCTGTGTTCTCTTGGATCAGGTGTTACACACTCCAGGTTTCCTCACTGTAAGTAATTGGTTAAAACTGAGATACAGGAGAACAAAATGCTTTCTTGACTTCCACAATTAGTCTTAAGAATGTTACTGAATTATTGGTAACTAAGCCCATTGCGTCACCCCTTTGGCCAATGATATTATACATGCTCCTTTTAGATTTTCAGGTCCGAGAACTCTGATGTGCAGTGCATGGGCTTGGCAGTTAATGTACAGGAAATGCAGGATGAGGTCATGGAAAGCAAGTCGTATTTATGGCAGGAAGACGGGCTTCTGGTTTCCACTCTGCCACTTCCCATGTGTGTGACATTGGGAAAATCGGCCTCTGTGGGCCCGAGTTCCCTGACATGTAGAATGGGAATAGTGATGAGTTTTACTTTATAGGCTTATTGTGAAGATATTTTAAGATCACAGGTCTCTAGAATGAACTCATTAGTGAACTATAAAGCTCTAAAACACTGGCTTGCTCACCACGTTCAGGATCTAAATAACTGCAGCGTTCAAAGGTAATTTCAAAAGCACATTCTTTGTTGCACAGCCCCTTTCATTATGCTCAAGCCATAGTCTTCTTTCTCTTCTCCAGTTTTTAAAAGATGAGCGGTAGAGTCTTTATAATCAAATACATATTTCGTGTTTCCAATCAGTAAGCATAAGGGTTTTTGTGATTCTGTCTTGAAATTGTACTCCTTGTGAGAACTCTGATTTCACTGAGGAAACGTGTTCTAAAGGGTTACCAGTGGAACGGAGAGGACAGATCTTGTGGGTCACAGGAGCAGTTTCTAATTCTCAGTGGTAATAGTCATAAATTGTTCCCATTCAACTAGAGGTCAGCAGCCTCTATGGAAGGAATCGGTGCTTCACATTCATTTCCCAGGAACCAGGCACCACACAAAGCCTGTATGGACTTTGGTCCCAGCTTTCACTTGCTCATTAGGGTCAGGATGAGCTCTGGAGGCCACTCTGCATCCCACATTGGTCTCCTCTGGTAGTGATCAAAACATATTAATACCCCGTCATGGAAACCAGGTGTTCTATTCTTTCTGCTATACTTTTTCTGGGATTATATAGATGATGCCAGCTTTCACTCATTTACTCGTTCATTCAACACTGAGGGTCTACTACATGCAAACCATTGAGTTTAAATTCTGGGAGTCAAAAATAAACACTGCCATGAAAGAGCATATAACCCAGGAGCTGTAAGATATAATTAACTTTAGTCAGTGTAACAGGGAGAAAAAATATTTTAAAAGTTGGCAAATACATTTTAAAGGGGAAAGTATATTTAGAAAGGAATATATGATAAATTATTCCAGGGTGAAAGTGAGACCCTAAAGCTGAAGTTTTGAAGGAGTCAAAGAACTACCTAGAAGAATTTGGGGGCAAGGAAAGGGAGTGAAGAAGAGAGTGGGGGAAAGAAAGAGAAAGAGGGGGCAAGACAAATGGCAGAGGTTTTGTCTTTGGAGCAAAGTTAACCCATAAGCTATTCTTATAGCAGGGTGACCCAAGAACTTTTAAGAGTATGGCTGTTAAGATTTACTATTATGGTATGTATGTTGTGGAAATATAAACCTCCCTCCATTGCTTTAGCTGCCTAGTAAATTTGGCATGCAAATGCCTCCTCCTCTGAGTGGGTCATGTAGTGGAAATTATAAAAATGGAGGGTGGAATGAGACCCACATCTGCTGAGAGAAGAAAGGGTCACAAAAGTTGAGGTACAGAGAGTTTAAAAATTCAGAGAGAGTAGGAGCTTGGAGCCAGAGGTGCTCATGAGTTTGTAATTTCCCGGGAATTTGTAGATGGAGGAAAGTAGTTCCCACAGGAATGGCTTAAGCCAATTTTATTGACATCTTAAGGACAGGCTACTTCTGCTACAATCTGGGCACCAAAGCAGAAAAAGATGGTATCATAAGGCGAGACTCCATGAAGGAGTGAGTGTGCATGTGTGACTCACACTCACTCTTTCATGAGACCAAGATGGGAAAGGGGACAACCCAGGCAGAGGCAAAGGCTGAGCGTGGCTGTGGATGAGCAGGGGGTGTGTGCTAGTCACAGCTGGTGTCCGGCAGGTTGTCTGTGGAGGGACTCTTGGGAGAACAAGCTAGGAGGCAGTTTGGATCATTGGGGCATAGGAGACCTTGAAAGGCAAACTGAGAGCCTTTGGATTGTTTAGCTATTTGGTAGCTCTTGGGCCCTACCTTTCTCAAAGTATTTTGGTGCTTACGATTTCTTTTGATTTTTATAATCGACTTTTTTATAACAGAAATGAAACAGATGTTATTCCCATTTTACAGATAATGAAACTAAGAAATAGATAAGGTTGTTCACAGTCAGCATGGTTAACTGAAAAAAACACCCCACAATTTCTAAATTCTAATACAACTACCTTCTTGTACTCTCTAATGCCCATAAATATGCTCTTTGAATAAACATGTCTGGGAGCTCCAGGAGATTCCCTAGGGAGGTGGGGAAGGGAGGGAGAGTCACAGGGCATGCTCTGACTGATTTTCTTGGGAGTAATTCCGAAGGAGAATTTCTGATGAATAAAATTCTCCACCTCATTACACAAGCAACTAATCTAATCAACCAGTCCAGCAAGTGGGCTAATTTCTAGTGTGTGTGCTTCTGCCTCAGCCCACCCACTCTCCCTTATGCACTTTCATTCTTCCCAAGTATCAAATGATTGTTTGCAGTTCGTCCATTCAACTGACACTCAGAGCCAGGTGCCCTGGGAGGTGCTGGAAAATAGCCTTTTGGGAATAGTGGTCCAACTTGTCCAAAACCAAAAACTTCATATTTCCCACAAAGAAAA
This sequence comes from Pteronotus mesoamericanus, assembly GCF_021234165.1. Classification (NCBI taxonomy): domain Eukaryota; kingdom Metazoa; phylum Chordata; class Mammalia; order Chiroptera; family Mormoopidae; genus Pteronotus; species Pteronotus mesoamericanus. The sequence continues at coordinate 33,969,559 of NW_026555325.1, read as the reverse complement.
ATAAGTCTATCATTCTACTAGCCAGACTGCCTGGAATCTTAGAATACCTTGGAGGATAAATACCCAATAAATTGTTAAAATTTCTGTTAAACTGTCCACCCACATCCACTCATTTTCCAAGTTCTATGTATTCTGACTCCCAATCACAAAGGGCGTCATCTCTTCTGATTTTCCCAACTTATATTGCTGATTCTCCCTGCATACAGCTGCTGCATTCATTCTCTTAAAGTTTAGTCCTGGTGTGAACACATTTGCTCTAAAAAATCAGTAGGTTCCTGACCAACAATTCTAGTTTCAGGTGCTTGCCCTCCTCCAACCACCAAATGAAAGCATATATCTCAAAAAGAGGAAGTTTACAGCTGCTTTGTTTACAATCTTTCATAAATGGGAAACACCTCAAATGCCCATCGACAGTAGCATGGATAAATAAAATGTAGTACAAAGCAAAAACAAAAAGAGAAGGAAGAGAGAAGTACCAAAACATGCAACAAAAGAATGAATCTCAAAATATTTTGAGCAAAAGAAGCCAGACACAAAGGAGTACATACTGTGTGCTTTCATTTATATTAAACTTAAGAAAAAACCAAACTATTTTATGGTAATATAAATCTGTACAATGGTTGCTTGTGGGGCAGGGATTGGTTAGAAGAGGCCACTAAAGAACTTTCTAGGATGATAAAAATACTCTGTATTTTGGGAATTAGTAAGATACGTGTATGTATTTGTCAAAACTCATTGAATTGTACATCTAAGATCTGTGCATTTCATTAGATGCAAATTTTACCTCAATTAAAATAATTAGTAGCTCACTACTCCCTACTTAATTATGTGCAAATTCATCTGCCCAATCCATGCAGACAGAAAGTAGATTAGTGGTTGCCAGGGGCTGTGAAGGAGAGAATGGGGAGTAGCTGCTAATAGGTGTGGGGTTTCTTGTTGGGGTGCTGAAAGTGCTCTGAAATTAACCGGTGTTGATGGTCGCACAACTCTGTAAATAGACTAAGACCCACTGAACTGCATGCTTTAAAAGGGTGAATTTTATAACATGTGAATTATATCTCAATTAAAAAAATTCAACCAGCCAACATCTCAGTGCTGAAGTTGTTGTAAACCAGCTTTCTAGCTCAAACTCACTAATTCTTGGTCCCCAAACATCCTGCCTCCCACAACTTACCTCGTATCATTCTTTCTGCCCAGAATCTCAACACACCCCACATCTCCACGTGTGAAATTCTACCCATCACTCAAGACCCAGATCAAAAACCACAGCTTTCCTAGTCTTCCCTATTAAATGTAGCCACTCTCTCTGAACTTCTGTTACTTGGTAGAGCTCTCTCTTGGGAAGATCTCACCATTTGCTGCTTCACATTATATTTATTTGTGCGTTTGTCTGGTTCTTCTTACTCAGTATGAGCAGTGAGGACAAGGACTGGGCCCTGCTCATCCTGTGTCCCTGATAGAACACCCAAGTTGCTCAGTAAATTCTTGATGAATTAACTGAGGCGAGTGACTCTAACTTTACAAATTTCAGGCCATGAAAAAAATGGTATCAGCCTGGTGGCATGCTTTGTGAGGATAAATGTTTAGACTATGAGGTGATTGCTTACTCTAGAGTGTTCTCAAGCTTGAAGATGTCCCTGGATCCCCTGAGGGAGCTATTACCCGGGGCTCTCCAGACCCACCCTCAAGTGTTCTGGTTCCCAACTGCAGCGAGGCCCAGCAGCATCCCAGGTGATTCACAGACCACATTGTGGGAAACCCTGACTTTGAATTGAACATTTACAAATGAATAAAAAGAATGACTTAATTTATTTTCTCTAGCCGTTTTATTGACTAGCTATTAAGCTTCTTTTGGGAACATTCTACTTTGAGTGGAAGGGGGTTATATTTTGTTGGGATTCTTCCAGATAGCCCGAAGAAAGTTTGTATTATTCATGAGGTATGGACAAGAATACTATGATGACTTCTTGACCATTCATCACATCTGGTGCCAACTATAACCAAATCACATTAGAACTTCAAACTTTGGGTAAAGTGATTATATTTTTTAACCCTCACCCAAGGACATACAGGGTCCAGCACAAATGGCACCCCTTTTTTATTACAAAATCTTTTTATTACAAAATCATAAGCATGTAATTCTGTAACATAACAATATCACTTTCAAGCACACAATATGACATTTTAGGTTAAATGTTCAAGTTAAAATTATTAATTTTATTACACCCATATTATTACCCTACCAACCACACTCACGCAGGTATTACTTCTGCTGGACCCTGTATTTATTGATTATAGAGAGAGAGGAAGGGAGAGAGAGAGAGACAAAGAAAGATTGATGTGAGAGAAAAATAGTCGTTGCCTCCTGTACATGCCCTGACCAGGGATCAAACCCACAACCTTTTGGTGTACAGAATGACACGCCAACCAAATGAGCCACCTGGCCAGGGCTAGAGTGGTGATTTTTTATTTCCATGGTTTCCCAGCAGCACACTGCTGCCAGCCTGGCTTTGGGTAGCTTATTATTCCATAACAAAACTCAGTGAGGGGTTTGTACGTCTGGTATATGTTCGCTGGTTTTTCACACTGAGTTATGAATATAGGTCCTGAATGTAGGTTTTGAAAGGAATTCTGAACATAAACAGAAAGGATAATTCCACCAAAAGCCACTCAAGTGCCCATCTCAAAATAAAGATAAGCGTTTCTCCAAGCCAACATAAAGCAAAGGTCTAATAAATACTATGATTCACTTGGATTATAAACCTAACGACCAAAAGGTCTCCTCTTACTGCAGTCATATCTGCAGGAGGACATAAAATGTGCCTTCAGCAGGCAACCAGCCCCTTGACCTAGCACACCTCCTGCCAGAGTAGAGGGCTCTGAAAGGGGGCAGAGACATTCTCTCTGAAGTACAAAGAGCTGAAAGAGCAGAGAACCACATTCTGTTCTGCATGCATTTCCTTTTCATTGTGTCCCTCACTTGATCCACATACTGAGAATCTCCATTCACGCGCATAAGACTCCCACAAGCTGAGCAAATGGACAATGTTCCAGAGATGAATCATCTGCTTCCTGAGCAAACCTCTGGTTTCCTTGGATCCTCAGGGCAGTTGGTCTCAGATCCTACTGTCCCTTTTCACCAGTGATTCCAGGCAGGGGTTTGCATGGAAAGCCCTAGCAAGAGAGCACCTTTTTAAAAAAAAAAAAAAAAGATTTTATTTATTTTTAGAGAGAGGGAAAGTGGGGGAGAAAGAGAAGAAGAGAAACATCAGTGTGAGAAACATCAATTGGTTGCCTCCTGTATGCCCCCAACCAGGGACCTGGCCTGCAACCCAGGCATGTGCCCTACAGGTAAATGAACCTGTGACCTCTCAGTCTGTGGGATGATGCCCAACCTACTGAGCCACCTCAGTGAGGGCAAGAGAGCACTTTGAATTGAGTGCTTTTTAAGGAATGAGCCAGGTTCAGAGACTGGCACCATTTGTTTCTGCTCTGAAATTAATTAGAGTTGCCACTAAAACAGTAGTGTTACGAGTGCCGGAGCAGACCTCACCTCATATAGGTCTTTCAACCACTTGTCACCAGATCGCACTTGAATGTGCCCAAGGAGTGTGCACCTGCTGGCTGTGCAATGATGTATCAGCATTGTTTATTTGACCTACAATTTCTAATGGCTTTTGTCCTAACCATTCAGAGCACACCAATCTCCCCAAGAGGTTGAGGGTAGTGGACACTGGGTTCCTCAGGTGTCTTGTTGTATCAGAGTTAAGGTGATAAGAGAGGTCAACAGAAAAGAAAGGAGACTAAGAAGTTCCTCACCTGGTCTAGCTGTTCCTCCCTTCACCCCTCCCACGTTCGCAGCCCTGATCAACTCTGAATTTCCAGTGAGGAGGGTGGAGTGGGAGTGCTGTGTCTCGTGAGCAGTTAACGTGGAAGAGCAGTAGCAGTCATTGAATTTCTGAGACCTCTATGGCCTGGAGAGCCCTCAGAGCAAGACAAGGAGAATACATCTAAGCTCAGAAAATTTTGACCTCCTCTTGGGTTACCTTGAAGATACCAAGGTCTAGAACCATCAACCTAGCACAGCTGCTGTTCTGGAACAGACCTAACTAGACCCAGCCCATAGGCACAATGGCTCCACTCTCTGGGCTCCCCCAGAGACTTTCATCCTTTGGCAGCTGTGGCTCCAGCTGGAGGCCATGAGTCTCTTAAATATGCTGAGAACCAGAACTTCTCCAATCATGTACTAGCTGTGGGTCCTTGGGTACTTACTTAACTTTCTTGAGCTCTAGCTTCTTCATCTGTGACATGGGAAAAATAATCTCTCCCTGATGAACTAATGCATCTCAAAGGTTTAGTACTGGGCCCAGTTCTGAGCAAACACTGAACTAGTTGTTACTGTGAGTGGTTACAGTTATTCTTGTTGTTGTTCATATTATATAATATTAATGTTATTAAACAGTCTGACAAAGATTTTAGACCCACCCTCTCTTGTCCCCAGGCCGCTTTGCACTGTTGCCGGATGTGGGTGGGGAAGTCTTGGCAACAGAGCCTGAGACTGAGGAACTTGTGGCCCCTCCAGTGGTGTGACATCAGAATCTTCTGGCCAAGGAAGAAAAGGTTCTCTTTCTGGACTAAACTTGAAGGGAAAAGAAGGGAGAGGTGAAGAACAGATGTGTTTACTTTTTCTTGTTTGTAAAGGAAATGTGGTTTACTGCACCAGGACAAGGTTGTTTCAGATCCCTGGTGGGTTTTCCAAGAACGGATGGTTAGGAATGAAGGCAGTGATAGTGCCTGTGTACTCTTTTTCTCCCCACATGCACCTCTAAAATTTGCAAAGACAAGCTTTTCTGAGCTCCCCTAGGCCAGTACCCAGGGACAGAGGTGTCCCTGGGCATGCTGCCACCACCTTTGCTGTGCCCCTGTCAGCAGGCCAAGGACACATTCACAGAACTCAGCTCCAAGAAATCAGGAAATAACTCAAACCAATCTCTGACTCCAATTTGGCGTCTCCAAGTTCACTTCTTTAAACATTTGTAGAGATTGTAAAGGAGGAAAAGAACTAGAAACCTTACTTCGTACTGAAACATTGGAATAAAAATGCAAGGAATGTGTAAACAAAGAAAAGATATTTGTAGACCTTTCTTTGGGAACACAGTAGTTATAAAACTAAGAAATGATAAGCCTGTGATGCAAACTCTCATGATACCAGACACCTAAGATAGAGTTCAAGATCCTTAGCCCAATGTGCAGAGTTCTTTGTCCAGTGCCTCCTCTCTCCTCTTCAGCCCTAGAGAGAGACTGGATGGTGACTAAGAATGTCAGGGATGGGACATCTGGCAGTATTTATCAGACTCAAATCTCCACTCAAGTGTGGAGAGACTTTAGCCCAAGGGAAAGGATGGGCACTGTGGAGATTGAAGCATGATCTTGTGGCTCAACTTGTGGGTACTGCAGGCTGATCCATGTGAAGCCATGTGAGCTAGAAACTTAGCACGTGGGAATTATTAATTGAAAGTTTAATTCTCATTGAGAGAGTCAGATCCTGAGTTTTCTTTTAAATTCTACCACTTACTAGAAACGTGAGTTTGGGTGAGCTCCTTATAATGCTCAAACCCTAATTTCTTTACCTGTAATAATACTTACCTTACTTACCCACTGTTTTTGTGAGATTCAATGCATTTTGTAAATGTAAAGCATTGCATGAATGCAAGTTATTATTATCCTTATATTACTGGGTCCTTGGAAGAAACAATGAAAAGGTGATCATTTTCAAGGTCCTTAGAAAAAGGAGGAAACATCAAAAATAACTTTACAAAATAAGTGAATGATAATATTTTTTAATGTTTTATTTTTATTTTTTAAAATCTTTAAATCATGTTTATTCTATTACAGTTGTCTCAATTTTTCCCCCTTTACTCCCCTCCACCCATCCCACCCCCACTCCCCACTCCCACAGTCAATTCCCACTCTGTTGTCCATGTTCATGGGTCATTCATACATGTTCTTTGTCTAGTCCCTTCCCCTTCTTTCCACCATTGTCCTCCTTCCCCGTCCCCTCTGGTCACTTTCACTCTGCTCCATGTTTCCATGCCTGTGGTTTATTTTGTTTGTTTGTTTATTTTGTTGAATAGATTCCACTTATAGGTGAGATCATATGGCATTTGTTTTTCACCAACTGGCTTATTTCATGCAACATAATATTCTCCAGCTCCATCCATGTTGTCACTAAAGGTAGGATTCTTTCTTTCTTTCTTTCTTTCTTTCTTTCTTTCTTTCTTTCTTTCTTTCTTTCTTTCTTTCTTAAATGCAGATTGATTTTATTTTTTTTCATGTCAAAGTCAATTATAAAATATTAAAAAATTTAAAACCATTATAAAGTCTCAGCAGTTAAAACAAGATACCAGCACAGAAATAATATGGTAGATCAATGAAATATACTGAGCATTCTAGAAACAAATGTATATATCTGTCTAACAATGTAATATATGATTAAATTGATATTTCAAATCAATGAGGAAAATAAGGCTTATTCAACAATTAAGGTCCATGGACCACTATTACGTCAAATAAAAACAAATATAGAGCCCTATTTCACACATTATACAAGAAATATTCAGGTGAGTTAAAAATTGATATGTAGAATCTAAGGAGTTTTAGGAGAAAATACAAACTAATATTTTTCTTACCCCGAAGTAAAATATTCAACCCAGAAGCTATAAAGTAAAATATTGACAATATGATTATATTAAACAGTTAACACTATATAGTAATATACGTATAAAAAAAGTTAAAGGACAAGTAATAGAATAGGAGAGTATTTGCCACACATCTAAAAAAGGGTTAATAGATTTTTTTTGTTATTATTTTGGCGGGGGGGGGGAGGGCGGTTCTACAAACCTTTAATCAATAAATGGAAAAAAATACCAAAAAGTCATTAAGAGCTTTTTAAAAATAATAGAAATAGCCAAGAAATATACAAAACCAGTTTTGGTTTCAACAAATAATAAAGGAACAATTAAAATAACATCATTGTCACAGATTAATAAGTAATAAAAAATATTGGTAATATCAAGTATTGGTGACTATGAAAGAAACTGGGTATTCATATACTCTTTCTTCATTTTAAAGCAGCTCCTTTAGCATATCTTGCAATGTTGGTTTAGTGGAGGTGCATTCTTTTAGCTTTCTTTTGTCTGAGAAGCTCCTTATTTCGCCTTCCATTGTAATTGAGAGCCTTGCTGGGTAGAGGACTCTTGGTTGCAGGCCTTTGTTTTTCATAACTTGGAATATCTCTTGCCATTCCCTTCTGGCTTGCAGTGTTTTCTGTTGAGAAGTCAGCTGCTAGCTGTATCAGGGCTACCTTATATGTTACTACCTCTTTCTCCCTTGCTGCCTTTAGGACTCTCTGTTTGTCTTTGATATTTGTCATTTTAATGAAAATGTGTCTTGGAGTGGGCCTCATTGAGTTCGTTTTGAATGGGACCCTCTGTGCTTCCTGGACTTGTGTGACTTTTTCTCTCCTCCAATTAGGGAGGTTTTCCATCATGACTTTTTCAAACAGGTTCTCTATCCCTACCTCATCTTCTTCTCCTTCTGATATCCCTATTATAAGGATATTATTACATTTCAAGTTTTCCTGCATTTCTCTAAATGCCTCTTCATTCTTTTTGGGTCATATTTCATTTTCTTGCTCTTTCTGGAAGCTTTTTTCTACCTTGTCATCCAGCTCACTGATTTGATCCTCAGCTTCATCTAGCTTGCTTTTGATGCCTTCTACTGTGTTCTTCAATTCAGAAATTGTATTCTTTATTTCCTCTTGTCTCTTATTGATAGTTTCTAAGTCCTATTTCATGCTGATATAGTTTGCAGTAAGTTCCTCATAGTTTCTCTGTAGTTTTTTTGTAATTCTCTCTGAGCACACTGGGCTCATTGAGCTTCCTTAGAAGTGTTGTTTGGAACTCAATATCTGATGGTTTACTTGCCTCTATTTCTTTTAGTTCTCTTTGTGGGGATTCCTCCTTTCCCTTTGACTGGGGTGTGTTTCTTTGTTTTCCTATTATGTGAGACAGTTCTTTTTTGCTTCTGTTTCTTCAATTATCTGTCTTGATATCCTGAATTTGTGGTGTGAACTTCTATGGTTGGAGACCACTGTTTTTACTTTCTGGATATGCCTCTGATGATGTCAAATGTTGACCCTGTCTGACCTTAGGCAGGCTGTTCGAGATTTTCAGGAATCTACTGTCTGTGGCTGTCTCCTTCAGCTGTTAATCTATTCACTCATCAGGCCAGCTTAGAGACACCACAGGGTGGGGCGGAGTCCCCTCCCGCTGGTGCGTATGGGGGAGAGTCCATACTGGTATCCTGCCAGCTACTCTCTCCATTCTCCCCCCAAAGCCTCCATCCCCAGTCTGTCCTCAAATGTCTCCAGACCATTCTGTGCCCTCTTTAGCCAAGGATCTACTATCTGTGACCGCCACTCTGCACTCAGCAGCCAGCTTAGACAGCATGGGGGGCGGGCGCAGAATCCCACCTGGGACTAGGGCTATTGAGTCCTCTGACGCTGCTTCCACTCAGGGGAGTGGTCTCTGCCTGAGCAAGATGGCTGCTGTTTCATGGAGGATGAATCAGCACAGAGATGCCGCTGGTTACTCTCTCAGCTCTCTCCCCAAAGCCTCCTTCCCCAGTCTCTCCTCAGGCATCTCTAGTCCACTCTGCCCCCACCTTTGCCAGAGACCAGGGTAAGTGGATGTAAATAAAAAGTTATGCATTGGCTCTTTAAACAACTCTTTGTGTCTCCAGTCGCCTGTCTCTGGCAGAGAGCAACCCTGCTGCTTTTCGCAGCTGGCTGTTCTGTGTACTTATTGGGCTCTGATGCTGTAGGCTGGAGATCCCTACTTTTGTTTAGACCCCACTCTTCTCAGGGGGATCCAACTGGCCCTTTCTTTATCCTTCTGGTGCTGCTGCCCTTGGGCACCCCGCCTGCCTTTTTGGGTCTCTGTCGTACTTCTTGCCTGCTAGGTTGCACTAAAGCTGATTCTTCTGTCTGTCCGAGGTTATAAGGCTCCTCTCTCGCTATTGTTCAGTTGTTTGTTCCAGGTGATTTCTCCACAGTTTAGCTATAATTCCAGATTGGTCCTGGGAGAGGGTCAGAGTGACTTCCACTCACTCCTCAAGAATATTATCTTGATTCTCTAGAAAATACTTTTTATTTTTTTAAATTTGTATTGAATTTATTGGGGTCACATTGGTTAATAAAATTATATAGTTTTCAGGTGTACATTTATAGAATACATCCACTGTATATTATATTGTGTGTTCATGACCCAAGTTCAAGTCTCCTTCAGTCAGCATTTATTCCCCTTTATTCTTTTCTACCTTCCCCTTCACCTCTTTCCCTATGGTAATCACCATGCTTTGTCTGTATCTAGAGAGATTCTTTTTTCTTTTGTAATTGATTCTAAAGAGAGGGACAGAAACATCAATGTGAGAGAAACATTGATTGGTTGCCTCTTGCACGTGGCCCAACTGGGGACTGAACCTGCAACCCAGGAATCAAACCGGGGACCTTTTGGTTTGCAGGATGATGCCCAACCAAGTGAGCCACACCAGCCAGGGCTCTATGAGGTTTTCTTCTTGTTATTGTTATTTAATCCCTTCACCTATTTTGCCCAGTCCCCCAGACTCCCTCCCCGCTAACAGCTGTCAGTCTGTTTTCTGTATCTATGAAATGGTTTCTCTTTTGATTGTTTATCTTATTTATTAGATTACATGTATAAATGAAATCACATGGTATTTGTCTTTCTCTCACTGACTTATTTCACTTAGCATAATGCTCTCCAAGTCAGTCCATCCATGCTGTCACAAAAGGTAGGATATCATTCTTTTTTATAGCTGAGTAGTATTCCACTGCGTAAGTGTATCACAACTTTTTTATCTACTCATCTACTGATGGGTACTTGGGCTGCTTCCAAATCTTGGCTATTCTAAATAATGCTGCAATGAACATAGGGTGCGAATATTCTTTTGAACACTGTTTCAGGTTTCTTCAGATAAATTCCCAGAAGTGTGATTGCTAGGTCATAAGGCAGTTCCATTTTTAATTTTTTGAGGTAACTGCACACTGCTTTCCACAGTGCTTCCATCAATCTGCATTCCCACCAACAGTGCACGAGAATTCCCTTTTATTTACATCCTCACCAACACTTATTGTATGTTAATTTATTGATTATAGCCATTCTGACAGGTATGAGGTGATATATCATTGCACTTTTAATTTGCATTTCTCCCATGATTACCATATTTTGCCATGTATACCATGCACTTTTTTGCCCAAATTTTTGAGGGGAAAAAATAAGCATACACATTATACATGGGTCAAATGATTACTTACAGTGAGTATAATTATGGGTATGATAATCCAGTGTATAATGTACACAAAAACATGTGTGTGCATTATACACAACTAAATACAGTAGTTACTTTGAGCATCTTTTCATATGCTATTGGCCATCTATACATCCTCTTTGGTGAAGTGTCTATTCAGGTCCTTTTCCCATTTTTAATTGGATTATTTGATTTTTTGATGTTGAATTGTGTTAAGTTCTTTATAAATTTTGGCTATTAACCCTTTATCAGATATATCATTCATGAATATGTTCTCCCATTCAGTGTGTTGTCTTCTCGTTTCATTTATAGTTTCCTTTGCTACGCAAAAACCTTTTAGTTTGATGTAGTCCTTTTTGTTTATTTTTTCTTTTGTTTCCCTTGCTTGAGGAGACATAGCAGAAAAAATATCACTACAAGGAATGTCTGAGATTTTACTGCCTATGTTTTCTTCTAGAATTTTTATGGTTTTGAGCCATACTGAAGTCTTTAACCCATTTTGAGTGCATTCATCTGTATGGTGCAGGAAAGTAGTCTTATTTCTTTTTTCTTTTTTTGGCATGTGTTCTGTCCAATTTTTCCAATGACATTTACTGAATGGAATATGTTTACTCTATTGTATATTCTTGCCATCTTTGTCAAATATTGACTCATTAAAGAGGCATGGGTTATTTTTTTTCTGGGCTCTCTAGTCTGTTCCATTGATCTATGTGTTTTTATGCCAGTACCATGCTGTTCTGATGACTATGGCCTTTCAGTATAGTTTGACATCAAGACTATCCTTCCACTTATTTGCATCTCTTTCAATTTCTTTCTTCAGTGTCTTATAATTTTTTGAGTACAGGTCTTTTACATCCTCAGTAAAATTTATTCCAAAGTATTTTACTTTTATGATGCAAGTTTAAATGGGATTGTTTTCTTAGTTACCCTTTCTGATAGTTCACTATTGGGTATATGCAAGTGAGCCAGCTGTTACAACATGCAGATAGAGCCTTTGAACTCCTAGAGTATATTTGTTTATACACACACATACACACAAACACACACACACACACACACACACACACACACACACAGAGGGCCCAGCACAAATAATGCCCCTTTTTTATTACAAATCTTTTATTACAAAATCGTAAGCATGTAATTCTGTAACATAACACTATCACACTCAAGCATACCATATGACACTTTAGGTGAAATGTTCAAATTGCTGTCCATCTTGTACAAGACATTCACATACCCTACCAACTACATTCAATGGCATTACTTCTGCTGAACCCTGTGTATATATCAGACTATGGAGGACAGAAGCTTCTTTTGAGTAGAAATGTGAGAAACTGTTTTGTTCATCTTTAAAAAGATGAGGCCTGGGAGTTGGAGATGAATTAAAATAGTAATTATAGACCAGATAGCACTGAAAACTAGGAAAATTTGATTTAATAACTCATTAATCTCTGGATCTAAAAGCATAAAACACCAGGAAGCAACCGATAGGGCTTTTTGAAATGTCTAGGGAAAAGAAGGTTCAAGTGCACCTTTCTTTCCAAAATTGGAGGCACACACCATAATCCCCTACTCCTTAGCCCAGAAGCCCTAGATGTATGTCATCCCCCAGCCTGTGTCCCCGGGGAGCTGGGACTGCAGGTCCCACACTCTCAGTGGAGGAAATGTGCTATGAGCGGTGTTCGTTCTACCCACAGATACAAACAATCGAATTTGGTCCAATGCAAACTTCTTGACTCTTTTTCTGCTATCCTACCAAGAGGTGATTTAAAGAATACAAGGCTGTATAAGACATGGTTTCTGCCCACTTAGATCACAAAATGAGGGAGAACAGTGAACATACCAATAAAAGAAAAAGCTGATTATAGTTAAAACAGAAAGAAGAGTTTAGATTTAAGTAATGATTCTTAATCTTCAGGATGATAACGTTGGAATTTCCTCTGGAGAGAGAACTGAAGTTCTTACCTACTTAGATATAAAGATGAGACTAAACAGCCAGCTGTCTTAGGTGGTTAGTCATTCACCTGCCCCAGAACAGAGCCTGGTGCAGGTAAGATGGCAAGGTCTCTTCCGCCGTATAATTCTAAGACACCCTCATTTCAAAGTTGCTAAAAATAGAAGCATGGTGTCTGGTATGTAACAATATACAATATTGCAGCTGTGTCTTTATGATGAATAATAATACTTTGGAGTTATATGATGAGGCAATCACTTTGCAAGCGCAATCTCATTAACCCTCACAATATTCTGATTAGGTAGGCAGGTGGCAAGTGATCTGAACTCAATGTGCAATTGAAGGAACCCAGACACAGAAGCTCAGAAACTTCCCAGGCAGTGCATGGTTTTTGTGTCAGAGCTGGGAATGCAGCCCAGGTCTCCTCTCCCCAGGCCCAGGCTCTGAGCCGTGGTCCGCACTGCTTCTAAGTTTCAGCAGCAGAACAAACACAAAGTTGGAGCTGGCTTGGCTCTGCCCTCGTGGAAAACATTGCTGATTTCTCCTGACTGAATGCCAGTACCACTCCAAGATAAAAACATTAGTGTTTCTTTGGCTATACTTCACTCTGGCAATTAACCTCTGCCTCTCTCTTAAATCCAACCTGTCTTGACACAAATCAAAGAAATTATAAAACCATGCCAAAACCTCTTTATGACTTTTTTTTCCAGGTACTGTTAATGTTTCCTGAGCTTTTGTTTTTATTTGTGGGTCCAATTTAGTTGAAGGTCAGTTGTTTTAAGCAAAAATCACTGTTTAAACGTCTTTAAACACTCAGGCACACCGTCTAAACAGCTTTCTTCTCTCAGTCCGGATTTTATTCGTTTCTTTGTTAATAGAAAAAAAGATTCGTGTGCTTTCCCTCAGACTAGGGGAACAGGTTTGGTGGTGCTGATGGAAAATCACAGGAAAATGACACCATTAGCCAGGAACCTTTTGCCAGCCCAGAGTAAAGGAGGCTTCCCAGCCTCTGGGGAGACGCTCACATTCGTCTGTGTGCGAATTGTGAGATTAATATGGGAACTCGGGTTTTTGCTTTAGGGGTAGGCTTCCTCCCTGGCTCCCTTTGAGACAATGAGAGGCGGCCACATCTCAAATTGTTAATTATGTACTGCCCCCTAGGGATTTTTGTTTTGCTGGTGGCAACCTGCTTCAAATCCTACAGGAAATATTTATCAGCCAGTTTCAGCCAGTATTTGTCTCATAGAAAGCTGCACTTTTTGTTGACCGTCTTGTACTGAGTCCACCCCTTTCCCCCATCAAATTGCATTCATGCACTTTACTTTTTGGATTGCCGATTTTCTCCCTTCCTCTTTTGTCTTTATTTTCCCAGGATGCTACATTTGCATAATCTGGGAAAGACTGATGTCTCTGCCCTTTCAAAGTTTGCCTCCCCTCCTTTCCCCTCTTGGTTTTGTAAACATCTCTGCATTTGGGGAAAAGAGGAAGAGTGAACTGAGTTAGAGTCACTTACACACATGCACTTACACGTACATCTGTACTTGCCCACGGAGGAGTTCTCCACACTCCAAAATGCTCTCTATGAAATCCCATTTAAATCAAAAACTTTTATCAGAAAAAAATGAAATTGCTTTATGATTGAATAGCACTTTTGCTCCTAAGTACCAGCCTTGGAGGCTGATAAAATGACCAAGACAACAGTCTTCCCCGGAAAGACATCCTTGCCCTTTAAAGTTGAAGTAAAGAATTTCGGCACCATATTCCTCCTCATAGTTTCTCTCATCCGAGGGACCGGTCTTCAGTGACAAATTAATGACATTTTGGTATCTGATAAGAATGCTGTAAATATGCATGTTTAAAAACATGTTTGTGTAGTTTTGTTTTGTTTCCTTTGTAATAATGCAGAAGACAGCCCTGGCAGGAATATTTCTTCGTGCATCATATATTTTTTAAAACACACGCACATAAATCCTGTACACAATAACTTTAGCAAATATATGCATGATCAAAACAGTTCAGAAATATAAGATCTGAAAATGAGAAAGGGCAGCAGGTTTTTGAATAGGCTTCATCAGTGGAGGGGAGAGGTCAGCTGTGGAGATTAGTTATAGGAGCTATTAAGTCTCCTCCGACACCCACAGTACAAGCTGCTTAACATAATCAGCCGCAATCAGCAAAACTGCTGTTTATTACAAAACGTTTTTCCCTTTTAATATTTCATATTGTTATGTAAAATGGTGCAGTGTAGGGACACACACATTTCACCAGGGACAAATTGTACAAATTGTCAGCAATAATAATTTGTGGCTCTTCTCATGACATCTTTTTGAAGTTAAAAACCATTGAGCATACCTCTCCAGAGCTATTTTCTCTAATGTGGTTAATGGTTTGCACTGGAGTTGACCAGCCACACTCTCTGTTCGATGTTGTCACCGTTTACCAGCGTGAGAAAATGTTTGTGTGACCGTTCATCATTCAGACAAGTCTGTAATTTGGGGCCCTGAAGCTTAGTTCTGCTCACTCTTCCCCACTTGGTCAGAGCCCTCTCATACATATTTCCTAACCTGTTTTAATCACGGAAGTAATCCCTTTTTCACAACACTTTCATTTAAATAGAACTGATTATGAGGTACACAATAGACATCCATGTAAAAGTCCCTTGAATTTCACACACTATGTATTGGGTTAAGAGAAACGTCCTAACTGTCTTATAGGACAGGTTGCGGTGGCTTAGATTAGAAGACACTTGAAAATTATTGCCATACTTCTTTAAGAAGAATGAGGGGTACAGAAACGAAGCCATTCTTGATTCCCCTCCCAGCCCACTAAGCATCTCATACAAGGGGCCCCCATCTCTGGAAGCTCCATACCCCGGGCGGGCTCCCACCTCTCACCCACCCAGAGCCAGCCTACCCGTTCACGGGAATGCTGGCCTGAGGAAACGTAAGGATCAGGACATAGACATAGGATTTTATTTTTACAAACATGCTAATAGATGACAGATGAAATGGACATTATCGCTTTCAAAGTGGTCACTTTAGCAAGTTAAATGGTAGCGCTTACTCAAATGAACATGATGCTGCTATTTCTCACATGGTTGTCTATCTTGTTTGTAAGCCACACAAAACAATGTTTCATTACTTACACTCATGTCTTCTCTTCAACCTCAGCTTAATCACCTATTTTATGCATCAGGCATGGCTTCAAATGAATGGACTTTGTACATCCTTTTATTAAAATAATTCTTTGGGATGTTTATTTATAAATTGATTCCTTCAGTGTAATAAACTCCTGATATAATAAAATTCTCATTTTTCACCTCCACATTCATCACCATCTAGCTGCATCGGGCACGTAATAAGCACTCAATGGATGTTTGCTGATAAACAAGTGAATGAATGGTTTCTAGACCTTAAAATTCATTTTTAGAGGACAAAGATGTGCCTCATAAGGGCTCTGGACTCTGAAGCCTATTCTAATTCGTAAATTTTCATTTCTTGGACATTTTTTGAAAGATAGAAACCTCTCAGGAAATAGTGTTCATGGGCACAGTGATTAAAATGTAAAAGGTAGGTTTCTTAAAATCCCAGTCATCAGACTTTCTAGACCAGTGCTGTGCAGTAGAAACATACTGCAAGTCACTGAAGTTTTCTAGTAGCAACATTAAAAAAGGTGTAACAGGTGAACTTATTAATATCCAATATTAATAATGTTTTATTTGACCCAATATAGCTAACATTTTATTATTTCAACACATAATAACTTAAAATCATTCATGGGATATTTCACATCTTTTCTTGTCCCACTAAGCTGTCTAAATTTGGTTGTGCCTTACACTTACAGCACAGCTCCACGGCTACTAGCTACACGACAAGGCCTCAACAGCCGCAAGTGGCAGCAGCTACCATTTAGCGCCCCTGCCGCAGTCCTTTTGACCTGTGCCTTCTTGGGGCTGACACCTTATTAAGTGGACTGCAGGGGGAGCAACAGGCAGGGACTGGAGGTGCCATGAGTGGTCACTTCAAAACTTTCTTGTCCTTTCTCCCCAGTGGAAGAGAAGGCTATCGATGGGATTTTGTTCAAATTAAAACTTCAAAGGCTCCTGGAAAAACTCCGTCTTTCATGTTATCCATACTAACCATGTTTTTATACCTTGGGCCAGTTGTTCCCTTGCTACTTTTCCTTATTTTCAGCCCAGTCTAGTTCATGAAGACAAATGTGGTTTCAACTAGAGTAGTAGCAGGGACGTTGGTGGGACTTAATAACATTAGACAGGAGAAACAAAGAGGAGCCAAGGATGTTTCCTGGTGTTTTCCTTGCTCTATCACTTTAGAAGTGGGATGAGCACAGTCATCTAGGGACAGAAAGTGGAGAGAGAAACAGGGATTGCTCATTGCAGAGCCTTGGGGTCTTCCAATACCACAGGAGGGAACAGTAGAGGGAACCAACAAGGAAGGCAGAAGGGAGGAGCCACCTGAGCGTCACAGACCAAGCGTGGTAGTGGGGTCCCAGAAGCCGCAGAAGAAGCTGCCTCCAAAAGGCCGGAATGGCCAGCTCCTAGAGGTCAAGTAAGCCTTGTGGATGTAAATAAATAAATAAATAAATAAATAAAGCACAAAGTGGATTGAGAAGGCAGCCATAGGCAGTGGGCAGAACAGAATCAGGTTAGTCTGAGGAGAGAGTAGCAGGTCACACTGACCCAGCAGGCCTGCACGAGTGCAACGGCTGGGTCAGAGGAGGTCTGGCATTAAAACCTAATTAGGCAAGCACTGAAACGCAGATAAAACAGGTCTCCATGTCAGCCTGGAGTGTCCCTACGTCCCTGATGAACCCAGGAAAACTACCCCTACACCATGTGTTCCTTCCTGCACAGAGAAGGGACAGTGACACCCCTGGCTCCAAGGGTCCTATAGAATTCAAGTGTGTGACGGTTTGAGCCAACTGAAATTTAGCAAAACCTGAGGCCTGGACTTCTCAGCATCAGTCTTGCTTAAGAAATTTTATTATAGAAATTCTTGTGAATATAATTGACCTAAATGTTCTTCAATAGAGAATTGGTCAAACATTCAACTAATGCAATAGTAAGTACTATTAAGGAGAGTGAGAGCTATGCATATTGACATATAAATGTTTGCAAGATTCATTTTTAAGTAGATAAAGCAAAGTTTATAACAGTGTATAATGTATGCTCACTTTTGTGGGGGGAAAAGGAGGGAAATATGCATATTATGCACCCACATAAATGTACCTTGCATATATATGCACAGGAATTTTCTAGAAGGATAAAAAGAAGCTGTTAATAGTAATTGCCTGTGGAGGAGGAACTAGAAAGGAATTTAGGATGAGAAGGATGTTTGTCTTTTATATATAATCTTTAGTATTGCTCAATTTCTTTTGGCCAGGTGCAGAAATTAATTTTTTTTTAATTAAAATAACAGTTAATGTGTTTCAAGGAATATTTTACTTAGACTGTTCATATTCAACATTAAAAATCTCTTGGAGAATGGATCTGTGACTAGTGCACTGCATTCATTCAATCACTCTTCCAAATTTCACATTTGGAGGCATTGGAAGACTGCATTGATTAGGGGTCCATTTTCCTCAATACTAAATTTTTCCTCTTAGCGATTCTACTCAGTGTCCAGAAACCAGGTTCATAAGCTAGCCAACAGTGAGGCATTACTGTGGCCCTGAACTTTAGGCCATCTACAAGTCCAAAAAAGCAGGGCAGGTGTGAAAGGCAAGGCTTGGGCCACCTCTAGGGTTTCTAGCCCAGCATCACCTGCATCCCATTCTCACCACCAGATGACACACAGCATTACCCCCAGGGAGATGCCAGGAAGGAGACCATGCTTATTGCTGAGTAACTCCTAAACAGATGTGAAGAGGCACGGAGGGAGGCAGGATGGAGGATAATAGGATTCATCTTTTTTGGAGAGATAAGAGAAAAATGGCTGCAGGCAAGTCTCTTTTAGGCCTTGTATGAGGGCTACAGTTTAGAGGTGGTAAAAATCACTGATTTGCTAATCTGTGTGATGAACAAAGAATTTGAACTGGATCTTAATGCATACGAAGTAAATATTTTACAGTACCCCAGGTAATATTTATTCCCCTAAATTCTTGCTGCTCTGCAATTCTCCATCCATTGGAGCTGAAATAATCTTTCTTTTAAAGGAAGGCAGGACCCAGCCTTGAAGGAAAGATAATATTTCTTTCTTATTTCATGTCCTAAAGTTGCAAAAGCCCAAGCTTTCATTTGTGAGAGCCAACCTTTGTTAAAGAGGAAAGGATTGGTGGATTTCAAGAACCCAAAGCTAGAGGAGTAGGGTTTTGCAGTTGGCCCTAGTGGGATCCTAAAACCCAGGAGAAAACCTCTTTCAAGGACAAGACAGGGGAGGCTGTGGAGAGGAACGAGACACTAGGAGGAGACAAGCCTAGGGTTAAAGCACCAATAACACCCATGAGAAAAGAAAAGGACCTCATTTAAGTCTCCCAATTTTAGCCCTGGGCTTGAGTGGGTGAAAAATGATAGAAACCCAAAATACACTAATGGAGGCATGGGTCTTGCATTCTGTTGAAATTTAGGGAAGAAACTATTTCATGGGTGAACTAACAAGCATAACTCTAGGGGAATATGGTCGTACAGTGTGTTTAGCCAGAGAGGATCTGACATGCAGTCTTCCAGAGTCCCACAGGCAGTGTGTGGAGATCCAGAAGATCCCCTCATGATCTCATGGGCTGGGGGGCATGGGAGGCCTGAGAAATTGGGTGGACTACAGAAGTCCTGGGGTTAGAATAAAAAGCTGGAAGATCTCATGAACAGAGGCTTTACAGTGACCTTAAATTCAGTTGTGGATGCCACTGAATTCTTTTTTAATTTTTACTTATTGATTTTAGAGAGACAGAAGGGGAGAAAGAAATATTGATTTGTTGTCTCACTTATTGATGCATTCATTGGTTGATCTTGTATATGCCCTGACTGGGGACTGAACCCACAGCCTTAGCATATTGGAACGATGCTCTAACCAACTGAGTAACTTGGCCAGAGCTGCCACTGAATGTTTCTGAGTAAGAAATAACATGGTGAATATGGTACTTTAGGGATGTTGGTCTTATAGATGGGTTGTCTCATTGTACGCACTTAAGAGGCAGGTATTGAAAAAGTTCAGCCTTAACACAAAATGATAACATCCACAGTCATGAGGCAGTTTATGGCAGAATTACAAGGTGGAGCTACACCAAGGGAAACCATAAATTTTCTTGTAGGGTACTGTATTTTAAATGTTGTTTTTAATCTAGAATTGAGGAAAGAGAGCAGTGATAACTTTCTACCTCTAGCAGCTTTGTTCTCTGATCACTGTGGGTTTTGGTTCTGCCCACCTGGGGGCCACCACCTCTAGTGTTGTTTACGTGGTTCCATAGAGTTCATGAGAGCCCACAGTCACTCATTACTAATGAGCATGTCCACCTTCATCTTCACTCATATGAAACATTTCTCATCTTAGAATGCATGCTCCTATCATTCAATGCTGTCTAATAGCCAGAAGGCAAGGCAAAAAATCAGAAATACAGTTAATAAGCTCAGGGAAAATGGCTATTGCCCTTTGTTCTTAAACTTATTGAACTGGAAATGCAGTGTGAACTGAGTTCTTCAAGTAAATGATAAATCAAATTTGCTATTGGAAAGGACAAATTCTTTCAAGTAGACTCTACTGTTGAGCTTCTTTGAACTCATCCTAAGTTCCCTTTTCTTTGGGCTGCATTTCTAGAGTACAGCTAAATATTCTACTTAGTAGAGAGTCTAATGTACTCATCTCCACCATTTCTTATGAGATGAATATATTTATATGGTGACTTTGACTAGCCCAGCTGAGGGGGAAAAAATGAGTGTTTGATCCCTGCCCCCTCCAACATTATGTTAGTATTATTCTCTATCTAAAAATATCATCCAACCATAAAGATACAGATGAAAAACAGAGTGTATGTCTATTCAGATGTTTTTTCAACTCTATATTAACTTGTTCCACCAATACATGTGCATCCCATGCCTCTTTTAAATTTTATTTAGAGAGAAGAAACATTTACTCCATTATACATTATGCATTGTATTTCTGATAGACATTAAAGAAGATTACAGTAGATTTACTTCCCTGGCTGTATTGTGTTTTTCTCCCTCATTGGCTAGAAGCTAAGATAGCCAAATAGGGCCAGCAAGAGCCAGACACATCAGCTCATATGGTTTTAAAAGCATATTTGGCTGAATAGTAAGTCAAAATCCCCTCCTAATGAATTTCTGTCTTGAAAGTTATCTTCCATGTCAGAAAAGAGTCCACAAGGAACAAGCATCTTCTTTCTCTGATTTGCATTGTGAAAAGAAAAGGAAAATAGCACAGATGCATTCAGTATTGTACAAAGAGCATATATGGGCATTTCAATCCCTAATATCACACTAGTTTCTGATGCTAATGTAAAATATGTTCTTTTTGCATTTATAATCATGACGAGCAGATGGCGAAGACGGTTTAAAGTAGTACTGTATGTCTATTAAAATAATGTATGCTGTTAGTGAGTCTTCCCTAAAACTGGAGTTTAATTGCTTATAAACACATACATTAGAAAGAATCATGATTCTAAGAGCCATTTGCTTTGCCAGGACAATTGTTAGAGTTCCCTAAAACAGGCTTTGGCCGCAAGACTTCATGTGGCAGCAGATGCTTCTCTATGCTCTATTTTCTCTCTCTTAAAGGGGCTTGATTGACAAAAATGTTGGAAGGGCACAAAAGAGCCCTCATCTCTTAAAACAAAAGAATCTTCCTTAAATTTAAACTAAAGTGGAGAAATTAAGAAAAATGTGGACACGGGGAAAAATGGTAGGGGAAGTATTAAATATGTAAGCTTCTCCATTTTTTTTTCCTTTTCTTTTTTACTACTTTGTCTCAAGTAAACCATCAGCAATGGCATTTTGTAATTTCAATGATTAATACTGATTGTTCGGTTGCTGTGCTTCTGAAAGTAAAACCTGCCAGAGAGGACAGTCTCCTCTGTTCAATTCCAAGGAGCTTTGCTGCTCAGTCACAGGGGAGAGGGAGATGAAGCCATCTGTACCACCCACACGGCCTTATTGGCAAGGGAGTGCTCCGAAGGAAGGATGTATGATCATCAAAGCAGACGACCCAGTTGGGAGGATCAGAATCCACCCAGAACACCAGGAGAAGGAAATGGATGCTGTTTGCAAACAGGAGGAGTAGGAAGGGAGGAGGCAGCAGTAGAGAAAGGCAGGCTGAGAGCCAAGGGCCCTAAAAAGGCAGCAAGTTTCAGAAAACACTCATTTGACTAATTTGCCTAATATAATAAAGAAAGGATAGTTTTATTTTCAAATGCAGAAGTGGCTATTGATTAGGTAGGCATTATATTTACAGCATGTGGAATGAATAATGGTTGTGAATGGATATGGAAAATATCTCACCAAGAAGGGGAAAAAAAATCCATAAGCTGTACAAGGCAGAGCACAAAAATACCAACATACCAACATTCAGAGAGAGTTTAAATAATAACAGACTGAATCTTGGAAGTGCTCCAAAGAAACAGGGAACAGAAAGGGAGCTACATGCAGCACAATGGTTTCTAGACAATAGGCAATGAAAGAGGGTCTGCACATGCTTGCGAATGTGGTATTAGCTCTTTAATTATTATAATTACCGAAGTTTAAGGTCAAGTCACCTGTGTATTGCTGATAAAATGAATGATTTCTATTAAAATAGTAGAAATAGTGCTTAAATTACCTAGGATGTTAAAGGAATAGATAATCTGCGTGGGTGAGATATTATAGAATTATCCCCATCGTGGAGAGCAACATCTCTGATAAAGAATGGCATGGAATCCCACCATATTTGCATTATTCTAACATGGAGTCCTAGGAACACATTTCCCTGCCTGAGCTCCCTCTGAGTAAAGGTGGCCCCTCCCGTTACTTAAGACACTCATTCTTCTGGCAGTTTAAAGAAGGTGTCTTGTAATAG
This sequence comes from Pteronotus mesoamericanus, assembly GCF_021234165.1. Taxonomy (NCBI): domain Eukaryota; kingdom Metazoa; phylum Chordata; class Mammalia; order Chiroptera; family Mormoopidae; genus Pteronotus; species Pteronotus mesoamericanus. The sequence goes on along the minus strand of NW_026555325.1, from coordinate 33,947,197 downwards.
GGTTTACTTCAGGTAGGGTGCAGTCAGAAGTGGAAACTTGAACTCAGATTTTGCAAGCTTTGATCAGTCATCAAATTGCAGCCTGAATTACCAGGAAGAAGCAGCAGCAGCAGAAGCAGCAGCAGCAGCAGCAGCCGCTGCCTCCACTGCCTGGATGTAGAGGACTTGCAAAATACTTGTTTGAATGCTTCTGAATGATGAAATTCCATGAAGTATCATTTAAGTGGAAGATGAAAGATTTTACTCTTTATCTTATCATAAATAACTAAAAAATTCCATGATTTAATTTTTCCTCAGCATGAATTCCCAATAGTTAAGAATAAATAGTTGAGGTGCCAGATGCAAAAAACTACAGAATAAGCTATCCTGTTGTCCTTTAGGTAGGACCTAGCTAGATCTCAGGATCAGTGGGGTAGGTGACCCACACTTCTGTCCAACTTTCTATACATTCAGGATTTTCCACAACCCCCTTTCATGTTTAATAATTCATTAAAACAACTCATGGAACTTGCTGAAAGTGACATACCTAATGATGACTGTATCATAAGAGATCAAATAAATAGCTAAATGGACAGGTGCATGGGATATGTCTGGAAGGATCCTGAGAGTGGAGCTTCTGCCCCCTTGGAGTTGGGGTGCACTGCTGTCCTGGTACATCAGTATGTTCACCCATCAGGAAGCTACCCCACATTCCTCATGCCACAGTTTTTCTGTGTGTGTTTCATTGTGTAGACAGAATTGATTTAATGATTGGTCATGCAACCCCCAGTCCCTTGGGACCTGGGTGGTGCTGAAAAGTCCAGACCTCTAATCGCATGCTTGTTCTTTCTAGTATGGCCAGCCTATCTCTTGAAACTATCCAGGGACTCACCTTGTTAGCATACACTCAATAATGATTAAGGGAGCTCATTATAAATGACAAAAGATGCTCCTATCACTCAGGGAATAGGACCTGAGTGAGAGGAGCTCAGGACCAAACATATTTCTTTCTTATACTACCTAACAAATAATAAAGTAAAACAAGTTTTCAGAAGAAGGTAGTTCTTTCCATTTTAACCTAAGGATTAATCAAGTAATTAGTCCAATAAGCAGTGGGACATACAAGGAGCAACTCAGGGGAGACATCACAGCTAAAGGCAGAAATTCAGAAGTCATGTTTGAATGAAATGGTCCTACGAGTACTTCAAGGGAGTTCGCAATGTGGTGAAGAAAACAAGACTTCAAGTTAAGCTGTGTCCAATAGAATCCACAGTGAGGATGGATAAGCTTCTGTCCTGCCATTCCTCATACCTGGCCATGTAGACCTTGTGTTCTAAACCAGTGGTCAGAAAACATCTTCTGTAAAGAAACAGGTAGTAAAAGTCTTGGCAAACCATACAGTCTCTGTCACGACTAGCCAACTCTGATGTTGTAGCACAGCCATGGAAAATAAGCAATCAAATGAGCATGGCTTCACTTTATTGGCACTCACGTTCTAGTTGACTTTATCCTTCCTGTGGGATTCCATACCTTGCAGATTTTGATGACTCTCTCACCACTATCTTCAGTCCTGCCCTCACTCCAGAATTCCAAATTTGAATATCCCACCACCCACCCACATCTTCATGTGCATGTTTAGTAAGCATTTCTCACTTTTCCCCCATCTTAACAAACTGTAGGGCCATTCACCCACATGCCTACACCCCAAGATCTATTTTTCTTTTGCTATTATATCCAGGCCATCAGTACAATTGTTTAATTGAGTTCTAAAACATGCTCTAAATCTGTCCATTTTCCCCCTCTCCTCCCTCTTCCCTTTCACCCCAAAGACCAGGCCACATATGTCTCATCTGGACTGCAGCAACAGCCTCCGCATAGCTTTCCCTGCAACCACTCTTCCCTCTATAGTCTGAGCTGTTTAATATCAGCTCCAATGACTTAACATTTTTTTTAATTAGTAGATTTTTCTTTGAGAAGTTTAGATTTACAGAAGAATTGAGGGGAAAGTACAGAGAATCCCTAGAGGAAGAATTCTCATCACCATCCTTCCCCTTCCTGTATTAACATCTTATATTAGTATGTTACAATTGATGAACCAATAATGATACATTATTAACTAAAGTCCACAGTTTACATTAAGGTTCACTTGTATTGTAAAGCCTGTGGGTTTTGATAAATGTATAATGACATGTATCCACTATTACACATCGTACAGAGTAATTAATTTTACTGCCCTAAAAATCCCTGTGCTCCATCTATTTACCCCTGGCTCCCCAAACCCTGGCAACCACTGATCTTTTCACTGTCTCCATAGTTTTGCCTTTTCTGGAATGTCTTTCAGCTTGGCTTCTTCTACATAGTAATATGCATCTAAATTTCCTTCTTGTGTTTTGTGACTTGAAAGCTCATTCCTTTTTATTTGTGGATAATATTCCATTGCATGGATGTACCACAGTTTGTTTATCCATTTGTCTATTGAAGGACATCTTTGTTGCTTCCAAGTTCCTGTGATTTTTTTACATATAAGCCAGAATATGTCAGGGTATCATTGCACATACTCGTTACTCTAACTTCTGATGCCTTACTGACCTGACCTGTCTGCCCTCCTCCGCTCCTTCCAACTGGGCTCCTTTTACTTTGTCATTCTTTCTGTTCCTGCCTTAGAGTCGTTGTGCCAGCTGCTCCCACCTCTGGGATTTCTGCCCTAGGATATCTACCTGGGACACTTCTCATGCAGATCTCAGTTCACATTCCCGTCCTCAGTGAGGCTTTCTCTGTCCCCAATCCAAAGTTCCCCCTCAGTTGCCACCTATCACAACATCTCAGTTTTAATTCTCTCCTTATCACTGAACTCCATTTAATATTTTCTTTTTCTTTATTTATTGTCTTTCTTCCTTCAATAAGAGCAGAGACATCCCTCCTCTTATTCACTAATGTATACCCAATACCAAGAACTGTTGCTGAATGAACACGTTATTAAAAGTTTCCCATTTCTAGAAGTCAGTTGTACCAGTGTTTATAGTACTTAAAATAGAAATCTACATTTTGAAATAAACTCTCCCAAGACCATGTGTTTTGTTGCTTAATGAAACTCTTCCCTCGACCTCATTCTTAGTCAAGGCTATACTTCCCCAAGGCCCTCTGGGTCTGTTCCTGAGTCACTCATACCTTCGCTAACACAACAAAGCTATAGGCTTATGTGGCAGAACCAAAGTGGTAGGGAGATGATAAGAGAGTTCACAGGATGATGCTCCCAAAAAGGAAGAGAGTAAGGTTAATGAACAAGCAGGTTTAAAAAAAAAAAAAGGTTAATTATTAAAAAGTTCTGAAACCAATTCAACAGATAGAGGCTTACAAACATTTTGAATAAGCAAAACCTCCTCTGAATAAGTATTTAGCATCCTAAAGAGATTCTTTTCACGGACAATTTTTATTAGAAGTGAAATAAGATTTGTTTAAGATTTTATACCCACACATTTTATTCGATATTTAAAGTTGCTAAAAGTAGGAAAAAATCAGGGCTTGAGAGGTGGTTGCAATCTTCAATCTGAAGAAAAGATATAGAACTTATGATTTTTTAGTCTATGGATTTAGGATCAAACTCAGCATTATGGGTCTTTATATCCCCTTCCATCTGCAGTTCTAGATGTGACCATTGTTCAGGGCATTTGGCCTTTGTAAACATGTGGCAGCAGATCAAAGGGTAAAATAGTGCCCAGTAGGACTGGGTCATAAAAGTGAGGCATGCCTCTCATTGCTTGGCAGGAGAGCATTCAAGGAGGAGAAAGACCCGTTTTGAAAAATCAGTGGGATCAATAACTTCATCACCAAAAGGCTTGGAGTGTGTAGGTAGATATAAAATGAAACCATTTTAGAGCTGGGGGAGGCTTCAGAGGACCCTGATCTGGAGAGGCAAATCCTCAGAGAGGTGATTAGACTTGCTCATGGGAATTAATTTATTATGAGCCATGACCAGCATTTGAACCCAAGACCTCAGGCTTCCTGTGAAGTGCTCTACCTAACTTACTTCAACTGCCTTTCTGTTGTTATTTTAAGTCATCAGGTTTAGAGATGATTTGCTACTTAGTTTTAGATAAGTGGAACATACTCATTGAGGGCAATATTTTTTAAAAAAATGAAAAGAAGCAAGACAGAGAGAAAGGAGGGAAGGAGGGAAGAAAGAAAGAAAGGGAAAAGATCCTGAAAAATGGTAGCACAATAAACACCTATGTCTGTTTCACAGAAAGGATCCACAAAGGTCCACTATCTTCCACCAAATCCCTTTAAGGAAAAATATGAATCTCCTTCTGAAGAAGCCCTTCTATAGTAATTGCCCTGAAGGAGCTCTTACTTCATCTTCTGTTTTGCTACCAGAAAGATAAGCAGGAATTATGAAAGTAGACATTTAGTAGCATGTTCTATGCTCTGAGATGTGATCAGGTGATTTGGTACCTTATAATCTTGTTAACTGAACCACTGAATATACTTTAGGAAGTTTCCTCATGTCTAGACATATCATTTATAGTTCACTAAATACAGTGCTTGAAGTCATTTCAGGAGAGCCTGAACATAGCATCTTTGAATGGATATGTTGCACCTCTGTTTATAAGTCAAATCAGAAAAGACTTACTCGTTTCAGCTAATAGCATTACTTTCCAGGAACAGGGGTACAAGGACTCCCAACCATAAAATTTCCCTAATTCCGAGACTGTACAGAACCCAACTTACCCATCCTGGGAGCACTTTGAGAGCTTGATGTACCTCAAGATCTTTCTAACAAACCCCGATAAGCATTGCTCTCCAAAAATAGAGAAGTATCAATTAATTGAGGGTTTGGGGAGGGTGTTAGAATGGGGAATAAATGGTTTTTACTGTAGTCCTTAAAACCCTCTACAATGATATATTTTTTCTCATACCAACCATATAATAAAAATATCATTAAACCACTTGGTTTTGTAGAATTTCCTCATTCTCTAACTTACTCTTCTTATTCACAGTATCTCTGGATTACAGATGAATTGTTGAGGACCCTGATAATTAGGTATTACCCATTTAAAAAAAAATCAACAGATGGACTTTCCCCGCTTACTAATGAAAATGGTGTACCAAGGGCGCTGTTATTATGAGGATTCCTGGAGGACTTCTTTGTTGACTGGAGGAGAAAAATGTCTGCCTCCTTTTGCCCTTTTGTTTAATTTGGTTATTGGCAATTTTGTCAATCAAAATCTATCAACAGTTTGTTCTGGAACTGACTCACTCAAGCCTCTGTTAGAGAGTATTAGCTTGTCTACTTTGTCATCACTAAAAATACCTAGTATTTCTCCTCAAGATCAGAATTTTTTTTTATGAAATGTTACAATGGATCTTTCCCCCTACATTGGCTATGTTTTAAAACTCCAGCTTCTTTTTCATACCCACTCTATTTCATTAAAATCCTGAATGCCATATAAAAAATTCTATAAAAATTTATGAACTTTAAGAACTATTTTTTACCCTATTATCTTTTACATTATCATTGTTACTCACATTATTTTCTTTTCTAAAAACCAAGAGCACCATTCCTTCATCCTGTGTATAAAGCTCTTTGCTCTTTTCTCTCAGTAAAACTTTCAGGCAGTGCAGTTTTGCCCACTTCTCCTTCCCTTTCAGGGTTTGTTAACTGCTCTTGAGGCACTGAAAGCTTTTTCCTTTCTATTTTACTTCCCTGGTACTCAGATACCAAGTAGAAGCTCTTTTACCTTCTTCTCGCCACTTCAATCAGAATGATGGCCCTGCTTACTCTGAGTCACTAGGCTCCTTCGGTGTGGGTGATAGCTAATTTCTTGCTTTTTATCCAGAACTGCATCATAGGAACCATGTGCTTTTTACAGCAACCCCAGCTCCTCTACCGCTTCCCAGGGCCCCAAATGAGCATCTCACTTCACATGCCAACAAAAATGCTGCTCAACCCCATCACTAGCTGGAAAGCACACCACCATGTATCAAACAGAGGAAATGCGTATGATTAGAATTCATCACATTGATCAAAATGACTCGCCTCAGATAAACCCCCAATAGTCTAGAGTGATCATGGGAATTTGCCACATCAGATACTGAAAAGCTCATCTTTAAAAAATTTAAAGCAATTTTTAAAGGTGGATTTGTTTCTTAGAATCTATTTCCTATTGACACTTTATCCACAAATATATTGTGATAATGGTGTCTGATTAATTAGTGGAACATCTTGTATAGTGGTATAATTGGAGGATCGGAGGGGAAAATCCTGTATTTCTTTTTTTGGTTTGTTTTTGTTAACTGATTCATGTGAATAAGAAGTTATACCATTCTGAAAATTAACAATTATTAGATAGGCTATAATCTTTTTTTTTTTTTGCTTGTATAGATTCCATATCTTAAAACAGAAAAAAGTAGAGGTTTCAAGTTAAATATTGCAGAATTATAATGTGCTTTTATCTCCTCTTCTTTCCCAAACTTCCCTAAAATAGCAATAAAAGAATAAAAAAAGTATTAACATGTGAGGACAGAGGAGGATACAAAAACAAAAGAAACTTCAACCAGTTTTTTTTTTGAAGGTGAAAACCGAGTTGAAGAGCTAGTAATCAATTTAACAGAGTTGAGAAAGTGAACAGGTCAGGTGTTGTAGAGAAATATCTAGAAGCAGTGGACACCCACTTCACCTGAGCCCCACCAACCCTGTGGGAGCATGGAGGTTCATCTTGGAGAAATTGAACAGAAGAGGCTTTGAATCGGATCCCCTGGGTTGAGTGGCAGACAAGAGTGAGGCTTGCGCTCACGCAGAGGAATGAAGAAAAAAAATCTGTGAGCAGAATTGTGAGACCCCCCCCACCCCCAGTTTACTCCCTGAATGCCAGCAGCCGAGTCTCCCAAACAGGAGACTGAGGGACTCTTCTTTAAAAAAAAAAGAAAAAAAATTGAACAGCCTCAGAATCTCACATTTAGGAATATCACAGTAAAACAAACTGGCTTAAAGCCCAACTGCCCCGTGGTGATGCCCCATCAACCACTCACCCTTCTGTCCCCCACACTCAGATCTTCCAAACGATTGTTCAGTGCTTCAGTCTTTAGATCAGCAGACACTTGAGGAAAATCTCCAGCCTGCAAGATAGAGACCAAAATAAGCAAATAGGAAAGAAAAAAAAAAAGAAGCAGAGACAATATGTGGAGCAGAAGAGCAGAAGGAACATGAAGCAAAGAGGAAAAAACCAACTTCTAATCAAGACAATGCATTTATAAAACAAATCTGAGATACTATGAGGAAAAGGCATAGTCAGAGGACATGAAAGATCTTCTAGAAATTAAAACTACACTACCTAGAATTTAAAAATTTAGTAGAAGTTTTATTTTATTTAATTTATTTATTTTTAGACAGAGAAGGTAGGAAGAAGGAGAGGGAGAGAAGCATCAGTGTTTGGTTGCCTCTAGCATGTTCCCAACAGGGGAGCTGGCCTGCAACCCAGGCATGTGCCTTGACTGAGAATCGAACTGACGGCCCCTTTGGTTTGCAGGCCAGCCCTCAATCCACTGAACCACACCAGCCAGGGCTTTACTTTATAAAATTAACAGCTTTCAGAAATGTGAATAAAAATATAGATATGGAGGATAGCAGAAGATTGGTTTTTTTAAATAAAATTAGAGAATCAATCTCTAAGCTCTTACATGTGATAAATAAAGTTCCCAGAAACAGGGAACAAAGAAAATGGAGACAACAAAATTTTCAAAGAAATGATATATGAAAAATTTCCAGAACTTAAAGTCAATAATCTCCAGATCAAAAAGAACTACCAAGTGCTCAACATGATGAATAAATGAAAAGCACAAGTGCCAGCACCACATTGTTATAGAATGTCAGAGCACCAGAGATTCAAAGATGTCCTTAAAAGCTTCCAAACAGAAAAAAACAAGTCACATACACTGATGTGGGAATCAAATGCTACCATAGTCTAAATTCAGAGAGACAATGATTTTCAAACTAGAATTCTATATTTGCCAACTTATCAATTAAGAGAGAGGTGACAGCATATTAGTCTGGTCAGGTTGCCATAACAAAATACCATAGAATTTGTGGCTTAAATAACAGAACTTATTTTTTCACCGTTCTGGAGACTGTAAGTCCAAGATCAAGGTGGTAGCAGACTTGGTGTCTGGTGACATCTCGCCCTGGGGTTGCAGGTGTCTGCCATCTCTCTGAGTACTCATATGATCTCTTCTTGGTGCATGCACAGGAAAGGGGGGGACATGTGAGCTCTCTGGTGTCTCTTTTATGACAATGCTAATCCTGTGGGATCAGGGCCCTGCCTTTATGATTTTATTAACATTAATTACTTTTTAAAGTGTATTTGATTAATTATGCTATTACAGTTGTCCCAATTTGCCACCTTTGCCCCTCTCCCCCCGACACACCCATTTCTTCCAGGAATCCCTTCCCTTAGTCCATGTCCATCAGTCATGCATGTAAGTCCTGTCCTGTGAATAAGTCCTTTGGCTACTCCATTACCTATAGTGTTTTTAACATCCCCCTATTTTGTACCTACCAATTTGTACTTCTTAATCTCTGCACATTTTCCCCCATTTTTCCTTCCTCCTGCCAGATGATTACCCTCCAAATGATCTCCATATCTATGATTCTCTTCCTGTTCTGGTTGTTTGCTTGGGTTGTTTTTTAGATTCAGTTGTTGTAGTTGTGAATTTGTTGCCACTTTAATGTTCATAGTTTTGATCTTTTTCTTATATAGTTCCCTTTAACATTTCATATAATAATGGCTTGGTAATGAGGAACTCCTTTAGTTTTACCTTGCCTGGAAAGCACTTTAACTGCCTTTCCATTCTAAATGATAGCTTTGCTGGATAGAGTAATCTAGGTTGTAGGTCCTTGCTTTCCATCACATTGAATACTTCTTGCCAGTCCCTTCTTGCCTACAAAATATCTTTTGAGAAATTGGCTGACAGTCTTATGGAACTCCTTTGTAGGTAACTCTGCTTTTCTCTTGTTGCCTTTTAGATTCTCTTTATATTTAACCTTTGGCATTTTAATTATGATATATCTTGGTGTGGTCCTCTTTGGGTCCAATTTGTTTGGGATTCTCTGTGCTTCCTGGACTTGTATGTCTATTTCCTTCACCAAATTAAGGAAGTTTTCCTTCATTATTTTTTCAAATGAGTTTTCAATTTCTTGCTCTTCCGCTTCACCTTCTGGCACCCTTATGATTCATATGTTGGTACATTTAAAGATGTCCCAGAGGCTTCTTTTACTGTCCTTGTTTTTGAAATTCTTGCTTCTTCTTACTGTTCTGTTTGAATGCGTTTTTCTTCCTATGTTCCAAATTGTTGATTTGATTCTCAGCTTTATCCCTTCCACTGTTGGTTCCCTGTAGATTTTCCTTTATTTCACTTAATGCAACCTTCATTTCTACCTGGGTCTTTTTTATGCTGTTGCAGCATCCAATGGTTTCTTTGAACATCCTCATAACCAGTGTTTTGAACTCTCCATCTGATAATTCGCTTATCTCCACTTCATTTAGTTCTTTTCCTGGAGTTTTGTTCTGTTCTTTCACTTAGGCCATCTTTCTTTGTCTCCTCAATTTGGCAGCCTCCCTGTTTTGTTTCTGTGTATGAGGTAGAGCTGCTTTGACTCCCTGTCTTAGCAGCATGGCCTATTGTAGAAAAGACACCTGTTAATTGTGCACAGCAGAGCCTTAGGATTCACCAGGGCAGAGTAAGCCATTTCACCACTTTGTGACTCTGTGTGGGAGGGCTCAGTGAGGGGACAATGCCACTGCCTGGCCTCTCGAGATTGCCTGGGAGGAAGCTGTCTCCCAGCACTTGCACTTCAGTTTCTCCCCATGGGGCCACTGGTTCCCTTCCAGCTGTTGCCCTGGTGCTGAATCCCAGAGGGGCTGGATCTGTATGAGTCCTAAGTCTGTTTTGGGCCCTTTAAGAGGAGTCTCTTGAGAATCCCACAGTTTCTTCCACCATCCCTACCCCCTGATTTTTACAGCCAGAAGTTAAGGGGATTTATCTTCCTGGCACTGGTACCCTGGGCTTGGTTGTCTGGTCTGGGGCTGGGATTGCTCACTCCTGATATAGCCCTCCTCATTTTTATCCACCACACACAAATGTGGGGATACTCATTCTGCCATCTTTCTGTGTCTCCACACCTCTTCATGTCTTGGCCCCTCCTACCCATCTGGATGAATGTGGTTTTTTTAAGTCCTTGGTTTTTAGACTTCCATACAGCTCAATTTCCTGATGAGTCAAGGTGATATTTGTTTCATAGTCTAGTTGTGATTTTTGTAGTTGTGCACTGAGGCAAAGTATGTTTATCTATACCTCTATCTTGATGGAAGTTCAATATTAATTACTTTTTTACTTCAAATATAGCTTAATTGGGAGACAGGACTTCAACATATGAGTTTGGTGGGAAGACATATACATTCAGTCCATAAAAGATAGCGTAGAGACTATTTTTAAGTGTATAGGCTGAAATGATTAATTTATTACTCCTTTCATTTTAGAAAGCTTCTGAAGGATGTGCTCCAGCGAAATGAGAGAGGCCTAGGAAGAGGCTTATGTGATTCAGAAAACTAGGGCCTGGTACTGGAGAAGTCCCAAGACAACTGATGTGCACCAAATTAAAGAACACCAGTCCATCTTGGAGCAGAGAATAGAATTGTAGGGGCATTAGGGAACTACTAACTCTATTTTAAAAATAAATAAATAAATAAATAAATAAAGGAGATATAAATGTAGTATATATCTGGTTCAGCAGTGATAACTTGCATATAATCATAATAATGGAAACACTGACTTCATTTAACCAAACATTGTAATGCAACCATACATGGGCAGCAGGGCATGGTGGGTCTGCATGTGAGCAACCACAGTGGTGTCATAGGGCTAGATCCTCGATCACCATCACAGGAAGTCAAAAAACTTTTTCTGTCACTAATTTACTTTACAAATATTCATGTGTCAGGCTCTTTTCTAAGGATTAATACCTATGACAGTTATCCTTGTTTTATAGAATGGAAAACCAAGATACAAAGAGGTTAAGTACTTTACCCAAGATCACACAGATAGTTTATTCTGAGTCAGGATCCTAAAACAGGCAGTGTGGCTCAAGAGTGCTACACTCTCATCTTTAAAATGGAGAGATAAAGATATTGCAGTGTAAGCATAAGCATAAGCATAGCATAGCAGTCAGATCTGGAAGAAATAGTTAAAATTGTTGAACATATTTTCTTCTGGAAAATAAGGCTAGAAGTGGGGACAGTCTGAGCAAGCGATCAGAGTTCTATTGTAAGCTTTTTAAAGTATTTGATTCTTGAAAACTATTTGTAGTATTTTTTGAAAACTTTTCAAAAAAGAAGTTAATTTAAAAAAGAGGAACAAAAGAAAAATACAATCTTTTTTCACCATCACCTCTCCTCCATCCCTTTTTGCCACAACAATATTAAGTGGTCCTGCATCCAGCTGTATGCTTAGCATTATGGACTGGTCTACAGGGTCAAGTCTGAGCTCCTTGTCACAGTGTACCTGGCTCTACGTGACTCTCTCTGCTTCCTCAGCCTTGTCTTACTCATGCTCAGCCTCATACTTGAGTTAGACCAAATACTTACAGTTCCTTATACAGCTCCTGCTATTCTGGGTTTCTGTGTTTCATCTCTTGAATTTCTCTTGATCTGAAATTCTTCAATAAGTAACACAGTTGACCCGGAGACCTTTTGAACTGCAGGATTGGCATTTACACTGGCTTCCTCACCTCTCTGAACCTTCATTACAATGAAATTGCATGTTTACATCTCTCCCAATTACTGTGAGTCTCCTAAGGCCAGGAGTGTTTCATTTATCATTGTGTCCTGGATCCTAGCACAGTGTCAGACCCATAGCAGGTCCTCAATGTTTGTTTTTATATTTTTTCTTCCTCTGTGTGGACTAAGATATCCTCATATTGTAAAGCCCAAGCAAGTTTTTCAAGAAGCTGCATCTGGCTGGAGAGCAAGTCAAGATTTACTTTTGCCAGCTCACCTGTAATGGTAAGCATAAAAACAGAACAATGTACCCTGGCTAAGTGGCTCAGTTGGTTGGAGAGCCATCCTATAACAAAAAGGTTGGAAGCTCAATTCTGATCAGGGTACATACCTAGGCTGTGGATTCAATCCCATCCAAGTATGGCTTATGGGATCCTCAGCTGGATGGTAAGATCCCTGGGCAGTCACCAGTACTCAGCCTGGATGCATACAGAAGGCAAATCAATGCTTCTCTCTCGCATGGATATTTTTCTCTCTCCCTTCTTCTCTCACTTCCTCTCTCTTTAAAAGCAATGGGGGAAAAAAATGTCCTCTGGTGAGGATTTAAAAAATTAAAATAAAACTGAACAATGCCACAGAAGGTAAATTTAAAAGTCCAGCCAAAGAAAAATTCTATTCCCATTAGTAATGCAAAGAGACACAAGCAGAAATATGTGGCAGCTCTTCCATGTCTACCTCAACTGTCAGATAGCATCATATCATGAAAAGCCAAGTTTCCAAAGATCTCAGAATTCATCTGGCCCAACTCATGATATAATTAGTGCAGCATGGAGACTAATAGCATGGCCTAGGTCCCCAACTTCTCACTTCTGCTTTTTAAACTCTTAGAAAACCACAAGTTAATCAAAATTCAGGGCACTTTTCTTGCACTGCTTTCCGTCTGGGTGGATGGCACCACTGTGCATCCAGCTATAGAAACAAGAAGTCAGATCTAAGCCGCCTGCTGAGTGCAGAGTGGCAACTACAGACAGTAGATCCCTAGCTAAAGGGGGCACAGAGAGGTCTGGAGACACTTGAGGAGAGACTGGGGATGGAGGCTTTAGGGAGAGAACAGAGAGAGTAGCGTGCGGGATCCCAGTGCGGACTCCTCCCCCATATGGTAGCAGCAGGAGAGGACCCAATAACCCCGCCCCACCCTGAGCTGTCTAAGGTGACCTGCTGAGTGCAAATGGAGTAGATTAACAGCTGAAGGAGACAGCCACAAACAGTAGATTCCTGGAAGTCTTGAACAGACTGCCTAAGGTCAGACATCATCAGAGCAGATCCAGAAAGTAAAAACAGTGGTCTCCAACCATAGAAGTTCACACCACAAAGCCAGGATATCAAGACAGATCAACTTAAGAATCAGAAGCAAAAGAGAAGAGTCTCACAAATAATGGGAAGACAGAGGAATAACCCCAACTCGAAGGGAAAAGAGGAATCCCCACAAAGAGAACTAAAAGAAATAGAGGCAAGTAAACTATCAGATATTGAGTTCCAAACAACACTTCTAAGGAAGCTCAATGAGCTCAGTGTGCTCAGAGAGAATTACAAAAAAACTACAGAGAAATTATGAGGAACTTACTGCAAACTATATCAACATGAAAAAGGGCATAGAAACTATCAATAAGAGACAAGGGGAAATGAAGAATACAGTTTCTGAATTGAAGAACACAGTAGAAGAACTCAGAAGCAGGCTAGATGAAGCTGAGGACCTAATCAGTGAGCTGGATGACAAGGTAGAAAAAAGCTCCCTGAAAGAGCAAGAAAATGAAAAATGACCCAAAAAGAATGAAGAGGCATTTAGAGAAATGCAGGAAAACTTGAAATGTAATAATATCCATATAATAGGGATACCAGAAAGAGAAGAGGATGAGGTAGGGATAGAGAACCTGTTTGAAAAAGTCATGATGGAAAACCTCCCTAATTGGAGGAGAGAAAAAGGCACACAAGTCCAGGAAGCACAGAGAGTCCCATTCAAGACGAACTCAATGAGGCCTACTCCAAGACACATCATCATTAAAATGGCAAATATCAAAGACAAACAGAGAGTCCTAAAGTCAGCAAGGGAGAAAGAGGTAGTGACATAAGGGAGCCCTGATACAGCTAGCAGCTGACTTCTCAACAGAAAACACTGCAAGCCAGAAGGGAATGGCAAGAAATATTCCAAGTCATGAAAAGCAAAGGCCTGCAACCAAGAGTCCTCTATCCAGAAAGGCTCTCAATTAAAATGGAAGGCGATATAAGGAGTTTCCCAGACAAAAGAAGGCTAAAAGAATACATTACCACCAAACCAGCACTGCAAGATATGCTAAAGGGAATGCTTTAAGATGAAGAAAAAGTTTCTATGAATACCTAGTTCCTTTCAGAGTTGCGAATACTTGATATCACCAATATTTTTAATACTCATTAATCTGATTGTGACAATGATGTTATTTAATTGTTCCTTTACTATTTGTTGAAACTAAACCTGTTTTTGTATATTTTTGCCTACTTCTATTATTTTTTTAAAAAAAGCTTTAAATGACTTTTTGGTATTCTTTATCCATTTATTGGTTAAAAGTTTGTAGAAATTTTTTCCCTAAAGAAACAAAAAACAAAAAAACCCCTATTAACCATGTTTTAGATGTGTTGCAAATACTTTCCTATTCTATTCCTTGTCCTTTAACTTTTTTTATATGTATATTACTATATAGTCTTAAGTGTTTAATATAGTCATATTGTCAATATTCACTTTATAGCTTCTGGGTTGAATATTTTAGTTCAGGTCATGAAAAATATTAGTTCTATTTTCTTTTAAAACTCCTTAGATTCTACATATTGATTTTTAACTCACCTGAATATTTCCTGTATAATGTGTGAAACAGGGCTCTATATTTGCTTTATTTCAAGTAATAGTGGTTCATGCACCTTATTTGTTGAATAAGCCTTATTTTCCCCATGGATTTGAACTATCAACTTAATCATATATTATATTGTTAGATATATACGTTTGTCTCTAGAATGATCATTATATTTCATTGACCTACTTGATTATTTCTGTTTTGGGGTCATGTTGGTTTAATTGCTAAGACTTTATAATGGTTTTAAGTTTTTTTAATATTTTATAATTAACTTTGACATTTAAAAAATAAGTAAAATCAGTTTGCATTTAAGAAAGAAAGAACGAAAGAAAGAAAGAGATGAAACTCCTACCTTTTGCGACAAAAAGGAAGGAAGGAAGAAAGAAAGAAAAGAAAGAAAGAAAGAAAGAAAGAAAGAAAGAAAGAAAGAAAGAAAGAAAGAAAGAAAGAAAGAAAGAAAGAAAGAAATCAGTATCACCTTAGCTCTCAACATCTCATGCCAGAATCACCACGGCGACCTTTCCACTGCTCTCCTATGTACACTGAGCCATTCTCCAAGGAGAAGTTTCCTTCAAAAGGCAGAGTCATACACACTTCACATCTCATAATAAAATCTTTTGGTGGTTTTCAATGCTCTTAAATAAAGACCAAACTCTTTAACGGGGCTTAGAAGATTTTATACAGTGTAGCCATTCAGGTATCTCTAGTTTCATCTTGTGTTATGGTTTGTTGGGAAACACCCTGTCTGGTTTCAGGGACTGCAGCCTCCCCGACAGGCAAGAGGGCCCCAAGGCTGGAGCTAATCAAGAAGGCCTTGGGAAAATAGGCCACTGAGGAGATGAAATATGTTCCCCAGGCAGGGACATAGCCCCTGCCTCCCTCGCATCACCCTGCTTGGCCCTGTGATAGTCGGTTAGTCAAAGATGGGTAAGATCTCTCATGAGGAGGGCTGACCTAAGACAGGCACAGCCCGTGTGGGCAGCAGTCAAGGACACGGAGAGAGGGAAAAAAGGCCCGCACCCCTCGGCTTGGCTTGGACATGGCCAGGATCCTCATTCTATCGGAAAGAAGTCTCCTTATCTCTCGGTGGCTCTGCCTCGCCCACCTGGTTCAGGCTTAAAACAATAGTAAAGGCAGGCACAGCCCTAAACTGGACCAGGTGGCTCCCAGGGGGAAATCAGGCCTAGAAGTAAGTTCCTTGAAGCATGCTTTGTTCTTCCCTCAAAAGCGATGATAACCAGTTCATACTGGGAAGGAGATTTACATTATTCATAGACCCTGACCTGAGGCAGATCTCTTGTGTTTCTCCAGTTGTTATCTATGATCCCTATTTGTTTTCTGTAACCATAGCCTTTGACTTTGATTGATGAGCTTTGCATCCATACCCCTGTGCATGTGGTTCTCAATAAAAGCCTTTGGACAAGGGGGCTTGGGGCCTTCTCCACTAGAGCGGAGTTGCCATGTCCCCTCTCCTGGCAAACATAGAAGTGTTGGTGACAACTCGTTTATCCCCCCATCCGTGACAACCCCGGGACGGGCTCTGTGGGATTCAGAGGCCTGCTCCCTCCTCAGCTGGCTCCAGACAGTGACCCTCAGATCCAGGAGCGCCACGCATGGTGTTCCCCATGGCAAAGGTCCCCTTCACTCCCTGCCCGGCCATGCTATTCTCCTTTCAGTCCCTCTTACAACTCATCATCTAGTGAACTGTGAGATTTCAATATATAATTTTTAAATGCAAGATAACACATATATATGAGCTCAAAACCTAAGGTGTCTGTGAACACATGAACCTCCCTAAACCTCAATTTGTTCATCTATAGAATGGAGATAATAATGGCACTTAACGATGGGTTCTTATCAGCATTCAACAAAATAATGACAATAAAGAACTTATCAAAGTGCCTGGCACAAAATAAGAACTCAGAAAATGTTAGCTATCTAA
This sequence comes from Pteronotus mesoamericanus, assembly GCF_021234165.1. Classification (NCBI taxonomy): domain Eukaryota; kingdom Metazoa; phylum Chordata; class Mammalia; order Chiroptera; family Mormoopidae; genus Pteronotus; species Pteronotus mesoamericanus. The sequence goes on along the minus strand of NW_026555325.1, from coordinate 33,930,626 downwards.
TTTCTGCAGAATACCATCCAAACATTCCTTTTTCCAGTTGGTTGCGCAAGTCATTTATTAATTAATCTGAACCTTTAAAAACTTCATTAACATTTTCAGTTTGTGAAAATTCTTGGGGATAAAAAATTTTAAGACATTATTACCCTCAGCTGTAAAATAGCTAAGTAATCCAAAGGCTGGAGCTGGCTTGTCCCAGCTCACAAGGGCCAATTCTTATATTTTCAGGAATTTTGGAAGCCAGTTGTTAAACACAGCTTTTCATTAAAAATTAGACTGTACTTACAATTAAAAACAATGATAAACAAGTAATAAATACTCCAAATGCATCACTTCCTAATTATTTTGCTACATTTTACTTTTATCTATGCTTTTGAAGTCATTTATGACTATTGCTATCTATATAGTAAAAGTGCTATATAACAATGCAGTACTGCACTTTGCTTCCCAACTCTACATTCAGGGACATTGCCTTGTAGCTTGAAATTGGCTGCTCCGGGAGTATTTATGCCATGGAAATCAGCTGCTACTATAAAAGAAGATTTCTCCCTTATGCCCCCCAAAGCTGGTAAGTAAACATTTACTAGCATATCAGTGTGTAATGCCTGATTATGTAGACATCAGACACAGACGAAGACCTCAAAAGAATGACGGTGATCTCTTAGCAAAGTTGATAGCTCTCATAAAGTCTTTCAACTGCAGATCATTTCCTTTATTCCTGGACCCACTGGATCTTTCCTCAGAGAATAGTGACTTTAAGTTTATATACAGTTCTTCTTAAGGTTGGCTTTAGGTTTATTGGTCTATAGAAACAAACGAGGAAGGCACATTGCTATGAGGGAGACATGACAGCTAAGTTCTTGACAGTAAACAGTTTGATGACAAAGGAAGACACATAAAAGCAATGAAAACCTAGAGAAGAACAAATAACACCCAGCAGTGGAAAGTCACGAATATGAAGAGCCCCTGAGAGAGTTGCTGTAATACAGCATAAAACAATAATTAATAATCTTAACAGTGACAAAGAACCCTCAAAAAAGCTTTTCTGTCTCTCATATGCTGTCTGGGAAAGAAAGGTACTGTGTAATATTCATTTTAAATATCTAAAAATGTACATCAACAAAGGGGGCTGGAAAAACTGGATATTAATATGCATTAGAGTGAATTTGGACCCTCGCCTTATAGCATATGCAAAAATTAACTCAAAATGGATCAAAGACCTAAACATACAATCAAAAACTATAAAACTCTTAGAGGAAAACATAGAAGAAAACCTTCATGAAATTTGATTTGGCAACAATTTCTTGAATATGATACACAGGGAACAACAACAACAAAGTGGATAAATTAGTCTTCATCAAAATTAAAAAATTTGTGTATCAAAAGATACTAGTAAGAAAGGAAAAAGGCAAGCCATGGAATGGGAGACTATTGTCAAACCATAGATCTGATGGGAGATTGATATCCAGAATAAAGAATAAACTTCTACAACTCAACAACAACAAAATAAACAACCTAATTCATAAATGGACAAAGAACTTGAATAAACATTCCTCCGAAGAAGATGGCCAATAACCATATAAAAATATGCTTAACATCACTGATCATTAGAGAAATGCATATCAAAACCACAAGAAGATATTATTTTATACCGATTAGAATGGTTATTATTTTTTTAAAAAACCAGTAAATAAATGGTTGGTAAGGATATAGAGAAAATGGAAGCCTTTGGCATTGCTGGTGAGAATGTAAAATGGTACAGCCACTATGGAAAATAGTGCAGCAGTTTTTAAAAAATTAAACATAGAATTATTATATAATCCAGCAATTCTACTTGTAGGTATATACCCCAAAAGAATTGAAATCATAGACTTAAATAGATATACACTATGTTTATAGCAGTATCATTCACATTAGTCAAAAGGAGGAAATGACCCAAATATTCACAGACAGATAAATGGATAAGCAAATTTTGTGGTATGTATGTGTAATGGAATATTATTCAGCCTTAAAGAGAAATAAAATTCTCAAAAAAATGCTACAACATAGATGAACCTGGAAAACATATGAAGTGGAATAAGGCAAACACAAGGGAAAAAATACTGTATGATTCCACTTATATAAGGTACATAGAATAATTAAATCCACAGAGACAGAAAGTAGAATAGTGATCACCAGGGGCCAAGGGAGGGAAAAATGGGAAGTCATTAAACAATAAGTGGTACAAAATTTCAATTTAGAGTGATGAAAAAGTTCTAGAAATGGAAAGAGGTTATAGTTGCACAATAATACAAATATACTTAATGCCACTGAATTGTATACTTAAAAATGATTAAAATGGCAAATATTATGATATGTATATTTTGCCACAACAAAAATGCTTTGTAAGCATAAAAATCTAAAAATGATTAACTTTATTAAAAATGTGCAACTTAAAGTGGGCATTCTCCAAGTTTTCAGAATAATACCTTATGTGAAACATCACAGTCTCTGGTAGAAATGATAGGTAAGATGTGAAATTTATTTGTTATAAATTTATCTATAGATGTCAACAATGACATCTTCTATTGCTATAACTTAAACATATGGTCGATATAAAGATTATTACAATTATTGAAGTGTTGGTGGAAGAAGAGCAGCATTGGACTGGAAGGATGGACACTGGGTGGTTTTTCTCTGGGAAGGAAAAAAAAAAAAGAAGAAGATAAGAGCGTAAGTTGTCCTTAATAATAACAAAAGATGTGAACTACAGTATAGCAGGAGACAAAAAAAGATCCATGGGCCGGGGCCCAATACTATTGGCTATAGGATACCATTTTGGAACTATTAACCAGTGCATTTCTGCACACCCTGCTCTCACCTCCCATGCATTTCCCTTTCCCTTTGGCATGTCCCTTTCTTTGAGGCTTGTCCTGGGCTCATTGCCGCTGACAGAACTGAAAAGGAGATGCTGGGAGATTCTTCTTGGTCTTTATATTTCAATATTCTGTATACTGAAGGGAATACAAAAAGATTAAAGTTTTAGTCACCGCATTTAAGCATTAAAGGAGAGCAGTCACCCTCCCCTATCTCCTACCCCAGACAGCACGGAGACCAACAGTGATTCGCCCTGGCTGTGTTGAGGGGACAGCGGTGGTGGGAGAGGAAGCGCTGGGAACATCCAGGCTGGCTGGCCCCACAGAGGCAAGTTTGGCGGAGCCATGTGGGCCAGGTGCCGCCTGGCGAGGTTAGGCTCTTAGATCGTTTTGAAGAGATATTTGCCTGGGTAGGAGAAACCCCTAGACTAAAAATAAATGTCTGAGATTACAGTTCCAGTCAGTTTAGTAGAATAGTGATGTGAGACAGGAATTAAGTTATAGAAAAATCAAGAAGGCTGCATTTTTTTCCATGTGCGAGTTTGTATACTAAGATTTGCAGTTAGTGCACAGTTTTGGGGAGTCCAGAAAACCATGAAAATGATCCAGGAAAGCATGTAAAGTGAGAAGGATAATGGGGTTGGCGAAAACTATAGTTCAGTGAGCAAAGAGGAGAAACATCTACAAAGGAGACGTAGACCCAAAACGGCGTGGGGGGGCAGGAGGATGAGAGAGTAAAGGCCTGGAGACGGAGGACCTGAGCCCTAGAAGGGGGCTGCGGTTTGGCCGTGCCATCACTGTCATGGGCTGAGAGAGCAATCCTCTTCTCTAACTCACCCTGACTAAAGGTCAGTCTTGTCTTCTCTGCCTGGAAATCCAAGCCTACTGGTTTCCACTTTGAGTTCCCGGATTTGGGCAACATAAAGGCATCCACATGTCTATCCAGAGTATGCTTGCCTTGCCTCCTAAGCACCTTTTCTACCTGGTCCATGACGGTTGCTGTTGCCTGTGTGTCTGCCACTTCATCACAATCTCACCTCTTTCATATTCCCGAGCACTCATGATGCGGTGACCTTACCTCCTCCTCTCATTCTGTCTTCAGGATTAGGATCAATAGCTGCTGCTGGGCTTTTATTCAAGTGATGGATAGCTTTGGAAACGCTTATCTGGGCTGCCTTGCTCTCTCCATCTGATACTCCAAACTGACCTTCAGCCTAAGAGTCTTAAAAAAATGTCCATATTTTAAGGAAAGATGGATGATCCTCTCTGTTTCAAATAGGAAGGAAAATCTTTTGATCAGAATGGGAGCAAAAGTCCTTGAAGAGCTATTAATAAATTATCTTTCTTTCTTCTAATTATGTTTATGCCCCAAACTCAGTAAGGACCTGGCTGGAAGAGAAAGAGTGAATAGTAAAACCCTAGGTCATAAACTAGGGCTATAAATAGGATCTGAATGTCGTTTTGAAAATTTGTCACCAGATTTTCTGTCCCTTCTAGGCTCTAGAAATACTGAGATATCAGTAAATAGCTAAAATTTCATCTAGACACTCAAATTAGACCCCATGCTGAAATTCTTGGAGCTTTCCCCACGAGTACTCATTTTTATAGGTCCTCATGAGATCTCGTCTTGAGATTTCAACCTCAAGGGGGAGAAGAGATGTCATAGATTCCACCCCGAAATGGCCTTTTTCACCACATCTTCTGCAGGTAACACTGGGATTGTGTCTAGGGTTAGTTGCTCCACATCTCACATGATGGTTCAATCTCAAGCCTGTCTTTAAAAATCTGTCCATTTGATTTAAATTTCAAAATACTTATCAGAGACCTAAGACATGCAAAGTATAGAGCTAGCTATAGAAAGCTGGGGGGTCCCATAAAAGGGGGTGATAGTGATGAACTTTTGACCTCAAGTAACTTGCCAAGTATAAGATAGAAGATAATATGAAAATAATTATAATATGATAATGTGTCATCAGAGAGAGGAAAAAAATCAAATACCTGCATACATTTTGAAGTAGACAAGAGAGAATTTTCAACTATGAAGCATTTAGAAAAGAGCCCATGATACAGTGGGACTTTATTTGAGCTAAACCTGGAAGAACAAGTAAGGTTTCAAGCATAGATAGAGTTGACAGGACAGTTTGTTGGTTTAGAAAATAAAGAATAGCAGTCTAACTCCAAAGAACTAAGCATTAGTATCAGTTTTAAACTGATTTATATTGTTTTCCTTTAGTACTGCCATAAAAGAATAGACATGTTTCTGAAAATCTAACTATAAAGCAAATTTCTGCACAATACAGTAAAGGCTCACCCCGCCCCCACCCCACTGATGGTTTATACATTCAACCAGAAATGTATTTCAGAGGAGGAGAAAATAGGGAACTGGGAAGGTGGAAACTAATAATTTAATAGAAATTCTTAAAGATTTTAAAAATTCAATAAAAATATTCAAGAACTGTGAGAGATTACAAAGTAAGGGGAAAATCTCTGCCTTAAGATGTAAGCCAACTAGCAGGGGAGCCCACAGATAACCACACCGCAAGGCTCCTGCCCTTGGGATGGTGCCCTGAGAGCCTGTAGTGGCAAGAAAACCCGTGAATGATTTGGAGCAGGAACAGCTCCAGACCTGAGAGGAGGTGACAGCACCACAAAAAAGAAGAAAACAAGCATTTTGAGTAGAGAGGGGGCAACCACAGTACATTCTATGAGCAGGTCAGGGAGGATCAGCTCTGAAGCAAAGACCTATCAGGTTTTAGGCTTAGGAAATGTCTGTGACCTTCCAGAATGCAGGAGAGATGATTGTGGGTCAAAAGAGTGTCAGAAAAGAAAAAGCTGAGGCAGTCAGTGCTAGCTGCCCTGTCAAGAAGTTTGTCTGTAAAGAAGGTGGGAGCACAGATAGCTGACAGTCAGCCATACCTAGAGCTGGGGACTGGCCTGAATGGGGAGAGGAGTGAAAGCCAGAAATGGACATAGAGCGAAAAGGGGTTAAGACATCAGGAAGGACAGGAAGAGCCAAGAGACTGGAGCGGTCATGATTATACCAAGGTGGTTACAGTGTAATAATACTGTACAGTAATACAGTAATAATCCCTATTTTACCCAACATACCTCTGGTTTTAGTTGAAAATTAGGTAGGGAAGTTACCGCCTCAAAATAAATTCCCTTAGAAAAACAGAATAATAAAAGAACATCCAAATTCTGCATTACTAGGGTTGCTTAGAGAAATGGAACCACTATGGGTGGTATAAGGATTCCTTTAGGGATTAGACCTGGCTGGGTCACTGAAGCACGTTAAGCAGTTATGTAAGTCTGCTGTCCCTGTGTCTGATGGTGGACCTGAAGTTAGCAGGGCCAGCAAGCAGAATGGGACAATGGACATGCAGTCAGGGAGAGGGGAGGGCAGACGGGATTCTGGGAGGAGGAGCTGGCACATGTATCTGCTTCTCATTGGAACCACTTTGGTTTCTCAACGCCTTCAAGCCTCCCACTCCAAAAATGGGGTGGTCTGCAGAGAACTGACTCAAGCCACCAGGAGCCACCATGCACCTGCCCAAGAGTCCCCGGGATACTGAAGGAGAAGTTTGAGAGATTATGGTCCTTCTTCCCCAAACTTGAGGATTACAACTGTAAAGCAATAGTTCCCAAAGCAGTGGTCAGTAAGACACCTTCATCTGGTAAAATTTTTTAAATGCAGGTGACTCAGTAGATCTGGATGGGTCTGAAAATCTGTCACAGATCAATAGGTACTATTTAAAATGAATAAATGATGAAATAATGACAGCATTTACACTTAGACAATATAGACAGATATGCTGATATATTAAAATGCTTCAAGTTCATTGTTAAATAGACACATCTACAACATTCTCTTTCCTCTTGGAGTGGGTTGAATGGTGGCCCCCAAAAAATACAGGCACATGCTAACCCCAGAACCTGTGATCTTACTCGAGAAAGGGGTCTTTGCAGATGTAAGTTAATTAGGTATCTTGAGGTGATACCATCCTGGATTATCCAGAGGGGGCCTAAGTCCAGTGACAAGTGTCAGACACAGAGAAGAAGGCCACATAAAGACAGCAGCAGAGATTGGGGTTATGCAGCCACAAGCTAAGCCCAGAGCCACCAAAAGGTAAACGGGGCAAGAAAGGATCCTCCTCTAGAGCTTTCAGAGGGAGAGACACCTTGCAGACGCCTTGGTTTCAGACTTCTGGCCTCCAGAGCTGTGAAAAAATACCTTTCTGTTGTGTTAAGCCATCAAATTTGTGCAACTTGTTATAGCAGCCACAGGACGTTAATAAACCCTTTCGTGTCTCATAATCCTGCAAATAAAAATTAATGCCTATTAGAGGAGCAGTTTCCGGGGAAGTGGTCCAGCCTCATGGACATGCGGCAGTTCCGATGGGCTAGTGGATATGCCTTACCAGTTGTTAAACATTTTGGAGAACACCATGAATAAAAGTATAAGCATGTTGTTGAATATTGTGGGAGTCATCACCAGAAGAACAATATAAAACAGAAATGTTTTTAAAAAGTATTAGGAGATAAGACCAGGAAAGAAAGGAAACCTATCTTTTCATTTTGTTCTGTACTGTTTGAAATTTTATTTTCCATGTGCACGTCATCTTTAAATCACTAAAAACAATAAAATACCAAGTAATTCTGACACTCAGACCTATTTGAGAATGCCTGCCCTAGAGAACAGATAAAAAATTTACAAGAGAGTCAGCCTACGGCAAATTAGGAAACAGATTTGGTAGTACTGGGAGTTTCCAATCTACATGATGCAGAGGGTCAGGAAGAAAAGCCAAGTATGTGAGTAACCAGAGGTTACCTGTTTCTAAGCTTCATTGAATTTGAAGCCTTTGTCCTCCTGAGGTGGCTATACTTCAGCCAAGTCTGTGGTCTGTGTTGGGAGGACCATTCATCTGTGAGTATAGACACTGGTTTGCATATCCCATATACGCTACTGCTTGCCTAACTCCTAAGACATGATGAGGAGTGATTATCACATATCTAAAAATCACACTAATATTTATATGAAGGGAAAATTACACCAAAAAGGAGAAAAGTTCATGGAAGGGAAAATTACATCAAAAAGGAGAAAAGTTCATGGTGCTTTGTTGGCAGCACCCCCCCCACCCCCGCTATCAGTAAGATCCGCCAAGAGTTCTGGTTGCAAAATATTGATTTTATAATAGCAATAAAGTTTATAACTGGCAAAAATATGAGCTTGTTTACCCCTGGAAGATTTTATTATTCATGAAAACTATTAGTCAAAGACAGAGGCTGAAATGTAATTTGCAAAGCCTTTAATAAACCAGAAAGACCCCAAGAAGAGAGAGTCAATAGAAATGATTTTGCAAAATCTCAGGATTTCTTAATCCTTAGACTAAAAAGCCAGGCTCCTTACCTCGAGCAAAGGTGAAGGTCAGTCAGGATTTTTGTGATCAGGTGGAAATGGAGGGAGACAGGGTTTATTTTAAGGGATTTTCTTAGAATTTTCTGTATTGTTTGCATCAACAGAAACTTCCAAGCTGTGGGGCACCTGCAGCTTAAAGCCAAGTCTAACAAGCTGTCTTGAGCCTACTGAGTCATAGCTGGTGGGGGGTCCTTGAATTCTATCAACTGAACCAAAGCTCTTCAGTAGGTCCTGCCAGACAGCATGTTCATTGCTATTTTCTAGGGTCTTTCATGAATCTCCTCCATAGGTCTGAACTCAGTACAAGGGTGTCAGCTCCCCTGCACTTCCGAATCTTAGCCTGGTTCCTAACTGGTTACCGAGTTTCTCTAGTCTAACCGTAGCTGTTTGTTGAGAAGCTGAATGCACTTTGTATGAGTAAGACAGACCTGTTTTCCTTTTCTCTTAATATATCTGTTTAGACTTCCCCTAAAATATATTGTCCAGATTCTAACTATAGGTTTTCTTCCCACATAATGTTATGCAGGAAGTTCAAAAATAGTTATGACGCAGTTAATTCTACCAGTAGGAGTCATTGCAATTTTCTATAGGCAGACACTAGAGGGTCATCATGGATCCACAAAAAAAACTAGAGTGTCATACAAAGACTCTAGTGATGGTAGTGAGCTTTCTTGTTTTCCCTCACAAACTCTACTCTCCAAGCATTCATTTCTTCCTTTCTTCCCTTCCTCATACTAGGATTCCCAAATTCCTAGCTATGTAATTTGGATGTCCCTGACCCTTCTTGGCTGGGGTTGATTGGCCTTAATCACCTGTCTCCTCTGATTGGTTCAGAGGCGAGAACTTGACACAAGTTGGTCTCAGCAGAAGGAAGCTCTGATAGGGAAGACAAAACTGATGCTTTCTTCCATAGATAAGAACTAAGACCCATCTAAATTCAATTGTTGCTGCCAAGCATTCTGCAACAATGAGCGGAACCAAACTGGAACAGAAGCTGACACAGTGCAAGGCAGAACAGAGAGAAGAAAACAGGCTGGATGACACTGGTCACATGGTTGAGCTTCTGGATTAATTCTTGCATAAAGCTCTCCCTACTCCTGGATTTTCTGCCAATAAATTCCTTTTGATTATTCAAAACAATTTGAGTTAACTTTCTCTTATACAAAACTAAAAGCTAATTGATAAAGTGACCAATACAAAAGTAAGTGTCCATGTTTAAAAGTAAACATCAATGTTTAGCTACTTCCATGCAAATCCCTTGATTTAACTCCAATGGTAAGACTGAAGTGTTGAGGACACCCCAAAAGGGCCTTAATTGCTGGGCACCTTAAAACACTTCCAGGAACTTATGCATAACATTTTAGGCTGGGATTTGAGCTTTAGATAACTGTGCAATCTCCAAGATTCCTTGGTATTTACTGAACAATGCCCCAATCATCTGGAGGTGGGGAGTCAGCCCAGGAACACCTTAGCTTCTCTAGGACCATTGGGCCTAACAATGAAATCTGGCCACTGCCAAAGCAAAGTCTTGGTCACACCAGGGTTTGGCCAGAATTAGGGCCACTTTTTACACAACCACTCATCTCCTTGCATTTGCTCTCCTGCCTCCTAGAGACATTGAGTGAGTATTTACAGATCAGCTGGATAGAATAATTCATGATACAGAGTTCCTTAGCTTTACCATTAAGACTTGTGTGAGAAGAACTACAGAGGGATCCAAGGAAACATTTCTACAGGGTCAGTCTGTGAACACAAAATATTTTTAAATCTTTTAAATTGGTGTTGGGTATATGGTTTAATAATAAATTTACCTATTTATACCTTACGTCCAAAAAGGATTTCAGGTGTCTTTATAAATACATAGGATAAATAAGATTAAGTAAATAGACAAAATCAAGCGATATAAAAGTAAAGATAGGAAAATAAAATAAATATAAGGTATATAAAATGGTTTTGTAATGTCTATGCAGTTGCTAATGGTGAACAACAAATTTGTCTCTGACTTCTTCAACTAGCTAAAGCTAAAAAGGAAACATACCTCTAATAGATACACAAAATCCAACATATTTTTTTTTTAAGAAAGGAAACAAGCAAAAGTAGTCACACAGGAAAGAATAGTTTTCCTGAGAAAATTTTCTCTTACAATAATTTATGGAAGGGACACTGTGCTAAAGAGAGCTTCCAGGAACAAATTTTAAAAGACATGTCAACATAGCTGATAATATAACCTCACAGCACTATTTAGCGAATGCAGTTCTAAGGGACAAGTCAAATGTTCTCTGGTAGGGCACATAGCTCTTTAATTATCTGCCTTGGTCCAATCAGGCAATTTACAATGTCTATTTCAATGTCAGGACATCAAGATGTAAGGGTGCTACCTATGAGCATCTTGTTTCCATGTGGAAGAACCACCTACAAGGAGAGCACACCTGAGAGATGGAGAGAAACACAGATGGATTTGATTGTCTGAGCACCTGGACTAGTCAGTTCTAGCAGCCAATAAATTCCCTTTTTGCTTGAACAGTTGGAGTTGGTCTCTCTCCTCTCTACTATATGCCTAGACTCTTGAGGCATGATGTACAAACTCATCAAAAACAATGGCTAACCCAAGAGGAAGGAGATAAATGGCAGCACACACTCTTCCTGGAGGTAAGAGAAGGTAGGGGCGTGCTAATTCTAATACCTGCCACTCCCTCCACTCTTTATGACCAAGTAGCAAAAGGGCAACAAAATTTATACTTGCACATCCCTTCGTATCTCTGGTTGTATAAATCCAATTGCTTCTGTTCATTTATCTAATAATTAAGTTGTGAGCCAGTGAAATGATGCTATGTGAATGGGTCCTATATATGAACTAAGTATACATCGTTTAAGTAACCAAGTGTTGGAAAACTAAAGCTCCACTTTTTGCAATTGCTGCACCTCCTGCAGCAGGACTGGCTTGTTCCAGGTAATCTATATTTATCAATAGAGCACTAACAGTGTAAAAATAAGGCAATTACACTCCAGTGACAGAGCTAAATATTATGTCACTATATGAAGCAAATGGCATTGTTAGTCATTTCTTCAGATATGATTTGCTTTTTTTAAAAAAGCTGCATTTCAAGGCATTGGAACTCAGCAGGGATTCTTTGTCAACAATCTGCCATTTCTAGCTAAATTAAGTAATCATCTGGCTACTATATTTAGAAAGCATGCTCAGGCTACAAAATGTATAGAGAGTTCTAAATGATGCGTTTATCTTCAGGGGACACCATTACATAGGAGTAGAGGAGCAACTGCTTTTAAGAGAAAACAGGCTTTCTGTTATAATCACTGAACAAAAAGAACACTATAAAGAAGTTTCTTATGCCACATGGAAAATTCAGGTGTGATTAGCTTGCCCATGAAAACAATGAAGAATATCTCACAGTTTGTCTTAAAGGGAGCTCTGTAATTTAAAAATTTCTTCTCCTCCCTACTCTACTCTAAGTGGAAGGCTTTAAAGAACCCCCCCGCCCCGTTCTATAGAAGGCACCCCATGCTCACAGATCAAGGGGTTCATTATTTTACACCATTACTGTGGCTTTGGAAAGAGTGATGCCCAGCCCTGTTTATTGTGCACTTACTGTGTCCTAGACTTTCTACATATATTATTTCATTGAGTAAACAAAGTGACATTATACAGATAAATGTGGGTGTGCAGTGTCCACTGTGTGAGGACATGGGTACAAGGTATATATTTTTATCCTTGGTTTGTAAATAAGAGAATCAATGCTCAGAGATATGAAAAAATTGCCAAGTATCTCACAGAAAGTAAGAGACAGAGCTGGGTCTGGCCACTTCTGAAGTACTCTTACTTCCACAGCATGGCTGCATCCAAACTTACTTAACTTTCTGTTGTACTTGCCCTGCTACATTAATCCATGTCCTTTTCCTCCAGTATCTCCAGCCTCCTCTCCTCTCCTTCCATTCCTGCATAGGGAGATGAGCTGAAACTTAGCAACTGCTTTCAGGAGATGTCCTGAGTTCTCTGAAAAAAATAAAACAGAATTCTGTGATAATTAGGGAAAAGGTCAAGAAGAACAGCAAATGACTGGAGACATCTACTATGCCCATGGTCTGACCTCCAGTAGGCCTGTCCTGATTCACCGGGTCCTGATGCTCCTGAAGGTGTATTTATTTCCTGCCTGCACTCTAGTCCTCTGCTGTTGGAAAAAAGACCACAGGAGCTTGATGTTTATAAGGACTCCTTGCAGGAAGGCATGAGGAAAGGGTTAGGCAGCGAGGGGTACACTTGAACTCCACTGCACACAAAGCTTATCCATCAAATCTCCAGGATTGAGAGAGAGAGACTTTCTCCTGTCTGAAATTCATTGAGCTGCTTTTTCCTAAAAGTGCATAATTTTAACCAAATTTGGATTTTTAAGCCAGTATTTATTCAAATAAATTATTGTTCCCTTCTTTTCTCTCTTCTTTTAGGACTCTAATTACATGTATGGTAAACTGCTTAATATTATCCCATAAGTCACTGCTGCTCTGTTGTTTGCTCTTCAGTGACTTTTCTCTCTATATTTCATTTTGTATAGATTCTATTCCTGTGTCTTCAAGTTCACTCTTCTCTTCTGCTTCAGTGCCTAATCGGTTAATTACACTAAACTTTTCTGTGCATATATTGTTTTTTAATTTCTAGAAGTTTCATTTGGTCCTTTTTACCTTTAATTTTTCTCATTATTATATCCATGCTTCTCTTAACTGCTTGAAAATAAATTTTATATATATATATGTATATATATATATATATATATATATGCTATTTTAACAGCCTTTTTGAGAATTCTATCTAAAGAACTAGCCTGTTATCTATTGACTGATTTCTTCCTGGTTATGCTTACTTTTCCTGCTTTGTGACACATCCAATGATTTTTAAAGTTAGATTATGGACACTATGAATATTATGTGGTTAACTGTCTAGATTTTTGTTTGTTTTCTTTTAAAGAGCATCAGGCTCTGTTTTGGCAAGCAATTACTTGCTTTTTAGTTTGATCCCTTCTAGACCTGTTTTCTTAACTTTTCTATCACACACCTTGTGTGTTTTATCCCAGGGGATGTTCAGCCTTACTATAAAGGCATGGCTGCCTATGATCTTCACCGAATGTCCTGAGTGACAAATGAGGACTCTCCCCTCAGGCTGCTTGGAGTTTAAACATCTCCCTGCCTTTATGAATTTACATGTTCCTGCTTTATGTTTTTGCCCTTGCCCCATGGAATTTTACACTATGCATTTACTCTATGATTTTTACCTACTCCAAGTACTATGCATGCATAACCTAATATCAGCAAAGATTCAATTGTTCCATGAAGATTCAATCCTCCCTGAAGATTTATGTAGCTCTCTTTCTTCATAGTGCCCTTTTCTTTGGAATGAGGACCTACAACTTCCAACCTCCTCAGCATCCCTGACCTCCTTTTCCTCTCTTCAACAAGCCTCTGGCTCTTCATGGGGTTCCCTTCCCTGCACTGTGGTCTGGAAATTGCCTCCAAGTGGAAACTGGAGTGATAGTGGGGTCCATCTTGTCTGATTCTCATATTTCAGGAATCATAGCCCTGAGCTGACTCTGTCCAATGACCAAGAATAGCTGTTTCATAGAATTTGGTGGAAAAGTAGGTCTAGTCCTGGGGTACCTCCTTCTGGGAAGGAAACAGAAATTCAAGGATTTTTTTTAAATTTTAAAGTTTCACATTTCCCAAATTTATTTGACCTTGCACTCTTCTTACAGAGTACTTACTAATATCTTTACAACTTAGTCTTCCTTAGAATGCATTTGGGAAAATTTAAGAAAATTTTTTCTCAAGTAGAAAAATATTACCTGAGGTTTTAGGTAAAATGAGCCACTTGCGCACATAAATAGTTCAGAAAATATTTATAAACTCTTCATGAATCATAATCTCTCCATGTATATTCCTGTAAGCCTAGTTTCATCCAGTATAAGTACCTCAACCTTAGTAAATACTTCATAAATCTGTTTAATCTGTGACTATATTCCTGACAACAATGCACTGAGTAGCTAAAAATCAAATTCGTTTTATCTCACTTTCTCAGTTACATAGATCTCATATCTTTGAAGATTAAAGTGCTCATATTATGTAATAGTACCACGTTTTAAAGAAAATCTGAAAGAATAGATTACTTACACTTCAAATAAAGTATAATAAAATTTATTGAAGGTTAATGAGTATGCATAGCATAGTGTTTCTTCTATTTAACCCTGACTCTGCCAAAAACATTGTTTTCTGCTCACAGGGGCACATGTGATGTGAGACGACATGTTTTTGATATGTGGGACTCATGAAAACCATCCTTTGGTTTGGAACTGTAGCTGCCTTTAACAGAACTTACTTGTGGTTTTGACTCACTGCGTTGGGGACCACACAGTGCCTGTGTTCGGTGTTTGTCACCTCATCTCTAATTGCCGCTCATTATACTGCCGCCTTTTTACCTTTTCTTTTGCCACTTTCCTAAATTCAATATTTCATAGCCATACTACATAGCACAAGTGTGCGCCTCAGCGGGTGCCCCCGACCACAAGCCTGTCCCCCTCACACACACCACCCTGTCACACGGGGGCTGTTTATGCCTCTGCTTTCACACCTTCTTTACCAGTGTCCTAAAGTGAAGGTGTGACGTTTACTTCTCTCATCCACAGACCTAACTGCTGACCTGCCTTATCTGTCAATAGCAACGATGCACATTTTATGCCGGGCGATGAGACCGCTGCTGTGGAAGCCAGTTCCGGAGGCCGCTATAAACCTTGGGGGAGCCATGTTCCCCTGTCCTGGATGAGATGACTCAATATTTCTGATAAAATATTGATTACTTATAGGTTTTTCCAGAATAATTGATGCCGATTATCCTCACAGTGCTTAAGAATCCCCTGTGGTGCTTGTGAGGAAGGCAAATTCTGGGATCCCATTCTCAGGGATTCTAACTAACAGGCCTTGCCTGGGGCCCAGGAATTCGCACTTTAACAGACACTTCAAGGACACAGGTAGTGCCTGGGTCACACTTTGAAACACACTGATCTGTACGACTTCAGAGGTTAATACATAAGTGCACCATTGGGCTAGATCTGTACACTTTACTTTTCAAAAGTGCAGTCTGTATTTCACATGGGTAAACAAGACACTGCATTCTGGCTTTTATCAGCAGATGTCAATAATTGAATTAGGCATCACTTCAATTTTACTAGCTGACATTCTGCCTAGCTCAACTTTGAAATACTATTATCCTAAAGATCAGCAGCACTTCGACATGATGGTTTGACCTTGATGAAATACTCTGCAGCACAGAGAGCATGACCAAAAACAAGGTGGCCTATTTTGGCTAAGTCAGGAGACACCAGAGCAGAGAAAGAAATGGATTTGTTATACAATCTAAACCAAATCTGAAACTTTGTCCCATTTTATTGT
Organism: Pteronotus mesoamericanus; assembly: GCF_021234165.1. NCBI lineage: Eukaryota > Metazoa > Chordata > Mammalia > Chiroptera > Mormoopidae > Pteronotus > Pteronotus mesoamericanus. The sequence continues at coordinate 33,914,909 of NW_026555325.1, read as the reverse complement.
AACTAAAACATAACCATTGAAGCTTCATCAAATTTGTCAAATATTAGCCAAAGATACACTTGACCTGGAGTGAAGTATCAGGAATTTTTAAACATTTAACTCCTAGCGAGTATTAGTATGAAACCAAGTTGAGCAGAACCCATTAATGTCACAGTGATCGGTTACCAATGGAAATAAATAATTCATGATGAAGGGAATTAGTCTAATTAGCAGGCAGTTTGAGTCCTTTGATAAAACCCAGCTCTAATTCCGTGAAGGGCAGGAAGTGCTGTAATCAGTCAGCCCTGAAAAGATTAGCATCTATTATGAATGAGGTTCCACACCCTGGCGAAGTCATGTGTGTCCTGGAGACAAACTTAATATGTTCCAGAATGGGACACAGTTTGTCACACCAACACATCACACGATTCCTACCAGGCTATTGTATGTAATAACAAGCAAAGATCAGCGCTCCATCTTGTCACTCGCTCCACTGTCCGTCATTCTGACAACTGTGCAAATACATTCTCCATGCAAAGTAGGGAGTGTGCCCTGAATACTTGCAAAATTGCACAAGGCGTCAAAGAAAATATGTATTACTTCCTCACTCACCAAAACAAACACACAGAACCAAATGTCAGCCCTGAAACTGATGGTTTCAAAGACAGTGGGCAATATAGGGTGTCAGGCTTGGTGTATACACATTTCATTTTAGAAACTGTTGTCAGCTCTCCCGGGAAATTTGCTTCCCTACTTATCTCTCTGTAGATATTGGAGTTACAAGATCAATCATAGGCTTCCACCTTCTGCAACTTCAAGATAAATGGAGATGAGGATCCTAAGCAAAGTAGCCGCTGAAATTCCAAACTAGTACATGAAGGAAAATAAGCCAGGAAAATCGTTGTTTTGTTGTTTTTTATTACAGTGCACAAATGGCTTGGATCATTGGGATGGCTCAGTTCTAGGAAGATTTATAGTTTCTGAATCATACGTGGCCTGATGTATCTAAAAGATGTTGACTGCGCCACACTGTGCAAGCCCCACGTTGTTTTGCAGCCCACACGCTGACGCAGCATCAGCTGTGTTTCCATTTTTACTTATGAGCCTTTTGAAATTACATGTTTCCATTTTGCAATTTGATGTAATAATGAAGAAACTCCAAATTTGTAAGTTATTGTATTGCTTGTTTTTATTGTGTAAAATTAATTGCTTCATTTATTTATGTCATTAAGAAGGGGGGTACCATTTTGCACATTTTGTCGTTTGCTGTAATAATTAACATGTCAATAACACCGCAGACGCCTTAGAAACAGGACGGATCAAGCCCGCAAGTCTGAATAGCACATGAGATGGCAGCGCGTGTTGTCAGAGGGGCTGTTTCCTGAAACTGTGGTGAGCGATGTGGCTTCATATGAGTATTAACAATCCTGATGGACATACACTGGCTTGTGGAAATGAATACGCTAAGCCAATACAAGAACTGAGTTTTATAAAAGCAAAATAGTATCGTTCTCCAAACTTGTAATCCAACTGTCCACACACTGCAGGAAGACCCATTGATATTGTAGACTTACATGGGCTACACAAACTTGGTGCTGACAACTTAGATTTCAAAAGATATCTTGGTAAATATTTGTTAGAGGTTCTTTGAATCTGTTACTGATGAGGATTAACTATTGGCTGTATCTTTTTTCCAACATATCTATAAATCATCTAAAAGCTGAAATATATCTAAAAGATGAATCAAAATCTCACAGCTTTGTATTTTATGCAGTCAGGATCAGAGCAGTTTTGCAGGGGAGTGTGGAAAACCCCCCATATTCCCAATTACTACGCATGGATATGAAAGTTGGACAGTGCAAAAGACTGATCAAAAAAATATATATATATATCATCTGAAAAATGCTGTTGGAGGAGAGCCCTATGGATATCCTGGACAAGAAAAATGAACAAGTGGGTCCTAGAGAAAATTAAGCCTGAAACATTGCTGAAGGCAAAACTGACAAACCTGAAGCTGTCCTACTTTGGGCACATCATGAGAAAGGGTTCTGTAGAAAAGACAGTAATGCTGGGAAAGATAGAAGGCGGCAGGAAAAGAGGAAGAAAATATGACGTGAAGTGACTCCATAAAAGAAACCACAGGCCTGAGTCTACGGAGCGGAGCAGGCTGTTGAGGAGAGGGCACGGTGGACATCACTCGTCCACAGGGCTGCCAGGAGTGAGCGCTGATTCAACGGCAGGTGATACACAGAAACGCTTTACGGATCTGCAAAATCTTTAGTATGTGGTGTATAGCTCCTATTATGACCATCTTTGGCCCTTTGCCTGGAATGTAAAGGAGGTCTAGGACCCATGTGACATCCATGGGGACAACAGCCACACACTAAAGATGGCTGAGTGGAAATATAGATGGAGAGTGAGGCAATTACACCAGCTCTGAACTGATTTATCTCTAGATTTTGTGTTGCATAAGAAAAATAAAACTCCTCTTCTACCTTAAGCAACTTTAGGTAGGGTTTTCTTTTATTTGCAATTGAACCTACATCCTAATGCATATATCCACAACCAATCAACTAATCATGATAGAGCTGGGTTCCACTGACTTCCAGAGCTGTGCTTCTCAAACTTTAATGTGCATATAGATCACAGGAAATGTTGTTAAGATGCAGGTTTGGGGCCCCAGAGCCTGCCTTTCTAAGTCCTCAGGTGAGGCTGATTCTGTTGGTCTATGCATCACCCTCTGAGTCCTAAAGTTCTCAAGGATATATAAATTGAGTGCAAATTTAACCCATATGTAATTTATCCTCCCTGGGAAGAGAGCCTATTGTTTTCATCAGATTCTCAAACACACATTCAATCTGTCAAACAAAAAGATTTAAAACAGGTATTGTATGGGATTAACTGACAATAAAAGAAAAAGGCTGAGATGACCATCAGAGTTAATTCCCCATCACTGAGGGTCCTTGGGTAAAAGAGAAGATAAACAATGAACTTACTATCCTCTCTTTGCCCTCAGCTCTCACCCAGCTCCACGTCACACCCTTCTTTGCCCTTCTTTGCACTCTGGGAGGGGGACCCTAGGAAAGCCATCACCTGGACTTCCTTACCAGCTGGCACTGGTTGTGACTGGCCAGTGGAGGCACCAGAAGGGATCAAAGTTCTGGAGAAGAGAGAGGTAGGGTTGTCCTCCGCAACTGCCATCCCGGGAAGCATAGCTGTGGGTCATGCCCCTCCACAAGAACAGCCTCACTGGGCTCTGGCAACGTCTTTCTTTCCAACCTCTTCAGCTGAAGGAGCAGCTGCCCCGTGGCTGGTCTCTGAGTGCCCCAATATCCCTCGCCTGCCCACACCTCTGAGGCAGTCCCTTCATAGAATGCTCTTCACCTAAACCTTCTGGAATAGATTCCATTTCCTGCTGGACCCGAATGATGTACACAGCAGCTGCCGCCAGGGTCACCAGGCAAGTGGCCACTAAACAGTGCCCAGTTTGGACTTCTCTCTCTAGAACCCCAAACTAGCACAACTTGCTGTCCTTAATGTGCCTTCTACAGTTTGCTAAGATCCTCAGTGGCATGAGGTGGGAAGTGAGCAGCAGCCCCCTCCCTTCCTGCTACTGCTCAAGGACTCTGTGAGCCCTCCCCTCTCCCTTCACCACAACCCTATCACCTGTTAGGCTAAACAAACCAAAACCAAAACTCAGGCTCCTTAGCAGAGAGTCAAGGTCCCTTTCCAGTTCCATGTTCAATTTCTCTTGCATTGATGCTCTGCCTGGATTCTGACTGACCCATCTGATGCTGCCTAAATGTATCTTGCTATTTCAAGCCTTTAAACCTTTTCACTTGCTATTTCTTCTTCCCAGCAAGGACCTCTTGCCTCTTAGTTATCCAGAAAATTCCTACCTGTACTGTAAAATTCTGCCAAATGTCACTCCCAGGAATGGTTAGCTCAACCATTCTGTCCACATCTGAGCTTTCAGGACATTCTGTGCATGCGTCCTCTGCCCATCACTCAGGTCATTGTCATGTGTTTGTTTACAGGCCTGTCTTCCCCCTGACTGAGCACGCTGAGGACATGAATGACAGCTTACTCAGCTCCATCTCCCAAGTGTCTGATACATGTCAGTGCCCTTTAAATATGGGAGGAGGGAAAGAGGTATGAAGAGATGGAGAATTCTTGGGAATGTTTACATCTATTTCATCAGCTTATCTTCTCCTATGGAAACAAGATTAGCAGCAACCATTTCCATATTCCAGAGTCTTTATATTGCATTACATTTTGTATGTGTCTTGGATCTTGGAAAGATAGGAAGGGCTGAGACCAAATCCCAAAACAGTCATACAAGCAGGACTGACTTTTTGGGCAAGATGCTGCTCCATGATAAGAGATACAGCTTGAGTTATGATTAAATGCTCAGAAAAAACCCATTTACATCATTCCCCTGGAAATTCAGCAGATGACCTATGGTTTTTTTGTTGTTTCCACAATAATTGTTTTTCTATCTCAGTCTAATATTTATTCTTCTTGAGTCTCTTGACTTATCAAATATAAGCTGATGAAAAGAGAGAAAAATATGAGTGTCTTACGGAAATTCACTTAGTATTCATAATGATGTCCCAAAAGATAGCCAGAGAGGATGGAATAGCTTCAATAATTGCCATCTTCTCTCTCTCCCTGCCAATAACCCAGCATCTTTGTCCTTACTTTGCATACTTCCATATGTGCTGTGTCTTTATAAGTGAAACATAAAAACTCTCATGTTCATCTGCCTTGTTCTGGATCTCTTTTGTTTCTCCCCCCTGCTTCATCTCCCCTGAAAAATCTCCAACAACAATAAAGCAAAGTGTTGCTGCCACTAAGGACACATCAAGTAACATTCACAGCTAAATCTGCATTACTTACAGGGAAAGCTTTTGTTCGCCTTTATGAAGTGTACAGGCCCCTAGTGATTCAGACCCCACTGGTTATTAATCATGTTGTTTTGGATCATTCTCCTGTTGTGCACAGCAATGTAAGTGACATCTGTCTCAAAGCTAACTGTCAATATCTTCTTTAGAACTACTGTGTTGATTCTGCCACCTTCACTTGCTCACTTGTGGGCGAGTGTCAGTCAGATGCCCCAAATTGCCGCTCCCTAGAGCGTCTCTTACCAGGGCTGTTAGCTTTTCTAAGGACTTCAAACCATACTCAAACTTTAGAGTCTTGAAACTCAAGAGTGGTGTCTGTTGGTCTTGTAGCATGCTCATTGCTTAATATGATCTTAGAGGAATACTCATTTCCATTTTTCTCCTCCTGAGAGCAATTAAAAGAGGAAGGAATGGCAGTTGCTTTCCGATTCTCAACCAGCCTCATTGACTACCAATTCATTTCCAAGAGCATCATGTCCTGTCTCCTGGGAGTTTTTCACCCTTAGAATTTAGAAACAATCTTACTTTGATGTTAACATTGTGTTAGGGAGCAGGGCTTTTCTATCACTCTAAATACAGGAAGGAATAGATTCTGCCAAGGAATTTATTTGGACTCAGAATGAAAGAGAGGCCTGTCACCCAGATTTGGTGACAATAGCTCCAAGTTAGGGGCTATTGAAAGAGAGGAATGTGGAGGAGGATGTGCTTTTCTTCCCTCTGTGGTTGTTTCTCATATGGTCTCATTATTTTGCAGTGTACTGGGTGTGGCGGCAGCTGCTCTTTGTCCCCCAATATCACTCTTCCCTTTCTCACTCAACATAATAGAACCTCTAATTTTTGATGGGCTCATGACCACCTAGAGAAAAAAGACAACATATCTTATCCTCTCTTGCAGGTAAAGACAGGTATGTGAGCTAGTCCAGTCCAATGAGATGTGAGTACAATTGGTGAATGCAATTTATAGACCGTGCTCTTAAAAAGAAGGAGCACATCCTTCTCTCCCACTTCCCATTGGCTAGATGTGAAAGTAGGCCACTTGGACATGCTGGTGAAGGTAATACACTGTGAACAGTGCAACAGTAAAATAGAAGGAGCCTGGGCCCCTGACTTATCTCTAATGTTCTTCAGATGCCACAATGCTTGTGGTCCCTCCGTTAGAGATCAAAGGTACTAACTATTTCCCCAGCTTACCAATAATAACCCTCTTTCTTTGCTGCCCCTCCTGCTAACTTCCTTACTACTAATGAAAAAATAAGACCTTATAACATAAGTTTTCAATTTCTTCCTAATATTTTACCTCTTGGGATCCTTTTAGGCTGAAATTCATTATCCCTGTTTTATAGATGAGGAAATTAAGACAAAGTGATTTATTCTCAGCATTGGTGTTACCATTCATTGGAGGATACAGAAAAGACTCAAGAATCAAGACTCTCAAGATTCAATGATCCCAAAAAGCGAGGGGCCCCAGAAATGCATTGGCTCTTCACAATGGCATATGTCCTACCTCTTCAGCTGGCAGGAGATTTTTGGTACCTATGACCGGCCACTTTTTCATTGACCACTGCTGAGGTGCCTAGAAATGGTCCCCCTCAGCACTTGAATCTGGCCGGTATTCGGTGGCGTTACCTTGGCTCCCCTGCGTCAGCCTTCCTCTGCATCGTCACTGTGGGGTGGGGAAGTGGCTCCATTCCAGAGGCCAGCCTGTCATCCTGATAACAGCTGGCAGCCCCAGGATTGTTCTGCTTCTGTGTGAGATGTTTACTATCCCTTGCCAAGCGTAACTACAGTCACCCTACCTGTTTCCCATGCCGATACTCTTGGATGCCTTCCCTGAAACAAGGGGTCAGTGAGTCCATAGCCCAAGATCTGCTTCTTTCAAAACGTGTTGATGGTCAAACAAACAGAAAGCTGAATGCCCTCATGGGTCAGCAGGTGCTTGTGGTTAGGAGTTCACATCTGCAGATTTAACCAATGATAAGCATCAAATGCTTTGATGTTCTGGAGGGAAATTGTACAGTTTGACTTTGGAACCTCCCATGTCACCTTTCTGCCCCCTGGCCTCTTGTCAAGCCCCTCCTTCCTCCATCAGGTGGTCAAGTGGCTTTTGATGTTCCTGACCATGAAGAAAAGTCTGACAAAACATAGGGCTTTCACAAACGTGTTGCACTAGAAGCTTACATAACTTGTAATAACACAAACTAATTCCATGTAAAGTATTAGTAAATGCATGTGTTAGTATTGGTAATATTTTTAAAATATCCAAACCCAAGAGTAACAACCATAATAACAAAAATTCAGGGCAAAGGGGGAAAGTATGTTGACTTAACTGCGAAGGAAAGGTAGGAAAGTATTGCATGTGACTTACCCATTCAAATGCAGGTTCTGACTCAGTGGGCACTGGGTGTGGCCTGGATGCTAATTTCTGACAAACTCCCTGGTGATGCCAGTGCTGCAGGTCCAAGGACTCTGCTTTGAGCAGCAAGGACAAGAGCATTTTCAAGATGCCACAGTTGCAATAACCTATTTGTTGATCCATTTCTGCTCCTAATAAAAGCATAAATGCAGCTGTAATTCTGACCAATGTCTAAGCTCAAATGAGTTGTCACATATTATACCTCCTCAGGAAGCTAAATTAAATTAAAAATTGCTATTATTAGGGGTTAGGGAGAGTCTTCGTAGCAAATTAGAATCTTCAGTGGGTTTATGACTCAGCTACCTATTTGACATGCTCCAAATTACTGAGTGTCTGGCACAGGGAAAAAAGCAGCCACCGCTCTGGGTCACTCCATGTTGCAAAGTCTGAAGGGACTTAAGGTGAGAACCCTGTGCTGCAGACTTCCCAGAAAGCAGGCTCTGAGATGGAGATTAGCCAGCAGGATCTTCTTGGAATCCCCACCTTTGGACAGGAGGAAGCAGGACTGGGAGGCAGACATTAAGCTGTGATGCTGGCAAGTCTTTAGTCACCAGGAGCCCCGAAGCTGGGGGTGCACTTCTGAGCTGTCCCAAGAAGAAGCAGGGAGCCAGGCCTTTCTACCCTGCGTTGATCAGTCGTTGGATGCAGACTGACCTGGAAAGAGCATGGCCTCGAACAAGGTAGTTTTCTCCTGCAGTGAGCTGACAGTTGGGGCTGTCCAGAAAAAGGTTTTTATTCCTGAAAGGGGATCTGGGTGGTGCATCGTTCTGTCTACCACAAGTTGCCCTCTGGAGGCTGTTAAGGATCTTAAGGAAGGTTTCACTTGGACTTCAGGGCAAGAATCATGTAGCTAATACCATAAATTGCCCTCCAAACAAGAAACGCCCACTGCTCTCCTTCCTTGTTTCCAAAACCTCAATTTTTGACCCTCCACTAAGCAGCCATGTCCTTCAGGGGAGCAGACTCTATTTTGCCTTTCATGGTGGTCTGATTCTCCTTACCAGTGATGGTTTGGACATGCTAAAGGACACAGTTCTGGCCAGTGAGACTTGAAAGAAAGTCTGATGTTGGCTTCTGAAAAAAAGCTTTCCTTACTCTTAAGGATGTGGGAGAATGTCCCTGCTTCTGTTTATTCCCCAGATCAATGTTATTATGTCTACATGTGATGGCTGGAACTACAACATCCATCTTGCAACCATGACGGTGATGGCCCAAAGACAAAATCTAGATGGCAGAATGTAAAGGTGGAAGGACCTGGATCTCCAATGGTGTCACTGAGCCACTGCATTATTCTACCCTGGAAACTGCCTCTTCTGAGCATCTCATTTGAGCTAATAAATGTCCCTACCTTTTCACCACTGAAGGTTTTTTTTTTAATTACATGCAATTGACACAACTAAGTTCAATGCTCAATCAATACATAGTGAATGAATAATTGAATGGATGAATGTCAACAGGCTCAGCCACCTCATGTGAGGCAGACTGGCACAGACTTCATCATTTTATAGTTTCACTCTGTTCTGTGTGGTCTTGGAGCAAAAGGTGCAAGGAAAGAGAAAGAGATGGAAAGAGAACTTGGACTTACGATAGAGGGAGGCTGGTTATTTACAGTAGGACTGGATTTTGAAAGTCTCTGCAAAAGCACATGGAAAAATTTGTCCCAACTGTGGTCCAGCTGCTCTGGTGGGGGCGGTGTGCTGAGGGCGGAAGTGAACCACGCCCCCATATTATCAGAGCAGCGCCCAAATCTCATCTGGTAATGCTGCTCGCTTCCTGTGAATTCTATCTCAGAAAGAGCCCTGCATTTGACAGTCCCTAAACCTCAGGCCAGCTACTTCATCTTTTATTTCTATAATTAAACAGGATTCCTTTTCTTGGGTGTTGAGCTTGCAGGAACTCCATCTTTTGACTAATTCACCTTCATATCAGTGCTTTGTCTTGATGTATTACAGCGATAGGCTGCACCGTGCCTGTAATCCATCATTGCAGTCAGCTGTTGCTGGGCTCCCAACACAGAGAAACTGAGCCAGCTGTTGTTCTGACACATCAGAGCAATGCATCACTCAAGCCTAGGACACCCATGGTCCGTTCATGCAAAATGGCACTGTCCAGGATAGAGACAGTCCTGGAGCACATGGGCCATCATGCCAGCTTGACAGAAACCTAGTCTGGGTTGAGAAAACCTTTTCTAACACTGAGTGGTTTGAAATAGATTGGTTTCCCAGACCCAGTTCAGTGGTTTTAGTAAGAGAGTGCAGAAACCTTCACATATATTTCTGTTATTGATCAAACTGGGGACATCAATTTCTTCATAATGTGTTTTCTGAAAAATCAAAGCCATCCCCGACAGCATTTTATGTGTCTTAATATGTGTTGTTGGTGATCTAAATGGTCTTTACATAAATCTTTCAAGTCAGCAGATGACATAAGCCACTGGTCCAATATCAGGGCCCCCACTTGGGTATGTTTAAAGAGGAATTGTTTAAATATTGACGCTGAGAATTTGCTGAAATTGTCTGCTTCCTGTTTGCTTTATGTTTGTCAAGCGAACACTTGCATTAGCATCTGCATTGCCTTGGTGCACGAAAGCACAGTAAAGTTACCTGAACCACTGACATGAACTACTTAAGAAAGCACAGCTCACCCTCATCCACGCTCTCCCATTCACACAGCCTTACCAGGACGGGCCTGACTGAAGAGGGAACTGACCCAGAAAATGAGAAGATTTAAAAATGGTTATAAAAACTCTAAACCCTTGACTCTCAGATAGTTTCTATATCATTTATAGAGAGGCCAAGTGTTTATAAGCAATTCCTTGGTTTCTCCAGTGTCTTTAAGAAGCCACCAGTCTAGTGAAACAATTTTCTTGGCTGTGACTCCAGTGGCTCAAAACGGACCCTTTTGTACCTAAATCCCTCCACCTGCAAAATGAGAAACCATAGCAAACAAAAAGAAGTGACTGTCTAGAATAAGAGGAGGCAACCCAGGCAGTAGAATCTTTTTGGTAGTATAACAATCCTATCTAATTTTCTTCTGTTTTTTTATTGTGGCAAAATACATGTAACAAAATTTTCCATATGAACCATTTCTAAGTGTGCAGCTCAGTGGTATTAAATACATTCATAATGCTGTGCGACCATCACCACCATCCACCTCCAGAGCTCTTTTCTTCTTGAAAAACTGAAATTCTATACCTATTAAACAATAACTTTCCATTTCCCCTGCCCTAGCCCCTGGAAACCACCATTCTACTTTTGGTCTCTATGATTTTTAACTACTCCAAGTACCTCCTATAAGTAGAATTACACAGTGCTTGTATTTTTGGGGACTGACTTATCTCACTTAGTTGAATGTCCCATGCTGTAGGGCGTGCGGTAGTACATGGCAGAATGTCCTTCCTGTCTAAGGCTGAATGATAGTCCACTGCATATATGTATACATACCACACTTTGCTTATTCATTTTTCCATTGATGGACATTTAGGTTGCTTCCACATCTTAGCTAAGGTGAATAATGCTGCTATGAATGCGGATGTGCAAAGATCTCTTCAAGACTCTGCTTTAGTTCTCTTTGGTATATGCTCAGAGGTGGAATTGCAGTATCATATGGTAATTCTATTTTTAATTCTTTGAGGAACTGCCTTTCTGTTTTCTACGGTGGCTGCACCATTCTACATTCCCACAACAGTGCACAAGGAAGGATTTCAGTGTCGCCACATCCTCACCAAACCTTGGGTGTGTTTTTTTATAGTAGCCATCCTAATGGGTGCGAGGTCGTATCTCATCGTTGTTTTGATTTGCATTTACCTAATGATTAGAATCTTACTCATTTAACAACAAAAGGTTAATTTTACATAAGGAGAAAAGCTAACCAAATAGTACAGCAAAGTTCCATTCAGAAATCCTTCATTCTTTGCTATTCTCTATATGACAAAAATGATGATGATGATGATGATGATGATGATGATTTCCATAGTTAAACTCCCCAAGATAAAATTCTATGTATCTCAGTGGAATTAAAATATCCACTCAGAAATTTTGTTGAAGGCCCATTCTCCCTGTCTCTGCCAGCTGGAATAAGATCTCCTTTGTTTATATGTGCACAATAATCACTTTTTACCTCCCCAATAAGAAAAGAAGCATGGAGTTCAGGAGTATTTATCTTTAGAAAAACAATGAAGTCTGTCTTCAATATAGATTTATAGGTCTGGAGATCAATTCATTCCAGTCTGCCTGAGACTTTCTCAGCTTTCACACTTTATTCTCTTGTCTGGAAAACCCCTCAGTGCTGGGCAAAATGGGATGGTTGGTCACCCTAGCAGTAGGTCTTCAGGAATTCACACTTGGGAGAAGTGTAATTAAGCCCAAACCAGGCCATTCTGCGTAACCTTAGACTTCCATTTTCTCCTGTACAAGTAAGATGTGGTGCATTGAAAACACAATTGGAACTAGGTTAAGTGGGTTTGCAATAGGCACAGCTCTTCACAACAAACCCTTACATAGGCTCTAGGAGAGAGCAGAAAGAAACACACCACTTATTAAGTAGCTATTTTAGACACTTTACCTACCACATTCATATAATTCTCACTACCCTGCAGTAAATGTTACCAATACTATTTTTTACAGAGCACATTACTGAGACTCAAGAGAAATCAAGTAACTTTCCTAAGGTCATATAGATACTGAATAGGTGGCAAATTTGGGCTTTGATCAAAGGCCTTCCTACTGCCTAGCACAACCTTAGAAGTAGATGGATGAGTATAATTATAGAAGGAACCATGCCCAAAATAGACTACTCTAGTGCTTGTAATTCTCTCATTACAAAATATTTTCTTGCTTTCAAAAAATGTTAATAGCTCCCAATTAAAAGGCAAATGATCCTATAAGAAGATAGAAGGTACTATAGCTAACATTTTTCTTATTGGCCATACCCAACTTCTATATCTTTCCCAAAATCTGGGTTAATGGGTTCTCAAAAACACTCTACAGCCTAGTGCCTGTGGGTACCACCACAATTTATCCCAGTTACTTTCTGTATTTTCTCCTTCAAATAATTTTTTTAAATATTTGATAAAATTTCACCCAGAGTCACCTTATTCCATGTATAAACCATGGCCCAAGGTCCATGTTAGGTGAACCCATTGCTAAAACACATCTCTCTCCAAGCATGTCAATTCTAGAGGATACCGAAGTCCTGGAGCCCTGAACCATTGATAACCATTCCCACAAAGAATCCTTCAGAAGAGTCACAGAGCTCACCACTGCTTGCACGTGTTATGCAGCCTGCCCCTCAATCCAGACCTACCCCAGACCTGAGTGGCCTTCTTCTCTGCAAAGTAGGCCATGCCCCGCCCACACCTCTGAGACACTTCTGATCTTCTGTAGCTCCAGCCACTTCCTGTTCATGGTCTGAGCACAATATAAGAAAACAGTAGCATATGTCTCCTGCATTCAAATACTGCAGCTTTGATCTCCAGTAAAAATTGCCTTTACTTTAAAACTAACCATTCACTTATGTGAGGTATCTAGACTAGTCAGGTTCATGGAGACACAAAGTAGAATGATGGTTGCCAGGAGCCAGAGGAGGGGGGAATGGGGAATTATTTTAAGGGGTATGGAGTATAGTATGGCAAGGTAAAAAAGTTCTAGACATGGTTGGTGGTGATGGTTGCACAGCAATGTGAATGTACTTAATGACACTGACAAGTGCACTTAAATATGACCAAAATGGTAAATTATGTTATGTATATATTACCACAATTTAAAAAAACACTGATCTATCGTAGAAGAAGGACCTCAGATGTTTCATCAGACTTTCCACAGACTAAATGTTTGTGTCCTCCCCACAATTCATGTTGAAATCTATTTCTCAATGTGGTGATGTTAGGAGGTGGGACATTGGAGAGGTGATTAGGTCATGAGGGTTGAGCCCTCATGAATAGAGTTAGTGCCCTTATAAAAGAGACCCCAGAAAGCTTGCTCACCCCTTCTGCCTTGTGAGAATGCATTGAGAAGATGGCCATTTAGGAACCAGGGAGAGAGCTCTCACCAGACACAGAATCAACTGGTGCCTGGTCTTGGACTCCCTAGCCTCCAGAACTGTGAGAAATAAATGTTTGTTGTTTAAGCCACCCAATCAACAGTATGTTTATTCTAGCAGCCCAATGGACTAAGACAGACTCACTCCCTGATTTCATTTTAATGAGCAGTCATTCTGTGTGTCCAAAGTGCAAGGTAAAGCAGAGAAGGAAACAAAGAGCACAATTCCTGCTCCGGAGAAGCTTAAAATCTGGCTCAGAGAGAGAACTTGCTTGGAAAACAGAACAGAAAATGCATGCAGGGAAAAGTGAGCACACAGATGAGTTGTGTGGTGTTTCCAGCACTGCACATTGACTCTGCATGAAGGAGGCAAAGACAGTCTTGTGTGTGCTTCTCAGCAAAACAGTTTCTCCATGAGAACATAAAGAGGCCCTTTTGCTTCCTTATGCTTCTGTCCAGGAGACAATACAGTGTCATGGTCAAAGCCCTAGCATCAAACCACCTAGGTTAAAATGCCAGCTGTGTGTCCTTCAGCCACTAACTTAATCTCTCCGTGCCTCAGTTTCCTCATCTTTGAAATGGGGAAAAGAAATGAAGATACCTCATAAGATCATTACATGTAGCATGCGAAGTGACTAGATCTCCCTTGGCAAATAAGTATTCAATAAATGTTATTGGGCATTATTCCTAGCTATGCCTCCCTACCTCTTTCCAAGTGAAGGTCCAATTAAACTTGAGGTTTAGTGTTATATGTCTGCTTTCTTAAGTTGTTCTTTTCTTTTCTTGGACTATCAAACTTTCTCCTGGGCAGTGGTTTTGCCAGACTTACAGATCAAAAGACTTTATACTCTTCGTGGTTACTTTGAAAATTCCTAGAAAATCTTTTTTTTTCCCAGCCAAAGAAATTTTGACATACAAAGAGTAACATTAATATGCAAATCAGCATACTGTACAATTCATTTTGGTGCCTCAGAGGCAGTATTTTTATAAATACAGAAACATAATTATGCATCCTCTAGAGGGCTAAAAATAATTATACAAATTTACAACAAAGCCCAAGGCTGTGTTTCCTTTTAACTGACTGTTTTTAATATCATTTAAATCTTGTTAGAACTTAATTACCAAATCTCTCTTGTAATAATTCAGGTGGAAGATTTAAAGTCTAAACTTGCCATTCAGAAAACGGAACCTCATCAGAGAAACAAAGACACCGAGGCCCTGATTGCCCAAAGAGGACAATAGAAGAAACTCCATCAGGAGGAGCTGTGGGGGCCCTGAGGTGAGGAGGCCCACTAAGAGAAAACATGAATATTAATATATGAGCCCAGTTAATTATTTTAGCCTTCCATTTCTTAGAAAGACAAGATCACGTATTATAATCATTACAGATTATAAACCCAATTAACCATTTCTTCCTCATCTTTAGTTTTCCTCTATACTTTCCTTGTCTTTTTCAAATTAAGGTAAATATAATTTGGGGGAAGCATTTTTTTTCATAATGACTTAATTATCTTTTCCAAAGTCTATCCAGAATGTGTGTGTGTGTGTGTGTGTGTGTGTGTGTGTGTGTGTGTGTGTGACAGAGAGAGAGAGAGAGAGAGAGAGAGAGAGAGACAGAAAGAGATCTAAAGACTGGCTCTGTGCCTGCAGGAAAGAACAGCAAGCAAAGTCATGAGGAAGGGTCCAATTTATACTCTGTCTACAGGCAATTATTTATTAGCTCTCAGAGAAAATGGGTCCCTCATTATGAAATAAAAGGCATAAGAAACTCAAACAGTTGAAATTCAAACACATTTTTATTTACCATTAGTTAATAATAGTCCTTTTCTAGGACTTAGAGTTCCCTGGAAAATTAATTAGTCAGCTTATACAATAAAGGATAATAATTTGTTTATGTGAGATATCTCTAGCATAGGTTGTGATCCATTATGGCAGAAACTGACCAATTAATTTTCCAAGGAACAGTAGCAATTCCATATATGAGATGTCTACACCACGTTGCAATTCATTCTAGTCACTAAAAAATATCAGTCAGTTCAGTGGAAAAAAAAATATTAATCAAAATGGTTGTTTGACAGCATTGAGACAAATCAGCCAGTTGGTTGGATCTCTCATTTTTCAACCCTTTATTTTGGTTTTGTGTGGGTATATAAATGTGCATGCATGTGCTTATGGTATATGGGTTTTTACTGTGCCAATGGCGTCAATCTCATGGCAAGATATATACTACTAGAACTTTTTATATATAATATACTTGATGGGGAGGGTGTGTGTGTGTGTGTGTGTGTGTGTGTGTGAGAGAGAGAGAGAGAGAGAAAGCACTCTGTTCTTTTTTTTTAATTTTATTTTAATTTATTTTTTCAAATACATTTGTCTTTGCCTACCCCCCACCACTTTCCCTTGCTCTCTCCCTCCTTCCCTCCCTCAGCTCTTCCCCTTTGGTTTTGTCCATGAGTCCTTGCTATATGTTCCTAGACTTTCCCCTTCCCTTCCTTTTCCCCGCCCCCCCCCCCCTCCCTCCCTCTTGTCTCTGTTGATTTCTTTTCCTTTCAGTGTTGCTGGTCTTACTTTCCTTGCTTCTTTGTATTGCTGGTTAGGTTCCACTTGTAGGTGAAATCATATGATATTTGTCTTTCACCCCCTGGGAGAGCACTCTGTTCTTGCTTCTTGGGTTCACGGACTCTCTTTCCCACCCTCTTCGAATGGCTCCAGAGGAAGTAGCACTTTGACAGAGAGAGTCGGAATGAACATTCCAACTGAGTGGGCAGATTTTTCTATTCTAACCCCTCTTCTTTTACTGACATGTGATCTTTTGAAAAGTTATCCCCATTGTTCCATTTCTTCCTCTTAACATAAAGTTATGTAATTACCTGAATGTAAGCCACATTTAAAGCAATTTATTATTTCATGAAATTCCAGTCTCGAAGTGTTTAAATTTCCTATCCATGTTCTTGGCTGTCATTTGTAACTGGTCCAAGCGGGGCCTAAAACAAATAAATAGGCTTGTACGGACTATGTATGTGAAAGAAGCCTCTCCAGCAATAAAGGGAAGCAAAAAGATTGGCTCAGTCCCACAGCATCTCTACAAATATTGCGTAAAACTGTTCAGTTCAGGATAATAATTAAAGAAATCCAAGCACATAGGTTTCTCCTAGCCACTTTTTATTAGTGATGGCAGCATATAATTCAAAAGGTTGCAACTGAATACATTCGCTTGGCTGCTGGAAATGAAAAAACCTAAATCTCTCTCTGGAGCTATTATACACAGGCCTTGTAGCCTGTGACCATGTGTTGTTTTGGCCAGTAAGGGAAACCATCCATGATCGCTGCCCATTGTCCATGGCTATTGCATTTGCCAGCTAATGTTTAGTAACAAGGGCTGTTTGTTCTTCTTAATAATTTGAACTTTCTCCATTTATGTTCACCTTCACATCCAAACTAGAACAACTCTGTTCTGAGTTAATTCCCCAATTTCATTACAGCCACGTTGGGGAAGGGAAAGAGGATCTGCATCCAAAACACCAGACAGAAAACAATGGAAACAGGCAACCATCCAAGAGCTTTGGCATGATCTGCAGGAGGAAGCCAGCTCTGATTAACGCTATCAAAATGCTTGTCTTTCATTTGATTGTTATTCCAGGCCCTTGTTACAATTATTGATGCTGGTGACAACCATCATCAGACTCTTTATGGTTTGCTGTTGGGAAAAGAGGTGGCAGGGACTTCGCCAGGACATTTGCACACCTGCCTCAATTTAACCTAAAACCCATTATTTTGCAAACAAAATATATAAACCCACCATAGCAATCATCATTTCCTACATTCTTCCATCAAAAACTCTCCAGCTCATGGTAGGATGTAGACCTGCTTCTGGCCCACTACAAGAACAGTGTATAAATGGCAGTGCAGAGGGTAGGATGCACCTTTAGAAGGTTCTTTGGGATATTAAATCTGGCAAATTAAAGATGTCATTTGGAAGAGCATTATTTGTCATTGGATGGTGACCTTACAGCACACTAAAAACAGACAAGGGTAGAGTTTTCTGGGAGTCTGCTCTTCAGGAGTAAATGATAAAACAGCCCCCAGTGTCTGAAGATGATCTAGCCCAGAGGAGCTAGCCTGGGATGCCACAACTGTGGCTAGAAATGCACAGCATAGACTGTATGGAGTCGTTTTTTTCTAAGTTTGATAGGCAGTGTAAATAGGTTGTTACTTACTCTCACGTTATCCCATTATTCTGGTTAAAATAATTACCAAGCCTAACCTCTGTGCACCTTCTCATTTAAACTAGACTAGACTAAAGACTTTTTCTATTTTTCTGCCTCTGATACCTATGGGACCAGAATGTTTGGTCTTTCTGTCTCCTCGGGGAAAAATTCTAAATTATAAGAGCCAGAAAGCCATAGAGAGAAGTAAAGTATGTTTTACAAATGCTCTTCCAGAGAAACTCAAGCCATCATTCTTGGAATGTATAGATTTAGTAAGGGCATTTAAAGAAACTGTTTTTTAAAGGCAGACATTCTTAAAAATAAACCCATACATTCAAAAAAACTTGTTTTCTCTAAAAGATATTTTTGTTAAATAGTAGCTAACATATGTGCCTAGTAGAAAAGAACCATATTTTACCCCCTACCACCTTGCCAAGAACTAGAATTGTGCCCACATATAGGAGGCACTCAACAAATACGTGTTGAATGAACGCAATGCCTTTGTAGGGTAATGTTCTCTAACGGTTGTTGCCAATTTGGCTTAGTCACTGTGGGCAGCCAAATCTTGATGAAAATTGGTAAGTGGGGTATACTTAGCCCAGATATTTGTCTGTAGTGGTATCAAGTGCAGTGTTCCCCCAAGTTTTTAGTATGAAATTTCTAAACATAAAAAATTGAAGAAGAAAGGTATAGTTCAAAAGAGGGTGATCATATTTGCTTTCTCTATATATGTGTATGACTTGAAAGTGATCCCCAAACATCCTACATTTCACCTCTAAATATTTCAGTATCCATCTCCTGAGCATAAGGATGTTCTCCTACATGCTGTGATAAAGTTCTTTAACTGAACATTTTAAGGAAAAAATAAAAGGATAATATTTTGGGGGAATGACTGGTATACTGTTTAAATTAAAATTATAAATAATTAACATATGAGCTCAAGTGTACACAGCAAGTTTCAGTGGTGGGATTCTGATCATTGTTCCCAGTTCCTCATCACCAGGAATGAATGAAAATTCTCAGCACCTGTGCAATATTCTTGTCTGGCTCCATGCTGAGGCTTCTATCAAATCAGAGTCCCCTGAAGTGCTCTATACATCCTGAGCTGCTCTCAGCCTTCAGGGTTTCCTGCACCGTAGCCCTTACTAAGATTTGAAGGAAATTCTCAGTCTCTGACTGCAACTTCTTCAAGTCCAGGTAAAGGACAATCTATCAACTGCACTTAAAGCATAAGATGTGCTCTAATGCTCTGTCTTAGCCTTTTAGGGCCGCTGTAACAGAAGACTACAGACTGGGTCCCTTATAATCAACAGACATTTATTTCTCACCATTCTAGAGGCTGGAAAGTCCACCAGCAGATTCGATGCATGTTGAAGGCCCGCTTCCTAATTTATAATGGCTGTTTTTCCACTATGTCTCCATGTCTGCCATAGTTTCCACTATGGCAGAAGGGGTGAGGGAGCTCTCTGGGCCTCTTTTATGGCAATAATCTCATTCATGAAGGCCTCACTCTCATGACCTAGCCACCTCAAAAGACCCACCTCTAAATACAATTACATCAGGGATTCGGTTTCAACATATACGTTTTCAGAAGATAGGAGTATTCAGCCTACAGCATGCTCTTGCCAGGCATTGCTCTCAGTTACTGCTATAGGAAGGACTTCTCTTCCCGTTTCTGTGGGCTTGGACATTTCCTCCTTCTAAGCATTCTCTCTGAATGTGGGTGTTCTGCATTTTTTCTGGAAGAACTTCCAGAGTGAAATCTGAGCTGAAATGGATGCCCTGTGAGGCTGAATAGAAATTATTACCTTTTGTGTAATGAGCACCTCCCCACCCCGACTCTCCATTCCCCATCTTAGTGGGGCAGCCAAGACCTTACCATTTAACTTTGCTCTTCCTATATTATATGAGCTACATCATATGTATTTATGTTCTCAACAACACACATGTCAGCACCATGAAATATTGTTCAGTTTAGACTGGAGCTGTTGCTTGCATTTTGGCTCAGATGTTAGATTAAATACTAATTCATTGAAAATATATGTGTCTAAGACTACTTCCTTTTATGAATGGATTTGTGAAATGTATGTTTCATTTGCCATAGGATCCCTCTTTAACTTGTTTGGGAACTTATCTGGAAAGTGAACATGGGAAATTGTTGTATCTATGCTTAAGAATGATTCCACTTCATTCTAAGAAACATTCACTGAACACCTATTGTGTGCCAAGCACTCTCCTAGCAGTGAAGATACAAAGATGATACTTGTCCCCAAGAAATCCATAGCCAGTGGGAGAAACACTCATTTCTTATATTGACTCACTCGAGGTTATTGAGTCATTTGTTCTATTTGACGATGCAAGAAAGTAACGTGGAAAATGTTCATTACAATCTTAGTGGCTGCCCTCAAGATAGTGCATCATCCTCAAAACAACACTCTTATGTTGTTACTAATACCAGGATAAATATATTAGTTGCAAAGATTTACTAATTTTCCCAAGACCACTCTATTCGCATTCAAGTCCACACAGAGAGAGGTCAGAGCTCAGAATTGTAACTGCCACACTGTACTGCTTTCTATTTTCTTGCATGACACAAAAGAGTGAATTTGAGATTATAAAGGCCATATTTATACCAATTGACTCTCTCTATTTGGGACTCTGTCTAAGGCAGTAAGATTTTTGGATTTCTCTTCACACCTTTCTAATGAGGGCTGTGTCATTAGTTGGCCAGATTATGGTGTGGGTTTGTATGTGGATACATGTGTGTCTAGGTTTCAGTATGAATCAGAGTAATTTTAATTTTCTTAAAAATTAATCATAAATAAATGACACAGGAACATCATTTGCAACCTTTAGATCAACACATTCCATAAAAAGTGAATTTGGGGCAGGCAAGGCATTCCCAGGTTGGGTTTACAGTCATGATTCCCTGAGCCTTGACTTGTTTGCCCCACACTCCTCTAGCTTCCACATTCCCAAATAAAAGAATGATCTGGCCATTTCCTGAAGTCCATAGAAGACTCGCCTCTTCCCTTTCCGGATTTCTCCAATATATCTTCCTTTTATCAGCAAAGGTTGCTGTGTGTTTGTCAACACTTATTAGAATAATCAATGGGTTGGGATGAAAAGTAATTTGTTACTGTCTGGCCCAGTTGCAGGTAAACTTCCCTCAGTCTTTGGCCTAGTTGCTGATAAATTTCCTTCTACTGTGAGGACTATAGCATTATTATGATTAGCTATCATAGAGAGATTTATTCTACTCTTCACCACCCTGCCCATCTGGGTGTGACCATCCTCAGGCCGGATACCTTACCCTGTGCTGCTCTGCACAAATTCCAAATGTTTCACATCGACCATCACCCCTACCGCTCTCCTCCACATGGTGCACCCTGACCTTGGTCACCAGCAGATAATCCCTCGCCATACAGGTATTACCTAATCCAACCCCAAACCTCAACCCTCCTATCCTCCCAGATCCTTCCATTGTCCCCCTAGGAACTCACTGTCATCAGCACACTTGCCTACTTCTAAATGTCTCTTCCTGCTAAGAGCAGCCAGGCTGTCCCCTGAGGACACTTCTTCCAGCAGCCTTCTCAACTGAAGACCTTGTCTCTTCTATTTCCCATGCACCTCAAAGCCAGGGGTGAGCTAAATGTTCATTTGTCTCTCCTTCTCTATTTCTCAGATATCTGTCCTTCCTCATTCAAAAATCTCATCTTTTTTTGAAGAAAATCATCAGCAGCTACCACCTCTTAATCTCTCATTAAGTCATCTCCCAGCCGGCCTCCTGGTCAGTGCAGTCACAGGTGATGTCAGCATATGAGTCACTGCCTCTGTCTCTACCGTAATTCCTATCATCAACCTTTGAGTAGTCCAGCATCCGGATGCTCAGCTCCTCACCCTTCTTAGCTCCAGTGATCTTTTTCTCCACCTCACCTAAGTCATCTATTCACTTGGCCTTTCTTGTAGACCTTGTCATTGCCAATAATTACAACCATTGGCTTCCAGGCACCACACTCTCCTTGTATTCATCCTACATTCCATCTCAGGAATCTTTGCTGGTTCTTTCTCAACTCCCTAACCTCTAAACATTGGAATGCCCTTTGGATTATTCAGCTTCCTCTCCTCAATCCACACACAATCCCTTAAGGTCTCATACAACCTCGTGGCTTAAGATGACTTCCAAATTTTTATATCCAGGATACACTAAAACTGAATTAGAGTTCTGAATTCTGAACTATAGTCCTATGTTACCCAAATTCTTAATTTCATCTCTGCTCACATGTCACAAGAGGAATCTGAACCCTGACATGGTCAAAAACAAAATCTGATCTTTGACCAAATCTAATTCTCCCTCAGTTTTCTCCACCCAAGTAAATATCCATTCCAGTCTTTCAGTTGCTTAGAACAAAATTCTTAGAGTTTTCCTGGACTCCTCTCACTATTCTATATCCAGTCCATTGGGAAAGACTTTTTGTTCTAGTCTTGTAATATATCTAGATTTGGACCACTTATCACCATCTGCAGTGCTACCACCCAGGTCCAAGCCACTATCATCTTTCACCTGGATTATTGCAGTAGCTTCCCAAGGGTTCTCCTTTATTCTGCCCTTGTCCCCTTTCTTTGCCCTTGTTCCCATTCAGACTCCTCTCAACACACCAGGTATGGTAAATCCTTTAAGGGTAAGTCTCATCTCAGCTCCAAACCCTCCAATGGCTTCCATCTTACTCAAGATAAAAGCTGTCTCTTTGGAATGACGTACAAAACCCTCCACAATCTGGAAAAAGGTTTCATGTGGTCTGATTCCCATAAGCATTATCTCTCTGACCTCTTCTCCCATGACTCTCCCCTTGGCAACTTCACCCTAGCCGTTGACCTCCTTGCTGCTCCTCTTAATCACCAGACATGTTCCCACTTCAGAGTCCTTGCTTCTGCTATCATCTTGCCTGGTTCCTTAAGATATCTGTAGGTCTGATCCCTTCTTTCCTCTCATCATCTGCTCAAATATCACCTACATAATGAAGTCTTCCATAACCAACCCCCTTCAATACAACCTATTCTCCTTCCCTGCTTTATTTTTATCCACAGCATTTATCACCATCTGGCACATTATATAGGTTATCTATTTGCTTATTGTCAGTTTTTTTGCAATAGATTATAAGTGTCATGGGTATCTGTTTCATTCATGATGACATCCCCTGTACCAAGACAGTGACTGACATATAGTAGGATATAAATACCTCTGAAAACTTAGTGTAAAGTATTCCCATATTATCATGTCCTGTCCTTCCAGAGCACTTCTTTGAGACTGCCAATCCATTGAGCCAGCCACGTGTTCCCTGTCCTTCACTTCCTCAAGTCCTCTCTGTTTTCTCTATCCACCCTAGGCTGCATGGTCCATTTAATTTTAACTACCCTAAACTAACAAAGTACCTTTAACTAAAACATTCTTAACTACCTTGCATCATCTCCCTTCATTGTACTCTCCTGGTGAAACACCAAGTCTTCTTAAACTCAACTGCTCACTATACCATTGTACCCAAGCAGTGGGAAGTTGCTGGAGAAAATCACACAACCATGATGTCAGAATCCATTTCAAATTTATGACCAAAAATCTCCAGTGAGCACTCAATACCATCACAACCAAACTTCCCTAATAAGTTCATTAGCCTACTCCCAAGATAACTATTATGTACTTTCTTTTCAGTCCTCAAGTCTCCAGCATTGCTACCCAACTCTGAGCTGAGGACCTTGACATACATTTCATGGAGAAACAGAGATGCAATCAGATGCAAACTATTTTAACTTCCCACTTGCATTCCATAAGATCACCTATTTCTGTAGTCACATGCCTGGTAAACTTGTGTCCTGGATCCCATCTTCCTCTCCTTCTTCTGGACTTGGCTCTTAAAAAAATTTCCTTTTCTTTCTGCTTCATCTATTCCTAAATATATTTCTAAACCAAAGATCTGGGTACTGAGGGCTCCAGAATATTTCTCTTAGTGATTTCAAAAAGTCCCATGCCTTCAAATATCACCCATATGTTGATGATGCCCATACTTATTTTTCCAGTCGAAAGCCCTTCCTTGAGGTTTAGACTTGTGTATGTGCAAACGATGTCTTTGTTTGAATGTTTAATGTTCCTCTTAAACTAACAGGAGATAAAACTGGATTTTCCCTATCAAAAAAATTTGTTCCTAATAAATATTCATATCACATAAAATAGCACCACCATCCACCCAGCTGCTCAGGTCAAAACCCAAGGCATCACCTTAGATTCCTCTTTCTCTCAATCCGACATTCATCCCATAGTGAGTCCCATAAGCATGACTTCCAAAATTTATCTTGAATCCAGTTCTCACCATCTCCACTGCTTCCACCCTGGACTAAGCTATCATCTTCTCTGCATGTTCCACTATAGAGGAACAAACAACAAAAATAAGTTAAATATACAGCATGCTTCACAATGATAAGAGATAAGGAGAAAAATAAATCAAGTACATGGGATATAAAGTGTTAAATTGAGGGGGTTGAAATTCTAGGTAGGTTTGCCATGGAAGTTCTCAGGCTTTACAATGGGAGAGTGCCTGGAGTGATCAAGGAACAACAAGGAAACAAGTGCAGCCAGAATGAAGGGTGAGAGAGGGAGGAGACAAGGCCAGAGGGTTCACAGGAAGAGGGGCTGAGGTGGAGGGGTGCAGTGGCCAAATCATGCAGGTTGTTGTGTGTCATGGAAAGGACTTCAGCTTTCACTTTGAGTGAAATGGGGTCCACTGAAGAGTTCTGAACAGAGGAGTGACAGGATCTGACTTACATATGATAGGATCATTCTGCTGTGGTGTTGAGACTAGACTGCAGGCAGCTAGGATGCAAACAGGAAG
This sequence comes from Pteronotus mesoamericanus, assembly GCF_021234165.1. Lineage (NCBI taxonomy): Eukaryota > Metazoa > Chordata > Mammalia > Chiroptera > Mormoopidae > Pteronotus > Pteronotus mesoamericanus. Next base: position 33,890,486 of record NW_026555325.1, on the reverse strand, counting down.
AACAGTTGGAAGCATGTTGTAGTAAGTAATCCAACAATCACTGTTTTACAATAATCCGGGTAAAATATGATGTGGCTTAGATCAGGATGGGGATAGGGTATGGGGAAAGTAGTTGAATTCTGAAATCTGTAGCATATGCACACATCTCAGAATATCATAGTATCCTAGAAAGAACCCAATCGTAGATGCCAGGCAGCCCTAGGTTTCAATTAGGGCTCCCATTACCAACTGTATGAACATTTAATTTCACTGAGCCTCAGTTCCCTCATCTGTAAAAAAAAGGGAATTAATTAACTTTATAAGGTGTTGTAAAGATTAAATATGATTGTTTATACAAAGTGACTAGCACAAAATCTGTCATATAGTAGATGCTCAACAAAAGTTAGTTTTCCCTTTTTACTTGTTCAGTTCACAGGTGGCGAAGCTAGAACCAAGGTGCTAATACCCAGATCTGTGGCCTTTTCAGTACACACCCTCTAGTTACTTGTCATTTTTCTTATTTGGATATTTTGAAGCAGATGTCTTTCATCAGACCTCTTGTTAAAGGACTGGAATTATTCAGTTAGTAGATTTTCACTTCTCCATATGCTCTTAAAATGTTCTTTGAAGAAATAGCTGCCAGTGTGATTGATAAATAGGCAAAACAATAGTCTCACTCCCACTAGGAGGAGTGGAGGGTGTTACCATAGCAAGGAAGTATGTGTCTCCAACAACCCACTAACTAGAGTCAAAGAAAAAAGCAAATCTATTACAATAAGTCTGCTGTGAACACCCAGCAGGACAGATAAAACCTCAAAGCCATTAGTTATCCAAATCTGAGCACATGTGGGGAGGTGGGCTCAGGCCCCTTTCTCTTGTGGAGAAAGGGGCCTGAGCCTTTAATTCTTTGTTAACTTGAGTGCTGACCTAAGTGAATATGATGCCACACTATTAAGGTCGGACCCCCCAGGTTGGACCCCTGTCATACTAGGTTACTATTCATGGCATTTGCAAGAGCTCTGACAGTTCCATTAAACCCTCCCCCTTCCTTTTTCTAAATGGATAATGACCCCCAGTGCCTTCTTCATTTGGATAAAGAATTATCCCCGACACCCCTAAAATCATTCTTATGCCTGGCCAAAAAAAAAGTCTGAGAAATCCGGAGATTAACTCAGAATTTTTGTGCACAAAACCACCATGAGACACCCATGAGTCTTGTCAGCATATTTAATTCCATGAGGAAGGCAAAGAGCATCTGTTTGCAAATAGAAACTTTGCAGTTGTACTTTTTGCTATCAGCCCAGTCTTGTTTCAAGGCCTTTGTACTCAGGGCAATCTCTGCCAGTAACCTCTGCTCATAGATAGCCTGTTCCACAGCCTCTTGCTATGAGAACCAAAGAAAGCCCTTCCTTTATCACCCAGCTAAAGCACCCCTGCTCCACACCCATACCTATCCCCTGATTTATTTACTTCCTAACATCTATCACTCTCTGAAATTATCTTGTGTATGTATTTATTAACATAGCCATTGCCCGTCTCCCTTACTAAGCTCTAAGTGACACAAAGCAGCCACCCTGTCTTCTTACCCACAGCACCCAGAGAAATCCACATGCAATAAAATCTGATGAGTGGATGAATAAATGAATATATGATAAGTAAATGTATTGATCACTTTACAGTATTATAAATGCTTTTCATTCAATACTCAAAATAACCTAACAAGTAGATACTACTATTATTCCAATTTTACAGATAAGGAAACAGAGCCCCAGAAAAGTTAGGTAATTTGCCCCAAATCAGAGACTTTGAGCCTAGACACCACACTCAATCTAAAAGGTGGTCCCCTCAATAACTATTAAACCTCCCCCGCAACCCAGGTCTGAACAATTTGAGAAGTGAAACAAAAGAACCAAAATAAAGATAAAATAATATATTTATTACTTGATAGGGGCCAGCAGAGGCCTATTGGAGGACATGGCATTGGGCCTTTTAGGAGGATGGAATTGTTAAAATTGGACTCCAGATCTGGCAGTCCTGTTCTCCTGGCCTCAGGCAGCACTGTGAAAGGGTCCTGCTGGTGTGGGTGTACAGCAAGCAGAACTCATGTGCTCAGAGGACAAGGTAGCTCCTAAGAAAGGATTGCCACACTAGCAGACCCACTTAGTCTTCCCAAATTTATTTATCAAATAAGTTATTCCACCTCTTCCGGGACAAAAGAGATAAAAGGGCATAGAAATACCAGATATTTCATCCACTGAGCTCCCTTCACAGGAAGAAAACGTCAGAACTAGAGGACGACATGCCATTCTAACAAAGCCTCACAAGTACCAAGTGGGGCAGGTACGCGTGCGCACACACACAGATGTGCAAGTGCATGACCAGCACATGTGCACTCCCCAGAGTGCTCAGTACACAGTTCATGCAGACCTCATCTAAAACCAGAATCTGGACAATAGTTTCAGCTTTGCCTGATATTACACAGCCCCCAACTCTGGCACTAGTGATGTGTAGCCTTCGATGCTCTGACAAATGCTTCAATCCTCTGAAACAAGATTTGAATAAATGCTGTTTCTGTACTCTTTGGAGCACTGACTTTAAATAAGGCTGTAAATGTACTTTACAAAATAAGATAAACTATGATAAAAACTGAAAAAAAATGAGTGTGAGGCCATCTAGGATCCCAGCCCCCCACAGATGGCAGTATATAGAGCAGAGATGAGCCATCCCTGCTGAGCCCTGCCCAAATTTCTGAACCACAGAAGCATGAGCAATGAAATGGGTACTGCTTTGAGCCATTAATATTGTTGCACAGCAACAAGTAATAGAATTTCATACAGTTTGTTTGATTATGATACTTTTCTCCATGAAAGTGTTCTGTCATGACAGACTCTGGGAATGCTGGTCTAAGTAGTTAACATGGTGGATGTGTTTTAATCGCAGTGAGGCAACCTTTTAAAGTGATAACTATGGTCTCAGAAATCTCATCTTCAAAAAACCTAAGTTAGTCTTTCATTATCTGCATTATTTCCAAACACTTAACTTTGAAGAAGTTATTCATTCATTCAAAGATACTTGTTGAGTGGTAGATTGTGTTTTCCAAAAGTAGCCACAGTAATATCTCCCATCCTACTGTGACACTTCTCCCAATAAGTGGAGGGTCTATGTCTCTTCTCCAAGAACCTGAGCATGTCTTTGTGACTCCTGGACAACAGAGACTGTAAACTGATGCTCTGTGACTTTTGAAGCAGGGTCATTAAAATGCTGAGCACTTCTGCCTTGTTATCTTGGGTGATTTCCTCTGGGATCTCAGTGGCCATTTTGTGAGAAAACCCAAACAAGCTCACATGGAGAGACCAAGCAGAAAGACCATGGGTAGGTATCCTGGCTGACAGCCCAACTGAGGCTCTGGCCCAAGCCAGTACCAATCAACAAATATGTGAGTGAATTCTAGCAACTAGTCAATATGTAGATGTTCTGCTTAATAGTCCAGCTAAAGCCCCATTCAGCTGCCGTCAGCACCCACCAGACATGTGTGTGGAGACAACTTCAGATAATTGCAAGCTCTAGCCATTGAGCCACCCCCCAGCCTTCTTCTCAGATATCAGAGAGGCCCCAGATATTTGGAATAGAACCAACCCATTCCCTCTGTATTATATTTTTGATCCACCAAATCCATGAGAATAATAAAATGATTGTTTTATACCACTAAGTTTTGGAGGCGCTTTAATGGTACGATAGTAACAGCAACTATTAGGCACTTGCCCACTATGAACATGGTACTGGGTTCAGTGGGGTGGAGAATAGAAAGGTGGTTAAGACTTCAAAGGACTTACTGTTTTAACTCTATCCTTTTGCCTATCTAATGTCTGCTCATTTTTCTTATGTCAGCTTAAGTATTTGCTCCTCCAGAAAGTTTCCCCACCAGCCATCCACTTTCAGACTTTTTTAAGTAGCCCTACCGTGACTAAGAGCACCTGGACTTGCCCCAACATGGCTTTTACTAGCCTTTCCTTTGACTGACTCTACTTGTTGGTTCTCCTCAGATCCACAAGCAGACGGCATGCTCCTGGAGGGCATGCACCTTCTTTACTACTAGATTTCCTAACATTTACCTCAAAGTCTAAACCATTTGTTGAAAATATTCCATTGTATTGAAAAAAAGAAAGGCACTATGCAATAACCAAGTAAATTAATCTGCTTTGTTTCTCCTCAAATGTCTTTCTGCAGATATGAAGATGAATATTATTCTCTCTCTCTCAAAAAAGTATATGAGTTAATAGATATAGTCTAAATGGTGTCCAGCCTTTTGGCATTCTGGGCCACACTGGAAGAAGAGTTGCCTTGAGCCACACATTAAATACACAAACACTAGTGAAAACTGATGAGCAAAAAAAAGTTTTTAAGTAAGTTTATGATCTTGTGTTGGGCCGCATTCATAGCCATCCTGGGCCAAATGTGGCCCATGGGCCATGGATTGGACCCCCTCGGTAAACTTTGCAGCCAGTCTTATCTTTTACTTCCACCTGCATGCAGCCTATACTCCAACCATATCAAACTCTGTGTCCTTCCCTAAATAACCCAGGACTTGGCCTTGTTCCTTCTCTCCCATCACTAGAAATGTTTCTCTTCTTCCTCTCTATCTGAAAAATTCATCCTTTTTTCAAGATGCAACTCCCATTATCTTTTTTGTGAAAATATCTATAAATGTGAAGGACAGTATTTTTTTGTTGTTGTTCCCTCTTTCCTCTCCATAGAATTTTATAATTTCCTCCGTTACTGCAACACATTCATTGTAATTAGTTGTGTAAGATCAATTATCATACTTGATTTTTCACCTGTCCATTCCACGATCCAACAAGGTCCCCCTGTAATCCCAAGGGGGTGAAGCTCTGTTTCATTGGCTACACTGCTATGCTCCTGTGGTCAAGATGTTTTAGAGAACTACAGCACTTTTAATATTGGTCTTTTTTTCAGCCTCTTAGCTGTAGAAGTTGGCAAGAAGATAAACTTAATAACAGACTCAAACTATCCCCTTTTTTTTCCACAATGTATTTTTTAAAGCAATATATAATTGACGTACAATATCTTATAAGTCTCAGGTGTGCCTCGTAGGGATTCAATATTTATATACATTGTGAAATGATCCCTACGATATGTCTAGTTACCATCCCTCACCACAGAGTTACTAAATTATTATTGACTATATTCCCAATGCTGTACATTACATCCCTATGACTTATTTATTTTAGTGTATTTGCTGCCAAAGCAAGCACATGACTTATTTATTTTTTAACTGGAACTTTTCACCAGGAGATTCTTCTAGCTTCTCGTTAGTGATTATTCTACCTTGCAAGCAATTCCTACCCACCAGGCCCCGACTGGTACCTCAGCGCTAGGACCCACACAGCTTACATCAGTAGCTCAGGTCTTCAGCATGCTTGCTGGTACTTCTGTCCCCCCGTCACTAGTCCCTGAGTGCCAGAACCTTGTCTTTGGTGTCCACAGATCTATCTGAGCATTACCATGGCACATGGCACCTATTAGGAGCTCAATGGCTGAATAAATAGTTGATGATTTACAATATCTTTCTAAAGGATTCTGGCTATTACTATTCTTATACAATCAGCATGTTTTAACTCCCAACTTTTAGGTAAGCTCAAAGACTAGAGTGGTTTGTACATAATCTTGGGATTGCTAGAAAATATTGCACCACATACATATTTTCTCAAATAGGAATGGATTTAGAAAATAAACGTATGCTTGTTAGCCCCATTGTTGTGATGCATAATTGCTCTCCTCCAAGAATACTTAATCACAGTGGGTGAGGCTTTAAATAATATTACTTCATATATTAGAGATCCAACACTTATCAAAATAGTGTGGCACTGCCTTATCTATGAGGTCCTATTCTACTGCTATAGAATGATATCAGCTATCAACAAAAGTGTATATTTGACTTTTCATTGAAACTCTCCCCAAAACAGAAACCCAATCTTACCTCAGTGTATTTCATATTTGGTATTCAATTGATAACATTTCATCAGGAGCACATGAACTAGGAATCAAATTTTAAAAATTAAACACAACATTACAGCTTGAGAAATACGTATAGCGTTTGAATTCCTTTTATCTCATCAGAGTTAAAAGAATAAAGAATCTTATTATTCACTTTAGCTAAGTTCACTGGAATGTAATGTCAACTCTTTTTTTCTAAAACATTATATCATATGGACAGTATCCTAAATAAAGGATTTAAAATAAGACGCTAAAATAAGACTTTAATGTTTTCTACACTTGCTTGGACGTGATGTAGGCAATACAGAAAAATTTGCTCTTGGGTGTGGTATAGTTTATATGATTAAATGCCTTATTCATACTCATATGTCAATCTATTAGTGTGCTGTTAATTCAAATGTTACTATGATGTATTTTATCCCCATTAGCACATTCATCACAGGTGGATGTGAAACTTAGACAAAGGTGTATGTTCTCATTAATGATGAGCGGCCTATTCATCTTACTAGAATGTAATTAATGTTAGTTACAATCCTTAATTTTTCACTGTTTGTCATGATGCATATTTAGCATTTCTCTTGTCCTTTATAAACTGCCTCCCTCTTATCACACAGCCAATTCAAAAATACATATTTAACCAAATCTGGTGCTTTATCTTTCAAGTATTTTATACATATATGTTTCTTGATGTTTGTGTCAGTTTTCATACTATGAGACTTCACATTGCAAGTGCAAAAACAATATTAAAGGGATTGTTTGGTCCATCTTATTTTTAATGAATAAGATTAATATAATTCAGTTGTTAAATTAAATTTTGAAACTTACAAGGAGGTGTTCTTATATTCTGCACCTCAGCATCAACTGAATAGAATTGTTTGTAGATTTCAGGGGGAAAAAAAGAACATTTAAAAAAATACACGCATTGTTGTTATGTATCACACAAAAGCATAAATACTTACTTAATAACTCGTATTCTCTCTACTAGACCCAACAAAATGTGCTGTACATACGATCACTCATTTAAACTTCCTAACAATCCCCACTGACATGTTATTGAGGTAGATACTATTTTTATTCCTATTGACAGCTGAGGAAATGGAAAGACAGAGAGGTTAGGTAACTTGCTCCAAACCACACAGCCAGTGAGTGATGGCACCGGGATCCGAGCCCGGACTGCCTGGCTCAGAGCCTGTGCCCCTGGTCCTGCTATGCTGCCACGTAGTTTCATAGTTTCTAATGAACCTCACCAGTTAATGATAGGACATTAAATAAGCACAAAGTCTAAACTAATGTTCTGGATTTTGTTATACTTAAAAATCATTTGTCACCATTTTGCTTTAATAGTACTCAAATTACATAAATGTCTTGAGCATAATATTTATATACTGTGGGTAAAACAATGAACTTTAAGCTCTTTAAGGTCAAGAAAGTCACTTTAAATGAGTTTGTCTTCCCTATAGCTAGACACACACCTGGGTACAATAAGCATTCAATAAATATTTTAAAAAATAAATGAATATTTTACATTTAGAATTCAAAGAACAATGAAAGATAAATTCAAACCTTATACAAATTGCAGTTTTAAGGCTAACTAATCATGTATTTCAAAGATTTTCAGATGAGATTCAAGCATTTAGCTGTGTCTCCTCCATTCCAAATATTGAAGTTTAAAATTCAATTGGCCATTTGTGTTTTTCTCAGAATATAGTTTTTAGTATTGAAATACCAAAAGTATGCTATTAATCCACAACTCAGTTTTCAAAAACTAATTCTCTCTACTTTTCTATAATGGAACTAAGTTTCTATCGCAACAGAAATTTAAGCTTTGCCCTGACTGGTATGGGCCAGATGATTGGGCGCCGTTCCACAGTGACTGGTTCAATTCCCAGTCAGGGCGCATGCCTGGGGGTGGCGGGTTCAGTCCCCAGTCTGGGCACCTGCAAGAGGCAACTGATAGATGTTTCTCTCTCACATCGAAGTTTTCTCCCTCCTGTCCCCTCTCTCTAAAAAAAATCAATAAATGAAAAATCTTTTTAAAAAAATGAAGCCTTCATTCTGCCTTCTAATGGAAAACATTTTCCAATTCATAGTGAGGTGAGAGTTTGCCTAATTGATTGAGGGTAGATTTGGTCAATTTACAACCCCCCGTTCTCCCAGGAAACGCCTGCCACCTATGTCCCCAGGAGCAGGAAGCATCATGGCATCTAGGGGAGGCATCTGGTCCTCAGGCCTCATCTGTCCACCTGGGCATCTTCAGAAACATAGGTACCCTGCCTGGTTTTCAGCCGTCCTCATCTCTCCATGCCCGCACTCATCAGCGTGGCAACATTCCTACCGGGCCTCCAGCCCTCCAGCGCTTTCTTCTCTGCGGCTGCCTCCCCTGCACCAGCCACAGGGCAGCCCCAGGGCAGCCAGCTCCTGTCATCATGCCCACGCTGCGGGGGAGGTGCCGGGGGTGGGGGGCGGTGCCTGCAGGAAAGCATTTCGCTGCTGCTGTGGCCTCTCAGTGCCTGCAAATGCTTTGGGAGTCTACGCATCCCACAGAAACAGAAGCATAACCGCAGTCCGCGGTGGTTCCACGGGTGGCTCTGTGCTGCCCCCTGGGGGGCCAGAGAGCAGGAAGCTGCAGATGCCTAACTCATCCCAGGGCCTGCCACTCGCGCGAGGGCGCGCACAGGCACACAGTCGGCAGAAGGCGCCATGCAGAAACCCCTTTGGGAGGAACAGTCACTAACTTCTGGTTTGATCTTCTCTTAAACTTTATTTTTCTCTCATCACACAGATCAAGAAATCTTTCTTTTGGGGATGTGGAGGCCGTAACAGGAGCTGCTTTCTCCTGAACGACGTGTTCTTCCAAATAGTTCCCGTTTTACACCCACACCGTGGCTTAGGTCTTCATGGCTAAGGTTTTGCCCCAGCCCACCCATGACCTTGGGTTTGAGGAGACGTGGGGAAGGGAGAAAGTGCTATACCATGTTATCCCTGTCACAGTAATATATGGAAAAACAGATATATATCTGCATCACTAATTGAATATCATCTACTTCTTTTAAACACCAATCTAGTAGCCCTAAAGTTGATCCTCAGTCCTTTTTGGAGTTTATTAGCTACTATATCAGTATTCTTCTATTCTTTCTAAGCTTTTCTTCTTTTCTCTTTATTTTCCTAACAGTTTTCCAATGCTGATTTTATTTAAGTGCACAGAACAGTACAAACTGGGTTAAAACATTGGTGTTTTATTATCTTGGCGGGGGAGGGGGCAGCATGCCTGGCCAAACTGGCTGAAAGGCCTTTTTAAAAATACCAAAAGAAACTCAAGCAACCTTCTGTATTTGTTCTGTTTTAATGCAGATTTGGGTGTAGCCACTGTCATACTGTAAACATTTTAAATGAAAGGAGGTGTTTTAGTGAATATGTCTATGATATAAAATATTTCACACCAAACTCTCATTGAGCTTCTTTGCTGTCTCCACATGCCTGGTACCTCTAAACACAGCAAACTAGAGAGCGCTAAGGATACTCTCACACAGAAATAAAGATGAAATATGTATTATCTGCCCATAAAGCCACGTGACCCCCATAAATATCATGGCGGGTTACCATGAGCTCCTGAAATCAATCAGAGACCACCAGAGAAAGTTGTAAGCTGTCAGTTTTACAATGTCTGCTTTGTTTTACATAGACTTTGCTTTTCCTTCTCTAATTACCCTCCAAGAAAACTCCTTGCTCACCAGAAAATCATTCACAGCAAACCAATAAAGGCAATAAAAGTCTCGGTGTTTTTATTTGGGAAACATCATCCTATTTAGACCCTGAGACATTGGAAAGTAGAAAAAATTTTATCTGTGTTTTAAGTAGGGGAGGCACCTATTAGTTGAATCACCTTTTCAACCTCAGGTCAGATGACTGGCAAGGCGAAAATCACACATCTCTCTACTACCAGAGGATGCCTTTGAAATTGTCCCCCTCAGACACACAGTGTAGAGTGGTGAGTCAGTCTGTCTCTGCCAACCTGTGAACCAGCCCTGAGGTGCAATGCCACCTATTCTTGTTTAATCCACCCCAGCCTAGAGGTTACTTAGACCAATGGCAGCCGCACAAGACCTTGCATGCAGCCCACCACAACCTCTGGAAACCGGCTCCCTGAAAGGAAGCGATGGTCCTCCCTCTGGTTTCCCGCCTTTCCCAGTGTGAGCCTTCTGCGGCGACAGCGGTCTGCCCAGGCAGATTTAGGTGAATCATTCTCTCTGCATGGAGCTTCAGACCGGTGTGTCTCTGCTACACACCAAAGCCCTTCTTTCCCTGTCCAAGAAGAGGCTTCCCTGTCAGAATGAGGCTCTGAGCTTTGTACAACCAAAAGCCTTTGATTAAATCGCACCCGGTCCTTCTACTTGCCATGGTATTGTGTGACTTGGAAAAGCAGTGGGGCTACAAAACAGCCCAATTTGTCGCTAGGTGGGCTGACAAAGCAGGGCTAAACACACGGTTGATTTCAAGGCGTTACATCTCCAAGTTGCAAAGCTAGCGATAAAGCAAGCCAGAAAAGCATCCCTGTAGGTGAATATTTCTCACAGACAGAGGCCACTCTGCCTCTGAGAGGACTGTTGTCCTTCCCACTGGGAGTTTTTAAGCCACTTAGGGGCAGCGACCATTGGAACAGAAAACTGTTCCTGTTTCTAAATGATTTTTCTAAAGGAAAGAAAGAAAAGGAAAAAGAAAAGGGTCCCAGGAAAGATGCTGCGTTTCTGACATCTAACCCATAAAACACATACCTGGTCATACAAAAAGAGACCCGTTTACAAGAATTAACTTAAATAGATTTTTGCTTACTCTGCTCTTCACCTGCCGACTGCTCCATCCTCATGCTTTGTTTTTATCGAACAGTGCTGTGTGTTTGTTCCCCGGACTCTTAGTCCTCCAGATGGAACTCAGGAGAGCGCCGCTTACAGCTTTGTTTACTAGAAGCTCACCCAGCAGCCTCCTCAGAGCCAGAATGAGACCTGGGGCTGCCATGGATAATCATTCAGGACCACTTTAACTCAATGTCCTTTAAAGAATCTTCAGCATTCATTTAGTGGGGGCAGGGGGAAGGTGATCACTGAACAGGTGAAGAACATAAGAGGACGAAACAGACAACTCCCCCTTAATAAAACCAAAGCCTGAAGTTAGCTGATTGTCCTCTCTTCAGCAGTGGTTTGGTTTCCACCTATAGGTCCTCAAGCATGCCCCTGGCACAGGGATCTCTCTCCAAAACTTTCCTCTACATTAATTGATAATAGCAACAGATTGCTTCCAATTCCATATGTGTGTGATGCTCCCTGAAATGTACCCTAAATGCACTCTTCCCCCACCCCTTACATTTCCATTGTGTTTTAGAAGTCCTTATAAACTGATGCCTCCAGGACCCCCTGCCTGGCTATAAACCTGACTCCAATTCTATTGCTCTATCCGGTCGTATTACTGACTAGACCTAAGGTCTGACCCAAAGGGTAAATTTGATGGTGAAGAGGTCTGAGCAGCAGCTATTGAGTAGCAGGTGAGGATAACGCAGTAAGATCCAAAGCAAGGGAATTAACAGGATGAGAGGTCACTGTTTATGTGCTTCTCTCTGAAGGCTGGGATCAGCACTGCGATCACTGGGGGGTCCTATGGTGACATTGCACTGAGGGTCCATGAACCACCTCCACACTGTCAGGATTTGGGCCCATCTGCCACATCACTAGACAAGTCTGGTCTTTGCAACAAATGAAAGGACCTATATTCACTTGAATTCAAGTTGCATCATTTCTTTAACCCACTGGCATTAGAGATCCTTTTGTTGTTGTTGTTGCTGTTTTCTAGAAAGGTGACATTGAATATTGGTATGTATAATGAAGAGCTATGAAATCAAGAAGGATAACGAGATGTTGTTATTGACATGGGGCATGTCTGAAGGCACATTTGTGGTGAAGGTGAGTGTCCAACACATTCCGATGTAGGCGGTTGCTCAGCATCACCAACCACTGGTTAATTCATTAATATTATTCAGTGAAAAGCATTTCTTCCATTTCATTTGTTAAAAAAATCTGTTTTCATTCACATGTAAATCAGTCCCTTTCAAGTTTATTTAGGAGGAATATTTCATATCTTTCTAGTATTGGAAGTATTTGTATTTAAATAGTTGTAATGACTAAATTGAGAATTTATATCTTTCATCTTTAAAGGTATCTTCCTTGTGGTTCTTGAATGCTTTGTGGTTATAAAAGATTGTAAAACTAGGAAACATGACACAGAGAATTAAATAAAATGGAAAATGATAGCAATAACATTGGCTCTGTGGGTGTTATTTCTTATAAATCAATAAAATAGTAGGGATTTAAATTTAAGCTTAAAAATTTATTAGGGTATCCTCTACCTCATAAGGAGAAAAATAAATGTGGTATAGTAACATCAGCAAGGGAAAGTTTGTTGTTAAATTTTTAATCCTAGGCAACTGCTGTTGAGTTTTTCCTTTTATTTATTTATTTTTATTGTTCAAATAAATAATTTGTCTCCACCTTCTAGTTTTTCTTAGTAAAAATAAATAAACAAGGATCCAAAAATAGATTCTATAGTGTGAAATGCATCGAAGAGAAGTATTTAATAGAGTATTTCTGTGGCATACTACCACTTCCATAATGCTGTCTTTGGGAATCACAGGTACTATGGAATTGTATCATTTGTATTTTTCATCCATTTTTAAAACCCAACAGAAGAGGTAACAGTTGTGTATGCCTGAGACCTGAGGTTGTTAGGTCTTTATTTTAGTTTTCAGTATTTCCCCCTCACCCCCCAAGCTACTTAAAAATAGTAGTAAATGATGTATGGTAGTAAATCATTTCATTGTTCCATTTGTCCTAATTTTGTATCTCTTCAAAAATGGGCCAGAGAGGGGAAAGGAGTGCCGCGCTCCGCAGGAGACCGTGCAGGGCAGGCCGCCGTGGGTAAAGCAGGTGGCCCGGGACGCTGGGCGCCAGGTCAGAGCCCGGCCGTGTGCAGCCCGAAGGGGATCACTCGCAGAACGCCGTGGCACCCGTCAGCCTGGCTGGGAGAGGCACTTGTACATCATAATGAGAGAATTTTAATAATGATTATTTTCAGTAGCATAGTAGAGTCAAGCCCTCAAAAAGAGGAAGTTTTCATTGGTAAGGCATTTCATTTAAACATTGAAATCTGGTGTAATGTGAAGTATGAAATAAGTTTTGAAAGGAAGCTGATGATTAAGAAGAAATGCAGTGGGCATTTAATAAGCGGAGGAACCGCAAGATAATTAACTGGCATGCATAAAGATTCATGCTTTATACCAAAATTTTAATTTTGCACATAAATGTGCCTGATGTAGGCAGCATTTAATCACCTAGCTGACAGGAGTAACTACTTTCATTTAACCTTGACTGAAGATCATGAATTCTAACAGGTTTAATTGGATACATCATTTAACAGAATGAACAGAGCAAATTTTTCTCAATTCATAGGTTCTGATTGACATGCACCAGCAATAAGGCGTTGCACAATTACAGCTGCTCTGCATTCCTGCCCTGGGCAGCAATTGCCATAGTGATGTGACACTCTTGGATCACTAGGGCACGGGGACTATGTTGAATCTCCCCTTGTTTTGAAAAGGGCAATGTTGTTTTGTTGTTGTTTTTTTTTAAAGAAGAAGGAGAAGGAAGGAAGGAAGGGGAAAAAGGAGAAGGGAGCTGGAAAAGAAAGGGGTTTGGACACAAAATTTTTTTCATATTAATCACATTGTTATTATACATGCTGTAAGAGAAGGGGTATATCTTGTTATCAGCCACGTGGAGAAATGGGGGAATAACGACATTATCTTTTATCTGTTTAGCCCTCCTTTTCAAAGTGTCAGAAAGGACCATCGTCAAACAAAACAGACTCCGAAAAGCGAACCTAAAAGAAAGCCATGCCAGTTTGAAGCCTCCCATCCTTCTAAAGGAAACGCGGTGTGACCTGAGCCTTGGGGCTGGTACCTCCGTGGGGAGACGCGCCTCCCGCCCCGCGCCCCCTGCCCCGCGCCTCCAGAGCCCAACACGCACAGGCAGACAAACACCCTGGGTGTGAGTGAGAATAGAAAACATAGGATTTGAAATGGTTCCTTTTCTCTTCTTTGCTTCACTAACAAAAACCTAAATGAATCCAGGAAAATACAAGGAAAGTTCCAAAATAGAATTGCAAAGCCTGTTCTCCTTAAATAAACACCAAACCTCAGGAAACTGCTCAGGTGTCTGGCTGGATCTTATATTCCTTGGTCAGTCTGAAGTACCTCAGTTACCTTTGTAAATATTCTAGAGGGATTCGGAAGATCTATACTTGAGAAGTACTCTGCAAGTCCTGCTAGTTTCAGATATGAAAATAAAAATTAAAAGCATTAAATTTTAAAGACTTTCCTCGACAAAGCAAACATTTTTGCTTTCATTCTTGTTCAGCAAATCTATTCAATTGTCAAAATACCTCCTGCACTCCTGCAGGCTCGGGGAGTTGCGCCCTCTGCCCCTCCCCCCCACGTTACTGTGTGATTTGTTCATTGTTACATTGATTTGTTCATTGATTGTTCCTTTCACCTGTCACCTTCTCTTTATACAAACCCCCTAACACCACCTAAATTGGGGGCTTCTTGAGAACAGACACTATATCCTTCATTTCCATATCCCCAGTTCCTGGAATAGTGCCTAGTGGCTAAGAGAGGGAGTGTTTGAGTTCTGCTTCTGCTTTTCTCCTGTCTTTCCCTTCCCCTCACCCAGTCTTCCTGCCTTTCTCTCTTTCCTAAGCCTGGCAAATATGTATTTATTCATCAGAGGGTTACTGGGTTTCACCTGCATACCAGACAATGTGCTGGGTGCTGGGGCTCCGAGATGAATAAGACAAAGCTTCTCTCCTGCAGTAGTTCACGGTCCCAAGGGGAGGGGGGCAAACAAGAAATATATAATTACAATATAATGTTATTTGTATTGAACTCTGATGAGCAGCAAGGCTGTGGGAACTAAGTGGAGGGTGGAGGTGTAACTACATTTGCCTGGGGTTCAGAGAAGCTTTTGCGAAGGAGGTGACACGTTCCGATGAGGAGCAAGCTCTTGAAGCCTGGAAGACTCAGCAGAGAAGAGCCTTTACAAGGTTCTAGGGCATGAAATAATATGACTTACTGTAGGTACAGAAAGTGATTCTGTGAGCAAGGGTGGGTGGGGAGAGGGAAGGGTTTGAGTGAAGTCCAAGAGGTAGGCGGGAGCGGGGTCCTAGAGATGAGGGGGAGCAGTAAGGATGCTTTTTGTTAGGGCAGGATCAGTCTGCATTTTAGAAATGAGTTCTGACACGTGGTGTGAGGGATGGGTTTGAGCATGAAAAGAATAAGAAAGTCCCTCCTCCTCGCTCCCCACTGTCCCAAGGGGATTCTGGAATTCCTGCCCTCTTTCTTCCCACCTCTCCGGTCCCCATCTTTTTACTTTCCCACCAAAATGAACTCAAATGACCTTTCAAAAAATTTTTGAACCATAAATCTTTGAAATTTGGTAACAGTCCATAAAGATTCCAAGTCCCAAGCGGGCGCTACAAGGCACACGGCTTTCTCACTGCTCCTCTCCGTTCAGACTGGGGAAAGGGCAGCAGGGAACGGCCTCCAGCAGGAAAAATTAGGTTAGAGACTACAAGGCATTAGAAGAGACGTCTTAGGCCTACATTTCCCCAGGTTCTGTGGATCCGTGGAGACTGCTGAGGGGACTCCAGCCCCGCACTGGGTCCCTGTGGGTCCCTAAGGCACCTGGGCTGAAAAAAGAACCCCATCCCTGTAGGTGTCAGCCCTCAGGGCTCTCCCTCTTAACCCCTAACATCAGGTGCTCTGCCCTCTGACCTGCCTTAGTCACAAAACCAGAGGAGAGCCCACCTTCTGACAGTGCAGCTGTGAGAATCGGTGTCCCTCCCAGACCCACCCTCCGGCAGGGCACCCAGGGCAATAGCTTCCAGGAGGAATGGGAATGGCAGTCCCTCAGGACCATTAATAAAAGGAGAATTTAAGTAAAAGCCTGAGTCACTGCACTCTCCCTCTCCTCCCCAGAAGCAAGCGGCTTCTCTGTCCCTTAGGTTTAGCACCCTCAAAATTGGCCATAGACTCCCTTCTTTTAGTTGCCCTCATTTGCACATCAACTTGCTTGTCTTACTATATTGTAAGTCTGTGGGGTGAGATGCCATACCTTCTTCATCTTTGTATATCCCACCCTTTCAAGTTCGTAGCACAACATCTGGCACCTGGTAGCTGTTATGGGTTGAATTGTGTGCCCCCCAAATTCCTGTGTTGAGGTGCTAATCCCTAGTACCTCAGAACATGACTATTTTTGGAGACAGGGCCTTCACAGAGTTAATCAATTTCAAATGAGATCATTGGAGTGGGCCCTCATCAAATATGACTGGTTTCCTTATAAAAATGGCAAATTTGAAGACACACGCACAGGAAGAATGTCATGTGAGGATGAAGACAGAGATCAGGGTGGTGCACTTATAAGCCAAGGAACACCAAAGATTAGCAGCAAACCACCAGAAGCCGGGAGTAGGCGTGGAGCAGAGCACTCCTCACAACACTCTCTCAGAAAGAACCAGCCTGCCAACACCTTGATCTCTGATTTGTGGCCTCTAGAACTGGGGGACAATAAATGTCTACTGTTTAAGCCACCCAGTTTGTGGAACTTGGTTAGGAACAACAGCCCTAGAAAACTAACGCAGTAGCCATTTGTCTAATAAATTATGAAGCAGAGGGTTGTAGAAGTAAGGGATAATGCTTTTCTTGAGGAAGGATCACCCACTTCACCAAATGTTTACATCAGTGCAAGTTGACACCATAAGATACTAAATAAACTTTGTAATCTCTAGTCTTTCTTCCTAATTCAACTTAAAGGTCAGCCTTTGTTTTGCTGGTATACAACCGTTCACAGTGTTTTCCTAAAAAGAACAGGGAGACATAGAAAACTCAAAAGATTGGAGCAGGGTTGCTTTCCCGGCTTGAGGAATTCTAAAGTGGAAACTAGATCAGGGTTAGTCTAAAAAATAATTTGACAAGCCCAAGAAATACTGACATACCGATTGAAGCTCTTTTCTAAGGTTCTATAAACAAATCTTTCCCTCTTCTGTCAGGCTCTTGGCCTTAGTTTCCCTAAGTATAAAACAGACTGATAACAACTCAGCAGTCCCTGGGTAGCAGGTAGTCATACCAAAGGAACTTTGAGATTTTCAAATAAGTCACATACCTGAGGAGAGTTTTCCAATTATTTCCAGTGTTCATGTTTTCTTCATAAAAATATCATGAGCAAAATTCTATATAATGTCATATTTACAAATGCCTTCCCAATAAACTGTGAGAGCATAAGCAGCTTCCCTGCCTTCCTGGAAGCTCCTTATGAACATTAAATGAGCAGATGATTTGTTGAGAAAGAGAGAACAGCAAATCAGTAATGCGCGCACACACAAATAGTTCGTGCAACTCGAACGATTCTTCTTGAGCATTGCCTTTTCTTTCCCACATCTCCCTATTCTCACCCCTGCCCCAAGAAACAGCCAAGCCTCTTGAAAACACACACACACACACGCACACACCCTTCATTTTCCTATCCATTCTGTCCACTTACCCTGGGGGAGCTCCACTGTCACTGCAGCCAACTCAATGGGACCCCCCCAACCTCCTTGGCTCCCCTTCTCCATTACAGCCCCAGCTGGCAGTTCGGCTTTCACTGGCTCCACCCCAGCTTCCAGGGCCCCTACTCCCTCCCTCTGAGCTGTTGATTCATCATTGCTCTTCAAATCTCACCTTAAAAGCTTCCCCTGGGCTTTACCTTGAGGTCAGCTCTCAATGCAAAATGTTTTGGGACACTTTGTATTAAGGATGTTATTGGCACTAATGGTACACACAAATCAATTGTATTAAATCTTCATGACTTCAGGTAGTTTGTCTGGGAAAATGACATTCTCCATTTCCCCCTAGGATTTTGACTGTGTGTGTAAGTTTGCTTTTTCTTCAGTGCTGTTTTGAACAAACAACAAAAATTACATAAACTGCTGAATATCCTTTGCTTCCATTTTCCCTACTGCACCTTCTTATTGTGTGAATTGGCACAGTCTCCTAAACGCAGTTGTGTTTACCTCTGGGGCACACTGTATAATTTAACTTTCCATGATATAAAATAAGTCAGCGGCGATATTTTTACTTGTTCTGACAATGTCCAAAGTTGTCTCTCACTGTTTTTATTTAAAGGAACTAGACACAAACCTGGCTGCCTTAACCATGGCCTCTGTGAGGGCTACAGCTGAGAAAATCCGCTGTCAGGAAGAAGTGAATAGAACTAACAAGACTATTGAGCTGGCCAACAGATTAGTGAAAGGTCTGGAGGTGAGGTCCTACAGGGCAGACTAATGAAGCAGGCTGCAGAAAGCACTTCTTTGTTATACACTACTGATCTGGCAATAACAGCAGCACTTAGCAAAGAGCCTGATGAGCTGAAAAAATTATGTCATTATCATTCATTTTTTTCATAATAGAAACATGTTTTTGACCTTTACATTTTCTTACATTTTACCATGCTGTGGACCGTATTAACTGTAAGATTACCTAGTGACTAGCATATTCATGAAGCCCTATGGGAAAGGGAACAGCCATTCTTTCTTGAGTATTGACAAATAAAGTTGATGCCATAAAAAAGGCAAAGACTTTATCTGGAACAATTAGACAACGCTAATGATAGCGCCCGAGGTTGGTTTACCACGAAGCGCGATGCAATTTGTCCGACTTAGTTAAGGAATATGATAATGCCCTAATTATCTGTCTAAGATGTGCCTTGGATATTACAGAGGAGACAAAGAATACAGAGTGGCAAACCATGAATTATCCGAAATAATCCATATTGTTAAAGGTTGGCTCCTGAGAAAGTCTGGTCACTGGCAGCTTTCTCATTTGCCATTCATCTGTTGTTAATTTAATCTTTTGTAGATATTTAAATTTTTTTTCCCTGGGTTAACATTTGTTGGGAGAATGTCTCTTCTTATTCCCCGCCATTGTAGGAGGCAGGTTTTTCCAACCAACGGCTCTCCATGCCTTCCTTTTATTCTGATAACTGGACTTGCAGTGGGCCAAGAAAGCATCAGCCCATGCTAATTAAACAGATTTATCCAACTGGATATTGTTAGGAGAATTCAAAATATAAATCGATGAGTGCTTGTTTAGTGCCATTTGAAGTATGAATTGAAAGGATTTATCGGCTGAGGAAGAAAAGTCTCAGTGTCTTAGATAAAAGCTGGAAAATCTAATGAATTTAAATATAACCCACCAGGGTAACCATATTTGTTCTCACTGTAAGACACTGTCTCCCAAATTAATGGAAGTAAATTACTGTCTTAATCTGGCAAATCTATCACTGTTTTGTCAAATCAGTTTGCCAGCTCACAAACAGATGAGGGGAAATAGTAGAGGAATAGCAATGCATTTCTTTTTTTTTCCAAAGAGTAGCGTGAACCCCATCCCCTAAAAGAACGTCCATGCCTAGGCCTTACTGACTTAGTTTCACTCCATTTGATGGAGCTCTTTGTGCAAAAAATACCTGTCAGAACAAGCTCAAGGCGATAACCCTGCTCTAAGCTCAGAGAGTGTTGGATCTCTTCCAACGTTTTCCATGCCTTTTGCGCTACCCTTTCTGACATAATGAACCTGCGGCCTCCAGAGAACATTCTACCAGGGCTGTGAACACAGGACACCTGCGGGAAGACCTGCCTCCCCTCAGCTGCTTTGACTTTGTATGTTGGCTCCTTTGCAAGCCAGACTCGCATTTGACTTGTCGAGAAACCAACTCACCATAACTAACCTGTCAGCAAGTAAATTCTACCACCCCGTGGTGGAAATGCTCAGTGTGTCTGCTCCAAGCCTTCTTTGTTGAATCACTTGTGCCACTTATTTTGAGGCATTTTGTAGCAAATGAAAGCCTTGGAGACTGTGTAGCATCACATGCCCTGCTGTACTTACTTCCATACGACAGAGCCCAACCACATCTGTGTCACACAACGCCACCATCTCTGCTTCTCTGGCAAATTGGGCAATTAAGGCTTCTTTCCTACAAGCATGTCTTTCTTAAGCTGTGTAGTCCCAGTACTTAAATATATTTTGATATTTATCCCATTAAATACTACCAGCCCAGAAATGGAGTTTGCTTAAAAATCTTTCTTTTCTCTTCTTTGCCTGTGTTCTCTTTTTGTACTCTCATATTTTCTTCCTTTTAGTTTTTTCTTTTCTTCATTACTATTTCCTTCTACTTCTTCATTTTTATTTCAGCTTTATTGAGGTATAATTGACAAATAAAATTGTGAGATTTAAGTGTACATCATGGTAATTTGATATACATACACATTGTGAAAGGATTCCCCCATTGAGTTAATTAATTCATCCATCAGCTAACATATTTTTTTTTCTTGGTGAGAACATTTACATTCTACTCTCTCAGCAAATTTTAATTATACCATACAGTGTTATTAACTACATTTACCATGTTTACATTATAACCTGAGACCTTACTCATCTTATACTTGGCCTTTTTACGAACCTCTCCCTCTTCCCCTAAACTCAGCCCCTGGCAACACTTTTCTACTCCCTGTTTCTAAATTTGACCTTTTAAATTCTTTTGTTGTTTCTTTTTATTTTTTTCATTATATTGTATTTATTATGCTATTACAGTTGTCCCAACTTTTCTCCCTTCCCTCCCCAGCACCCCCCACTCCCTCAGGCAATCCCCACACCTTTGTTCATGTCCATGGGTCATGCCTATAAGTTCTTTGGCTACTCTGTTTCTTATACTGTACTTTACATCCCCATGGCTATTCTGTACCTACCTACTTGTACTTCTTAATCCCCTCGCCTCTTCACCCATTCTCCCAAACCCCCCTCCCATCTGGCAACCATCAAAATGCTCTCCATATCCATGATTCTGTCTCTGTTCTTCTAATTTGCTTAGTTTGTTTTTTTAGATTCAATCGTT
Organism: Pteronotus mesoamericanus; assembly: GCF_021234165.1. Taxonomy (NCBI): domain Eukaryota; kingdom Metazoa; phylum Chordata; class Mammalia; order Chiroptera; family Mormoopidae; genus Pteronotus; species Pteronotus mesoamericanus. The sequence goes on along the minus strand of NW_026555325.1, from coordinate 33,869,466 downwards.
GATAGATATGTATTTATTGCCACCTTATTGTTCATAGTTTTGGTCTTCTTATTTTTCTTAAATAAGTTCCTTTAACATTTCATATAATAATGGCTTGGTGATGATGAACTCCTTTAGCTTCTTTTTGTCCGGAAAGCTCTGTATCTGCCATTCGATTCTAAATGATAGTTTTGCTGGGTAGAGCAATCTTGGCTGTAGGTCCTTCCTTTTCATGACTTTGAATATTTCTTCCCATCCCCTCTGGCCTGCAAAATTTCTTTTGAGAAATCAACTGACAGTCTTATGGGACCTCCCCTGTAGGTAACTAACTGCTTTTCTCTTAATGCTTTTAAGATTCTGTCTTTATCTTTAACCTTGTCATTTTAATTATGTTGTGACTTAGAGTGGGCAGCTTTGACATATTGAGCACTCAAAATGTGGTCCATGTGCCAGGTAGTGTCCTAAGCACTTTCCATGTATTAACTTATTTAATCATCTCAGACCTTGATCCAGAAGTTAACATATATTAGTTCCATTTTGCAGATTAAGAAATTAAGGTGAAGTAACTAGTCCAGGTCAGATGACCAGGATCAACCATAGGCATTGTGGCAGCAATGTCTGTAATCCTGACACTGTGTGATGTTGACAGATTTCTGCTGGAATTAAACTTCCTTTTTTCACTTATCTGATAACTCGCAGATCCCATTCACAGCCCTCACTCCCTTCCTACTGGCTCATTTCTATTCCCAACACCAATCCAGCTTGAAGCCCCACTCCTTGTATGTAAAATATCTTGTACTAAATTCATTATTCCCTCATCCCTCTTAGCTGCTCTTTGTTTTAACCTCATTTCAAGTAATGATGGTTAACCATTTGGGTGCGCCAATTAGTTGGATAGGATGGAGTCTCTGGGGATCTCCAGGGTGGGGTAAACAGTGTTAGTCGGGTTGATGGAGTCTCAGATATGTCACTTACCTGCCAGCTTTGTGCCTCTGGGGAGAAGGATGCAGAAAGGGGACAAAAGCCTCTGCCCACCTTTCTGTCTTGGAGAAAGCTGGCTTCTAGCTCTTGCCTTGATGCCAGACACTAGTTCCTCCCTGTATGCCACCGGTACCTTTCAGGCTGCTTCCCTGGTGCTAGAGCTCAGAGAGAGTGAGTCTAAGTAAGTCCTTTTGTGGGTTCTTTAAGAGGAATTTCTTGGGACTCCAGAAGTATGTTCTACCAACTCAATCCCTGCTGGTTTTTGCAGCCAAAAGTTGTGGGGACTTAATCTTCCTGGCACTGGAATCCTGGGCTTAAGGGCCTAGTGTGGGGCTGGGATCCCTCGCTCTCACAGTATCCCTCCTGAATCTTTATCTACCACACATGGGTGTGGGATCAGCCCATTCCGTATCTCCACCCCTCCTGTCAGTGTGGATGGATGTGGTTTCTTTAATTCTGTAGATGTTGGATTTCCATTCAACTAGATTTCTGATGATTCTGGGTGATAGTTCTTCTATATTTTAGTTGTTCTATATTTTAGTTGTAAGTTTGACATGGTTGTGCAAGGAGGCAAGCCATATTTACCTATGCTGCCATCTTGACTGAAAAATCAACCTTTTTTTTTCCAGATTCCGCATATAAGTGATACCATGAAGTATTTGTCTTTCTCTAACTGGCTTATTTCACTTAGCGTAGTGCCTTCAAGGTCCTTCCATGTTGTCACAAATGGTAGGATTTCTCTTTCTCATGCTTGAATAATTTTCCATTATGTATAACCTCACATCTTCTTTATCCATTTATCTATTGATGAGTACGTAGGTTGTTTCTATATCTTGGCTTTTGTGAAATGCTGCAATGACATGGGAGTGCAGATATCTCTTTGATATTCTGTTTTCATTTTCTTTGGCTCTATATCCAGAAGTGAGATTGCTGGATAATACAGAAGTTCTATTGACAAGTTTTGCAGAATCTTTATACTGTTTTCCATAGCAACTATGCCAACCTCTCTCTCTCTCTCTCTCTCTCTCTCTTTCTGACTTCTTGCTCTCTTTTTTTCCTTCTTTTTTCCCTTTTTTCCTTCCTTCCCTCCCTCCTTTCTTTTCTTTGTTCCTTTCCTTCTTCATTTCATGTATTATTTCCTTTCCAGGACTTTTTTTCCCACTGTTTCTCTGCATAAAGAATAGAAATCTAAAATTCACTGATTTTTTTTAAAAAGACAACACTTTCAGAGTGACTATTAAATTTTTGTCTATTTCTTTATAAAATACAAAAATGATGTATTAGAATGAGTTCAGTGAAATTTATGTTTGGACTAATCAAGGTCTTTATTTTTAAGTTCCAAGTATTTCTCTCTTTGGCACTGTACTAATAGCTACTTCATTATCATTTAAAGTAATTCTTTGGTATTACTCACTAAATGTTGTTATGAGAATTGTTTTCTCCAAGGCTATTTTATTACCATTATAAAATTCATTTAATTAGCATATTTTTAAAATTAGAACACATTAAACATAAAGTGCAGAAATTCTACTAAGACATGTTGCTTTAAAAGACACTGCTGCCCTGACCAGTGTGGCTCAGTTTGTTGGGCATCATCCCACAAAGAGAAAATTCACCAATTTGATTCTTGGTCAGGGCGCATGCCTGGGTTGTTGGTTCAGTCACTAGTCAGGGCACATAAAAGAAGCAACTGGTCAATGTTTCTCTCTCACATAGATGTTTCTCTCCCTCTCTTTCTCCCTCCTTTCTCCTCTCTCTAAAAAAATAAATAAATAAAGTATTTTAAAAAAATACTGCTATCTTCCTGGAAGGAAATTTCAGAACGTGCATCAAAAATGTTAAGCATATTCATATTTTGACTCAGGAATCCCATTGTTAGGATTTTATCCCAAGGAAATAAGAATATGGCAAGAATCCATTACTAGAGTATGTTTTGCAGCCTTGTTTATAATATCCACAGGTTATCGATCACCTCAGTGTCCCCAAAATGGGTATTGGTTCAATAAGTTATGGCTCATCCATAATATGGAATATCATATACCCACTAAAAATTGTTGCAGAACAATATTTTTATCGTACGGAAAAAAACGTTATTATATTTTAGAGTAAACAAAGCAAGTTACAAAATTAAATATATATTGTGATCTCAGTTTGGCAATATATTACCTCTCAGCTCTAAATCTTTACCTCTTCCATCTTAATGTGAAAAGGTGTGAGGGGGGACGTTTACCCATTTTTCCTTTGAGTGAGCGCAATGTTAGGTTTGTCAGTAGAGGGCGCAGGAGAGCCAACGCAGGAAGAAGAAACTTCCCCTTCCCTTCCTGGCTCCAGGGCTTCTTTTTGTGTATCTTCTTGCCAGAGGACTGCCCCAGCCAACACCCAGAGCACGCAGTGCCACCCCAGCCAGTGACCACCTTGCAATCAGTCCTCCCAACAAGGACACCATCACCCCGGCCTCTGCCCGTCCGGCCAGCAAGCTGACTTCATGGTGCTTTAACTGCCTCTGAGCACCTGCACTACAGAAGCATGTTCCCTGCTTGCCCAGCATCTGTGGACCTGTTCTGCTCAGGCAACCCAGAGAATGTCGCATACAGTGGGATGCAGACACATCTTCTCCAGCAAGGTCTGCATCCGTCTTGGGGAAGGGAGGGGGCCCCTTTGAAGTTGTTCTTTCTTTAAATGCTCTTTCTTTCTCAGCCCTCAGGTATTCTTTAGGGTTTTCTTTTCACCTTCCTAATTACGCCTGTGTTATAGTTAATAGTTCTTTATAATAAATGTTCTCTCTTCAAATTACTGTGTGGTTTCTGTCTCCTGATTGGATCTGACTAATGCATATATTTATGTATAGGAAGAGAGAAATAAAGGCTGAGACAAAAAGCCAAAAACTTAACAGTGGTTGACTCTGGGTAGTGTGATTATAGGTCTTTTTTATTTGGTCTTTGTGATTCACAATATTTTCCAAAATATTCTGTGAGGAACTTTTATTTATTTTAGTTTCTAAGATTCATTATTATGCTAGCAAAAGTTAAACCTCAACACAAGTTTATGCTCTTGCTACAAAATTCAGATCCAAAACCAAAATGATCATATTAGGTGCCTATTCAATCAGTTAATTGGATGGAACTGGCCTAATAGTGGGACCACACAAAGTTCTACAATTGCTTCTAAGAACTGGCTTCCTTATAGTGACCACCATAAGCTCCCCCAACCCTGGAGATTTACTGCAACTCTGGTTTCAAAGTCACCCTGTTGATGCAAAAGTGTTTTGTTTTTTTTATTGTTGTTCAATTGCAGTTGTCCCCATTTTCCCCCTATTACTCTCCACTGTCCTACTCACCCCCGCCTCCCACATTCAATCCTCCCCCCTGCCCTGTTGTTTTGTCCATGGGTCCTTTATACTTGTTCCTTGACAACCCTTCCCCTTCTTTCCCCGGTTATCCCCCTCCTCCATCCCCTCTGGTTCCTGTCAGTTTGTTCTTTATTTCCATGTCTCTGGTTATATTTTGCTTGCTTGTTTGTTTTGTTGATTAGGTTCCACTTACAGGTGAGATCATATGGTATTTGTCTTTTACCGCCTGGTTTATTTCACTTAGCATAATGCTCTCCAGTTCCATCCATGTTTTCGCTAAGGGTAAAAGTTCTTTCTTTCTGCTGCGTAGTATTCCATTGTATAAATGTACCATAATTTTTTGATCCACTCATTTACTGATGTGCACTTAAGCTGTTTCCAGCATTTGGTTATTGTAAATTGCGCTGCTATGAACATTGGGGTGCATAAGTTCTTTTGAATTGAGTTTCAGGATTCTTTGGGTATAATCCCAGCAGTGGAATTGCTAGGTCAAAAGGCAGTTCCATTTTTAGCTTTTTGAGGAAATTCTGTACTGTTTTCCACAGTGGCTGTGCCAGTCTGCATTCCCACCAACAGTGCACTAGGGTTCCCTTTCCTCCACAACCACACCAGCACTTGTTGTTTGTTGATTTGGGGTATGATGGACTTTCTGACTGGTGTGAAGTGGTACCTCATTGTGGTTTTAATTTTCATCTCTCTGATGGGTAGTGAGGCTGAGCATCTTCTCATATGTATCTGGGCCCTCTGTAAGTCCTCCTTGGAGAAGTGTCTATTTAGGTCCTTTGTCTATTTTTTAATTGGATGGCTTGTCTTCCTGGTGTGTAGTCATGTGAATTCTTTATATGTTTTGGAGATCAAACCCTTGTCTGAGGTATCATTGGCAAATCTATTTTCCCATACAGCTGATTCCCTTTTCATTTTTCTGATGTTTTCTTAGGCCTTACAGAAGCTTTTTAATTTGATGAAGACTCGTTTGTTTATTCTTTCCTTTATGCCCCCTGCTCTATGGGACATATTGGTGAAAATATTGCTGCGTGCAAGATGCAAAAGTTAAGAATTATTTTTGTGAATAGTAAGATGATATTTTTAAAAATACTGTAGCAGTCTTACAAAATATGTCATGCAATTTTATTGCAATTGCAGCCTTCTGCTATTTAGAGATATGTGTGCATACACGCTGCAGATTGACTTGTTACTGGTCAGCAGAAGTACCAGTGATACAAGGACACTGGGGGCAAATTCTAAGATGGCCCCAAGATTCCCATCCCTTGATGTGCACACCCCTCCTAGTTATTCAGTCAAACCCTGCAGCGAGAGCATTTTGCAGATCCATTTAGGGTACCAAACCAGTTGACCTTACGATGGGGAGATGATCCCTGAGGGCCTGACTTAATTATAGGATCCCCTTTAAGAGTAGTAGTATCTCTGGCTGGTTGCAGAAAAGGAGAAACTCCAAGATTGGAAGCACAAGGGAGACTCAACCTGGAAAAGTTCTCTAGCAATGACCTTGCAGATGAAGGGAGCCATGTGAAAAGGACGAAGTGCAGTCTCCAGGGGCTGAAAGCAGCTCCCAGCTGACAGCCAGGAAGGAAACAGCAACCTCGTCCAACAGCCACAGGGAACTGAATTCTGCCAACAACTGGAATGAAACTGGAGCATGTCCTTTCCCAGAGTCTTCAAATGAGAAGAGAGAAACTAGACCCCAAACAGACTGGATCTCACTAGATACCCCTAAAGTGCTTGGAGGGACAACAGATTCCTTGAAAATCTGAGCCGTCACTCTCGTGCATTGTGGTTGTTGTTGTGGAGTGGAATTCCCACACAACCAACATGTGCCCTGCGTCTGGATTGCGGATTCTCACTCCAGGTTAGAGTTTATGCATTTGTTATTGGATGGACTGGGACTGCCCTTCTTTATTTATACCCCTTGAGGATTCGATTACAAAGAGCAACTTGGCGTAGGTAAAGACTTGGGAAATGACTGCTCCTTTTTATGTTTTGATTATGTAACCCCACAGACACTTCATTTCTTTAATGTGACCTTTTCTCCTTTCTTTCCCTTTGATTCAAACTGACCTCATCCAGCGCCCCGACTCGCCTGCCCCCTTCTCCCTTGCACAACCGGTCCCTTAATTATTAAGTCCTCAAAATGATGAGGCTCTGATCAGCAGCAAATAATCTTAGGAAACAAAGCCTCGGGTCTGTTGACCACAGAAACAGAGTTTCAGTCCCAGTGAAGATGACATCTAGGTCTCTGTTGTGTTTCAACTCCAGGCCCAGGAAAGTGGTGAAACCAGATGCTGACATCAGGGCTAGATGCCCTGATTAACTACTCCCTGCCCCAGCACTGACTAATCACTGGAGACCACAGCCTTGACCGCGATCCTAATTCCCTTACTAACCATGATTAATGATACTCCCCTTTGTAACTCATCCCCTAGAAGCCATTAGGAAGCCAGATCTTTGAACATTAGCTAACCTGGGACTCCGGGTGCGGGCCACTTCTGAACTAATAAACCTTTACTTTCTCTGCTGCAAACTCCCATTCGTGTGTTACTGGGCTTTGATTCACGCGGGCAAATGGATTCCTTTAGTCCGACAACAGTTTCAGTTTTGAAATTGAATAATCCCTTATCCAGGAACAGGCCTCTGTTTTCCAACACTTAACTGTCAAAAGCCACTACGTTTTCTCATATCTTTTTGCCCCCAATTTGCAATATTTGTAATAATATAATTTGCTGACTTTGTGCTTTATTTTTGGTTTTTCTGAATAGCCATTTTTTTTTCACTTTCTTTCTTAGTTTTGGTCAGTTTCACAAGGGTAGAAAATAAGACATAGAAATTTTACCAGAAACTTTAAATGATTTTGCCTATCAGCTTTCAAATCCTCAAAGAAAATTTGAGATCTGATTTCAGATTTAAGTCATCTTTAAGCAATTTTTGTCAGTTATCAGAGAAAGAAATGCTTAACTCTTAATAGTGGAGAATGAATTTAGAAAGTCCTGAAGAGAAAGGGTTGGTCTGTGTCACTTTGAACTTAGATGTTGTCACCAGAGTGAAGAAATCACCATCCTTGGATGGGAGCTGCCAGGGGACCTTCCAACCAACAATGGGACTTCCTCTGCCCTCTGAGCAAGTTGTGTTTATCCCAGTGTCTTCTGATAGGTGCTAATCCTGGCTCAGTCATTCTAAATACTCCCTCTACAAATGGTTATTTCTCTAGTCTCCTACAGTCACATCAAAAAGAAGGCAAAATAACCCTTTATTTCAATGGTCAACTGGGAATCGGACTACAGGAGCCCTGAAATCACAGTGAAAGTCCACGAGGTGATCAAGTGGAAGGGACAGTGAGGCATGTTTCCTCTGTTGACAACACTGACATCATAGGTTTGAAAAGTCTTTACTGCTATTTTGAACTGCACTCACCAAGGAGGAAAATGATTTCAGACTCGGGTTGAAATTCAGCCAACTGAAGAGTTCCTCTCCTACCTTCCCTCCACACAGGATAATTCCCTTGGGGACACTTTCCCTTTGGAGATGACCCCACCCAGCAGCAGGGGACAGAATGGAGTTTAAACACACAGGAAACCTACTTTGATGAGTATCATGTGTTGAACTGTGTGCCCCCAAAATCCATTTGCTGAAGTCCTATACGCCAGTACCTCAGAATGTGACCTTATTTGGAAATAGAGTCATTGCAGATGTAATTAGATAAATTAAGATGAGCTCAGACTTGAATAGGGTGGGCCCCTAATCCAATATGAACAGTGTTCTTATAAAAAAGGGAAATGTTAAACACAGGTGCCCACACGTAAAAAGAAGGCATTGTCAAGATTGAAGACTACATCTCCACAACCAAGGAGCTACCAGAAGCTAAGTGAGAGGCCTGGGCCAGACTTTTTTTTGGTAACTTTTAGAGGGTGCATGGTCCCGCTGACACCTTGATTTATGACTTCTGGCCTTCAGAACTGTGACACAATAAATTTCTGTCACTGTAAACCACCCAGTTTGTGGCACTTTGTTACAACAGTCCTAGAAAATGAATACAATGAAGACAGTGACTCTTCCTTCTTTGGTTTTAATTGAGTGCCCTTGGCAAAACAAAACAAAAAAAGAAAACATTATTGCCCTTAAACCCACTATCAAAATTACTTCAGGTTTGAAATGGAAGGACTAGGGAGGGCTGCATGAGGCTTTTGACCCTGAAGTGAACCAAAGATCTCTGGGAGCTGCTGCTCATACGGACCTCTGCCAAGTCCAGAAAAGAATCCTGGTGATGTTCATTGTCACCAACATTTCACTGTAATGACTGAGCCAAAGAGCTGCTGCCCCATACTCATGATCTAACATCCTCCTCTGCTTAAAATTAGATGGGAACAGTATGTGTCTGGAGCAGATAGTCTGTGCAAATGCCCATGTGCGTGCACTAGTGTACTTTTTTTAAAACGGTGAAACTGCTGGCTGGAAAGTGCAAATTTCAAATTTTTTCAGCATAAAATGCTTTTTTAGTATAAAACATAAAAAAGTAAATACCCCAACTCTACTTTTCAAACTATGTATTGATCATGGTACCTATAGCTTTTGAACATTGTTCCTGCATTTGAGGGAAATCTGTGTTACCTTTAGAATTACAACTGTGAAATTAGCCAGATTTGTTTTTCTTTCCATGTGAGGGTCTTTTGTGGTGATATAATTGAATTAATTCACTTAAAAGTCTGAGATGTATTTCCTAATTTTTTTCCTGATATTGAAGTTTGCCTATGGTGCAGTTGGCTACAATATCAAAGTTTAATTTTATTTTATACACATGGAGTTAAAGCCACTTAATCTTAGTGCACAGTCTAAGCAAATACATACAAAGTGTATGCAAGCTATACCTCATTTTAACCACAGGGATCCCACACTTATATTTTATATAGATAACAGCTGCTCTTTTAACAGAAGGAAGCACGTTCTTCAGAGGGTACAAGCAGCGGTGTAACTTTTTTCTTTATCTTTAACATTAGATTTATGGGTGGTTTTAACACCAGATTTAAAGATGGGCACAAATCAGCTTGTAACCTTCTGTTGTAGGTTTGCGCATAACATTCTCCTAAATGCAAATCTGCAGAGGAGGAGAGGGGGCTAAGAGACAGAACATGTCTTGTGCTCATGGGAACATCTCCTGTTTCTCAGACTCCTGACTGAACTCAGGATCACTCAAACTCCACTTCCCAACATAAAGAAGTAACAAATATATGAACTAAAACAAGGGTGCTTTAGCAAAATGCAAAGGGGACTCTTCATAGTGACAAAAGATAAAACTCCAATTTAATCAAGGAGAAGGGTAGATTTAATGAGTACGATAACCTTTAATACTTCGAGGGAGAAAGAAGTTAAAGATTTTATACATGATTTGGCAATTTCTTAACAACTCCAGTTTCTTCTGCATTTTCCTTTCTTAAATATTCTTTTTAAAAATATTTTATTTATTTATTTTTAGAGAAAGGGACGGAGAGAGGAAGAGAAACATCAATGTGTGGTTTCCTTTCAAGCACCCCCAGCTGGGGACCTGGCCCACAACCCAGGCATGTGCCCTGACTGGGAATAGAACCAGTGGCCCTTTGTTTCATAGGCTGGTGCTCAATCCACTGAGCCACACCAGCCAGGGCCTTTCTTGAACATTCTGTTATATCTCAAGAGCCACCCAAGTCTCCACCCCAGGAACCTCTAGTTGGAGTCACAGTATTATTTTGTGTCCCCTAGTCTTCACTTGGCCCCTCCTCTGGCTTAAGGACAATGGAAAAAGAATACGTGGACATGTTGGAGAAACACCTTTCTCTACTGCAGCAAAAACTTTTCAAAGAGCATGCCCTCCTGATAGAGGGCTGCCAGCATCATTTTTTTTAGATGACAGCACATTATATTTTCCAAACCATCTCTGGCCAGAATACCTGAGTTTGTTAAAAAAAATTGTTTTTGATTTGTGAAAACTGGGAGTAATATTACAAAATGTGAGGGATGAGGCATCCAAGTTTGAATGCAACACTCGCCTCTTGATTCAAACCTTAGCTGGAAATATCTGATTGGGAAAGAGTTGTGTCTCCAGCTGGGTGGGGTTGATTGAGGAATTGTCTGGAGCCAATTGGCTACTCTCGCCTATGTATGATTTTTACCTTGTCACTTGAGAATTTCTGAATATATGAAGGCCCCTAGAGACTCAAGTAGAGGGTACTACTGTGTATGAAAAAATACAGTGCTGTTTATTTCCTTGCCTTATGATTCATCAGGGCAGATTGAAATTGTTAATGCCCCCTAAAAAAAGAGCAATTTACTCTGGTCTCACACGTAAGATCAGGGCCAATAAACTGTAACAAAGCATAATATTTAGGACACACATATAACTCCACTCAAGGATAATGTTCTACACATAATTCATAGAGTTAGTTCCAATCAGTCCTCCCGCTGTGAACACACAGTGCTAATAGGTCTACTGTGGCCTTTAAATTTCCACCCACATTCTGATGCATACGTTCACTAGAAAGCACAAATTATTAATCAGAGTAGTCTCTTTCATGCTTCTGTTATTGGTACCCAGAGCCACCTGAAAGACAAAACAAGAGGAATAAATTCAAAGGTCAAATCGTACCCAGATTGCCATATAAAATTGAGAGTTAAGATGGAAAGTTTTTTTTAAAGGCAGCATAAAACTTTTCTCTATCTGCTTCTAGAACTCTGTTCTATTTTCGGTTTATGGCTGCCTATTGCTAGTATATCATGTGAAATTAGTTATCAGGCATTTGAAGATGAAAAGCTGATTTTATCGCTCATTGAAGTTCTAAGGGATGCATTGCATGCACTTAATTAAAGTAGTTCTTTACATAGGGTTTAAAATATAAATACACACACACACACACACACACACTATATATATATATATATATATATATATATATATATATATATATATATATATAAATAAATAAAATGATGCTTCCCAGGCTATCAACAAGTGCAGTTAACTAAATAACTGGAAAAAATATTTGCCTCCAGATAATAATGGACCAGCCAAAAACTTATTTACACACACACACACACACATTCTTAAGGAAGAGTCATATTTTTTTTTATTTTTATTTTTTATTGTTGTTCAACTATTAAGGAAGAATAATATATTTTTTAAATACAGCAAATGTTCAATTAAAGCTGATTTAAAATGCACCATCAGCTGGATTTAACCACAGAGAATCAATTACCAACCATTTCAGAAGGCTGTGCAATCTAGGAGGTAGAATGTGAGCATGCAGGTCAGACGGCGTTTTGACCTATCTGGACATGTCTCACCTTCTGTGTCCTTGTCTTGGGCCCTTCTTCACCTGTAGAAGGAAAGCATCCATCCGATAATCTAGAATAGCATTTCCCATATGCCTTTTAGCTTTCACATGGAAGCATTTTTTGATACTATGCCATAAGTGAAAACATGAATAAGGGAGTTGGCTGTGACTCTCTACAATATAAAAAAAGGAAGCAAGTGACTGTGGTTTTGGAGAAGCTGGCAAGAATTCTTACTTACTTAATGGCAGAGAAACAATAATGACACCTTGGCACAGAGATTCACAGTCTCTTATCTAAACCCCTTTGCACCACATGGGCCTCAGAATTAAGAAATGTCAGGAACTTAGAATTGTAACTGAGTATATTTGTCAGGTGTTATACCATATTGCCACTAGAATTTGCTCAATACTCTGTAATCAGACACATTCACATTTCCTCAGCTAAATGTATAATGTTTATACTAAGTGGGATAAATAAAAACTATCAATAGCCTGATATGAGGCCATGCCATGTTTTGCTGCCAAGAGTTAGGAAATAACCTCCAGTTTTTAGAAAATTTTTTAAATTTCAGAATTGGGACAGCGTCACACACCGATTTCACAAGCATCTGTCATGGATGCACTAAGGCTGGTAAAATAGGTAATAGCATGACAATGTGGAATCAAGAGTTTAAAAGGTAAAATGATTTTACCCAAGATCTTACAGCTGGAGCTTGGAAAAGCAGGAACCAAGCATTGCTTTTAGTTAGAGATGGGCAAATAGTCAGAAAGCATAATAAATAATAACCCCAGCCCTGTCTTCAAGATCCCCACTATTGGGAAGGGGACCTCAGCACCTGGTCCATTGCCACTTTTACTAATACCTACACTCAAGGAATTCCATTACCAGCCTTATAGTGAATTCCATGTATCCTGTTACATGTGCAGAGAATTTCTAAAAAATACTTCTGTAAAAAAGAACTTCTCTAAATAGAAACTAATTGTTTCTCCTATCTTCTAGTAAGTGGCAAAAGTGGTTTTGTTTTGTTTTGTTTACTTTTTTATATCTTCTAAGTAGAAGAGTGTAGAAGGCAGATTTCTCTTGTCCCTACATTGAGATCCAGGTTCCTACTGAGAGGAAGGAAGAGGAGATATAAAATAACAAGAGTGAGGCAAAACCTAGGAGAATGATTATCAAAAGAGAACTTCTTCCCCAAGAGTGCCATATGCAAAGAAGAGGAAGGAATGATATTACTGTGGAGAAACCTGACAAACACTTCCTCGGCCAGGTGATCAAGGTCAACATCAACAGTGAGAAGTCATGTGCCTTTGATCTACTATGATGATGGCTCTTCTCTGTATCTCCCCCCTCCCAAAAAAAATCCCTCTACCCCACCTCTTACAAGAAAGACATCAAACAAAACAAAACTGAGGGGCAGTCTACAAAATACCTGACCAGTAGTCCTCAAAACTCAAGGCCATCAAAAACAGGGAAAGTCTGGGAAACTACCATGGTTTAAAGGAATCTAAGGAGATGGGATGACTAAATGTGGGATGTTATCCTGGATGGGATACTGGAAGACAAAAAGGAGATTAAGTGAAAACTATGGATATCTGAAGAGAATATGGACTTCAGTTAATCTAACATATCTATATTGGTTCATTAGTTGTGACAAATGTACCATACTTAGGTAAAATGGAATTAACAGGGGAAATCGGTGAGGGCTATTGGGAAATATCTGTATTAACCTTGCAACATTATTGTGAATCTAAAACTACTTTAAAATAAAAAATTATTTAATAAATACTTTTCATGGTATGCCAAATACATATCATTAAACATTAAAATGAAAAGAAATGTTTAGGGTATGAAAAATCTTAACTTACACAAAATACTCTTACAATAGAGAATGTTCTTCATTGTCTGTGATTTATAAAATTGAATTTCAAGAAATGTTCATTCATTGTTTTCCTACATAAAATTTGGAAAGCAGATTTTAGAATCTGGAATTGTATAGGATTTTGTTCACCTTGTTGTATCACACTTGTAAATGCAACTCGTGCTAACGCAATTGTACAGCAAGTACAGTTTTGTCCTTTAGTTCCTTGCTAATCTTAGTTTTCACCTCTTGCTTTCTGGTTGGTGGGGAAAGTAACATCTTGCTTTATGCCATTCAAAGCTTAGTCTTATCCTGCCATTCAAAAATACTTTTAAATATTATTCACTCTCTTGAGGAAAAAATATTTTCAGACTCTCCAGCCTCCCTTCCAGCCGACTTTCCAAGACGGTGACTGGGTGCTTTGGGGTATATTGCAGCCTTGTGTAGACATGCCATGGAGGGAAGAGTTAGAGCCTGTGGATGCTCCGGTCTCCTAAGAAATCTCCTGCCCACCAGGTTACCAGGTGCCTCTAACCTCTCATGTTGAGGACCATTACTGGTGAACTGGGTGTCCCTTCTTTTAGCCCAGAGAAAGCATATGGGGAGCCGGAGCTTTGGCATCATCACACCAGGCTACAGCTTTCAATATTTACTCCAATTCAAGAGACTCCTCTCAAAACCACATTTAATCTGCCTTTTAAAGTGATCACAAATATTTTTAAGCTACAGTATCTTTAGGTCAAAACTAAACTGTCAGAGTTAATCTCTTCCCATGTCCTCACATATCCTAAAACTGGAGATCTGGCTTCTCCCTCCATAATGGATTTCCATTAATCAAACCCAAAATAGAGTTGTGTAGAGTTGGATTATGTCACTTGGTTTCTCTGAGGTCAGATGTCATAACACCCTGCTTTCTAAGGGACTTACTGTGTAGTTGCTCATTGACTAATTCAGAAAAAGGCTGGTACAACCCAGTGCTTCTGAAGCAATGTGTGCTCAGACGCCTAACTGCTATTGACAGAAGGATTAGGCTTATAAATGAGACCAACCAGGTCTTTTGTGGATTAGCAGTTAGAGGAACTTGGAAGTCTTCCTTGTCTGGCACTGTTTGGACTTTCCTAAAAATGCAAACAGACAGCGAGCCCCTTCCTGCTCTGAAGCGCCCTTGTAAATATAATGGAGAGCAGTGGAGCTTGCAGCTGGAAAACTCTTTGTATGAACAGACTGGGCTTCTTGTGTGCCTTGTCATGACAATAGAGTGAGGGTGATTGGTTTGAAGTGTATCAGGAACAATGCAGAGAATGGTGTCCCTCCCTTCTGATTCTTTTAAAGGTTTGCTCTTTCTGTGCCAAATGGAGAACTTTAACACTCCTGTCTCTTAGTTTGTCAGGACAAAGGAAAAGTTAAAGAGATTACAACTTCAACAACAGACTGTTTCTTGAGAGAGGAGACTCCAAAGTGGAATCAGCCTTCCCCTTCACCCACTACTATTTGCATTACACTCCTTGAACCAGGGATATGAGTAATCAAACTACAGACCTGAGCACAAGGCTGAATTCCATGGGGAAGACTCTGCCTGAGTACTTCATGATCACTGCAACTTGCTTAGAGCTCCTGAGTCCCATGCCACCACTCTTTGCCTTCCACCCTTCTATGCTCTGTGGAATCCCATTTATCCCCAAAGCCCTGCTGTAATACCCCCTCTTCTAGGAAGTCTGTATTTATCTCAATCCACCTCTCTATTCTCAGCTTGAAAAATTCATAACTCCTTCTAGGCTTTTCTCTACTCCCAATATCACCTTAATTTATAGTATCACACTGTTTTGTAATTATTTGTTTGCATTGTTTCATTTTCAAGGATATTGGAAACTCCTTGTCTTATGCACCTCTCTATTCCCAGTACCTAATATGTGTCTGGTACAAAGCAGAGGCTCAATGAGTATTTGTTGAATAAATGAATGAGTAGTAGAAACAAAAATTGCAGATAAAGTCTGGGAATTATTATCCACACATGTCATTAAGGAAGAATAGTCCCTCACCTAGCTTCAGACAATGAATCATGACTGGTATAAGGCTGCAATCTTCCAACTTCTCTTTACAAGTGATTAAACTAGGAAGTGGCATATATCCATTTCTTGCCCATGAAATGTAAGGGAAGACTTGGAAGACTTCTAGAAAGGTATTTGCTTTCCTGATGCAGAAACATCTGATATTTCCCTTTCTATTTGTCTTTAGTATCTTTCTATTCCCAGGGCCTAGCTTATTCTTAGCTCATAACAGGTGCTCAGTAAATATATGTTGAATGAATAAACCAATGAATGAATGAACAAATGAACAAATGAATGAATGAATGAGTGAGTGAGTAAATGAATACTAGGGGCAGCAAACACTACCTTGCTCAGGTACTACCTTAACTGTGGATGTAGTGGCTGGTATTACAAGAGTAATCCTGCCACCATGAAGGAAAGGCTGAGTTCCTAAATATATTATATATATTGGGCTGCTGAACCCACATCTAACATCTGTTCATCCCCAGACTTTTTATTATGTTTGAAAAATAGACCCCTGTTGACTTAAATCACCATTAGTCAGGCTGTTTCATTACTTGCAACCAAAAGTATCCTAACCAATACAAGGAGTACATTCTTTCATTGTTGCCTTTTTACCACCTACTGTATTTAGCCATACCTGTCCTATAGGTACATCTTCATAGTATTGACAGACTTCACAGTCCAATCGGAGACAACTTGAGACGTTCCAAGCCTATAAATTTCTACCTTAAGTATTTTGGTGTGATGTAGTTGTCCACAAATCTATCTGAGGACTGCAACTAAGAGATTTTAATGCAATGTGTTATATGCAGTATTGAAGGTTTTGATAAAATGTTCTAGAGCATACACAAAAAAGACTACAACTAACGCTGAGTAATCTTAAACATATTGCACTTGCTATATTCCAGAAACAAAAATGCTCGCTCCCTTGATCTTCTGTCACTTTCTGTTTCCTTCTGACAATGGAGACTACTCTCTTGTTCTCACTTGGTCTCTGTCCCTGGCTAGTTTTAGAAATAATATCACTGGGGAAATGACAAGTAAGTAAAATAAAGTATTTATTGTTTTCTTTCCTCATGGATCAGGTTTATAAACACAAGACAAAAAAAAAAAAAACTAGTTCTCATTCAATTTGACTATATAAGAGGAAATCAAAGTGTTTGGATTAAGAGCTTATTTACTCTAGAGAAAATCTATTCACTGACTTTCCTACAATTTTTCCTCTCTTTCTTCTCCACAGCAGGTCTTCTTCCTTAATCCCACCACCAAACAAGACTATAGATAGGACTCTTCAACATTACCACAGAGAATATCAATAACCTGACTGATGAAAAATCCATTTGACTTTCATTTTTGTCTATTGTGGTCTACTGAGACTAATATATTCTATTCAGTAGGTGTTTTATTTCCCTATATCTTTAATTAAAATATGTGTGATGAATGTGAGTACATAGTGGGACCATATTCATTAGAGTGAACTGGTATGCTACATCCCAACTTTTTTATTAGCATAGATAGATTCTCTCACATTCTTCATTCATTCATATTTCTGGACAATAGGTCATTCAACAGGTCTACAAGAGGTTAAAATAAAGTAGCCATGATTAGAAATAGTACTTTGAGTACCATATGTCTTCTTGACATAAAATTAAATTGACCTATATGGTAAAATGTTTACTTTTCACCCAGAAAGAAAAAGTTTATGGTCCCTATGCAAGATTCATCAGCTGAAGATGAAGGATGGCTGAGAAAATTCTGAAGCAGGTTTTTCATATTAACATTCATAGTATGACAATGCTTATTTTTAATACTTTGCATGAATGAATCATTGACTACTAATAAATTAATGTGTGTGACTGTTACCAGAAACCAGACATTATATGATCTTTGTCTCTTCATAAAAAAATTCAAATCTTCTCAAGTCTGATAAGTAATGGCAGAATTGTCCTTCAAAAACCTCTGGAATACACTTTTGTTTAGATGAAATGAACCGTCAAGAAGGACTCTGAAGTGATAGGTAAGAAGGAGGAAAATTCTCTAGTGTATGTGCCTGGACTTTTTAGGATGAGGAAAGAAAAGGGAGAACCAGAGAACAAGGTAGGAAACTGGAGATCCTGGATGCTTGAGTCTGCCATGCCCTATGGGCTCACTGGACAAAAGCCATCTGGAATGGAACAGATTGCTTCAGGCTGTCAAAAGCTGTCAGGTCACAGGATTCCTGGGATTTCTCTCTATTCCCTGTGGCAGGCTGGAAAGTTAATTCTAAGCATATCCTAGTAATGGCATGGAAACTGTTGTGTCCTTAACCAAGGTTAGCAAAGGGTCTCATATTTATCCATCCATTCTTGACTAAAAGTCTAAAAAAAATTCTTTGTGGGAGGAAAAAGTAATGGTCAAAAAGTTTGGGAAAAACATTATACCATCCCTGGAAGATGCACAAGGGACAGAACAAATTAAAACGTTTTCTGTTTTCATTTGAGGAAACATTGTTGTAGAGTGCTGGGCAATAAGGTCTCTTTTCTGGGGCTGCCTCCACGTGCTCCCAGGCCCGTCACTCGGGAGGGTGCCCATGTAAGGCAATTACTCATGCAGTGTGGGCAAGACCAGACTGCAGATTCTGATGAGCAAATTATGTCTTTTTCCATAATGTCAGTTGGACATGGCTTTTAATGGGACCTATGCTTCTGCAGATTGGGTTTCCTTTAGGAAAAATGTATCCTTACTAAATATGGATTTAGGCAACATAGACTCCAGATAAGCTATAGGAAGTGCCCTCATGCTGGAAGACTGGAACTGCCAAGCCTATCCTTGACCCCTCTGCAAAGGCCACTAACCTGAGCCAGTAATCCAAACTTTGGGGAATATATGACATCAGACCACTGAATTCTTAAGTCTTTTATATGTTGAAGGGCAAGGTCACAGAGATGGGGCTGCCCCTAAAAGAAATAAAGGTACTCAAGTAACCATAACCTTGGGAAGAGAACGATTCTTATGCAAGAAAAGAGAAGGTAAATCTAGTTAAAGGAGGGACCTTCTGTTTTTCTTGAGCTATAAAAAGTTGGGTCTGGACTCCAGCAAATAGAACACAAGCATGTTGCACAGAGGAAGGTAGGTAGGTCTTGCAACCTGGTTGCTGACAGAGTCCAGAAAGAGAGGTGCCCATGTGGATATCCCC
Organism: Pteronotus mesoamericanus; assembly: GCF_021234165.1. Taxonomy (NCBI): domain Eukaryota; kingdom Metazoa; phylum Chordata; class Mammalia; order Chiroptera; family Mormoopidae; genus Pteronotus; species Pteronotus mesoamericanus. The sequence goes on along the minus strand of NW_026555325.1, from coordinate 33,850,759 downwards.
ATGATGGGAGGGGTGATGGGTGCTGACAGTAATCCTCTCTGTTGTTTCGACCTCTGAAATTTAATTGACTTCCCATACTCCCAAACCCTCAAAAGTTACAATCTGGTCTCAACTTCCCCTCAGAGATTACGGGAAAAGTCTGGGGCCACACTCAGGATGAAGGAGGATGGAGAAAAACAACGGAGCAGGAAGCTGGTACCAAATGCAGGAAGAGCAGTGCAGCGGTCCTGGGCCCGACAGCCAGACAAGGAAGCAAGTGGCCAGAGGAGGTGAGGGGGAGGCTGGGGTAAAATCGGTCCCTAGACCACTGCGATAGGGACACCAAAGTGACAGCAAATCTGGGACATTGGGACACACATGTTCAACACAAGATGTTGTTCATATATTTTTCTAACAAATAAAAGAGCCATGGTTCTAAAGAAAATACCATTCTGATAGAAATGTCCATGATTATTCCTCATGACCAAGTGGGAGATTTTCTGAGTGTTCTGGGGGAATTCCAAAGGAGGGATTAAAGACAGGAAATATATGAATGTGTAACAGACAGTCTTTTACCCTACATATATTTGGAGATGACTACATTTAATATTTAAGGGTTGATAAGGTATCATGGCCTCATTGTTCAAAATCACTTTAAAGTCAATAGCATGCTGCCTACTTTGTGATTAATCCCCTCAACTTCGGTTGGCAGTCCTCTATGCCGTCTCATTAATAGGATATTTCATAAGCAAGCGTTTTCTTAAAAACTAACATGAAGGATGTTCTCCAATAGTCCCAAAGATTGATTTGCTCTTTTTTACTAAAGAAGACACTCTAGAGCATAAGGCTCAGAGAGCCTCACTTCTGACAGAAAAGTGTTCTCTTGTCCAGACACAAACCTACTGTGGATTCTCTGACTTTAAAATTCACATTACAATTTAACTGTGCTGTGTAAAGAATAGCGGTGAAATAGCTGACCAAATTGAACTGGATATTCTGATTCATTAAAGAAATATGCAAGTAACTCTGTAAACACAATTTAAAATTAGCTGAAGCAAAAGCAAAACCAAACTGCTTTCACGGTGTTGTTAACATTTAGGACACCATGAATATTAACTCAGAATTTGCTGCTCGCTAGGGAGTTCTATGGACCAATTTGCTTAAATTTAGTGGCTTAAACACCTTTTTAAAATGTCAAAGATGTAGGATATAAAGGAAAAGAGCAAGGTAAATGCAATTAGCAAAAAATAGAAAATTAGGGAAATTGAAATTTGGGGCATTTATAGTTTAACCTCACATGGAGATAAGTAGGGCTGTGAGTCAACTGAACATAAAGACTTTGAGTCCAAGGCTTGCCTTACACGGTTGTGCTCTGGAAGTTTCCATGGGAGGGATATGTGCAATCAGCTTCTGATTATATTGGCCACCTTAGGCTTACCATATTTCACAAACTTACACAGGGCATTATGTTTGAAGCCCACTAACTGTAACCGTTTTTAACCTAGAATGAGTTACTTATTTCCTTAAGTAATAATAAGTAGCATTTCAAAATAGCTCTAAAGAGATAATGATCAACATTGATTCTACGGCATTCCTGTGAGGTTTTCTGTATTTCTACTTTTCCTGACTTTCAAAAAAAATGTTGTGTCTTTGTACTTCAATTATTTCAGGGTGTTCCTTAAACAACAAAACAGGTCACTCTAAAGAATCACCGAAAATACCTAGATGTCATCCACTGAAATCTATCAATGGCATCTATTAATTAAATATGGCTACACGCAAGGCTATAAAACAACTGAAAGCTGTGAGGAAAGGTATTTGTCAGTATGTGACAAAAGATTTTAAATGTACATTCCACTCCAGGAGCTCATCATAAGGAAACAATGAGGGATTACGCAAAAGTGTAGCAAGGAGGTTCACTGCAGCACTGTTAATAAATATAAACAACAGGAACAACCAAAAAAATAAATTGGAGTACACTCAGACAATAAAATAATTGTCTTTATTAGCAATGGAGAGCTGTTTACAATATATTCTAAAAAGAAAATGCAGATTACAAAACAGCACTTAGCACAATACTATTTTTATTTATATATATGTGAACTAAAACATGGGATTATATGCATTAAAGTGTTAAAATGGTTAATGTTAACAGGGTGAAAGAATGGATTTTTTTTTTTTATCTTCACCCAAGGACATTTTTTCATTGCTTTTAGAGAGAGAGGAAGGGAGAGAGAGAAACATAGATCGGTTGCCTTCCAGGGATCGTACACACCTGGACTGGGGATCATTCACACCCAGACCAGGGATTGAACTAGAAACTCAGGTATGTGCCTGATTGGGAATCGAACCCTCAGCCTTTCAGCTTTGGGACAATGCTCCTACCAACTAAGCCATACCAGCCAGAGCTGGAATTTTTTATTTCTCTTTGTCTTTTTGGACTTTTTTGTAATGGGCATATATTACTTTTACAATAATGAAGAGCAAACAGTTTTAATAGCAAAATAATAATAATAATGAACATCTCATAAAGTTATTTTTTTAATCTCAAAGATTCATTTGTGGTTAATATTTTTAAAACTTAATTATGCTAGCATTGTTTTATTTGTCATGATGACTGAGAGATCTGTTGGTGTCTGGAAGGAGGGTTCAGTATACTGTACAGGCCACATAAGGAAGGACTGTGGTATTACACATAGATTCCTTTTCTTTTCATAATTTTCATTAATGCTATTACATATAAAATCTATCTGGAAGTTAAGAAATCAATAACTTACCATACAAATCCCTTTAGAAAAACTATGTAAATAACCTGAATTGAAGGAACTAGAGAAACACAGATGTGGGCACAGAGAGTTCATTTAAAAAAAAAAACAACATTTAAATCCACTTCTTCCCAGCACTGTGCTGTGTTTTGGGGCAGCGGGGTGGGGGGTGAAAAGATAAATAAAATGTAGACCTTGCTCTTAAAAAGCACATGGTTTCTTTGCAAAAGACTGAAAATATCAGGTAGAAAGAAGAAAATGCCATAAATAAGTTGTGTGGGTGTATGTATGACGAAGAGGGAAAAAGACATTGAGATTAAAGAAACAGTTTGAGGAAAACAAACTCTGAGTTGTAGGAGTGACTCTGCTGAGAGAAAATGATCCCCACGGCATGGGATCCTCAGCCTCTTCCAGGAAGTTTGTGGAGGAAAGTGAACCCTCAGCAAAAACCAGGGGGAGCCAAATCTCTGCGATGTCAACTTGCCAGGCCAGGCCAGATCGGGGTGCTTTGTGCTAAGTGGAGCCAGCTAGGCACTCCCAAAGCTGGCTGCTGAAAGCCCAGAGGGCGCACTACCCTTTCCTATGCTGAGCAAACCAAGAAATCCCAGTCACCAAGTGTCCTGTACAGCCTTGAACCAAGTCCTAGTCACCTTGTGGTGTCTGCAAAGTAGTACCAAAGAAATCCCATTCCCCCCAGACCTTCTCAAAACTTCTAAAAGTCCCAGAATTAATTCAGTGCCCAGAGAATCTCTGGGCTGCGAGATCTTAATACATTGACTTTTGGAAGTACCCATGAGATGGTGGTCTTACTTATCTGTTCATCTATTCATTTATTCACTCAATCAACAAACATACACTAAGTACTCATGTGCCAATAAGAGGAAGACCGAATCTCTATCCTATAGATGGAGACAGGTGGGTAGGCCAGTAAGTGCACTAAGGATTACACACCGCGTGAGAGAATAAGAAATGGGAATGAAGAAATAGAGAGCTGCACAGCACAAAGGAAGGTGGAAAAGTCATTTCTACTTGGGACAGTCAGAAAAAAACTTGATGAAAAAGAGATAATTCTCCCAAGATGAGTAGGCAGAAGATACAAGAAAGCTAACGTGAACGCTTCGCGTTTTCCCAAGTAAGATAGTCATGGTCCTGTGGATTCCGACAGACTGAGACCCAGCCTGAACCAGCTAAGGAGAAAATGGGAATGTACTGAATCAAGCACCTGAAGGGCTCCCGTAGCCCCAGAGAAGTTCCGGGTGTTTGCATGCATTGCAGCAGCTGCTGTGCTTAGCCTCTCCAATGAATGTCGTAAGAGTAATACTTCCTTTCTTTTTTAAATTTTTTTCTGATTCTTTCCATGCTGTTATAGATCGAATTGAGTTCACCCAAAATGTATATGGTGAATTCCTAACTCTCCGTGCCTCAGAATGTGACTGTATTTGAAGATTAGAACCTTTAAAGAGGTCATTAAAGTTAAGTAAGGTAATGAGGTGGGCTTGTAATGGGTTTCAGGACTCAGGGTGTCCAAGGATCTAGGGAAAAAACCCACTAACCAGCTCAGGAGATGGAGAAGCGGAGGACGGCCATTAAGAGTTACTTTGCATTACTATGGCAACTTGGCTAGCTTCATAGTTTTGTTAAATAGCTGTGTCTGCAGCACTCAGGGCCAGGGAGATCAGCATAACTTTAGCCTGTCATGTAGCCAGGAGCTTACAGCACAAGCATTAAGCCAGGAGGCAGTTCCCAGGTTGTAGCACCATGCAAAAGGCAGGGGGCAGCTCGCTCTGTATCACTGGGAGATGCCTGCCCTGCCTGGAAATGGCAGCTGAATGAATGTAAGATACCAGGGGACTGTATCTTACAACCCAATGTGGGAGGAGTCAGAAATGGGGTCGTGCTAGAAGCTCTGGGCCAGGGTTTAAACTCGGCATGGCAGCCATTTGTTCTCTTGGCCACGTGGGTTGAAAGGGTAAGGAAAGACACCCACCAGACCGCAATGAGGTCCTCCAACAGGAGGTGCCCTGAGGTTTTGTATTAAGAGCTGGAGAACATAGCAACACGGATGGATGATGGTGCTAGGAATTGCGGGACTGTCCAGGCAAGCACGGATTAATGGGAGATGCCTGAGATGCTAAGCTGTGACCAGGAATGCTGAGCGTCAAACTTCTGGGGTTTTTTCCTGAAAGGCAGTAACTCGACTGGCATTTTCTGAAACTGGCCTAATTTGGCAAAAGGGAGTCAGAAATGTGTGTGTGTGTGTGTGCGCATGCGCGCGCGCGTGTGTGTCTGTCTGTGTGTCTGTGTGTGTCTGTGTGTGCATGCGCATGTTCATGGGTGTTTTAAAGGGAGTGGGACTTAATGGCAGAATTCTGCTATTATTCTAAATCTGTATAACTTTAAAAGAAACAGTTCCATTCCTTTTTACCAAACTCTAGCATTGAGAGTCTTGGCGGCAGGCAGTAGGGCCCACACAACTGTTTCAGAATTGCAAAGGCTGGGTTTCTGTAACTGGCTCTCATCTGATGGAACTGGTGTCCTTGTAAGAAGAGAAACAGACACCAAGGGTGCACATGTACAAGGAAAGGCCGCAGCAAGCAGGCGCCCATCTGCAAGCCCTGAAGAGAGGTTTCAGGAGAAACAAACTTTCTGAAACCTTGATCTTGGACTTCCAGCCCCCAGAACTGTGAGAAAATCCATTTCTGTTGATTAAGCCACTGTGTTTGTGGCATTTTGTTATGGTAGCTCCAGAAAACAAATACACGTGCCTATCTTAAGATTTTGCTTTCCATTATAAACACCAGACTTTATGTGTTTATAGACATTGAAAGCCGTAATATCCAGGTGCATTTGAAAGAGCAGCACAAGGAGACAGGCCCACCGCCACTCTTCACTGACTGTGTATCTCAAGCAACTCTTGTAACTCTTTGGAGCCTCGGTTGCCTTACCTGGCCAACGGTCCTTACCTGGCCAACGGTCCGTACCTTAACACACTGATCTATGGGGCAGAAGCAGGAGAAGCTGCTTAAGATCAGCCAGGCTTATTGATCACTTCTTCAGGCACTAGACTAACTGCATCCTGCCAGAAATAGTTCCGAATAATGAGTGAGGGGTGGGGGAGGCTGTGAAGTTGAGGGCAGAGGTTGGTAGCCTTGGTGAGGTGAATGGACAGCACTTTACCTGAGACTGTGAGCAAAAGTGAGGGAAAATGAGAAGGAACAAACTCCCCTGAGGGGAGGGTAGATGTGGGAGCTTCTGGTTGGCCTCAGTCTCATTGGCAAAAGAGGAGATGAAGTGGTCTGCTGGGATTGAAGGGACCAGGGGCTTAAGAAGACTGGAGAAGTCTGGGGTACTTCCAGCGAGGCATCATCAAGAGAGGAGAAGGGATGCTTTGCCCATGAAGGTAAGCGGCAGGAATTCACACTGTCATCAGCAAAGTTTCCTCGTTTTTGCAAACTTCTGGAAAGGTAGAAGTCAACGGGTTTGTGAGTGACACCAAGAGGTAATTCTGGGCTCCCATAACTCCCCAAGCAGCTGGTGTCACTGCATTCACACGCTGAGCTGATATAGACAACACTTTAGGGACACGTCTGATCTCCTCCTGTGTTCAAGTGCTGCAAGCCCTGGCCAGGAATGGTTGAATAATAGCTGTACTTCCTTACCCTGTACGGACAATACTCCAAGTTGTTTTCCCACTACTCGCCCAGCTCTGTGTAACCCTACTTCAGTCATACACACTGGTGTGGACTCAGAATTCAAAATACATGAGAACAGATCCAAGAAAAGTCAAGTGATGGGAAATACAAAGTTTAATGAAAATTCACAATCTTGTCCAAGGGCCATCTTTGTCTTCAATCTGCTACTTGGGCACTATTACATTACTAAGCATACGATTTACACTGGAACGGCCAAAGCCATCCTGTGAGAAGGTGAAGGATTTTTATGCTCATCAATAGCATGGCCACGTGCCAGCAGTTCTCATAGGCTCTGAGACCCAGTGATCCAGCAGCGCATCTGTGGTGAAGCTTGGCCTCTGTGTTACTTCAGCAAAGCCATCTTATGAACGTATTTTATAAGCAGATGATTTTGAGTGGGGAAAAAGCTCCATTCAAACAAGGGAATGCTTATGCTCAAGAAAAATAAAAGAGAAATTATTAACGAGGAAGTGTACATTATTAACACAAGGCAATTAGGTGCATTGACCCAAGAAAAAGTTTGAGTGTCGCAGGTAGTTCAATTTTTACTAAGTTTTAAAATCTACATGACAATTTCAATTCAAAATGGGCATTCTGAGATCCCCTGTTCTACTAATTTAATTTAAAGTTTAAATTACTTTTCTTTTATTGGTCCTAGAGAGAGGGGAAGGGAGGAAGAAAGAGAGGAAGAGAAACATCAGTGTGAGAGAGAAACATCCATCGGTTGCCTACTGCACGTACCCAACCCAGCCTGGGACAGAACCCACAGCCCAGGCACGTGTCCTGACCAGCAGTCAAACCAGCAACCTTTAGGTTTGCAGAATGACACCCAACCAACTGAGCCACACCAGCAAGGGTCAATTTAAATTTTAAAAACATAGTAAACATTATCAACAAAAGTATGAAATAGATTCAAAAATTATATCAGAGTTAAATTTGGCTTTAAAAAAAAAAAATCAGTGTAACCCTGGCTGGTGTGGCCCAGTGGATTGAGCACTGGCCTGCAAACCAAAAGGTTGCTGGTTGGTTCTCGGTCGGGGCACATGCCTGGGTTGCAGGCCAGGTTCCTGGTTTCTCCTTCCCTTCCCCTACTCTAGAAATAAAGAAATCAAACCTTATTTTAAAAATCAGTAAATAAATACTTATTTTTGACACTTAGAATTTAAAATCTGACATTTCTTTATTGCATTTTTGTAATTTGATACCTTGGCAATTTACAGTCTGTACACGTTATTATAATGTCAGAATAGTACATTCAAGTTTAAAGTTAAAGTATCTAACCGAATCACTCATATTCTCTACCAGAGTGTTGAACACCAGAGTGTTCCTTATTCCTAAGGGGAATAAAGAATAAATTTAATAGTAATTTATATTCCTCCATCTTAAAGTTTCTTCTGGTAAGTAAACATTAAATTTTGACAGATGAAAACTCTAGTTAAGTGTTGTGGCAAGGCTCTCCAATAAAATGTGGGTAAAAATGTATAAATGCAACACTGAATTAGTGGCCCTGACATTCATACTCCTACTCAAAACACTAAACTTTTGTTAAGTGATAGTTTGAAGATTAAATTCAAAATGTCACTGATTTGATTTTGTGATTCCTCTTCTTGCAACGTAGTCTAAGAAAATAATTCTAAAAACAGAAAAATCCTTCATGCTCAAGGATGTTGACCCAGAGCTTTTATTATTTATAAATAAATAACTGAAAAATGTTAAAAACTTATTTATACCCGAAAAATATTAAATAATTAAAAAATTTAGTCCAAAGATATTTGGGATGTACTACTGAGTATATCAACTCCATACAGTGATATGTGGCCCTCTTTGCACATCAGAGACACATAACTGGGACGTACCATGGCCTAGTACAAAGGTCGTCCTATCTGGATCATTTCTTCAAGGATGCCTATAAGAGTTAGAGACAGTATATCTTTTTTTAAAAATAGCAAAAGGCGATATTTTGATGTTCAAGCCATTTCTCCTGTGATTTATTCCCATGTGTTAGTTTTGAAAGTATGATCATGTAAGTCTACATATTTAACAGAATGCCTGAAAATTTTGCCAAAATGTCAGTGTATTATAGCGTTGACTCTGTGGTTAACCAGAAGAAAAGGAATATCAACCATAAATTCTCTGTCCCCAAATTGTTTATGCTCTCATTGGGCTAGCACACTCGAAAAAAATTGTTGAAAACATCATTTAAGGGCACTTTAAAACATGGTATAAATGAGGTGCATAAACACTGAGAGGCTTTAGCTGACCAAAGCCGGGGGTGCCAATCCAGGCCAGGCGCCGGAGTCGGGGACTGGTCGGGGCCGCACAGAGCTTGCTTCTGTCAAGTTTTAAGGGGCACGAACAAAGTACAGTCGCTGATCCAGTCGGTGGCATATTTGCTCACTTCCTAAGCTGTTTTTTACATAAGCTGTTACTGAATGGAAAACACATGCAAACGCATCAAGTCTGTGAACAGATGGTGCTTCTGTGTGATGAAGACAAAATGAGGGTGAGAGGGACAGCAAGTTTAAAAGAGATCGCCCTCTCCCCTTCCCCCTATTGTCTGCCTGGTTTCCTCCCAACCTCCTCCCATTAGCCTTGTCTTTCTCTTCAGCTCCTCCTACCTTTGTTAGCATGAAAGATGTTACAGGTTGGAGAGATAGAAGATGAGGCTTAATCCTAAATCTCCTTTGTGCGTTTTAGTCAAGCCCTTGCCTCCCAAAATAAAATAAAGAAGCACGGGCAGCTATAAAATGGGAGCAAGGTTGTGCACAAATAGCACGGGGCATCTGGTGACCTTCCTTTGTCCCAGCCGGGTTGAGCCTCCGTTTCCTTTCGGGGGGTGGGGGGTGTCTTAAATATCATTTGAACACTATTGTTTGTCTGAAGCCTAGAAAAATGTGACTGTCTTGCTGAGCTGGAAGGAAGAAGAATCAAAAGAGGGATTTATGGAAATGCCTGGAAATTTTGCCAAAATGTCAGTGTACCAATTGTCTGTAGAATTTCATCTGAGGCAGCTCCATCACTATGCATGGATTTGAAAATGGATGTGTACTTTCTTATTGTCTTTTGGTTCTTTCTGTCTTGTTTTGGATCTGGATTCGGTAGTATTCCAATAAGGGCGGCATGGTATATGTCACACTGAGAGTGCTATGCTACAGTGACAGTGACCACAGAAGTCAGATTTTCCAGGTAGCGCTTCTTTCAAACATTCTGTGTCTGTGGGTCTATTTGGTACTCTCCTACTTTTCAGACCATATGTTGCCCAGGTTTTTTACTCCAAAAATAATTATTGGTTCCTTGTTTATTAGGAAACAAGTACATAGAAAGCATGAATAAATATTGCAGGAAGGAAGGAGCGAGGGAGGGAGGAGGGAGGGAGGGAGTAAGGAAGGGGAGAAGTGCTATATGAGGAGGTGTCAGGAGGCTTAGACTTCAGTTATAACTTTACCAATAACTGGTCCTATGGCACTTGGCCGAGAAAAGTAATCATCTAGGTCTTTGGTTACTTCATCTAGAAAACACCTAGACATATGCAATTTATTCAGACCCCAAAATCTGTATTTTAATATAAGAAGACTTCGTCCAACATTTTTTAAGCCCCTTTTCTTGGTTCCTGATATGGTGAGTTACTTATGATTTATCAAATTTATCAGTCCCCTACATAAACATGAGCAATGACATGTAAGTTTCTCTAACCTATGGTATATGGCAATCCCAGGACTGGAAATCATTAAAAAAAAAAAATCTATAATGGGGCAAATATAAGCAGAAACAGAATCATTTAGGCTTACTGCATTTATTTAAGAAAAAAACAAGTATTAGCTTTAGGGGATAGGAGATACCAAGGTGTGGAGGCAAAAGTTAAAGGAAACTTAGTTAAGAATTTGAATAAATGATTTAAGAATAATATACTAAGCAAATTGAAAGACATAAAAGTGAAGTCTGAGCAATTTGGGGCTTTCATGGGGCTGTTCTATAATGAAGACAAGACATCTGAACTTACAGCCAAAGAAAGAATGCCTTGTAGTTAACTGCGCACACTCAAAATGTGGTACAAGTTATAAGAGAAGTCATGAGGAGCATTTTTGAAAATAATTTTTATTCTACTATTTCATTTTGCTAGAAAGTGTCACAATCGAATGTAGTAGTTCAGTTTATCCACATTCTGCAGCATGCTAAAGGATTGCTCCCTGAGGACCAGGAGGAGAGAAAGGAAACCGGGGAAATAAACTTTGGGCACGTTTCGGGTAGGGAGGTGTGGGGGAGGCATATGTCTCCAAGGGAGGCCACACAGCGCTAGTCAGTATCAGGCAGCAGACCACCAATACTGAACAAGTAATATGTGCTATCTGCTACAAGAGCAACATAATTAACTTTTTAGTTACTTATTCTATTCTTATGCAATGCTTTTCATTGATCAGCTGGCAAACAGATAAGTTTATTTTTAGACCTGATAATTTTTAAAAAGAGAATGAAAAAGAAAAGAGAAGAAAAAAGAAAAGTAGGGAAGATGAAAGAGAGGAAGGAGGGAGAGAAGATAATATGCTGCAACCCCTCTGCTCCCCAACGTAAAAAAACCTTTGTATTTTCTAACTCCAGCTTCAGAATATGGTTTCCTGCTAAAACTCTAGGTTACGGTGCTGGCCAGGAAAGCAAACTGCTGGTCACCAGGATATAATTCTGAAAGTGTTTTTGGTATCTGTTGATGTTCCCAGGGCTCCCAGAGATAAAAACAAAACAAATTTCTGTGTGACATCGAAGCAAGGTAAGGCACTAGTCACTCTCCACTCCCCACTCGCTGCCCCTAGGAGCTCCCTTCTTGCTTAGAAAAATTCATTAAAAAAAGAGAAAAATATATTTTAAAACATAGGCTATCTACATTCAACTTTGCACAATTTTACTATCTCTGCCATTGATCTAAGTATTTATTACATCAATAAATAATAATAATAATGGCTGCTATCACTTCTTGAGCCCTCAAAATGTGGTCCATGTGCCAAGTAGTGTCCTATGCACTTTCCATATATTAATTTATGTAATCTTCACAGGGCCATATCTGGAAGTTAACATATATTAGTTCCATTGCGCAAATTAAGAAATTGAAGTGAGTGACTAGTCCAGGTCACATGACCGGGATCAACCACAGGCATTCTGGCTACAATGCCTGTAATCCTGACATGGAATGTGCAATGTTGAGAGCTTTTTGTTGGAATTAAACTTCCTTCTTTCACTTATCTTCTTCCTTTTTAAACCACCTATAATACTTTGGCTTTTATTTTTTCAATGAAAACTGCAATCAGAATCAAATTTTTTAAAAAACCATATATACGTGTGTGTGTGTGTACACACACACACACACACACAGAGTAGTTCAAAGAAATTCAAGTCTGAAAAAGCTCTGGATGCATATTTGTTCATTTTAAAGGATTTTCAGCAAAAATTCTAGTGTTTTTAATCTCACTCCCATATGTTTAAAATAAAAGGCTTTTATTAGAGCAAGTCATTGAACTAAGATGCAAATGTTTTAAAAAATAAAAAGAAAGAAAGAAAAAAACTCCTGAAAATGACCCAGAGCTATTGTCTTTAATAAATAAGGAAAATAAATAGGACCACAGATATAATCAGTTTTTAAAAACTCAAAGAGTTTGGGGTTTAGTTTAGATGTTCTTTACACATACATCTAATCAACAGGGATGGCCATTATTTTGGAGAATTTCCTCCAAAGAGCATTAATAGTTCCAACCACCACTATATTGCTTATGTCATTTAACTCCTAGATTATGAGTGAGTTTTTGTTGTTTGGGTTGGGGAGAGGGCTTGCGGGGAGCGAAGATTTCTGTGCCTTATAAATGGCCCCCAAAGTCTGGGGGAAAGTAATAGTATCAATGTGTCAAAAGAAAGTGCCCACAGCCCCCCAAAAGCAAAAAGTTTCATGGGAAAGCTGGTTCTGATGTAATTATAAGTCCATATTTAATATCATTTAGGTGTTACCATTTCTCATCTACAGAATAGACCTCTGCAACACCACAACAACTTTTGAGGCAAATAGCTAGACTCTAGTTGTTGAAACAAACAAAAATCAAATCAAATACAAGTTTTGAAATGATGAAAAGGAACAACAGAAATTAACCACTGGAAATGTCTAAGTTATAAATTTTAACCCAACTTTTGACACCAAGGTCAAACATACAGCTTCATTTGACCATTTCCTTTCTTCAGTTCCTACCAGAATAGAGCTCAATAAGTTTATTGGAAACATCTTAAGATGTTTGTTGAATTGGAATGAAAAAAATAAAACAGAAAAGGCCAAAACAGTTTGCAATCTCCCTGTGAAGTTCCTGATTCATGAGGAGTTCTTAGAAAGAATTGATAATTAATTGCGTTCAAGGACATCCACTTTTTTTAGCATGTCCCTCAGTATAGATGTCATGATATCTGTTCATTGTGACCTATGTAGTTCAGGTAAATATATGTGAATTATAGTGGGATTGTAACTTTGTGGGTGTAACCCATTGGTTCTTAACCCTAGCTGTTTGGCAGAATCACTGATGCCCCGGCCTCAGCCCAGACCAATTTCTTCAGACTCTCTGGGTGGGACACAGGAGCAGAGGTGTGTTTGTCACTTGCAGGGCACACTGCTGGTCTGAGGCACCCTGGTACAGAGAAACTGCACAGCCCCTTTGGAGTCAGCTGGTGCTGGGTTCAGAGACTGGCCCTGCCACTGGTTAATTGTGCAGTTTAAATCTTATTTCCCCAAAGAAGACATACAGATGGCCAACAGGCATATGAAAAGATGCTCAACATCACTAATCATCAGGGAAATGCAAATCAAAACCACAATGAGATATTAGCTCACACCTGTCAAAATGGCTATTATCAAAAAGACAACAAATAACAGGTGTTGGCAAGGATGTGGAGCAAAGGGAATCCTTGTGTACTATTGGTGGGACTGCAAATTGGTACAGCTATTAGCCATTAAGGCAAATGATATGGAGGTGCCTTGAAAAATTAAAATTAGAACTACCATATGATCCAGCAATTCCAGTTCTGGGTATTTATTCATAGAAAACAAAAACACAAATGCAAAAAGATAAATGCACCCCAAGTTCACTTCAGCATTGTTAACAATAGCCAAGATACAGAAGGAACCTAAGTGTCCATCAATAGACAAATAGATAAAGAAGATGTGGTATATATATATATATATACACACACACACACACACACACACACACACACACACACATACATACACAATGGAATATTACTCAGCCATTAAAAAGAAAGAAATCCTGCCATTTGTAACATGGGTGGACCTACAGGTATTATGCTAAGAGAAATAAGTCAGGGAAAGACAAATATAGTATGATTTCACTTATATATTAAATCTAAAAATAAAATAAAACAGAAATAGGTGCATAGATATAGAGAACAGACTGATGGCTGCCAGAGGGGAAGGAGGTAGGTGGATGGTGAAAAAAGTGAAGGGAATTAAGAGGTACAAATATTCATTATTATCATAATAACTTTGTGTGGTGATGGACGGTCACTAGACTTATTGCGGTGATGTAAAGAATTCTAAAGGATATAAATATCAAATCACTATGTTATATATCTGAATGTAGTATGATATTTCATGTTAACTATGCTTTAATAAAATAAATAGGGACTTCCAGCCAAAATGGAGGCATAGGTAGATATACTTTGCCTCCTTGCAAACCAAAAGAAAGACAACAACAAATTTAAAAACAAAAAATAACCAGAACTTCCAGAACATCAAACTGTATGGAAGTCCGACAACCAAGGAGTTAAAGAACAAACATCCATCCAGATGGGTAGGCGTGGCGGAGATGGGCTGCTGGGGTGGAGAGGACGCAAAGCAAGGCAGCGACTGGAGGACAAGGCGGGTGAGTCCACAGCGGGTGGACTGGGCGTTCCCACATTTGCGTGTGATAAACCAGGGGGAACAGCTAGAGAGCGAGACAGACTGTGCAACCCAGGGTTCCAGTGCATGAAAAGAAAGCCTCAAAACCTCTGGCTGTAAAAATTTGTGGAGGTTATGGTGAGAGAAACTCCCAGCCTCACAGGAGAGTTTATCTGAGAGACCCACAGGGTCCTAAAATGTACACAAACCCACCCACCTGGGAATCAGCACTAGAATGGCCCAATTTGCCTGTGGGCAGCAGGTAAAGTGTCTGAAAGCGGCTGGGAGCCAAGCAAGCAGCATCGTTCCCTCTTGGATCCCTCCCTCACACACAGTGTCACAGGGCAGAGACCTGGGTTTCCCTGCCCCGGCGAATACCTAAGGCTCTGCCCCTCCCAACAGGCTCGCTGAGACAAAAAAGAATATGGCCCAAATGAAAGAACAAATCAAAGCTCCAAAAATAGAACTAAGCAATGAACAGATAACCAACCTATCAGATGCACAGTTCAAAACACCAGTAATCAGGATGCTTACAGAAATGGTTGAGTATGATTGCAAAATGAAAGAAAAAGTAAAGGCTATGCAAAGTGAAATAAAGAAAATATACAGAGAATCAACAGTAAAACGAAGGAAACTGGGACGCAAATCAAAAATTTGGAGCAAAAGGAAAAGATAAACATTCAACCAGATCAGAATGAAGAAATAAGAATTCCTAAAAAAATAAGAAAAAAAAACCCTCCTCATTCCTAAAAAATGAGGAGGGGTTTAGGAACTTCTGGGAAAACTTTAAATGTTCCAACATCCAAATCATAGGGGTACCAGAAGGAAGAAAAGCAAGAAATTAAAAACTAATTTAAAAAAATAATGAAGGAGAACTTCTCCAGTCTGGTGAAGGAAATAGACTTCCGGGAGATCCAAGAAGCTCAGAGTCCCAAGGAAGCACACACCATGGCACATCATAATTACATTACCCAAGACTAAAGAGAGGGAGACAATCTTAAAAGCAACAAGAGAAAAGGAGAGTTACCTACAAAGGAGTTCCCATAAGACTATCAGCTGATTTCTCAAAAGAAAACTTGCAGACAAGAAGGGGCTGGCAAGAAGTATTCAAAGTCATGAAGGACAAGGACCTACATCCAAGATTACTCTATCCAGAAAAGTTATCATTTAGAATGAAGGGGCAGATAAAGTGCTTCCCAGATGAAGTCAAGTTAAAGGAATTCATCATCACCAAGCCCTCTTTATATGAAATATTAAAGGGACTTATCTAAGAAAAAGAAGATCAAAAACTATGAACAGTGAAATGACAACAAACAAATGTAGAAAGTGCTTGGTAAATAGTAGATATATAGATTTCTTCCCTATACATCTTCAAATTTTTTAATACTCTGAAACAAACCTAATTTTACTAAAATGTGGTATGCAATGGGAATCTGACCCAAGGAGTTTTCTTTAAAATAAGGTATATAATGTGGTCTTAAGACCACAACAGGTCTCACCTTAATGACCTTGAGAAGCTCAGGAGCTTCCTGAGGACGTGGCCCTTGCTGCGGACACGTCAGGCATGGTCTTTGCATGCTGGGGGCCTTCCAGCAACAGCCCTCTCCCGGCAGCCGGACACAGGGGTGTGTGAGGCAGTAAGAAGTGATGAGCCCTCCCCGCTAGCAGTGCTCTTTTCTCATCAGTTCAAGTCTTAGGCAGTAAGATTTCCTGGATTCTGGAATTTTGTTGACTTCTGTGCTCACTTCAAAAAGAGAGAATTCTTTCCATTTTTATCACCATATTTCAATGGTCTAAGTTAAATACCATCCTCTCTTCCTCGATATTCATTATTTTGCCAAGAAATGATATATACCCATTGGGGTTCAAGTTTGGATTTTCGCCAGTTAAAAAAAAACACTCATACTGTGTCCTTGGGTCAAAGACAGGAAACTTGAATACAATTAGCCATGGCAAGTGCATCGAAAGGCCACTGGATTCTTTTTCAAATAAGCCTGCACTTTTTGTTACATCTGTGGTGCACTGAAGGACTGAAATCTGTAGCTTTTCAACATAATATATGTCTAGATCAAACAGTATTAAATAATCATTAAAATCTGCTTTGTCCTTCTTGAAGAGCCACTCATAGCCTCGCATTGTGCTATGGGTATTAATGGAACATTGGATATTATGTAAAATGTGAATGGCAACTGTCTTGTGTGGTAGACAGTTTACTAAAGTATTATCCAGAACACATGCTATCTGATTTACTAACTTATTATCCATTAAAAAAATCCCTGGGTAAATAAATGTGTAACTAAAAGAATTGTTACTCTGTATAATCAGATGAATAGATACAAACAGGGAAGATTGCTGTCATTATGTTGTATATTGTGCTAAACAGATGCGCATGATTTTTGTCAAATAGTGGTCTATAGCAAACTGCTTCCTTCCGTCTAGGCTTTGCTTTTATCAATAAGATGTTTTATATTTCAAATCAATCGTTGTTCTCAGAGAAGACCACTCCTGTCCCCCTCTGCTCCTTCTCAACTCTCCTGCCCTGCCACCCTGCCCCCAACCCTTCAGCCAAGAGGCTTGGTACAAAGTGGGAATGACCGGAAACATCAGGATGTGACTGTGTTGCTAAGCACGGGGTCTTGCCCTTACCCTAAGGAACCCATCATGCCACCAGGCACATCGAATACTCAATTCTAATCACAGTAACCAGAAACTGAGTCCTTGGAAGTTTGCCACTGCCCCAGATATCTACTGTGACAGTAATGAGCGAAGAGTATCAACATCGCTTGTGTTTGGGATTCTTCAGTGGATAAAAATGGAGCTATACTGATCCAACCATTCCTCGTTTGTTCGCTCCATTGGCACATGTATTTCAGGTAATTGGTAGCATTTCTAAGAGCAGGCAGTAATTACAGGGAGAGACAATCAGTGGCCTTTTCCTTCCCTCATTCCATCCCATCCCAGCAAGAAATCTTCTTAGGTGCCCACAGCATCAGGCAGCATGCTAGAGATGGGGGTGACACGCCCCCAGAGACCTGCTAGCAGAACATCATTTATAATGTGGAATAATAAGTGGTGCCTGGCTCATTGTGGGCCCAAGTCACAACTCTGGTGTCACTGTGTTCCAACCTAGATGCCAGCAACCTTTGCAATATGACTCCCTGGGTCTTTGTTTATTTCCTCCACCTGCTTAGGATAGCTAACTGATTTCCTCACTCTGAGCTTTGGTTTCCGTTTAACTCAATGAATAGTTATTGAAGGTTGACTTATGTTATAGGTAATATCAACATGGGGGAGTGAAGGTTGTGATTAGGTCCCTAGACTCAAGGTAAAGGAGAGAAAGACCTAGTGTTTAATGTGAGCTCACCATGGGTCAGTATGATACCATGCAAGATATTTATTTGTTATCTTATTTCAATTTCTCAGTAACCAATGCAGAAACTGTGAACAATCATGGGCTAAAAACAGACAAAACATGGCTTTTGACCCAAGCAGCATCAGTCAGTGATTATAAAACCTTGCTCTAAGCTCCATTGCAAAGTAGGATAATAGCAGATGCCTCTGAGGTTCTTGTGAGTATTAAATAAGTTCTATAGACTGAATGATCATGTCCCCACACAATTTATATGTTGAAACCTAATCTCCAGTGTGATGATTTTTGGAGGCGGGGCCTTTGGGAGGTGATCAGGTCATGAGGGTGGAGCCCTCATGGATGGAGTTAGTGCCCTTATGGGAGAAAACCCAGAGAGATATCTTACCCTTTCAGCCACCTGAGGACACAGCTGAGAAGACTGCTGTCTGACTATGAACCAGGAGGCAGGCTTTCCTCAGACATGGGACCTGCCAGGACCTTGAACTTGGACTTCACAGCCTCTAGAACTGTGAGAGATAAATTTCTTCTGTTTATAAACCACCCAGTCTATGGTATATTGTTATAGGAGCCTGAACAGAATAAGACACTGAAATAATATGTGTACAATTCCTCATGCATTGCAAGTATTGAATACGTGGAAGCTGTAGCTTCCATCATCGTTACTGCCTGTAAGGGGCAGACCTAGTTTCAGCCCTGGGTTTACAGGCTGAATAGTTGTCTACTACTCCATATTACAAGCTATGAGGATGAGGGATGGGTCTACCAATAACCACAATACAAAGCAGAAGACAGAGCAAGGGGAGCCAGAAGAGCCAGTTCTGGCCCTGCCACCACTTCGGCACACTCGCTGTTTGTGCAAGTCGTCTGCCCCTGCCTCCACACCACTCTCCCACCCCACCTGGTAGGTTCATGGCTCAGCTGACGCCGTGCCTGACAGCATTTTGTGTATAGTAAAAATGTTGTGCAATTTGAGAGAACTGAGAAGGATCAGCCAAGTCAGGCTTTGTGAAGGACCTCTGGATATTCAAGGTCAGTTTTTCATGCATGTATAGCCTTGGGAGGGGTCCCACTGTGACACTTATCAGCCCCCACCTCAGGTAGGCAATAATCTCATAGGAGGGAACACCCAAGTTGGACTCCGGGATAGATGGAGGTGGAGACGCCCGAGGTGGTGTGAAGATGCCAGGAGAGGTGGGAGGGGGCAGAGACCAGCGTCCACACCCAGGGCGCTCACTTCCCTGCCAGTCTCTTTGAAGAAGCCCCGACCCTCCAGCCCCACAAATCCTCTTCCAGGCCACCTGGGGGGTTGGTGCCTTCTGTGGCTGCATCGAACTGACTGAAACCCTCATAATTAGCCACAAACTAGTAAAACAGAAAGCCAGGAAAAAAGACCACATCAGTGGAAGTTGCCTTTGGAGATGAAGTCAGACCACCCAGAAAGGCACTTAATTCTGTGGGGTTCAACAAATCTTAATGCACAACATTATCAATAACAAATAGTGAGAAGTAAGCCCCAAATCAGACTCTTTAATTCCGAAACTAACAGAAACCAACCAGACATAACAGACAGTTGTGAGCACATGCCACACAACAAACACCACTGGCTCAAAAAAACATATCCTATTACTCTGAGGTGCAACGACCTGTTGTCTGAAAGATTCCCCGAATTCTGCTGTGATTTCCTGAGATTTGGTGAATTGTATTTATAGAAACACCACAGGCAATGAAAAGAGTGTTAGGATGTAACCTCTGCTTTTGTGAAGAGTTCATCCTAGTTAGGGACTCATATTAACCCCAGCAAAAAGGCAGGATATAGTGAGTGCTAAATTGGTGACCTTCAACTCTAAGAGTTTAGCCTTGAGGATCAGTGAAGGCTGAAAATATCAGGGAGGGCTCCAGAGAGGAGGCAGAAATTGAGCCAGAGTTTGGAAGGAAGATGGGAATAAGCACCCAACACATAGTAGGTGCTCAGTTAATTTTCGTTCTATTTGTTCAACATTGTTGAACAAGGACATGCAGGTGGCCATGAGCAAGATGGATGTCCAGTGTAATGTCATACTGTGAAACCCATTCCCCCATTTCCTTATCTTCTTTCTGATATACTTGATCAATAACCCCAAAGGAAGGCATTCAAGGTAATATCATCCCATTCCCCAGTGAAGGAGAGGTGGGGATTTGGGGAAGAAGCAGAAAGGCTCTTTTGGCACAAAAGACCTTCTCACTCCAACCACTGTCCCTTAGAGCTACTTAGGAGTAAACCTTCAGGTGTACACTTTCCAACTTACACCCTTTCATTAATGTTGTTCCTCACTGCCACCAGCAGGCACTCTGGTTCGTGCTGTTGTTCAGAGGATCCTGTTAAGTCCTTACAATCTGTGGAATCCCTATTAAAATTCCAGGTAAATGTCCTCAACAAGTTAAGTTCATTTATTTCATGAATGAAAACAGAACTCTTAAGTCTGGCACATGAACAGCAAAGAGAACCATGCATACCGCTATTCCATAGATTAAGCAAAGAAGACAGATAAAATCAGAGAAGTAGCCACAGGACTACTGTGTTTTATAAACGAAGTACAAAGAGAGAGAAATATTGCTTCCTCTTACCATATGATTTTTGTCCATTTTGTTCATAGACAAACTCTACAACTTACTTTCAATATAAATATGTGATCAATTTCCATCTTCAGAAGCACAAGTTTTAGGAACTCAATATATCTGAACATCTGGTGTTCCCCTTCCAGCCAGGAGCCACATGGATGTGTAGAACCGGACGACTCTTTACTTCACAGAAGAGGAAACAGGCCCAGAGAGGCTAAGCGACTCTTCAAAAGTCATAGCAACAGTTAGATTCAAAGTCAATCCGCAGAAATGCACGAGTTTCTTGACCCCTAGGACGTTGCTCTTTTATCTGTGTTCAGCGTTTCTCAGAGTTCAGCACTCCAAAGCACAGTGGCTGGGGTGCTGGTGTTCTCTGGAGAGGAAAAAATATCCCATGGTCAGATAAATTATGGAAATGCAGGGTTAAAGAAAATTAATTTTTTTTTCCATTTGTTCATTTGAACTATAGAACTCCTAGGACTTGTAACAAGGTTTCTGGCCACAAAAGGTGGGGGAAGGGGGAATGCATGGATAATATGTACAGTCCCTCAAACTGTGTGACCACAGACCTTTTTGCTTGAGATATCTGGGAGTTCCCTTGGAACCGCAATGCTGCGCACAGCACAGCTTGGAAAACGCTGCTCCGAGCCCTGCTGCTTCTCAGATATTTCACGGGCTGCAATGGTTTGTACAGTGCATGGCTGGTTTTGTGGGGCTTCCCCCTCTTTCTGCAGAGCCTTCTGCACCAGGCACAGAAGAGATGGGAAGTGGAGTCTCTTGCCCCTGACACAGTTACTGCTTAGGGGTTTTCTGTTTCTCCTTCTGGTAAACCCGCAGTGAGAGCAACAGCGACCTAGACGTGACCTGGAGCTGAAGGCATGGAGAAATCTGGTTCCTCCGAACCACATGCATCTCGTACAAACGGGGCTGGATCCCCTGATAAATGTATCTTCAGAGAGCCCTGCCCGAGCGCAGTCCCCAGTGGAGAAACAGACCTGTGCCTGCGGGCGGAGGAAGAGAAGAGTGGAGGCAGAAGGGGCTTCTCCCCACCCTTCTGTTTTTGGAAGATTTTGGTCACTCACTCCTAAAATGCCTCTTTTGTACAGCCAGGGGCCTCTGTTTCCACAAGGGTGCTAACTGCTTTCCTCGTCCAGGGACTGTGCAAAGGGGAACCTTTTTTCCTGGTTCAGCAACATCACCAGTGGGTCTTGTTACCGACCTCAGAGACCTCAGTGTGCTGACTGAACTCTTAGGTCCAGACCTGGTGAACAGCTTTCGGTGACCACGGACGGGTTTCCAGAGTTAGAGCTCCCCCTGCTGGCAACGGACGCACTTCGTAAGCCTGCCTGGAGTTCGTTGATACCTGCAAGAGCGCGCGAAGCCCGGATTGAGTGAGCTCTCAACCACTTTATTCTCGTATATTGGCTTTTTCCAAGGGCTCAAGTTGACATCGGTGTTAAGCTATTCGATATTCTTACTATCCCTTTGCTATTTCCCCTCTACTTAAAGATACTCCATTGTTTCCAGCCCAGACGGAATTGGACTCCTCCAGGCTGGGAATTTAAGTTTGGGCAATTTCTCAAATTAAAACCTGGAAGTCCTTGTAGGACAAGTTTCTCGGTAGTAAAATTACATTTCTCAAATATCAGAGCCTTTGCATTGCCCACCTAGATGGAAGAAAGAAGAAAAGAAGAAAGGAAGGAAGGAAAGAAGGAAGGGAGGAAAGAAAGAAGGAAGGGAGGGAGGGAGGGAGGGAGGGTGGGTTGGGACAGGGGTGGGGGCGGGGCGTGAAGGGATGGTGTAGAGGAAGGAAGGAAACCCTGCTTTTCTATCATGGGAAAAAGACGTGTCTAAAAAAAAAGTTTCCCTTAATTAGGACCCAGGGGATGAAGGGTGGAAACATACCTCCAGAAAGTTTTCCTTTGGAGTGAGGTCTACAACACAAATGCTGGGAATCTGATTTCACTCTGCTCTGATTGCTAAGCCTCTCTCCTTGCTGTAGGACCCTGTGGTTTCTGCCAAGTAGAAGAATAAACAGTAAACCTTCCCTCATTTCTAACTTCATCGTCAGGATCCCTGGTGGCTGAGTATTTTCATGTTCTTCGATGTGGGGAATTCCTGCTAGATAAAGCTTTAATAGACACCATCCTATTTAAAATTGAGAACTCTGTGCCTCTTTTTATTTTCCAAAGGGAAGATGAAGGGGAAGAAGGAAGGGATGGTCTGAAATATCTATCTGGCTTTATGGTGCAGGATAGGAGCATGGATTTCTACTGTGTGGTGGTGTTTTTTTATCAGATGATGACATATTATTGGTACAGCATTTGGAGTCTTGATGATCTTAGAATCAGAGAGCATGTTTGCTATGTTTCCTTTCTCTAAAGGTGGATTGTGTGCCCATTTGGGGACTCATAGAAAATAGGAAATGGAAAGACACCAAATGCAAAAACCTAAATAAAAGCATACCTCCTTCAACCCAATGAATAATTATTCAGATTTACAAAAATGAATAATAAGGGAGTAAAGCTTCATTTTACAGAAGGCTGCACCATGGGATTCCTTTACATTCCAAGTTCCCCTGATGCATAAAACATATGATTAAATTTACAAAAACTTGATTTACATGGTTTTTTAGGAAAACATCTTTGCAGAAAGATTAGGTATGATTAGATGCAAGAGCTCTTCTCTCAGAAAGGAAAACAAATGAGCTTAGTTTGCAGGAGATGGTTAGGAAAACTCTTCATGCCATTTGGGAAAGTTGATTTCAATTTTGTGAAGTTCTTAGAGGTTTGTTAGGCAACTCCTATGGCTGTTTTCCCAGGGGTAGGAACAGGACTCCTCTATGCCCTGCCTCACACACTGGGTGGTGTCAGCCTTTTCTGAACTCGTGAGTTCTAGAAAAGTATGAACATCGCAGCTGAAAAATTGTGGAGTCTGTCCCCCTGTGAGGCAAAGGGACTCTGCACATTGTCTTTAATAACTGACATACTCCCCTCTCCTTCAGAACTGTTGTCCTTCCATTGGTGAGAGACAAAACACTAGAGAGAGAGAGAGACAGAGAGACAGAGACAGAGAGAGAGAGAGAAATAGATAGAGACATGTGTAGCATAGAAAGTATTTGCTGAGGCTGAAAGAAGAAATATGTTATTCTAAATTAATCAATTTGCTCCAGGGAGGTCTACGAAGATTTTCAGAGCCTGCAGAATAGAGCTGGGTTTTCTAGTTGCAATTTCCATTATTTCCACAGACCTGTCTTCCCCTGAAGTTCTGCCATGTAAAGAGCAAACAATATGGCCACGTGGGTGATATGTATGTAGGATGATCTCTCATCTTGCTCCTTGAGTGGTCAGAATCCACTTCATTCTTAAAATTTAGATTCAGGATAATTAGCCATTCTAACCTTAAAGGAAAAAAATATATCTTCAATTCACATACTGTCTTTTCCAATACAGAGATACTACCCAGGAATTCCTGTCACATGGTGGTCTCGTCTGCTTTTAGCCTTCTGGTCTGAGCAGGAGCTGTGAGAATCTATATCCAGGTTTCTTTTTCCCCCTTTATTCTCCCCACAACCGCACTTCAGGATTGTTAGGAAGGCGAGTGTCTTCTTTCCTCTTCTCTCTCCCCCTTCCCCCACCCACCCCCAGACTCCCAGCCACAATGACCGTGAAAACCAGAGCAGACACCCACATCCTGGCTCCGTCTCTGTCCACACCGCCGTGTCTAGGATTTTCACCGGTCCTGGTGATGCAGCACATTTGCAGCTCATGAATATTTGATACCGAATTAAACCATTTGTCATTCTATTACATAAAGAACACAACTTAGTTCAGAGCAAACCATTGAAAGAGAACTCATTATTATGATACCACAATTTTATTTTATTTTATTGGAGTGTTTTGATTGTTAAATAGACAATACGCCTTTTCTCTCTTCTAATGTTTTTTTGTCTAAAAGATGAAATCCTGCCTTTTACTTTGCAAACTACATTACTTGTTTTCATTTAAATAGAAAAAGTATTTTTCTAAAATATTAAATTGTTTGGTTTGGAACAAATGGAATGATAATGTTTTGCCATGAGGCAGTGCTTCAAAAATTAGAAAGGGAACATGTGCCTCCTTTAAAAAAAAAAAAAAAGGCCATGTACTTAGAAACAATTCAGCCCCACTTAGAATGTTTGTCAATGAAGAATCCGTAATTGAGTTTTGTATATGTTTTGATGACATGGGTACATTTAGCTGTGCACGGACACATTATAAATGTTGGGTCATTATCAACGTGACTGCTACAACAAAATCACTGGCTCGTGCGTCTGATCAGGGCATCTACTGTGAGCTACGATGAAACTAGGCTAGGGTTTTGCTAAGTGAGCAGGACAGGAAATGGGTTCTTGCCCTCCCCACCGTTTTGCGGTAGCTTCCCATAGGGAAGCTGACCTAGGTGCATAGATGAAAGACTGCCTCAGGAGGACCTGACCTTGCGTGCCCTGTATCCTCAGGTAGAGATTGACTTCCTGACAATGACATTGGGCAGCCTGTTCTACAGTTTTGGGTACCCAGCATTGGTGAAGTGACATCATAGGCAGTAAATAGACATGCTCAAAGACAAAGACTCGTAAACGTGCAGAGATGGAAAATTGTTCACAGCCCGGACAGGTGAGGCATCGTCCCACAAAGACAAAGGTCGCTGGTTGGATTCCCAGTCAGGGCACATGCCTGGGTTATGGGTTCAGTCCCCAGTTGGGCCATACGAGAGGCAACCAATCAGTTTTTCTCTCTCACACCAATGTTTCTCTCCCTCTCTTTCTCCCTCCCTTTAGCTACTTCTAAAATAAGTAAATTAATTAATTAAAACCTTCTTTTCAAAAAAGAAAGTTGTCCACAAAAGCGGCAAAGCTTATGTGTTCATTGATGATGGTCATTGATTTTGCTTAACATAGCTATTTTCTTGTGTGCATCTGAATAGATCAAATATAATGCCCAGATAATTGTAATTGGTGTTTTTACATTAGTTGCCCATTATTGACCAAAAGGTAGATTTTATTTTTTAAAGATTAGTAATAACAAAAGCTGAACTCATGGAGCTGGTTACAATGAAATACTGTGTCTGCACTCTTTGACTATATTTTTTGTTTCTTGTTTTGGTTGGTTGGTTGTTTGGTTTTGAAATTTTGAGGACTCAAGAGTCCTTAGCTGTAAAATGGAGATGGATTACCTGATCTCTAGGTTTCTTATAATTCTGTTTCAATTTAAGGGCTGGCTTATAACTCAAAGCTTTTAGGGTAAAATAAATCACTTAAGCTAATTTCTCTGTGTGGTCTCAGCAGCCACCTGGTACCACCGTCCGATAACCCGGTGAGTGTGGCTGACCTTACAGAACGTGACGCAGGACTCCGCTCTCTCAGTTTTGATGTTGTTGTTTGGTTTTGGTTGTTGCTTTTTTTGTTTGTTTTTCCACGCATAATTTGATTAATTTGATTTCTTGACCTTCTTATTCATTCTCTCTCTCTCTCTCTCTCACACACACACACACACACACACACACACACACAGAGTTTCTCTTTTCCTTCCAGTGTCCCTGATTTCTCTTTATAACTTGCTTGCTTGCCTCCCTTTTCTCCCCATACTTGCAAGAGCTTTCTTCTCAAACTTTCTGTTCATTCACCATTTTCCTCAACTGCCTGTTTCTAAATTACTTTAGATGTACACCCTCCTGAAAATTTCCTGGTTTGCCTCACTACTTCCAAGGGCAAAATGGTCCCATATTCTCTAATGGCATCAGGATGCGGCCTCGCATAGAAAAGATAGAGCTGGATTTTATTCGAAGAATGTGGCTGTCTCTGGTCATGAAGAGGAAGAGCAAGAGAAGACAAAAAGATATCATTGTGATGTCTTCGTAGGAATTCAGACATATCCAAGAAGCCTGCATAAACTAAAAATTGGCCCCAAGGAGAAGGAATCAGTTTTTATCCCAGAAGTCACCTAAACATAGAGAGCCTCAGACTTTTATCTACTCTCCTCCGCAGCCTTGCTGAAGGCTTCCCAACATCTTTGAAGGCACCAGATTAGTGACTGCATCACCTGATCATACCGTTCCCACTGACAAGTAAAGACATACAAATGGAGCTTGTCTCATTGTTCATTGTGGTCCCTCCTGTCACTATGAGTGAAAGGGTCATTGCAGCCTCCATCAGCCATCCTTAACAGTACAGCTTTAAATGAAATGAACACTACACAGGGTTTAAAGGTTAATCATGACTACCTTGGCCAGGTAGCTCAGTTGGTTGTCAATATGCCAAGGTTGTGGGTTCAATCACCAGTCAGGGCACATAATCTCTCTCTCTCTCTCTCTCTCTCTCTCTCTCTCTCTCTCAAATCAATAAATAATTTTTAAAAATTTAAAGGTTAATCACACCAAGATTCACACTGCTTCAAGTCTCAGGAGAAAGTATAGCACTTTTAAAATATAGTAAAGTAGGTCATCAAATAGGATATAATAATAGAGGCCAGCACCCATAGAGCAGTAAAAAAACACTTTCTAAGGAATCAGAAAGTTCCTCCTCCCATAGTTATTACAGGTATTTTATACAGGTCATTTTTTCTACCAACAGAACGGTATTTCCCACCCAGTCGGTGTTTACGTGGCTGCCAGTGCACAAAGCTCAGACGATTTTCTTCTCCACTCCTGCCAGAACCTGGCCCTTCAGCTGCACATATAAGAGCCTGTCTTATTCACTGGATAGCCTACAAAAGCCAAAAGATAGCTTCTGCAAGGGGGAAGTGACAGAGATCTTGGACTTGACTGTGGCACACAGAGTGAAGATCCAGGCTCAGTCAAAATATTTTCCTTTTTTTTTAATACTCATGGATTGAACCCACAATCCTTTGGTGTACGGGATGCCTCTCCAACCAACTGAGCCGCCCGGTCAGGGCCTGAATCCTATTTTTGAGATGCACACTGAACATAACCCTCCAGAGCCCTCAGCGCCTCTGGATTAGACAAGTTCAGCGAGCATTTGTTGAAACCCACTCCAGGCCCAGACTCTAAGGATGCCCAAAGGAGACAGCCTGACCCCAGGCTCAGCAAATGCAGTGGGCCCTTGGAATCCAGAACCATCTCTGCCTAAGCCAGAGGAGCCATCCCACCTGCTAGACTTTGTCCTCTTTGCCATGGACAAGAAGCCCTCCAGTGGCACTTTGTGGGGGCTGGGGATGCTGCAAGAATGCAGGGTCAGCAAGGAGAAAAATAGCTGCTGCCCATAGGTGCTGTGTAGACATCAGCTGTCTGTCAAAGCATTTTCATCTCCAAAAGCAACCTGTGCACTGCACATCAACTGCCACATACTAGCCCTGGAAGAAAACCTGCAACAATGACATGAAAACACTTGAAATTGGTGCCAACCTCACAATTAATGTAGGGTAACAGTGGCTGCAGTTGTGGGTAAAGCCTCTCTGGAGTCAATTTACTATTTGGACACACTCAAGTTCATCCAGTTTGTTTCAGAATCATAATAAACACTCTCTGTGTATCCAACATACAAAGCCATTCCTGGGGCTCTGCCAGAACCAGACCCCACTCTGGATGTCATGGGGGGAGTAGATTTTGCCGATGCCTTTTTGCTCCATTGTACACTGTGTCTTCCTGTGCAAGTTATCGGTGGTCATAGCAAAGGAACTAGGGCAAAGGAATGAAAGGATGGGAAGGCATGTAATACCTCAGATGTCTCTTGAAGCTGTTGACAGCATGGGTCAGGAAACTGACATTGTCATCTAAGATATCTGCAGGCACTTTTGTGGTTCAAGCAGCTTGCCTTCTTAAAATAAACAAGACTCATCAATTGTGCCAGCCGAGGTTTTCTCTGCACTTAGCGATTTAGCTACCTTATGTGTCTTTATGGCAATCTCCCTCCCACCCCCACTCTACCATTTATCACGTCATCTTATCACAGTCTCTCTCAGGGAGACGCAAATAGCACACTAATGTTTCCTTTTGTTAGGGTGAGTTGTCAATCTCTTCAGAAAGGGAACAACTGCAGACAGCTCGCTTTTGATAATCTTCCTGACACTTGCCTGAGCCCCGGCTGATCCATCACAGAGAGCCTGGCTCCATGGCGAGGCGCATGCCCACAGTCAGTCAGCATGGATGGCGCTTGGTGTCCATCAAGAAAATACGTAATGTGAACTATCGTGTATTTTGTTCTAGTAAATAGCCTTTTTTTTTTTCCTAAACCTTGTCTGTTTTCATGGGCTAACAGCACAAACACAACACACAGAGTCTGCCCTTTTGACATGCAAGTCTAAAAGCTGTCCTCTTTTGCAGTTTTCAACTTATTGACATACTCTGTGATTGTCTGTGATGACGGAGGGGGAGCACAAATGTGAAGACTCAAAATGTCATACACTGGACTCAAGAGCACCTCGTTAGAGCTGGGAATTCTGGGTTTGGTGTGAAATTGCTGCGAAGCTACATCACCAGCCATAACCTTCCAGCCACTGGAAATCCTCTCATAGACAACAGTCATTGCTTCCCAAATGCAAAGTAATCCAGAGAACTTGTAGGAGAAAACGAAGAATATGGGGCCAGAAAAATATAATGCAGTCATCTCTCCAAACGAGTTTGTGTACATCAGCTTCTCTCAAGTCCGAAACTTTCTCGTGAAATCTTTCCTCCCCCACCCCCATCTGATGGGTGGAGGAAAGGGGAAAGCATGTAGGAGAAAGGAGTTGGGGAAGTGGGATGGAAAAAGGAGGAAGAATGAGACAGACAGGTGCTTGGGCCCAGGAATGAAAAAATGCCAGGTGGCCAGGAAGCCAAGTGTTAAGACCAGGTGACCAGAAGATGTTGAAACCATTGTTCCACATGCAGTTGATGAAGGTTTGGCCACTTGTATGACCTTCCTGGGGTGGTGGCAATGAGCAACCACCACCTTGCCCCCACAGGGAAGGCCTGGAGATAGTGGGCAAGCAACCAACAGAAGGATGTAACACAACCTTGAAATGGGAAATTTCACTCCCCAAACCCATCACAAATCCTCCTTTTTGCAAGACCACTTGTCCCCAACTTATAAAAGCAGCCAAGCAGAGCCAGCCCCCGAGGCGGTTCAGAGGACCTGCTTTGCCTCTGCACTGCCTCCCTTGTGCTCAAGCATAAGCTTAATAAAATGTGCCTGGAAATTTCTCTGGAGTTTCCTCTCTTTTTCTCTCTTGGGGAACCCAAGAACCCTCATGCCAGTAACAAAAGAGGTTTTATATGTACATATGCGTCCGGGATAGGCAGGCCAATCACTGGCTGCAGTTTGCCCCATTCCTTCTTTTCTAAGAATGGAGATGAGTAAAAACAATCACCAACAAACAATTGTGACTGTCCCCAGCCTGGCTAGGATCTGTGGCTAGAATTTTAACTGGACCTGTAAGATACTTAGATTCAGTAAGTTGGCTTCTCAATGGAAAAATCTGTGGCAAACCCAGATGTCCATTGATAGAAAATGATTAAAGAATTACAGGAATTCATACTATGGAAACTTCTGCTGCCATTCAAGAATGATGTAGATCTTTGTGTTTTGCCACAAAGTAGGAGTACCTAGTGTAGCATGGCGTGAAATGGCTTTTGGTGTCCTGATATGGATAATATAATCCCATCTTTTACTTCTAAAGCATGACACACACACACCAGCTATGAACAACGATTAACCCTAGGTAATGAGGCCATGAGAGGCAAAATTTTACTTTTTATTTCTCAGATGTTAGTTTGTGTGAATTTTTTTTAAAGGAATTTATTTGCTGGCCTCTTTCTTTTATGCCAATAAGGAATATTGTCTTTTTTTCACTCAAGCATAATTTACTGGCCAGGAGTTTTAGGGAAGGGGTTTTAGGGAAGAAACTTCATGCACCTCCATTGCTTTGGAGAAGAGGGTATACTTTTTTTTTCCTGGATACACACACAAAAAAATTAGGATAATAAAAAAAATGCATGTTTAAAAAACACCAAGGCAGATTTTGCTCTCTTGGGCTGAAGAAACTTTTGGCTCGCTCTGCCAATGCAAGTGAATTGAATTGAACTTGTTTAAATGGAAGAGAAACTGGTTCTCTTAGGCCCCCCACAAAGATCTAGGGATTCCATGACAAAGAACTAATAACCCCTGTGGCTTCCAGACTAAAAAGAATTCTGTGGACTTGTAAACAAACATCCTAATAAAAACCCCTTTTACTTTAGATACATATCTCTAAGAATTATATTTGTCTCTTTGACTGAAAATAAAAGATATCTTTAAAAAATAAAAAATAACTTACCAGGAAAAGGAACTGCTGATTTGAAAAGTCAGCAGATGTGACAACCCACAGCACTGGAGTTTCGTACAAGAGAATCTAACTCCTAATAAAAAGCATGCAGTTATTACCCAAAAAGCCGGGGTGGGAGCTGAGAACCAAGGGCAGTGATATTCATGGATTAGAACGGACAGAATGCACCATGTGCATTCACAGAGGTGCTTTCCAGTCAAGTGGAAGGGGTGACATTACAACAACTTGCATGTGTCAGAGGATTTGAGTCAGACACAGAGGTTTTTTGTTTGTTTTGCCCTGTGAATTGAAAGAATAGAATAATCTGTGAAGAAATGAAATGAAATCTGTTGAAAATTTTTAAATGACTTTTAAAGCTTCAGGACATGGTGTGTGGACCCAAATGTACTTTCTGTCTCCTGCTCCAAGACCGGGCTGGATTGGGACTGCTTGCATGACAATAACAAAGAACACACACACACACACACACACACACTATTCTACACACACACACACACTATTCTACACACACACACACACACACACACTGTTCTTCAGCATGTGCTACAAGATAAGTTCCTGCTAGACAAGGAACAAATGTGGGGAAAAAAGAGATGGACAATATAAAAATGCATTTAAGAATACTCACACTTAATAATAGTTAAACTAGGATTACAAAATTTTTGGAATAAATTTGCTCAGAGATGTTGCCCTAATGGCAATTCTTAAATATAATCACAAGGGTGCAATGCTAAATACCCATCATAGGAAAGTAGTGTACAGACTATGCTGCATGTGATAATGAAATGCATCCATTACAAATGATGATATAGTTTTATATGTATTGACATAGATACTATATAAAGTAATAATTATGTAATTATACATTTGTGTATAATATAAATGTGAGATTTTTTAAATTTTTTCAAATATTTTATTTATTTATTTTTAGAGAGAGGGAGAGAGAGGGGGAGAGAGAGGGAGAGAAACATCAATGTGTGGTTGTCTCTCACGCATCTCTTACTGGAGGCCCGGCCCATAACCCAAACATGTGCCCTGACTGGGAATCAAACCAGCTACCCTTTGGCTTGCAGGTCAGCGTTCAATCCACTGAGCCACACCAGGCAGGGCATGAGATTTTATTGATATTATATAGTTATCATATAAATATTACATAATAAAATTTGCATTTTATGATATTGTGTAATGTGAGATCAGATTGCAATAGTCTATAAAGAGTTCAATCCATTTTAATAAAAATGTATGATATACATAAAACAAAGTGTAAAAGGTATAATATAGAGAGAACAAAGTATGAAATTGTGGTATGTATATTATACATGTTGCGCGAGCTGACTAGGAGGGGCACACCGGTGTGCTATGGTATGGGAAATGTTTTGATCGAGGTCGTGGTGACATGAACGTACACTATCTTTAAAATGTCTTAAGTGTTTAGATGTGTACTTCTGATCTGTGCACTCTTCTGTATGTATTTTATACTTTAATGTAAAAAGAAAATAAAAGCATAGGACCAAGATAGTAATGATACTATCTTTAGAAAATATGGTTGGTTTGTATTTTGCTTAGTCTTTCTCTATTAAATGTTTTATGACAATTACATCTGAAAAAAAAAACAAAAACCAAAGTGCTTACTTAGAAAACAAATAAAGCTGTAAAGACCAGGATTGTAGCGATTTTTCAGAATCAAGATAGAGCGTCCCTCTACCAGTCACATTTCTCGATTTGTGGTAGATATATATTATCCAAATCGTGTTTTCCATACATTGTACAATTTGTCTCCAATCCCAACTAAATCAACAGTTTTTACTTCATGGGTAAAGGGGTAAGTAACATGGAGACCTAATCCTCCTGCCTCATTAGGAAAATATCCAACCAAAAGAGGTCATAAACCAGAGCAGTGTCCAACCCCGGAGGGAAGTGAATGAGAGAGGAGATGAAGGAAACCCTGTCTCAGCTTCCTGCAGCTCTGGCCTCCAAGTTGAAGGGCTCCGTTGAGGTATGTTGCTGTGTACGTGCCAGGTTATGTTTATTTCATGTTCTGAATGATTCCTTTTTAACCTACCAAGTATTTATAGCCCATAGAAACTCAGAGATGAAAGTTTTTCCAACGTGCAAAAGCCACAAATGACAAAATCTTGTTAGAGTGGCCGAAGCCAGGAGGGCTCTCAAGCGCATGTATGTGTCTGTCCGTCTGAAGCCCCGTTCATTACGACTGAGCTTTTCTGGGCTGGTCCTCAGTGGAGAATGGGTGACCCTAGGAAACCGTTGCAACCACTGTGTTGTGAGCTGAAGGAGAGCCATTGAACACAACAAAAAGAATGCTTCAAGGACGCATTGCAACACAATCAGAACCATGCCACAGGCTCTGATGGCTAGGAGGTGACAGCAGGAGTGACACAATTAGGGACAGGAGTGGTTCAATTTAGGGGGGAAAACCAATAGAAGTATGCTGTTTGCGGGACAAAGAGGCTGAGTTCTAACATACCCCCAATAAGCAGCGTCCACAAAGAGCTGACCATGAGCATGTAGCAGCTCTGCAGATGGCTCTTTCAGCCACACTCAGACCTGGCACTCTAAAAAGAGTTCAGGGGCAGCAGGCTTGCAGGCAAGGGAGAGTGGAGCTGCGTGAGAATATGCGTGTGCCCTCGCGTGCCACAGACAGTCCGGGCCAAACAAAGCCACACCTGGCAGGACTGGTGAGTCTCCAGCCTGCTTCTGCTCTCCTCCCGCTTCTTCCCCATCCTCCCCTCCCTGGTTTATGCATTTTGAAGTGATAAGTCAGCTTAGAATTCCCACATCTCATTTGTTCAGCCATTTTGGTTACAAAGCTCAGTCAGCCCGTCACTGAATGCTTTTCCTTCAGACAAAAATTCTCCGAAAATAAAAGCTTTATCATCTTCTGGAAGGACAGGTTGGAAAAAGCTGCATCTTACCAAACATGAATACTAATGATGCAAATGATACCCTCAATGGCAGTGACTAAATTTCAAGGATAACTAGGGGACAATATCAATGAAAAAGACAAGCAGAAGCCCTGGTTGGGTAGCTCAGTTAGTTAGAACATCATCCCGATACGCCAAGGTTGCAGGTTGGATCCCCAGTCAGGGCACATACTAGAATTAACCAATGAATGCGTAAGTAAGTGGAAAAATGAATCAATGTTTCTTTCTTCCTCTCTCTCTCTCCCCCAGCCTTTCTCTCTCTCTAACATCAATTTTTTTAAAAATGGAATAAAATATGTGTTTAATCAAATCATTCCCCTGGAGTACCAGGCCCAGGTTAATCTTATAAATGTGTTCACAATACTGCCACTCAAAATGAATCTCACCCAGCATTTCATGTGCTGCTGGGGTAGGGGCGATGAGGAAACTCTTTAGCATTTGATCCTACCCCACTGCTTCTGAGTTTCGGGTGGTAAAGAGCCAACTCTACGTCCTCTAAACATTGATCTCTTTGACTTCTGGGAGGGCCCTGGATACAGGTTGTTAAATTCTCTTGCAAGCCCTGTGGGAAAATTTCCTTCTTCAAATATGCATGCAATTTACAACACTAGTGAGAGAAATGCACATACATCTTTTAGAAAAGTTAAGTCCTGTAAATCCTATCAGTTTTAGGAAATAGCTTCTGTACTAATAGGCACAGGAGTAATCTCCCTTGAGAAAAATACAGACTTCAAATTTACCACTTTATTGGCATTTGAACAACAGGGTAGGGGACTCAAGGCTTCTGAGTATGGTTGTGCAGTTTGTGTTCTGAACAAACTATAAAGTGCAAAAAATCTACCATATGTGGAGGTGTTGCTTGATGTGAACAAAGTAGATGAATGTTTACCCTCGGATATTTTTATCCTGAACCAGGCCAAGTACTTCCTCTTCTGGTCTCTTCTGCATCCTAACTCAGGTATAATGGCAGTGCCATGCCTTCCCATGCCCTTACCTTTGTGTAGCCTATGCCCCCAAAGTCCACCTACCACAGAACAAGCACTGGGCGTCTTCATAGTACCACACGGCAACAAGCTCATCAGCTGCCCTGGGTAATAGTAATGATTGTTTCCATGCACTGAATTTCTACGATGTGCACAACATGCCAGAGCCTGTGCTGAGGGCTTTACAGATGATATTATTTAGTTCCTTCCAACTCAGAGAGACTGCCCCAGTTTCAAACTCAGGTCTGTCTGTCCCCGGGGTCACACGCTTTTATACAGTGACTGTGGGGCCACTGCTTCTGTCCAGTTCCTCTGACCTTCCATCAGTTTCCACAGGCTCTAACCACTCTCCCACCCAGGAACACCGCTTCCTGTGCGTCAAATGCTCCGCTACCCTCCCCCACCTTCCTCCTATCGCTTCCACCCTTACTCTTTCTTCTCCTTTGATTTTCAGCTTCAATATCACTTTTCCAAATAAGTTAGGTTTCTCCCTCCTCAGCCCTTGTCCCACACAGACACTGGGCATTAGTTTGCACTTGTATTTATTCAGTGTCTGCACTGCTGCTCTCACATTGAGTCCTGGGGCCTGGAATGTGTCTGGCACATAGTAGGGCTTATTAACATCCAATGAATGAATGAACGAACAAACAAACGGCCAAGGAAGACCTAAGCAAGGCGGACATGGAAAATAGCACTGCAGCTTCGACTGTGTCCTCATGAAATTGCTTCTAGTTTAGCCACATATGATTTTAATTGTGACAAAAACTCACAATTATCATTTACTCCTTCCTTCAAAAACCATTTTCTGAACACGTATCAGTGCTTCAATCAGCCTCCCTGAGGAGGCCCTGCTTCCCCTCTGCTCTGGTCTCCCCAGCACAGCCCTCGGCTCACCGGCCTCGCCACTGGGGCGCCAACCTCTCCACAGAGGGCTCTTGACCTTCCCTGATGCTGAAATTCCACTCTCACATCCCACAGGGTAGCCATCTTTCCTAGATTCTCCTGGTAAAATGCAAGGCTGCTTGCCATTTTTAATGTTAATGTGACTCAGTCCCACCAGTAAGTACAATATTACTCATTAGTTTCGTGTACAATGATCATATTATAGTGATATAATACACTGTGACAATCTTGATAATTGTCTGACAAGCCAACAAACCTGACAATCTCATTTTAAGGCATCTGCAATTTAAAGAAAAAATGTATACTCTAATGTCATCATGCTCTCCCCACAACAGGAGGGGTTGAACCCCCGTGAAGT
Organism: Pteronotus mesoamericanus; assembly: GCF_021234165.1. NCBI lineage: Eukaryota > Metazoa > Chordata > Mammalia > Chiroptera > Mormoopidae > Pteronotus > Pteronotus mesoamericanus. The sequence goes on along the minus strand of NW_026555325.1, from coordinate 33,814,950 downwards.
ACGACATTCTGAGATGCTGTCAGAAATTTTTAAAGTTAAACAAAAATCCTCTTGGTGTTACAAGTGAGAAGACAATAGCAGCCACTACCTGAATAGATAGCTGTCACTTCAGACGACAGCCTGCCTGCTATTCAGACACGTTGCTTTTTGAGGGGGACGCTACGGTGAGGCTCCCCCAGGCTTTCTGGGGCTTTCTGCTGGCAACCAGATTCCAGCTGCTGGCGCATGCGAGGCCCTCACCTGGAGCGGCTGCTTCCTTGCTGGCCAGCCAGCCAGCCAGCCATGGTTCTGTCTGGGGAACAAAGGCTACCTTGGGAAGTGACAGTGTGGCCCTGTTATGGGGTAAAGCTAGAGCCACCATCAATAATATTAACCCAGAAAACTGCAGTATAAAGCTGTGTTGAATCATACCTTGTCAAGGATTAATGTTACCACTTAACTCCGTGGACATTTTTTTTTAAAAATTGCCTGTCCTCAGATCAATATATTTTCTGACTTTTTACATATAGGCTCTCAATCAAAATTAATTAACCTACATCCTTTAAAAAAAATAATAGCTTAGTTCCATGCTATAAATAGAAGAGCAAAAACTCTAGCCGGTTCTGAGCCTTCCGCCGAGGAAGAAACCAAACCCCCCAGGAGCTTGGAAAAACCATCAACTGTGCTTGCATTAGAGCAGGCACCAAGCTCAGCGGCGGGTGTTCAAAGCGCCAGCGAAACTGCACCTCCGCGGTCAGAGTGGAGCCCCCAGACTTGAAGGGCGGTGTGTGTCTGGAATCATTTCCCAGCCTTAATCAGAAGCTCTGTCCTTCCCCGGCATCGGATTAGTGCTCCTCTGTGACCCCAGCATGCCGGCAACTCCAAGGCGCTAAGATGATGCTCACCTTTGGGGAAAAGAATGCTCTAATCTTGATCCTGTTCCAAGAATCCCCCCCTGGTTGCCTGTCCTTGGTCTTTTTTTCTAGTTTGCTTTTGTGGTCTGGGTACACTGATCCTTTCCTGCCTGGGTGAGAGAGCTGCGCGGGCCTGTGGGGCTGGCTCCCTCCCTCGCCTCCTCATCTGGGTAGCAGGCTTTTTCAACCCCCAGTCCTTCTTCACAGGTAGGAAGCACATCACAACTCATTAGTAATTTACTGCTACAGTAATTTTTATAATTACTGCCAGGAGGCCTCATTAAATTTGATCTAATGAATAAATATTGTATTTTTCAACGTGATTACCAGAACAGCTTAAGCTGAGTGCCATAAACAATTATTTTCCTCACTACTCAGGATGTTGGTGACTATTGATTTTTATTTCATAAAGAATTTACTCTAGTAATACCAATAAAAATGATTTCAGGAATAGACAATATCCCCCGTGTCAATTCACAAGCAGCATATAGCCCCAGAAAACAGCCGAAGGGGAAGGCTGGGAGTCAGACGGAAAGAAAAATCTGTCTGGAATAGAGATCTGCTGAGTGTTTGTGGACAAGGGAGGTGAGGTAGGGACATGGCTGGTGCTGTTCTGACCTGTTGTGAGCGGAGATCAAACCTGTGACTCCCAACAGGGGAGTAGTGAGCTCCCGGGCGGAGCGATAATGCTGGCGGTTGGTTCTTTTGCATTTTGTAAAATAGAGTCACTAGAGTCTGTTCAGTTACATATTTCCAAAGTAAAACATGAACATCAGACTGTAACATTTGTGTTTCTTCACTTCCCCTAACTTGCGCTTTCCTGCTTTTTCTTTTTTCTTTTTTTTTTTAGTTTCTAATGTCGAGTATAGGACCTTCACCTCTTAACTAGTGAGATGGATCTTTTCCTACATCTCCTGGTTTTTATTGCACTTAGCACCCCGTCCTCTTCCTATCTAAGCTACTGTGAAATGCGAAGGGATTTTCTGTGATTTTTTTTCCTCTTCCTCTAACCAAAGCAGCACTTTGTGGGCCCAGGTGACCCTTCCTTCTCCCGGCCCCTCTCCCCTCAGACCTCTCCTCCACCTTAGAGCAGTCGTACTTAACCCTGGCTGCATATTACAATCACGTGGGAACCTTTAAGACATGCTGATGCCGAGGCCCTGCCCCACATATTTTGATTTAATCGATCTAGGGTAGGGCCCAGCGGTAACTATTCTTTTTTGAACTCACCCGGTGATTCTCATGTGCAGCCAAGGGTTAATCCTACTGCCCCGGAAGGTAAGTACAGGAAGTCAGGAGGCAGATAAGTAAGACAGGAGCCAGAGCTCCAGGCCCAAGACGACCAGAATTGCCCTGTGGGTAGTTATTACAGGCTGAATTGTCCTCTCAAAATCCATGTTGAAGTCCTAACCCCCCTGTACCTCATAATATGACTGTGTTTGGAAACAGGGCCTTTCAAGAAGTAATTAAGGTAAAGTGAGGTCATATGACTGGGCTCTAATCCAACATGACTGGTGTCCTTATGAGAACAGGAGATCAAGACACAGGCACGGAGGAAAGACTATGTGCAGACACCGTGGGGAGGAGGCCATCTGCAGGAGGGAGGCCTCAGAAGAAGTCAACCCTGCGAATGCCCTGGCGTCAGACTTCTGGTCCAGGATTGTGAGAAAATAAATTTCTGTTGTGTAAACCACCCAGTCCATGGTACTTTGTTATGGCAGCCCTAGCAAACAAAGACAGCAGTCTTCACAGACTGTGGAACCTAATGACTAAAAGCAGAGATTCTAGAGGTAGGGAGAGCTAGGTTCAAACCCAAAGTCTCACTTACCAGTTGTACAGGGGTGGGCAAAAATATGTTTACAGTTGACCTGGCTGGGTGGCTCACTTTGTTAGAGTGTTGTCCCATGTACCAAAATGTTGTGGGTTCCATCCCTAGTCAAAGAGCATACCTAGGTTGCAGGTTTGGTCCCATGTTGGGGCGTGTACAGGAGGCAACTGATCGATGTTTCTCTCTCAATATTTTCTCTCTCTCTTCTCTCTCTCTTTCTCTGTCTCTGTCTCTCTCTCCCTTCCTCTCTAAAATCAATAAACATATCCTTGGGTGAGGATAAAAAAAGTGTGTTTACAGTTGTGAGTATATGAAACAGAGTTAATAAAGCTATTGTAGTGATAGAAACCTGCATGTTTTTTCCATACAATCATCAGTAAACCTACTCTTGCCCATCCCTGTATATGCTTTGATGTTCCGATGATCTACACTATGTATCAAATTACCTCAAAGCTTAGTGGCATAAAACAACTCTTTATCACACTCACGGGTTCTGTGGGTCAGGAATTTGGATAGGGCATAATGGAGGCAGTTAGTTTGTCTCTGTTCTAAAATGTCTGGGGCCCCAGCTGGGAAACTGGAAAAACGACCGGCTCTATAGCTGGATTCTAGAATCACCACAACGCTTGTTTCCACACAGGTCTGGTGACTGATACCAGCAACTGGCCGGGACCTAAGTTGGCTCTATCAGCCAGAAAACCTACATGTGACATCTTCATGGAGCCTGGGCTTCCTCACAACATGGGGTTGGATTTCAAGGGCAAGCAGCCATAGGGAGACAGACAGTAAGAAGCTGTTCTACCTTTTAAAACCCAGCCTTGCAAGCCATGCAGCAATACTGCCACAGCATGCTAGTGGTTGAGGCAGGCACAAAGGCATCCTGGGTTCACGGAGAAAGGAAGTAGACTCCAAGCCAAGGGGGAATGGCAGTGTTCTGGATAAGTGAGTAGGACCAGAAATATTGTTGTGGTCATATTTGGGGAAATGCAATCTGTTACACTTGGACAAGTTTCTTAATCTCTCTGAACTTGTTTCCTCGTCCTTAAATTAGAATAATGTAAACTGACTCATTTGGATGTTATAAGGACTAACGTGGTAACTTTAGAGCAGAGTGCCTGGCACATAGTTAAGTGCTTATGAAATCTGAGTTGCTCTTAATACCTAGGGCCAATGTGTTTATTCTGGTCAGGCTTTGAGGGGTGATGAGGAAGAAGGGAAAAAGGATCAAGAGGTCAAAGGATAATGTCTTAAGTTAATAAATCAAGAACTATCACCCTGGCTGGCGTGGCTCAGTGGATTGAGCGCCGGCCTGCGAACCAAAAGGCTGCCAGTTTGATTCCCCATCAGGGCACATGCCTGGGTTGTAGGCCAGGTCCCCCATTGGGGATGTGTGAGAGGCTACTGATCAATGTATCTCTCACACATCAATGTTTCTCTCACTCCTTTCCCCTCTAACAATAAAATAAATAAAATCTTTAAAAAAAAAAAAAAAGAACCATCAGGAAAGAAATATACGAGATATGAAGATCATCCCTCAAAAGTTATAAAAACTTGAGTTAAAAGTTGTTGTGTTCTGGAGAGTAGTACTGGGGTTCTGGAAAAGTCCAGGAAGCCATTGTTGCTTTTGATTATGAATCCTTCAGAACTATTTGATTGCTTTAAACAAATGCAATGTAATACTTTAATTTTTAAAAAAGGAAAAAAAAGGACTTATAAAAAAGTCAAAATTGGCTCTCCCAAATAAATGTAAAGAAATTACTATTATCTCTTATTTTGTAGTGCATTTAAATTGATGTTTTCTAACATCATTATAATTTAGATGTAAAAAAAAGAAAGTTTAAAATTATATGGAAAGTATGATCTTAGTAATATTAACAATACTCATGTTCAGCACTGATGAGTAACCCAATTCTTAACTGTGGTTACCTGTGAGTGGAAGGATTATGCATGATTTTCATTATGAAATTTAAATTTTACATAACAAGTAATCAAAAGATATTTTATAACCATCAAAATATATCAAATAAAATACATAAGATAAATTTTACAGTAACAAATATAAGCTTATTTCCTCTCTCTCTTTTGTCTCCTCCCGAACATTTCAGTCAGCATTTTTTTATTACTTATTTTTTATTTTTATTTTTTAAATTAAATTCAGCCAGCATTTCCCAATGAAGTATTATCTATGTTTAATTTCAGAGCAGGAACTTCTTGTTAATAAGGAAGTGTTGAAATGCTCATATGAAGATGAGTAAGACTAAGGGGGCGGTGATGATATCTTTTAGCATTTGGAAAGGCTGAGGATCAGAAAGTGACTGTTAAACCCAAAGAATTAGATAAAGTTCTCAAGGATTCACTGATACGAAAACAGTTTCCTTAAAAAGAATAGTAACTCCCATATACAAAAATGAGTGGTATTTCTATATACAAGCAATAAACAATCTGAAAATAAAATTAAGAAAATCTAATGCACACAATAAACTAACAAACAACGAGAACCACAGGCATGAAACCTGGAACAGACTGAGAGTGACCAGAGGGAGGAGGGAGGGGATAATGGTGGAAAGAAGGGGGAGGGACTGGTCAAAGGGCGTGTGTGAATGGGCCACGGACACGGGCCACGGCGTGAGGACCGACTGTGGGGGCGGGGGGTGGGATGGGCAGAGGAGGGCAAAGGGGGGAAAATGGAACAACTGCAATAGAATAACAAAAAAAAACCTTTAAAAAAAGAAAATAATATCAGTTACAATATCGTCAAAAAATTGGGTGGGGGGTGATAAATTTAACCAGGGAGATGTAAGGCTTGTATACTAGAAACTACAAAATATTGTTAAAAGAAATTAAAGGCCTAAATAAATGGAAAGACATTCTGTATTCATGGATGGAAAGACTTAATATTGTTAATATGTCAATACTCCCCAAATTGAACTACAGATTCACTGTAATCCTTACCAAAATTCCAACTTCCACTTTTGCAGAAATGGATAAGTTGACCCTAAAATTCACATGGAATTGCAAAAGACACTAAATAGTCAAAACAATCTTAAAAAAGAAGAAAGTTGGAGGGATCACATTTCCCAATTTCACAACTTATTACAACAGTGTGGTAATCAAAATAGTGAGGTACTGGCGTAAAAACAAATATAAACATAAATGGCATAGAACGGAGAGTCCAAAAATAAACCCATACTTTATGGTTAATTGATTTTCTTTTTCTTTTTTTTAAGATTTTATTTACTTACTTTTAGAGAGGGGAAGGAAGGGAGAAAGAGAGGGAGAGAAACATTGATGTGAGAGACAAACATCGACTGGTTGCCTCTTGTACACCCCCAACTGGAGAATAAAACCCACAACCTAGGCATGTGCCCTGACTGGGAATCGAACCAGGAAAATTTGGTCTGCAGGACAACACCCAACCCACTGGCCCACGCCAGCCAGGGCTAACTGATTTTCAACAAGGATGCCAAGATCATTCAATTCAGTGGGAAAAAAAGAGTATTTTCAATAAATGGTGCTGAGATAATTGGATACTTATCTGCAAAAGAATGAGGTTGGATCTTTACCTTACATCATAAACAAAAATTAACTAAAAATGAATCATTGACCTAAATGTAATAATTAAAACTGTAAAGCTCTTAGAAGAAAAACATAGGCATAAATCTTCCTGATATTGGGTTTCGCAATGGATTCTTGGATATAACACAAAAAGCAAAAGCAACAACAAAAGAAGTTGATAAATTGGACTCTGTTAAAATAAACTTTTATGCACCAAAGAAGACAATCAAGCAAATGAAAAGACAGTCCAGCAGTTAAACAATTAAAAACAGTTACTACATGAACCAGCAATTCCACTCCCAGGTATGTATCACACAGAATTGAAATCAGGTGTTGTAACAAAAACTTGAAAACAAATGTTCATAGCAGCACTATTCATAATAGACAAAGTTGAAAACAACCAAAATATCCTTCAAGTGATGATGGATAAATAGTGCTTTTTCCATAAAGGAATATTATTCGGCCATAAAAAAGAATGAAGTACTGATGTCTACTGCAAGGAAGAACCTTGAAAACATTATGCTAAGTGAAAGAAACCAGACACAAAAAGCCACATAGTGTATGTTTCCAAGTGTCCAAAACAGGCAAATTCATAGAGATCAAACTTCAAAAAGAAGAGAGAAAAGGGGGAGAGAGTATTTAATGAGTTCCCAGCTTCTTTTGGGGGTGATGAAGATGTTCTGGAGCTACATAGTGGCAGTGGTTGCAAAACTTTGTGAATGTACGGAAAGCCACAGAACTGTATATATGGTAAATTTTATGTTATATGAATTTTACTTCAATTTTTTAAGTTAAGAAACAAAGTAACAAAATGCTAAACAAGTAGGCAAATACCCAGCAAGCTTCACATGGATTATTTTCAAAACCCAATTCTTTGCTAATCAAACTAAATTGCAATGGAAACTCTCCCTCACTAGAAGCAGCTCTTCAGTTCTTGAGTCCCACATCTCGCTTTGCTGAAATCAATTAATAGAGTTCTTGGTGTCTGCCCTAATCATCATGCAGACAGATAAAATATAGTTAATATCCTTTACTCCCTCCCCAACACTGAAAAATAAGATAAATAGAATCTATCTCCATAATTTTACTTAGTCATTTATTTCAGTAGCATCTGTTTATCATGATTTACAAGAATTTGGCTGGCAACAAGAATTACAGGAAGCATTTGCATAAAGGAATTTTATTTACATATTTTCCTCCTTAAGCACTATGGATACTCAAAATGATCATGTCTTGGAAATTCAGGCTAGTTCCAGTGGTGATTATTACTTTTTTAAAAGCCATACTGGATCATCTCCAAGGAATGAGAAACATTTACAGCTATTCAATTTAGAAGACAAACTTGAGAATCAGTCTATTAAAGAATGTGTAATCAAATAAAAATAAGAGAAGACTGAAATACTGGTTCCCGCTGATATGGCTTGCCTGCTAAGCATGTGAGAAAAAGATTTCTACTTCCTCGGCACAAGCTCACAAAATAGACGGTCCTTGGGGGTCTGAGTAGGAGAGAAAGCCACTTTCCACAATATCTTGTTTTCCTCTGAAATTTTAAATTTTAGTTCCATGTTCATATATGTTAGTATATTTTATTATTCTTTGTGTGATTATATTAATTATATGTCTCTCCTATATACATATATATGTAGTTAACTGTATATGAGTTAAGTAAAAAGAAGGCATAATAGAGAAAATTATGTAATTATGTAGTATGTATGATGCTGCCATTTATCTGAAAAGGCAAGAGGAGGGTACAAATATATATACATATTTTCTTATAGTTTTTGAAAATCAACATATAAGTCATGCATTTTTTTGAATGTTTAGCTACGGGAGGGGAGAAGGGTCAGAGTGGAAGGAAAGCAGTATCATCTAGACTTCTCTAAAAACAATCTTATTTGTAACCTTGACTTTGGAAATATGTTAACAGTTTTAAATCATTATAAAACAAAAGTAAATTCTAATTTTTTTAAAAAAGCAGTCTTTAAAATCAAATGCAAAATAAAATAAATAAACCTAACAATGTATCAAGTTGGTGACTTAACCACATAAAAAGGAACTGTTTGAAATGATTTCAGAAACAGTAATTTGCACCAAAGGACTTACACGAAGGACTAAAACAAAAAAATTCTAAACTGTTTTCAGAAATAATATTAACATTTTAATAACAGTATTGGTATTATTATTCTGAAACCATCTATATGCATATATAGTAATATTAATATATGTATATATAAATACTAACATATAATTGCTTACATGTAAGCATATTTATATAAGTTGTATATATATACAGGGGTCCGGCACAAATAACACCCCTTTTTTGTTACAAATCATAAGCATGTAATTCTGTAACATAACAATATCACAATCAAGCACACCATATGGCATTTTAGGTGAAATATTCACGTTAAAACTATAAATTACTACACTCATATTACTATCTTACCAACCGCATTCAAGCAGGTGTTACTTCTGCCAGACCTGTAATATAAAACATACAGAGAGATAATATACATGAGAGAAATGTGTTTTGAAAACAAAACACTTTGGAGAAATGGTTGATTCTAGCTTGGGGCAGAAAATGTATACACTCAGCCTGGAGCATTTTGTCTTACCAGAAAACAAAGGAACCTATCAAAGACCACTGGGGTCATATGACAAGGTTGCAGACTACAGGAAGAGGCTCCTGTTGGACCAAAACTGGGTCTCAATAAGAATAACAACTGCAATGGACGGAAGTGCATCAAATATTGGAAAAATTCAAGTTAATATGATAATTTAGGGGGAAAACCTTGATAGCACCATTAAAGGGTACTAAAGAACTGTTTTTTTTTTTTTAATTCTGAAAACTGGGGGAAAAAAATAAGTTCTTAAGATGTCTTTTCTGTACAAATTCTACCTAGGATAATTAAATAGTTGATGAGGGAGAGTTTCCAGGATTAACGAAGAGGGAATTTTCAGGAAATGTTCATCAGTGGCCACTAGCAATACAAAAAGGGTGAGGAGAGAATAGCAGGAGTCTTCTGATGTCAGTACACAACGCTATAGATCAAGGGTTGTTGCTGCATCTGAATCAGATCAAGCTTCCAGATCTGACAGCCAAGACCGAGGAACGTGTTAAATGACACCATGGGGTTGCAATTCGTGAAATGTCGGAAACTCTACAGGAAAAATGACTGGTTTTTCAACAAATAAACTGCAAGGGGGGGAAACAGAGGGGGAAAACAGATTAATTAAAAAAGAGCTGGAAGGAAGGGAGGAAGGAAGGAAGGAAGGAAGGAAGGAAGGAAGGATTAAGACTCCTGAATTCAAATAAACCAACTATATAAATGGAGAATGGGGAGGAGGGTAGGACAGTGAAAATTTGAATACTGACTAAATATTTGATACCAAGGAGCTCTTGTTAATTTCAGTAGGTGTAATAATATTTTGATTATGGTGTTTGAAAAAGTCATTATCTTTTAGAAATACTGAAGTTGTATGAATGTCATAATGCCTGGGATTGTCTTCAAAATAATTTAGTGTGTTAGGGGGAGTAAAAGAGTGTAGATGAAATCTATAGGATAGACCATGAGTTGGTCCCTGCTGAAGTTTGTAATTGGCACATGGCTGAGAGTGCAAGGTGGGAAGGTGGGAAGGCTTTTCTCTTCAAAGAAATTTTCCTGAATCCACTTTTGGTGGGTGGCAGAGTTGGGCGGGAGTTGTGAGGGTGGGGGGCACCATGTGGGCCACTGGCAACGCTGAGTGGCTGTGGGGCCCCGGCTGGGCCGAATGGCACAGCCCCGAGCTGGGAGACATGGGCGCGCTGGGGCAGCTGGTTCTCAGGAACCCTTGGAACCTAATATAGAGAGAGCTCTGGCAGGTGCAGCAACAGGGCCGCCGATCCCAGACGCCGAGTTGCATAGATCCTGCCATCTCTGTGGACCTCTCCTAAGAGCCGCAGCAGCCTAGCATCAATGAGGACATCCAGACTGTCCCTAAGGAGTACCTGAAATTCTTCCAGAAGGCAGCACTAACTGTGCAAGACAACACTGGGGAGGACGTGCATGTAGACCCCGGGGGCCTGTCAGAGCTGCCTGGAACAGCCTCCATCCGTTTTTCCGATGGAGAAAAAGTTATACCCAGATGGACCCATGAGCTTCCAGGGATAAAGCATGGTCAGCGGACAGAAGAATGTGCCCAGCCAGGAAGCCCCATTCCCAAAAAGAGAAAGGGACAGCCTTCTGGATATACCCGGTCAAGTGGCCAGGCAGCCACTGGCATGGCGTGGAAACCAAAATCCTGGGAACCAATCCACCAAGAAGGCCACACGTGGGACCTAGCTTGGCTGAGTGAAACTATTGCCTCCAGCCAACAAAGCCCTGGGGAATGGAGAATCTATATCAAGCACCCATACTTCTTCAAGTATGCAACTGATCCCCAGGACAAGACTGGCTGGCCAAGTAGCATCACATGCAGGCCACGGGGGAAGATGGCCTACCTCCTCACTGAGGAGGGCACCTGGGACCCCGCTGCCAGCAAACGACTTCAGGGGATGCCTGAACCTGAAGTTAGAGGAGCTGAAATCCTTTTTCCTATTCCGCTGGATGGTTGAAAAAATGCAAAAGCACATGGAAACACAACAGACAGAGAATGAGCGTCGTGCATTTGAAGTGCCTGCACAGACCTGAAGTTGGGTCCCCTCGCTACATTCAGCAGCCTTTCTCCAATACCCTCTTACCCACACAGCTGAGGCCGCTGCGAGGACTGCTCCTAGATGGATGGTCATGGCAGTAAGCTGTGCTCGGGACAGTTTGCTGTGGCTCACTAAAGAGCACTCTCAGACTGCCACGTAGCTCTGTATTTGTAAAGTTATTAGGGAAAGAAGCAATTAAATAGCTTGTAATAAAAGCTTTTTTTAAAAACAATCTTCTACACACTAAATTTTTGTCACCAAAGTTTTCCCCCAACAAATGGATAATACTTGGAGCTACCATATCTAAAATTATCTGTTTGCAGTTCATTTCTAGCTCCATAATATAAATGTTTTACTGAGTAGAATAGAGGTATTCCTTTATAGTTAGTATGATGAACTAAATTATATTTTCCCATTGAAAAATACATTATTAGAAACACATTTTTAAGGAATTGACCATGGCAGCTTCACAGCAGGCTAAACATTAGACCATAAAGACAGGCTTACAACCTCAGGAATCAACACTTTCAGTGTTGGCATCTACCATTATCTCTCCTCCACCGTAATGTTAGTTTTCTGTACCCGAATTGCAAGAACTTTCCTACCCAGACTCAACTTACCTTTTGATAAATATTTAATAAACATTTGTTGAGTATCCACTATATGATAAGGGATTTGGATCAAAGATGGTCTTGCTTTCAAGGACTTCATGGTCTAATGAGGGGGAAAATCTAAAATGAACTATGAGTGGCAGATATATGTGTCATGATCAAGGTATGTAGCCAGATGTATAAGAATACCTTAGAAGGCCTTTGCTGGGTAGCTCAGTTAGTCAGAGCATCATCTTGATACATCAAGGTTGCAGGTTCCATCCCCAGTCAGGGCACATACAAGAACCAAACGATGAATGCATAAGTAAGAACAACAAATCGAAGTTTCTCTCTCTCTCTCTCTCTCTCTCTCTCTCTCTCTCTCTCTCTCTCTCAATAAATTAAAAAGAAAAAAAAAAAAAAAAAGAAATCCTCAGAGGAGAGTTTGGCTCTAATATCTCTCTTCTCAGGCCAGGAGATGGGTTCTTGAGTCTTCAGAGATTATTTAACCTCATTGAGTCACCTCATCTCCGAAATACTTGCTATGAAAGACTAACATACTCTGCCTGGTGTGTAGGAGGTACCCACCTAACTCCTTTCCCCACTTTGTCAAATGTTTATAATGTTGGATTGAGCACTGCTGCAGTCATGCATTATTAGCAGGTACTTTCATCTGACAATGAACTTCCAACAAATTCAAGTCACAGGATTACATAAAACAATGTTCCTTATTTGGCCAGCTATGCACATTTGCAATCTTACAGGATGAGCCCACCTACAGTGAGACATGCCTCCCATTTTCTAGTTAAGTAGCCCACCTCCTCTCTCTTCATCTTTGGGCTGCAGCAGAGTTCACCTAGAACTCTGGGCAGCTTAGGTTTACAGACAAGGCCCACACTCTGCAAAATCCCAACCTCTTACCTTCCTCCATCCCTGTTATTAAGAGTTACTGCACTTTCCAGAAATCTATTTTACCCCAGGATTTAGGCACAACCATACTAATTATAGTATTACCCATAAAAGCAAGAGACTGTTAACAATTGATACCACAAGGCTGGAAATTGTTTAAGTAAATTATGGACCGTCCACACAAATACCATATAGCCTACATTCAAAGTGTTTTGACATTCTTCACGCTAAAGAAGTTGTATGTTGTACATATAGTATAAATGCTACCATATAAAACAAAATGCAGGGGAGACTGATAAAACCCAAATGTTAGTGACTTTTAGCCTTAAATGGAATCTGTCGCCTTTGTTTTTCGCTTTTTTCTTCAAAAAGGTCTTGCAACATCTGGATATTATCCTGGATAAAGTCCCCTACCTGGAACATGTCAATTTCTCTGCAACCCATCCATTCCTTACACATCCCCAAGCGAAGATGCCAAGCTTTAGTCCCTTCTCCATTGGCTCATAGCAACACCACCTTTGAAGTTCTTGCCCTCCTCTTAGCCTCTCTCCTCCTTCCCCAACTTTGTAGTTAATATAGTCTTCTCCTACCCACAGGACTTTAATGCCCCACAGTTAAAAGCCTGATGGGTTTCCGACATCTATGCTGACTGATCCAATTCTCTGGTTTCCTACTCTCCCGCTCTCAGCCCCTCCTGACCACACAGCCCTCCGCCCCCTCCCAGCCCCGCCTATCTCCCTGCTCAACAGGGTTTCTACAGAAGCCTTTCAGCCAGGCTTGCTCCACACACAAGCTGCCCTCATTCTCACTGACAGAACCTAATTAACCCTCCTCTACTGTCCTGACTTCTAAGGCAGGCAAGTTCAAGTTAGTTTAAAAAAACAAAAACAAAGCAAAACCATAACACACCAGTCTAGCTCTGCCACTTTAGCTATACGACATCAGAGAGTTCTTTTCTGGATTTACTTCCTCATCTTTGAGACATTACCCCATAATGTGTGGTCAACATTAACATTTAGCAGTTGCTGTCACTTTCCTCTCAAAATGTAATACTCTCCAGCCCAGCTCCAAAGTACTGAACCCTTACCGCATTCCTCTGGTCTGCAAATAACCGTTTTCTACCTGACCTGGAGCCATCAGGAGCTCCCTCATCTTTGTTCTAAAAATGAAAACAGGATGGACAGGGACAACAGTATAGTGATTGCTGGGGAGGAGGGAAGTATAAGGGGACTAAATGGTAATGGAAAAAAGTACAATAAAGAATAAATTTTAGTGCTTGCTTATGAACCAAAGGCTCACTTGTTTGATTCCCAGACAGAGCACCTGCCTGGATTGCGGGCCAGGTCCCCCAGTGGGGGGTGCACGAGGGGCCGCCACACACTGAGGTTTCTCTCCCCCTCTTTCTCCCTCCCTTCCCTCTCTCTAAAAATAAAATCTTTTAAAAAGTTTTTAATAAAAATAAAACACAAGTAAACCCTTCCTATAGCGCCCTCTACTGCCTTTGCCCCTCTTTACTATGAAATTACTGAAGTCCATTAGTTTCTATTTAATTTCTCAACCCCGTCGTAGCGGCGATAAAAGTAGATACCATAACAGCCTTGGAGAATCCAGGTTGGAGAAACAAATATAAAGGCAATTCTTGGCCACGTGGAGCATGACTGCCGTGACGCTAACTTCTCACATCTAATTGTCCAAACTTTTGAGTTCTCTCAACTCCGAGGATGGTATGTGGAGCTTTGCAGTGCGGTGTGTGGAAGGACGCAAGGGGCTCCCGCAGCCAAGGCTGGGACTGAGCAACTGGTCCAGTTTCCTTGTCAGCTGGGAATCATTACAAAACCCATGGGCCCATCAATGCTAGAAAATGCTTGGTAAGAGAAAATGCCAATTACCTTCCCTCTCTTCATGCCTACTCAGGTTATTTATGGGTTTATGTCTTAGCTCCTCCACTAGGTTGTATATCCTTTAAGAGTTAAGGCCTTGTGCCCTGGCTGGCATGCCTCAGTGGATTGAGGGCCAGCCTGCGAACCAGTGGGTTGCCAGTTTGATTCCCAGTCAGGGTACAGCCTGGGTTGCGGGCCAGGCCTCCCATAGGGAGCATGTGAGAGGCAACCTCACACTGATGTTTCCCTCCCTTCTCCTCTCCCTAAAAATTTTTTAAAATCTTAAAAAAAAAAAAAAAAAAAAAAAGGTAAAGGCCTTGGGAGTCAACTGTTACGAGTCAATATTTCTAATGAAAGTCCCTATTAGTTTCAGTAGTAAAATACCGTAACACCATGTTCCAAACCACCACCAACTTTGAATGACTAAAAACTTAAGCTTCCCGATTACATATCTAAAAATTTTGGATAAGAATTCCAGTTTATGAAGATATCCAGTTCTTTGGATCCACCCAGAATACATTATAAAACTTCAAATGATTATGTACTGGGTAAGCAGGGATTCTCCTCTAACTGTAGAGCAAGCCATACTTATACTGCCTGTCCTATTTTTTTACAACCCTCCAAAAATGGGGGGGAAAAAAATACCCAGTTCATGTGCCATTATGAACATGGGCTGAAGCAGGATCTGGCCCACAGGCTGCAGTTTGCCAACCTTGTTCTACAGAACTGGGTTAAGAGCCTTCGGACTATGCCTTTGTTTCCTCAGTCCTGGAATAGGCTTCAAAGCACAGCATGCCTTTAACAAATATTTGAATGGTTGATAAAAGCAATCCAGGTATTGTGAAATTGCCATTAGTTCTTGGGTTGGCAAATGGTAAAGGAAACACTGCAAAGCGTCATGGGCACGTATTATTTCCTAACTGGCAATTTAGTGGTGCCTGGTTGATCTTCTGATCACAGCTATTAGTCTTATAACCAAGTGCGGCCCTGTTCAAAAGAGCTGGTCTTTGACCTTCAGAAACTTAACACGAAGGGAGATTCTAGCAAAGGCAGAAATGGTCTGCTCCTTAAATATGGGGGGAAAAAAATTAGAATTCAGTGCAGTAAGATGGAGCAATAAAGACTTAAAAAGGCAGACAAGCTAGAACAAAATGTTTTATTATCAAAATAAAAACTTTGTATAAAAGCATTACAGATCAAAAGTTCTATTTACATTTCTTGATCCAAGGTCCAATTATGCATCTAACACTGAATGGAAAGAGCAACAGGCTGCACATGCAAAGTAAAATGGACAAACACTTAGATTCCAGCTCTATCATTAACCGTTTTATGATTAATGCAAATGGGGGAGGGAGAGACAACACACGACATCTGCCCAGAAACTAAAGTGGCAGAGATGTCAAGCTAACAAACTGGAAAATCGCTCATCTCCAAAAAGGCACTTCTCATTGTTCTAAAAGTGCTTAAAACCTGAACACGAACTTCTGCCTAGCTTATTGTTTCTTCAAGAAAACAAAATCTGCAAATTTTAGGCTAATATTAGCATCAATTTTCCAGGGAAAATGATCAAGAACTTATTTTAAATACCTTACATTTACGAATGGAAATGAACTTGGCAAACAACCATTATACTGAGGTTTAACACCATGAATCCAGACCAGCCTACTTCTGAAGGCTCGCCATCCGGGCTCCCTAGGGTGTCTCTTCTACAATGACTGCCAGGCAGGGCGCTGCCCACAATCCTTCGAGTTGTGACAGTGGGAGCCCAATGCACCACCCAATCTCAGAGTGGGAAAAAGTCAACAACTAAATCTCAGCGATGACAATTTGTGCAAAACACAATATATAGAATATTCTCATGAGGTGTCCAAAGTAACACACCCCACTTTCCAACAATCACCTTATCCCTCCACATGGTTTTCAGAACTTTTCACCTTGATTCTGTTAAAAATGTCAACTAGTGTGACAATCGTACCCACCGTCTTGTACAGACAAATTAGAGGGCTGGTATCAATAGATGTATTTAGTTAATGCCACTACCGCGTTTCTAAGTGCTTGGTTTTATATGTGAATTCCAGGGCTATTTCATCACCAGTTAAATCCAACATGCTTTCACAAGACTGTCACTTAAAAAGAATTCAAAAACTAGATGGAGAGAGAGACCCATTTGTAAAAACGGGGAGCTAATGTGGAGCGAAGGGCAGGGAAAAGCAGAGGAGAAACGGCAAGAGGGCGAAGCGCAGCTAGCAACAGGCCTCTGCGATGCTCACAAACACCTCTAATGAGAGTAACTTGATCTGCGTTTCCTATAGGGCAGACTGATCATCAGAATTCTTAACTCAGGTTTCCACCACAGGACAGAACTGCAAACTTCAACAAGGAAGACTGGCACAGTGGAAGGCAGGTAGTAGATCTTCCAAATATTATGCTTGCATCTCAAACTCATGCTTCAAACTGAAGAAATAAAAGGGGACATGTCAGGGTATCATTTTCAAACTAAGAAGTTTCTTTTGAAAGCCTAACCCACTCTTTTAAAGAATGTTTTTATTGCCCTCGCTGGGTAGCTCAGTTGGTTAGAGCGTTGTCCCAATACACTGAGGTTGCAGGCTTGATCTCTGGTCAGGGCAAATACAAGAATCAATTAATGGATGCATAAGAAATTGGAACAGCAAATCAATGCTTCTTTTCCTCTCTCTCTAAAAACAAAAGCTGTTGAGTTAGAACAGGTTTTAACATAACATGTTAACTGTACAACTTGAAATTTTATACACACACGCACATATGCAGGTCACTACCACCCAGATGAAGATATAACATGTTTCCAACATTCCAAAAGGCTCTCAATGTATCCCTTTCAGGTCAAAACCTGCACCCCCACCCAGAGATAACCACTGCTCTGACTTCTACCATCCTTTTAGTAAGACACATAAATAAGTGTAAGATCTTAGTGTGGAAAAGAGAAAAACCAACCATTACCTTTTCAAGTAAGCATGCACATTCCCAAAGCCATGGTATTTGGCTAAGTACACAAGGACCCCAGTCGCACACCGCCCATCTCGCTGACGGCAGAAACTGCAATTGCAGATCCCTCGACAAGGTGGGCAATGCCAGTTCTAAAGAATTGTGAAAAGGCACAATTAAATCATGTCTACTCCCACTCCCTCTTACTTATCTACTCCTGTTTACACTCTAAGATGGGTATCATCAATTGCTTTTAAATCTTCATTTAATTTAAAAAAAAACAAAACAAAACAAAAAAACCTTAACATGGTTAATATGCATCAGTTATGCCTAACATTCCCTTCAGAAGTCCAGCACAGAAAGCCTCACAGCAACTACCAGGACGAATGGAGAATCCGATTCCCCTGAACATCGGGTACCAAGCACCCTGGAAGGGGCTCACACCACCCAGCACCAGCGCTACGAGGGCACCCGCTTTTCAGGGAATGAAAGAGCCACAACACTAACAGCTCAACCCTTTCACTAATGTCATCTTTCTGGCCTAATCAGTTGGTGCCTGACCTTCAAGCCCAGAGAACCACCCCTTCAAGGCACCTACTGGATCCAGCAGAGCATCCTTGACCTCTTCTCCATAACGGTTTCGAAGGCAGGGGCCGCAGAACTGGCCTCGGACGCCCCAGCACTCTGGGTTTCTGCAGTTTGTTTTGGTATCAATGGTTTTCTGGCGGCACTGATGACAAGTAGATCCCTACAAATAAAAAAACACCACACCTTTTTGTAAAGAAAAATGGCATCTATAAATAATATCCTTTATGGGTATGGCCTGGCATTTTTAATCATTTCATTTCTTACATAAACATATATATACAGGGGCATAAAAAGTATCACAAGTACGGTGATTTCTTTCAATTGGCAGACTCAATATTATCAAAACTACCTTTCTTCAAATAAAGATCTTATCATGCAAAACACCTTGTCCCAAATCCTTTTTTTATCTTTAGCACACCACCATGTCCCCAGCACCCACCTACGCAGACACACATCATAGATACACAGTAAATATATCCTGGATGAGTCAATTTCTAAATTAAGAGAAAAGATTTAACGTTACTGAAGACTTGTTTGGATCATCAGCAAAACTCTAAGGATAGAAGCTATCCTTCCTCTCTCACAGATGTTTACATCTTCAGACATAAGGGAGAGGCGTTTACCAATGAACGGCTATATATCTTCTCTCGAGAATTGTTGCAGATGTTGTCCAACTCCTCCTCTGTAATTTCTTCCACCGGGCGAATTACATGTGGAAGGGTCATGGATCCGGGACGGCGACCTCTGCGCACATCATCTTCCTGCATAACCACAAGCAAGCACAGAACAGTGTTCTTAATGGCCCTTCCCAGCTCTGAATCCCACACACCTGATTTATAATTTCTTCACAGAGAATTCAACCTAGAAATCTTTCTCATGGAGAGGAGGCAAACCCAAAGTTTACAAGGCACTAACATGGGCCTGATTCCTACAACTAAGACAAGCCAACAAAGAAGAAAACTTTGACCTCCTTGCCTGCTCACAAAAATCATCAAATATTTCAGACATTCACAACTTGGAGGCATAAGAGAATCCATATATAGAAGAGAAAGCTTAAAAATGTAGTAGTGTGGCAAACCCTTTAGACAGAGTTCAAATCTTACTCAATGTAAGAAATTCTATAGCAGAGAAAAACCTTACAAATACGTTATGTGTCCGATTTGCAAGCCTTATTTAGCATCAGAGTACTGAATAGAAACATTATAAACTTAATTTATGTGCCAATGCTTTTATTCAAAGCTCAAGCTTTGGGGCTCATCAAAGAATTCAAGTAGAAAGAAACCTTACACATATGATTGAGATAAAACTTAACACAAGTGCTCAAGCCTTACTCAACATCAAAGACTCCACTGTGGAGAGAAACCATATATTAGGTTGGCCAAAAAGTCCATATGGTTTTTTCCATAAAATAAAAAACACGTTTTTAATTTTCACGAATAACTTTATTGATTTGGATATTTTGAGTATGTCGGCTATGTCCTGTTGTTATAACGCTGATTATTCTTA
Source organism: Pteronotus mesoamericanus (assembly GCF_021234165.1). Taxonomy (NCBI): domain Eukaryota; kingdom Metazoa; phylum Chordata; class Mammalia; order Chiroptera; family Mormoopidae; genus Pteronotus; species Pteronotus mesoamericanus. Next base: position 33,795,565 of record NW_026555325.1, on the reverse strand, counting down.
ATTAATGTCTGGATTTGATCACTATCAACTTCTACTGGTCTACCCGACCGTGGAGTATCATCCACTGAGAAATCTCCAGCACAAAACTTCACAAACCACTTTTGATACGTTCAACTGGTCACAGCACTTTCTCCATACACTGCACAAATCTTTTTTCGTTTCAGTTGTGGTTTCACCTTTCTTAAAATAGTAAAGCATAATATGCTGAAAGTGTTGCATATTTTCTTTCATCTTCAGTATTAAAATGGCTACACAAAAATTCACCAATTTTGCTAAGTTTTTATTTAAATGCATACTGATATAACATCTGTCACCATACAATCTAACAAAATTGTTTCAAATGAAGTTAAAGACAACTAAGCACTGCTAGAGCCATCTTAGAAAAAAACAACAACAACAAATGAACTTTTTGGCTAACCGAATTAAACTCATAGGTGTGGCAAAGCCTACAACCAGAGCTCATACCTCACTTGATACCAAAATATAAACAAATGACAAGTCTTATCCAAAGTTTATGCCACACAGAACATAACAGAATTCTTACTAGGGAGGAACCTTACAAAAGTATTGAGTTTGACAGGCTTTATCAAAAATGTACAACTTTGTGGTCAAGATAGAATTCCTATAAGATGGAAACCATACAAATGTGTCAAGACCTTTGGCAATGATCTGGGTACACCAAAGAATTCCTACTGGACAGAAACATTACAAATGTAATGAAGATGCTAAGTATAATCAATTCTCTCAATGAACATAAGAAAATTCATACCAGGGGGCACCAAGTTTATTACTTTTGAAGATTAACCAATGTCACGTGTTAAGTTCCACAGAGAATTAAAAGTGAACATTATTTAAAACTCATGAGAATGCCGTGTGTCAATGGAGCAAGGGAATCTGTGGAAAGGTCTAATTATCTTCAGCTTATAAAATGTTCAATTATTTAAGGTTTCTTGAAAAGGCTATATTGTCACTGATGACTTAAAAAAAGAAAAAAAAGAAAAAAAAAAAAAACCAGCTATCAAGCCCTGGCCAGTATGGTTCAGTCAAGTCGGAGTATCGTCCGGTGGCTGAGGGGTGGTGGGCTCAGTCCCCAGTCCGGGAGCGTGTGATCCCCAATCCAGACACCTATGGTAGGCAACTAATCGGGTGTTTTCTCTCTCACACTGATGTTTCTCTCTCCCTTCCTTTCTCTAAAAAAGCAGTGAAAAGAGATGTCTTTGGGGGAGGATAAAAAAAAAACTTCTAATCATCTAATAGGTTGATGTGACATTACGATTCTGAATGGTTTGAGAAGAATGTTTAACGTGAACCATCTGGTGTTGAAGCTGTGTGTGTACCTGTGTTGTGTATGATACTGAGACTCCAGAAGATGAAAAACAGAAGAGCAAGCACAAATGTGCAGAACTCACGTTCATGTAGCCGTCCATGGTCTTCCTCTTTCTCACCAACATGTACTTATCCTCCTCCTCTTCCTCCTCCTCCTCTGTGGGTAGAGCGCTAAGGGACCCAAGGATCCGGGACCTTGATCTGGTAAGAGGACGTACTCTCCGGTCAGGGTTTCTCCTAGAAGTAACACCTGGGAAGGTGCGCCTTCGGGGTGTCTTCGATTGCTGAACAAAACACACAATACAGAACCCATTTATTCCAGGATGAAGAAAGTGGCATCTTCTCCTTACGTTTTTAAGTAAAAGGAGAGCTCCATTTCCTAATTTTCTTTGTGCTTTTTATAAGGCATAGAAAATGAGCCCAAAAAACGACATAGCCATTGTAATTTTGCTTTTTTTAACACCAAGCCCAGTTTTTCTCAAACTGAGAAATAATTTACTTATTCATCTACATAATAAAGATGTAAGAACAAATCTCGTTTTCCACAACCACCTTTTCTACGACATCTCTTTGAGCCCTGACACATACTCACTGTTTCTACATTGCACAAGAGAGAAACGTATGTATGGTTTTCCTTCTTCCATTCCTTGTTCACTTCTTTCCTTCCTCTCCCCAAGGAGGGATGGGGAAAGAAGGTATTTTCTTTTGTACCACAGCAGACACATCAAATTCCCTGAGTTGCACCAGCTTAGTTCCTCAGAATATAATCACACATATGTTATTAGGCCATGATTTGGTTAAAAAATCTTTTTTCCTTTGCAGATTCTAAAAACATCTATTACTATACATCTACCATGAAAGAGAAATGTACTAATGCTGAGAATACAGGAAAAATATTTTCCCATCTTTATTCCTTGCCCTTAAGAGGTTTAGTCTAGCTGGAAAGTGAAATAACTGATCAAAAGGGAGTGAGACTGCTCGAGCACCCCAGGACACAAGGAGGAGCGCCCAGAGGTCTGCCTGAAGGTTTCCTCTACTTCCTCCTTGTCTGCAAGACCACACAAAATAAGGAGCTTGGATTTTCTCAAATATTGTAACAAATCTACTTTAGACCTGCCCATACTACTACTACTACTACTGAACAAGCAAGGATTTGCACTTACAGAACTGCGGCGTGGGAGGGAATGCCGTCCAGGGAATGAGCCCGGAAAACTTTCTAATTCCGACATGAGTTTTGCAAGCTAAAAAGGGACGAAATGAAGCAAAAATTATTGGTTTAGAATGACTGCTGAAAATGAGCAACTTCTAGAAATTGCTGTAGTACACCTCAAAGAGTTTCTGATTTTCCTGATACACTTACCAAGACATCAATAGATTTTTTTTTTTTAAAGAAAAGTTAGTTTAAGGAAAGAAACACATTTTAAAGCACACCTTGTAAAGACTTCATAGCTACACTGAAAGCAATTCTTGACACAAACAAGCAACAAGTGGCTTAGAGAAAAGCTGGGAAGAGTTAATTCTAACACATTCCAAGTCAGGTACCTACCATTGCTTTGTTTTGCTTTATATTTAAAGCCCTTTTCTCCAAAAAATTCATGCCATTTTCATCTTCTGAATCAGAATTGGGATCAGGCACCGCTTTCTCTGCAGGTTCAGGGGCCGCTGCTCTTTTGCTGGCTGCACCCCTGGTCCTTCGGGTCGGAAACGCCATGGCCACCCGGAGCGGTCCAGACCGCCCGCACTGGCTGCGAGTCCTACAGCCCTCGCCGTCTGGCTGTAACCTCTAGTTAATCAGAACAATTGAGTCATTAAGGACTGGTTTGTCGAACAGGCTACAGCAGCATGACTACAGAATCCCTTTTGAACAAAAGACATTTGCATCAAATAGATTTTAATTGACCACTTTGTCAATTTTAATGGATAGCTCTGGATAACAAAGTCAGGAATTACAAATAAATACAACAATCTGAGTGTAACTGAATTCAGGTAGCCCATCTGGGACACAGTGTTAAAAGCCTCTTCCCGGCCGTAGGCCAGTAGTTTCGAGCCATTTTGTTTAAATGTGAAAATCCCAACTCTCTTTTTAATTTAAAAATAGATCCTTAGGTATTTTAAAAGAATTCCTACAGGAACAAAGATGTGCTCTTCCATAAACATGGCTGCAATGCTTATGGCATTAAACATATTAAAGATGCCTCAAGGCTTTCATCTACTTTTTAAAAAAAACGGCGGTGAAATATATGTAACATAAAATTTCCCATTTTAACCATTTTTAAGTGTACAATTCACTGGCATCAAATACATTCGTGTTGTGCAACCATCACCTCCAGGCCGTTTTCATTTTCTCAGACTGAAACTCTGCCTGAGAAAATGAAAACCCACTCAACAGCTCCATTCCCTCCCCCTACGCCCCCCCGCAACCACCGATGTGCTGGGGGGCCATCTGAATCTGCTGCTCTACATCTCTCTCTCACCCACTTTTATGAAAAGACTAAAATGTTTTAAAAATTGGTATTTTAAAAGTAATGTAGATTTCCACTATTAAATGTGTATTAAGATTAGCCACTGGGGAAATGCAAAGGAGTATCACAAAATACCACCTCATACCCAAATACAGTCCTGGCTGGCATGTAAAACGGTACAGCCACTTTGGAACACAGTCTGTCAGGTCCTCAGAAGGTTAAACAGAGTTACTCTGTGACCTAGCAATTCTATTCCTAGGTATATACTCAAAAGTGTAGGTCCACACAAACCTTGTACATGAATGTACGTAACAGCATCATCCATAATAGTCAAAAGGTACAAACATCCCCAACACCCATCAGCTGGTGCACAGATAAGTAAAATGTGGTATATTAATACAAAGGAGTATTATTCAGCAATAAAAAGGTATGACATACTAACACATGCCACAAAATGGAAGAACCTAAGTAAAACAAGCCAGCCACAAAGGACTGCGTATTGTAGGGCCCGTTTCTATGAAATGCCCAGAACAAGCATAAATCTACAATGACAGCAAACAGGTTGGTGGATGCCAAGGACCTGAGTGTGTAAGGAAAAGATGCTAAATAGCTGTCATTGGGTATAGGGTTTCACTTTGGGGTAATGCGAATACCCTAAAATAGATTGTGGTGATGACTGAGAAAAAAAGTAAACAAAAAAACCAAAACAAACAAAAAAACCCAACCCAGAATAAATATCCCCCAGAAAGCCCCAGAAAGGCAAGACCCATTTTTAAACTGAAAAATTTCTAAAATCCCCACACGCTTTTACTCTTCTTCATGTACTTCCAGTGTGCGTGGATTGAGACTATAAAATGCCAAAAAACTTTTGAGTTCTGAAGACTTTTAATTGATTGGCATTTTATTAATTGCAACAATCAGCAACTGTAAGGAACTGAAACAATGACCAGATGTGACTCAGGCTGTGGACAATGTTTGGGTCGCATCCAGATTTTCAGGCCAGCCCTTGCAGGAACTCCAACATGCACTGCGTTAGACCAATCTTCCTTATTACAGGAAATATTACATTACCATGAAGTCAGAGAGCGATAAAAACATTCCCTGGCCAGGGAGTCTCACTTATGTCAGTTATCACTCAAGTGTGGTCCCAGGCAGTCAGACCACACTGAGCTGAGCAGCACGCACCTGACTGCAAATCAACACACTGCTTCCTTTGTCAAGAAAGCCTTGCTAACAAGAAAACATCTGCAGAACAGTATGTTCAGGGAGAGTGTGGGACCGAGGTGCAGCAGCAGCAGCAGTGGCCTGAGCAGGAGAGGTTACAAAGGTAAAGCAGTGTGCACAGGAAAAGCAAGACCAAGGAGCAAAAGTGGAAGCAGGAGGGGCCCTAACTGTCATTATCTGCACTCAAGCCCCTGCACATGGGTTACCACAGGTTTTCCGAATGCAGAGATCCACTACGAGAACATTTACCAAAGGTCGGGTCTATGCCAGGCACTGGACTGGGCCCTTGAACTTAAATGTGAGTACGCCTCCTCTTGAGGACACCTTGCTTTTCCTGATTAGGCTGAATTTCTATAATGGAAACCTGGAGGTTGGCCGATTTTATCTTACCAGTTTCCAAGATTTTCAGAGCCTACGAAATGTTCAGGCATTAAAAGTAGGACTACTTTAGTAAAAATTGCTTTAAGACATAAATACTCTTAAATTTTAAAAAGATCCACAATATCTCTGGCATGACTAAAATGAAAATTACAAGAAAAAAGAGCTTTTTTAAAGCAAGTACGTCATGCCTCAAAACGTACTTTACTTCTTGATATTGGTGAAATTTTCAAACTCACCATTCCATCTTGTATCTCACTCTCTGAGAAACCGCAAAATGATTCATCGTCAGAGTCGGCGTGAAAAATACTGGCCAGTTCGTTAGTGACATCTGGCCTTGGTTTCTGTAAAAATCCACAATGGTCTAACACATCTTGCACCTCACTTTCTGAAAAGCCGCAGAAAGATTCATTATCAGAGTCCTCATAAAAAACATTTGCCAGTTCTTCACTGATATCTGACCTGAATTTAGGTTTCTGTAAAATAAATAAATAAATGTGGTTGTGCATTTTCCCCCCTTTTCAAGAACCAATTTTCCATAAACCGTGCAGAGAGCAAATCACATTCACAAGTGCACTACAAGAGAATAGCTTTTGTTACAAAGAAAAATGGTTCAGAGGTTTACAAATGATTTCTGAGTTGTTATGGCAAATCATCAAGCATGTTAGGTTAGGCGACATTTCAAAAGGATAGAATAAGTAGCTAATCTACCTCCAACAATTACTACCTAGAACCACAGCAAAAAGTGAAATGAAATTACAGTGCATACTGTATTTTCATAACGGCTGTATAGAAATGTAGGCAAAAAGCAAGCAGTTTTAATCACGCACAAAGCATTTGGGGCATTTTGAGCACTGCAGACTCAATTCTGTTTATTCTCAGGCAGCACTTACCGTGTTTGCAAAATTATCAGAAGCGAAGCTGTCACAACTGTCATCAGAGGATGACGAGGTTTCCATGGAAATCAACTTCACATAGCTGAATTTCTTGAAGTTCTTCTTTACTCTGCGACCCTTCTGCTGCAAATGGAAATGGCAATACTATTAAGCGGATGCTCACTACAATATCTAACTAGACATCATTTTTAGTTTAGTAAGTTCAAATAGCACAGATATGTCCATTTCTTATGCCCTACATAGAAAAGGGGGAATTTGCAATTGCTACAAAAAATTTTTCAAAACTAGGTAAAATTCTACAAAGGGATCCCTTTGAAGGAAACCTGTGATGATATTTATCAATTTATTCAACATCTGTAGAGCTACCCCTGTACCCACCTGAAGAGTCCCCAGGCTCTTAGCATTATACTGAGCTCCCATGGAGTTCAATGTCAAAATCCTAAAATCTAGCCTTAAAAAAAAAAAAAAAATTGGACTGCACTTCTAAATTACAAAATGGTAGAATTTCTTTCGCTCAGCCAAAATCAAGCTAAGGAGGTCTTTTTATGTAAGCTTTAGGCTATATACTGTGATGCTTGTTCCCAAAGTACAAAATCGGGACAGTACCTCTACTTCAAGATGGCAGGCTTTCAAATAGGCCTTGTCCCAATCGGGGTTGGGGCGGGTTGAGTGATTTCAGCACAAGTCCTTACAAACCATATATACCAACCCAGTGAACAAATGTATAAGGAGCCAAATTAAAGGTCAAACAGCACTCCAAACGCAGGTAGAATGGCTGACTCTACTCCAGTACTCCATTAGCCTGGCCTGACTTTCAGCTCTTAAACAGTCCCCTTGTTATACAAGTCTTAAGATTTTAAATGTCCTTTCATAAGGCACAAATTATTTGTAGATATGAAAATGCTTCTTTCATGCGAAAGTACTTTATAGCCTTGACTGCTCATCAGAAAATGAAACTGCCATCATGTAAAAAAGAGCAGTATCTGGCATTTAAAATGTAGTGAAATTTCTTAATGTTTCATTAGGTCCTATATTTTATTTTCCTAAATATGGCCATGGAATAGAAGTGACTCCTTACACTGAAACCTTTGAAAGAGCAAGCTCTGCTATGGGTCTCATCAAATAACACCAAGATGTGAGTGTTTGGTGAACCTAACATTCTTGACCTTCCTTCTACACCTAGCATTATGCATTTCATTGCAGTCTCTTACAAATAAAATTATTTTCATGATGATGGTACCCAACCACCACCCTATGCTCCGAAGTAGACTCCATTCTTCAATCATCTTAGAAAGTTTGTCATTTGTCCATTTAGAAAGGCAAGAAAATACGGTAAAAAATAGAGCTCAGTACCTATTAAAAGGAATGTCAGACCCTGGCTAGTGTGGTTTAATGGATTGAACGCTGCCCTGCAAAAGGAGAAGTTGCAGGTTCAACTCCCTGTCAAGGCACATGTAGTGGCCAGGTCCCTCTCTTTCTCCTCTCTCCACAAATAAATACATAAAATCTTTAAAAAATAAGTAAAAAGTAAAAGGGATCTCAGAACCTCCTTCATTTTCTAGAAGAGGAAATTAAAAGCTCCAGGGAGATGAAATAAATCATCCGAGATCATAGGACTAGAAGGAGAACTCAAGGTTGCAACCTTCTAAGAAGCAGAGTTCTTGCATTAGTACAGGAAGTATTGCCATTTACTCATCAATCTATCTGCAAGCAGAGGCCCAAGGCAGATTCAAGGAAGGCATTCTGCTGGAAGCTGCCAAGGACATACTAGTATATGCTTGGCTTTCAACATGTCAGCGCACGCCAAGAGTTAAAATGTTGTATTTGGAGGAAAAGTCATAGAACAAACAAGCAAATAGTCATGGTTGAGATAAAATTTTTTGGCAGGCAGGTAATAACTGTTTCATAGGTGTTTTTTGTTGTTGTTTTTTTTTTTGTACCAGGCACTAAGTATGCTTTCACATTATAACTGACTCCTTGCAACGAAGGTGTATCATGATTCCCATTTAACAAATAGGGAAACTGAGGTTCAGAGAGATGCCATGGATTATTAAAGCCACACGATGGCCTCAATTTGAACCTAGGCACATCAGATTCCAAACTCAAGTACACAGGGCTTCTTCATCCCGAAAGCCTAATAATAACTTAGTTCCAGCGACTTCTGAAACCACGCCCCCAACACGCTCTCCCCAGCCCCCAGCCTCCCTCCAGTGTGTCTTACCCTAGGTATTTTAAGCACACAAGCTCTTCCTTTTCACCCAACCCCCACCTTCTAACCTCTCATGGGGCAGACCCTACGTTCCGGTTTCCGTTAAGAGCAAAAAAGTAACGTTCCATTTAGGCAACATTCTGCAGTTTTGAAAATAAGCCTGGGGGCTGGGGAAGGGAATGGGGAAAAAGCGAATGGCTATTAAGAGTTCGGTCCGCCAAATCCTTCAATTGCACTTCATCACCGCCTCAGACCAGGAACACCTCCGCCTACTTGCTTAATCAAAGTGTTTGTAGGACCTTTAAACTTCAAACCCATTGACCTGACCGGTTAGAAGCGGCATGGCTGAGCCAAAAGTGGATGGGGAGCTCACCAAGGTCCCCACAAACCAGTGCGCGCGGGTGGAGGCGCCCACCCGCCCTGAGTTAAACATTGTAAAGGGTTGGACATCCCGCAGGGTAAACTCCCAGGGAGCCGCGGTTGCAGCGCTCTCCTCTGCGTTCCACAGGCCGGGATCGGACCCGCAAACACAGTGGGGAGCCTGCGGATACAATGGGGAGACCGGCCAGGCGGGGCTGCTGTCCGGCGCACGTGCATGTCGAGCACATGTGGGCTTGGTCTCCCCAGCGCTGCCAACTACACTTTAACCGGTCAAATCTTTGAACCGCCTGCGCACCGGTTGCGCACACCCCCAGGCCCCCCCAATTATGGCAAGTGCAAAAAATTTGGGACTTGCCTAAACGGGCGCCGTCCAGGACGACCACCAGTTGATAAGAAACCCTAACTTCTCGGAGTTGGAGGGAGTCGCCCCGCGCCCAGTACCCACCGTGCCCTCCCGACTTTGCCCGCCAAGCCCTCACCCGCACGCGGCGAGTATCCATGCTGGCAGCAAGGGCCCAGGCCGAAGGTTGGAGAAGCGAGACCGAATAGCCGCGCGCGCCGTCCTACCAAGCAGCAGAGTCGGGCGGGCAGGGCGTGCAGACCCTGGCCCCAAAGGGCGGGGCTCGGACTGGCTTTCCCGCGGCGCGGCGCAGGTCCTGCAAGCTGTGGTAACGGCCCTCCAGGGCACGCGACCCGCTCAGCCTCCGAAATAAAACCGACCCCCAAAATATTCTGAGCTCCAGTGACTGCCTTGGAATTCCCTAAAATCAGGCTGAAAAGGTGGCCTTTTTAGAGCTTCAGGACTTCCTTTTTTACGTTGCTGCACGGTCCTGAACGAACGGCGCGAAAGTGGTTCGTATTGCCCGGGGGTTAGCCAGCTGATTTGCATGAATGCTGGGGCTGGGGACGAAAATGTGAAAATGAGGGTGATAGAAAGCACCGCGAGGGTCCTGTGAGTCCCTGCACTTAGCACTTTCATTGTGGCCTGCAGTTTACATTACTAAAAACAAAAATCAAAGAATCAAGCACGAACTCCACCTTTTATTAGATCAGTCACTGTCTCTGGGTGTAACACTTGTTATCTGGTAGCCACGCCATTATCTAAAGCAACCAAATGTGTTCAATCCTGATCTTTTTTACAGCAAAGCATAGGAAGCCGAGTTGTTTTGCCTGGCTTGAGGTTTATTAAACTAGAAAACTGGCGCTGCTGTTAAGACACATCTATGGGACAATAACGTCTTTAGAGATGATGTATTGTGGATAGAAGCTAAAGACAGTATTAATGTGGCTTGAAGATCTCTCCACCCCACCCCACCCCACCCCCACCGTCGGAATTTAGGATTACTCAATTCAGAATGAACATGAGCTATTTTTCCTTGCTCTTTTACTCAAATTTGATATTACAACGAAATAAAGTGTGAAACAAATGTTCGTAGAGGTCAGGAAAAAAGTTGTTCTTAGAAAAAAAAGTAAAATAAACGGGGTTGTTTTGAAAGACCCTAATTATAATCTTAAATTTAAAACAAGTGTTTGAAAACACTCCATTTTCCCCCTTCCGAACTTTTCCCTAGAAAAATTCCTTTGCAATATGGAGTGGGCGTGAACACATAGCGTTCCTCTTCCGATGCAATTAATACAAAAACTTGTGAGCAAGTAATAATGCACGAGAACAATGGATTGGAAGAATTGGAAGAAACTTGGTCGCCACGTCTTCCAACCTTTCTAAAAACACCTGGCCAGGGTCCCTGTGTCACAGTGCAAGGGACAAAGAACTCATGGTCTCTAAGGTAGGCGCCAGGAGAGACTGTTGGTCTGTCTGGTGAAATTCCTGGCAGTAGTGGGAGCCCTCAATAAATATTCGTTGAGCAAATAAGCAACCATGTGAATGGTGAATGAACTAAAACTGTTAGTGCTGTGCCCTTGGGAATACAGTCTTATGCCACTAAAATTAAATATATGAGAATTTGAAATTGTGAAATGCATAAAATGAGAGAAGATTAAGTCACTTTGCCTATGAAAGGTTCTGACAGGAAAATTCTTAGCCCTCCAGAAGCACTAGAAAATAATTTGGTTTACATACTTTTTTAAGGATCGGATCTGACAGTCTTTTTAGTAATCAGGCAAATGCAAATTAAAACAAGAAGATACAGTTTCACTCAGACTGGCAAAAATTTAAAAGCCAGGTGTTGGCTAAGGATATGAGGAAATTCCAGCAATGATGTTAGTAAAGTGCAATTTAAGAGTGATTAGTAAAACCCAACAAAACCACTTCCAGGTATTTTGGTGTTGGGTTGGGGTTTTTTTTAAGATTTTATTTACTTATTTTCTGAGAGAGGGGAAGGGAGAAAGAGAGGGAGAGAAACACTGATGTGTGAGGGAAGCATCGGTTAGTTGCCTCTCATAGGGCACCAACTGGGGACTTGGCCCACAACCCAGGCATGTGCCTTGACAGGGAATCGAACCGGCGACCTTTTGGTTTGCAGGCTGGTGCTTAATCCACTGAGCCAGACCAGCCAGGACTAAAACAAAGTCTTTCATGCTGCAGGCTCAGCTTAGTAGTTGCATCTAACATATTTTTTTTTCTTCTAACTTTGTGAAATAAAATAAAAAATAAGAGTAGTGTGAGTATTGTTTCCTGAAACATTTGTGTCAATTGTGTGTTTGTGTGTATACTGTATAAAAACTGTATTTCATGTTGTACTTCACCATCAATTACGTTTTCCATGTACTGTCCTGGAGAATGTGCATGATGGGTGTTGTACTGATGCTCTCTCATTCGGTCAAGGATTGCCAAATGGCAAGTTTACATAGAGGCACTGTTCCAAGTACTGGGGACACAAAAGCCAGGAAGTTGACATGCTAGTAGAAAAGTAGAAGTAAACAAATAAGATAAATGCAGGTGTGAAACCTTCTGAAAAGAAACATAAAAGCAGCAGAAGGGGATAGGAAATGAAAGAAGTACCAATTTAGATAAGAAAAACTTGAAAGACTTTTCTAAGGAATGTCAGGGTCAAGAACCTGAACAAAGAGAGGGAGATGGAGAATGTGCGGGCTCCAGGCAGAGTGAACAACTGGTTCAAAGTCTCTGTGGCAGTGACCAGTAGAAGCCCAGTATGCTGGACCTTAGAGAGCTAGGGAAAGAGAGGGGAAGGGGCCAGATGATGTGGGGGCTTCATGGCCATGGGAAGAGTTTTAGACTTTATCCCAGGTGGGATGGGAAGATTTGGATGAAGGAAAGACCCAATCTGACCCCATGAGCTGTGTGAACTACAAACATAAGGGGAGCAAACGTGGAAGCTGGAGACACTTAGGAGCCCCTGGCAGAGAGAATGATGGCTTGGTCTGGGTTCCTTAGGGGATAAGGAAAAGCGGTCAGATTTAAGATGTATTAATTTGAGGGTAGAACTAATCAGACCTAAGGGATGGATGGTTCATCCGTAGTACCATTGTGTATCAGTAAAGTACTGCAGACAATCTACATGCCCTCAGGGGGGAAACGGATACATGAACAGTGGTATATTCATGCAATGGAATTTGAACAGTAGTTCAAATGAATGGCATGGCTTACTTGCATCAGTGTAGGTAAATATCCTTTTTTAAGTTCTTAGTTTAGTAATTCTCTCATGAAAACTCTACACAGTTGCCACAGATAAATTCACTTACGAGCCTTTACGTCTTTTGCGAGCACCGCATTGGCCTTTGCAGAGCCCCCGATCTTCTTCATTCCTTTCCTATGTTCCTTTCACTGTTTTCTTGAGGTCTTCTTCTCCTCATACAGGCCATGTTGTGCAACTCTATGTTTGGCTTCACTTTCCTTTGCATAACCCAATAAATAAATCATGCCAAAGCCAGCTGTCTTGCCACCACCAAAATGGGTTCTGAATCCAAATACAAAAAATGATATCTTATACATTTTGGTTAGTTTTTCCCAAATTTCTGTCTTAGGTACTGTTGTCTGCCCAGGGTGAAGGGTGTCATTCACTGTTTGTTTCTGCTGAAGTCATGTGCTGGTCCTGAACCTCCTGGTTCAGGTAGTAACTGTGTCCTTCACGATGGCAGCCAATCTTTAAGCTTCAGGGAGGAAAAGAGTGTATAGACAAATCTCAACAGTGTTGAATGAAAAAGCAAATTGAAAACGTTTCTGCAAAGTGTACCTCTTAGGCAAATTTTCAAAACACAGCACATACCTAAGTTGTGAAATTATAAAAACATGGGTAAGCAGAGTAGGGTACAGGGAAACTCTGAGGAGAGAACGATAGAGAAAAGAGGGGAGGGTAATATCTTCAACTATATTAGTGCTTCCTTTAAAAACCAATGGTATGGCCCTGGCTGGTGTGGCTCAGTAGGTTGAGAGCCGGCCCTTGAACCAAAGGGTCGCTGGTTCTATTCCCAGTCAGGGCATGTGCCTGGGTTGTGGGCTACATCCCTGGTTAGGGGGCATAGAGGCAACCAGTCAATGGTTCTCTCTCACACGGATGTTTCTCTCCTTCTCTTTCTCCCTCCCTTCCCCTCTCTCTAAAAATAAATAAATAAAATCTTTTAAAAAATCAATGGTATGAAGCAATATGCAAAAGTAGTAAATGTGTTAAATGTGAGGGGTGGGTACATGAGTGTTTTTTATATTTTCACTCTCCATGGGTTTTCTTTTTTTGTATCTGTAATATATTATAATAAGACCTTTTAGATATTGAAACATTTGTCCTTCTCATATGTGTGTGTGTGTGTGTGTGTATGTATTTGTAGTGTTAAATATACAATCCCTTTATAGGGTCTTATAAATGGGAATACAAGTCTGTCCTGCAATTTTAGGTACCTCATAAAGGTTTTAAGTCACTATGTTAATCATAGGCTGGTAAATATGTTCATTTCGAATGGAAGATATAAAATGAAGAAGAATGGAGTGTGCAGAGAATAATGGGAGCCCAGGCCACAGCAACAGGTAGTAAAGAATGACATTTCATAAGCACATACCTGCCTTATACAGACAGAATACTTGATACGAAGACTGTAAATACAACAGTACTCAGCAAATTACTACTAGCTAGAATGATTGAGATAGAATTTTTAATCTGGAAAACATTTTAAAATATCAGTCTGCTGTTCAAGAGCTTTGAATTCCTCGGAATGGTAGGAACTTTTAAGGATCGTTGTATGTTGTCCTGTAGCTTTTATTCACCTTGCACAAAAAATTCCATTTCCTTACAACATTAAGTTTGAAACTTAGTACTGAGGTTCTGGGAACTCAGCACTTGTATAAAGATGTGAGCCGAAGTCAAACTTGAACTCAAGACGATCGGTTTTACAACAAATAAAACAATAAGATGTATCCTTTTTAGACACTATTTCAAAGCAAAGTTAATGTCCCAGCAGATGTGCTGCCCTAAGTCCCACACACTTCCTCCTCTCAGACAAGGTAACATGAGCCCAGGCAGCTCAGTAACCTTCAATAGACCATACACACTCCGAGACAAAGGGCTGGAAAGAGTTCTCACTGTTTATGGATACAGACAGGTTGCAGTCTGTCAGGTCACAAATCTCTATTTTAAATAAACCTCTAATTATAGATTTACCTCCCCAGTGCCGGCTTTCAGCATGTACAAAGGTAAGAAACCTAAAAGGCTTTAGGTTACCCAGCCACTCTGTGGTAGGGCCCAGCCCCTTACCACGCTGGTTCAGTCAGGTGCAGAAATCCAGGCTCTCCAAACTACATCGGTATGTTTGCTTTTAACCACATGTCAACAGTCTTTTAAGTAGGTCAGTTTGCTGACATCTGATCCTTGACTAGAGAAAGAAGTATGGAAACATCAATACAAGTACAGCCATTTTGAACAAGAGAAAATATTTGTTTTGTTTTTTTCCTGGATCAGTAATCTTCGTCGTGAAATATTTAACTGCTAGTACTAAAGCATCGTTAACACTAGATGAGATAAAATCAAGTTTTAGTTACTGAATCAGTCAATTCCAATGTTATGGAAGCTAAATTATAACTATAACCTAACTCTGCCTACATTTTTCCATCCCAAATTCCCCTCTAACTTCTTCTCCTTCTACAACATTTTTAAAAAATTTGCACCTGGCAAGATTTTTTTACTGGGGTGCAGATAGCTCTTTGAGATAGTGACTTTATTTCCTTTGGCTATAGATACTCATAAGTGGGGTTGCTGGATTGTATGGTAGTTCTATTTTTAATTTTTTGAGAAACTTTCCTATATTTTTCACAGTGGCTGCACCAATTTATATTCTACCAATAGTATATAAGTGTTCCCTTTCTCCAAACCCTCACCAACACTTATCTCTTGTTTTTTCCTCTTGTCTTTTTAATGATAGCTACGTAACAATAACTTTTAAAAAATACAATGCAAGGAGGAAAAGAAAAAGACTAGAAAGATGCATGGCAAAATGTTAGCAGAGATTTCTTCTGGAATGGGGGAGCTATAAGTGACTTTTCTTTTTCCCTCTTCTGTTCTTTCCAAATGGTCTAAAATAGCACAAATGATTTTGAGACACAGAAGAAAATGCAAAAGAGCTGCCCCCTGTCCTTAAAATGACAAAAACAAGCTATGCAATGGGAGAGAGGCTGAGGTGACTCCGGGTGACCTGAAGGGGATGAGGAATTAGGGGGAGCAGGTGAATGAGGGAACAAGAGGGGAAGG
The DNA here is from genome assembly GCF_021234165.1 of Pteronotus mesoamericanus. Taxonomy (NCBI): domain Eukaryota; kingdom Metazoa; phylum Chordata; class Mammalia; order Chiroptera; family Mormoopidae; genus Pteronotus; species Pteronotus mesoamericanus. The sequence continues at coordinate 33,780,036 of NW_026555325.1, read as the reverse complement.
CGAGGCCAGGGAAGGTGAGGGCCCGTGGCTGGCGGCAGCCAGCTGTGAAGTCACCCCGGGGGCTGCCCTGAGCAGGCTCTGCACAGCCACCCCACAGCATCTGGCAAGATTTTTGTTTGTTTTTAATTTGATTATGCTTCCCTTTGGAAACAACTGGGGTATAAGTCCCACCCCCAAGCCCCCCCCAAAAAAGGTGTGAAAAATCTCTGTTCCTTGCACAGGTCAGTTATTCTAAACTGTCTCAGTTTGAGAATTTTTCAGGTCATTGATTTCTTCATCATATCTGTTCCCTTTAAGCAGTTCTTGGGAAAGAGAATTGTTGCAGAGAGAGGAAGTTTGACTATTAGCTAAAAGGAGACTTACGGATTGTCTGTAGATTGGTTAATTTCTGGAGTGAACAAAATTCAAGATATTAGTGGGGGCCTGAGGGAAAAGCCTAATCTGCCCATTGACCTATGGTATTCACAGCCAGTCTACCAGCAGTCCTCAAAAAATTAAACAGACTTACCATGTGATCTACCAATTTTACTTGTCAAATGGCTGAATTTCATCCTTTTCTTTATTTTCTCTTTCCCCCAGAATCCTCCAGGGTAACTCCGTGCATGGCAATGGTTCATCCTAATCTAACTGTTTTCGTAAGCAGCTTTCCCTATTCTTCATAGATAAAGCAAATAGACAATTTACTGGTTGCTCTGGAATCCCATGTATCCCAACCTACAGAACACATTAAACAAAAGAAACCCTGACAGAACTGGAAAGCGTGCCTTTCCTTAGGCTTTCAGAAGAACAGTTGGTACCACGCCGATGACACTTACAGTGGGTTGAATGGTGCCCCCCCCCCAAAATGTCCTTGTCCTAATTCCCAAACTCTGTAAATGTTAAGAGTTTCCAAATAAAGCTCTTTGGAAAAATGGTCTTTGCAAATGTTATTAAGGATCTTGAGACGAGACCATCAGGGTTACTCAAGTAGCCCTCAACCCAAGGCCAGTGTCCTGGCAAGAGACACAGAGGACAAGTTCATGTGAAGACAGAGGCAGAGACTGGGGTGAGCAGCCACAAGTCCAGGAATGAGGGCAGCCACCAGATGCTGGAAGAGGCAAGGAAGAGACTATGTCCTTGAGCATCTGAAGGGAGCACAGTCCTGCCAATAACTGGATTTCAGACTTCTGGTTTCCAGAACTGTGAGAGAATAAATTTCTATTTTTTTCAAGCAGCCAAGTTTGTGGTAATTTTTTCAGCAGCCACAAGAAACTAATACCCCGCTATTGGCTTCCAGTCTGTAGTAGCAAAAAGAGTCCAGACAGAACCAGCTCAGCCAAGCTCTTATCTAGAGATGGGATTGCCATTACAACCCTAATCACAAAATAGGCCAGATCTCTCAGACCTTTACTCTGAAAGAAAATAGCTAGAATAACTAGGTTTTGCCAATTTCCAACCAGTATTCATGACTTATGGAACCCGTGCTATGGACTGAACGTTTGTGTGGCCCCCGGATTCCTATGTTGATGTCTAATCCCTAATGAGATCGTGTTTGGAAGTGGAGCCCATGGAGGCGATCAGGTCAGAGGGCACTGATGGGATTCGTGCCCTTAGAATAAGAGACAAGAGAGAGGGCTCGTTTCCTCTCTCTCTCTGCTCTTCACATGTGAGGATACAAGGAAAGGCCAGCCATCTGCAAACCAGAAAGCAGGCTCTCACCAGACACGAGATCTACAGGCACCTTGATTGAGGACTTACCAGCCTCCAGAAAGGTGAGAAATAAATGCTTGTTGTTTAAGCCATCGAGTCTATAGTATATTTATGATAGCAGTGTGAACGACTGCTATAACTATAAAAACTGAATAGCCAGCTTTACTGTTTCTAATTTTTCCAAGTTGTGGAAAATTCTCCTTCATACTGTCTTACTGGTCATTTGGTCTCTTCTGCTTCCTCTAACACTGATTCACAGCAACCTGTGATGTATCGTGGACTCTGTGCATCCTTTTGCCTTTAATCTTACCATTGACCAGCATTATCTCTTAGTATTAACAAGAGAATAACTAAGCCAAAAGAAAGAATTGCATAAATGCATCCTGTGTATGTGTATATGGGGTCACTAAGATTTTGTGAGTCTGCAGACCCTACATCAGGTGTCCAGTCTGTGGTGGCTGGGAGCAGGGAACATTATCAGGTGGTATCAAATGTGGTGCTTAAGCAACTGGGGCTGGGTATTCAGATGCTGTCTAGTACAGTATAAAGGTAAAGAGTTTGGATTCCACCCAAGTTCTAATAATTATCTCTGACATCCACCACATGTTTTATGACCTCAGGCATGTTAATTTCTCTTTATCTCAGTTTTATTCTCTTATCTATATAATGGAGGTAATTATCCAAGTCTGCCTCATAGGGTTGGTGAGTTGGCACATAATAAGTGCTCAATACATCTGCGCTATTATTAGGGCTCTAATCTGCCATTTATGCGATTTAATTTTGTCTGTATTTTTCTTAGGATTTGTTTGTTTGTTTGTTTCTCTGTTTTTCTGCCTTCCTGCAGGTTACTTGAGCATTTTAAGTTCAATTTTGATTTATTTATAATATTTTTAATGTATCTCTTTATTAGTGTTTGCTCTGGGTATTACATTGTCATAGTTACCCTATCAAAATCAGCTGGTGTTTTTTACAAGTTTAAGCTATTATTATTGAACCCGATAGGCACATGACTTTTCCCAATATGCTGTTCCAAAGATATCTTAGACTAACATGATTCAAACACCACGTTCTAACCATAAGCTCACATTTCTATTCCCAATTTTATATATTTTAAAAGCTTCTAAAATTATATCCAGCTACTGTATTTAGAGAAGCTATCATGGGGCAATCTTGAAGGTGCTTCTCAGTCTTAGTTTGCAACCCTCCATCCATACCATCTCTAGTTCTTTTACAATCCTTTCTTGCCATTTCTTACCATTCTAAAGGAATAAATGGCACCTTTAACCACCGTCAACATTACGGCTATGGTATTTATTAAATCATTGTTATTAATATACATATTAAAATATATGAAAATATTAAAGTATTAAGTATATAAATCTCTATTATATAAATGAGGAAATGTAAAAAATACATTTCTGAGAAAGAAAATGTAAAAAATACATCTCTGAGAACCAAATTAATTGAAGGACGAGCTCAGCTTACTATGAGCCTTGCTCCAAGAAAACCAGATCCTGCATTTTCCTGCCCTCTGTTTATATATGTTAGCATAGCACAGGGCATGTAGTGAATATCTACAGAAAAAGCAAGTATGCTAATGTGAGATCTTTGTTATACATTGTTATCACCCTAGAAATTATGTAATTTCAGCTACAGACCAATGTTGTACTTTTTTATTTCTAGCTTCTTTTCATTATTTGAGTCAGAGTTTTTAGTTTTCCTTATAGTTTTCAAAATATGTATCTCCAAACTTTTATAGCATTATGAATGTAGTCCTTTGGCTTGCTTTTGAGGATACCAATGAGATTCTCTTCCTTTTAACGACAGCACTCTAAATTTTTTTAATCCTGTCATTTTACACTCCTCTCCCACTGGTTATATTCTTGCTCTCCCTGACCTCCCAAATATCTCTTACATCCAGTGTTATGCAGACCCATCCCTCTGAACCTCTGCATACAATATTAATTTGGGCCCTCATCATTTTGTGACTAGAATAACTTCCAAACTATTTCCCTAGATCCAGCTTTCTTTCTCCCTCCCTGTATATTTTTTGTCTGCTGCCAGGGTGATTTTTCTAAAACACAAATTTTATTATATTGTTCCTTTGCTCAAAACTCTATTGCCTTCAGGTTACAACCCAAATGCCTTACTCAGGCCTTTCAAATTCTAGCCCAAGGGGCTCCCGTGATCTCCTTTGTTTCCATCAAATCATCTCTGTTGCACCTGCCTGTGCCTCTTTCCTGCTCCCCTGCTTGGTGGTCCTAATCAGCAAAGCACCTCGCCATTTCCACTCACAACACCTCATCATCCCCTCAGTCACTAATGCGGATGTTTGGTGATACTTGTAGTTGCAGATGCTGGTCTTGCTGAGGCAGGAAAAGCCTTTCCCCCAGCCCCATTTTTACAATTCTTTCATTAAATCACAAAGGGAGTAGCCCATTCTGAGCTACAGCTAAGGAGAAAGACAAGCTTCACCAGGCCTGTTTCGAGACCATGGAGTGGAATCATTGTGTTCCACTCCAAAACATCCCTTTGGGCCCAAACTTCGCAAATGTTCTAAGAGATAGCTAACCTAGCCTGAGTATCCTATCAGAGTCATTGCTTTTGCACTAGGTGACACTTAAGGAACAGGGTGCCCCGCTTCCAAGGCTGGTCTCTGTCCCCCTGGGCCAGGTGACGATTCTGGATTTCTTTTCATTTGTTTCTGATGACTCATGAAGTGAGTCCACGTTTGTGGCTATAGAAATTATGAGCCATGATAGTGAAAACTATTGTTATTTTAGTTTATTAAGTGTAATTATTAAAAACTGTTACAGCAAAAAGGAGCTGCGAATGATGATGACTTAATGGACTATTAATAATTCTATTGAATTCCCAACAGTAACTGCTTCTCTCTGGAAATCTGAGAGAGGGTGGGGTGGGAATGTGCTTCTCCTCCTCACTTTCACCATCTTTCACCGGACCAGTGAGTTCTCGTGGTACTCCAATTTCTGGTGGGCTGGGAGATTTTTTATTGTTGTTTTTATTGTGGTGAAATATATATAAAATTTACCATTTTAATCATGTTTAAGTGTACAATTCAGTACCACTAAATACATTCACAATGTTGTACAACTATTACCATTGTCCGTTTCCAGAACTTTTTCATCATCCCAAACAGAAACTCTGTACCCACTAAATAAAACTTGCCCAATCCCTTCTCCCCTGCCTCTGCCCCCCACCCTCCACCCTGGGAACCTCTATTAATGAAATTGAATGTGTAATTTTAAAACTCCCCATAAAAGACATATCCAGGCCCACATAGTTTCACTGGAGATCCTACTAAACATTTAAAGAATTAAGACAAAATTAATTAAGCTTAATTAAGACAGTCGGGGGAAAAATATTTACAAACTACATGTCTGATTAAAAAAACAGTATCTAAAACATAAATAAATCTCAAAACGCAACACTAAAAAAGCAAATACTCTAATTTGAATGTGTACAAAACACATGAAGAGACATTTTACAGAAAAAGATAGATATATGATGTTTTTAAAAACCACATAAAAAGATGTTTGATATCATCAGCTATTAGGGAAATACAAATTAAAGCCTCAATGAGATCATCACTATACACCTATCAGAATGGATAAAATGAAATTGAGTGATACCACGAAATGATGGTGAAGATGAAGAAAAACTGCATCACTCATATATTGCTAATGAGAATATAAAATGATATAGCCACTCTGGAGAAACAAAACAGGCAAATACCATATGGTCCAGCAGTTGTACTGCTTGGGCATTTATTCCAGAGACATAATGACTTATATTTATACAAAAACATCCACATGAATTTTCATAGGAACTTTATTCATAATAACAAAAAACTGGAAAAAATCCAGGTGTTTCTTTTTTTTGTTCGTTTGTATTATTTTTACCTCTTATTGAAATATAAGTAATATCAGATGTCCTTTAGTGGCAGAATGATTAAACAAACTATGGTGTAGCCATACTCTGGAATACTACTCAGCAACAAACAGACATAAACTACAGATACACACAATGACCTAGATGAATTATGCTGAGTTAAAATACCCAGTCCCAAAAGGTTACATGCTGTATAACTCCATTTATTTTTGAAATGGCAAAATTATAGAAATGGAGAACAGATTAGTGGTGGCCAGGTGTTAAGGAGGGGACAAAGGCAGAAGGGTAATAAGTGGCTATACAAAGGCAACACAAGGAATCACTGTAATGATGGAAATGTTCTGTATTTTCACTGTATCAATACCAGTATCCTGGTTGAGATATCGTACTATAGTTTTGCAAGACGTCACCATTGGGAAAAACTTGGTAATTTTCTATTTTTTTTCCTTCCAATTCTGAATGTAAATCTATACTTACCTCAAAAATCGAAAGTTTAATTAAAAAATAAAGCTGTTAAGCACAAAATACTTAAGTTATCTATAAACACTTAAAATAAAGCTACTGTTCCTAAAGTAGGCCAATTAATTTTTTCTTTTCTTTTCTTTTTTTTCTTTTTGCAAAGACATAAAGACAAACCAAATCAAATAGCATAGAAAAAAAGCATTTGTGAGGTTCTGCTCCAATATGGTGTAGAAGCTCTTATAGGACGAACACTCAGTCAAAATATAAAAATCAGTTGCCTGAAGGTACTAGAGAGTAACCAAAGCAAGCAGAACTGCAGAGTTGAAAGAAGGAAAAAGATCTGTGTGAGTTTCCCATTTTTATGACTTTTTGCCTGAGGGTAAACCTTAGTTGGCACCAGACAAGTAGGCTAAAACTCCTACAGAAAACTGCAGTCTTACTGGTTTGAAGAACCAGAGTTTGAAGTGATCATAGCAGCTGGAAACCAAGGGAAAAATCTCAGCAGGGAGAGAATCATAGAGAGAGAGCCTCAAAGTCTGCACATATATTCTACCCAAATTTTTGCCTGATTCCTAAGCTACACATGTGCCAGACAGATTGAAGAAGTTCATCTATGGCTGAAAGAAGTAAGCAGAGATTTCAGCTGCTGCCAGCTGCAAGGGAATCTGAGTTTGAAATTTAAAGCAGGCCTAGTTAAAACAAACAATTAAGACTCTTTGAAAGAATAGAACAAAATCCAGAGTCTCTACAATTATTCTTTATACTATCTTGAATAAAATCCAAAATCACAAGGCATAAGGAAACAAAAGAAAATGTGATTCACAGGTCATCAGTGCAGACTGACCTCAAGACTCCCAGATGTTGAAGTAAGCAAACAAAGATTATAAAACAGCTATTATAACTATGCTCAATGACATAAACGATATCTTGAAATTAAGAAGCATAGAGAAATCAAAAGTATTTAAAAAATGAAAATTCTAGAGCTGAAAAATAAAATAAATACAATATTTAATGAATGGGTTGAACAGCAGACTGGAGATGATGAAAAAATAAGTAAACATAAACATAGATTAGAAATTATCCAGTCTAAAGAACAGAGAAGAAAAATGGTTGGGAAGAGAAAGGGAAAAGATTAGAACAGGGACTTAGTGACCTATCAGACAATATAAAAAGTTTAACCTTTGAGTAATTGGAGTACTAGAAAGAAAGCAGAGAGAGAATGGGGCATAAAAAATATTTGAAGGAATAATGGCTGAAAATTTCCTAAATTCATAAATTCAGGAAGCTCAGCAAATCCCACACAGGATAAATACAAAGAAAACCACATCTGTGATATCCTTGGTAACTTTTCTGAAAACCAAAGATGAAGAGAAACTTTAAAAACAATTTTTAAAAATACATTATATACAGAAGCTACAGTACAAATGACCATTAACTTCTCTTCAAAAGTATTTGTTAACTTAAGTATTTCAAAATCTGCATTTTAATGCAATTCAATTTTGGCATAAGACCAGCCAAAAAAGACTGTAAGAACACATACACATGAAACCAGGCCCTGAACAGAATTATCAGGAACGTTTTTCTTCAGTCCCGTCCCTCAAAATAGATCAAAGGAGCAGTTACTCCACAGTGGACTGACTAAAACCTAGCTACTTGAGAAAATAAAATTTTGCCTTTATTATATAAATAAGTATTTGCACCACGTTGTCATACCAACCCTTGAAAAAAAGCCAGGGTAGAAAGGATTGGTAGCAGAGCCTACAGAAAGGATCGCTGATTAATTGGATTATCATCCCGCCAGCCCCTTCTACTCTCTAGTCAAACTGTCTCCCTGGGGGTTTATTTTCTTTATGTTCTTTGGATAATAAAAGTGTTACTATTCAGGTAATATTGACCTGATCCAGGACTAGAGTCAGATGACTTGAAAGAAAAAATTTATAACTCTCCTCAGGATCAAGATCAATGTAGGAAAAAAGAAAGGTATTCTTTTATATAGATATTCCTGAAATTGAAGTTTCATCAGGGACATTCAAACAAATGAACTTACAGCGGTGTTTTAAAGGTGCCTTCACAATGGTTGGAAATAGAAAGCAAAAATCAAATAAAAAACATAAATCAGAAGTGGAATTGAACATGTTATATTGATTCTTACAAAATTTGACAATCTATAAGGATAAAAACATCTCAGGGAATCAAAGATAGACCCTCTTAGAATGGCTATATTCTCCACAGCTTTTACATTAAAGTTATGAAACCTCATTCTAACAATGGCAGTGGACCGAAGGCCTTAAGCCTTTGAATTCTCTAATCTCTGTTTGCTTCTCTTCCCAACTCTAGACTGCCATTCACCGCTGTCTCATGGTCAGAGGAAGTATGTTACTGACGAGTATTTTCCCGACTTCAGTCATCCCAGCACTATTGTCTCCTGTGTTGCCACAACTGTATACCTTTGTTCTATTAGTTTTTATTAGTTTTCTTTATACTGAAAAGAATGTTCCATGTTTATATAGTTTTTATATTATATTTTTACATTTCACTTTTGGTTTTTTTCTCATATAAAACTTTAAATTATAGCTACAACTGGAAAAGCAGCATAATTAGTCATCAATAAGATGATAGACAGATAAAATACATAAAACCCGAAAGGACCCTGCATAGCAAAAAGTGATCCTGAGAAAGAAGAACAAAGGTGGAGGAATCATACTACCTAATATCAAACTATACTATAAGCCCATAGTAATCAACACAGCATGGTACTGGCATAAAACAGACACACAGATCAATAGAACAGAAGAGAATGCCCAGAAATAAACCCACACCTTTATAGTCAATTAATATTTGACAGAAGAAGCAAGCACATACAAAAAGCTAAAGATAACTTATTTAATAAATGGTATTCGGAAAATTGGACAGATATGTGCAGGAAAAAGAAACTAGACCACCTTATTACACTACACACAAGAATAAATTTAAAATGGAGCAAAGACTTAAATGTTAGACCTGAAAACATAAAAATCCTAGAAGAAAACATAGGCAGCAAAATCTCGGAAATTGCTTGTAGTTTTTTATCAGATGTATCTCCCCAGGCAAGGGAAACAAAAGAAAAAAATAAGCAAATGGGACTACATCAAACTAAAAATTTTTTGCACAGCAAAGGAAATCATAAACAAAATAAAAAGACAGCCCACAGAATGGGAGAATATTTTTGCTGATACATATGATAAGATAAGAGATTAATATCCAAAATTTATAAAGTACTTACAAAGCTCAACGCGTGCGCACGCGTGCACACACACACACACACACACACACACACACACACACACACACACCCCGACCCCCCCCCCCGGTTAAAAAATGGCAAGGACCTGAATAGACACTTCTCCAAAGAGGACATAGAGATTGCCAATAGACATATGAAAAGATGTTCAATGTTACTAATCATCAGAGAAATGCAAATTAAAACCACAATGAGATATCATCTCACACCTGTCAGAATGGCTATCATCAATAAATCAACAAACAACAAGTGCTGGTGAGGATGTGGAGAAAGGGGAACCCTTTTGCACTGTTGGTGGGAATGTAGACTGGTGCAGCCACTGTGGAAAGCAGTATGGAGATGTCTCAAAAAATTTAAAATGTATCTGCCTTTGATGCAGCAATGCAACTTCTGGGAACATATCCGAAGGAACCCAAAACACTAATTCAAAAGAACATAAGCACCCCTGTGTTCATTGCAGCATTATTTACAATCGCCAAGTTATGGAAGCAGCCCAAGTGTCCATCGATAGATGAGTGAATAAAACAACTGTGGGACATTTACCCGATGGAATACTACTAGGCCATAAAAAAGAAGAAAATTTCACCTTTGCAACAGTATGGATGGACCTGGAGAATGTTAAGTGAAATATGTCAGTCAGAGAAAGACAAACACCATATGATTTCACTCATATGTGGAATCTAATGAACAAACTGAACTAACAAGGAAAACAGACAGACTCATAGATGGAGAGCAGGACGACAGCTGGAGGTGGGGCGGGGGTGGGCGCAGGGAGGGGAGGTTAGAGCATTGCCGGATGGAGCAAAAAGCAAAAGCGCTCCTAGACAGGGCAACAGTGTGGCAATTGCTGCAGGGAGGGAGTGTACGGAGACTAAATGGTAATGGAAAAAACACAGTAAAGATTCAATTTAAAAAGCATGATTATTAAATTTTAATTGTTATTGTCTCCCAAAGTCTGAGACCTGTTCTTTCTTGGATAAAATGAAAAATATCTGACATTAATATCAGGCTGATGCTTTCTTCTTGACACAATAAGGTGTTTAAAGGATTTAAAGAGAACTGAGAGTTCTGATGCAGCTAATGGCAGAGTAACCAGTATTAGAACTCTCCAACAGGTAAGAATTATAAACTCAGGTCAAAATGTAACCAAACAAGGACTTGAAGACACTGGAGAGGGGCCAAAAGCAAACAGAGACTGGAGAGGACTTGAGCCTTAAAAGGAAGAACAGGCACTGGATAAGGCTCACATTTCTGCAGATATCCCTATGTCTGTGCAGCAAGCGGCAGCAGATCTCAAGCAGAAATCTCCAGTCTTATTGGCTTAGGGTTCCAGATATAAAAAGCCAACTGAGGAACAAAGATTGGATATTTAAAAATGCTTGATTTGCCAAACACAAGGATAGAAAGGAGAAACAGAAGAACAAAAAACAGTTGCAATACATAGAAAACAAACAACAAAACAGTAGAATTGAATTCAACATACCAATAATTACATCAAATATAAATGAACCTAACACAGCAATTAAAATGTTGGGATTGGCAGGCTGAATAAAAATAGGAAGATAACTATATGCTACCTAAAAGAGACCCACTTGGGAAGTGGCCATACTAATATGAGACAAATTAGACTTCAAAGCAGGATGAATTACTAGAGATAAAGAGGAATAGTTTATAATGATACAGGGATTACTTTACCAGGAAGACATATCAGTCCTAAATGTATATAAACCTAATGGCAGAACTTCAAAAAACATTAAGAAAAATCTGACAAAACTAAAGGGAGAGAGATAAATTTCTCCTTACAAGTAGAAATTTATAACCATAGTTGAAGATTTTAACACTCCCATCTCAAAAACTGATAAAATTAGACCAGGAAAAAACCCCACTTAAAAAACAGGGTGTAAAGAATTTGAAAAATACCACAAAACAGCTTTACTTAATTACTTAATTGACATTTATTAAACATTTCATTCAATAATTGTAGAGTAGCAGAATACATGTTCTTTTCAAGAGCAAATGGAACATTTCTCAAGATACACTTTATTCTAGGTCATGAATAAGTCTTCATAAATTTCAAAAGAAATTGCAATTCTAGTATGTTTCCTGACCACAAGAGAATTAAATTAGAACTCAATAACATTAAGATATTTAGAAAAGCCTTATTTGGAAATTAAACAGCACACATCTAAATAATCCATGAGTCAAAGAAAAAAAAATCACAAGAGAGAAATATTTTGAACTAAAGGATGGTGAAGGTACAATATTAGAACAGGCAAAGTCAAACGATGAAAGCGGGAACCCGAACAGGGGTTGCTTGTGGGGTGTGGGGATTAACTGAAAAATGGCACAGGGATGACACGTTCTTAACTTAGCGCCCATGTGACCTCATCAGACTGTTTTTGAGAAACAGACAACATGAACCCACGGGCAGTCGTGCTCTCATATCCTATAACTCCCAATACTTTATCTTTAGCCAAGAATTTCCCTCTGACCTTCAAACTTATATATTAAACCAGTTACTTAATGGCATTTTGAATATAACATATCAGTAATGAATCTCTTGATTCCCTCTTCAAAATGCACTCATCTTCAAATCTTTCCACCTCAGTAAATACGATTATTATTTACCCAGTTCCTCAGGCCAAAAACCCAAGGGCTACTCTTGATTCCTCTCTGTCCCTTATTTCTCACCTCCAATCAGTCACCACATGCTGCTCGTTCTACAAGTATAATACAAATCTATTTCTCTCCATCTATACCGCATTGTTCTCCTCTAAACCACTATCGTCTCTCGGGACACTCCAGTGACTTCCTAAATTATATTGAAAAAGCTGAAAGGGATTAAGAGGTACATATTGCCAGTTGTAAAAACGGTTACGTGGATGTAAAGTAGGAAATATAGTCAATAATGTTGTAATGGCTACATGTATGGTGTCAGCTATGTATGGTATTAAGACTTGCTGGGGTGATCACTTTGTAAATTATATAACAGCCTAATCACTATGTTGTACTCCTGAAACTAATATAACATTGTATGTCAGCTGTAATTGGAAAATAAATTAATTTTTTTTAAATGCAGTTAATTTCACAGGTAGAGTAAGAGTAAATGATACCCAGGAGCAGTGCATTTGTTTATACACTCCCTGCAGGCCAGGCTGCCCTAGAATTTAATTTGCAAAGGCTCTCCAGTCTTTGCGGTGGGTCCCATTGACTTTATAGCACAGCAACAAATATCTCACCTGGACCCTCTACTCCTTTTACTTAGCCTAAGTTAACTCCTCTCCGAAGGTAGACCAGAAATAGCAGCCAATGAGAAATAATCTATACTCTTTGTTTTAAGCGGTTTGTTTGCATTTTGAGAACTTCCTTCTTAGGATATACTGGTGTCAAGAGCTTTTGCCTCACAAAGGAATGTGCTCTGAGAAGGTATTTTCTTCCTTACTTTCTAAACTTTGTAACAGCTCATTCTCTTTAAATCTGGCCCTTGTTTTGTTTTGTTTTGTTTTGTTTTGTTTTCCTTGACTCAAACTGTCCTTACCCAGTGCCCTGACTCACCCACCTCTCTCTGCCTTGCTTAATCATTAAGCCCCCAGGAAAATGAGGCCTGGGTCAGCGTCCAGCAGTCTTAGAAACAAGGTCCTGGGTCTGCTGACCACAGAGACAGAGTTTTCAATCCAACTAAAGATCATATCTTGGCCTCAGTTGTGTTTTAGCTCCAGACCCAGGAAAGCAGAATGATCCCACAGAACAAACCCTTGTGAAGTTCGAACAACTCCCAGGCCGACATCAGGACCTCAAGTAATGACCAATCACCCTTTGCCCTAGCACCGACCAGTCAGCGCAGACCACAGCCCTAACTCTCAGTCACCGTGATCAATGATTTTTTCCTCCCTGTCTGATCTATCCCCTGGAAGCCATCGGGGAGCCAGGTGTTTGAGCAGTAGCTCACCCATGACTCTGGGCATGTGCCATCTCCTTAAAGTCCTCACCTTCTTGGCTGCACACTCCTGTTCATCTTATTTGGCTTTGATGCGCACAGGCAAACCAGCCCCTTCAGTCCGGTAACAAGTTGATTACTGTGGACGAAAAGGGGTTTTTTGGAAAGTAACCTCAAAGGGTGACCTCCTGAGAAATTCCTAACTGGGGAGGCCATGGGGGGTAGTCCTGCCCTAGGCATATAACTTTTTAGTGAAAGGTTTATCTTTGCCTTAAGCAAGCCTTGTCAGTTGTTTCTGTGCGTCTAGGTCAGCACGCCTTTGAATAAGCTGTATCTCCCCTCAGTGGAGCACATGGCCTTGTTCATTATCCTGTCACCCAGTCCTCGCCTTGTTTTCTCCTACCTCCATATAATCTTTACATTCTCTCCTTAATTTCAAGTGCATAAAAGAAACCGCAAAACTGCTATTCTCCAGGGCATTTGAGATTTTGCTGCCCAGCATATAGAGCCAGTTCAGCTCAAATAAACTTACAAAAATTCTCTACAGGTTTGGTGGTTTCTTCTGGTAACATTTAGTGTTTCTTTTCTGAGCCCCCATCAAGAAGACTATTTCATCCCTCAGACTGACCTCACCTCACCCATTAAGATCCTTCAGAATAGGGACTTAGTATTCCTGATGTCTAGCACAGGAATGGCAAGGGAGTTTCTTTTTTCCTTTTCCTTTTCTTTCCTTCCTTCTTTTTTCTCTTTAAAAAAATGTGTTTAATGTTTGATGTGATGAAAGCCACAGAGTGGAGATTCAATGCTGTTAAAGATAAGACATTTTTTTAAAAAAATCTTCACCTGAGGACGTGCTTACTGATTTTAGAGAGAGGGGAAGAGAGGGGGAGAGAGAGGGAGAGAAAGATCAATGTGAGAAAGAAACATCAATTGGTTGTTTCTTGTGTGCTCCCCAACCAGGGACCAAACCCACAGCCTAGGCATGTGCCCTGATTGGGAACTAACCTGCAACCTTTCAGTTTACAGGACAACACTCCAACTGAGCCACACCAGCCATGGCAAGCGTTTCACTGTTTTGAGTATAACTCTGATGAATTGGTAATGGTTGCCTGGAGCATCGAGAACGCTGGTGACTCTGGGGTAACAGAGAACCTCAGCCCCCCAACTCTAGCTTTCTAGGAATTAATATAGCAATGAATGAATGGTCACAACAGTGCCTTCTCCTGTGAGTCTCCATCCTGGTTGAGAGACGCCTAGGTTTCTCGCGTACGAAAAGCAACCCTGTAGACGTCCACTTTTTCTGTGAGCACTCTGACCTTCCCATCCCTACGGGAGCAACTCAATGCAGCTTTTAGCACCTGTAACTTCTGTCAGGCCTGCCTCCATCACCCCCACCTGGCCAACTCCGGAGGACACCCACCGGCTCCCCGCACCACACCCACAGTAGAGGAGATGGTGTATGAGTTCTCCTGGCTCTGATTTCAGTTCACTGGTCTCTAACTTTGCTGCCAAAGCCTCAGCTCTTTCAGCCATTGTGGTGCTGCCCTACTGGCACATCAGGCCTTCCCTGGGAGCTGAACACTCTTGTAAAGATCACGGCTTCTTGTAGAAGACTAGTATCATTCAAAATTACGATGTCTAATTTAGGCTGGATTCTCAATGCCACTAATTAATGCTTTAGACGGTTTCAGGCCAGTTCCTTTATTAAATTCCGTGGAGATTTACCGAAACCATTTACCCTCCCTCTGCTCTTACCTTCTTTTTTGCTGAGGATTCCACTTCCTACTTCAGTCAGAAATAAAGATGCAATTTCTTGCCTAGTTTCTCCGTAACAAACACTTCTGCAGTTTCATCTCTTCTTAACCTTCCTCCTTATCTTCTGTTGTTCAAGACAATTTTTCTGTCTGTGGTTTAGATCAGTGTCCTCTGAACCTGGTTCCTGGCCCATAGCTTTAGGTGGGGCTTTGGAACTCGTTAAAAATTCAAATTCTCATAGGTTTCCACCCTAGACCTGCTGAATCTTTCACTCTAGGGATGGGCTCAGCAGGCAGTTTTAACAAGCCTTTTAGGCTGTTGTTCTGAGGCAAACCATGTTTGAGACTATCTAGTATAGACCTCCTCCTCTGAGGATTTGCTTGTTCTTTCATCTATCTTTATTCTCCCTCATTTCCACATAATGTTTTTTCTTCCAGAAATCTATCCTAAAGAAATGATCTAAGATAAAAACATGATTTCATAAACAGAGTTCATTACAGTATTATTTATAACTGGGGAAAATTAGAAGCAAGCCCAATGTCCATGATGGTGAGAAATTACTAAGACAGGACAATGGTATATAAGCAGTAATTTAAAATGATGTTCAAGTTTTTAATTACACAGGGAAATTATGCCATAATATTAAATTATAAAAAATTTAAAGGAGATATGAACATATATGCAAAGGCTAGTTGAAAAGGTTTTATTTACTTTAAAGTTTGGGTTGAAAAAATATTTTTAGAGAGGGGAATGGAGGGAAAAAGAGAGGGAGAGAAGTATCAATGTGAGAGAAAAGTTGCCCCTCCACATCCCCAAACAGGTGACCAAACCCAAAACCCAGGCACATGCCCTGACCTGGAAACAAAGCCAGCAGCCTTTCACTTTGCAGACGGATGCCCAACCTTGAGCCACACAGGTCAGGCTAAAGGTTGGTTTGATACCAGTTTTGAAAACCCTGTTACTTTGAGTTGGGTGGGGTTTGAGAAGGGAACATACCTACATTTTGCTGTGTATAATGTGCACTTTTTAGCCCAAATTTTTGAGGGAAAAATGAGGATGTGCATCATACATGGATAGTACTAATTCCATATCTACATAAATGCCTTTAATTCTTTTATATATGCTTATGCATTAAAAGTATAACTCTATAAAGAAATAACCATATCCATATGCAAAACAATACCCTGGAATATGATCATTGGTTCTGTTTCTAAATATAAATAATTGAATTAAAAAATTGAAACAAAATATTTTTTTCCCCCGGAAAGTTGGAGCCAAACACACGGTTGCGTATTATACGCAAAGTATTTTGTGCATATTTTGCGCAAAACAGAGATTAAGAGGGGAAACAAATGCAAAAAGTTTAGAAGCTGAAAAAGGGAGTGGAATGGTTAATCAAATGGAGAAAATGGGTTCCTTAGCCATCCATCAATGAAGAAAACAAAGAAACAGACCCATGCACAGGAATGGGGGAGGAAGAAACTTTATTTTCATGGTTCTTTCAGCTGGTCTAATAATCAGATAGACACAAGTCAGATTAGCAAGGACAAATGACCAAATATAGCTACATGCATGTATAGGGGAACCCCGCATACATGAGTCAGAGAGCCCACATGCACACAAGGTTCTGAGACAGAAAGGGAAAATGAGTTAGTGTGACATTCTGAGCTAGGGGTGAGGCGAAGGCCCTTGGGGTTCCAGAAGGAACTGCAGGGAGAGCACACGTGCAGTCATCAGCAGTTTGCCCTGCCATATAGTCAGGTTGTCTCTGATAACCTCTTAAGGACAGGGCCCCTAATTAAAATTCTCCCAGGTAGTTAAAGTGGGGAAGGGGCACAGAAGGTTGCCTTGAGCTCACAGGGTCTTGGCCGTCTTTAGTTCAAAAAAATCCACATACAACAAAGGCACATCCTGGGGTGATATGTGCTGAAGCCCTACACAGCGCAGAATTCCCTGAAGATGGGGGAATGGGTAACACTGCATTTCTTTCAGAAGAGAGTACAGGTGAGCTACAAAAAGAAAGACTGAAATTCAGTGTTCAGAGCAGCTGGAGCCGCAGTCCTTCCCCTCCCCCACTGGAGCCACTGAGTGGCTGCCCCTCCCGCGAGACTGGAGGCTCTGTCTGCTGTGGGTAACACAGAGGGACACTGAAGTGAGGAAGTCCACACCTGACAGCAGGTGATTGATGACAGGTCACCTGGAGAGTATCAAAGATCAAGGCCTCCAGCTTCCACGCCTATTTGACTCCCAGAGCTCTGGCCACCAGGCATGAACTCAACATGCAGCAAAAAGGGGAAGTGTCTTCTGGGTACTTGTCTAAAAAGTCCAAGGACAGAAGGGCTGGCCAGGGAGTCCCCAAGGCAACAGCTTGGCGAAAGCGCCTCTACCAGTGCTTTTCAAGCTATGGCGACCATGCATTACTGCATCATGAAATCAGTTTAGTAGGTTGTGTTCATAAAATAGAAAAGAAAGTAAGAGAATGTGTGCCATATAATGAAGTATTGCTGAACTATGGTGAAACTTTTATTTAAGCACACACACATTCACATATAAAGGGTTATCATGTAAAATGGATTTGTTAATGTTCACTTGGCCAAAGCATTTTGAAAGGCATCGCTCTATGGTGAGACCACAGTTCACAAGCTACACTTGTGTGTTCTCAGTTTCCCATCAGCTTTTCTTCCTCACTGTAAAAGATGACACTGGAGGAAAGCATGTAACAGGAAAGAGAGAGACAGAAACCAAAAAGAGAGAAAGAAAGCAACTCGGTGAAAACAGGGGCTCTGCAGGGAAAAATAAACATTAAAAATGGACATTAATATCCTCAGAGAGATGAGAAGATACTAAAGAAGACCAGAGTGCTATAAAGAAGAAATGAATATTCAGATAACAATGAAAGGAAAGCTTTTCAAAATAAACAATAAATTACAGAAATGAAAACCTCAGTTATATGGGTCTGAAGATAACTTTATTACCTTTGTCTCCCTTTCTATCACCAAGTCTATGCAACTCAAATAATAATGAAAGATTTGTTAAATGTCTGACTCACTGAACTAATAACTGTAACACAAAAGAGGTTAAGTAATTTGCCTAAGGTCACAGAGAATTTGCAGAGCTGGTATTATAAACCAGGCCACCAGGTTACCATATAATATATAAATATCTAAATTTTTAAGTGTATTTTGTTTTATAGAAGGGCATGTTTTGTTTGTCACTGGACATGTGGTTAGAAAAAGGAAGCTGCCTGGTCTGACATCTGAACACTGATGTTTTTATCCGAATTCATTTTCATGTCAGTCAAGTTGATAGTGTCAGTTTCCCTGTGTCTATTACTTTTGTGGAATTACTGGATGTTCAAAGGACATTATTTGAACTGGATGTTCAAAGGACTCTGAAGAGGAGAGAGCTATTGTAGAGTGAGAAGAAAATCAACCTATAGAAACAATTAGACCATTTTAACCCTTAATTGCATAGTCTGTATTAAAATCAAGTGTTAAATCTACAGAAGAAGCAGTTGGATATTGGGCTGCCCATGTAGTCTTCAGCTAAAGTGTTCTGGTACTTTCCTGCTGGGCCTAACATTGGGCCTATTCTGTTTTGCCACACCAAATATTTACACATGGTTAAATATATTCCCCACAGACTATTATTAACTTTAGACATATAACACTCCTCCTATATAACCTCCAACTTGTCACAACCAACGATGAAATTCTCAGAGCTCTGAAAGTTTATTAGAATAACAAATTAGACAAAAATGCTTCCATATCACATGTAGCCCATCGCCAAACATTTCTGCTGATCTCCACCCCCCACCCTCCCCAGGGGAGAATGAATTTTCCTTCCAATTTACTGATATAAAATGTCAGAAGATCTTTCTGGCTCAAAGTTTTCCTCTCAATTACCAAATAAAGCAAATCACCTTTTCTAGCTCAGGGTAATAATAATAATAATAATAATAATAATTAGGTCATAGGGCATTTCACTATGGAAATAAAAATTCAAATGAGAATCTTTGAAGCACATCCTTGGTATCTTTGGGAATTGACTTTGCAGAAAACATAGGCTTAAAAGGCAAAGGCCTGATCCTCAGCCGTATCGTTTATACCTGGAAACAGAATCGTCACGGGTGCCGGTGCACACAGAGATCCTTGTTGCGAGTGAGCGCACACAGAATGGAGGGAGGAACAAAGACTGCCTAAGAAGCTCTGTGCCCTTCAATCAGCTCAGCAAGTTTCCGGCTAATGGTAGGGAATAGTTTTGATGTGTCCACTTGTGGGGTATGCTTCTGTGGGTCTTCCTCAAGTACTTCCACATGCATGGGGACATCTACTGGGGGAGGCTGGAATAAAGGGAGCAAAACCGGGGATTAAACAAATAAGAGACTCAGCATTCAAACACATCTGAGATGACTGAACTTGACTGGTGGCAGAGTCAACTAGCTATTACTGTAGTTTCTTGGAAACCCCCAAACCAAGTTTCTCTGTGGGAGAGAATAATGTTCTGTCACTCAACTTCCAGTAACATCTGTCATGCAGAAATTACTTGAGACTGTCTGCATGCTGTGTTCTCTTTCCTTTGACAATTGTATGCACATGTAATGCTTTTTCTGACAATGGTTATCATTTGAAACAGAATCTAGCATGTAGGCAGTTTTCCATTCTGATGGACTGATGGAGTCGCAAATGTTTGTGAAGTCTATTTCACATTTAATAACAGCCACTGACTCTGTGCTGGGCTCTCACCATTCTAAGCACTACACCTTATTAGATAGGATGCACACTGTACTGTTGGGGAAACTGAAACACAGTGGGGTTAAGAAACCTGTCACGTAGTTTGAAATGGTGGGCTAGAATTTGAGCTGAGGCAGCGTGATTTGAGAGACCACTGGCTTTAGCCTTAAGAGTCTTAGAGATACGGACTTAGAATCTTTTTTAAGGCATATTCAGCAGTCTTGACAAATCTTAAAATGAACACTGTTCAAGAAGTATTTTATCAACTTAATTATTTAGAGAGGAAGAAGCTCTTGAAGAATACAGGTGGTTAATAAATTAGAAGCATAAGCAGAACACTAAATTATTTAAGGATTAGCAGTAACTTTTATGATTTGGTAGTCATTTTAACAGCTGCTAAATCACTATAAGCAGCTGAACTAAATACAGATTTTAGCTATCTATGTTTCTGTCTGTATGTAAAAAGATAGATATGTAGAAGACTATTATCTGAAGAGGTGCATGCATCTTCATGCTGCAAAACCGACGGAGGGCAGCTGGTTCCTGTTCACCGGCAAGGCTGGCTGTGTAGAGGAGGCCCTTCCTTTCAAAGATGTTCACGTTTAGGAAATGGTAGAAAGGGCTGTTTTATCTACAGAGAAGAATGACAAGAATGGCTACCATGTGTTGAGTGCTGGCTCTTGCCAGGCACTTTGTTTGAAGTTCTATACTCCTGTCTCATACTCACAAATCTCCTGTCAAGTCAGGATCCTTGTGTCACCATAGGTAGTGAGCTAATTATTAATAATTAATGGAAGCAAATGGAATTAAACATGGAGCTTAATAAACTGGGGAGCATAAGCCTGTTCACTTCACAAGCTTCACACCCCAGAGGATCATAGCAGTTTTGCCAAGGGGATTAACACTCCGCCCCTCACCCCCTCCAGTACCGGATTGTTGGGTGGGGGGGGGCCGTGCAGGGGGTGGTGTCTGACATAGAGGCCTGTCAGTCTAACTAGGGAATGAACCTGTCAAAAAACCTGCAAAAGCTTGAGAAGTTCATAGGTTATTTTGAAAAGCACCTGGTCTGTCCCAAACCCAACCCAATATAATCCCAGGGGAAAAAATAAAGTCTCTCCCTCTCTCTCTCTTATTCACCCACCCCATTGTTTGCACATTCTCTCACCTGGCAGCACATGGCTGTGACCATGGAGTCTAGCAGCTACTGGAGCCCACAACAGTCGGCATGGGTTCTGAAGGACTGTGATTTAATATGAAGCAGAAACTCTGAATCTTAGCTTTTGTTTTTGTCTTGCTGAGGACGCAGTTGGACTTTTCCCATGGCAGGACAGGCAGATAAAAATACATTCGAAACCAAGGGGGCAGCTTCTATTTTCACCCAAATAAAGCATCTTGCCACACATCTCCTGTGTATGGGTCCTGAACTGCTTTCCTGTGATCCTGTGGAAAAGCCCAATTTCCACCAAAAACACTTGTACCCATTCTATAGATGGGGAATGTGTATCTACCACGGTACAGCCCCTAAGTGATGGATTAAAATTTAGGGCTATCTCAATCCCAAAGGCCAAATTGTCAGCTCACATGGGATAGAACAAGATCTCAGAGAACTTTTTCGGTGGCAGTGGTATCTATTTCTGCCAAGGGTTGTTGGTTACCCCTTGAGAATGCCTGGCTGGAATTAGGGGGCAGACGGCAAACTGGGCACATCGTGAATAACTGGCGTGATTCCTTCAGAGTCCAGTGAGATACAAAAAGAACCAACTGGGCGGAGGAGATAGAAAGCTCTCTCTCGTAGGTTTATCTAAAGATGTTAGATTATATTATTTACATAAGTACATTTTCAATGAACTAAAATAAGATACAGGTAATTTACATTCATTTTTGAAGTATTAAACAGGAGAAAATACAAACTGCCTGCTCTCCCACCATCCACAAGTTAATATTTTACTGCATTTTTTCCAGACTTTGTTTTCAACACACACAACAGTGTTTTTGTTTGTTTTTAACTGTAGTTTTTAATGTAATAATATCAGATTGGATTCTTTGGGATCTATTAAAATTTACAGAATTTTATTTAATTTACCAAGCTACCATAGTATTTAGTATTTAGGAAAATACAAACTTGTATAGCCAAGTCCCCGAGATACAACCCTTTTAAAATAGCCAGGGCCTGGAGACAATATTTATTTATTTGGTGTATTTATTTGGGGGGGGAAGTTAACTACACAATAAAATTTTAAGAAATTTAAAAATTGACCCACTACTAACACAGTATCTTAAAGCAATATAAAAACAAAACAGAAAAAAGAAAAGGCCTGAGAGAATGATTTAAACAAAAAGATTAACGAAAAGCCTGAAACAAGTGCTAAGTGCTTACCTGGACAAGAGTCAAACGGAGCTTTACCATTTCTGTCTCAGGCCTGGTCATATGAATTTGAGTTGTAAGATCTAATAAAAATACTAATACCAACAATGACAAAGTTTATAATTTACTGAGCCCTTGTCAGGAGCCAGGTCTAAACTGACCAGTTTACATATATATCTTTTCATCTTTTAAAGATATTTATCTCACTCTTTTCTTTAGGCCCTAGTGTCTGATATTTTATTTTTTTTATTTAATCTTTACTGTATTTTTGTCCCATTACCATTTAGTCCCATCATACCACCTTCCCCCCAGCAATCACCACACTGTTGTTCCTGTTCATGGGTCCTTTTCCCTTTCTGTTCACCACCTAACCTCTCTCCCTGACGCCCACTCTTATCTTCAGAGCAGTCTAGTAATCTCAGACTAACAAGAGAAAAATAAAACAATTTTAATTACTTACATGGTAACCCACACAAAAAAAATGAGACCCAAATGTGGCCAGAAGACTGACATTTATATACCATTCTGAGCTAAGGCCCTGGGTAGGAGCTGGTACTTCAAAGGGAGACGCAATTCAGAGGAAGTCGAGAAGAGGAATGTTTGGTAAACAAAGGTTGCAGGGAAGTCCCTCGGGTGCAAAACCACCTGGGAACTACCCTCTTCCTGGTATAGCCCCCTTTCTAATGTAAATTTCCTTTATAAATGTAGATTTCCCTTACACAATGGTAATTTCTATTCTGTTTTCAGAGCTTCTTCTGCATCTGCAATTTCTTAACAATAATGAGCCCAAAGTAATCCTTGAGACAAAGAGGCATTCGTTGGATGGCACATTCACCTACACTTCAATAAGAATAGTTATCTGCAGAATGACCTTTTAAAAATTTAAGCATCTTTAATTTGTTTGGTTTCAGTCTTCGAAGTTCTGTTTACCTTGGTGAGCCAGAACTTTCAGCAAGGGTCCAACAGTCAGCTGGGCTAAGGGAGGTGTCTCCTTGCCCTCAACCCAGCTCGCCTTTGGCAAATTTACAGGTCTGCCCCTCATTAAGGGTGGAACCCTGGAAGGGGTGAAACAATGGGATTTCTTTTCCTTTCCTAGTCCATAGTAACGTCTGATTTTTCAGATGCTGAAATCGGCAAACTCAGGAGGAATGAGGATTTCCACAAGAGACAGTTAAGTATTAACAACGATTGCTTTATGTTTTTGTCTTCTTAATCATTTGTTTTTAAACTAGACTTGTTACCTGAAAGGGGACCTGGCCCTGAGCCCGTCTGTCAAGTGCTGCGCTGGTAGTGTGTGGGCTGACTTTGTGCAGGAAAGATTTCACAGCAGGATTCCAGGTGATTTTTAGAGGACTTTTATTAAAGCTGGGGACAGGAAAACAAGGAAGGGCTTAGGGATAGAAGAAGCCACAAGAGAGCCTAGGTGGTACTGTTTTGGCTCTCCGGAAAGTCAGAGAAAAGGGGCTTTGGAGACAGGGTCAGGGGGCCAGCCCAGGAGGAACTGCCCCTGCCCATTGCTCTCTGGTTGCAAGTCTCACGAGGGCCTTTAGAGAGTAGGAGATCATGCCTGTAGGGGAAGAAGAGATGGAAGGGAGAGGGCACACTGGGACCCAGTGTTTTGAGGGTTTTTAAAAGCTGGGGACTTAGGAGAGGTTCTCAATAGAATATTTAACAGCTTTATGCTAATATACCAAAATGAGATTTATTCCCTTAACTTCCTCTGTCCTTGGGTGTGATTGGCAAATGGCACTAATTGGATTTCTGCTATCTATCTCCTGGAGTAGGGTGATTTAAGCCATTTACCCTCTGGTTGGGGAGATGTCCTGGTTTAGAGAGGGTAGGATTTACTAGGTGGCTGCAAACTGCTTGTTTACTTATTGTCTGTTTCCCTATTATACTTGTCCTGGCTCACTAGCCTGTCTCAGAATTAATGTTGTTAACTTTTAAAAAATCTTGATAAAACATCTACACTGGAGAGCAGCAGAACAAATATATCTTTTAGAAATGCCCAGACTTTATTTACTTTAACAAGTAAATAACTTGTTAACAAAATTTGAGATATCCATCCCATATAATAGAGCAAATGGCGAGGGGAATTTTTTTTCCTGAGAAATTCTGTTTTAAGATATGCATAAAATTAAAGAGGGGAATTTTCCCATTATTATAAATTGCGTGCTTTTCTCCTATTTATCTATCTTTGTCAGTTTAATTTTCTGACCCAAGGATCCTAAGACAGTCAAGGCAAACTTTTCAGCAAGCTGTAATTTTTTTTTTCCGTCGCTATGATTGGAATCAGACTTGCAATGACAGTATTGTGAAAGGGGCCACGATGATCCGAATTAAGGGCTGAACTTAAGTTCTTCTGCATTCCAGTTTGGACAGCACTCTACATGTTTCTAATGCCTGCATTCACCACAGGCGCAAACCTCCCCCCCCGCCCCCCCCCCCCGCCCGGCCCCGCCCCACCCCGCCCCGCCACCCCAAGCCTCCCATCCAGTTATGAGGCCTGGGCATTTGTGGCTTGGTTGTTACATGCAGCAAAAAGGAAGAGCATTGTTACACTTGATACTTTCCTTGTTGGTGTTTGAGAAACAGATTAGGTCTACATAAAAAACGATCAACTGAGAGAAGAGAGGGGTTTTCTTTTCAGGGAACCTGTCTAAGGAAAGTAGCTCACAACAGAATACTAAAAAATACAAAGGTTCCCACTAGCATGTAAACTGTCTTTTATTGAGAACCAAACCACAGTCATATCCCAAGCAAGATGAACTGCGTCTCTTTAAGGACAACAAAATGCTCTCAGGATAATGACTGTACAAGTATCATTAATTCATGAAGCCAGTAAATAGACACAATAGCGTGCTTCAGGTTGAAAGTGACACCCTTCAGGAACACTCAGGAGCTATTCATCTTGAAAGACTGCCTAGTTGAAGAAGCTTCTTCAAGAAGACAAAGACATGGGAAACAAAATGGCAAACAAAACAAAACTGAAGACAATTCAAGCTCTGAGGAATCTAATTCAACATTAAACAAGATAATGTCGATAAAGCGCTGAGTACATAATAAGCTATAGTTAAATTGTAGTTGTTATTATTGCTATAGTTTATATTTATTACTAAGAATGGGAAAGAACTACAATAATTTCGGGGGGGGGGGGAGGAAAATAATGGGAGAGAAAAAAGGCGGGAAGAGTTGGAAAACCATAGAAAACAAATGGGAGATGTTGCTGGTAGAAGCGGGCCTCTTTCGTGAGATCGTGAGAAAAGCATTTCACAAACAAAAGCATTTCCCAAACCCATGCATGGGAGATAGTGGTGTTGATGAGAGACCAAATGTTGTAAAATTTTAGTTTCAGGAAGTAGCTAATAAGCTTAGTAATCAATGTCTGTACAAAGCTATTGTTTCAGGAACTGAAGGTATGACCCACCTGGACCCCAGGACACCGTAAGCAGTTCCACCTTTGCGCCTCAGGAGGACTGCAAGCAATTAAGATGGTATCTGAGCCGTTGTGCTCCTGGCGAGGCATCCACCACCTAGGGCACAGATGAAGACCACCACCCAGGGCACAGATGAAAGAATGCTGCAGCTTTTATCTGATGAACTTTTCCCTGAATCCCAAACCCCTTATCTACACTTTTCTTCTCCTTCTGATAAGGTTCGGTTAAAAATGGAACAGAAGGCCGTCTGTTAGGGTACAAACCCACTGTCTTCTCAGATCGCCGACTGCCTGAGTAAAGTGCCCATAAAGATTCAGTCCCTGTCTCTGCTTATTGGGTCTGGTAGGTGACAGGCAGCGCGAACACCGACTTTTCCGGTTTTCTATTCTGGCGACCCCGCGCCAGGACAGACTTTGGGACTTTCTGATAAGCCTGGGTATTTGGCGGGGAGTCCCGTTGGCCGCCCAGACTGAGGGGCCCTGGGGCGAGGATTCGGAGGCCCCCTAGCAGCTGCCAAGTGATTTCCCTTGGGGACTGTCCTCCTCCGACTCTCAGCGCTTCGCATCATCTTCTCATTTGACCGAATCATTGAGCTTTCTGTTTGTGGTTACAATCCCGGGTCACAATTTAGATCATCAGGAATAAAGATGCGTCTGGATTACAGAGCTCCGTCTGGTAGAACGGGAGGGCGGGGGTGGGGGGGAATCCTCTGTTCCTGGGAATAGCCCTTTGGGGCAAACTTTGGCTGATTGGTCCACCTTTGCTTATAAACCTATAACTGAAGAGAAAGTGGTTTTTAGTGTAATATCCTTTGGCTTGTGTATTGTATAATCTAGACTCAGGAGAGAGCTGGCTGCTGAATAAGTCTTTAAATTACTGTATTATACTGTAACTAGAGTTTTGTCAAAGATCAGGGAAATGGGACAAAATGCCTTACCTAGAAACTTTCATTAGTTTACATAATCAAGATGCAGAATTGAAAAGAAATAGATTAATGGTCCCGAGAAAAGGGAATTTGCCTGTGGAAGGCAGCAGCCGCTCAGAGGAGAGGGCCCAGGAAGACCTAGATGTTATGGCTGCTGGGAGCACCGTCAGGGTTCCCACGGCCCCTCCAGCCCTGGGGTATCTTCCTCCTCACTCAGCTGAGGGAAGTGGGGAAAGTGAGCTTGAACCAGTCTCGCCATCTCAAACCGGTCAGGGGACCAAATTCAGTGGAGGACAAGTCTCTACCAGGGCAGGGCAAGGCCCCTTGCAAAGGCTTCTAGTGGGAGTATGGCCAGGGGTCCAGCCTGCTGGGTGTCATTGGGCACATCCTCCGTTTTCTACATCAGATCTGTTAAACTGGAAAAAGCTCAAATCCTTCTTTACAGGAATGATCCTACCAAAATGGCTGACTTAGTTTTGTCAATTTTTGTCACCTACCATCCCAACTGGGCAGATATGCAAGCCTTACTAAATATTTTGCTTACGGAGCTTGAGCGGAGACTGGTGTTGGATGAGACAAATAGAGAGGTTCAGAGACCACATCAAGAGAATCCAGATGGGGCTCTTGACCCTACAAAGGCCTTTAACCGAGCCCGATTGAGACCCTAACGGAAACGGCTTTTCTTTCATAGAGCATTATTAGAGTTGTGTTCTTGAGGAAATGGGGAAAGGAGTCCTTAAGCAGAAAAGCCTGAATATGGTGCAGGTGATACAACAAAAGCCTACAAAGGGCCCCTCTGAGTTTCTTGAAAGAATCTACCAGGCTGATAGAAAATATATTGATTTGGACCCACAAGCCCCTGAAAATATTAGAATGGTGAATATGACCTTTAACTCTCAAAGTGCACTTGACATCAGAAAGAAGCTCCAGAAGTTGGAGGGAGGAATAGGCATGAATCCTCCCCAACTAGCAGACATTGCCTTCAAAGTTTATAGTAACAGAGAACAGAAGAAGGCCCAAGCAGCCACTATTTTCTTGGAACAGGCTTCAGGGCAATTCTACTGGTGGGTGAGAGGTGCCCCACCACCGTCTAAAATTTCTTGCCACTGGATCCGTGTGTGCACTGCAAAGGAAATGGGCGCTGGAAAAATGAGTGTTCCTAGTGAGAGAAGAGGGGCCAGAGCCTGAGAACGTGAGAGTTATGCTAAGAAAAGGAAAGCATTCTGAAGATGACTGATGGTGCCCAGAGGTTCTCTCATTACAATGGCCCATTAAAGTCACCCCCCAGGAACCTCGGGTAAGACTAACAGTGGGTGGCAAACTGTGGAACTTCTTGATTGATACTGGAACAACATATTCCATGGTCAACAGACCTCTCATTGAGTCCTTGGGGCAGACTGTGACTGTATTTGAAATTTCTGGAAGCCCTGAAAGCCAATTTTCCTTAAAACTCTTGGAATGTGCTGTGGGGGTTATGGTTCTCACTCATAATTTCTTATATATTCTTGAGTGTCTGATCCTCTTCTGGGAAGGGACTTGTCAAAACTCTGAACCCAGATCACTTTTTCTGAAGAGGAACAACAGCTTCACCTACAAGTCCCTCCAGAGCATGCATGGCAGTTCCTCATGAGATCATGTGGGGAGCAGGAAGAAGCACATCATTGGCCAGAAGACATCAAGAACCATGTAAACCCCGTTGTGCGGGCTGCTGGAGGGCCAGGGAGAGCCAAGCGAGCTCCCTGTGTTAACACTGATCTCAAACCAGGGGTGGGGACTCCTAATAAGAGGCAATGTCCCTTGCAGAAGGAAGCCCTAGAAGGAATATGCCCAATAATTCAGAAGATTCAGGAATATAGACTTATTCGACCCTGCCATTCCCCATACAATACGCCCATATTGCCCATTAAGAAACCCTACTCAAATGAGTATCAGTTTGTGCAAGACTTAAAGGCCATAAACAACATTGTACAGGACATTCACCCCACTGTCCCAAACCCTGTAATAGTAGTGAATAGTATCCTCAAGGAGAGCTTCTTGTGTTCAGCATTGGACTTAAAAGATGCCTCCTTTTGCATTCTCTGATTGATCAAGACTCTCATCTGTTGTTTGCTTTTGAACGGCAGGAACCAGAATCTCAGGTCAAGACTCAGTACTGCTGGACAGTCTTACCACAAGGGTCCAAGGACTCCCCCACAATTTGGAGGGAGATCCTGAGTCAGGACTTAAAGGACCTGAAACTAGAAGGGGGAACTCTGCTACACTAGGTAGACGACCTCTTGATCACCAGGACATCGTTCTAGAAATGTTTAACTAACACTGTAACTACCCTGAACCATCTGGTGTCTTGTGGCCATAAAGCAGCAGCATAGAAGGCCCAGATTTGCCAACAAGCAGTAA
This sequence comes from Pteronotus mesoamericanus, assembly GCF_021234165.1. NCBI lineage: Eukaryota > Metazoa > Chordata > Mammalia > Chiroptera > Mormoopidae > Pteronotus > Pteronotus mesoamericanus. The sequence goes on along the minus strand of NW_026555325.1, from coordinate 33,751,144 downwards.
GGTTTCTTGGTTCCCTGTTTGACAAAAGGAGTCTTACTGGAAACAGAAAAGAAATAATAATCCAAATGAGAGCTCCTAATACCAGGAAACAGTTAAGAGGATTTTGGGGAATGGTAGGCTACTGCCACATTTGGATTCCAAATTTTGGGCTCATTGCTAAACCACTGCATGAAGCCCTGAAAGGACCAGAATACAGCCCTTTAGAATGGATGGAGGAGTGCACACAGGCTTTTGTCTCTAAAGGTGCACCTGGCTCCTGTACTGGTCTCGGGGCTTCCAAACCTACTAAAGCCCTTTCAGCTATACATTCATGAAAGGCAGGGCATTGCTATAAGAGTCCTTACCCAAAAGCCTAGTGACATTCCACAACCCATTGCATACTTGTCAAAGAAACTAGATCACCCTGTCCAGGGGTGGCCAGCCTGCTTGAGAGCTGTGGCAGCCATCTGCGAGCTCTTACGGGAAGCTGAAAAGCTTTCCTTGGGACCGCCTATCGCTATTTATGTACCCTCCAAGGGCTGAGACTGCTGGAGCAAAAGGGAAATTTGTGGCTCACTGCTGAAAGAATCGGCAAGTACCAAGCAATTGTTCTTGACAATCCCAATGTCTCCATCAAAACTGTAAGTTAAATCCTGCCTCCCTTCTCCTGGAATTTGACTCTGCTGTATTAATACATGACTGTGCTGAGATAATTGATGAAGTTTAGTCTAGCAGAATTGATTTACGGGGCCATCCTCCAGAGGAAGCAGACCACACTCTCTATGCAGATGGAAGCAGTTATACAGACAAAGGAAACAGAAAGGCTGGCTATGCAGTGGTGCCTCTTGAAGAAATAGCGGAGGTGAAGGCCTTGTTGCCGGGAACCTCTGCTCAGAAAGCTGCACCGGTTGCGCTGACTGCATGGACGAGGGCACTGGAATTGTCGCATGAAAGGAGAGTGAGCGTATGTACTGAGCCAAGGTATGCTTTCCTAACTGCATGCACATGGTTCAGTCTGGAAGGAAAGAGGGCTATTAACCTCCAACAAAAAGGAGATTAAGCATGCAGCAGAACTTTTAGAATTGTTAGACGCTGTTCAGGTACCTTTACAGGTGGCAGTTATGCACTGCCTGGGGCATCAGAAAGAGGACACTGAAGTGGTGAACGAGGCTGCTAAAGGAACGTTTATAATGCCTTTGGCACCTGTTCTAGACTTATCACAATTTGTCCCTGAATATTTATTTGACTGTGGACTTAGAGAAATGTGAGAGCTGGGGTTTTGATGGAAAAGGAGCTGATGGAGAAAGAATAGGAAAGGAGTTATATGGCTTCCTGAACATTTAGTAGAGCCAGTCATGAAGCATTTGCATGAAGTCACTCACTAGGTAAGGGACACATTAACCATGTGTATTGAACTGTGGCTCACAGGTCCTAGGATTTCTAAAGTCATGCAAAAAGTAATTGCTAGATGTGTTGTATGCCAAAAGAACCCTGAGGACAGTGTCCATTTGAGGACTGGCAAATAAGCTTTACCCAGATGCCAAGGGTCCCAGGGTAGAAATTTTTTCTAGTCTTTGTTGACATGTCTTCAGGATGGTTAGGCACCTATTCTACTAGAACAGAGAAATCCTCAAAGTAGTGAAAGACTTACTGAAGGAAATAATTCCTCACTTTGGCCTACCCAGCAGCATCCAGAGCAAAAATGGACCTGCTTTTATTTTAGAAATTACACAGAAGGTTAGTAAAGTTTTAGGAATCAAGTGGAAACTTCACACGGCATGGAGACCTCAAGCTTTTGGGAAGGTAGAGAAGATGAATCACACCTTGAAGGAAAATAGAGCCAAGCTGTGCCAAGAAACTCATCTCTGTTGGGATCAAGCTTTACCCATTGTCCTGTTCAGGATAAGGGTGGTTCCTCAAAGTGGGATTCAGTGGAGACCTTGTGAAATTGTGCATAGGCGACCGTTTCAGGTTATGATTAAGGTGAGAGATATGTATATAGATCAAGAGGTGAGGGTAAAGAAAATGTACAATATTTAAGTCAGACCTTAGATGTAATTAATGGCCTTGCTTGTATTAGAGACCTCTCCCCTACAGCTTCTCTACAGTCCTTTGAACCTGGAGATAAGGTGCCACTCAAGACCTGGAAGATAGGATCCCCGGAAAGCCACCTAGAAGAAAAGTGGACTGGATCATAGGACATGCTCCTCACCACCCCACTGTGGTGAAGTTAGCAGAAATAAAACCTTGGATTCATGACACCAGAGTGAAGAAGGCATCAGAGGAACAATGGACTGCCAAACCTCAAGAAGACCTGAAAGTCATCCTTCAAAAACAATGACATACTCTTTTCATCACTTCTGTTTAACCCTATGTTATGGAGAACTTATTCCTTTCAAATGAGATGAAAATATTTGGGTATAGTTAGCAAAAATTGTTTTAAACATTTCTGAATTTTGTCTTGCAGGAGGAACTTGGTTGAACAAACTTTCACCACATGTCTTATAGGTATTTGTACTCCCTTAGAAAGCCTTTGATATTGTACTTTGTTTCAGCATATCAGTAAGAAAATAACCTACTCAGATATTTATAATTGGGGACGTGGGGTAACTCTAAAGGACAGGGAAATATTTTCCTTAAAAGTCACTAATGTAGCCCCAGCTGAAGATTGCGTAACTTTTGTCAATTGTGCTAAAAATTGTTTTATGCTTTATCATAGCTTGTTGCATTCAATGTGCTCCTTTATGTGGATCTGCAATTAAATGTATTCCTAAGCCCCCTTCCAGATGGTCTAATGTTAAGATGTGTGCTCCACAACAAAAGGAGTCCTTCCGTATGAGACTGATCTCATAGAAATAAGATAGTTTAAATTAAGAGTGGGGGAATTATGGGGAACTCAACTGTTTGAAAATTTTAGTTTTAGGTAGGAGCCAATAAGCTTAGAAATCAATGTCTGTAAAAAGCTACTGTTTCAGGAACTGAAGGTATGAGCCACCCTGACTCCAGGAGACCCTAAGCAGTTCCACCTTTGCAACTCAGGAAACAATCAAGATGGTATCTGAGCCATTGTGCTCAGGGTGAGATGCCCACAACCCAGGGTACAGATGAAAGAAAGCTGCAGCCTTTATCTGATTAACTTTCCCCTGAATTCCAAACCCCTTAACTACACTTTTCTTCTTATAAAAAGGGTCGGTTTAAAATGGAAGAGAAGATGGCCCGTTAGAGTACAAACCTGCTGTCTTCTTAGATTACCAAGCATCTGAATAAAGTGCCCATAAAGATTCAATCCCTGTCTTGCTTATTGGGTCTAGTAGGTGACAAGCAGCACACATGCTGGCTTTTCAGGTTTCAGTATGACAATATTTATCCTGGTGGAAATAGAAGGCTGGCTCTGTGTCCCGTCTCCATCCATCCCACCATAGAGAAAGTCCAACCATGTCTTCAGCAAAGTCAAAACAAAGGGCAGTGTCCAGATTTTCTGTTTCATGTTAAAGCTTAGTCCTTTAGAGTCTAGAGGCAGCTGCAAGGCGGCCTCAGTCTCCATCTAGGTAGGTCAGTGCTGTTTCCGGCAGCACTGCTGTACCCAGACTCCTGCCTAGAGGCTGCTTTTGGAGTCCATATGGCTGCTAGACCTGCTTGGTTGCTATGGAGAGAACTTGTGAACAGATGGGGCCAGTGTGTGTTCCTGTGTGTGAGTGAGAAAGAGAGAAGGTTTTTTTGTTAAGCTGAGTAATATTATCTTGAGCTTGGGGCAGACCAGGTGCTTCTTCAAAATAGCCAATCAACTTCCCAAGCCTTCACAGGCTTCTGATGGGTCTACCACCCGATCAACCCATCCCCCACCCAGGCTGGACTGATAGGCTTCTATGGTCGACATTTTGGCTCCTATTGCACATGTCTCATAGATGCACCTTCTCCTGTTCCCCCCCCCGCAACAATCTGGTACGGAGGGCAGGCTCTCACTACATGGGGGCGGGGAGGGACTGTCCCCTTGGAAGGACAATGCTGCTGTCCCCTAGGGAGTGTGTGAAGCTGTAACTTCCTAGTCAAACAAGCTTATGCATTCCAGTTTTATTATATTATGCTTAATAATGTCTGATTCCCTTTGCTTCCTTCCTTTATTAATATCTAGCTACCTATGCTCACAGAGGTTCCTAAAAAAATTAAAAATAGATCTACCAGTTCCACTTCTGGGTATATACCCAAAGGAAATATTGAAGAGGCATATCTCTCCCACATTTATTACAGCATTATTCACAATAGCAAAGATATGGAAACAGTCTAAGTGTCTGCCAATGGATGAATAGATGAAGAAGATGTATGTAGATACAATGGAATAATATTCAACCATGAAAAAGAAGGAAATACTGCTATTTGAGACAACAGGGAGGGACCTGGAAGACATTATGCTAAGTGAGGTAGGTCAGACAGAGAAATACAAATACTATATAGTATCACTTACATTTGTAATCTTAAAAAAGTCAAATGTATAAAAACAAAGCGTAAAATAATGGTTACCAGGGGCTAAAGGGTGAAGAGAAAGGAAAGATGTTGTGTAAGGGTAAAAGCTTGCAGCAAGTAGTAAATAAGTCCTACAGATCTAATGCCCAGTGTAGTGAGTATAGACAACAATATTGTATTATAATCAAACTTGCTAAGAGAATGGATCTTAATTATTCCAACCATTAAAAAGAAATGATAATTATGTGACATGATAAAGGTGCTAATTATCATTACAACGCCAATTATAATATATAAATGTATTAAACCAACATGTTGTACACCTGAAACCTACAATGTTATATGTCAAATATATTTCAACTAAAAAAAAGAAAAAAGAAATCAGAAAGTCACAGTCGGTTGATTCAGATAGGCAAGGACAGACACGCCTCCCAGGGTTGGGGTTTAGGAAAGAAGACAAGTATACAAGGCTTGTCTTGGCTCTGTCACCATCTTGCTGTGGACCTGGGCACTTGAATTCAATAACAGTTAATTGAGGACCTAGTTCCTGGAGCTCAGAATGAATAAGTCACAGTTCCTGCCTTAAGTATCTCACAGGTTTCTTTATATGTCAGGGTCTTGTGTCTATCACGTGAAAATCAGTAGGGCTGACCTAAATCAGTATTCTTCAATCTTGAGTGATTTATGGTATTATCCTTTTAAAGGAAAATAATGAAGTTCTGCCAGTATTACGGAATTATTTTGTTTATAATGTTGCATTAAAAGAAATACCGCCACCAGAAAAGCATAACCCCCTTACCTTATAATTGCCATTCAACTATACAACTGAAACAAATTTATAAATTAAGTATTAAAAAAATCAAACTTGAGAACATTAATTGGTTATGAAGAATTATGTTTTTTGAAGTCAAGTTTCTGTTCCCATCCTCAATATAGTGTCTTTGCTTATTCAATTCTGTCACCATTATCCTCTCTTCAGACAATTGGGAAACCAACTCACTCCATGTAGTGAGTTTTGGCATAAATGCAGTTCATGTTGTTGGGGAGGAAAAAAAAAACTTCCTCTATCCTTGTAAGTTCTTGCAGCTGTGGTCTACGAATTAAATTGATCAAAGACAAATTAACAGAAGAAAATCAAATTCCACTAAGCCCAAAGAAATACTTGCATAAATATTTTCTCCTGCCAATCTAAATTTAGAATTAGAGGAAAAGGACTCAACATTTTTGTTTCCATCAGACCCACAGACAGAGATCCAGGTCAGAGGTTCCAGGAGTCTCAGCTACAGCAGCTTTGTGGGGGTATAGAGATCCAGCCATTAAAGGTGATTCTGCCAATGACACCACCTACACTGTTGAGGAGGAAAATTGTCTCCTCTACCCTTCTAGATTCTTCTAGCTGGTCTAAGAAGTAAATTGACATGAGACAGATTAACAGCAGAAAAACCAAATTTAATTTCATACATACAGGGCTCCATAAAAATATTGGGGCTGGTGTGGCTCAGTTGATTGGAGCATCATCTTGTAGACCAAAAGGTTGTGGGTTCCATCTCTGGTAAGGGCACATACCTAGGTTGTGGGTTTGATCCTCCTGGTCGGGACATGCACCAGAGGTAATCAATTGATGTTTCTCTCTCATATCAATATTTCTATCTCTCTTTCTCTCCTTTTCTCTCTCTCTCGCTAAAATGCAATAAAAAATGTCCTTGGGTGATGGGAAACAAAAACAATATGGGGGCCCATTAAGAGTCAGGCATTTTGGATTTATATGGCATTCTGAACTAAGGAGAAGGGGTATGAGTGCGGTACTTCATAGGGGAGGAAGAAAATTCACATGGAGGTGGAAAAACATGTGCTTGGTTAATGAATGTTTGCTGGGCCATGCAGAGACAATGGGACACAGAAATGGTTTAGGCCTGCAAGCCCTGCTGAGTTCTCCCTATCACACTTAGCCCATATTTTTTTGTAGAAAAAACTCTGGTGATAGCTTTTCTTCCTGGAACAGGCCCTCTATCTATATCTTTTAGGCAGTTAAGGGGGAAGTAAAAAGGTCTTCCTGTTTTGGGGAGTCTCAAGTGTCTTCAACTTAAAATAATCTACACGTCAGGGTAGCTCATCGTGGGAAGAGCTGTTCTGAGCCTCTACAATGTGTATTATTAAGTTTTCCTCTTTTATCATTAGTCCACCCAAATTCGTGTTGATGCTATTTAGCATTAACAAAAAGAGACTCATGCACAGAAATTGCCTAGGTTTGAGGTGGCCATACAAATGACCAAATATGCTCATTTTTTTTTTTTAGATTATTATTGGAATATAAACACAAAATTAAAAAAAAATTTCTTAAAACATGTGTGACTTTTAGAATACATCTGACCCCAGTTTGAGGAACACTAAGTGATTCCTAAGTTCTCCTTAACCTTCAAAATCTAAAAACTCTATTCCCACATTTAAGAAGCTTGTCCTCGACGTTACTCATAGTAGGTGCTTGACTAAATATTGGTTTTGATCGATTACACTTTAGTATATAAGGCTATTCCATTTGTGTAGTTATAAAAAAATGTATATTAGTCTTTGTCCCTATTTCTTGGCACAGAGCTCCTAAAACCCTTGTAATTTCCTAAGTGATGAGGACCTAGGGACATCTTTTGTTCTAATATTTGGTCTTTGGTCCCTGAGACGAAGCCTCTTTGTCCCTTGGGATTTACTGGGTGCTAGGAATGTCTTTTGTTTCAATGAGGTACCCCTTGGTAAACTTCTAGATTGAGGGCTGGTCACAAGAAAGACCAAGCCATGATTAGAAGCTTGGAACTTTCAGCCCCCCCGCCCCCTCCATTGTCCAGAGAAGGAAGAGGGGCTGGAAATGGACTTAATAACTGATCAAACCTATGTGATCAAGACTCCATTAAATCCCAGTAGTACAGAGTTTGGAGAACTTCCCAGTGGGTGAACATGTGGAGGAGCTGGGAGAGTGATGTGTCGGAGAGGGCATGGAAGCTCTGCACGTACCTTGTTCCAGGCATCTCTTCCATCTCGATGTTCACCTGTAGTCTTATATCATTTTATAATAAACTGGTAAACAATAAGTAAACTGCTTCCTGAGTTCTGTGAGCCACTCTAGCAAATGAATAGAACCTGAAGAGGGAGTCATGGGAATCTCCAGTTTACAGATGATCAGTTGGAAGCACAGGTGAGGTGACAACCTGAACTTGGAATTAGCATCGAGTGTGAGTGGGGGGGCGGGGGCAGTATTGTGGGACTGAGCCTTAAACCCGTGGGATCTGATGCTGTTTCCGGGCAGATAGTGTTAGAATTGAGTTAAATCATAGGTCAAGAAGCTGGTGTCACAGAACTGCTTGGTGTGGGGATAGAAGTCCACACATCTGATGTTCTTAGGAGTATAATAGTAAATAAGAAACACAAGAGAAGTGCAGGTTTCCTACTCACGATCCAGCATTTTTAAAAAAGCAGACATTTTTATCTGTGTACTTTTCTTGGTACAGTCCTTATAAATGCCGCATAAAAATATTTATTAAATTCCGCAAATTCATTCAATTATGCCCTTCTAGCAGACAGGGTAGATTAGACATGAGAGGATAAAAATGTGCTGGAAAATTCTGCCTTTACCTTGTTCTAGGAGAGACGATAGCAGCTGCGGTCTCCATGGCAGGGCTTTGTATATGACATGCCACCCTCACGCTCCCTTCGTCATACGCCCCAGGGCGGGGGGCGGGGGGGGGGGCCCACCTACCCAGCCTGGGTGTGCCTGGAAACCTGTAACTTCTCTGATCTGCCTCAAAAATAGGAGTAGGGCTAAGTAAATTCTCTCTCTTTGGGAACTTTGACACAAGAAACATAGAAAGAATTTACCAAAGGTGGGAGGTGCAGCTGAAAGTTCATGAGGTGGCACGAGGGATGGGAAGCTCTGCTGGCGCGGGCTCGAATAGGGGAGAACAGCGCAGCCCGGGCGTGAGTGGCCTGAGGAGCAGCAGCCAGGTGGGCGTCGCTGTCACATTAGTGGCAGAGCATGGAGGCAAGCAGCCCCGCCCAGGCCTTTAGACCGACGTCGAGTTCTGAGCCAGCCGTCCTCCAGCACCAGTCTTTGTGAGGTTCTTCCCCGTTACAGTGCCACGTCTTGAATTACCAGGGGCAAATAACCGACCTCTCTATGCCTCTGTTTCCTTAACTGTAAAATGGAGATAAACAATAGAATCTACTCACAGGGTTGATTGCAGAGATTAAGTGAGGGAGGGGCTTAGAACCAGCCTTGGCCTATAGTGATTACTGAATTACTGTTAACTCTAACCAGAATCATTTCTTCCATGATATATTTTATATTATATTACAATAAATGAACTAGCCAGAATGGGACTCTGTTTCTTGTAGTAAAGCTTCAGTAAAACAAGCAGGCATTGTAATTTTCCTTTCATTCTCTTTGGAACTTTATCTGTGGTAGTAAGAAGTATGGGGTTTCTGAAAATGAGTCACAGAATTGGAGCTCTCATTTTTAGTACACTCATTTTGATTCTCTGATAATTTAAGATAGCGATTTGCTATAATGGTTCAAAGTTGAGAAAAGATCATTATTGAGTGTGTTATAGTAAATACAGGAACTAATGAATTTTCGACTTTTTTTTAGAGAACGTCAAACGATAATTGGGTAAGCTAAGTCCTGAGAACTTCAGGTTCAGAGCCACAGGTCCCCCAGGCAAGAATGAAACGCGTCGGGTCGGAAGGCAGCAACGGAGCGGGGCGGTGCGCGGAAGGACCCAAAGAGGGAGCAACGGGGCAGGGAAAGTCTTATGTCTGTCCCATACAACAAAGGATTTTCTTTTTCCACTTTCTGTTTCTGTCTCTTTCTTTCCAAATTTCTAATTCACTCTATAGGAAAGTAATTCCCCTCACCTCTAGGACTTGTTTCTGAATTAACAATGGAAATCAGAGGGACTGCAGGTCCGGTGCCTAACACACGGCAGGAGCTCAGCAAATGTTTGCGCGCTTGAATTGAGCATTAACATGTACTTTACAGGAAACTTTGCTCGAAATACTTATTCCATAAAACAAATGCTCTCTTGAAAGCTCCACAGAATCCAGAGGAAACCAGCACAGTCCTGATGAAAGAAAGAGCAAATGTAATTACCTTAATGTTTTGTTTTTAGAAGCATTTAGTCACACCTACTCATCCACAAAGACTCTCCCAATCTCCATGGAGATCCAAGAAAGCTAAACTGTACCAACGTAAAATAAGTGTTAACTTTGAGCTGCCAGACCTTGTGAATGCCAAGTTCACACATGAGTAAACATTTCACAAAGCACTGGGCTTCCAGAAGAACAGCACAAGGAAGGGCTAAGTGGCCTTGAGCACTGCTTTTGCCTGTAACCCACTGGGTGACTGGGCAGGCAGGTACTTCTCTCCTCCAGGCTTTGGTTTTTTCAACTGTAAAATGGAGACATTAAACTTCTGGAGACAGTCTTTAAGATGCCTTCTGGACCTGGCTGGGGTGGCACAGTGGACTGAGCTCCTGCTTGCAAACTAAAAAGTTGTTGGTTTGATTCCCTGTCAGGGCACATTCCTGGGTCGTGGGCCAGGTCATGTGAGAGGGAACTTACTGATGTTTCTCTACCCAGTTTTCTCCTTCCCTTCCCCTCTCTCTGAAAAAATAAATAAATAGATTCTTAAAAAATGCCTTCTGGCTCCAATGCTCAATTGAAGTATGCTCAAGTTCAAAATTTAGTTTGTGGGACAATGTAAAATAAGCAGAAAATGCAAAAGTTCAGGAAAGAAGGCATCCAATTACAATTGGGGAGTGCAGGGATTTTAAGGTGTCTGTGGTAAATGACCTCCCCACCTCCAGTGGTTCTTGCCACCTGGTATTCATCCCCTCCCATATTGCATACGGCTGACCTGTGCAGACAGCAGGATTTACAGACATGACTGTGTGTGACTTCTGAGGCTAGGTCATAAAAAACACTGTGGCTGTCACTTTATCCTTAGATCACTCTGGGGGAAGCTGGCCACATGTCCTGAGGATACTTAAGCATGTGGAAGAGCCACATGAGGCAGAAATGAAGACTCCTGCCATCAACCAGCACCAGGGCAGAGAAGTATCTTAGAAGCAGACCCTCAAGTGCCAGTCAAGCCTTGAGATGAATGCAGCTCCAGCGACCACCTTGACGGACACTTGATCAGAAACCCAAGCCAGGATCAGTCAGCTAAGCCATCCCTGAATTCTTGAACCACAGAAATTATGAGATAACAAATGTTTGTGCTTATTTTAAGCCACTCAGTTTTGTTACATAACAATACATAACTGTTACAATGTCTATAAGAAAAATATAAGTGTTTTTACCACATGCCCTGGATGTTTCATCTTTAGTCCTTAATTTATTCATTCATCAGAAAACTTTTTGAGGTTCTTCAGGCCAAGATAGAGGCATAGTTAGGGACACTTTGCCTCCTCGCACAACAAAAGAAGGACAACAACAAATTAAAAAACCAAAATATAACCAAAACTACCAGAAAATCAAACTGTATGGATGTCCAACAACCAAGAAGTTAAAGAAGAAACATTCATCCAGACTGGGAGGAGGGGCGGAGACAGGCACCAGGTGGAGAGGCTGCATGGCAAGATGTCGGCTGGAGGACTGGGCAGTCCCACGTTTGTGTGCAGATAAACCCTGAGGAACTGCTGGGGAGTGAAACAGACCACGCAACTCAGGGTTCCAGTGCAGGAAAAGAAAGCCTCAGAACTTCTAGAGGTAAAAACCTATGGCGGTTGCAGCAGCAAAAGAAACTCCCAGCCTCACAGAAGAAGCCCACAGGGTCTTAGAACGTACACAAACCCATCCACCCAGGAATCAGCACTAGAAGGGCCTGATTTGCTTGTAAGTTGTGGGAAAAGTGACTGAAAACTGGCGGGGAGCCGGGCAAGCGGCAATATTCCCTCTCGGATCCCTCCCCCACACACAGCATCACAAGGCAGCGACCTGGGTTGCCCTGCCCTGGAGAATACTTAAGGCTCTGCCCCTCCCAATGTAACAGGTGTTCTGAGACAAAGAAATATATGGCCCAAATGAAAGAAGAGATCAAAGCTCCAAAAATAAAACTAAGTGATGAACAGATAGCCAAACTATCAGATGCACAGTTCAAAACACTGGTAATCAGGATGCTCACTGAATTCTCTGACTATGGTTGCAAAATAAAGGAAAAAGTAAAGGCTATGCAAAGTGAGATAAAGAAAAATATACAGGGAACTTAGAGTAAAGAGAAGGAAACCAGGACTCAGATCAATGACTGGGAGGAGAAGGAAGAGATAAACATTCAGCCAGAACCGAATGAAGAAAGAAGAATTCCAAAACATGAGGAGAGGCTTAGGAACCTCTAGGACAACTTTAAATGTTCAAACATCCAAATCATAAGGGTACCAGAAAGAGAAGAGGAAGAGCAAGAAATTGAACACTTATTTGAAAAAGTAATGGAGAACTTCCATAATCCGGCCAAGGAAATAAACTTCCAGGAGATTCAGGAAGCTCAGAAAGAGTCCCAAAGAAGTTTGACCCAAGGAAGCACACACCAAAGCACATCATAATTATATTACCCAAGATTAAAGATAAGGAGAGAATCTTAAAAGCAGCAAAAGGAGACAGTCACCAACAAAGGAGTTCCCATAAGACTATCTGCTGATTTCTCAAAAAAAACGGTGCAGGCAAGAAGGGGCTGGCAAGAAATATTCAAAATCATGAAGGACAAGGACCTATATTCAAGATTACTCTATCCAGCAAAGCTATCATTTAGAATGGAAGGACAGAGAAAGTGCTTCCCAGATAAGGTCAAGTTAAGGGAGTTCATCATCACCAATCCCTTATTACATGCAATGTTAAAGGGACTTATCTAAGACAAAGAAGAAGATCAAAAGCTATGAACAGTAAAATGACAACAAACTCATAACTATCAACAATTGAACCTGAAAACAAAAACAAAAAGAAACTAAGCAAACAACTAGAACAGGAACAGAATCATAGAAATGGAGATCACAGGGGAGGGGAATGGGGGAGAATGGGGGAAAAGGTACAAGGAATAAGCAGCGTAAATAGTATGTACAAAATAGACAGGGGGAGGTTAAGAATAGTCTAGGAAATGGAGAAGCCAAAGAACTTATATGTACGAGCCATGGACATGAACTAAGCAGGGCAGCGAGTGGGGAATGCTGTTGGGAGGGGTGGTGCAGGGTGGAGGGAAACAAAAAGGGGAGAAAAAAATGGGACAACTGTAATAGCATGATCAGTAAAATATATATTAAAAAATTAAAATGAAAAGAAATGAAGAAACCAAGGAGCTTACATGCACAACCCATGGACAGGAAATAAGGGGAGGGGGATTGCTGGAGGGGGACAAAGGGGGGAAAATTGGGACAATTGTAATAGCATAATCAATAAAATATATTTCAAAATATATTCAGTGATTTTATAAAGTCATTTTTTATAACTGTATTACATCCCATCAACATATCCCCAAATTCGGTATATAAAAACACACTCTCCCAGCAGTACTCTTAGACATTTAAATGATCTAAATTAGTCTTGGTTTTTCCCTAGTGCTGCTTTTAAAGATTTTAACACTCTTTCTTTATTTTCCTCTAATTTTTCTTCTGAATTAATTCTGATGGATAAATTCCCAAGAGTCAGATTAAAGGGTCAAAATATATGACTGTTTTCCTAATTCTTGGTATGACCACAGAGACTGCAGAACAGATTCTTTTTTAAAAATTATATTGTATTGATTATGCTATTCCAGTTGTCTCAATTTTCTACCTTTGCCCCCTCCACCCTGCACCGCCCCCCACTCCTTCAGGCCATCCTCTACCAATATTCATGTCCATAGGTCTCGTATGGAGGTTCTTGGGCTGCTCAATTTCCTATACTATACTTGACATCCCCATGGGTATTCTGTAACTGCCTATTTGTCACAGAGACTCCTAAAGAAAAAAGAGGAAAAAAAAAGAAAATTTATTGCGAACTTATTCATGCCAGGCACTGTGCCAGGTGGTAGAAATTCAGGGGGGAAAAAATGAAGTTTTCTATCTTCAAGCAGCTCCTAATCTGGGAAGCTGGGGTTGGGGTCAGTGGTGCCAAACTATAAATGCTTGTAACAGATGCCACTTTAATATCTCTACCTTAATATATTCTCTTTCTGCTGGTGTTTTGAGTACATAAACTTTGGCTGTGACTTCAGTGGTTGAAGAGAATGTCTCATGATTGTTTTCGGTTTTAATAAGAGTGATCAATACCATCAGCTCCCCTTTAAATGCTAATGAATGCTTTAACACAGCAGATGCAAACATACAGTACACTGCAGATTAAAAATAGGCACAAAATTAAATTGCTTACACAGAGCAAAGGAGCCAGTTTGGCCATCTTGATAATCAGTCACAACCAGCTGACAAATCTTGAATTGTCCCTGAACCAATACTAAGCTTCCCTCAGTCCCAGCCAGAATAGGCATCATCTGGCAGCAGGAGTGCCTGGTGTTCTGGGTCCAAAAAGGGAGCAGAGCCAGGCCAGACTTTCAGTTAAGCTCTAGATGCGGTCCCAGCAGGACTGTAGAGGGCACTAAGATCAGGAGCAATTGGTATCTGAAGGGCAGCAGAATTTGTTACCCCCAAACAGACCTCTTCGTCATAAGCATTATTTCAGGCTAATTATTTTTAAGAAACTGAAGACACAATAGAAGCTCTGAAAGCAAGTAAAATTACCTGTTTGCAAGAGATACAAGGGAAGAGAAAGATGTAAAGGAAAAGAAGGATGACCAAATCTCTAGAAACTCTCATCGATGGACAAGGCAATGACTTCATCTGCCTAACAACCTTACCCTTGTTTACTGTGCTTTTCCTGGTCACCCCCATAATTGACTCCCCACCGCCACTCACCAGTGCTTTTGTCTTTAGTTTGAGATAGTATTTAAGGTGATGGCTTAAGCCATTTTGGGGAGTTACTCCTTTTTCCCGGATATCTCCCTTGTATACAGGAGGTATACATGTTAGGGAAATTCTGTTTTTTTCCTGTCTTTTGTTATGGGGATGGGGGTAGTGTCTCAGCCAAGATCCTAAAAGGATGGAGGGAAAATTATTTTCTTCCTCCACATAGTCATTAAAAAGCAAAGAAACCCAGAGCTTTCGGCTTCTGGAGAGGAAAGAGATATAGTGAAATTCTGTAAGTATCTAAAAAGACAATGTCTATGTGTGAATTGCTTGACCACCCACTGTGTTTCCATTCACTTTTATTCCTGTGACAAGTGTTTATTGAGACACTTTTGTAGTGCTATACAAGGTGTAGAAATTCAAAATAGAAAATGAGTTTACAACGACGACGCAAGGAGCCATTCTCAGGAAAAACAGGCTGACTTTTCCATTGGGGGCCTTGGTACACCCAGAATCTGCTCTCAGTGATAAACCCAAAGACTTAATCTATGTCTTAGAGTTGTGTTCCATGGTCAACTCACATTTGCTCACAAGAGACTGATGTATAAAATAAAAAGAAAAGGCAATATTTTAATGCTAGAAATATAATTCTCAAGTAGATCAGAGATGGTTATTAAGGTCACTTAATGAGCATAAGATTAGAATAAGAATTTAGATGATTTGATAATTTGTTAGCTTGATAAATAAATCCATTAGCGCTTTTATTCAGCAAATAGACCAAGTACCAACTATGTGTTTGAGATACACTGGTGATCAAGATAGGCACATTTCCCACCTTCAGGGAGCTGATAGTCAAGTGAGGGATACAGGCAAGCCAAGTATGCAACAACTATAACAACAGGGGATACGTATGATTGAAACCAAAAGGTTCTTTGTGAACATTTAAGGAAGGGCCTGATCCAGACCTGGGCGGGGAGCAGGGAGGGTTTCCTGGAGGTAGTGATGTCTTAGCAGAGAGCTGAAGGATGACTTAGCTAGACAATGCAGGGAAAGCTGGATGAAGGGAGTGAAAGTTTTGAAGACAAGAGAAAGCATGGCAGCTAATTCAGTGGGGCTGTAGTGTTGTGCTGGATTGCTATGGGGGGCTGCAAATGGAGATGCAGAAAAATGTAATAGGAGCTGGATCATATGACCATCTCCACAATGGGTCTATATCTCTCTGACTAAGTATAGTCTCACGTCATTTTCAGGGGGTGGGCGGGCTTTGCTGGATAATGTGCTGTTTCTTGGCCTCCACAACTGTGCCCTGCATGAAGACCAGGCGTGGATAGTACAACTAACATTTTCCTTTGTGGATCATTTTACTCCGGGCTTCCAAGGCTAATCACTCCAGGCTGCTCCCAAATCCACTCGTAACCTTGCCACTGCCTCTAAAAGACTCATGCTGTCTTTGGATTGCTGCATACCTCCCATCTGATTTACAGACATGTATTTCAGGCCTTGGAGGTATTACAGTGCTGTGGCCATTCCATCCATCCATTCTCAGGACTTAGTCTAATTTTCCTTATTGTCAACATTGTGGGCATCACTGCATTATTCTCATAGAACACTTTCAGAGGAGGGGGGATTGCAAGGGTTAATTAATGGTACAAGGGAGCGTGTGATGAAAGGTCCCCAGGAGGAGCACAGAGTGCAGAAAGTGGCTGGAACTGTGAGGGGAGGCCGTTGGGGAAGCAGAATGTCAGCTGTACCTTGCAGGCTGAGTGAGATTCATCTAGGACGTAGGGAAGGAAATTCTTGGGGACAGTTGAGTAAATGACACTGGTTATGAAGAGGACACCTTGATTTGAGTTTTGAATGAACTATGAGGTCATAAGTCATTTTCATTTTTTAACTTTCAGTTTGGTCGTGTAGCATTTGATCTGCCAATAATCACTCAAAGGGGAAGGGCAGTTGAGTAGGAAGTCAATGGTATCTGTAACACTAAAAAGCCTTGACAATTTTGACCATGAACTTGGCACTTTTTATACTGTGGCAATATCATAAACCAAATCCAGTAATGGCAGATAGAGCTGGGTCCAGGTTTTATGCTCTGACTTCCTCAAGGCATCTTGGATTAACCATAGCTTCTCAAGCCTGAGGATGGCAAGAAGTTTTTTTTTTTTAAAGATTTCATTTATTTACTTTTACAGAGAGGGGAAGGGAGGGAGAAAGAGAGGGAAATATTGATCAGTTGCTTCCCACATGCCCTCAACGGGGGGCCTGGTCCACAACCCAGACATGTGCTCTGACCAGGAGTTGAACCAGCCACCTTTTGATTTGTAGGATGACATCCAACTCACTAAGCCACACCAGTCAAAGTGGCAAGAGGTTTTTAAAAGCCTCCTGAATACAGTGTCTATAATTCAAAATTTCAATGATGGTGCAACCTGAATAAGCTGGCACAACCTAAATCATGGCATCTTATTATAACTGAGTAGTTTCTGAGAGCCGGAGTTTTAGATGCATGCTGTAGCTGTACCAACTTGAGGCGAAATGGTAAATGATAAAGAAGGTACTTACAAGGCTTTTAAGACATTTGGCACTTCTGAACTGCAACAGCTGCAGTTAAGTCAGAACGCCCTGGGCTGTGGTCAAATGTCTTGACCCTGACATTTTGAACTACCGGATATTTTGAACTTGCTGCTTTGACCTTAGGACATCTTGACTCTATATCTATGGATAAAATATTTTTTATCAGAACTATATAACTATTGAGAAATGCTTCTGTCAATAAAGAATTTCATGGAGTGAAAATGTCATTATGTCTATTTAATTTCCTAATTTTTTACCCAATGTGATAAAATTGTTTCTCATTTTCACATTACATTTTTTATTGTACTGATTTTATTCACATGAGATATGTTCTTTTCAGTTTAAATTTTACAATGAAGATTTTTGTATATCAAATTTTCTTTTGTTCATAGTAAATTTTACCAATTATCACTGTGCCATTGAAAGTTTTGTTGCGTGTGTGTGTCCATTGTTTTTTAATATAATTTGCCCATGTCACATTTTCCTGTTCAGATTTTACTATGAATAGTTTTAAACATGGTAGTATAATTTTTATTTTTATGAAATAAATCAATGAATTGGTTGCAGACAATTGCCAGTTTATATTTATAGCTGAAGTAATCCTTGATAAATAGACTGCAGGTTCTCCTTCACATATTTGGGATTATGCAACTATTCAGGTTTGTTCTGTTTTCTTAAAATTGATTTTTAGAGAGAAAGAGAGAAACATCAATTTGTTGTTCTACTTATTTATGCATTCATTTATTGAGTCTTGTATGTGCCCTGACCACGGATCAAACTCACATTCTTGGTGAACCGGGATAATGCTTTAACTAACTGAGCTACCTGGCCAAGGCTTCAGGTTAGTTCTATTGTATTGCTAATCCAGTGACTTTGTCTAAGAACAAATTATCGTGCTTTGCCTGGAACAATGACTGTCTCTATAGTAGCAACCAATATAGATTTAGCAGTGTCAGACTTGATCAGAAGCATACATAGGGTCCACCAAATCCCCAAATTTAGAGATGCCTAATCCAAGATATACTTGCTTAATTTGTTCCTACTATAATTTTTTTCTTAAAATATCTCTATATTTAGAGGAGGGGGATAATTAACCTCAGCCTCCTGCAAGTTTACATAGTTTCTCTTGTTGGCAACTGATTTAGCTAGATGGGAAAAAAATTTTTGTTAATTGTTGTTTTGTTCTAGACTTACATTCTTCTTTCAACCTGGCAAACAACTTCTGGTGAATAAGCATCATTAGGGGAAAAAAAAAAAAGAGAACGAACATTCAACTCTTATTATTTTTTACAACCACAAAGCAGACTCTAGATGTTCTTATTTTGGTTTTGACTTATTTTATTGATGCCAACAAGTATTTTCCCATGAGATATTACAAAGCGGTCAGTTTTGTGGACTGCTGGAATAATCTCTTTGCAATCAGCTACTAGGCTGCATAGGGCTGAGGTCATTATTTTACTACCAGCTTGGATTCTGTAACCTTAAAAAGCAAGAAGGGAAAAACAGTGTCACATGAACAATTATTTACATAGCACCTTTTTTTTTTTTAATAAAAATTTTTACTTATTTTTAGAGAGAAGGGAAGGGAGGGAGAGAGAGAAACATTGATGTGTGAGAGATTCATTGACCGGTTGCCTCTTGCAAGCCCCCAACTGTGGACCTGGCCGGCAACCCAGGCAGGGAATTGAACCAGTGACCTTTCAGTTCACAGGCCACCATTCAATCTGCTGAGCCACACCAACCAGGGTTACATAGCACCTTTTAAAACCCCTTTCAACTAGTCTTAAATAATTCCCCAGCACTCACGTTTTTGTTTAATAAAGCCATATTTTGTGTTCCTTTCATAGTGACTCAGTTAAGATCCCATGTTCAGCTACTTAACCAAAAATTCTAAACAAAGGAAATATTTTATGGCATTTGGAAGTAGCCTGCCATTAAATTAGCACACTTTGTATAAGTACACTTTTCTTTACATTTAAATATGGACAAAGGACAAGGGGAGAAATAATTAAAAATAGACTGTTGTTGGTAAGAGCTTGGTGAGAAAAGATCACAGTGGAGCTTAAAACCTTAGAGGAGGTATCCAAGATGAAAAAGAGTACCTCACTCATTCGTTTTACCATTTCTCATTATGGCAAACAATAAGACATAAGATGGAGTTGTTGAAGCCATGTTTAGATCTCAGCTTCCCTCGTAGATAAAGGTCATTTTCTACAACCTTGACTTTAATGCTACCAAAATACAGTTTTCCCCACCAGGCCCAAGCACTGTGTTAGATCAGGGCAGCCACTCTGGGAATAATATGTGTGCATACTTGATGACTAGTTTTGTTAAAAGAAAACTCAACCCTATGAAATTACCACTGTGTCATCAGGGTTTCTACAGGGCATTGTGAACCCTATGCAGGATAGAGGACACTTGATATTCAGGGTGAGTGAATGTTGAACAGACTCTCAGAATATATTGAAAGTGACATTTATTCATCTGATACATAATAAGTTTGTTGCCCTCCACCTTTTTGGTTTGTAAACTATGAAGAATTTCACGAACTGGATCCCACAATTCCCATCCTAAACGGCGGGCAGTTTCATCAGCACCCGCACGGTTACCTCTTTACTCCCAGCTGCGTAGAGCCTTCTTGCTGCAAGGGTAGTGTCTCCTGTCTTGCTGGAACAAGGATGTTGGGAATTTTAAATTTCTTTGGCTTTTAGCTTGTGACATGATTATCCTGCTCTGTGTCGGTTTTCTTATAGATTTTAGATTTCTGACATCCCAACAGGTCTTTATGGACTGTTATTTCCCCTGCCCCCCACCTCTTTGCCCCTCTTTGGTAAAATGTAGAAAATAATATTCAAAAGCCCCTGGTTGCTTAGGATAAGAAATAGCCACAAATCACATAGGCAGTCTGGATCCTTAGTTTCTGATCAGTCTTAATGAATGAAATATGCATTGAGATATGCATAATAATCAACATTAAGTTCAATAACACTTTTTTATAATCCTCACCGAGGACATTTTTTCATTGTTTTCAGAGAGAGGAAGGGGGGGAGAGAGAAACATGTATTGGTTGCCTTCTCCTATGCTCCCCAATTAGGGATCGAACTCACAACCAGGGTACCTTCCCTGACCAGGAATCGAATCCGTGACCCTTCGGTCTCTGGGACAGTGCTCCAACCAACTGAGCCACACCAGCCAGGACAATAACGTTTTTTATGGCTTAAAAATGACAAGCCAAATTTGTTCATCTCTGACTGTAATAAAAACCCAAATATATTAGTAAAACAAATACTAACCAGCAGTGCCGAGACTAGGGGGAGGCAAGTGAGGCACTTGCCTTGGGTACAAAATTTAAGGGGGGCATCAAACGCGCCCCACAACAAACACCTCAGTAATCATGATATATGCTATTCTGATGCAATATTTTTGAAAATGAAAGTTAATGCAAAAAAATTCATGAACAAAATATCAAAATTCAAATAAAGACAGGATCAGTAAAGTAACAGTACCTTGCCAAGACATCTTGGAGCCTTAGACAAAAAGAAAAATCATTAATATTGATTTTGTCTTTAGGATTTTGATTTTTTTTGGTCACTTTTTTTTACATTAATTTTCATTTATTTAAGTGTTGCATTAGCATATTATTCCTCTTGATTAATGAGCTTTTGGGTGCTTCCTTAAATTCTGCACCCAAGATGAAGTCTCCACTTAACCTTGCCCTAGCTGAGGCCCTGCTAACCAGACCAGCAATCATTAGGGTAACACGATGGCATATCCCCTCCTCTAAAAATGTTAATTCAGGGGGAAAAATATGTACAGTTATGATTAAGCCTAGTTATTATCATTGGTCAACCAACATCCATAATTTTAGTTGTAGTTGGGAATAGTTTCAATTAGAAACTTTTTCCCAGATCTAAAAACGGGAAAGTTGTCTTTTTATCAATTCTATCTGAAGGCATCGTATTATCAGTATCCATTATATTAAAAAAAAAAAAAAGCTTGCTTAGGACAACTCATCTATTCAATTTATCAAAATGTTCTCCTTCCGCGGTAGCTTCCTCTGGCTCTTTCTCTGTTAGTCTTGGCGGGAGAGGGCCTGTGGGGCTTCTTCCGGTATTCCACTTTTGTCCATCCTCCATCACTGATTTTGTTCTCCTCTTCATTGGCTCCAGAGTCAGTCTTAGCGTGCAAAGGCATTCCTGGTATGGTCCGGGGTTGATGGTGGTCTTTGGGACTTCGCTTCAAGTCAGGTGACTGATGTGTATTGAGTGCTGACTGGTTAACTCTGTAGAATTTTTCAGAATATCTCTCTCTGGAAGGAGTGGAATGCTGACTCTTTCCACTGTACCTTCCTCTAGGAGATGAACTGAGTGATGCACTACCACGATTGTATTTGTTCCGACTTCTACCTGAGTATTGAACCCTGTCAAAAGAGTTGTCAGCAGCAACACTAGAAAAGCCACTGTCCCTGGAGTTGAGATGTAAAGAAGAGAAGTTTTTGGTCAGCCCATACTGAGTAGGAGAGGAGCTTCTGGATTGGTTTATAGGTGTGATCTGTTGATACTTAACGGGCCCTTGGGTCCTCCTCACTGCAGCAGCGTAGGAATCCTGGTCATTGAAGTAGGGGAAGAACTGTGACCCCAGAATAGGATTGCTCTGGGAACGCTGTAGAGAAGTGTTGGATGCTATCTGCCGCATCCTCAGTGTGTCTAACCACTCGCAATCAGCACCTGCAGAAGAAATGGAAATGAGCGTCTCTTAAGCCACAGCAAAGCTGTGTGCCTATTCATAAGCCTGTCTCTGATAATTCAAGCCTGTTTGGGATGCTCTAAGTTTTATCATTCATAGAAATTCTAGCCTAGGTGTAAGGACATTACTATTATTATTATAAATGTCTTTTTATTTTATTTTTTAAAGTTTTTATTTATTTTCAGAGAGAGGGTAGGGAGGGAGAAAGAGAGGGAAAGAAACATCAATGTGCGAGAGAAACATTGACTGGTTGCCTCTTGCATGCCCTCAAGTGGGGACCTGGCCAGCAACCCAGGCATGTGCCTTGACTGGGAATCGAACCCGTGACCTTTTGGTTTGCAGGCTGATGCTCAATCCACTGAGCCACACCAGCCAGGGCTATAAACACTTTTTTAAAAAGGCATTTACACTTACTGAGCATATGCTATATGTATGGCCCTGTTCCATATGCTTTACTTATATTATCTCATTTAATCCTCTCAATAACCTTCTCAGGTAAATACTAATAATTTTATTTTATAAAGGAGGAGAAAGTTTTGGAAGCAAGTAACTGGCCCAAGGTCATTCAGCTAATAATTCCAGATCCCTCTAAACCCCACCTTCTTCCCACTTAGCCATGTTGTCACTTCTGAAATTGCTGTTTAAGTGTGTTTGGGTGGCAGGGACACATCTAAATGCAGATGAAAGAAATTGGATTCCAACAGTTCAGACAGCTAGAGAGTGTTTGGAAGAAGGACAGTTCATATCTCCAGAGGAGAGATTCCTGAGGTTCAGAAATAAGAAAAAAAAATTTTTTTTCATGAAAAATGAAGTTTCATGGCAAATAGGAAGAAGTTAAGGTAAAAGAAAATGGTCAATTAACAGGAACCATTTAGTACATATTTCAGTGAATAAGCAAGTTGCTCACACCAAGGATCTTTTCTGTCCTCTCTAGGGCCCCAACTAGGTTGCCCACATTCTTGAGTTCCTGGCGGGCCCCCCCCCCCCCCCGCACCGAGCTCCTCGGGCCCTGCGTGTCAGATGGAGCTTCTGGAGAAGACCAGGGGATGCTCACTTCTCTCTGCCAGCAAGTTGCCTCCCTCACTGCTCTGCACAGGTGACTCATACCTCTGCGGTGACTGTCCAGGTACAGGTGACCTCTTATGTCCAGACACTCCTCACAGTCTTCACCCACCATGAAGCCTTCCTCCTCTCACCTTGACTTCTCTGACTTTTAGCTTCCAACAGATCCCTGCTTTTGTCTGGTGTTCAGCCCCCTCCATGGAACATGCGCATCTGGGAAAGCTGACCACATTCTGGCTCTAGTGGCAGACTTCGATTAGTCCAAGCCGCAGTAGTAATATCATGTTTGGGAGTGGACATGATGCCCGGTTTTGGCCAAAGTTACCTGAGGGTTAATCTGCTGGGGGTTTCTAGGCAAGGCTTTCTCATTCCCAAACATGAGAACAGAGAAGGGACTGACCTCTTTATTTCCTCTGCTCGTTGCCAGGCTGTATCTTCATGTGATAATTGGGAACAGGAGGGGAACTAGGATGAGGTCAAAGGCCACATTAAGGATGGCAGAGTGGAAAGAAGGAAAGGTTTATTCCTCATCCTTAACGTGGTTGAGGGGCTCATCTTAAGGCACTTGGACCCCAGCCTACTTTTGAACTTGTTATGGGAGATAAATTTTATTATGTTAAGACTCATGGTTTAAGAACTTTAGAATGCCTCCGAATCACCCAGAGGGTTTATTAAAATGCAGAGTGCTGGTCCTTACTCCCAGGTAAGGTCTGGGGTGGGCTTGAGAATTTGCATTTCTAACAAGTTCCCTTGATCCTGAGGTTGCTGGTCTTGAGACCACACTTTGTTCTATTGGGAAGGAGGCAGTTGAAGTGGGATTTCCTGTTACTTGCAGTTGAAAAAAGATATTCTAACTGATCCAGGTGGTCTTCTGACATCAAAAGGCAAAAAGAAAAACAAGAAGGAAGGAAGGGAGGCAAACTAGCTAAAACTGGAGTAAGGCAAGCCCCTCCTTTCCTTCTTCAATTTTTCCAGTTAACAATCAGAGGAAGAGGTTTATCCAAAGCCATTCTACTGGGAGATCGAAGGGCATTGACTATTCCTGTGTACACTTGTAGAGGAATAATTTGCTTTCTCCCAAAAGGTTTAGATTTAAGAGAAGGAGAGGACACCTATTAGATGTCTGCCCATTGCCGCCTTTTGGGTATGTCTCCACCCACATGGTTACAGTATCTTGCCCAGTAGGTCCTCGCCACCCACCACTACCTGCCCCTCTTGACACAGTTAATTGGTCCAGAGGAGAATGCTTGAAAACAATAGCACCAACAAGTCTTACCCCAGGGAATCTGGAATTGGGACTAATAAGGTATCTCTTTGGTGCGCCTCAAAATGGTAGGATTTGAACAGTGTAAAATTTGGAAGCAGTTGGCAGGCATGGTGTGTCATGTAGATTGGGAAACAGAATAACAGCTTTTAGTAAAAGAGAAAAATATAGCAGAAGTGGAAAGAAAAGACTCCACAGAAGTAAAATGTGCCTTAAAGTATTAATTAGTTGCTAGGGGAAAACTTATTATAGTAAGAACTCCTTAAAGGCATGAGAGTAAGCATGCAACACAAGATTGTTGAATTAGCTGGTGAAAGAACTTAGAAACAGAGCGCCTTCTGTAGAGATGCTAGTGAGGATCATGACCTACTATATGGGCTAATCACGTGTAGAGATAGCATGCACTAAGAGATGTTTGAAGATGTGTTTGTGCCTGAGAAGGCTGGTTAAAACTCAGGCCCAATCATGGTGGTCAGAATACCTGCTTGTGATTATTGTGAAAGAAAAGAACAAAGTCAACTGTGTTGGCAGAGGAAGGCAGGTCCAGCATACTGTCGAAGAATTTGTTGGTGGGTTTGGAGCACTGTCCAGGATTCTGGGCCTCCTGGTTGGTGGATCTTTAAAAATATCTGGTCCAGTTGGCAAGCCAGCCCTTATAGTAGAAGACATGTAGCTAGGGTCTCATAACTCAGTGACATTAGCCGTCAGGGTACTTTGTCTCCATGCTGACCAAAAACCTGATATGGCTTCTCAGGTATATTTTCTTACCAGGAAAAAATGCACCGATCAGAAAACATTTATTTCTGGCTTGTTTACAGGTGTATTTCTCATGGTAAAAAACTAAATTGCATAGGATTTAGGCATCCATCTCCTGTGTGTTTATTAGCTTGTTACAATCCTGCAGAACCTAAATCTGGGTTGTAGTCAAGTTTCTGGGCCTCCAAAAACGAAGATCAGAACCTCTACCCTGCACCTACCAAATGATGACCAACTTACCATCAAGTCAGCCAGCCTTCCTCCATGTTATTTCTAAGTTTTTTCTTTATATCGTCCATAATCACCATCACCACTATCCATTATGTGCATTTCATGTTTTCTCTTTTTCTATCCTCCCTTAACTTTACTTTTCCCTTCCCTCCTTCCTTTCCTCTCTTCCTCCCTTCTCATGTCATTCCTGTGCTTTGATGTATCCACAGTGTTCAGGACTCAGGAAGTTGCCCCAGTGATAGCAGTGGCTTCATAGGAATGTTTGTTGGACATCAAAAAACAATTATCTTTATCTACAATTTTGAAAACTAAATATATATATGTATCAATAGACATACATGTTTTATACCAATATAACATGATCAACCATCAATTTTCATCTTTTATCATAGTTATCTAACTATTGAAATTTATTATTATATGCTCGTAAGTCTATAAATACTATATAAAACCAATATTCGAAAAACAAGACAAGGGAAGTATTATGTTAGAAAGCTATATCTATTCACGTGTCCCTGGTGTGAGAATTTGGTAGTTAGGTGTTAGAATCTAGCCTAGTACACGTTACTTACTTGAGTCGGACCGGCTTCTCGGGTTGCCCTCCGAGTTGGAGAATAATGTCTGAATGGCAAGCTGGACAACTTTCACTGCATCTTTAGGTTTTGTCCTATTCCACTGAATCGAATGAACATGTTTAGTGCTTTTTGGAGCTCTAACATCGCTCTGTAAAAAAAAAAAAAAAAAAATAGAGAAACCCATGACTGGATATATACATATTTACAAAACAGGAAGAAAAGAAAAATCAGGTTATCACATCACTTCAACTGAACACCTTAGAACACTATTGTAAGTGCATTAGGTGACATATTTGTACAATTTTCCTAAGTATGGTAATTTGATTAAAAGGCAGGCTTTAATGCTTTATTTTAGACGATAGCACTTTATTCCTTAGTGGATTATAGTCATTAAAAAGATGGTTATCTTCTCCCAGAATTTATTGTATTTGGCAAAGCTCAACTTACCTCCTTTTAAATAAGAAATGAAAAACAATTTCTTCTGTTTATGGTACTTGAAAACTGATACTTTGTTGAATAAAT
The DNA here is from genome assembly GCF_021234165.1 of Pteronotus mesoamericanus. Classification (NCBI taxonomy): domain Eukaryota; kingdom Metazoa; phylum Chordata; class Mammalia; order Chiroptera; family Mormoopidae; genus Pteronotus; species Pteronotus mesoamericanus. Next base: position 33,725,063 of record NW_026555325.1, on the reverse strand, counting down.
AAAAATCTGATCACTGTTTTGCCCAAGACTTCCCTTGCTCATCAGAGTAACTGGGTAAGTGTGGGTAGCCTGGCGGGACTAATTACCCCACTGAGAGTGCAGGGCAGCAGAGGCAAAGTGAGACGGAACAGAGTTAGGAACAAGGATTTGAAAAAGAAGAGGACACTAGATCAAGACACACTACTTTCTTGTTCTGAAACCCCCCTAATCACACCAGGTGTCACAAGTCAGAGCGAAGAGCCTCTCAGGATTCAGTAAGGTTATAAAAATATATTTAAAAAGCCCTGAAGTGACAGTTACAAACAGCAGTGTCATGTCATCATGAAGTCTGAGAAAGTAGGAGGAGGAAGAGGAAGTGGGGAGAGAAGGGCAAGAGAAGAATGTGGAGTAGTGTGTCTCCAGACTGACGAAATCCGGCTACTGTAATTGTCCAGTTTGTAAACAAAGGGCTTTTCCTGGGTGGTGGGAACTGGTCACCAGACTCCAGAATATTCTAGATTCCTAGTTCCTCAGGACCAATCAACTTCATTTTTTAGATTTTGTGTTCTGCAAGCAACACTTTGACAGTTAATGTTATTTCTCAGGTGCCTCATCCCTGAGAAGCTGTGCACCCTGCTGGGTGAGGATGTTTAAGTGCCATAATACTATTGGCTTTCAGCACCGGGTCACCCTGGGGAGGTGAGCGGGCAGCGTTTGGATTCTAATGCTGAAAAGCAGACCCTGGCAGCTCAGAAGACCAACACAATGCAGCAGTGGATAGAGTCCAATCTGAGGCTGACTTCCTATATTTTACTGCTGGGAAGGGAACAGATAGGACTGCTAAGGAAAAGTAGAAACTGTATTTATAGTCAGAGGACCTGGGTGGGATTCCACCAATGACTGACTACTCCAAACCTCAGGGCTACCTCTCTCGTCCTTAAGCCTATTTTTTCTAGCTGCCAATTGAAGATAATGCTAATCTTTCCAAATTCACACAAAATCAATGAGATAAAACAGGGGTAAGCTCCTCTTATGGTGCCTAGTTCATGATAAATCCTTACCGCATGTTTCTTGAATGAATGAATGAACGAAACACATGTCTTACTGATGGTAGATGCGTACTATTATCGCCATGTGTGCCAAGACTCTGGGCTATAACTGTTCCCCTTTGCCCCATTCCTGCAGGGTCTCTCTACCTCGTATGTCCCACCAGCCATGAAGTCTTGTTATTTTTTAAAACATAATTAGATCATTTTAAGCACTTGACTCCTCCCTGTGGTTACAGTAAATCCAAACTCCTCACCTTGGCCAGGAGGCTCCTGGTTCCAGCCCCACCCACCTCTCTAGCTTTGCCACTGTGCTCTGGGCCTCAGGAACAGGCACTTGCCTTTCCTCTGCTGTTTCTTGCTTCCTGCTCCTGAGAGGAGAGGCCTTCCCTGGTCACGTGATCTCATGCCTGAGGCCCAGTATTTTCTGGTGAGCACTGTCACTCCCTGATATTACTTATTTGTTACCCATTTATTAACTATCTACCCCCACTGGAATATAAGCCTGAAGAGAGTATAGATTTAGTCTATCTTAGTCAAAAAACAGGATTCGTCAGCAGGTATTCGCTATATATATTTTTTTTCATTTTAAGAGCGTATTTTTAAAGTGTAAGTTTTTGTGATTTTCTATATATAAAATCTATGGAATATGTTTTTGATAATAGGCCCCCCTCATCCCTGGGTGATGGTATAAGTTGAGTCAGTCCTTGTGAAGAATCACTGATCTACCCTTACCCCTAAACTCTAAGCACCCTGTTTTGGTCACTGGGAACCCCAGTACCTCACACATCATATGGTATATAGGAGGTGCTCAGTTATTAACTGATGAATGAATGAATGAATGAATGAATGAATGAATGAATGACTACCTCTTCCTCTGTCTAGGTAAGTGAATCCTATTTTCTTTCCTTCTCAACACTTTGAGTAATTCTATTGATCTTCCCATATTCATGTTGTTTAAATAAATTTTAAGCACTCTGAGGGAGCAAATAAACCCCTGTTGAGGAACTGATGGTAAAGCCACCAGCCCCATCACCCTACCCTGCCCCAAGCTTACCTCATATGTGACAGTACATTCCACGGTCTGATTTTCCATTATTCCTACAATCCACTTCTCCATTACAAATGGGGGCTGAAAAACAAAAGTTAAATTGTGTAGTGCAATGATACAGCTGGCCCTGCTATACAGCCTGTTTCTCTGAGGCCAGCTGTCCCATACACATGGGGCAAACAGGGGCCAGGGGCATAAGGTCAGATTATCATGAAAGTCACGTTGGTTCACATGTGATTACTTACAACATGCTAATATTGGGGGTTTTGGTTTTCATAAGACATCCTTTCATATATTTACAAACATCTAGTCCTGGTCTCCCACAATTTTCTCTTTTCTGATATATTACTCAATCCTATCATTAATTAGGTCATTAATTTATGTTACTATTTTGAAGAATCAGCAGAAAGCTTTCTCACAATGAAGAGAAAGCCTTAACAATATAAGGAGACTCAGAAGTGCCTTCTCTGAGTGTAAGAACTGGCTGGTTCAGTGGCTCCAACAATCACTCTGATTTCCACTATGGCTGGCTCTCTGGCTAAGCTGCGTGTGCAAATGAAACAGTGGAGTTATTTCTCCACTGTATTAAAACAAAGGATTAATGAGGAAGTGTATGCCTTGGATCCTATTTTAATTTTGATAAAAATGGTCATTATTTTTTACAGATTAAAGGCTGCAAATGACTTAGTGGCTGTGAGCTGGGTACAAAACAAATGCAGCTGAGATTTAACTGGGCTAGCGGGGTTGTTTGTTTGTTTTGCTGTTGTTGTTTTGAATTCGAATCGTTATTGCTTCTATTGGTGTTAAAAAGTTCTACATATTTTCAGAGGTCTGCTACATGCCTATTTTCCATATAAGCCCTGTTAATATTGGTGTGTGATTCTGTAGACGATGTGGTTCCTCAAGAATGCATATATGGCATTGCAGTAGAAACACCTATATTCGGTTTTATGCCTCCACCCTGTTATTTCTGCTGTGAACACCTTCCTTCTGTTAGCAGGCAAAGGGTTGGATCCTGCTTCTAAAAATGACACTGAAGCAAGGAAAACTGCTGGCACCAAGAGATGACACATGTTTGGGGAAGGAAGTACCTGTCCAGTCTTCAGACATAACAACATATCCCAACAAAATAAAGTTCCAACCAGAACATGACCTTTGCACATAAATAACACCACTGAAACAACTCCTTTACGCAGGGAAATCAAACAACGAATATCAAATCAATCTACTTGATGAACACACTTGTCAATTAAAAGGACTTGGGTGTTTAGCAATTTTATGCCTGGGAAGGGAACACATTTGCAAGTCTAATGCTGTGGCTTTGAAGACTCTTTTCATTCCCCCATGTGTGTGCATACTTTGGTTCTTCTTTGCTACCAAGCCCATTTTCTTCACTGAAACCAAATACACACTTAATTGTGTACAACAGTTAATGGCTCACAGGAAGTTCCAGGTGACTGTCCTATTGGTACCGTGGTTATTTACCTGAAGTTGTTGACCTTCTACAATTGAAGTCTCATATGTATTTTTTCAGTGTGATTGGGATGGAATTGAAATAATTTATTTGCTTATTTGGAGGAGAAGCCAAGCATTTCACTAGCTTCTAGTCTTTCTAGAGACTTCATAAGTCTTTCTTCAGTGTTTTAATGAGCAGGCTTCTACTACTAACCTTAAAGTAGGAACATGCTCTCTGGCCACTCCAGGAATTCATAGGTGTGAAGTCCCGGAAGCAGTGAAGACTTCGACACACACCTACCTCATAACTAAACTCCCCGCTGTCCTTCAAGAAATTACACACAATCAAGAAAGCCTTCCTCCTAAGTTTTTCAAAGTTTAAAATGACCCAAAATTCGAGGTAAATATTTTCATCTTTAGCATTTTCTTTTCTTTAGTAAAAGACAGAATAAGCATAAAGAAATGTAGAAAAGATGAAAAAATTAAATGATACTCTGTGTAGTACTTTTTAGTTCATACAGCATAAATGGAACTTTAACAAAAAACTATTATGATCTCAATCTGCTAAATAAAATGTGCCTTTCAACAGCCCGCTAGAGGCTGAGCTGATGTGAGAGCTTCGACATCACAAAAGCACACTGCTGGGGTATTTTAATGTCTTTGTTTGGTATCTGTGAATTCAAAAAAGCTTTTAAGCTGTAAATAGAACCCTACCTTTGTCATCTTTACAATCTCTGCATCAGGTAGGTTAGTGTTGAATGTCACGTCTTTGATGTAGGTTATTGCAATTTCATCCCCATCCATCTCCATATACATTTTCCACTTACAGTCCTGGAATTAAAAGCAAAATTATAGAATTTGAGAAAGTGAAACAAATTTTAGTCTCAATGTTTTATAACACATGAAGCATTCTAAATGAAGTATTATTGAAGTGTTTCTTTCTTTCCCCTTTTTCAATAAAAGGACATGAAATTAGATCTCTTTATATAGCTAAATCACCCCCAGTTAGGGCAATCTTGAGACATAATTTATCAATTTAAGTGTTCTATTGTAGGAGTTGCAAACTCAAAATCCTAAAGGGGCCAGGCAGATAATAAAAACGAGTAAAGCCAGGCAGTTTCATTATAGAACTCTAAATTGCAATCTTTCAAAATCTACCCATTTAATTTACATATTAAACATTGTAGAAATATTTTTTCATTGACACAAAGAGATGTGGTCTTCCCACTTTTTTTTTGAAATATAAGGCCCTCTTGACCTACCTTTCACTTTTCTAGTATTGATAATGACATGCACTCAAGAAAGACCTCACTTTGTTCTTAACAGGAAGGAAAACAATACTGCCAATGTGCTAATATATGACAACTGATAATTGGCCTAAGTATTGGGGAGTTACAGGGAGGGTAAAGCACTGTGGGACACTAAAGGCCAACTGCCCTACAGGGACAGCCACCACTCAGCTTCTGTGGATTGTCCCCATGTAGAAATACAAGCCCAGTCTTGCTAGGTCCTTTAATGTTTCATGAAAAGCTAGATATTTGAATTCTTATGTGAAACCTCTTGATATTTTAAATGATGGTATATTAAATTTTCAGTAAAAGTACCATGTAATGATAAAGTGCTCTACACCACTAGTCACCAGGGGAATTCAAATTGAAATCACAATTAGGTACCACTATACCTGTACCAGATAGCTAAGACTGGTAACATCAAATGTTGGCTAGGATTCGGACCTACTAGATTATTGGTGGGAGTGTAAAGGGTACAATCACCTTGAAAAAAGTTTTGGGAATTCATTATGTAAGTAAACACACACCTTCAATGATGTGAAAATTTTACTCCTATGTATTTACCTAAGAGAAATGAAAAAAGTCTTGTACAGTATTGTTCTGAGCAGCTTTCTCATGGTAGCCAAAAAACCAGAAGCAAGCCAAGTATTCATTAACAGGAGAAGGAGTAAACTGTGGTATATTCATAGAATGGAGTATTACTCAGAAATACAAAAGAACAATTACTGATGCATGCAATGACATGAACATATTGCAAAAATATTATAGTGAGTGAAAGTCTTCTACAAAAAGAACCTACTAAGAATTTCATTTAGAGGACATTCTAGAACAGACAAAACTAAACTATGGTAGAAAAATTCAGAAGAGCGGTTGCTTCTGCAGATGGGGATTGAATGGGAAGGGGCAGGAGGGGGCTTTCTAGAAGTGCTAATGCTCTACTGATAGGGGTTTGGGGTAATAGGTGCATGCATTAAGTAAGCAAATGCATATGTAAGATGTATACATTTCTTATTGAACTCTAGCATACTGAAATATTGAAGAGGAAGTATAGTGATGTCTGTAAATTACTTTGAATTGCGTAAAAAATAAGGATTGATATAGATGGCTAAAGGGATGGATAGATGAACAGCCATGTGATAAGGCAAGAAGAATAAAATGTTAAACCACGGAAGTGGGTATATGAGGGTTCACTGTAAACTTTTTTCAACTTGGCTGTATGAAAAATGCAGTAAGTATGTTGGGGGATAAACACTGTGTGCAATTAAAAGAAAAAATAAACTCATGTCTTTGTATCAGATTTGACCCCTGGACTATAAATTCACCTTCTCTCTTATATGCTTTTAAGAGATTAAGGATAACATACCAAGCACTTTACGTGCTGAAACTAGAAAATGCTCTCGTAGCATCAGACCTGGAATGCTTCCTGAGCAAGCCCAGACAAAATTATTGTGCAAGGGCATTAACAAAGAAGCTGTGGAAAACCTGTTGGCTTCAACAGGAAGCTGGGGGAGCCTGATGCTTTGGGCAAACTAGAAGAATTGCAGAGCCAAGAGGGGCCCAGGTCTCAGGGGAGTAACCCTTTTTTTCCCAGCTGAAGGCAGGAGATAGGCAAGTTAGTGAAGGAAAAGGTCTGTTCAATAATGTGAAAACCCAGCTGTTGGCTAACATAAGTCAAACTAGTGTTCAGAATAGACAGATTTTTTAGTATATCTTTGTTTTGGAGCCACTGCTACCCTGGCAACATAGGCCCAGAGATAACTGGGCAGGACGATGACTCTTTGGAGTCATGATTGCTCTTCTCTGAAACAGCCTCAAGGCAGTGGCTGGAATAAAAACCCTTCAAGAAGCCGAATTCATTAGTTCTGTTTCTTTTGCCTGTAGAGTTTTGGAATTAAGTTAGTCCAGAGCACAGTTAAAAGACCCTGAACTGTGTGCAAATGCCCACTTACTCTGGGTGGCTCTCCCGTGTCACCGCCACAGCACTCCTCCGTGGCCTCATTCCCAAAGTCCGCGTGCTCAGAGCTCTGGTGACAGCAAGGGACTCACACTGTGGAGCGCTTGCTATGCTCTGGGTGTGTCGCTGGGTAATTCTGCCATGCTATTTTATTTGATATGCACAATAATAAGTGAGAAAAATGGGGCTCAGATTAAGGAGTTTTCCAAGACTTTTCCTAGCCAATAAGTGGTGGAGGTGGAAGGCGGCCTGGCTCCAAAGTTGGAAGAGATGCCAGTGGGAAGGGTGACTGGGAGGGGTGGCAGGACCAACGCGCTGGATGGTGTTCGGCGCTCCATAACGGGCCCAGCTATTGACAACAGGAGGGAGAAAGAAGGACCAGAAAGTGTTTTGCTAATACAACCTGAAACTCAGGTAGCCCCCGGCCCTCCCTGTGGCAACCACTTCTTTGTTCCCCAAAGTACAACTTGGAGAAAGAAAGGTCTACATAATAGAGTTACAGACCTTCTCCTTTCTAAATTAGTTTTCTCTTATCTGAAAGAAAGCTTTTCACCTGAACCATAAAGGAAGCTAGTGCCAGAAGCAATAAAAGTATAATCAAGGAAGTTATAAGACAAGGGTGGCATTCTCCATTCATTAAAAAGTAGGTACTACTTGTTGCAAAGCTGTATGAGAAAGAAAGAGAATACTCAGCGTTCATTTGAATTATTAACATAATCTATCCATGCCTTGCTATGATCCTTAGGTATTTTCAGGACATCTATGATTAAATTGTTGTTTAGTTAAGAAAAGTAACCCATAAAGTAATGCAATTCTTTAACTTTTGCTCAATTTCAAATTGCCCTGAGGCATCCCTGGTATTTTTGTTACCCAGTGAGTCATGAGGTGTCAATGAGCATTCCCTGCAAGTACTAGGATTTAAACACATTATTGAATTCCACAGGACCCAGCTCCAGACGGAACGCCATGTAAGGAGCTCTTAACCAATCGGTCACTAAAAAGGTTTGCATACAAATAAGGTGAGTTAAATCATCACTTGCTGCCTTTTCAGTTTCTTGGTAGCGACAAGGACAACATCATGGGAACAAGGGCTCTGTTTTAAAAACCACTTACTTTTACCAGGGTGAACTATCGATTTTGGCTTGATGTGAGTGACAGAAATGTGGGTATTGATTTTTGAATCGGAAACAATTCAAGAGTCACTTTGGATGTGTGAGAACAACTCTAAACCCCAACAGGCAGAAATCAAAAGCAGATAACTCTGTATTTTGAGAGACCATGGGGCCTCAAAGGACTGCTTTTCCAAAACCATTCCATCCCTGGCAATCTGAAATGGCCCTGCTATTCATTCCTTTGGTTTAAGGTTTTGTGGATTCCTATTAAAATGGAAACAACACAGAAAAGGAGTATACATAAAGCCATTACTGGGGGAGCAGCAGGAGGGGGAAAGATCTCATGTCTAAAGTCCAACTACATGACTTTGAATTCCCCCAACCTTCTTCCCTCCCAACCTTAGCCAAATTATATAACCTGTCCTCACTCACAAATGACTCGTTGTGCTGTGTGAGAGCGAAACGAGATAACGTAATTAAATTCGCAGCACTGTGCAAGGCCAAAAAGGAAGCTCAAAAGAAATAATTATTATTGTTACCAATACTGGTCACTAACGGAGCTCCATTTGTGTTTGGGCTAGGGAATGGGCCAGGAGGTAGTGAGCTTTCCCAGGCAGAAAGGTACAAAGAGAGTCTAGACTAGGGATCTAGCCAGAGCAGCCAGGCTGGGTCAGAGCATCTTACTTGGGCATGAGTTTGGGGATCCAGAGGGCACTAAATAACTCTGGTGCTGGAGAATGATCAGGGTTGGAAAAAAGAAGAAGGTGCAGCCAGGTGATGGCATAACAATGACTGATTTTATGAAATAAATTGAAGAAGGAGGAAACCTCTTACATTGATAGATTATATAAGAACATCCTGCCCTTCCCTGCATGAATGGATCCTCATGCAGCCCTACCAATAGGAACATCAGATGTCTGGAGGTACAGTGGCTATGAAATGTGATTGATAGCCAGAGAGCCTTACCTCGGATGAGGAAACTCGCATGGAGAGAAGAAGTATTTGACCAAGACAGAATTGAACTAAGGTGGCCCATTGGTGCGATGAGAGCAGGTTTCCTTTCAGTCTTTTCTAAAGCCCGAACTATACTTGTTAAGGGCTAACAAAAGTAAGAATTACAGTACAGAGGAGTTTTATATTCTAAAGTCAACAAATAGTCCAAATCATCTTTTTTTAAGTATATTTTATAGATTATGCTGTTAACGGTTGTCCCAATTTCCCCCCCTTTGCCCCATACCCCTGGTACCCCCTTCCCTCCAGCAATGCCCCCTCTTAGTTCATGTCCATGGGTTGTGTGTGTAAGTTCTTTGGCTTCTCCCTTTCCTATACTATTCTTGACATCCTTCTGTCTATTTTGTTCTTACCAACTATGCTTCTTAATCCCTGCGCCATTTCCCCCATTCTCCCCCTTCCTCCTCCCAGCGGATAACCCTCGAAATGATCTCCTTATCTATGATTCTGTTCCTGTTCTGGTTGTTGGCTTAGTTTATTTTTGTTTCGGTTTTTGTTTTTTAGATTCAGTTGCTGATAGCTGTGAGTTTGTCATTTAATCATAGTTTGATCTTTGTCTTTTTCTTAAATAAGTCCCTTTAACATTTCATGTAATAATGGCTTCATGATTATGAATTCCTTTAGCTTTACCTTGTCTGTGATGGACTTTATCTGTCCTTCCATTCTAAATGGTAGCTTTGCTGGATAGAGTAATCTAGGCTGTAGGTCATTGTTTTTCATCACTTTGAATACTTCTTGCTAGCAGTTTCTTTTGAGCAATCAGCTGACAGTCTTATGGAACTACTTTGTAGGTAACTCTCTGCTTTTCCCTCGCTGCTTTTAAGATTCTCTATCTTTAACTTTTGGCATTTTAATTATGATGTGTCTTGGCATGGTCTTCTTTGGGTTCAACTTGATTGGGACTCTCTGTGGTTCTTGGACTTGTGTGTTTATTTCCTTTGCCAAATTAGGGAAGTTTTCTTTCATTATTTTTTTAAAATAAGTTTTCAATTTCTTGCTCTTTCTCTTCTTCTTCTGGCACCCCTATGATTTGGATGTTGGAATGTTTAAAGTTGTCCCAGAGGTTCCTAAGCCTCTTCTCATTTTTTTGAATTCTTGTTTCTTCTTTATGCTCCAGGTGAATGTTTATTTCTTCCTTATGTTCCAAATCATTGATCTGAGTCCCAGCTTCCTTCCCTTCACTGTTGGTTCACTGTATATTTTTCTTCATTTCACTTTGTGTAACCTTCATTTCTTCCTTTATATTTTTGCTGTACTCCATGACTTCTCTGAGTATTCTTATCACCAGTTTTTTGAACTCTGCACCTGATAGACTGGCTATCTCCATTTCTTTTAGTTCTTTTTCTGGGGTTTTGTTGTTTATTTGGGCCCTATTTCTTTGCCTCCTCAATTTGGCAGCCTCTCTGTTTTTGTTTCTGTTTATTAGTTAGAGCTGCTTTTACTCCCTGTCTTAGTAGCATGGCCTATCTAGCAAAGGGACCTGTAAATTATGTGGGGTGGAACCTTAGGTAATTGCCAGGGCAGGGCAACCTGCTTCACCACTCAGTGGTTCTGCTTGTGGCGGGGGCTGGAGAGGGGACAATGCCACTGCCTGGCCTCCGAATGTCTGCCCAGAACTTGCCCCATTTCCAGGCACTTCACCCACTTCCTGTATGCAACTAGCACCTTTCCAGCTGCTGCCCTGGGATTTGTGGATGTTCTAAGTCCATGAGGGCCCTTTACATGGCAGAAATCCAGCAGCTTCTTCAGCAACCCGAAACCCCACTAGTTTTTACAGCCAGAGGTAATGGGGATCTATCTGGTGCTGAAACTCTGGGCTGTGCGGTCTGACCTGGGGCTGCAATTGCTTGTTCCCCCCCCAATTTTTATCTACCATGTGAATGTGGGGCCATCCATTCCATCGCTGCCCCTTGACCAGGCCACACCACTTCTCTGCCTGCTCTCTGTGACTCAGCCCCTCTTACCTGTCTGGATGAATGTGGCTTATTTTAATCCTTGGTTGTTGTACTTCCATAGAGCTTGATTTTCTGACAGCTCTGGTTATTATTTGTTTTTTAGATCTGGTTGTAATTTTTTTATGTGGTTGTACGAGGAGGTGAAGCGTATCTACCTATACCTCCATCTTGACCAGAAGTCCTCAAATTATCTTAATGAATTGCTTTATAGGGTTCCATGCAGAGATTGAAATACTGAGCCTCCAATAAGTCCAACATAGCCAATTTTCCCCTCCCATTGTTGAAGAAGGTCATTGTTAAATGTGCATGTGGTGCCATTCCACTGTCTGTACTCTCCTTCATGATGATCTGGCCAGTATCTGGAGTCAAAACACTTCCCTCCAGCCCTGGCTTAAAGGGGTTTGTGGCTAGGTATGACTTCTACTTTCAAGAGCAGAAACAACCCAGTCCCATCGAGTTTCATAAGCAGATCATGGGAGTGGTCCTGACTACCATGGATTTTTATTTCATGACTAGATTCCCACCCAAGAGGACATTCCCACTATTCATATTTGCATCTTGATGCACATTTCTAGGGAATGCTAATGACTAATCAATAGGGAAAGGACACTGACAACAGGAGCAGAGCTGGATAGACACTGGGAAGTTCTTTGTCAGGGTGCTGAATAGCAAAGAACAGTATCCGAACCTTTCCACTAGCTAGATAATCTGCCTCCCAATGAGAATCTACAAGAAACATATGGAATTTTGTTGAGAGGAGAATTTTTGCATTTGAAACTGATGAAAAAGTGATAATTCTGTTGGGTGCCCAGGATATGTACCATTTATATAGGCAGCTGCTGAAGTTACCTGGGTAATTTTAGGGGCAAGTGTCTGGTTAATGGAGGATGAGAAAGCATTTATTCCATTTGAACTGCTTCAGCATTGTCAATTATGTGAACTTTTTTTCTTACTTAAGATACTGGCCAAATATAACAGAAACTCTTAACACTCTGAAGGTAAAATCCTACACAAGACTCAGTTAATGCTAAAGTATCTCTTACTGAGAGATCACTATTACATTCTCTGCAAGCTGTTTAAAGTTCTTTGGAATTCCAAGCTAGTACAAGTGACACCAGATATCCGTGCTCACGCTATCTCTATCTCTCTCTCATACACACACACACACACACACACACACACACACACAGGGAAGGGAGAAAGAAAGGAGGGAATAAAAAGCAATAAAACTCAAGATAGAGGTAAATTTCCAAGTAGGAAAAGGAATTGAAGGTAGCACAAAAATTAAACTTTAAATATTGTTTTCAATTCTGGTTGACTCAGAGACAACAATCTCTCTTTCTCTACTTTTTTTCCTACCAAAATCTTATTGCAAGTATGAACACTATAGATAAATCTTTAAAGATCTAAGGCCAAGATTATTCAGAACATTTTAGAAGGAGACAGACCCCATCAGGCTTCAGGGTCCTACAGATCACCTTTATCTGAAGGTTAGACAAAAGAACTTGTTGAAATTTTTTTTTATTGAGACATAATTTGCATACAATAAAATGCACATATTTTTAAAGGCATACTTTAATGAACCAGTGCAACCACCCAAACAAGCAAGTTTTTTTACTGCCCTGAAAAGTTCCCTCGTGCCCTTTCCCCGTTGATCCCACTGCACAACCAGAGAGGCACCCACTGTTCCAATTTCTATCACCATAGATTTATCTTGCCTGCTCTGGAACTTTACAAAACTGGAATGTACAGTGTGCACTGTATATATCCAGCTGATTTCACATGGCATCATGTTTTTGAGATTAAGCCATGTTATTTAATCCTCACAGATTTACCCTGTTATAGATACCATTTTACAGATGAGCAGACTGAGGCTCAGATAATGTAGATGTTTGCAGTAAGTTCACTTAGCTGTGCCAGAATTGGAATTTAAGTCCTGGACAGGCCCAGTCTAATGGTAGAGACAGCGATGTTTAAAGTCCTCAGCAGCACCGGACCCCTCCGCCATGAACAGAGGAAAAGTAGAATCATCAGAGAATGCTCAGAATTCTAGCAAAAGAGGCCCCTCCACCTTATAAAGGCCTGTACTGAAGAAACATTTAAAATATATATAAAACACAGAGGTCGGAACAAACTTTTTAAGATTCAAGAGGGGGGAAAAAAGGGAAACAGTCTCACAGCGGGTGACTGTTGCGAAATGTAAGAAGTAACACAAGATGAAATAAAAATATGATAGAAATGTTGGTCATGCTGGTATTAAAAGTAGTAAGATGTTGATGATTTAGGCCTCCGAAGGCGCCTTTACATGCGTTGCCATTATCTAGCTCAGCTGTGGAAACCTGCTGTTTTAAAGGCAGGAGAGTGGAACATCCCATGATAGCACCTGGGTTATTTATCATTATGTATCACCCCGCTACACTCTATTTTATTATGCTGCCTTTAAAAGGAAGATAATGCAAGTATGGTTAATTTGCTTCTCTTCTTTATCTATACAGTGTCGTGACCCATCACGGCTTTGTCCCACGAGATTTGTTTTTCAACCAAAAAGAAATCCACAAGAAACTCTCCCTAAAAATTCCATTAATAACCTCTTTCAGCGCATATAGGTTGCAAGGTCTGGAACTAAGAATGTTTTAATCTCTTCCGCAAAACAATGTCTCATAATGATGTACAGGACTATTGCTGTACTGATGAAGAATCATACATAATTCAGCACCTTTCACTTGGCACCACTGTGATGTCCTCATTAGCTGTGGCTCACAGTGTCTGTCAGATGGTGTCCATGCGAACGCAGGCATTATATTGTCTTTGAGATGTGCAGCTGCTTCCATGACACTGCCAGTATATAAAAACATGACGCCAGTTTGTTTTATTTAGTGCTAAACCTTCCAGTTTGTAAAAACAAGGCTGACACAGAGCCTGACATGAGGCAGTGAAAATAATTAGCTCTCATTTTCTCAGCCTCCTATTTCCTTCTCCCTGCTGTGTTCTCTTTCCACTAAACCACCACATGTCAGTCGAAATGGGAGGCAATTAGTGGGCTCATTTCAGTCCCCACAACTGTGCTGAAAAGAAAGTATTTATGATGGCACAATGAACAGCTGAAAGATTAAATAACATTTGCCTTTTGAAAAGAAAATGACTTCTAGCTAAATGGGCAATTTTTGATTATTCTCAAACAAGCTTAGAGTAGTTGGTTTTTAAAATACAAGAAAGGAAAATGAGTCATTTTTAGGTGAAAGAATCAAATAAAACTTGACACAGTAATGCAAATAACTGATGTTTTATTGCAAAATATGTAAATGCGTTATAGCCTTAACAATGGCTTGTGTCTAAGGTCAGGGCAGATTGGTGCCAACTAGACACCAGTGGAGATAAGGTTGTTATATTGCATTTTGGGGGGTTGTTATTTGAGTTATGTATGAAAAAAGGGGCTGGGGATGATGTTAAAATAACGTGAAATCAAGTGAGACATACTTTCATAGGATGTATTAGACACTTGACTACCTGAAATGGTTTGGGTGCTAGCTGACATGTTTGAAAGGGGCTTTTTGATTTTCTAAAAACTCTATTTGAAATTGGAAGGTATTCATCTTGGAGAAAAACAATAGTAAGTCTTGCTATGGATTTTTGAATAATTAAGAATCTATTCTATCTCAGACTGAGTTTCTTAACTGGTATAGACGGTGGTCTGGCTTCCCTAATTACTGCTTAAAATTTTTTTTTTTTTTTAAATACTGAGCAATGGGCTGCAAATAAACTTTTACCCAGGACCCTCAAAATATAAAAACAGCTCTTCTACATACTAAATTCTCCTCCCATCTCCCAAGACTCCAGAAATGACTCCAAGAAATATGATTTTTGAAAGAACACTGGCCCAGTTAGTAGGCATTGTTCACCAGTGGAGCTCTTCTCGGTCCAAATTACCGAGGTCTTCCCTCTGCAGAACTTAATGGTGAGCCCCAGAGGCTTTGGAAAACCTGGAACTGTGACTGTTCCAATATTAAAAAAAAAAAATCACAAATTAGAATTTTGTTTCTCTCCTTTCATTAGTATATCCTTCTCTTTACAAACTCAAATCCTAATCTTTGACTCATACAATGTGGTTAGTGCATCTGTATGAGCCAATGGTGACTCAGGAGACTTAAGCTGGAAACCAGCAATGATGGGCTTGTAACTTGTTCAGACCTAGGCCTTATCATGTATACTTCCTCGCTATTAGCTATTTTAAAAGGAATTCGTGATCTTGAGTAAGAACCCTAAGAGTGAGCCAACAGTGTGGTGGAGTCAGCTCTCAGGGTATGAGTGCTCACTTCTCTTCCCAGCTTCAGGTTCAGTGATGTCAGATTGGTAACTTAACACTGGCCACGGTGGGGGTATTTACACCATGGAAATCTGCAAATACTGTATGTGAGGGCTGCTTTTTCCAGTTGTGAGACATTTTCTGGCACGCCATTTCCACATATCACTGTCAATCCATCAGCAAGCACACACTGAGCACCCCTCCCAGGTCAGCTCTAGCTGTACAGACCGCTCCCGGCCAGTGTGAAGTCTCCCGCCACACTCTAATTAGAAATCAGCAGCAAGTCAAATTCTGAACTGCATTTGTTCCTTCACTGTCAATTAAAACTTGATATCTTATAGAACCCTACCACTGTGAGCTTATGTATTTAGTCACACAAATACATATGTATGTATATTTCTGCCCCCAAATAGCTGAACATGGGAACTAAGTTTCCTTACACTGAATTTTTAATAAACACAAGACATGTCAGAGTGAAGAAAAGCACTGGATTTAGCTGTTCTGAAATTTACAAAAGGTGCTGGCTTTTTTACTTCCTTGCAAAATCCTTTCATTTGTGCCTATTATTTTATTCATGTTTATCCATTTATAAAAATTACACAATAGAAAAAAAAAAGCCCTCTTTGACCACTTTTGATATTTATATGCTCTGAGAAAGGGCCTGGAGATTCAATTATATTTATTAAATGCAACATTTTATAAGCAATCTAATAAAGACCTAAAAGCACAAAAGTAAGTGGAAAGTGTTTGTAAAAAGCAGCTTTTTTAACCTATCGATGAAACCACTGGAGAAGCAGAATGACTGACTGAATTTCTGTGAGCGGAGAGGAGGAGAAGGGGACCGTGATGGGATGGAAAGAGGATGAGGGACAGAAAAGCCTTCACTCTGATAGGGCAGTTAGTTCTGCTTCCCCTCTTCAAAATGTCCTTCTTACATTCTCTTTCTTGTTCATTTGCTCCTTCAAAATACTGCTCTAAAGGCAACTAGAAGGGATGGTCATCCGGCGGCAGCTACTGGAGTCAGGAAGCTCCTCTATGAGGGCGCACCGAGGCCAGGGTGCTGGGAAAGACAGGGTGTTTCCCCCACCCCAGTGTCTTCTCTACGGCAGGTAATCAACTCAGGCACACAGGAGCCCACTCAGTCAGGTTTCCTTGCCTCACTGGGAAGAGGAGGAAATAAGGACTCGAGGGACAAAGTGTGTGACTGTCCAGCACTCACAAGGAATGGAGGGCCTCCCACCTAGTTCCGTCATAAAATTCCTTTTGAATTTTTTGACGCAAAGTCTCGAAAAGATCTTAGTAAGAAAACGGCCGGACTACTGGGTGATTTAATAGTTTATTTCTTGGTAACTTGAGGATCAATATGCCTTCCTGGTGAATTTATCAGATATTTTAATAAACTCTATGCAGCTGAATATACCAATGAAAAAGGGTGGTTGCCACCCTGGGGGGTGTATGAAGCTGCCCAGGATTCTGGAAGCTCCTTTCCTTTGTACTAAGTCTAAGGTCTTAGATTACCCAAACACAAGGCACTTTCTACACAAAACAAAGTGGTAATTTAGTATTAACTGACCCCCAAATTTTGCTTTTTTTTAAGTTACCAGTATAATTATTTTGGGGGACAGTGATACTTTCCAAAAAGGGGCAGTATGGCAGTATGGTTCAGCCCCTGCCCTGGATCTGCCCCTTCCTAGGCGGGGACTCTGGGTAAGGAACTTGACCTCTCCCTCAGATTCCTCCTAGGGGTGATACAGGGATAACGCTTCCTGGTAATCAGGGGTTGTAACAATAACATAAACAAAGGGTTTGCAAAGAAGTTGCCACAGTGTCTGCCAGAGGTACAAAACAATAATCAGTGTAATAAGCATTTCAAGCCCCTAGCACTGGAAACTTGAGCTGAGAGAGACCCAATTTCTGCCAATTCCATTGTCATAACTTCAAGGCTGCCTCAACATACGAGGCGATTTAAATAAATAATTAATCGTACTCTTTAAAATAGGCCAAGTAAATGGGTACTACTCCTTTTCACTTATTATTTATTTAATTTAAATTTTTAGTGAGTGATGCCTCTCTAGTCCAATCGTTTCTCAGCCAGGTAGTCTCAAGAAAGGAAAGGGAAGAGAGCCCGTTTCGTTTGTGGGAGAATTCTCGCAGCGGACGTGGTGCTTGTCCACTGAGGGCCTGGCTCTCCAGAGGCGTGTGTCAGTCAGGACTCAGATCACGGGCAAGCGCAGGGGCTCGTGACCACAGCAGCAGGCACAGGCTCCCACATGTGAGTGGCCTTGCTTGGTTGGGCAAACCAACCTCACTTTGGTGTCATAATTCATGTGGTTGTCAAATGAGGCTAAAAAAAAATTTGTCAGAATTCTTAGACCGAAAGGCTGACAGGTCTTTCAAGGAAAGGATTTTTCCTCTCCATATATTTGTATATTTGTGTATAAAGTCATATTTTTATTGTTTCCTCTTAGTAGGTCAGTTATTTAGCTAACACACCAATTTTAAGTGGTATTTAGCTGGTGGCCCTTCTCAGATACAATGGGAAAGGTAGCTACTATTTCCATGACAGAGTCACTGTCGTCCATTATTCCCAATGGTTGTCATTAGAACACATCTTCCATTTTATGTGTAAAATTAAAGGTGAGATGAGCAAGCAAATCTCCCTGATAGGCAAACTCGGGTTGGAGAGAACTTCCGAAGCTCCAGGATCCTACCATAACTTATTCTGGTCGTGGAGGCAGGCAGGGCTAAAGGCTTCACCTTCTCCATGATGATGGGTGTGGGAAAACTCAGTTACATGGGCCTTTCAGGATGTCTTTTTTCCTGGAGGCCCATCTTTCAGGGTCAAAGCAACAAGGTTTCAGGTAGGGAACTGGAATTTCCATTTAAAGCACATTTGCGAGGATGTATTTTGTAACATCAGGGTAAGGGCTGGCATAACTGGCTAGATGAGAACTGGACAGAGCTAGGATGATTTTATGAGAGTTTACAAGTGGCTCAAACGTCTTGAGTCAGGTACGAGAGCGAGCACATGTGTAACACAAAGGAGATAATAAAGGTGGAATTTCTGGTCTCAGCTCCGTCCTTGCCTCAGCTTAGCTGGTAACACATGTTCGCTTTCTATCAGTTTTCTAATCAGTGATGACAATACTGTGCCTTGTGCATCTCACAGAAATGCCAAAGGAATATCTGAAATGACATTTATGAACCAACCTAAGCTCATTCGAAAGGAGTACTTACTAAGCATAAACTTTAAACATTATATTCAGGAAATTATTGGCAAAAGACACCATGAACCCCTTCAAACCCCATTTCAAAATTCATCCCTTCTAAAAAAGCTTTCCTGATTAAACTTACTCATTTCAGTTGCTGCTGCTTCTTCTTATTTTTATTATTATATTATTATTTTTAGCACCCTGGCATTACATCCACATTGTATATTTCACTTT
Organism: Pteronotus mesoamericanus; assembly: GCF_021234165.1. NCBI lineage: Eukaryota > Metazoa > Chordata > Mammalia > Chiroptera > Mormoopidae > Pteronotus > Pteronotus mesoamericanus. The sequence goes on along the minus strand of NW_026555325.1, from coordinate 33,706,462 downwards.
TTGCCCAATTATACTATAACATCATCTGTCTTGCTGCCACATTGGAAACCTCAGCACCAACCTGGCTCCTCCCTATCACTCACCCATCTCCAGCCAGTGACAGAGTCTGAGCAGGTCCGTCACAGAGCGCCCTGGGACCCGTGGCACTTTCATGGCACTGCCACGGCCTGGTAAGCCATGAGTTCCTTGTAAACCTCAATCGTACTTTTTGACTTTGTAGTCTTAGTATTTCGCCTAGAGCCAGGCACATAGGAGGTCCTCAGTTAAGTGCGTGCTAAATAAATGGGTGAAATTATTACTCTGCATGCGCAACCAAGGATCAGCAGAAAACCAAAAGTTGCAATGACTTTAGGTCTGTAGGTAAGCAATGACTCAAGAAGTCTACACAATTACAGTCCAAAACAGACCACTGTATCTGGTATAATCATTTATAGCTTCTAATATTTACTAAAAATTTATTTTTTAGTTTTCCACATTAATAAATCACTTCTTTGTTAGTTGAAAATTATTTTCTTGGTTGAGACTACTCTTGCTCAAGTTTCTTTCAAGAAAATTCTTTCTCCTTCTTTTATCCCCCACAAGCCACAAAAATGTTTAAACACAAAGTACTCATAAATTAAGTGCCATGGAGTCGATATTAAAGAAGGCAAATTGAAATGTGCAACTTATTTACGATGAGATGGGCTTGGAGGTGCTCAGGCTACAGAATTTCAGGGTTCGAAGGGCCCGTGGTTGTTGTTGGAGAGAGGAACTTACTGTCCTGCCTCCTTCTGTGGCTGCTTCTAACAGCAGCCATGAATAGACAACGACCCATTTGCCAAGGGAAAAGAAAAGCATTCATAGACAGGAAGCCTGGAGTAAGAACAGCTCTCACTCAGCCAGGTTACGTGACTAAAACAAGGCGGGTAAAACTTTCCACTCAGCAAAAGCATCAATATACCTGCAGCAGTGCTGGCAAGGCACTCTGTCAGGTGTCTAGGAAGAGCACCTTTGGAAGCCCGGGGTGAACATTCAACCCCGTGCAACAACTTCCATTCATTCCTAAGCGCTGGTTCCAGGGATGGCCTGGGTAAGCCTCCTTTAATCGGTGAAGGGTCAGTGGACCATCGGAGCCGACACCTGCCCCACCAGAGAAAATGGCTGCAGGCTGGGAGGCGCTGCATGTACAGGTACTCCAAGGAAAGGCCCAAGTCGCGCAGCAGTTAAGCTTGGTTCTGGGGTCTGAGAGCCCTGCCTTCAAATCCTTATTTTTCCACTTGCTAGCCACGTCACCCTTGGACAAGTTAGTTAACCTTTTAGAGCCTCAGTTTCTTCATTTGTCAATAGGGAAAATAACATCAGCACCGCAGTACTATCTGCCTAAGATGCTGCAAGTGCTCAGTTAGTAGAAATTATCATTATATTAGTTACTTCTGGTAATCCACAGTCACACAAAATATTATGGTTCCAATTTACATACCTCCTAAGCCACATAGGTTTTCCAGACTTTAAACAGAACAAAAAGTGAATGCCTGACAGAATGAATCTTGGTCAAATGTCCGGCCGCCCTATTAAGAGTTGATAAATTTGAGTTTCCACAGGGGCTACTGTTCCATTCTCAATGTTTTAACTGGTGTTAAAAACCGGTTCCCTTAAGAAACAGGCAACGGGGCGCTGTGGTGCTGAGCAGCATAAACACTTGCTCTGGTGGTCACCGTCCCTCCCGGCCCGTGCTTTGCTGTGAGTTTCCCTGGGGATCTGGGTGGCAAGAGAGTAAGATTCCTAGATTGGGTTACAGAGGCAGCTGGCAGTGTTTCAACTGAAGTCTACTCTATAAAGTCTATAAATTTACTCAGAATCAAGTTACCAGCTGAGTGGGGGTGGGAGGGCAGTATATAAAACCATGGAGTTCCAAAACAGAAAAATAATAAATTAGGTTGAAATTTTTATTTTTATTTATTTTATCTTTAAATTGAATTTCTTGGGTGGCATTGGTTAATAAAATTATATAGGTTTCAGGTATACAATTCTATACTACATCATCTGTATATTGTATTGTGTGTTTACCACTCCAAGTCAAGTCTCCTTCCATCAACATTTATCCCTTCTTTACCATCTTCTTAAGTTAGGCTGAAATTTATACGAAAGACTTAACATGTGATTTACCTGTGGGCCAGTTCCTGGTTTCAAGTGAAAACCAAAAACAAGTTCAAGGTTCACTATTTTTTCCTCATTTTCCTCAGGTTCACCTCCTGAGTCCTAAAACAGAAAACCAAACACCATTTATTCTAGAGAGAGTTTTTACTTTTACTTCTCATGTAAAAGAGATGATTTCTCAGCACTAGTTTTTCCATTCTAATCTCTTATTTAACTTTTCGTTATTTTTGGATTAAACTTCAAATTACAATTACTTAAAGCAAGAGAAATTACATCTTATGCTTCTGAGAACTTTCCCAATCTGAGAACTACAGATTGAATGTCACCGTCTGACATTTTTCACAGTGCATCTTGCATTGTGCAATTTTACTCTAGAAATGCACTTAGCACCTGGAGATGCACTGAAGAGACTTTGCCTTGAGAGTTTCACAACCCTGAACATATTTACAAGCTGTTCCCAAAGAGGAATTATGCAGTTTTGAAAGCGTATGTGGATGGAGGACCAAGCAGAGGAGCAAATGAACCTTCTAGGGCTTAGAGATGGAAAACCATAACTGTTAGTGAATAAGAAGAATTCTGTGTATTAAGGGCAAGTATCTACTAATTTTATAACACCGTTATATACCTTTAGACTATATTCAAAAGAATAGGTCACATATATTCATATTTGTTGAAACAATAAACCTTCTGCCTCAAAATGCAAGTGAATGTCCAGAGTTGTAGTGTGTGAATTTCTTCAGTGACTTAAGAGTTAGACAAAGGTCACCAGAGCCAGGTGGGAGGCCAGAGGTTGGCACTTCCATCCTCTAGCCACTAAGGTGACAATTGTGGTTCTTATCATGAATGTATTGTTAATATTTCAACTTTCAGAGAATAAGGGTATTCAATTTAGATGCATTCTAAGCTCCACTCAAAGGGCCTTTTGTTAGACAGATATGATTAAATTTCACTTCAAACAACAGTTCCCGGCATCAGCAAATTTAGGTGTGGAGGTAGCAGGTGCACATGTCAATAAAAGTGGCATATTCTCAGTAAGAAAAAAGCTTACTTACCTTGATTAGTGGTGGGAAGTGAAACAAGTTTAGATAATCATGGGTTAATTTCTCAATGGCTGACTGTAAAAAAAAAAAATCACATGACTTTATTAATGATCCGATAATGCCAAGAAGATTAAAATTATTGTGCACATATAAAGGCATTCTTTATTTATGTTGTTCATAAAATATCTTGGGGATGTTAATATCCAACATCTATTGAGAATAAACCTGATTGTTCACAGTATTATATGCAGTTTGTAATTATTTAATGGAACAGGAAGATATTTAAGAATTTAAGTCTCAAACGAAACAATAAATAAAACCATTCTTCAAACACTGGTATAGTAGCGACAAGTTAATGCTTCAGCACATAGAATGCGGTTGTCACCCTGAGTAACTGGGAAAAACAACAAAGAACATGAATATATCACCAGAGATTTTTCATTAAGGCTGAACTCTCACTAAAGAGTTTGTTGCATTGTAAGGGCTTTTCTATGAGTATGTGTTCAAAGCTCCCTTCCCCAATGAAGCACAAAGAACTCTTAAAGGAAAGGAGGACAATCTAAATTATGATTCTTTTTTATACTCATCAGGTATAATCCAGCTTTTCTGTGAACTGTACATACCACGTAGAGAGTAGAAAAGTGCCAATGGGAGAAAAATTAGATGCATTTTACAAAATGAAATGAAAGCTGTTGACACTTGACAATGTAATGAACACTTACTGGATGTTCAGCCCTACTCCCCGTACGCGGCCCCTCCACACGAGGGCTGCCAGGCGCAGGAAGAAGGGAGCCCAGACAGGCTCAAAGGGACCGCTGAGGAGCAGAAGTGTAGGTGGGAAGACTGCTCCAGTGGCTGGCCTTATGACCTACCGTCTGAGGGCTGACGGCCTCTTTAAGAAGGCATGCAGCAATGTTGCGCCTCAGTGAAAGGACCGAGAATGAAGGGCCCATCTCCGACGAGCACGCACGCGCGTGTCTAACACTTCTGACAAGCACCGCAAGGACTCCTCTAGTCTGGAGATACTCATCCCGTATCCTGTCCCAAAAGGCCCAGCTTGAAGCATCGTTTAACCTCAGAACCCCAAGAATATATGCAGGACCCTCCCAGAGCAAGTTTCAAGGGCTGTTTTTCCTTAATTTCCCCCTCTCCTAGAAGCTTATTGGTCCAGCTGAGTTTAACGGAGTGTCACCTGTTGACTGAGCCCCCACTGCGAGGCCACTCTAATACAGCCGGGTTCTGGCAGTTACATGGAGGGTCCACATGCCTGACCTTTGTGACTCATCACCCTGAGAACCAACTGTCTTTACGTGCACATGCAGACTCACCTGGGAGCCTTAGGGGAGCCCTGGGTCCCCCCAGAGATGCTGGTCACACCCTTTTTCTGGAGCTCAGGAGCAGAGGATACCGCACTGACCCCACCCCATCTGGCAGCTTCCAGCAGTGGCTTTTTCCTGCGCAAGTGTTTCTTGGCTTCTCTACAGCATGGGCCCTATTTCTGTAAAGCATTTTCAACCTCTGGCGTGGGTGACACTATTCTCTGCTCCCTGTGCCACTTCCTACCTGCAAACAGCTCTCTTAACTCTGGGGTCCTTCCGTCTCTCCATTCGCATTTTCTACACTACACTAATAATAATAAGACTACACTAGTGAGGTCTTATTATTCTCTGTATCACAGCCTCTGAACTGGTCTTTCAAAATCTAGCCTTTCATTCCTAACTCACTTTACAACTTCCAGAAGCAAAGTATTAAACATGTCAGTTCCCCAAACTTCCAACTCTCCCCACCAATCCCAGATCCCAGATCCCAGGGCAGATCCCAGATTTAGGCCAGAGGTAGTAAGCTCTCCACCTGCTTCTTGATTGCTGTACCCCGAGTTCTCCCTGCCTCTAGGCTTGCATCGGACAGAGACACCCACCGTTCCTTTACATTCTCTTCTGCTCTCTTTGCTCTTAACTCCTTATTGTCTCTGTCTAATCAATGGTCTTTCCTTTCCTGCTCCTGTCTGCATTCCAAATTCTGTGCTTCCTTCAAGATCCGGCTCAAGGGCCAGGCACTCGCTGCTGTCTCCCCTCTCCGTCTCTCTCGCTGCCCCTCCCAAGCGGAGGTAATGAAATAGCTCCTTTCTTCTGAACTGCGAAGACCCTATATTATGAGAAGTTGTATGTACACGTTTTATTTCTTCTCTGGGACATAAATTCCTTTGGGGAGAATTCTTCTTTCTGTCCTCTCAGGCCCAGTCTTGCAGTTAGTAGGCATTTACTGAATTTGTTGAGCAAGAACGTATTTGTTGGACATCGCTTGCGTTAACGATACCAACTGGCATGGAGGGGGCGCTCTGGTTGTCCTAGGCAACGTCTGGGGATATTTAAATAATGATGGGTTTCAGTGAGCTGTCTCAGCTTGCCACCCCCTCTCCCCCTGGCTGCTTCTTAAAGGATGTTGGTCCTTTTTCAAAGCCAACAGAGGTGGGAGCATCTTATTGGGTAGCTGCCAGATAACCTAAGATTTACCAAATTTCTCTCTTGGAAGCCTGAAACTTCTCTGTACCAGAGAAAATAAGTTTTCCTACTGTAGTCCATCTAAGCCAGCACAGATTTTGGGGATGAATTTGCCCACACCCAGAGGCCGAGATTGTTATTCGCCAGTCTTTGAGGTGTATGTATATGCATGAGATTTCCTGCCCATATGCTGAGGGCGAAAAGACATTAAGGTTAAGGCTAAGCCATGATGCATGGGGTGCGGAGGGCTGTAAGGATGTCCCTTACATGGATCCAGCACCCACATGATGCAAGGAGACATGTTCTCTTTGGACAGCAGGGAGATTTCCCTAGAAAGGCCAGTGCTGAGAGCTCTAATGGAGGTAAAGGGAAAAGTAGGTGGCATGTTGGTTGAGGCTTTGTGAGGAAGTGAGTTTGCATAGGAAGCTGCTTTTCTACATTTCCTTCTTTATTCTAATTCTCTTTCTAACCTGTGCCCGCGCCTCCATCCACCCACACTGGGATTGAGGAGGCTTGGGGAGCAAACTTGATTTTATCCTAAGATCTTGCTCTTAATGATCATGTCCACACAGATGCCAGCAATTCTTATTTGGTTTGAGTAACTAAAAAAAACAAAAAACACAGATAAATCTGGTTGCTAAACTACCAAAAAAAAAAAAAAAAAAAAAAAAAGCAACAACAAAAGCAGAGATATAGCTTTGAAGCTGTTCAAGGCTCAAGTTGTGGGGCCAGTGTTAGAATTGCCTGAGAAAAAGAGGGATCAGAGTGAACATATGGTGGTGTCTCCCACAGGTCAAAATTATGAAGACTGCAATTGAACCCACACTCCTATCATTTTAGGTACTGCGGGGGCTGAGGTTTCGCCCAATCCATGAACAAGTCCCGGTATCCTTAGGGATTCCTAATGGATAACTAGCCTCTTTGGCCTTAAACGAGGTTGCATCCTGCTCTTTTGGCGTGGGATGTCAGTTCTGCAGGCACCCCGCTGCCTCGTACCCAAGTCCCCTGCACACTGGGCTCTCCCCCACCCAGGGCCTTTCCATGGGCGTGCTCTACCCCGGGACACCTCTTCCTCCATCGCCTTCACCTGGTTAACACCTGTTTGTTCTTCGGCTCTTAACTCCTTCATAATTCTTCACAGAAGCCCTTCCTCAGTCCAACCTCATCTCTTCTTTGTGACATTTCTTACATCTGTCATTTTACCATTATTGCAGGATTAATACCTATCTTCGCCACTAGACCAGACACTTCCTGAGGACCTGGGGGTGATATTCAGGTGTATCCAGGTGACTTCTGCTGTGTCAGGTATTAACACTTCTGTTGTGGATTATAAGGAAAAAGTAGGATCCCATGGAAGAAGCAGCTAAAAATCAATTGGTATGGACGTAGTTCCACGCAACCAGCGCAGCCCTGCTTCTGTGCGCAGCTGCCAACACAACACCTGATCTGCTATAGGGCAGGAGCTCAGTGAAGAGCTGTTGACTCTCCTCCTTTTCTGAGGTACCTTTAAATGAATGATATGCCCCTTGGAGACAATGCCCATGTCTTTCAAGTCTTCCTCCTCCAGAAGAAGCAGTCGCTTTCCCGTGATGTTGTTTTCCTTAAACAAGCTTGCATAGATGCTCATCTCTGCTGAAGAGTCACCTGAAGGGAGCGATTAGAAGGCAGAATAAAATGAGACTAAATTGTGTACAAAGCAAAGTTAACTCCATGAATTAAGAAGGTAAATTATTCTACTTGCCTTTTCGGACGAGCTGCTGAACCCAAAAATACTGTGAAAGAGAGGACACATATAGTTTTGAAGATTCATACATGCTCAGTGGCCAGACTTAACAGTAACACCTGTAGTTCTTGATAAAGTAAAATATCTTTAATTCTTGGTTCAACCACAAAGGTAAAATAGAAAATTTTGTTTTTATGATTTTAAGATTTCAAGCGTTCAAACTAGAGCTATCCCTCTTTTGGGGGCTCTTGGACACGTGAGGGACATTGGTTTTCTTTCTTATTTGGGAGATATTTAAAAATCCTTTCAAAAATGTTCTTATAATGATTTTCAGTTTGTCTCCCCAGGGCTATGGAGGGGCACTGGTTTACCCGGCCATTGTATGAGTAACAGGGACCACACAGCAGTGGACAGAGAAATGGGTAGATCGTGTCCTCTGTTCTAGGCCTGGTCATGAAGTACTTATGTGGACCAAGACAAGTTAAAGCGTGGAGCTTGCTGTATAGAATGAGGCTGGACCCGTGACCGTCAGTCCTTTAATTTCACCTGGTACACATTTACTGGCAGCTTCTCAGAGTATCCTGGTCAAGGGAGACCAAATGGAGGCCAGACCCAGTCCCACCAGTTCTCTGGGGTGTCCTTGATCCTGGAATTTTATTTAAATGGTTTGAAAACCACTGAACCCCAAGCAGGGCAAAGACTAAAAAATAGCCTTCTAAAAATTTTCTTTTCAAATTAGATACATCAACTTTGCAGCTGGGGAGAATGGGATTATATCCATGCCTGTGAATAAAGGATATGCTAAGTCCTCTTTCCCTGTTAGGCAGGGCTGGTAGAAGCCTTAGAATCACTGGGGCTCAGACAATGGGGCAAAAATAGATGCACCTGGTGCCAAGTGTCCTTTACTCATAGAAGCCAGAGGTCAACAAATGTTGAAAGCGGTTTTCCTTCACCAGAACACAAAAGGCAGGGAGGGAAATGCCTTGGCCCAAAAACCAGATTGAGTTGGGTAAACAGACCTTTCCAAGAGTTTCTAGTAGTAAGCTTGCACCTTGTGGCAGGAATCTGCTAAGGACAGCATTATAGCTTTTGTCTTCATTTTGATTTAATGATACCTTGAGCCTAAGCCCCTGAGAGGTCTCTGCTCAAAAATTCTCAGACCTGGTTTTCACTAAGGAAACAGATACAGAGATACAACAGGCTACGTAGGATTCTTCCTCAGGGTCCCTCCCCAAATGTAGGGTGTAGCACTTGACTTAAGACTGCCCACATTCTCTCCAAAACATGGGGATTCTCTGGCTCCAGTTGTCTGAGAGCTCATGTCCATCCTCCTTGGGAAGGTCAGAGTAAAGGAGGCAAAAATGAACCTGTCACGTTTGAGCTGACCTAACGTGGGAAGGATACCTAGTGCAGTGGAATCACCTTTACCGAATCTTTCTCTATTGTGGTTCAAGTCCATCCCTGGTAATCTTAGGAGAATTTAAGATAATTTTTTTTAAAAGTGTGTTTATTTGGTACCCTGGATCAGCCCTTTAGTTTTGTCATTGGTATTCATTATTGTATTCTGGAATACCTTTCTGAGCAAATAAGGAGGTGGAATCCTCTTGTAAGATTTGAAGAGATACTTGCTTTGCTCTTCAGGCCTTATTTTAAACATTACTGCATTAAAAACAGAAAAACATGGAATCTGTCAACTTCTAGTTCCTAAGGCCCAAGCCCCTCTAGCTGCGTCTGTAACTTGTGGACAAATTTATGAAATACCTGCCCCCATCAAATGAGGCATTAGCAGAAGCAGCTTACCACGTCATCTTCAGTCCACGAGCCAATTTCGAAGGAAGGCAGCAGCTGCATGGGAAATACGAATGAAATTTTTAAGAAGTAATACTCTCATTGTCTTTTTGGTTCTTCCCATTGTCTAGTTTAGCTCTCAGGTGCTACTCTGGCTTGTTTCCTCTTCCACGTGAGATTGGATGGAAAACAAGGTTTCTGACCTTAAGAGGAATTTTTCAGTGCTCCAAGGATTTTGCCCACAGAAGCCAATCAAGTGTATCAAACTCTCAGTAAGACTTCATTGCACCTTTTTCTTTTTAGACTTTTTTTTTTTTTTAATTAGAGAGAGAGAGAGAGGTCAATTTGTTGTTCCACTTATTTATGCACTCATTGGTTGATTTTTGTATGTGCTCTGACCAGGGATTGAACCTGCAACCTTGGCGTATCAAGGTGACACTCTAACCAATGGAGCTACCGGGCCAGGGCCCAATTCAGCGCACTTTGTGAGCTGCTGTAGCCAGATGCTGTACATCTTGAAATTTTCCTTGGTCGGCACTTGGCACACAAAGAGTCCTTTTATAGCCCACAATAGGTCTTGGCAGTCAAGGAATTTCTGACATTTGTCAGATGCCAGAGCCTTCCTTGGAATTTGCAGTCAATATGAGGATTGTTTGGTTATTAATTCTAAAGCAACCATTTAGTAACCAGACGACTCATGCTTATTCTTACAGGAGAATTTCTAAGTGTTTAACTAAATGTTCTGTTTGCAGGATATCTTTTAAAACCAAATATTAGGATCCATGGATGAAAAAGGACAAGTGGAAGTAGAACTCTTCTAAGAAGTCCAGGTTGCAAATTTGCTCTAACTAAAACAAAACAAAACAAAACAATACAAAACAAAATTCCCTCCGTGTCAGTGCACAAACATGAAAGGCAACTTTGCAAGAGGACTTCAGTTGGCACGATTTTCAGAACCAAAGAGCTACTCACTTCAATGTGTGCCCCATTGCCATAGAGAAAATAATAAATGCCTATGCGATATGAAAAACAAAACCAAACCCCGGGCCTCCTGTGACTTGGTTTAGAGTTTGTTATAGCCATTAACTTTAACATACTTGTCAAAATGGTTGAAGCTTTTCATTGAAATGGGGTAAAACAGGTATGAATTACATGTGGAGGAGTTCAAGGTCACCTTCATCTTGGTTTACACTCAGGGTCTGGCAGAGCGCCTGGCACACACTACCTGGTCAATTTTTGTTGAACAATCTGTTGAATGAATAAAACTGAAGGATGCATTTAATAAAACGCTAAATTCCCTGGCATAGCGTTCAATGTCTGTGGGTTTGCCAGGGAAAAGGGAGGGTTTCATAGATTAAGATGAGGGACGGGAAGGCACAGTGGCTTGAGCTGGGCACTGCAGGGAAAGGAGAAGAGCGGCGAGTGCAGGTGGGGAGAAGCAACAGGGCAAAAACACTGGCAGTGAAGGGGGCAGGGGGAGGGAGGATGAGCGGGGCACGTTTGCCCACGCAGGGCACCAGAAGCAGCATGTATATGTCTAAGGATACAGGGAAATTAGACCGGCTCTGGGGGGCTAGGCAGGATTTTTTTTTAAAAATCCACTGGTTACAATGACTATGAATGTGTAGGATTTGAGTAACAAAGGTAGGCTGTAAGGGCAGAACTCACTACTACTCGCTGTGTACTCTGCTGCCCCCAGGTACTCCAGTTCCCTCGGGGTGGCCCCTTCCCTCCTCTGAAATACCTTGTGTGTGTAGGAATCAGTGGTCCCACGCACTCACCTGCTTCAATAATGCAGAAAGGAAAACGATGTGAGGAATAGGATCTAAACTAAACTCCATCCAAGAAAATACATGACAAGTTTTATTTCTTCATAGGGCAGCTGGGTACAGCTGCAGAAACATGTCATTTCCCTTTCCCATCAAGGAAACAAATGTGGAGTAAGAACTTTTTTGATTAGTTCAAGAAACAACAGACTAAGTTCCAGAAATGTTTCCCTGCATCAGGGCTGGCTTTTACAGGGAGAAGAGGGATGCGCAGCACTTTGATTTTCATACCATTCTCAACTGTTGTGCTAAACAAACTTGGTAAAGAAGTGTTCTTGATTAGAATAAAGGCTGCCAATGAAACAACTAATCAATACCAACACCTTTGGTTTTCATGTCAAAGGGAGAGAAGAGTTTTGTCGCACTCTGAGGATGCTCATTAGGCTGATGCCAAGGGAAAGGCACTGGGTTGTGGCAGGACTGTCTCTCTCTTTTTTTAAATCCTCAACTGGGGGTATGTTTTTAATTGATGAGACACACGGGGTGGAGCGAGGAGGAGAGAGATACGAAAAAGAAACATCGATCGGTGTTGCCTCCGCAAGTGCTCCTACCGGACACCGAACCTGCAACCTTTTGGTGTAGGGGATGATGCTCCAACCGACTGATTCGCCTGGCCGGCCCCGGCCAGGCAGGCTCCCGCAGGATGCTTGCCAAGAGCAGTGAGAGGAAGGCACTGCTTCAAGATGGTTTGGATTTGGCAGGACAGGGGATAAGAGTTATGACCTCCAGCCACACAGTGGCTCACCATTTCCTTTATGTTTTCTGTACCTTGTGTCAGTGCATCTGCTGTAGGGTGAGTCCTAAGCCTTTCTGTCTCTCTTTGGGGATTAAAAAAATATCCAACTTGTGACTGCTCTGTCACTTTACAAACCCATTATTTACACTCCAACTGATATCAGGGGAGAAAAGCTCACACTCATGTGCATGTGTGTGACAGCGACTCCTTCAAAGGATGTTGGGAATCAAATCTAACAAAGATGTGATGATGTACACAGTAACACATAACAAAGGGATTTACTGTTAAAACGTTTATTGTAAAATGGAGTCTTAAAACAAAGGAAAGCAAAGTTCACATCAAAATGAAATTTATGACACCAACTTGGATTTTGAATACATTGTGGACTTTGTGCTGGAATATCAAATTCCAACTATGAAGTCAATAACTGAGTAGTCTTACCACACAGGTAATCTTCCATACAAACAATACACAAGATTTTGGCATAGAACTTGCTCAGAGTAACATTGCAATAGAATAATTGAGAAAAAAATTTGTTAAAAAAACAATAAAGTGATAATGCCATCTATTCAAAGCTCACACTCAAAGAGTATAAATATTTTCTATTATTTAGTACAAAAAATTTAAAACAGTGTAAAAGCAATATGTGCATTGTATTGTATCTGACATTAAAAGATGTATTATCCTACACACGATGTAAAATAATTAATGTAGGTGTTTGAAACTCTAATTTGAAGTAAATAATCACATGCCAGAAAGCTCGTCACAGGCAATAGAGTGCAGAGTAAGTCAGAATCGGAGGAAACGTAGCTAGTCCTCCAGATTCCTGGTAGACACTCATTTTTCATCACAGAAATGGTGCATCTATAGGTGGCAGGCTATGCTACAGTCAAAAGAACAGACCAGAGTCTTCGCTCTGACAGTGCTTAAAAGTTAAGCTGGAAAAGTCTTACTCAAAAGCAGCAAAAGGTACCTGATTATAGAAAAATTATGCTCTGTTATATATGTGGTTTGGTGAGACTGCTAATTGCAAAAGGCTGTAACAAGTTTAGTGTATCAAAAAAAAAAAAATTAAAGTATCAATATTTAACTCAGAATAAGTTTTAAATGATCTTTCATGAAATTCTTACCACTCCAATGAAAATTCTAAAAATAAAGTTATATACCTCATAGTGCTACAGAAATCGTTCTGGATCACTCCCAAACCTTGCCCCTGCCCCCACCCCCAATTCCTTGATTTTAATGGGGATCATGTTAAAAATCATGGGCGAAAAAACGGCCTTCAGCAGTTCCACAACATCAGAAACAAGAGGTGCCTGCAACCTCTTCCCATCGGTTACTCATGTAAAATATTAAATTGTGACCTTACTAAAAAATAAAAATAAAAAAAAAATTGTCAGGAAAAGAGCCCTTTTAAATAAACCTGGCTACGCCGCAGAACTGTAGCCTAGACAATGTTTTTGTTTTTTTATTAGTGTGGCTTCGTGTAACAGGAGAGTAAACTGAGCTGTTTCATAAAGTTTCCACCAGCATTGCCACAGGGATAGAAACCGTTTCCACAAGTGGGGGATTTAAGATAAATGCCACAGACCTACAAAGATCAGACTGTGTAGTTGTCGTAATTCTGCAAATGCATCTTTTGACGTGGGTGATTCTGTTTGGGTTCGGGGGAAGTTAGATACGGAACTCTGAAACTACCAGATTTATTAGCAAGTTTCTCCGTGGAGGAAGGGAAAATGGGTATTTTGGATGGAATTCTTTATGGGGTGCAACTGTCCCTGGCATTTGGGGTGTTACCATTTTTGGCACTGGGCGCTAAATACCCCCCTAGTCACCACAACAAGCAAATCTACGGCTAGCGCTCCCGAATGCCATGAGGTGCCACCCCTGCCTCTGGTGAGAGCTCTTAGCTGGGTGCCATCAGATTCTATGTAGCTGCCTCTAGGAGCAAAGGGAGGGAGCTGAGAGACGAGTGTATTTTCAGTTGCGCGGCTCTGACAATTATGGCTACACTTCAGAACTTCAATTCTCATTTCGAGTCTTTGAATTTCTCTTTTTATTTCTCTTCTCTTATAAATGTCTCTTTTTGTAAATCAAATAATTGGAGATAAATTCAGCATCGATAATTTGCCATTTCAAAAACTGATCTGAAAAGTGAATTACAAGCTGCACAATTAACTTCAGCTTTAGAGATTATGCATATGGCCGATAACCATTTCTTTTAAAGTCTTCTCATCTTCACAGAGTGAGACCAAGTTAAAATTCAGTTTATATGATGCAGGTTTCAGGGGTGTTCAAACCCTTAGAAAGATGCTGATTTGGAACAAAGAGTGAAATAGCCAGGGCCATATGGTAAGGACCTATAGCCTAATTCTCAGCAGAGAACAATTCCAAGCTTATCGCTGAGGTTATCAATCTGCTATATCCTAAATCCTAGCAGTTTCTTGACGGCGGAGTACTGAGTTATAACCATCTCTGGAATATTGGTGGAAAATAACAGGAACTGAAAGATTAAAGAAATATTACCTAATTATTGGTAATTCTGGGCCTGGATACAAGAGTCCTATTACTTTTATCTTTTGGCTCTATTTGACTTGTTATTAATGCAGCAAAACTCAATGTATAATCATAACAGACTTATAAATAGAGGAAAAAAGTCAGTTTCATTCAGTTCATATGTTCTAAATTTATTGCTGATTATCCCTAAATGATGGGCAAGGTTTACATTCTTCCATAAAGGGCACAGATCCCAGAAGCAGCCCAGAGATGCCCTTGTCAGTGAGGCCTTTCCTGACCACACAGGAAAGCACCTCAACAATCCCCATGTACCCTATCCTCCTTTCCTGCTTCATTTCTCAGCAGGTGCTTATCAAATGTTTTCATACTACATTATACATTAGTTTTATTTATTGTTGATCTCCCCTCTCTAGCATGTAAGGTCCGCAAGTACAAATATTTTTGTCTTGCTGTTGCCTAGAATAGTACCTGGCACAAAGAAGGGGCTCAATGAATATCTGTGTTATGAATGACTTTATCTCTGCCTGGTAAAATGTGCAAGAGGCCTTTTAAAAAAAATTTATTTTTAATTTTTTTGTATTTTTTTTCCCGTTACTATTTAGCACCCTTATAGCAAGAGGCTTTTCAACTATGCTCTTTGGCTCCCTCTTCAGGTTGCTGAGCCATAGTGTCCCAGGGCATGCTGGGAAGTCAAAAGTTGAGAACCCTCCCCTCTGCTCCACTCCAAGATTTTCTGCTAGAGTGGCTTATCTTGAGTCAGGGAGCACAGTCAGCATGCTTATTTAAGTGCGTGCCGACTTGTCACCAGCACCATATTGTGGTGTGCGTGTATCTGTATCTACGTATCGGATGGGGTAAGTGGGGAACCCATTTTCTAGGCAGGAGGCTCACCTCCTCTTTCTGTGTTTACTTTGCCTGTGGGTGGTAGCTTCAAAGAGCAACAGAAAAAAATCTATGGTTCAAATTCTTTCCTGAAAATGATTCACTTTTAAATTGATCCCATACTAACAAAATATCAGTTGAAGTCTATAGGTTAGTTTTCTAGAAGGTTATCGAAACCACTTTGTTTTCAGTGCCTTTTCACTGACATAATTACAGTAGATAATATTAACTGACCATTTACCATAGACCTGGTACTTAAGTGCTTTACGCGTAAATAATAATAATAATAGTAATAATAATAATCCTCACAACAATCCTTTAAAGTAGATACTATTATCATTCCCATGTTAAAGAGCAAACAGACACATAGAGGTTAAATAATTTGCCCAAGATTGTACAGTACGTAGACCCAGGGCTTTGAATCATGATCTGATTTCAGATCCCTCTTTATCACTCTACTCACATAGGCTGTTCTACATCTCACACCCAGAACATTTTATTCATTATTTTTCTCCAAATAAAGCTGGAAAAATGTACCGATCATTTTGTAGTATTTTTCAGCTTTTAATGGGGATTAGAAGCATGCCAAGCTTCAAATTCCAAGAGGCTTTTTATGATCAAACATACTTGGAAATGGTATTAGATAATATCTATGATGATATCCTTTCTTAAATCTTCCATAAAAAGAATCACCGGAAGTGCTTTGATTTAATAGTCAAATGAACAGCACTGCTCTCCCTCCAATTTAGGCTGAAAAAGCCTTTGTTCTTTTGCCTTTTTTAAATATAACTAAAAATGTTCTGTCGTTTGTTTGTCTTTTTTTTTTTTTTAACGGTGTTTTATAGTTTAAACAAGCTTTAACAAGTCAGTGATAACATTTGGAGAATCTCTCTCTGGCTACCCAGGTTTTTAGAGCAGCTCCTTCATCTACTTCTCTTTAACACCGGCATCACTTAGTCAGGGTTCAAAAAAGAGAACCCTGGAAGGCTACATCTGACATAAAAAGAACCCTTCATCTCACACTTTTGCCTAAGTAATGAAAACTTATCTTTGCCATTCCTTTTGTAACATTTCCTTCTTTAAAAAATCTGTACATGTCTTTCAAATCCGAGATGATCGGCCCCTCTGGAAAACAAACACACATACCTGAAGGGCAGAGAAGGCCCGTCTCAACACTCACGCTGCCTGGAAGTACCCCTTTAAGTCCATCTCTCTCTTTCTGTATAAAGGAAAAGGTAAGCCTTCGATGACAGTGTGCTGCTGTCAAGAAGCTTCCAGGGCTAGCACTGGTACGGAAGCCTGTGACATCTGCTGCTGTTTTCAAATTAGACTATTTCTCCTTCAACTGTACTATTGAGAACATCTCTCACGTCTTACTTTGAATAGTTGTGCTATTAAGTATAGAAAACTCTCGGCATTTAGGTATTTCTGAAGAGGTATTTGTTATAACCTTCTTTCATCCTGCTTTTCTTATGTTGGCTTTTGTAGTCACTATCAATTATTTCTGACAGTACAGTGTATTGCCACAAGAAAAAAAAAAAGTAGCATGTTACAAGAAAATCAAGTGTCAAAGAAGAATTAGGAGTTAAGAGTGCTTGTTCAAAATGTAAGTTTTCTTAAGCAACTGAATAAACGAAATCAAATCAAATCAAATATAAGCTATCAAGGTATTCATTAAAGAAAAAGCCGGAACACCATTAGTTAAAAAATACTATATTGTATATAGAATCACCAATTTCTATAATCAGGCACCACATTTGCTGATTCATATATCTTTTTGGCTCAATCGCCCCCTTCCCCCCGCCATTTTTCTGTAAGCAAAAGCAAATCACAAGTAAAATCAGTAATGACTGTCATAAATGTACTTGGCCTACAAATGCAATGCTTGGTTTTCTACCTCCTTACACGTTTTTGTACAGACTGAGATAACAAGTTTCTTTTGTTTTTCCAAACTTTTTCAACTTTATTACTTTGCTTTCCGCTTTCATTCACTATTATTATCCATGTCATTATCCTCCTCATCACCATCATCATCATCATCGTCACCTTCTGACAGGTCAAAATCACTGAACCCCAGGGCCAAGTTCACCTTCTTCCCCTTTCTCTTAGATGTGGTTTTGGAAGAATTCTGCTTGGCTTGCATGTTTATCTGCATCCCAGAATGCAGCACAGCTCCTGCTTTGTTCATTGAGAAGATATCCCCAAAGCCCATCAGCATCATGGCCTGCAGACTTGGGTTCATGCCATGGCCCTCCCCGTTACTTGTTGCTGTGATCTGACATGACATCTCTGCACTGTTTGACTCCTCTGTTTTAGATTCAAAGTAAGACTCCTCAGACATTCTTGCAGCAAGAGGCAAGAGAAGCTATCACAAGGGAAGAAAGGACAGAGGTAAAAAGAGAAATTAGGACCAATTTAAATAAAGGAAACAGATACCACAAAATTAGCGGGCACTGCACAGAAGGTAAATGATTAGGAAAATAAATGAATGTAGGGAATTACGTGAGAATTTATTTAATGGCAGATTTGGCTCCAGGGTATTTCCCATAATTTATAAATGACAGAATAAATCACAGCCAAAAGTATGCAAAGCACTGTAGCAAGCCAAATTTCAAATGAGAAGAACATTGCAAGTTTTAAGCCTTCATTTTGCTTAAAACAAAACAGTTTTTAGGATTTTTCTTAATTTTTCCCAATTTCACTTTCACAGAGAAATATTAGTAATTATTATATTAAAAAGAAATTAAGTAGGCATGACATCTCAAGCAAAAATCAAGAAAATGCGAAGAAGAAAAGCTTAGAGGAAGCATGCAAACAGCTCAGCAGTCAATATGGCTCTAGGGATGTGTGGGTCATTAATGACCCTTTTAGCTAGATTAGTATCTGACTCTAAACTAAAAATGAGTCTAAAATTCACTTGTTTCTATCTATTATTTATTACAACCAGAGATGATATAATACTAGTTATTCGATTTATGAAATAATTTACTTGTGAACAAATTCTAGATCCTGTCTCTAACATTTATGTTATAAACAAGTAAATAAAGACATATGAAAATTGAGAGGAAAGGGAATTACTATTAATTTAGATTGTTACCTTTTGCTCTGTTGTTTGCTATGTAAGTTTTCTTCCTTTAGCATAACTTTTTTTTTTTTTTTAGGAATTCTCTTTTTCACAGTGGATACAAACATTTATTTTCTACCTTATGTAAATACTTTGAACAGTCATCCTATTTCCATACATGTTGGTCGGATTTATTTTGGGAGTAAAACTGTTTGGCTCTGCAAAGTGTTACTGCTTCTTTTTTTCTTTCCAAATAAACAAATTAAAGCATATATTTTTGGTGCTGTTTAAATGTGGGTATATTTGTGACAAACAATGTACAAATATAAAACAGTTGGGTGATCTTTACATTCTGCGTGTAAAGATATTTTTTTAAGGGACAATTTTCTAATTTTTAAATTAAAGTTGGAGCCAAGTTTTTTAAAAAAATATCCTACTCTATTAAGAAAAGACTGCTGAAGTTGTTAGTTCAATAAGAATGTCATCTAATTCACCTAAAAAAAAGTACCAATTATATAGAAAAAATTGCTTTAGATCCTTTAACACTGAAAAGAGTATATTTTCCTTGTAGTCAAATTTCCAAGCTTCTCAAATTTGTTTTCTTTTTTTAAAAGATAATAAATTTATTTATTTTTAGAGAGGGGGAGGTAGGGAGAAAGAGAGGGAGAGGAACATCAATGTGTTGTTGCCTCTCGCACGCCCCCTCCTGGGGACCCAGCCTGCAACCCATGCATGTACCCTAGACTGGGATTCAAACCTGAAACTCTTGTGTTCCCAGGCCAGCACTGAACCCATTGACCCATACTAGCCAGGGCTCAGATTTGTTTTAAATTGTTAGATGTTCTCAGGAAACTCTTTGTTGCTTACTTATTTTATTATTTAATGGGTCCTTTCTCACATTATGTTCAGATCTCAATAAATGTCTCTCAAATAAGCTTTCATTGTTAAAAGAAGTAAGTTTTTTATTTTTTATATCAAGATATAATAATAATTAAAAATAAACATTATTCATATTTATGTATGGAGAATTCATCTTCCTAAATATCTAATCTTTTAATTTCAGGGAAGAAAATAGTTGTCCTTCCTTGAAATAAGTCCAACCATACAATTTTAAATGATATATTTCAATGTTAAACTTCTATAATTAAGATGAGGCTACCAACAGGAAATTTAAACCTCCAGCCACTTCCTTTTTAAAAGGTTTACTTTATCTTTCTCTCAGAAACCTTATTGAAAGTCATCTAGAAACTCGTGTGAGGATAAAAGAAAATACCTATTTATAAAATACCTGAGCACAAACTTTCTTTCCTTCAGAAATACTAGCTCTAAGCAGAAGAGACATTAAAAGCAAGTATGTAAAGAAAGAAAACATAGCCCTCCTAAGTAAAAGAAGGGAAGAAAATCTCAGCAAGATGGTGCTTCACGCTGTCCATTATTAGACGGCAGCCCTCAGCGCAGTTCCTTCACAGAACGTTTTCTGGAGTTAAAATGCAGCATACAACCTACTGAGCACTCAGTGTTTCATTCTTTATTACACAGCTATGTTACTAATAATAGCAAGAACATGTGCAAGGCAGCCCATAATTTCTTAGCAAAACTAATGCCATAAACCAAAGAAAGGTTCTAAAGCATACTCTAATAGGTGCTTTAAAGTTTTTTCTTACAATGCTACATTTAGAGTCACGCCATGCAATGCTTCATAGCTTAAGATTTCAATGTACTTAAAAAAAAAAACCCAGCTCTCAAGAAGCTGGCCATATTTCTACCTCTCCTCAGCTCTGGGAAAAGCAGTGCTCCCTGACGCATCCTTAGGGGGATACTTTTTGAGTCTGCCTCTTGGTATCAACTCAGAGCAGGAAACTTCCCTTGACATCTTTATTGGGAGCCAAGTTAAATTCACTGAACTTTCAAAATGTGCTCCCTTTTTAATATCCATGATAGTCTTGTGTATAGCAATTCAGTTCTCACTTTGGGATTCCCTGAATAACCAAAGTCATTTTTGAAAAAGTTAAATCTAATAATAAACATTTGCCTTCACTGTAATTTCCCTTTTTTGGATATCAGGTGCTTCTCCATGTAAATTGGAAAAGGAGGCAAACTATTTTATTTTTCAGACACTGGAAAACATTTTGCAATTGGGCATTGGCTGCTTAATGGAGATGAAAACATTTAAAAATAGGAAAGCTGATAAAAGGTCACCAAGTGGAGGGTATTTGAGTGTTTTTTTTGGTATAATTGCCATAGCAACTATCAATAAGTTTAAATATATAACGAATATACTTTTAATCTTACCCTTACTTGTTATTTTAAAGTGGAGAAATAGGACCCATTAAAAACCTTGGTAAATCCAATGATAAATTTATACTTCGTTTCCACAATGATAAATCACTTAAAATAGAAAAGAGTGCTGAAATTCGATTCGACTTTTATATCTTGTCATTATATAAGCTAATGATAAGTGTGTAAATAGCACAATTCTTAAAAAGGATTATCTTACTTGAATGACTAAGCTTGGAAGAAACCGAGATATTTCCCAGGTGTAATAAATATTGGAAGCTAGTCCTGAGAGAAGGCTTTTTTCCAGTCTTTTCCTGCCCATGATCATAATGCTCCACTGAGTAAGGAACATTAATGCTTGTCATTTACATGCCATTAAATTAGCTCTCTTTTAGAAGAAAAACTTGGTGGAGTTCTGACACATCAAAGGCATTCTTAGATAACTAGCTGCCTTGGTGTTACATTTTTAAGTTACCGATGAACTTTAAAGGGTTAAACAGCATTAAGGCACATGTTCTGGGCATCTAGCAAATGATGTGAAAATACAATGGATTTTATTTTTGTAA
Organism: Pteronotus mesoamericanus; assembly: GCF_021234165.1. NCBI lineage: Eukaryota > Metazoa > Chordata > Mammalia > Chiroptera > Mormoopidae > Pteronotus > Pteronotus mesoamericanus. Next base: position 33,685,406 of record NW_026555325.1, on the reverse strand, counting down.
CTCTAATATATGAACACACTGACAGAGTAACAGTTTTTAGGGAAAGAGCCAGAAAGAGGGTAAGTTTTTCTTAGAAATTCCTGGCATTTTGTTAATTGATCAGAGACATGAGCTCGCTCCACTTGAGCATAAGTGTGGGCCCGTCCTAATACACAGGTGTTAGGCAGGAAGTGAGGAGGTGGCAGTGGGAGGGGGGAAAGCTGCCGTGCCGCCATGCTCAGCTGTGTCTTCTGGGGCGGGGGGAGGTTAGTCAACACAGTTGGGAACACTCACCGGGGTGTTGGACTGCTCCGTTAGTTTCTGCTCCCACATCTTCAGACGTCTTTCTCGTTCTTTGAGTTCCTGCTCTTTAAAGCTGAGATCACGTTCTAGTTTCTTCAGCCTCTCGAGAGTTGCTTCAATTTCACACCTGCACAGAAATAACTGGTTAAAGTCTCGGCTTTGCTTGAGAGGTATATTAAATGCTTAGTGTGTCCATCGGAATGCTTAATCAAGGCAAACGGCTAAAACTTGTGCTTTTAAACCAAACAGCAAACTATCAGACAATAACAAATCTTTTATAGCCTTCCAAATCAACGGCTAGTTTCTAGTTTGGAAAAGTAAGCTCAAAATACCTTAACAAAGCATTGAAGAGCCCTGGGGTGAAGCTGGAGCTATAGAGCCAGTGTTCTGGTTTAGACATTTAATAGATGCTTACATTCATCTAGCTCTTTACAGTTTACAAAGGACTATTATATAACGTATCTTATTCTCATAACAGTTCCAAGAAACAGTTGCTAATCTCATATACGGAGAGATGGGAAAAATGGTGCTCAAGTTAGGAGGTCAATATCACACCATTAGTAAATTCACGTTAGCCTATTCACTGGCTGAGTAGCTCAAACAATTGATTAAGCTGATTCTTGTTTCCTCAGTTGTAAGGGATGATCGTTATCTTACATCAGGGATTCCCAGCTTGTCTAATCCTAATAATTACCTATGCAGCATGTTAAACAAACAAACAAACAAACGCCCCCCCCCCCCCCCCCCCGGTTTCCTAGGACCCTTCCTTAGAGCTCATGATTCAGTAGTGTTGGATGGAGACCAGCAATTTCCATTATTTAATGAAAGATCTAGATAATTTTTACAATCAGGCAAATATAGGAAATCCTGGGCTACAGATACTCTAAAGTTCTTTTTAACTGTAATGATTTTATTTTATTTACTTTTTAAAAAGATTTATTTATTTTTAGAGAGGGGGAGGGAGGGAGAGAGAGAGAGGGGGAGAAACAACAATATGCGGTTGCCTTTCATGCGTCCCCCTACTGGGGGCCTGGCCTGCAAACCAGGCATGTGCCTTAGACCAGGAATCGAACCAGCGACCCTTTGGTTTGCAGGCCGGCACTCAGTCCACTGAGCCACACCAGCTAGGGCTAACTGTAATAATTTTAAAAGAAAGTTCCGTCCTCAATCTCTATAGGCCAACCAACCTCACCACTTGGAATAATATGTCCAGTTACAGAAACCTGTCCCTTACAGAAACCGAAACTGGTAAGATGGCTTAGTGCAAACTGTATTCTCTTTCAGGGCTCTCATAATGTTTAAGTCTACATCTATGCTCTGAGAGCTGGAGTTTCTTTCCCTTGAATTTCTGAAGAGCCTGTGAGGAAAGCAACAGTAATGCAAACATGAGAGAAAGAAGGAGAAAGGGACAGAGAGAAATGGGGGGAGGCGGGGAGAACCCAAGGGAAGAAGGGCTGGAGAAGGCTCATGGAGAGAAGGAAGAGGCTGGAAAGGGGACTCGTGGGTTAGCCGCTGAGTGCTGCCAACAGCTGCTCCCAGGCACCGCTAAGGCACACCTGCATGGCACACTGGGCGATACTTCAGATGTAAGTTAGTGAATATCAGTAACCACAATCTCCCTTTTTTATTTCCAGGGGAAATGAGAATAACTGGAAAGCTTACTCCAATGCCCTTGAAAATGAGAATGAAATGAAGGGGAACAAAAAGGATTCTGGGTAAAACCCCAACTCAGGGAACAGCTATTGAGGTGGGTCTGGATTTGGGTCTGACACTTTACTTCCCTGGTGCCATTTGAAAATTACAGAACAATATAGTGAAGTCACACTATAGTCCCTAAAGAAGGGCACTAAGTCAGCTACTTCCAGAATTATGACTGATCATAAAAAACCAAATTTTATCCCTGATATTTCAGACATAAATATTGTACCCATTCATAAATGTTTGTATTTAATTTGCAAATGGAGGACTCGGGTAGGGGGGAATCAACGTGAAAAAGCTAAGGTTCAACTTTCATAACAAAGAAAGCAAAAGCCATCTTCAGTCAATGAGAGAGTAAGAGGGTGACACTTGGTGGCGAAAGCAGTGGTTCTTGCCAAACCACTCCCTACTCTCCTGCCAGGGAGACTGATGTTCCTTCAGATCAGGGCAAATGGCCAAACATATGTAATTTCACTTGTAATTTAAGGGGAGGATTCATCTTAAGTTCTAGCTCTAGGAGCCCACTGTGATTTTGCGCCCTTCTGGAAAACAGATCAACAGTTAGGTCAGCTGAAAGCTGTGACACAGAAAAACAAACACTGACAGTAAATATTTCCCTCCTCAATCTGTTTCCTCCTCAGTCTGATCCCTCAGGCCTAACTTCCAAAGGCCGCTCTGCTCGATGCCCCGGCATCTGACACAGTGTTCGGGGCGCATGCCATGAAAGGGCAGCCCAAACCTCAGCGCAATGCAAAGACTGCTGCTCCCCTTGCTAATCCCCGTTCGGGCTGATGCATTGTTCAGCATCCAAATGCATCTGCTGATGCTTTTATATAACTTTCCTGTTGTAAAAAATATGGGTTAAATCTTTTAATTGATGAAAATTACAGTTTTACTCGAAAACAAAATCGAACCAACGTTGACTTTGACTAGTATCAATTTTCCATACGCTAAAAACAGGCAATGAACCGTAATTATTGTCTTTTATTAGACAGAAACTTGCTTTGAAGTAACAGGTCAATTAGTTAAAAAAAAAAAAGAGCTTTATTATATATATTACATGATAAGTATATAATGTGTGTATTTGGTCTTATGTATTAAATTTGTGCTAAACCTAATTGCAAAGATTAAATGTTTTTGTTCATTGTTTTTTGTTTTTAAGAAGCCACGCCACAGTGAGAGTATTGTGATCACCAAGAAAGACCACAACCAACAGTGTTTTGCCAACAGACAGAGCTCTGAGGCTCCTTCACGGTACCGCACAGCCCACGGACATTGCCACAGGCCTGCAGACCACCCCTCAGGGCAACGAAAACTGAAGCAGGATGGCACATCTGCTCGTAATGCTCCCTGCTAGTAAGTCACCAGGAGGAGAAACAAGCTGAAGGCGTGATGAAGAAGGAACTGTCTGGCACTAGATTTCTTTCCTATTATTTACTATGTCAAAATTAAGAACATAGTTTAGGTGGTTTTTAATGACCTAGTTTTAAAAAGATTTTCCCGGGTAATCATTTAATTTTCTAAAACTAGATGTTCCATCTGGTCTTTGTGTAGAGGAAGTTCAACCAGAAAACAAGCATTCGCCAGAAACACCAGAGCAGAACTGGAATCTGACTTCACGGTGACTATAATTTACAACACATGCTTTGGACAAGTCACATATTTCAGACGCCAAAGTTAGGGAAAAAGAGGAGTGGTCTGAATCTGTTGTCTTTTGAAATATTCAGATGACCTGACAAAACATTTAGTGCTTTTCAGTACCTGGTATTTGAGTAAGGTAGTTGTTTTACTTTATTCACCACCTAAAACAATTGTGCCCTATAATATTTCTCTTTACTAAAAAGGAACCTAGTCAAGTGAACAGTGTGTGCTAATAAGTGGGTGGCGTGCCATTGGCCACCGGTGCTGGAACAGCCCTGCACGGTGTGTGTGCTACTGCAGGCCTGTGGGATCAGCCAACCTGGCCTCCACTCTTGGCTCTGCCGGGCTTGGGCAGGGTACCCGACCTGACCGGGCCTAGGTTTTGGCATCTGTGATGTCAGGGTTGCTATGCGGATTAAGAAAGATAATCCAAATAAAGTGTAAGTATCTGGTAAGAATGTAATACATGACAGCTATGTTTAGTACTGTTTAATTAATATTCTTATTACTCCCCAGGTTTTTAACCAATGCCCAAGTTCAGATAAAACAGCTCTGCTATTACTTAAACAGTGGTTTAGCAGTTCAGGTAAAGGTCTCTATTCCCTCAGCTCTCAGGATTAATTAGCTCCTGAAAGGAAGCCCATGAGGCCGCCCCCCAGGCAACTAAAATTCACCTTTTACTAAAATACCTTAGCGTTTTACCAATTTTATTCTCCTCATCTTTTCACCTCGAAGTACTTAAAACATTAAATTTATTATTCAACTAATTCAGGTTTATTGTGGAAAATACAGATAATACAAATAGAAAATACTCTTCCATAATCTCACCACCCAATGATAACATTGACCTTTTGATAGTTTTCTCTATGTATACACACACATATGCATAACTATATGTTTATTTTACAAAAGCAGAATCATTCTATTTAAAAAAAGTTATCAGAGTTCTAGTATCAGGAATTGTTCCATACTATCTGTGAATGGAAATACCATAATTTTTAGAAACCACAAAAAAATCCCCCAAATCTCCCTTGATTGCCACTTCTGGTTTTACAGTTCTAAGGATGGGTGGATCATATATTCTTGCATAACCTTCTCATTCATGTTTTTAGGAATACCTTTTTTAGGAAGGTAGTATTTTCTTACCAGCAATGTATGAGAAAATTTATACCTGGGTATTTTCATATTAGGAAGTTTTGCCAATATGTCAAATGAATTACATTCCCTTATAATATTTGATTGCTAAGTGAAGTTGAATATATTTCATGTTTCTTGGCCAGTGGGTTTCTCCTTTTGTGGAATGCTTTTCCATGTCCTTAGTATGGTATTTTAATTAAAATATTATTTTAACGACAGTAACTCTGTCTATCACAGTGGTTTTCAAAGTGCAGTGCGGGGGACCCATGAGAGCTTTTCAACAGATCTGAGAGGTTAAACTGGTTTTCAGAGTAACATGAAGATATGATTTGCTTTTTTTACTCTCATTCTCTCACAAGTGCACAGATTTTCCCAGAGGCTTCATGACATGTGATAGTGCCATAGGTTGAGTGCAGAAGCAGGATTTATTATAATTGTTTAAACAAATCAATAAATACATATTTACATTCCTCTCAGTCCTAGTTTTAATAACTGCTGACAGATGTAACATTTAAACAAAAGCTCTTTGGAGTCCTCAATAATTTTTCAGAGTGCAATAGAGTCCTGAGACCAAAAACTTTGACAACTTCTGATCTATCATACAGTATGGCACTTGTTCTGAAATTTTATTTATGAAAGAGCATATTGCTCTTGATCATATGGAAGTTTTACATTTTTATACAGAAAAGGTACCAACTTTCCCCTTGTTTTCTAATTTTGTTGATATACTTCAAAAGATTCCCACCTCAAGGGTATTAGTAGCAGGATTAAAATCCTCTGAATCCTTTGGATAAGAGATCAAAGAGCATTTCCTTAGGGAATCCTTTAATTATATACTCAACTAGATTAGATTTCATGGTTATATCCTCTCAGATGTCCAGCTCTTCACTGACATAATACTTTTCAAAATAGTAATGAGATAATTATTTGTGTACTTATATTTAGCAGTTTAACCCTGGGCAGTCCACATGCGTTGGGACTGTTCTGCTCGTTCCCAAACCCCAACACCTGGAAGGGCACCTTGGCCCAGCAGAAGTTCAGCAAATATCTGAATGAACGCGCGTGAGAATATATTTGGCGTGGCACACAAATTAACTTGCGTATTTATATTCTCCTGTGTAATATCATATTGTCTTTTTATATTATTAGCACCATGGCATTCCCTTCCCCAAATATTTTTTGAGCAACTGCTATGGTCAAGGCACGTTCTAGATGCTGTAGGCACAGTGATGAACGAAAGAGATTCTCTGACGCTGTTACGTTTGGGCCAGTGAGACACACGTTAAACAAACTGTAGAATTACTTACTAATTCCAATAACAGTTATGGGCTATGAAGGAGATGCTCCCCCAGCACAGAAGGTGGAACCTCATCTAGCCTGGGGCCAGGAGACACTTCCTCAGAGACTTGTTATTTTAGCTACTCTCTGGCATCAGCGGCGGTGTTTTAAACAGGGATGGGCTTTATTTTATCTTTTTAAGTTAAATCTTTATTGAAGTATAACATACTTTCAGAACGTGTACGTATCCAAAGAGGACAGCTCAATAAATTTTCACAAAGGGAACACACCTGTATAACCAGCACCGAGACAAAGACACAGGTTATCAGCTCTCAGTAGCCCCCCTAATGCCCTTGTCAGATGCCCCCCACACCATAAAGGTACTGACATCCTGACTTCTAACGCCATACTGTGAATGTAATTTTTAGTGACTCTGTAAGAGTCTATGAACAGACTCGGATTTTATGTAACCATTCCCCATTTTTCTAATGTTGGACCTTGAAGATGCTTTTTATTTTTAACCATGAAATCCTTTAGGCATATATCTTTGTCCACATCTCTACTTTCTTAGAATAGTTCCCTAGAAATGCAATTTCTGGGACAAATGGTTGGAAAATTTTTAAGGCTCTTAATTCTAATTGTTTGTAACAATTTACAATTCTGCTAGCAATGTGTGCGAGCGCCTGCCTCACTGCCCGTACACTTTGGGGAATATCAGTGCTCTTTTTCATCCTCACCAGTTCGATAGGTAAAATAACATTATCCACTTGATATCCTTTGCATGTTCTACACAGGGACAAACTTTAAACAGAACAAACTATGTTTTGTAAAAACTCTGAGTGGGGGAGAAATATGCATCTGTTGAGGGGCTGAAAGCCAGAATTAAGGACAGACTGATACTCTTAGGATGCTGCCCCTGAGGCCAGAGTAAAGCAGATCTCATGAGACTTATTAAATATTTTTGGTCTCTGTCCCAGAGTAATGGAGCTCCTTATATGGATTTAAAGGGGGGGAGTGATCTATTTAGATTTGTGCTGGACTCTTACAGTAGGAAACAAAGATTATTTGCATGTTTTGCTTTGTTTATTATTTCAGCCCAGAACAAAGTCCCCCACACTTAGACTAAAGCAGACAGAATTACTTTTGTTTCCCTAAATAAAAATTTAACTTGCTAGACTTTGACAGAAATTTCAAAAGAATAAAAATAAATAAAGTTATTGTAAAACACCAACAAAACAGCCCAAAGGCATGTCTTAACAACAGGAGCAAACAACTCGGTCATTTTCAAAGTCCATGCAGTACTCATTTGGCACCAGCAGGCGGCGCAAGGCATCACATTACCACCAAGGCTCTCAGGAGCAGAGAAGTGGTTACTTCAATCTCTGCTGAGTCAGGGAGGAATAATGTCAGCTCCCAAACATGCTATTTATATTCATGCATCATGTGACCTGGCTCAAATGTCTCATCCCAAGCTTACTTCTTCCACTCACACAATACAATTTTCTCATTACTAAACTTGTTTTACACTTGACACAATTGAATAGGATTTATAACATCAAAAGTTTTCTTTTAAAAGTGTTTTTATAGCCTCCCTACCTCCTCCGTCAACATACAGTGGTCTCTGCAAATTTCCAGGCAAACAGTATTTTTATTCTCACTGGACAAAGGCCAAAGCTTCCTGACACAGAGTGTACACAGAGAAATGTCTGGTAACTGTCTTTTGTCTCAGGGGATATGATTTCAATAATCTTTCCAAATACTCATACCATATGATAAGGCAGCAAGCTTAGAGGAACAGTCTTTTTTGCTAACCTATGAAATGGAGGACTTATTAGATCTCCAAATATTTTTAACACAAAACCAAACCAAACCAAAAAGCCTGAAGTTCTAAGCTATACTTAGAAATCAGGATCCTCACCAGGTTTTCTGGTTCTCTTTTTTGCTTAGGTCAGCCATGGTCGTATGAAACCAGAGGACGTCACTGCTGAGCGAGGCCTACCTACCTCCACTCTGCCTTGTTGTGCAGGAATGAGTTACACTGGTCAGGAAGGTTAGTGTCATTTGACATGGATTCCAGAATTGAAATAATTTGCTTGAAAGAGGGCCGTTTCTGAAGAAGAGAATAAATAATCCCTTGTTAGAAATTAAGACAGATATTTAAGAGAAAAATCTACACGCATAGTAATAAGTCCAACTCACCATAACAAAATAAAATATGATGTAATGTCCTGATCTAGTTACTTTACAACCATCTGACCACTGAGGTTTAGGGAACTATAGTCCTTATTTTCAATCAATTAATTACTCATAAGAATAGACATGTCATTTTTCTATTGTGTGGTCTAAGGCTGGAATCATTACAACTTTTCTCCAGGTAAGGAAAAGTGTCCCTTTTTGGTATGATTGTGGACTCCTAAAAGGCAAAGTAAGTCCTTTAAAAATCTATCCATGTAATTAAGCAAGTGTGTAAAAGTTAATGTTAGAGCCTAGGTGGTAGGTATACCAGCATACACCAGTGTAAAATTCTTTCAACTTTCTGGATGTTTGAAAATTTTTATAATAAAATGTTGGGGAAAAGATCTGCTTATCTATTTACCAGAACTAACAAAATTTCCTAAACCAGGCACTCAGAAAAATTCCCCAATTTTAAAGCCATCATAACTTCATTGTTCTCAATGTGTATTTCACATTTAACTAACTTTGATGCTGGGAAACGCTAAAGTACTTTCTGTTTCCTAGAAACCGAAAAAGCAGTGGTTAGGTGTATTTCTTTAGCTAGCAGTAACTACGCTAGTCTACTTCTTTAGTCCAGAGCCAAGGATGAGAGAAAAGGTTAAAACAAAAATGGAGAAAGATAATAAAAGGATGATGCACATTCTTTCTTCACACTTCATAATTATACCATTTCTGAATAAATTATAGTTGTAGCAATTAAAACATGCATTTTAATTTAGGAGCACAAAAAACAAGAAGGAACAATTGTTGAGGTGGCTTGCTCTCAGGACTTGAATGCTTCCTACATTAAGAAAGGTATTTTTTTCTGTTTCTCAGGAGTATAAAACTGAGATATATTCTCCAAGTTCTTTTTTTTCTGAATTCCTTAACAGGCTGTGTGTGCACGTACCTGTGTATGTGTGCACGCACCTTTTTTTTTAAAGAGGGAAAAAGTAGCAAAATGTCCCTAATGTACACCAAACCTTCTAATAAGCAAAAAGGAAAATGCTTTAAGTAGGAAACTGAAAAATACTCTTTGTCTCTTTTTGACTTTGTTCTCCTTTTACTTTCTACCACTATGTGTCGGGGTGCAAAAGAAAAAAATATTTTCATTATTTGTACAAGAACTGATTATATAATAAACATAGGATTTTCATTTTGCATTAAAAAGCTGCAGAAGGAATTAATGAATTTTTAAAGAATAATATTTTTTCTACATAATCATTCTTGAAATAAGGTGAAATTCTTTTATAATTGGATGACAGATACCCCTAGGGAAAAAAATCTTGATTCTACCATTAGAATATGCTCTCAGATAGAAATTATCAAAGTGAAGGTTTAAAAAAATAACAACAGTGCAGAATTTTGTGGTAATAACATTTTATGTGTATTCTGGTTATAGAATGCAAGATCTGGTCTAAGAACTTAATGTAAGTTCCTCTGAAGGAACTTAGTTTCCTTTTAGATGTTATGTAGAACTTTGCTTACTTATAAATCACAAGGACTACTTATTAAGCATCTGCACACAATATTTCTTTGGTTGTCTTCATTTTATAGATAAGGAAAATCAGTCTCAGAAAATAAAAATATAAATTGCCCAGTACCACACATGAAGCAAATCACAAAACCAGGGACTATGCACTTAAACCCTTCAAAATGTTTTATCACATATAGTTAAAATAGTACTTCCTTTCAAATTCAGGGCTTTAACTACTAAAAATTAACTACTAATTTTTTCCTTATTTAGAAATGTCACTTTAGAACTTGAACCAATGTCTACCTTTACTTCCTTCTTTTTTTTAAAAAAAGATTTTATTTATTTTCAGGGAGAGAGGAAGGAACAGAGGTAGAGAGGGGGAGAAACATCGACGTGCAAGAGAAACATCAGTCAGTTGCCTCTCACACACCCCCCAACTGGGGATGTGGCCCACATCTCAGGCATGCGGTCTGACTGGGAATCAAACTGGTGGCCTTTCAGTTTGCGGGATAACAGCCAATCAACTAAGCCACACCTGCCAGGGCTACTTCCTTCTTTTCTTCAATAAAATATTTTGAGCACCTGGGGTAAGCCATTGGCATGACCTGATGTTTACCTAATACCAGCTTTCTCTTGTATATATTTCCCCCTTCTCATTGCAAAAGAACATTTTTATAGCTGAATATTTTAATCTATGGGTTAATATCCTGAAGTCTAAGGAATGAAAAAATTACTTTAACCAACCATTGTATTTTTTTTGGCATGTTCTGGTTGAAATGCTATATACTTGTAGCCCAAGAACTAAAACGTGCCTCTGAGGAAATAAATCTTGGTTGGCGACTTCAGTCAGCCACAGATTGCGTATCTACCTGCTCAGTTTTTGTAAGGCGCTACAGGGAAACTGCAGGGGAAATGGAGCCTGGCAGGCTCCCTCGCCAGGCCCAGTAAGCAGCATTCCCACAGCCTTGAGAATGGGCCGGAGAAGCAGTATTTCTATAACCTTGAGTGGGCCCACATGTGCAGAGTCTCGCCCTGTTATACAATCTCTTGGCACCCTGCCAGCTTTGTGTACATTTAATATATAAGGATTTTGGGACTCCCTGCTGGCGTGACACACGACTTGTGGCATGTCATGCATGGATAGCCCCACCCTCGAATAAAGGCATGTCAGGCATCCCCGAGCTCCGTGCATTTTGTTCTGTCTGCCCGAATCCTGAGTGAACCTGCCTGGCCTTGAAAGGTTGCAACACAGAAACACACATCAATGTTCTCTTATAGAAGCTGCAATCAATTCAGGAAGAAAAGATATTTTTAAAAATACAACAGTACAAGCCAAGGCATTAGCCCAGATTGTGGTTTAGAAAAAGGAACAATTATTATTAACTGGGGTAGACAGAATAACCAGGGAAGCCTGATGACGAAGTGACCAGGGAAGAAGAGGAAAGAAGGGAGGGCACGTTTGGGGAACGAAGGTGTGGGAGGTGCGCCTCGGGGAGCTCGGCCGTGAGAGCCGGGCGGTGGGCTGCCGCTGGGCGTACAATCGGGGGAAGTTCAGGGGCCGTGCATTAGTTTTGTCAGAATGAAATGTCATGAATTGAGGGAATAAAAATCAAACTTTCTTTATATTTTGCATGACTAGAACACTAGATTCCTTTGGTCCTAAGGAAGTTCAGTGCTACATGTTAAAGACATGCCAACCTCATGGCACCAACCCTGGGCCTAATGTCCTTGTGGTATTTACGCTATCAGTTAATTAATACACCATAAATGTATATTCTTAGAATTTTAATTAAGGTACTACAGAGATTCTGATTAAGAAATTAAAAATCTGCTTTGCATACTGAAATATAATTACAATTATGGAGGTCTAGTTGCACTAATCTAATTCAATGAAAATAATTTCAGGTGAAATTTCTTTTTAAATGTCAGAGAGGAAAACACGGACAAAATTAATGTGTATGTCCCAATGGACATGTACGTGGTAGAAAGAGTATGAAAAGGGTAGCATGATACCATTTTAACAGTATAAAATAAATGCTCTAGTGAAAGCTTGCAAGTAGCCACTTAGAGTTTCTACCGGATGAGTCGCAAAACGTAGGCATTTCTCTTGATGCTTAAAAAGTCCCATGTTCTGCAAAATCACATTCTAAAACAACAGGGTCAAAACAGGAATAGGATGGACCACTCAAAACCTATGCAACTTTGTCAGAGAATACTAATAAAAACAATAGCTATCCTAAATGAAAAGTTATTTAACAGTTAAAAAATCTTAATAAAAACAATACTAAGTAAATATAGGTCTCTTTCAAAAGGGGTGAAGGCAGTTTGATGAACAGAAGTAAAAGCCAAGGTTGGCACTGTTGGTTATGAGAGGAAAGGCAAAATGCTCAAGGCTGGAGAGAACCAGCAACGAACACGTCTAAGGCAAAGCACTGCACGGACCCGCCAACAGGGAGTACGTGGGGTGAAGGGGCCTCGCTTGCTGCAATGTTGGCTACCTTGTTGTACCTTATGCCCAGCTGTTCCCACTTGGCAGTGCAGAACAATGCTGGGAAACTTTATATATGATTCATGAAAAATTCTGAGTTATAGTAACACAATTTCTATACTCACTAATTGTTTATAAGTTATTCCTACTAGGGAAGCATGTGGAAGAGACTATATGTTATCACTCACTCTTCTTTCAGAGACCGGAACTGATTAAGGTCAGACTGGAACTGATTAAAATTAATGAAGAAATTCCATTCAGAAGTTTTTATTTTTAGATCTCTATTTAAAAGATCAAGCTGCAATATATCTATTTTTATGAAAAACTGGAAAAATTGAAACTATAAAATTTTAGTTCCTTTCTTGAGTATAATTCTCTCTTATTGTAATGTTTTATCTGTGAGAATCTTTATTTTTAACTTATGGAAAATCCCAAACATATACAATCATAAAAAGAACAGTATAATGAACCTTCATATACCTATAACTCAGCTTCAAAAATTATCATGTTAATCTTATTTCATATATACCATCATCCATTTCCCTTTATTCTGATGTAATTCTAAGGCTGGCCTATCATTGTATCTATAAATATTTCTGTATGTACATGAGAGTTTGTTAAATTGATCTTTGTAGGGAAAGGAAATGGACCATTCATGCTCAAATGTGATAACCACATGAAAGTCTCAGTGTTGGAATTTTTCCAACTCTATTGTGATAGACTAAAAAACATCACTGAAACTGGACAGGAAGTGTGTGTCAAGAATCTCTTGAATGCTACTTCTGGTCTTTAGTTAGAAAGGCAATAGAGTGTAGTGGCTAAGAGCAGGGACTTCCATCAGATGGCTTGGGTTCATGTCCAGCCCTATTACTTAGTAGAGGTGTGGCCTTGAGCTTATTACTTAACCTCTTTGTGCCTTGATTCTTCATCTATAAAATGAGGATCATGACAGTACCTATTTCATCGAGCTTTTCTGAGGAATAAATGAGTTCATATACATCAAGTATTTGGAACAGTGCCTGATATATATAATAAGCACTGTATGCTAGCCATCTTTATAACATGAAGGTGCAATAGTTATTATTAAAGATGTCAGAGTGCTGTAAGAAAGAGCCAACATTATTGAGTTTCTAGGATCAAGATAAGCAGATGTCAACAGAAAGCCTGAACAGTTGACCTGGGGAATAGCAGTGGCTGTAACAGCATTACAAAGCAAAGCTGGACTGCCATTCCTGTTCTCCAGGGGTTACTATTACCCCATTTTAATAAAGGGGTTATTATTACCCCATTTTAAAAACTCAAAGCCCAACAAACAAGTGTAATTTCAGAGTTCTGAACAACAGCAACAAAAAAATATATACATACCTTGGCATCAGCTTCCCAACACTGATGTAACAGTTCAGCAAAACTTCTGGGGCAACTGCTTGGAATGGTTAATCTCTACAATAGAGAAAGTTAAACAAAAGAAAACATAGGATTTACTGGTTAAGGAAAGAAAATGCTAATTGAAAGGTCATAAAGGAAGGCATTAAATTTAAATCTTCCATTGATTAATATATGTCAGGTGAGGGTTTATGTTTAGATTCACAATATTTAATCTCTAAAGACACTTACACTTTTCTTTTTTAAATTATCTTTTATTGATTATGCTATTACACTTGTCACAATTTTTCTTCCTTTGCCCCCTCGACCCAGAATCCCCTACTCCCTTAGGCAATCCCCACACCATTGATTACATCCATGGGTCATCCATGTAAGTTCTTTGTATACTCCATTTCCTATACTGTCCTGTACAACCCCATGGCTCTTCTGTAACTACCACCTTGTACTTCTTAATCCCCTTACCTGTTCACCCATTCCCCCCTCCCCCTCTACCCCCTCCCTTCTGGCACCCATTAAAATGATCTCCACCACATCCATGCATCTGTCTCTGTTCTTTTTGTTTGCTTAGTTTGTTTTTTTAGATTCACTTGCTGATATATATTTATTGCCATTTCAGTGATCATAGTTTTGATCCTTTTCTTAAGTAAGTCCCTTTAACATATCATATAATAATGGACTCCTTTAGTTTTTTTCTTGTCTGGGAAGCTTTTTATCTGCCCTTACATTCTGAATGATATCTTTGCTGGGTAGAGCAATCTTGGGTGTAGGTCCTTGCTTTTCATGACTTTAATACTTCTTGCCAATCCCTTCTAGCCTGCAAAGTATCTTTTGAGAAATCAGCTGACATTTGGTCTTTTGGGAACTCCCCTGTAGGTAACTAACTTCTTTTCTCTTGCTGCATTTAAGATTCTCTTTATCTTTAACCTTTGGCATTTTAATGATGATGTGTCTTGGAGTAGGCCTCTTTGCATCCATCTTGTTTGGGACTCTCTGTGCTTCCTGGACTTGTATGTCTATTTCTTTCACCAAATTAGGGAAGTTTCCTTTCATTATTTTTTCAAATAGGTTTCCAATTTCTTGCTTTCTCTTCTCTTTCTGCCACCCCTATGATATGAACGTTGGAATGCTTGAAGTTGTCCCAGAGGCTGCTTATACTATCCTCATTTTTTGGATTCTTTTTTCATCTTGTTGTTCTGATTGGTTGTTTTTTGCTTCCTTATGTTTCAAATCATTGATCTGAATCTTGGCTTCATCCACTCTACTGGTGTTTCCCTGTAAATTGCTTCTGATTTCCATTACTGTATCCTTCATTTATGACTGGATCTTTTTGATGCTGCTGAGGTCCTCACTAAGTTCTCTGAGCATTCTTATAACCAGAGTTTTGAACTCTGCATCTAATACATTGCTTATCTCCATTTTGTTTAGGTCTTTTTCTGGAGTTTTGATCTGTCCTTTCATTTGGGACATGTCTCTTTGTCTCCTCATTTTGGTAGCCTCCCTGTGTTTATTTCTATGTATCAGGTAGAGCTGTTATGATTCCCTGTCTTGGTAGTCTGGCCTAAAGTAATAGATGTCCTATAGGGTCCAGTAGCACAGCCTCCCCTATCACCCAAGCAGGGTACTCAAGGTGCACCCTCTGTGTGGGCTGAGTATACTCTTCTCTTGCAGTTGAGCCTTGGTTGCTGTTGGCAGGTCAATGGGAGGGATTTACCCAGGCCACTCAGTCACAAGAACTGGCTGTGACCACTGACCACCAACCTCCACCCTCCACGGGAGATCAGCTGTGCAGGGGCAGGGTGGTGGTGCCCTGATGTGGTCTGTAGCTGTTCACTGAGTGAGCAGGCTCTGGAGTTTCCCAGGTGGTGCAGGCCAAGGTCTGGCCCACCTATGTCCTGGCCAGAGCCACCCTGCATGAGCTATAAAGCAATCTGAGAAGGCTGCTACTTGTGCTGGGCTTGGAGATTCCCAGGCAAAGCCAAGCTGTGAATCTAGGCTGGTTGTTGCTAGTGATGGGCCTGGGGCCACTCAGCAAGAGGTACAGGGACTGGGAGCTCACTGAAGCTGGCTATTGCTTATTTGAGAGGATTTAGGAAGTGGTGAAGCATGAGACAAGACCAGCCATTCATATGGAAAAGTTTCTGTTAACAGCTGGGGTGGGCCTGTAAGTTCGATGGGACAGAGACTCAGGGGATCTCCAGAGTGGGGCAAACAGTGATAGCCAGGTTGATGGAGTCTCAGATATGGCACCCGCCTGCCAGTTCTGTGGCTGTGTGGAGAGAGGGTTCAGAAAAGGGACAATGGCCTCTGCCTACCTTTTTGTCTGAGAGAAAACTATCTTCCAGCTCTCACCTTGATGCCAGACACTTTAGTTCCTCCCTGTAGGTTACTGGTGTCTTTCAAGCTGCTACTCCTGTGCTGGAGCTCAGAGTGAATATGAGTGAATATGAGTAAGTCCGTTGTGTACGTTCTTTATGGGGAACTACTTGGGACTCCAGAAGTTTCTTCCATTGACTCATTCCCTGCTGGTTTATGTAGCCAGAAGTTATGAAGACTTATCTTCCTGGCACTGGAACCCTGGGCTGGGGGGCCTGGTGTGGGGCTGAGACTTGTTGCTCCCACGATACCACTCCCAAATTTTTATCCACCATATGTGAATGTGGGACCAGCCCGTTCTGCATCTCTGCCCCTTCTACCAGTCTGGATGAATGTGATTTCTTTAATTCTGTAGTTGTCAAACTTGCATTCAGCTCGATTTCTGATGGTTCTGAGTGATGGCTGTTCTATATATTAGTTGTTATTTTGATGTGGTTGTGCAAGGAGGCGAACTGTGTTCACCTATTCTGCCATCTTGACTGGAAGTCTGTATTACTATCGACACTTACACTTTTCCTCTAAAGAGGAGTCACAGTGGATGGAGAATCAGGTTCAGCACAACAAACACTGTAAATATAGAATCAAGTCTAAAAGAAACTATGGTAGGAGGAGGGCAAGTTTGAACTTAAATACAAATTCTAAAACCACAAATCTATCACAGCACTTTTACAGACAACAATGAAATATGCAAACAGGCCAGGCAGCTTGGAAACTAGTTCAGCTTTGGCAGCAGATCGACAACTGTAAGAACATAACATCTTCATTACAATCACAGAGATAATTTCAATGAAGTGTGCCTTCTGCCACTGGTAAACAGGCCATTCTGAATGTATGATTCATTATGGCTTGGTTTTAGTCAAACTCATAAACTGTAAGGACTGATACAACAAAGATTACAATGTGAGGATCAGTCCTGTTCTAACATTCTACAGTAGTGGTTCTCATAGAACGTGTAATAATGCTCCCAGAGGCTATTTAGAAATCTATGGAGGCATTTTTGTTTGTTTTAAAACTGGGGGGAGAGGAGAGGGTTGCACCTGGAGCAGGTCAACGATGCTAGCCTCCAACATATGGTAAAGTCTTGCATGAAGAACTCTTACATTCCAGCAAACTTCTAAAGCCCCATGTGCATTCATGAAAGTCAAATAAGCAAGCAATGAGGTTTACAATTTTCTGAGCCTAGAATCTAACTCTGACTTACAAATAAACACAAAGTATGTTTTGAACAGCTTTTAAATGCACTGAACTTTCTAAGAATGCAACTACCAAATAAAATAAATGCAGGGCCGACTGAGTTTTGCATTATTCATAACCTAACTAAAATGCTGGAAATCTGTCACCAACAACAGTGTTGTTCATGCATGATAGTGGAGTCATTAACCCAACTCTACTCTGCATTTGTAGCTGTTGAAGTCTATTTATCCATAGGGGCAAACACCCGCAATTGCTCCATGATCTACTATGGTCATGCCTGAGCATTTACACATTGCAATAAATATTTCATTAATTTCTCCTTTATATTACAGTTAGAGCATTATATTGACTTAAAATATAATGTGTGTAGGTAGGTTGTATTACCTCTGAATTTCATTTCAGGCAAGTAGAGGGGGTGTTAACACGGCTGCTATAAAAAGGGCACTGGATGTGATAGAGTTAGGACTGCCGTACTAACAAGTACTGAGAACATTTACTCCACACTATTGTTTGCCAAAGAAGTTTTGAAGATAAGAAACTTAAAGCTTAACTGAGTGGGATTGGGGGAGGCTATGCGTAAAACTAGAAAAATAGTTGCCTTGGTAAGAAAACAGACAATCTATACTTAGAATTACAGATAATCTCAAAGTCAAAATAAAACAAAATAAAATAATAAAATAAAAAAACCTTCTCCATGTTAGAGGCCATGCTAAGGATTTTTTAACTTCCAGCTTTGTGATTTTACAGAATAGCGTATGATCTAATGAACTGTGTTATTACTTTACTGTAATGTGGACTGGAAGCTTTTGATGGAGGTTAAAAGAAAAATCAGGTGTTTACTTTTTAAAAAAAATATAAGATGGTTGGGGGTGGCAACTATTAAAACAAAACAGTAATTATAATTATGCAGCTAAATGTACCTCATGTGTAATTAAAAATAATTTTTCATACAGGATAACATTTACAATACAACTTTATCTCAACATTTTTTCCTAATAACTGAAATCTGAACAGGATGAATATGGATATCAATCATTTCTATCATCTTTTCTTACTTTTAGATACCACATCTGAGACATTATACAAGGAGACATAATTAATTTAAATGATCTGACATGGTTGTCAAATACCAGTTAAATGTAGACTGAGACACTTTATGTAAGAGATTATTTTGGTGCATTAAAAAGCATCAAAGATCATAGTCTCTTTTGCGCCATTTTCTATGTAAGACGCAAAAATTATTTTTTAAGTCAAGATTATTACCTTTTTCTAAAGTATAGTAAAAAACAATTACTTAAATTTTCTGAGGATTTCTATGTTAAACAAGACTAATAGTTTTGCTACTTAGAACAAAACCAATTTTATATGGGAATCTAAGTATTTATAAAGATAAAAATTATGCTGCCAGAACACTCTGAATGACCATGAGTTTTCTGTTAATTATAAACACAAATATACATATCTTTTCCATTTAAAAAATTTATTAGCATTGCTGTCTTGATTTCATACCTTCTATAAGGATTCATTGTTTGTTTTGTAAAGTGTAACAGTGCTTTATGCATCTAGTTTTAATAGTATTTAATATTAGTTAAAATTATTGTTTAAAGATCTTCATTATGCAGGGTTTAGAAGCAAAGAACTTCAGATATAATTTTTAGAAAATATTGATCTTCCTATAGATGCAAAACCCAATCTTGAATAGTGAAACCAAATAAGGTCTACAGTCTAGTTAAGAGTAATGTATCAATGTCAATTTCCAGGTTTTGACAGTATACTATACCAACATGTTGTCAGTGGGAAGGTGAGGGAAGAGTACACAGAATTCTTAGCAATATTTTTGCAACTTCCTATAAGTCTTATTTTTTTTAAGATTAAAATGTTAGCAAGAGCAGATAACCCTAATATTTGGATATAGTACATTCTAGGATGACTGTTCACATTTTTAAATGTCTCCCTGAAAGTTTAAGTATACTATTCTTTGTTTAAATGAAGCCTGTTAAAAAAAAATACAGCTTTGTCTTTTCAACTCAATAACCCAAGACATCTTGAATGACAATGGAAACTATATTTACATCTAATTTCCATACTTTTGACAAATAAATATTGTCCAGGATAAGAACGGTCAGATAAGTTTCCTGGTAAAACCCAATTTTCCTGAAGTTCATTAGGATATTGAGAAAACCTATTTCGCCATGTGGGGTTTTTTTTTTCCAACCAACTAGTACATTTAATAAATATAGTATGGGAGATATTTGTGTAGCCTCCATCAGTTATTAGCTGATCATAAGATCGATCACTCTGTGGGTAAAGCAGTACACTCTACTTCAGGGGACCCCTGGGGAGGAGGGGGAGATGGCCTCCTTGCATACACATCGAAGAGGTTTTGAAGGTTATTTAAGGGTGATTCCCAGCTGTCAAGTCAACTATCAAAGGCACCTTCTCAATTGATTTTTCTCTTCAGCTTTAAAATTCCTTGATGGATACTCCTATGTTTTCAAAGTGCTTTAAAGTTATACCTGTTCTCCCATCCTCTAGATAAAATATTACTTAAAAATATTAATTATTCTGTCTTATACACATTTGGAGGGTCCAGTCAGCTTTAAAAAAAAGTTTATATTGAAACAAGGTAGAGGGAAAAAATGACATCAAGTGCTCTGCTCCACAGTCAACAGAAGGTCAATAATTTTCTTCACTCTTATTTGTAAACCTAGAACCAAGTATATAATCAGTTCACTGGCAAAATAAACAGAACAGAAACAAGTGGTTCTCATATCATGAAAATACCAGTTCTCCTGTATGCAAGGTCTGATTTAATAGCACACCAGGAATTACTCTCACATTTAATTAAAACAGAGCAGTTCCTGTGAAACAATGAGTATGACACATTCTTGAATATAACTCCTCATTTTTCTTAAATTGGCAGCTCTCCCTCATCTAGTTCAGCTATCAGAGCATCTCATCCATTCTCAAAGGCTCAGGAGGACAAATTAATAACTCTGGATTATGTGATCTAAAATATGGAAACTTGGTTTCTCTTAGTCAATAGCAGCTGTTTGATTAATCTAGTTTGCTCCTGCACATGGGGAGCAGGTCAATCTAATTCCTTTAAAGTATTAAAAAGGGACTATTCCTCTCTATATATTCACCTTTTGCAAATTATTTTATCCTCAGGTTACACTCTTACCCTTTGTGGAGGGCACAGGTAAGGTCTGGAAATGGAGAAGTTTTGTGAAATCAAGTTGTTTTGCATTGCAACGACAACTGTGTGCTTCCACGACATGATCTAAGTTCTCATAATACCTTGATAGTGGATGCTTCATCCTTATGCTGAAAATTTCCATGGCTGTGCGTTTCAGTCACAATTTTAAACCTTTCAAAATGTAGTTGCTCCCTTTGATATGAATGTACCATGTTCTCTGATGTAGGCTCATAGGTCCAACTAACTGAAAGCCTCAATTTGTGGAAAGAAGAAAAGCGAGGCTGGGGACACAGCACAAACGGTGTTTACGCCACTGAAGTTCTTTTGAAATGGAAAGGCTCTGCATGAAGAAGCGAACAGTTATGCCACTGCCTCGCCAATTCCAGTGAGGAGCTCATCTTCAATGTAGTGTTCAACGTAGGTGGCAAAACTGTAATTTTTCCCTTTTTTGAAACTATTTTTTCTTCTTTTATTTTTGAAATTCTCATCTGAGCGACAGTTTCTTGTACTATAGTGACTCCTGCTGGGAGAGGTAAGTTGAAGTAGCTGAAGGTCTCTTACAGATATATCGACTCCCAGCCAGTAAAAAAGATGTCCTAAACGCAGGAGATGGAGTTAAACTGTTCCCCTACCTTGGACGCAATGGCTTCTTTCATCACTAAGAACAAACCCCTAGGTTTTACAATTGAGACTGAGAAACTAGTACAGTACTTGTACAATTTTTGATCTACAGCATCACGACGTGAAGCTGCAACAATTAGATGTAAAGGGTCCATTCATGAGGAATAACATCACTTTGACCCTTTGTGTTAGCTCCTACTGCTAATCTTTCCATAAGCGTGAACTTACTTTCAATTTGAAGAAGATGAAAAAGTCTTTTGCAAAACCCCAATACTGTTTTCTGATCTATGTACCTGAATGGAGAATCGTAGTCTTACCTCGTTTTTTTCCACTACAAGCCAAGCTACTTGTAATCCTTCCAAACCTTTAAAGGGGACCTCCCTTGTTAGCATCTCCCAGAGAACCTGGAACAAAAAGAAAGTGGAATTTTTATTCTTGTACTTTATATTTTTGGCATATTACTGCAACTTCATCTAACATTTAACTGTATCCAATTACCAGACACAACCAATCCCATCTGTGGAAACGTGGGCAAAATGTATATATTCATGCACAGAACTCCTTCCATATATTATATAAATTTTTTAAAATAAAAATTCCAATTTAGAAATTAGAACATCTAGAGCCAGACTTAAAATCTCATGAAACCAATGGGCATAACGGATTTAACTTAGTCTGGTAGGTTGTTAGAACTCACACATTCCCATAAATGAGATTTTATATTTTATTAGTCAAAACTCTTTCTACCTTCAATCCCTGATAAATTTCTCTTTAAAATAAATAATAACTGTGAATTCAACCACATTTTTAAAGGTTCAGTATGGTCTCATAATCAAGCCCCAAATCCAAATCACTGGCGAAACTACTTACCCCGTAATCGTAGTACTTGCAAAATTGTAACATTTAGATTTTGTGTTTAGGAGAAATCTCAGATGAGTTAGTCTAAGGGGTTTGTTTTCATCTACCTATAACATAATTTGTTAATACTATATTCTAAATGTAATAAATACTTTATGTACATATATAGGCTGAGTGTGTACATGTGTGAACTCATGTGTGTGTGCATCTCTCTGCAGCCTTGAGACCAGCATGATTAATAAATCTGTACTGGCATTCCCAAAGAAAGCAAACTGATTCTGGGGAAGGCTGAAAACACCCAATGTTTTTGGTTTCACTTTAAACACTGAGTAATGGAGATTTTTACACCCAGTTACTTTCTCTATTTACACAAATGAGTATCAAAATTGAGTCTACCAATACTTGGTGAAGTGCAAAAACAATTATAATTTTATCAACAATAACAATAACAACCACTATCATTCATTGATTGATTATGTTCTATGTACTGTTAAACCCTTTGTATATGTTATCAACATTAATATCAATCCATTGGAGAGATGTTACTCTCATTTTATGGATGAGGAAACTAAGGCTTAAGAAAGTTGAATAAACTTGCCCAAAGACAGTTATCCAGTTATCAAGTAGCAGATCTAGAATAGGAACTTGCTGTCTCACTCTCAAGGTCAAGTTCTTAACCCCCTCTAGCTCTAGAGAAGAAAAAGCTGAAGCACAAGAGAGAGCGTGACATGCCATATTTTAGGTATGTGGCCATGGCAGAAACAAATTCAGCAGTTTTGATTTAGATTTCTCTGGTTTTAAAGAGGAATGTAGACTGAAGACATATACTGTACTCAAGCAAATCCTATAAACCTTTAACTCTATACCACTATTTCCTCAGCCAATGCTGTTTGAGGCATACATGTTATTCAAGTCACAACTTGTTAAATGAATTCGGGTGAACACGAAGATAATTAGCAGTAAAAGTGGGGAAATTGGCAGATGCTGCTCAAGCAGGAGAAAAAAAAATTCACTGAAGCCTCTTTGGGCTTTTAATCAAGTGTGTAAGGAGCTACGTCTTTCGAGGAGCTACTGAATAATTCCATTTGAGTAAGGGAAGTGATTAGGAAGAGGTAAGGGGCATCCCAGAAGGGGATGATTCTAGCGTACACTGTAAGTAAAGGACGGACGAGACAGGTATGCAATCACACCTGACACACTGCCTGCCCAGGGGAGCAGGGAGGGGCATGGGAGGGCTGAGCGGGAAATGAAGCCCCTCCATTTGTTGCAATTACCACTCCCCTGGTGTTGGGGTTAGGGAGGGGAAGGGAGATGAAGAGTAAGTAAATTAATGGACTTGACATTCCTAAGCAGAATGGGAATAGTGAATCAGCCTCAAATAAATCAACTGTACCAGACCCAAAAGGTTCGGTTGAGCAGCCTTGTGGCCCCCTCCTCACGGCGTCTGGCCTGCATGCACAATATATTGTGCACGTCCATACATGAAGAACGATTGGGTTTTGTGAGGTAAAACGCAAGACCAAGAGCTTGGGGGATTACACCAGAAAAAGATTTACGTCATTCTTTGTTCCAAAATATGCAGTTGGAAAGTGTCCAAAATCTAATAAGATCCTAGTTATATTTCTCTAAGAGTTCTAACTCTGGAAAAATAAGACAGTTTCATTTTACTCCTTCTCCATGTCTCTAGAGAGCTACTACTGGTGAGGGAGCCACATGATGGAGGTTAGAACTGTCAAGGATGGCATCATTAACTGCTCGGCTCTGAGGCCCAGATGAGGTCTCTAGTTTAATTCCAGTATCAGTCCATTTCCTGATTTCCTACTGTTAATCCCCCAGATTCAAGAATGTAAAAAAGATGGTATGAGATAGGACAACAGCTTTTTCCACACTAATCCCAATGACATATGGCACAAAAAAGTAACTCAGTTGAGGAAGTCATTTGGAGGTCTAAAAACACATTAAACTCTGCCTGAAAATATCAGTTATGGCGATGCAGGCCAAACACTGTGCTCTTTAACCCTAAAAATATTTCCAACTTGTTTTATATTGAGACGTCCTCACGTTACAACTGCTCACAAGGAAATTCTCTGTTTTCAGTTTACAGAAGAGAAACTTGGGCAAGGCTGTGCACTTTTCCTGCCTTTTCTTCTACAAACAATGGAAAGGTACTACCTGAGTGGGGCCTGCTCTAGAACGTGGCTTGCAGGCCAGTGGGGCGCTGATGCTCTCTTATGCTACTCGATTTTCAAACCTGGCTTTGGCTGAGAAGTTTCCAAAAAGGTAATGCTTTCTGCATGCTCATCAGGATAGCTTTGTTTTCAAAGAGTGTTCTCAGAAGTCTTATTCTTTTGATGATTTTTGCTTTAAGTCTCTCTCTCTCTCTTTTTTTTTGTAATATACTAAATACTCCTAGTTTGGTCCTTTTAAGAGAAGTCATCAGAAGGAGGTAGAAAAATCTCTTGTCTTATAAAATAGAGAGAGAAAAACAATTGCCTGCCTAGCAAAGTGTACCGGCTTAGAAGGAAGGATCACAAGATCCATTCCTGGCATTTGCAGTCCATTTATTTTAGGGCTGGTAGTCTTGCCATGTGTTAAGGAGCTATGGGATTAGCAAGCTGGGGAGGGCCAGGGACTTCTCATAATAGTAGGGGCTAAATTCCTACAGCAAGTCTGAGAAAAATAAAACAACAAAAGGAAAAATACACTGGGATTTTTGGGGTGGTTTCCAAAATAGGACACCTTTTAAAAACGGTCTTAGGCATCTGTATATGACCGTTGTGTGTGAGGGCTCAGTGAACGAAACAGAGCTTTAATAGGTTATGGGGTAATTTATGCAAAGAGATGCTCCTGCTGAGAAATGAGTCCCAGCCACTCACCTATTTTTGAAAGGACATCAAAATTTCTAAATAACCACACTGCTTTCCTAGCCAGGTATCATTTTCAAAGTTTATACATACACTACAGCTTCTGAAACCAACACAGCCCTCAAAACTGTCCTGTCCTGCTCTTCTAGGCAATACCTTCGTTGAACAGGTAATACTTTCTTTGTTTTCAAGAGAAATTGTGATTGTTTAAACAAAAAGGCTGTGGAAAGCAGGCCTTGTGCTTCTTCTTTCACTAATTGGTGTTTATTTAGAACAGAATGTGGGAAGGGGTCAGAATGAAATAAAATCCCGAATTTCTACCTATAATTAAATTAGGTGTTGTATACTTTTCTGAATGGAATTCTGCCGGTAGAGCTATGGGGTAAGAATAACCAGCACTCTCTTCAATATAGTGAAACAGAAGCTGTTTAAAAAAAACAAAAAAACAAAAAAACCCAGAGTCATTGAAAAGGAATTTTTTGTTTGCACCAGTGAAAAGAACACTCTAACATGAACATAAAATTGATATTCAAAAGCATGTGACCAGAGCAAACAGGTTCTGAAGAGCAACATCTGGTATGTAAATAAAGGGCAACATTGGGAACGTCCAGTGACTGGCCATAAAGTTTGCTGGTAAGTTAAATTACTTGACAGAACCATTTATTAAGCTTTTGTTAAAACCCTCAAAACAAAACAAAGGTAGGGTCAGTAAACAAGTAAAAGACCTAATTTGCAGAGAGAAATGTTCAGGCCCGCCTACTGAAAAGCAGGGCACAGTCACTTAAAAGAAAGCTTTTAAATAAACCAAACTAAACATTGGCAGCTTCAGAAAGGTGACTCAAATTATGTTTAATATGAGGGGTCAATGGAAATGAGTGAAAGGGATTTTAAAATAATATAAGAAAAAACACTGCGCCCTCCCACATAGAAGTCACTTCTCAACATCTTTTAAGGCTTAAGTGTGAAAAGGGATTTGTTTTTTTCGGTTATTGCAACTAAGATTCTACTTCAGCTAAGGAAAAGCAGGTACGGGTGCATTTCACGCCAGTCCTCTAAGAGTTTAGAAGAAGGCAGCGTGCAGTTTGTTTTTGTAAATGAAGCAATATTACAACCACAAGTTCACTCTATACGTAACTCACAGTTACTGTCTTTCAGGTCAAAAGCTTCTGTGATCAAGAAATTCCAAGATTTGGGGGGTATTTTAAAAATAAAAGCACTGCATGAGAACCTGAGAAGTGCTAAAATGAGTCTCAACAGTCTTAATTCAGGTAAATATGCAAAATAATTAAAAAAACTTTTTAACTACCTACATATATGTGAAGACACAGATAGGTATTGATAGGCATTTACATGCACAGGCAGGGGGAACCCGTGAGAGCCGCGGTCTCCTGTTGGATGGCTCTGCGCTCTTCTCCGCCCCTGTCGCTCCTCCTCCAAGCCCTTCCGATCCACAGAGGCATCTGCAAATTGTGGCCTGCCGCGCAGAATGCAGACTGCGTCTAACATTTTTATTGTATTTTATTTTACTTTTTTGGTTCTAACATATTTGAAGGGTTGTAAAAAAAAAAAAGGCAATAAAGACTATACGTGGTCCTCAAAGTCTAAAATATTTATTATCTGGTCCTATATAGATAAAGTTTGCTGGCTTCTGTTCCACAGGATAAAATGAAACACTGGTTCCAAGAAGCAGGCAAAGCCAAATTTAAATTACCCTAAGTTATGTCTAGCACGGGGCCCGACACAATAAATAAATTTTTGCTTAAAATGAAGGAAAAGCAGATGAGTGGATAAAACAACTATGGTATGTTTACACAATGGAATACTACTTGGCTGTAAAACAGAAGAAAATTTTACCCTTTGTGACAGCATGGATGGATCTGGAGAACATTACGCTCAGTGAAATAAGCCAGTCAGAGAAAGACAAATACCATATGGTCTCATTCACATGTGGAATCTAATGAACAAACTGAACTAACAACCGAAATAGAGACAGACTCATAGATAGAGAGCAGGCTGACAGCTATGGGGGCTTGAGGGGGGCCATGTGTTGAGGGATCAAGCGAAAAAGAAAAAAAAAAAAGAGAACGAATTCAAGGACATGAACACCAGTGTGGTAACTGCGGGGAGGAGGAGGGGTGGGTGGAGGTAGAAGAAAGTATAGGTAGGAATACATGGTAATGGAAAAAATACAATAAAAATTAAAATTAAAAAATGATAAAAATAAAAACTATGGCAACACACAAAAAATGAAGGAACATAACTTCATAAAAGAAAATAATCTCACAACAAGTCTTAAACTGCAACAAATGCCCCCCTTTTCAGACTCCCTAGCAAGTGATTTGTAGGATGGTCAGAATGTAGTAACTTTTGACTTAGGGACCAGTTTCAAAATCTAGTCTCTTCAGGAACTTACTTTTTTCCCCCACTTCTTTCAATGAGAATTATTTGATCACTGTCTATAATGGTTTATAGCCTTCATTCTTAGAAACACACAGAATCAAGTGAAATTAGATATGTGGCCTGATGCTTACTATTGTCTTCCAACCTTTATAATTCCAGCCTTTGTCCAAAACATATACTTCATTCTTGAAATGATTTTTTCCAACTGTCAACAAACTTTATCTCCACTATATTAATTTAATTTGGTATATATCAGACGTATTGTGATTTAGAAAACGCTAGCCAACTGAAACAATCAATAAGTAACTAATGAAGCTTGCAGTGAATACCTAGAAACTGATGAACTCTAACACAAAAGAAATGAGGCTGACAATGTTGGTCTCCCTTTGTGCCGCCAGCTATTGCCTTCATTTGAAAACAGAAGTTCAGGAAGAAGAGGCATGTTGATTTGGGCCACAGTTTTTCTGTATCTTTTTCCATTATGAAAACATGATTTTAAGAAGTAATAATATAAATGGAGAAAGCAGTACCTAATTGAGAGATGAGATGTGAAGACAAGGGAGTTCCAAGTACTGTTTTGGACTTTTTAAAGGATATACAGCATTTTTAGGGATAACAAACTTATCCTCAAAAAAAGGGAACAAATGAATTCTTCCACCACCAAAGAACCGCCCTGCCCATCTTCCCCTCACACCCCAGTACTTCTACCATTCCCCCCACTTCTTTCTCTCTGCTAATTCAGATATAACATATTCTCCGATCCGAACCTTTCCCCAACCCCAGAAGCTTCTGCTCCTTAAGTGATTCATTCCTGTGGCTTCTGTTCCTTGAGCATTCCCCCTACCCCTACCTTGTTCTATTCTTGTAACTGTGTTGCTCTGTTGTTATTCCCGATACCTTGGATTCATGTTTCAGATAGCCAGTACTGCTCTCTAAGGCTTGCAGCAGACATGAGCAAGGCCATGTGCTAACTGCTAAGTACATTTTCTTCTGTACCTTCCAGAAACTCACTGATCAGTTTAATAATTGGCACTCAAAAATTTCCTGTTAATCAACAGGTTCTATTTGGCAGATCTATCGGTGGTTTTTAAATAGCTCATTACAATGAAGTCCTGTGCCAAATAATCCTCAGCATCACTAACTTAGAGAGAGACTCTGCAGTCACATGTCCACCCCGGAAAGCACTCACCACAGGGCTGCATCAGGCCCAACACCAGTGTAGGTTCCATCTAAGTTGCCTCCTAGAAGCGGCACTGGTTTCTTTTCAATGTGGGATATTATAGCTCAGATGCGTAAAAGTGATCCAAGGAAACCTAACTGCCAAGTGCATATGGTATAACTATCAAGCTATATATCGCCTCCTTATTTGATTTCATCCTTGAGCCCTTCTCCCTCCATATCCAATTTTTCAGGTCCAGCTGACTCTGCCTCCTACATGTTTCTTGACTTTGGTCCACTTCTGTCCTGTCCACAGCCTTCCTGCAGGCATCCTCATCTCTGCTCTTGGACTACAGCTGGCACACATGACCATCTCCTTGCCTCTAGTTCGGTTCTTCTCTTTGATTCTTTGGTTCGGGATCAAGCTGTAATTCGTTTTTACCTAATTCCTGGCTTAGGCAACTGGTATTGCCACTCTCTGAGAAAGGGAATGCAAGAATTTTTTTTAGGAGGGAGAGAGATGAAATGATCAACTTGGACTCAATACATTTTAGAGTCATACAAAATATCTCTGTGGCCACATCCAATAAGTAGGTAGCTGCCATGGCTCCAGGCATTCCACCAGAAACAACATCACTGCCCTAACTATGTTCAACTGTTGCATCCTGCTTCTGTAGGTTGTCTGCTTTTTGTATTTCTTTTAGCAAGAAAAAGTGAGAAAGAACTCACCACACCATAGGAATATGTGTCACAAGTTTCAGATACAGGGAGACTTTGGATAACTTCTGGAGCCATCCACGGGAACGTTCCCACCAAGGACATGTGTGTTGTGTGGTTATGGAACCGAGAGGCACCAAAATCGCAGATCTGAGAAAATAGAGATAAGTACCAACTTTATATTAATGACTAATAAAAAACAGTCATAAAATAACTACATCTGAAGTTAACAATTTTTAAAAAATTAAAAGAAATAGACCAATAGACCTACCTTCAATACCCCATCAGCAGCTATGACAACTAAAAAAAAAGATAAAAGATAAATTATGACGATTATCTTCTTTGGGTTATCTTATACTGAAAAAAATCATGAAGTTCTATTTATGTCTTCTATATGGCATCATGACAGGTAAAATCAAAGTAGTCACTACATCGAAGATTTTGAAAAAAGGAACTGATGTTAGAACAAAAACAACTAATTCCATGAGGTGCTTAAAAAGGCTTCCAAGACATTTATTTAAATCAAATGTAGCTGTCCAGCAAAAAGTCATAGATTAATAGTAGTCAGGAGAACCAAATTCTTACTTGGATTCTACCATTAAACTGCCAGTGCGATATTGAGGACGTCACTAGCATTATTACTTCATGGCACATGTATTTTTTTCCTCATTATTGAAGAGCAATTTTCTTGAAAGCAGTGACAATATTTATTCATTCATTTATTCATACGTTCATTCATTTAACAAATACTTGCTGAACAAGGCCATGTCCTACATTCTAGAAGAAAAAGGTGAGCAACACTGGAATTGTCTCTGCACTCATGGAGCTTACAGCCTAATGGGCAAGACATTAAAACACACATCTGTAATAAAGTGGAGTTAATTCCACAGTGAGAGATGTAGAGATTGCTGTGGAACTAACAAGCAGGGATATCTAAGCCTAAGGAGGTCAGAGGAAGTTTCCTGGAAGAAATGATGCTTAAGCTAAGACCTGAAAAACAAATCGGGATTAACCAGAAATTGCAGAGCTGGGAGAGAAAAAGTATTTTTCTCAGCAGAAAAAAGCCTTGTAAAAGGTCAGCAGACAAAATAAGAACGCAATTTTGGAAGACAGGGGCTAGCTCCAGAAGAGCCTTTGTGAGAAATAGAAAGCCAATGAATGAATTTTAGGGAAGACATGAATGGTCACATGTGCAGTGGGGAGAGTATATTAGGGAAGAACCGAACTAGAGGCAAGGAGATGGCCGTGTGTGCCAGCTGTAGTCCAAGAGCGGAGATGAGGCCTCCTGTAGTAAGGCTGTGGCAAAGGACAGGACAGAAGTGGACCAAAGTCAAGAAACATGTAGAAGCAGAATCAGCTGGGCCTGAAAAACTGGATATGGAGGGAGAAGGGCTCAAGGATGAAATCAAATAAGGAGGCGATACAGCATAATGGTTAGAACTGGGGCTCTGGGATCAAGCTGTAATTCATTTACACCTAATTCCTGGGTTAGGCAACTGGTATTGCCACTCTCTGGGAATGGGAAAGCAAGAATTTTTTTTTTTTTTTTTTTTGGAGGCAGAGAGAAGAAGAAAAGATTAACTTGGACTCAATACATTTTAGGGTCATACAAAATGTCTATGTGGCCACATCCAATAAGTAGGCAGCTGTATAGTTTTGAAGTTGGGATATGTTTGGGGGTGTTACTATGTATATGGGGCTTTTATGGGAGAGAGAGAATAAAAACATAAAGGGAGAGATGAAAAGGAACCTGAACAAAAAACTGCTTTTAGCATTTCTTCTGTAAGCCACACAAGTGCCTTGGACATGGTAGATAATCAATACTTACTAGCCGTAGCTAATAACCTTGATAAGTGGTGGGAAAAGTAATCTTTGCATGATCTAATATATAGAAATGGGCTAAGGGTAAATGTGATACTACATACAAGCTATCAACTATTTCAAATAAAAATATAAATATTAATACTATATTCAGTTATTTAAAAAATTCCTCTACTTTTTACTCATTATAAAATTAAAAGTGCTCATTTTTAAATATCTAAGATTATAAAAATATATAACACAGAAAATAAGTCGTGTTATTCCCTCTCCCAGAAACAAATTGTTAAAATAGGTCTATATTGTTTTAATGTGCATGTGTTTTCCCATCAATAACTCCACAAATTGTAGTTTTAAAAAATGGGGACAGTCTCTACTGTTATTTAGCTTTCATAGTGACAGCATGAAAAAAACCTGTAATTTAATCATTCTCTTCTCATAAAATATTTAGTATATAGAAATAAAGCAGATTAAAAGGAGAGAAGTCAAATAACTTGTTTTGATAGAAATTCTGGGCATGAACTGAAAATTTACAAAGCCATAAAACTCTAATACTTCCTACAAGATTCTACATGATTTTTTAATGACTCCCTGTTAGCCAACTATATATGTCAAACGTGTTTAGCTCCTGAAGTTTTATGTCTAAGAAGAGCCAAAGGATAAGTGATGACCTAGAAAAAGGACAGAACAGTGAGCCAGAGCCAACTGGCAGGGTCAGGCCGGCGATACAACCTGGACTACCTATGAGTGGCAGCTGCCAACGGCTTCCCTGTCTCCACCCCCACCAACCCCACAGTGTTGGAGTAAGAGCAAGGGCAGCTGGTCAGTTCGCCACTCCCCTCACTCCACTGACCATAACTACCCATTCTAAGGATCACTCTATTAGGATGTACCCATTTCAACTGCAGTGATTTAAAGATTTCCTAAAAATAAATAGCTCTCATCCTCCTGACTTAGAAGAATCACTTAGAAAACATGTAAATAATTAAAGGAAAGCACGTAATTGAACTGATAGCAAGATTCTTCTTTTAAGTAGCAAACTCCGATGTTTACTTCAGCTAGTACTGGCTAGCAAAATAATCCCACTGCCTTTTTCCATTAACTCTCAAGTGACGTGATGGAAGAAGCATTCTGTTACCACTTCTCCTTGAAGGTAACGTCTAATCCTGCAAGTCATTTAAAAATACTCTCTCTCCAGACTACACAGGATCATAAATAAGCTTTAGAAAGTACTGAAGGAGAGAAGAAAGAAAAACAAAGGCTTTAATTTCCAAACTCCTAAACGTGCTGAACACTTTTGGGCACTACTCCAGGTAATATGACTGACATAAAAAATTTACACCATATAATTCAGAAGTAACAAGAACAAAACTCAAAACTGCTAGTACAGAGAACCATCTAAAAATAGGAGACTAGAAGTACATGTCTGAGTGCTTTGATCCTGCAAGACCACTTTTAGAAAACGATTCTAAAAATATAATTAAGGATGTTTGAAAAGTTTTGCTGAGAAGTATTAAGCTCAACATTTTTAATCATAGAAA
Source organism: Pteronotus mesoamericanus (assembly GCF_021234165.1). NCBI lineage: Eukaryota > Metazoa > Chordata > Mammalia > Chiroptera > Mormoopidae > Pteronotus > Pteronotus mesoamericanus. Next base: position 33,653,065 of record NW_026555325.1, on the reverse strand, counting down.
AAAAGGTAAACAACCCAAATATCCACACTCTGTGCTACTCATACAATGAAATACTATGTAGCCTCTTGAAATTATATGGAGAAGTTTGATATTTATTAACAGTGGGAAGATTTTCATGGTGTCAGTCAGCAGTTAGTCAAAAGAGCAGGTTCCAAAAGACAAGGAAAGCGTGACGCCTCTTTCTATGCACAGGTGCAGGCGTTTTGTAATAATGTAGAAAAAGTAAAAACATAGGACTACATTACCATTTCTTGATTTGAGATCTCTGTGAATCACCTTGACAGGAGCTTCCATATGTAAATAGTGCATTCCTTTTTATACAAGAAGAAGAAAAGCATGTTCATATCATTGTTCAACATTGTATCAATATTATCTTTCCATTTTAAACATCAGCAATACCATTCATGTTTTGCAAAGGATTCAATAAAACAGAGACAAGATGCATCTACCTTAGGAGGGATAAAACAGAGGTAAGATATGTCTACATACGGAAAATGTATATGCTGAGGAAAACCTAATAATGTGTCTTCATCTCTTAGAAACTGGAATTTGATTGAGGGTAAAGCTAGCTTCTTACAATACCTAATAAGGACACCTTAATTTTCTGGAGTCTGCACGAAAATAGCACAATTGCAACTGGAAGAATTGCTCCAATGACAAAGGTATTCCACTATCAACTGCGTTCTAAATTGTTAAGTTCTGACCGGGGTGTTCAGTTCTCATTTGAATGTTTGCAGTCACCCAGTTGGTTGCAGCTTGGCTTATTTTCCCAGGGCTCATTCCAGTGAGACCCTGGGAGTGGGGGCGGGGTTGGGGGGCAGAGAACTGGCTGGGTTCATTAGGTGTGGTTGCTAAAGGATTTTATGATCCTCGGACAGAAAAAATACATTGTAGCTACAAAATATTTTATTCCTTTTACAACAATAAATCTTTGAGAGACCCTTTATTTATAGGTACTCTGAAATTCTCTCCACCATGTTTAGAATGTAAATCAAATTACTTCAGTAAATTAGATGCATATAAAATAGGTAGAGTTTTATTATTTTGAATAAAAAATTATACTTTGAAAGCCACATATTGCACACTTACCCCTTTAGTAGTGTTTGACCCTTTTCTTGTACTTATGTATTGTCTACCCCCTTACAATAAAGAAAAAGAAATTTTCTACTGAAAATTTTCTCTCTTTACTTCTCATGCTGTCTTTTATAAAGAGTAAAAGAAATAGCCCTGTTCCTTCCAAATTAGACAGGCTCCTTTTAAAAATAAATTATCCATTAAACGTAATTTAATAAGTAGGCTCTGGTTCTTTTTTAAGTACATAGAAAATTTCAGTTTTATAAAGATGAATTATAAAACAATCTATTATTTTTCTACTATTCTGATTATTACATTTTGAAGAATCATGAAAGAACAAAGAATATAAAAAGATGTAAAGTCCTGCCATACAAAGATATTCCTGAAAAAGAGTCAACTTAACAAATTAGTAATTTAAATGATCTTAAACAAGACGTAATTAGAATAAAGGAAATCTTCTAATATGAAGTTCTGCATATTGTAAACTGTGAAAATTCAATAGCTACAACTTGGGTAACTTTTAGTAATTTTTATGACTGAATTTCATAGTTATCTCTCTCTTGCTGTAACAATCAAATTCCTGAATTTTTTTCCAGGTAGAACTGGTTTAATTACTATCAGAGGTAGAGCTAGATAGTTTCTACACTAGTGACAAGTAAAGATTTCAAAAAAACAATACTCAAGTACAAAGACTTTAAATATTGGCACTTTTTTCCTCAAGGCAGATGTTATGAGAAGCAGCATAAATTACTTGTGTATAATGTGCAGCATACACTTCCAGAATACTTAGAGTTCTTAAACACAGTAGTAATCACAATCACATAAAATTCTATGTAATTTGTTTTTATAGAGCCATTTCTAATTCTGCCTTATTTTATTGCAAACAATTAAGAAGGCTGAAAAATACCTTCATCAGTTTTTAAGATTCATGATTTCCTAAAAAAAGATTTGACTGGTGTCATTTGGGAGAAATCTGGAATCAGTGACGACCATCTGAGACTCGGTGCAGGTTTATCTGCTTTAATTGTTCCTCTTACACACTGATGATTAACTTGCAAAATTTCAGATATACTTGCTGTCCTGCCCTCCTCCACTCCTCTCTCCACCCAGAAAGAACAGACTCTTTTTGGTTTTGAGGAGGTATTCCCTCTGCAGTGATGTTAAGCAGTGCCTAGGTCAATATGTATGAAGCAATTCTCACTTGAAATGAGTTATTCATTCTTTGATTTCTCACCATCTTGTTGCTATGGTGGCTTCAGTCCTGGTCAAACTGAAAGGTACATAGCTGAATTCATAGCAGAATCAAAGACAATCAAGCCTTGCTATTTAATTTCCAAGTTCTATACATAGCTTTATCAGAGAGGGTTGAAGTCATTCCAATAGCATTGATTTCCTCTTCCTTTTATAGGCCATTTCAAATACGAAGAATGACTTGTAACTACAAACAAACAAGTATCTTCTCTGCCTCACTCTAGCTATCCGCCAAACACATCAGAAGTTGCCTTTCAGGTCAATTCACCAGCCACAAAAACACGATCTTACTACTTTGTAGTTTTGGACACTGTCCCATGGTCTACCCCTATTCTTTGCCTCTGGTTCCAGTTTGCTACTTAGCCCTGTTTTCTCTCTCTTTTGTCCTCCTGATAGAGAGTGTCAGTGGTCTTGAGAAACCCCACGACTCACTGAGCTGATCTGGAGCCAAGGGACTAGCCCTTAGACCTGGACTATGCAGGGGAAGAGGCTGGGAGGGACGGGTTTACAGGCTGGGGGCCAGGCAAGCTTAAGTAGAGTGTGCACAGCAGGAACCAGAGGGACCAATATCAGCTGATTTATTTGCTGCCTGTCCATCCTAAGTGCCATTCAGTAATAACATAGGTGTTATTGGCTAAGCACCTTAAATGCAAATGTCTGTAAGGCCAAGTGCTTTCAGTCAAGGGCTGCTTGCGTATGTATTTACATGACATCAGTGTATTTCCACAAACTCCAGACAGTTCCCAAGAATAGCATGTCACTCTGCTTACAAACAGGTGGTCCCGGTGTACTAGTGACATGCAGAGAAGTGACTCTGATGTTGCATGAAAATATCTTGAAGAATGTGAAATTTTAAAGCTGATTTGAGATGCCTGATGCATGAATACACAATTAAGTTAATTAACACAGCCAAAGCCTTAAGTACACCATCCTAAACATAGAGCTTATTATTCTTATAAGATAATGAAGTATCATTCAGCAGCAGCATTTAACATGAATCTTGAGAAAAATTTTCACTTCCTTTAGTTGAAGAATTTGGCAGGTGTTGATGAAACTTAAAACACAAGATAATTCCCTAAAGGAAAGGCTATTACTTTTGGAATCCAGTGTATGATTTCCCAGTGAAAGCAACGTAGGAGTTGCCCTTCTTTCTGAGTGTTAAATATTGGCATATTTGCTTTTTAAAGAGATGCTGACAGAGTCTGGAGAAGCAAAATGTAAAGGAGTTCATTGCCCAAGCAAAATTTGGACACACTTGCTTTCTAGAGGTTGCTACAATACAAATGTAACTATTAGCATTCATTATTTAGATTATGTTGTTTCCAAAGCAACTTTGACAGTTATAAATAAAACTCAGAAATGTTCAGTTAGGAAAATGGAAAAAAAGATAAAAATAAATGGAATTTAAATTGTTTTAGAAAGCATTAGTCTATGCAGGAATTTATGAGGGGAAAAAGAACTGGGCACCTTGTTTAGGGATTTTGTGTATTAAAATGTTTTATTTCCAAGGGTGATTTCCAAGTTTACATTAAATATAAAATAAAATCTGAATTGCATGCACATGGTAGGACAAATAATCTTTTTTGCAAGTGGTTACTAGATTCAGTGTATTATTACGTATATAAAATGAGAAGAACTAATCCTACAAAAATCATGTTTTCTGGGTACTGAGTCTGTAGAGACCTGCAGAACAATAACAGAATTGTGAAATTGTGATTCTTTCCGCTTAATGTGTCAAGCAAGCTGGTCAATTACAATGGCACAAAATGTGGTAAAAATGGCTGTCCTGAAGTCACTGATTTTGTTGGAACTTGGTTTCAGGGGAAGACATAGGTTAAAAAAAAAGAAAAGGAATGCACAAGTGGAAAGCCAATGACCTAAGATAGTATTTGTATAACAAGTTGCAGAATTCTTGCTACTTTTGGTCTGAAGAAAGAATATCTGAAAGACACAGAATGACAACTCTGAGTTAAGTCCCGCTGCCCGGGTGGGAGAGTGCTCCCCACCAGCGCCGCAAGCATTGTTATTACCTTTGGCTACATCAGTGGCCCAGGTCATAATGTGATCCATGTCCATCTCCTCACTTCTGTTACTGTTAATGTAATCATACAGTGATCCCAGAGAGGCATATTCTATTTTTAATGGAAAGAGAAGCATATAATTAAAACTAAGGTACATTTAATAAATGAGACTTCATATTTTCATTGGGAAGATAACAGAAGACATCAAAAGTATATAAAATTTGTTCCATGTTGTGGTTTCTAAAAGTTTGTATTATCCTGGAAAGAAAACTCAAAAATAAGCACTAACAGAATGAATAGGAAAACCACAGCCAAAGACAAAATCAAAAGCCATTTAGATGGAACTCAGACACACAAAGAGGTGTTGGAGGAATGTATTTGAAACAAAGGCAGGCATGTAAATAGGTATTTCTTTTACAATTATTATTTTTATGAGCCAGATAACATTAAACACAAGCCAGGCAAGTTCCTATGACAAGACAAACAAGTCAACCTTGTTGCATCAGAACTTACACAGCCCTTCAAGTTTGGCACAAATGGCCAAGAAAGTGAGAAAATGTCCTTAAAAATGGCTTTGAGATATAAATTACATACTATAAAATTCATTCACTATTAGTGTACAATCTGATGATTTTTGGTAAATTTATAGAATGAGCAATCACATCCACCATCCAATTTTAGGACCGTTCCATCGTCCTGAAGACTCCCTGTGCCCATTTACCGTTCATCACCGCTCCCACCGTCTGCTTTCTCTGGGCCTTTCCTCCAAAGTTCACATAAATGGAATCATACAACATGGGGCCTTTATGTCTGCCTCCTTTCTCTTCACATAATGTTTATAAGGTTCATTTACAGAAGTACCAGCAAGTATCAGCATTTCATGTCTTTTTACTGCTGAATAATATTCCCTGGTATGGATTTACCACATTTGGTTTATTCATTGCCATTTGACAGACATTTGGGTTGTTCAGAGCTTTTGGCTATTATGAATAATGCTGCTATGAACAACTGTGGTAAATGTCTTTGTGTGGAAATATGTTTTCATTTTTCTTAAATAGATTCTTAAGGATGGAATTCTGGGTCATATAGTAAGTTTACCTTTTTAAGAAAGTGTCAAAGTATTTTCTAAAGAAGTTGTACCATTTTATATTTCCACTAGCAATGTATGAGGGGTTCAGTTTCTCCACATTCTCAACACTTGGTATACTCTGTGTTTTTGATTATAGCCATTATAGTGGGTATAACTCTAGTGCTATTTCAAATTTTAAATTTGTATTTCCCTAGTGACTAATTAAGTTGAGCATCTTTTCATGTGTCTATTAGCCCCTTATATATATTCATAGGCAAAATGTCTATTTAAGTTGTCCATTTTTAAACTGGGCTGTTTCATTAATATTAAGTTCTAAGAGTTCTTTAATTATTCTGGATGCAAGGTATTTATCAGATTTATGAATCGAAAATATTTCCTTTCACTCTGTTATTTGTCTTTTCATTCTTTTATAACTTTCAAAGAGCAGAAATTCTCAATTTGGATGAAGTCAAATTTATCAACTTTTCTGAATTGTGCTTTTGGTGTCATATGCAAAAAGTCTAACTCAAAGGTATGAATATTTTCTTCTTTTTTTCTAAGAGGTTTTTTTCTTTTTTAAAAAGTTTTCCTTCTTGCATTAGAGTCTTTGACCCATTTTGAGTGTATTTTTGAATGTAATTTGAGGTAAGGATCTAAGATAATTTTTATATGTGGATTCTAATTATCCCAACATAATTTGTTGAAATGACTGTACCTTACTTACTACAATGTCTTGGCACCTTGATCAAAAATCAACTGATGATCAATGTAAGGTTTTTCCTCCTAAATTCTTAATTTTGTTCCATTGATCTATATGCCTATCTTTGTTCCAATAATGCGCTATAGTTACTGTAGATTTATAATAAGTTTTGAAATGAGACAGTCAGGTGCCCAGACTTAGCTCTTTCTTAAAACTGACTTGGTTATTGTAGGTCTTATGCATTTCCATGTGAATTTTATGACCAACTTGTCAATTTCTGAAAAAAAGTCTGCTAGGATTTCTATAGGAATTGTTTTGAATTTATAAGTCAATTTGGGGATTGCCATCTTAACAATATTGAGCCTCTCAAACTATGAACACATGATGTTTCTCCATTTATTTAGATTTTTATTTTTCTCTCAGCAATGTTTTGTAGTTTTCATGTACAAATCTTTTGCTTCTTTTGTTAAATTCATGCCCAACTACATTTTATTCTTTTTGATATTACTGTGAATAGAATGGTTTTTTAATTTAATTTTTAGATTGTTCATTCTCAGTAATTAGAAATATAATGGATTTTTGTATATGTATCGTACTATATATGTTTAAAAGTTTTAGTAGTTTTTCTTGTGGATTCCTTGGGATTTTCTATGTACAGGATGATGTCATATTAAGACAGTTTTACTTCTTCCTTTTCAATCTGGATGCCTTTTATTTTCTTCTTCTTGCCTGGTTGTAATGTTGAATACATGTGGAGAGGGCAGAACCTCATTGCCTTGTTCCTAATCTTAGGGAGAAAACATTCAAATTTTCACCATTAAGTATGTGATTTGTTGTGTGTTTCTGTAGATGCTATTAATCCGGTTGAGAAAATTCCCTTCTCTTCGTAGTCTATTCAGATCCCTTATTATAAATAGGTGTTACAGAATGCCAAAAGGTTTTTTTTCCTTTTATTCTATTAGATATTATGCTGCCTTTCACTGATTGATTTCAGATGCTACACCAACTTTGTATTTCTGGAATAAATTCCATTTGGTGATGGGGTATAATTCTTTTTGTGGGTGGTTCTATTTAGTTTGCTGATGATCATAACATTGTAGTTGAGGATTTTGCACCTATGTTCATGAAGGAATTTAGTCTATAGTTTTCTAAGTATCTTTTTGTCTTTAGTATCAGGCTGACACTAGCCTTTTAGAATGAGTTGGTAAGTGTTCCTCCCTCCCCTATTTTCTGAAAGAGTATGGGAAAAAGTGGTTTTATTGCTTCATTCTTCTATAAATAGTTCATAGAATTCACCAGTGAAATCATCTGGGGCTGGGCTTTATTATGCAAACAATTGAAAATTACTAATTCAAACTTCTTTATCTGTTATAGGTCTACTCAGACTTTATTTCTCCTTGAATCAGTTTTGATAATTTATATCATTTTAAAAATTTATCCATTGCATCTAAATTGTCTAATTTGTTGGCATAGAATTGGTAGTAACATTCCCTTACAATCCTTTTTAAATTACCTCTCTTTCATTCCTGATTTTGGTAATTTGTATCTTCTCTGTTTTTTTTTTTTTCTTGGTCAATATAGCTAAAGGTTTGTCAATTTTACTGATCTTTTCAAAGACCAAAATTTTAGTTTCATTGTTTTTCTCTGTATTTTATTGCTATTTTACTGTGTTCTACTTCAATCTTTATTTCCTTTCATTGGCTTGCTTTGGATTTATTTTCTCCTCTTGTAGTTTCTTAAGGTCATCAATTTCAGACTTTTCTTTTTTTACATAAATGTGTAAAGCTATAAATTTCCCTCTATCTGCACTGTATAGTTTTTAAATATGTTATATTTCCATTTTCTCTCTGTCCAAGTATCTTTAAATCCATATTGAATTTCCAAATATTTGGGGATTTTCCAGATTTTTTTCTGGTACTGATTTCTAACTTAATTCCACTGTGGCTGGAGAATATATATTGTATTGTTTCCATCTTTTTCAATGTGATAAGATTTATTTTTGTGGCCAAACTGATGATACATCCTGGAGATTGTTCCATGTGCACCTGAAGAGATATGTATTCTTTCTTGGTTGGTGTGTTCCATATATGTGAGTTAGGTACAACTGGTTGACTGTCAATTTTTTTTTTTGGCCTAGTACTATCAATTATTGACAATGGGGTACTGAAATGAGTTGAGTTGCTTATTTCTCCTTTAGATTCTGTCAGTTTTTGCTTCACGTACTTTGAGGACTTGTTGTTAAGTATGTACATTTACACCTACTATATCTTCCTGGTGTATTGATCTTTTTATCAGGCTAAAATGACTCTTGTCTCCAGACATATTTCTTTTTTTAAAATCCTCACCCAAGGATATGTCTTATTATTTTTTTGCGGCGGGGGGGGGCCGGGAGGGGAGAGACAGAGAAACTCAAAGAAAGACAAAGAGAGATCAGTTGCCTATAATATGCACCCCTACCTGGGATGGCACCTGCAGCCTAGGTATGTGCCCTGACCGGTAATCAAACCCACAACCTTTCGGTGTGTGGGATAATGCTCCAACCAACTTGTCCACCTGGTCATGGTGACATATTTCTTTTTTTAAGTCTATTTTGTCTGAAATCAATATAATAATGCCATTTCTTTCACAGCTATTGCTTGCATGGCATTTGTTTTACTGACCTATGAAGCTGATTATTAAAGATACCTTTTGGCCAAAGTCAAAGTGAAAATTCTTGAAAGTTGCAAGAAAAAAAACTTCTCATGTACAAGAGAATGACAGTATGTTTAATGACTGACTCTCATCTACAACAATAGAGGCCAAAAGGCAGTAGACATTTAAAGTACCAAAAGAAAAAACTGTATCCAGCAAAACTACCTTTTAAAAATGACCATCCTTTTACTTTTGAATTATTGATGTCTTTGAATCTAAGATATGTCTTTTATAGGTTGTATATAATTGGATCTTGCTTTTTTAAATACAGTCTGACAATCTCTCTCTTGATTGGGGTGTTCAGACCATTCACATTTAATGTAACTATTGATATGTTGGGCTTACATTTGCCATCTTGTTTTTTTGTCTCCCGTCCTCAGTCCTCTATTCCTTCTTCTGTGTTACTATTTTTAACTTGTCATTTTAATTCCTTGGCTGACTTTTTACTATACTTCTTGTGTAGACTTTCTTAGTAGTGGCTCAAGGAACTATAAAATACTTCTTAATTAAGCACAATCTACTTTAGATTAATACTCAATTACAGTAAACTGTAGAAAGCTTACTCTAAATTAGTTCCATTTCCTTCCTCATTCCTTAGGCTATTACTGTAATATGTATCTATATATGTCTTAAAGTCAACAAACAGTGTTATAAATATTGCTTTGTACAATCTTATGTTTTTAATTATATTAAGAAAAGAAATGAGAGCAAATATAATAGGGAGCCATTTATATTAACCCATATATTTCTCATTTTCAGTACCCTTTATTTCTGCCCATGGACTTGAATTACTATCTGTTGCCATTTTTTTCAGCCTGAAGGACTTCCTTTAGTATTTCTTGGAAGGCAGGACTGCTAGCAACAGATTCTTTCATCCTTTATCCAAGAATGTCTATCTTGAGTTCATTTTTAAAAGGTAATTTTGCTGGATACAGTTTTTTCTTTTGGTACTTTAAATGTCTACTGCCTTTTGGCCTCTATTGTTGTAGATGAGAGTCAGTCGTTAAACATACTGTCATTCTCTTGTACATGAGAAGTTGTTTTTTTCTTGCAACTTTCAAGAATTTTCACTTTGACTTTATCAAGCATTTGATTATGATGCGTCTAGGTGTATGCTCTTTTGCCTTTATCCTACTTTGGATCTGTTAAGCTTCTCAGGTATATAGATGGATGTATTTTATTAGACTTGAGAAGTCTTTTTTGGCCATTATTTCTTCAAATAGTTTTCTATTTTTTCATTTTCTATTTTTCTATCCTTCTTCTCTTCTTTCTTTTCTACTACATATTAATTGATATCCTTGATGTTGTTCCATAGGTCTCAGGTTCTCTTCATTTTTCTTCAAAGCCTTCCTTTTTCAGATTAAATAATTTCTACTGACCTGGTTTTAAGTTCATTGATTTATTTTTCTTCTTCTATCTCAAATACACTTTGTCAACTTTAGAGAATTTTAAATTTCAATTACTGTCTTTTTCAACTCCAAAATTTTGACTGGGTCTTTTTTTAAAAAAAAATAATTTCTATCTATTTGATATGATTCCTTATTGGTTGATTCATTGTTTTCATACTCTCCTTTAATTCTTTAAACAGTTTCTTTTTGTTCTCTGAACATATCAATGCTTTGATATTTTTGTATGTTTAATCCAATGTGTTCACTCAAAGAGGCAGGGTAAGTATTGTCATCCCCAACCCATCTAATCTCCCAAACTTGGCTCAGTTATGTACTACTACCTATGCACAGAGTATAGCTTGATCCTAATGCTGGTGAAGGTTGGTTGAGAAGTTCACATATTTCTTTGGCAGACACTTGTAAACAAACAACACTAGCATACTTGGGAACAAAGGCAATCTTATCAAATTAATACATTCTAAAACATCAAAACTTGGCCAAGAGGTATCTTTAATAATCAGCCTCATAGGTCAGTAAAAGAGCTATAAATATATAATTTACCATTACCTCACAATTCTGAAACTTGTGTTGTTTTAAAGAAATGTTTAATGTTAAAATTTAATGTTATTTGCTGGCCTTACAGGGAAATGAATATAGATCTAAAAGAACTAGTCACTGATAACCAAAGGTTTTGAGTAGGTATAGGTATCAGCAGAGGATATTAGAAGAGTACATGAAATAAAGGACTGACTAGTCTATTAAAAAAAAAACTAAATAAAATACAAACATACTCATCTAACTGCTTGGATTCTTTCTCCCTCTTTTGGATAAGAAGACCCAATTTGAATATGCCAGCTAAAAATGACTGTTTCATATCTTCCTAGGGACTGAGAGTAACTCCTGGAAAACGGATTCATACCGTGACTCAGGTCTCTTTTTCTAGTCTTCATCCTCACCTCAAAAGAAACTAGATAACTTCATGAATAGTCCACTGAGTGAGTTAAAGTTAAAATCTTATCCTCAAAAGCATTAAACATAAAGGGTACAAGACAAAAAGTGGAGTGTCTAATTCCTTTGGAGCATCATACTTTCATCTGCTAGATAAGAATAAATTAAGTTACAAATGAGAATCAGAAAAGTGGATTCAGATTTATAAGGTAAACACAACCGGTAAAATGTAAATATAATGGACTAGGAAATAAAGAGCAATATGTGAACTGGGTCAGAGACAGGGTTTAACCTTAAACCAGAAATCTGACCTAGAAGGTTAAGCACAGCTTAGACGCTAACAATATAACCCATTCTTAGGTATTCAAGTTGATAGAAAATATATAAGCTCAAGATAAAAACTGCCACACACTTCATTTCAGGTACAGATCTAAAGATAGCTAAATGGGGATAAAATACCCACTACATAAGAACTTAGGTAAAAATACTACTTATTAGAGTAAAAGCCTGTTAAAATGCCTGCTATAAGAAGATGGAAATAATAGCAATCATGTCTCTTTGAGCTTAAGAACCAGTGTAATCACAGCTTGCATGCAAGGAGAGGAACTTCTCTACAAAAATCGATCTGAGAAATTTCTACCACTCCGGTTCTACCACTAACTGGGTGAACTTGGGAGAGTTACTTCATTTAGAGTTTTAGGTTCTTATTTGTAAAACAGAAATTATTTTACCTTTCTCATAGGGTTATTGTGAGTATTAGATGAGATAATTTATAAGAAAGTACCTATTCCAATCTTTTTTATTGATGGTTTTTAGTTGTTATTTTCTAAATATAAAGACAATCGAAGTTCTTACTACAAGGTAGAAGAGGATAGGGCTAATCTATTAAGGTTTTTCTTGTTTGTTTGGTTTTGATCAAAGAACTGCCATGATAAAGAACCTGATCAAAGTTATTTACTGTAAAATTGAACACCATACTTATAGACATAAAACTGCTGATTGGATTGTACAAACATGAGTACACAGTATTTTAAAAAGCATGTCTGTGTTTTTATATGGCACAATTTTCTGTGTGCTCCTCTTTGGAAAGGACATTTTTACCAGTTATAAACCACTGTTCCAAATTATGTGATAATATAGATCAAGGTCATTACCAACTGAGATGACCAAACCTGAAAAATATTGTTCTCATGTCAGAGACCTTGAAGAAAGAATGCTCTAATGGGATTAAAACGCCTGGCAAAGAATTACAACATGAATAGCTCCAGAAATCTTAATTTGTAAAAGGTCACAGAGTTACAAAAAACATCGCTCATTTCAACTAATTAAATGAAATTTTAGTTAAACGGCACCTTTAAATATTGGTATTGCAGCTGCGAGTGTATTTAAATAGCATTTATGCAGATATAATTAGCACAATTAAACATGGGTAGAAGTGGCAACACCATTCTTAATTATATTGATATAATCAGTTTTATTAATGCTTGATAGCAACAAAAGTGACATCTGACAGTAGCACACAATTCATGACTGAACCTAATATTAAACATTTTAGCTTGTTAAAGAATCTAAAGCTAGGTAATTGGGGAAAGAAAAAGTCAAATAGTGAGTTCCTACCTGTGACGATGCCATAGTTGGGAGGTTCAAGAATTACTCCATAAAACTGGATGATGTTTCTGTGACTGAGGACACTGAGTATTTCTGCCTGTTTAAAAATAAAATTAAAAATTACATAAAATTTCATATTTATAAAAGCCTAACAGGTTTCCTATTTAATTTCCTTTTACATACATTTACAAAGATATATATGTGTTCAATAAGTATGTGATCCTGATAGAACTGTCTTCAGCAGAATTCTTGAAAAATTTAAGAATTTCTGTTGAAACTTTTTGAAAATTTAAAACAGAAATGGGGTTGAAGTGGTAACAAAAGTCGTGCCTACTAGCAAGCACAACCGATAGTGAAGGAGATGGAATAAAGAGGGAGCGGCCATATATATTTACAGTAAAAGTTCTCTTCCTAATAGTCAAATTTTTTCTGCATAATGTCTCTTCTTAAAAGGTTGCAGCAAGACTGAATTTCTATCAGTTGGATGAGTAGTCACGATAAAATTAAGGCAGAAGTTTATAACTATTCAGGTAATATCCACTTATATTATTTACCTAATCATTCATTAAAAATGTTATCTCTCGCCCTGGCCAGGTAGCTTAGTTGGTTAGAGCATCGTTTGGATACTCCAAGGTTGCAGGTTCGATCTCTGGTCAGGGCACATACAAGAATCAACCAATGAATGCATAAATAAGTGGAACAACAAATAGATCTCTCTCTCTCTCTCTCTCTCTCTCTCCCCCCCCTTCCTCTCTCTATAAAATCAATAAAAATAAAAAAATAGAAAAATGTTTTTCTCTTCTACTGTGTGAAAAAGGTACTGTAAAGGATATAAAAGTGGATTATTGACTTACAGCAGTGACTTGATAGGGAAGCCATACTTTACACTTTGAAATATATTAAATACTAGAGAACTGTATTGTGGAATGACATGGTAAAAAACAAATTATATTTATTAAACTTAATTTTTGAAGTGAAAAAATAGAGATAGTACAGTTATATCTGCTAATGTCTATAGAACATTTTCTACATTACCTAAATCACAGCCATTAACATTTTATTATTGAAAAAATATATGGCTAATCAAGAATTATAAACAATTAGGTACAAAGTCATGTGAGTTAAATATAGTAAATGTTTAATACTTTTAAATTAAAGGAATGTTATTGGCAGTAAGTAAACAGAAGATTTTTAAGTCCACACATCAGGGGATTATGAAGAATGTCACCAATTAACAAAAATGGATAATTCTTGGTCAGAAGGAAGACTCCCCTTTAGGGATCTGCACACTGAATTAGTGTTATTTGTTCTACTTTTGTTCATAGATTAAGAGTTAAGATTTCATTTGAAAGCTCTGGAAAACTTGTTTTGAAGGTTGTATAACTAGGTACAAAACAGAAGTCTGAGAGCTGATGTAGGTTCAACATGGAACTGAGAGAAAAGAAAATTATCACTGATTGGATAAGACAGTTATCAAGGTGGATTTGACAATGTTTTTCTATAGGTGTCAAAGGGGCTAGCAAAGCAATTTCTTAACACTCAGAGTGCCAATTGTGTGTAGAGGTTCTGTGCTCATCAAGCAAGCTTTTCATAGTTTAGTTTTCCAAGTAGGAAGAAAATGCATTAATTGGGCAATACAATTATTCATCCATGTGGCAATTATATTTCTTATTAAGAAATAATTGAACTTTGATGTAAAAAACAGAGTTCATATAAAATTTGAAAATCATACCCTTGACCCTCATTTTTAAGTGGCAGATTGACTCTTTGTGAGTAAAAGCATTAGAGTTTTGGACCAGCATTTGTCAAATAGAGGGATGTTATCCTTTGGTATGAGTTTGGTATATTCTTAGGGGTATTCTGGGACCATTAAAAACATTTTTATCAATAAAGAGTAACTGTAAGAACATTCTGAATCCTGAATGACGATTTTAAAATTCACCTTAACATAGGATTTTCAGTGTTCCAGCTAGTTTTTATGTATGTACTTATGATTGCCTAGCGATACCTTGGAGAAACAGAATTTATTTTTTCAAGTATTGGTAAGCAATTCTAACAGCTCTTGATTCAGAATATGCTAAAGTCAAAATAACAACCATTATCTTGTGTCCCAGCGTCATGTTCACATTTTTTTTTACAGTAATGAAAAACTATACCCTTGCAGTATAATTTGCAAAAAAAAAAAAAAGGGGCATTTTTCATGGAATAAGACTTCAGGTTCTAATTCAGTAAACTTAGAATTTGATTTAATATCAAGAAAACTTACTCCTTTAGAGTACTGTTGTACTAGTTTCACGCAAGTAGGCTAGTAATAAAGAGAGGCAAACTAAATAAATAAGTGGTATTTGCAGCTAAATTTAAGTTAAAGGGAAGTTAAGTTTTAATTCCCTTCCTTTACGGTACTTTCACCAATTTCATGATAAGATTTTAAATTAATCAGCATTTTTATCCTCAGAGCAACCACTTTCCCTCAGTTCAAAACTCTTTTCAACCTAATCCCAAATTTAAATTTCTGTAATTTTGTAGGGTTGCCATAGAATCCTTAAAGATTCTGTGTTTCAAAACTGTTTTACATTTTTAATATTCCATTGATACAGTCTATATTATTAATGTGACAAATGTACTCAAATAACATTAACTTCCTGTTGTGAAAGAAAGCTACTGAGAGCACCCTGTTGATCGTGACAAAATGAAAGCAATAGTTTATGAAGATCCATTATCCTTAGGCTGGCAGTCTCCATTTATATCTTTGTTTGTTTTACCCTCACCTAAGGACATATTTACTGATTCCAAAGGGAGAGGAAGTGGGGGGTGGGGAGAAAGAGAGAGAGAGAGAGAGGAACATGCATGTGAGAGAAACATCGATCTGTTGCCTCCCATATGTGCCCTGCCCAGAAACCAAACCCACAAACTAGGCATGTGCTCTGACTGGGAATTGAACCCACAACCTTTGGTTTACAGGACAACACTCCAACCAACTGAAACACCTGGCCAGAGCTCCATTTATATCATAAATGAGGAACAGGCTTTTCTCCCTGGTTGTCAACAGCTATTAACCTCTATACAGCAGCAAGACTGTGTCTCACAGGGTCCTTTCTGCTGCCTGTGATGTGGCACTGGTGACCCAGACAGCAGGTATAGAAACCACAAGTATCAAGTGCTCCTTCTTGCCCTGTGGTATGTGTGGTATTTAAACACTACCCTATGGATCCTGATCCCTGAGGTCTTCACCAATTCCAAGACTCTGTGATTCCATGAAAATATGATAGCAAAAGAAAGAAAAGTGGCTGGTCCAATCAGCCAGAGGAAGCAGTCTCCTTACTGTGAAGTGCATTCAAGGTCAAAGCCTCTCTCTAAAGACAGCTCTGTCTCAAGTATTAATACAGTCCAGCGTTAGACTATTCCCCAAAAGTTCAAGAAGCTATGAGATGATCCCACATTTTTTTAAAATATAGAAAATACACTGGGAAGAAATAAAATAGAATATTCATTGTGGTTATCTTGGTAGCGCTCTTGCTCTCGTGTGGAGGAGGTTGTGGCGGAGAAAGAGGAGAAATGGAGGAACCGGGCCAGCAGAAGGCAGTGGCGGTGACCTAGCTGGCGTGAGGTAAAGTGCCCAGGTTTGGCAGGGAGCTGCCCACCTGAGGGGCGCCTCTCTGGGGTCTGCAGCACCACGGTGGCTCTCCCGGGGGTGGGCAGGCAGGAGGAAGCTGAATAGGTTGAAGAGCGCAGCATGAGCATGAGTACAGCTGCAGAATGCTGCTGATGGACAACAGCGAGCAAGTACACCGGCACCATCCAGGGAGTATTTCTTTCTGGCACCTTGAGGTTCTGGCAGTTTTACTATGGGACTTCTGGTAAAGACGGAGGCGCAGGTAAACATGGCTCGCCTCCTCACACAACCATGCCAAAACTTACAACTAGATTACAACACAATTATCACCCAGAGTCATCAGATAATGGAGCTGTATGGAAGTCTGACAACCAAGGAATTAAAGAAGACACATTTATCTGGACAGGTGGGGCGGGGGCAGAGATGTGGAGATGCGCAGAGAGGTCCGCAGACGCAGACGCATGGAGAGGTGCGGAGGTGCAGAGGGGTGAGGAGAGATACGGAGACGTGGGATGGGCAGTCCCACACCCACGTGTGGTGGATAAAAATCAGGAGGGACACTTCGGGACGGGGGGGTCCCAGCCGCAGACCAGGCCACCCCTCCCAGGGTTCCAGCACCAGGAAGAGAAGTCCCCATATTTTCGTGGCTGTAAAAACCAATAGGGGTTGGGACAGCAGAAGAAACTGCAGGATTCTCTGGAGTCTCCTCTTAAAGGGCCCCCAGCAGACTTAGGTCTTACACAGACTCTCTCCCTGTGAGCTTCAGCAGGAGGGCCACAGCTGGAAGGGCACCGGTGGCATGCGGGGAGGAACTGAAGTGTCTGGCATCAGGGTGAGTGCTGGGAGACAGCTTCATCCCACACAAAACTCGGGAGGCCAGGCAGCTGCACTGAACCCTCCCTGAGCCCTCCCTAACACAGAGATACAGAATGGCAACATGGTTGCCCCACCCTGGCAATTACCTAGGACTCTGCCCCATCCAACTAACTGGTGCACTTTTCTACAATAGGCCACACTACTAAGGCAGGGAATCAAAGCAGCTCTGCCTAATACACAGAAACAAACAGAGAGAGGCTGCCAAAATGAGGAGACAAAGAAATATGGCCCAAATGAACGAACAGAACAAAACTGCCAAAAAAGAATTAAGCAAAATGGAGATAGCCAACCTATCAGATGCAGAGTTCAAAATGCTGGTGATTAGGATGCTCCAAGAACTCATTGGGTACTTCAGCAGCATAAAAAAGAACCAGGTGGAAATGAAGGTTACACAAAATGAAATAAAAAAAAATTTACAGGAAACCAATGGTGAAGTGGATGAAGCCGAGAATCAAATCAATGATTAGGAATATAAAGAAGAAAAAAAAATTCAATTAGAACAGCAAGAAGAAAAAAAAGAATCCAAAAAAAAAACCCGAAGATGGTCTAAGGAGCCTCTGGGACAACTCCAAACATACCAACATTTGAATCACAGGGGTGCTGGAAGGAGAAAAGAAAGAAGAAGAAACTGAAAAATTGTTTCAAATAATAATGAAAGAAAACTTCCCTAATTTGGTGAAGGAAATAGACATACCAATCCAGGAAGCACAGAGAATCCCAAACAAGTTGGACCAAAGAGGACCACACCAAGACACATCATAATTAAAATGCCAAAGGTTAAAGATAAAGAGAGCATTTTAAAAGTAGCAAGAGAAAAGCAGAGTTACCTAGAAAGGAGTTCCCATAAGACTGTCAGCTGACTTCTCAAAAGAAACTGCAGGTTAGAAGGGACTGGCAAGAAGTATTCAAAGTGATGAAAAGTAGGGACCTACAGCCAAGATTGCTCTACCCAGCAAAGCTATCATTTAGAATGGAAAGGCAGATAAAGTGCTTCCCAGACAAGGTAAAGCTAAAGGAGTTCATCATCAGCAAGCCATTATTATATGAAATGTTAAAGGGGCTTATTTAAGAAAAAGATCAACACTATGAATATTAAAAGAGCAATAAATTCACAACAATTGAATCTAAAAAACAAACTCAGCAGAACAGAAACAGAACAGAAACAGAATCATAGATATGGAGATCATTTGGAGGGTTATCAGCTGGGGAAAAAAAGGGGGAGAATGGGGAAAAAGGTGCAGTGATTAAGGAGTACTAATTGGTAGGTACAGAATGGACAGGAGGATGTTAAGAACAATACAGGAAATGGAGCTGCCAGAGAACTTACATGCATGGCCCATGGACACAAGCTAAGGCAAGGGATTCGTGGAGGGAATGGGTGGTCTGGGTGGAGGGAGGAAAAGGAGAAAAAATTGGGACAACTGTAATAGCATAATCAATAAAATATATTAAAATACCCATTTATTAAATAAAATACTATTTTGTAACTTTGATAATAAAATAAATAAAATCTAAATTAAAAAAATTGTGGTTATCTCTAGGTAGCAGAAAGATCATAAGTAATTTTAAATGTTTATATAGTCCTAAAATCTTTATAAATAAGCCTATATAATTTTTTATATTTAATCAGAAAAAGTAACACATGTATTTTATATGTAATATATACGACTAGAACATATACATGTAAGATTAAAAATATGTATTTGGACAGAAATTCTGATTTTCCCTGGGACTGAATCAGGAAGAAGCAATACTCTTTCCTTACCTTCCCAGGACTACCTTAGGCATATAAAAACTAGTTAGTTATTCTCTGGGCTATGAGTTTCTCCCAACATGGCTACAGAACAAACCAGTGCTCAGATATGAGAATGTACGGCCTTCCCAAGACTAACCCAGACCAAAGATGCAGGTGCTAGTAACTGAGTGCACTCTAGACTGATTGTGAGTGTCTGGATCAGCGTTTTATTAAACGATGTTCCCTTCTTTTGTTACATTTGCTCCTAGCACCTGCTGTGCTTTACGGAAGCCTTTCCTACTTTGCTCATCTTGCAGAATGTCTAGTATAATACCGCATATGGGAGAAAGGTTAGGTGCTTTACACACGGGAGCACTCAATGCTATTCTAAGGATGAATGAACAAATAGTATTTGATGATAATGATATTTAGTGTGTTTAAATAATTGCTATAGATCATCTAGGTTCACAAATGTTTACTCTGAACAGTATGGTGAAAAGAGTAAAATGCTGGTGGGTGGTCCTGATTGGTTAGACACCGTCTCGTAAAGTGAAAGGTCTCCAGTTCAATTCACGGTCAGGGCACTTGCCTGGGTTGTGGGTTTGGTCCATGGTTGGGGCATGTACGAGAGACGGCCAACCCATGTTTCTCTCTTACATTGATGTTTCTCTCCCTCTCTTTCTCTCTCTCTTCCCCTCTCTCTAAAAATACATAAATAAAATCTTTTTAAAAATGCTGGCGGGTGTGGATTTGCCTCAGCATTCATTCTGTTCTTTCACATGCATAAGGATTACTAAGGCTGTATTTTCACAAGAATGATAGTCAATTATATAAACACAATAGAAGCTACAGTTGTAATTTGTGTTCACCAGCTCACTGCTGATTTAAACTTTCAGACTGAAGACTTTGACTGTTGCAGGTTCTGCTGTCCATGGCAATCAAATGAGCACAATTTCTCGACAGCCTTTTGCTGCTTTGGCTATTCTCCAAGCATGTCCTTGCCTTGCCATTGCACTTTTTCAGATTCAGAATGCAGAGGATTGCTTAGTCTTAAACATTCCATTTCCAATTTCCTACCCAATATATTTAATCATATATTTCCAAAATCATCTCTGCAGGCAAGCCAGCCTTTTATCGAGGCCATAGCTTCCCTTCCCTACTCACTGTGGCAGATGCTCTTCTGCTAGGCACTGAGAAGTGGTGCCCTGATTCTCAGTAGTGGGGTTACATTTCATGCAGGCCCCCTGCTATAGGCTGAATGTGCTCCCCTAAAACTGATGTGTTGAAACCTAACCTCATGTGACTGTATTTGGAGTTGGGGCCTTTGGGAGGTAGATGGGAGGGTGGAGCCCCCATGGAAGGGATCAGTGCCCTTATCAAAGAGACCCCAGAGGGCTCTCTTGCCCCTTTCACCCTGTGAGGAATCAGGAGGAAGACAGACATCTATGAACCAGAGAGTGGGTTCTGATTACAAACCAAATCCGCTAATGCCTTGATCTCAACTTGACTCCAGAAATGTGAGGAGTAAATCTTGTTTATAAGCCACTTCGTCTTCAGTGTTCTGTCAGAGCAGCCCAAGTGGGCTGACACAGTCCTCTTCCTAGGAATGGGCCAGGACCATAAAAGTCCACAGCAACTGAACCAGGCCTCTTCTGAACAGGACCAGTTAGGAAAGACAGCACCACTGGTCTTCTCAGTAGAGCCTACCTCTAATCGTTGTCACGACAGAGCCCAGAACCGTTGCACTCAGTTAGCAGTGGGATGTAAAGGACAGGAAATGCTTGATTTAAGAACTCCTAAAACAGTGCTTACAAGTCTACAAGGTCAAAACACCTAGCTCTTTCAGGCAGGACATGGGTAGAACTTCCCTTCCTCTTTTGTTTCAGGTTCTGATTATAGAGATAACTGGGACAAAATGCTCAGTCTCAGTAATCAAAAGATTTATATGTGCCAGATCACAAAAATCAGAATCAAAAATGAGAAAATGATGTTTAGTCCTGACTGGTGTGGCTTTGTTGGCTGGGCGTCATTTCACAGACTGAAAGGTCACCAGGTCAATTCCCAGTCAAGGCACATGCCTGGGTTGTGGGTTCGGCCTCTGGTTGGGGCACGTGTGAGGGTCAACTGATTGATGTTTCTCTCTCACACTGATGTTTCTCTCCCTTTCTCCCTCTCTTCCCCTCTCTCTAAAAGTAAATAAATAAAATCTTTTTTGAAATGCTATTTAATTCATTGTATTTTAACTCCAAGAGTATCATGGTGGGGGCTTTTTCCTAAAATAAAAACTTGATTCTTACGTGTATAACAAGATGGAAAACCAGTTCCTCTCCTCCTAAAAATGCAGCACTACAGGAACAACTTAAACAGTAGGCTTGATTTTTTTCAATCCTGTATTTAATCACCAGAATATCATACACAGGTCATGCTCGTTGAGTCACTTTAGGCTTAATGAGACCCATTCAATAACAGTCACATGACAAACAGCAAACCTCACAGTTCTGTAGGTTCTCTTTCAGATGCTGCCCATTAGGTATTCAGGGAAATAAAGAAGGATAAATGAACTGAATTCAGGTTCCATAATATAAAACAGCCTATATTCCTAATGATGTTTCATGTCATGAAAACTTTTCTTTGAAAGGAAAATGGCTGGAAATACTAAGAAAAAAATAGACCAGTCATTCTGCTCACTCCTGATGAACAACTGAGATGGAGCCATGTGGGATTTATTACAAACATCCCCACTGCTGGGAAGTGTCTGTTGCTCAATGGTCTTCCTGGTGGGCTGCAGCAGCATGTGGCTGCTGGGAGGGCAGCCAGGGCTCCCCTCCAGGAACCAGGCTGCTTCTGGTTAAGCACATACCCAACTAAGGGCAGACAACCTGGCAGGATGGAAGGGTGCTAGAACTGAATGAAACACATAGCAGAGATCTAAGAACAGGGATCCGAGAGAGACCTCCAAATCATAAAAAGGCTAAGAGATTTTACATTCTTTGTGCTCACAAAAGAATGTCACTGTGACATGAAAAAAGTCAAATATATTGCAAACAACGTGTATTCAATTTGGGTGACAAAAACACATAAAAAAACCCAGCTTTCCACTAAACAACTTAAGTAACTTGGTCAAAGGGATAACTTGGCGCTAAAATTACATGGAAAACCCCCCTAAAGAAAGTTTGCAAGTCTCACAATTAGTCCTAAAATATAAATTAATGAAGGATTAAGCTTTTTAAAAATCTGACTAGCAATAGCATTTAATCAAATATTGAACTACATAAGTGGAAATTTAAATTCTAGTTCCAAAATAGATGGCCCTAAAGCCACCTGGTCACCCGGGATCTTGTTTTCCTAGAAAATGACTGGGTTGGACAAAATTATCTTCCAGATACCTTCATGCTTCATATTTCTACCCATTCTATTAAAAAATTAACGTATTACTAACAGTACTTTACACAAGTGGGTACTCGATAAATATTTGATAAGCTGAACTGAGGTAACTAACCACGGTGTATCGGCACATCCTCTGGAGTCAAAGAGCCTTGAGCATGAGTCTTAGCTCTGTGATCTTTTCAAGCTGGGTGGCTCTGAGGAAGTTATTTAACCTCTCTGGGCCTCAGTCTCCTCATTTGTAAAATAGGGACAATAATCCTACCACAGTGTCCAGCAAATGCCAGGTACTCAACCAATGCTAATCCCTTCCTCTGACAGCTTCCCCTTCTTTTGTAATTGGTTAATCATTCAGAGTCAAGTTTAGGGGAAAATTCAGGTCTCTTCTTGCAGTAGATTCCACCTTCATATTATGCTTATTTTAATTAACTTCTTGTATTTATCATGTCTGACCCTCCATGTTTATCTATGTTTTGACCTAAATATAGCACTTTAACATTCCAAAGTAATTATCTTAGCTAATTGTCACAAATAAGTTAGATATATTATCATATTTAAATTTTTGAAAAACTAAGTGTTTGATTTGGTTTGTTCTAGCTCACTTTCCAGGAGCCTTGTAAATGTCAGTAATAAAATCTGAATCTAGGTCTCCTACCTCTGTCTCTTTTTATATATTTCCCCCCTCTCTCTCTTTAAAAGAAAAGTCCAATAAAAATATGAGTCCTTTTATCTACACATTTTATTTTTATTAAAAGCTGCCCTTCTTCAGACAGATTGCATCTTACAGACTCTTCTATATTAACATCTAATATTTATTGAGTGCCTACTATGAGGTAAGCCAAGAACTTTGTGGAGCTCGAACCTTTAAATTCTCACAGCAAATCATGAGCTCAGGCCTACTATTATCTCCCTTTCATAGAGGAAAAAAATGCCTAGGCGCAGAGAAATTTAAAAATTTGCCCAAGAGCATAGTAAAGGGCAAGTCAAAGTTTTTAACACAGGTAGGTGATCTCTAACCCCTGCTTCTAATCACTAAACCAGCCCACTTTCCTTTACAAATCTATTTCAAATACAGAATGGAATGTTAGTTTATAGAGCACCCCAAAATTACAACATGCCTAGAAAATCCCAAAACTCTCCTTAGTTAGTTACAGAAGCATCAGAAATAATTCCTCATCGACTCCCTCTCAGGGCCTCAGCCACGGCCACACTGTAAGATGCCCTGCCTTCCTAACACTCAGCTGCACAGGATCGGGTCAAGAACCGAGATCTAATTCTCCATAGGCAATAGGCCATCAGGCCAGCTAGCAACAACCAAATTTATAGCTAATAAAACCAGGTAATTGCACAGCATGAGGCACCCTCTCTCTACGCAAAAATTACATGGTTAGGAATTTTGAGCAACTCTTGCAATCTGATTAGCTAAGTGCTTTATAATATTACTCTACAGTGCAACAGAGTTTGATTATTTACATCCCATAGGAGAAATGTTTGCCACATTTATTATGGAAATCTGCAAAATCATTTAGAAGAATTCAGGCAAATTTAATTTTCAAATAGTCTGAAAAGTCCTTTAACATCTTGCAGACTCCAATTAGTATCTTGAATACCTGGATTCTTCAGCTAAATTAATGATTTTACTATTTCTGGGTTCTGTCAGCATACTCAAACCATAACTAATGACAAAGGCAGGCAAGTGACATCTGCTAGACTATTGATTTTTTTTTTTTTAAGTAGCAAACCCTAACAAGTATATAGGAAAAATAATCTGGAGGATAGGAGATAATGTGATCAAAAGTATTAGCATATTTAATAAAGTTGTGTGTGTTTGTGCTCACACATGTATGTTCAGTGGTGGTCATGGATGGTCAGCCTTAATAGCCTAGAGTAAAAGTTAAAGAGATAATAAGGACTGGTGGGGAGAAGGGGTGGGATGGGGCGTTGTAAGGCAAGACAACCTCCCCAGTGAGGTCCTCCTGGTGAAGGGAAGGTTAATCTGATTATCAGCAGAACGTAGTATCAGAACATATTTAAAACCCGTTACTAACTCCTTTTGTTCTGAATGCACACTCAGGAAACAGCTCTTTATAAGTCTGTTTTCCATATATCTCACCTACAATTAGACTTTAAAAATTAGCACGTTCGTTTTATTCTTTAGTCTCAAGTCAAATGTTAGCTGATTTAGCATCCTGAGTTCACTCAACTCTTAACTCTTAAGATAAAATTTCTGAACACAGAAAGCAGAAGCTACCAGGTTAGGGACCTATTTGGGCCCCTAGCAGCTTTCCCTAGGAGGTGCCTTCACTATATCCTTGGGAGTCCGATATCCTCTATAGCAGGAAACTACTTTTCAAGACAGCCTATTCCATTGTCTCAAAATATACTAGAGTTGACCTGTGTAACTTCCTGTGTTCCTGACTCGATCTTGTTTGCTATATCCATTTTAGCTCAGATTTTTATCTCATTTCCAAACAGTGCCTCACCCAAAATTCCGATTTTTCTCTTTGCTTGAAGAGTCAGTGGGTATCCTTAGACTGACTATGACTCTACTTAATACCTTCATACTTATAAGCAGAAAGAAAGAAGGCATTTGCTAAATGGTATTAAATGATAATGTAACGGAATCTAACTGGATCTATCCTTCCATGCCTGTTGACTGGATTAGTGTTTGTATAACAGATTCCTTGTATTTCATGCAAGAATGCTTAGCACCCTGGGAGATCAGAGACAGGCCTCCGTTCAAATTTGGGTTCTCTAGGTGGAACTCCTCTAACACAACAGAATCAATCATCATTACTAAAAGAGCCAGAGAACATAATTCAAGATTTTTTCTATAATACTGCCTATCAACCGCCTATGACCCTCAAGAAACAAGAATCGTTCTGCAGGTAAAAAAATATGCACCTGGAGATGACTGATGCCATATCCCAGCCTGCGTCACAGCAACACCCCGGCGGCCCACACACGTATGAACAAAACACGCAGAAAGTCACTGCTGAGTAATGCTGAAAGGCAGCAGTGAGCCCAGAGACAAAGGGTCTCACTACACGACGAGGTCCAAGAGTGAGCTCAGAGATAAAGAAGAAAGTAAATTTGCACAGCAGCATGTTTTCTGGAAGATGGATAGGCTGTGGGCTACGAAGCATGAGAGTGCAGACGCTGTGAAGGGCCCGCAGGAAGGCATACACGTTTCTTTAAGGCTGGGAGAAAGGGATTTGATACAGATGAACCAGATCACATAAATATTGTCATTATTGTTCTTTTGCAATCAGTGAATGTGATAACTATTGAGTTTCAGAAGCTGCAAGCTGAGTAGACCCTCACTCATACAATTACCTACAACTTCTGATACAATTACCTGTGTATCAACACTGTCTCATCTCTTCATATGTACTAACTCAATCCATGAAGTAATACTATTCTCATCCCGATTTATTTCTAAGAAACTAAAGAACAAAAAGGTAAAGTAATTTGCCCACGATCAGAGAGCTAAGAAGCAGCAAAGCCAAGATTCAAACCAGGCAGCGTGATGCAATCCTGCCTCTCTCACAAATGAGTATCGATTTTTAAAATCACATAGATGTACATGTCTGTACATGTACAGAGATGTACATGTTTGCACATTTCTATATATTGCATACAGATAAACAAACTCATCTGTGATTATACATATGCCTAAGCCTTGGTACACCGTAAATATTCTAACATTTATTTGATCTCAGTGTGGAAAGAACTCTAGAATCAGAATCAAGAAACCTACATTCTAGTCTCGGTTCTGACACTTGATGGCTCTGTGATCTGGGGCCTCAGCTTACCTATTGATAAAATGTCAAAATGTGCAGTGGAAAAGGAAAGAATGAATGATCTAAAAAGTCTCGAACTCTAACACTCTGACTTAAATCTGATTGGTACGGGGTGGGGCCCAGTCACGAGTGCGCCTTAGAAGCTCCCCAGGTGAATATAATGCACAGCCATAATTCAGACCCACTGGTCTAAAGTGGTTCTGTGGTGAGCTAAACAGCAGCCTTGTTGCTTTGGAGTCAGAAAACACCAGGGCTATTTCAGCTCTATCATGTATGAGCTATGTGGCCCTTGCCAACCTCAATGTCACTGAGCTCATGCTCACTCTTCATCTAGAAAATAAGAAAACTAGTATCTACTTTAGTCCAGCTCTAAGGACTAAATTTACATGAAAACTTCATGCTAGGTATGTGGTTTCCCTCCATAAATGTTAGCCGCTAGTAGTTGTACCTAGAGTAAGCAAAGAGAACGTTTTTAAAAAGATACAATGGACTGAACTCGGACATATAGAACATCAGCTAGAACTATGAACTGCTGGAAGACAGAGCCAAAGACTGACAGCAAGAGCAGAGTGAAACTCATAAAGAAGAAAAGAGGCCAAAAACACAGGTCTGGGCAGGACACTGAACACAGACCAGAGAGAAGCCAGCAAACGCAGCACTGGGAAAGAGCTGAGGCACGTGTCACCCTGCAAACTTGGGGAGCACCACGGCTGCGGGGAAAGTCTCTAGGTTCAAAGACCAAAACTACACCAAGATGACCACGAGCTGTTAAGCCTCGTTCTTCAAACTTCTAAGTAAACCTCTTCCAGTGCCCTATTATTTTTAAAGGCAAGTGCTAAGCTGAAACAAAGTGAACCTCACTTCTCTCTTCTGGCTTACCATCATTAGCCTCACAGTTACTGTGTTGGAAGCAGGAATTTGAATTTGATGGGGCAGTTCTTGTGTTTCCATTTTGTACCCATTGTTAGCTTTTTGTGTCACAGGTCACAGAAGACCACACTACAGCATCATTCTTTTTCAAAACAACTCTGTTTGGCCCTGGCTGTCATTCATCATGATAAGGTTTCTGTTGTATTGCTTCATGCGAATAAGCCCTAAAATATGAGCCCATTCAAATATGGAAGGAATACAGACCTTCCATATTTGAAGTTGAGGGGAAAAATATTTTTGAGTTAGTTTTTCCAGTAGTGAACATGGATCACAATGACCTATTATCTGTAAAATGAGGCTGTTATCTCCCAAATCTCAAAACACTATTGGATGATGACGTGGCAGGCGGTGCCTTCTTGCCAGGGCAGCACTGGACACAGGCACTGAACCAGGAATGCAAAGACCAGGGTTTGGGCTGAGGTCTCTCACCACCTCTCCTGCATGCTATGCAGCAAGTTACTTAGCCTTTCAAACATCAGAAACTATGGTGGAATGGGGCACAATAAAAACCATTAAATAAACTTGAAAAAATAAACTCTTCTGGAATAATTTTTAGATTCAGAGAAAAGTTGTGTTTTAGATTATGTTTTGATTCAGAGAAAAAGATAATAAAGTCCCTGTACAGCCCTCCCCCAGTTAACATCTTATGTCACCATAGTAGGTTGCTATTAACTAAATTCCAGACTTTGTTTGGATTTCACTAGTTTCTCCATAAAGTCCTCTTTGTATTCTAGGATCCGCTCCAGGGTACCACGTTGCATTTAGCTGTCATGTTTCCCAAGGCTCCTCTGGCCTCATATCACAGGATTTTGATAAGAATCAAATAAATGTGAAACAGTTTATAAAATAAAAAGGAGCATTAGAATATAACTTACTATTGTTATGCATTAAATGTTCCTATATGTAAAGCACCAGGAAAACTGCCTGGAATGCATTAAGTTAAAAACATGGGTTATTAGCTTTATCATTATATATATTTGTACCTATCGTACATCATGACCAATTCTACATCTTCAACCGCTGCTTGGGGTTCAGAATTCCTCTACAACTATAGACTTTGTTTTCTCTGTAGTCAGCTTTATAGAGTTTGCCCTTGACCTGATCTTGAAAAACAGCTTGCTCTAACCAACTGAGTAA
This sequence comes from Pteronotus mesoamericanus, assembly GCF_021234165.1. Lineage (NCBI taxonomy): Eukaryota > Metazoa > Chordata > Mammalia > Chiroptera > Mormoopidae > Pteronotus > Pteronotus mesoamericanus. The sequence goes on along the minus strand of NW_026555325.1, from coordinate 33,624,837 downwards.
GCAAAAATAGCTCAATCTGGGCGAGCAAGAAAGACAAGAAGAGTTTAGGCACAGATATTAATGAACCTCAGAAGCACCCAGGATTCACTTCATCATCAAACATCATTCCTGTGTCTCAGAGCTACAGAGCCACAGACGCCATGACATTCAAAAGGGCCTACCCCACAGAAGTCAGCAAAGTAACCCATAGCTACACATCTCCTGTTACACAATCTGCATACAGCTTCCGAGCACCATTAGGGGGTTAAAAAAGATGGCCTTGGTAATGAGGAGGCAGGAAAGAGATGTTTTTCTTTATGTCTCAGTGCATTGAGCTTGTTAACTTGCCTGGGAGAAGCTCAGCCAGGACCCATGCTACTCAGACAACTCATCCTAAGGAGATCAGGAAATTGTGCATATATTCCAAGTTGCTTTAGAAGAATAAAATGAAGGAGCAGCTCTGGAGCTGAACCTGTACTTAAAATCATTAAACATCATGCCTCTCGCAGCATAAAATTTTACTAAGAAGTGTTCAGAAGTTTTTATGACCCGAGGACCAGGGAGAACACTGAAGCTGTTTTTTCATTAGAGAGGCCAACATGTCCACTTAAGGGTATGTTGTTCAAACCCATTAAATATAACGTAACATTAGCTGATAAAAAGTGCAAGAGAGAGAGAGAGAGAAAAAGAGAGAGAGGGGGAGAGAGAGATGGTTAGCAAATAGCTTAGTGGAGGCATAAGAAAGAGTGAAATAAATTCTTTAATTGTAATAAATAGCAAGCACTTTCGGCTTTCAGCATTATCTTCAGGAAAACCATAGTAACAAAATTTTTTGAAGCCAGTTATAGGATGTTTTTTGATCAAATTTGTATTTCTGAGTGGTTAGGATAATTCCTCATGAAGTTTGGTAGTATACTATTTTGAATCAAAAGTAAAAACTACGTATCCTGCGGCAGTTGTTTAGGGTAGCAATGACCCCAGCCAAAACTTTCATCTCCCTATCCCCCCAGTAGCTAAATGTGGCTATATGACACAATTCTGGTTATTAAGGTAAAGGAAACTATTATTCACATACAAAAAGTTAAGTTGGACCCCTTCTTCACATCATATACAAAAATTACCTCTAGCTGGGTCATAGATATAAATGAGCTGAAACTAGAAAACTCTTAGAAGAAAATAAAGGAGTAAGTCTTATTGATCTTGGGATAGGCAAAGCCTTCTCAGATATGACATCAAAAGTATAAGTAACAGTAGAAAAATAGGTAAGTTGGACTTTATCAAAATTAAAAATATTTGTGCTTCCACAGACACCATAAAAAAATCAAAAGACAGTTCACAGAATAAGAAACTATATTTCTAAATCATATATCTGATATGATCTGATATGGGACTTGTATCTAGAATACTGGAAAACTCTTACAAATTTTTAATAAATGACAAATAAGCCAGTTAAAAATAGGCAAAAAAATTTTAATAATTTTCTGAAGATATACAAATAGCCAATAAGCACATAAATAGATGCTCGACATCAATTTTGTTTTGAGTATTTTGTACATAATCACACCCTCTCTCTTTTCCTTCTAGAACTCCAATTATACATATAATTGTATATTACATTGATTGATTTTATCTCATAATACTCAGTATTCAATTTTTTCAGCCTCTTTTCCTTGTGTTCTTCAGATTTGGTACATTCTATTAATCTGTTTTCACATACACTGACTCTTCCTTTTGTCTTCCTTGATCTGCTGTTAAGCTCTATCTAAAATACTTTACATTTCAGAGACTGCAGTTTTGCAGGTTCAACATTTTTAGTTTCCATCTCTCTGGTGAATTTCCCATTCTGTTCTCTCATTAAGACCATGTTTTCCTTTAAGTTCTTTAACATGTTTATAAAAGCTGCTTTCAAGCCTTTGTCTGTGAATTACAGCTGAGTCATCTCAATGTTTTCATTGAAACACTTTGGTGTTTCTTCATATTCTAATAATTTTTATTGTACACTGGGCAAGAATATAATTTAGTATAAAAAGTAAGGGTAAATGAATAAATACTATTTAAACATAAAATATAAAAGTCATTAAGAGGAAGGAGTAGGTCTATAAGTAGTCACATGGTGGCTCAATATAATAAGTTAAAAACAAGTTCAATATTTATATATGTACATTATATATAATAGCATGGTCCGATTTCTTAACTTTTTATTTTGAGATAACTGTAGATCCATATGCAGGTATAAGAAATAATACAGAGATCCCACATACCCTTTACCCAGTTTACCCTAATATAAATGTCTTGCATAACTATAGTACAATATCGTAACCAGGAAACTGACATAGATACAATCCACAGAATTTATTCAGATTTCACCAGTTTTATGTGCATATGTGTGTGTTTAGTTCAACACAATTTTATCATACATGTATTCAAGTGATCAACTGTCAAGATGCAGTCATTTCTATCACAAATTTCTCTTGTGCTATTCTTTTCATATGATCCATTGTTTAGGGGCGAGGTTAGTATTAGTATAGTTATAAATGCAGAGAAAAAAATCAATCTAAAAAGTTATTCACACACTGATAAATTTTAGAGTATAGGATTGCAAAGAAGAGCAAAGTGTTTGCTTTTTTTACTTTATACACTGCTGCAATGTTTGCTTGTTCGATTATATAATAAACATGTATCACTTTAATAATATAAAAATAAAATATGGTAAATAAATATAAATGGAAATGTCTGGTTTTATGAATAACAGGGTCACAGAGAACAAGTGGATAAAAGCAGAAACTTGAAAAGAAGCATGATACTGAAGTGTATAAAATAAAATATTTAGGGATCTACTTTTCTTCTTTTTTTCGTTGCTTTTAGAGAGAGAGGATTGGAGAAAGGGAGGGAGAGAAAAAGAAATATTGATGTGAGAGAGAAGCATTGATTGGTGGCCTCCCGTAAGTGCCCAGACCTGGGATCGGCACCCAGACCTGGGATCCCATGCATCCAGCCTACGGGTCGCACTGACCCCCGCCCAGACTTAGGATCGAAACTGCAACCCAGGTATGTGCTCTGACAGGGAATCTAACCCGTAAACTTTCAGTTATGGGACAATGCTCCAACCAACTGAACCACACCGGCCAGGGCTAGAAGTCTACTTTTCTGTTATTGTACTAGTATACTATATCCAAATTGGGTTTCTTTACTTAAATAAGAACTGGTCACTTTTAATACTCGGAAGCGATTTCAAAAGCAAGAAAAAACCTTTTAAAAATTCACAGAAACTAAAAAGTTACAACAGTGGAATCACATTATTTATCAATAAGAAGGGATAATTTAGTCACTTAATAAATGTCATTTGGTAAGAGTTTTCCAAGGAGTATAATGTTGTTTTAAAAAATCACATGATAGTGTTACATTATTCCTTTTATGCTTGACCAAAGATGTACTGTTGGCATTTGATATAGACTCAGAATTACATAGAGAAGAACTTTCTTTTTTTTTTTGTTTTATTTTCTTTATTTTTTTCAAATACATTTGTCTCTGCCTTCCCCCCACCACCTTCCCCTGCCCCCGAGAAGAACTTTCTTATGATCAGTTTTTCAGAGATGAAATAGATTGTCCCAGGAGTTTAGTGAGTTCTCCATTGTTAATAATCATAATTCAAACAGAAGCTAACTGCCCATTTGTGTCAGCGATGGTGCAGAGGAGATTCAGGCAACAGAAATATGAATAACTAAGGCCTTTTCCAGAGCTGAGATTCTATTAAGGGTAAAGAACGCTGGACCCAGAGCCAGAAAAGCTAAGATTAAGCTCTGAGTCTCTCACATTATTTTGGGAATCATACTGAACCTGTTTCATCATTTGCAAAGAAAATAATATAAGTAACAGTACTTTGTAAATGGTAGAAACGCTACCTACATGTCGTTTATTATAATTTGAGGATAATGTCAAGGATTCTGGGTTAAAACCTTAACAGAGTATTTAAGCCAGCCATTAGGCAGACTTCTGAATAGTAAGGATTATAGACTGTCTTTCCAGACAGGCTGTGGAATTTTAACAAGAGATACGTAATTCTCAGTACCTGGGGAAGATTTAGATATAATCTTGACCTAGATCCAGAAGCTGAATTGTGATTTACATCGCATTTTATCCTAGCTGCTAGAAATACTATGAAGGAAAGCAAAATGACCTTTTATTGTTAATGTTAAAATGTTACCAAATGCCTATCATTCAAGCATATTTCGCCTTCTTTCACGTAACAAGCATAGGGTAAGTAGTGCATGTCATTTAAAAATACCAGATGCAGTAGGAACTGTCAGTGTGCTCCTGACAAGAGCTCCAGGCTGGCAAACCAAACGCCTGGGCCCTACGACACAATTTATTGTTATCCAACATACAGGTTCAGAACTTCAAATTACTAATTTTTTAAAAGGGGGTTTGGAGTTGTTGAACTAAAATAGCTATTAAAATTTCAGTCTAAGTATTGTATGAGATTTCTGAGATATACACTTTTATATAATTATGTGCAAACCTATCCATTAAGTAAATCACCTACCACAGTATCAATTCTTTATCATCTTTCAAATATCCTTTCCTTTATTATATTGATGTGGCTATATACAAAATAGCCAAATCTTGATCCATCCATAATTAGGAGTTCACAACCCACAAAAAAGAAAAAGTCCTATAGTTCATAATCATGAACACTTTCACATTTTAAACATTCTTCCTAAAATTAAAAATATTTATTAATCTATGTATCTTTTCAAATAAGCTATTAATCAGAAATAAATGGGGATTGTTAAAGTAGAAAAAAACTGCCAGGTAATTGTTTAAATAGATTTTTGTAGGTTGGTTGGTTAAAGAGCACTTTTATTTTCTTTTATTTAAATCTTGCTGTCCAAGAGCCAACGGTCCTGGTATTAGGAAATTTTACGTGGGTTACAATTTAAGTCAGTACTTTTAAACTCTAGACAAAATAAAATCTGTTTCTGCTCATGGACTCCCATTTCTTTCTTAGGACCCCAAATTGTCCATAGAATATAAAATACAGTAGTAACAAGGTACTTATTCACTGAAAGAAAGGAAAAAAGAGACAAAAGAAAACATTTCTTTTTTACTGTTATATGTGATTACTAGACAATCTCCCTTCCACATAAAATTACTTGTCCTAAAAAAAATCTTCTCAAGATGACACTTTAATTAAAATGGATGCTTCTATCTTCTCTTGTGCCTTCCTACTGACGCCTGTCTCCCCAGAGGACTCGGGATATTTATAATTCTCTCCTTTACACACACCTGCTCTGCACTCTATGCCTCAATAACAAGATGACTATCAAAGTACAAAAGATTTAATACAGCCATAATCACTATTATTCTTTAGACCAAGTGTTTTGGAAGATTCCTAATCTAGATTCTGATAGTAAATGGAGAACTCTGCACATAAATTTTATGGTAAATCATTATTATATTTAAAATAAAAATAAAAAACCTAACAAAGAGCTTAATAAAAACCTAACACTTGAACACCCCAAGCAACAAACACAGGAAATCATATTTTCCCACACAAAGTTCACAAACACAGCCACAGATCCTTTTTAGGTTGAGAGAGAAACTGGGAAGGCCAATCTGAATATTTTCATAGCTACTGCTCCTGAAAAGTGGTGCCTCTTGCAAGAAAGGGATAGAACAAAGATCTTAATGTTGCAGGTCTGAAAGATAAGCACATCAAAACCAGGTACAGTGGTCCTAACCTAAGCAACTGGCAAACTGCAGGATGGATGTGGGCACTCTTCTGCCTAATAAAATCTGAATCAAACACTTTGCATCTGATTCTCCATGTGAGCTTTTATGCAAACTTCTAAAGTGCAAGGAATCCTGGGGTGGAAGAGCTATTCTGAGAGATTTCACATAGTTCATGTAATTAGGGAAACCACTTCCTTTGATTGTAAGTGTTCAAAACAGCTGAATTTCTCCTATCAAAGACACTCTGTGATTTGGGTCACCTCTTTTACTTTCTCTTTCATGTTTCTCAGGATGAGAGGTGAAGCTGGAGAGCACGTTATTTAGGGGAAAAAGACATTTCGCTTTTTGTTTTAGGGATTGAACTTACACTATATAAAAGACAGTCATTTAGAATCTTCCTTTCTTTCTCACCCTCTGTCTCTTTCCTCCTCCATCGAGGTTCTTCAGTAACTAGAGAACACAATCCAAAATGCCAATTTAAGGATGATGGGAAACTGTCAAATTATGTGTAAAAGGATTCTAATTTTCATGTTTGGGTTTAAAACGTATTTAGAAAGAACTGCAACCGCAGGATCTTGATCTCCACACTGTGCATTTTTGTTGCTCTGACAGTTGAATAAGCAAGAGACAGACAGATAGAGACAGACAGGGCTGGGAAAAGGGGACTTCTCTCCCCTCCCAAAAAAGCACAAACCACCAGCAACAAATAGCGTCAAAGGAACTGCCACTCTGACCTTTTGCTATATATTCCTGGAGTATCCTTTTTTCCTAAAAGGGAGCGCAGGCTTAGTCAGCGAGGTGGTTCGTGCTGCTTTTGCCACAGCTCATTTAGTGCTGATGCTGTTAGGATATTCAGCACGAATTATTCCAAAATACCCTGGTCAGTTTAGCACACAGATTTGTCAGTGAATGTACAAACTACAAATGAATATACAAACTAAAGTAACTTACCATTTATCAGCCAATTTGATGCCTACATTATACTGACCATAAGGCAAGACCCAAAAAATAACTTATATGCTACAATCTCTAAGATTTTAGTGAATTTAAATTGCAGTTAATTAAAATTCTGGATGGCTAAAAATTAGTGATGTCAGTCCTACCAAGGAAAAAGGGTTTTTGAACCAAATGAGTAAAATATGATGTAATTCTCTGAAATGACAATACCACTTGCATTTGTTTTCTTTGCTCTTTACATTTCAAAAGGGAAATATAATTAGGCAGGAATATCCCCATTTTACACGGGAGGGGACTAAGTTGCAGAGTGGTCAGCTGACTTGTCTTCTATCCCAGTCAATACACAGCAAAATAGGAGCAGACTGAGAACTTTGAACAGAGAACAGGACATGATCCCCCTCGCTCAGCATCCTAAATTTCTCTTATCACAATGTGAAATTCCCATTAGCTTTTCTGACAAGGATATCACATTGTAACTCATAAGCCAAATATAAACTGTCCTTTTGTTAAGCCATATCTTCCTCATCTTCTGCCCACACTTAGCTTTCCAGAGTGTAAGGTTTTTCATGTCCACCTATCGCCTTATTTCTCTAATTTGCTGAAATCTTTTCAGGTTCTTGTTCTTTTTGCACCTTTAACATGTCAACTACTTTTCCTACTATCATATTACCTGTGTCAGATGCTACCTAAGTTATTAACATAAGCGTTAAATAAGATGTGAGTAAAATGATTTAATTCCACAAGGATTAAGTGCTCTTTATTTACTTGTAAGAGTGTGTATGAATTCACCTAATTTGTACATGGAAACTTTATTTTTATGTTTTTCTATCAGTACCAGATAAACTTTGCTCTGCAAGTAGTAACCCATCCTCTTTGTTCTAATACTATTATAACCATTGGCATATTTTTTAACCCAAATGTATTCAGCACTTGCTATGTGCCAAGCATTGTATTACAAACTTTTAATTCCCCCACAGGTATGCTGAAGTAGGTGCTATTAGCACCCTTACCTTAGAAATGAGGAAGTTAGGACCTGAAGAGCTTGCCTAAAGACTAAACTAGTCAAGTAGCTGAGCTAGGGATTCCAGCACAGGTCTGAATCCAGAACTCACACTTTAAACCACAGCCTGTTCTGAGGTTTGTTTCTTTCAGTTTAACTCTAGGATTCTGTGGGACCTCCAAGTTCCAGCATGGGTCTGGCACATATTAAGTACTTAAATGGCTTCTGAATTAAGTTGAAACCACAGCACAATAAGGTGGCAAAGGCTCTACAGCCTAAATAAAAGAAAGTTTAAAGGGCATCACAGCTGTCTCTAAATATCTGAAGGCTGCCAGATAGAGCAGGTATCACTTAATTTGTGTGGCTCTAATGGACAGAACTAGAACCAATGGCAGAGGTAAAGGATAGAAAATTCTAACTAAAGCCAATTAAGTAAGGCCTTTAAAAGATAACAATGCAAAAAAAAAAGGCAGGTTATTAATATGAGGTTCTTGTTATCAGAGGTATTGAAAGTGTCCAGATAACCAGATGATGTAGAGAAGAACACCACAGAGAATCTGCGGTGAGGGTAGATCAGTGGTTCTTAAATGGCAGTCCCCTGACCTGCTAGACTCTACTCTGGAATCTTTGGAAATAGTGCCGACTACATATATTTTAACAAACCAGGTTATTCTAAGGTGCAGCCAAAATTAGAATAACTGGACTTGTGAGGTCAGTTCTTTTCAACTTTAAATTTCTATCGTTTTATAAAGGTACACTCTCGATTGCCTCTTCAAAATTCTAAAGGGCTACGGCTGCTATAGTCCCTGAATGATTCTCACTCTCTCCACCAAACTCTGGCCTCATCTCTCCTTGCACTGTGTTCTTTCTGTTAGTTATTGTGAAAGAGCTTCTTCCAGGAAGTTGTGTCCAAACTGTGCGTCATTTCTCTCCATGTTACCCAATCTGTTTTTCAGGTCATATCCACTTTTATTACCATGGATAAAAACAATGACATCAGCTCTATGGGTAAAGGACTCAGAAGTTTATGTTGCTTTGCTACTATATATTGTCTTCTAAATTCAGGAGTTATAATATAAAATATATATTCTTCATCATACTTCCCCTCTTAAAATACACAAAAATTTAGGTTAAAGCATTTAAAAATATTGCTCCGAAAATTTTATATATTTCCATTATCTGCTTTAGTAGAGAAATACTTACTGAGGACTCTACACAAATGAGCCAGTTTCTAATCAATAAATATTTTTGAGTGCCTGCTATATATTAAGCATTGCTGGGAGCTGAGAAGTAGAAGAAATGAAAGGGTATTACTACAGTGCATTTCTAACATTTGTTTAAGGCTTACTATATGCCAGGCATTGCGCTAAATGCTTCCTACACTATGCTGAGTGTGTTCTTCTAACCACTACACTACACATCCTGATGAGGGTAGGGGTAAAGTCTTAATCAAAAGCAACTTCGGACATGTGCTGGGTAGAGGTGTAAATAGAGTTCTGTGAAAACACAGAGGGGAATCTGAGTACCCACGGAGGGCTGGAAGAGCTTCTAAGGCGGGAAATTTTAAGGACAATGGCCTTCGGACCTGGCAGGAGCTGGCAGAAATGCATTTTGGCAGGAAAGTCCACTGCCTCATTGGAGAATGTTCTGTCTTCTCATGAAAGAAAGGTAGTAGGAGGAGAGGCTGAAAGCTTTGTTGGAGGTAAATTTATTTACAGGATTTAATATACTATTCGAGGTTAGAAGTTATTCTATAGGTAATGGAAAACCATCAAAAACTTCTGCTGTAAAAATGACATGATTCTGATGTGTTTTTCTTTATCAAGTTGGTGTCCATATGGCAGATGGATTAGAAAGGGGAAAGAGCCAGGTGCTGAATGGAGAGATAGTAATGACTTGAATTATGGAAGCAGAGATGGAGATGAGGTAGTACCAATTCTAAAACATCTCTTTCTATTGCCAACCACATTTATATGGTTGGGAATCCAGCTAGATGAACACTCACTTCCTTAGGCGTCTTAACCTTCCATTTCAGGGGCCTTGTTTTGGAATCCATTTGATGAGAGAGGAGAATTTTACTGGGGAGGGTTGGGGATGAGATCTGGAATAAAACTACTTCTAGGCACAAGGGAGGATGTGAAATCACATCCAACTAGCTGCTGTCCTTACTTCTATCGCATCTTAGTTTTTAAAACTTGTTCCTTTTGCAAATCTTTGCTTTGTAATCGATGCAAGGCTGCCTTAGGGTTCACAGCTCAGGGGGCGGGCGAGCAGGCCCTGGGAGAACTTGCTTCCTGCTGCCCCATGGCTGCCCTTCTCTGTTTCTACCCTTGATGTTTTGAGTTTTCATCTTTGATTAAAATACTTTTCTCTGGGAAATATCTACATGCCACATTATAGCCTAGCTAAAATGAAGAATTCTGCCCAGCCTTTTGGCTTACAAAACAACAGATAGTATAAAATAATGTCCATTAATCATACTCATTTTGAAACATGGTTTCCTTTTAACTGACAATTTTGAAAACAACTATTTGTATATATGACTGGTTTAATGGTTCCTATTTCTGGACGGTGTATTTGTCACTGTACCTTAAAATTAAATCGCTGAATTCCTAAGCAACTCTTTCCCCATCTCCATCACACTGGGTATCCATGGCAACATGTCCCGAAGAAATGGTACACTGTGCCATTGCATTGTTTAATGGGGCACCTAATGTCAATTACCATACATGTAACTTTACATGCATGTGTATTACTAATCTACTTTATATTCTATAAGGCACATAGGATACTCTCTGAATTCCCTGAAGATAATGCATTATTCCCTCTAGTGGGTAAAAACCGGCATAGAAAAACAAAATGGTGTGTGAGGAAGATGACTTAAGATCTTTGGGCTGCCGCTGGTTCTGCATTTTTCACCAAGTGAGAAGACACAGCCAAGGATGTTATACAGGCAGACAAAAACTCTGCACAAATGCTCCTACTATGCGAAGTAGTTATAATACCTAAAAACTCATATGCACATTGTTTTCTTAATGTTCTGACAGACAAGTCAAAATCTGTTTTTGAAAGAATCTGGTTTTAGTCATAGCCGTGCTTCTGTAGAATTTTGGTAGGTTCTACAAGCCGGTCAAACTCTGAATCCTGGTGCAGTTCAAGTTTTTATTTTACAATGACATGATGATATCCCAGTAGCAGCAACCACCGTCAGCCTGACTCTCCCTGTCTCTCACTGCTGATCGCATGCTACTCACCAGGCAGTCTGCCAGGGGGAGAAACGCGAAGCCCGTGCGCTCACAGGTAAAACAGGTAAGAGAAATAAAGAAGAGTGATGAAAAAAGACCCTCTCTCCAGCAAAGCTCCAGACAGCTCCATGCACAAAGTGTCCAGGAAAAGAGCTTTGCTGTCTTCTGAAACAATTCTAAGAACCCATAAGAGAGGTATAAAAAAGATGAAAGAGTCCCCTCTCTACATGCAAACCAAAACTAGAAACTTCTGGGTTAATTCTGTTAAATTTTGAATAGCTGAAAAATTAAATGGTGATTGCTCTTTTTTTGTGTGTGTGTGTATAAATTTTGGACCTACAGACACACACACCCACAGCAAGTAACAATACAATAACTATAATAAAGGGAACTAATAATTTTTTTTTATCAATGGGGGAAAACAAGTTCTTATTTAATGGAATTTTTTTAAAAAAATACTATTTGAATAGGAAGTGATCTAATTATTTTGTACTTCCAGGAGAAAATCACTCAATAACGTCCTAAAATCATGATCTTATATAGGCATAGAACAGCACGGAGACTTTTAATTAAAGTCAATGTAACTGTAATGTTTTCCGTCTGCTGCTCCACCCCAGGCTCTTCTGCAGATGCTTAGACCCAAACCAGCACAGCTTCTTGGGAATTACAATCAGAAATCTACCATGGAAAATACTGGGGAAGCATCAAACAGGAGTGTGAGACAAACCCGTTATTAGAGGGGAAAAAACCTTTCTCTTCTTATTTCAATAATTTCCATAAACATTTAGTCTCAAAATTAATTCACTTTATTTCTTTCGTTAGAGTCCAAAAGAAATTTAGGACTGGGCCTTGGGAAGGCTTCTCCTAGGCAGGTTTCGGTGAACAGAGGTACAGGTGAAAGAATGTGCACATGGCGGCCAGGAACGTCTGGATTCAGATTCTAGGCCTACCACTTATTATGTGTCCCTAGGCATGTAAGTGAACTTCTCTCCCCTTTTTCACCTGTCTGTTGGTAATAACAGCTAATGCACACAGAGCAGGGGCAAAAGGGGAGGGTTAAACAAAGGACTGTAGCATCACTATTAGCTGATATGTGCAAATGACAGGGCTTCTGACTGCATCTCTTTTGCCCTAATTTAGGATCAGCTTTACTAACATTATATTCCAAACCAATGTACACATTTCAGGGGTTAACCCCTCCTTCCCTATCTCTATACCCATCTCATTTAGGAATTAGGCAATTTTTTTCAAAATCTTTCCCAAGAAAGGCCTGCTTTGCTTACTGAAAGTGTAGTAGTACACGTTAGCTTTTTCTCATCTCTCATGCCAGTTCCCATAGCCCTTCTTCCCCCATCGAAGAGTCTTCAAAATGTAAACATGTTTTTTTTTCAGCTGGGATCTTAACTTTGCAAGCCAGGATCTTAAGTAGCATCTAGGATCTTCAGATGCTACTAATTCAAATGATCACTTTGTTAAACAGGATTTTTGAAAAAGCAACACTGCTGTTGCTAAACAAATGACTTATGAAACTATTTTTTATCTCTCTCCCCCTTATGACTAGCAGAACAAGTCTTAAGAAAAGGAGTGAGAAAGTAGTAAATGGTTATTTAAATTATTTAAATATTAACAAAGGTTTAAGTGAGGTGGGAAATGGAATGGGGGCAATGGCCTAACCCTCACAGAGTTTACGTTCCGTGCATGTCTATCCACCCTTTGGTTCTTTCTCCAACTCGCTGAGGTAATGATAAGGAGATGACCACCGGGTTGTTCTCTGCAATGGAAACTGGTGGTCTTATTCCTTGCTTTATTCATTTTCCAATTAAAATCTTTTTGTGTACTAAGTAGTCATAATGCTGGTCCCTACTTCCTGTTGCACGTTCAAAGAAAACCACAAACCAAACAAGATGGCGCTTTGGCGCGAAAATAAATGTCCATTCTAAAACCACACGGCTGTCACACACGTTAACAATACTTGCAGGCTCCCTTTCATTTTCTGCACTCCAGAAAACACAAGCCTCTTACTTGCTGCAGTGGCCACCATCAGAGTTCAATGTGTGGATGCTGCCTAGCTGAATGTGGATCCTGCCCAGAATAGCCTGTAAGAGCATTATGCCATCCGAGCAGTTCTCACTCCCTTTCTCTCTGGACTGGCAATAAAAGTAGGAAATGAATGTTCTCTTTGTAAAGAAGCATGTTTTGTTACTTTAGACACTGCCCTCTGCGCCTCTCACAGCTGGAATACCGTAGCGTTGTCTCTGCCTTGTCCTGTGCAGGTCATTCTTTTCTCCGCCTCAACTACAGAGCAGAACGCGAAGTCCTATACCTACTCTCATCTATGTCCCAGTCCGTGTCCATCCATCTAGACATACATACACAGAGAGACAACGTCTCATTCTCTGAAACAAACCTAATAAAATTCCATAACAGAATTTAATTATATTGCTGCGAAGCATTTGTTTTTAATCATTCTAGTGGTATAATTTTCTGTTCATTTATAATGTACAGTTTACTACTGGGAAACAGAATTGGAAAGCATAAAAAGTATACATCCCTCAATATAGGAAATTAAAAGGAAATAAAGGGGAAAAAAAGCCTTTGAGATAACTTCCTGGCGTGAAATGCATCTTCTCTTCCCACTCCTCAGTCTCCTGACATTTTTAGTGTTAGACAGAAATACTAGCAGTACTATATTCAGTAATGTAAGGTTCTGTTTTCAAAGAAACATATCTTAAATTTAACTTCATTTTCTATTTTCAAACTATGAGGTAGAGGCTCTAAGCAGAGAAACACAAGTAAGTGAGGTTGCTATGAGGGAGATCTGGGATCCTTGTTTCGCTGTGGTGAGGGCCCTCACCACGCCCAAAAGCCTGAAACAGGGTATTTGTTTAGATGTTTTCCCAGGACACATGGATATATTAATGATCTGAAGACCAAAACACGTGGACAAGAGTTTCTTGCACTGAGCTCTGGCCAAATAACTCATAGAGTGTCATCCCGTATGCCAAGGTTGCAGGTTCGATACCTAGTCAGAGCACGTACAAGAATCACAAATTGACATTTCTTTCTCTTTCTTTCTCCCTCCTTCCTTCCCTCTCTCTAAAAATCAATAAATAAAGAAAAACATTTTAAGATTTTATTGCACTGATAAAGTGCTTTCTTTTAGGAGGTCATGTACAGGAGATTCTATAAGAGATCTTTAAATGCAGATTAAAAATAACACATCTTCCACAAAATACATAAACTGATGATGAGGCTATTTGTATATCTTCTTTGCAAAAAAAGGCTATTTCCTCCATGTGTTACATACAAGTTGTTAGAAGTTAACTTTATAATTTAATATTTAAGCAACAATATTCAGTGAGGCTGCGAATGAATTTGAAGAGAAATTAACAAGGCCAGCAACAGACATGATGGATGCAGGGTTATGTGTCTCCATAGTTTAGGGAAAGAGTGAGAACTTCCCTTGTCTGAGGGACAGCTGGCATTGACTGGTAAAAGCAGAGTCATCTCAGTATTACATGGAGGTTCAAATGTGTGTAGAGGGCGTAAGCAGAGGCTGAGCAGCCAAAGGGTTGAACCTTGCCCGTTAACCAGTTGCTGTCTCTTAGCACCACATTTACTGTTTTTGGCCCTGCTTTGTGAACTGGAGCTAGACATTGTAAACACTTTTCCTTTGCCAGAGGGCACAATGGTAGGCTGTGTCAACAAAGGATGCAGGAGGGACACTGCAAGACATAGCAGGGGAGGAGACTTCTCTTTCCGCTTCCCCTGTGATTTTCCCCCATGGCTGTGGTGCCAGCAATGTGTGAGAGACCCAATGTCATTCACTCTCAAGTGTTTTATTGGCACCTCAATGGGAAGATTCCTAATATATTTATTTTTAGAGAGAGGGAGGGAAGAGGAGAGAAAGAGAGAGAAACATCGATTTGGTGTTCCACTTATTGACTCTTGTATGTGCTCTGATCGGGAATTGAACCTGCAACCTTGGCATATTGGGATGATGCTCTAACCAAGTTACCAGGCCAGAACTCAGTGCAATAAACTCTTGTCCATGTATTTTGGTCTTCAGATCATTAATATATTCACACCCCAGCAGGTGGCCTCCTGTACAACAGCACCAGCCCACGGCACCCCTGAGAACTTCACTGGAACCCCAGCAGATGGCTTCTTGTGGACCACATCCAATCTGTGACAGCACAGGAAACCCATAGTCCTGTAGGCTGCAGCCACATGCTCTCCAGTGAGATCTAATTCCAGCCTGGGGACACCCCCTTCCAAGTCGGTTCCTTCCTGTGGTATTTTCCCTAAGCTCTAGAGGTGGGAGCTGCCCTTCTACTCGCTATTCCTGTGTTTTTTAGAGACTCTTAGAGTTAAGAGTAGTTGACCTTTTGCTAATTAGTGATTTTTATATTGAATTTTCACTGTTCAAATTCCTGGCGTGGTTTCCGTCTCCTGAATGGGCCCTGACTGATATAATCTACTGTTTCATAATGAAGCATCTTCTATGTATGGTATTACCCACTGGACAGGATTTACTAACTGTACAAACTGTAGACCTTTCAAACTTAATGACAGCTACTTCTAAAATAATTATTTTGATAATATTTTAAGTAAATAAGAGGAAGAAATTGTAATTTTTTGAGTGGAAGCAGACAGTCTGAACTTAAGGTCAATACGCCATGATGATGTAGATGCAAAAAAATGATAGTGAACTGACATAACTACTACCCCCTTCTGAGTCAAGTTTGCCATTAAGGACTCTCACCCTCAAGGAACCTAGGAAGTCTCCTTCTCCAGTACATTCTCCAGTACAGTCTCCATTCCGTGCTTTACACTGTAAAATTACTGTATCTAGAACAAAGTCTTGTGAAAACCTAAGGGGGAGAAAATACGTTCATGTGTTGTGTACACATGTGTATGCTTGTGGCTCCTGAGTGTTCATGTCCACAGGGATCAAAATAAGACACACAATCAATCAAGTAAGCAACACATAAAATACATGTTACATTTTTTTACCCACTGCTTTTCTGAATCGCTCCTCCATCATAAACACGCAACAAAGAGATAAGAACCTGGAAATTATTTTTAAAAATCGATAGCTCCATAAAATTATGCGGTTAGTTCTTGCTCCCCCAACTAGACTCATTTGTGTTACTAACATCACATCTCATTCTTTCAGGCACATCTATTTAAAGAATTATTTTATCTCTTAAATGTAAACAACACAATAAACTAAGAAATATTCTGATTGGAGGAAAATGGCATTACAAATAGAAAAGAGATGGAACATAATCTTAAATTCTTCTAAAGGGTTACATTTCTCCATTTGCAAAAAAAGGGGAGCAAAAATAGCTGCCCTCGGATAAAATGTTTTCAGGTCCAAATTGTTCCAGTTATAATCATAGAAAGAACAGAAATTCCCGTGGGCTGAGTCTCTTTCCACCCCAGGGATTCAGATGGGGTACGCTTGTCACAGCTCTCCACCTGCCGCTCCGCCCAGCACCCACCACCTGCTCCCCACCCTACCGACCTTGACAAATGGCAGGTACATCACTCCAACTGAACAGAGGTCTTTATATAACGTAAGTGTTTTTCTAATATATGTATACCTTAGGAGGACACTGTCTCTTGTATGAGGTATCAGCAGAGATTAACAAAAATTTCTGTAGCTAAAAATTATCTCTTTAACTCATTCAGATCCATTTTCTAGATGAGCACTCCTCTGCAGTATCTTAACATGTGTTCTGTTCTGTGTTGTGTACTCTTGGAAATTATTAACCAATTCTTCTTGTGCAATTAAAGATGTTTAGGTTACAATCCAAAAGGTGAAATTTTATTAAGAAAATAAGTAGCAAAATAGATGAGGTATGTAAGAGCCTTGGTATTATTTTCACTTATGGGTAAATCATCAAGGAGTCAATTCATATAAAATTTTATCTCTTTATTGTCACGAACATCATCATTTCTAAAAAACTCTCTCTTCAATAAACAAAAAAGTTAAATATACCAGTGCACTTAACACTCCTTATATTTTTGGGAGAAGCCTTTACATGGAATGGAAGTATCTGCTAATGAAATACTCTACTATGTATTAAATTTACGTGTTTTATTTCCTTTGCTATCAAAGAAGTAAAAAAGAAAAAGTAAAAATCAAGAGGAATATGCACAGCCTGATAATTCCAAAATTCTCAGAGAAAGCTTTTTTTCTTCTTCACAGAGGAAGCTGAGTACAGATGAGAGAGCTTCATATGGAAAAAGAAAATGAAAAAGAGACCATGATAATGGTTATTGGTTCTGTCTCACTCCTTTATTGCCACTGTTAAGACCGAAACAAAAGAATCATGGCATTAACGCTTCATCACATAAAAATAATCACCTATATCTGTAGTTTGGGAAAATGAATAGAGGTAAGGAATAATTTCCTGAATTATTTCTGCTATCAAGTCAGAAATAATTCAGGAAATATGGGCATGGTATTTATAGTTTTGGAAATCTGCTTCTTGCCTAAACATACATTTCAGCTCATAATTTTTGCATGTTGTGTTTTTGTATTACTACGTATATATTTTTTTGTGCCAAAAGTCCATTCCAAGTATAAATTTCAGTATGTTTCATTAAAACATATTATAAATTAATGAGGAAGTTTCAAAGTTTACAGGAACATAACCCTACTTCATAAAAAGAAACTCTTTTGGCATTCTTAAGAAAGTTAGCTTAATATTTCTTCATCTTTTAGGAATATGTTACAGCTAATCTTTTAAAATACAAATTCTTTTATTCATTTTATTGACTGTATTGTTAAATACTAACGAAAACTGCATGTTATTGTGAGACAATTATAAAATTATAACACTGATCTTCACTAATCTTTTAAAACCGATGCTTGCAAATGAGCCTGGCCCTCACCGATGAAGTCGTCTGTGTTACCATTCAACAACAGGGACCCGGTGCACTTCTTTTTCAAAGAAGCTAGAAATCTGTATTTTCATGCAGAATCACCTAAGTTTTAAATGTTGATGATACGTTTTTAAAAATTAAAACACGAGGTGGACCAAGTAGCACATACATACCTGCAGGAGAGACACACGCACGAGCTACTGGTTTGGGGCATGTTTTGAACAATGACCACCCTGATGGACTCGTACACAGCTCAGGCCAGTGCCGAGTCCCCCGGCCCTCAGTCCTCACCACTCCCTGCTGTGCGGTACCTGGCGGACCTGACTCTTTCAGACGACTGTATGCACACTCTGACGTTTGTAACCTAGATTTAAAATTACAGACCCTGTAATTCCAATCCTCAGTATTGTAAACATTTGTCCTCTGACGGTAGGCTTAATTTTTGACACAGCCAAAAATGATTAAAATTAAACCTGTGAATAGATATGTTAACATTCACTTGCCCATTACGGGAAAACAATGAACACGGAGCCAGGTGACGCACAGATGCACAAAGCCACTTGTCTGTGTGCAGGGACTAGAAGAAGATCAAAGAGACAAGACGGGGCTTAACAGGATTAAGTGGTTCGGAGACAAGTGCATCCAAATGCAAGTGCTGAGTTTGGAGAATAAAAGCTAGATGCCAGGATAAGGGTGAAGAAAGGCAGAGCCGTTGGAAGACTGGGTAAGATAAATTATGGGCAGAAGAGGGACGCTCAGGCTTGCTATTCTGAAGGTAGAACAGTTCAAAGCTACAAGATGTTGATGGCTTTACCCAGAAGTGGCTGAAGAAGAACACAGCTGAAAGTCAGCGTGGTAGAGACACTGGTCTGCGGTCAGCTCAGAGGTCCTTAAAGAGGACCCCAGACTCACTCAGAATGATGGTCAAAGACAGGATGGAGACCACAACTGAGGCAGATACTGAAGTCAAGGAAGGTGGGAATGTTTGCAAGATAAAGAAATGAGGCTGCGCCAATCAATGGTTTAAGTAGCTGTGTGGGAAGAAAGTCAACAAGGAGGGGTGGTAGCAAACGGAAACACAGACTGGTTTTCTTATATGGCTTCTAAACTGATTCTGTCAAAGGGGACACCAATTATTTTGATTTAGAAGTTGTATAAAAGAGGGCTTTGTTTCTTTCTAAAGTAAAAAAGATATTCTTTTTACTCATGTCATCGAACTTATTACTGAACTGAATTAATAATATCTTAAAAGGAAAATCATCAAACATTTCTTTGGAGGAGACAAATACATGACACTCCCAGCCCCACCCTGCAGCTAGATTTCCTCACACACGGGGATGAGAGGGACGTTCACTGCATCAAATGGGGGCCAAGACTGAAAGGCAGTTTTCATTAAAGAAAGAAAAAACAATTCCAAACCTTACGGTGTGTTTCTGAAAACGTATCATAGAAGAACATAAACAATTCAGCTAGGTGAGCTGAAAGAACTGCATAGATGGACTCAGAAAGAGAAATGAGAAATTTCGGAGAGGTTTTTGTCTGTAGACACAAATGGCGGGCCCCTCCCTCTGGGTCGGAGGGCTCTTGACCGAAGCTGACGAGGTGGCAGGGCGCTCTGTTTTCTAAACTCTTCTCCAGATGGAAGAGTTAATGGAGGATCTACCTCCCCCTCTCTGCAGGCCCTGCTAAGATAAACAGGTGTGAAATATTTTTCTCTGTTTATATACAGAGCTTAAAAAGGAAAATGTCTACCTAACTCATCCTGACATATGGCTGTGGGTAAACATTGCAGAGCCTTTATAGGTTTGCTAAAACAAAAAGAAACAAATAATCCAGCAAAATAAAGGAAAAGAAATTATATCAATTACCATCGAAGTACTGGATTAGGTGTTCTTTACAGGTTCTTACCTACAGAGCAATACCGATTTCCCCTTCTTATAATTACAGATCTGGAGCAAGCTAGAAACAAAGGCAGAATTCTAAAGCCTTATTGGTTAGTAACCAAATGCTCTATTTGTATTCCTAAAGAGTACTAAAAGAAGCTGCTAAGTGCCCAGATAAATGCAAATTACATTTACTCGAAATATCTGCAACGTTTCTTCAGCTAACAACTAAGACTGGAGAAACTGTTAAGCAGAATCTGTATTTATTTTGTACCACATGTACGTACACCTTCCTGACAGCAAAGAAATTGGGAGGAAAAAATAAGATAAATAAGCAGATTGAAATTCTGGGCCATCAATGATATTCTAGGGGAGTTGAAGCAGAAAATATCAAAAGCATATGAATATACTTTCAAATCACTTTACAGGATTCAAAACTAAACTGGGTGAATTGCCTTCATATGCAAAACAAATTATAAAGATGCTTTTCCCATCTACATGCTGTAAATCCGTTAATTCGGTTTGCTTTGTTGTTTCTTTCTGATTATAAAGGTAGCATGTGCTCACTGTTCCCAATTTTTCGCGGCCATACCCAACTCTTAATACACATGAATGTTCATTTTTCCAATTATTTCCATAGAACAAACTCTCAAGAGTGACAGTGATGGATCAAAAGGCATTTCATTTTATTTTCTTTCAGTCTCCTCAATCACCCTCCAGAAGGCTACGTCATGTTAGGCTTCCAGGGAACATCTAAACTCCCCTCCATGTTCCCTCATCTCCTTGGCAGGCCTCTCGGCAGCTGCGGGTGTGTCCCTGGCAGCACCTGCCCCTCCCGGCCTGGAGGGGAGGAAGCTGTCCTCCTTGTTTCTCATTACCACGTCCACACAGATCTCCGTCCCTCCTCCTTAACCACTGGGTCACATGTCATTAGACTGCACTGTTCGTTACCCTTCTCTGTGGCCCCCATCTACGGAAAGACCTCCTGCGTGCCCGTCATCCCACCCCCTCCCCAGCACTGAGTGCGTCATTCTCCTTCACCTCCACCGTCCCGTCTCTGGGTGAGGTCTCCGCGTTGTTCTACTGCGCATCCTGCAGGAGAGTGATTCTCCAGTAGGGAGGAGAGGACAGGGAAAGGGGAAGGAACATGTTTAGTTTAAAAAAGGTAAAAATACCCTACTCCTTAACACAAAATATCTAGCAGTCTCTGGGAAGAATACACTGGGAATTACTACTATTCTACTTTTTGTATCTGGATTGGCCTATTCTGAGTACTCATACAGGTAATATTATACCATATTTATACCTTTTGTGTCTGGCTTCTGTCACTTAGCATACTGTTTTCAAGATCGGGCCATGTTGTAGCATGTATCAGAAATTCATTCCTTTTAAAGGAATGAGTATTATTCCATTATAAGCATATACCACATTTTGCCTATCCACCCATTTATGGACACTTGAGTTGCTTCCAACTATTTCATTCTTTTGTTGCATTGTAAATGGTATTTTTTGAAGTTGTTAATTCCAACTGTTCATTGTTTATCTCAAAAATGAACTCTTTGTCACTCTCACAAACCTGCTCCACCCATGTTCTTTCCCATCTCACATGATGGCACATACATCCTTCCACCTCCTTGGCGCAAAACTCATGAGACTTCTTTGACTGCTTTCACAGAGCAAGTCCAATCAGTGAGCAAACCTAGGTAGCCCTACCTTTAAACTATACCCCTAATTCAACCACTGCCACCTTCCTGGCCCCATTGCCTCCCTTGCCACCTTCCTGGCCCCAGGCACAGGCATCTCTTATCTGGATTATATTCCTGACTGGTCCTTCTGCCCCTGCCTCTGCCCCATAGTCTTCTCAACCGACTATCCAGGGTGGTCATATTAAAGCACAGTCAAATAATTTCACTTCTCTACTCCGAAGCATTCGATTGCTCGCCATCTCCCCCCAGTTTAAATCAGAAGCTCTTACAATTGCCTCCAAGGCCCTATACCATGTGGCCTTGTCACCTCCCTGGTTCCATTTTCTGTTTCTCCTCCCATCGTGCACTCCATTCCAGACACAGTGGCTTCCTTGCCATTTCTCCAACACACCAGGCATTCTCGCACCTGGCATTTGCCTGCCCCTCTGCCTGGAATGTTTTACCCTCATACATGCATGTGGCCCCCTCTCTTCCTTCCCTCGGATTTTAACCCAATATCACCTTCTTGTTGACTGACTAACCTATTCAAATAAATGTGCCCCAGCCTCCTTTGGCACACCTGATCTCCTTTACGCTGCTCTGTGTTTTTCCTTATATTTTTTTATATAAAATTTTTATGTTGGATTAATTTTAGATTTACAGAAAGGTTGAAAAGATCATGCAGATGGCTCCTCTCACCCTGTTTTCCCCTGATGTTAACACGTTGCATTACCAGGGTTGATTTGTCAAAAGACAGAAACCATCGTTGGTTCATTAGTATTAACTAAACCCCAGGCTTTCTCTGGATTTACTCTTTTCTCACTAATGTCCTTTTTTCTGTCCTAGAATCTAACTCAGGATACCATATTGTGTTTGATCGTCATGCCTCCTTCATCTCTTCTGGACTATGAGAGATTCTCAGCCTTTTTTTTTTTTTTTGGTTTGTTCATTTCTCAAGACCTCAGCAGCCTTGCAGAGTGCAGGCCAAGTACTCTGAAGGGTGCCCACCGACTTGGGATAGCTGATGTGATCCTCATGGCGACCCTGGGGTTATGCGTTTTGGGGAAGAAGATCACAAAGATGAAGTGCTTTTCTCATCCCATCATATCGGGGGGTACATGCCATGACCACAACTCATCACTAGTGACGTGACCCCTACTCCCTTGGTTAAGGTAGTGTCTGCCAGGTTTATCCACTATGAATTCTTCCTTTTCTTTCATCTTTGGAAGTTACTTACTAAGTTCAGCCAATATTTAGAAGGATAAAGATCTTTATAAGGTTTAATATACCATTTAATTTTGTTTATTTCCCACATCTGTAGGTGAGCTCTAAAAGGACATGAATTTTTGTCTATTTTATTAGCGGATGTGGCTCCAGGACCTAGAATAGTGGCCTAGCCACTATTCTAGTGTAATAAATACTCAGTATTTGTTGGATGACAGAATACAGGAAAGGAGGTTTCCTTGTAATTTGTTCAGGTTACAGTGTCCTACAGCATCCGTTATGCAGCTCCCCACCTAAAAAAAGTATGTGCTCACGAGTAAAATCACACGTCATCTACTCTGAGATATTACTACCGTGTGAGTTACCTTTTTCAGTGGCTTTTGCAGTTGTGTTAAGGGAAACTATCTTAAAGAAAGAAATTACAATGTTAAAATTTGAGACATTCGCAATAGGATTAAATAAGGAATACATGTAAACTGCTTAGAATAGACGTTATAAATAACAGGAACTTAGGAAATGTGCACTTTCTTATGCTACATTCAGATGAGAGAGATTTGGGAGGCTTATCTGGAACTTCAAAAGTACACTTACTCTACCTACTAACGATCTTAAATTGTTTCCAAAACAAGGCAGAGTATAAAATTTTAACACGTCATACCCCCAAATCCAGTTAATATTAATTTCTTGATCTCTTGCTAAAATCTCTTCATTTCTTTGAGTATAAATCTTTCCTAAGGAAAAATGTATGTTACACTCAGAGACCTTATTTTGTGGTTAAGAAACTACCCTGAAATGTTAAGGGGGGAAACGTTCTCCATGTTCACAGCTCTAAACATTTGCTCAGCAGCTAAATAGTTTTGGAGAAGTTAGTTTAGATGCTACTTAAACTATGTACTATATTTTAAAATATCCACCCAATGATTAAAATAAAAATGTATACATATTTCTTAAAGGTAGGATCTACGACCATAGTTCCAATAAGAGAAAGTCAGTTTCCCACTAAAGGAAACACTGTCCTACATGGTTTTTAAAACTTAGTGAGTTAAACTGATTCTGTGCCTTAACTGCTTCACATGATCTCTCTTCAAAAGCAGAGCAGCCATGCAGTCCCCTCGTTCCTAAACAGAGCCCGCGGGGACACTGCCCAGACACTGTCACCCTTATCAGTGTAGCTGCTCTCAGGGAGCTAATTTTACCAAGCACTGTTTTCCTGAAGAACAGTATCAGGGATAGGAGTCATATTTTCATGTCATTAAAATTCCGGCAGTCTCATTTCATTTAAGACACCTTAATTTTTCTCAGATCATGAATCAGTGAACATCTGATATTAACAGAGCTCAGAAAAAGCATCCTAGATTCCTTTTTTGGAAACATGTTTGAAAAACAAACCAGAATAAGAAACATAGCCAGGAAAATCCCTCCCAGCTGCTATGGAACAGAACCTTTCATTCAAAGACAAACTAATTTATTAAGAACTAAAAAAAAAAAAAAAAAAAAAAAAAAAATCAGCCAAACATGGAGAAGAAAAGGCTCTGAAGTCAACTAGGAATGACAAGCTGTTTTCTTTTCTGCAGATTTAGAAGAGCAAAACCTTATGCAAATCTTACAAAAGAAAAGAAAGTTAAGGTGATCACTGTGCTTATTATTTTGTTTATTTGTGCCCTATGCATTTATCAATTGCTTACAGTGGGCCAGGTGCTGTGCTGAGATCAGACCACACACGGATCATTAAGATACAGACCCCGTGCTAAAGAGGCTAACGCAGGGAGGATGGGACACTTCGGCCCTGAAGACAGAGACCAGTATCAATGGCTGAAAGTTACACTGGAAAGGACTTTCTAAGAATGAAACTATTCCCAAATTGAACAGCCTGCCTCTCTCATGTTATTAATGGCAGTGTTCTAACAGAAACTGAGGGCCCTAACCAGGAGTAGGAATTAAGCATAAATGGAAAAAATTGATAAGATGGTCTCTATGTTGGGTAATTTCATGTTAGTGACTTCTGTCCACACTCAGAAGTAGAAAAGAAAATATTTGGCAGCTTTTTAATAAACAAGTGAGGCAACTGTATTCTGAAGACTGAGGGCAAATCCTATCTATTTTGAAATGATCAGAAGTATTCATGGATGGCTCTTCCTCTTCTCCAATTTTTTAATTGTCTATTAGGCTTTGAGCTTCTCAGAAATTCAATTTGTGTTTCATACTATTTTTCTTCCAGCAGCAAGAGCTTGGCTTTGTGTAAGACCAGTTAGTCAGGATATAACTTTTTATTGGAATACATTCATTGCTATGATTTCAGCACAGTATTGAGAGCATGGCTGGAGAACAAATATTAACTAACTGAAATGTTTATTGCTTAATAAACCGAGATCAATACCACTTTAATGAAAAGCTGAAATAACAGTTGCAGTTATAAAGTTCCTCATATGACAAACCAATAATAACTTCCACATGCAAGTAAACAAGTAATCTAACAAAGTTTTGAAAGGATTTTTAAAATTTTAAATGACAAAGTAGCAATAATGAGAATGACAGGAGCTTTCTCTTGCAAATAAAACATTTTTTAGTAATAAAAACTGCAATTTATTACATCTTTTCAAAAGTAATACAGGATACTTCACATACATCATCTCACCATTTTTACCTGACAAAACTAAGTTTTATAAAATGAAACAACTTACAATTGGCAGAATTAAGATTCAAATCCAAGATGCCAGACTCTAAATCTATGTCTTTTACTCCACTGTACTGACTCAATACATCCCTTCTCATGCACGAAGACGTTATTCCTATGGCCTTGTGGAAAAGGTGGGGTCACTGAATGTTATACACGTGGTTACCAAAATCGACTTCCCATCTGACACATGACTTCCTTCCACAGCAGAGACAGAGCCTTGATAACCTCAGTCAAGTTGTTTCTGCTACAGCCCATTCTATTAACCAGCTGTGCTTTTTTGAAAGTTCGTCCTTAAACAGAGTGAAGTGTGCCTGCCTACTGCCTGCCGATCCTTCTAGTCCTGCTGTCTGGACCAGTTTAATAGTCATCCACATTACCACCCTTTACATCTTTAAGACAATATTGTGTCCCTTACCCTTTTGACTCTTTGCTAGGATGAGTATCTTCAGTTCTCCAACTCTTTTTTAAAAATATGGTATAATTTTTCATACCCTTCATCTTTCTTATTCTCCTTAAAGCACTCAAATTTGCCATTTTCCCTGTAAAATCTAATACCCAAAATTCAGTAACCTGCTGAACTGTGTTCCGATCAGTAAAAAACATGATGAATTTTTTTTTTGCCAAGTTTTAAACTTAACTTTTATTATTGTGGTATAAGTTTACACTTTGGCTTTTATTGAACTTAGAGTTCAGTGAAAACTTCAGGTCTATTTTTCATAGGAAATATTACCAAACCAAATTTCTAAACATTTATCATTTAAACGTTTCTTTGGCCTTCTATTATTTTAGCTGCTAGAAATAATCTTGAATTCTTATTTTGCCAACACTCCCCTATCCTGCCAAACTAAGGAACGCCATATTTACTCCATATTTGACAAGCTGTCTTCAATGCCTTTGTCTGAGGCATTGATACCCAAGCTGAAGAGAAGTGAGTTGAGATCAGGGCATTCTGATATCACAGATGATCAGAAGGTCCAGCTACACTGAGCCGCTTCCCCTCCTCTGGAACTTCTGTTCTCCAGACTTCCTTATGGAGCTACCAAGAACAACAGAAACCTCTTAATGCTTGTTGCTCTCGGCTGTCATTGCCTCTTTTAGCAATAATCATAAACACCAACTTAAGTCTCGGTTAAAGGACCTAGCGGAGGACTGACAGAGCAGGCATGAAGCCAGTATTTACAGCTTTGTTCACTCTTACGTTCTCTTTATCTTCTGCTGAAATAAGTGTTGTTATATTGGTGAATAATCCAGTGTTCTTTGGAATCCACTTGGACGTTCTTTATACTTTCAATAAAAATGTTCAAAATTGAACTCATCTTACTTTTGATCCTTTCTGCTTCTAGGTCATGCTGGTTCATGGCCTCACATTTTCTCTGATGGTCAGTTTCAAAACCTTACCATCATTCTTGGACTCCTTTCTATTTCTCACATCTAATCGGCGGCTGCATTCCTCAATATTTATTTCTAAACCTCTCCCACGTTGAGACCTTACTCTTTATTCTTTCTTTCTTTTTTGTTTTTACTTTATTTTTATTGTTTACACTATTACAGATGTCCCCATTCCCCCTCCCCCGCCTTCATCTACCTCCACCCAGCCCCTGCCCCTTCCCTCTGGCCATCACCACACTGCTGTCTGTGCCTATGGGTTATGCATATATGTTCTGTGGTTAATCCTTCACCTTCTTTCATCCAATGCCCCTCCTCCCTCTCCCCTCTGACAGCTGTCAGTCTGTTCCATGTAGCCATGCCTCTGTTTCTATTTTGTTTATCAGTTTATTTTGTTCATGAGATTCCACATATAAGTGAGATCATATGGTATCTGTCTTTTACCAACTGGCTTAGGAATATTTTTATGGTCATATCAAAGATCTGAAAAATAGCATAGAGTGAGGTCCATCTTAATGTAATTGCACCTCACATAACATGATAAGAACTTTATTTACAATTCAGGTAATTTTCTAACCTCTCCTTGGTCCCAGAAGAAATCATTCCTGTAGCTTTTCCTTATTGTAAAGTTATCTCTCCCATAAGGTTTGTGTTGCCTTTAGAAATATCAGTAATATATGCCTACTCATTTTATTTACATATTTGTTCAACATGTGCCCAATTTTCTATGTCTCTTTACTTTATTATTGTTTTTACATTTTATTTTTCAATTATGGTTGACATTCAATATTATGCTATATTAGTTTCAGGTACACAGCATAGTGGTTAGACAATTATATAATTTACAAAATGATTCCCAGACAATTCTAATACCCACCTGGCACCATACATAGTTATTACAATATTACTGACTAGGTTCCCTATGCTGTACTTTACATCATAGTGTTATTCTGTACCTGCCAATTTTCTCTATCTCTTTATAGCAGTTCACATTGGGGTGTCTTCGATTATAAACTCCCAGTAACAGAAATATCTCATAAAAAAAAAGCTGAGTGACAGATAGCTGTTCAATATAGACTTCTGGGTGATGAGTACATTAATTATCAAATAAAAGAATTCATTATTTTAAATTGCTTATTCTCTAGTTCACGTGATGATTTATATATGTAGCACAGAGTCAACACATGGCACAGGGAAATGTTTAAAATTCCTTAAGCAGAAATGGCACGCCAGTCGTGGAGGTACAAAAGCGAGGGCATTTATAAAAATCCAACCCCAGGCAAACCAAAGGTAAGAAGAACCAAGAGTTCTGTTACTACGTAGCTGAAGGCAGGGCACAAGCAGTGACACGGTAAGGACAGATGTGCTCTATCCTTTTCACAGCTCACAGAGCAAATGAAGGAAATGAAATGCAGGATATCCTTCCTGAATGAGAATGAAAGGCAAGTCTGCTGTGACGTGATGCCAAGCATCAGGGAACAGGTCCCTCGCGTGAGCGAGGCGCCGCGCTGGGGGCTGTGCGGCGGCGGGCCAGGGAAGGTGCTGCTTGTGTGGGCCAGGTTGCTTAACTTCTCTGAGCCTTCATTTCTGATCGGTCCAATGGAGATAATTATCTTGTAACATGACTGTGAACAGGAAGAGGGGAGTAAGGGGAAGCCCTTAACGAAGTGCTCAGCTCACTGTAGCATCAGTACTTGCTACAGCGGTGATGAATAGAGACGGGACAGCATCAGTGACAAAGGCCATGACAGTCCTCACCCTCAAAAAGCTCACCACCTACATGCTTGCCCTTCCACGTTCACGCTGAGGTTCCTCATGCCTCCCTCCTGCAGACGGTAAATGTAGCCTCTGGCCCCTTCCCAACCTAAGGTTCTATGATCCAATCAACTGAAGTTTTCACGATACCTATCTGCTATCCTGACTTTAGAGAATGGTTGTGAAGCTATAACTAACTGCTAGTTAATAGTTATCCAAGTCCTCCTATGTGTCAAGCACTTTTCTAGATATTTTTTCTGGTATTATCTCATTTAATCCTCTCAACAACCAAACCCTATGATGTAGATACTGTGATTCGCTGCATTTTTCAGATGAGGACGTGGCACGTTCGCATGAAAGTAAAGTGGCAATAGCTTAGAGTAAAGACTAAGGTAAATAAATACCCTAAGCCTTTACTCGAAGCTATTTATGATGATTTCTAGAATCACAAGGCAGTTTAATCCCATGTCAGATTAGTGATCTGGGTACTGACTGGTATAGAAAAGGACAAAAATTATGCTTGTGGGACCTGAGAGTGTTTCACAAAGAAGAAAGAAATTAAAGCTGAAGGATAAGTAGGATGTGCCCAGAGAAAACACAGGTGTTACAGGTGAGGGAGAGGGTGTGAACAAGGTCACCAAAATGGGAGAGTAGCATAGAAGAGCAGCTGAGCTGGACTGGGGAATTCACTGCAGAAAATGAAAGCCAAAGCTGGAAAGTCAGGTAAGAACCAGACTGAGGACGGTGGATTCGGGAGGGATTTGCCCGAGGTTTCGTGCGTGTTTGCCGTCCCTGCGTTTGCCTCTAGTTCATCAAGCTTGATGATGCTGCCAAGCAGTGCCTGTGCACAGGTGGTCACCTGACCACGGTGAATTTAAAAACCTAAAAAACCTCTCACAACAAAAGTTCCACCACCAGTTTGACAAGGTACCTAAAATTCCAAACTGATGTTTAGAATTTTGACACGTCACCTGCGTTTGACATGTCACTGGCTAGGTACAACTGAAAGCAGTGGTTCTCAGACTCTAGGGTCATCAGAAACATCTGGATAGCTCGTTACAGCACAGACTACCCAACCCCACACACCAGAGTTTCTGAGTTAGCAGGTGTGGGGTGCAGCCAAGCATCTGCGTTCCTAACAAGCTCCCAGGTGATGCTTGATGCCACTGGTCTAGGGACCACATTTTGAGAACCACTGACCTAAAAGGACAGAATCCAGGAAGAGTCAGTTCTGATTGGAGAAAGAAAAGTCTTACATGGGGTTGTCTTACATAACTCAGGAAGGGACTCCTGAGTGAAGGAGAAGAGACTGGGTATGTGGAGATGCTATGACAAACAGGTCAGGTGCTGTAGCAACTTCAAATGTCAACGCCCCTAGAGTAAACCGGCTCTCGTGAGGCTTAAACACACCAAGTGGTCATTCTGGAGTATCGTTTTGGACAGATTATCACAGAAACTATGCCAGAATTAAAGTATCCACAATATTGAATTTTTGTTTGTACCGGTCCCATCAATGTATTTAAACACTGAGAAGATTTACAAAGAAAGTAAATGTATTATTCTTCCTTATTGTGTTACGGGGAAAACATTAAAACAGCATTTCTACAATTTAAGCAAATGCAAATTTAAGTCAGCTACAGAACTACAAAGAAGAGAAAAAAGGGTCTCCTTTGAACTAATAAAGTGGTAACAACATTAACTAGCCTTCTATGAAGCACTAAATGTGGTCATGTTGATAAAGGTGGTGCAACAAAAGCTTTTATTTTTTGTTCTTTCCTAGTTTTGTGTCAAAATTAAGATTGTGTTTTCTGTGTCACACGGATATTTTCCCCTTTATATCAAAAGTTACCGATATCTCCTGTTCCTATGATCAGTTTTGACATTTTTGATCTTCTCTCTTTCTCCATAAACATTTACAATGTGGGACAGTTTTGAAACTTGAATTTATATGGCTTTCAACATTTACACAACAGTCAAATTGGGGCAGAGAAAAAACTTGTTTAAATAGAGTAGTGCCTTGCAAAAGACAAGGCAGATAAAGAAAAAGCCTCATATTTTACCTCTTGAGGATTCTGCTTCCTTTCGACTCTTTTGGGGAAATAAAAAGCAATCATGTTTCTTTCATGTTGCAGACTTAAATCTGGTCTCCCCACTATCAGTTGAATATCAACAAATCAAATGCTTACAGGTTTCCATCTCTCAGACAGAAAAAAAAATACCATGTACAGACATGTCTGATTCTACATATCATGAAATATGTTGTGAGAGTAACATGAAGCTGTTCTGATTAACCCTTTCTAAAAAGCCCACGCTGTGACACAGCAGAACTTTTTGTGCGGAGACTGTTCTCTGGGTCAGCAGCAGTTGGCAGGAGGACACAGTGACCCACAATGTCCTCCTTTGCCCTCCCCTGCCCTCCTTGCTTTCATTTCTGCCTCAGCAGTTTGGTCTGACCTCAGCTCAACTGAAATTTATCAGAAAGACACAGTAATGACTTCTTCTCCTACCTTTGGTATATATTCTGCACATTGTATTTTTTTCCTGTTGAAAACTTTTTAAAACAAAAATAAATAATGCACGTTAAGTAAATATTCAACTAGCATAAACAAGGTAAATTACCACTGAAAATCCTATAGCACTGCTATAGACAAGTAAACATTAAACAGTTTAGGGATTTATGGCATACTAAAGAGTTTATGAAACTCAATTCACATGAACAGTCTTAGAAAGTACCATAGATTGTCAGAGGTACAATTTTTAATTGAGGTTTTGCTGATTATAAAAGTAAATATGTGGGTCACAAGGTGTTCACATTTGTCAAAACCTAGTGATACATGCATTTCACTCTGTGTAAATTTTACCTCAAAAGAAAACAAACTGTAAAAACATACTGAACTCTGGTAGTAACAGGTATGCTTTAAAGGAATTTAAAGGGAAACATATTGATGCCTGTAACATTCTGAAATGCATCAAAGTGGAGTGATGAATGGAAGGACACACAGCTGCGTAAGTATGTGATAAAGCAAGTATTCACGTTAATGACAGACCCTAGATAGTAGATATACAGACATTCACTATAAAACCATTTCAGCTTGTCTTTAATTTAAAAAATTTTCATAATGAAATGTTGGGAGGGGAATAAAAATATGAGATGATTGTAGAAAAGTATGAAAAACAAAAGAAAGTATAAGAAAAACAAAAACACTATACAGACACCAAGCAGGCACTTGGGATTGTATTAAAATATTTTGGGACTTGCTTTTACAACTTATCAGTATATTAAATGCATTTTCCTAACTCTTTAAATATTCTTCCAAGGTGCAACAGAATTCTATTACATAAATGTAGGATAACTTTTTCAGCTTTATTGAGGTATAATTGAGGAATAAATATATAACATTTAAAGTGTGCAACACAATGATTTTAATACATACATATATCTTGAAAGGATTCCCACAATTGAGTTAATTAACATATCCATCACCTCCCATATTTGTCTCTTTTTTTTGGTGAGATATTCCTTAATTTAAAAGATAATTTGTCACAGGACACCTGGGTTGTTTCTAATTCTTCATCATTATACATGTAAAATGAACAACAGCCTATTATATTCACCTTTCTGCACATCTCTAATTATTTCCTACTTCCTAGGATAAAGTCCCACAAGCAAAATTTCTATCTCAAAGGAAGTATATATTTTAAGAATTTTTGATACATTTTGCTAAACACTTCTCCAAGAATTTTACCAATTTACATTTCTAACAGGAGTGTATCACAGAACATAGCTCTCCAGACCCATGATGTTAAAATTTTAAATTAAATGCTCCCATAAATAAAATTCATCTATACCATTCTTTCTGTCAAAAAAAAAAAAAGGCTCTTTTTTAAGAGTCTACCATAAGCACACCAGACATCCAAATCTTGGCTTCGAAATTCTCATATTCCCAAATCATATACCCAGAATCAGGATTTCTTAAAGAAATAGCTGATCCTGGAACATCTTTTGTGCCAAAAAGTAAGGAAATGCTAAAAAAAAAAAAATAACGATGATGAAGACATATCAAAAAGACATAGGAGTCACCCAGACAGGATTCTTAACGTACTAAATTGAGGGCTGTTTAATCATGAAAATGAAAAATAACAAAATGGACTATAGCATTTTGAGTTTGAGAAGAAATCCAATAGTCTACAATGAAACAATAAATAAATGAATATATAGATTAATAAATAAGTGAAGGAAGCAAGGAAAAAAGAAAGGAAGGCTCATTTATGCTAGAACTTTTTGCTTTCTACACAATAACTGTCATAATACTACTCAATTCAAACAAGAATCACCAATGGATGCTAACAACACGGAGTAATGTTTGCTGAGGGAAAATATTTACATAGCCTCAAAGTATCTCCTAACAGCTTAATTATTAATTACTAAGGAAAAGGAGGCATTTTTACTGTGAACAAATTGGGTGAGTCATGCCCCCCCCCCCAAATCATGGGTTCAATAGTAATACCACCAATAGTGTAGCAATTGTGTAGCAAACTGACATCCGTGGTCTCTCATTGAGATACACCAAGGACACATGACCTATGTAGTATTCCTATCAAATCTACATGGCCTTAAACTAGGCAAGAGGGAGAGAAAATCAGATAAATCCAAAACGAGGAACATTCTAGAAAGCTGTCCTGCACTCTTCAAAATGTCAGAGTTTAAAAGATAAAAAAAGGCAGAGGAACTGTTACAGATTAAAGCAAACTGAGGAGGTATATTAATTAACGCAGTATGTGAACCTGGATTGGATCCTGGGTTGGAAAAAAATTGTCATAGGAAGCCATTATTGGGACAATTGACAAAATTTGAATATAGACTATTATTATTGAATCAATGTACTATTATTGAATCAATGTTAAATTTTCTGAATTTGATAGTTGTGTGACGGTTGTATACTTGGAAGATGCTCAAGCATTTAGGTATAAAGGGACACAGCATCTACAATTTACTCTCATGTTTCAGTAAAAGAAATTATATATGTAGAAATACATATAAGTAAAAGATATATAGAGAGAGAAGGAGATGTTGCAAAATGTTAATAAGTGGTGATTTTAGGGAAAGGATATGCTAGAATTCATTGTATTATTCTTACAGTTTTTCCCTGGGTGTAGAAGTTTTTTTAAAGTAAAGTTTTAAAGAAATACCAAGATTTTAAGTAAATGCCATTGTTCTTTATTTTTTCTAAATTAGAAAGGTAATATATCCTCACTAAAGCAGAGGAAAGTAATACATACTCATTAAATTAGAGGTCTACAAATAAAGTGAAAATAAGTAGTCTTCCTCTATCCTCTCACATAAGCAAAGTTAAAGAGTTTGGTATATATTTTTTCCATCTTTTACTAAGTTCATAAAACATATTTAATCAGATATCAGGCCAGTCTTAAAGAATTACATGTACGAGCAACAGACATATTATTAAATATTCCATTGCTTCTAAAACTCATTGGCAAAAATGACCAAGTGACATACAAGTGAACCTATAAATTAAAAGAAAATCCAGAGCTAATTATTTTTATCTTACCATTTAGAAAACACCTACCCAGCAAGCCAATATCTGGTTCAAAAAGTATAACAAAAATTTACAAAAGAAACACATATTTCCTTTCCAGTAACTGCCAACCTCAAAAATTTTCTACATCTTAAACTCACGTTGATTGAGCAAGTGTGGGGATGCAATACTGCGCTGCAAAAATTTACCATGTCTCTTTATCACTGACAATCACTGACTGAACCAACCCCAGAGCCGAAACGGAGTTTCTGTTTTCCTTGCTCACAAGTTGATGAGTTACGCCCCTGCACTTTACTGTAACCCACTCAATTTCGGAACGATAGCCACCCAGGTTAAAAGCTTCACCAGAGAAGCACCTGGCAGTTACCGGCTCCGGCTTTCACACAAGCTCTTCGGCCCCCACCCCCCACCCCGGGTGCTTTCATCTGTCATTTCCTGGCTCTCTCAAGATAGTCAAAAAGATGGGAAGCACGGGTGGGGAGTGGAGAGAATGGGTTACAATTATTGTTTTCCTATCAAAGTGTGTTTTATGTCTCATAAAGTCTCACATCCAAAATCATATAGACAGGTTCTTTGCACTGAAGCTGCACAACCTAATGTATAAAAATATTAGCACACTTACATCCTTCTTTGACTCAAATTTGATGAAACTGGCTTATTTTCTATTCTTCCCCTGGTCAACCAGAAGTTTCAGAGTTTAAAAAATAAAGAACAGGGAACCTGATCTCCTGGATTTCACTTGCCTCTCCTGGGGCTGACACAACACAACACATTTTTCCAAGCTCTATTTCCCGCTCTACAAAAAGGGTGTAAAAATGCTTCTTATAAAGGCTGTAAGAGTTCCCTATATAAAAGAAGCTAGGTTCAGTCCGGAGTAAGCCATGGTTTTGTTGTTTGGCTACTATTTAAAAATTTGCTAATCAAGAAACTAAGAGAAGGAAACGTGTTCTGCACAGCGCCCTTTGGTTTTATGCGCACATTGGCTTTAAGGGCTTTCACTTCCTCAGCTCCCACAACCCAGAGATACCCCAGGGCAGAGTTATCTTAGCCCTCTGACCTGCTTCCAATGGAAACACTGCTGGTGGCCGCACAATCACACAGCACCGCCGCTGGGAGGAAACGCCACCCCGTGCTACCTTTTGGGTTGCCTTCTCTAATCAACCGCCACGGTTCACCAGCAGCAATTAATGGAAAAAAGATCAAATCATTCAGGGACATTAAAAAATATTTATGGAAAGCGCACTTTAGAAAGATACTGAAAAGAACAACAAGTAGCCAAAGCAGGACTAGTAGAAACAGAAGTAGGAACACAGAAATGTCTAAAACAAGCTCTACGGGGTCAGCTCCACAATCTGCTTTAGTCTCCAGGAGCCAAGCGGACTGTGGAGGTGACGTTGTATCACATTCCTGAGGAAGAGGAAGGGCCCATGCATTCTAATCGGGACTATGACCAGCACATATCCCAGACTCTGAAAGCTTTTCCGGTTTGGTAAGTAGGTTTTGTAACCTCTCTCTGGCACCTGCTAGTTTTTTAGTAAACAAAGTTCACAGCTTTTGGCTTCAAGCAGAGGTGAAATCCAAAACACTAGTATGCTTATATTTCAGTAGGGAATGCTTTGCACTTTTTAAAAGACAACTGATGACCACAAATTCATGGATAGAAAATGGAAAGGGGATGAAAACTTCACATGTTACTCTTTACTGACCCCTCTTGGCTGACCTAGGGAAAAGAGGTCTGAAATCTTACCTCCCCTTCAGGAGTTCAGAGAACATTTGGTTGTTCTTGCCATGGAAAGAAATCCTCTCAGTTCAGATGACCCCTAGCAGAACTCAAGCCTAAAGCACACGCAGCAATAATTTCTATTTATGGGGTTCCCAGAATGGAAATAGGGAAATGGCCTTGAGGATCAGTCCCAAAGGCTTTGCTAGGTCCCTGGCAGCCTGTGACCTCTGACTCTAGCTGAAAAACTTACATAAGTGCCATTGTGACCACTTCTGATAGCAGGAAAAGACCTTACCTCTTTCTCTATTTTGAGCAGCTTCTTCACAGCCACCTCCTTGTCCTGTGATATCCATTTGGCTCGATAAACACTCCCAAAACTTCCTCCACCGCAGTTTTCAAAAAACTGCAAGTCATCAAATTTAATTTGCACAAAGGAGGTACCGAGAGACGACATCGCATAATGACAAAGTATTATACTTCCACAAATTCTGCAGAGAGAAAGAAAAAGGAAAGTTGGATTACAAATATGTTAGAATGAATCCCACTTTAGATAATGTATAATAACGCCTATGAAACTTCCAGAAAGAATCTTGGATGACTCAGGAGAAGGAAAACCAGGACTATAAACAAATCAAAATGAAAACACTTACTCTGGCAGCCCGTGCAAAATTCAACAGCAACTTGCCCAGACTCTGCAACCCAGCTGTCCACAGAGAAATGGCTCAGATTACCCCGGGACAAAACCTGCAGCCGCACTTCCTGCACATCCCCAGGAGCTCTGCCTAAAGGCTACTGTGTCACCAGGTCTACTATCATGAAGCCCTGACAAACGGGAAGCATGCTTTCAACAGCACGCTTGCATCGCTCTCCTGGTATGTGAGGCATGCTCTCTCTCCACGCTGTGCTCACTTCACACAAAATATACATAACCTAAGCAACTGAGCATCCTGGTGCGCCGAGAGCCACAATGCTGCCACATGAGCACACATTCAATGTTTAGATTCCCAAAGCAAAAACATTCAGCTTAGGGATGACAGAAAAGCTGGCCAAGTGTTTTCCGAAGTAGTTCCCTGGACTGTATACTGTAGCAGAAAGTTAATTAAAGAGTACAAGATTTGCCCTTGATTACAGTATATTAAGTCATCCAAAGGCTTCTGCCAAGAATGTTTAAAAAATATTATGCCTGTTTCCAGAGGAACAGATTTGCCCTCCTGGAGATCATTATAGTGACATTTTTTGCAGTCTAAGGTGTTCACCATTCTACCAGGTCTAAGTGTCCCTCCTTCATGCTCCACGCCAAACTACAGACTAGCAGGAAAAAAAACAAAACACACACAAGAATGGTCACTCTCAAGGCCTTGGGCAGGGACGTCCCTTCACCATCGTCCTAAGAATTTCCTACACATTTTCCTCTGTGGTAACCCCTGTCCTTGGACCTCCTGGCTTCTCTTTCCTGGTTTACCTTCTTGTTTTGACAGTGCAGACCTCCTGTAAGCTACCTGATAGAGTGCCCTGAATGTAATTTTTTTGAGAATCTGTGTGTCTTAAAGTGCCAATTGGTAGTATGGCTGGGTATGTAATTCTAATTAGGAAATAATTTTTCTTATATTTTGGAAGTATTACTTCACAGTCTAGTTTTTAATGTGGCTATAGAGCAGACTGATGTTATTCTGGTTACTAATCCTTTTTATATACCTTTTCCTTTCTGAAAGCTTTTAGGATCTTGTATTCATGCCTGGAATCCTGAAGTTAATAGCATATGCTTAGGGGTAAGTCTTTTGCATTCATTGATAGTGCCCTCTGTGAATTCTGTCTGTAACTCATGTCTTTTAACTTTGGGACCTTTTCTTGTGTTCTTTCTCTACCACCAACAGAAGTAGCTTTTACTTCTTGTCTTCTCATTCCCCATACACACATGAGGAACCACCTGCAGTTCCCAGTACACACTAATCTCTCTCCTATCTCCACACCTTTGCACCGTATTTCTTTGCTTAGAAAAACTCCTGTCCACACCAGCTCCTTTTTTTTAAAAAAAATCTTCACCTGAGAACATTTTTTCATTGCTTTTAAAGACAGAGGAAGAGAACGGAGAGAGAAAAACATTGATGTGAGAGGGAAACATCAATTTGCTGCCTTCTCGGATGTGTCCTGACCGGGGATTGAGCCCAAACCCTTTCAGCCTATGGGACAAGCACTCCAACAGACTAAGCCACACCAGCCAGGGCTACAACGAGCTCCTGTGAGCCTCATGAGCAGAGCTAAACTTTCCTTCTCGTGTCATGACGCCTTTCGTCACCCACTCATCTTTTCCACTTAGTTTCCACCGGACCAGAAGTTCCCTAAAGGCAAAAGCCATTTCTATTTACATCTGCATCTTCAGCATCTAGCACACAGCCAGGCATATGCACCTTTTCCATTAAAAAATATTTGTGGAATGAATGAATGAACAAATAAATAAGTAAATAGTTTTTGGCTATTCTTCCATCATACCTTTTGCAACTGGAAAGATTCCAATCAGATTAAGTACAATCTAAGACCTGCAGTATTTACAAGTTCCGCCCCCCCACCCCCAAACCCACGGGATTCTGAAGCAAATCCTGATCTGGAAAGTGCTGCCTAGGCTTGCTGGGAGACCGAAGAGTGTATGTTTTGGGACCTCCAGAACTGGGTGTCTCTGCGTCCAAATGAGAGGAAGGAAAAAGAGGGGGAGAGGAAGGAAAACCCTTTTTAAAAATAAACCTAGAGATCTGAACCAGAATGAGATCAATATGAATAAATCTAAACCCCCTGGTGCAGAGCAGGTCCACGGAATATGGATGCACTAAGGTAGGTCAGTCGCACCTGAAACTGGCCTAAGGGCGCCAATGGAGGTCTGGCCTCTGAGATGCACAGATCTCCGTGATCTGTACCCCTTGAGATGAGGCAACTAGTCATGTTCTTCCCAGAATCACTGTTACTCATTTTGTGATATATCCTGCCATTTAGAAATTGGCTATGTATTTAAAGAACTATAGGAATGTGTGAATGTTTTATTGAGATCATACAAAATGAAGTCCCATCTGATTACCAAAAACACTAACAACTGCGGGGTGTACAAGGACAGATTTTAACCCCAGTGAGCTGGGCAAGGCGTCATGGATTTAGCTGTCAAGCCTGACCAAGACTCCCTCTGCCATCTATGAGTGTCAGACCATATACATTTCTTTTTCCCCTGGAGCTTTCTCTCCTTTAATTTTAAAATTGCTATTCTGAGAGGATCAACTTATTAAGAGTGAAAAATCTGAGTTGCTGACTAATCATATTTACAGCATCTTGGGGAAGACTGCTACCTGATCAGATTATGGTCTTATTTTTCTGATGTATTCTCCAGTAAATACACCAGAACTTAGTAATAAGCATCTATATTGTATTTATGCAGCATATCCAATCATTGATGTTTTCATGTTAAAATAAATGCTTTTACACAAGGCAATTTTTCTCCATGTAACAATTCCCAGTTCTAATTTTGTAGCATTCTAACTTTTCTTTCATAAACTCTCAAAGTTATTTTAAGTATTAATAACTATCTACTACACAGCACTGAGGGAGGATATCACCAAAATTAAAGCCTAACAGAGTGTCACAACTGTAAAAATGTTGAAAATCACTAACTTGGTGATTGAATCCAATCATTTGTGTACTGTAATAAGATTTTTTTAATTTAAAAAAGTTTCCTTAAATTAAAATTTAAAAAATTTAACTATTAACTAAATTGCTGAAAGCATGTGCGTGTGCGCGCACACACACACACACACACGCAAATATAGCACCATTGGCTAATTATCAAAAATAAAACTACATGAAGGTAGAAAACTTTAAAGGGAGAATTATATTACTTTTTAAAGTTTTCGGCCTTCTAGTCCAAACAAATGGACTTTGCCCTGAATTAAAAACAACAAAAACAAAATAAAATAATAAAGTCCCACCTAAGTTCTACCATAAAAACACCAGCAACAACAATAACAAGGTTCAGAATTAGACAGATGTGAGTTTGTATTCTGCCTCTACCACTTAGTAACCTTGAACCAATGACTTTTTCTCAGATTATGGCATTTCCAGAACCAATAAATACAAAATTTCCATATTGTTGTCAAATGTCTCAAAGTTGACAGTGCAAAAGTTACTAAGTTTGCACAGTATGGTCTGACTTTGATAAACCTTCCAGATGGAGAGATCTCATAGCAAAGCTGAACTTGTAGCTGTTGGGCCTTAGACCAGGCTCTGTGCCTCTCTGACTCCAGTTTTCTCTCTGGCAATACCACCACCCACTCTACACAGTTGTTGGGAAGTCGGAGAGGCTGTGCAAGGGCCTTGCATAGTGTGGGACACACACTCAATAAATAGGAATTATGAACTCTGATTGCTTTAATAAATCTTGATATCACATGTAGCTATCTATTTCTTTAGTCTTTGTAGTCAGGTATGTTCTCCTCAACAGTTTTCCTCTCTCGTTTTCAAAACCGCTTTATATTGTATCTCCGTCAGTTTTGCTGAGCAGTTATTAATAGATAAATGTATTATTGATCCCTAAATCCTTTTTGTGTTTTCTTTGTGTATTTTTCTCTCTTTTCTTTTTGCTGCTCTTAACTTTTGGTCATTTTTGCCAGATTTATCTTATTAGTAAATAATTATAATTCTTTCAATCATTTAATAAATGAGTGACATTTAAGTTATTAAAAGACAATACTTTTTTTTTTAGATAAGAGAGTTTCTAGGACCTATGTATTCAATTACAGCCCTGGCTTTGGTAGGGACCCAGCATGCCGCTACTTCCAGTGGTGGCCACTGTCTTCTTGCAGATCTTGTGCACTGCACAGCAAATGGACCCAGCAAACTGCAAGCAGCTTCATTAGGTACCTACAAATCAAAAACTTTTTTAAATTAAATTTATTTGATAAAAGGATTAATTTTACTAGAAAATAGGACTTTGGACTTTTTCTGGGTGTTTCTATCTTTTAGGTTTATATGGGCTTATTTCAAATTCAGATTCTTCATCTTTTTCTTTCCCTAATTTACACTTTCCTTTGTCTCTTCTTCACTAAAGTTAATGTAATATAGAAAAACCAATTTTATAATGACCTGAATGTGACCACAAAAAAGGCTTCAGAAAACAGCCCTCAACAAATTCTTTTGTCCGGTTTGCTGCCCTAATATTTATTTTTGAGAATCTGCACTAATACTTAGCATTATTTCAGCCTCCTTAACATAGATTAGTGAATAAGCTAATAGAAATGTGCTTTATCATCACGTGTATTGACACACCAGCACTTGGGCCCTAGCCGGGTAACTCAGTCCGTTTGAGTGTCATCCCAATATGCCAAGGTTGCAGGGGTTCAATGCCTGGTCAGGGCACGTACAAAAAGCAACAGATGAATGCATAAGTAAGTGGAATAACAAATAAGTTTTTCTCTATTTTCTTTCTTTCTATCCCCCCCACCACCAACTCTCTCTGTGAAATCCATAAATAAATTTTTTTTTAAAAACAGTACTTGGATTATGGTTATGTAATTTTCCCCCCTTCAAGTCTATTCCTCAAAAAATGGGGAAAGCTCTGGTTTGGTTTTCATCATACCAAAGTTAAAAATGTAAATATTCTTTTCCTGAACAGGACTGTTGTTCCACTGTGTTTCTGTTTTTCAATCACTCAGAAAAAACATCTATACTAGCAAGAGGAGACTAGGTATGAGAGTAGTATTAACTAGTTGTTAGTTACCTCAGACAGTCCTTCCCTCCTCCAAGTGCTGGGGGAGAGAAGCAGCACATCTTACATAGAATAAGTCGGGTTCAGTGAATAGAATCCTCAGTCACAGACAAGTGAGAGAGTTCGACTTTAAGAATCTTAAAAATAGCACAGCTATTGTTTTTTTCCCCTCACCCCCACTATATGCTTTACTGTGTAAGTTACATAACTCCCTAGTTAGAGCAAAGGTTAAAATAAAATGAGCTAGTTAAATCAAACAGTCTTAATAGTACTTTATTATTTCAATTAATAAAAACAGACTTCCACGATACACTTCCTTGCCAGACATGTTGTGACCAGAGGCAAAACATAAGAGGAATAGGAAAGTAAGGGTAGGTACACTTATGTCGCTGAAATTTTGTGTGGAAATGTGTCTGGGCTCAAAACCCAAGAAGGACACAAGAAATAGGCACAATCCATGACACAGGTCACTGCAGGCGCTTCCTGTATTGAATGACTAGAGGCAGGAGGAACAGAAATTCAGAATTTGAACACTGCACAGGAGCGCTAACAGGGCACACTGCGATGGCTGGGCTGGAAGAGGAATTCACAGGTGTCTGCGGGTGGGGTGGGGGAGGGCAGCTGCTCCTGCGCAAAGGCGGCCTATTCAGTCGGCAGGCCCGCTGTCCTAGATCCTGCTCCTCCTCAGCTTTTGTTTCTACCCTTGACCCCGGTTTTCTGTCATATAGGAAGCATTTGATCATACTGGCTACTGCTAACAAACAGGTACAATTTTTGGACTAATTACCTAGAACGAATGTTCAGTGAGAAGGGCCAACATGAGGGTTAAATCCTGGAGACGCTGACGTAAAATGAAAGAAAACTGGGGTGTTAAAACTAGAGAAGACCAAAGAGAGACTCGAAGTGATGCATCACTGATCCAGAGGAAAAGCTGTCTGCGGGCAAAAGTTACAGAAAGGAACTCCTGGTTATTAGAGTTACCTCATAAGAAAATAATGCCACCTTGCTGAGTAGTGAGTTCCCCATCACTGAAGTGTTCCACGGGAGGCGGGCATGCACTGCAGTAGAAAACTCCTGCATCCGCTGGGAGAGCAGAATGAATGGTTTTTTAAGACCCACTCCAACTCTGAGTAAACAATGGCTAATTAACCTACTATAAAGTATGAATGGTCTCCTTCTCTTCTTAGGGAGAGTCATAAACCTGACACTAAGAGCCCCTTAACATTGTAGAAGAAAAGCACAGTGATTAACATCAGTGATGGAAACAATGGAGATGACTGGGTTATCCTTCTAAATTTCTCCTCCCAAACTGGCTGGGAAGGTGAAAGCCACGTGCCAGATTTCTCTCCTGCAATTGTCCTCTGCCCTCCTCTCCACTTCCAAGGCAAAGGGCTCTCTTCACCTTGAAAGGGCTCTTTTCGCAGAAAATAGAAACTCTCTGGATGATGATCTACCCCTCTTATTTTCTCAGCAAAATGGAACTGCATTACCCTATGCACCGGGCTGGGCCGTGAAGCTCAAGGGCACAGCACCATTCATCAGAACTGGGCCGCTCTTCTCCAGCGTGGGCATTTGTGCAGGTGGAGTACCCAGCACCGTGCAGAAGGCGTACGAGTAAACACACGTCCGACAGCATTGATTTCACTTTAAGATCTGGGGGAATAAATGTGCTTCGTATCTGTTTGTGTGGGTTTGTTCAAGAAAGTCAAACAGTAC
Organism: Pteronotus mesoamericanus; assembly: GCF_021234165.1. Lineage (NCBI taxonomy): Eukaryota > Metazoa > Chordata > Mammalia > Chiroptera > Mormoopidae > Pteronotus > Pteronotus mesoamericanus. Next base: position 33,581,682 of record NW_026555325.1, on the reverse strand, counting down.
AGAAGAGAATGTAAAATTCACATAAATTTTCATGGTTAAATACAACATTTTAAAGAAAAGTGCTTGCTTACATTGGGGATATTTATAGCTATATTTAAGAATCCCTGAAGGAATGCATTGTTCCCCATAACAGGACACTTTGGTTGAAAAGTTTAATAAGTGAAGAGTTACTCTATCACCTTTAAACAGCAATTCTTGCCTTCTCTCCTTGGTTTTCCTATATGGAAGTCCAGAGGCAAGTCCAGAAAGAAGGATGTTGGTCCCTGGAGTAAACTGTGCTCAAAATCAGCTCTAAGAATGATTCTGGCCTCTAGCTAATAACCTTCTCCTATTCACACAACCCCCAAATTCTTCTAACTTCTCCTATAGATATTTAAATGCATTAATTTTCAGATTCACCCCTGAGAATATTACAAAGCTGTCTATACACACAGACATACACAAAGGATTTTCTGCTTTAGAAATCCTTATACTAAAAGCAGGAGCGTAGTTGTGAAAACCTCCTGGCCCCACATACACATGTAAGCATGATCTGGAAACGGCAGGCTCCCAAGCGCAAGCCTTCTCTGGGGGTAGGGGAGACAGGCAGCTTTCTCTTGCAGAACTTGAGAATGTGGGAGAACACCCTTCCCTACTATTCACTTATGGCAGCTGAAGTTTCGGGCGCTGGTTCAAGCATTTTCATGTGCCGTCTCATATGCTTATAAAGCAGGTATTACTGTTCCCAATTTACATGCGAGGAAACTGAGTATCAAGGGTATGAGATTTGCCCAAGCCGACTGCTAACTTAGCAGTGACGCAACTGGGATTCAAGCTCAGGTCTGGCTCCAAAGCCATATCGTTTTCCCACCATACACCATATGTCTTTTTTCCACTTATTCTTTTTCTTCCTTCTAGTAGTTTGCTTCCCCCCTCCCACTTTTTAAACAGACTCTTTTCTTATTACAGTAATTACTGGATTGCTTACCATCCACCTAAAGTTCAATCCAAGGCTTTCCTTTCCTATTAGCAATCGTGATGCTGGGGTTAGGTTTTATCAAATGTGTGGCTGCTTTGTTCTCACAGAATCTTCTGCTGTGCTGGGATTATTTAACTGCTATTAGAGCATAATCAATGCTTCGGCTGTCCGTAGGAAGGTCTGACACAAAAGCACCCATGAATCGGTCTAACCAATCTAAACTGTAGCATTTATAGCTCTCTTTCCTTAACTGGTGCAGTTTTCTGTTCACAGCTGGAATTCTGCTTATTTGTATGTAGCAGGGCAAGGTTAATGGCCACAAAAGATGTGGCCTATATCTTCCCTGCAGTAGCACACAACTCCCTCCCTATCAATCTGTCCTGGGTAAAATAAAATGGAAACCAAATGATCCAAATTGATTTTTATTTCCAACATCTCTGGATACAGATATAAGGCTATCTCATTCTAAACAAACATCTCTTTCTGGTTAAAAAAAAAAATCATTGATTCTCTCCTCTCTTTCCTACAAATCTATCAATTTCTAAAACCACCTGTCCATTTTTCTCTTTTGCTCCACACTTATAGCTTCACTCTGTCTGACCTCTTTTCGTAAAACATCATTGTAATTTTGCCAGTGTTTTCTCTGATGACTAGATAATTTACTCCACGCCCTTCATAACCCTGTTTATAATTTCGTAGCCCTACCAAAGTCAGTTTCACTGTTCATTCCAGATAGGCACTCAGCCAACATATTGCCAATAACATTCACTCATGTGCTAACTTAAAATATACAATACAGCTTGCCAAGTTTCCTTATTTGGCAAGAAGGTCCCTTAGTTCCCAAGATCTTTGACCATCCATTTTTAGATCCAAATCCTTGTGCTTAATATTTGGTTATTTCTCTATCTCTCTCTCTCTGTCTATCTCTCTCTGTCTCTCTCTCCCTCCCTCCTCTTTTCTCTCTCTCTCTCTCTCCTTTTCTCCCTCTCTTCCACTTGTTCTTATGTGTTCCCTGAAAGAGATCAAACGCCTATATGTTTTCCTGAACAACAACAAAAATAATGTCTCATTACAGTTATTTACTCTGAAATTATTAGCACTAAAACTTTTGATTTAAACAATATTTTCTATATTAAAAAAATCCTCCCAAAATAATCCCCAAAAAAGTTATCCTAAGAATTAAATTGCATAAGATTAAAATAAACAGTACACATTGCTCTAAAAGGCCCTTTTTCTTTATTTTAATTCTCTCTTTCCAAACAAACTAAATTCATATTCATTTACAATTTCCCAAATCTCTTGCTATTGTAGCAGAAATTTAAAACAAAGGCTCTACAAATGACCAAAACCATAATCAAAATGCAGCCATCACATATTTTTTTTGAAAATCAAAACCTTGAAATTTCACTGTGAAGACAGGCCTACTGCAAAGAAGACATTAACTGTCTTGAATCACTTGTTTATTTTTGTCTTTAAATGTGCTGGTAGGTTTGGATCCACTGAATCCTGGCTGTTCAAGTCAACTGAGTTCAAAAAAGCAAGAGGATTCTCCTCAAACAGCTTCAGGGTTAAAATATGACTGTATTTTAACAATCACCTTAGCTCAAATATCCTCCAATTAAAAATGTAAATTGATTCTAATACACCATTATTGATGAGAGAGCTGCTTATTGTAACATTTGGCATGTGCCACTAAATGATGTTGCTTTCATTGTTAAAGAAACTAACAAAAATAGTAATTAAGTTCTCCATAAACAGTGTTTTTGCAAGGTCTCCAGGCGTATCCGAAACATATTTTTCAGCACTCTTACAATGCCCCCCATTTTATTTTGTTTTTTTGGCAACTGGATGTACTCTGGCCAGTTCTGTATTAAAGTTTTTCTACAAGCTGTCAGGAGCAAGCGAGGCGTGGCGGCGGCCTCAGCACTCCTCTCCTGGTCTGGTGCTGGTCTCAGAGCTCATGAAGCCGGGGACGCCACTGCGTAGGCAAAGGGGTGATCCTCAGCCCCCAAGAAAAGAAAAGAGGGACGCTGGAGGGTGCAGGTTGGCGCTAGCTCCAAGCTGCCCAGGGTAGGGCGGGAAGTGGCCACTCTGGGTGGGAGATAACGCTCCCGACCCGTCAGCAAAGGAGAAGTTTGCGGTCTCCCTTGGCAAGCACACACCTCTTCTGGAAAGTGGCCTGCACCCTGCCCTGATTTGGGAAACTCTAGTTTCGCTTCCTGAGCAGCGGCTGGCGCTCGGTGTTGCCCGATCGGTGGAGGAAAAAGCGGCTCGGGAAGCGCCCCACGCTGCGCCGCATGCCAAGGGCCGAGAAAGCAGTAGACGCTCCGGGCTGCACCCTGCTCTTCTCGGTGCCAACTTCTGCATGGGACCGGCCCAAACTTCCCAAGCCGCTAGTGGCCGAGCTGGGGCTGAGATCTGGCACTGAATCCGTTAGAGCGCTCGCTCCCACCGGTGCTCTGGTGGGCTCCAGATCGGGGAGGGGGGCCTGGTGGGGACCCCGCAGGCCGGCCAGGCTCCCGGGCCCATCTCCGCCTGGGCCGAGGCCCAGAGACTCTGGGACGACTCGCAAGCGCGGCGGGCCTTCCTCGCATCTCTCCCTCCCCGGCGTCTGCCTAGCTCTTACCTGGCTCCCGGGCCGGACGCGAGCAGCAGCCAGGCGCGCCGAGGCCCCGCGCGCGGCGAGGGCAGGGGCGGCAACCAGGGGTCGAGAGGACGGCGGCCCGTGCGGCTCCCACGCTTCCGCAGGAGTCAGGAGTTGAACATTCCGCCTCTCCACCCCGCGCCAATGAGGAAGACAGTCACGGCAACAGCACCACCTACCTCTGATCGTGGAACGGCTGGGCCTCCCTGCCCGCGCCCTGCAAGCCCGAGGTTGGGCCGCAGCTCCGAAGCGTCGGCGACCTGGGCGTGGGGCGGTGCTCGGGGCTAGCGGGCCTGCACCCCGATGGGCACTATCCACCCTAGCACCCTGGAGCCCACCAGGCACCTGGCCCCCGCTGGTGGGGCTGGGAGCGCTCAGCGGGGGAGGACTGCCCTCTCGCCGCCGGGGGCGCAGGGAGAGGGCCTGTGCCTCTGCACCCTTTTTTACTTTCACAGATTTTTAAACGTGTTACCACCACCTATCCCGACAACTCAGTCCTTTCCCACAAACTAAAAATATGGGAGGTTGCTTTGTGCCCTAAAGGACTTATTTATTTAGTTAGAAAGGGGACAGACATGATAATTCTGAGGAGTTAGGGCTTTAGACTGCCTCAGTGGATCATTCATAGATACCTACTGAGGAGAGGTCATGGTCTGCTGCCTTGGTTGGTGACTTTAACAAAGCTGAGTTCAAATGAGGACATTAAAAACCATGCTAGGTGTGAGCAAAAGGTGGAAGCAGATATCAGGAAGGATGGTCCTGTGGAGGAAAGGTGAGACGATATTGCAAACTTATGGCAACTTTAACCCGGGAGCTGAGTTTGGAGTTTATCGTTGGACACTGGGAACAAGTGGAAAGCTAGAATCAGAGGGGTCGAATAGGTCTGTGTCTTTTTATTTTAATGGTGAGAGAGAGAGAGAGAGCGAGCTTGCCCCGTGCAAGCGACCTGAGTAGGCCACGTGGTTGTAGGATGAGTTGCCAGGGCAAAACTGGGACGCAGCATGTGTGGTAAATATTGTCACTGCCTGGGAATGGGATTGTGAGAACTTGAGGAAGAGTGCACAAAATGGAGTTAGAAAAGAAGGAATGGAATTGAGAGACATGTTTCAGGAGGAAGTCCCACAAACCGGTGATCTATTAGATGTAGAAGAGCAGGGAAGGTTCAGGGATGATGCCCAGGTTTCAGACCTGGGTGGCTGGAAGAGCGATTGTGTCATTGACAGAAATAGGGGCATGTGGAGGAGAAGCTGGCTTCCTGCTGAGCTGAGGTCATGGGAGGAAAAACAGGTAGGGATGCAGCGATTAAAATATGAAGCTGGGTTTCAGAAAAGAGGTCAGGAGGGAAATATATTGTAAATCATTCGTATAATTAGATATTAAAATAGAGGGATGGGTAAATACAGATCAAAAAACAGCTTTCTAGTCTGTTATTCAGATTCATTATGAAATTTTCCCTTTGATAAGAGAAATTTTAGCATGGATGGATTCTACTTCCATAACTGAGAAATTAGGATGGATGAAAACTGTCATTCTAAAAAAAAAAAAAATCTTAACATAGGTAATCAAATAATTCTAAAAACCACCTAAACATTAATGGGAAAACTAAGGCTCTCTAGCATAGACCTGGGCCTCAGGCAACAGCAGTCATTTTACCCCACCTACAAAGGCACTCACTGCATCCTGGTATGGAGGACACGAGACTGAGGGTCAGAGGAAGTGGCTTGTGGTCTTAACCCTCACCAGCTGGTCACTCACCAGCTGGCTGTTTTGCTAGACAGACCTCAGTTTTCTCCTCTGAAAAATAAGAAGACCCACGTAAACATTAGCTACAGGCTCCAGCTTTAAAACTATAAAAATATTGCTTTAAATTTGGAGCATGTGCCTTAAGAGAATATTTTTAGCCAATTCTGCTTCTTTCCCATCTATTTTTTCTTCATTCTATTTTCCTCTTATAAAAGAATAACCAGCAGGAACAGTGAACACCAAAGAGGAGTCTCACAAACATGCTTAAATGACAATCAGGTAGACATTCTCTTGTATTTTCAATTATGTTGCAAGCTCCTTGAGGTCCTATCTTATATTCTATTGCATGTGTTCATGGCTGAAATATGTACATAGTTGTGTTAGAAACTGATTGCCTCAAGTATGATTCTTCTTTGCTCAAGTTGCTTGTTTCCTTATGACTAGACTGAGCTCTTTAATCCCCAGACCCATTAACTATAGTCTAGTGCTTATTCCCATGGCTGACTCTGCTTTTGGAAGCATATTGGTTAATTTTCACCTGTATAGGTTTACCAATGTAAATAGCAATAGCAAGAGAAACCTAGTCAAACCTCCTTTATGAAGTCTTCCCATTTCTTTATTTCAAATGCCTCTATACTAAAAATAGATGTACTCTCAGGAGTGGGGTGGATTGATAGTCCTTAGCACCCACTTATAACCAAGAATACCCTCCGAAAAAAACATGCAACGACACTAAAACCAATGTATTTGCTATGCAAATTTAGCTTAAGGAAAAAAGTCTCCTAGGCTCTCATTCAATTAGATTGTTGTCCCTAAGCTACTTTGTTTTCAAAGAGTTTATTTATTTAATTTTAGAGAGAGGGGGAGGGAGAGAAAAAGAGAGGGGGAAAAGACATTGATGTGTGACAGAAACATCCATAGGTGCCTCTTGCACATGCCCCAACTGGCGACCAGACCTGCAACCCAGGCATGTGCCCTGATTGGGAATCAAACCAGCAACCTTTCAGCCAGCACCCAGCCCACTGAGTCACACCAGTCAGGGCTCTAAGCTACTCTTAAATCGAAATTCTGGAACTGCCACCAGTTATCAGCAGATCAGGGAAGTGCAGACAAAAATTCTATTAAGGATAGACTGAAAAGCAACTTCATAGGAAGAAAGCATTCAATGTACCCTTCCCTCCCCTTACTGTGATAAGAGCTATGATAAGAGCTGGTACCCAGGAGCATCTTTGCTAGCCATCTCCATTCTCCACCTTAGATGATGAGTAGTCTGTGTGCGGATCATAGCTAAGAATTAACCACCTTTTATCTTTATCTCCTGTAACACTCTGAATCCCTGGGAAATTAAGGCACACAATCAAAGTTTAAGATATGTAGCCATTACCTTAAAATCACAAACGGAGACCATGCCATTGTTTGAGCTTAGTTTTCACATGTAACTTGAGGACTCGAGATTCACAAGAATATTTTGGGTACCAAATTTGCTTCGGTGTTCTAGAGCATGAAAGGAGCGGTAGGGCAAGAAGAGAAATCAGGGACATTTGCAAAATTTATACAACAAACATTTATTGAATGGCAGGCACTGTGCTGAGCTCTGCGATTCTAACAGAGACTCGGGCATGGTCCCTACTGTCAGAGTTTTCAGAGTGCAAGGGAAAAGCCGGAAAAGTCAGAGGAAATTATGCCGTGATGTGCTCTGAAAGAGGGAGACACGGGGGCTTACACCAGGGCACCTCATGGTTTTGGGAGGTCAGTGAAGGCTTCCAAGTCAAGGAACTGCGAAGGCCCTACAAGAAGAACAAAGAGAACTTGCTGGACAAAAATGAGGGAAAGGTATGATAGTGGGAACAACAAGAACATTTAACAAGTTCAAGGAATAAATCCCTTCAACATCTGAGTAAACACATTGCAGGTATAATAGCCCTCATGGTGGTAGTAATAGTAGTAGCAGTAGCAATAATAATACTAATGATCATCATCATCATCATCATAATTGCGACTGCTAATATTTACTGAGTGCTCGTGTGCCACACACTGAACTAGGAGTTTTACATTCATGGCCCCTCTTCGTTATAAACCTTCCATTAGGTAATACCAACACATAATCGTGTGTCTTTGCTAGCTACTACTCCTTTCTCTTCAATATGTTTTTTTGTTTTGTTCTGTTAACTGATATGCCTGATCTCTATGTTTATTTTGCTTGCTTCCAAAAAGTCTATAACCAAGCAATATAGTTCTGATCTACCTAGAGAGAGGAGAGCAGGGTATAGGAATGACTATTTGCCAGCAGCTGGCCCAGGCCCCCTCAAGAGTGGATTAACTGGTCTATTATAATCAGAATTCCAGAGTCACTTTTTCAGTCACTCTTCTTTTGTGTTATTTTTTTCTCGAGTTGGACTTTTCCAATGGATATTTTTTTAAGTTCTACCTGCTGCTTTGTATTTTTACCACCATTGGCTTTTACCTAACTTTTTAAGGTCCATTTCTATTAAGCTCCTGTATGCATTGTTGTTTGTAACACCTTCCAATTTAGTATCATCTGCAAATTTCATTAACACGCTATTTACTCCCTCTTCCAGGTCATTAATAAATTCTATTTCTTATGTATTAAATTTTGTGGTCGAATAGATTTAATTTGCTGTTGTAATGCCAATGCATGTTTTCTAAAGATACAATGAAGTTAAGAATGGCCTTACCATCGGCTTAAATCCATACTCAGTTTACAGTTATTTTACTATTATGCAATTCATTTGTGTTCTCTAATCAGCGCTGTTGTGAGCTTCATTGAAGCAATATTCTATTGATTTTCGCTTCCCTCTTTTTCAATACAGTCATCACCTTGGCTTTAAATGCACAGCAATAGCAAAGTTAGAACTATTGTATTCTAACCCATAGCTATTTATAAAAGAAAATTAAGTCTTTTTTCTCAGTGGATATTCCTTCATTGATATAAGAAATATTCTATATTTAAAAATTATTTCATAATCATATTTCATTTGTCTATGCATGGTCTCAATGTTTTAAACAAATAGATTTTAGATCTTTTTAAATTTCTTTTTTTTTAAAGATTTTATTTATTTTTAGAGAGAAGGGAAGGAAGGGAAAAAGAGCTGGAGAGAAACATCAATGTGCAAGAGATACATCCATAGCTTGCCCCTAACTGGGGGTCTGGCCCACAACCCAGGCATACGCCCTGACTAGGAATTGAACCAACGACTTTTCGGTTCGCAGGTCACACTCAGTCCATTGAGCCACACCAGCCAGAGCTAAATTTAGATCTTTTTAAAAGCATGTAAATATAACATATTACACTTATATATTAAATAAGTATACTGTAAATATATATTTATTAATATAATACATATATATATTAGGGGTATATGTGTATTTTCTAATAATCTGCTCCCTGCTTCCCTGACTCCTAGAGGATCTGAGGTGACTTTGTTTTTATAATAGACTTATACACGCCACCTTCAAATCGGAGAATGAGATTCATTAAGCCTTTGCTTCACTTTATGTCACACATCATCCTCCTTATTAGGCCTCTTCAGTGCCAGGTTTGGGTTTTGTGGGTTTTTTTCAGTGAGATGAGGCTTCCTACATGCTACCTATTTCAGAACTTATGTTCACATATTGCAATTTTAAATCACTATGCATGAGGTTAGTCTTCATGTTTCTATATAATATTTCCAGGAACTACTTTCTTTCCCCTCACCATCAATACCTCTCTCTCTCTTTTTTTTTTCCTCCCAGTGTTAACTGAATATAAGCCCATAGTAATCTTTTCTTTTCCACCTTGAAAAACTTATTTAACCTTTAAATCTCAGTTACCCCATCTGTAAGTTGTCTCCTTATAACTTACCTATCCATCTCAGAGGGTTGTTGTCAAATTCAAATGAGACAATTTATGAAAGAGTGTTTATATGTGATTGAAAAGCAAATAAAGGTATTGTTTTTATTGAAATATAGCAAGGACACATATAGGATACTGTTTTTATTGAGAAATAAAACCTTATTTCTGGAACATTTTCTATGTTGAACTTTCAGTAAATTCCATTTTTATAGCAAAAAGCATGTTATCTTTTCATAATTGACTTTCAATGCAATTGAACACTAAATCTAAGATTCAAAGAGAAAATATCTGCACTTTAGAATTTCTCTAGCTAAACAACATACAATTTTATATAGGTTCATAAATAATTCCACATAGACCTCTGAGTTAAAAAAGATAAGACATCCAAGACAAACAAACAAACAAAAATTTGTTTTAGTATGGGAAACTCTTTTTCATTCTTTTTTCTACTTTTGAAGTCTTAAGGAAGTGAACTTAGGCCAAAAACAACAATTGGGTTATTTATTAATTTAATTTTTCATCCAGAGCAACTCGTCTTTTGTAAATTTTTGGAGATTTTATGAGAGTTTATTCTTGCGAAGGACACTTACAAGTTCCTCCTCTCAGTAATTCATCCTCCTAACATATTCCATGTTTTTCATTACCAATTGTGTTTAATGATCAATCTCTATATTATTCTCCCCACTTTTTAAAAAAGATTTTATTTATTTATTTTTGTAGAGGGAGAAGGAAGGGAGGAAAAACATCAATGTGTGGTTGCCTCTCGTTCACCCCCTATTGGGGACCTGGCCCGCAACCCAGGCACGTGCCCTGACTGGGAATCGACCTGGCAACTCTTTCGTTCACAGAGCCAGTGCTTAATCCACTGAGCCACCCCACCCAGGGCTATTCTCCCCATTTTTACCTTTTCTTTAGAAATGGTCTTAATCTTCCGTAATGATATAGTGGGCTTTTCTCCCTGTGGGGAGTGAAAAATCAGACACTTGTAGGTGCATGAGAGGAAGAATTTCAATGGAAGGAATGTACTAACAGAGTGACATATATACACAAAGTACATGGTAGAAAGTATATGGAAAGAAAGGACTGAATTGTGTTTGCTTAAAATTCATTGACTCTGAAAGCCCAATGGACTATGTTTGGAGGTAGGGCTTTTAGGAGGCAATTAAGATTAAATTAGGTCATAAGCGTGGGGTCTTTCTCTCGTAACATTGCTGGTCTTTAGAAGAAGAAGAGGAAAATCTATCTCTGTCTCTCTCTCCACTCATGTGTACTGAGGAAAGACCATGTGAGGACACAGCAAGAAGACAGAAATCTGCAAGCCAGGAAGAGACCCTTCGTCAGAGTCCAATCACACTGGCACGTCGGTCTTAGACTTCCAGCTCTAGGACTGTGAGAAAATAAGATTCTGTGGTTTAAGCCACCCAGACTATGGTATTTTGTTATGGCAGCCCAAACTAACGAGTACAGAAGTACTTCAAAGGAAGAAATGTTCTACCAGAATGAAGTAGAGAGCGGAAATGATTACCTAGCATGTGCATGTAATTGTAATCCCCTCCTCCCACACACATACGCATACAAATACACTTTTGCTCAATTATTTAAATGTCTTATCAAAATGCTCTTTACCACCAGATGTCAGGAAAAAGTAAAAGAGTTGAAATAACTAGATAATTGTCATAGTGTTTCAATTCATTAATATAAAGCAAACCTTACCAAATTTTTGTGGTAGATACTCCAAAATAATTATGTCAGATTTGCAAAATCCTACTGAGTTATTTCAGTTGATGAGTCATCAAAAGTCAATCTCATTTAGCCAGCCTTGGCCTGTCTAGACAACCAGTTTATCTGGATCATTTTGCCATGCAGGTTAATTGCATAAACCTTTTTAACAAGTTTCAATGTGTTAGATGACACAGCATGATATCTATGACCAACATCCCTTGTCTCTAAGGAAGTTTCATTAGATACATCCCTAGATAGATGCCTTTCAGATTTTTATGGTTTTAAACCAAAGTTTTAGTGTTGATATCCTGTTTTAGAATGAAGCTTGTAGGTATTCTTGAAGTCCTGGGCCTGCCTGATTTACTAGTCTTATCTCCCAATGAGTATGTACGGGGCAACCAAATTCAAACTCTCACCCTTTCCCAGACTTTTAGGCAAGTCAGTATGGCACTTGAGTGGTCTTATACATGAGAACTTGATAAGTTGATAGATTCCTTGGGTTAAATGTTCATGAACATTGGGTTTAAAGTGTCTAAAACTCAAAGATTAAGGCTTTCAGTGCAATATAGCATAGGGACGAAGAACATAGGCTTTGGACTTAGATAAACCTGGACTGAGGCCTGCTGCCTATGAGCTGTGTGACTTTGGGCATTTGACTCAACTTCTCAGAGCCTCAGTTTCTTCATCTGTAAAATGGGGATTTCCATAGCATTTTTGTTTGGACTAAATAAGTTAATATATGGCGCTGATTGGTGTGGCTCAGTGGGTCGGGCATCGTCCTGCAAATTGAAAGGTTGCTGGCTCAGTTCCCAGTCACGGCACACGCCTAGGTTGTAGGCCAGGCTCCCAGCTGGAGTCATGCAAGAGGCAACTGGTCAGTATTTCTCTTGCACATCAATGTTCCTCTCTCTCTCTTTCTCCCTCCCTTCCCCTAAATAAATAAGTAAAATCTTTAAAAAATAAATAAACATGCCTCAGAGTTAGTGTTTAGTAATGCTACATGGTATTATTATTATTATTGGTCACGTTTCACATGCAAAATATTTGCTATTATAATTATTATTCAGTTACCTGAATTAGTTCTGTTTTCTTGGGAGTCAGTTTTTCTCCTTATTTTCCTTTATTTTTCTCGTTTATGCTACTGGTTTTCTCAACATTTCTGGTGATCGTTAGTTATTGTTTATATATAAGAATGAAAAATTATGCTGACTGTTCTGAGAGGCTGGCATGGATTTTCTTTGCTGTTGTGAAGTAGATTATTCTCCTAAAGGACACCCCCATGAATAGGAAGACCCACCGGTTACCTCAAGTAGATGGAGAGACAAGCTGACCAACAGGTTTGCCTTAGGATGCAGTTAATTTAAATACATATTTTCATGATTGACTCAGCCAGTACAGTAGTATTACTGCTACCAGGTCTTGGACTCCTTTGTTTTGGGAAGTTATAACCTATTATGGTGGATGAAAAATATGTGAGAAATAATGCTGGAGATGACCAAAAAAAGTACCCAGGAAGAGTAGCCCACTGGATAGTTAAATGAAAGTTTGCTACAACTTCAGAGGACAGTTATCAAGAAGGTAAAGATGAGGAACAAATCGGGAATTAGTAGAAGTCTTTTGATATTATAAAGGGTATTGAAAATATCACTACAGCCTCTGAGGATTTGTCAAAAAATAGCAGGGAAAAAAACTATCCCCTATGCTTAATGTGACTCAGGGGACTTTAAGAGAAAGAAGAGTGACGTCAGCGTGTGTGTTGGGAATTTAGCTCCGCATGGGAAGGTGAAGGCTGGGTTATGCTCCTATTCCCATGAATGCACTCCCATGCTGAGCATGTGCTAAGAAGGCTCAGCAGAGTTGGGCAGGGCTCTGACGTGTCAGTTTTTCCTTCTTCTTTCCTCAGTAGTCCCTGAAATGAAAAGCAAGAGGAGAGAGATTTATTTTCCCTGATGTGAACTATGTCCCCACCCTTAGGAGACAGAAGGTGCTGTAGCCAGTTTGGTTTTAAATAAGACCATCTTTCTGTCCTAACAATTTTTGCTATTTTTTTTGTCCATTTATATTACCCTTCTATGAGAATGACCCTGATAATAAGACAAACAATATCTTCAACCTCACGCAGGGTGATTTTCAAGTTTGGAGCTGGAGCTGGATCTATGGGAAAATTAAGCTGGTTTGCACAAATAAGAATATAAGAAAACCCCAAGGATGATCTGTAAACTGGAAGGGGTGGGGAGAATGAGGAACAGAAAAAGGAGACCATTTCATGGGCAGCAAAGACAAGAGATGTGGAAGACAAGGCATGTCCGATGAGGAGTTTTTAAAGAAGTGCTGTGATGTTCCGTAGCAAAACCCCCTTCATTGTTTTCTACAAAATATTAAATAAATATACATAATTCTATAATGCTTTTATTTTACGGGGGTCAATTTTAAATGAAATAAGGCATAAAGAATAATATGAAAACAACCACTCAGCTTAAGAAATAAAGCATTTCAAATACACCAGAACCCCTTTCCTGAATATGAGCGGTTTCTTTAGGATGAATGAAGAAAAATGTTATATCTTGTAAAAATAAAGACTTCCCATAGCACATAAATGATACATGGGAAATTTATGAAGGGACACACACAAACATGCACATACTCTTGTATTTTAAAAATAAAACTTTATAGAAAATAACCCCACATCTCTTTTCTAAACTTCACTTAGAAAATTTTTGCAAAATTAATCAAATGTTTGGTTCCTGAGCTTTTTTCTGTTATTTTTAGTTTGTGGCATCAAAAGCCTGAATGCTCAGTGCTCTTGGGGGCAAAAAGAGAGGCAGACCAGTGTAACCTCATAGTTAACAACATGTACTTTGGAATGAGATATACTTGGTTTGGAACCCCAACTCTGCCATAATCTAAGTGATCGATGTTGAGCAACATTCTTTTCTAGTTGTTCTCTCATCAGTAAATAGTGAGACTATTCATCTCTTAGGTATTTAGAATAAATACTGCGTACATGTACCTGGCACATAGTAAGTAGGTGTCTAATAAATGGCAGGTGAACTGACAGGTGAAAAGCATTGATGATTGAACCAATCAATGTATCTCAGAAAATGATCTTCCAAAGTCAACATTTAGAAAACTTTATTTAAAACACTGTACTCCTCAGTGACCTTGCTTTCCTTCCAATTTTAAATAGAAATACGAAATGTTTTATTTTTTTTCCCTGGCAGTCATCTTCTCACCGTGTGTAAAAGGTTCCCATGCCCTGTGTTACAGCTTTATTCATTTGCTCCAAAGATGTTTTTTTCCCAATGCATAAGTGAACTCTGCACATGAAGCTTAGAGTACAACTGCGTATCTCGCTTATTCCCATAATCCCCTCCACCTGCAACTGTTTCAATGTTGACTGAATGTTATTCATTTGCCTGTATTGTTATTGCAAGTGAATTCTTAATTAAAATCGCCTGGCATCACCTGGCTCACATAGAGTGCTACAGGCAATAATCCCTAATTTAATGTACACTTTGACTCATACCTTCAATTTAATTTCTGAAGTCATAAATATAAATGGATTTTATAAGAGTCTGTGAGCATCAGGAGAGAGGATATTAGAACTAGTAATGAAGAGCTACTTTCTTAGGAGGAATCTCATAACAGTGCATAATTGTTTCTAGGCTATATGGACTAAACATATAAATGAACACCCAGCTTAGTAAAAAATATAACTTCTAGTGTGATCTATGGATGTGTGACTTATATTAATTTTTGGTTTAATTTCTGATCTACTCTGTCATATATGAACATTTTATTTGTTGGTTAGAAGCATGAGTCTTTTATTCTATTTTCATTTTTCCCCTCTTTCATTCAATAATTTGAAATGCTTTCTATTTCACTAACTTTTTTTTCTATTTACTAACTGCAGTAAATAACTTTTAAGTTAAGCCTAAACAAGACAATAACATTCTGTTTTAATTACTGCAGCAAAAGCCTTGCAAAATCAGTGTAAGTTTGGGGGGCTAAGGATGAGGTTAAAGGATAGGCCTCTTGAATTGCTCCTTCATCCCACATCAATTTCAATGACTCAAAGCCACCATATAAGTTTCTTTCCTTCTCCATCCTTTCATAATTGGTTTGGCTGGAGACTCTCAGGCATCCTTAAGTGTTCTGAAGTACTCTTTTAATGTGGCCTCTCATAGCAGATATTAATATTTCCTGATCGCCAAGCACTCAGTATGCTGGGCATTTTACGTACCTTAACTCATTGAATCCTCATGCAACCTTTAGGAGGGAGGTGTTGTGATTCCCATCAGCAGATGTGGAAATGGAAGCTCAGAGGTGAAATACATTGTCCAGTGTCCACGGCTAAGACGGTACACGGTGGTGCAGGCTGTGTCCCGCCTTGCACAAGAAAGCCTGCCTGAGAGAGAGGAGGGTTGCCTTTTTCCTAACACACATGAAGGTGCCATACACACCGCAGGTGGCTCTGATCGAGTCACACCCAGATATTTCTGATTTTAAAGCTCATTATCTTTTTACTATTCCACGTTACTTCCTCAAGAGCAACGAGATTCACCCTGGAAAAGTATTTTAAGCACCTGGCAACACCAGGGCCCCCCAAACTCTCTCCAAACAAGAGGAGCATACCTTTCGGCCCCTCATGTTTTGTGCTACTGTCACTCTAGTAGACTGTTTGCAAAAGTGGCCGTAACTCCTTCCCTGTATCCACAATCTTGGCCATGTGACTGAGAAGCTCTGCACGTGAAGAGACAGTTATTTCTCCACCTTTGAACCTTGGCTGGCCTCTTGATCCTCTTTGGCCAGCACACAGCCGCAGAAGTGATGGTGTGCCTGTTCTGAGGCTCAGCCTCAAGAGCTCTTGCTTCTCTGCTCGCTCCCTGGGAGACCTTCACAGCCCACAAGTGAATAAGCCTAAGCTAGCCTGCTGGAGCGTGAGAGACCATGTGGAGCTGACTGCAGCTACGTGACTGGGCCCAGCCCTGATCCACCCAGCCTGGCCCAGGTTGGCAGCACTGCCCCACTGATCCACAGAGTTATTTTTGTTGTTTTAAGGTACTAGTCTTGGGGTGGTTTGCTGAACAGCATGCTGGTTAATTTTCTGCGTTAACTCAGAGGGTGTTTTGGGATGGGATTAACTTTTAAATTGGTGAGCTTTGAGTGAGCAGATTGCCCTCCATAATTGGGTGGGCCTCATCAAAGCAGTTGAAGACCTGCTAGAACAAAAAGATTGCCTTCCTCAAGCGGAAGGGGATTCTCCAGCAGACTGATTTGGATTTCCTCTGTACCATCAATTCTCCTCTGTCTCCCGCCTGCTGGCCTACTCTGCAGATTTGGGTCTTTTCAGCCTCTAATGTGTACACACACACACACACACACACACACACACACACACACAGAAGTATGTATGTATTGAGTGCAGTTGGTAGGGTATGTGAATGTCTTGCATGAGATGGACAGCACTTTGAACGTTTTACCTAAAATGTCTTATGGTGTGCTTGAGTGTGCTATTGTTACATTACGGAATTACATGCTTATGATTTTGTAATTAAAGATTTTTATGTAATAAACAAGGGGCATTATTTTTGCTGGACCCTGTATTTTATAGTGCTGTTTGTCTGGCACACACAGCCACTGATACACTTACTAGTATGGTGTATCCAAACATTTTTTTCTTCCTCCTTCTCAAGCTGCTGCATCGTGGCTGGTACAGAACCTGTCTACCCCCAGCGCTGCTGCGACTCTTCACCTTGGCCCTTCTCCTTCCTGGGGAGACTAAACCTATTCCTCGGTGCTCACATTTTAGGACTCCTCCTGGAACCATTAATTCTCCATCCCTGCCGGGTCCCTGTTGTTACCATGCTAGAGACTCTTGCCACCTGCCTCTAGTTAAGTGGATGGCGACCTCATGAGGACCTGCCAATCCACTTTCACTCACAGGTGCTGCAAAAACCTGTCCCGAAGACTTTTATGCCAACTTTGTCTCCATTGTTCTCTTGTGTTGGTCCTCCCATTGTAGAATTCCACTCTTCTTGAATCTCCTGGCCTAGGAAGAGTCTGAACCCTTCTTGCCGGTGCTGAGGGAAGAAAACCACTGCAGAATCGGGCAGTTCCCACATGTCCTGGCCCCAGCCTCTCTTTATCCCTCAAGTCTGGAGTTGCTCCTATGTTTGCACCCAGGAGCTCACAGTGCCTTGTGCTCATTTCTATTTATAACACAGCTTTGGCCCCAATCTTTCCAAATTTAAATTGTCCAAGAACAAAGATCCTGGCTTCCTGTTGCATTATCCTTGACCTTCCCTGGCTGCCAGACGAGCATAGGCAATGGCGAGGCAGGCACTTTCCCATTCCCACACCATTGTTCTCTTGGGATTAGTTTTTTTACTTCCTCCACTTCCTCCAGTTCTCCCATCCTTAAGGGTCAGGCAACAGGCAACAGGAGTTGGATACGTTAAGCAGCAGAGCAGCAAGGACAGACCAAAGTGCTAGGAATGTGACTGCCTTGTGAGCCATCATGCTTAAAGGAGGGCACAGTGGCAAAGGTAGACTTTCTGCTCCATGCCTAGACAGCTACGTACTGAGCCTGGGTCCCCTAGCCACCGCTCTTCCCAGCAGCCATGCCATACATTGGCACCCTCAGTCTCCAAGGAGATGACATAGGTAAGCATGGGCTATGTTACGTGTAGCCCATAAAATGGTGCAGCAACTGTGGAAGACAGTATGTCAGTTCCTTAAGAAATTAGACGAGGATTATCATAAAATTCATCAATTCCATGTCTAGGTACATATCCAAAGCAGTGAAGGCTGGGGCTTGAACAGATATTTGTACACCCACGTTCACAGCACCGTCATTCAGGATGCCAAAGGCAGAAACAAATTAGATAATGGATGAATGGATAAACAAAATGTGGCATATATTTTCAGCCTTAAAAAGGGATAAAATTCTGGCACATGCTACAACATGGGTAAACCTTGAAGACACGTAAAGTGAAACAAAGGGACAAATATTGTGATTCCACTTGTACGTGGTAACCTTCAAATTCTAGAGATAGAAAGTGGAATGAATGGTGGTTACCAGGGGCTGGGGGAGGCGGAAGTGAGATCACTGAGTAACGAGTGGTTTGCGTTTGGGGAGGTGAAAAGTTTTGGAGATGGTTGGCGGTGATGGTTGCACAACAATGTGATTGTACTTTATGCCGCTGAATCGTACACTCAAAAAATGGTTAAAGTGGTAAGTTTTATGGTAAGTATATTTTTCCACAACAAAAAATTAAAAAGTGGCCCAGCACGGACTAAGTCAGGAAGAGGAAGGGTGCTTGACTCCGTGTGGGCATCGGGGTCCAGCACTTTTCATATTTTAATTACACGTGCTTTTTAACGTTTGCCATTATCCACAATTTTCTCTGTCCGATCTCTGAGCCTGCATAATAAAGTAATTAAGGAATTAGGGATGACACCATGTATCACCTGCTGTATGGTATCATAGAGCAATGGCCTTCACAGGGATGTAATGCACAGCATAGGGACTATCGTATTAACTATATAAGGTGACAGATGGTTACTAGACTTACTGTAGAACTCACTTTGTGAGGTATATAAAAATGTTGAATCACTATGGTGTACACCTGAAGCTAATATAATATTGTATGTCAACTATAATTAAAAATAAAATTTAAAAAATGCAGCATTAAAAAAAAACAGGAAAACAAAACAAACAAAAATAAAGCAATGACCTTACTCTCCAAGGGCTACCATTAGAAATGCAGCACCTTGCCTCAAGCACTTCAGTGGCTTCCCACTGCTCTTGGGCAAAAGACGAAGCTCCTTTAAAAGGCCTGCAAGACCTTTAATACTCTGAGCCGGTCTCAGGTCTCCAGCCCATCGTGGAGCGTGCTTGTCCAGTTCTCTCTGCCCCGCCACAGTGAGCTTTCCATCCTTCACACTGGCAAGTTATTTCCTGCTTAGAACATAATTCTCCTCCTCCCTGCTGAGGTAGCATTTCCATCCTTCAGAGTTCAGGTCAACTGTCACTTCACAGGAAACAGTTCCTCACTCAGATCAGGTTAAATCCTCCTGTTACATATTCTTGCAACACCATATCCTCTCTTGGAAATATTTTTATATTTATTCTGTGTTTGATTATTTGATAGTCTTCTGTCTCTCCCACTGAATGATACGCTCGAGGAGAACAGGGACCCTCTAACTTTCCTCACCATTGAATCCTGAGCTAATAGAGGGCCTGGCATTCAGCAAGCTCTTCAACCATTATTTGCTAATTTAATGAATGAATGAATGAATGAATGGACGAACAAATGAACAGAAAGATAACAAACAATAGTTAAATTAATAGCTCTTCTCCAGTTTATAAGGCAGGGATGCTGTGACCGACTCATCACACTCTTCTCCAGGTAGGACAAATAGAGAAAACTAAGATTATTCTGAAACAAGAGATGTAATACATATTAGATTGACAGTAAAAAAAAAAAAAAA
This sequence comes from Pteronotus mesoamericanus, assembly GCF_021234165.1. NCBI lineage: Eukaryota > Metazoa > Chordata > Mammalia > Chiroptera > Mormoopidae > Pteronotus > Pteronotus mesoamericanus. Next base: position 33,562,266 of record NW_026555325.1, on the reverse strand, counting down.
AAAAAAAAAGCTATTCAAGGTAAGAGTTCATTTTTACCATATTGCATATTCTATGCTGATTTAAAAAAATTATAAGCACAATTTGAAACCAGAATGACACTTCTTTTAATTTTCTCACATGGGTAGTCATTGATCTGCATTCATATTTCACAGGAAATGCCACTGAATTCAGAAGAAATCTATTTAACCTGCATGGTGTTCAAAAATCGCTGAAACAGCTTGGTTCCTGGACACTGTACCAGTGACCCTGCTAAGCAGATATGTTAAACACTTAAATGTATAATTTTTACAGGCACTTTCGATGAAAACATTCTTTCTTCTTTTTCATGTCTTCTGCAACCCTCGTTATCCTTCTTGTGACCCTATAGGCATCTCGTTTTCTTTTGGCTTGTTTGCAAGTTTGAAAATATTAACTGCAGCTCCCGCGTCTGGGTGCAGCAACTGTGGAAGACAGTATGGCAGTTCCACGTGGCCCGTACTCCCCATTTTTAGAGTGAGAATTCTTTCACTTAGCCATTGCTACCTTGAATAATGGAGTTTAATGCATTTTTTGAGGAAGACAGGCATAATTAATAATTTCTTATCTTTATTAAGTACAGCAACAGTTATTCTCACTAGGAAGGCCAAGGAGAATATACCTGGGAGAATATGTATTAATTATGAATAATGTGGGAACCAAATTAAAATAATTTTATAAGGTGTCATGGACATGGGGGAAAGGAGCTGTCAGACACAGGATACCAGCTGTAAGGTAGGAGTAAGAAAGAGCAAAACAAGAGCAAGGATACGCAAGGGCTTGGCTTTTGGCATTATTTGTCATCTTGAAAAATGACCTAGAGAAGGAAAAGCATGTAAGTGAAAACCTCACCTCTGGTATTGAGGTCTAGGAGACAGTGAAAGGCTGAACAATAATGATGTCAAGAAAATCTATTCAGAGGCTTTTTTTCCCTAGTAAATTCCAAGTGTTGTGCTCTACTTGGGGCAGGAGGCATAACGCGGCTGAAACAAAACCCCTGCTCCAGAGGACCTCCCTGGAGCTACTGAGTGAGTGACACAGAGGGGCCCCTGCCTGTTCAGCCGTTCCCCGAGTGGGCTCGGCTGTGGGCTGGTAAAGAGGGGTGCAGGGGGCTTCTCAGGGCCTCTCGTCCATTCCTGAATAGGAAGAATTGCTTCGAGGAGTGGGGGATATTACACACTGGTCCTCAGATTTATTTGAAGATACCATTTTGGCTATGTTTTTTGCTTTGCAGTTGTGTGTCCGCTTTTGGATAGAGCATGCGAACTTGTGAGATGAGCGCAGCTTGGAACATGCTGCGGCAAATGCTGACATGAAAAAATAGAGATGTCTGGAAGTTAAAGAACTTTGGAAATCTCTTCATCAAATATTTATTAAGTGCGTAAGTCACTGAGAAATGGTATGAGGCCCCGTACCAGGCTGCTTTAACACCCAGTGCCCCTTCATACCAGCATGTTCCCAGTAGCCTCTAAGTGGAAACAGCCTTAGTGTCCCACTAATGGATGGACAAATAGCAAGCGGTACACCCATACAATGGAATATTACTCAGCTATAAAAAGTAATGAAGTACTCATACATGCAATAACATGCGTGAACTTGAAAACATTGTGCTAAGGAAAAGAAATCAGATAGGAAATGTTACACATATAATTCTGTTTATTTCAAACAATGTCTGCATTAGTGGTTTCCAGGGACTGGGAGGAGAAGAGGATGAAGAATGACCACTAGGGGTATGAGATTTCTTTTAGGAATGGGGAGAAGGTCCTGGAATTATAACGTGGTGATGGTTGTACAACCTTGTGAATATACCAAAACCCACCGAATTGTACCTTTTACATAGGTGGCTTTTATAGTATGTGAATTTTATTTGAGTTTTAAAAATCTAGGGCCCGCTATAGCAAATAGTTATCTCTCCCATATTTGAGGAATTGAAAACACAACCATTTCTTGTCAACAATTGTATTTAATGAAGATACTAGCTGTTATTTACAGAAGATATACATACATACAATTCCTACACACTAAATGTAGCCTAACTGTGAAACCAGGAAAAAATGTACCCAAAATTACATACTAAATAAAATAAATAAAAAGTAATTATTTGGCACAATATCTATTATGTAGCAAATAAATAACTCTATACCATTGATTGAATGAACTATTTACACTCTATCTGAAAGTGCAAAACAATTGCTGAAAATTAAGATATTTGTAATAAATTTAAGTCCAGAAAATATTTTTTTTAATCAGTAACAATAATTAGCCAATAGTAAAGGTGTTTAATGCCCAGGAAAATATTTAATTTTGAAAAATGTTCTGTGCATATTGTGCTCATCTGAATTTTTTTTTTTTAATCTTAATGCTGGCAATTTTAAGAACCTTGGAGTTTCTTAGTGGAATTCTTGTATATGTAATCCTGATTTGTTAGTTTAAAAAAGTTACATTGTAAACATAAATATTATTCTATATATCATTCAGAAATTGTAGACTGGTCCTCCCTAAATTACATAAAGAGTCATAATGTTTTATAATAATATGGTCAGGTTCAATTCCTTCAGAGGTAAGACTCTAAAGATGGAAGAATACAACCTATAATGTGGATTGATACTAATTACTCAACACCTTCCAAAAACCTCATGCTCCAAATCAAGATGTTAAGTTAAAAATTATGAAACTATATGACCACTGATGTATTCAAATAAATCCCATTTTTATGTAGCATATCTCACCCTGTAAACATTCTTAGAAAAAATGTCAGGGCCTTGATATTTCTCTTGACGATGGTATTTCTACCAAACTCTTCATGTGGGTCTTATTTTATGTTTCAGCAAAGAAGATGGCACAATCGGAAAGGAAGTTGGGTGACTACTAACTGGGGACTCCTAAGCTAGAGAGTGCAAGCTTTATGCAAACAAATAATTTCTTCTCTTGTCATGACGCTGGTAAGCTGAATGCAGCCCCAATGTGTTTTTGCTTGTTTTGTAGAATTTTCTAGTGACAATACAGTCAGTAGAAGCATAAATGTCATTTTTGAAAGATTGTGGACTGAAGGCAAACCATCGTTCTGGGCACTTTAAATGTCTATGGTCGACGAGGCTCTAAACGGTGTGACAACTGTGATAAAGTTCTCTGGTTGTCAATCACATTTAATTGCCGTACATAACTCCGGACATCCTGATGGTTCTTATTAGCTTGAGCTGCATCAAGATCTGTTGAAAAAGAGAAGACTTGGCATTGCATAATGTATACAGCCTTAGGAAAGATACAGCTTTATCTTCTCCAATTACTTATTACATTTATCTTAGATTGCTGGGTTCTGTCAAGACCTTTCAACACCACCATATTCATTGAAATGTTTCCATTTGGATGGTCCATCTCCTCCCTCTCACCCTTTTCTTCCCTGGAACCGCCTATTTTGATCATTTTCCTTTGCATTGCATATTGTAAAAAAAATGTCACTAAAAAAGAAGTGAAAGCATCACCTGCTAGTCTCCGGTTATACATAACAATTGTTTTCCATACCATCCCACCTATGTCTCATACTCTGCTCTCTGCCCCTTCTGATCCAGGTGTGGACTAACGACAAAAGACCATTTTCATGAGCTCCTCACAAAAGCATTTAAACCTGGGCAGAACTGACGCCAGACAGTGAGACTAGTAAGTCCAACTCCCCTTGTTACTTGCACACAATATACAGCATTACTGCAGAAAATGTGTGTTCTTAGAGATGTCCATATCCAGGCAAAAAAAACAACTCATGGGTTGAAGTCATGGCTTCTGCTAGACCTTTGATTCTCTGATGTAACTTATTCTGAAATCCCAGTTACCATTCTATTCTCCTTCATTCCTCCGAAGATGCGAGCCACAGAGCTGATTGATTCGCCTAAAACCAGGCTGAAAGAAGAATCAAATGCTCCCAGCCCTACACGGGGAACACACATGAATGAGGAAGGCCAAATTTGACAGTGGTAAACTAGACAGGCAGGTCCCTCCGGAAGTGACCACTCATCATTTTTCTCTTTTTCTAGAGAATTGAGAAATCTGAATTTCTTCCCTGGGGATTCTCTCAATTATTAAATGGTGACATTATTATAAAATGAAAGGTTAAAAAAATGCTCAGTTTAGACCCAGCATTTCTGCTGTGGTCCTTGGGCCACCTCCGTCACATGGATCATTGGCATGGGGCTCTTAGCTAGCAGTGGGACACCAGCAATGGCCGGTCCAGAGTTTGGACTCAACCCAGAGTCCTCTCCGCCACAGCGCAGGGCTCTGCAGTCCATATGCTCTTCCTAGCGGCCCGCGCCCCTCTCAGAGGCAATGAGGACGCCATCTGCCTAAGGGCTGAGGGGAGCATTGCAGGTCTGAACACAGAAAAGCAGAGAGAAGATACAAAGGCCCCTACTTGCTCTAAGAAGAAACTCATCAGTATAATTATCACATATAAATAATGCCACAGTGTTTAATTTCCTCGCTTCTCACTGGCAGTGTACTCCACATGTACAATATACTGTAATTACATTGTACATATTCCCACAATGTTTATGAATCTATTCCTATAGCTTTATCTATAGATTGTTGACTTCAGAGCTGAGCAGCTGTTGTTTACCAGCAGTCACTGATAACTTCAACAAATGCAGCAGAGAGTTACATATATTTATAAAAATTCAGAACCCCCCCTCCCCCGGCCCTGCCATAGCTCTAGGAGAAAATGTAGGCAGATGGGGGTTTACTTCTAAAGAGGCTTATGGAACAAAACATATTTTACCGTGGTTCTTTGGTTCTTGAACCTCATTGAGAACCTCAAGGCTATGAACCCTCTTAGGCCCACAAAATTTTGTGTTCAATTTCAGGAATTTCCTAGACCTACCCCCCTGCCCCCACCTCGAAGGCCCATGGATTCTAGATTACAAACCCTTGTTGTAGACTGGCACCAACTATATATCCTCATATTCACTTGTCTAACTGCTTTATGACCAAGTCTTTATCCATATAGTAAGTTGCTAGATGAGGAGATGTGAGACACTTCAGCTCTGGCAGAGTGGTTGGTGAAGGGCAAGATTATTCTCACTTTGCAAGGATAAAAAGGTACAATCATTCGAGTTGGTTTTTTAAAGGTCTACTTGCTCCCCAAATCAAGATCATTTTTCCTAGATTATTTCTGCTGTACATTGAACAAAAGGAACATTTCGCCACTTCTGGAGTCCCATGTTAGCAAACGCTCACTGTGGCCAGTCTTATGCTAAGAAGAACAAAGAGAGCTCTGATTAATAAAATGAGATCTCTTAAGTGTCTTAGCAATGGGTCGACTGGAGGGGGTGGTCCTGGTAGCCTCACAGTCATGTTTATGTCAAATCATTGTATTGACTTAATGAGCCAAGTGACTTCAAGGAATCCATACAACGAAGCTAGCACAAAACTTTATAGGGGCCACCTTCTCACTCCCAGCCGAATTTGTGGGAGCCCAAACCTTGCCCTCCACCCAAAACCCCAGCCCAGAGGAGACAGTAGCACTGACTGGCATGCTGATCAGGTGCTATGATGCAACTTAGCTCTAAACAGTTTTAAAATTGTTATTTATTATGAGCAATAGTTTCATATTAAAGCATTGTGTTATACCAGTTTTTTGTGTTTTATATTCAGATTTAAGAAGAGCCCCTTAAATTCACCTGGGAATACTAGAAATATAATATAAATTCCTGCTATGGAACCTTTTACAAATGTGCTATACCCATTAATGAATTCATGCAACACAGCAAGAAATGATACATATTATCTTTCTCGGTTTTGAACAACAGACCTGCTTGATCAAGAGTTGATGTGAGTTTCTCAATATCAAGCAGTTGAGTCATAAAGAAAGTTGGTTTGAGGCAATCATGCCTTAGTTGTGTCTAGCCTTAATGGAAAGGGCAAATTAATTCTCTTTAAGTTCATTCTTAAAATAATAGCCTTATGGTCATTTTCTAGTTTAGCAACTAGAAAATCCTTAAACTCAGGCTCCTATCCCATGGATTTCATGGTCCAAAGTGTCTCTGACACAATCAAATATTGTCCAGACTTCTACAATGTCTCAGTAGCCTCATTTAAAAAGGATCCAATCACCATCAATCCATATGGCAGCAATGAACTTACTGAAAGGTTGGCTTCTGCAGTATCTCACTGTTCTGGCAGTATTTGCAATCATGCGCTAAAAAAGAATAAAGAGAAAAGACTGAAATGCAAGGAAGCTTAGTGTATAATCCAAGAAGGAAAACAAACCATTATTTATTTCAGCAATACCTGGGACCGTGTAAAACAGCCTGTTCTGAGGTGCTATCTGGAGGCAACTGGCTCATGTATAACCTGTTTAATCACTAGAAAGAAGCACCCCCACTCACACAGACAAGATATCTTTCAGGTGTGGAGTACCAATGGCATGATGCCATTCTGTCATTTGTTTGTTCCTCAGGACACAAAAAGCAGTCTGTTGCTGCTGAGACTACCTTACTCTGGAGGACCAGCTCTCACCTTTTGGAGGTCACTGTGAATTTGTTAAGAGAAAGGTTCACTCGTTAAGTTCCTCCAAGAAGAGGACTCAGATCAGACTGACTGAACATAGTCAAAATGTCCTACCCGTGCATTTTTCTATATGCTATGTATTACTTACCTCTTTAATTTCCAGCAAAAGTGTGTGTTTTAATGTTAATTTCCCTCCTTACTTCCTTTTTGATTATAGCACTAACACATGCACATTTAAAAAAATCAAAATATACAGAAAATGTTAAGAGCAAAGTAAACACTACTCAGAATAGCTCTGCACAGAGGAATTTTAATTAATATTTTGGTACATTTGCTTCTACTACTTTAAAACTAAATTTCTAACAGCACATTTTTCAAAAAAATTGAAGACATGTATTTTTATTGTAATTGGAATTTTTCACAGGGCACTGTGACTATCTTCGATGCGGTTTGCATCTTAAAATATTTTTTAAATGAGTGGTTATTCAAGACTATGGATGGATCATAAGGTATCCTTTGTTAATTTTGTCATTAAGTAATCTTAACTTCTTTGTAAACTTTTGTTGACATAAAGAATTATTAAGGAATCTTTTGTACTTTATTTGACTTACTTAACAAAAGAAGGAAGGAGAAAAAAAAAGGGGGGGACAGAAACATGAAGGAAAACATCAGTGAGACCTAAGCACCATTTATTGGCCAAGACATACATTTCTTGCTCATGATATTTTAATAGCAGCTGGGACCCCCAGCTTCTGTGCACTGTCTCAGAACTGCTGCTCAGATTCTAAAGGGGATCCTGCAGACATGGTGGATTAATTCTAACGCTAGTAGAAAATTGATAAGGCTCCGGCCCAGATATGAGACTTTCTAATCTCTGAGTGGCTATATAATTCCATTCCTTGCTATCTTCTTTCATGCACCCCTGGCTTACCAAAGTATCAAAAATGACTTTGAGAAAGCTTATGTAGTGTTAAAAAAATATCAACTTATTTGGCAGGACAAAAATCCCTGGAAGCATCAAAGCTTTAGAGATACGTATATGTGAACATTCATAATACTTCGCTGAATACTCCAGCTTCAAGGCCTGGGAAGCGCTGAGTGACATGTATCTGCACTGGATGATTTCTCGTATACAAAGAGGCAATCGGAAAAGTTTGAACTCCAGTTTCATAAGGGATCCTAAAAATCAGCATGTCTGTCGAACAGCATGAGAAATATATTACAAATATCTCCAAAAAACTGTAGCATACAATGTATAATTAGCCTCTGATATATGGAACCCTGAAATAAACAGTAACTATGATAATTTTCCTGCTAATTTACTTTAAGTTGTTTTTTCACTTCTCTAAAGGCTTTGCATCTAAAGGGCACAAGTATATTCCACGTAGAATTATTGTAATTCAGGTATTGAATGGAGTGTAATTACTGAAAACCCTGGGAAATGCTGCCAGTGTGCCCCTCTGAAGAATAATAAAACAATTAGTAGGGGTCAGAAACCTCTTCCTATACCATTTTCGTAGGGAGTAATTGTTCTGCTTTTTAGTTTTGAAAGCTAAAACATTTCACTCTGACTTTAGTTTTAGACAACTCTTTATAGCTACACTCTGAGGCTTCATAATTTTTAGCTCATTATGTAGTTTAAAATGTGAGAACAATTGTTTAAATCAGTAATTTCCTTCTCTGGAGTTCATTCTACCTTTCTAAATCTTTGATTAATTTTCACAATGGTTTTAATTTTGACGTATCCTTTCTAATTGGTCTCAAAGCTAACTTTGAAATGGAAATCTGGTTTCACAACAAGGTCCATTCTTTTTCTTTGGGCGGTCTGCACTGTATGTGGCAATGCGTGAACCCTCGGAAATGGTGTGAGCCCCGCGAGCTGAGCTGGCCAGTGCCTAGTTACAGAAGTCTGGCACAAGGCCAGCAAAGGGTTCACTGATCTCTTAACTCCGCCCACTTCTGCCCACCTGACACATGCAGTATTTAATATGGCACCAACAGCTACACCCAACTAGAAGGCACACTCCCAGGAGGCTGAAGGAGACTTCAAGAGTCCCCCTCTTCAACTGTCTCCAGGGTACATAATGACTTTTATCACTTGCCTACAGCTGAGGGCTTCCCACTGTTTAAATGCATGGAGGAACTCATTACCCTCTAAGGAAAGTCCTTCTCCTTTTTTTTATACTTTTCTGACTACTAGAAATGTCTTTATTGAGTCAAATTTTTTCTCCCTTTGCTTTTCACCCACTGATTCTAGTTCTGAGCTCTGCAGCCACAACAAATGCATTTAGTTCCTTTTTAGCAGAACAGTTATGCAAATGCTTGAAGACAGCTCTCATGGACATCTCCCTACCCCTAGATCTTTCCTGCTCAGCCTAAATATAGACAACTTCTTTCACAATACAAAAGAGTTTCAGGTCTCTTCTGGACGGTCTCTAGGGTGGTGACTCAGACTAAGCAAATCACAGAGTGCAGAAGGATTATTATTTTCCTCCCTTGATCTAGACGAAAGCACACATCTAAGCCCACAATTTAAAAAAAAAGTCCCATTACTGAAATCTGTTGAGCTAGCAGTGAATGAAATCTCTCCTCCTATGTCACTGAGCTGTTGCTTAGATTCAGCTTCCTTCTCTGTAAATATAGAGTTTGTTTGCTGGGCCAATGTAGACGATCTTGCATTTATCACCACTAAAAGCCATCCAGTTAAGTGTCTTTCTATCCTTTTACAGACTTAGGTTTCCCATGTAATTCATGGGTGTTCTCAGTCAAGGTTGGCAGGAACTAAGTTTGAAGAGATCTAGGCTTTATTATCCAAATTTCAAAGAAGGGATGAAGTCAAAAATTATACCCTAGGCTTCGGGGTCCTGCCAGAGCAGGTTGTCCTGCCTAGAACAGGCCAGGCAACTTCCCTGTAATGCCAGTGGGCAAATCCCCGATTACTCCAAAGCAGACCTTCTCATCTTTTTTTTTTTTTTTCCCATCTCAGCAAACCTGAGATTTATGACACGCTCTCATTAGCAAGTGGCTTGTTAAAACTGCAATTTATAATTCAGGGATAAAAGCAAGGAGAACACGCTCCTTTAGACGGTGCTCCGAGTCAGTGTGTGTGGACCGCGCGAGCCTCCCCTCTTGGTGCCGGAACTGACCCCGATGTCCCCCCCTCCCCATTAGAATCGCCCCTGCCGAGTGAGTGTGCTCATCGGACTGCCTGGAGCTTCTAACCGAGAAAACAGTCCAGACTCAGAAGGCTAGGGCTCCCCGTGGGGGTCCGCGTTTCAAGTTTCACACGGCCACCCTTCTCCTCAGGACTAATTTTAAGTATAGGCCTTTAGAGCTTATTTGCAAAAATTACTATGTTCATACAGCTCCTCACCTACAGGGCTGAGATATGGGCCCAACAGAAAGCTGATGAATTTCCCTCAGGACATAAGCTCATGGAGGGGGAAGCTCAGAGAGGAAAAATGAGGTAGCACATGAAAGACCCTATAACTACCCTCATGAAGTTCATGCTTTATTAGCTGAAAACAGAGTGACTCCAAAGCAGATGTCTCTCCTGGGGCCTGAGTTGCACAGTGACCAGGACAAAGATGCCATCCAGAGGAAGCAGAGGTCAGCTGTCCGCACTCTCCCGTGGCACAGGCAGAGGCCCTGAGGCTAATGGCCCAAACACAAATTTCCCTCCAGCTCTGAAGCAAGCGATTGCCCTTAAATCCAATGAGGTATCAGAGAGACCTCTCCTCAGACTGGGCCCTAGGTCAGGGGAGGGCAGGCAGGTCCCTGTTTACCTTTCTGTGGCACCATCCCTCAGGGACGGGGTGACCAAGCTACACCTTCACTCTTATTCAGGCGAGCTGACAGCCTACCAGGCCTTTACAGCTCACTCTAGCTTTCCTGGCCCGCTCTGTACTGACTCTGGCTCCTCATCCAAACCTCTTCTTGGCAATTCTGTCATCAGAGGAGCAGAGTTTTTGACACACTCCCATTAGCAACTGGCTTATTAAAAACAGGAATATGCAAATTGAATATACATGTGAAGAGAATGCGCTCCTTTAGAAGGCACCGTGACTCAGTGTGATGGACGTTGTGAACCCTCTCTCCACACCTAAAATGATTCTGATGTCCTCCTACCCTGTTAGAATCACCACCGTAGAGTCTGCTCATCAGGCTGCCCTGAAGGACTTTCTACCAGAAAACAGTGCACAGTCTTTTCAAGTTCAGACCGGCAGGCCCTCCAGGCAAGGCCACCATGGACGGTTCACTCCCTGGATCTCCCTCTCACAGACAGCTGCCCGCACAGCTTCTCTCTGCTTAGGCTCTGAGTCCATCCGGGAGCTGCCCCCAGACTTCAGACTTCTTCTAAATGCCTGCCCTCCGCAGTTTTCTCTTTCCTCCTGTTGCCCCTTGAGGTCCTTGCCATTCTTTGTTTTTAATGTTTGTTGGATTCCTTTTCTTATTTCTGTCTCTACTGATTTGACTTTGCCCCTGACCATGTGTCTATCAAATATATTTAGAATATCTGTCAATGATTCCACACTTGCACCATCTGATTAGTTCACTCAGACCTTCATATATTTAGGACTAGAGTTTTTTTCTACAACAAGATCTAGAAATACGTAGTCTCTCAGCTACAAAGATTGTGCCCACGATAGCCACTAAGGAGAAGTAAGTGCACTGAAAGGACCAGAGATAAAAGACAAAAAGGCCCAGGAGCTGAGGCAGGTTTCACTAAACGCATCCTTGAGGAAGAAGCCTGGGCTCTGCCCGTTGGCTATGGATCTCTACTACCCAAGAGGTGCGTGACATACAGACACACGGGTCTCATGCATGATGGTATATTGTACATGAGATGACTATGAACCATGGCAGTCCAGCCACATGCAGGGTGTTGTGCATGTCTGCACTCGGGGAAGGACAGATGTCATTAGCACCAGAGGGAGGAGAGGAGACAGAATAATGTCCAGTTAGGCACACATGGCTAAGGGAGTCACCTTGCATAAAGTGTCAGTAATGCAAAATGCTTGAAACATTCTGTGGTCAAATTTCCTAATAAAATAGAAAATACTTTGTGATTAAATCTGTGTTACATAAAGCCTTTAAAAATGTCTTAGTGTACTGTCCTATCTCACTAAGTCCAACACTGGAATGTGATTGGGTTATTCTTTAAATCAACAACTATTTTTTGTAGACTTCGATATGCCAAACACCTTTTTGGGTGCTGGAGAAATATTAGTGAACAAAACAAATGAGATACCTGGTCTAGGACATTTGCATTCTAGTGGGGAAGACAAACAATGAAGAGGCAAGAGAAGATCATCGCAGATTGTGAAATCAGCTATGAAGACAACATTATCTGTCGGGAAGTGCAGGGTATGGAGGATAGAAGAATGTTTGAAGGGTGGCCAGGGAAGACTACTCGGAGGAGCGGGTACATGAGCTGAGACCTGAATGATGAGAAGGAGCCAGGCAGGTGAAGATGAGGGGAAGGCAATTTCAGACAAAGGTAATGGCTACTGCAAATGCCCTGATGTGGGAAGGAAAAGAAAGCAGTTGGTTTTGCCAACTTGGGCTGAGTACAGTGAAGATGAAGTGTGAGAGGCTGGAGGGATGTGCACAAGAACAAGTCTAGATTGGATGATACCATGTTATTGTATTTTACATGGTTTTATTTTCTTCTGATATAGCTTCCCTTGCACTTTGTGTTTTGACATCTTTTTTCTTGTCATTGTGAACTTGTTTTTGTATTTTTGTGGTTTTTAATACTTCATGTTTTTATGTTTTATCATGTCAACTGCATATAATCTCCTAAGGATTGAGGATTACTTTTGGGATTTCTTTATGCTTCCTAGCAAAATTCTTTGCCTGGACACTTTACACATATTGTGTTGCTTTGAAATATGCCTTTTGGAAAATCTGCATTCAGCCCAGTCAGTGAATTTTATAGGAAGAAGTAAACACTCAAAGTTCTTTTATAGATTTCGATTGCATTGGAAAGGCCTGGGAATTAGGTGGATTTGAACATCGAGATTGTTACTTGGAGATTCTTTTTGCTATTGGCCCAGTGCTCTCTCCATGATCTTGTAATAGTATTATTGGTGGTAGAAAACATGTTGTGGTTAATTATGTAATGGCATGAAGGGGAACAGAGTTTGCTGCCTCAAAATATGAATCTTTGGGATATTAATTATTGTAAGGCCCAGAAGGCTCAGGAAGGACTTCCCTCTAATTGCCTAAAAGAATTTAAGATAAAAACTTGTTCCAGGAAGAAGGTATCACCAGAGGTAACGATAGTCGACCCTTGAACTTGTGGGGGTTAGGGATGCTGACCCTGTGCCGCAGAAAATCTGCGTATAGATTTTGACTCCCTCTGAACTTAACTATTGTTGTCCAGTAGTATGCAAGGGATTGGCTCCAGAACCCATGTTGATGCCCAAGTCCAAGGATGCTCAAGTCCCTTATATAAAAATGATGCAGGACAATGTATCCAATCAGCCCTCTACATCCACAGAATCCCAACTGCGGATCAGAAATACTTTTTTAACCTGTGGCTGGTTGAACCCATTGATAGAAACCTGGGGCTTCGAAGGGCAGACTGCATGTTTATTGTAAAAAATGTCCATATATAAGTAGACCTGCACAGTTTAAACCCAGGTTGTTCAGGTGTCAAAAGTACAATTTAACCTGAACTAGGTAGATACACAGGGAGGAACTTCACATGGTCCCTTTGATCAAAGTCCTCTCTGTCCCACTGTTTCTAGATGTCCCAGCAAATACTTGTTTACTAAACATTAACTCTTTTCATCTCCCTGTGAATTGCTTTACTTCCTTTTGAAGTCCCAGACCCTTGCTTCACTCTCCTTAGCCAGGATGATACACACACACACACACACACACACACACACACACGCACGCACACACGCACACGCACACACACACACACACACCCCCACACTATTTTGCTTTACTGTGTTTGGAATTCTTCATGCTAATGTGTATAATTCCTGTATGTATATATTAAATTTGATTTCTTCCTGGTAATCTACCTCTTGTCACTTCAATTATTCCACCAGCCATAAGTGTCAAGAGGAGAAGGGGTAATTTTCCCTTCCCCCACAATACAAAAATAAAGGGATTCAAAACATTTCTATGCCATCATGAATTTGCTTCTGTTAATGTTTCCAGAAGTACAGAAGTTGGCCTCACGCGTCTCATTCCAAATAAAATGACTACCTTAAAATAATGTCCCTAAATAAATACACCTAAACATGGGTGCGTCTGAAACAGAACCAGCCTCCTCATGCAGGAGCAAAGGTGGCCGGTGGCCGTCAGCAGGCTTCCTGCAGCAGGGCAGTGGCAGCCAGCCAGCGCGTTAGCCTCTGATCCCACTCGTCTCCCTCCTCAATGGTATAAATATTCATGGATGCCATAGACAGCTACAAAGGGCTTTATTCAAACAGTGTTTTGAATACTCCTTTATGTTCCCCCCAAATAAAAGAATGCCTGCTTTTTTTTTTTGCATGAGGATCAGAGTGTGAACTCTCTTTTGTTCATACTCATAAATCCTGAAATCCAATATGCAACAAATTCTCTAATCCTCATTTCATACCTCAAGGATGAAGAGGTTCAAAATAAAAATACTTAGGGTTGGCACGGCAGTTTGCCCTGACTGCAATGCTGCCACCCAGAAAGGGCATCTGTGTTCCTGGCCACCCCGGTGACTTCTGCCCCTGGCAAGGGCTCTCCTTCTGGGGATACAGCCTACCAGCCCCACAAAGGCTGCTGGCTCTGCTAGTCGCCTTGGCCTTGCTGACAATTGACTGGGAAGCAGCATGAACATCAGCCTGTAAAGGGAGGTGATTCCTTCCCTAGGACACACAGTAATAACAGCAGCCGCTAGTGGGACTTGTCAGTGGTAGTGGTGGCGATGTGGGGGCTGGGGTGGGCTAATTTATTGAGAGAAGGAGTTGGAAAGTTGACAACAAGTGCCAGGTTGGTCAAAGCCAGGTTTTAAAAAAAATAATCAAATCTTTTAAAAATTCTATTTCATTTTCCAGTAACGCCTAAATCATGGAAGGGCAATTGTAAAATTAAACATTGTCACGATATGATTTACCAAATGAAATAAAAGTTATAGTTGCTGGAGCAGAGAACTAACAGTACTCTTTCTGTATCCTTTCTCTCTTTCTCTGTCATAGAACCCCCTAATTTTTAGTGGGGCACGTGGATACCCCAAATAAGGGCTGCATATTCTACCTTTCCTTCCATGGGACTAGGTTTCTGGCCAGCAAAATGGAGCCAAGGGATGAGTGCAACAGCAGGTCATATCCTTACAGGGAAGAAGCCTGTCTCTGCCTCTTCCCCTTCCCCTTCCCTCCGGGTGGAAAGGGGCTCTGGTGGGTCCACCACCTTGGACCACGTGGAAGGAAGGTGAAATGGCAAGAGAGAAGCCTGGAACCTTGGCTGCTTCCTGGAGGAGAGCTACCATGCTGGTTGAACTTTAAAGTGAGAAAGAAATACACTTATCTTGCTTAAGTCATTGTGAATTTAGGTTTCTGTTATTGCAGCTGAACTGTTATCATAGCCATCGAGCAGCTTTTAAGCAAAAGTGGACTCTTTCTGAAAACAGGGTGTAAAGGACCTCTCGCCTCACTGCTACGCATGTGAGAACCCACTGCTGTGGGCATGAAGTGCAGCAGTTGGGGAGGGAACTCTCTTAATACAGCCTTGATTTTGCCTTTGGGGGTTCTGAGTGCAACACCAATATCTACAGACCCAGATGAAACAACTTTCATCCTCCTTGATGGATAATTTTACTGTTATTTTTTTTCCTGTTTAGTTTACTTGAATGATCAAAAGTTCTAAAAGGCTCAGCCAAAACTCTTTAGGAAACTCTGACTTCTACGCCTCTGTGCACATGTATATTTTATAGTCAAATGGCTGGCAGAGTCATCCCTCGGTATGCGTTTCTGCCTAAGTGATCCAGAAGGCTCCTTACCTATTTTCTAAATCTTTCATTTCTGAAAAACAGGTTTTCTTTTGAGAAATCAGGGAAATATGTTTAATTCTCCATACTAAGAAGTGAATAATTTTTTTTGTTTACTTTTTTAAAAAAGATTTTATTTATTCATTTTTAGAGAGGGAAGAGAAGTGAATAATTTTTTTTGTTTTTTACTTTTTTAAAAAAAGATTTTACTTATTCATTTTTAGAGAGGGAAGAGAGGGAGAAAGAGAGGGAGAGAAACATCAATGTGTGGTTGCATTTCGTGCGCCCCCTGCTGGGGACCTGGCCTGCAACCCAGGCATGTGCCCTACACTGGGAATTGAACTGGTGATTCTTTGGTTCACAGGCAGGCACTTAATCCACTGAGCCACACCAGCTAGGACTGGTTTGTTGTTGTTGTTGTTTTTTAACTTAAAGAATTATTAAACTGACACAGTAATGGAGGAGACGCTCATGCCCTTGGGGGGAGGGGAGTAGAGGAGGGGAAGACTGCTGAGAAAATATTTGCCCTCTAGTGTACAGTGTCTTTGAGGAGCGTGGACTCATGTGCTATTTCTTAGGAAGCTTAAGACATGGGAACCTAGTGCCCAGAAATTGCTGCATTTCTTTGTTGGACTGGACTTTGCAATGAACTCATTTCCAAAGCTGAATGGTGTAAGCCTTATAAAATTACTGTAGGATGTTTCAAATTCTCCGGGTGTCATATAGGTTCAAGAAACAAGTAGAACAGTTTTCTGATAAGACTTTGATAGCACTGTATGGCTTCTAGGAATACTTATGTATCTGGACCCATCAATAGTTTCCAGGGATAGATGAGGCAGGCACGATCCCCATTTTCTCTTTGGGAAACTAACCCGCAGAGAAGGTACAGCTGCAAAGGGACGAAGCTGAGAACTGAACTTCATGTGTCCTGCACTCCAAGGACTGAGCTTCTGCTGCAAGAACCACAGTCACCTCTGCAAACCATGGCCCTGGGCAGATGGTTACCCACACGTACAACACTGTAACAACGCATCCATCCAGGCTTCAGCCAAAGGGTTTAGAAGACAATGGAGCACTCTGTTAACATGCACTATGTGGCTAAATAAAGGTTCTGGCTTAGCAGAAGTAAAGAAAATAAACTGCAAAGTAACTAATGCCACATTAACACAGCATTTCCCCCCCCCAGATGGGGTGGGGGTGGGGGGCTGGCAAATGCTGAACAGGTACCAGTTCCCTATCTGTTACTTGTAAAAATTTTGGTTTTAGATATGCAGATTTTCAACTCCCCTCTCTGAACTTGGGTGAACTTCATTGGGATAAACAATACACATTTACATGACTAGTCCATAATGAGGGAGGGCCGTAGAGTTGTCTTTTCCCTCCATGCATGAAAGTCAGGCTCAGTGGATAAACATTTCAAAGGCACCCTGCCGCAGTCTAGCACTACAAGTCTTACAACAAGACAACAACACACAAGTCACTCTGGAGCATCGTGCATTTAGTAACAGGCAGCCAAGGACCAGGCCCTGGGCGGCATAACAGCCAGCTGCTGGCGGGGCTGCAGCGCAACTCCCCGTTGGGCCTCACAAAAGGGAGCTGGCAGGCCGAGCCGGGGAGCCAACTGGAGCCACATAGTTCAAAGCTCCGTGACGCGTAACTACCTTTTTAACATGGCAGCATATCTGAAAATTATTTTTTATTAGTACAAATGCAAATTTTATTTCTAAAAAATCTATTGTGGTTAAGGTTATAATACCGCACGTACCATTTTTTCAAAGTTTACTAGATTGTCAGTGAACGTCTTGTTCCCCTCATGAGTAAATGTCATATCTGCAAAGAAATCAAAGTTACATTCTAATCACTAACAGAAATATGTCATACTAAGAAATCACAATAGCACCATTAGCTTATGCTGGAGGATTTGCATAATACTGCAGTTGAAAAAAGCTGACAATAGTTCCTTTTATGTTGGGTGTTTAACTTTCTAACACACTCTACCTGAGGTTAGTAAAATTTCCCAATTAACCCTCTGTTTTACTCTCAAGTCTTCCAAATTGTGGATTCCTGCTCCTCCAGGCACCTTCCCAACCCTTTCAGGAAAGTCAGGGCTGAGGGGAGATGATGAAAAAGGTGGAAGGATGGGATCACTCTTCCCAAAAAGATCAGGCTGATGAGGCTCTTGTTCATTTCCTTCCCAGCACACTCATCACTGGCTTGGCCTGTGCGTTTTCTCAGAATTACCTTTGATGAGCAAAGGCATGAAGGGGATGAGAGGAGGCTCCAGCTTAGCTACTGTCAGCCTGTAGGCCCTGTGGTTTCTTGAAGGATCCTTCGGGGAAACAGAGGCTGATTAACAATTAATGACACATATCCCACCCCCTTTACTTCCTAACACGCCCAGCCTTGTCATCCCACAATCAGCTAGTTTGGAATCAAGTGTAGCTACAAAAGAAAGGTAGACTTCGCTAAGCAAATTGATTTGTGTTTTAAAACAATTTTATGTGCCATGAAGATAATTTGCTTTTTGTTTCCTTTCTTGTTTGAAAGGGAGATTTGCCTATGGAGAACAAGGGGAGAGATTCCTTTGATAGCAGATATAAAACATGTAAAACAAACAGCAGCCACAAGATTCCCTTCCCCCGAAGCCCAGCTCCTTCCTGGGAGCCGGCCCGGTGCCCACTGCCCGCTGCCGCTGCCCGCTGCCCGCTGCCTGGCTCCGCAGGCCCCCACTCGCCCTCCCTAACCCGTCACTCCGGCCACGTCCCCCTCCCCCACCCTCACTCCTTTTTCTGTCTGTTAACACCTCCCAGCCAGTGGGGAGAGACGATTTTGGCAAGCCAAGAAAAATGCAGCTTCCAACGCACAGTCAACCTGTGCTGGATGGAAAGGATCCTATTACACTGCTTTTCTTAGTTACACAAATTGACCTTATGTGGGACATAAGTCCTCTTTAAGTTAGTTCCTGAGGGCGTCATTCATTAGTCAGACATGCTTGTTTTAGCAGCACTAAAACGGGATCATAAACTTCTTAAAGTCATACAAGGACAGATAAAATTTCTGAAATGAGGACCTCAATTCAGCTAATCAGAAATTGGATTAATACGGACAGTGAACAGGATAAAGGAGCCACTGTCACTTACCATTAAACTTTCAAACTCCGCATAGAACTTCTTGAACTTGCTTGGCAGTTTCTGTTAATGAAATGAAAATGCCACATTTATATGTCAGGTTCAATATCGAGGTATGTATCAGGTGTTACCATTTCTAAGGGAAATGTATTTCTTTCGGCTCTTAATCAAGCACCCCTAGGACAGGCCAGACTGTAATCTGTCTTGTCATTTGAGGATAATCTTCTGGAATATAAAGAATTAACCTTTTAAAAGTCTTAATCTAGCCCTGACCAGGTGGCTCAGATGGTTGGAGTGTCATCCTGTACACCAAAAGGTCACAGGTTCGATCCCTGGTCAGGACACATACCTAGGTCGTATGGGTTTGATTCCTGGTCAGCGCATGTACGAGAGGCAACTGATCGATGTTTCTCTGACACTTATGTTTTTCTCTCCCTCTCTCCTTCTCTCTCTCTCTTCCTCTCTCTCTAAAATCAATAAACATAACCTGGCGTGATGGTTGGAAAAAACAAGGCAACTTAGTTGAGCCAAAAGTTACTATGGATGCTTTGGTCTTCCTGCTCTATAATGTCTTCTGAAATGGATTATTCATAAAGAGGACTACATCCCCAGGTTACAAATGTTTTGGAATCAAACTCTCTGATTCCCACAATTAGGAATTTAGACCAGAGAATATTAGGATTAAAAGTTTAAAAATTGTTCTATTTTAACCCTTCTCCTGTACACTGCAAGCTACATGAGAACAGGGATTTTTTAATCAGTTTCATTTATTGCTATACCTTCAGTGCCAAACTGCCAGGAACACAGTAGGTGTTCAATAAATATTTATTTGGCTAGACTAAACCTTTATTTCATAGATGGAAGAAATTGAGTCTCACAGTTTAAGCAAAATGCCCAAAGTCACATAGCTGATTATGGCCGTAGCCTGTGCAATTCACATCACTTGCTTCCTTTTCTATTGCCTCTCTTATATGCTCTGTGCTCCTCTACACAAGCATTTCTCCCCCATCTTTCTCTGCCCTGCTATAAAACAAAAATTGGCAGTTCCATCAATTTAGTAATTTTCTTATGTTTATGTTTTGGCATGCTATTCAACACCACTGTCTGTACCCTCCTACCTATACCAGTAGGTCAGTACTGAAACATCTTTTAATCTGTGGGTCTCGGTTGGCTTAGGTTCTAAGCTTTCAGTAAAGCTGAGCTTTTCCCTTCTGACTGCACCACACTGAAAGAAAGCAGTGTGACACGTTTCCCACCCTGAGACTCTGGAAGCATCGCCCGAATCCTGGGCCTCAGAGATTCCCAGGTCAGCTCCGCTTTGCGATGTCAACAACCGATTTACGAATTAGGCCTCTGCCACCCACAGAAAAACTCCTTTCTTCTTCCCCCTCATATCAGAATCCATTTATCTATTTAAATATCCCCGCTTAAACATTGTACAATATCTTATTTTGTTTCTAGGAAGCCAAATTCATAGTCCTAGCACCTATTTTCAAGTTGGGTTTCAGGGGAGCTCTATATCCTTGCTTAGAGGGGATGTTCAAAGGCGTGAAAGCTGGAGGGGCATCAAGAGGTGTAAGGACGAGGATCTCCTCCCACACAGAGTATCCAAATCATCACGTTAGGAGACAACTTTTCATGCACACAGACCATTTTAAGAATGAGGAGTGAATCACATTTTTGGTTAGATCTGTCGCACTAGTTCTCTTTCTTGACTTAGCTGGCTTTTGGGTCAAAGGCAGGAGGGCATATGGTGATAAAACCATACTTCCAGAGCAGTGGTTCTCAACTGGGGGCAATTTTGCACCACTGCCTCGCCGCCACCCCCAGGGAATATTTGATAATGTCTGCAGACATTTGTTTTGGTCACTGGGGTGGGATGAGGTGACGGGTGCTGCTGGTACAGAAAGGTAGAGGCAAGGGATACTGCTAAGTACCCTGCAATGCACGGGAAGCCTCCACGCCAGGAATGTCCCCACCCCAAATGTCAGTCCTGCTGGGACCAAGGATGTGCTCCAGGTTGTCACTCCCGTTTGCTTTATTTCAGATCGGTCTGTCCCTTCTATTTTGATCCATTTCCTTTGCCGCGTGGTTGAACTTGCTTTTCTGTTCTGTTTGTGGACAGTTTCATATGGGTCTGTGGTTCCTGGAGGCCAGGCACCATTTCCCACGCGGCTGCCAGGGCCACAGGGTGCTCGCCGGAGCCGCACGGGCTGCCCTGGGGAGACACTTGGCAGGTGCATGGAGGGAAACCAAAATCAAAGATCTTTCTACCACGCAATATAATTATATTTACCTTAAAAAATAAAGGCTTATAAATGATGAAAGGTTAATCTTCTCTTTTTAGCAACACTCAAGGATGAAAAGAGAAGCCCACAGAATGATGGATGCTTGCCTGTTCCCATGAGATTGAGGACCCATCAGTTAACTCTCTGCTTTGCTGACAGCACCCGCCTCCCCCACAGGCAGCCTCCATTCTCCTCTTGAGACCGGGAGAGGGGACTCACATTGTGGTGCCCACATGCTGCATCCTTAATTTCTGGCTGCTGCCCTGTGGTACCTACACCGGGCCTTCCTGGGCCCCTGTGAGGCTTTATATGTCTTTAATTATCGCAACCAACTCATATGGACTCTTGGGGGGCAGGCAGGGGGATCAGAAGATGGAAACAGGTTGGAGAAAGCAGATTATCTGAGAGGAAACCCTAGGTCCTCAGAGATTCCTAGAGCCGTGGGCTCAGGACAGGTGAGCCTGCATTATGGCTCCATTGCTCAGCGGCGTTGGCAGCACTAACCCTGTCCTTTCGCCAGGTAGCAGATGGTACAGCTGCGCGGCCTGTGGGCCTCACCAATTCCCTCATTCCTATATTCAGGGGATGAGCTGCTGCGTGCTGCATCTGCCTGGAATTTTAAGAGAAAACCCAGGCAGAAGGACTTGTGAGGACCTGCCCTATAAACAATGTTTCCCTTGAAGAAAACAGTTTCAAGAGGGACTGAAAGAAAGGTTTCAGGGAAACATTTAGAAGTGCGAACAGCTGCCTTCAGCATTGCACATTAAGTCTGTTATCTCCTTCTTGCCCTCTTTCTGTGTCCCACTTACACATACTTTTTATTTTTAGTAAGAGTCTATTTTTATGTGTATGTTCTATTAGAGGTTAGTATTTCTTTGACTATATACCACAGGTATATAGTCCAGCACATTTTCGGTACTTAGCTAATGAAAAATGAAGATGTTCTCTAGCACAAATGACTATCAACAAATTACTCATCACATTTGCTACAGAAATTCATAACATGCCTGCATAACTTTTGCCCCAAACTGACCGCTAGCCAACTGCTGTTCCTCCATACACAGAGAGGCCTGCCAGGCAGTTAAGAGATACTTGCTGGGCTAAACAGTTGGCCTTCTAGCAAATTCTCCCAGAAGCAAAATGACTACTTGTGGCGGGGCGCGAGTGAGGGGGGGGGAGGATCTTCCGTCCTCTCTTAATTATAGATAAGGTTTATTGCAAAAGCAATAAGCAGACATTCCAGAAAACAATGGAATCTGTGAACAAAGCCTTTGAAATCATCCAAGCAGTGTTGTAGATTCACATTACACCTAGGAACTAGACTTATTATTATTTACATTGTAGAGGCCAAGAAGCGGAAACTCCCTCCATCCCCTAAACAAGAAAGGGACAATACCTTTTTTAATTCCTACTCTGAGGCAACTGGAAAAAGAAGGCAGGTCACCTCCCTCCAAGTGTCCCATCTTTTCCATTGTGACACGAGTGTGAGTGATATTTCTATACAAAAAGCTCACTGGTGTGCCTGGGTTTTTATTCTTAAGGCGACATTCACAGCTGGATCTCCGCAGAAGCTTACCTCCCACGTTAGTGCCAAGCGGCTCACAGCGACGTTGCTTAGTCCCATGACGATGGCAAAAAAGGAATTCAGGTTTTTGTACTCCTTACAGCTGAAAAGCAAGAGGCGCGTGTGTGAGTAAAGTGCCACTTTGAGTGAGATTTTAAAAAACTGGAGTTCTATTTTCTCATAGTCATTAACATTCGTCAGGACTCCTTTATGAGAACAGACAGTGATAGATTTAATGCGCTGTGTAAGTTCCACTTGGGTGGCCACGTTCTGCTGTTTGATTTCTCACTGTAATTTTGGAACGGTGATGGTTCGAGCCAGCTCAGTCCAGGTTTGGAGAAGGAACTTAAAGGCACCTACCCTAGGGATTGCTATTTTGACCCTGAAGTTTGCTAAAAGCCTCTGAGACCTGAGGGAAACATCTCAAGGGATGGGAAGTGAGAAAGCAAATGCCCTTGACCAAAGGCCAGACTTTTAGCCTGAAGCTGGGCGCCTCCCATGGCAGCTCAAGAGGCAACAAGGAAATCACATGGCCGAAGAACCATGACTTTGACCTGCCATGTAAATGCTTCTAATTTATTGAAAAATATCAATTTACAAGTGATGAACTCTATGGACTCAAGGAGTTTTAAAGCTGAGAAACAAGCCTAAGCAATTGACCCTCCCCAAAAAAGAACCTTATTTTCTCTCTGTTTTACTGATGTTAGTGAAGTTGATCATTTTGAATCTGTACTTATGCCTCTATGAGCTTTTATAAATATATATATTTGGGGATAAGAATATTATGGAACAAGACCAAGGATTCTTATTATAATGGCAATATTTAGCTTAGGCACTTGGATTAATTTAAAAAAAGGGGGGGACTCCCCAACTTCACACCAGTTCCTTGAGAAGGGAAAGAATAATTCATTTTGCAGGAAGTGCACATCCTTTACCCCAAATCAATGTGGTTTTCTAAACTGACTATGTCATAATTAAATCCTATTTGGATTAACATTTTTGTAAAAGCCTAATTAACTTGTTGCATTTGCTGCCCCTCTTCTTGCAAAAGGAGCGATGAGTGATGCTTAAACGGTCTTTGTGGAAATGGGAAAACAGATTTTGGCAAACGCTCTAGTGTATCAGAGCCCACCAGTGAAAAAGCAAGCACAGCCTTTGCTGTGCGAGGACAGTGGCTCTCAGGACAGGAGCTGAAAGCAATTTCAGAGCCCCCCGGGGCTGAAGGCAGTGGGTGTGATCACGTACACGTTCGCCTTTGTCCTGTCTATATGATTTTAAATGACAACATGCAGGACCACAGACTTGCCTTTCTGGTCACTGCTCTGATTACTGTGACCAACCAACTTTATCACCCTAAGTAAGTCATGAAATTTCACTATGCTTCAGTCTGTTCCTCTGTCAAAGGGGATGGTAACATTTGGACTCCCAACTTCACAAAGTTCTGGGCAGGTCAAAGAGCTTGAACAGAATATGTTGAAGTTCCTAACAACACCAGACAACACATGTCATGCCAATGGGATTAGATCTCAGTTTCATAGATCTTGGCTTATGAAAGTGCAATCTTCTCCAGCTGGGCATGTAAACACTGTCACTGTAGGACAGAAGGGATTAATAATGGTTAAATAACATAAAGCAATTAATACCAAAGGCCAAATCCACCTAGTCACTTACATAATCAGCAGGAAGAGAGATAGGAAAGGCAAAAATATTTTAAAAGTTCCTGAGATCTTGAAAGGCTCTCCTGTGTTGCCTTTGTACAACAACAGGACTGGGCCGCCACAGTTTCCTGATCTCCCCTGTTCGTGAGCAGATTACCTCCCTTGTCCCCTTGTGGCACTTTGCACTGCCTGGCTGAGGTGAAGAGGGGACGTGCTCCTCGTAATGGGAAGGCACGTATTGTCAGTTTCCATAACCATCTCCTTCCAAACAGGTGAAGGCACAACAGTACTATTCAGGCTCCCAGAGAAAGTGGCTACACTCTGAACCAGAAATTCATAAGCAACGTTTTACCAAATCTGTCTTCAAAAGGGCAGCTTTTCCAAGTTAAGAGAACCAGCATTTGAATCTAAGGGATTTGGCTATCCTGTGGAATCCTCAGATTTTTGGCAAAAAATTCAAAGCATTTGGCAAGCCGATATACATACAATGTCAAGCAGTATTTACTTCTTTGTTTAGCTCTGGAAATCAGACTCTATACAGGACATAAATCATTTGGCTCAAGAGTTGCCTAGCAAGGATCACGTCTGCTCCCCACGTTCCTGTGCTCCAGCTCCCTACTTTTAGAAAGGAAAGAAGTCTCCCAGCCATGGGCTGCATTTAGCATTTTATTTTTAGCACTGTGGTGATACCAAAAACATGGGCGTAAACAGGAGGTTGTCAGGCATATCTAAACAACAGAAGATTAAATTCATGTTAGGGAGAACTCTAACTGGCCTCTGCAGTAAATAAATTGTTTCCCATTTAGTGCTGTTAAATAGAATATTTATAAGATGCTCGCTTTTTCTGATGTTTATGGAGATGATTTTCATGTTCCAGGTTAGATTGCCATTATGCATTTTACCGATTTTATTTTGGCTGAGTTGGGTGTGCTGTTGTACATGCATGTTCCCACTGCCCTCTACTGGTGAGAATGTGTCATGTTGGACATTGACTTCAAGAGTCTCCTAAAACAGAACTCTGTACAGCAGAACTTTGTTGAAAGGCTCTTCCAAGTGTCCAAACTTTCGGTGTCTCTGGGCCACACTGAAAGAAGAAGAATTGTCTTGGGCCACACATTAAATACACGATCACTAACGAAAACAAAAAATACTCATAATGTTTTAAATAAATTTACAGTTTTGTGTTGGGCCACATTCACAGCCATCCTGGGCCGCATACAGCCCACGGGCTGTGGGTTGGACAACCCTGCCTGAAGGAGGCACAGACTTTGAGTAGTTGAGCAAAAAGAGGTCACTATTTTGGCTCCAGTACTGATGCTGCAAGATGTTAATTTATATAATGGTGTCAAATATTATAGAAACTAGACAAAATTAATCTTTTACTAGAGTGCAGTTATTCTTAAACCCCTGTGGTTGGCCTTTGTGCACAAGGAGACCCTGTATCTTGCTTTTCTTTCTAAGGTGTAGTCTGAGAGAACAAAATGAAAATGCAGCTCAAATACTTTTCTCTCCCCAAGCTAATGATACTTACTGTGCTGCTATCTTAATGAATTTTTTTAAGAGCTGAACACGCTTGTTGGGCTGGGAACAAAGGCAAATCTCAGTGGCAACCCAAAACTGAATTTCATTAAATCTCCTCAGGAACAAATCCAAGTTTGCTGTGGTCTTTTTAAAATTATGCCTTCCAAATGTGTGATAGATTAGCTCCAGCTAGAAAAGAAAGGAAAACAATTTCACTTCTTTGTTTTTCAATCAAAACACCAGCGAGGCCTCCCTATTTGTTAACACAAATCGACGGTGGTCAGCAAATGCAAATACAATCACTGACCAGGATTCTACTTGTACTCTAGGTCTGAAGAGCTTCATTGAGGCTTATTAAATATATTAACAACAAACTAGGTGCTGTTGGCTTAGTATACTCAGGAAGACATAGCTTACTGTAAATCATAAAGATGTTTCTCTAACACTCAAAGACTTTGACAGGCTTTATTAATAAACTCGATATTTTAAAAAGATCATGTGGTTTCCATATTGCAGCACGTCTTAACATTTGCAGCTGAGCAATGCCAGCAGGCTTCATCCAGAATTGCTGTGGTACCTACTAATGCTCTCAATCAAGCAGCTTACCTCATGCACACAGTTGAAGAGTTCCCAATCATAAATTGTCATCTGGTATGCTAAATCTTTCGAGCTCATCAGTTCAAAAGTTCCCACTGTTCCAACAGTTGGGCCTTCCTGTTCTGGCAAGGGAGTCTATGAATAATCATGCAAAAATATATCAGAATCTCAAAACAGACAAGCACTTAATGCTGACTGCTTTAAGGAGTTGCTGAGGGGAAAGGATTCTGGAAATGCTTTTGGGAATATTTTGAAACTTTGATTTTACCCAGGGGAAAAAGATGCCTTCCCTCTTAATGCTCACTTGCTTTGGTGCCAACTTTATAATCATCATCACTATAATCAATTCCACTGCCTGAAAAACGTGGACCGTGACAAATAAGATTCAGAGAAGAGTGACCTGTGGAGGTTCTCTCCTGCCTGGGCCTGGGAGCTCCCTGGAAACAATTTCTTTTCTCTAGTAAAGATGTAAGAAGTCCTTGGAGGCTTTTTCCTCCCATTTCCCAGAGAAGCTGTTCCAAAGCAGGCATGGCAGTTTGCGATGGTGAGCCACAGGGCTAATTAATTACTACTGACTCTGTCGGGGCAGCTGACTGTGGTCAAGTTGCCACATCTTCATCTCTTGTAACACATTGCCTGGGGTTATTGGGTGACAGGGCCCTGTGTACTGCGATTCATCTGCTCTCTGGAAGGTGTTAAGAATGATTTTCACATGGTCATGATGTTTGGGTGCGGCCCAGAAAACCAAACTCTACTCCTCTCTGGAAGACCCTCAGAACGTTCCATCCGACTGACTTCATTTTGTTTTTGGAGGAACGATTTACAGTGCTTTCCTTTGTCATCAATGATTTACATACACTGGAAATTTATGTATAAAATATTAATACCTATCTAGCTTTATGTACAAAGTTACAAAAGTCACATAAATTGAACAAGAACTCCCCTACTATCATGGATACCATATTTGGATAGTCAGCATTTATATTGGAAGTACTAATACTATACAAGTTGTACCATCATTGTTATTATCATCCCCCAAAATGGTCACGTTCTATAATTGCCCACTGAATTCTGGGCACTAAAGAAATAACACGTTCGGGATGTAGGGGGTCCCTGCCTTTGAGAGTCGGCAGCCTGAGAGAGGAGTCAGCCCTGGAGAGCAAGGACCGCACTGCACACCAGCAAAGAGTCAACTGCTGGCATTCTCTTGCATGTATGAAGGGGCAGACAAAGGGACCAACACACTCCTGACTCTTGGACACACAGATAAACAGGTGGGGAGACATGAACGGGCTTCTGGAGGGTTCGTGGGCATTTGGAATAAGGTTTGGCCTGAAGAGGTTCTCAGAAAAAGAAGCTGGGCTTTGAAAGAGGAAGCAGACAAACTCTGGGTGGGTTAGAACAGCAAGGATTTCTCTGAGCCACCAGGACGGCTTGCTATAGGTTAAAAGGTGGCAAGAGGGGCATGAAGGTGGGGACGCTATCGTTAGCCTTGTTTGGCAGGAGCACAGGGCTCAGGGGCAGCAAGTGGCCAGCATGGCCAGCTTTTAGAAAGCCTCTGAGTGTCAGAGGAGGAGTGGGGGGTTTGCAATAGACTCGGTTAGTGCCAGCTTCACAGAGTAACAGATTCTATATCTGAACCGCACTCTAACTACAGACTTGGATAGACTCCCTATCTTCTGAATGTCTGTTGCCAGCTCTGGTAAGTTGAGATCACAGTACCTAGAACCTAGGCTTGTCGGAGGATTGGATGGGAATAATGTCAGTGTAGCACATAAGCACAGCACCTAGCATAGGGGTGGGGGTCCCTACCCTCGTCCCCCTACCCCTGTTAGTTCCCTTCCTAGACGTGTGGAGCATTGCAAAGGTATGGGAATGTGTGATCAGTACAACACCTGGGCGTAAGAGCTAAATACTGTTGTTCCTGATTCACTCTAGGCAGGGGACAGAGAGCAGGGAAGAAAAACAACGATGTCAGAGTTTTGAACCTTAGGGAGCAAGCCTTAAGTTGATGGGCAAGTAGCTTATGAAAGTAAATAAGCAGGATGGTTTCTAGCAGGGTAGGTCTTAGGTAGAAAAGCTGGGGAAGCTTTCAAATGCAGGCCTGAGGACCCCTCTCGGGCTCTGACGGGCCCTCTGCGTTCTCCCTGCCGTCTTGTGGGTGCTCCTGGGACCACAGTCCCTCTGCTCCTCTGTGGAACTATCCCCCATGGGTCAGCTCTCTCCTCAGTTTGCCTAGCTCCCGTCTGTTTCTTGAGACCTTACAGCTTTTCAGAGATGACAAATTAACCAAACGACTGCAGGGAAGATGCCAATATAGAGAAATTTACAAAATGCTCTAACTTACAGATCCTGGTCTATGATTCCTGTATCGCTTTTGAGAAAATAATGCAAAGCCCTATTGAATCTTTACCTTTTTTTAGTGGACTGGACTTACCAAGCCTCCTCCCTTTTGGGCAAAGGGCAGGCCGACCCCTTCCCAGTGTGTGCAGCCATGGTGCCCCTCTACCTGGAGCGGGGAGTGTACTTGCTGACCCTGGGCCTCCAAGGGTATCTCCTGGGGCCACTTTCACAGAGGTGACACTGTGGCAGTCTCCTGCAGAGGCGGCACAGCAGAGCTAATGTCTGGTCTGGTTGTCCAGACAGGTCTAACAGTGCCTGCGCAGAGGCACCGGGCTCTCAGCCCTTCTCTGCGCTCTTTCTGAGAGCTGGTTTCTTGGGTAGGCCTGGGTGGTGGGGACTGAGAGGGTAGCTCTGTCATTTTCCCTTTTTCCAGATGAGAAAACGAAGACATAAAAAGGATTGTCATAAGAAGTCGGTTGTCAGTGACAAAGAGGTGGTTAAAGTTAGCTGCCACCCCAGCGACGTCCCTCTCTCCTTGGGCTCCTACATTCTGTGCCTAGCTCTGCCATGGCAATTGTCGCATTGGGTTCTCAGGACACTCTTATGTCCCTCACTACCTGGTGAGTTCCTTGAGTCACCAAGGCCATGGTAGATTCATCTTTAGGAACGTCCCAAAGCCAGAACCACTTACAGTGCCTGGAACGATATAGTGAGCACTTAAATAAAAGTCGAAACAACCAGTAAATGGATAAAAGTAGAACCAAATCACAGTACAATGGGATTTTATTGTAATTTTCTCTGTACTAATATTTATGCTTTCATGAAATATCAAGAGCATTTAAAGCCTCAGAATCCAAGCCCTTTACCAACCAGGCTAAATTGCTGGCACTCTACTAATTCTAGACACCACAAGTTAGCCCCCCAATTTGCTCTGTTCCAGGCTGTTTTCATTAGTCTCATTTCCTTAGCTGGACCCGAACTGCCATGAGGGATGCCAGTCTAGTGTCACACAGAAGCTAACACAGCACTGAGCGCAAAACAGGCACTTCCGAAGTATGCGCTGACTGCTCAAAGGCCAACATTCTGGACTGCGGAGTCATCTTGTGCATGACTCTTCCTAGAAGGATTGCCTTTAAAGAAATTTCCAGAAAGTGAGAAAAGGAGCTGCATGTTTACTGTTTCGTGAGGCAGGTAAGGTCTGACCACTCCTTAATACAGCGACATAACCTGTAGCCCAGTGAACAGTACAACACTGATGAGGAAAAAGTTAAACAAGGTCATGACCTGGGTACTTGTTGCACAGTAAATTCCTTTCAATTGCTCAGGCCTTAAAATGGAAGACTGGTAAGGATAAGAACTTGCAAAGCTGTGGGACGCTATGCAAATAAACAGAGGCTTAGAAGTTACTATCTGCCCCACAGGGAGCTGGAGGCAGTCCCCGCACTCCATCCATGCACCACGGCACTGCGCACTGTGGCCAAGAACCAGCTGGCAAGAGAGGACTGAGCACCACGTGGCAAATACATCGTGTGGTGCTCACCACCGGTGTATTCCACCGGTTCCACTAAACAGGCTTCTGATGGCTTCCGTTTCCAGGGGACGGCAGCATAACTCATTTACAACACTATTTTCTCTGCAGGCTCTTGATGACAAGTATTTTTTTAAAATGTATTTTATTGATTATGCTATTACAGTTGTCCCAATTTTTCCTCCTTTCCTCCCAACCCTGTACCCCCTTGTCCCTAGCAATCCCCCCTCTTTGTTCATGTCCATGGCTCATGCATGTAAAGTTCTTTGGCTTCTCCATTTCCTATACTATTCTTAACATCCCCCTGTCTATTTTTGTACCTATCAATTATGCTTCCTAACCCCTGCACCTTTTTCCTCATTCTCTGCCTTCCCCTTCCCAGGTGATAACCCTCCAAATGATCTCCATATCTCCAAATGATTCGGTTCCTGTTCTGGTTGTTTGCTTAGTTTGTTTTTTTTAGATTCAATTGTTGATAGTTGTGAATTTGTTGCCATTTTAGTGTTCATATTTTTGATCTTCTTTCTTTTTTCTTAAATAAGTCCCTTTACATTTCATATAATAATGGTTTGGTGATGATGAACTCCTTTAGCTTTACCTTGTCTGGGAAGCACTTTATCTGCCCTTCCATTATAAATGACAGCTTTGCTGGAGAGAATAATCTAGGCTGTACATTCTTGCTTTTCATCACTTTGAATACTTCTTGCCAATCCTTTCTAGCCTGCAAAGTTTTTTTGAGAAATGAGCTGATAGTCTTATGGGAACTCCTTTGTAGGTAACCCTCTGCCTTTCTTTTGCTGTTTTTAAGATTCTCTCTTTATAACTTTTGGCATTTTAATTGTGATGTTTCTTGGTGTGGTCCTCCTTGGGTCCAACTTGTTTGGGACTCTCTGTGCTTCCTGGATTTGTATGTCTATTTCTTTTTCCAAATCAGGGAAGTTTTCTTTCATTATTTTTTCAAATAAGTTTTCAATTTCTTGCTCTTCCTCTTCTCCTACTGGCATCCCCATGTTGTATGTTTGGAGATGCCTCAGACGGTCCTTTCACTATCCTTGTTTTTTTGATTTCTGTTTTCTTCTTGTTCATCTGGTTAAATGCTTATTTCTTCCATATATTCTAAATCATTGATTTGATTCTCAGCTTCCTCCTCTCTACTGTTTGCTGTAGATTTTCCTTTATTTCACCTTGCATAATCTTCATTTCTTCCTTTATGTTGTTGCCATACCCACTGAGTCCTTTGACCACCCTGATCACCAGTTTTGAACTCTGCATCTGGTAGCTTGGTTATCTCTGTTTCATTGAGTTCTTTTTCTGGGGTTCTGTCATTTGGGCCATCTTTCTTTGTCTCCTCAATTTGGCAGCCTTCCTCTGTTTGTTTCTGTGTATTAGGTAGAGTTGCTTTGACTCCCTGTCTTAGTAGCGTGGCCTATTGCAGAAAAGCAATCTGTAGATTGTGTGGGGCAGAGCCTTAGGGTGGGGCAGCCTGCTTCACTGCTTTGTGGCTCTGTGTGGTGGGAAGACTCAGAGAGGGGACAAGGCTATCCCCTGGCTTCTAGAGGTTTGCCCAGCACTCACCTCATTTCCAGTCACTTCACCTACTTCCTGTATGTGACTGGCACCTTTCCAGATGTTGCCCTGAGGGTGAATCCCAGAGTGGGTCGGTTTGTGTTTGTCCTAAATCCATGTGGGCCCTTTAAAAGGAATCTCTTGAAAATCCAGAATTTTCTTCTGCCACCCTAACCCCACTGGTTTTTATAGCCAGAAGTTGTGGGAATTTATTTTCCCTGGGCTGTGCAGTCTGGCCTGCAGATGGGATCGTTCACTCCCAAGGTGTCCCTCCTGATTTTTACCCATCATATGTGAATGGAGGACTGTCCTGCTGTCACCACTGACTCTCTGTGCCACACTGTGTCTCCGTACTTCTCCATCCATCTCTGTGACTCTGCTCCTTGTACCCGTCTGGATGAATGTGGCTTCTTTAAATCCTTCGTTGTGAGACTTCCATACAGCTCGATTTTCAGATGGTTTTGGGTGTTATTTGTTTTGAGATCTAGTTGTAATTCTTTCTATGGTTGTACAAGGAGATGAAGCATGTCTACCTACACTTCTGTCTTGACAGGACGGAAATATTTATTTAGAAAGCAATGAATGTAGGTGGCAAAAAATATATGAAAATGATGGTGAGCAGACTCAGATCTTACAGTACTGGTGGCCGAGGAAAGGCAAGGGTGCTCATGGGCTATAATGGATGAGGCAGTAGTAAGAGAACTAAGGCTGCATGGCCAAGTTCTTCTCCAGGTGAGTTCAAGATACTGCAAGAATCTACTGAATTGTGCTAGAGTGCAAAAAACGGCTTTCTCCAACCCAGAAAGCCAGAAGTATTGTATGATGAAGCAAAATCAAGCTCTAAAAGTCCAAGGAGGGAAACCTTGATTTACCCATAATGTCTAATTGGATTAAACTCGAATGTATTCATGCAGCATTTATGCAGTTAAACTTTCCCCCCAAATGCCATGCAGTTCACCTCTAGCCCCTGTGTTGCACTTTTCTTAGTAAGGGAGCCCTGTGTGTCCAAAGATGGAAAAAAGCGAGTCGTCTATTCTCTGAACTGGCCCCACAGGTTTTCTAAGGTACTTTAATAGCCATTCACCTCCACGCCTAATTTTTATAGGATAAACAGGCATGAACCCTACCATCTGCATAAAGAGAGTAGGCTACTCAATTATCAGCATGGACCAATTAAACCTGTACTCACAGAGAGCTCTGTGTGGCTGGGAGTAAGTGTTTTGGAGACTTAGGGAAGACTCTTGGCCCCTGGTATTTTCTGCACAAGATGGAACACTTGCAGGAAAAGCATTTTTCTTAGCCTGGAGCGGGGCTTTGCCAGTGTATTGGTACACCCCTCTATGGAGTATGATAAATCAGAATAGCTTGTCCTAAAATTATTCTTATCCTGCTCTAACTATTCATTTTTTAAATATTAATATTTAAATTGGGGACACTTCAAGGAGGTGAATTCCTACAAAGAATTTTGAAAGCTGAATTATGCACCAATGGGGGTGCTACTTAGCTTATTCCACAAAAGAAAACCTAAAGCTCAGAGCATCTCAAATGAACACCTGGGGCTTACCTAATAGATCACAGAAAAAAGAAAAAAACTGAGGAGCATTTGAGATTTTTTTGAGTGACTAGGTTCAACATGACTGCAAAGTGGAGCTCCAGACAAGTTTTTCTGATTGCAGGCGCTGCTCTGAGGAGCCGCCCACACCTACCAGTGAATCGAATTGCTCTCGCGGGCAAGCAAACAGGCGTCCATTAATGGTGAGCGTCGTAAATACTGAAACATCATTAGGTTTGAGCACCACCTTTTCTGTGAACATAAAAAGCATGAGATTGCCTATTAAATGCATCTGAGATTTGCTGCACTGCCCTAATCACACCAACAAATTGCCAGCTCAGTGAATTGCCGGAACATACAGAGCGACTGCATAAAATACAGCACTGAAGGGGCCCACTGAATAAAAGAGATGCGGCATTCACCCAGGCACGCGACATTCAGGATGCCATCGGACATGACCACAAAACAGGCCTGCAAATACCCGAGGGTCAATCCACCCAGTTCTGTACTGCCACTGTAATTACATACAAACACCACACTGGCTATTTCTATAACACGTTATCTCTCCAGATGGTAATCATGCCCCGCACTAGGGAGATGGGAAGATGCCTTTTAGAAAACTTGGCAAGGGGTTCTGAGATCCCATATGACTTTTGATGCAACGTTTATTATTATTTTTCACTTATTTCCTAATTTGGTGGGCAATCGCATTACCTACATTAAGCCTTCTATATTTTAAAAATTAACTCATTCAATAAACACTTAGAGTTTACTACATGCTGGACACCCTCTAGGCAATGAGGACACAGAAGGGAACAATACAGAAAAGAAAATCCCAGTCTGAAAATAGCTTACATCCTAGTGGGGAAGGCAGTGACCAAGATAAGTATGTTAGAGAGCGAGAAGTAATGAGGAGAAGGAAATCCCGCCAGGAAAGAGGCTAGGCAGCAGGTATAAGGGGGAAAGTTACAATTTTAGAAAGGGATTCAAGGAAAGGAAGGGGTCCTCAGTGGCATACTGTCACTTGGGTGAAGACCGAGGAAGTGAGGGAGGGACCCGGGATAGCTAGGGGCGGGACGCCTCAGGGGGTCAGCGAGGGCAGACATCCCAGGCCCTGTGTGACCGGGACAGAAATGGAAGGAGAAATCCTGGGAGAATCCAGCATGCATTTTAACATCCTCCATCAGTGGAATCATTTGTCTTCAAACACGGCAGAAATGGCTCATCTGATCCTGAAAGACTCCCCGAATGGCCATCAAATCATTACTGAACAAAGTTACCTTCCTGCTGTTTCCTCCTGGCTCTCACATGTGCTGACCATCCCTAAACTCTCGAGGAAACAAATTGTAATGGTTTATTTACTATTTACCTCCTTACAGGCCTGGGAGCCACTTGGGGGCATGGGCTGTGCCTACCTCTTCCTCTCCTGTCACAGGCACACTAAGTGGCCAGCAAATATATGATGAATGGATAAATGACATCTCAGGAATGCATAGGGTAATCAAGCAATCCCATGGGAAAAAGACTCCTCATTTCATTTGATGACCTGGGTTCTGGCACTGTCTACTGCGTAAGGAGGGGGACCGTCGTCAGCTGAGAGAACTAGCCTATGACCATGTCCAACTTCAGACTTTAGCTTGTCATGCTAGGTGCTCTCTTAGTGTCTGTGTTTCTCAGAGCTCCAAGGCCTTAGTCTTTTTCTTTTTTTGGGGGGGGTGTGGTTTATATAGAAAGAACTCCAAGCTGACATCCACATCAGAGTCCTCAGTTCCAGCTGCCTCAGAGAGATCACGTCTCTTTTTTCTGCTTTAGAGTGGGCACCGAACAAGATGGGAGATATTAGACACTTACCCAGCTCACTTACAACCATATGATTTCTGCTATTCATGGGAGGATACACAGCAGCAACTTGTCCCTTTGCATCAACTTGGAAGGGCCACACTGATTCCTGGCGGGGTTTCTGTTTGGATGGGATATCCCATTTTACAGAAGCTCGAAGTACTAAGTAAGACTGTTACCTCCTCCAGAACTCATCTTGACTATGATCAGGCCTTCCCCAGAGCCCAGTTTGTCCGCAACTGCGCCGATGACTTCCTTCACCGAGGCGGCCACTGGCACCCGAATGGTTGTGTAGGTGTGGTCCATGCAATAGACCTTAAACAGAACTATTGGGAAGGCAGAAGCAATGTGGTCTGTTACTCTTGGTAGTTCCTAAGAAAACCACAAGCTATGCAGCATGGCTAGACATCCGCCAAAATGTGCATCATCTCGTCATCCTTATTGTATTTACTAGGATTTGTTTACACCAATACTTGCTCCCTTCGAAATCTCTTTATCCTGGCATTGGTCTAAGAATAGGTGCATGCATGACTGTCGTCCCCAATTAAAATAAACAACAACAGATATTTGTGAGAAATCCACAAATAGCTCATGGGAAAAAATGAGAAGTATGGTTTGGTCAGTTTTGTGGGTCTGCCCTTGTCTACGAGCCTTTCTTTTCTCACAGTACAGGGAGTGCTGTAGGCTGCTGACTAGATCGCTGCTGCCTGGTGCGGCAGCGGGCAGCCACGGTGATACGTCTGCAAACAGCAGGGCCTCTGCCTGGGGCGCGACCCACGTGCTGACCTTCTGGCTCTCCTGTTCACTGGTTTATGTATGTTGAGGCCGGGTCCCATAGCTTGGGTGGTATTTAGGTCAGCAGATAAATAGGTGGCTCCCCCAGGCTCACCTCTGAACACACAAATCCTGGAAGAAATCTGGCTGCTGTAATTTTTGGGTTTAGAGGCACTCCTAAATTACAAGATTCATTTGTGGCTTAAAATAGTAAATTTTATCATTGTTATTAGTTTCATTTTGGTTTACTTCTCTTTCTTTCTTTTTTTTTTTTTTTTTTGAGAAATCTTCAACCACCAAATAGTAATGGCCAGCATCTGCATCACTTTTTTGGGGGGTGTTAAGTGAGGCTGTGCCCAGGCCAGGGCACTCTCCCTGGGCAGGAGCCCAGCTCTGCAGATGACCCTGGCCCCCGACCTCTGCTAGGCGCCTGCAAAGCACCAGCTACTTTCCTGCCAGCTCTTCCCAGAAGTGAGCAATCTTGACAACTGATTCCTGAGATCATCTTTTTTTTTTTTTTTTTTTTTTTTTTTGCCTCCCCTTCAAGGACAGGTGGTAGTGGGAGAGAGGCAGAATCAGGGAAGTGTGGATGAGCACCTCAGCTCCAGGCACAGAGTTCAAGAATGGGAATAACAGAAATGCAAAGGGGTGTCTTCAGAAAGCTATTCTGTGGATCTAAGGTGACAATTCCCAGCGGAAGATTTTATTCAAATAACCCAAACAATCCTGAGTTGTAGGAAAAGTCTCACCTTCATCAGAGCCACGGATAGGCTGGCGCTTCTGGGCTCTCTCATCGCCTGTGTTGAACTGTTGCAAAAGAACTTTGTGCTGTGAAAATAATAATAGTAACTGCCTTAAAGGGAGAATATACTGGTGCACATTGGCAACTCAAGGGAAACACACCTGAGAAGTAGTCAGAGTAAAGAGATGAAGAAAACATATTTTGAATTGATGAAAACATCACTTTTACATGTTGCAATATAACATTACTGGAGAACTGTCATTTTACAAGGCCCAGACAAGTAGAGAATCCCAATCCATCGCCACATACCTTCTTTTGTGGATTCTTTGCATCTTCTGAACTAAGAGAAACAGAGAGGCCACATTATTTAATACCATTGGTACTATTTGAAATTGCTTCACTTGTATATAATTTTAATCTTATGTTAGAAAATGAGATCACAGCATCTCTTCAGGAGGCAATATAAGCCTCCTCATTTTAATACTGAGAGATCAAAGCATGGAGGACGCAGCAAAGAGATTAGGTTTTGTCACAGGCAGGTCCCTAGCAGAACCAATGTTAAAAGCTCAGGTTTCTAGCCCGTGCCAGCGTGGCTCAGTCTGTTGGGGCATTGTCTAGTACATCAAAATATTGGAGGTTTGATTCCTGGTCGGGGGCACATATGGAGGGCAAGCAATTGATGTTTCTCTCTCTCTCCCTTGTCTCTCTCTCAAATATATATATTTTTAAAAAGCCCAGGTTTCTAGCTTTCAAAGTCCATCTAGCAGCATACCTTTGCTCCAGTATTTAATCTATGGCTTAGGAACAACATATGAAAAACTTCTTTCTTTTCATTGAAAAGACACAAACATTTACTGTCAACAGCTTTGGGCACACCAAGTAAATTTTCCACGTAAGTGGTTCCCCTCAAACTTTCTTTAGATGCCACTGACCATTTTATGACTAGATTCACTGCTTAGACCAAAGGGACCAAGGAAAGATCTTTTCCTTCCCAGCCTTCCTCGTGGCAGCCACCCAGCCTGGGAGGCAGCTGAGCAGAATCTCAGTCCTTTTGTTACTTTGGCCTCAACACAACTTATGCCCCAGGCCCAGGTCTGCTCAAATTGGGATATTGTATGGCTGTTGAAAAACTAGCTTTCACCTTTTCAGGGCAAAGGACTTGGTGGGTCCTGCTTTCATTGAGAGCAGAAACTTCCCGTGAGGGAAGCACACCCCCAAGCCAAGCCCTTCCTTACATTTGCTTGACGATCTTCTCTAACTCGGGCAGTTGCTCCTTGAGGGCTGCAATCATCCGGGCGTCATCTGACACAGACACATAAAACTCCTGTAATCGGGAAAGGTCACAGGCTTTTAAGAGGAAGTGCAAAAGGTACACAAGTCTATAAAGAGCAATAAAGATGTGTGCCTGTGTCATCTGCGTCACTAGCATCTCCAGACCATGGTTTTATGGACTGGGACAGAAAAGAAGAAAAGAAAAGAAAAGAAAAGAAAAGAAACTGTTAGAATATGCCTAAAGTCTAAATTGCAACTGAGAGAAAATTTTGAAAACAGAGGTGATGGTTGTATAACATTGTGCTTCTACACTTAAAATGGTTAAAACAGCAAATTTTATGTTGGGTATATTTTACTTCAAAAAAATATTTTTAGTTATGATTGCAAATGAATTATTTACATTGGTATTTATATGAAAGGCAATGTAATGCAGTGTTTTGGAATGAGTAATTTTATAGTGTACCTTGGAAGAGCACTCTTTCTTTTTTTATTTTTTGCCTCAATACTTTTTCAAGGGGACTTTAATATTTATTTTGATATTATTTTATTGTTTGTTGTTTACTTAATATTTACCTCTAGTTGTAGTTCATTGTCAGTGGTAAAAATGCAGGCAGGGCCTTCAGCACCGCACTACTGTATTTTGCTATGTATGATGTATACATTTTTTGCCCAAAGTTTTGAGGGGAAAAATAAGGATGCACATTATACATGGGTATAATGATTACATATGATGAGTATAATAATGGGCATAATAATCCTGTGTATAATGCATACAAAAACATGGGTGCGCATTATGCACGGCAAAATACAGTAAATTTACACTGAGTTGGTGCCATCCACTCAGGTCTCTTTGCTGAGGTTCTGGGAACCAGCCTGACCACAGAGCAGCAGCTATGCCGCTTCACTCAGGTGCAGGGGCCTCCGCAGCAGAAGGGGGGCGTGGCTGTGCCAGCCTGCTTGCCACATGGGCCTCTACTCCGCGGGTGGAGGCCACAAATCAAGTTATAATTCCAAGCTGTTATTATTCTTTTACATTTTCAAAATACTTCATTTCCCACCTTTAAAGGACTTTGTCCACCCTTCCTCTCTGCCTCCCCTACGTCTGCCTGACAAATGATAGGGTTAACAAAGAAGATAAGAGGTATGTTTCTTTTGTATAATTCATTCTTGAACATTCAGACTGATAGAGTTTGAAATAGAAGTCACATTGTGCTTTGCCTGCACAAAAGTAAGGCCCTTATCTAAGTTTCAGAGGACAGAGTAAATCATCAAGGATTAAATGCCGGGGTCAGTGCTATAACGTGGGGCTGGGGCCACGGGAAGGAAAAGGGAAGTTCAGCCTAAAAGCAGTGCTTACAAAGTAAATCATGTCCTCAGAACCACCTCATGATTCCAGTGATTTCTCAATAAAATGATCTGCTTCACTCCACTCAAAAATCTACCATTTGATTTAGTAATCCCACATGTAACCAAGGACAGGCCTACATGCCTGAAAATGTTCACTACTATTCTAAGAAGGTGAAAATGGAAATGATGTATATAGTTGACAATATTGGAGCAAATAGGTATATCTATGGCATAACTACTCAAAATTAGAAGGACTGTACTGACATGAAAAAATCCTTACATGAAGTTAAGTGGAAAAAGAAGCCTGCAAAATGATGGGTACTATGTGATTATAACTATGAAAAATATACCAAAAAAAAAAAGAGAACAAATGAAAATATATTAAAATGCTACCAGTTTTTGAATTACAGTGGTAGGATAATGGATGATGTTTTTATTTTTCTTACAGTACCTAATGATAAATGAACATGTTAACAAAGGCTAGAATTTGCAAGTATAGCATCTCCAGGGAAGCTGCAATGCCTGTGGGTAGTCTGTGTGTTGTAGGATGGAGATGTATTCTTGGAAGGAAGGACCCCACGTACCTCCAGAAAAGCCATAGCCACGTCGTCCTCTTGCAGGAGGTCTCCATACATGGCGGCCCACTGCAAAACCAGGCGGACGACTCGCCTCTTGTTGTTGAGGGCATAATCCATTTTCTCCTGTTCTGTGCCTTGTGAAGGCTGTGCATGGTAAGTTCCAAGGAGTCAAGGAAGACATTATTTCGCACTCATTTGACTGCGCTGCTTGCTAAGGCAGAGAGTGACAGATCCTGGCTTCAGAGAGCCAGCCTTTTCAACTGATTCATTTCTCCCCTTAGGCCCTCAAGAAAATCTCTACCCACATAAAAGTTCTGGACCAAATGAATACAAACCCGTATTAATGACTGCTGGCTTTGACCTGATAGATGCCCAGAAAATTAGACTGGCTTGGCTCCACCTGGACTTGTGCGGCGGCAAGGACTCCTGTGTCCAGCTCTAGCTTTCACCAGGCTGCCTCACACCTCCCGCCTGCCCTCCACCTTGCGCTTCATTCCTAGGGGTGGAAATGCTTCCCACTGTTCCTTGTCTCTGGGTGCTGGGTGCCTTGCTATCTCGTATTGGTTGCCATAATTCTGTACCGATCTCTTGCATCCCCTTCATTATATGCCTTTCTTTTTTTAATTTATTTTTTATTTTTTCTACTTTTTTATTGCTTATTCTATTGCAATTGTCCCATTTTTTTCCTTTGCCCCCCTCCACCCAGCCCACCCCTCTTGCCCACAGTCAATTCCCTCTCCCTGGTCCATGTGTCACTCACATATGTTCTTTGACTAATCCCTTCTCCTTCCTCCCACCATTCCCCCCTGTCCTCCTCCCCTCCTACAGCTATCAGTCTGTTCCATGTTCCCATGTCTCTGGTTCTGTTTTTCTTGTTAGTTCATTTTGTTCATTAGATTCCAGTTATAAATGAGGTCATATGGTATTGGTCTTTTGCCAATTGGCTTATTTCACTTAGCATTATAGTCTCCAGTTCCATCCATGCTGTCACAAAAGGTAGAAATTCTTTCTTTGTGCTGTGTGGTATTCTATTGTGTAAAGGTACTTCAAATTAAACCCTTCCAAGACGCCAGCCAGTAATGCCAGGACCGTGACTGACCCAAAGAGCGCAGGTTGGCAGGGCGCGGGGTGGGGGCGAGGCTGGAGGAAGGCAAGCTGGCCCCGTATGAGGAAGAGGAAGGGCTCCTGCTGTACTGGTCATCTGGTGAGGGACTCAGGTACCTTTTGTACCATTTCTTCCTCTCCTGTCCAGAAGTACAACTTAACTCACACTGGCTTTTTGTGCATCTATAGCTAGCCATCTTAAGTCAACTATAAGCTCTTTGAGGCTTAGATGATATATTATTTGTCTTGTATTCTATACCATGCCTAACATAGTGACTTTTATCTAGAAATTTTATTTATTTATTAACATGACAAAGCCTTAATTGAATGTCTACTATACGTGTCAGGAAAAGGTCTCTACTCTCGGTTCATTCTTACGTGGATTACAAAAAGGGGAATATAGTATGTGATCAAGAAAGATTTTAGGCTAAACATACTGTTTCTTTTTCAGTGATTTATAGTAGTGCATATTACTGACAGGACCAGTTCCTCATATTATAACTTACACTGTGACTTGCACATAGACTACCACAGTCAAGCTCTACTTTATAGTCTTCTGATAAAAAGTATTGCTCCCTTTTTACAAGACAGCACACTGACAGTTAAAAGAGCATAAATAACCAGGATTACATAGCAAGGATGTAAAGTTGGTTTTGAAGCCAAGACTCCTAATTCCAACTAGCTTTCTTCCACATCACACAACACGCCCGTGCTCAGGGCTGCCTGCGAGACTGGCCCTGCCTTAGCTTTCACCCATGACTTCATAGGCACTGCAGAAAGCTGCGTGGTGGCTGAGCT
Source organism: Pteronotus mesoamericanus (assembly GCF_021234165.1). NCBI lineage: Eukaryota > Metazoa > Chordata > Mammalia > Chiroptera > Mormoopidae > Pteronotus > Pteronotus mesoamericanus. Next base: position 33,520,576 of record NW_026555325.1, on the reverse strand, counting down.
GTGCTTGAGAGCTACACCAGGAAAGGGCCTTTTCTAAAGAGATTATAAATAATCACGATCAAGGTAAACGACCGAACCTTAAAGCAAAGGTGCGCTACATGTAAATGGGTTGCAAAATGGCCTTCATAAATTGAGCACGAGATTCATAAAAAAAGAAAGAAAATTGCTCAACGTGTATTGCTACAATTCTCTCTGAACTTATGATAAAAAAAATGAAGAAAGATCACTTTATGGGAAAATTATGTCTTTTCTGATTAACCCTTTGGTCTCTTGATTGTATGCACACATAACTCCAGGTTTTTTCCCCCAAAGAATTGCAATGCTGGGCACTACATTTTATGGTTTTTTGTGTTTTTTTTTTAACAATAACTAGAAACATAGTCACATATATCATGGTTATCAAATGAGTAATTCCTGGCAGAATATAAAAATATGTTCTGGTTCATCCAAGAGTCCATGAGAAAAAAGAGAGAGTCTTTCCTATTTGTATGGAGCTGAAATACTTTGAAATTTTATGTTGATATCAAGTAGCTATAATTCTAACTTTCCATGTTATCGTATTTGGACTCTACAAAAGAATGTAAATGGTTTTGTGTTGGATACAGAAATATCAGCAGCACACCTGTGGTTAATCTCCAGGGCCCTCACCTAGGGTAGCTAAATCAACATTGTGTCTGTGGGTCAAGACAGATTTTTCTTGTCCTCTTTCCTGCTGGGGAAATCTGGCTTTTATCAACAACAAAAGATAGAATACCTGATTGGAAGGATTAGCATGATTAACACTTCAAATGTATAAAGAACTTGACAGTTTATAATAAATATTCTTAATGTGCTCACACAATCATGTAATGCTTTCTACAAACGTGACAGGGAATATGTACAGATAGGAAACTGAGGGTTGGGAAGGGGACTTGCCCAGCCATCGGTTCAGTGAGGAAATGGCAGCGTTTACACATCCAGACAAGACTCTTTCAATTATCACCACTCCCACAGCCCCAAGCAGCAGCTACAGTACAGGACATGAGTGCTTGGGTTCATGAAATTAGTAAATAATTGTATCTGGGAAGCAAAAAATCCTAATGGAAAAGATTTTTTTCCTCCTTTTTGCGGAAGTTCCAAATTTCCTGGAGCTGGAGTTGACTCAGCGAGCTGAGTACCTAAACTGGAGCTGAGTGCCTGTAACTCCTAGCCTCCTGGGCGAGTATCAGCTACTCTGGGGAAGAGGCTTTCTCTGCTTCCTCATCAAAGTTAAGCATTTTTTGCCTCTGGGAAAAACAAAAGGGAGCACTGATTTGTTTCACAAAGCCTCGCCTGTGCCCTTGTGTTTTATTTACTAAAATAGAGGTGTGGGTGATACTACTTTAAGAGCTGAATCCAGGCAGTTGCTCGAGGACGCTGCCCCTCCCTAGGCAACATACTGTTCCATTCCTAAGCAGCCTGCCCAATCAGATTCCTAAGGGGCACAGAGGAGACTTTATACATAGTTGATTATACCTGAAATGGTTACAGGGCAGGTGCTGGGGCTTCTATTTATTTTCATAACAATCTTCTCAGGCTTTTAGAAGGTTTACGTGATTTTTAGATTTTGAAGTTCCATCTTGTCGAAATGTCAAATACAGATCATAGATACATTATCAACAAGACCATACTCAGTGTCACCAGAATGACCAAGTCTACACAAACACCAAGAGTCTGGTACCTCTTTTCAACTGAATCGTTCAGTTATTGAGTATTTACGGTAATGGACCACAAACTTTGAGTGACTAAATATTCATTGAATTGGATCAGCTCCTTCGGCATCATGCAGATGCAGCTGAAGACAGACTGGATCTGCTTTCAGCAAGGCATTGGGCCCGAGAGTCAGAAGAGGTGGAGGCTGCAGTGTAGGCTCCAGTCCTTCTACCCTGCCAACAGCAGGCCTGGTACTCCGTTGAGTCATTTTCCTCATGCCAGCTCTGCCGTTCAAACACTGTAATTATTTCATATATTTTTACCTAGTTATTATCTTACTCACCACAGGCACCTGTAATTTTTCTGTATTTTTTTTTTACTACTCATTTACTTATTCTTAATTCAGCTAATAATGGTTCCATGTATTAAAATGATCATGGAGAAAGGAAGTGAAAACCTCCTAGGATGTCGAGGCAGCAGATTCATTACGGCCTACAACAGGGAATAAAATATTATGTATACTTTTTACAGTAAGTATATGCTAATTATGCAGCTATTTATAAAACACTTATCAACATTCAAACTGATACTCTTCAATGTTGTTGTTTTTTAAAGCCCTGCTTTGCATACAGGACCTCTGCTTGCAGCTGAAAACAAACTTTGGGGGGTCATCTGCCCACTGCCTAAACAAAGCTTTTGTATATTGTTTACATTATGCCATATACGTTTCAGGATGGCACAATAACTTATTTATATGGGGCAATGTATATTTATAAGGGGCTTTAAGGTTTATGACATGCTTTCATGCACATGGCCTCATTTGATCTTCACAACAACCTGGGGAGGTGGGTAGGACAGGTGTAGCTTCCCGTTACATAGACAGGGTTCAGAGAGGGTAAGGATGACAGCCGAGGAGTAAAGCCTGTAAGACGCAGGTCTTCAGCACAGGTCCTTCGACTTTAGAACTCCTGCTTCTCCCACTACACACACTATGGGCCTCTTTCCTCCTCTGCAAGCCTTTGTGGAGCATCCCAGCATCCTGCGCATGGAGCCTATATCTTCCTTGATGCTGCATGTACTTGGGAATGCAAATTCTGGAATGAGACCACCTGGGTTCATGTCCCCGCACCCCCACCTATAAACTGTGAGAGTTTTGGTCTGTTAACTCCCCCTCCAAAACTGTTAAGGATGAGAAGAGACAATATCAGCAAACCATGTATGGAACAATACCTGAGACATATCAAGTGCTTAATAGAAGTGAGCTAACATGATTATCATAGATCCACTTCTGGAAATCATTAAAGATCTCTTAAATGGTAGGGTTTTGCGTTTTTCTTTAGAACTGGCATTTCTGGGTTTAACTCTGTGATGCTATTCCTACCAACACAGCTGGTCCTGTGTTTGTGAGCTCCCACGAGCTCTGAACTCACAGAAGCCAGTTCTAGGTTGTAATTTTCTTTAGATACCTCCAGTTTTCTTGTTCAGAATATGTTTATCCCCGGGGGTTTAAATCTTGTTCTAACACCTACCAGCTATGTAACTTGGGGCAAATCACTTAGCTGTTCAGTCTCACATATTTTTATTTTTTTCCTTTTTATTGAATTTATTGGGGTGACACTGGTTAACAAAATTATACAGGTTTGAGGTGCACAACTCTAAAATGCACAGCGCCGTGTGCACTGTATTGTGTTTCACCACCCAAGTCAATCAGTCTCATTTCTTATTGTAAAAAGAGTACACATCTCACAGTGTTGATAGGAGGCAGAAAAAATTTATATAAAAGATAGACTTGGTACAATATTTGATATATAGTTATTTGTTTTCAAAGAGCACATCATGTTCTTATCATCAAATCAAATCTTCCTTCCTCATTGGAAATAAACTCTTAAATTGCGTATCTGCACAAGTAAACTTCTCCGATAGTAACATATGAACAAATCCTTTTCTGAACCAAATGGAGACTACAAGGGTTAAAAATTAAGCTTCAACAAAATTTAAGATGATAATTTTCCCTAGAAATCTATAAAATAATCCTAAAAATTTGGCTTCATTCTAGAAAATAAGAACCTGATACTGTTTTGTAAATATTTCATCAACAAGAAAAGCAAATTTTGAAAAATGTTCCTTTTGGAGAAACCAAGACAACTCCTAAAGAGAACATCTCCAGTTCAATTTCACAGTATAATCAGTGATGGAGAACTTTTGTGTTTGTTTTATTTCTATATAAGGGATATAATATATATATAAATGGTTTCAGCTAAAACTTAATGATATATCTATATTCTTTCTTTTTAATTCATGGACCTAACAATTTTTTTCCATGCCAAATGCATAGAATTTGTGTTGGATACTAAGTCAAAAGAAATTCGGATAGTAAGAGAAAATATTCATCCCATTATATTTGTTAACTGGAAAAAATGTGGAAATAATCTAAATACCCAATAGGAAGAGACTAAGAAAATAAATTGTTACATGTCTGTCATGTAATATCTGAGTCATTAAAAATGATAACATGTTTTTCTCATGTATCTTTGTCACCTTGTTGCCAGCACTGTATGACACATTTTAAGTGATCAATAACTGTTCGTGGAATTATCTGAAAAAAAAATGATGTTGTTTTATTTATACATATCGGTTTGAAAAGACCTCCACAACATACCATTAATAGGAAAAAATATATTACAAAGAAACCCACATGTAACATGATCTCACTAATATGAAATTATGTAAAATTCTTGGAAGGTTTTCATAAAACAGTGGTGAGGTACCACATGAATTTTACGCTCTTCTTTTTTTCTGTAAATTGATTTTCTTTTACAGTAAGAATGTTTTATCTTGAAGGATGACAAAGTTACCTATATTTAGAAAAATGGTAAAGTATTTAATTGCAAAAAAAGATTGTTTTGTGACAGAGCATACACAATTATTTGCAGTATGATTGCGTTCTTATATTTTAAAAAATCTATATGTTTAAAAAAAAGACTGGCAGGATACATACTAACATGTTAACAATAGTAATATCTGGTAAGGTAATAGGTAGCTTTAATTTTTTTTAAAGACTAATAAAAGATTGAACTGAATTTTAAGTGCAAATTTAAAGAAGATTTTAAAACCTGGAGATGAAAAGTACAGAAACTGAACAAATATAATTTAAAAAACTTATTATAAAGCACTTGTATTCATCAGGCCACATCATGTCCCAAGCGTTTCTAATGAATAGAGAGTCTCTCTCATTAGCACATAAAAGGTCTGAAATATTAATGTTAAACAGTTCTACTACCTTCCTCCTGCTAAAAGCGAAATTGGAGGAGACATACAATGTGGATTAAGGACAGAAGTAGGTGTCAGTGGCTCAGGTCTTAAATCTTTTCTGCACTAGTAATTACCTTTCTCTGAGCAAATCATAATTTTTCATTATCCTAGTTTATTGATTTGGAAAAAGAGGAGTTGAAATACCAACTTCTTCATAGGGCTGCTGTGAAAAGTCACATATTAAGTACTTTGAAAACACTCAGCCAGAGCAACTCACTTTATCGTGGGTGCTTTAATAGAATGTGGTTAAGTATTTTAATATCCTTACATTCCATGTTAAAAACATGGGGGTTAACCCACTTGTTCAATTTTACATTCTATCTCCCTGTCATTTGTGCATGTGATGTTACGCAGCTGATGTGTATATTGTTTGTACCTGCCCATCATCTACTTCCCCACTTCCTCTGTTCTTCTTTATAGGCAGTCTCTGCCCAATGAACTGCTTTGCCTTCCCTTGACCAAGGTGTTAGCAGGGACCCAAGCTGGACCCCTCTTCCCAGAGGCATGGGAAGGAGCGGAGGGCCCAGGATGCCAGGAGCAGATTTACCCCAATAGTTGCTGCCCCAAGGCCCCTTTCTAAGGCCTGAGCTCTTCCAAAATTCCTTCAATTCTCCAAGTTACCCCATACTCTTTATAAATTCCTTTACTGCTTAGGTTAGTCACAGTTGCTTTATGTTCCTTAGAACCAAAAAAGAGTAGCTTATATAAGGAGCCTATATAACATCTGCCTGGAGGGAAAGGGACTAAAAATTGAGTCCTTAGCATAATATAGAAGCACGCAGACACAGAGGACCGTCAGGGATAGAGCCTTTTCCGTTGGCTTGCATGCAGCAGGATGAGCTCTTGGCCTCCCTGGCACTCCCTCCCTGGGCATCACAAGACAGTAATTCTTATGTGAGGCTCTTATTCTCAGTACCTAAGGACCAGACTTAGGCTGTCCAATGTGGTAGCCACATATGGCTATTTAAATTAATGAAATTTACATACAGTTAAAAATTCAGTTATCTGTCATAATAGCCAATTTTTTAAAATTTTTAATTTAATCTTTGTTGTATTTTTCCATGACCATTTAGTGCCCTTCCACCCCCTCCCCCCAGCAATCACCACACTGCTGTCCATGCCCATGAGTCCTTTTTCCTTTCTGCTCAATACAATTTCAAGGCTAGTGGCTCCTGGGCTAGCAAAGATACGGAGCATTCCATCACTGCAGGATGTTCTATTGGGCATTTCATTTATTTTTTTTCAAGAAGTTAGGTCTACTTTGGTTTTAACCACCTCAATTGTACAATACATTGTCAAGAAATGTTCTTACTTGGTAATTAAAGGATAAGCTTTTAAAAAAATTTCTGAAGGAAAAAAACCTGCCACACCCCAGGCTTGGAATTCTAGGACCTGGGTGAGTCATGGCTCTGTCACTTGCCTTGGGCATGTCACTCCATTTTTTTGACCTTCAAAATTCTCATTCGTGGAATAAAGCTAATATTAACCCAATAGACTCCTGTAAGGATAAGTGGTATAATACAGGTCAATGCTTTTAGCATGGTGCCTGGTGCATAGAGAATTGATTGCAAATAGAACAAGGAAGAGAATCTAGGTTCCTCCAGGACCAGGTGTGAGGAAGGTGGTCTGAGCGCACCAGGTGGTATAGCTGACGCCCAGCTACCTTGGGCTCCCTCCTTCTATTGAGAAAAGAATTAAGATTAGATATGCAGACTTCTCGAGTCTATTGTTCACTTCCCTGTCTCCTCCTCCCTACCTGGGATAGCAAGGACCTCACTCTAGGAGTTTTTATTTTAAAAACAGAGGTCAGTGATAACAAGTGTTCTCCCGCTGCTCTGAAGGAGAACAAACTAATAAATGAACAAATCAGAATTTAAAAAACCAACCAAACAACCAACCAACCAACAATAATAAGCTTAGTGTCTGGCCCTGCAGTTGTAAAGATGGTATGACTTGGTCCGCTGTACCCTCACTCTTCTTTTGGTTCTGTTTGCCTTTAGCTGATCAATGTGCTGTTAAAAAAATTAGTGTAAACTCAATGGTGGCTTTTGTTTTTCCTTTCAACAAATCTCAAAGATCTAATAATGACTACCATGTATGGAGTTAAAAGAGCACAGAGAGATCCTGAATGTGCTAATTTGACTTGAGAAAAACTGAATATGAGCCAGAAAAAATATATAATATATGTTAGTCTCATTAAGCTGTCTTCACTTAGATAGTTCCCAGGCAAATAAACATCCAAATCTCACTCTTGCAGCTCCCTCTGAATAACGCATTCAACTCAAATCTCCTATCCTCATGCATGCTATTTATTTCAAAGAGAATGATGGGTGAACAAGAAAATGAGAATCAGGTAGGGCAATTATAATTCTGAAAAAGGAAATCATGCCCAACATTGATTGGATTGCCCAGAAAAAAAGAAAGCTATTCTCCTCCAATATATTTAACTGTTCACAAAAGGCCAAAGTGTTTTGAGCTCTAAATTTTTGTTGCTTTAAAAATACAGCAGAATTGGAAAATATACTTTTGCATGCCCCTAAATTTGAGGATGTGACTCATTAATAAGATTTACTTCTTTTATTCAACTTACAGCTCCTGAAGACTCCCTCGGTGCCAGACATGGTTTACCAAGTGGTCAATTCAACAGCTTCTGAAAAGCTGCCCAAAACAAACACAGCTTTCAAACTGCCGAGAAGAGCTGCCATTAGAATTTCAAGTTTTGTACCTTTTATTCAAGTAAATGTGATGACAATAAAAATAGCCATGAAGGAATAAATGTCTGTATCTGGAGGAGAGGATGGACTAGGACAAATGTAAAAGAAAAGCCACCCCACAATAATACTTTGTCTTTATCCCCATGGGTTAGTGGTCTGATTAACACTCTAGCTTAGAGGAGGAACACAAGCAGCTGCAAGCCAACATGCCAGGTATCCTGAGGGAGGTACAAAATCCGGCTCCCAGGTTAGAGAACTATCTCTAAAAATACTCCCTAAATTTCTTTAGCCTACTGCCCAGGTATGTATATATCTAACCAGTATTACCTTCCTGAGGTGACTTGGCTCACATTTCTTTACACAGGTAATGAGGAAGAAAGCCTCAAACTTATGGGACAGCAGAATCATGCCAAGGAGAGCTGAGGGCTCTGCTGGGGAAAACCACACATGTGTCAGCTAGGCGGGGCAGGCGCAGCTCTGCGCTGTGACTTACCTTCAGAGGATGGCACAGGATAATGGCTGTGTACATGGGGGGTGTCTTCAGGGGAAGAGAGACTTTTCACAACAAAAGGATATTGGGCCACCAGGGCTGGGCAAAGCTGGGTATTTGGCATAAAAACACAGTGCATCATAACAAAGTCATTTAAAACTGAATCTGCAGGGGGAAGAAAATGCAAAGCAGAAAAGGAGATTAGGTTCTCATAGAAATCTTTCGGAGAGCAAAAGGATGTACTCATTGGTTCTTGACCAATGTTGGCTTGGAGTATTGTCGTTTTACTGTACATAGAAGCACTGCATATACAAAGAACTTCATACATATGTATGTGTATTTAAAGAGCCACCCATGGATAGTACCATGTGTCCTGAAAACCATGGTCATTTCTTTTTCAACTTTACACTGTATGTCTTTTGTCAATATCACTTTTTTCTTTATCTCTTTTTCACCTGTTATTTCCAGAGGGAGCAATGGGGGATGAGAAGATGATGGAATGATAGCAAAAGGAGGTGGTAAGAGCAGAGAGTTCGTGGGACACAAGAGCAGGGAAAAAAGCAGAAAAGATTAAGGCCGGGCGCCGCAGCCGAAGTAAAACAAAGCTCTCCAGTAAATTAAAATGGTGCTGTCCTATATTTGAACTGTTTGTAGGTAGGTAAGCAGGAGGACAGCAAAGGAAATAAGGCAAGTCCCAAAGACAAGCTCCATTTGCTTCATTCTGAACGCATGCTGGTTCTTCATTGCAAGGACAACACCATCCAGTCAGCGCCGGTGGGGAAGCTTGCGAAGAAGACAGACCTAAGAGCCTATGGAATACACCTGTTGAAACTTGGCATCCAAGGTGATACGCGGGTTTTTAATTAAAAAACGAACTACATTGGCTGAGATTTGTGAAACGGATATAACTTTTCAAACAGAAAAGGGTGAGAAACATGAAAATTTCACCTATGTGAATTAGATAAACATTAACATCTATGCTTTAAATTAACTTATATTGGCAAAGTTGGAATTAGTCATTAAGGGTTTAACCATTATATTCATTTTAAAAAATCAAGATCTAGTTGACATGCAACGTTATGGAAGTTTAAGATGTATAATGTGTTGATTGAATGCATTTACATATTGCAATGTCATTACCACTGTGGCATTAGCAAACACCTTTACCATGTCGCATAATACCATACACTCATGTAAATATAAGGGGGAAGCGTGACTCCAAGCTGTCATCCTGTCATCACTCAACGGTACCGGTCATCTCAGCCCCCTTATACTGAACCAGAGATGCAGCGAAGGTGCCCGACAGAGGTTGTATGGAAGGTTTTTTAAGTACAAAAGGACTTTGGCTTGTCAGAGTTTAACAACTAGCGTCTCCTTTATATGTTTTAGATATTCTCTGCGGATAGGGTGGGTGATGCTTGCTTGTAAGGCTCCCAGAGGCCTTTGCTATACATTAGTTTACATTTTGTTAAAGCAGAGATTTCAGTAGGGGACTCCAAGTGTGGGGACCTAATCACTTTGTATGGCCGCTACCCAGCACCCACATTTCATCACAGCTTCCTTGTTCACTGCTTATGTAAAATAACTCTTTCTGAATATTGTTGAGAACTATCATTTCCTTCTAGAAAGTGATTTCCCAAGTCACTCAATGACTAATGCTGGTCATAGAAGTTCAAAGTCTAGGAAAGTAATAGGTCTAAGGCACAACAAACATATTTCTATAAATTAAGAAAATGTAGCCCTGGCTGCTGTGGCTCAGTGGATTGAGCGCCAGACTACAAAACAAAGGGTCACCAGTTCGATTCCCAGGCAGGGCACATGCCTGGGTTGCAGGCCAGGTCTCCTGTAGGGGGTGCATGAGAGGCAAACATACATTGATTTTCCTCTCCTTCTCTTTCTCTCTCTCTTCCCCCTCTCTCTAAAAAGAAATAAATGAAATCTTTAAAAAAGAAAAAGAAAATGTACTGATCAGCCAGAGGTGCCCATTTCTGTGCTGGGAACCAGTTTCACTATTAACTCTGATGTTTCTCACTGTATTTTAAATTTACAAATGCCAAGGGTTTCCCACTTCACTGCACCCTTTAGTTTCTTATCCTAGGCTTCTTACCACTTTCTCCTTGCTCAGATACCTTCAGCCACTCCCCAGTGCTTAGCTTTGCATTTAAGATCCTCCAAGATCTGCAGTCAAATTCTTAGACCTTGCCTACTATGTATACAATAGCCCAGCAAAACCAAGCTACCCGATCTCCTTTGAACTCTTCTGTGTCAGTTCTAATGCTGTACCTCAGTATGAAAAGCTGTGTCCCCAGTCTCCAGTTACTAGACACCAGCCTTTTATCAGGGCCACCTCTAAGACCACATTCTCCATGACACTTTGTCTGGTCCCCTCAGCTAGTCAGGGCTCATAAAGCACTGACCACGTTATGCTTTATGTTCACGCTATCAGCATGTTCCTTTCTGTCCTCTAGTAGGTTATAAACTTCCTGAGGACGGGAGAGCAATTTCTTGTTCACAGTGCCTAGTCCAGAGCATCCCTCTTAGTGCGTGCCCAAGAAAATATTCAACAAATACTGAACCAAAAATAACTGCCCTGGAGCCAGAGATCCTGGGTTTTATAACAACTACTCCCCAATTAATTCGCTATAAAAAGGAATATCTCAGATAATCTACTTATAAAAGGAGAAACTGGAATGAAGAGCTAAAATAAGAAGTAAATCAGTGCTAAGCTACTTTTTAGGAGGTATATAAAAATAATAACCTCACCTTAAGTGTACTGCAAAGTTGATGGAAATGGATTTTGAACTACCATTAGGTTTTTTAGATAAATCTTTGAACTTCTTTTAGTGAGAAATCTTCTTCCATGGACCTCAGTGTGCTTAAAATATTAACCTTTTATTCTGAGTGACAGGCCAGTAACATTGGATTATTTTTTAAAAAATTGAACGTAGTCTGTTCCAAAGTTACATACAAGATAGCTCCTAAGTGGAATTAAAGCATAACTCTGAACACTCCCTTCACTGGTGAGATTCCCCTCACTCACCCTCACATCTCTGTGTTTTAGTTAGTAAAACTGGTTCACCATAAGGCAGTATTATGCGTTGAATCGTGTTCTTGCGAAAAGACATGTTGAAGTCCTAATCCCCAACACCTCAATATGACCTTAGTTGGAAATAAGGTCTTTGTAGGTGTTATCAAGGTCAGATGTGGTCATTAATGTGGGCCCTAATCCAATATGACTGGTGTCCTCATAAAAAGAGAAAATTTGGAAACAAGGGCAGATGCACAGAAGAAAGACAATGTGAGGAGGCAGAGGGAGAACATGTGAACATGAAGGCAGAAATTGGGGTGATTCATTGATGAGCCAAGGAACACCAAAGATTCTGGCAAAACACCAGAAGCCAGGAGAGAGGCAACAGATTCCCCCTCAGACTTCAGAAGGAACCAGCCCTGCCAACATCTTGATCTCAGACTTCTAGACCCCAGTACTGTAAGGCAATACATTTCTGCAGTTTAAGCCATGCAGTCTGAGGTATTTTGTTACAGCAGCCCTAGCAAACTAATACAGGTGGTGTTTAGTCATGCTTTGGGGCAGCCCAAGAATCTACAGCCATATCTTAACGCCCGCTGGAACAAGATTGTGCCTCTTGTGTAGGCAGCCGCAGGTCCTTTATGGGAGCAGCTAGAATTAAAAGGATAATAGATGTTTATAAAGGTGAACTTAAATGATAACTTAAGAGGTACCTATGGAAGGCTCATCCTAATGGGTAATGAATGAGACTGAGCCATTGTCAAGGGACAGCCAGAAATGGAGGGGGCAAAGGAAGGTCAGAAAGATTGCTCCCTGGGTGGGCCAAGCAGGGGATGCTCTTGGAATGTGAATATACATAACCTCCTTCTAAAACGGTTCAGGCTACACAAGCTGAGAATTCAGGATTTTCCTACAGTGCTCTGCATGGATTTAATGTACACACGCTGTTCTAGGTATTTACCTGTTGCTTCATTTAAAGCTGGCTCAAGGCGTATAGTTTCTAGAAAATGCTCTAAAATTTTTTCAGGTGTTCCCGACATGACAGTATACCTGGATTAAAAAAAAATAAAATAAAATCATCATTAGCATTTCAAAAATGGGCAAATCATTAATGAATAACGCTTCACATAGCTGAGATTTTTTTTTTTTTAAGGTCCAAAGAAACCATTTTGACTTAACTTATGGCCCGTACTGTCCTTTAGTAAGAGAGACCATGCACCCTGCCAAAGTCACATAGGAAGACAATGGGAAAAACACAAATTGCAGTAGTTACTAAAATGTGACTCTTTTCCCTATATGGAACTAAAGTAAATTTCTTGGAGAGTTGCAGCCGGCTGGGAACTGAGCAACTCCAGCCTGTTCCAAGGGGAATGAAAAGAAACATGTGGATCCCAGGGCAGTTCAGGTCAGGCACGGGGAGCTGGGCAGGGGAACCGACAGTAAACTAGGTTATCCATATATGGGTGACTTGTAGCAAAATTTCAGTCCCACACTGGATTCCCCTGCCTATTTCTGTAATGCTCTGTCTTTCCCAACTGTACACTGGCATGTGCTTTGGAAATATGCTAAGAATAAAACAGGAGAAGAAAAGAGCAAACACCAATGAGCAAACAAGCAAACTGCAATAGTACCTGCATAGAAATAAATCAGAAACAGAAAATTTATATAATTTATTTCAATGTCAAATATATATTATTGGGGGGATTAGTCATTATTTCAGATGATCCATCCATGCTGCTCTTTAATCAACACAGAAGGATTTATTTTTTAAACTGAATGTGGGTCATTTCAAAGTCACAGTCAAGATAGTAATAAGACAGTGAATGAAAACTAGAGACAAAATACATTAAGCTAATATGGGAGCTCCTTTTCCAAAACTCAGACTTTGCTTTTCTGCTTGGCACTTCACCTAAAGCAAAATGATGGGGAAGGAAAGCAACCATGAGAATAAAATTCCCTTATGTTCAGAAAGCTGGGTTCTCTTCTAGGAGAATCCAGACTTCTTTGTCTCCTCATTGATACTATCTCTTTGCTTGTTTGAGACCTTGGAGGAGGTGCCCCAAGATCCCAAGAATATCCCTAACATTAAATCTCAGGGCCTTAACCTTATGCCGGAGGCAGGGAAGAGGAGGCAATTCAACATGTGACCCTCTGCATGTGAAAATGGAGAGGGAGAGTGCGTGAAGCAACTCTGGTGTTGAGTGAAGTAACAAGTGCAGTCTACCTGGAAGGCAACCACTAGCAACTGTTGTGTGTACACATCACATATGTATGCGTGCACGCAGGACCAAAAGGAAGCTGAGGAGTTAAATTTTTGAGGAAACCTGCTTTGGAGACGAGGGAAGAAAAAGGAGAATAAAAAAAAAATACTTTACTCTGAAAAGCATGACCCCTTTCTCAAACTAAATAAGGTAGAAGACAATGGTTTTCCCTCTCACAGGCAACGAATAGTTGAGAAAAAGAGAGGGCATAGCTAGTCATGACTTGCAACACTTAAATGGAGAAAATTGCTGAGTTCATTCAGTAATTCCTGAAATTCGCAATTCTTTAATAGTGCTCAGCAGATGCTCTGGAAAGGGAACAGCATCTGGCCACATAATAAGGAATTGAGGTTGGAGAGGGCACTCGACATCTGTCGAATGTTTGCTGTGCCCCAGACAACTCAGTGGGCCCTGAACAATGTCCTCCTGTTCACTCCTGCTAGTTAAATATTATCTTTATTCTGCAGGTGGAGAACTGCTCTGTAAGGGGAGGCATCAGGCCCACGGTCACACAGTCAGTAAATGTGAGGTCTCCGCTGTGAGCCCAGGTCTGCCTTCAGAGCACGAGCATGACCCTCATGCCGCTGCTCAGCCTTCTGTGCTCCAAGACCTTCTGAGCAGAGCTACCTCTGGATACTTGCAGTTCATATTGAGCAGGAAGTCTGCTCTGCAAAGGAAAACCCCCTCTGAAGGGCATTTGTTTGCTTGTTCCTGAAAAGTTTTATTTAAATTAGTGCATCGATATATTACATTAAAAACGTATTTACCTCAGCATTGGGCAGCCACTGCTAATGGGCTACATGACTGATAACATCAGATTGGACTTGGATTCCTTGTCAAAAGTGTCACTCTGATAGAAGGTTGGCTTCACATTCTTGTGTTCTTTGTTTGGACATTCCTTAGCTAGGATATTATGTCTGGTCACAAAGAATAAAGACCAGGGTGGCAAGCCAAGTATCCTATCATTTTATTAAGAGAAGTGGTCTCTGTAGCCTGGGCCGACCTGGTCAGTCTGACACCAGGGGATCTTTCTTTTGCTACCAACGGCTCCCTCTAGTGGTACAGCTGCCGTAGTTGCCTTACCTATCTTACCCTCTGCCTCTTCTCAGTGCCACAGGGCTGTTCGGGTGCTGACATTCTTTCACTGTAGGAAACTCTGAAGAGGCAGGGCCAGGGAGCTGCTGGCCAGCGCAGCCCTCTGTGACCTTGCAGCAGAGTTTGGCTGGAACATCATGTTAGTGCTTTGTTTCAGGCTGGATACTGCCAGGCGCCTACTGCTTAACCTCCATTTCAATGAGGAACTTGAAGACCACAGGGCGTGACTCTTTTCAGATTAGTGCAGGAAGGGGCTACTTTAGTCCAAGTGCAGGAGAACCCGGTTGGCTACATTATCCAAGTGGTGGGGTTTTAAGCCTGTGACAGAAAATCTTTTCCTAACATCAAGTCTGGGAATGATGTTAGGAAAAGAGACACTTCCATTTGTATCAAGAACAATAAAAAGAAGCGGTGGGTGGCGGGGCGGGGGGAGGAGGGGAGGCCTGAAAGAGGCCATCTTTCTGCAAACAGGATGGAGTTAAGTAGGGTGGTTGGTCTAAGTAAAGGCAACACAGTACGGAAAACAGGAAGAGTCATTTGAAATTCTTTCTTTCTGACTAAAACCACATAACCACAGAGCAGAAGGCACCACAATGATACAGTTTTCAGGGCTCCATAAATTTTATAAATCGTGAGCAATGCTGTCTTGAATTGACATTTTTACTATCACACTCATAGCTGAGTGACTTGGGCAGAGTCAGGCAGTTTTGAAACTATTCTGGATTTCTCAGGGGAAAAATGAATTGGAAAAATAATACTATCAGCACTAACAGTGACCCTCTGTAAGCTCAAAAAGGACAATTTCTGAGGAGACAGAAGCCCTAAACGTACCTAAATTTTAAGCCCCTCTGTAGACATGGCTGTTGCCATGTTATCGAAGCCACCTAGGCTATCAGGCCAAAATTCACTTGCACAGCCTCCCGTTTTCAAGTCTGCTCTGGCTTGGGAAAGCTCACCATGGAAAATCACTGCTCGAGAGAGTGGCTTTTTACTCTTCAGGAAACTGACTTTGCATGGTGCATTATTTTGTACTCATTAATAGTTCTTAAATGGTGCGCTGAGGATGTGCACAGGGTTTTGAATCGTATTTGGATTTGTCTAGGGGGCACAAATGAGATATAACAGAAATCAGATCCAGGCCTAAAATAAGTTTAATGCACATGGCCTCTCCTTTTCTGTTCCCTTTAGTTTGATGTCATAAAAAAAAAAAAAATCTATATTTGGAAGGCGCTCTGAGCGGAAGATGTTGTAACAAGCAAATGCTTTTGATCATTCTGCCATGAAGATCAAAATGAAGAGGTGAAGGAAGAGGGCCTCCAGGGGACATCTTGGTCGAATGCTTCAAGGTTAAAGAGAATTACCAAGGTTTCCTTTTTCAGGTCGCAAAATTTTCCTGAAACATCTAAAGCATTATTAAAGGATGCAGATTATCGCCATAACATGGCCTAGTTATAGTAAAGTTATATGGAAGAGCACGAAGGAAAATCATTGGGGATAGTCCCAACCTTCACATTAAAAATGTCTTAATTCTCATCCTCCTCTGGAAGGACAGCTGTTAAAAACACTGGAGTTTTGAAATGAGAACATTTTCAAGAATGGAGAGTAGTGAAAAACAGAAAAGAAATAATGAGGAATTCTGGATGGTCATCTTATAGATTTATATATGAAAGATTACTTTTTATATAGTCTATTTTATGTTGGTCCTGTTGAAATATATTGGTTTGCAATGTTTACTAGGTAGTGTTGAGGATACAGTGTTTAGATAACATGGTTTGCTATAGTAATCTGCGAGGCGAAAGGTGAAAAGGCACGGAAATCCATGAAGCTGGACTTGAATCCCAGCTCTATCATTATAAACTTTGTAATCTTGGGCAAGTAACGTGATTCTCTGAACCTAAATTCTTCCATCTGCTGAAAAGGGGTTGTAATAAGGGATAACATGACATATGCAAAATATACTATGGCTATTCAATAATATTATATTTCTTCCCACCTTCCTTGTAAATATGTCGATTTATCCTGATGAAAATGTCTGAGTCTTAGACTTTTAGCCTAAACAATAAAAATTCACCAGTTATGGGGAGCGTCCTGATTAAAGGGAACTCCCCATTCACATGGCAAACAAAGAGAAACTACTGGGATGCATTCTTTTTCAACATATTATTTGGTGACATATCTTAAGCTATAGCATTGGTGTTTTTATCATGCTAAGACTGAAAATTAATCTTTATTTTAAAAAATGAGATTCTATCATTTTCTATTTCTTGGAGCTACTAGGAAAGCCCCATGAAAAAGTCTCAAGTAGGAGATTGCTACAAAAGATGGAACTGAACATAATCCATATACTGTAAAGACCCAAGTTAAACGGGGACCTGAGAAGCAAGTACCCTTTTCACATTTGCAGGAATAAGTACGGATGGAGCCAAATGGCTGCTTCTGGGCTACAATCAACAGACTGTCTTCGTATTTGAAACCTGGGTTCCTGTCAAAGATGCTCATTCTGATAACAAGATGAAAACACTTCTTGAGAAATCCTCCATACCAAAGAAATTCAAATACCAAAGTCTCTTATCACCTAGGGCAGTGATTTTCAACCTCTTTGATCTGATGGCACACATTAAATAATTATTAAAATTCTGCAGCACACCAAAAAAATATTTTCTCCTGATCTGACAAAAAAAAAAAAAAAATAGGTATGATTTTGATTCATTCACACCATACGACCATTGTTGTGTCGGCTGCTGTCATTTTTTTTATTTGACAATCGAAGGGTAAAGAGGTCAGTGCCCCTGACTAAATCGTCAGGTACTGCATGTTTTAAAAATTCTGGGGGCACACCTGTTGAAAATCACCGCCTAGGAGCCTCTGCATCCTCTGCGCTGCCTGGCATTCCTGCTTCCATTGTTCTGTCCAAAGCCTCCTGTTCCAAAGCTATTCCAGTTGAACACTGTATCCAGAGAGCATTTTCAGAGTAGGGGAATAGTCTCCCCCAAATTACTCTAGGCAGCACCAAGCTAAACACAGTGCCAGAAATGGATACATTATACTCCACAAAATGCGTGATTAGTCAATAGAGAGAAAAAAGTCACACACCGCCGTCTTCCACAGAAAAGGAGAACATGCTATTGTAGAAATGATGATACCATGTGAAAAGGTTAATCATAGTCTGGCAATTGCAATGTTGGATGCAAACCTACTTTTGCTGAGGCTGTGAGTTTCCTTGATTAGAAGCCCTGTTCCCTGCTGGGACCTTCTCCAGCACCAAGACATCTTGGTCATGTTCTTTAAGTCTGACTGTATTCGCCTCAACGTCCTGCAAATACAAATTATACCACATACAGATGCTGCCATTTTCTCAGACAATGAAAAAAATTTCAAATGCTTCAGAAACTCATTTGGTGCTTGTGATGCTAATTGTTGTGTCTACAAATTAAGTCATTTTCAAAGTCAAGGGCTGGAATGGTCAGAGAGAGGAGCAGATGAGGTTTAGGCATGTGGTTTTAAAGCTCTACTTTTACTCCAGATTCAGAAAATCAGCAGAGTGAGGAGGAGTGTGGCTGTGCTCTGAGGAGCCCTTGCAAGAGGATGGTTGGCAGGAAGATAAGGGAGCAAAGCATTTATTCTTTATAAAATATGCGGCAAATAGCACTCAGCTTCAACGAAGTTCTTCCGTTCTAATTTTCTTCCAAGGGTATTTAGTTTTCTTAGGAGTTACACTTTTTCTCTCTAATTGAAAGACTATTTACTTTAAAAAAAACAAAATCAGTTTGTAATGTGTTAAAAAACATTTTTCAGATATTTTGAATAATTTTATAAATCACATCAATGATCATGGTTCTAATGTGATTCTTTCAAAGAGTTTTGGTTTGTTTTTTTTTGCTAAATGTAAAGTTCATATGTGCAAACCTGAAAGAGTTAAAGTTTACCTCTAAGTTTCAATGTCATTTTAAATAATTAATTTAAAAAATATAATGTGCTTTTTCTCATCTTTTGGTCCCCATTTTAGAAGAGAGTAGATAAGAACCAAGGCAAATTCCATGTGGTATTTCTTGTATTGTTCAATGGTATGCATTCCACGGTATAGTTTTTAATTGAACTTTCTTTGCCTTAAGAGAATACATTCCTAAGACAAATTTTGATGTCAAAAATTTTGCCACCAAAGGCAAATATTTAAGGCTGTGTAGTGGTAGGTGTCTGTACATAAGGAATGGAGAGTGACATTGTAAATGATCCCTAAATAATGTCAAATGTACCAGAAAGCATAGAAGCTGCATTTTGGGCCTTCAGGTAGTGTGCACGGAGATGCTAAGGGTGGGAGAGGTAGAGAAGAGAGTGTTCTGTCAGCCGGCAGGGAGAGAACAGAGCAAAGTGATCCTGGAAGGAACAGTGCCTCTGGGTGAACTCAGGCTGCGGCGGGGGCAGGGCTGGGGGTGGAGAATGAGCCACCTGAGAGCCCAGGGAAGACGGGACACTGTCCTCACCCCCAACAGCCCATCATCAGGCCTCTATTGGCTAACGCTGGGTTGTTCCTCCCAAGGGACTGGGCCTGCATGGTGGGGAAAGCCCAGGAACCACTTCTTCTAAAAATCACCCATTCTCACAAATGATTTACCAAGATTAAAGTAGGCCCATCTGCAGAGCCAACTTTAAATGCAATTATTCGTCCCCTACTTGCCAAAGTCCAAAATTCTGTTAGTGTGAATCAATTTGACATCAAGCTCTTGAAATAAAAATGCTTGATTAGAGTAACCATGATTAACACCAATTCCCCCTAAAATGTCCATCACTCAATAAATCAAGAGAGTATGTGATGTTGAAGAAAGGTTCAGGTTCGCAAGAGTTTGGAGGTGGAGACTAGGAAGGTTGAGGATAGAGAAAGACATGAGAGAGGAAGGACACGAAAGTGGAAGCCTAGGACTGCAAAGAGAAACATCACTCTTTGACATTTGCCAAAGCAGTCCCCCTATGTCTTCAGTTCTCAGGGACTGGTCAAGGCATGAGCAGAGCTGCTTGTCTCACGAACTGGCCAAGCATAGCATGCTGCACTTGCAGCTTCCCCGACATCCCCTCTGGACCCCCGAGGGCACCAGCACGCTGCACACCCCAGGCCTGGGACCTAGGCTTTTGTTCCTAGGGCCTTCCTTCATTACAGTGCTGCTCAGTCACATGACACTCAGATCTTCTGTTAATCTGGCAAAAAGGAAAAATGGGATGCCCCTCAGCCACAGTGTGCCTTGGACTCACCCGCAGTATCCGGTTGAAGTCCTCCTTGTCTACTCTTAAGAAATGGCAATTATCTTCTCGCAAGACGATCGAGGCGGCTCTGGGGGCATCGTTCACTAGTGCCAACTTGCCAAAATCATCTCCTTCGTGCAGGGTGCAGACCACACCCTGAAGAGAGCAAACATTCCGATGAAGATGATCCTGAAACAGAGCCAACACCCACCAGCCTCCCACCACAAGAACCCCTCTCCCTTAACACACTGTATGTATAAATGGGCTGTACTCAGGGATGCCACGGAGGAGTTAGATAATTAAATTATAATGTTTAATTTTTCTTTCATTGAGTAATATGGGCTATGGAATAACTTAAATGTATATAATCTATAAGGAGATGTGCCCCAGAAAGTTCAATAGTACTCTGAGTATAATAATTTAGATAATTTATGATTAGAGATGCTATAGTGACTTTTCTACATTGAGTTACAATGTTGTTGCAAGTTTAATTGTAGCACTGCATTGTTCATACTTAGAGCCATACTAGTAAATGGAGCATAATAAAGATTCAAAAAGAAAAACATATATATACCTTGCCATAAATGACTACATTCACTGATCCTTTTAGAATAATGTACCAGGAGGTACCTTCTTCTCCCTGGTTAAACACTAGACACAAAAAGATGAAAAGACTTACAAGAATAGAAGCACATCAATATAAATTACAGCTTATCAAATCATCATTTTTAAGTTCCCAGAATTACACATTTATTCCAGAAGGAAAAAAATACTGGCAAATACTAACTTATTCAGGTGGAATATTATTTCTTTTTCTATGGAACATAGCAGGAACAGAAACACTGTTCTGCTTTCTACTCCCTGAAAGGTCCTTTTTGTCAGGCAACACACTTTCACCCACAATTCACCAAAACTTATCATGTTATAAAAAAGTTTTTAAAAGTAATCTGACCAGAAATGTGAAATAAGTAGCAAACCAGTGCTACTTATGTTTATGGATATGTATGTCTACATATTTTTTTTAATGGGTTGGAATGATACCTGCTACATATAGAAGTCACCTTGGGGAAGGAAAGAGAAGAATAAGACAAAGGAGGAAACAACTGTATCTGTAATTTCATTCTTTAGAAAACATGAAAAAAATATTGCGTGTTAGTGTTTAATAAAGATTAAAAAGGTGCTTGTAATAACCTCTATTATTTGTTTGAAATATTTAAATATTTCATAATAAAATCAAAACAATCAGTAAGTTTGCATGAAAAGAATAAAAGACAAGTTGTAAATCACCAGTGATAAAAAAATGAAGTACTAAAGCAAACCTTTAAAAATGTCAAGAAAGGCCATTTTTACTAAAATAAATATCAGTGTTAGAGATACCATTTTTGACGACTGAAAAACATTTTGAACTGTAATTTTTATAACTCTTTTTGCATTTACAATTTTTGCCCCCTGCTTATTTCACTAACATAACTCAGTCTGAAGAAAGACTTTTCAAAGAATGTCTCCTGAAACATTAGTAGGTATGCATTAAACAAGTGTTCTATGTTTCACTAGGTTTAGGAAATGCAGGTCTAAAGGGAGTGAGCGTTTCCCTTTGTTGCAGAACTTCTGAGAGCCTTAGCATGGTGATGTGTACAATTCTCCCGGAGACATTAGAGAAGGTGGCATTTCCTGACCTCAGTAGACCACTAACCCTACTTTTCAAAAAGGACGTTGCAAATTAGTGGAAAATGCTAGCCTGAATAATTTTATGCACCTTTATTGATACCAAATTTCACTTTTTGCTTCCAAATATAATCATAGAAGTAAGTTACAATCTGGATTCTGGAGAGATCCTAAATATTAGTACTGTGTAAATATTTGGGTCAAAGAAATTCTTTCAGGCTTGGAGCTGACAGTGGAAGTGAGAGAAGAAAAAGAAAACAGGATCGTTTATCATTCTAACTAACAATTTCAAGAGATGGATTACTTCTTCTAAAACTGCCAACTGGAGTAATGTCACTGTGAAAAGGTCCTGCCCGCAGAGCAGTTTCATCCCACCCTCCTTAAACGCTGCCTCCAGAGGGGGCGGGGTGGGGGTGGGTGGGGGTAGTGGAACGGGCTGAGCAGAGACACAGATTGGCAACTGCTCCCACGGTGGTCCCAGGAAACCACTGTGCTGCAGAAAAATGGACACTCGCTGGGAACGATCGCAGGTCCAGAGCAACAAAAGTACCACGGGACATCTTGCCAAGCCTGCCCCAGGCCTGAAAAAGGGGAGGACTTGTAGCCAGGCTCCCGTGACACATGCTTGCGAGGGGGTCAAGCAGGTGCAATGTCCGATGGCAGCTTTTACTTACAGACAGTGCCTCCTTTGGCATGAGACTCAAAAATGAGAACACCTGCTAACTCCCGTTTCACCTAGGAGAAAAAGAGAAGGAATGTGGAAAGGCCAGATGTTGGGGAGGGGCGGGACAGGTTTCCTTTTTGAGCAGCTTACTGGTACCCTTCTTCCCTACCAGTCACCTCCATCTCTGCTTGCTCTTAGTGGCGTCTAGACCCACTTTCACTGGATTTGCCACTATATTCTTAAAACTCTTACAAAGGCTCTTTCTTAAGCTAACTCATACAAGACCAAGAGACCGTTTGAAAAGTGGTTTCATCTATCTGCAGGAGCCGATTTCACTGCCTATCTTTTGTCTTGGGTGAGAAGGTGAGAGGGTCTACAATATCCTATGGCTGTGTTGCTCTTAGAGGCTCTTCCCTGCATACCTAATGCATCACTGTGAACATGTTGGAAAATTCAATGAGCTGAAGTTGAATAATTAAGATTCAATGTATGAGCGGATTTATATTCCAAGATAGCTAAGAAAAAAAACAACAATCTTAAATTCCAAATTATGGTCCCAAATCATGGCTCAGTCTCCCTAAGAACCAAGTAACCTGTGACTTTCCCACAGTGCCTGGGTATCTGTGGTTTGAGGGAGAAGAGGAGACTATTCACAATCCACTCAGTTCCATCAGGACTGGGGAAGTCAGAACAGGAGAACGCTGGGGACCTGGCGTATAGGTAGGGAAAGGGGTCTTCCCTTGCCTCCTCTGCAGTGGGAACCCACGGTGCTTACATTTGCTGGGGCTCCCCCAGCAAGGCTCCCAGGCACTAGACCTCCCTCCCTCCCCTGAAGGATTAAATGACAATGACAGGACAGTGCTGGCTGAGAAGGGCAGCTGGGCCGGACCATAACCCCCAGTTCCTCCACGTAGGTGAGCAAGCATCTGGACCCCCAGCAGTGCAGTGGGGAGAAGTGTGAAGGCAGCTCTGTTGGTTGAAGGGGGAAGGGTTTGGAGCCCTCTGCTTGGGGCTCTGACAAATGCCTCGCTGCTCTCTGCAGAGACCTGAACCCTTCCTGCAGACAGGGACCTCAGAGACTGCTACCACATGACAGCGTAGTAGCTAACTCATACAAGGCAAATTAGGAATGCAGATGTTGCCGAGGGGCCTTGGTATAGAATCCGTGAACACTGAAACAACTCTTTATTATTATTATTGAATTATCAGCATATTAGGAGATGTGTGTTGCCTGGAAATCCTGTTCCTATGTTCCTTCTGTGGGAGGAGGTGTTTCTGTTCCTATTCAGAGGCCAAATTTTTGTCCACTACTTTCCTAAATATCCTAACCATGTAAAAGTTTAGAGTCAGATACAGCCACTGGACAATTTTTCACTGCTAGGAACTGCTGTTGTGCTCTAACACATCTGAAGTAATGCTCTCTTGAATCTTCTCCTTCATTTTTCAATAGGGCAGCAAATCTGGGCAAAGCTGGCCACTTGGGCCAGGACAGATCATCTTGATTTCTCTTCGTCTCTGTATTTCATGGAAGGGTCTCAGAGCCCTTTTTTAAGGCCCGGTTTTTTTGTCTAAGTGCAGGTTCCAAGGTTCAGATGAGGAAAGATAAAGCAGATGTTCAATCCTACTCACATCATACTGTGTTGGGTATTAGGGCACGTGGCAACTACTAATGATATGACAATATGTGATCCTGTTATATTGATAGTTCTTGGGTATAACTTACTTAGCATCTCATGAGAAAGACTAGGGATGATTTATGAAGTAGAATTCAGACATTCCTGCCCTTCATTCCATAACAGACTCCTCCTGTTCTAACAGTGCATTTAACTCAAAGTCCCCCAGCCATGCTTAGTAATGAACAACTTACGGTGGTAGAAAGATGGGATAAGGCTTTAATGTGAAGGAGCTCCTCATAGATAATCTCTAGGTCATCCATAGTCCTCTGGCCAGGTCTACAAAGAAAAAAGTAACAAGGAAATAATTATAAAAAAGTCATCACTAAAATTTGAAATGCACAAATGGATTCAAGAGTCAGTAATGTGTTGACAGATTTCTTAGAAATAACTTCTATAAAGAGATGTTGGCAGAGGGCGAGACTGTGCCTTTGTGCCAAAGGAATTTTTGAAATGAGTGTGTTCTCAGCGGAAGAATGTACACAGTCTCCCTTCCTTTCCATCTCAGGGGGAGAACCATCTCCACTCACATTGTATATAGTTGGCTACTCAATCTCTGACTTTGTAGATGGTTGCTCTTAAAAATGGCTTTTCATTATCTTCTCAGTCCATAACAACAAAACTTATCTTTTAACACAACTAGAAACAATTTATTTAATCAACAGGGTGACTGATCCAAATTCCTTGGGATCCTGTGTGACATCTTAGCCTAACAGAATAATAATGAGGCTGTCACTATGCTTCAGGTTATGTAATATGCTTCTACCACAGGACTTGAATAAAGGACGTATAGAGACTCAGTATTTTCTCGCCTATCCCTGAGTAGTTGAGGGCATGAGATGGGCAGAAGGCAAACAGTAATAGTTGGGACTAGAAAGAAAAGGGAGAGAGGTATATACTTACATTTCCTAATCTCTGTGTCATGGATGACCACTGTTCCATGAGGTGTTAATTAGTGTACTAGTTAACTTTCTTCCCCTATAACTTATATAACTAGTATCCAATAATCTGCCTTTCAGGGTAGGGTATGTGGATGTTATGGACATTTTGGTATGGGAGGACAGGGTGGATTCCTAATCATCTTTCATGTCTATAATTACTCTGGAATTTTTTAAAAAATTGGTTATTAATTCTGAGAGTGCCAGGAAGTCTATCTCCACAGGCAGCATTTGCTCTCTTCTACAACTAACTTCTACAATCATGTGTTTTACCTATTATATAATCATGAGTCTATTTT
Organism: Pteronotus mesoamericanus; assembly: GCF_021234165.1. NCBI lineage: Eukaryota > Metazoa > Chordata > Mammalia > Chiroptera > Mormoopidae > Pteronotus > Pteronotus mesoamericanus. The sequence continues at coordinate 33,495,531 of NW_026555325.1, read as the reverse complement.
ATGTATTTTGTCCTAAAATTTCAATAATTTATAGTATTACCATATGATGTCACTTATATAGAGAATCTAATGAACAAAATGATGAAAAATAGAAACAGAAGCATGGATACATGGAAGAGACTGACAACTGTCAGAGGGGAGAGGGGTGGGGAGCACTGGATGAAAGAAGGCGAAGGGATTAGACAAAGGACATATATGTATAACCCAGAGACACAGACGACAGTGTGGTAAAGGCCAGAGGGAAGGGGGAGCAAGAGCTGGGTGAAGGTAGACAAAGGTGGGAAGAAAATGGGGATCTCTGTAATGGTCTTCACAATAAAAATAAAGTTAAAAAACAAACAAAATTAATAATTTATGGTATTATTTAATGTTACTATATACTAAACACTTAAACTTTAAATTAAGGATGCCATTCCAGCCTTAATTACATTGTATTTTTATAAAATGTTTCTTGGGACATCCGGTCAAGATGGCAGCATAGGTAAACACGGCTTACCTCCTCGCACAACCACATCAAAATGGCAACTAAAATATAGAACAACCATCACTCAGAGCCATCAGAAATCAAGTCAAGTGGAAGTCCAACAACTATGGAATTAAAGAAACCAAATCCATTCAGACCCATTGGAGAGGTAGAACACGGAATAAGCTGGTCCCACATCACATGTGGCAGATGAAAATTCAGGAGGATATCTTGGGAGTCAGGAGTCCCAGATCCACATCAGGCCCCAGCCCAGGGTTCCAGTGCCAGGAAGATAAGTCCCCATAACTTCTGGCTGCAAAAATCAGCAGGCATTGAGTCAGTAGAAGAAACTTCTGGAATCCTAAGCAGTTCCTCTTAAAGAATTCACACACAGACTGACTCAGACTCACTCCCTCCGAGCTCCAGAACCAGGGTAGCAGCTTGAAAGTCACCAGGGAGTGGCATACAAGGAGAAACTGAAGTGTCTGGCATCAAGGCAAGAGCTGGGGGACAGCTTTCTCCCAGGCAGAAAGGCAGATACAGGTCAATGTTCTTTTCTGAACCCTCCCTGCACAAAGCCACAAAGCAGGAAGACTGGTATCATATCTGAAGACTTCATCAATCTGGTTAACACTGTTTGCTTTGCCCTGGAGATCCCCTGAGACTCTGTCCCATTCAACTTAAGGGTCCATCCAAACTTCTTTTACATATGAATGCCTGGTGTTGGCTCATGTTTCACAACTTCCTAAATCCTCTCAAACAAGCCAGCTTCGGTGATCACCCAGCCCATGTACCTCTTGTTAAGTGGCCTCAGGCCCAGCATTAGCAGTAGCCAGCCTTGGAGATCCATAGAGGTTCTAAGCCACCTAATTTACAGGGCCTACCCAAACTGCTTTTCCATAAGAATGGCTGTTTTTGGCTCCTAAATCCTACCAAACAAGCAACAGCTGGCTTCAGTGAGTTCTAGCAGCAGCCAGATTAGAGTCACAGCTTGGCTTCACCTGGGAATCTCCAAGCCCAGCACAAGTAGCAGCCATCTCACATTGCTTTACAGCTCAGGCAGGGTGCCCTGAGCAAAACGCAGGTGGGGGCTGACCTTGGTCTGCACCACCCAGGAAACCCTAAGGCCAACCCACCCAGTGGACAGCTACAGACCACATCAGAGCACCACCACCCTGCCTCTGCACAGCTGATCCTCCACAGAGGGTGGAGGTTGGTGGTAAGTGGCCACAGCCAGTCCTTGCAGCTGAATCGTCAAGGTAAATCCCTCTCATTGACCCTTCAACAGCAATTAAGACTCAGCTACAAGAGGAGGTGTACTCAGTCCACAGGAAGGGAGTAACTCGAGTATCCAGCTACACCTACTACATTAGGCCACACTACCAAGCCAAGACATGGAGTCAAAGCAGCTTTACCTACTACATAGAAATAAACACAGGGAGGCTGCCAAAATGAGGAGATAAAGAACCATGGCCCAAATGAAAGAGCAGATCAATACTCCAGGAAAGGAACTAAACAAAAAAGAAATAAGCAATTTATCAGATGCAGAGTTTAAAACACTGGTTATAAAGATGTTCAAGGAACTTAGTGAGAACCTCAACAGCATAAGAAAAATCCGGTCAGAAATTGAGGATTCACTAATTGAAATAAAGAAGAATTTGTAGGGAAACAACAGTAGAGTGGATGAAGCTAAGAATCAAATCAGTGATTTGGAACATAAGGAAGCCAAAAACAAGCATGTGTAAGCAGCCTGTGGGACAATTTCAAGTGTTCCAACATTCGCATCATAGGGGTGCCTGAAGAAAAAGAGAAAGAACAATAAACTGAAAATACATTTGAAAAAATAATGAAAGAAAACTTCCCTAATTTGGTGAAGGAAATAGACATACAAGTCCAGAAAGAAGAGATGCAAAGAGGATCACACTAAGACACAACATAATTAAAATGCCAAAGGTTAAAGAAAAAGAGAGAATCTTAAAAGCAGCAAGAGAAAAGCAGTTAGTTGCCTGCAGGGGAATTCCCATAAGACTGTAGCTGATCCCTCAAAAGAAACTTTGCAGACTAGAACGGAATGGCAAGAAATATTCAAGTCATACAAAGCAGGAACCTGTAGCCAAGGTTGCTCTATCTAGCAAAGGTATCATTTAGAAATGAAGGGCAGATAAAGAGCTGCCCAGACAAGAAAAAACTAAAGAAACTCATCATCACCAAACCATTATTATATGAAATGTTAAAGGGACGTACTTAAGAAAAAGAAGATCAATACTGTGAATAATAAAATGATAATAAATACATATCTATCAACGACTGAATCTAAAAAACTAAGGAGACAAGAACAGAGACAGAATCATGGATATGGAGAGCGTTTTGATGGGTGCCAGAAAGGAGGGGATGCGGGGGACTGGGTGAAGAGGTGAGGGGATTAAGGAGTGCAAATAGGCTGTTACAGAATAGCCACGGGGATGTAAAGTACAGTATTGGAAGCAGAGTAGCCAAAGAGCCTCTACACATGACCCATGGATGCGAACAATGGTGCGGGGATTGCCTGCGAGAGTTGGGGGGGGGGTGCTGGGTGGAGTGGGGCAAAGGGGAAAAAATTGGGAAACTGTAAGAGCATAATCAATAAAATATAATTAAAAAAAAGTGTTCCTTGGTCAAATAACTTCAGGGAGCGTTGGTATACTAAACACAGCACCGGACTTCGAGTCTGAAGATGAGGTTTCAACCGTAGTTCAGCCCTCACTAGTTGTGTGACATCAGAGTCCCAGTCCCATCTGTAAATTGGGAACATGCCTTCCTGGGACAGATGTGAGAGCTAAAGGAAGCAGTGAATGTGAAGGCACCTGCATTTTTACTTGTGTAAGTGGGAAAAAATACCCAGCAGAATGATGTTCAAACTTCAAACCTTTGCATAACAAGTTAAACTGACAAAGTACAACATTTGGGCCAGCAAATTACATCTGAAATTTAGTCAATTATAGATAAGTACTCTGAGCAATCAAAACTGAATTGCAAATATTCTAAAATAGTTAATTGGATTAAATAATTTTGCAACCATTTATAATATGGGGTAGATGACAGATTAACTGCGGCTAACTGGGGGAGGAAAACTCTTCACACACCTTGCATATAACCTTCCCAAGGACAGCTTTAATATGAACAAAAGAATATGATATCCCTCTCTTACAACATCAATGGAGAATATACTTCCTTACTTTGACTATATGAAGACAGGTACTGAGTCCATGACCTAGGGATTTGCCAGCCAGGTTTACCTCCTGCCAAGGATCCCATTGCATCAATCCAGTACTTAATGGTAGAACTCAGAAAGCATGGGACCCAAAACGTACCAAAGGAAAAGCTATGGGCACAGGGCGCTGAAGGAGCCAGGCCTTCTTAGCAAGGGGTCTAATCTACCACTTGACTTAGACATGGGATTTTGCAGTGAGGATCCGTAGGGATTTAAGAGTCAATTGAGTCACCTCAGTCCATCTGCTACGACAGGCAGCTAAGGTGAAAGTCTCAAGGAAGGCATAATAGGATTATGGCTCTTCAGCCCAGGAGCCGCCCTGCTGTTCTCCCTACTTGACCTCAGCTGCCGATAGCATGGACCCTCCTAGAAGCCTGGCGACAGAGCAAACAGTCTCCAAGTCTCATTCTCACCCCCACAGGATGGGCTCTTATGGAAGGAGGAAGAAAACTCAGCTCCTAAATGGGTTAGAATTTAGCACTAAAATCTTAACAGATTCAAATTTGGAATTTTGGGAGCAGATCTCTGAGTTTAGGAAGAGTGCTTTTACATAATATCAGCATGAAATCCATATTGATCAACTCTTTTGGGGGGGGTTTAATTGATCCTTTTAATTTTTTAAGATTTTTTTTCATACTGGTCAATTTTTAGATTTAAATGATGTTGCCCTTAGAATCTACACATCACATTAAAATGGATTATATATTGTCCAAGAGTTACGAGATATGAGAAAGAACTCTGCCAGATTCCAAATGGAGCATATGAAAATTTTGACACAGCTGGTTCAAGGCTGCCTGTTGAGCCATTATTGGTAGTGTGAGGACCTGCACCAAAGTGCCCAAGAAGAGAGGCAAAGATGGTAACATTTTTGAAACTCACTTCCCGCAGCCTAATACCAACGAGCAGTGACGGAGGCTCCCAGCCTCCTGGCTCTCCCTCCCAGCTTCCTAAACATTTCCTCTCAGCGCCTTTTTCGGTCTGTCATTCTTTTGTTCACCTCCTAAATTGTGCTGCACCTCAACAGTCTGCCTTCAGCTCCATCCTCAATTTGTTCTGATTTCTCTTCCAGGGAAAAGTCCCCAGCTTTCATCTATGTGATGCTGAGACCTCTATCTTTAGCTCTAAGCAGACCTATTTTTTGAGCTCCGAGAGCACCCTGGCCATCTTTTCCCAGGTAACCCACAAGCTCTGCAAGCTCGAGTCTGCGCAGGGGGCCCCTCATCATCACACAAGGCCCTTTAAACGCAGCTCCCGACGCACTCTTGCAGACCCATCTGTCCTCCCTCTCTTCATTTCTTCCTCTTGGCTCTGTCCTCTGCTCCGTCCGTGCCAGGCGTTTCTCCATTCCTCAAATAGGCTATGCTTTTCCATGTGTCCAAAACTTTTCACACACTCCTTCTCTCGTTGCCTAGGAATTCTTTTTTCTGCTTTAAGTCCAGCTCAGATGCTATCTGTCCCAGGTGAAACTGGTTTTCCAACCTTTATTCTTACACAGCCCATGGTCCCACTACTGTGGTGATTGGAACATACTGAGAAGGATGATATTTGCGTAAATGTCCACAACCCTAGACTGCTCTTCTTAAGAGAAGCAGCACCTGGTAGTGCAAGGAGCATTGGATTGGAAGCAGAAACTAGATTTGAGACCTAAATCATGAACTTCCGAGGTGCCCACTGGGTCTAATGTCTTGTTTCTGCATCTGTAAAATGGGAATACTAAATAGGATGGTTGTAAAGATCAAATGAGGTAATATACACAAAGCATCTGGACTATGACACAAATGTAGGATGAATTATTACCAGGGTGGATGGATGTTCAATACTGTTCATCAGATGAATGAACACGCTCATTCTCACAATTCATGCTGAATTTAGGGTCTGCCCGGGGGATCTATGAAAGCAACATCATGAAACAGTTCTTGTTTTGTGGCCTGAGAAAAATGGGGCCTGTTATCCTTCCTATTCAAGGTCAAGTAAGACAAGGTGGCCATGGCGCGCCTCCCTTTTCATGACAAGTAGTTAATGGAGGGAGGAGAAAAAGGGTGAAAATGTTGGTTCTCACCTCTTACTCCAAATCCTATTAAATCATGGAAAAGATATATTTTCTAAAAGATTTAGATTTATTAATCCAGCTCTGAGGAAGTAATTACCATCTTCGACTGGCTGAAGCTACTCAGACTAACTCAGCTAAGATCTGTGGGGGCCTGGACAAAGGTGATCGCCAGAGACCTCGTAGCGCTTGTCGGGCTGGGCCAGATCTTTGCCTGCAATGCTGACGGTCTTCTGGGAATGACATTCGAAAATCCAAAAGCATGGGAAACAAACAAGCACCACCACCACCACAAACCACAAACCACAAAACAGGACTATGGGCTGATCAGAGAGTGGTAGGAATTCTTGGATGACAGAAAATGGTCAGGAATAAAATGTCTGAGAAATACCTGGAAGCCTCCACAGCTCAACACTCAAAGAAGAAAACTAGCACAGGAGGAAGACAGCATCGCTGATAAGACAAGGACGGAAGAGGGTCAGAGTGGTTCATAGCAAGACTGTGCTCCACTCAGTGATTGGGCAGGGCGCGCCCTCCCCGGCCCTCCCCCGCCCGGCACTGAGCAGTGGGCACGCGGAGCTTGCTGGCAGGGTGACACGGGAGGCCTGTTCTCTAAGGCAAATGCCCACCGAGAAGCCTGAGACAGAAGCAGAACAGAGCGTGTGAAAGCCCCAGCCCTCCTGCCCGATGCAGAGGAGGACAAGGAGTGGCAGGATTTCCAGAAGGGAAATAACCGGAAGGGCCCCCTTCCTGGGAAATCCTCCTTAGTTTGGCAACTAGTGGGAAGAAGAAGGGGGTTCAGCATGTCCGCTCCGCGGGGGCCTCTCAGAGAGCAAAGCCTGCCAGGAAGCACGGCCCCACCCCCTGCAGGGGCAGCTCTGTCGGGTGTGAGCACCGCACCTGCTCGGAGGCCCGCGCGGCGGCCTATTCTACCCTCTGGTGCTCATGCATCAAAATAACCACTACGGAGAAATAAAGACGTCCGTGGGGAGCTGTGGAGAAAGCTAGGGTGGCCGCTTGAAACAGAATGGAACAAAGCTTAAAAACAGTGTAGTCTCTGAGTCCTAAATAACATGCAAGATGAAAGGAAAAAAGAAAGAGAAAACCCAACCCTGAGGTCTAAAGTGGTCAAGCAATCACAGGGCAGGCCGCTGTCATTTGGCAATCCGCCCAGGTAGCCAGGAACGTTTTGGTCCTGTTTACAGCAAATTTTTAATGAGGTGAGAGAAGTCAGCACTGCAAGGTGTGAAGAGACTTACTTTAAAAAATGAATACATTCACAGTTGGCAAAACAACAAAAGCGTGTTCAGGATGAGGTTTGCTACCAGTGAACTCCCTGTTGCCCGGGGCCTCAACATGTCATTAGGACTGAAAGTGGATCGAAGTCCCAGGGAAGAGGCCGGATGGAGCACAGCCGGTGTGGCCAACCTGTGCCACCAAACAATCAAAATGTGAGCCCTTCTCCCACCCCAGGCAGGTCTTCATGTTTGTGGCCGCAGGGACAAGAGAACAGGCCCAGCCTCTCCTGAGGCCACCAGCTCAGAGCTGCTGTGCCATCTAGTGTCTCGGAAAAGACTCAGCTCTCTACTCTGGCATTCGACAAAGGTCCTTCTCTTGATCTACCCCACGTCTTCAAAGAGCACCCGATAAATCTACAGCGGAGCCTTCCCCCACACAATCACTGAACAAAGTCGCATAATAAAAGCAGGTTTTTCCTGGCAAATAGTGGCATTAAGCACCTCGCATGCTTTGGTCTTTATAGGGGTGACAGGGAAAAAATGGAGAAGAGATTCTACAAATCAGCTCCTAGCCTGTTCAAGCAGGAATGAAAGGGTCCCAAGGGCTGAAGGCAATTTGGCTTTCAAGGGTCAGGGGAACACTGTGCCGGAGCGGAAGGAGGGGTCTCCCAGGCACCTTCACAGAGTAACCTACAAGGCTGGAGCTGAATTGACTCTCGGGCGGCTCTGAGTGGCAGCCGGTGAATGTACCTGGTCTTTACTTGTCCTTCTCCAGATGTCACAGGGAGAGATATTAGGCATCCCTGCTTCTTTACAAACCTGCGTGGTGCCACATTGATGTGGATTTGTCGGATCCTGCTGTGGAAAGGCCTAGTTTCTGCAGGGGATGCATTCTGGCAGCGATGTCTAGTTACAGACAAGATAATAAACGGGGATGGATGAAGAAGCAGTTTATACATTAAAGGATGGGAGGGCTCAGGTGATATTGGAAGCTGCTGGTAAATACAGTTTTACCAAGGAATTTTATCAAGGTCAGAGAGAGATCCTCAGTTACTGGGACGTGGATAAAATGAGGGATTCATCCGGCCACCAAGAGGCACATTGACAGGGACAGCGGTAAAGCATGCAGGTGAGAAAGCAGACAGCCCAGTTCTTCTAGACTTGCCGCCTAGTAGACCCTTTTTCCTGGTGCATGGGTAAAATACAGGAAAGTCAATGTTATCTCTGTAAGCCACAGTCAAACTTAGAAACAAAGTAAATGCTTCATTGTATTTTTCTGGGGTTGGGAATGCTTCATTGTATTGCAGCACTCCTCCTCAGCCAGCTGATTGTCCTGCCTCAAAGTCGTTTTTCAAACTTGGATCATTTTCCAACACTCCTAAGATCTTCCTGAGAAGTTTGGTGGGGTTTCCCGCCCACTTGGAGAACAAACCAGCAAACTGTGTTTCTTTCCTTCAGTTCCCAGGACCTTTGCTTCTTAACACTTGGATCTTAAGTGTCAGAGTCATCCTAGGAGCCTAGTGACTTGACATTTAAAGTGTTCTGTTCAGCCCTGGCTGGGTGGCTTAGTTGGTTGGAGCATTGTCCCCTACACCAAAAGGTTGTGGGTTCAATTCTCAGTCAGGGCACATACCTAGGTTGTGGGTTCAAGCCCCTATCAGGGCATGTACAGGAGGCAACTGATCGATGTTTCTTTCTCACATCAGTGTTTCTCTTTCTACCTTTCTCTCTCCCTAAAATCAATAAACATATCCTTGGGCGAGGATTTTAAAAAATAAAACAAAAATGAAGTGTCTTGCCCTCTCTGTCTGCTTACCTCCCTGCCATGCCACCACTCCTTTGCCTTATTTTAGTCCTGAAAAAAACATTCTAGGTTTCTCAGATGCAATTAGACATTTTTTTTAGCTCTGATAGTAAAAAAGAAAAAAAAGAAAAAAAAAAGAAAAAAAAATCCCTGAGAGTGTACACAGGGATTCTTTCCATCTTTGTGAAGTTAGAAATAAATACAGTTTATAGCTGCCATAAAGGGCAAATGGCTTATGAATATTTGTGAGAAATAAAGTCACCCCCATCAGAACATGAGGGCAGGGTAACATACTCCAGGGGTTCTGAGTGCTAAGTGTTTTTAGGAAAACATAATTTGAGATTTTTCATTTTTAGAAACTAAATATTCCCAACATCCTTCTAGCAAAAGTATTTACTACAAGGACACGTTAGACATTTAACATCAAACCATTTAAAAGGTGAAACTGTAAATATTTTCCTTTAAAACACCTAAGCAGCAAGTTGAAAAAAATATTGGATGGAATCAGCTAGTATAGCTACCTGCCTTTGTGAATGAGGCATACATATATACACACACACTGCATATTATACACACACACACACACACACACAGTATATATATCAGGTAGAAAAGGCAAACATTTTTGAGGAGGTAGGTGCTTATGAGAATATATTATTACTTTTTCCTTGTAAAAATTAATTCTTAATTAACTAGGGACCCATGGATCATCCATATTCCTCTGGATTTCACTGTTTGTTTAGTAAATTCACCAGAGAGGAAAAAGTTGAGGCAACCTAGCAGAGAGGAAAGAATATTAGACATAACAAAAATGAAATTGGATTTTGGAGTAAGCAGACTTGGGTTCAGTTCCTGGTTCAGCCACATATGTTACTATGTAATGTTAAGGAACGTACTTGACATCTACTGAGCTCAATTTCCACCATTTGTACATGGTGGAAAATAAGGCCTATAAACTTTAGTGTGATTCACTTATTAACTATTAATTTTTATTTGTAATTCTGCCTAATGGGTTGATGTGAATATTTTTCTACAGTAGATGGTATACTTGCTCTTCATTCAGGTCTGTGTGGTCATAATTGAATGAGATAAGACTTCTCTGTAGCAGTTATTTGTAAGTCGGGTTCCCATGATGTGCTTCTTCCCCAGTGCTTAAAGGAGAATCCCAGGAGCCCAGGGCAGGAGGCAGAGCGCAGCAACGCACGCAGGCTCCAGGGCCAGGCGGGCCTGGACCAAGTCCTGAGTCCAGCACTTCTGGGATAAACACAGGCAAGTGGCTTAACCGCAGCCTGTCCTAATCCATAAAATGGGGGTAATAATAATACCCCCATTATAAATAACTACTGAATAAGCTCTGTTGAAAGAATTGAATGAGATAATTGTTGAATACAGCGCTTAGCACCCATGAGCGCAATAAATGTTGGCTGTGATTAAAGAGAATCCCCTCGTGAAGGTGGGAGAGGGTAAGTAGATATTATTGAACTCATTTTATAGTGTAGGAGATTTGCAGCCTGGAGTTGTTGGGTGATTTATTGGTAAATTGGTAAGACTAGAACCCAGGGCTCTCATGCTCAGTGTTTCTTTCACTTTATTGAGCAGACTCTTGGGTCTAATGCATGTGTCTCACATTCTGTCATTAAATTCTCAAAATATAATTAATTTTAATCTCATAAAGTTCAGTATCTGATGTTCTGTCTTTAGTCTCGACCCCTCCAACCCATTCTTCACCGACCGCAGAGAAACCTCCCTACTGCAAAGCTGACCGTACTGCACTTCCCTTTAAACTCTTCAACAGTGCCCCACGTGGCTATAAAATAATAGCCAAGGTACAGAGAGGCATAGCGGACCTTTTCAGTCTGACTTTGGCCTAACTCTTGGCCACACGTACTAGCGCTCCTGCTCTGGGTCTTCCTCCAGTGAGGAACAGCTCATTGTTCCCTGCTGCAATTTTCCTGGCATTATCTTACCCCCCACCACCACCTGCTCCCCACCAGGCTAGGATTTCTTTCTTTGTTCCAGGAAGAAGAGCACTAAAATATTGTTTTCTGCTGCTGTTAAGAAGAAAGAGTTTGAAAAGTAAAGTGCAGGGGATATAGTCAACAATATTGCAATAACTACGTATGGGGCCAAGCGGGTACTAGAGGTATTGGGGGGAACACTTTTTAAAGTGTATGCATGATTGTCTAATTACTTTGCCTTACACCTGAAACTAATACAAAATAAGATTGCAAACTGTTATTGAAAAATAAAATTTAAAAAATAATAAAGTAAATGAAGAAAGGGTTTGAGAATGAACAAACATCCAGCAAAGACAAGCTGAATGTGTTAAGGAACATTCAAAGAATAGGTTACTAGGCACCGATTAAAAATCCCATCTTTAAAGAATATTTAAGGTGAAGGGAGAATGTCGTGATATATTATTAAGTGCATAAAGATAGGAATCAAAATATAACTGGAGAAATAAAACCAAAATATTAATAACAATTATTTCTGGGAGGTGGGATTGCCGGCATCACTTATTCAGTTTCCAAAATTTCTACAATGAACAGATTGACTTTAACAATTAAAAGTCATTACGATCTTGAGGTAATCTTATAATGAACCGTAGACTATAAAGGGGCAGCTACCTCCATCTTCCCCTCTCCCAAATCTGACCCCTCACGGTAGCACTCCAACTGTTGGTTTCTTGGGCATGTCAACGTGAGGGAGAAGGGGAAATTGCTTTTACACAGGAGGGGCAAATCCAACCCCAAGAAATGGCCCACTTAACGCAATCTTTTCCTCTGGTAAATTCTACAAGCTTTCAGCGGGCACTGCAATCTTTCCAGGAAAAACAATGGCGACATTTGTCCTGCCGTGAAGGGAAAGATTCACAGTGAATTTATTTCATTAAGATTAGCCTCTTTCAGTCATGCTTCTCTTTTCATCTCTTTGCATCTGAGTATGGGCTTTACAACTCTGAACATACTCTTGGCATATCCCAATAAAAATCAAAACCCTAGGCACCGCTGAGTTTAGGCTTGCTAATCTGGGTTCCGCTGAGGAGGCAAATTTTCCTATAATTAATCATGGTTTCAAGTTCCACACCCTCAAAAGCAGCTTGGGCAAAAAAAGACCCTATTAAAACAGGCCCTGCTAATTAAGAGAAAATACACAGCCTCTCAGGTGCCCTCTAGAGCAAGCGTGTGGAACAGCCAACACCGCCCCTGGTCCCTGCGCCTCCCCCTCCCCGCCCCCTGCCTCATGCCTCGCACATCCCCGCCATTTTCATGTCATCTTAACTCGTTTCCTTTTCAACCTAATGCCCTGTAGCATATGTTAGAAAATATTTCACATACAATAATTAGGTTTCTGAATTTCTGACCTGTTTGAAAGACTCCAGAACCTGCTACAATTCTCTTATTATATACAGGTAGTAAATAAACATATTTTATATAATATATTTAATATATAATAATAAATATACTAAATATTCATGTTATGTCTGCTTAGGTCTCACTGACAATCTCTTTCTGAACTAGTGAAGCTTCTAGGCTTTTAGGGAATTTCAGAATTGCAGACCTACCCAGAATTAGATTTGGGAAATGGCATCTACTTCATTTCTCTCCCACCTTTAGGCTGGTTTCTCATTGATCTTTCTATGCGAGCATTATATCTCATTTTACTTGGAAGAAGAGGTTGGGAGACTTGTATGGCAAGAACCTCCTTTGTCCTCTTGAAGCCTCTTTTTATCCAGCCGGTTTCAAGTTTGAACCATCTGCTGACCTGGTCACTCCACATCCTTTTGCCCATGGCCCCCTGTCCAGAGTATCTGCTCCAAGTTAGCCAGAATGTATGTTTCGACTGCTAAGGGTCTCCATTGTATCTATGTGCTCTAGGGTAACCTCTTGTTTGCAGGCTTGTAAACAAAGCAAAATCAAAACAATAAGCTCCAAGGCCTCCTTTTAGGTTTGATGGCCTTGTCTGCAAGCTGCAACAACAGCACTGTCAAAATGTCATTGTTCTGCGGCATTGCCCCCAGATGCCATCCAGGTCTGCACCTGTGAAACCAGCATGGGCATTGTGAGTCACTCTGCCTGCCACCACATAAAAAGCTAATTTCACAGTCAGAATGTATGTTTTTTCCCAATACCAATAGCAACAAGAGTGTGCCAAAAAATTTCCCCTGAAGCTCTATTCTGTTTTTTAGACTATAGCACATTCTTTCATAGTTTGACAGTTAAAATGCCGCCGTTAATGTAATAAACAGAGAATTTTTCTAAGTAGCCTGTCAAAACAAGTGACACTTTTTTTTTTTTGCTAGCGAGTCACAGATTCAGAACAATAGGAAGTACCTTTCAAAGCAACATCTTCATTATACAATCAAATTCTCAAAGTAATCTTCTCATCAAAGAATATTGTGTTATTTCTTTCCCAGTAATTATCAGAGTTCGGCAACCCCTCTGGCAGTGGTGACTGTTAGAAAATGCAGCTGTGCTGAGTTAAAAAACTGGGGGGTCCTGCCCGGTCGATATGGAGCCAATGCATCTCACGCCTCCACATTTCTGGATGACTTCGCAGTTTGGGTAAAAAAAGACAATATTTCTAGGACTTACAGACCCTCCCCCAAGTATCCAGGAGAAAAGTGCTCAGCTGGTCTCTTCAAGGACAGCAGAGATACCAGAAATTCCTGATCAACTAAGCTTATTTTCTTTCCACTTAAATAAAATAAGGTAGAAGCTCCAAAAATTATCAGATTAAAAAAAAATGGGGAGTGTGTGTGTGTGTGTGTGTGTGTGTCTGGAGATCTGGAAAGTCTGTCTCATTAAATAAGATTCTTCTTTTTCAGTTTCCCATCTATTGGGTGCTGTCTTTACAATAAGAAAAAAAAACCCCAAAGTACAGACTCAAAAGCAGAACCATCAGCCCACTTCTAATGTTTGTGGTTCCATAAAATCTGGGAGGTGGGAGAATCCCAAGAGCCCCCAAAATAATTCTGGTGAAACCTGCTCTTTAACAACCAGTGATAGGCTGGAAAATTTCAATCTTTGCAATGTAATTTTCTCTGAAGAATCTTTGGGCTGCCAAGGATCATGCAATTCAACACTACATGGGAGCAAAAAAGAAGCAAAAGAACAGAATTCAATTTCTAAGGGTGACTCATGAAACCAGCTCTCGGGCTCTTTTGAGTGTAAATCAAACAATTAGTGTGAAGGTTCCTAGCAGTTGCCTAGCACGTAGCAGGCACTCAACAAATGTTTGCTGCATCTGAATCTAATTTGGGAGTGCCTCTCCCATTGGATTATAAACTCCCCAAAGGCAGGAACCATTTTATTGCTTTTTTAAACCTCTTCGGTATATACTCAAAAGTCTTTGTAAATAGAATGACATGTCTGCCTCCCTTGAAGCAACTAAGAGCTGAGGGAACATTAGCTGGGGCTGTATATTCATGGGGACACGGCCTTTTCTAACTTCTATGCCAGGTTAAATCCCCCCTCCATATTATATTCCATTGACACCCATTACATTCTCCTTTGTAGTACCTGATGCAGCTAAGATAAAATGATTGCTTGCATAACTAGTTGTTTAAGGTCTGTCTCCTGCACTAGAAGAAAGCTCCGAAAAGGAGGTGTGACCCTCTTGTTCAATGCTGCAGCCTTAGCAACTAACACAGTATCTAGAACAAAATAGGTGTTCAATATAAATTGGTTAAATGAATAAATGAATGAATGGAGTAAAAACGAGGTATGTTTTTGCCTTTAAGAAACAGTTTACAGCAGTTTTTCTCAACAGGGGCATTATTTCCAGGACCGGTCTCTTTCTGTAGGGTTCTAGGTGGGGAGCTGTGCTCAGCGTTCCTTGGTCCCGGCCGCTGGCCGCCGGATGCCAGCAGTGCGCCCCCCCCACCCCGCCCCCATGCACCAAGACAACCACACATTCTCCCACATTCCCAAATGCCCGAAGGGGGCTGTCCCATTTCTGATTCAGAACCCCTGCATGGTGCTGCCTTAAATGAAAGGGCCATCAAAAACAGCAAGTAAGGGATGGATCCAGGAAATGATGCAGAAGTAAAGACAATAGGGAAAAGGGCGGGGAGGAGAGAGAGGAAGCAGTCTGACAGGAAAAGAAAGCATGGCTTAGAACCGTGGTGCTTGTTTGAGTTCTCCAGCCCTGGGGGTTCTCTCGTGTCCCCTCAGCCACCTGCCCCTATGATCTTTCAGGGCAGACAAAGCGTACATCGCTTGGGAAGAGTTCTTGGATGCTCCTTGTGATTACATCGGTGAAACGCTGGCTTTCTGTTTGATATTTGGGGTTTTTCTAGTAAAATTTTTTGAAGAAACAAAATTTTGAAGCAAAAGAACAAATTTGTGTTTTTGTTTGTTTGAGGCTAAAGGAGCTGAATATCATAGTTCCAAAGTGAAGAAGGGACGGCCCTTAAACACATGGCAGGGGACAGTAAGATGCAAGAGAGAGTTTTGACAAAGGGGACATGGTGTGATAAAAAATGAAGTATGTTGAAAAGCACTGTGCAGCACTGAGTAAGGGCGAGTGAAAGGGGAAGAATCCTGAGGAAAGAAAAGTGAGCTGAGAGGCTATTGTGAATTGGCGTGAGGGGCAGAGCTGAGGAAGCTGGTCCGAGGGACAGGTCACTTTTGGAAAGTGCCCAGTGGACACATAAGACGTAAAGTTCAACCCTCTTGTCGAGATCCGCTAGTAAAGGGAGGTCCGCCAAGCCAGTGACTCAGCGTTGACGCCCACAGCTGGCTGGCACCGGTTGCAGGGTGGAGGACAATTTCATTTCCAGCAGGAAAACATAAGCCTGTGCGTGGTGCTTTCAGAACCAAGTGCCAAGCTATCTCTCATCGAAAAGTCTCCCTGAGGTTGGGACCACAGCGTGTGCTTGTGTGTGCTTCACAGCAATTCGGAGAGCTCCCTGAAAGGAAGAGAGGCTCAATCCTTTCTTTCTGAATGGACCTGATTAAACAGTTGAATCAACTTCAGCTGCCCCTGAAGGGGAGCTAGGTTTCGATAGAAGGGAGAGAGCGACCCCTGGCTGAACGGAGGCCCCGAAGCAATGACGGAGCAGTGTGGTTCTCTTTAGCATGCGTCTTTAAGATAAAGAGCAGAAGGTGCAGAACAGGGTGAAAGGCTGAGCTGAATGAACGAATGAATACAAGCACAGGCCTGAGGTCTGCGGTTCTGACAGCCTCTGCCTGCTGCGCTAGGAAGAAAGGGGCTGTAATGGTCTGGCATAGACACAGAGCAGATTGTTGTCATTGACCAAAGGTCGGTTAACATGCAGACTCAGTTTTCATCCTGAGCCAACCACTAAAAAATCTCTATATTTTTAATGCATGAAAAAGGGAAATGAATTTATCTGGCTCAGAAGCAAAATAGAAAAGAGACGCACACTGCTGTTTCGCCCTTCAGAGTCTCTCCTTTGGCCCTGGGGGAGGAGACCAGGACTTTGGAAATCGGCTGCTCCTCCCCCAGCCCCGGAGCGTGTGCCTGTCCACCGCGTGGCCCCGGTGACACGCAGCAGGTGGGCACCAAGCTCTTACTCACGATTTGCGGAGGATCATCCTCATGTGGGCATCGGGGCCCAACTGTGACAGCAGCAGCATGGTGTCCTGGAACTCCTCCTCACACTCTTTCTTCTCCTCCTCTGTGGGCAAGGGAGCATCCTCGTGCTCATCATCCAGAAACCGATAGAATAAATACTTGTCCTGGAAATGATGCTCCTGGTCCACTATGGGAAACATGGAGGCAAGTGTCAGCTGGCGCACCTCTGCCTCCCAGCCCTGGTTACCAGAAACAAACAGATGATGTCGGGCAAGACAGCCAAGTGGTAGCAAAACGGTGAGACTCCTCAAGCTTCTCACTCCGCCTGCCTAGGGCCGTGCAGCTGGAAGATGTGGCCTCCCGGCTGCAGTCGGGTACCTCACAGCTCCCTCTGACCCGCCCGTCTCCTGGGCCAGCCTAGGGCTCCTGCAGGACAACCTGCCAACTTGTGTGAGATGAGCAAAAATTACCCTGATGACATTTTCTAGCATGTGGTACCGTGGTACATATGTCCGAAACAGGAAAATAACCAACTGCCAGATCATGCTGTAAATTGAAAGTACAGACTTAAAAAGAAACCAAACCTACTTTGGTTGGTTCCGAATTCATGTTTTTCTTTCTATATGTATTGTTCATACACATGTTTGTCTGTACTTAAAAAAAAAAAAAACAGAGTAAAATTGTTTGTATTGTTTGAACAAAGCTGACTAGACCAAGTTTCTAGGTCACCCTCCTCAGGTATCCCTGGGAAAATTTTATGGTAATTCCCATCCAGTTCTGATCTTTTAAAGGGTTTTCCCTTGTTTCCTCCAAATGAAAAGATTTAGATCTTGGAAGGACTAAGTCAGGGACCTTGGCTCAGAACCCCTCCTCATTATATCTTAAAGCTTTTAAGCCCCTTTTCAGGTTGGAGCATCATCATTGACAGAAGATAAAGAGAAGATAAAAACGCGATACCGGAGCAGCAGCATCTGCGGGGGCGGGGCGAGATGGAAACGCAGACCCTCAGGACTTGTCCCAAACCTGCTGCCTCAGAATCTGCATTTTATCCAGAGCCCCAGGTGGCTTGTATGGACATTAGAGTGTGAGAAACACTGGCAAGACCATCAGTAGATTCCCCGATGCCGGTAAATTAAGTGGAATATTTTAATAGTTTGGCCATTTGGAAAAGCGGTCTTCACACGAACAGCGCGAGTGGCTCAGCCCCAGTCACGCTCCAGCCCCGAACAGCTATTCTGCAGATACCGCCGCCGAACACATGCCTGATTTTAGACGTGGTCCTCCTGCGGGTGTACAAATTGGCTCCCCCAGATAACGCCATGGTTACCAGGCAGCTTCTGAGTTCATTACTTTCTTCCTTGTCATCAGCCCAGCCACCCCTTTCACTGCTCTTCACCCTGCCTCTGCCTCAGGGTGGCTGTGCAGCACTCAGAGTATAATCACACTATCAATGAACCGTGAATGCAAACTAATAAACATAATTGGAACTGATGCACTCGGGTTGCAATTTCATTTTCCTTCACACAGTCTCCCAAGTTAGGAAGGTACAGGGGTGGAACGCAGCAATCAATAGCAGGCCCTCGCTGCATTTGTTTTGCTAAATGAAGATGCTTAGCTCGGAGGCTCCCTAAAGGGGTCGTAATTCTTTCCTGCCCATTTGGGGAGTTCAGCAATGACTTACCCAGGGAAACGCACTTAGCATTTCTTGAGGGTTTTCCAGGGACGGTGGCTCATCTTACCGTGGTTGAGGACACCGTCTTCCACCAGAACTTGCCACATGCCGACAGCTTGAGTTCGGGAGTGAACACACGGGGTCTGTTGCAGCATCCAGTCCACCAGCTCAGTTCCCACACAGCATTGTCTAAGAGGAGGGGAACCCAAAGAATGGAAGATCACCCCCTTGTAGATGAAGGTGTCTCTTCTGAGAGGAGGCCCCCCAAAGAGCTTAGTGCTCTGCCATCACATGGCGCAAGCAAAGCACCACACGGTGTGGCCTCGGGTTCTCAAACTTTTGAATAAACCAAGGAACCTACTCTGCTCATGAGAGAACTTCCAAGCAGGGCTGGCGAAACAAAAGAACATTACTGGTTGCAGCAGCAGGGGAGACCAAAGGGCTGCTAGACAGGAAGCATCATCTGGCAAGCCAAACAGTGCAGGGCCAGAAACTCTCTCATCTTGTGCCTATCTCAGAAAATCTCAGTGTAAAATGAAGGCAAAGCAAAGTTCTGACTTCCTTCACCCGAGCCTTGGGAGGAATGAGTTAATGTTTGTGAGGCACTCGGAGGTGCTCCATGAAAGGCGCTGTGTAAGTGCAAAATTATATAGCACTTTATATTTTCAAGTAATACTACTGATCTTCCTCAGAGGGGTGTTGGGAGAAACAAGCAATTAGCGATGCAAATCTCTCAGAAATAAGTTCCACGTAATGAGTATCAGCACTTCTACAGAGCCTGTCTTCTGAAGAGCTCCAAAGGCTTCCTGTGTAGTCACACATTCATCCCTAAGATGCCCCTCTGCAGTAAGTTGGTCAGGATGGGCAAACTACATGCATTAGTTAGGAAACATATAATCACACACACACACACACACACACACACACACACACACAGAAACAGTAAATAAAACCTTCAGTGGGGTGACAGAGAAAGCAGGTGTCCGTGGCATCATGGTTCAAGGGAGAAAATGGAATCTTTAAGTCCCAGGGATGAATCCCAAGGGACAATGGAGGAGGTAGGGAGTCACAGAGCAGCTGGATCTGAGTCACTGGTGGCCTCCCTCCCATGCTAAGGATGTCACCAGCTCTGGGGCCTGGGTGAGCCTGGGTCAAGCCCAGGGAGCTCCTTTTTAGTTTCAATTGGAGGAGATTCCTGGTACTGTTGGCACTTTAGAAAGAGGCTTAGCCTGCCGGGACCAGCTCTGCAACTTATTAGCCATAGGACTTTGGCTATATTGTTTCAACTCTCTGGTTCTCAGTTTTCTCATCTGTAAAAGAAAGGAGGAAGAAAAGATGACCTCTGAGGTCCTTTCCAGGAACTGAAATTTATTAGAGCTCCTGGGATGCCCTGATGCAGGGGTGCCCTAAAGTATTTCACAAGGAGGAGGTTCTGAGAAAGCAGTTAGAGTTCCAGGACTGCTCTGATTAGTCTATGCCCACACACTGAAGCTGCAATGGGCAAAGAGGCCCTAGTTATTCTTCATTCTGGACTAAACGTATGATCTTTCAAAATATTTCTCTTCTAATTTGAGAATTGATCAACGGCCAAAGTCTTATAAAAGCATAAACAAAATCAGCCTCCTGTGGTTTTTAATCCAAAGATTGTCTTTACCAAAAAGAGCACGTGGAATTCAGACGACCCCAGGCCATCTGGGCCCCGGTAGAGGGCCTAAGAATCCTGCGCAGGGTCAGGACACAGAACAAAGACACCAGGCTAGCTCATTTGTAGCTGATGGGGTCACGGGGTTTCCTCTCTGTTAACGACCCCTAGCCACTTTAGAAGTGACGGCAGATCACTAACAGAGTGGTCATTAGGGATGATACTGCATCTGGGGAGACTTCTACCGCCTAATACCGCAGGGATAATATAATGGGGTGAGGAGCAGGGAGGAGGATGCAGATGGCATTGGGAACAAGATCTGGAACAAGGAACTCAAACTGTGTTGCAGAAAAAAGAAATCATGCTGTTGGCTTCCGGTTGAGTCTGTGGGTCATTACCAACAGATCATTAATTTGTGTCATAGGGTGTGGAATAGACATAACACCTATATTTCAGGGGTGTAAAATCTTAGTACTATGGAGCAAGAAAGCGATTATGGTTTCTGACTTCTAGTTTCCATGATTTGTCACCAAAGATGACACATTTTAATGAAGTTTCCCTAATGCAAGTCAACACTTGGGAAAGCATGACCAAATTTTAAAAAGAAAAAGGCCCTTTTGCCATATGAGATCTTGAAATTCACTTAATGAGTTAAAGAGGTTAAACTCAGTTCTTTTTAACCTTAACTTCCTTTAAAATTATAGCAGTGTGTAGGGACCACAGACTCCCAAAAGAGTGAGATTCCAGGGCTGGAGGCAAGGACTTCCAAGTATAAGTATCCAAAATGGTAGCTAGTAAATATCAACATTAAAGGGGTCAGATGAACAATCTGTCTCAAGAGATGGAATATGTACTAAGAGGAATGTGCTACTGATAAGACTGTTTCTTAAATCCCATCTTGTTTCAAAAATTCTAACAAAAAGAGGCCAATGGAACAAATAAACTATCCATTTTGGTATTGTAAACATTTTGGGATCTAAAGAAGAATAAAAATGAACAAAATAGAAACATACTTATAGATACAGATAACAGACCACTGGTTGCCAGAGGGGAGGAGGGTGGGGGGACTGGGTGGAAAAGGTGAAGGGCTTGAGAAGTACAGGTTGTTAGTTACAAAATACTAATGGGAGTATAATGTACAACATAGGAAATACAGTCAATAATATTGTCATAACTATGTGTGGTGCCAGGCGGGTACCAGAAATATCAGGGGGACCACTGTAAATATATGATCGTCTAATCATTATGCTGTACACCTGAAACTAATATAAAATAATATTGAATGTAAACTGTAATTGAAAATAAAAACAAAATAAGTAAATAAAACACATTCATGATAAATGCAAGCAGAACAACGTTAGTTTGTGTGGAGCACAGAAAACATGATCGGATAGAATTCGCAATGTTTTTCCATCTCTGTCCTTGGGAAAAAGACTGAATCTTGAGGCACATGTTCTTGATGGTTTTCTGTAGGGTTAGCCAGGTATAATTTTACAGGTTCTATCACAGTTGATAGTCACTAAAAAGATATATCCCCTTCATGGTGACTTAAAATGTGTATTCTAGCTTTGCACTGTCTCATGAACTTGGTTTGCATGAATCAAGTGGGTTTTGACTCAGGCCGAGTCTGACGGGTTCCGAGGTCACGTCTAGGATGAGTGGGAAGCGGGTCGGACCGCCTGCTGGAAGAGGGCCGTGAGCCTGAATGGCGGGTCGGAGGAGAGCATGAAGGCCCGTGTGCCACCTGTCGGCCATTCCAGCTCCTAAACCCTTACTGAATTGATAAAACCAGGAGGTAGAGATTAGATATATATTCTTATTTGACTCATCATGGCATAGTCATTCCCAGAAGGATCATGCTGCTCCAGTCTTTATTATTTTTTTTAACTCCAGTGACAGCTATAATGAATCCTTAATTCTATATGACTATAGCTGTGATATCTATTATATACATGATAGAATAAAATCTACATTTACTTTCTAAGTAAAATCTGTAAAGGACATTGTATATATATTTTTCATTCATGTACCCATAGGGCTTGAAAAACAATAATGCCTGGTGGCCAATGGGTGTTCAATATGTTTGTGAAATGAAGAAACGATAGGCTGAATGAAAAGACCACTGAACCAACCTTTGTTTAAATTTTGGCTCTGCCACTCACTAGATTTATGACTTGGACTATTTAATCTCTCTGAGCCTCAGTTTTATCATCTGAAAAATGGCCATACACCTACCTAGAAGATTACCATGAGGATAAAATGAGATAATGTATAGAAAGAGGCCTGGTACAGGGCTTCAAGCATAAATAAATGCCCAGTACATATTAGTTGAATCTCATCTCAATAAAGTTTTCCGAAAAAACACCAGTAAACAGAAATACAAAAGTTTCCCTCTATTTGTTCATCACGATTAAACCAATGTTCAAGCAAATTACTTTAGGACAAACTGCTGGGAATATTAAGGATAATTAAAGTTATGCAGGATCCAAGACAAGCTTGAATCTTCCAGAACCATGAGGATTAGAAAACATGCTGCCCATGCATGAAAATGGGGAAATGCAAATTTGTTTCAATTTCACTAAACATGAACCTGAGGGGCTGGCAGACTTTAGAATTGTTGCACATACCTGTATGTCTTCAGGTGGTATTTTCTATCTCTTATCATGTGAGGTGCTCGAGAAAGAATGGCATTTCGTAAAATTTTTCCAGCTCTGAGGATCTTTTCTGAAGGGACCTGGATTTTAATCAGGTGGAAGGAGGGGAAGAGAAAGAAGGAGAGTTTATAGAAGCAAAACAAGCCAGCTGAATCCTTAAATCACTTTCCAATCTGACTCTGGTTTGAAAAATACAACTCATTCATACATTTACATTTTTCATATGTGTAACTGTTTCATGTTGAGAACCAAGACCCACTGCATATTTATCGTCTCTGGAGAATGTGTCTGAGGCTGCCTGGTGTGATGCTCTGCCATAAGGACCACCTCCAGTGGTTACTGATGGCTCATCAACCCACTGACATCCCATTACCTTGGTAATGGTGTGAGCAGGACGAAGAGGAACGTGAGGTTCAATGAGAGGTGTCTGAAAAATAAAATGTCACAGCAAAAGGAAATTAAACAAAAAGTTCATTAAAGAAAATTGTGGGTTGGGGGGATAGTAAGAAACGTCCATTTTTATAAAACTCAAAATAGAATTTTAAAAGAACCAAGAGGTAAAATCTGCCTACAGAACTTGAATGCATAGGCATTCAAAGGGCAAAATTAGACCATTCAATTTGCCAAAATTTAAATATAAATTATTAAAAATGAAATAAACAGACAGGAATGATGATGTTTGTAGACTTAATGAGAAGAAAACTGATATCTACCGAAAGCATAAAAACCTCAGAGCAGAGAAAAAGAAAAACAAGATAAACATAAATAGAGATTAAAATGACCTATCTTAGGGGCTAAGGCTAAAGTATTGATTTAGGATGCAAATGAGTGGTTTCATCCTCCATCATGTAGTAAAAATTCTTTTTCTGCAATTTGTATTTTTAGAAAGAAACCTTAATTTTTAAAACAACACTTCTTGGCATTTGTATGCATTCAACTTCCTAGAACCCACTGCAGCAGCTCATGGACCTTCTCTTCCATTTGCAAAGCGGCGCACACTTTCCAGGATTCCGGCCATCTGAACAGCTCCAGGGTCTAGATAAAGCTTCAGTTCTTATCCACAGGCTTCACATGAAGGTGCTGATTTGAAACCCCAGGGGAATGACTTGCTACACAACTACACAGTTGAGTCCCCTAGTTCTACTGAAACCCCTCCTATTTCTCTGAAATATTTGGTAATGGCATCTCCAAAAGGAAGAGAGAGAGAGATTCGGTCAAAGGTGGCAGTAGAACCATCAGTACTACACTGTTTATGCCACTTCCAGAAGGTAAGACAAGATGGTAGGTTTATTTATGGGATTGCAGTAGGCAGAATAATGGTCCCCTGAAACATGTTATGCCCTCGTCCCCAGGGCCCGTGAATATATTAGATTCCATAGCAAAAGGGACTCAATAGATGTGATTAAATTAAGGATCAAAGTGGGAGAGTAGCCTGATGCTTCCACGTGTGTCCAATGTAATCACATGGGCCCTTAAAAGATGGAGGAGGGAGGCAGAAGAGTTAGAACCAGAAAGATGGCAGAGTGAGTAGGACTAAGCCCGATCTTGCTGGCTTTGATGATGGAAGACGCCAAAAGCCAAGGAAAGAGGGCACCCTCTAGCAGACGGAAAGGACAAAACAGGACATGGATTCCCCCTAGGGCCTCCAGAAGGAACTGACCTGCTGATAGTCTGGCTTTAGCTCAGTGAGACCCATTTCAGACTTCTACACTACAGCACTGTAAGGTTTTTCATTTGTGTTGTTTTAAGCCAATAAGCTTGCGGCAATTTGTTACAGATTATTATACTTTATGCTTAAAAAACCCCCCACCTTTTGCAAATAGAAGCCATTACATTGAAAATAAGTTGGTAGGTTTTCACTGTAATCTTAATTTTATACAGGATTATGTAAATATAATCAGTGGGGGTAAAAGTCAATACTAATTTAAAATACTTTATATACCTAATACAAACAGACATGTATAAACATAAATACCTATCTTTTTATCAAGATAAATTTCAAGTGGGTTGATTCTTTTAAAATTATAATAGCATTAAAGAAAAAGGGAAAAGACTACAAAGCTTTAAGAAAAGAATAGATGGGACACAGGTTCACCTAGCATGGCTAAAATCTCACTGAACTTACTAAATATTTTCATCACCTCGCTAACATCTAGTAAAATATTTTTCCTCTTGAAATCACTAGAGCGCAGGTGTCAAGCAATATTATAGCATTTCAGCAGCATACTGTTTACAACCAGCACATGCCAAGAAGTGCCACTCTGGCCCCATTTAATACTAGTTTTAAACAGAGACCAACTTTACTATGCAATAACCCGTACTCCCTTATGATACCCCTTTCAGTGGGAGAGGGGCCATGAGCTTAAGGAGTCCCTGTGCTTGTACCACCTCCTCAAAGAAGACAGAGAGGATTCTGAGCTGCCAAATCTCCTGCAAAAAAATATTCACAAGTGCCAGACCAGCATGTACCCAGGCTCAGGAAATGCATGCAGTTAAAACATGCTGATTGTTTCCAAGTTATGAGTGCTCAGTACTCCTGCCACCTGCCTCCTTACATTACACAGGTTGGTTTGTGTCTAGGACAATCCAAACTGTAGAAGCTTTTGATTATTCTTGGAACTAGTAGTAGAAAACTATTTCCTTTTCCTGTCTTGGAAAGAAGAGGTGCAGGTATATGTGGTCTAGAATAGATAGACATGGGATTAACTTCTAAGGTAATCTTTTCTTTCCTATATTTAAAAAAAGCTACTTTCCTTTGCATTAGTCTTTGAGAGGCTGGCTGAGATAGAGGTCAAGATGCTCATGCTGGAGCATTAGTGATGAAGGTTTATTCTTCAGTAGGTGCAATGAAACAGTATTGGAAAATTGCATCTTTTTGCTTGTTTCTACAGAAATGGCTGTATGTTAATAAAATGCTAATAAGTGGTCCCTAGGTTAGTTTATTTTGAAGGATAATTTTCTTTTTGGTCCCTTGGGACCCTAAAAAGGATGTATTATAAAAGCAGGAGGCAGTATCAGGCTTCAACCAGAGTCGTTTCTTTGATTTGCAGCTTGTAAAGGGGTAAAAGGTACACTAGGTTGTCTTTTAGCTACATAACCCTAGTACCAGCTCCAGGACTGGGAGGCTATTTAATCTGTTGATAGACAACATCCTTAGAACCTTCCCTGGCTCAAAGATTTTAGGCTTGAAGGCAACATAATGAACCGATGCTTTGAGAAGGCTCAGTCCCTTTATTTGAATAAAACCTCCAAGGAACACATGCAGGGTGAAAGCGGGGGAAGTTTTATTTTGGGGAAATAAAAATTATGTCTTTGAAAAAGACACTCTATTCAGTTAGGCAAGCTCCTATGTTCCAAGATCTGTGTTTGTGCCCAGCAGCCACACAGTGTGAGAGAGGGCATTTGTGACAGGTAGGCCAGGTCCCTGGGACAGCCCATGCTAATACCTGTTCAGGAACTCCCCCGTGTCGTAAGGGGGACTTGATTATCACTTTTGGATCCACTTATTCATTTCCCTTTTGGTTTCCTTGGCTTTCAAGGAAAGTTCTTTTGAGAATTTTACTTTAGCTGTGCTTTAGAGAACAGAGAAAAGAATTTCATTTTATAAACGATTATGTGAGACAGAACAGGCGAAGCAGCAGGCTGGCAATATTCATGAGGGCAGCGGCCCTAGAGGCAAGACCAAGCCTTCGCTGTCACAGGCCCTTTACATGTGGTGTCTGCCCACGTGCCCGTACACGTGCCATCTCCTTACTTTATTATTACTCTCAGTGCTTTAGAGAAAAACAAAGGGCAGAGACGCAGAGGGACTGAGCTTCCCACTAATAACTGGAAGAGATGGAGGGTGAATCGGGCCCTGTGTCTGAGCTGCAGGTGCAATGACCCCACCCCACCTGAGTTGCCTTTTCTTCTAGAGACAACTTTGCATGCCCCCTGGAAGAATTTGTGTTCTGTTTGACTCAAGTTCATTGAAAAAAAAAGCATTTAAGCCCTTCTAGGCTATCAGATATCAGACGTGATCTTAAAAAAATTTTCCGCAATAAGTACCGTGGCCTACTGAGATGATAGCACCATGCATCATGCTTGGTCTGACTTAACTACTTTTGTAATTAAATAAATTTGACGTGTAACATTGGATGAGTTTAAGGTATACTGCAGTGTTACTTTGACACATTTATACATTTAATAATTGCTGATATAGTGATACTTATCGTCTTACATAACTATAATACAATATTACTATCTATATTCATCATACAGTGCATTAGAGCTCTATGGCTTACGTACTACTTGTTACATGTCTGTACTCTGAAAAACCATCCCTCTTATTCCTCCACCCCACCTCTAATAATTTCCATTTTACTCTGTTTTTTTTTTACCAGTTTAACTTTTTTAGATTCCACATATAAGTGATATCATATAGTATTTGTCTTTGTGTGACTGTATCTAATGCAGCATAATGTGCTCCAGGTTTATCCATTTTGTGGTAAATGGCAGAACATCCTCCTTTTTCATGGCTGAATAATATTCCATTATGCATATGTACCACATCTTTTTTACTCCCATGTTTATCTCAACATTTTTCACAATAGTTAATACATGGAAACGACCCAAATACCCATCAGTGGATGAAGAGATGATTTAACTTTTTCAAAAGCAACTTTGTGAGCACAAAACAATTTGGCATGAAGGAACTTTCCTACCAGGACTAAGACAAATATACCAGGGACATGGGTGGCAGTCAAAGTCTGAGCAAGAAAGTGGATACCACTCAGTATTTCCCACAGTGGAAATGTAACGCCTGAACTGGCTCTGTGGGTGGTGGAAGAGCTAAGCCAAACAGGCACCTGGGAGGTCCCCCGGGTGCTAGCAAAGCAGGAATCCTCAGGCAGAGGAGCAGAAGGAGAAGGAGCATGACCAGAACCAGAGTCCCGTGTCCTGATGGGAGTTGGAACCCACCCGGAGAACTTCTAGGTCCAAGAGGTTTGGCCGGCACTAGAGATGCTCCCCTGCTGAGAGGGGAGGTGATGCCCTCCTACCTCCATTTCCCTTCAGCCAGAAGGCGGGGAAATAAGGAAAAGAATTTCATTTTATACATGATTAGGTTAGAAGTAGCCTGGTAAGAGTAGTGAGATGATCAAAGCAAGAAAACTAGCCTTAGGAGCAAAACCCAGGGCAGAGGAGCCTGGGAAGCATCCTGCGGAGGCCGGCCTCCCTCAGAATGTCCGGCAGAGCACAGGAAGGGTGAGAGTGGCTCTGCGGACAAACAGGGCCAGGGCAGGCGCAGCAGGGTGGCCATGGCGGCTGTGGAGTGGGGGCTGGGCTGTGGCATCTCTCTCGGCCCTCTCACCCGCTCACAATTCCGTGTCCCCTGGGCACCCACTGTGCTGGGCTGCAGACAAGGCAGGCGGACAGGGGGCGAGCAGTGTGGGCCTTGGCTGATGCTTCCTTAGTTTGTTTCCTGGGGCGGCCCTATGTTTTGACCTCCAGCCAGGGAACACGTACTACAAATGGGCCCTGAAGAGGAATAGACCCTTCCCCAGTTAAATTTCGTACACTTACACACAACAATCATGCGTTGAGAATAACAATTCTTCCTTCTTACCTAGGCATGAATGAATCCAAACTGGGCCATGAAAACATGATCCTAAAAAGCTAGGCAGAGAGAACAGATAAAGGCAGAGGTATTCAGCTTTCTCTCTGCTTTTCTTGGCTTTCTCCACTGAAGACTTCCCTCAGGATTGACCGTAATTGATTTTTGTTTGTTTCTGGAGAGCAGACGCATTCTACTGCATTTTATTATGTTTCTATTACTACTGAAAAGGAGAAACAGTAAGGGAAAATATTCCTTTTAGTACCAGAGCCAATTCAGAAATACTAATCAGGTTATGTAAAATATGAATTTAGCCTCCATTACAGGATACACAATAACTCCCCAGTAGATCACAATGAGGTATAAGGCACTGTAATAGGCTTCGTGAAAAACCATATTCAGGCCCTTTTGAAAGCAGGTAATTCTTTTTGCTCCAGTACTTGCTCACAGAAGCCTTTCGCAAGGCACAACATTTTATGCCAAGTGATAAGAATAACAAGGTAGATTGGGGCACAAAGCTCAGGGCAGGACTCTGGCAACCCAGTGCAGTAAAAAGTCATATAGTCCACACCCAACTGAATTCAAGTATTTAATGAAGGCCTATTGTGGGCAGAGCAGCATGCTGGGCTAAACTAGCAGACTCTGACAAAGTGCCCAGGCTACCTGAGCTCTTGGTCTCCTCGGGAAAGCAAAACCTCTATGGACTCAACAGTCAGTGAGATAATCTGTGTCCAAGTAAAAGCAACAACATTCTGGATTCAGATTTTCTCTCTCTCATTTCAGGTGAGAAAAATCTCTAGAAAGCGGGGGAATAATATTCAATTTTTTTAGTGAGAAAGATAAACTTTTAGGAGTTATATTTCCTTATTTTGGCATTTTGGAATGATACAACTAAGATTGTAATAATTATCATCGATGTCATCAATCTTTGGTTGACTAGATAAAATTGAAGTAACGACTAAGCCAGGCTCATTGACAGATTTCACCGCTCTGAAATAACTGGGTAAGTTTTTCCACTTATTAAATGGAAAAATCATCCATAGACAGCGTTGGCTTCTATCTGTAGGCTTTTTAATTTTTTAAGTCTTCACTAGTTCAAAACAGGCTTGTAGGTTTCCAGTTTCAGATCCCACATGTATAGGGGTTAAAAGGTGTTACTCCCACCCTTACAACAAGAAAAGTGGAACAGAGTGAAAATAATGACTTCTCTAGGCCCATCAGAGAAGTGAGGTTCCAGAGGAACTGCACCACCTCCACACCCCGCCCCCCGAAAATGGAGCGAGACAGGGGAACCTGGAGGGTTTGCGGCTGAGGTTTGGCCACCTGGAACAGAACCCACAAACTGGTGGGAACATTTAAATGGTGTTAAATTAATTACACAAGGAGGCCATTAGACCGAGGTGCCTCTGTGCCTCGGCAGCTTACGCAAGCAAGCCAAAATCTAAGCCTGTAAATGCCTCAAGGTTATGAAATTGAAACCTAAGGACAACCAGCCTCAAACAGCCAAGTCGGCTGGAAGCTATAGCCAGCTAATTTCCTTGCTTTGCATCTCCCTTTTCTCTGTAGAAATATCTCCCTGAGCCCCTGTTGGTAGAGTGCTCCTAACTGCTTCTGGTTGGGGTCTGCCGGATGCAAACAACCTTCGCTCAAATAAACTAGTCTATGGCCACACCACCCTGAACATGCCCAATCTCATCAAATAAACTTAAAATGTTTAGTATGCCTCAGTTTATCTTTTAACAATGGTAATTTTGATTAATTGCCACAGAGGCTGAATGTGGAGTAGCTTGAGAGTGAGAAACTCCTGGGAGGTGGTGTTAGGGGGACCCCCACACTTTTGTGGGTTTTACCACCTAGAACCCCATTGGGTTTTCTTGGTGAAGAGCCAAAAATATCTTGAGGTTCTGGCAGGGGAGGGGAACAGAAACCACTGGGAAGCATACCCAGAGCGTCCTCCCTGACTAAGAGTAAAGACTCTCTGGGGAAAAGACTTTATTAGAGTCTTATCCCACCTGGTGGAAGGGCTTTTCTCTAACTCTAGTCCTCTCTAGCCTTTCTGTCTCACTTGAGAGAAAAAAGGAGCTAAGAAATAATTGCAAAGATCACAGTGCAGGGACACATGTCCACTAAATGGCTGAGATATAATCATAAGATTATAGGACACTTCCCTTCCATTATATGCCCCAACCATGCCAGTATAAAAACCGTGGGTTACAGCTGAAAGAACTGCAAGATGCAGACTCTAAGTTACCGAAAAATCAGGGGGGATGTGAGAAAAGCATAGGTAATATAGTAAAAAATGTTGTAATAACTCCGTATGGTGCCATTTGGGGTACTGGAAATCTTGAGGGGAACACTATGTAAAGTATACTAGTGTTACTGGCATAGTAACTACTGTAGTATACTAGTATGCTGCACCTGAGACCAATACAAAATAAAATTGGAAGAAAAAGAAAAGGATGCAGACTTTACCTAAGGAGAAGTTCTTAGGGAAGCCCAAAGACAAGGAAACAAAAACAAGGACACTAGAGGAATTTGCAGCCTCTGGCATCTATAGCTACAACAAACATTAAACACAGCTCAAATCCTACCCAGATTTACATAAAAAAACCTCACACAAAGGCCCGCTTATCTCAGTTCCTCTTACCCAATAGATCATGTCTGGCTTTCAACCAAAAACTACAAGGCATGCTAAAGGAAAGGAAAAATAGAGTCTGCCAGATGAAGTAAACAACAGAGCCGGACTCAGATATGACACAGATTTTGGAGTTGTCAGACAGGAAATTTAAATGAACTATGATTAACATGATAACTATGGAATCATATTCCATTAATAAGACTAATAAAAAAAGGAGACAATATGCAAGAATATATTGGGTAATGTAAGCAGAGAGATCTGCTTAGATAAACTCTAAGAAAGAAATGTCTTTCCTCTCTCCCTTTCCTCCATGGACCAGCAACAGAGATGGGGGAGCGGGAGAGGGTGGGGGAGGGAGAAGGCCGACCACACCCCTCTCCCACGTGCTGGGGGCCCAGCTCAGTGTCTTCAGAGATTCGACTCCAACAAAGGCTAGGAGTTAAAAGCTGGATCTAGCAAGTTATCTTGTAGATATTAACAAATTGATTCTAAAGTTTATAGAGAGGCAAAAGACCCAGGAGAATCAACACAATATCGAAGGATAGGAATCCACTTCAAGACTTAATATAAAACTACAGTAATTAAGACAGTGTGTTATTGGCAGGAGAACAGACAAATGGAAACAGAACAGAAAATGCAGTAATAGACCCACATAAATGACTCACACAAACTGATCTTTGACAAAGAGGCAAAGGCAAGAGAATGGAGAAAAGACAATCTTCCCAACAAATGGTGCTGGAACTTACTATGATCTGCTAGAAAAAAGGTCTGTTTTGCCAGGTATAGCAAATATTTAAATGAAATAGCTGTAAAACATTTAATTACATACTGACTTTAATACTCTTTAATTTTTCATGTGTTTACATACCTTTGAGGATGTCATTAGTGTTTAAACAGTAGATACTTAGATCGACAATTGCAATCCGTATTCTAAATATTTTCTAGAGTTACTAAATGAACAGATATATGTGTAAAAATGCTAGGTGGTTGCCTAGACTCACACTCACCCAGTGGTACTCCTGAACACCACCATCTGCGGAGGTTGGTGATTGGGAACGTTTTTGCTGGGTGCATTTTAGGCATACAAACATAAAATATGCATTCTTTTTTTTCCTTTGAGCCACCCTCAAAGTAAAATTGAAGGTTACAAACTGCTGCCTTTCAGGCCATGTGTCAGGATCACATATGCATAGGTATCACTCAAATGTTCACTTTCAAAATCCCAAGGTCTTTACTTTTTTCCTATGTATAATGGAGGGTTGGTACATATATTTTTATTTATGTTTTTGATAAGGTGATTAAGTTAATTTATTGTTCTAAAGTAGGCTTTTTCTTTTAACTTTTCATTAAAGCTTAGCATATGCATGTAAAAATGTACACGTCATTTAGGTCAGTACATTTTCACACACATACTCATGCAAACTAGTACCCAAATCAAGAAACAGAACAATACCACCACCCCAGAAGGAAACTCTTGTTTTCTTCTAGCCACTCCTCCAACTAAGGGCAATCTGTTTTTATACTTTAGCTAAATAAAATCCCTGGACACATACCTTCTGTACCCAACTTCTTTCATTCAATATTATGTTTGTGAGGTTTATTGACACGGTTGCATGTGGCTATAAATTGTTTTTCTCATTCCATTACAGGAATATACCATAATCTACTGTCCACTCTGTTGTTGATGGGCTACTGAGAATAGCTGTGCTCTGAACATTCTAGTACATGTCTTTTGGTGAATATATGCACATCTTTCTGTTGGACTTTATACAGTAGATTTCTGGGGTGTTGGGAATACACATGTTTATACTTAGGATAGGTGTGTGGACTTCTGGAAGTCTATAAATTCTGTTAACCCAGAAAATTATAAGCAAAATTTTGTGTATATGTATGTGTGTGCATCTTGAAGGTTCCATCACTTGTATGAATTCTCAAAACTGTCCAAAAAACATTCTGAAATACTTGCCAAAACAGTGAAAACTCAAAATGTATCTTTGTCTATCATGAGAAAATAAGAGATAGTCAAGATGATGGCGAGGTATGATTCCATGGCTCTCTGGGGCCATCTGTTTTTGAGAACTTCCTTATCTAAAGGAAATGCAAAAATTCAACTTCAAATTAATGTTTCTCCCTTCAAACCTTAAAACATCTCATTACTGATATGAACAGAAGAGAATGTCTATGAAGGAAGAAGCAAAAGTAAAGTAGTCCACAAATTGTTTGCCAACATCCAAAAAACTGAGTCTTTCCATATCTAAGCATGAAGAGTAAAACTGAAGTTTCAGAAGTGAAAAGAGGGAAAATTCTTTCCATTCTTTTTATACTACTTCCAGGTAAAAGCTCCTCAGAGATTTTTCCACTTATTAGTCAAGTAAATATTTAATGAATAACTAGGAACAAAGCACCACAGGGATTCCAAGATAGCAAGAACACAAATTTTGATTTTAAGGATCTCATGTTGTCCTTGGAGAACCGTAAATAGCTGCGGTGCAAGGAGGGAAATATTTGCAGCAATGGAGATTCAGGCGACGCAGAGAGGCCCGAAGGTCAACCCAGGACCACAGCTGATGTCTGCAGCAAACGGTCTACACATCTCTCAAAATAAGTAATTCAGGACCACCCTTACTTGATCACTAATCTCCTCCAGGGGTTCTTTAAATTGTTTCATCTAATGCATTAATTATGAATCTTCAAAGCACCAAGGGTGAGAAAAATCATTTGCAGTGGGCTGATTTTATTTTTAAGTAGTTTCTGTAGCTTCTCAGATTGTGTCAGAGGGTGTGACCCTAATTGGGCCAATCTCATTATAAACATTTTGTAGCCCCACCCTAGCCTTGTAACCCAAATTTAGCACCATTTGCCACAATAATCCTCTTTGAAATTTAATAAATCAATGTTAGCACAGCACAAAGGACATTCTCAAATGTCCATGGAATAATTTGATATTTATACATGTTTTTATTCAAACTAGAATTATACATTATAATTCATGATATTACATGTTATGCAGTATGTTATAGATGTGTTATGTTTTATCATTCTACATTTAGGTCTGTGATCCATTTTGAATTATTGTTTGTGAATTGTGTAAGTTCTGTGTCCAGATTCTTTTTTTTGCATGTGAAAATTCATGTAGAGTGTAGCGTAGGCTAGAGCCCAAACCACAGAGGTGAGAGTTTAAAGTATTCTGAGTCCCCTAGTCTAGCTGTAGAATAGAGCTGTTTAGAAAAGGGGAGAAGGTGCAGGAAGATGCTACAGGTGAAGGTATTATAGATTCAGCTTTGTTAAGAAGACTATGGAAAGTCAGATTATCAATTGTGGTAAAGGCATATACTTAGTTATTGGTAGGTTTTTTTTAAATCACAAAATAATGCATGCTCATTGGACAGTATAAAAATATTTAATCATATAAACCACCAAAGATAACTATGATTACTATTTTGGAATATTAATATTAATCCCTTTTGTCTAAGTGTGGGTTTTCTTCTATTTTTAACTGAAATGTGATAATACCCTAGGTAAAATTTTGTATTTTCCTTTTATACAGAACACTAAAGTATAAACCATTTCACATATTACTACAAATTCTTTGTAACCATCATGTAAAAATTTCATTAAGTGTATACAGCATAAATTTAATGGTCCGGTGGTTGTAGCTTTGAGTTCTTTTAATAATTTGCTGTATAAATATACTATGAATTTAGGCAAAAATTCCCCTCATTCGCCCATATTTGGAGCTACCTTCTCAGAATCAATCCCCAGAAGCAGAATGCCTAGGTCATGAGTTCAGGTTCTTGACACACATTGACAAATGATGAAGCTTACATCAAAGGCAATTTGGATGGGACATTTCTTCTGGATAAACTCTTGGGAAAATGGTCTATCTTTAGCCTCTTGGATGTAGCCATTGGCTTCTGTATTAAGACTAATAAATATTAATGTGGAACAAATTAATCAATTAAGACAAACATTTCCAATAGGAAAATACAAATACATTTTCCTAACTTTTAACTGCATGCTTTGCAAAATGCCCTAAGCCACTATCTTAATAGCATAGTAACTCCCAGTTGGGGAAGGTAAAATAATTACCATTAAAAAAAGAGTTCTTTGTCCTCCACTTTGAATTGAAAATCATGCACTCAATTGACTTTTGCATAGTCTTCTGCATGAAAGTCTATTTCTATTAATTGAAAACTTTAAAAGATTTTTTTTCCTGTCTCCAACAACTTAGTCGGCGAAAGCTGCAATAAATACAACTTTATTTATTGGACTAAAACATTCAAGTAAATGACTTTGATAACTTTTGCAGACTCAGGAACCTGAGAACAGTTGTATATTTGATTTAGGTTATGCAGAATTCCTGGAATAGGAAAATCCTATTAATGTTTTCAAGAAGCCTTTTAAGCCTTTACAAAGCTCATCAAAACAAAAACTATCAAAGTCCTAGAAGCCATAGCATATAAAATATGAAAACAAGGTAGAAAAGTAGCATACGGCATAAGATACCAAGTTATTTCACACCTGGCTCTTAAGCCAGGTTTCCTAAACACAAACTGATGATTTTCCTTAACCATCAGTTGCACTAGTACAGATGATGGTTCCAGTCAGATGTACAGACTGCCTAGCTCACAAAGCCAAACACGTAAGTCGTGTGATATATTTCACTTTTAAAATTTGATTACCCTCATATTTTCCTTTCTTCCCCTTTTTATATTTTTCTAATTTTCTAGAGAGTGCATAAGAGGGAAAAAAAAATCCAATCCAAAGTCTTGCTATTACTAGAAGAATAATAAGCTGATGGAAGCTTAAGCATACTTTAGAAACCTGACATTTCTACCTCTGGGTCGCAATCCTTTTTATTCCAAGTCATTTAAAAGGCTTTAGAACTACTTGAACCATCTGCAACCATAATGAGAAGAAATCAGATGTTATTGTATTCTTTTATCAATAAGAAACTTAAACAGTGGACATAATTTTTTTTCTTTTTTGAAGTAGGATGAGGATTACAGCTCACCCTCAGGACAGATTTTTCACAATACCTCTTGGGAAAAGGAGAAATGTTTGGCTGCATAGAACAAAACGCTAGCAGTCCTTTGATGAAAGCCATCAGCCAGGCTGGGACTAATCATTGTAAGATTTGGTGATGAACAGGCTGTTTCCAGAGAAAGTAGCAATACCACATTCCCATCTGCTTCAGTTGCGTGAGACTCCAGGTTCTGGAAGGGTCGGGCTGGGAAGGAAGCCATGACTTAATGTAGGGACAGGGGCTCACTCTGGGTGCACATCGAAGATCATAAGAGGGGACTCGGCTGCTGTCCTGTTTTCTGCCTCTATCTTTACTGGTGTTGGAAACACCGTAAATCTCTGTTCGGTGCAGCTTAAAATGAAAGAAATGCTGGACTCATTTTAAAGTCAATCTTTTTTCAAAATATATACTGAACTTTTAATATGTTATTGTCTTACCATTTAAACCTAAAAGGATTTTTGAGGACTCCAAGTTTCATTCCTTCACACAATGGGGTGCTCCCTCCAGAGCGCAGATGAGGGTGTATGATCAGGACCAGGAAGGAAGGAAGGGGACAGCCTCAGACGTTCATATTTTGGCCAGAAATGAGGGAAATTCTCTCCATGTGATTTAATCTTAGTATTAAAGTATTTTATTGCAAAATTCCTCAAGAAAAATGTCTGGGTGAGTCACTATGCTTTAAAACACCATAAATAATTGATCTGTTATTGGTTGGAATTCTCATTGCTTTTTCTCACTTTAAGCAGCCATTTTGAGAGCTGTTTCTGTCATTAGGATTTTAAACCTCAGTAATCTTATCACATTTTCAAAAGATGAGCAAGTGGGAGTCTTTATAAACATACAGGCCAGAGAAACTCTGGGAGTACACAGTTCACATAAAAACTTTCTCAGGATATAAAAGCAAGTACATACAAAAACTGGGGTGAAGGACAAGATAGCAAAACAGGTTTTCTTGTCTTGTCTGATTGCAGGTTGTGGCCTAGGGGAAGCTGTTCATTCTTCTCTCATCTCATCTGTTCAGGTGCTTCACAATAGGTCCAGAAAAGGGAAGAAAGAAGGAAGGTTTGTGGATTCATGCTACAAAAAGAATTCCAGGCTCAGGAAAGGATAAGATAAACATTTATTAAGTGCTAAGTGCTTCACCTGAATTGTCTTACAGAATACTCACAACAACCCTTTGATGAAGGTACTCTTATTCCCATTTCACAGATGAGGAAACGGAGGCTAAGGGCCGTTAAGTCCCTTGCCTAGGGTCATATAGCCGACAAGAAGCGGCAGCTCTGGCACAGGAGCCCTGTAGTTTATCTTCTCTTTGAAGTAATGGTGATTTTTTTTTCAAGAACCAATCTGATCATGTCACTTTTCCATTTAAAACTTCTTAATGACTCCCCATTCTTCTGGGAACAAATCCAAACTTCTTACACAATTTAAAAAGCTCTTTATAAGTTCACCCTGCCTACCTCTTCAGCCTCATTTTTCACCATTCTCCCTCTTGTACAATTGTTCGGTATGTTCTTCCAGTCCCTCAAATATGCCAAACTTTTTGTTTTGGAGGTTTTGCCCAATTTGTTCCCTCTGCCTAGCATGTGTTTCCTTCACTTTTGTGACTTCCTCATTCTTCCAGTGTCAGTCAAATGTGCCAGGTCCTCTTACTTATTTGCTTCTAGAGCTGCAATGTCCAATACTGTAGCCACTAGCTAGACATGACCACTGTGCACTGGAAATGTGGCCAGTCTGAAATGAGAGGCAAGCGTGAAATACATGCTGGAATTTGAAACTCAGTACAAGGAAAAAAAAAAAAAAAGTAAAATATAGTGGCAACAACATTTAATATCAGTTATATGCTGAAATAGAATATGTTGTGTTGAGTTAAATAAAGTGTATTATTAAAATTAATTGTACCTTTTTCTTTTTACTTTTTAAAATGTGGCTGTTAGAAAATTTTGGATTACATACGCAGCTCGTGTGCCATTTCTACTGGCCAGTGCTGCTTCGGGGCACCCTGCACGTCCCTGTGGTAACACACGTTGTTGTTGGACCCTTTCACCAAACTGCAAGATCTAATGCGGGGGTGGCGGGGTGCTGCCTGTTTTATTCCCCCTGGTGCCCTGGTGCCGAGGACAGTGGCTGGTGCGGCATGCTTACATTGAATTGCTGAAATAATGAAGGCTAATAAAGGGTGGAAACCAGTTGGAAAAAGGAGAGCAGCAAAAACATTATCTTCTTTAGCACAAAATGTGAATGTGGTTTGTAAATCATGGTGTTAGAAAGGAAGAAAGGAGATGGTGGGTATGAGTTTGGGCTAAGAGAACTTAAAAACATATTACTAGAGATATAAATGAGGCAAATCAACTTTTACTTGTTTATAATCAAAAGAATATAAAATTTGTTGCATGCACTCTATGTGCCAGGTGACCTTCATCTGCATGTTCTCATTTAATCCTCACAACAGACTTAGGAGGTAGATACTATTGCTATCAATCCATTCTTTGACGATGAACCCGAGTCTTTAGCAAGGTTAAGTAACTTGTTCAATGTCACGTAACTAAGGTGTGCCAGAGCCAACACCTGAACTCAAGCAGTCTGGCTCCAGCCTCCTCGTTGGTTTACTCCTGTGGTGTGTTGCCATAACACAGTTCCACAGATGTACAGTAGTCCCCCTTTATCCACAAGGGAGGTAACTTCCAAGACCCAAAGTGGATACCACTGAAACCATGGACAGTACCAAACCCTGTATGTACTGCTTTTTCCTTTATATACATACCTATCACAAAGTTCAATTGATAAATGAGGCACTGTAAGAGACTAACAATAACTAATAATACATAGGACAACTTTAACAATATGCTATAGTAAAAGTTATGTGAATGGGGCATTATTAAGTAAAATAAGGGTTATTTGAACACAAGCATGGCGATGCAGTGACAGTCGATCTGATGATAAGTGAGATGGCTACTCAGCAGCCAGCAGGCTGGGGCTGTACACAGCATGGATACACTGCACAAAGCGATGGGTCACATCCCAGGAGGGACAGAGAAGAATGAGCGAGATTTGATCACACTACTCAGAATGATGGACAATTTAAAACTTAGGAATTATTTACTTCTAGATTTTTCCATTTACTATTTTTGGACCGAAACCACAGACACTGAAACCACAGAAAGAGGAGACTACTGTATAAAGAGTTATCTCTGTCCCTAAACACAGACTTTACCCTGATTTCCTTCATCATTTATTTTTCACAAACCTTAATAACAAT
The DNA here is from genome assembly GCF_021234165.1 of Pteronotus mesoamericanus. Classification (NCBI taxonomy): domain Eukaryota; kingdom Metazoa; phylum Chordata; class Mammalia; order Chiroptera; family Mormoopidae; genus Pteronotus; species Pteronotus mesoamericanus. The sequence continues at coordinate 33,456,703 of NW_026555325.1, read as the reverse complement.
TATAACCAAAGAAGCATTGTTCAAGTGCTTATTTTTTTGTCAGCCATAATCATGACTTTTAATAGATCATTTTCTTATTTTGTAAGTGAGAAAGTTTTAATACTCTCTTTTTCTAGGTTTTATCCATTGTCTGGAGGCACCTTCCCTGATGGGTGCAGACTGAGGGATACCCATAATTGTCTTGTCCTGTTCATCAGTAGTTTGTCCCATTCTACTAGAGCCTCATTTCTGGCAGTGAAATTTATTAAAAAAAAACCCCTTCATCTATACATATTCTTTTTTGCACCCATAAACATATTTCACCACCAACCACAACCATTGTGACATAGGTATCCAACGAGACTTTGTTCATAAGTAACAGAAAGTGACTTGAGAAAGCTTATGTGGAAAAGCAATGCAAAGCCAAACAAAACAAAAATGGGTAACTTTGATTAAATAAAAATTGTCTCAGGAAAAACAAGACTAAAGACAAAAAAACACTGTACATTCTATTCCAGTTGATAAAGTTTAATTTTCAGAGGGGTACAGATAATCAATCCAAAACCATCATATGTATACATGGAATTAGACAAATAAATAGCTTGTAGATGGTACAAGTCATATTTCTTACTGTTGGAGTGGGAAGTTACAAACATGGAGAAAAGGCTATAATAATCCATGTGGTAATGGATTAGAGTTAGAAAAATCAGTATGAACTCATATTTAGCTATATATTGATATGGATAGGTATATATAAACAAATATTTATAGATATGTCTATATGCTCAAGTTGGTATACCTATATGTATTTCCTTGCTCTCTCAGCTGAAAGGGCTTAGAAGCAATAGTATCCCGTTAGAAACAAGCACACCTACCACGTGGACTTCAGTTTCTAATACCATTTTTCAATAAAAGAGACCAAAGATCCTTGGCAAAATAGCTACAGCTAAGATGGGGACAGGGAATGCACAGCATCTGGTTGTGTGAGAAAGTTAAGAACATGTCCAAAATACAATGATAGGAGTACATCAAAGAAACACAGGAGCCAACTGAAAGAGCTCCCAATGGCCAAAGTTGGAACAATTTGAGCAAAAAAACAAATATAGTAGAACTAGATTATAACCCAAAGTATAAATTAAATATCCATAAGTCCTACTGACATAAAATGATTGAATAAATAAATGTGGGAGAAAAGACAAACCTCGCAGGTAGAAGAATTCCAAATAATTTATGTAGCTATTCACTATCAAGGAGGTGGTGCATAACTCCCCACTAAAGTGTGAGCAGTGCACAGTGATTTCCTCCCAGATTCAGCACGGGGAAGGCAGTGGGGAGAGTGACTTCCCAGCGGAAAAACCTGACAAATCAAGGCAATCAAGGTCAACATCAACAATGATAAATCATATTGCTACTATGTATTCTTGATATGATGTGATTAAAATGGTGCATTACCTCTGGTTTTTTCCCCCCAAAATTCATAATCTGAGTCTAGTCTTGAAAAAAAAATCAGTCAAATCACAACTGAGGGACATTCTTCTAAATATCTGATCAGTATCCCTCAAATCTGTCAGCCATCAATGAGGATAGTCTGAGAAACCTACAAAAGCCTAAGGAGCCTAAGGAGACAGGCCTGCAAAATGTAAAGTGACAGCATGGATGGGGTCCTTGAACAGAAAAGGACACCGTGTAACAGGAAAGGACACCTGAATAAACAATGGATTTTAATGCTAATGTATCAATATTGGTTCATAAAAATGCTGACAGATTAAAACGGTCAACCATAACTCTCTATCCAGAAAAAATATCCATTAGGAATGAAGGTTAAAAAAAAAGACATTCTCAGATGAAGGAAAATTTAGGTGAATTGGTAGCCAGCAGACCTATTTTACCAGACTTTCTAAAGGAAGTTCTTCACACAGAAGGGGAATAATACCAGAGGAAAAACCCAGAATGTCAGAAATGAAAGAAGAACAGCAATGTAACAAAAAATAATCCCCCAAATGGGAAAGGAATGGTGTAAAAACTAACTTCTACAAGATACATATTGCTGTTTGAAAAAAACCGTTGCAGAGAAAATTCATCCTCCAAAATGGCTAGAAAATATTAAATAATAGAATAGTCCTTTAAAAACTTAATTGAAAAATGTAGGCTATGAAACTCTATATATATAGTGTGTGAACTAAATTGTGTTTCTATATATTAAACATATAAATACGGAGAGCTCTGGGTGGTGGCATTTATGGGAAATGTTTAAAATAGTTTTATGTTTCCAAATATTCAATATAAGCTCTACTATATTTATGACCAGGAAAAGATAACCATTGTTTTAAAAACCCACTGTCTTGGTAGACTTCATTTTAGACTCTTGGCATAAACATTTCCTTTTAAGCACACAATGTAAGCTTCAATGACTCATCTGAATGTAAATTTGGCTCATAGACTTTAAAGACTTAAAATCAAATAGATAAAAAAGAATCCCTATATCTAGGACAAATAGGATTGCTTATTACATCTACTGGTTCAGAATCTACATCTAAGTAGCTCAAAAGACTTAACAAGATCAAATTTTGTTAATTTCCACATCATACACGTTAAGAAGAGAGTGAGAAAGAAATGATGATTCTGATTGAATAGAATGCATGGAATTTCTAAAGCACAATGCCTGTTGCAATCAAAGCTATTGCAAAATGTGATATCAACATCATTCTCACAAGAGGTTCTGTCCTGCTTCTTCGTAAACAAGGGATGAAGACTAACCCCAAATGAGATATTGATTGCATTGTGATGTTATCCGAGTACACCAAAGGGAGGGGACTGATTTTTCAGTAGTCAGCAGAATGTGTCTCACTGGGCAAGAGTAGTAAACAGCTACTACTTCCAGTTCCCCATTTTTCTGGGCACAGACCTTCTCTCCATCTTCAGAGCTGAGTCCACACTGGCTCAGAGTTGGGGGGAAGGAACCGCATGACCCGCACGAGATTAGTCAGTGTCCTTCCTCAAGATTTTCTAACTGTAGCTGCCATGGAAGAACTAGACACCATTGGTGACCATGCTTCCGGGTTTGGGGGGAGGTAGAAAGAAGCAGAGCCCTTGACTCCTATTAGCTGAAGGCCAGCCCCACACCCGTCCTTCCTGGGGACTGAGGTCATGAGCGCCCAGCTTACTCTCATTTGCTTTTGAGGTGGCTTGATATGTGTTTCCACCATCTGTGACCTACATAGTTTGAAGCTATACAGGAACTCTGCGTTCTTGTGAAGAGGGAGAATGTTGGGGCGTGTGTGCTTAATTAAACATTGTTTTCTTCAGAAATCCCTTGGGTTCAAGTGATCAGCTCTTATGACATGTGAGGTATTTTGGCACTTGACTCTAATTTCTCTCAGTACCACATTCTGATACCTGTGTACCTATCCCTCTCCTAGACTGTTTAAGCTATTAGGTTGTTTGCTCTTTGAAGTCAAGAATTAGTTTTATTGGACTTTGTATCTCTAGAGTCAAAGTACGTGTCTGTAGGGCACATAATAGGCACTCAAGAAATGTTAGTTTGTGCTTGCTTCGGCAGCACGTATACTAAAATTGGAAAGAAATGTTAGTTGATTTAAAAAGGATTAAATAAAATTTGATAGTTTTCTCTCCTATTATGGAATTACTTCCCTCTTTCAAACTATTAATTGGAAATTTGTGGCCAGGCTAGAAAAAGTAATTTATTTAAGAAAAAGGGATTATTATCCCACTTAGTAGTATAAGAAACTATAGAGAATGATTAAACTAATTAAGGAAACAAATTGTTTCAAGCAGGCCATTGCCTTTAAAATCACCAATTCATATAAAAATAAATTGTGGGGTTAAGTTACAAATAATATCCTTCTACCTATTCATTAAATTAGGTCCCTGAGGATGTCTATTAAGCAACACTTTGTTAACTTGATCCATTTATTATTTGTATTTGAAATATTCCATGCATCAACCTTTAATTGATTCAAAAGGTGCCATCAGCAGTTATAGACAGAATTACTTACAAACATAAATCTACAAAATATAACAGAGAAAGGTGACAAACCTAATAAAATTCTTGCAGATTTTGTCTCATTTTTATTTCTTTCAGACACATTCTAATTTCATTCATGCCCCAGGCATATGCTGGTTGGTATAAATACCCAACATCGAACCTCATCATCACTCTGGCTAATGTTCATTATCATTAACTACTGACCGGACCGAGGAGGTTCAGAATGAAAGTCTAATCACACCTCATTCCTGGATGCTGCCTAGTACAATCACCTTCAAACTAGATCTCCAACTCACTTGCCCCTCAGCTTTCCCTTTCATAGCCGTTGGCAGCCGCATCCTTCCACGTGGTCAGGTCCAAACCCTGCCATCCTCCTCGACTCCTTTCTGTCTGTCTCCTCACAAGAATTCATCGGAAAGCCCTGTGAGCTCCATTTTCGAAATCCATCCAGGATGCCACACTTGCCACCACCCCCACTGCAACTATACCATCTTCTCTGTCCCTCCACGGGGCACCACACTAGCTGCCTAGGAGTTAAAGAATTTAGTGACACCACTATTTAAAACTAGTTCCATTCCCGCTTACTTCCTTATAGGAACAGGCTTTCCCAGTACTTACTTACCTAAAAACCAAGAACAGGAATAGAATCAATGTTAAATCTCTGTTGCATATAGATAACATTCATTTTTTAAAAGCACTCAATGATGCATTGTCAATAATAATTTACTTTAATATTTAATAATATTTATAAAATCTATAAAATATTTATTTTGTTTTGACAATCGTATAATACTCCTGTTATAACTCATTCAGAAGAAAAGATTTATTACAGACTTATGGTCACAAGACATTTTAAAATGCTAAGATTTAAATTCATATACTTATTTTTGATATATGAAAGTATAAGAATAAGGTAATGAAGAACAGACTTTCAATCATAAAAATACATTACAACACAGTGTGCCATATTAATCCTGGACAGCTCATATTTGGACAGTTAACATGAAGGAAAATTATCTTCTGTTTCATTTGAGAGATTTATGTTTGGGTTTATGCTAGTGTAGTTGAATTTGTATATTGACTAATACATTGGAAAAATTAAAAAGTAACCTGGCCTAGGAAAATACTAATTTAATAGGATAAAATTCTCTGGGTAAAATAGAATGGGAATATTATTTAAAGAAGAAAAAATAAATAATATAACATTGCCAACTGTTAAAGAAGAGCATATTCATATATTTCTAAAATGGTAACAAATTTTTCCCACAATGCCTAACTTTGGTTTAATACACAGGAAGCATTCTACAAAAACTTGCTTATTAATAGAATGACTACTTGAGAAAATTTGTCTGACTTACAGGATTGGAATTAAATATCTTTCTATGGACTTGCAGACCAAGCACTTTTTCATTTCAGAAAGCCAAATATCAACAACTTATTAGATTGGAAGCCATGAATGAATAAATTGGATATTTTATCCAACTTGGAGGTTCCCAAGTACCAGGCATCTTACAAAGGAAAATAACATTTAATATCAATAATTTCACTTTCATCCAAAAATTTTGTGTCACGTAACTAAAACTTCAGCTTTGAGGTTAGACACGTAAATATTGAAAGGACCACCAGAGGGAGCCCAAGTGTTTTTCTGAATATATCAGACACCAAAGAGAGGAAGAAAGTAACACACAAAATACACAGCTGGGGAAGCAGGAGGTTGCGAGGTAGGTGGCGGGGCGGGGTTGGGGGGGCGGACATTACCTGCTTCAATCATTTAAAAGAATATCTTTTTGAATGACAGAGCCACTTTTGCATTTGTTATAAATTCCTTTACTAGACAGTTGTACACTGCAATGCTTTAACACTTTTCAGAAGATTGGTTAAACATAATATTAAAAATCCTCACATACCCTAAAACTAGAAGATCCAGGGTAAACTGCTGTGATAACATCCATGATTCTCTGCCGGGCCTCCAAACGAGCCAGGTGCCTTCTCCAGCTGATCTTCATGTTCCTTCTCTGACTCTCTTTCCTGGTTCATCCTTTTAGTCAGCTTTGGGTGTGGTTTCCTCACTTTGTTTGGGACTGGGTTATCAAATTACAGCACCCAGTAAGCACTTGGTGTGACTTGGGGACTTTTCATTCTCTTAGCAGAGCCAAATTCGTATAGGCATTAAGATGAATGACTTTCCATTTGTCATCCTAAATTCTTTCCAGAACTCAGAACTGCACCAAGTCCTAACATAGGGTGCAAGAAGGGCACCTTTATAAAGCTTCCCAGACCAAATCTCCATATAAGCTAGAACCCACAGGCCAGCCTCAGTGATCCCTCAGGCCAGAAAAGTGTCCTCAGGTTTAGGTTACAACAAGGGTGTAATTTAGAATTAAGCTCTGGGGAACTTAATATAATGTTTTCTTTTTTTAAAGTGGTGCCAAGTTTTAGAATTTTCCCAATGCTTTACCTTAATTGATCCTTTTAAAAGGACCCCTAGCAATCCTTTTACTGTGGAGATAGTTCAGGGATCACCTTTTTATCGGTGAGGAAACTGAAGCTCGTGGAGGTAAGTGACTTCTTGTACAATGTCACTGGCTATTAAGTGCCAGGGACAGAGACTAATGCATTTTTGGGAAATGGGCATACTGAAAAAATCAGTCATACGAGCCAGTCATACTAATGACTCCTGAGATAGAAAGAAAATCATTGCCTTCCTTTTCTTTCAAATTACGAGTGAAAAACATGACAGAAGTGAATTTAATGACTTAGTCCTTGTTTTTTACCCAGTATTCTCATGATATGTTTTCCTAAGTTTCCTTTTCATGTCTGGATGAGGTAATTTTATCATGTATACAAATAAATTAGTACAAACAAATTAAATTCCACAAAGTTCGGTCATCTGCTGAATGTTGCTAGATTTAACATGCTGATTAATACCTTGAATATGGAATCAAAAGCATTCTTATGAATATGATAATGATCTCCAATTGGGTGGTGGGTGGCTGGCACTTAGGAGAACTGGAATGAAATTTAAAATGACCTTGACAAATGGAAAAGGTAAAAGAGGGCAGGACTCAATAGAAAGCTTTGCTGAGTGATCCATTCAAAGAGAAGGGGGAAACACACAAAGAAGAACAACAGAAATGAGGGAGTACTGACTGGGCAATTATAACAGAAAACTAGCTGGGGATCAGAGTGAACAATAGGCTTCTTAGGCATCAGCTCTCTAGATCTGTCAATTTTAAAAAGAAGATATGAGCTCTGGCTGGTGTGGCTCAGTGGATTGAGCGCCAGCCTGCAAGCCAAAGGGTCACCGGTTCGATTCCCAGTCAGAGCACATGGCTGGGTTGAGGGCCAGGCCCCCAGTAAGGGGTGTGTGAGAGGCAACCACATATTGATGTTTCTCTCTCTTTCTTTCTCCCTTCCTTCCCCTCTGTCTAAAAATAAGTACATAAAATCTTTTTTTTTTTTTTTTAAAGAAGATACGATATTGCAAGATACAAATAGGGGGAAATTCAAGCTAATTACCCACCTAATTCAAAACAGATCAGGCTTTAGGGGGGAAAATACGTTGGTTTGTTGAGACCTAGAAATGCCTGACGCTTGGAAGTCAGATTTTGATGACTTTGAGAGGTATCTTAGAAAGTAGAGTGTCCAAAATAATGAATAGTTTTTTAATTTAGATCTGATGAGATTAGCCTCAAGAGAGAAAGTTCTGGAACTCTGTTCCTTTGTTCATGCAATGTTCTCCTTTCCTCTTCACCTAGATAATATCTACTTTCCTTTGAGAATGCACACAGGCATTTCCTCCTCTGTGAGGCCTGCTCTGAGCCCCTCCCCATCCCCCTGAAAGCTGCGCGGACCTCCATATGCCTCCTGAGAGCGCCCAGTGGGCTGCAGCACTGGCTAAGTACTTGATACATAACATCTCATTATTCCTTCTGCGAGTTCCCTGGGGTAGGACACTACTATTAGTCCTTCTCTATAGATGAGGAAACAGAGGACTAAGGAGGTTAACTAACTTGTCCACCTTCACATGGGTTGTAAGTAGAGGAGCTGGACTTTAACTCAAGCCTGAGGAGCTCCTAAGGCCATGTACATCCTCATGCCACACTCTCTGCCCACATGTGCCCATGACACCTCATTGTACTTTTATGTTCACATGTCTGCCTCCATCTGTCACTGCAACTTCCTGAAGGTACCATATTTTATTTTCATAGCTGCCCATAGAGCCTGTGATCCAACAATACACATGCAAAAAATGAAAGGTTTTTGAGCAAATAAGATGGCATATTCTATGGGTATTTCTAAATCATTCTTTGGAAAATGAAACTAAGTTGAAGTGAAGAGAACTTAAGCACTTATTAAAACTGGCAATAAGAATGCCAGATCATATTATTAAATGTGGTTTTACAATTTCCTTTCCTGAAAATTTTAAGAATGAAAATAGTTAAATATATTTACATAATCATACATATGTATGTCTATATACCAAATACGTATGTATGTATGTATGTGAATATATATGTGTATCTACCATCTATCTCTCTTCAATGTAATTTTACCTAAAGGTAAAGAGAATGACTACAGAATATTTTAATATCTAAGGACTCAGGGGAGCCTGTCTGACATAGAATTGTTATTAGAAAGGATCCAAATCCTAAGTGACATGTAATCACTAGGTTAATTTATCCAGTCTGAGAACACTACAATTTTCTCTCCTAAAAAGAAGACGTACTTTGCAAATAGTTTGGTTTCAATTTCTTAAAACAAGGACAATAAAAATTCAAAGTAATCAAACATAAATACTATATTATTTTATTCTCACAATCAGTTGAGATAACGTGCTAGCAGCCCAAAGTTACTGGTGAATGTAATTGCCTGCAGCACAGGATGAAGACAACAATACTCTCCCATAACTCTGGAATCAGCAGTAGAGCACATTATTATCAACATGACATTATGTTCCTTGTCCCTGCTGATAGTGGAACTAATTCTCAGCAGTGAGCCAATTCTGAGCAGGCTCACCTCAAGGCTATGCTATTTTTTAAAGTGAGAGCCAAGAGAAGCCGAGGCTAGAGAGACTGGGGAATCTCATTTCTTTTATTATGTTGATGTTTCATGACTAAATGCTATCCAGGTTCTCTCTGTGGTACCTGGCCAAGTCAAATTCTGATTACAGAAAAGATTGAGAGAATATGTTCAAAGCAACCCTGGAGAACTACCAGTGACAACCCGAGAAAACTATTAGTCCAGCAGCAACATTAAGAAGTCATAAAAGGAAATTTTAAAATGTAAAGGAACCAAAATCGGAACATGAAAACAATCACCAAATGTAATTCATAATGTTATAAACATAATTTTAAAGTATGTTAACAGGGCACCAACCAAATATACCCCAATATGTGCCATTTTGACAGGCAAGCTCACAGGTAGCAGGTCCTGTGAACATGGCTAAGAACATTTGGAGGCAACAAGCACATGATCTAATTGACAACCTAAGATCACGTTTTTAGAGTGTTACCTGCATTTACTATTTACTAGTTCGCTGAAGGACAACTACCCATTACCTTAGAAATGCAATCAATTTACCACTGCAGAGGCTAGAGAGAAAGAGAGAGATAGTACAGTCAGCTTTTTACAAAAGATGGAAAAAAAATCAGAAAGAAATTCAGCAAGGGCATTCTACCCCATAAAACCTGTAACTCACAAACACCAAAACGCACATGTCTCCGGAGAGCTCCAGTTGTGCTTGGCCCCGTGGACATTAGCTCACTCGGCTTCTGCAGGAGGCGGGGCAAAGTGAGCCATGGCTCATGAGCTGTGCATTCCAATCAGCCAGCTGAAGAAATAAGTATTTACACACTAGACAGCGCACAGACCAGGACCAGCAACACCCTCCATCTAATCTTCACTTGGGTGATATGCAATTTGTCCTTTAAAGTCAAGGCAAGCAGGTGCAGAATTTTCTAAGTCTTCAGCATTTGGTTGGTTTGCTATTCCATGGAGAGCTTTGCAGCCTCAGCCTGTGACATACGTCTTGTTTCAGAGTAGCGTCAGCACTAGGAAAGCCATTCTCACCCAGGAAGGGGAAAATGCTGCTGGGTGGGCCTGTGAACTCTGGCTAAGATACTTTGATAAGCTCTGGACGTGTATCAGTCATGTTTTAAAGCAGGGTTTTGAAAACTTTTGTGTTCTGCAGAAAACTGTTGGTTTGAATCCAGTAGGTGTTCTAAAGGTGAAAGTGAAGGTTTTACCAGGTTTTATGGGATTGTCTAAGTTTTTTACATTTTAAGGTTGTATCAGGATACACACCTTCCTTTTTCTTCATCTGGCCCAGAATCATAGCCAATCTAAAATGGTAACATAAGATGTTGCCATTTAATTAGTGGAAAGTATTCTAATTTGTTTTCTCTAGCCTTGAAAAAGAGCGACAATAGAGATGTTATTATAGTCCCTAAAAATTCCTAACCTTTTACCCCTAATAGTTACTTGCTTATTATTACTCTATTATTCCCTCCTTAATGAGAATTTTCACAAACTGTGTAGAATTATTTCCTGACCATTTGCCATTTAAAACCTTATATCTTTATAATAATTTCTTAAAATTGTTCTTCGTATAAATGACCTGTGATTTTTAAAAGTTTGAGAAACTTCGCCACCTTCTTAAAATGAGACCTACTAGCAGTTTCACAAGAGTCCAAGGCTCGCTCATTATTAATAGCCGGCGTCAGTTCTGGAGATTGGGAGGCCTTTGGCCTCTGCACTGGCCATGTTTTCTCCCTGCAAAGCGCGCTTTCCTGCTTAGCAAGGAGCTCGCTAGTGGCACTGTCAATACTATAACTGTCTGAAAAACGAAGCCCTCGAATGACCTTTTTGGAAACAAGATGTCCGTAAATCAGGAAATGGAATTATTTTGTAATCTCTTCCTGAGTTTATTTTCTGGCTTCTTGTACACTTCGGGAGAAAAAATATAAACTTCTAAGATTACAAAACTCTATAGCAGTTGCCTGTCAAAAAGATTTTGTTGCACAGTAGGCAACAAAATCTACATAAATAGCAAAAAATTATAGATAAACTCATTCCTTCAAAGGGCAACTCTAATATTTGACTATAAAGCTCTTTTAATTGTGATTTTTTTTTTAGCTTCTGTGTTAAACATGATCAGTCAGGTATGGCACAAAAAGAGAAAAAATACAACTTAAACAGATCAAAGAGAAGAATTTCTTCATAAACCCAACAACCCCAAACAGTAACAACCCTACCACAAGAGTCTACTTGCTTTATTGGCTCAATGGTCATTTTTCTAATGTAGTTATCAATTATTTTATAGGTCTCAGTATCCTGAGGTACTTAAAGTTAAATATTGCCCCTAACAATTACAGTAAGTGGTAAATAAAATAATCCAGCAAGTTAACTGCTAGCATATTTGTTTCTACAAAAGTGCAATTTGTGAAAAGAAAGTTCATTTTATGCAAGGTAAGCCTGGGTCTGGAATTAAATAGAGCTGGCAAGGCAGGTAAAATCACCACTTACTGACGTTTGCGTATTTGATTAAAAGTTAAACATGGTGATTAACAAAATGAAGAGTAGGAGCTGAAAGGAGACTATATTCTTTCCACAAAGACTCTATTTAGACACTGAAACAATAATCTAAGTGCTTTTATTTCAGTCACAGGCATATTATTCTATTTAGAAACATAAAGGGAATAAAGTATTGCCCAGCATGTAGTTATAGAAGGTAAAGGATTAAAGAAACCATCACAACACAACTTGTCTCTTATAAAGGAAAAACTTCAATTAACACCACTTTAAGGATCTCAGGCTTCTCTTTATCTTTCTAGAGCTTCAACTCTGCTCATGGCTGTCTTTCATTTCATTTGCTTTACTTTGATGACATTGGAGAGGTCTCCTAAGAGCACTGGGTGACATTACATCCACTCTATTTGCTGATAGAGAAAACGTGTGCTTTTCCGTTTGCCAGAGGATTGGACATGGAATGGCCCGAACAAACGCAGGTAAGCGTACACCACGACTGATAGACGGGGGACAGCCTGGCCAGCCCCGATGTTATTGTTTCTAACTTTCCGCAAACATCAAAGTCCTATTTTGCCACAAATACATGAAAAAATGCTACGTGATCACAGCTGATAGACTTTCTGCTTAGAATGTGTGCCTGTGGTCCCCCTGCAGGGAGGTCCATCCTAAAGGTTGCCCAGGGGCCAGAGAGAGACAGAGCTTCCTTTTGAAGCTTAGAACATTTGAGACCCCCCAGGGTTTGGCCATTCTGTATGGCCTCCACGTCACTGACAGTCCCTTGATGAGGAAGCAGTAGGCCCTTTCATCATCTTTATTTGGCTGATGACCTGTGTATTTTTTGTTGTAGTGTCTCTGGGACATCTATGTCCAAAATGATGGCAGGATGAGACTGTTACTTTAGACTCTAAAGGCTATGGCTTTAGACTCCCCCTGAACCTGATGACCTAGAGCCTCACTTAACACACAAGGATATATATATATATATATATATATATATATATATATATATATATTTAAAGAGCAAATGATCAATGGAAACGTTCAATGAAGAAAGGTATTTTAAGGAGAGCCAGAAAGGCAAAAAAAAAAAAAAAGTTACTTTATAAAGGGTAGGACATTTTCAGAGAAGGAAAAATAGCTAGAAAATGACAGAAGGCTTGAGAAAATAATAATTATAATAATAGTCTTAACATTTACTGAGCTCTATTGTAATATCTGTGGGTTTTCTACAAACTGACTCATTCAGTATTCATAATGGTCTTTTAGGGTGATCAGGACTAATATCTGCATTTTGAAGATGAGGCAAGGATGTTTAGAGAAGTCAAGTAGCGTGCACAAGGCCCCCCAGAGAGGAGCTAAAATCCGTTGCTGAACCAAGCCAAGTAAAATTTTGGTGTGACATTTAAAGCAACATTGTTGGGTCCTGAACCCACATTTGTAGCGGTACAGCAGTGGGCCAGAATCCCCAGCCAGCCCTTTAAAACCAAGATTATGGAAACGGGGCCTAAAGAAAGCTAGAGTCAGAGCTCTGAAACAGAATACAGAAATAATCTGAATTTAGTTGACACAGCATCTTAGCCCACAGACATAGGACCAAAAGCTGGGAAAGAAAATGGTGACAATTCTGTAACATGGCCACTTGGGGATAGCAGTCAAGGGACACAATGGCAAGATGACACATCTGAGAGCCACTGAGTACGACTTCAGATGAATCACTACGTGCTTCCATCAGTAACCCTTCCATGTTGTTGTCTAAATTTAGATTCCAGTTAATATAATTAATATCATTATTATTATTAATATTTACATGCAAAGATAACAACACTGTACCACTTCCATCCTTAGAATGCATGCTTGCTGCTGTTTCTTAGGAGAGGTTTGTCCTGAACCTTCTACTCTCCGACCTGTTTTCCCCAAACAACTAGAGTAATTAATTATTTTTGGCCTCCAAAGAGAAGTATGACTTAATGTCCAAATAGGTAAATTCATCATCTGACCCTGAATTTCATGTTTTTATATTCCTACTAAGGAAAAACAACACATTTTCTATAGGCTCTTAAACTAATGATTTGTTGTACTGCTGTGTATGCATCATGGGAAGAAGAAAACACTTAGCACTTGCACTGTTTGCCCTGAGATTAACCTTTCTTCAGAGCAATTAATGTCAAGGACATGTGATGACCATGTCATAGCAATCGACCTTCTCCCCTTTATACTTCAAAGCAACCCACCAAAGATGCCAGAATAAGATTAGAAAAATATTTATTGCTCTGTTGAATGTGGGGATAAAGAGCTCTCTTTGCTGGCAAGGTCACCATGACTATTTGTTACCTTTTGACAGTTTTTAGAAGCTAGGCAGAGAGAGGAGCTACTCACGTTCTCCTTGTCAGGAATCCCTAGAAGAGCAAAAGGAGAGAGAGAGAGAATGAATGAGAAGATCAACCTGTAAAATGGAGCTGAAACCCTATGCTGAGTCAAACCAAGTAAAATTTGGTGTTTAAAAAAATCCCCCTACATAATGCTGCCTTGAAAAGTGGATCAGTGACCCAGGAGCGGGGCCATGCGCCAGGCAAGCAAACCCCCTACTGATTCTGCCTTCCCACTGCGTGCATCGCCGTCCCAGAGGCAAACATTTACCCCTGACATGTTTACACCATGTGAGCGACTAATGCCTCTGTCTTGGGCACGAGAACACTCGAAATTTTAGACAGACACATCAAGTATAAGTGACACATTTGTAATTTTACATTTCAAACCCCCTCACACTGCTCCAGGATTTGAACCTAGCGGCAGGCTGCACATAAAACCCACCAGAACACATCTTCCATTTGGGACAAAGCAAACTCCTGCTGCCTCCAAGTCAAGCCTAAGCAGGGCAGCGGCTGTTTCCAGGGATAGCTCAGTTTTCTGAGCAAAAAAAGTTAGACATTCATCCTTCACTTATTTGTTCATTCATCCACAAACACTTTGTGAGCATCTACTACAGGCGGGTCCCGGTCCTTTGCACTTCCTCTGGGGCTGCCATGTGACAGACGTGGTGGGTGAGGGTGCGCATCCCAGAAGGTCCACAGCCCCCGCGGGGCTTCCTGCTCCCAGGGACGTGGACACAAGTGGTGTGATATTGAGGAGACAGAAGCACAGGTGGTTTTAAGGCAGCCTGCACCTAGTTTTGAACTGCTGGGGCCGTGTGAGGTGGTTTACAATGTTAACGTACAGTACGTCCAAATTCTGAATAAACAGAACGTTCCGTGGTTAATACAGGACCATACTGATTTATAATATTGGCATTAAAAGAACTGAGCACCCATCTTAATGGGCAGCAGTATAGTACACAGGAGAGATAAAAATGAAAGAGGTTATTTGAAAACATTCCCTGACCAAACTTTGGCTCCCAAACTGGGATAGCACCAGGACATAAACAGAGAATACTAACGGGCAGGTCTGTCATCGCTTCCCAGATCTGTCAGAAGAAGTAAGGGTGGCCCAATGTCAGCACTCGGAAACTCACCTTGAACCTATCCACCCACCCATCCATCCACCCAACCGCTCATTCAACGACCGTTTGGAAGGACTGAAGTTGACTTATGAGGAGATACGGGGGTGTAATGGGAGCTTACTTTATAGGAGGTTTAATAAGACAACTACAGAGTTGCACAAATCACCATAACTGACTGGCTGGCAATTAGGGTCTCTGCAGAGAAATAATATTGAGAAGGAGATCTGGGGCCATGCAGGAACTTGAAAGTTGGCCTAAGGCATTAGCAGCCTTAGAATTCACCGTCCTTGGCAAGTGTTGGACAATTGTTAAATGGTTTTGAGTAACAGAGACATTATGACCAGGAAAAGGATGGAAAGGGACTGTTTATAATTAAAAGACAATTAAGACATAAGAACAAGATTCAGTGGCATGGTTCTTGATTGAGGTACAGTTTGAGCAATGAGCTATAAAGATATTTGGCTGGGGAAGTCTAAGTATAGACTAGGTAGTAGATGTTATTAAGGAAAACCATACCAGCTATTAGGTGTGATAATAGTGTATGGTTATATGTGGAAAATTTTTTATTAAAAAAAAACCTGTTAAAGTATTTGGTGTGAAATGTATGTGTACAATTAAAAGAAATAAATATGGCAAAATATTAATTTTAAAATACACACTAAGTTAATAAGTGCTATTTAAACATTAAGATATTAACTAAATTGAAATGATGAAAACATGGGTATTAACTGTATCATTCTGTATGTTTGAATTTTTTCACAACAGAAAGTAAGTAGAAAGAAGTTCTGTATGTCAGGTACAGGGTAGACCCAGGGTGAGATACTGAAGGTTCAGAGCCAGCTAAGTCATTCTTGCCCTCAGGTCAAGAGTGACGAGGCCTTCAGCCAGGGGGCTATGGAGGGAGCAGGAATGAAAGAACGTGAACATGACAAATGAAGGAGCAAGGGATGGACAAGTGATGGACCTCAGCGGTGGAGGTAAGAGAAAGGAGGGGTTTAGAGCCTGGTACATGCAGGAGAATGGCGGGGTTATGAATGAAAATGCACCGTCAGAGGAAAGGTCGGTTCTGTGGGAACCAGGATGTATTCTGTTACTGACATTTTGAGTTTATGAAGCCAACAGGACATCTGGATAGAAAGAGAACCAGCAGTCCTTTGGAAAGCTAGGCTGCCCTTTGGAGGAATCAGAGGTATGGGTTCGAGAAGTATTTATATCAATTGCAAGAAAGGATGCCATGGTCAGGGGGAAGTACAGAGAAAAACAGCTAAGGCCAGACTTGTGGGTTATACCTAAATTCTGAATGAAAGGAAGAAGTATCTGTAAAAGAGACAAACATTTAAGTAACCAGAGGGATACAAGGAAACCAGGATAATGCAGGGGAGCCTGACACAACAGGAAGATGGAGTGCAGGCAAGGAAAGTCTTACTCAGAGTGGGAGAGAATGGGGCGTGGTAATGCCTGAGTCTCCTTACTGGTTGGTCACTGGAAGCTGCAGCGTGGTTTGAGTCAAGGAGTGTGGGGAAGAAGCCAGACTTGGAGGGGTTAAAGGGTCGCTGGTAGTGAGGAAATAATAGCTAATATCATTTTGGCGCTAATTATGTGCTTGAAGCCCTTCCAAATGCTTGACATGTTTTGCTTCATATACTCTTCCCAGTAACCCTGTGAGGAAACTGAGGCACAGAGAGACTAAGTGCCTTGCCCAAGGTCACGCAGCCAGGAGATAGCACAGCTGGGAATAGCAACTCAGGTGCTCCCCATGAGTCAGTCATCCCTAGATCAGTCAGGAGAGAAAAATCAAAACAGGGAAGCAAAGGAGAGGAAAGAGAGGCCTGTCCTCCCCCAGGACAGATGAGAAACAGAAGGAGAGGGCAGAGGCTGCGCAGACATTGCGAACAGAAGAGGAGGGAAATGAGGAAGCGCGCTTAGATCTTGGGCAAGCAGGGAGGAGAATCCCCTGTAGAAAGCGACCAATCTGGGATTGAGGGCAAGGATTCCAGGCATGAGGAAGAGGATTTGAAGGGTGACTCTCGGGCTCTGAAGACGCTTGGAGTGGAAGTGCTGCCTGTTCCATCGCTATGTCTAGCTGAAGTGCTACGGCCTCAAAAACCCCAGCACTTGGGACCTTGTCACATGAAAACATGCAAGAGCCAAATAAGAGGGCTTAGAGTCGCAACGAGCATCTCCCAGGGACGGTAAGGAGTGCTAAACAGATGCTTCTGACATTCACAAACTGAGAAATCCTGTGTCCTGACCATGTTTATCTGAGTCTAGTGGGCGGGCACCCACTAGAAAAGCACATCACAGAGAAAACCTCCCTTTCTTTTCTGATCAGGCAGAGACTGTTTCTCTTATAAAAAAAGGCCTGGAGTTTAAAGAGGCTGTGATATAAGGAGAATAATGACTCAGCTGCTTCTCTCCTTGATCAAAATGAGCAAGAGGGTGGGGTTCTCAGGTACATACAAGTGACCAAGACAAACGTAGTTCATGAATCCCATTTTTTAAAAGAGCCCAGCAACATTGGATTTTGCAATAAAATGAAGAGATTCTGAGAAGGCATTCTAAGTATGCTGAAATTCCAACTAGCACCAGAGCATCAGCTAAAGCCATAAAATAATACTATATTAACATTTTGTAAAATAACCCACGTGGGCTGGTGGGTCTGTTTATTCACAAAAGAGTCTGGGAATTTAATCTGTCAAGCTGGTGTAGGACATATTTTTGTCACATGAAAACACACACCACATGACACATCTTTAGATACAAATGTTCACATTTTTCACTTACTGTCATTGTTAGAGCCCGTTTCCATAACACCATAAGGAGGAGCCAGAAGTCCTGCCATGTACTGCCGGTATTTCTGAAAGACAAGATTGTAAACTCAATACATAGTTATTTACTCCCTTGGAACACTCGTTTATTTACACATTAAAAAGCAGAGACACTGGTCATCAGGAAGCATCTGAGTCTTGCATTTATAGAGCCTCAAAACACACTGGGACCTGTGGCCTACAGTAAAGGTACGGTGTTCTAAAGAGGTGTTCCTGAATGTGCTCCTGCCCGGGGCGGGGGCTCCATCTCAGACAGTTCACTTATGTCGTTGTGACGGATTAACCGACCTGTGTGGGCTTTCAGCCTTCCTACTTCTCCTGCCCTGCTTCCCACTCCTGCAAACACAGGCTCAGGTTTTGGTAAAGGGGAAAGGCACTTGGTTTTTACAGCTGCGGATACAAATAAATAGGTGGTGAATGACACTGAATCAGCTTTCTTTCAGAGCAAAAAGAAATACATCCTTAGAACATGTCTGTTTTGAAAAAAGCTGATTTGCTGCCATTTACCTACTTCCTTTTATATCGTACACCTGCCCGTTTTGTGACCTCCAAGGAACTGTTGGTATGTTGTCAGAGAAGAGTTTGGCTTCATTTAGAACCACCTGGATCCCCCTGATTTGGATCTCCCTGATTTTTGGCCCAGGCACGCTTTAAAACCTGGGGCTTGGCGATGTATATTAGCCCTCGAAGTCTGTGCTGTTTTGAAGGGACAAGGCCTCGTGAGCATAAAGCAATCTAGAGCATCCTGTGACAGAGGAGTGGCATTTAGGAAGAATGAAAAATGAATATTAGACATCCTCTCTTGTCAGGTAATAATACAGCCTCCTCCCCTTTCAAAATGAAAGCTGGGCAATTTTATGTATTGCATGGTGTCATGTATATTTATGGTTTATAATTATGATGACACACAAACGTTAAGCAACATCAAAAGAATCAACACTCTATAATGTGCTTGTGGGTGGGTTACACGAACATCAGCAGAAAAGACTTCATCTGTAGCAATGGGCAGCTGGCAAGATGCAACATTTGAGCAGCCATCTGGCCCATTTGGTGTATTTGAATGGTGTTTGTAATGTCACATTGACGATTTCTCAGAAAAGCCTTCTTCCAGTCAAGATGTGACTAGCTTTTATTTTTTAAATCCATTTTTGCTCTCATTCTGAGGCGACTATACCAACACCTGCATGCAAACATTAAAAAATCATGAATTTCTCTGCCTCTGAGTTAACTAATCATTCAAACATACCCCCAGGACCAATCTACCACCCTGAATCCTGGACATTGCCTTTGATAACTTCCCAATTCTGATTCTATTCTTTCTTCTGACACTATCTACTCTTCTTCCTCACCAGACAGCATTGATTAAACACATTGCTCGGCATGATATCATGCTGAACTCAGAACAAAACAGGCTCAAAGAGAGGAGCCAGAGATGGAGATATGTTCTAAGAAAGTTTTGTGACCCCTACAGCCTTTTGAGCTATTACTCTTACTGTTAGCAACTCCCTACCGGGCTCCTAAAAGAAACAGTTCATGTTCAATTAAAGGGGCAATTTTACTTTGCTTAGAAATGTTTCGGACGCAGAGGATGTTCTTTGTCTCAGGCACCTCAGCATCAGCTTTCACGAACTCCACAGGAGCACCTTCCTGACCCCTGAATGAATGGGACTTTGCCTTCCTTCAACTCCATAGAACTGGGTCTGGGCTCGCTCACGGGGCACATCATCAGGGACGGAGCTCCTGGGAATAAAAAATAGAGCGATCCTCTGGGACGAGAGCATGGGCTGAATACCTACTATGTGTAGAAAGTATCCTAGACACTGGGCTCACTGCAGAGAACAAGTTGACGAGGCCCCTTGCACTTGTGAAGTGTGTGTCTCCTATAACATAGAGCGCTATGGCTTGCACGCAATACAAACTTGACACTGACCTGTTGAATTTTAGAATTTTTATGGAAAATTTCAAATATATGTAAAATCAGACAGAATACCACATACCTAACACTCGGGCTCAATAATTATTAACTCCTGACCAGTGTTATTTCATATATACTCCTATCGCTTGCCTCTTCCAGAATTATTTTGAAGCAAATCCCAGATACATCACTTAATCCATAAACATTTCAGTATGACTCTCTAAAAGAACTTTTTTTTTTAAACAAAACCACAATACCAGTATCACAACTAAGAAATGTAACATCATAATACCCGGTCAATATTCAAATTTCTGTTTCAGAAATGTCACACTGAATTGAATTTAAAAAGTACTATATTTAATAAGACAACATTGGTTTCCATATAACAACTTTTGGTATAGTGGAGATTGCAAAACCAGAATTGAAATATTTATGCCTATAAATAAAAAACTCCACTTTCTAAAACTGGTGGGGAATTTTTTAACAAACATTCATTAATGCAGGAAAACTGATTTCTTAGGTAGCACCCTGCAGTGCATCCTCTATTAATTAGAATAAAAACAGCTAACAGGTATAAAATGTATATCATAAAATTGGTATTTCTAAATTATTTGCATATTGCTTGATCTTTAGGTGGCTCACCTTCCAATTACCAGTTAAAAAACAGTCTATAAAAGAATAGATGAAATGAATAGAGGCTGAACCTCACTCATGACAGAAAGGCACATTAAAACGACAGTGCAATATCATGTTTTAGTTGTCAGATCTGGAGAAGTTTCAAAAAGTTTGCTAACAAATTAGTAGTGAGAGTGGGGCAAACAGGTTCTTTCGTGTGTGGCTTATTGGAGTATATAATGATACAGCCTCAGTGGAAGGTAATTTGGAAGTATCAATCACATTTTAAAATATATATTTCCTTTGAGAAAGGAACCTCCCTTAGAGTGCAAAGGTAGAGCCCCCTGAAATACCTGAATACATAAGCAAACACGCCTATCTATTTGTAATAGCAAATGAAACAACAACAAAACAAACAGGAGATAACCCAAATGTCCAGAAAGTATTAGATGACGTGTGGGCTACTTCCAGAGAAGATGAAGGTGGGTATTTCCTAATAAACAGATGATGTTGGAATATTATGCAGCCATGAAAAAGAAATGAAGCACCACTACGTGTGCCAATATGGAATCATCTCCACAATATACTGTAAAATTTTTAAAAAGCAAACTACAGCATTGTGTGTAGAGTATGCTACCATTTTGAGATAAAAGATGTGTGTATGTGAATATCCATAAAGATTTGTAAATGCATAGCCTCTTCCTGGACAGATATACAAGAAAGTAGTGAAAAATGACTGACTGCCTGTGGGACAGAGATCTGGGTGGCAGAGGGTCAAGTGGGAGGGAGGCTCAGTGTTCACTGTTCATCCTTGGCTGGGCCAGCACTGAGGCCAGGCGACCACCCACTGTGTCTGCCTGCTCAGAGGCTGGACTGGTGGGGTTGGCCTGCAGCGGCAGTAAGTGTCAGTCATCTGAATATGCGTGAGTCTAGTAGCAAGGGAGAGTGGCAGCAGGGGAATGAGAAAACAGCTCTTCTCTCTTAGTTTATTATGTGGAGGAGGGAGTCATTCCCTTCAACTATAAAATCCTCCAGAGGCGGGGAAATTGGGGAATTAGATACTAGGCTTCCTTGAAATAATGATGAATGAAAAAAATAGGAGACAACTATATTAGTAAATCTAGACTGTAGAGTAGTTCATATCTTCATAGCAGTTTAAAAGCTGCTTCCAGCTTTCTGAGAAGCAGAAAAAAACTAAAGGGACTGAAGCAAGGCCATGATCAGAAAGGCCCCCATATGAAAGTCAGCACAAGGCCAGCTTAAACCTGAGGTCAGCAGTTTTTCAGAGGCGAGTCAGCACATTTTTATGGTGGTTACTCAGTGTCACCCCTACACACTTCCCCCACCCCAGCTGCTGGGGTGTGTAGGGGCCTGGCTGAGTCCCTTGATCATGTCCTCTTTGGGGCCCTGATTGACATTCCCTTGCAAAACTTTTCCCTGGATTCCAACACACTCGAATACCTCATTAGCTTCAGTGGCCTAGCTAAACCATTCTTGAATTGCCATATGCATGGGGAAACAGCTGTGCCTTTAACTGCACGGGCACTGGCCCATACCGTGCCGGGCCCCTGGCTGGAGGGCTCCTCAGCGCTCCCACTCCCTCGCCCTCCGGGCCTCCTGAGAGCAGTTAGGAAATCAGTTTTCGAAAGGACAAGAAAACCACAAGGGCCTAGAAGGGCTTCGGGAGAGTTTGGTAGGCTTCATTCTTAGGATCCATTCCTGGCTCCGCCACTAGTCAGCTGAATCATCTCAAACACGTCATCCGAGCTCTCTCACTTCAGCCTCTTCATCCTTAAAATAAGTGCTCCGAATTGATCCGGGGTTTCTAAACCTTGTTCTTTGGCAGAACCCTGAATTCCCTCAGGCGAGAGCACCATGCAAACAGAGCCTTCAGCCTCTATGGCAACTAGAGTGTTTTCACCTCTGTTTTTTTATAAATTAAGAGTTCCAAGAACAATTTCATTTGAAATATGACTTTTGTTTTTTAAAAAAAATAAAAGTTGACAGCCCTGGCTGGTGTGGCTCAGTGGGTTGGATGTTATCCTGCAAACCAAAAGGTTGCCGGTTCGATTCCTGGACAGGGCATGTGCCTGGGTTGCGGGTTCAGTCCTCAGTTAGGGTGCCTAAGAAAGGCAACCAATCAATATTTCTCTCATGCATCAATGTTTCTCTTCTTCTCTTTCTTTCTCCCTCCCCCCTCTCTAAAAAAATTAAAAATAAATAACAATTGACAAACCACAAGATTAAATAATCTCTAAACTTCCAGCCAGACAGAGGTCACTCAAAGTGTTCTATGAAGAATCAACAGAGACCAATTTAGGTTTTGTCTAGAAAGTACTATGGACTCTATTCTCTGTTAGGAAGACTTCTGTGGTTGTGGATTGAGCAGGTGAAGGTCGCTCCATACCTGAGAGGTCCATTAAAAACAAACAAACACACAAACCAAAAAAAAACAGGCACTAAGGTTTGAACTGAGATGCACCAGAGTGCAAGGCTGACCTTCTCAAACTGGTGTGCAGACCCCCGTGTGGCGGATGGCAGGGCAGGTGGGCACGTGAGAGGGGTTAACAGGAGCCTTCTGGGAGCTTAAATTTTATTCTATGTTAAGTAGTTTGGAGGATTATTTTTATACTTTTTACATTTTGAAGTAGAAAGATAAATTTGCATAAATTTTAAAGATTAAAGCGTGAGACTTCAAAGAAATTTTGAGCTTGCTGCTGGCTATGTCTAGCTACAAAGGGTCTAGATCCGAGCATAATGTATTGATTTCATCTGCATTCAGGGAACTTCAATGGAAAAAAACAAGAACCTCTGATGTTATGGAAAGTGTGCTGACATTGGACTCACACAAGAACAGGACTTAATTCTAAATCCACCACATGCTACCTGTGTGAACTCGAGTAAGTTTTTACCTCAGTTTCCTGACTAAGAGACCTAGGATAATAATACCCATCTTCAGAGACCATTGGGAGGATGAGTAATAAAATCTGTAAAAGTGCTTGGCACATAGAAGGCACTTAATAAATGGTTGCTGATAATAATAATAGAAATAATAAGCCAAGGATTAATCAAGCTAATCACAATGTTTGATGATTTTTTCCAAGCAGAGAATCTTCAGCCTTAAGGAGAAATATTCACTACATGACAGCTTCACATTGCTGAGGCTGTTGATACACACAATATAAAGACCCACAACACACCTACTGATCTGCCTGTTAAATGGGGCTGTGGAGAAATAAGGATTTAAACAACAGACTTCCTCAAATGGCTTTATAATATACTACCCATTTTTATCTTCACATGGTAACACAGTCCGAAGAGAAAAGAAGAGCACAAGAGAGCAAGGCCAGAAATAATTTAACAAAAATTAGTAAAGCCATTCAGCCACAAGAACTATTTTTTATTAACAGGATCCTTTAAAAAAATTAATCGGTAAATACAGGTGGCCTGTTTGTAAAGCAACGCCAGTCCTTGTGGTGCAGAATAGAGGGAAGAGGAAAGGCTGCATGAAGGGGGCAGAGCCTAGAGCAGAGGGGAGGGAAGATGTCCCCAGGCTCAGGAGGCCACATGCCTGTCCCTGAATACAGGTGGGGATGTGCTACCAGCTCTACTAATGTTTTCTGAGAAGAGACACAAGAGGACAGACTCGGAAGGGTTAAAACCTGGTCTATCCCGTCTCAGCCCATTCCCGGGCCCGCCAAGGCCTCTGCAGAGGGCTGCAGGGAAGGCCGGCAGAGCAACTGCGAGGCCGAGGCCCTGGGTGCTGGCAAGAAACCCAGCCCTGGGCCTCAGCCTTGAGTCCCAGCCCGGGGCTGCTCCCACCGAGAGCAGGAGGTACCTCTCTCTAATGTGCACAAGGGCTTCATGTAGGAGCCAGAATACAAACGTTGGGGATGTCTTCTGCGGGTAGAGGCATACAAGAGATATGTCACACTCTGAAAGGCCAGTCAGTTTGCAAAGCAGGACTCACGGAGAACAAAGGAAGGCTGGCAGCTTGACTCTTAGCTGGACCCTCTACGACAACAGAAGGAGTCCCCGTGGGGCAGGATGCCCCGTCGTGGAAGTCAAGGTTTTCCTGACACGCGGAGACCTTTTCTGATGTTCTCCAAGATGCTGCCCGCTGCCACAGCCTGTCCAGGAGCCTCCACTAAGGAGGACAGTGTGACACACAACTGTCACCAAATTCCTGACAACCGTCACCAGCAGCAGCCCGGTGGAGGCCTGGGCTCTGGGCACTCCCCTCCCCAGCAACTGTCCCTGTGGCACCCCCTCCACCTAGGAGATCACCAGGGTGCAGCGAGAACATAAAAAGTATCCCTGGACTGGGATTTCACACTGAAAAGCATTAAAAACAGGAAGGCATGAGGATGACTGACAGGCACTGGTGTGAACGCCTGCGGGGGGCACGTGCTCAGAACAGGACACGCTCCTGAGAGCGCATCCTGGCCGTGCGCAGGGCCGGGGAGCAGTAGAGAGGACGGATCTGGAATGTGAGGCTGTATCTTGTCACAATGTCCCATGTGTTACATCTTTACCAGGTCCCCCCAGTGTGTTAAAGCTCAGTTCATAGAATCTAATAGCAGACAAGTTCATCTGTACTTTCTCTGAAAGCATCATGATTATGTGGCAGAAGAGCTTAGAATAGGGGTAAAAAGTTTAGGTCCCTTTTTTTTTCTGTTTCTTGGAAGAGTTCTTATACAACTTCTGTATGATGTATAATGTATGAGGTAAAATGGATGTGATGTGGTTCTAAAATCTCTGAGAGCTAGACAATTCTTTAACATGTGAAGAACAGAAAAGAAGGGAAAGTGAGACAGGTGTAAAGGGAAACCTTCAAGCAGATGTTTTCTCTTTACCCTTTAAAGCCATGAACTGCTCTTCCCGCAGCAGATCGCTGGCTGGGCCAGGTTAACCCCTTAGGCCAAGTTATTCTGTTTCATTGTTTCTTGATTTCCATAGGGTCAGCACAGGGGAGCATAAAGAACTTCCACAGCCGCTTTTTCAATGATGTTTAATTACATCCTGCAGTCCTATTATAAATATTTCTAAATGGAGGCAAATTTCTGCTTGCCAACTGCTGGCCATTTTTAATTCATGATCAACCTGCAAGAGCTTAGTCTGGAGTGTGATAATCACAACTATAGCTAATGGACCAAGTTTTACAAATCCAAATCTTTTAAGAATCCTAGACTAAAGCCCAAGTGGAATGATGCTATGAGTGAGCCAATAAAGTTTCTGAAAATGCCTCCTGTTAGAAATTCTTTCTCCTCCTGGCCTGTGAAGGTGCCAAGAACCCCCACTAACAGGTATAGGAATGCACCCTAAAATACCTCAAGTGAGAGCAGAATTATTTGCTCTGAGTAGTAGTAGTTTTTAACCAGTTCTCATTCAGTCAGAGTTATAACAGAGGGCAGCCAGGTTAACCCTGAAGGAAAGGGAGGATCAACATGCATTCACTTAGTCAAGGTGCTAAGGGAGGCACGGCGGGGTCCTCCGAGCGGGTTCTCACAGACATCCCCACGTGACCACACAATCCCCTCAGCTCAGTGGTGCCAGGGGCTGGAGAGGAAAGAAGTACAGGGTGTACTGAAAATGTGGCTGTGTGGCAGAGAGTGGGACAGACTTGGATTTGGGGGTCAGGGCGATGACATGAAATCTGAGGCCGAGGAGGCTTGGGGGTGAGGGACGGGACAGGGAGCGCCGGCCTTACGGGCCGAGAGGGAACACACCAGGCGTTAAGAGACCAAGAAGGCCGAGCTGGCAGGAGGGTCAGGACAGCGGCCTGCAGGAGGGAAGGCGATGAGGCCCAAGCCGTGCGGGGGGCCTCACAGGTAAGGCCTTGCAGGACACGATGAGGATTTTGAACATTATCAAAGCACAATGGGAAGCAGTTTAAGCGAAGAAGTGACAAGAACAGATAGGTGTTTTAAAAAGATCTTTCTGGCTGCTGTGTGGAGAAGAGTTTTGATGGAAAAATAAGGAAGGCATAAGCCCTTAAGTGCGGGGCTGGCCTGGACATGGCCCATCAAAGGGGCCTGAACTGGGGAAGAGGAGGAGAAAGGGACTAGCACAGGGGGAGGTAAAGACCCTTTTTCCTAGAGGCTAAACCACCTCCAATTACTTACAGTTAATGACATTAAAGACTCAGATTTCTTGTTTAAGCACATTCAATACATCCATATTTTTAATATCACTAAAAGGTTCAGAGATTTCAAAGGGCTCACTGGAATGATTATAATTTAAGTCTGTGCACACTCAGCATATTCAACTAATTAAATTAGCCATGAGTTCCTCTTAGGGAAACTCAAATTGAGAGTAAGACACACACACAGTAGGTCAATGCTACTTAATTGAGAGCCATAAAATAATTTGCTATGGAGCTCTTACTGTAGAGCAAATCCTCATAGCCCTCTTTTTACTAAGCCTGAACCTACTGCTACAGTCCATCTCATGTATACATATGATGGTGAACATTAAAAAAATGCCACTGCCTCCTTGTTTACAGAAAAAGAACATTTGATTACATTTTATGTAACCAGATGGGTCTTCAAATAGTGATGGATATTAAGTATAGTTATTCTGAATTAAGTGATCAAGCCCAGCTCTTATAAACCAAACCGGCATATCAGTAATACATATCGTGGAATCATGCAAATCCTTAAAAAGTCCTTAAATACTGATAATACAGAATTAGGATGCATTTCTCATTTAAAAACCTAAAATAAAGAATCATTTCACAGGAAATAATAGCCCATGACTGTCACCCCATTAGAACAAACCACCGGCATTTTGTTTTTTGCTTTCTTGCTCTACAATGTGCTGCACAAAGTAGCAGGCTAAACAGGAGGGGGATAGTGAAGGGCGATTCAGGAGTTGCTGTGGTCCCGTCCCTATTTATATAATGAAATCCTGATGCCCAAGTGATGGTATTAGGAGGTGGGGCCTTTGGGAGGAGATTAGGTCATGAGGGTGGAGCCTCATGAATGGGGTCAGTGCTCTCATCAGAGACGCCA
The DNA here is from genome assembly GCF_021234165.1 of Pteronotus mesoamericanus. Classification (NCBI taxonomy): domain Eukaryota; kingdom Metazoa; phylum Chordata; class Mammalia; order Chiroptera; family Mormoopidae; genus Pteronotus; species Pteronotus mesoamericanus. Next base: position 33,429,321 of record NW_026555325.1, on the reverse strand, counting down.
CAGAGCTCTCTCACTCCTTCTGACAGGTGAGGACACAAGGAAAAGCCTGTGACCTAGAAAATGGCCCTCACTGTGCTGGCACCCAGATCGCAGACGTTACACTTCCAGACATGTGAGAAATAAATGTCTGTTGTTTATAAGTCTGTGGTATTCTGTTACAGCAGCCCGGACTAAGGACTAAGACAAGGGCGTAGAAAGACTTTCCTGGCCCAAATAGGTATCTGAACTTCCCACATTAGAGATATTCTTTTAGCTTCTGACTTGGTGTCTCAGACTCTGAAGCCACTATGCATTTCTGTGGTTATTTTCCCTAGACGCATCCATCTATAGCTTGCCTATCCCACTGCCTCAACTCCAGCCCCACCCTGCAACCCTCGGTGGGCATCTAGTACCCCAGATTTTGCCATATTCACACACGCTGGCCACTAGAATAGAAACCATGCAAGGGCAGTGGCTTTACCTGCTTTGTACATTGATAGAACTCAACAGCCTGGAATAGGCTACTTTTTAGTTTCAACCGTTCTCGACTTTTGGAGAATTTCCACTTTGATTCATGCCAAACTCCTGCAGCTTTTCTGCCCCCATACATTGCATCTAATTTCTTCATCTCCCTTCATGATCATTTCTATGATTTCTGCTCCAAAGTGTATACCTACTGCACATATCTGGAGAATCACAGTAATACAGCGCTGTGTGGTTTTGGAAGTTTCTGTTTATTGCTGGATACTGTACCCCTTGAATCCTTTGAGTGGTTTTTGGTTTCTATCACTCTGTTCTAGATAATATCAACTCTCTTTTACGTGCAATGTGTTCTTACGGGCCTCCCCGAGCCCCCAAACTTTCCAATTCTCCTCTATATCATCAAATAACTGATTAGGCCCCACTTCTCTTGGCATGAACACTGGGAGGTGGCAATAATGAAAGTGGTGCTTTAGCCATCTTGGGAAACAGTGTGGAGGAGAACACTATAGTGCCATGTGCCAGAGGGGGCAGAGAAAGAGAGATGACAAGGCTGAAGCAGGTGGGGGATACCAGCTTTAAGATCAGGCAAATGTGAGCTCCCTCCAGTTCTGCAAACTTCTACTGGTGCCAACAAGACTTTTGAATCTTCTCATGAGTTGCCCCTGCCTGCTCCTCCAGCCCCAGTTCCCACAGTCTTTCTCTGGCCACTCATCTCTAGCCACGCTAACCCCTTTCAGATCTTCAGACACACCGCGTTTTTGCCTGCAGGCCTCCTGCGGCCTGGAATGTGCTTCCCATCACTTGGCCTTGATAATTTCTACTCATCTGTACTTACTCAGGGTGTCCTTCCCTGAGCCCCCAGTTTACATGAGCCTCTTGTTATTCTGTCTCTGGGCATCATATCTTTGCCATCAGCATGTCCAGGCAATGTGTGGTTATGCACTGTGTGTGTACCAGTTCAGTGACTTTCTCATCTGTTCCCCGAAAGGCTCATAGCCAGCAGGGACCACATCGATATTCTCCCGCTGCATACCTAACCTAGCACAGGGTCTGGGACACAGCAGACTTTCAATATATTTGTTGAGTGAATGAATAAGTGAATGAGGAACTGAAAGAAGTTCTTAACCGTTCTGAGGTTCAAGTTCCCCAATAATAAACCAGAAATATTACCATGCACCTGTCATGTTGATGGAAGGGCTAAGTGAGGTAGCCTGTGCAAAGCTCCTCACAGCCCAGGCACACAATGAATATTGGTTCCCATTTCCTCTGCACCATGATTTCTTCTCATACCAATTCTGCCAAAGGGCATATTTCTGTTTTTTAAAAAAAGAAAACAACAAATGCTTAAAAGAAAAATAGGCCTAATGCATGAAGATCTACAAAAATAATTCTAATGATTTGGAGATATGATGAAAGAAGCTATTTGAAATCATATGATGTACATGGTCAAATATCTCTGTGATGTTTGTTTGCTTTTTATGAATAAGCTTCTTGCTTTCAGAGAAGGAACAGAATAAGCATGAAAATCAGTTGATGCTGATAAAAACAAAACCTAAATTTAACACATCAAAGTCTATGAAGACTAATCAATTTTGTAATTTAAAAGGCAGTACAGAGGGATAGAGAAGCAAGTCTGCTCCCCCTGAATTAGCACCAAAATACACTCATTAGTGACAATTTAGTTTTAAGAGACCCACGTATGAATCTTGCTGAAAAACTTGGCTTTCAGCTATATATATATAGCTGAAAGAAAATGATTCATTTTACATAGCCAACTTATTCATAATTCTGCTTATTAATTATGGATGTTCCTTTTTAAGCCACACTATTTTTTAATAAGTTTGCCTTTTGGTTTTGTTTTAATTACCATTCATTCCTTCTCCCTCCCCTTCTCTCCTTCTTCCCCCACCCCTGGCGCTCTCTCTCTTCTATCTCACCTTACTACCGCAAGTTTTATTATTATAAAGTAAATAAAAGCACATGATAACAAATTTAAACTACAAGTTATATAAAACAAAAAAAATTCTCACCCCTCACTACCCTCCACCTACTGACCCATCCAGCCTCACTGCCAAGTTAACCACTGACAACATTCGTATCTTCTGTAACTTCCAAAATGTTTCTATGTGCGCAGCAACATAAAATCTCAATTGGCTTTAAATAAATGGGATCAATGGCACATGTTGTTTTACCCTTTTTTCCCCTCTAAGACAGTCTCTTGGATAGCTTTTGATATTAGAACACATTTTCATAGTTGATTTCTTGTTCAACACTTTTTTTTTTCCTTTTTATTTTTTTTTGCTATATATCCATTTAACCCAACTGGGGTAAATACATTAAATTTGCATCGTCAAAATATCTTCCCTGAGTTTAAGGCAAAAGGATAGCACGGGTCTTATCAAGTGGTGATTTCAGTGTTATTCTTGAAATGAGACAGCACTGTAAAAATTTAATTCCAAGGCAAACAAATATGCAAGCACATTACTCAGGAAAGTTCTTTGATCTCGCTGATGGCTTTATCTAATTGGGGTCATTATGTTGTAATTCCACTGACTGCCAATTATATTTTTGCACACTTGGCAAAGGTTTCCCATGTAATACATTTGGAAAAAAGAATATTGTGTGCTCTCTCCTCAACACTGTCAGAAAGTAAAAGAGATGTAATTAAATTTTGATCTCCGAAAATTCAAAAATAATAAACAAAAACTATAAAACATTATAAATGGCATTTGAATATTATCAGTATTAAAAAGAACCAAATTTATTAATTTTGATAACTGCAATGTGGTTACATAAGAAAATGCCCTTGTCCTAAGGAAACATGCATTGAAATATTAATATTTAGAGGTTAAGGAGCACAATGTCTCAACTTAAAAATGATTCAGAAAAAATAAAAGAGGAAGAGAATGATAAATCAAATGGGGCAAAATGTAAACAATTGGTAGAATCAGAGTAAAGAGTCTGGAAGAATTGTTTATACTACTCTTGCAACTTTTCTGAGTATATTTAAAATTATTTCGAAATTAAAAGCTACCAAGAAATGAACAGGAGTCAAAGTTGAAACTTTAAATGATTACTCTTAATGCCTTTATTTTGTCAATATTTGCCTTTCCCAGTTCGGCTCAATTGCAAGCCCTGTCCCCATTTTGTAGGTCCAGCTGCTTCTGCCTCTCCAACAAGTCCTTGCTGGGGTGGGAGTTCTGTCCCCACCAGCAGAGAAGGTCCCAACCTGCCCGTGGGTGCCATGTGTTCGGGTATCTGGCATGTGCGGGGGTGAAAAGAGCTAAAAAGTCCGTTTTCCCCTAACCCTTCAGGCGCTCAGCCCCCATACCTGGGCTCCAGCCTTTCCCCTTTGGGTGTCCACTCCCTCGCCGGGACTACAGCCCAGCCTTCAGTGCGGTCCACAGCCTGTCTTGCCCTTGCTGTCCCTCTTCCCTCTTGTCCCTTACATCTCTAGGTCTAGCTTAAAATACCATTCACCCTTTACAGGTGACCCAAAACCACAACGTAATCACCTCGTCTGATTTTTTGTCCTGTCACTGTTGGCAAATCTTTTCTCCAGGCCCCACCCAACCAGACCATAGCATCCCCTTGGTCTCAGTGCCGTCCTGGATTGAGCAGGGCTTTCCTGGGCTCTTCTGGCACCGTCATTCTGACAGGCGGCCACTGGCCTCAGGGGTCAGCCTAGAAGCTTTTGTATCAAGGTTTCCTGGGAAGTGCATCCTGCTTTCCTGTATTCTCCATACCGTCCTGAGGCCCAAGGACACTAATGTCCGATCTCCAACGTTAACAGAGCTAAAGAGTCTATGCGTCCTCCACGGATTAACCTTTCATCACACACAAAACAGATTTCTATGGCCATCTAGAAACTCATTTCAAATGTCACTTTCTTGGTCAGAAAACAGCTGCTTTGGGCTCGCCTATAAATCATCTCTACAGTGCTAAAAGGAGAGAAAAAAATCTTTCTACCAGTCAACACAAAAATCTAAACAATATAATATAGTATGCTTATGAAAATCCAAAGTATAAGACATGAATGTGTGCTTTCCAATATCCGTTACAGGCATTCTTGATTTTATTGCAGAGTTAAATACAATTTCTGGTATTTAAAAAATAATATTATCCAAATATTTGCCCAAGTGTATATATGTATACAAACACACACATACAGTTTTTAAGTAACATCTACCGAATTCAGTGAGGTATATTTAAATTAGGGGGAGGGCGGGATTAAAGCAGATTGCATCAGAGAATTAGAACAATCCAGGGAGGAGAAAACTTGAGGGGGTGGAAGAGTACCTAATAAAAAATTCCTTAGAAGACTCACTGGGGAGGAAATATTTTCAACCACTTTCCTACACAGCTAATCTGGACAAAAAGAAAAATTCTCCTTCCTTCCATGAAAGTGTCAACCTGAAAATGACACCTTTAAGGACAGACACGCGACAGCCCAAAAGGGGGGCAGCCAGGTGAGGGACTCTGAATCTGGACCCCAGGGCCCAGGATAAATCTTGTCTGAACCTTCTCCACCCACCCCCAACCCATCTAAATGATAGCATCCTATCCGCCAGCAGAAGTGGGCTGGTCCAAACCATCTGCACCCCAGCAGCTGAGACGACGGCCCAATACCTCTTCCCCCTCACCTGTGGGTGTCAGGGGCTGGCTGAAGGAGGGATTGGAGTCTGAGAGAGAATGGTGACTGTAGGAGCCTTGCCAAATGGGTCCACAAAGTGAGGTGGGCCTGAGGAAAGGTATGGGGCGCAGGAAGGAGAGTTGGGGAGAAAAAAAGCAAGGACCAGAACTACTCAGATGGAGCAAAGAGGAGGCAGCCTGGACAACTCTAAGTGTGAGGTGGTAGCCAGGGTGGGCAGGTGGGGTTCCTTCACAGGGTACAGGAGTCAGCAGGCAGGCTGGCGTCTTCCCGCTCTCCTGCACCTGCCGCAGCTCCTCCTCCCTCAGGTGTGGATTGCACCCTCACCTGGATGTTCACCATGATCTCCACCTCCCTTTCAGACTTTTGTCTCCTGTTTGAGAATCTTCCATCTTGATGTTTGACCCCCAACCCCATAACCCCCTGTAAGGAAATCCTCCTGGTGCCCACATCTCTCCTTCCTCCTTTCTGGCCGCTGGTTCTCCTGCTGTCTCCACTGCAGACCAGACCCCCCACAGTGGTGCTCAGGTTGCTCAAATGTCTGGGTTCCAGCCTTCAGGCCCACACCAAGTAACAGGGCTCCTCTTCTCCCCACCAGTCTCCTAGGAATCGATCATGCCAACCTGTCAGGCCGCCCGCCAAGCCTCTCAGCTGCTGTTTGACAGAAAGTGCTTTGCACACTGTAAGGTACCATATACAAACTATTAAGGGTTTTGAATGTAGCTGCTATGCCATGAAACAAAGCCATGGAGTGAAGAAGGCAATTCCAGAGATGAGAACAGCCTAGAAAACCAACCAGATGGGAGAAGATTTTGCCAACAATGCCTCCAGTAAGAGGTTAATATCCAAAATATAAAAAGAACACATACAACTCAACAGAAAACCCCCAAACAATCCAATTAAAAAATAGGCAGAGGACCTGAACACTTTTCCCAAGAAGACACACAGATGGACAACAGATGCGTGAAAAGATTGATCAGCTTCACTAGCTATAAGGGAGACGCAAAATCAAAACCACAAGGAGATACCACCTCATACCTGTTAGAATGGCTACTATCAATAAGACAAGAAAAAATAGGTGTTAGAGAGGATGTGAAAAAAAAGGTACCCACATACACTGCTGGTGAGAATGTAAATTGGTGCAGCCGCTGTGGAAAACAGTATAGAGGTCCCTCAAAAAACTAAAAATAGAGCTACCACATGACCCAGCAATCCCTCTTCTGGGTATCTACCTGAAAAATTTGAAAACATTTATTTGTAAAGATATATGTATCCCTATGTTCATTATTCATTGTGGCCAAGACATGGGAACAACTTAGGTATCCTTTAATGGATGATTGGGTAAAGAACATGTGGTACATATATACAGTGGAATACTACTCAGCCATAAAAAACGATGAAGCATTGCCATTTGCGACAACATGGATTGATCTTGAGAATATCATGTTAAGTGAAACAAGTTAGATGGACAAGAACAAGAACCACTTGATTTCATCCATATGTGAGATATAAAACAGAAAGCAACAATGAACATACAAAACAGACAACAGGATGATAGTTACCAGAGGGAAAGGGAAGAGGGGAAAGGAAGCCAAATACATGGTTACAGAGGGAGACTAGACTTTGGGTGTTGAATATACAATGCAATATACAGGTGAGGTATTATAGAATTGTACACCTAACACTTACATAGAGTGATTAAGCCAATGGTACCCCAATACATTTAATTAACAAGTAAATAAAAGTAATCGAGAGAATGTTTACCTTCCACTCACTGAGTTAATTTTTTCAAGCCTGGGCCTTCAGGAAACACTAACTGTGGTTTGTCTTTTGGGGTAGTAAAAACGTTCTAAAATAGACTGTGGTAATAATTGCATGACATACTAAATGCTATTGAGTTGTACACTTTAAATATGCAAATTGTGTGGTATGTGCAGTACGTCTTAATAAAGCTTCTTTAAAAAAGAGAAAATACTGAATGGAGTTCAAGATGTGAGCCTAACTTACCCAGAGCATCCACCTGGCTGTCAGAGGGAGGTAATCAGAAAAAGATGCAGGAAAGTCATTTCCTGGAAATTCTGGGTGGGCTCCGCTGAAGCACGCACCCTGATTTTACCTGCAGGAAGCCCGAGCATGAGCCCCCTGCTGCAGGCAGGGCCCCCACAGAAGCGCTGCACACCGGGGAGCTGGCCTGTGGAGGTTTCTCGGTGCCTACAGCACGCAGAGCTGTGCTGACTTTTTTCAGCGTTTGATTTTTCCAAAGAAAAAGAGAAACCAAGCACATAAAACCCAACAGTGAATTGATGAGCAACTTTGCATATATATAGAATTTCCAGGCAATAAAGCATGCTCTCCAACAAGCTTGTCTTTGTTTGGAGGAAAATTATGCTTTGCTTTCTCACAATGCCCTCTGCCAAGCCCAGCGTGCCCTCCTAATTTAAATTAGTCTTTCAATTGTATGATCCTTCCAAAAGAAACTAATTTTCACTATGCTCATTCAGGGGACTTAACCAAAACTTGAATTTTTGTTGGGGGGAGGTGGCAAACCCACACAGTCAGGTTTTCTGCTTTGCTACAATCCTAAAATTAATCATTTTCTGAATATCTATAAATATTATTTTGATTATGAGAATGGCTTTAAATAGCTATTTATGAAAAACTCACAATACTATACATCTGCAAAGAAACAAGCCTAATATAAAATGTGAGCAGGAGAAGTAAACACAAATTACACAATTATATTCTAATTTATAGATTATAATTCAGGGTGCCATAACAGTTTATCCTGAATATTGTTATTCTCCCCCCCCCAAAAAAAGATTAAGAATTGATTCAGATCAATTTTCTCACAACTCCTAAAGTGCTTCATTTACTGGGTAATTTCATTCCGTATGTCAGAAAGGACATTTCAAATCAAAGTCCTCAAAAACAAGATTAATAAATCTTGACAACTTCAAAAGGTTGTTTTCTTATTACACATTAAATTCTGTGTGAAATTCAGCAGTTTAAATAACCTGGCATAAAAAATGGAGGGTTAAAAAACATTTAAAACTTTGATTTCTCACAAAATGTTTTAATAGTATCTCTTTCTCACTGCTGGGTTATTTCCCAGAAAAGGCTTCATTTTCACTATAATTTTCCTAAGTAAAACTGATAAAAGAGGATACCAGGGCAATGGAAAGAATGAGAAATCTGATCAAAAGTGGAATAATTTTTTTAATTGCCATAAATATACAGCTCATCTTATAAATTCATCATCTGAACAAGCCAATCTTCCTGAATGGCTTTGAGCAAATTTTAATTGTTTTTTGGTTTTTTGTTGTTTTTTTGGGGGGACAGTGTTATTTTTATCTATCCCTTTCCCAACTGCCTCCTTCCATATACCAAAATGAGATATTCATCTCTGAATGCCCTTGGTCACCGAAGCATATATATTTTGGGGACAAATTATGTCAGCATAAAATTCAGAATTGGCAGTCTCAAAGAACCAAGTTAGAAGTAGGCCTGTTATATAAAATTAAACTATGTTAGTAATAACTAAGTTCATGGAAAACTGTGAACAATAACTCAGGAAATATGCCTTTTAGAGTATGTTCATGTAAGTTACAAATGAACCCATGCAGTTTGCCTTAGGTAAAGCATACATTGTGATGTCCGCCCACAAGCAGAGAGCTAGCTGATAGAAAGCACTCGATCTTGGATGAGGAGGCCGCAAGGGTAAAGGAGGGTCTCATACCTTGGAAACATCCACTGGCTCCGATTTGTAGCAGTTGCCAATGCCAAGTTCTAAAAAGCCAAACTTTTAATTAAATAGTATAGAAAAGTAGGATACCACATGCCTTTCAAAAAAACCCCCACCAGAATGGCTCACAACAGGACAGGAATCAAGAGTAAGTACTAGAAGCAGAACCCAGCTGTTGTCTTGAAAAGATTAAAAACAAAGAAAACAGAAAACATTAAAGCAAAAGGGTGGCAGGGTTTCTGCCACAGGAGCATTTAAAACAGACCCAGAAAGTGACAACAAATCACTCCTCTCTCCACCACCTTCCCTCACATACCAGAGGCAACAGGATGTCTCCTAAAGAAAATTCAAAAAACAGCTCTTCTGTTGGTATTCTTTGAAGATACTCAATGTACAAAGCACCCATCAGCCAATGAACATGCAGAAAGCCCAGGAGAGCTGAAGTCCAATTTTGTGATAATTATTATACAATGTTCATTGCCCACTTCAAAGGCCAGAATAGTATATGCAGATGCCTATGTAAGTATAAGTGTTTTTTTAAAAAGGTTGGTCAAACCGGAATAAACAAACAGATGGCAAGACATCAATACCATTATTCTGGGCTCTCTGAAATGCCTCCTCAGAGCAGAGACAGATTTCAGCACCCACTTCTCACAAAATCAGATGAATTTTCTCTTCTCAGTAAATCCTCACTCTTGCAGTCAGTCTAAAAACTCATGGCAGACGAAATTCCTATTCAGATTGGAACGAAGGTATAGTACACTCTGGACACAGCCACTTATATGTGCTTCCAAAATAAGTTGTCGTCATCTTCTTCTTCTTCTCCTTCCTTTTTTTTTTTTTTTTTTAAATAACTCTTCTATTCTTTCCCACTAAATCCTTTCCACTGGAATAAAAAGAAATAAGTGTAAGAACTAGAATTGGAATTTTTATTAAGCCAATTCCCAATTTTCTACTGTAAGCCTCGCAGGAAAAGGAAGTTTAAAATTTGGAAGTCATTACAGGAAAGCACGGCGCAAAGAGCCTAGACTCCCCGGCCAGATGTGAACTACTGTGAGGCAGCTGCACATGAAAGCATCCCCAATGACACTGCGAATGAACTTAAAAAAGGCCTGTGCACAGAGCTGTGTAAGAGAACCCACCCGATTCTAATGTTCTCGCCAGGCCACTCACATCAAACAGGCAGTGAGCATGTTCCCTGGAACAGTGGCCCAGCTGCTGGCAGTTCATCCCAGAACCGAGCTGCTGGGGCCTCCGGGCTTCCCCCTGCCCTGTCATGCCCTTGCTCGGTCTGCCCTGCTGGCTCTCACCCTTCATCCTTCACAACCCCTAACCATACAGCTGACCATTGCCGTTGCACCATTAGACTCTGCAGAGATTTCTGGCTTCACACACTCCATAGGCAGGAGCCATACCTTATTTCTCTTTCTAGTACCAGCCTATCGCATGGTGCCTGACAAAGAGCGGAACCTGGGAAAGGTGACCGCCTAGATGGTTCTGTAAGGAGGTATCATCTGATATAGGGGAACTTCCTCATTAGTGATCAGTTGAAAGCTTGAAGGCTTGCAAGGAATGCCACAGTTGAGCCAAGCTATATGGAAGGCTGGCATATACGCACGGCCGCCTGGCCAGCACTGCGTCCTAGTCACGTTATGGGTGTCTCTTAATTTGTATTCCTCTGAAGGCAGCCCTTGAAACTAGGACTTGAATGCAGCTCATTTGGGAAGTGATTCCCTGGAAGCAGGAGCGAAGGGCAGAGAAACGGCGACAAAGAAAGCGGAAAAGACAGTAACGACTGTGTTACTGAGCTGGTTATCCCACCGGGGACACTTGGGGGATAGAATCCATCTCAGAACTCTGCCTCCAAAGCACAGCAGTCTGGGGCATTTATCTTCAGACTCCCATCCCCCATTATTTGAAGGGTCTCTCCAGAGGCACTAATTCTTGCCAAACATCCCAGACATCTTGAGTTTAAGTTGGACAAGATCTTGTGGTTTAGGGGAGGCAGAGAGGCTGAGAGGCTGGGAAGAGGTGGGGTGAGGCACTGCAGTGCCCCTGAGCTGTCACAGCAGCCACTGAAAGGGCAGGTAAGCCTCAGCACACATGGAACTGTATCGCCAAGGAGAGGGCCACAAAAGTAAATAGTTTGGGTCTTACGTCATATTTTCCTAGATTATGCAGCCAAATATAAAACTTGGTTCCAAAATACAACCGATGAATTAATGAAAAGAAAGTGCTTAATGGGGCCCTGCAGAAGCACGTCCTAGCCGGACCTGGGTGATAGAGCTTCCAGAGGGAGCGCTGACTTTGCCAGGTGATGCTCAGTAATATCCAAGGTTTATACATCTCGCCCCATGCCGACCAGTCCTAACCCCTACCCTCCACTTTTCCTTCCATCCCCTGTCATTCACAGGGCAAACAAAGGGTTGAGAATTGCCATACAGCCTTTCTCACTCACTGTGACTCCTTTCCACCAAGTAAATTGGTCTTGATGGTCATTTTATCAAAATGTGTGAAGAGAGCAGCAAAGGGGAGAGGGGAAGGGATTTACTGATCGGAGTAAGTTCAATTACTTAAAGCTAGCTTCCCTTTTCCTCTCTTGGGCTCTGATTAGAAAGAATTCCTATCTATAAGCTGGGGAAACCTACCACAAATGATAGCAAACATATACTACTTAGCCTTCTCCAAGGACATTTGATAAAGATCCTTGTATTCATTGTCATTAGAATTTTCTATGCCCTTTGGGAAAGGGACAAACCAACTGCAGTGCCTTTGTTATTTTTCACCTGAACTGCTGTACCACACTGTTTCTTTTTTAGCAGGGACGATGCCAGGCACCCATCCCGTCGCTCCTCCATGCACGTGCACCGCCCCCCCCCCGCCGCATTGATGCCTCCCATCTGCTTCTGCTTCCACCATGCGGAACTACTGTCAATGAACTTGGCCCTTTGTTTCTTGCAATCAGTCTCACTTTTCCACCATGAGCCTTTTAGCTTAATGCTGGTCCAGAATTTTGAGATAAACAGATGTCATGGCGGTGAGATTAGGAAAAGGGACATAAAAACAGGAACCAAAGCTGGCTTCTAAAGAAAATGTCTTTTAATAAGAAGCCGTATGCTCAGGAGAGGATGCTCAGGGCCATGAAAATGCTCTGTATGATATCATAATGGTGGATACATGGCATTATATATTTGTCCAAATTCACGGACTGGACAACACCAGGAGTAAACCCTAATGCAAACAGTGGAACAGAGATGATAATGATGTGTCAGTAGAAGTTCAGCAGGTGTAACAAATGTGGCATTCCGGTGCAGGATGTCAATCATGGGGAAGCTGTGCGTGTGGGGCAGGGCATATACAGGAAATCTCTATGCCTTCTCCTCAATTCTGCTGTCAACTGAAGACTGCTCTAGAATAATTCTATTTTTAAAAATAAATAACTATGAAAAAAAGTCAAGGAAATGCATTAGGAAAAAAAGGAGACAAAACATGTATCAAGAGGTTGAGAAATTTAATACCTGTCAGATGTTATAGATCTTAAAAAAGAAAAATAAATAAAATCAAGGCTGATTTGATGAATGTGTAGCCTGTGCATTCACACAGGAGCCCATGCTCAGAAGTGCCTTGCACTTGGTTTAATGCTCTGCGGTTGCCATCTTGAAATTCTTCGTAATTTTTAAACAAAGGTCCCAGGTTTTCATTTGGTGTTGGAGTCCTGCAAATTATGGATCCAGTCCTGAATAAAAGGAATTGTGAGTCAAGATCTTTCCTTTGCAGACTACAGCACAGCAAGGAAGTATTTGCAAGGGTATTCTCAAAGCACTCCCTCCTTTCCTTTAACCGACTCATGTTAAATGGTCTCTCTTGGTTTAAACACACTAGGAATTTCAGTCTTCCATGTGCCTTGTCCTGAGAGCAGAAGTCTTATAGATAAACTTGTAAATTGAAGAGATTCTAAATTCTCTTCACTGGTTTCCTTAGTTGCAGAATTGGAGAAATAGTAATTCAAAAAATAACCAATGATCACTCCTCAAAATAGATTCACTTACACAAAGCCTAACTTCATTGTGAAGGAAATACTTCAAGAGTCTCCTGTAGTACATACAGCCTGATTAGAAATCTGCTTTCCTAAAAAAGAACAGAAGACGCAACAAAAGGTCTCCCCATGGTCCCCAAGGACACAACTGTGGAAATGGCTGTCGCCATCATCCAATTCCTGACTCTGCGTCTTGGCTCTTATCAGTCATCAAACTTCCTCTCCTTAAATAGAGCCATTCCAAATGTCACCACCAGCTTTCCTGGGACAAAATCAGAGATTTGGCGTCACAACCTCAGCTGCCAAAATAAAAACCCTCTAAATTACTTTCAGTTCACGTTGGACCTTCCTGACTTACATGTTCTTGATTCACTGTTTATCATTACGATGGTTGATTAAGTCTTGTTTTCAGTTGGCCTTAGCGGCTCTCTCGCTTAACAGCTGTAAAGTATTAAGATATACATTCTTCTTTCTCCTAGGGCTACAAAAAAAAATATGCAATGCACCATGGAGTATTCTCCAAAACTGGTGGCTATAATCCCAGCCATAGGCCAACCTTAAACAGTTTTGTATGCTATAGTAATTTTTCCTTTATAAAATCTGCTAGGAGAATCCATTTATCATCTAGAAGTTTAAATATTTTTAATCTTAACTTTACAAAATGTTTATCCATATTTCAAAATTTTTCCTTGCTGAATGATATTAAAAAGTAATAAGCCAGACACAATTAGAAATGTACTGGTTAGCCTGACTGTGTGTGTGTGTGTGTGTGTGTGTGTGTGTGTGTGTGTGTGTGTGTGTATTTGATTAAAGCTCATCCTAGTGTATAGACATGTCCTCTTATGAAACCTTGCGCCATAAGTGGAAATTGCAAGTTGAAATGACCTCCATGCAAGAAGAGGCACTTGTTATTTGGATGTCTTCCTAATTACAAAGTAGCTTGATGAACAGAGATCAAATATTGCCCATGTTTCTGGCAACACGACGTAATTTGGTCTCTCAGCAATGAAATCTGTTTTTAAGCAAACAAAACCTTTTTACTGACCTTTTCACTATACGTAAGTATTATTGCCAAAGCTTGAACAATGAAAATCCAGCAAAAATGGATTTCTTTCGTTACAAAACATTATCCAAAAGATGTTAAAAGCCCATTAACTTGAAAGTGGACAGTATCATGTGATCTCTTCCAGCTAAGTAGCAGGGGGGAAATGAGTACCACAACTCTTAAAACATAACTTTATAAATACTAAAAGAGAGGTTCTAGTTTGTGAGCTCTCATTCAAATACATCTTTGACATGACAAATATGATTTTCCTGGTATTTAAAATTAAGTCCAAACTGCTGATCAATCTCAGAGGTTGCTTGTCAGCACTCACTCTTTTCTTTCCTCTTCTCCTCTTCACTCCCTCAGTAAAGAGGTGTCTAGGAAGTCGATTAAAGCTCATCCTCATTACCGCATAAGTGGTTACGAGCCCCGTAAGATGGACAACTGGGCTCTTCGCCAGATCAAATTCCCCCCATTAGGCAGTTGGAGAACATGAAGCATCCAGCAGTTACCTGGCCCTAGCAACATGAAATCACCATCATTCAGTTAAATATAGGAAACTCTTGAAAAATGCTGCTTTCCATTTTGAATTTGATCTTTCATAGAAAAGGAGAAAAATATAAAGTTGATTATAATAAGCCAGGTAGGTCATCAAACTGCTATTGCAAAGGCCATTATAGACTTGAAGCAGCTTTAAAAACATTCAGAATTCTTAGATAAAATAGAGACAATATCAGGGACGGAGAATTATCTCTTTCTTTCCAAAAGGAAAAATAGAGGGAGATAGAAAATCAACATATTTGTCTGAAAATGAACAACAGAGCTAATACTAAAATTCTCCAATCTGCTTTCTATTACTGAAGGTCAGTCCACCAATAAATACCCTCCTTCCTTTACCATGGAAATAAACATTAACAATTTCACTAAGCAGTTAACTCTTCAATTAGCACATTAGCTCTAGTTAAACCCACTGAAGGGTTTCTGTAAGGTGGTGTCATACAATTAAAAAGAGCAATGGACTGAGATTTGGGAGAACTCAGTCAGCTTGGACAAGTTCTCTCTTTGATCATCAGCTTTTTTCCCCATCTGTAAGGAAAGGACAGGGAAAAAGTAGGACAAAAGTCACCCCCAAATACTTTACAGTTAAAAATTCTATAATTCCTCCAAGAGCTGTGAGCGTCTCTGATTTCTTTCATGTGCACTGGTTAATAACATGCAAAACTTCAATATTCAACAGTCACTTCATGGTATGTACTTGGTGCCAAGCACTGGGGGATGCACTGAAGATACAAAATTAAGTAACGATATGGAACCCCATCCTCTACAGCTCATACTCTAGTAGGAGATAAGCATAAAACCAAGAATTATGATAAAAATAGCAATGATAACTTCTTTAATACACATTTGTATAAGTGACAAGGGAGCTCAGGAGAGGAAAAGAATACATTTGGGGAATTCAGATGTTTTACAAAGGAGATGAAAACCAAGCAGGACTGTGAAAGCTTGAATGAGTTTTCTAAGCAGAAAAGGGGAGAGTGGTCTTCCAGGCAGAAGGAACAGTATACGCAAAGGCTCAGAGGCATGAAAGAGTTTGACAGTCAAAGGAAATAATGAGAGTAGTTGGTCACAGTTAACAGAAGGGGTTTCCTAGAGCAGGGATCAAACAATTTTCTTTCCTACAAAGGGACAAAGAGTAAATATCTTTGGCTTGGGCAGGCTATTCAGTGTCATCACAACTACTCACCTCTGCCACTGTAACAAAAAAGCAGTATAAACAGCATGTGAATAAATGAGTATGGCTATGTTCCAATAAAACTTTTGTTATTTACAAAAACAGGCAGCAGTCTGTATTTAGCCTACAGGCTGTAGTTTTATAACCCCTGCATTAGAACATTACAGGGGATCAGATCATAAAGGCAAGTGAGGAACCAAATTGGGTAAATTTCTCTGGGCATCATAGAGATGCTTAGGAAAATACTATGTTTGTTTTTTTTAAGTAAAAGAATGAGATGATAAAGTTTGTATGCTAAAAACAATAGCAGCGTGGAGTACGTACAGTTTCACACCCTTTATTATTCAAATAAAAGCTATTATCTGTCTTTACTTTGCTATACTCTGATATCCTAAAATTAAGTCTAATTAGGGCATCCTTTACCAAGAAAATATGAAAGTGAGATTCCTTCTAACCATCTGGAAAATACTTTACATAATACATAATGTCCCACTTGTTCTGAATACTTCCTCCCCACCAAAAAAAGGAGTAAAATCTTTACCTCTTTAGTGAAAGCATTGCCTATAAAACTACTAGACATTACAATGGAGGTAGGAATCTGAACTCTGTCTGATAAAGAGCTATAAGAAGGTGGTACTACATATTCATCTATAGGCCTAGAAATGTTTTACTTGCTATAAACAGCACTGCCACCTGCACACGCAAAATTCACCAGACAAGGGGCAAATAGTAAGAAACAAAGAAGAGCAACATTTATAAAAACTTTGTTCCAAGTGAGACAGTAAAATAAAATTTATTTTATGGCTGTTTTTGTCAGGGACTGTGTTGGGTGCCAGGTCACAAGAATGAGCAAGAAACTTTGCTCTCCAAGAGTTAGTTCACAGTCTAGAGGAGGGGTCGGCAAACTGTTTTGTTAAAGTCGTGACAGTAAATATTTGAGACTTTGCAAACTGTATGGTCTCTGTTGCAAATACTCAACTCTGGTTGTAGCGCAAAAGCAGCCATAGATGATACATAAATCAATGGCTGTGTTCTAATTATATTGTAATGGTTTGCAGATCCCTAGTCTAGAGAAAGGGAGACATTAAGTATAGCAGTGAAAATAACTTACATCATTGCAAATAATGAAGACTCTATGAAAGAAAAGCAAGGTCTAGGAACCATATATCTGAGTGACTGGACTAAGCTGGAAAGGTTCGGAAAGGCTCCTGTGAGGCTGAGGGTAAGGAGAAAGAGGGAAACAAGGGAGGGGGAAAGAACACCCCAGAGAGAGGAACAGCAGTGCAGGGAAGCAGAGATGGGAGGGTGGGGGGGCAGGATGAGGAACAAAAAGAAGCCCCATGTGGCTGTATCTGGAAAACACTTTACATAGTGCACCTCAGATGCAGCTGAAGTATAGAGGCAGTCAAGCCATTCAAGGGCTCTAAGCTGAGGCAGGGACCTTGGCTTCTATTCTATGGCAAGAAGAAGCCAGTTAAGGTTTGGAGCTCAGCAGAATTTGACCGATTTGCATTTCTGAAAGACTTTGAGGTACTTGGTGGCAAGAGGCCCTATAGGGAGAGCAGCTGGGAACCTAAACCAGTGGGTCAGGGAAAACCCCTGCCTTAGGTTGGCTTCCACTGGAAACAGCCTGCCAGACAAGGCCTTGGGTTCAGAGAGTATATCTTGGAGGTCATCTCAGGAAATACATGTAAGGAAGTGGGGAAAGTGAAGCAGGGAAAGGAGAAAGCCAAATATGGGAACATTAATGAGTGGATTACTGCGGTGAGCAGTTGAGGTTCTGTACCACTGGGGACCCACTGAGGAACTGAGTAGCACACACCTCAACTTTGCCTTGCAGAGGGACAGCAGAGGCGGAGGTATTTATCCATCAACCCTTGCTTCTCATCTGTTGAATGTTGCCCTGGGAGCATCAAATCTGCATCACGTTTGAGATGGCTCATTCGTTGGCTGTGAAGAAAACCCTCACACAGAAATAGAGAGACACAGGTACAGGGGGACAGGTCACCACAGCTACAGATGAATTCAGAAATGGGCTAAGGGTGCACAGAATTGGGCATCAGTAGGGTTTGCTACAAATGTTTTCAGATTCACCAGAAAGTAGCTAAATCAAGAAAAATACAAATGACTTTCAAATTCGGTCAACATTTCCTAAAAAATTTCCTTTATCCTTTATAAAAAGCATTCTCCTTTTTAAAATCAAATACTGAAGTCTGCTAAGCTGAAGTATTTTAATATGTATTTTATCTGACAAAATTAATGGCCTATCATGGGGCCATGTTGAAAATATTTAACAATCAAAATACAAAAGGTACTGACCATTCAGGATGGACCTTGACCTTAGAAACTCTTTCAGAGCACCTAAGTGTGGACCACGTGAACACCAGCCCTGCTGGATTTTCTAAAAATGTTTCTGGGCTGTGGTAAGAATGGAGTGAGCATGGCTCAAATGCAAGCACAGAATTTCCGTGTGAGAAGAAATGCTTCTGGAGCTAGATAAAGCATAAATAAGGAAGAGCTGCCTAACATGGCATGAGAAAGCCAGGGGTGATCTAGGATTCACCCCATTCTAGGATCTGGCTTCAAGGAAGAGCATACGTCTGGGCAAACTCAGTGCTGACATCGCAAACATTAATCTGAGATAGGTACGTAGGTTCCAATGCATGAATGCTATCTATTGACCACAAACACAGGTTTTCTAACCAATCTACCTCCCTGCTGCAAATGGGCAACAAAAGTGCTCGTTATCCAAATTACAGTCCAAGGTCAACATGAGATTAAGGTCTTGCATCTGAAGGTAAAATATTTTAAACCGCTTTCACGGCTTGCAACTTGGAGGCACTGCCGTCAGAGTGGCCTCTCAGCGAGGAGCGGCTTCATACATTTTAATGGCTCACTGCTGGCTCCCTGCTTGCAGGGTGGAGTTACACGGGTAGAGTAGAATTTAAACCCTGTGATCACAGGTCACCGTTGTTACGAAATTGCTGTGGCAGCAGTTCAGTTACTAGAAGAAGCCTAATCGATGAAGACAAAAATTGGTTTTGTTCCTCAGCGACTGTCCCAGCTCCATGAGTCCAATTACTTCACTGACTATACGTATCATTTCCCTTCTCTACTCAAAAATGACTCTTACACATGGTTATTCTTTTCTCTAACCTAAATACAAGTTAAAGAAGGACTGATATTCTTGCCCTCTTCCACCCGTAGTTTGCACCTCATTGTCAGGCTGCCTGAGGGTGAGTGTGGGCTGGGCGTTCTGCAGTCCTGAGAACCCCGCCCACCCGACGGACCCTGCGGCACAAGTGCTCGCTCAGACGCTGCTGACTGCAGTGGCCTCCCCATAACATGCACCTTTTCCGAAGACATCTTCTTGGAGGGTAAAGTCATGTTCTGGGTAAAAACTTCACCACACATTCACCCAGAAGACTTTTTCTAAATGTCAGGCCTGCCTTAGCTCCTTTTTTCATTTATTTGACCAGTGAACTGGTTTTCCTTTAAGTCTTTATCCATGATCTCTGATATGAATGTTTTTCATCTCTTAGCAGAATAGGTATATCTGCAAGGTTCTCAAGATTGGGTGAGTTTCTTTTTTATACATATGAAACATGCTGTTCACACATATGAAACACACTGTTTTAAAACTGGTCTAGTCCTGGTCTCATCATGTGCTTGGCCATCTGCTACTTTGCCCCTACTCCATTCTTCCAAATCCGTGGATAATTTAAGAGTTAACAACTTTAAAATTGAATGACATGACATGAACAACAATTTGACTCAGAGCAACTAAATGCAGGAAAACAGCCTGATGCTCCTAGTAGCCAGCACTACAGAATGATGGGATGTCGTATATGTCTTTCTAACAGCAGTTACAACGATCATGATGATGATAACAGTTGCTAGCACCTTAAAATTTGTAAAGCACCGTCACATATTACATCATTTAAAGTACACTCAACCTTACAATACAAATAAAGCAGATATCCTTATTTTCCCGATGAAAAAACTGAGTCTCGGAGATGAAGTGACTTGCACAACGTGAAGTGACTCACACAGTTATAAATCGCAGGGCCAAGATATGAAACAGACCTTGAGATTCTAGATTCCATATGCTTCCCTCGTATCACATGGCCTGCTCCTTCCTCCCCTTCCGGCGGCTTCTCAAAGTGAATTTTAAGCTTCTTTCTGGTTGAAATTAAACCTCCTCTTTCAGATACATAAATTGCAGTCTTACACATCTCTCTAAAGCTCCTGCACTCCATTAGACAGCAGAGTTAAGCAAGCCCTGAGTGGGGCCCACTATCTATAATGAAGGCAAAATTGGGTCCGTACTCAAGGCGTCCAGGCGGTTAGCTAGCCCCAGGGAACGCAGGACTGCAAAGAGGAATTCATTTCACGGGGATGCCCACAGAGGCTTAAAGAGAAGAGGAAGTGAATATGAGGGAGAGAAGAAGTGTTAGCAGACCCAAATTCAAAACTGAGAAAAAGAACTTTACTGGTAGCTAAATAATTGCTTGCCATTTTATAGTGTGCACACCAGGGCAAGAGGTCAGTCTGGAAATAAACTAACATATTTAACTTGGGAAATTTAATGCAAATTTAGAAGAAGAATACCAGATCTACTTAATTATTAATAGCCCCTATTAAAACCCATGAACACACCTCATTTGTATTTAACACTTTATCTGTATATACAAAGGAGCTGACTGGCAAAACCTATTAGGAAAAGAGACCTTTCCTGTCTTAGCTCACTGACACCACGGAGCAGCATCTTTCACTACCCATTTCCCTACCTTCCTCCTTCACTCAGGTTGCAGTTTCTCAGCAGTTTATAAGCAGTTAAAACACTTAGGTTTTACAGATAAATTTAAATTTAAATTTAAATAAAAAACATTTATAAGATGTTTTAAATGGAGGTACTTCATTTAAAGGCCACTGATGAATTTCTCCAATGGAGACTATTATTCTCCAATGAATAGTATTCTCTCTCAGTCCAAATCCAAGGAAGTACAATAAAATAAAATTAAATTAAATTAATAAAATAAAATAATAAAATAAACTGCAAGCATGTGTTAAAGTAATACGAATTCTAAAAATAAAATTTTAGCGCTGTATAATAACAAAGCATTTTCACTATGTTAAACTATACTATCTCACTAGAGCCCCACTGACAATGGAGAGCCAGTCTTATTTTCCTTGGTAGAGAAGAAATTAGTAACTGACCCAGGACTTGAACTCACTAACACAGGCTGCTTCTCCTGTTTAGAGGAAGAGCTAAAAGCTCTAGTCCAGTCCAAGGGCATTATGTTGAATTCTGGTTAAAACTGTAGAACAGAAAATAGAATTAAACGTCTTCATGTATGGTGAGACTTCATCTGCCTTATATATGTGGAACAGTGATGTCAAATAGGAGATAATTCAGCCAACATGGGCATTGCAAAAATCATTCACTTTTATTCATTAGGGAGATCATTAAGAGCCTCATCAAGTCACTCTTCTTTCTACACAATTAAAACTTGCTTGGTTGTCTGATTCCCAAGAGGGTGGCCTAGCAAAGAAAATTATAAAGGTAGGAGAAGCTACCGAAAGCAGATTGCCGAGAGTAGTCAGAGCTGAGGGTTGACCATGTGGGCCGGTCGGGCGGAAGAACCGAAAAGCAGAGCAGCTGGGGGACGTGACAACTGAACACACCTCTACAGGCTCGGGCAGCATTTCCATGTTACTCATGGCACAATGATGAATGCTCTCGATAATGTTCTTGAGTTAAAGACTAAGGTGCTCATTGCATTGTTTTAGTAAATAGAATCCGTTTTTAAAAGATACACTTCAAAATTAAGTAAGCAACACTTTGGTGTTTAAAGGGGTAGTCAGAAAATTTCAACAACTAGAATGACATATGTCTTGAAGGTTCTAGATAATAATTGCTAGTAATAAATAATGAATGAACTTGTTTCTCTGCCAGATCCTGCTGTTAAAGCTTTGCATTAATTATCTCACTGAATCCTACCAACCAATCCATGAGGTAGATAATTTTTGTATCTTGATTTCATAGACAAGGAAATCGAGGCACAGGGAGTTCAAGGAACTTGCCCAAGTCACCAGCTAGTAAGTGAAGGTATCAGGATTTGAAAGTAGGCTCTTCACTCCAAAGCCAAAAACACTGAACCAATTGGTCATATAGCTAAAATTTAACTGTACCAGTTTTTAACTGCTGTGCTGCTGGCTCTTTCTCTTATATCTAACAACTAGGAAATCTCAGTTTTTGAAAGTTCCTTTATAAGTCAGTTGTTTGGAACTTTGACTTTGCATTATTCATTCAATAGTCATTTCTTGAGCATCAACTGTGTGTCAGGCACTGTACTGGTGCTGGGGACACAGTGATGAACAAGACACAACTCCTCCCTTGAAGTAACTAACAGGGTGAAGAGGGAGGCTGACATATGAACAATCAATTACTATACAATTACTTTAGTGAAGGTAACCCTGGTGTAAGGAAGATACAATGGCATGCCTAGTGGTTCGGATCTAGAGAAGCACTTTATGGGGTGTGAGCTCTAATAAAACTAACAATAGCCCTAACCCTGGAGTCTCCCTGAACTTCCTTGAGCTCTGATTCCACCAGAGCTCTGGGGGCAGCAGGGAGGGATGTGGACCTGAGCAATAATTTGCTTATCCATCTTTAGTGATGGACTCTCTGATTCCAATCACCAAGAGGGTGTGACAGTCCTCTGCTCTCTTCAATCTGTTGATAAGCGGCTGTCCTGGCCAGTCATGTATAATACCCACCTCATCTGCAGTCTACACAGGTATGTTTTCTGAAAAATATATGGCTGGGGGGTGGGGGGAGAAAACCTCTCTTGCTTCACTATATAAATAGACCAACCACTACCAAAATAAACAAGAAAAACTTCCATTACACCCACCTTTGGTTTCCTGAACAGTCTCTTTGGGAAGCAATTCAGTGTGTTTTTCCCAGAAAACTTAGTTGTAGCTTTCCTATTTTTATATATGTTTAATGAATTACAAAAATAATACATTCTCATTATAAAAATCAAGAGGTCAGAAGTATATAGAGTAAAAAATAATAGTTCTACTTCACCTCCTCCCCCAATTCTTCTACCCTCTCCACTGTTAATAGTTTGTTATATGTAATTACAGAACTTGGTCCATGTACTTACATATCTAAGTATTTAGGTTCATTTTTTAAAATAAATGAAATCATATAAATATATATAATCTTGTAGCTCCTTATTTTTGAATTAACAATATGGCTTGGTGATTTTTTCCATATCATTACATACAGATCTCCCTTACCTTTTTTTTTAAAATCCTCATCCAAGGATTTATTTACCAATTTTTGACAGAGAGGCAGATAGACAGGCAGACAGACATCGATGTGTGAGAGAAACATTGACTGGTTGCCTCCCATATGAACCCCGACTGGAGATCGAACCTGCAACCTAAGTATGTGCCCTGACTGGGGATCAAACCCTCAACCTTTTGGTGTGATGCTCCAGCCAACTGAGCCACCTGACCAGGGTTCCCTTGGTCAGCTTATGAAACAGCTCGATAGTATTCAAGTTATGGATGAATTATAATTTATTTAACCAGTCCTCTCCTGATGGACATTTAGACTTTTCCCAAAGATTTCCCATTCTAAACAACACGGAAAAGAAAACTCTAATACATATATATCTTTGTGAACATTTGAAAGTATTTTGGAGAATAAATATCTATACCTGGAAATGTTTGTACCAAATGGTATGTGTATTTTAAATTTTTATAAGTACTTCCAAGTCAGTTGCAAAATATGATTCATATCTGCACTCCTACCAACAGTGTATAAGAATATTCTGTCTCCCCATGGCCTCAACACTTGACATTCATCAATTATTATACTTTTTGATCATCTAAGGGTAAAAACAGTATATCTAATTGTTTTAATTTATGTTTTTCTGACTACTAGTGATACTTACAAAATTACTGTCCATTTATGTTTCTTCTTTTGTGAAATATCTGTACACAGAGTCTGCCAATTTTTCTAGCTAGTAGCCTTTCCTTGTTTATTAATAAGATCCTTGATTTCTTTATGCTAGAGGGGAATGTCATGTGTAAGACATCTCATCCAGGTGGGGCAAACTTGGCTGTCAACCACAGGAGTAATCACACTGCAACCTGGAAAGTCGCCCTGTGTTCCAGCTGTGGTTTTAGTCCTTCCTGAAGCTGAACAAGCTAGAAATAGGACTCTCGCTGTAGGTGCACACAGAAGTCTCCTGAATACAACCGCAGGAGGACATGAAAATGTCCCAAGGTAAGAGAAAAGGTGAAAATGTGAATGAGTCTTTCAGCAACCACTCGGCATCATTTTGTGGGTGAGTGGGACAAAGAGAAAAGAAAACGACTGTGGGAGAAAACCTTGTCAAAGACAAGGAGGTTGGGGAAGGATCTAGACAAAAATGATGGAGGAAAAATAGCCACAGCATCATTTTCCCATCTCTAGCTTTGTGTTAACCGCCTTTCAAAGCTAAGGTTTTGTTTTTCACACAAGGTGGGTGTAGAATTAATTCAATGAAGTGCAAATTCTAATGCAAAGAGCACCAACTTCAGTAATTTGTTCTAACAGATTCAAAGCCTGACTCCCACAGCAAATTAGTAATGCTGGCTGAGTCATGGAAGGGTCACAGACAAAGTTTCTTAGAGTCTATTTGCCTCTATTTTTAGGAATCATCTTAGAGAGAGAGAACAAAAAATAATGAGGATGTATTCATATTGCAGACTCTTATAATACATGGAATCACACAGCATTATCTTTTCAACAGGAGATTCATTGCTCTCTCAAGGCAGAAGGTCCCTCATATCCACTTCTCTCCAGGGGCTTAAACAGCAGTAACGAAGAAAGGGCCCTGGACCAGCACCTGGCTGGGTGCTTCCCAGGGGGCAGGCAGCCAGGACAGAAGGGAGAGGTCTTTTATCTGAGGGGTCAATCCAGGACGTGTGAGGTTAAAAAGAAGCCTGGAAGGGCAAGACTTGGCTGGATCAGGGAGCAGCTCATTATCCAAAAAGTCAACGGCAAAAAAAAAAAAAAAAAAAAGGAAACCTTTATCTAAGTCCTTGCATTTTAATATATCTTTATTATGTTAAGTGCTTACATGTTATTGTAGGGTTAGGAAAGAAAGGATAGCCACCGAGGGGCCAAGAAGGAAAAACTTGGAGCTCTTTTGGTATTTTCTACAGAATATAGCTTCAAGACTAAGCCAAAGCTGTAATGAATGTGAGAGTTGACATGTCTTGGTTTCCAAAGTATTCTCTAATAAATTCTCTTATATTTTCATTGTAATCTTAAATATACATGCACACACATACATAGTAGCATCCCTCTGAATCAAGATTTCAGCAGGAAACATGAGAATATTTCAAGACAGGATGAAATAGAATGAATTTGGGAAAAAGTTCCTAGGCCTGTCCCAATGCCTAACCCTAAATATTAGCCACCTTCCTTTTGTCTGGCCGTATTGAGTATGCAATCATAGACACGCTGTGTTCATTGTGAAAAAATTATTGGACTTGGTATTCAGTGATTTACACTGCCCTCTAAAGTGGCATATAAAGAGCCCAATTACCTCGCCTGAGCTGGTGGTGTATCGTAACAATCAATTGCATTTGACTAATGTGCGCCAGTAATGGGCATTCAATAGATGTGTTCCAGTCAGTCTGAACTGTTCAGACAAGACCTGAATGAGGTGGGGTTTGCAACACCACTGCTGTTCGTGAAGCTGGAAGAAAAGCAAGTATTTTCTCAGCTTTTCATCCTCTCAGATAAGATTTCAAAACCATGACATCTAACACATGGTGAAGGGAGGGCATGTTTGGTGAAACAACAGCTTTTATGAGTGTGTGCATGAAAGCATGGTTACACCAGAGCTCCTGTAAAGACTGAATGGTCTGTGCGACCAGACCTTGGCAACCAGCAGGCTATCCAGCTGGCTTCAAAATTTTTTTCTTAAAAATTGTAAACTGTAAAAATAGGCATATCAATGTGGGTAGATTATTCATCAGAAATCACGTATTTTTAAAAAAGAATAATAATGTTGCACATTTATACCTCTGAAGATGCTAAAAATATGTTAATGGAAGATGTTAACAGATGCTAAAAATACCAATGAAAATCGGTAACAATTAACAAATGCATTTGATAGAAAAAGTAAGGCTGAAACAATATGACAATCTATACCTTAAAGAAAATAGTTGAATCCAATAGAGAATGAAGCAAATTTGGAAACTGGGATATAATTTAGAATCTAAGTGTAGGTATTTTACTTCTCCAGTTTTCTCAGAAATTGGATTTATTTTAGAGAAGTTCTATTGTCTATTAATACTATATCATGAGAAGAATGCTGGACCCAGTCAGTATTAGAAAAAGACTTGAACCTGGGCTCTGCTCCTTCCCTGCTGTGTGACTCAAAGCAATTTGATTCACCCATCTGAGCCTCAGTTTCTTTATTCATAAAATCATAAACAGGTCAAAACCAACTGCCACCCAACACTATTGGGAGGATTAAACAGCCAAGTAGTAAATTGGAAAGTATCTAGAATTTAGTAGCTTCTCAATAAATGCTTTTTTGAATTTAAAGGATTTAGTCCATTTTAATATATATTTGCCATGACTGTTCATTTGCTTATTTCAATAATGCTATCATTTCAAAATATCGTTGCACCCCTCCCTTCAGAATTGCCTTCAGTGCCCAAAACTGTGAATTTTCTCTCTTTGTCAAAATGTATACTATCTCTTTTAATGAAGTCTAGGAAATGGGAACCTTCTTTCCCTTGTACAATCAAAAGCGCAGGCACAGAAGGGTTAAGTGATTTACTCAAGGATATAAAATGGGTCAGAAGCTGAGATAAGTCACTGAGACTTTGTGCCTTGCCCTCTACTACACCCCACCTCACTCTGGACTCTGTGAGGCATTTCTTTGAGTTCTTGAAAAGAAATTCCCTATGATTGCCACATTTTACTTACATCACCTTTCTCATCAGCAGACAGCATGTCCACACCCATCCAAAAATTCTGCCGAGAGCCTCTCACCACAAAAAAACAAACAAACAGGGAAAATGGAAGGCAAATGAATTTCCAAAGTTTCCCTTTTGAGCAGCATTCTGAACCCATTTTGAAGTCACCGGAAAAAGACAGTCTTGATGTTCATGCCTCTCATTCCTGCCTGATTGGCAGGAATGATACAGTCTTGTTGGATAATGACAAAGCCCTATAGGGAGAAGTAACTCTCTCCTTTTTCCATCTAGTAAATATATGTGTCTGTCTGGGAATTAAAAGCAGTGGGCCACTAGAAAAGCCACATTTAATGTTATTGGAGTCGTAAGGCAGGCAAGTGGAGTTTACTTTTCTTAATTCTAATAGAAATAAATATATAAGTTTATACCAAATTTTAAAATTGAGTAAAGGTGCTATGCCTCTTTTAAAAAACATTTCAAAAGTTTTGGCCAAAGCCTATTCTCAAGCTATTGATTTTACTAGCATAATCCCTAGTCTATACTTAGGTAGACAGCTTTACATAGGATTTTTGATAAACTTAAATCTCAACTTAGGATAAAATCATAAAGTCATTTTACAAATAAGAAACAGGCATAAAGAGAAATAACCTCACCCAGCTACATCCATGTGTATAGCAGCAGATTGCAGGTGATATTCATGGTCATTCTAAGACATTCCACAGCAACTGAAATGAGCTGTTATGACCTAGAATTAATTATATGGGTTTTAGAACTTCGTTCCTGAAGCCATAGCCCCATCTTGGGGCTCATCGTCAAGGTTGTGGCCTTTCAAAAGCAGGAACAGGAAAACAAATCCTGACATAAACCGATACAGGCTACAGCTGCTTAAGAGGTATAAGAAGCTTAAAGGTTGAGCTGGCATTCTTTCCCTCTCCCATGAAGCATAAAAGTCTCCACGAGTTTAATTAGATCCTTATTCCAGAAACAGACATGATGGACATCTTCTCAAATCTATGAAATGGCCTGGCAATATATATCATGTCTTATAGATGTATAAGATATGCATAGATCTTATATGTATATATCACATACATATATATAATACAATATAGTGTACAAGGTGATGATGTAAAGCCATAATAAGTGCTTGGAAAACAGTGCAGTGCACCTGGGCAAGCTGTAGGCAAAAGCAGCAGTAACTGTACAGTGGTGACAATAGCAGAGGGAAGTGAGGTCGAGAGGAAAGGAAGTGGGACTAAGGAATGAGGAGGTGACTTGGGCGATGCAGCACCCAGCTGCCAGCACGGCTCCTAGTTTGAGCTGATCACTCCTGGAGTGTCCCCAACTATTAAGCACCTATGAATCCCATTGCATTGTTTCCACAAAGATTATCAGTAATAGTATCTGCAACTAACATAAAAAGATATTTTACATGTATTTTTCATATTTTACATTGTCTGAGCTCAGACTTCTGGATGTGAATTTTAGGTATCAGATACTATCCCTACCCTCAAGATGTCTACATCAGACTGAGCAGGTGAACAAATGAATGCCCATTCAACAAGAGAAATGTAATTACATTAGGCTGAATGTATGAAATTACCATTTTGTAGGTGAAAAGTGGTTGAATATCAGCAATATTTTATGGTTCAACTTAATAAAAAATCATCAAAATGCACTGAGGGGCTAAGTGGCTTAAATTTGGACTGACAACCTGAAGACTAAGTCAAGTTGTTTTGAATGCACTCCCTGCCCCCACCTTCTACACACAGCAACATGGCTGAAGATATCTAAATATCAGAAACAAATTTTCCATGATTTTCAAATCACAAAATCTAGCATTAACTCTATTCAAGATGTTGGACTTCCTTTGCTTTCTACTATTTTCCTCAAAAGATATGGGTATAAAATTACCCACGGGGAAAGAATTTTTAACAAAAACATCTTCAATATTTTGAGGGGCATCCAAGATGGTGGAGGAGTAAATGGAAGCTACACTGACCTTCTCCCAGGACCAATCTGGAATTACAACTAAATTGTAGAGAAATCATCCAGAATAAACAACTGAACAATAGCAGGAGAGAAGCCTTATAAGCATGGACAGACAGAAGAAACCACTTCACCACAGTGCGACTGGTAGGCAGTGTAGAGGTGACGCAAGAGGGCTGGCTGGGCTCTCCCAGGTGGGCCCTGAAGTCCCAGAGGAATATTTCAGTGGCCAGGGGGTTTCTACTGAGGAGTGTAGCATCTCAACACCAAGCTGTGCTCCCCAGCCTATAGCACCAGAGCCCCCAAAAACCCAGATAACATCCAGCTGTGAAAAGTGGCAGGGATTCAGCTAGACACAGATGGCTGGAGTCACAGAGAGCCTTTTAAAGGGCCAATGCATGAAATTTCATTTGCAGCCACTTACCCTGGGCTCTTGTACAGGGAGGGGAGAGTAGACTAGAGACATTTGAGGAGAAACTGGGGATGGTGGCTTTGGGGGGAGAACTGAAGGAGCAGCCACCAGGATCCTGGTGCTAAGTCGCCCCTCATACAGCAGGAGCCATCTTGCTCAGGCAGACCACTCTCTTCCAAGGGGCATCAGCTTGAGGGGAAGCATTAGCCCTGCCCACAGGAATTACTCTGCCCCACCCGCTGGTCCTTAAGCTGGGATGCTGACTACAGAGTGACTAGATTGACAACTGAAGGAGTCAGACGTAGCCTGTGGATCTCTGGTAGTCTTGAACAGGTTTCCTAAAGCCAGGTTGGGACACCATCTGACATCACCAGAGGTGGATCCAGAAAGAAAAAAAATGGTAAATACTAGATGCTACAGAGATGAGTTACACCATGGTCTTCTTCATGATTTGTGATATTTTCTCTCCTGTATAGCTTTTTAACATTCATTTCTTATCCTTCAAGTTTGTGCATATTAAGTTGCTAGATTTTATATGAGTTTATTTCAAATCTCATATTTTGCTCCTCCCTTCTCTTACCCTATTTTACCTCCTTTCTTTTTATTTTTGTTTTAAATTTTATTTTCTCTCTTGCTATGACTTGTTTTCATTCTGCACTCTTAATATTTCTCCCCCCTCCAGCCTCTCAAAACCATTTTTCTTTTCATTGGCCATCTCATGTTCTTTTTTTCTACTCTTAAAATACCCTCATTCTCTTTCCACCTTTATCAGTCTTTGCTTGTTGATTGTGGATAGGGTGGTTGTTGTTGCATTTCTTCAATTTTTTTCTCTAGATCTTCACTATTTTGGTATTTCAAATCTCAAATTTTACCATTCCCCTCTCCTACTCCATTCTGCATTCCTCCTGCCCTTTCTCTTTATTTGCCTCAAATCTTAATTTATCCCTGTCTTAGCCTGGTTTTCATTCCTCACTCGTAATGTTCCTTCTCCCTCTGTCATCTCAAAATCACTTCCCTTTCCTCTAGTCATCTCTTAAGCTTTTCTTTATTTTCCCCCTCTTATTCCCATCCCATCTATAATTAATCTTAGCTCATTTGTTGTTGATAGAGCTGTGGTGGATCTTTTTCTCCAATTTGGTTCCTATTTTTTATTTATTTACTTTTTTTTCTTTCTTTCTCACACTACATTTTTTTAAAATTCTGTTTAAAACTAATACTATATGCTTCCCTTCTTTTGCGCCATTCCACCTTCTTTATTCCTTTTTTTATTTATGATATAAATTCTACTTTCTTTTCTCTCTTCACCTTGCCCCAATTCCCTAATCTTATTATTGCTCTACTGCCCTCTCAAAATCATTTTCATTCAGTTACTCATGTCATATTTGTTTCTCCTTTCTTATAATAGTCTTAATCCCTTTATGCTCTTATTAATACTGGCTCATTTGCTATTGATAGTGTGGATTGTGGGGGGCGGGGGCAGTATTTTTGCAGGTGTGGGTTTGTTTCCTAGGCTGTATGGTTTTCTTCTGGCAGCACCTGCACAACAACATACAAGATATGGTGGGCAGAATGACTCTCAGTCAGCCAGCTGGAGGGAAGGACCCACCAAAGAGTGACCCAATAACTATCAAAACCCAATTACAACCAAAGAGCCAGCATAAATGGCATAAAGTCCATCCCAGGAGCATCAAGTTCAGGAGATTAAGGAGACTGAACCACTGAATTCCACAGGTCTCCTACCATAGAAGTTCACACCATGAAAACAGGGAATCAAAGCAGATCAATCTAAGAAGCAGAAACAAACAAGAAGAGCACCTAAGATGGGAATACAAAGAAGCCACCCTCAATCAAAAGGAAAGGGGG
The DNA here is from genome assembly GCF_021234165.1 of Pteronotus mesoamericanus. NCBI lineage: Eukaryota > Metazoa > Chordata > Mammalia > Chiroptera > Mormoopidae > Pteronotus > Pteronotus mesoamericanus. The sequence goes on along the minus strand of NW_026555325.1, from coordinate 33,398,385 downwards.
AATCCCCGGAGAGAGTGCTACATGAAATAGACGCAAGTAAACTATCAGACACTGAGTTCAAAATAATGGTTATAAGGAAGCTCAATGAGCTCAGTGAGAACTACAAAGACGACAGGCTACAAGGAACTTACTATAAACTATGTCAGCATGGAAATGGACATAGAAACTATTAGTAAGAGCCTGAAGAAGATGAGGAATACAATTTCTGAATTGAAGAACATAGTAGAAGGAATTAAAAGCAGGCTAGGTGAGGCAGAGGATCGAATCAGTGAGCTGGAGGACAAGGTAGGAAAAAAAAAATTCCCAGACAGAGCAACAAAATGAAAAAGGACTTAAAAAGAATGAAGGGTTAAGGGAGTTGCAGAACAACAGGAAACGTAATAACATCCACATCATAGGAATACCAAAAGGAGAGGAAGAGGAACAAGGCAGAGAAAACCTGTTTGAAAAATTAATGACAGAAAATTTCCCTAACTTGATGAGAGAAAAAGTCATGCAAGTCTAGGAAACACAGAGAGTCCCTATCAAGATGAATCCAAGGAGGCCTACTCCAAGACATATCATAATAAAAACAGCAAAATTTAAGGACAAAGAGAGAATATTAAAGGCAGCAAGAGAGAAAGAGCTAGTAATATACAAGGGAGCCCCAATAAGTCTGTTAGTGGATTACTCAACAAAAACACCACAAGCCAGAAATATTACAAGTAAGGGAAAGCAGAATCCTGCAATCAAGACTACTCTACCCAGCAATACTCTCATTTAAAATGGAAAACAAAAGAAGGAGCTTCCTAGGGGGGAAAAAAAGGCTAAAAGAACACATGTCCACCAAACCAGCATTGCAAGAGATGCTAAAGGGACTGCTTTAAGAAGATGAAGAAAGAGAGCAAGAGGGAGAGGAACACAAGTACAAAGGGAAAAAAATGGCAATGAATAAGTACCTATCAATAATAACCTTAAATGTAAATGGATTAAGTGCTCCAATCAAAAGACATAGGGTAGCTGAATGGATAGGAAAATGTGACCTGCATATATGCTGCCTACAAAAGACTCATCTCAGAACAAAAAGTGACTGAAAGTGAAGGAATAGAAAAAAATATTCCAAGCAAATGGACATGAAAATAAAGCTAGGATAGCAATACTTATATCAAATAAAATAGATTTCAAAACAAAGGCCAAAAAATAGAAAAGGAGGACACTATATAATACTTATGGGAACAATCCATCAAGAAGATATAATCCTTGTAAACATATATAAACATATATAAACATATGTTGCATACAACATAGGAGCAACAAAATATAGGGTCCGGAAGAAATAATGCCTGCTTGAGTGTGGTAGGTAGGTTAATAATATGGGTGTAATAATTTATAGTTTTAATTTGAACATTTCACATAAAATGCTATATGGTGTGCTTGAGTGTGATATTGTTATGTTACAGAATCACATGCTTATGATTTTGTAATAAAGAAGGGGCATCCTTTGTGCCATAAGTGGTATATAAGGAAAATCTTTGAGGACTTCAAGAAAGATATTGACAGCAATGTACTCATAGCAGGGGATTTTAACACCCCATTGTCAACAACAGATAGATCTTTCAACCAAAGAATCAACAAGGATATTGTGACATTGAACAATACTCTAGATCAAATGGACTTAATTGATACACATATAAACTTTCACCCCAAAGATGCAAAATACACATTCTTTTCAAATGCACATGGAACATTCTCAGAGATAAACTACATGGTAGATTACAAAACAAGCCTCACCTAACTCAAGAAAACTGAAATCATATCAAGCATCTTCTTGGATCACAATGGCTTGAAACAAGAAACCAAACTCAAGGAAAAAACTCAAAAACATCCAAATGCATGGAAAATAAATAACATGCTATTAAATAATAAACGGGGTAACAATGAGATCAAGGACGGAGTCAAGAACTTTCTGGAAACAAATGAAAATGAACACACAACAGCCCACCACCTATGGAAGACAGCAAAGGTCGTCCTGAGAGGGAAGTTCATAGCAATAAAGGCCTACCTAAAAAAGATAGAAAAATTTCAAATAAACAGTGTACACCTACATCTACAATAACAGAAGGAACAACAACATACAAAGCCCAGAGCAAGTAGAAGGAAGGAAATAATCAAGATCAGGGCAGAATTAAATAACATAGAGACTAAAAGAACAATTCAAAGGATCAGTAAATTGAAGAGCTGGTTCTTTGAAAAAATAAACAAAATCAACAAGCCTTTAACCAGACTCATCAAGAGAAGAAGAGAGAGGACTCAAATAAATAAAATCAGAAACAAAAGAGGAAAAATTACAATTGATACCACAGAAATACAAAGAATTTTAAGAAATTACTATAAACAACCATATGCCAAGAAATTTGACAACCTGGGCAAAATGGACAAATTTCTTGAAACATATAATCTTCCAAAACTGAATCCAGAAGAAGCAGAAAGCCTGAATAGACCGATAACATTTAATGAAATTGAAGCAGTAATCAAAAAATTCCCAGCACACAAAAGCCCTAGAGCAGATGGCTTCACAAGTGAATTTTACGAAATATTTAGGGAAGAGCTAACTCCTATCCTTCTCAAACTATTCCAGAAAATTCAAGAAGAGGGAAGACTCCCAAACTCTTTTTATGAGGCCAGTATTATCCTAATTCCAAAACCAAAGGTAAAGATACAACAAAGAAAGAAAACTATAGGCCAATATCACTGATGAACATAGATGCTAAAATCCTCAACAAAATATTGGCAAACTGGATCCAGCAATACATGAAAAAGATCATACGCCATGAACAAGTGGGATTCATCCTAAGGATGCAAGGATGGTATAATATTTGCAAATCAATAAACATAATATACCACATAAACAAAATGAAAGATAAAAACCACATGATCATAGCAATAGATGCTCAAAAGCATTTAATAAAGTCCAGCACCCATTTATGATGTAAATGCTCAGCAAAGTGGGAGCATACCTCATTATAATAAAGACTATATATGAGAAACCTACAGCTAACCTCATACTCAAAGGGCAAAAACTAAAAGCTTTCCCCCTAATATCAGGAATAACACAAGGACACTAGCTTTCACCACTTTAATTCAGCATAGTATTGGAAGTTGTAGCCACTCAGCAATCAAACAAGAAAAAGAAATAAAAGGCATCCAAATTGGAAAGGAGAAAGTAAAACTATCATTTTTTGCAGATGACATTATAGTACACATAGAAAACCCTACAGGTTCCACCAAAAAACTACTCAACCTAATAAGTGAATTTGGCAAAATAGCAGGATATAAAGTCAATATTCAGAAGGCATTTTTGTACACCAACAATGAAATATCAGAAACAGAAACTAGGAAAAAATCCCATTTACTATAGCAACAAGAAAAATAAAGTACCTAGGAATAAATTTAACCAGGGAGGTAAAAGGCCTGTGTTCGGAAAACTATAGAACACTGAAAAAAGAAATTAAGGAAGATACAAACAAATGGAAGCATGTACCGTGTTTGTGGATTGGAAGAATCAACATCATTAAAATGTCCATACTACCCAAAGCAATCTATAGATTGAACACAATCTCTATTAAAATACCAATGACACGTTTCACAGATTTAGGACAAATATTTCAAAAATTTATATGGAACCAAAAAACAACCCTGAGTAGCCTCAGCAATCTTGAGAAAGAAGAACAAAGTAGGAGGGATCACAATACCTGATATCAAACTATATTATAAGGCCACTGTAATCAAAAGAGTCTGGTACTGGCATAAGAACAGACACATAGATCAATGGAACAGAATGGAGAACCCAGAAATAAACCCATGGCTCTATGGTCAATTAAAATTTGCCAAAGGGAGCAAAAGCATAAAATGGAGTAAAAATAGCCTCTTCCACAAATGGTGCTGGGAGATCTGGAATGCTACATGCAAAAAAAAAAAAAAAAAGAAAAAAGAAAAAAAAGAAACTAGACTACCAACTTATGCCATACAAAGAATAAACTCAAAATGGATAGAAAACTTAAACATAAGCCATGACACCATAAAATGTCTAGAGAAAACATAAGTAGTAAAATTTTAGATATCCCATGCAGCAATATTTTCACCAATGCATCCTCTAAGGCAAGGGAAATAAAGGATGGAATAAACAAAAAGGACTACATCAAATTAAAAAGCTTCTGCACAGCTAAAGAAAACATCAGCAAAATGAAAAGGGAAACAACCATATGGGAAAACATTTGTCAATGATACATTGGATAAGGGTTTGATTTCCAAAATATATAAAGAATTCAACACCAGGAAGACAAACAATCCAATTAAAAAATGGACAAAGGACCTGAACAGACACTTCTCCAAGGAGGACATACAGAGGACCCACAGGGATATGAAAAGATGCTCAACAACACTAGCCATCAGAGAGATGCAAATTAAATCCACAATGAGATACCACCTCACACCAGTCAGAATGGCCATCATTAACAAATCAACAAACAACATGTGCAGGAGAGGATGCGGAGAAAAGGGAACCCTAGTGCAATGTTGGTGGGAATGCAGACTGGCGCAGCCACTGTGGAAAACAGTATGGCATTTCCTCAAAAAACTAAAAATGGTACTGCCTTTTGATCCAGCGATTCTACTGCTGGGATTATACTCTAAGAATCCCGAAACACCAATTCAAGACCCTATGCACACCTATGTTCGCAGCAGCGCAATTTATAATAGCCAAGTGCTGGAAACAGCATAAGTGCCCATCAGTAAATGAGTGGATCAAAAAAGTGTGGTACATTTACACAATGGAACACTGTGCAGCAGAAAGAAAGAAGGGACTCCTACCTTTCACAACAGCATGGATGGAACTGGAGAATATTATGCTAAGTGAAATAAGCCGGGTGGTGAAAGACAAATACCATAGGTCTCACCTATAACAGGAACATAACAAACAAAACAAAACGCAAGCAAAATAGAACCAGAGGCTTGGAAACAAGGAACAAACTGACAGTGACCAGAGAGGAGGGGGGAGGGGGATAAAGGAGGAAAGAAGGGGAAGGGCCTCTTTAAAGAACAAGTATAAATGACCCAAGGACATGGACAACAGGGTGGAGACTGACTATGGGAGCCGGGGTGGAGGGGCGGGGCATGGGAGAGCAAGAAGAGGGGAAACTGGCACAACTGTAATACAGCAACTATCAAAAAAGAAAGAAAGAAAGAAAGAAAATCTTCAATATTTTTATTTGAGAAGTTCAAGGTAGCACGTATTAGTTTTTTATTTTCTTTTTTAAATGGGTCACTATTCAATAAGAACATGATACATAAGAATTTATCAAGGCTTCCAGCTTGGTTTTATTTTTTTCCATGATAAACTTTCTATTTGAATAGAACTTAATTGTTTAGGAAGAATTTTCCCCTGTTATCTTATTTAGGCCCCCTGAAAACCCCACAAGGTAGGAATTAGTATTCGTACTTTACAGAAAAGGAAATGAATCATTCTAGAGATTCACTTAGAGGGGAGGAAAGTCAGTTTTGTTTTTTTAGCTTAACCTTTGAATTCTGATCAAGATTCTGGTAGGCTTCAGATTCTGGACCACAGCACTTACTAAGCACTTACAAAATGCCAGGCCCTTCCTTGGGTGTTTGTCCTTGAGTTACTTTTTATCTTTTGGAAAACACTTTAGCAGGAAGTCAAGCCTTTTGAAAGTATGCAAAAACTTAGGATTTATGATATTCTTTTAGGTCAAAAGTAGATACCCCTGCTTTTAGAAAATGTTATCGGAAGAACTGCTCCTCTTCATGTAGACTATCCTACTTAAGCTCTTCCACATGTCATTCACGTTCAGGAATGAGAAACAAGTATGAGATCTAGACTCTGCACTTAAATGCCCTTGTGTAGCCCCACACTGAGGAAGCATTTGGGAGAGTTTATGAACAAAGGACCCAAAACTTTTTGTTCCCTCTATAGTACATGACTCAAACAAAGAAAAATTTAGCTCTCCCCCAAAGCTACAGACAATATAAAGTGACAATATTGAGCTCTTTTGTTCATGAAAGTGCCTTTTGAAGAGGCTCTCTTGGATGTACACTTTACCATCATCAGAATTCTATCTTGCTCTGCTCTAAAGATTGTGCCTAGAATAATGCCTGGCACAGAGTAGAAGTCAATAAATGAATGAAAACAAGCAAATGAATGAAACTTAAAGGGACACCAGTAACTGAAGCCAATCCCTCCAAGGATGAGGATCATGTCAAAGAACAAAGAGTCTATACCCCGCCTCACACCTGAAAGAAATTAGTTGGCTAATAATATGAGCTGAGGAATGTTGTGTTTGTTATGCCTCAAAAATGACAAAATAAATTGAAGGTCTTGGTTTTATTCTATGAACTGTGGTTGATTAGGGGCAGGATAGTGTAGCCTCTGTTTTATTCCCACTTCAGACCAGCTTTCAACTGTTGTTGAATTCAGCAATAAGGTTCTCCAGCCATCTACCGTTCAATTTCTGAACAAACATCAGAAACTCCTGTGGAGGATCACAGTTAGTTACAAGATCAAACTGGCATACGTGAATGATTATAGCATTGTTCAGGTTTCCAGAAGAACTGTCATCCTTACCAGCAGCCTAGAATGGGTTGAATACCACAGGACTCATTTTGCAACCTTGCAATATTTTGCTGGCAACAGTAAGTGGTGGAGACAAGTTGCCTATCTTTGTAGTTCCACATGCCACTCCACTACAGAGGAGCTGAGGCTGCTGATGGATTTGCCTTGACACTAGAATTTTGGGAAGACCACATCAACAGACCTTTCCTTCTGCACTGCTCCAAATGTGACTTCATAGAAACTTATAATTGTTCCACCACTGAATTTTCAAATTTCAGGGCTTTTTAAAAGGAGTTCAAAGCACTTCCTATACTCTCTGTTTAGAAGAGGAAAAACTGCAGATCCTGACTTAGTTAAGAAGAAACTGGAACTGCAATTCAGTCCTCTGAATTAATAAAAAGTGTCGGCTTCAGACAAATAACCACCTTCTTTGTCTGGATCTCCATGCAAGAGGCACTTTTTTTTTTATCCTCATTTAAGGATACAATTATTGATTTTTTGAGAGTGAGGGAGAGAGAGACAGAGAGACAAAACATCGATATGAAAGAAACATCGATGGGTTGCCCCCTGTATATGCCCTGACCACGGACTGAACCCACAACCTAGACATGTGTCCTGACCCAGAATGTAACCCACGACCTTTCAGTGCACGGGAGGATGCTCCAACCAACCGAGCCACACCAGCCAGGGCAAGCGGCACTTTTACCGAAGGCACGAGCACAATTAACAGGAGAGAATTATACACGAGGCTCTTCCCCCTCTCCAGAGGTTCCTTTCCCTCTGTCTCTCCCACCTGTTTTCTCTTTCGGAAACTTGGAGCATAAAAGGAGAGATGGCCTGTGCCACAGAAGAACGACTCTATTGTGCAGTCGATTCCACAAAATGAAATATAAGACTCGTATTTTCCAGAAGCACTGGGATTTCAAAACAAATTTCAAGTTCTCTGTGGACTGCAAATGAACCTTGAAGCAAAGGCCTTTCTTTCAGTTAAGCACCATCATTCAGGATATGAGTTGCGTGGGTAATATTGATCAAAAGACATTTAATTCATGCTTTTATTATTCTAGAGATCGATCACTGGGAGGCTGTTTTGTTAGGTGGTCCAGTAATCTGTTCATTTGATTCCAATCTGTTCAAAATGCAATTGCATGCTCAGAGAAGGGTTCAACAACTGAAGCACGTCACACCTTCCCTAGTTTCTCTGTCATTGATGAGTAGTTAAAATTTGGGTTAACTTAGGTATGACATGATTTGAATATGTGCAACACATTTCACTTTCTTGTTCTCTTCGAAGTTCAAGAATATTCTGCATGCTTCAACAAAAATGGTTTTAAAGATGTTAAGTAAGCAATGCAAACATTTATTTGTCTGACCCAAATCACTAGACTTCTTCCATGTCACTTGAGACCTTTCCAAAATGTAGTTAGGGCTTGAAGGTTCAAAACAATGTCTTAAATGTTACCGCTCTCACCTTTATAGATTTGCCTGGGTGAACATTAGTTTGTTCCTATTTAATATGGATGAAACTGGATAAAGCTAATAGATTTAGTTTCCTTTCACCACCGTTTATTATAAAGACCTGAGAAATAGCCATACCCTCAGTCATCAATGCAATTCACTCATGAAGTGCTGAAAAATTAGAAATGTCTAATGATTTCTAATTCTAAAGTCATATAGGTGCATTTCAGATGATAAGGTATCTGTTTCGATAAATGAAGAAATTAACGTTGGACCTTCATGTTTAGGTGTAAGAGTCTTTTCTCTTGGATAATTCCCCAGAGCACAGGCAAGTCTAACTCATTTACCTTTTACTACTCACTCCTCCCCCACGCCATCCCCCCTGGCCTCAGGATCATTCAATTACCCTAAGAATAGGAAAAGATCCAAAGGAAACAAAGAAGTCAACTGAGTGTCTAAATAGGTTTTTTTAAAAAAATCCAAAGCACAGAAAGTCAAATAATTTTTTATTTTAATAACCAGCTTTGGAACAGAAAAGGCTTCTGTGTTCCAAAACTTTGGTTTTATTAGGACAAGTTCATACTATAAACAACAGAGTAAGGAAGAATGTAAAAAGATTTAAGAGTTAGCATTTCAGCCCCCAAAGAGATCAAATACTACAGAATTGGTAGCGTGCATATGTACGGGGTGAGGGTGTTGAGAGAGGTTTTTCAGGAGAGAAGAGCAACTCAGCAAACTTTAAAAAGTTTGGCTATAAAAGGGGAGGAAAAGCTGAGTGAATAAAACTGGGCAAGATGAAGGTTTTGTTTCGTCTTTTTTTTTTTAAAGATTTGAGTGACTGGAGAGATGAGGTACACTCTGATGAAAAAGATCCACCCACAAGAGATGAAAAATTGAAAGACAGAGGAAATTATGCATAAAGCAAGCACCACAAGAAGATAGGAGTGAATGGGTATAGTACATAGATAGAGGAATCAGAAGCAACCTCTTCTATTTTAACCTGAGCAAAGATAGAATGGATGAATACAAATGGACAATTTAAAACGTATATATTTAAAACATATATTTAATTTAGATTTAATTTTTAAAATTTGATTTAATTTTATTTAATTTAGATTTTTATATATCTAAATCACCAATGTTTGCAATGCCTTCCTTCTCCCACTCAGAAAAAAGATAATTTGCTTGCTGGACTATGACTTGTGCTGATGAAGATGAGGGGTGGGAGAAAAATGGCCCACAGCAAGATAGACTAGTTTGCTCCACCCGTAAGGAATGAAAGAAGGGGTAAGAAGATGAAATGAATTAGTGTTGAGTAGAGGAGGACAAAGGAGGAGAATTTACTTAGAGCTGCCTTGAGGAGCCAGACTTCGGGAAGAAAGATGTGTGAAGACAATTTTTAGGAAATCTGGCTATGTGATCTGAAATGAGTTCCCAATTTGGTCTTGGTTGATTCCTCAAGAAACTTTCAGTAAAGACTTTCTGGAGTCAGATGTGACTTTCACCGTGTTAAATTGTCCTCAAGGCTAACGATTTTTTTCAGCTTATGAGGTTAATAGATTTGGTGGCAGGAAACTGAAATCTTGCATGGTAAGAGGTATGAGGGGTGTGGTTTGACCAGAGATTTGAAGAAAGTAGAAAAGTCTTCAAATAAGTTTTGAGGAAAGTGGCAAAAGAGTATAAGGAAAGTACATAAGGATTGCTGAGCTATACTGAGGAGTCCAACTGAAACTGGAGGTCATAAATTTATCACATCATCAACCTGGACTGCAGTACCATTTTCTCTAGCAATGCTTAGCAGTCTGGTTGGAGGCAGGAGAAAGCACAGAATTGGATTGATTAAGGGTTGGTATCTGGCCTGGTACGTGCCAAGGGCAGACTTTGTTCATTTCTAAGTATCTGAAACAATAATAACCTGACAAATAGGAACCACTGGATAAGTCTTTATTGAATGGATGAATGAGAGAACTGAAAGTATAAGTAAGAGGGTGGTTAAATGATTGACCATGGTATCCAAGCTGTATAGGGAAGTAAGTGAAGATAAGAGAGGGCTGAAAGGGGGAAACAAAAGGAGGCTGAAGGTTCCTAGGAGATTGCCCAGGTCTACCATCTATTACAAGTCATGTGAGCAGCATCACTGGCTCAAGAACCAACTTCTCTGAGCCTTAAGCACCCCCTGGTGACTGGTCCAGGGAGCTATTAGGCCTAATACCCTCTCTTCTTATTTCTTACTCCTCAAGAGCAGCATGCACTTTCTTATGTATCCCTCTCTTCAACGTTCGGAACTTTCTTATTTTCTTCATGCAATACCTTTCTCATTCCTTCTTCTTCTTCTTTTTTTAAGATTCTATTTATTTATAGAGAGAGGGGAAGGGAGAGAGAAAGAGAGGGAGAGACAGAGAAACATCAATGTCAATGCGTAGTTGGGACCTGGCCCACAATGCCGGCCTGTAACCTGACTGGGAATCAAACCAGTGACCCTTTGGTTCACAGGCTGGCACTCAGTCCACTGAGCCACAACAGCCAGGGCCTCTCACCCATTCTTTAAACCTGCTCTTTCTCCTCTCTCCTTTGATTTTTGCGCCAGCTTTCCTTAGGTATCTCTCTCTCCCACTTTTTCTCTCATCCTCATTCCCTTTCCTTTCCAATCTGTGAAAACAATCCTGGTCATGGCAGCTATCATTAAAGGTAGATTCATGATATGCCTGAAATAAAGACAAGGACATCCTTATATTTAAAATTTTTTAAATTCAAAGTCTAATAAAGTCAGTAAAAGTGGACACAAATTTTAAAATAGCCATAGCACACACCATCTTCTAATTAACTTGCACTTCCCCCAGCTCTAGCATTCAAAACATTTCCCATTCTTGGGACTAATGCTTGTATATTTTAATTATTAACATAGAAAGTCCTTTAGCCATTAATTTTTTATTGCAAAGGTAAGTGATTTCTACTATAGGATGAGTTGAGTAGACTTTTAAAAAGTAGCCCAAAGATATTTACAACATTGTTCCTATAAAGGATTTGTAAATGAGCCTTCTGGATTACAACTTATTTGCCAGTTAGGGGTTAGATATCGTTTTGATTCTTGCTTGAATTTCCTGAAACACCCCAGCAAGTTATTTAAGGAATAACAGTGGCCAAACTTTCTGACAAGTCAAAATAATAAATGGTTAAGTTCTGAAAGGCCAACCAGTCATCTTTTGGCTCCCATCTCTTCTTTAAAGCTAAGCTATTTTGAGAATTTCTATTCCTCATGCTCTTTTTCTTCCCAACCCTGACACTATTTGTATCCCCTCAGTGGCATTTTTCCACTCAGGAAAACTTAAATAAGCTCCAAGATTGCAGAAGAGTCTAATTATTGGATGATTGTGGGTCTTGTCTGGGAAAAACTCCAAACATAGATTTGCCATTTTAAGCAATTCCTTTGAATTCTCACTCTATTGTCAACAATAGTCTTATATTATTGGTTTATTATTGATTTTTTTTTCTTTCCCTTCACATAAGTTACTTAGGCACTCCAGTCTCCTCTTCTCTCAACTTACGTTTTATTAGTTTCCAAGTTCCTGAAGGACTGTATTGTTTTAGCTTTTTGAGTTTCGGAGAACACATAGACACACACATACACAAATCAGACCTCGCTATTATCACAAACCTGTAATCTTTTCGCTCGGCACCATGACTATTCCTTCTTTATAATCTTCCTTCTTCTTCTTCACCTTACTTTAATATAATCAGCTGCCACATTCTTTCAATTTTCCCTTTAAAACATATTTCAGATTCATCCTTTTCTCTGTGTTCCCACTGGCACCATCCTGTTTCAGGTCACATGCTCCTCGAAGGGTCTGTCCCACCCGCCTAGACAGCTTCCCTGCCACCCCTGCTCTTGTTCACCTGCCTCCAGCACGCCACCACACACCCAGTCCATGAGGTAAATCATCCTGCTTGTCCCCTGTGAGGGGACGAAAGCACCTTTCTTTTAATTCCCACAATTCCGCATGATGAGTGTTACTTTCTTCATTACACACACAAGAAACTAACTCTCCCACAGGTTACATATTTTCTCCAAAATCACCTAACTTGTAAGTATTTGAGTCACTGCCCCTCAAACCTGAAAAGGGAAGAGTCATCTGTATGGTAACAATAATCAATCGATCAATCAATAAAGCACTTGCATAAAAATATTTGATATTTAGTCTCTTTTAAAATCAAGGAACTAGATAGACTTGCAAGTGTTACCATATCAAGGCCACTGATTTTTCAAGCGAATGGATTCATACGAGAGAGGTATAAGTCTAAGTGTCTGCTCTCAAAGAACTTGTCATTTAGTTGGTTAGAGTATGTACCTAGAACATGCTGGATACATAGTATGTGCTAAATAAATAGTTACTCAAGCTTGGATCAGGGAATGGAAGGAGAGTCCTTGCTACTCTCTCCTTTTGGCTTTCCACTAATTGCATTGTTTAGTCATCAGATGATTCTTAATATAAATCGCTCTCTCTGACACTTCCTCCTGACCTAGTCCCAAAGACTATCAGAACAATACACTGTTAGGAAAAAAAGACATTGAGATTACTGGGCTGCCTTCCAACCCACAGGATTGTTTATTTTTTCCTAACATCGAGATAATTATTGCTGGATATTATTATGGGATTTTTCCATATGTCCTTTTAGTTAGGACGGTGATGACCCAATGCAGCCTTTTAATGTACTTTGGTCTCCTGCCAGCTTACCTCATTTTACAAGTTTGTCTTTGGTTTTTATTTTTATGATTATTCAAACTTCCCATTGCCTAATCAATACCTCATTTGGCCATTGCTGCTGTAGAATAAATACCTCAACAAAAACTCTTTGGAGAGGGTCTTTTTTGCTTGCAGTGGGCTCATTTGAAACAAGTTCTTGCTATGTTCATCATTTTGGCAAACAAGGACAAGTTCAAGGAAATTAGAGGCCAAACTTGACAGAGCAGTGGGTGCAGCTGCTGGCCCAGCTGTGCAGTGATTCTCAACTGGTCCATTACCTCTAAAACTCAACTATTCAGCACAGCCTTCCCTAGGCCAGCACTCCTGTCGGTCTAACATATTTGGCAACAGCCATTATTTCAGAAATGAATGCTCATGTGTATTTATAGCAAATCGCATGCCCGCTCTATCAACAATTAAAGAGATTAGGATTCAGCAGACATCGTCCTTTAATTAGGACAAGATGGAAGACGTAGTATACAGAATGCTGCCGTTTGGTCAAGGTTTATATTTTCCTAACGAGACTGCCATGCTGCTTTGCATCAGTCAAACATCCACTCACTCTGATGCTACGCTGCTCCCTGGATAACATTCACTTCCTGTGTCTGTCTGATGGAACTTTCAGTTGGATGACTGTTTGCAGTGGACGCTTCACGTTTCCCTTTTCTCCCTCCCTCAAAACACACGATAGGCTCAATGGACTGTTTTAAGACTTGTTTTGCATTAACAAGGGGACAGCACTGTGTGGACACTAATCTCATTCACTTATGCCCTTCCCCTGGAGCCTTAGAGTGTGTTACAGGCTCACACTTATGTAGTCTCTCCTCTGAACAAAAAGCCTGAACTTGGTGTCTGGGCCATAAATTCCATCTTGCCTCACTCTTGCCCATGCATTATTTAAGCTATCTTCTAGGTGAGCTGGCATAAGAATTTCCCTCAGAGTCACAATCAGCAAGCGCTTTGCACGCTGTTCCAATGGGAAATGTAGGATATCTGAGAGAGTTCCACCCATTCAGTCTCGATAATGAAATATGATAATCTAATTTGGTAAAAATAAACTGTGAAATCAGAGATTTGAGGAAAAAACTTTAAAGATGCAATTCAGACGAGCAATCAATGCTTATTCAGTTTTTGTACCATCTCAGCTTTCTCCCTGTGCAGATGCTTAAGTGATACTAAATTAAATAATTGACAAATTTTTAAAACTGCTGGAAATTACCATCTGTACTTAATTTTGAAATATAAAAAGGTCCATAGAAAACATCCTTTATGATTATATTGTCTAATAACAGATATGAAACAATACAAACATCCCAGTCATAAAATAGAATGTGTTTCGAGCAGCCTGGCTTACATATTCAAACACAGTTTTTCAAAACAAAAGACCACAGGAGGAACGAAATGCTGGGTTACCAACACTCTTTTTTTCAATGAATGGCAAAAGAACTGAGTTTTTAGTTTAAAATCTACCCCTCTCACTCTCACCTCCCCACATAACAAAAAACAGAAAAACAACACTCACCCACAAGCAGTCCCATAGACATTAATGATAACCATCACTTTTCCACATTTGTCTCCTGGATAAACACTGGGCTAAACTGTCCTCTGTTAAGAACTTTTATTAGGCTGGTATTACAATTATACAAAATAAAGTCTGCGACGGTAAATAAACATGCTTGCAGCTTCCATTGAAAACACAGAAAGAGAAACAAGCTCTCTGCGTGGGAACACACTGGTAAATACGTGGATAAAACAAGCTGAAACTTACACCAGACACTTCTCCCAGGTCCAGAACAGCAGTAGCCCTAAAGGTACATTCTAGTGTTTTTTAATCCATGCTCTGCTCTTCTCACTGACGGGACTACTCAGGCACATGGTCAAGTTGCAATCAGCTTCTCTCTCAGTGATGTATGAGAGCTGGGCTGATTTATCTGGTCTTTCTGCAGCATATTAGCACTAATGTTTCTGCTTATGCATCCTACCTTTCTTTAGCCGTAGCCCCGGCTTTATCATTGGTAATCTAAATTAAAGAGCCAGTGAACAGAGCAGGGTTGTTGGCCCCCACCCCTCCCTGTTTTCCGTGAAACAATTGCCAGGCAGTTGTTCCTGGACAAGGATTTCACTGTTTATTCTAGTGAGCCTCCGCTTCAATATCCCATTGGGACTAGAAGTCAGTTGCAAAAGGATAGGTCCAGCAAGACTGTCTTAGTTCAAAGGTCTATTTATGATTTATTCTCTAAAATGGTACAGATGGCCTCAGGAAATACTAGAGAGAGCTGTCACTTGCCAGTTTTTCAGCCCAGAATACAGAATTGACACTATTTACAAAAACAGAGTAACCTGATATTCCACTTACTGCCCAGATTGCAGTGCACCTTTCCGTGGCTTTTTTTTCCCTGAGAAATCTCTTCTGTTTTTTTTAATCCATGTTTGTTTTGCTTATGCAAGTTTAAATGCTCATTTTAATGAAGAATATGAGTGCTATGATTTAGCAAGTTGCATACAAGAAGCACAAAATCCAATTCCTATAAAAATTTGGGAGAATCAATCAAACAAATCATTATTAATCTCATAACCTTCCATCAGCAAACAGCAGCTGAAGAGGGAGCAAAAGCATGTATTTAATTCAGAAGTTGTTAATTCCTTTCTTTAAGATACATTTAAAATTTTCTCCATCTCCACAAATGTTTGGGAAGATGAAACATATTAGTACATTTTCATATGAAAGTCTATAATCTCTTGACAATGTTGTCAAGATGTCCTGGCATCTCAATGATTTTAACTCAGATTTCCAATGATTCCTGAAATAATACTAGGTTTTTTTTCTCACTTTGAACAACAGAACTTTTTAACAGATGTTAAGAAACAGAATTTGGAGGATTAATAAAGTATAACAAGTTTTATATCTATTTTTTATATTTTTTGTCAAGAGAAAACATGGTTTTTTAATAATTTTAAACATATATACTATGTTTTAAATTTTGCTTTTGAAAATTAAGAAAGTATGACATATCAATTTCCATACAGGTGTAAAATAGAGTATTGACACTTTTAGTAGCTTTATAATATTCAATTTTCTAATTCTTTGATATTTGCATTGTTTCAAGGTTTCACTATGAAAATAAAATTTCTGTTGTCATGAATACAAAATATTCACATTCCAGGCCCTTAATCACATAAAAAAAGAACTCAATGTCAAACTTTCGGTTTCTCAACTTTTTTCAAAATTGCAGTCAGGAGAAATAATACTGAGGAGGGCAACTTGAAGACTATCCAGGGTATCAGTTCTTCTATATTATATTCCTGGGTTAAACTTTAAATATTTAGCATGTTAATTTCTATACCATAGGGCTTGATTATACTAAAATACTTCACAAACATTCATAATAATTATTTAAAAAATTTAAATCTGGGTTTGCCGTTCAGCTGCTTAAAACTCCACATAGCTTCCCATTATTCTTAGGAAGAAAGCCAAAATCTTTATCATGGCCTTCAAGGACTCAGCTTTATTTCATTCGGAAGATAAACCCACCTTCCCAGAACTGACTGGCTGGGATTCAGAACCATCAATCAATCAAGTATCGAACCCCTGCTCCTGACTGGTCCATCAGCTCAAGTACAGTCTATGAGCACTAGCGTGGGGTGCTGAGGGAGTTTCAACTGCAAATGCGTAGGCCTTTTCCTTCAGTTTGAAAGTAACACACATGAAAAGAGTTCACTACTTTACAAATCAGCTTATGAACTATGATAAAATCAATATGAAGCAAGCCAGACTCAAAAACACCAAGTGAAGGTAAAATCAAAGGATAGGAAGAAGAAGATGAAACTCATGATTTGATGAATGTTAGCTAAAACTGACTTAAGCTAGAGGAGAAAAAGGAAAACATTCAAGAAAGAGCATAAACTCTAAAACAAATGTTGCTCAAGTCTGGTCCTATTGTTATACTTCCAAGGTCTAAGGTTCACATCAGCTAAATTAATCTTAGGCATACATTTCTTAAAGGCAGCTATCTCATAATTATGGTTGTGAATTTCTTCAATAAACAACTCACCTGCATTCATTATACTACTGTATATTACTCTTCTTCAACAGTTCTCTTTATTTTAATCACTAAAAGACCCACATGACAAACTTCACCAGTTTCTAAGTAAGATGGCCCAAGGAGACCAGTGTCACAGAACCCTGAAAATATGGGGTTTTTTTATAACTAAAGATCTATCTTGCAGTTAACCAAAAGCAACACCGTCCTTTCATGCAACTTGCATATAAACTTGTATATAACATAATGTAAACACCCAAAGACATATGAAGTGTCCACTGGGTGATGTGATCCTGACACTAGTCCACTGCATAGGGAATTGACACCTTATGACCTCATTACTCCCACAGTATTTCTCATACTTCTTGCCACTGTCCTGAATTTTTTCACCATTAAATACTCCTTCTGGATGAAATCCTAAGGATCTAGAACCAAACTGCCTATGTTCAAATCATAGACATGACCTTGGGTAAGGTATTCAAACTTACTGTAGTGTGTGTGTGCGCGTGCGCACGTGTGTGTTTATTGTTGTTCAAGTAAAGTTGTCTCCATTTTCCTCTGCTCCACCCATCCCCACCTCCCATCCGCAAACTACCTCCTTTGGTTTTTTCCATGTGGCCTTTATACGTGTTCCTTGATAACCCTTCCCCTATTTTCCCCCATTATCCCTCTTCCCTCTCTCCTCTGGTTACTGTCAGTTTGTTCTTTATTTCAATGTCTCTGGTTATATTTTGCTTGTCAGTTTGTTCTTTATTTCAATGTCTCTGGTTATATTTTGCTTGCTTGTTTGTTTCATTGATTAGGTTCCACTTATAGGTGAGATCATATGGTATTTGTCTTTCACCACCCGGCTTATTTCACTTAGCATAATGCTCTCCAGTTCCATCCATGCTGTTGTAAAGGGTAGGAACTCCTTCTTTCTTTCTGTTGCATAGTATTCCATTGTGTAAATATACCACAGTTTTTTGATCCCCTCATTTACTGATGGGAACTTAGATTGTACATCCCTATTGTAAATTGCACTGCTATGAACATTGGGGTGTATAGGTTCTTTTGAATTGGTGTTTCAGGATTCTTAGGGTATAACCCTAGCAGTGGAATTACATTTAATTCATCTGTAAAGTGGCCTAATGGAGTTCTGCTTCTGGTCACAAAAGTAATTGCCATCAAACCAACTTTCTCATGGATAAAAATTATAAACTCTGGATTAAATATTAAAGGAAAAAATCCAACTATCTGAAAGTGACCGAGAACAGGCAAGAAACTAATGGAGGTTGACCCTTGGAAGAATGGCTCTTGATAAATTCCCCATTTTTTTCAGCTTCTCATCTAAAGGCAGGCCCATTAGTCATTTCCACAGCATAGCTAGATCTCAGATAGACACCTGCAATCTTACTGGTTGAGGAATCAGAACATAAGGTTCCAGAAGATGATAACAACTAGAAAATGAGGGTAGAAACCCCAGAGAAAAGGCAGCCACAGAGTGGAAGGCCCAAACTCAGTATATAAAATCTGATCAAATCTCGAACTGATTCCAATATTATACATGTATGGAATACACTCCACGCAGCCCAGCTAAGGCAAAAAAGAACTCAAGATTTATGCTACTGTCTGTCACAGGGTAGATAAAATTGGAATTTGAGTTCTGCCAAATTACCTGCCTCCTAAAGGAGAAAATCAATACTCTTCAAAAATATATGACCAAATTCAGAATCTCTATAACATATGACTGACAATGTCTGAAGTTCATTCCAAAATTACTAGATACACAAAGAAATACAAAAATATAACCCATCCTCTAAAGAAAAAGTAATCCATAGAGAACAACTCTGAAATGATACAGATATTGGAATTAACAGACAAGAATTTTAAAGTAGCTAAAGGATACAAAAGAAATCTGAGCAGAGAAGGGGAAACTATTAAAAAAATAAAAACCAACCTGAAATTTTAAAACTAAAAAATACAATATTTGAAAGAAAATTCACTGGCTGAACCTAACAGATTGGGGATGGGAGAAGAGTATGAGTGAACTTGAAGATAGAACAATGTAACCTATCCAATCTGAAGAGGAGATTTAAAAAACTAAAAATGAACAAAGCTGAAATGGTTAGAGTAAAATTCTGTGAACTAGATTTCAAGGCAAAGACTATTACCAGACATAAAAAGAGACATTTTATAATGATAAAAGGCAATTTATAAATGAAACAAATGATAAATGCATATATGCCTAATAATAGAACGTTTTGAAACAAAAATTAACAGAAGTATTGAATAAACAGACAAATTCACAATCATAGTTGGCAAGTTTGTCTATTCTCTCAAAAACTGAAAGAATAGCAGGACAACAAAAACAAGGACATAGAAGACCTGAGCATCACTATCAACTACATTGACCCAATTGACGTTTATGGAACGCAGCCCCCAGTAACTGCAGAATACTCACTCCTTTCCAGTGTACATGGTACATGTACCATGACAGACAATCTGGTGTGCTCTAAACAAGTCTTAATAAATTTCAAAAGGCTGAAATCCTACAAAATATGTTTTCTGATCACAATTCAATTAAACTAAAAAATTATAACCATAAGATACCTAGAAAACTACAAATATTTGGAAATTGACAAGATAGTTCTAAAGAATTCATGGGCCAAAAAATAAATCACAGAGAACATAAAAATATTTTCAAGTAAGTAAAATAAAAACACAAATAGATATATCGAAATT
The DNA here is from genome assembly GCF_021234165.1 of Pteronotus mesoamericanus. NCBI lineage: Eukaryota > Metazoa > Chordata > Mammalia > Chiroptera > Mormoopidae > Pteronotus > Pteronotus mesoamericanus. The sequence goes on along the minus strand of NW_026555325.1, from coordinate 33,378,814 downwards.
TGTGTGATACACTTAAAGCAGTGCTTAGAGAGAAATTTACAGCTTCCAATGTTTATAATAGAAAAGAACAAAAGTATAAATTTAATGACAAAAATTTCTACCTAAGAAGTTAGAAAAAAGAGCAAATCGAATACAAAGTAGATAAAAGAAAGGAAATATTAATTTTTAAAGAGAGCAGAAATCAATGAGATAGGAAACAGGAAAACAATACCAAAATTTTTTTTTAAAAACTTGGTTATTTGAAAGATCAACAAAATTGATAAATTCCTAGCTAGGCTCATCAAAAAAAATTAAGAAGAGGGAATACAAATTACCAGTATCAGAAATAAAATATAAGATATTTCTAGAAATCCTAATACATTGAAATCATAATAAGCAACTATAATAGACAAATTTCTTGAAAAATAGAATTGACCAAAACTGATAAAAGATTAAAGATCTTAATAGCTTGATGTCTATTAAAATCATTGAATATGTTATCAAAATCCTTTGCATAAATAAAACTCCAGGACAAATGGTTTCATAGTGCATTCCAACAAACATGTAAAGAAAAAAAAACAATATTAATCCTACACAAACTTTTTCAGAAAATAGAGTAAGACAGAATATTCCCCAACTCACTTTATGAGGCCAACATAACCCTGTTACCAAAATCTGACAAAGAAACCATAAGAAAGTTATAGCTCAATACCTATGAATACAGACACAAAAACTCTCAACAAATATTATAAAATAAAATCCAATATATAAAGAGGACAGTCATCCTTTTAACATCATGACCAAGCAGGGTTTATCTCAGGAGTGTAACACAGTTTTAACATTTAAAAAAATCAATCATTAAAATTTACTGTATTACTAGAATAAAATAGGAAAACTATGTAGAATTTTAACATATTCAGAAAAAGCATCTGACAACATTCAATATCAACTCATGATTTAAAAAAACTCTCAGCAAATTAAAAATAGAATAAGATTTCATCAATCTCCAGTTGAAATCATATTTAATGGTGACATATTGAACATGTTTCCCCTAAGGCTGGCAACAAGGAAGGGATATCCACTCTCACCACTTCTACTCACCTTTGTGCTAAAGGTCCTAATCAGCACAATAAGGCAGAGAAAATAAGTAAAAGGCATAGAGATTAGAAAGAAAGAAGACTCCCATTATTTGTGGATGACATGGTTGTTTATATAGAAAAAGTTATAAGAAATCTAAAGTGGAATAATAACAGAGCCTACCTCACATAGTTGTCATAAGGATCAAATGATTTTAAATTTGCAGTGTATTTAGAACTCTGCCTAATACACAGCAAGCACTATATAAGCATTAAGCAGAATTGTAAAAAATACATATAAACATAAAATCTGCAAAGATTACATATTAGCTTATTGACAATAAGTATAGATGTATTAGTCAGGATAGCTAATAAAGAGCTACCTTTAGGAATAAGATTATCTTTGTGCTGGGGCCCACGTTATGACAGAGTTCAGGGCAAGTGACACTGGGATGCCTAGAGAATGGCCAGATCTCACTGACATTCCTACAACAGAACAAGGAAGCGTGTGGATGGCGTGTGTTAGTGTGACACTGTTTACAGAGTTTCTGCTCTAGATACGATCTCACATGTTTATACAGTTTTACAAACAAATCTAGTTGTCATTTTTAATGACACATACCTTGCTATGATCTCATGACAGAATAGCCATGAAAGACATGTAAGTTAAAAAAAAATCCATTAACATAATTGTATTTACAGTGTAATACAATTTTGAAGGCAAAAAGATGTGCATATCAATTGCATTGACATGTGCATAGCAGAATGTCTGCAAATATATGGATAAAAGTGTTAATAGCAGATATGCCTAGATAGTGGGAGAGGAAGAGAACTTCCTTTTTTCTAAGTAGTTTGTGCGTATAGTTTGACTTTTCGATAATATTTATTAACATTTTTACATTATAATTTTAAAAATAAATTAAAGAAGAAATCATTTAGTATTGCAAAAAGTATATCAACATTTAAAAGTCATAATGTTTAGAGTCTTTTTCTAAGTCAAATAAGATGAAATGGATTTTTCATGTTCCTTAAACAAAGGTAGAGTTATTTTAGACATCAAGAGCATATTCCAGATGTTTTTGCCTCTAACCTCACTCACAGCATCCCTACTTCCCCATCTCAAGTGAGGATGAGAATCAAAAGCCCAGGCCAGGTCCAGTCTATCATCATGTGCAGGCTCATCAGAACTCAGAGCACTGACCAGGCAGAGAGCTGGCTGCCCCGCAGGCCTACCGGCTTCACTCTGATTCCCACTTGGCTGTCTCCAGCCTCTAGCCCTGGATGCATGGAGACCATGGAGAGGAATATGGGTCAGAGCTAATTCAGTACCATTAGAGGGAGAGAATTTTGTTAGAATGACCTTAGAAAATGTCTAATTCACACGGCCACTTTCCAGGTAAGGACATAAAGTCCAGATTAAGTAACTTGTCCAAGGTTACAGGGTTACTAAGTGACCACAGCATGTCTCTTGAGCCTCAGGATAGCATCTTTTCCATCACAACAAAGAGAGTCTAAAAGGGCATGTCCTATTGATGCTGGACCAGGGCTGTGCCTTCATGAACAGAGAGAGTACATTAGGATGCAGGCTCCACCAGGCGTGGAGGGGAGCAATCATCCTGCCTTTATCGTAGAGCCCCAAATTGGAGAGCAAACATGAAAAACTGATGCTGTTATTCATTTAGTTTCATTACTAGTGTTCCTTAAGATGCATATACACTTTCTCTACAAATAATCCATTAGTATAAAACAGAGAATGTTTCCTATTTGAGATATGCCTTCTGGCCACATCATCCAGAGATGCTTTTAGTATCTAACTAACACTAATGAAGGGCTCTTGGTAGACTGTTTTCCACATTTTGGTTATAAGCAATAGGAAATATTTAAATTAATACAATGTGTTCTATTACATCCCATCATATTTTATAGGGAGAATATAAATCAGTGTATAAAGTTTAGGAGGTAAACTGATGATTAGGTTCTGCAATTACTTAACATCAATAAATTAGACAGTGATTTAAGTTGTCCCGTACACTTGCCCAGAACCATAAAGAAATCCCTCATTCCTCTCTGCTGAAACAGAGAAGCTCCCTCTGCTGCCAAAACAAACAAACAAACAAAACAAAACAAAACAAAAAGGCCACAGTCAAAATTGCACTCCCAAAGATTATGAGCTAAAACCCATACATAAAATGTATAGTAGCTGATATACAAATAATAAATCATTTTTACCTATTTCTCAATATAAATTCTCTAAAACCCTCTCCTCTGGGTGGTTATTTATTAACACTGACTAATGATAATAATACACTGAATAACAAAATCATTGTCTTATTCAACTCATATTTTCCCACTAATAACAGACAAGCTTTCCTATAATTTATTGTAAGGAACTCAAATGCCTTAGAAATATGTCCCCATTACATATGCTCTCAAGTCTGCAGGAAAATATCTTAGGGTTAGGGAGAGGCATACCCACATTCATTAGAAAAAGCTAAAGGGGGACCCTGGCAGACCCTGGCTGGACGTGAATGCTACTCCCATTTTTTTATGTCTCCCTCCCAGACACTTCATTACTAATGGTTTTCCAACACTGAAGCTTTTTAAAACTTTGATGACGAAAACTCAGTAGGACGATTAAAACCTTCCAGCTGAACAAACAGACCAGGGTGGAGAGACCATCTCCTTAGCACTCTCCGCAGAAAGTATCCAGTGCCCTAACTCCACCCCAGGGTTTCATTAAAGAGGTGTCCTTCAAAATATGCAAACAACAGTAATAATTTGAACAAACAAATGAATTAGGTGAGCCTCTATAGGCAAGTTACTCAAGGTAATTAAGAATGCTAAGTCAAACAAATTATTACTTTAAATGGCAAGGAGGCTTTAATTAAACTCAGTTTCTATACTAAAAATGAAACTACTAACTCAACAAAAAAGACTGTGAATTAAAAGGCAAAGTGTCAAGAAGGAGGAAAAAAATGTACACTCCAACTCTTGAATCCCAAGATTAGGACCAGGTATCACTGTATTTTCATTGGATGCTGGCTCAGAAAGAAGTACCTCTGGATGTGAATTCAGAATTGATGAATACATTTGGGGTGCTGTGAGCAGAAGCACATTTTAAATGGTAAAGATGCTAAGGAAAAACAGAATCAACACAAACCCAAGGTAATCTCTTTCCCACTAGCATCTCACTCTTTCTCAACCATGAAGAATACCAAAAGATACCCAGCAGGCTGTAGCCCACCCAGGGATGGAGCCTTTCTGGAGGGGGGAGTGGCACATGGTGCCCCATAGCAGAACCCTCACAGTAGCATGGTGGCCAATCACCCATGAAATACACGTGTATGATGGACCAAACCAACAGAACCCAGAGAATAACCATGACAATAAAGGCGTCCCTGGGGGGGATAAGAATCCAGAGTTGTCTTGAAATGGAAAAGGCTAAAACATGGTACTATTAAAGTAGATCACATGTATGCATTTAGTCCCGCAAAATAACAATCTTAGAAATAATTATAGTCTATTTTGAAAGCTCCAAATCATCTGAGACTAGACATGTCCATGTCCCTTCTCTCTTTAATGCTTTGCCCCAGTCATTGTACTGATTAGACCCCAGCCATCAGCACTGGCAAGCTGCAAAGCCCTCCCAGAACCACCTGTTTTCTTCTCCACCTGAAGCATCTCGCCAGGTTTAGCCTCCTGGGTCTTCCCTCTTCCACCTTCGGCCCAGAGTCCCACAGGAATACACACGATGTGCTCTGTCCCCTCTGCTCCTGGCTTTCTGGTCAGGCAGGATGACCCAGGGCAGGAGTCAAGGAGGAAGCTAAGAGCAGAGCTGGGTGGTGGCAGCATGGAGCAGGGAGGGGCCTGGCGTCGGGCTGGAGAAACCATTCTAAGTCACTACCTCTGGCATCTGGGTCCGTCACCCTGCCACACAAGACCATTTTCATATTGTTTCCTTAAATAGTCTGTTCTCAGAGTGACCTTAGGGATACTATTAAAATACTAATGACAGTGGTAAGAAGTTTGTGTCAAGCCTGTGCTCCAAGAGCAGAGAGAACTTCAGAGGACTGTATTTTCTCATCTGTCCCCGTGCCATCCTTCATTCTGGACAGGCAACCATGCCACCGCTGACTGTGTGACTACAGAGGCAAGAACCACTGTGTCTCAAACTCAGGAGACCTAAAGTGGCCAGGGTGTCCCCAATTCTTCTATTTGCTCCTGACACTTGTCAGAATAAGATTCTTTCATTCATTCATTTATTCGTCAAATAACCTTCGGGCACTTTCAAGATGCCTTACCCTGTACTATGCTGTGGGCATATAAAGAGACACCATTCTGTCCTCAGGTTCCTCACCTTTCAGAGATAGGAGAGTGAGGCAAACTCCAATTACAAAAAGATGTGTGGGAAACTCAGAACGCAATGGGAGCACCTGGGGAGGGGGGCAGAGAGCAGTGAGAAGGTCAGGGAGGGGGCAGAGAAAGCCGCCTGTGATTGCACATCCAGCCCATTAGAATGTGCTTATTTCTTTGACCCACCAGGAAGGGAGCTGTGCACATTGTGAAAAGAGCTTTGTCTCCTGCTTAGAGCAGAAATCCCAAGAGCGCTGCTCCCTAATTCCTGTGTCTAACACAGAGCATGGTGTGCCATGGGGGTTCAACAAATACTGTTGAAGAAATGAATGACCTAAGAATTCAGATCTGCCCCTGGGACTTCTTTTTTTAGCAGAATCTTAAGAGAGTGAGACTATGAGAGACAATTTAACAATCCAGTCCTCTAGAATTTACAGTCAAGCAACTACAAATATGTTTGCACAGAATATGAGAGTTGTGCAGAGCAAATGTGCTGGGCCCAGAAAATATTTGCAGGTAAATGGATATATAAAATGTGGTATATCCAGTCAATGGAATGCTATTCGGAGAAAAAGAAGGCAGGGAGGGAGGGAGGGAGGGAGGAAGAAAAGAAATACTAACTGACATACATTATACCCTGCATGAATTTCAAGAAAATTACGCTCAGTGAAAGGAGCCAGACATACAGACCACATATCATATGATTACACTGATATGAAATGTTCAGAAAAAACAAACTTGTAGAGACAGAAAGTAGATTAGTGGTTTCCTGGGGCTGGGGGTGGAATGAGATTAATGTATACAGGCATGAGGGACCTTGTGGGGAAGATGGGCCTGCTCTCAAACTGGACTAGGGTGGGTAATAGTTACAACACCTTGTAAAGATACTCATTGAATTGTATACTTGAAATGGGTACATTTTATAATATATAAAATATACCTCAATAAAGATATATTAGGTCTTGCAAAAGGAAGTCATAAGTTATAGGTTAACCCTCATGTTGCTATAAGGGAGGAGGGGGCTGCTATGTTGCTATAAAAAAAAAGGAAAGACAGGAGCCCAGGTTTTAAAGACCCCCCTCCCCACCATCTCCTAATTCCCAATCTCAGGGCTTCCCGTTCTTCTTCCTAAAAAGTCTGCTCATAGACAGAAAGCAGATTAGTGGCTACCAGGGCTGGAGGAGGGGAAGGGGAAGTGACTGCTCAATGGTTATGTGGTTTCCCTATGGGGTGAGGAAACTCTTCTAGAACTAGATAGTGGTAATGGTTGCATAACGTATGAGTGTACTTAATGCTACTGAATTATACACTTAAAATGGTTGAATGGTAAATTTCATGTTATATGTATTTTACCAAAATTTTCAAGTCTACAATTTTTAAAACGCCATGTTTGAGGATTACTTTCATATTTCCTTTCTATCTGCCAAATCCATTCCCTGGTAGCCACAGAGAGACTGGCTGCTGTCCCCAGCCACCTCGTGTCAGGATGTCTCGCCCAGGTGACAACAGAGCTCTAAGCAATTTGTTTGCTGCACTCTATCACCATTTCCCTGGTTGGCAAACATTAGACATTAATTTTAAAATAATCGGGGCTTGGTTTGCATTTTAATCCTGCCCACTTGAAACTGGCTGGCATCATTCAAAACAACACACGCAGGGATGCTCCCTGAGCTGTCAGCCCATCTCATTGAGTGTTGCTACCGCGGCCTGCTGGCTCCCTGACAGCGTAGGAGGTGATGACTTCTCCCGATGTGTATATAGCCATGGCATCTTATGACACACTGCTGCTCAGTCAGAAATACTATAGGGTGATGAAGCTCAGAGGCTCCCTGTTTCCATATAATCCAAAGTTAACTCCCGCCTGGCCAGGAGTCACTTCCACGTAATCTCTACTGCAAATGCCAAAGTCACTGTGATCAGTGGTGACTGCTGGAGTACCTCTTTTTGCCAATATTATTTGCATCCATATTCCTATCAGACCATCTGCAGCACTGGTTAAGATATTCTTTCCTTTTTCCCAATAAGAGAAGTTGCTAAAGAATTTAGTAAGTTGTCCAAGGATGTCGATTCATTTAGGGCTAGAACCATTTAGGGCTAGAACTTGCTTAGCGTTCACATACTCAATTGCTGTTATACATAGAAAGTATTATCAGCTATAAAATATTTTCTGCCTCAAAGACGACATCAAACTGATACTTTCATTTTGAGATTGTGTAAAATATTCTTGATTTTTTAATTGATTATACTATTACAGTTGTCCCAGTTTTTCCCTTTTGCCCCCTTCCACCCAGCACCCCTGACTCCCTCTGGCATCCCTCCTCCTTTGTTCATGTCCACGGGTTGAGCATATAAGTTCTTTGGCAACCCATCTCCTGTACTTGCTCTTAACACCCCCCTGCCCATTCTGTCACTATCAATGTGCGCTTCTTAATTCCTGCACCTTTTCCCCTTCCCCCGGTTCTCTCCCCGCAGTGGCCCCCATCCCAATGTTCTCTGTATCTGTGATTCTGTTTCTGTTCTGCCTGTTTGCTTAGTTTGGTTTTTAGGTTTGATTGTTGAAAGTTATGTATTTATTGCCATTTTATTGTTCATAGTTTTCATCTTCTTCTTTTTCTTACGTCCCTTTAAGATTTTATATAATAATAATTTGGTCATGATAAACTCCTTTATCTTTACCTTGTCTGGGAAGTGCTTTATTTGCCCTTTGATTCTAAATGATAGCTTTGTTGGATAGATTAATTAGGTTGTAGGTCCTTGCTTTTCATCACTTTGAAAACTTCTTGTCAACCCATTCTAGCCCACAAAGTTTCTTTTGAGAAATCAGCTGACAGTTTTATGGAAACGCCTTTGTAGGTAATTATCTGTTTTCTCTTGCTGTTTTTAAGATTCTCTCTTTAACTTTAACCTTTGGCATTTTAATTATGATGGGTCTAGGTGTGGTCTTCTTTACAGCCCTCTTGTTTGGGACTCTGTGCTTCCTGTATTTGTATCTATTTCCTTCACCAAATCTAATTTGGTGTATTTTGAAGTATTTTTTCAAATAGATTTCCAATTTCTTGCTCTTTCTCTTCTTCTGGTACCCCAGTGATGGGAATGTTGGAATGCTTCAAATTGTCCCAGAGGCTCCTTACATTATCCTCGATTTTTTGGATTCTTTTTTCTTCTTGCTGTATTGATTGGATGCTATTTTCTTCCATATTTTCCAAATCATTTATTTGATTCTAGGCTTTATTCACTCTACTGTTGATTCCCTGTAAATTGTTCCTTATTTCAATGAGTGTATTTTTCATTTCTGATTGGATCATTTTTATGCTGTTGAAGTACCCCACTGAGTTCCAGCATCCTTATAACCAGTGTTTTGACCTCTGCATCCAAATGATGCCTTATGTCCATTTTGTTTAGTTCTTTTTCTGGAGTTCTGTTCTTTCTTTTGGGCCATGTTTCTTTGCTCGTTTTGCCAGCCTCCCTGTTTGTTTCCATGTATTAGGTAGTGCTGCTTTGACTCCATGTCTTGGTGGCATGGCCCAATGCAGTAGGTGTCCTGTAGAGTCCAGCAGTATAGTCTCTCCATCCCCCATGCTGGGTACTCCAGGTACTCCCTCCTCTTTTAAATGAGTCTTGATTGCTGTCAACAAGTCAACAGGAGGGATTTACCCAGTCCAGGCAGCTGGTAGGACTAGCTGTGAGCCCTGGCCAGCAACCACCTCCCTCCATGGCCTGTGGAGGTGGTTGGGTGGTGCTCCAACGTAGTCTGTAACTGTCTTCTGGGGGCACAGGCTCTGAGGTGTCTCGGGTGGTGCAGGCCAAGGTCAGCCTCCACCTGTGTTCTGTCTGGGGCCCCATGGCGTAAGCTATAAAATGATCTGCAGTTGGCTTCTGCTAGTGGTGGGCCTGGGGCCACTCAGCAAGAAGTACTGGAGCTGGGCTCAGCTGTTCCTTGTTAGAGCAGATTTAGGAAAGTCTGAAGCCTGCATCTAGCCCAGCCCTTGGTAGGGAGAAGCCATTGTTACCAGCTTGGGTGGGCCCATAAGTTGAATGGGGTGGACTCTTAGGTAATCACGAGGGCAGGGCTTACCATGTGAGCCAGGTTGATGGAGACTCAGATATGGTGCCTCTGCACTGTGACTCTGTGTGGGGGAGGGCTCAGAAAAGGGACAGTCATCATTGTCTGCAGTCCTGTCTGGGAAGAAACTGTCCCCCAGCTCTTGCCCTGATGCGAGGCACTTCAGTTCCTCTCCATATGCCACTGGTACCCTTCAAGGTACTGTCCCGGTGCTGGAGCCCAGAGGGAGTCAGTATGATTAAGTCCATGTGTGGGTGCCCCCCAAGAAGAGATGCCTGAGAATCCCACAGTATCTTCCATTGACCCAACCCCCACTGGTTTTTACAGCCAGCAATTATGGGGAGTTTTCTTCCTGGCGCTGGAACCCTGGGCTGGGTGGTCTGGTGTGGGGCTGAGATCCCTCAGTCCCAAGATATCCCTCTATTTTATATCCACCACACATGGGTTTGGGACCAGCCTGTTCTGCATCTCTGCATCTCCTCCCCTCTACCCCTCCTATCTATCTGGATGAATGTGGTTTCTTTAATTCCTTAGTTGTCAGACTTCCATACAGCTCAATTTTCAGATGGTTCTCAGTGATATTTGTTCTGTAGTTTAACTGTAATTTTCCTGCGGTTGCGTGAGGAGGTGAGTCACATTTACCTATGCCTCCATCTTGACCAGAAGTCTTTGCTTGATATTGAATAGATTTAAAAAACAAAAAACAAAACAAAAAACAAACAAACAAACAAACAAAAACCCTCGTGTTTCCATTTGTGAAATAAAATTTGGAGAGCAAGTACCAAATGCCACATGTCTAAAAAGAACTCCCTAGAGAAAATAGTTCTTTACTGTCAGCCCAAAATCCCAGGGACACACTGTGGTTAAACATTTTAATTGTGTTTTTCAGATGTTGGATAATTTTTAGATCATTAAAGACAATCATAGCCAAGCCTTACAATAAAAGTAACTGAATCTCAGAGATGAGGGCATATAGCTGATTCACTGTGGGGTGTAGGAGAGGAAGGAGACAAATGAGAGGAGGCGAGAAGTCCACAAGTCATTTTCTCTCCATGAAAAGCAGAGCCTGGCTTCACAGCAGAAAAGCCCAGGATGGATGTGTGTCCTTATCTCCTGAGTCCCTCACCCTCCAGGGCCTGTTCTCCCATGTGGCACCTAAAACTATCAACAAGCTTTAGAGATCTAACCCCAACCTCTGCCCGAGGTCTCATAGGCCCAGCCTACGAGGATGAGGTGAGATTTCTGAGAGTGGACAGGGTAAGGCCGCAGCCATTGTGCCCTTGGGAGACTGAACCCACTCCAAGCCTCCCAAGACTCTGGGCACAGAGCACAGAGAGTTACCCAGGGGGCATATTGACCAACCACAAAATACAGCCTGACTTAAGGTATGTGCAAAAAGGAACTTTTGCCTTACATATTACATGTATGTATATCAATTGTATTCAACCTTAAAGATTAAGCTTCTACAAGTAAAGCAAATAACACATATGCTACAGTGATCCCGTCTTACAATTTAATGGTAAAAATACCAGCTCTTTTCAGAGATAAGCTGGCCAACCACTTTTTGTGAGAGCAAGACCTACTTCTGCAAACATTTCATGTGTATAGCTTTTGAGATTGAGTTGGTGTCACAGAGCAAGCCTTCAGAGATTAGTCTTCACAGGTAACAGATGCTAGTGTAGGAGCCTTGAGTAAACTAATTTCCTGAGCATCAGTGTTCTCATCTTTAAAATGGAGATTCAAGTCTGCAATCTCAGGCAAGTATATAAAATGCCTGCAATGAATTACATGAATATTCACACTCAGTAGGATAAACAGAGACTATAAATAACCTCATGTCCTTAAGGAAAGAATCTACATTTTTACTTAGGTCATCAGAGTGACATTATCCCTCTCATCCTTTTGCTTTACTCCTCTTGTCTAATTACTTTTAACATCATATACTTCCTGGCAATGTCTCTCACACCAGCCATCTTTTTCCAGTCTATATTCACCCTATGCAAAGCCTCATCATGGCATATCTAAACTATTATAAGAATTTCTCAGGTGATGTACCACCTCCAATCTCTCCCTCCAAATATCCTTCACTCGATAGCCAGATCATTCTTGCTAATAATCGCTATAATTATTAACAAAACTCTGCAGACTTTCCTGTGTCAGCAGGACCAAGTTCAGATTCCTTAATTTAGATTCTTACCCATTTTCTCATGCTCCACCCAAACATTATCCCCTTTAACTCTACCACCTCCGCAACCTCTCTCCTACAATTCCATGGCCTGTGTCGCAGCCTGTTTCCCAAACTGGCTGCAACAGTGTCTCCCATCCCACATGCTCCTTCTTCTACATGACTTTAATGTGTTAAAGGTTGAGCCCATGTTCCTCCCTCTTAGATCTGTGCTTGTCGCTACGACCAAAGTGACAGTGGATGACTTACAAGGCAGGTCATACAATTAGAGGAGCTTCTGCCTGGTTCTCTTGGGACACTGGCTCTTGTTATCCAGACTCTTTGCTGGAAGGAAGCCATGCAGCCACATTGAAAGGCCACATACAGGTGTTCTGGTCACTAGATCTAGCTGGTCCCAATGGGGGCCAACGGGGACAGCCAGCAGGAAGTGCCAGACATGCTAGTAATGAGCCTTCCGTTGACCCCAGCCCCTAGCTATTCCCTGAGACACCCTGAAATGATCCCAAGTGGAACAGAGATGTATCATTCTCTCCCCTCAACCCAACGGCCTGCCGTGCTCTAGTCAAATTGCTGTTTTGGGATCAAAACAAAAGAGTTGGTTTTTTTAAGTGACTGATTTTAAGGTAGTTTGTTATGTAACAGTAGATAGAATAGATGAATATACCTTCACTTCTTTTAGGCCTTTCTCAAATCTCACCTGGCTTTTAAAGCCTGGTACAGACCTCACCTCCTTCATGATGCTAAGCTTACGTAGAAGTGATTTCTGTTTCTCTCTCTATTTCTTGCTTGAAGCTTGAATAGCACTTGAGAGAGAAAAAAAAAAATGCGTGTAGCTTCTTGGGAACTGCTTTCTGTCCTATCTCAGAATATCTTACATACAACAGATGGTCTATATATACTTGTTAGGGAACTAATTTTCTAGCTTCCAAAGTGAAGAACATACGACAGGTACTGAATAAATGACAAACACGATGACTGGTGCTTAATATAAAAGAAAATATGACAGAAAAAGAGGGATAATAAAATTATTTTTAAATGGAGTATTAGGTATTTGTAGGAAATTTAAACTTTCAAGTCTTTAAACTGTCTTTAGATTGGAGGAAATAGATGTTTTTTGAATTAATAGTTTATGTTCAGGGGAGAGTGTGTGTGTACATGTGTGTGTGTCTTGAGGCATCATGTGGTGGATTTGGATGTCTGCTTCGGGAATTGTTCCCTCATTAATAATTGAATTCTAAATGGGAATGTTGAGAAGTAGCAGTACCCATCCACATTCTATGTCTTGTAATTACTCAAGTGTAATTAGAATATGGAAGGGTTTAGAAAAACACTGAATGCCTTCTGCCAAATACCATCTCCATCAGGACTTCTTAAAATGGGGATCATGAACCTTACATGGTTGGCAATGTGTGAGCTTCATGAAGTTCATGCGCAAAATTCTATACAAAATTTTGCGTGTATGTGCATTTTTCTAAGGAGAGGATCTAAGACTTTTATCGGATTCTTAAAATAGTTTTGGAAACACAGTTAATACAGGGTTTTACCTTATCATGTTTGCTTTTAACTCCTATTCAGAGATTCTGCTAACAGGGCACAGGGCAGCCCGGGCCAGCAAAGGGGAAATACCAAGGCTGGCCTGGCTCTGCTGCTGTCTCGCTGTCCTGTGTGGTGGCCTTGGGGAAATCCTTATAAGTTCTCTGGATCTGCCTCTAGCTCTCTCAACTGTAAAAACAGGGGGTGCACTAGAGCTACCAAGACATCTCAAGACAGTTTTCTCAAGAAGGGCCCTGAAAAGGAAGGAGAAGCCTGTCTCACTTGGTGTTTTTCCATTGGATTGTCTTTCCTATAAAAGAAATATAGTATTAATTTTGGTTAAAATCTGTATCTAAGTGTTTACATTGGTTTATATAATAGATATTGAGTGCCCACAGTGTGACAGTCACTGATTATGAATTTTCCACTCAGTCCTTTAAAGGCTTGGCCATTACTGAGTAGTCCCCTCCAAAACTATTTTTAATAAGTAAAGGAGACAGTAAACATATCAGAAACCTAATCAAACAGAAACACGTGCTCCACTGATAACCAGGATGATTTGGCTGATCTGCCCTATTAGGTGGCTGTCCATCGCTCCTTTGCCTTCCAGAACTGCATGCTCAGTTAAGGGAATAGCTACCCTCTCTAGAGGAAAACTTTCTTTGAAGACATGTGAGTAGTTACATTCCAGCTCAGAAACCTCTGAACCAGCTCTCTCAGGAGTAGAGAGTCATAAACAAATAAAAGCAAACAAGCACAGGTACTCAATGGAAAATAAGACATATAATGAATAATTTGAACCCAAGTATAAAATGACCACAGTTCTCCTCATGCTCAAAGGTTTCACTGAAGGAAGTAAGAGTTTATGAAAGTTTTGTATTAGAGAGGAAATACAGACTCTAAAGAGGAAAAGAGGTTTTCAGCACTTAAGAGGATGAAAAACTTGACATTGATCATTTCATCATTCCTTGTCCCATTAGTTTCCCCTTAATGTTAATATTTTAAAAATATATTAATACCCAATCTTTCCTATGTATATGACTAACCCTTGAATTAAACAACTACCTCCTTGGGTCCAAAGCCCATATGTTATATTTTTGGATGTCATTTGAATGATGAGGTGTCCCAGCTAAATATTCAATAAATATTCCATGAATGAATAAATGGAAGTTTCTCTTTAAAGCCTAAGATAATGGTAAAACCAATGATCTGGCTTTATAAGGAAGCTGAATAATTTCTTCTAACTCACCATAATTAATATCCACAGTGTATTTGTTTCACTAAAAGTGAAAGTGTAAATGGATAGCCTCCCTTTGTTGCTGACAGTTTGGGAGTGGGGACATGGAGATCTATACGAGGGCTGTTCTCTGCTTGGTGTGTGAAGGTCAGAGGAAGGGTTAGGAGACAATCTTATTTATTATCCACCTTTGGAAATTGTGGCTACATTAATTTGTGCTTCTTAAGAAAAAATAAGTGCACTAAAGAACAACATATGGTACAAGTAAATGGAGTTTGGTTTTCTCCAGTTTGTGCTTCATGCAATTCTTCCTCCTGACCTTCCCCATGACTGTGTGTTTAGCGTACTGTGTATATGTCATGCCATTCTGGACTTTAGATAAATTTGCATATATGTGAACAAAATGCTTGGAGCAGCAAAAGTGTTGGGATGCACAGTATCTTCAAACTGTTAAAAATTATATAGAAAGTTTCTGGAATCACCTCCAGACCAAGAGAGATCTTACAATAAAAAAAATATATCTATGTGGTAAAAATAGCTAACCATGGCACTCCACCAGCATGCTTAGAAAGATCTTAAGTTTATGTAAGATATTCACTTTACACCGCACATGAGATTTCCTTAGATAAAGCTGCCTCTGGATTCTTTTTTCCTTTTGGTCATAAATCAAATATCCAGGAGCTGACTCATATAATATCTTCATTTTCTCTAAGTCACTCACTTTAGAATGAAAACAAATTGTAGGGAAAACAAAGGCGAGAAATGGTAGATTATCATTCACCCAGATTTCCCAGGGCATTTCGTGGGTGAATTATTCGATCATCTTGATACGAGGGGCCATTACCATGACTGCGGCCTCCCTGTGAAGTGTGCGGAGGTGGAGATGGGGAGGAAAGACATTTTTTAGGAGGATGTTCTCTGACATTTTGTACAGAAAAAGAAATACATCTCATCTCTCAGAAAACCAGAGGAAAGTCCCCCTGAAAGGCCACCTAATGTAAGGAATGATAGGTAAAGGTATGAAGGGCTAAAAGAAGAACAGTAGCGTTCTTGTGTAAGAGGATATGCTTAAGTAGCTCTTGATTTTCACCTCAGGGTGTCACAAGAAGCATGACTAACACAACAGGCACTTCATGTTGGTTGGATTTTACTCCTATAGATTCCAATTTCTTCATAAGTGGTAGTGAGAATGGAGCACTACTCCCTATTTAGGCTATTGCTCTCCAAGTGAATATAAAAAGTTTTTCTCATATATGTTCCATTAAAGGAGGCTGAAAGTGAGGTTTCTAGATTGATTTATTTGCCTATTGGTTTGTTTATTTGGCTGGTTGGCTGCTTTATGCTGACACTGCTTGATCACAGGCCAGGAAGAGAGAGAAACAGCATGATACGTGCCATGAGGTTTCACGTTAGGCAAGACTAGTTTCAATCCTAACTCCTTCACTTTACTAGCCATCCATCCATGGGCAAGTTTCTTAGTCTCTCCAAGTCTCAGTGTTTTTATTTATAAAATACAATAATAACTCCTACCGGCCAGAGTTGTTAGGAAGATTAAATGAGACAATGTATATATGGTGCTTACTTAATATAAAGACAAGCCTACAGTAAGCATGAGGCACATAGCTAATTTTATGTATATCATCATTACCTCATAAAGGTAATGGTTAAAATTAAAAAAAAAATACATATAAGTACTTACTATGGTTCCTGACATACAATGAATGTTAAGCTCATGTTCTATAGGAACACAACTTAATACACAATGTGAGTCATCTTCGCTACGTTCTACAGGGAGGTCTCTTGCATAATAGTTTCCCTACCACATTTCTGTGTGCCACACATAGGTCTATCCCAGGCATATATCATGAATCGCTCACTCAGAATTAACTGTAAAAATGCTTTCAAGCTGCCAGAAATCACAAGAAATAGAAATAAGCATCAGGACGATCAGATTTGCAGGAAGACTGCTGGTAAACATTCCCACTTTGGTGTGACAGTTTTGGATGTTGAAAGCACTAAGTGACTAGCACCAAAAATGCTGCCATGTAGCCATGAGCTATTTCTAGTCATTCTTGCGTATCCCAAGGGATACCTGGATGGGATATGCACAGAATGCAGATTTGTCATCCATGCCATTCAAATAATTATGGCCTGACTGATGTCCTGTGTCACATCCTCAAGTCTCTTCACATGACTCACCATTCAGCTGGAAAGCAGGAAGTGCTCCATTTGGGGGAGGAAGTCAAAAGGACGCCACACCTCAGGACAATACCCTTCTTACCCAAGCAGTGTTATTATTCTCATCTACCTGGCAACACCCAAACAGAGCATGTGTAAACACCATCAGAAAGGAAGATCAGGGCTATGAGTTTATATTAGCGTCTCGCATCTGAGGCATCATGGGAAAAAAAAGCTACAACCAAAGTCCTGTTACACCCACCCCATACCCACTAGACCAAACCTCTAATCTCAACGCACAGAGACCTAAGCTCCCTTCAGTTTACTCTGGCATATCTCTTGGAAGTGAAACTCATTGACATAGAACTAAATGTAGGTAGACAGAAATGGGTGTGTTTTGCATGTATTTATGCAGGCACACACGTCCATACATGAGAAGTTTTTGGCACCCAAGGAATGCTACTGTGAAAAATCTGTTTCCATGACTATCTGCTATTGATCAATTTGCATTTTTTTTCAAAATAAACTTGAATCTACACCAACATGTGACATCTTTTATTGCATGGAGAGTATATTGCCATTACACTGGGTCAGGCATTACCTCCCACTTTTATTCAGAAGGCCGGGAGTGGCCAGAAAAATCACCCTAATTCAAGGCCAGGAAAGTGAAGCTCAGTTTCATCCTCTCTGGTCCTAAATCCACATTCCAATCTCAAAATGAAAACTTCAGAGGAATGAAACCCCGGCTAGCTCTTTAGTGACCCCCATCTTCCACTGCCACTGAGAATCTGACTTCTGAATTGGAAACGGATAATGAAAAGACTTTATTTTATAATTGCATGGAGTTTTTTTTTCAACAATTTATAATTGTGTATTTATTTATATATCAATAAAGTTAAGAGATTAATTTGCCATGAATATTGAGAATGTATTCTAATGTTATACATTTATAAAACATGGTTAAGTTAATACCATATATATATAAAATTATCATTTAATGAAATTCTTTCCCTCAATATTTACCTATGTGCTGGACACTCAGACACTCTACAATCATGCAGGCTATATTTTACCTCATTTTATAGGTGAGAAAACTGGAGTACAAACCTCTGGCTCAACATCACACAGCCAGGAAGCAGTAAAATCTCATTTAGACTCAAGCCTGTCTGACAACCAAGCCATATGCTTTTCATCCTAGAAACTGCCCTCTCTGTTTATTAATGAACTTGCAAGTTATGATAGGTGTTTGCAGCTTGACGAACAATTTAAAAGTAATGCTTTATAAAGATTTAAATCACTTAGCAATACACCACTAATCCAAAGGTCTTTCAAGCAAATCTCCCAAACAATCTGAACACAATTAATAATAGCTGCAAGTAGGTCACCTAAACTACCAAAATGAATGTGACATTTATTTCACATATCACAGCGGGTAGATGACACAGCATATGAGGTGCACACTCACTTCTTCAGGACCAACTTGCTCTTTCTTTAGACACCATGCTAAAAAGGGTGGCTACATTGTTTTCCAAACTTCAACAGAAAAAAAGTATCAGGGGAAGGCAAAAAAGAGAGGTTTGTAGAGGCAAGAGCATGGACTTCAATGACAAGTCAGAGCTGGCAATTTGGAGCAAGGGGAAAACAGAAAACTACAGACTCTGTAACATATTGGTGCTGTGCAGTGTGGGGCCAAGAACTCCCACACAGCTCGGGAGCCTCGGAGGACACCAGCCAATGGAAGCCCAGAATAAAATCAGAATCCCATCAGGATGGCATAGCCATTATGTTCAAGGAAAACAAAATTAACATTTTACCTGACAAAAAAATGGGATAACAATTCTTAAATTTTCTTCCAAAAGAAACTTCTGATGTTTAATGGAAGAATATTTCCCTTTATTGAAAATCGATCTTTTGAAGAACTTTTCATTTCTCATAGAGGTTAAAAGCTATGTGTTTGGGGTTTCTGTTTGTTTGTTTGTTTCTCATAAAAAAAGCATCTATTTACAAGGGGAACATTGTGTATTTAAGGAGGTTTCCAAGATTTGCTGGAAAGGCATCGCGCTGTTTTTCTCTTTACCGGCACCTTTCACCACCATTTTAGCCTGACTCCAAATCAAGTTTTTAATTATGAGTAGTTCCCTTCCTCTACTTCCATATATATAGCCAGCCTTAGACACTCCTTTCAATCTCCTTCCCCTGAAGTTTTTAAAGCTGCCTCTGCTATTTTTTCACACATGGTTATATCCTGTTTTTCTAGAGCCACTAAAGGGCAACGCTTCAAGCACCTGGGAATAATCCAGCCACAAAAGTGGAATTACTTCATCTCTGCATCCAGGGTTTTTAGCTGCAACCGCCAAGGCAGGCTCACTAAAAATATCTGATCTGTAGGAGAATGAGGGACCAAGTACTGAATAGCTAACCACTGATCTGGCCAAGAGAAACAGCATGTGATATAATTGTAATATGCATTCTTCCCTTTGGTTCCCCCCAAAGAGATAAGCATGAATTATTGCTGGGAACTGCGTTTCATAGCAGACAAATCCAGAAACCGACTAATTTGGGACTAGCCTCCTGAAGTAGCATCTCCCCAGTAACAAAAGGATGAAAATAAACATTAAATGGATGAATTAAAATAATTCCCGGGAGATGTGGTAGACAAAGAAGGTGAAGGGATTAGCCAAAGAACATGTATACAACTGCCAAGAAATATTTAAAAGACACTTAACCTCACTCATAATTAGAGAAGCAAAGTAACAGTAAGATGCCTCTTCCTCCTGGCAAAATTTTTAAAATTTGAAATTGCCCCCTGTTGAAGATGTGCCAAAACGACTTTACCCGTAGACGCAGGCAACAACAGTGGGTGGTGGCCTGAGGAAAGGCGGGGTAAGGGCTGGGGGGAGGTGGGCAAAGGACGGGAGGGGAATGGGGACAACGGTAATAGTGTAAACAATAAAAGTAAAGAAAATATTAAAAAGTGTTTTAAAAGTTTTGCTTTAGAGTAATATGTCCTTGAGGATTTGTAACTAGGGCGTTGTTCAAGGAAAAGAGATTAGAGGAAAAAAGTGAGTGAGTGAAACATCTTGAGGAAGAAAACCATAAGGCAAGTCAAAAAGTGTTTCTGCAGTCCTAAATGCCTGATCACAAAATATGTCAAAAAATAAACTTGGAGAATATATTGTAATACATATGGCCAAAAGGGCATATTTCTTTAGTTTACAAAGTGCTGCTATAATCTTATAAACTGTAGAAACAGCCTAATAGACTACTAAACAAAGGATATGAACCAGCCATGCACAGACAAAAAAAAAAAAATACAACTGCCAAGTAATATTTTAAAAGATGCTTAACCTCACTCATAACTGAGGAAACAAAATAACAGTAAGAATGCTTTTTCTTCCTGGCAAAATTTTTAAAGTTTAAAATTGCCCACTGTCAAAATAACCCTACCCATACACTCTTTGGGGGGGGTGTAAATCAGTGCAGACTTTCTGGAGTGTAATTAGAAAATATTAATTGAATTTTAAATTTCATATAATGTCCTTATAATTCCATAGGTAAGAACTTACTCCATAAAAGTACTTCAATATAGATGTCCAGGAATATCCATTGAAGCACTGTTGATAAGAAGAAAAATCAACACTTGATTTTTATCAATAGAGGAAAAGGTTAAATAAATTACAGTAATCCAGCCAATGAAAGACACTGTGGCATAGTGTGATCAATCAGAATGGACTGAGATAGAAGGATCTCAAAGACCCAGTCAATGGAAAAACGCAAGATACAGACAATGAGTAACATAATTCCATTTGTGAGAGTATATACGTTAAATGTTTAATACATACAATTATATAGTTGTTGCTCATTACAAACCACCCCAAAACTTAGTGGCTTAAAACAACAACTATGTATTATTTCTCACAATTCTGTGGGCGTCTTTGTTAGTTCTTCTGTTGGTAGCACTTGGGCCCCCTCCGGCGGCTGCGGCCAGATGGGAGGTTGGTTGGGGTGAGACGGATTCACTTCTCTGGGGACTTAGCTGATACAGTTAAAATGACTGGAACGGACACACGCATTTCTACACTCAGGGCTGACTTCATGGGCATGAGCCCCGTGTGCACTTAGTTCGGTGCTCTGTTGTCACAATCTTGAAATTCTTAACAACTTTATCTTTGAACTTGTGTTGTTCAAGTAAAAGCCAATGGCACATCAAGTATGTGTGAAGACAGCACAACAGGCATGTCCACCGTTCCTTGTCATCTCATTTACACATAACATTCTCATTGTCTCGTGAGGACAGAATTCTGGAGGATGCCGGATGCATGGGAGTTCAGCAGGCCTCAAAGCAACTACGGGGTAAGCACGTTACGCCCTCCAATGAGTAGATCCAGGTGCTGGCAGCTGCGGGGGTCCCATATTCTGTTCTAATCAGAACTTGCTCTGAACACATGAAGAAAGGCATAGTGTTGGTGAAGAAACTCTATCATATTCTTTCTTATTCATGTTACTACCCTGGATTAGCCAACCACTTACACGGCAAGTAATGACATGAAGGAAACAGAAAGCTAGGGAAGCCCATAGTCCTTTTCCAGCCCTTCCTTTCTCAACTGTAAGCTGAAGGTAGAAAGTGTCGGTAGAAGGTGTGTATATCAGGAACTAAAATATACAGGTCTATTAGTTCTGTGCACAGTATTCACCACTCTGGTGAGAATGAAATACACATACATGTATGGAGCTAGAAAACACAAATTATGTCATTTTTGTGATTCCACATATGAGTTTAATATTCTTTTATTTGCATTTAAAATTAATATTGCACCACAGAAAGATAAACAGCAAATTTATGCTCATAATTTAAATTTAATTTTCTACTTATAACAACATTAAGAAGCAAATAAGAAACATGAGTTGAGATAAAGAATGCAAAAGGAAGGAAAAAGCTTTATATTTTAGTACTGTTAATAACACTTTTTCTCTCTGGGGAAACAAGGGACCTTACATTTCTATTTTTCACCAGGCTCCGCAAATTATGTAGTTGGCCTTGTCTGCACTGTTTGAATTTAAATATATATGTTCCACTTTTGTATATTAGAAAGATGGGTTTCTTTTTACCACATCCCTTTCACTCTTTTATTTCACATATATGAACTTTAGACTCTCTTACCTTAAAACATCAAGGATCTGTTACAAAACATAACATAAAAATAAGGGTAAGGTCCAAGGAACTAACTGCTGAAAGAAGACAGGTACCCAAATTAAAAACAAACAAACAAACAAACATTTTTAATAAACAAAGGCAACATTTCATATTATTATTCCAGCTCTTTCTTTTCTGTGGGTAAACATTCTCCCTGATTTACAGCACTAGAACCATACTCAGCACAATGAAATTATACAAGAATAGTATGTCAGATGAAAAACCCAAACCCAATTTTATGCACTCAGTTCCTGACAGCTGCACTGTCAACATAAATATTCATACTCTCAGGGGCCACAGACACAAGGTCATCTGCACCACAAGGGAAGCTTGCCTTGGTTGGTAGACATAATTATACATCAACTCAGGAAGTGTGAAGCGTATATCTAGAGGTTATTCACAGGGGTAATTTCTTGGAAAGTTAATGCCCAAGTAATTCCCCGTGTTTTATTAACTAGCATGATATCAACATACTATCCCTTAGCCACATGACTAATCATCTCTACTCAAGCTGAAAGAGGTATTATTTTCATTTTTATCTCTTATACTTTTAAAATTGCTAATCAAGTACAATACTTTGAATTTTCAACAAACTTACTAGTTCTTAATAACTAAAAAGATAAAATTAATATACTACGAAGATATGCTTAGTTAAAATTTTCTGTTTGAACCACAGTCAAATTTTGCGAAAATGTTTCTCAGCTTTAAAACACCAGAAAATAGCCCTGGCTGGTGTAGTTCAGTGGATTGAGTACCAGCCTGTGACCCAAAGAGTTGCTGGTTTGATTGCCGGTCAGGGCACAGGCCTGGGTTGCGGGCCAGGTCCCCAGTTGGGGGTGTGTGGGAGGCAACCAATTGATGTTGCTCTCCTTTTCTTTCTCCCTCCTTTCTCCTCTCTAAAAAATAAATAAAATGTATAAAATTATAAAAAATCAGAAAATGCTAATAGGATATTTAAATTGTTGATATTTAATGAAATAGTAAAGCAAAAGGAGGAAAGTAAACTAAACCCTGGTAGGTCTGCTGAGGCCAATATGTGTGAAGATTGTGATTCTTATTAGAAATTTTAAACCTTTTTTTCCTTCCTCAAAAGGCTGCAGAAAAAGAGTCCATGTAAACTCTGGAAATTTTGTCCAATAACCAAAGAGAATACTCTGCATAAAACATTCTACAGAAGAAAGTGATAACAGAGAGTTGAAGGGAACTGATGGTTGAGGGCTAAGGTAGGAGAAAAGCATACTTTTCTTATATATATACCCTGTTGCACTTTTTGAATTTTCTTACCAAATGCATATATTAGTCTCAATAAATTAAATTTCTTTAAAGTGAAAAACAAAGACAATTCTTGCTCCACATAATGAGTCATTCTATAGCTAATTTTCAAAGGTACCATTGTCTGAAGTTGTCCAGTTAGTTTTATGAGCAATATTAAATGTGGACTGTTTAGGGAAAGGTATGGAACTGATAATACAACCACACTTCCACAAAAACCTGTTGTTAAACTGTAATCGTTTTGGAGTCAGGTACAAAATATTGAAATGTGTTTGATTTAAAAGGCCAGTGGGTCCATAAATTGGAAATATTTATTTAAAAACAGAATTTGATAGAATCTCTTATTGCAAAGCATTTCTCTTTGAGTCTGAAACTTGGCATTTTTTTCCAATGATTGCTTTGCCACTACATAAAGATTTTCTGTACACCAATGTCAAAGCCTATAGAGCCACATTGAAAATTATTTTCCTATCTCCCTTCTTACCATCACAAATTCTGTGCGTTAAACTGAGAGAAAATGTTCAGCATTCTCCCATGTAAAGGGGAAACAGGCTATAGAATCTGGTATGGGTTTTGGGTTTTTTTTTTAACTCTACAGAAAATGGTCCTCAATCTATTGGAGAGTAACACATCCCTTTCAGACATGGGCCCTTTTTCAGAGGTTTGTGGCTTTCTCAGTAGCTGATCCATGAACTCCCCGGGGCCCGTGAGTCCAGACTGGAAGCACCTGTCATGTATCATCCCTCCTTCCTGACTCCACACACAGACCTACCTGCCAGTGGACTAAATAAGTTATTCTACTACCACAGGGCACATGATCGCTTACATCATGTTATTCTTCAAATCAGCTACAAAGAAAAGTAAGATAATTTCTTTATAAAACAAACTTTAAAAATTTTTAAATTACAAAATAGCCAGATTTATGGTGAGGTCAATGCATTTAGAATTTATGTGTATTAAATATTATTAAAAATGAAAATCCATTTAGAATTTATGTATATTAAATATTATTTAAAATGCAAGATAAAATATTTGCAGAAACCATAATAAAGGGTTAATGTCTTTATCAAATAAAGCATTCCAACAGATTGATAAATAAATGCCAATGTATGAATGAGTAATATGTCCTAGTAGAGAAAATACAATCAGCAAAGAAATATATAAGAAAATCTCGAACATCCCAGAAGTAATCAAAGAAATGCAATGACAATAACAGTGCCTATTAGAGTGGAAAAAATACATAATGATTATGTTGACCAAAGCTGGATGTAATAGGTATTCTCCAATACTGTAGATGGCTAAATAAAGCTATTGAACATAAATGTGATCATATATAACAAGAATCATCAAAGTTTTATTCCCTTCAGATTAGTCACTCTTATTCTGGGAATATATCCCATAAAGTGATTCTCAAAGTATAGTAGAGGGGCAGCTGGGGGCTCTCAACCCAGAGAGCCATGAGTTAAATACTCTTCATTAAAATACCAAGATACTATCGTCCATTTTCACTCTAAATTTTCCAAGAACTGCATGATGTGTGACAACACCATTGCTCTGACAGCTAAGAGAATGTGTGCTTGCAGGATGGTAGAATTGGGGGGTGATTTTGTACCTTGTTCTCATACTTTTAATAACCAGACTACATAAGAAAATAAATAAATCAACCCCACTCCCTCTATCTCTAAAGCACTGACTGCCATCATCACTTAAACATGGCAGAGACCCCAAGTTTGAAAGTAGAATGTCTATATGAGAAAAAGAAAAATTACACTAAAAAATTTAATACAGACTGGTAAGGAACAAACATAGTATTCATTCATAGAGCCTTAACATGGGGCAAAGATGCCAACCAGGTATATGCAGAAGCAGCAAGTACAAAGAAGCACAGAAGACCACCAAAGGCTGCTGCTGGGGGACCAGACTCCTCAGGCCTGGTTGCCCAGCAGACCCATCTGGGAGATTTATGAAGCTACCAATGAGATGTATATGTACAAAAAAATACTGCTAAGAGTGATATCAAAGAGTTTACTGCCTAGGTTTTCTTCTAAGAGTTTTGTGCTTTCAGTTCTTACATTTAAGTCTTTAAGCCAAGTCTTAAGTCTTGTACATCATGTAAGAAAGTGGTCTAGTTGTATCTGTCCAGTTTTCCCAACACCATTTATTGAAGAGACTGTTTGTACCCCCATTGTACATTCTTGCTTCCTTTGTCATACATTAACTGACCATATAGGTGTGGCTTTATTTCTGCGCTCTCTGGCCTTGCACTATAGTTTCGTATCAGGTAGCATGATACCTCCAAGTTTGTTCTTCTTTCTCAAGGTTGCTTGGGCTATTCAGGGTCTCTTTTAGTTCCATATAAAGCAATCACTTCACAAGGTATATAAATGTCTAATCACTATGTTGTATGCCTGAAACTATTATAATATTGTATGTCAATTGTAATTGAAAATACTTTTTTTAAAAAAGAAAAAGCGTACTTGGTAGGTACAAAATAGACAAGGGGATGTTAAGAATAGTGTAGAATATGGAGAAGCCAAAGAACTTATAGATACGACCCATGAACATGGACTAAGGGAAGAGACTGCTAGAGTGAAGGAGGCTACCAGGCAGAGGGGAGCAAAGCGGGAAAAATTGGGATAACTGTAGTAACATAATCAATAAAATATACTTTAAAAAAAGAAGAAGAAGTCCAGATGACCCGGTTCCATTCTGGTTTCATTGGTCTAAGGAGGGCCCACAGACGGTAATTTTTAAACAGTTTCCCAGGTAATTCTAACATGGAACTAGTTTTAAGAAGTATAACTACAAATGATTAAATACCCAAAAAATTCTTCTTCAAGGAACACGTATAAAGTACCTATGGACAAAGACAATGGGGGAGGGAGGAACTGAATGTGGGAAGTAGGGGGTGGGTAGGGCAGGGGACAGTAATGGGGGGGAAATGGGGACAACTGTAATTGTAACAACAATTTTTAAAAAGATGATTTAAAAAAACAAACAAAAAAGTTCTTCTTGTCTTTCAAATAATATATTTTGATACAATATGACCTGTTGCACTATGCATTTCCTTTCCATTCACATAATTGGTGGCTCTGTCCTCTTGAATTTGCAAACCATAAGGGGGGAGGCACTAAAATTTTCAATTCATCAGGCACCCGAGTAATTGATGTTAATCAATGTTAACTGGAGCACTGTTATCAGAAAAGCAGGATTAAAGTCTCTTTATTTTACCAAGAGATGGCTCAGGAATCTGGAGGGCTTTCCAAACAGTCATCCAGCAAAGTTGGGTTAAAGCAAGAACAGATGAGAATTTCAGGCCAGACCACTGACCACATCAATAACCTTTGGAAGGCCTGCCTTGCATTTATTGGCTTGGTCTAGACAGCTCAAAACGTTGAGGTCAGAGAGATCAATCACAGCAAGACTGTAGGAGTTTAGAACAGCAGACTTTTTGACAGGATTTCCTGCTTCTCCTTCTTCAGTGTCAGACACCCTGCCCCAGTGACTGTGCCCTAACCTCTCCTTGGAGGCCTGGAGACCTCGCGGGAATGAAATTTGGCCTGATGAGAGCAGGAAAGTCCCATGACCACAGAGCTTCCTACATATAAAGAGCTTAACAATATCCCCAGCCACACCACGAGTTCCTTCTGAAAGTCTCAAGTTCTTAAAGTTTTCCCACTGCCTTGGCCTGGGGGACCCATTAGAGCAGATTTCTCCAGATGATGACTGAACAACAAACAAAACACAAAGCCAGGCATTTGGAAATACAACACACGACACCCTCAGAGGGCAGGTGGACGGACCCGTAACCAAAGCCGCCAGGGCCCCCCCAGGAGGAGAAGGCAGAATGCAGAGAGAGAAAGCCATGCCTCTTCTGTGTGGTCAGTCCCTTGGGATGAGGCTGCCTCCAACGCTATAATTTGGTTAACTGACCCCAATCCTTTAAGGAAGCTGAAAAACAGCCTTGTTAGCCGCAAGAATTCAGGACCAGATCTCTTTGTCTTTGGATGAAATGATACCTCCCTGGTGGAAATGAATCTTTCCCTGCTCGCCCCCATATGTCCTTCACCACACTGATCTTTCTTACAGTGCTTTTAGTTCATCTTAGATCAGGGTGATTTGTGTTGATGCTTGTCTGTCTTCTCCACTAGATTGTGAACCAGAAAGACAGACATGGTGCATTTTGCACCTCCAGAGGGTAGGAACGAAGTGTGTTTGTTGAATATGACAGAAGCTTCTTAGAAATGAAATTTTCGAAGTGGCATCAATTAACATTGAGCCTAGCAGCTTTGTTGCAGGCAGGCAGCCCCGAATGTGAGCTGAGAGGGTGAATAGGGCCACTGCAAGATAAAAGCACGGGAGAGCGTGGGGGTGAGGTGTGAACAGCATGCTGGCAAAAGCACAGCCTCGGGAGGAATTTCTGAACCTCTGTTAACAAAAACTCCTAAAAGACCTGAGTACCCACCGCACATCCCTGAAATGAACACCCAAAGGCACGCCAGCTCAGGAGGAATGACTGCTGCTTACAGCACCCCACCGACAGGCCTACCTGGCAGCATCTGGCCATTCCTGGCACCTGCCAGCAAAGCCTTGATCTGTTCAGACCCCCCGATCATCTTCTGAGAAACAGTGAGATCATAGCTGCAGAGCCGGTAGGACTTCAAGTCATCAATAATGTAACAAGAGTTCCCATAAACACTAAGAACTTCATATAGACTGAAAGCTGTTGGCAAGATACCTACTGGGCACCCAGAGGGTGAAATACCATCACTCTCAATCTGTTTCCTCACCCAAAATTTATTTTTAATACACGCCATTCAAATATGTCACCAGATAAATGCATATACTTAACACTAATGTGATACATGTAACTCTGCCTAGATATGAACAACTATCTTTGTTTATCTCCTAGAAACATATTTAAGATCATCAAGCTAAACAAACATATCTTTCACAATCAGAAAAAGATGAGCTGCCACTCTGCCCACCCCGCCACACACCACAAATAAAAATGAAATCAAATTATGTCAGTACTGTGGTACATAGTTAGATCTGGTGGAACATAATTGGAGAAGCCGGAGATGCTTTAGAATATAACTCCTCAGACCAAAATGCAAACTGTGACATGTAATGTTTCCCCACTGAAGAATAAAAAAAAAATCCATTCTGACCTTGTAGGGCATGCGTCCTTCTTTTTCTGTCTCTCAAAGTTCTCAGTCATCCAGTGAGTATCTGCCCTTTATTTGGACAGCAAAAGGCCTCTTCATCGCCAATAAGGACCTGCCTGTATATATTCCTGTTTAGAGAATCCCAGACCACAGAGAGGAAACTGGTGCTGCAGGTTCTCCAGGGACGCTCAGGCCGTCAAAGGCAATAGGAAAAGACTTCCTATATGTATACATATATATACACGCACTTTTTTTTTTTTCAGTTTTAGTTCCCTCCTAATACCTTCACTCCCTTTCTGGATTTGAATCACTTTGTCACTCCACGGAAAAGCTTGAGGACAGACGAATGGGACCCTGGCGCAGACTTAAGGTCCGACTCATCGAAGCAGGCTTCCGCTTGGTTTAAAAGAATCAGAACTGTGAGGACAGAGGCAAGAGAAGCAGCCAACAGGATGTGTGTGGCTGGAGTTCCTGGCATGAAGGCTTGGCTTTCATGTTTATTTTTGGATATATTTTTCTTAGCCTTTTGATGCAAATTTCTGGCCTGGGAAGTAACCCTACAGTACAAGATCCAAAGTTGCCAAAAGTAAGCACAGCCTTCTGACTTGGGAGAGCACAGAGCCCTTGGCCTTTGGGCTCCAGTGAATCCCCACAGGAGAGGGTGGGTCCCTGAGCATTAACAGGCAGGCAAGGGACCGCCTGTCTGAGGGTGGGTCCTGCAGTCCTACCTCCGTACCTCTAATTCAATGATTTCAACGTGCACCTGAAATGCTGGGCCACCTGGAGAGCGTAACAGTAATGTACAAGTGAAACAATCTGAAATTGCTTGTATGCCAAATAAAGTAATAAAACCCACCCAAAGGCCTTCTGAGATTTTAACGTTCTGAGATATTATGTTTTAGGTATACAGCTTTAATTTTTCTGACAGCCCAAGACAGATAGCAACATCAAGCCTATTCAAGCAGAAGATGCCTCTGAAAGATATATTATTCTAATATGGTTTTTAAAGTGCATCAGCAAAGGCTAAGCTGCTGGTGTTTCAATAATTCCTATTCTCATAGTGGCGTGAAAGATTATTAATGGAAAAGGGCTTTTTCCTCCCTATATAGCCCAAAAGAAACAGTAAATAGAAATAACTAAAAAGCTTTTCAGTCCCACAACTGCCAGCACATCTGGTAGAACTGAGACAAGAAAGCACTCCGAAAATTAGGCACTAGAGATACTTGTAGATGTAGAAAATATTTCTTCAAGAATATTCCTTGATCTTAGAAATATCCCTGCTTACAAATTGCTTTCTTTTTCTAAGAAAGAAACATGAATTTCTTTCTTGTTTTTCCCATTCAGCTTTGTAGTCCATAAAGCATGAAACAGATTTTTGGTCAGTTAACAATATTTACTGAGGCCCCAGACACCTTTGGAGGATCAGCTTACTTTATCAGGCGTTGCTTCTGTGGCAGAGAGCGGGTTGGTGGTTGCTGGAGGCAGGGGGTACGAGGGAAAACGAGTAAAGGGAGTCAAAAGGGACAAACTTGCGGTCATAAAATAAGTCAGTCATGAGACATAATGTACAGCGTGGAGACTATCGCTAATAATAATGCACTATATATTTGAAGGTTGCTAAGAGAGAAAACCTTAGAAGTTCTCATCACCAGGAAAAACTGTTAACTATGTGTGGTGATGGATTTTAACAAGACTCATTGTGTTGACCATGCCTCAGTATATATAAGCATCAAATCATCATGTTGTACAACTGAAACTAATATAATGTTATAGGCAATTATAGATAAAAAATAAAAATAATAATGAAAAAACCCATCACATCTGAACAAAGGCCCTCTGTGACACGGTTTGCCCTGGGTAACATACAACCCCAGGAGTGTGCCAAGAAGTTTCTGGGTAACAATTACAGCTTTTATTTGGTCATGGGTCAGGCTACAAATTTAAAATATTGCTTTTATTTTTAAAAACTGTAGTTTTACTGCCATCTTTAATTTTTCAAATAATTTATTCATGAACATACATAACATATAATTATTTTGAACATGCTAAAATAGGGCTCGTAATAAAGAAAAGTTTTTGTCCAGAATCATGCTCATGCAATTGAAACACAGGTAAGCAGGTGGTAGACCACTAGTCCAAGGTCCTCTCAGAAGCATCTTACATGGATTTATTCGAGAGTGCCTCTCTAATTTACTTCTGGAATACACTGGACTCATCTCCTCATTCAATGTCGTGTATTTGAAATAGTCCACATAAAGATGTCAAACATGCTGCAAACCTAAGAGTATCTTCATACAGACACATTAGGCAGAAAGTCAAAAAGAAAGCAAAATAATCCCTCATGTGTTGTTTTAACTATTGGAAACCTTTTTATATGTGCTAGGAAGAGATTCATGGAATTGGACAGTAAATCAGTCCTTTATTTATTCCAAGAGCCACTGACAATCATAAATACTCATAATTTTGAATCAAATATTAATAACTGGCTTGAAACTCCCAAGCCTACACATAACTGCTTGGCCATTTAACCTCCTTCCTGAGGCTATTCAATGTCACTAGTGTCAAAGAGTTTAAATTATAATTGTCTCAAGAACTAAAAATGATATTCCAAGACTTTTCAATTAATTTTCTCCTGAACAAAATCAAGAAACATAACTGCCTTCTTTCTCTCTCTTTTCCTCCTTCCTTCCCTCCTTCCTTCGCTCTCCCTCTCCCTTTCCTTCTCTCTTGAGATACTGCTCAAAAATGACATGTTTTATACCCTGGTTAATATATTGTATTAAGTTCTAATATCAAAGAGGTGTAAAAGGAGGGAAGCATTATTGACCAACTCTCAATAAATTTCCAATAAGTCACTTAATTTAGGCAAATATGATCTAAATTTTAGGTGGATCATCCCAGCGCCCTCAAATCCAACTGCAAATTGGAAACTGAAAAATAGAAAAAGAGGAAAAAAGAAAGTATTCTGTATTAGAAAAGATACAGGGAATGAAGGTAAGCATCAAGCTGCTACTTCAGTTATATTTTGGGGAGTATTTCTTTTATTAGATGCATTTGTAGAGACTACTGAATAATTCTTCTGGTCTCATTTATGATGATAATTTTTAAAAAATATTCTGGGTACTCTCAATTTGACTTACAACATAATAGACAATATAAACCAAGAGGTGCTTGGGATGAAACTGAACAGGATTCAAAATCTCATATGGGGCTCTCTCATAAGGAGTGTGGATCCAACTGTGGAGAGCCAAGGAAATTTGCCCTTGGTCAGCAAAGGAAGCAGGATTCCCAAGTTTTGTGTTGCCACTGAAGTTCAAGTGTAAGGCTTAAAATAGACTATTTGCTCAGCCAATTAAAGAGCTATTTTTAGACTGTGCTACCCATTAGTGATTAGGGACCATAATTTTCAGAGTGAGAAGTAACCCAGAATCCTGGGCCTTGTGTTTTATCCTTCAGCCCCTTTTAGTGACATCAAGGATATAAATAAGGATAGAAAGCAAAATACGAGGTCGCTCGCCATACAATTGACCAACCATGGCAATCCTCAAAAGTAAATAATCAAATGAGGAGAACATGCAAATTTAGGCTCATGATCCAGGTTATTTAATTTTCACTCTTTGCAACTGATAGCCAAACTCTGAGCCCTTCCCTTGCTGACAGGAGAGGCTTTACGCAGCTGACCTTCTCACGGCCCCTTCCTGCCATCGCATGGCTCGCCGAGGCTTCCACCTGAGTTCTGAGGCTAAGCAATCCCTCCCTTTTTTACAATCTTTCCCTTTTGGTATTCAGCTGGCAGGTTTGCTAACAGATTTGAGGGGGTTTTTTACTGGTATAATGAATAGCTGAAATATAAACTCTATTATTTGACATAATCAAGGAATTCAGTTATCAAATATTTTATTAGCGGATCAGTGCTACACATGCCATCGATGGATTGCCAATATTTAAAGAAGTGAGATAAAATTTATTTAATGATAATGACACATTGCATTCTGAAACAATACCATTGACTTGCTAGTTTGTTTTCTGTCTCCTCCAAGTAGAACAGAAGCTCCTGCCCTGAGAGAGAGCAGGACCTCTGTCAATCTTGCTCACTGCTGTAGCTAAACCTGACACACGGGAGATACTCAAAAGTGTTTGCTGAATAAATAAACAGTAGAATAAACATAATTCAATCTTTTCTATTTAAAAAGCACTTCAGCCCTGGCCAGTGTGGCTCAGTTGCTTGGAGCATTGTCCTGTAAACCGAAAGGCTGAGGGTTCAATTCCCAGTCAGGGCACATGCCTATGTTGCGTGCTTGGTCCCCAGTTACGGTACATATAAGAGGCAACCAATCAATGTTTTTCTCTCATATTGATGTTTCTCTCACTCCCTTCTGCTGCCTCTAAATCAATAAGCATATCCTCAGGCGAGGATAAAAAAAATTTTAAAGGCACTTTAGAATTTTACAGTTTCTTAGGATTATCATGTACTGTATATGCACAAGTATGCACATTAATAAGCTTCTGATTAACACAGATTTCATTTTGCTTAAAAAATTGGTTGACCACCTAATTTGAACCCTGTACTTTTAGGTAAATGAGCAAACAAATAAAATGGAATACTGACTAATCTCTTATTCATTATGAGATTCCCATTCCCCATCAGTAAAAGAAGAGTTCATACTAAAACCTCTATCAATCCCTTCCACCTCACTTACGTCCCTGGCAGAGGGGATCAGAACTCATGCTCTGAGGTTAAAGATGAGGGATTGGACCCACGGAGCTGCAAAATCATGTGGCAATGTTTGGGATACCAAGGACCACCCTCAATACCAATACCCCCTTTTAATAATTTTTCTCTAATGGAAGTATTTGTGGACAACAGCCCTAAAATATACTCAGATACAATCTGACCAAGATCACTAATAGTGAGGCAACCAGACATTATGAGCTTCCCAATATACTGGCTATCACCTTTGATGTTTTCTTGCCAAAATCATTTGGTTTGTTGCAATCAAGTCTTTAGCTTAACTTCCATGTACAGAAAGCCCCGGGATGGGGGTACAAAAAAGACATCAGAGAAAACAATCAGACAGCTCTTGAATTTGGGAGAAACTGACCTGGCCTTTTTAACTAGTCAATGTCATGGAGAGAGAGAGAAAGAGAAAGATAAAGAAAGGAGGTGTAGGAAGAGAGGGAGAGAGACAGGGAGACTGATTTAGACATAACAATCAAATGTAATACATGCTTTCTTATTTGAGCCTGATTTGGGGGGGAAAACAGATGTTATTATGAACAACTGGGGAGATCTGAACTCTAGACTTGATATTCGATGATATTTGATAGTTTTATAGGTGAAATAATGGTACTCTCAGAATGTGGCAGAATATTCTAATTTTTCAGGTAAATAGGCTGTGTATTTAGGATGAAATGTCATGGTGTCTGTCATGTACATTAAAGTGGTTCCAAAAAAACCAAATACTAAGTAAATATGGTTGTATGTTAACAATTGCTGAACCAAGTGTGGGTACACAGGTGTTTATTGTATTATTTGATTTTCTGATAGGTTTGAAATTTTTTTAAATAATTTTTTAATGTTCACAGGTAGCAACTCCTCAGGAACTTCCTTCACAGCACCGAGGGCTCCTAATTAAAATAAGTTTTTAATGTCTCCCTAAATCATTTTCAGCAACTTGAATCAGTCATCACAGACAAAAAAAAAAAAAAAAGCAGTTATAATGACACACATCACAGGTAGAAATCTTTTTTTTTTTTTTTGTTCTTAAACCAGTTTGCTGAATTTCCTTTTTGGAACAGAGTTTTTCAGTTTACCTTTTAAAAATGAAAGATCCAAAAAATGGCTTATTTGCCTCGAGCTTGGTCCCTTTTAATTGACAGAAAACCTCTCCACACACACCTCATGCAAACCTACTTCAGCTTGGCTTTCCTAAAACTAGCTTTTGTCTCTGAACTTTACAGAGCAGTGGGAGCTCTTTAATATTTTCTAAGAGAAACATTTCAAACAAGTAACCCCGCAATTTATTCACTACTGCCAAGAATAAAAGTAACAGGTTCCACCACCAAGGCCCTCCAAGGCTTTGCAGGACTTTCAAGGCAAAGCATCACTCATTCACCGGCAGGTTTGCTCCCTTAATGCATCTGTCATTTGTTTGGCTCTGGAGGAAACTATTTGATTACACAAAATTCTTTTTAGATCAAGTTTAAAATCTTTGCCACACTGGGACAAGTGGTGGAGCCTGCCAGCTCAATGGGTTAACACTTGGACATACTGAGCCCAGGACAAAGATAAGGAACAACCACAGGTTAAAATCAGAAGCTTGAAGAACTGAAAAGGAACGAGCGTGAAAGATGCAAGGCTTAGCTGGGCCTTTCTAAGTGTTCCATTTGCCATTACTGCATATACGATGATTTATTCCCCGTACTTCTTGTAAATGAGTGCAGTACCCTAAGGGGCGCTGGTAAGCAGCAGTAAATGCAAAAGCCACCAGGACCAGTTGCATCCATCCACCGCTGTGCCTCCTATGCATTTTGAAGTTGGCAAGTAACCAGACATCTCCATGTCCTTCATTTCCCATACCTTATTATGGGACACATCATTTTTAAAAGCATTTAAATGAAGCAGATGTTAACCCCATTCATTCCACTTTACCAGGGAACATGTCAGTGATGATTTTTAAAATGCAAAAGAAAATGTCAAAGTATTTTGTTCCCTGGTTAAGAATACATCTGTGGAATAGGAGGGAGGAAATACATAAAACACTCTATGGTCATTCAAGAAATAATTATAAGGTATGTCAAACTACAGAAAATTGAGCAAGCACTAAATTAAAAAAAAAAAAAAAGGATGTCTTGTATCAAAATGGCTTTTTCACTCACTCATTTCAAAAACAAGTTCTGAAATTAAATTCCATCCCCCAGCTCAGAACAGAACACATTAAGGCCTGATTGTAATGCCATTATCCATGTGGCAGCTCCTTTTCTTTTCCACAACCACATTAATTGACAAAGAAGCCTTGGGGCTCACCTCCCATAGAGCCTTGAAGTCCTTCTGCTCGATGCGGAGCAGCTCACTGCTCTCCCTGGTAACGATGGTCGCATGGCGGGGTGTGTTGTCCAGAATGGACTCTCCAAAGGCCGTTCCAATTCCCAGAGTACAGATGGTCACTGCATCCTGAGAAGCCCAAAAACTGGTCATTAGAAAATTAAACACTTAACGGATGGGTGAGTTGTCTTTTAGTTGAATTGAAGTATAATTTGTACACAATAAAACACTTGATTTAATTGTGCAGTTCAACCAGTTTTGACCCAAAACAAGAGAGAGAACATTTTTGTCATCCCCGAAAGTTCTCTCACACTCCTTTCTATTAAAACCCTCCTTTCAGAGATAATTGATTTATTTCTATCACAATAAAGGAGTTTTGCTGGTTTTAGAACTTCATGTCAAAGGAATCCGACAATATACCCTCTTTGGGGTCTGGCTTCTTTTGTTCAACATAATGTCTGTAAGAGTCATCCAAGTTGTTGCATGGATCAGTTGTTTTTTGTTTTTTTTCTCCTTTTACTGATGAATAGTTTTCCATTGCATGAAGGCGATACAATTTGCTTATTCATTTTCCTACTGGTGGACACTTGAGTTGTTTCTAGTTTGGGGACATTATGAATAAAGCTACTAGTAATAATTTCATGCAAGTCTTTTTGTGGACAGGGTTATCTTTGTACATGACTCCTATCTGCTTGAAGAAGAAAAGGGGAAATCTTTTAAAAACAAACATAGGTTTTTAGTGAGGAGGAGCAGTTATAATATTTAAGTAGGAAACTGAAACAGAGATGCTGCTATGTCCATCCATCCTGAAGAGATGAGGAGACTGGGGTCAGAGGGTTGATTGGCACAGCCCAGGTTCACACAGATGTAATAAAGCAGCCAGAGGCTACCCACTGCTCTCTGACTGTAGATTCTAAGCTTTTGGTATCATGCTGCCTCCTGCAGCCAGAGCAGAGTAAAAACAGCATCTGCTTAAGTGCAGGATGGCTAGTTTATAAAATGTTGCCCATCAATGGTTTAAATGTGTCTTAAAGTATATTTAAAAAGTAATTCCCTCCCTGCATGCAACATTGGTGATAATATTTGGATTAAATCCTAACTAGCTTCAAATAATACAAATAGCCACTCAAAATCACCTGGACATTAATTTTGCAAGGCATTGCTAACTAAGGAAGATACACAAGGGTAAGTCTCTGAGTTACAAAGCACTGTTTTCCTTTCATGCATCTAATACACTATAACAGGCAAATGTTATTAAGATCAAGTTAGTGACTCTGTAATCACATTGTGAAGACAAATGCCCATAAGAATCTAGTTCCTTGAACCGTAGCAAATTGCTTCTGCACAGATATTGCCATATAAAATTGTGTTCAGGAAAATAAAATCAATAGCATCTCAGAAAAGAATAAAATATTAGGGGAGAATTTAAGAACGGCCCACTAATAATTTTTCCAGAAAGTCAGTAGCGACAAAGTCAGTCAAAAACATATTCCCAGCATTGACACATCGATAGTGAGTGAAAGTATGGTTCCTCTGAGTAATTTTCAAATTCTAGTAAAAAGCACAAGATGGATTATGGCAAATCACAAACTTTCATAAACTCTCTAGTATATCATGTTCCCTTGAGAAATCCACTGGCTTACTTCATTTTACCATCTGAACCCTTCAGAAAGGATTTTCCCCTTAATCTGCACTTTCCCATGTTAAATTTTTATTTAAAAACTTGATATGAATGTCTCACAAATATTACTCCTGCCACTTTCCATGTAACTTAAATACCTAAAGTTATTCACAAAGTATAATGAAAAAGTACAGCGATGTTCTGTTATTTATGAGCTGGTTGTAGATTTTTATGAATTCAACATTCTCCTTTCTCCCCTCCTATCCCTGATACACGTAGTTTGTCACCAAAAGGTATACCAAAAAAGACATTTTAAGTGTGTAAGTCACATGAGCCCATCTTCTTGCTAATGAACAGTCCTTTTAATAAAGACGAAAGGTTGGAATCTCTCTTGGACCTCCCCTGGAGGGGTGACGTTACCCATGCCCGAGCATACAGAGTAAAATGTAGTCGGGTCAGTACCGCCAACTGCACCTCTCGGTGCGGCTCCTGGGTCAGGACCTCGGTAAGGAGAGGCGCTGAACATTCATCTGCAAATGAGCAGAACGTAGAACAGTCTGAATAACCCCTATTAAGTAAGTATTGAGACATGAGCAGATCTCTGGAGTATTTTATAAGCTGAAAAGAAATAGCAATGTTCCATGTAGAAATAGACACTTTGAGCCACAGGCAGAGGCAGGCACCGGACTAACTGGGCTCAGGGAAGTAGAAGATCCTAAGAAGAACATTTTCACTCTGAACACCAGTTCCTCTCTTTACAGTTCATGGGTGCTAGGCCTTAGTTGCATCTGAATTCCAGGCAGGGCCTTGTGAGGTGCTTAGAAAATAATTATCAAATAAGGACAATTACATGCAAATGCTCCCTCATTTAGCAGAATCAGTCTATGCTGCTCAGCATGTGCGCAGAAGGCGGAGAAATGTGAGCGGGATGGACACGGCTCTGGTAGAAGCCCTCTTCTGTTGGCCCACGCTAACACGGGACTAGGGGCGATGGGCTCTCAAAAAAAATGGCCTACGGTACATCGATGATATGTCATCTGGTTTCTTCTCCCAGTCTGGCCCAGGTCTCTCTCATTTACCCGTCCACATGGGCACTCCTTCTCCTACCCTCTAAAACACTAATTACACGCTTACCCTTAATAGTGCACACCCTCCCGTGCATCAGTACGCACACGGGTCTCCATGTGTGTGTGTGTCGTGCTGTGTGCCACGCATTGGGCCAGGTGTTTTGACTGTGATGCCACATTTATCCCTCACAACAGTTAAATGAGATGTTGTATTTAAAGGGCTTTGCACAGTACCTGACTAAAAAAAAAAAAAATGCTTAATAAATTGGAGATATTCTTATTGATGGTAGTATTAAAATAACATCAGTATTATCATTGCTATTTCATAGGTTGAAGAAAATCAGGCTTAATTATGGTCAGTAATTTGCCCAAAGCATGACTAGTAAGTGGAAGAGTTAAGGCTAGAAACCAGTTATTCTAATTACTTCCCATATACTTCTTTAATTGCTATGAAATTTAAGTACCACTTGCCAATGCTCAACGGGAAAATCTATTAAAGTATTCATTTAATCCGTATAGGTTCCTTTTTCTTCTTTCTTTTAATCCTCACCCAAGGATATGTTTATTGATTTTAGAGATAGAGGAAGGGAGAGGAGAGAGAGAGAGAGATGTGAGAGAGAAACATCAATTAGTTGCCTCCCTCCCACAGGCGCCCCAACTGGGGACTGAACCCACAACCTAAACATGTGCTCTGAGCAGGGATTGAACCCACAACCTCTTTGGTGTACAGGACGATGCTCCTGCCAACTGAGCCACCCAAACAGGTCATAGGTTCCTTCTTTAATCAGCCATTCCATAGACTTAGTGAATATATAATAAGCCCAAATCACCGGGAAAATATAAAACATTCGGCATTGCTCTTCCCCTAACCCTCGAATCCAATACTGAGGCCCACTTGACCCTTGCCTGGAGGGCCAAATCCATTCCCGGATGAGACACCAATCCTCTTAGTCATTAGGAGAAATGCAAGCAATCATAAGCCAAAACCTAAGGGCTGCGTCAGCCTTTCTGCTTTTCCTACTCTGGTCTTGTGCCCCAGTTCTAGTAACAGAGTACCAACCTCAGCTGGAGAAACTGAGTTTCTGTCTTTCTGTGTCTCTGCCTTGGCAACCTGCCTAGTATCCTAATTCTTCTCAAATGGTTGACCATCTTGTTCTGACACCCCCTCCCTGGGCCCCAGTTCCTCTCTGGCACCTTTCCGTGGCCAGGCCTCTTCGTCAGCCCGCCCGGCTGCCCGTCGCCATCACTGGGACGGCTTGCGGAATCTCTGCTCCTTACGAAGCCATGCCCCATCACGCTACCACTCCTCTGCCTCTGACCTCCGCCACCCCCGGGGCTACGCCGCTCCACCTGCCTGCCCAGGTCCCACCCAGCACGGCCTGAACGTGCCTCTCCACGGCTCCTGCCTCTGCCGTGGGCACCCACAGGTTCTGTTCTCCCAGCTGGCCCCAACTGGAAGTCGGGAGCAATTTTTGCCATGGTGTGTGTCACAGTGGGATAGGCAGGGTCTGGTTATCTTCATTCACAAAGGTTGGCCTTCGGTAACTGAACAAACATGTTAACAAAGCTGCCCTGAGGGAGGGCAGGGAGCATCGGGCAAGGGCGACGTGCCTGGAGGCATCGCCAGTGGGCACACTCTGTGCTTAGTGGGGGTAGCACAGAGAAGCACGGGCCTTGTAGACCTGGATTGGCAACTGTTTTCTGCCGATTACTAAAGCCATGGCTTTGGGTAGAAGGCTCCCAGAGCCTCAGGGCCTCGTTTGTGAAATAGAAGCAATCTGCCTTAGAAGATTAGCAGAATTTGGTAGAAATAAAATAATATATTCACAGAGTTCAGTATGGTTCCTGGCACATTGTAGGTGCTCCATACATAATGGGAAATATTATGTCTGGCTTAGCCATATTTATAGCATGTATACGTTTTCTACATTTCTAAAAAGCAAATTATATTTTTCTATTGTTTAAATAACAGAAAATCTCTCTATTCATTTTCTGTACCTCTTCAATTAATGATGGCTTTTCCACACTGAAATTCCAAGTTTCTCTGACCCCCAGTTTGGATGTCAAGTGGTTTGAATGATCTGCAAAACACTTCAGCTCTCTGGGGGAGCTTGTATTCAAAGAAACCCTTCTGATGGATCCTGCTGTAAATCAAAGAATCCTTTCGTTCTGCGACTAATCACCCCTTAATTTATCTGCTTTGTATGTCAGAACTATGGAATACTGGGTTTTCTTAAAGCAGGCATTCTCATATGAGGAATTTTGTTTGTTTCATTATAAATACAGCTACAGTATGAAAATGGGAATGGTATTAAGAAAGCCAGTGATTATAAGTCACTGATATCCAAGCTATAAATTGTGCCTTGCAAATAATGTCTATAAACGTCCACTAAAATCCAAATTACACAAGTTGTAGACTGGTGAAATTTAAAATACCTAACAATCAATAAAATAGACATAGGAATTCTCTGAGATAAGTAGGTCAAGATTTTTTAAATTGTCTTATAACTTCAAGGGGTATCTGATCTTTTTATTATGTATTTTTAAAAGATTCCACATATAAGTGAGACCATACAGGATTTGTATTTCTCTGTCTGATGTATTTCACTTAGCATAATGGCTTCATTATGCTAACGTCCATCCATCTTGCTCCGGATGGTAGGAGTTCCTTGCTTTCTATGGCTGAGCAGTATTCCATTGTACATATATCATATCTTCTTTAGCCACTGAGCTCTAGATAACACTTAGGTTGTTTCTATGTCCTAGCTATGGTAAACAATGCTGCTATGAACATGGGGGCACAGACATCATTTCAATTTAGTGTTTTCATTGCTTTTAGGTAAATTCCCAGAAGTCAGTTTGCTGGCTCATATGGTAGTTCTATTTTTAATTTTTTGAGGAATCCCCATACTGTTTCCCATAGTGGCTGCATCAATTTACAATCCCACCAATAGTGCACAGGGGTTCCTTCTCTTCCACATGCACACCAGCATTTGCTATCTCATCTTCCTGACAGTGGGCACCTACCAGGTGTGAGGTGACAGATCACTGTGTTTTGGATTTGGATTTCCCTAAAGAATAGCGATGCTGAACATGTTTTCATGTACCTGTTGGCCTTTCATATATCTTCTTTGGGAAAAGGTCTGCTCGGGTCCTTTGCCCATGTTTTAAAAGATTTCGTTTATTTTTAGAGAGGGGAAGGGAAGGAGAAAGAGAGGGAGAGAAACATCAAAGTGTGGTTACCTCTCTTGCACGCCCCTCACCAGGCACCTCACCCGCAACCCAGGCATATGCCGTAGCCTGGGAATCAAACCAGCAACCCCTTGGTTCACAGGCCAGCACTCAGTCCACTGAGCCACACCAGCCAGGGCCTTTGCCCATTTTTTAAATTGGGTTATTTGGTTTTTGCTACTGAGTTGTATGAGTTCTTTATATATTTTTGATACTAATCCCTTATATGTGATTTGTAAATATTTTTCCCCATTCTATAGGTCTTTTCACTTTGTTAACGATTTCTTTTACTGTGCAATTATGCGTATTTATCTCACTTCCATATTACTCAAGAAGAGTTCATTGTCTCACGGTGTATTGATTATTTTAAATACATGCTGGGTTAACATGAAGGAACAAATCTGTCCTCCAAGTGGGTAGACCCCAAAACACAAATTTTTACAAAGCAAATATGTTGACAATTTTTAGTTTAGGACTGTAGGCAATACCTGCCATTAAATTTAGTAGTGCCTTTGTTTCATGAGCTTGAATTTAGTACTGGGATTAACAATTCTAAATCAAATGTGTTTGGTTTTTTTCCTAACAAACAGCAAAGAGCAAAGACAAGGTTTGTTACTTTTAGAGTACTTCCTTGGAAACAGTGTTACACACAGCTTAACAAGGTCAGGCAAGCTGGCTGTGGGAAGGGCCATCAGAGTGGACTGGCATCAGCACTTGATCATTGAACCAGGGAGGCCAGCCCTGTCTCAGCAGAGCCAGGCAGTCCTGCACTGGGGCCCAGTCTCGCATCCACCCAGACAAAGAACCACCTGGCAACAAACCCAACTATAGTGGGTGGATGTGCTGTGCAGGAGGCT
This sequence comes from Pteronotus mesoamericanus, assembly GCF_021234165.1. NCBI lineage: Eukaryota > Metazoa > Chordata > Mammalia > Chiroptera > Mormoopidae > Pteronotus > Pteronotus mesoamericanus. The sequence continues at coordinate 33,336,755 of NW_026555325.1, read as the reverse complement.
AAGTAAACTCCTAACGAATACCATGACCTGAGCATAGACAAGGAGTAAGAGATTACAAACTACCACTGTGGGCTTGGCACACTTCAAGCTTTATGGGCTCAGTAAATGTGTTCAGAAAATGTTTCCTGATGACGACGTTCTCCTTTTGAAAATAATGGGGTAAAATGAGAGTGAATGGAAGAAATAGACAGGTTAAGACAGGAAGACAGAGAAATATAGAGAGATCCACATAAAGGAGAAATGTGCCTGTCCTTTAAACTTTAAAAACAAAACTCAAATGCTTAAAAACATCTTTGATGTAGAGACAAAGAGAGGGTCAATAAAAGCACATTTTACTTTGGGGGGAGTACCAGTAAGAGATCCTTTTCCACAATTGGGCTAAAAATTGCCATAGAATTTCAGAGAGACAGATGCGAAGATGTGTAAAATGATGACCAAGGCCAAGTGCAGGCCAGATTCTCTGATCTCAGGAAATGGCTGAACAATACTGTCAAATTTGACATTGCCAACACAAAGTACATTTGCGGCTTTTTGTATGCTAGCACTGCCCTCTTGTGATAAAATGACAGCATTGCAGGCATTGCAACTGACAACATTACGCGCTCTGGACAACCAAGTTTTCTTTCTGTAAATAGTTTTCAAAACAAAACAAAACAGAACCCCTGCTCTGTGCCACGTTTTGTACTAAGTGCTTTTATACATTAACTCATTTATGGTAGGAGCCGCCACCCCCAACTCATAGGTAATCTCAGTTGCCTAAATTCACACAGTGATTAGAGAAAGGGCTTCAAAAGTCTGATTTTAACCACTGCACTTTGCATTACGTATTTATTTACACTTTAAATGAGCATCTGTCACAAAGATGTAGAAGTTTTAATGAATTAATACACCATCCTATTCTCTATTTTGTAGCATGAACCTCTATTCACCCACTAGCCATCAGAAATTTTTCTTTGATAAGACTGAAAACATATTATACTTTTTTTTGGTGTAAAGATTAATTTAAAACCTTATATATTTTTAGGATTTAAATCCTTACCATGCCAAAAAGGCCCCTTACCTATAAAATCTGCAAAGAAAAGCAGGGCCTTTTCTCTCTTTCTTTCTCTGAAAGACACAGAGTTGGGTATTGTTGTGTAATACAGTGAAGCTTATAAGCTTATTTATTGTTTTTAAGTTTATTGTCTATAATTTGTTCTAATCTTCACTTTTCCCCCATAGTATTATTCATTCTAGTGGGAATGTAAAGTCTCTGACTTTTAGTCCATAGGTTAATCAGGCACCCAACAGGCAGGTCCCTAAGTATAAGAGTCCAACTGTGGGCACCTGGAAGTGTTTGTGTTCTGTTCAGGCTGAGGGTAGGGGCAGACGTCATTGGAAACTGGAAAGATTCATCCTTAATAGGCTCTGTGCTGCCAAGTGCAAATCTATATGAGTACATGCACCAGGTTGCTGGGATGATGAAGTAGTCTGTAAGCAGGTCCCCTTGCTGGACCTTCCAAGTTTCATGGGATAAGACAAAGAACGGCCAAGGCAGAAGAAGGGTCTGGAAAGCTGGGCGAGGCACCTCTGTCAATTACACAGGGACACGGGGCAAGAGTGTTTCTGAAGCAGGTTTTAGTTTATAGAGTAGCTGAATCAATACAATTTGCAGGAAGATCTTTGGAAGGTTAGTAGTCTTTAAAATTGCATCGAAATCGTAGGAACAGAAAAGCCTATGTATAATTTCTCAGCATTCTTAGTACAAACATGGTTTCCAGGCGGTAACAAAAGAACTGAAAGCAAGTAGCACCAGCTCTTCAGGGCGGGTCTCTGAGAGGTGGGCCCCCTGTCCCTTTCCTCATCCAGAGCCTTTGATCTCCCCCTCCAGCCCATATTTGGAGCCTGAGACTGGGGGTCAGGGGAGCTCAGGCAAAGGGAAGACAGGGAAGCAGGACAGAGAGTGGGCTAACTGTGTGTGAGAGAGTGAAGGGTTTTGTCCCCTGTGGGACCTGTGCGAGCCAGAGGCAGACCGAGGGTGAGGCAGAGCCAGCCCGCCGGGCCATGCCTCCCCAAATGGCAGACCCATATTTTGAAGCTGACCAGGTGGGCTAACCCCAAACACATCCAGGAGGTGAACCATCAGCTTTTTTCCTCTATCTTCCCCTTCCAGGAAAGGGCCTGAAGTTTATATTACTACTCACTGGGATGTTCGCATTTTCATACTTCTCCTAAATGTGGAATGAATGGCTTTCTTTGGTAGAATCTTAGGCATCAGTGATTTAAAGGGGCAAAGAAGAATCAACACACCACCACCACCACCCACGGTACTGGAGGTGCTTGGGAGCAAGCAGCCTTTGTACACCCCTCACAGCTGCCCCAGGCAAATGGCAGCACACGCTGGCCACCGCTGAGCAGAGAGCGCTGACTGGGTACGGAAGTCACGGTGATTTCCAGCTCTGCGGGTCACCACCATGCCATATGGTGCAGAAGACTCATTGACCTGTGACTTGAGCCAAATAAAACATAGGTGTGTCCCCCCTAGAAAGATGGCTCCAACAAAAGAATGCAAGTGAAATGCTCTGTAAATGATGAGTTACTACTACTGTGCTCACAGATTATCGCCAGTAAGAAATGTGTGACCCTCAACCCCGAGTGCAAAGAATTCAAAAAGAACACGCCAAACCAATCACACAGAGAGCAAGAAGCTGTGTTTGTGTAACCCTGTGAGCCAAAAAAGTTTAAGGGAATGATGGGAAGGGACAAAATTATATTAAAACCGGCATGGAGATAATATGAATTTATGAGCCAAATAAAATATTCATGCTCTATGTATTCTTGAAAGTTATATTTATTTTCCTACAACCATATAAAGGAAACAGGATAAGTTTGTTCAGAAAAAATTTCATTAAACCAATAATACCTAATAAATACAGAATATAAATAATATCCCAGAACCAGTGAAGGCTTTTCTTTGTTACGTGTTCCGTTTCGATTAGCACCATGGCCGTCCACCTCGTCATCCACCTCAGGCCTGCCCTCCCCTTCTCTCAACTCCCCATACGTCCCATCAACACTAGTTCTAAGCGTTTAACCTTTACCTTGTACCTCCTGTACCTCAACCTCCCTCCCTTATCACCCGTACTTACCTACCCCACTCTCTACCCTAGAAGCCTTTAGAGGGGATGGAACAGGCTCCCTTCACCGTGTATCTCCTAATCTAAGACTTGCTGGGGGAGGGCCCACGTCCCGGGGGCAGTGCCGCAGAGCCCGAGGACTGGGCCTTCCCCAGCAGCGCGCCTCCGCTGGAGCAGACACCTGCGAGGCGGGCTTGCAGGTGAGAAGCTGTGGCGCTCTGCGCTGGAGTCGGAAGTGCAGGAGGGTGGGTGCAGGGGCTGTAAGGGAAAAGCCCCTTCTCCCCGCATTCATTGTTCCTTCTGGTTGGCAACTGCACACCGAAGTGGTCAAGAACTGGAGCCCTAGGGTCACAAAGAACTGGCTCTGAGACCTACAGGCTGTGTGACCTTGGGCAAGTTATTTAGCATGTTCCTTGTAAAATGAAGCTTATGAGAGCACTCAATGGGGAAGGGCAGCGCAGGGAAATAACGCTTGTAAGGTGCTCTGCACAAAGCTGCCAGTAGTGGGCGCTCCATTACCATTAGCTATTCTTGCTCTTTTCTCACCATTATGGCTCCGCTAACACCCCACTGAGGGGCTGAAGTTCAGAGATAAGTTTGAGAAGATATCACTACCATCCCCTCTAACCTCTAACTCTGAGATCAGAAGGCAGGCAGGCAGGGCAGGGAGAGACTAGAGGAACAAAAATGAAGAAGTAGGCTAGTGAGATCCTCTGTCCCTATCTCTTTTCTCTTTCCTTAATTCTTAGTCTCCTTTAAATTTTCTTCCTTTTTTTACCCCTGCCCACCTTTTTTCCTGTGTGAGCAATAGGAAGAACATGGAATATGGGGTATGTCAGGCCTGAATTCAAATCTTATCGGGTCACATACATTTGTTTAGCCCAAGGAAAGATATACCTAATGTTGCAGAGCCCTATTTTCAGCTCAGCTGTAAAATAGGACATGAATACCTACAAGTGGAGCCAATGAATGTACACAGAGTCCCTAGCACCATGTGACACAGTGAATGCACTTAGCAATGTCAGTTCTGGTCTCTGGGGATAGTAACCCCAGGTCTTTCTTTGCTTCTCCTCCCGTGGCTCCTCGCCCACCTCATTTCTCTCCCATTGGGGTATATGATGGTTAGTTTTATATGCCGACTATGGTAAGCAGTTCCTATTTAGATGTAATTAACCGTTATAGTCAGTAGACTTTAAGTAAAGCAGGTTGCCCTCCATAATGTGGGCTTCAGAGCAGATTTCCCTTGAGGTTTCTTTCCCAAAGAAGCGGTAATTCTGCTTCCAGGCCACAGCACAGAAATTCTGCCTGAGTCCCAGCTTTTGGCCTTAAGGCTGCAGCATCAACTTGCATATGAATTGCCAGCCTCTCAGCTGACTCTACAAATTTTGAATTTGCCAGCCCCCACACCCACATAAGCCAACTCCTTAAAATAAACCTCTATCTATGTGTCTCCTCCTGTTGGTTCCATTTCTCTTGAGCACTCTAGTGTAAGGTGCTACCCTGATTGGCTAACCCATCACCCTGATTTGGCCACATGACTAGTGGGCAGAGAGAGACCCAGAGTCCATTTCGAGGCCAGCTCAGGTAGAAATAGCTGCTTGGTTTCTCCTTTTCAAGCAGTTCGCCATGGAAGGAGGTTCAGACATCTTGCTCGTTTTCCTTAGCTTCTTCCTCCCATGTGGATAAAACAATGTCCTGCGCATCAGAGCTGACTAGAAGGCTGAGCCCTCTACCAGGCCACTCTTTGGAGGGCTGGAGGATGTAGAGAACAATGTGCTTTATCACCCTTATGTCTTAGTGATTATACCAATCAATCCAGAAAATCCTGATGGGACGTTGTGGGGTGCAGTACACAGAGAAGGCAGGAAGCCAGTTTTCATATAAAACTAATGCTAATTCCTCACATCTTAAGAGAAGATTAAGCCTAGCTTAGGAAAGTTCTCAGCATTGGGTGCGAGGTCAAAACCACAACCAAAATCTACAATTAAAACTTTGTTAAATTTTTTTTTAAAAACCCACAGCTAGTAACAGCATTACTCAGCTATTGTTAGCTAGGAGCTCATGGTGAGAGATAATTGGTCCAGGGCAATATTCCAAGAGCCCCTGGTCAAATACTATTTTAATACCATCAATATCTCACACTGGCTTTTAACATCTGCTGTGTCAGCACATCATTGCTAATGTGAGTAATAGTCCCTTTGGTACACCTGCTTTGCCTTTTTAAATTATTGTTAGTCTTTCCCCATTCCTCTTCCTTCTCTTTTCCTTTTCTTCTCACCTTTCTCCTCTTTAATTTTCACCTCCTTCCCTTTCCTCTCTTTCCTCACCGTTCTCATTTGAGTGCCTCCCCTCTCTCCATCCCTCCCCCGTCAGGACCACCCGGAGAAGCAGGGCAACGCGTCCTCCTCCAGGCCCTGTGCCCTCTGCCCCGCCACGCAGGCGAGGTCGCGTTAAAGTAAAGCATCAGGAGCGGCTCTGAGCGAAAGGGCCCAGAGGGCACCCGCCGGGACAGCAGTCTGCAGGTAGGATGCGTGCGCAGGCAGGGAACGTGGGGGAACCTGAAAGGATGAGAGACGGCAGAGAGAGCGGGACATTACATGCTTCATCTTTTGAGTCACACAGTGCAGAGCAGTGGCTAAGAGCATACGTTCAGGTGCCAGACTGCTTGGGTTTTAATCTTAGTTCCCCTCATTTCTAGCTACATTACTTGGGGCAGGTTATTTAACTACTCAGGGCCTTAGTGTCCTCATCTATGACATGAGAATGGTAATACAGCTACCTCACGGGGTTATTTGGAGGATTACAGCTGGAAATAAATACCTTTTATGTGCTTAGAACACTGCCTAGCACAGGGCAAGTACCCAAGAAACACTAGCCAGCTCCTCTCAGTGCCGTGGGAAACTGAGGCAGCCTACAAGAATCAAAACCCGCCTCTCACCTTGGCATCTCTGAAACCCAAGAGAAACCTGGCCCTGTGCGAGAGGGGAGAGGGACAGTACCATCAAGGCCAAGGGGCACAGGTCCAGGCAGTTTATAATGGAACTTTTATGCGTTGATGCATAGAAAAAGCATACTATGGGTTAAACAGAACTTTGGCACTGGCCTGACACGCTAACCATCTGTGTAAGTACCGTGTGCTAACCAATCCAGTGGAGAACCACTGGATCTCCACACGCTAACCATCTGTAACAATGGGTATAACACAGGCAATGATATTCCGAACTCCAAATGTCCACCTTACCAGCAATCTTTTGGGACACTTCTACATCTTTTTAGGTGATCCCTGCCTACAACTCCAATGGGTACATAAATTCCCACAAAACTTAAATCTCAAGTTTAGTGCGCCATGAACGTTTCTCACATTTGAGTGTGCTACATATGAAAAAGGTTCAGAAGCGTGTCTTAAACATGGTACTTAGCTATAGGTTATGTGTCCCTTTAACTGTTTCTTTGATTTTTCTTGATAATTCTTTCAGATTTTATAATTTGTCAATTCTCTTTTCCCTGTTTTTAACTTGAATCCTGAGTATGTGGATAGAGAATTTGGACCATTTTCATACTGAAGCTTGACAGTGGCCTGTAGGGGCCATTCTTCTGAGAGTTAAGGTTCTTGGCTCCAAGTGGAAGATCTGCACCTGTCAGCCATGTGGGTTAATGATGGAGTAAGGGGTCGCCACAGGAGGAGACTCTGGGTCCAGTTTTAAATATTCGCAAATATTGTGGGGCAGCGGTGGGGGCACAAAGAAGAATACAAGTTTTATCTTTTAGGATGCCAAGCTCCTCAGAGGTGACTAATGAACGTAAAGGAAGCCGGTGCTGCACTTTAGGGGAAAAAATGTTATTATTGGCCCTCCCACGTTTGGAAAGATGAGGTAGGGAAATGAGGAGAGACTTTAAGGGGGCTGCACTGGCCACATTTCTCCTGCATAGCTGGCCACCTGAAAGGCCACAGGGGATCACTCCCAGGACACAGAAGAGTCAGGAAACCCGCGGGAGGGAGGCTCTAAGGAGAAACCCAGGGAGACCTTCTTCTCCTTCCCCCTTTGTTCCTATTTCACCTTACACAACAGTAACTTATCACATTGCACATGAACTGTTTGCCTTTCCCAGCACACGGCAAGCTCCCGGAAGGCAATGGGTTCCTGCATTTCATGTGCCAACACCGGGCACCATGCTCAAATCACAGAAGACATTCAATGATATGTTTCTTGAATAACTTAATAAAGGAGTTCATCAAACACTGGAACTCCTTAGTATGGGAAAGAGGAGAGGAAAAGGGTTTGAAAATGTAACTTTGATGGCTTAGAAGACAAAGGGATAATGTGTCTGTTAAAAATAATAATACACCCTACATTAAAAAAAAAAAAAAGAATAAGGTATCTTACCTGGTGACTACTGGTCTCAGATACTTTAACATCCAAAGACCCTGCCAGGACAGCATACCAGTTTGTTCCAATGTCACCTTGACGAAATACTGAAAAAGAAACAGTAACGTAACTGTACTGAACATAAGTTGATTTTACTGTATGCCCTTCTAGTTTCTCACTGGTATTGTAAGTGTGACTTGGACCTCACTGAGCTTATGACTCTTCCTCTACTTTTTCAACAAGAACATGATATATTTTCTTTTCCTCATCTATCAACAAGGCTATATCCTCTTTATTCAATATTCTGTGAAGTAAAATGCTATTTAAACATAACTCTTTCATATTTACAGAGCAGTAATAAGGGATGATAACCCTAAATAGTATATGATCCTTTGAATTTAAGAAGAACTGAGTGATGGTCTATGCAATTTATCTTAACTACACTTCAATGTATTATGATTCTTGGAAAATTATTATTCTAGATAGGGTACATATTAACAAGGCTACCTGACTCAACAAAACCAAACCTCTATCCCAATTTCTTAAATCTATTCATATTAAAAGCAACATGTTTTCTAGCATAGACTGTCTCTGTTTAAGCTAAACAGTGAATGATTAAAAAATTGCAATCTGCTTTAAAAGTTTCAGAGATTATATTATCACTATCCATTTTCTTTTTTGTTCTTTTTTAAAATAAATTCATTGCTGTAGGCATTAGGGGTTAACAGGTCTTTGGAAATGACTCTTCTCAAGCATTTCTGAACCTGATTGTGCTTTGTTTTTGGTACTGTCAGAGAGGAAACATTTGAATATTTAGATAGAACCTTAGTTCCCATGTCAGGTTAAGACCAGAACTTGGGAAAGTCATTCTGAAATACTGTGTCAAAAATCTTGTATGAATCCAACAAACCTTTTAAATATTCTAGCTAAATAACCAGATGGAATGATCTGATATTCTAAAAGTCTTTCCATGGTTAAAATCAGAGGTCTAATGACTCAATGAGAAATCACATGACAGCTCAGTAGGCCAGCAGAATTCTGGCAAGGCTAGTGCTTCCTGCAGGAGAGCAGGCCTCTGGGAACCTAAATTAAGGCCGACAAGCTGCTCTAAACTCCCTGCCTAAGACATGCTGTGGAAAGGCGAAGAATGAGGATGGCATCCTACCAAGTGCAATGATAAGCTTAATGGGGAATTGATGAGTTTATAGCCAGCCTCTCCAGTAACTGCTGTTCCTAGCCTTTGTAAGGGACTTATATTAGAGTTAGGGCTTTGCCTTTCATGAACTTTCTGGCCCCAAAACACATTATCATTTGCCAGTCAAATATTAACACGCTATATCATAGAAGATTCATTTTGAAAATGGCTTTAAGAAACAGAAAACAGCCTCATCCTAAAGAAAATGAAGTTTTTGATATCAATAATAATAATACTTGAAAACAGTATGCTTGAATAATTTTTTAATAGAAGTGTGACTGTGTTTGGAGGGTACACATGGGAAAATATCTTGAAGGATACACACAAAGTGTTAATAATAATCTCTGGGTTTGGGAATTATAGGTGATTTTTATTTTTTTGTCTTCTAAATTTTCTACAATGATGTTGTAACAGACCCTGTTGATTACCTATCCAGAATCATGCCCTCCCTTCCTCCTATCTAAATGAACATTATATATACAAGAATTATATACAAGTTTCCACCTTTCTTCAAGGACCAAGTGCTCAGACTAAGAATTTCTTTCCTAGCTCCAATGGGATAATAATGATTAGTCTAATTCAATCATGGTGGTCCCATTATCTTTGCAGTGATTGGTTTAAACATGGACATGTGATACAATTCTGGCCAATGAAACAATACAGGAAATCTGCTGGGGGAATCTGAAAAAGAGACACAAAAAGAAATAGCCCTTTGGCAGGATGTTTTTATATCGGTACATAATGGTTCCATCTGCAGTAACTATCTTAGAACCACTTGGGGGCAAGTCTAAGGGAAAAGCCAGCATGTGAGGCTACATAGCAAAAACAAACAAGATGAGAGGGAACTGGGACCTTAATTATGTCATTGAGCCACCTAATTAACCAACCCTGAAGTCATCCTACTTCAAGACTTCTGGTATATGAGTAATTTATTTTTCCTCTTGTATGAGTAATTCATTATTCAAGCCAGTTGGATGGGAGTTTTCTGTTACTGCACCATAAAGCATTCCAACAGATAAAAAAGCATTATTTTTTTAAATGAGAAAATACTTTTTAAAAAAATGTAGCTAACCCTATAAATTGTTTTACTCTCCCTGCCCTTTATTCAAACCTGGAATAGACAATATCGCTGCGGTTAAATCAAAACATTACTATTAGCATTAGTTAAATGACCTTTTATTTTTATTTAATATTCTACTGGATAACATATTTTGGGGGGCTAGAGAAAATAATTATTTGAACTTCTAAAAATACAGCTGAATTAGATGAATCAGCACGTCCTTCCAACTCCATCTGGAAAGAAGGCTGCCCTGGAAGAACCATTTACTCGCTGTGAACAAAGGAGTTAAGGAAACACCTACATGAAACTGAACAAACAGAGTAGAAGGAAATGTCAATCTAATACCTTCAGTTGAAGCTCAAATATTTGGCACAAATATCGCATGGCTACCAATCCCCACGGGGTAACCATGAAGAAGCACAAACCATACATAAAAGTATACTATTGGAGTTGAATTTCTTACATGTTATTCCTTTTTCCAGATTCTCATAGTAACCACATAAACAAATCTGATGAAGAAGGTTTGGGTGAAATTTCTCAAAAGCTTTAACTTCTTTCAGCCGTGTGAAAATTATGTCCACATCTTCACTAGATCGTTCCAATGGTCTACAAAGAAGAGACAAGGCACAAAAAGCTGTATCACTAAGGATTTATTTGAGTCGAGATGCACTGTTTTAGTAATATTCAAGTTTATGCAACTATCCCAATTACAAGTTTTTCATTGTAAATGTTTACCTACCCCATCACGGGTACTTTGAAGCCTTTGTCAACTGTTCACCTTAAATCATGTTTATTACAGATGCTATGACATTGTCATTTATAATAAGAAATATATATATTTTGTCTTTGCCCACTATTTCTAGCTCCTGAAACTTGTAATCTCCTATATAAGAGCCATAGGGGCATCTTTTGTTATAATATTTGGTCTTTTGTCCTCATTTCCTGAAATGCTTCAGAGCCATGAAGGCGAAATGGGTGCCTTGTTACTCATTACCAGTCCCTTTCAGCTAGATCTGAGTGTATGTTAATGAGGTGACTTTTGCAAAGCTCCTAAGTAACCTAAGGATGGCAGCTGGTTGCCAGTGGTTGGAACTTTCAGCCCCACTCCTCACCCTCTGGGGAGGGGGCTGAAGATCGAGTTCAGTCACCAAAGGTCAATGATTTAATCAACTGTGTCTAAATAAAAAGCCTCCACAAAAGTCCTTGAACTAATTACTGGGTTTGGAGAGCTCCCAGCTTGAATATGTGGAAATTTGGGGAGAACAGTGCACTCAAAGAGAGCATGGAAACTCCACGCCCTTTCTCATGCCCGCCCTCTGCACCAATTCCATCTGGCTTCTCCTGATTTTATCCTTGTATTAAAAACTGATAAATTGTTTCTTTTTTAAATAAAAATTAAAAACTAAACTGTTTTCATGAGTTCTGTGAGCCACTCCAGCAAATTAATCAGACCGAAAGAGGAAGTGGTGGAAACTGCTCTGATTTATAATCCCATTGTTCAGAAGCCCAGGTGACAACCTGGACTAGTGGTTGGCATCTAAAGTGTGGGGGTGGGGCACTCGTGTGGGACTGAGCCTTTAACCTGTGAGATCTGATGCTATCCTCAGGTAGACAGAGTCAGAGCTGAACTGAGTTGAGCTAAATTGTAGGACATTTAGTTGGTGTCTCAGAATTGCTCATCAGGTGTCAGAAGTGTTGGGAGTGTGGTAGTAGAGTGAGAGTGAAGGAAACGCAGGAGGAGTGAGTTTTCCCTTTACAGATGCTATAGCAGGAATCCACCTCAGAGTCATGAATTCACGGTGACGCTTTAGGGTAGTGTTTAGTCCCCTAAAAGCACCAGGATATGGTAAGATACAAGAAAATGCAGATTTTACTTAAAATTGAGGTCACAAACACAAATGACTGCAGGCGGCATTCAGGTAAATTATTTAAGTAAAAAAAATCCAAACATAAGGAAGAAAAATCTATGCTATAAGAAAACAATGAAGAGCACAAAGACAAATGAGAATCGATATTCAGCTTCAGTGTTGGCAATCCTATAGAGAATGGAGGGGATCATAGCGAATGCAGAGATGGGACTGCCTACAGGGAGAAGCATTCAGCTGTTTTCCTTATTGCTGGTTTTCTGTGGAAATGGGGCCCAGATATTGTCAGATCTTCCAGTTGTTCAAGGAAAGTTAGATATTTGTTCACATTTCTTAAACATTATGTAGGTCACACATAAAATATCTATGGACTGGATCCAACTTGTTGACCATGATTTTGTATTCTCTGGATTAAGATGAACCAAAGAACCAAACAAAAAATGGAATAGCTTTTGCATATGATATAAACTATTTTCTTTCTTTTCTTTGAAGAGTTTTCAAATCTATCCCTTCTATTTGTTTATAGGATGATATGATATTCCTTGATAGATATTTCACATTATATAGAAACTATGCAGCCTCATGTGTGCCCAAAGCATTCTGGGATCAGAGGAAATAAGCTACACAAGGATGTAACTGATATAATTAGTTCACACTGAGTACCCATGTGCTCCTATAAATTTACCAGCCTCCATTGCAATTATGTTGGATCCATATTCTAGTCAATATATTGTGAACAAAACTAGGATGTATCACTTCTGAGGTGAGAGTGCTGAGAGCCAGGGGGTGTCTGCCATCTCCCCCTTCCTCCCCAAAACTTTTGGTGGGTATTTGGGTTGAACTGTGTCCTTCCCAAAAGATAAGTTGAAGGCCTAACACCTGGTACCTGTGAGTGTGACCTTATTTGGAAATAGTCTTTGCTGATGTAATTGAGTTAACCAGAGGTCATAGTGGATCAGGGTGGGTCATAATCCAATGACTGGCGGTCCTTATAAAAGAAGGGAAATTTGGACCTAGAGACACTGGGAGGATGGCTGTGTGATGCTGGAGGCAGAGGTTGGAGTGATGCATCTACAAGCCCAGGAAGGGTCTCCCCCTAGAGTCTTCAGGAGGACATAGCCCTACTGACTTCAGATTCTATCTTCCAGAACCATGAGAGAATGAATTTCTGTCGTGTTAAACCACTGAGTATGGGGTATCTTGTTCTGGCCACCCTAGGTAACTAATACAGAAGACATGTGTTTCAGAAGCTATAAACACAAGATGGAGAGTTTATGTCAGTGACGAATAAACCTCCACTGGGTGAAGCTACTGAGATCTGGAGGGAAAGGGGCACCATCCACAGCATCACCCGGACTAATACAGAGGCCAGGGCTACATGTGCCCAGGTCCCAAGGAACTTGGGACACTGTCAGAGGAAGACAGATCCCACCATGAGAGATGAGCATTTTGGAAGACACAGACAGATGACCTGTCAGTTGGGGGAACAACGAACACATAGCCTCCATGAGGTTACTTGGGGGCTCTTCACCTGCCCTGTCACACTATCAGGCGCAAGGATGCTAGACTCAAAGAATACGCCCACAACCTCGGCTAGTCTCCCAATTAACTGTACAAGAAGGGCTTGAATTATGCCTCCTAGGAAGGAATAAGGGAAATCCTGCTGCGCAAGTGCCCAGTTTATGGGACCACCTAAGTGCCTGTAAGAGCAGAGAGGTTTGCAAGCTTTACCAGAGAAGGTGTAGCACCTCTGTATGTGCGTTGTAATGTATCAGCCTCTTCCTACCTGTTGGCACTTTGGAAGGGCTTTATAAACTCCCTAGCTACATTCTCCACGTCCAGGGGCCAAAACTTCATCAGTTACCAGAGGGGTGCAGACCACTTTCGACAGGAGCCTCTGTGTGCCCAGAGGGAAGGTGCTCCAAAGGGCTGTGATGGTCGCAGCCACAGCAACGCGGGCACGAGCCTGCAGGCCCAACGCAACAGCAGCTCTGAAGCCACCACAGGAGGAATCCCAAGGATCACAGAAACTGGAAATTTACTGGACATTGATAAGGTGGACCCTACTTAATTACATAGGAAATGTGATGCATGGCGAGTGTCCTATTTTAGGAAGGCAGACCAGGGCAGCTTATAAACATTTTTTTGGCCCAACACTCTGCAGAAGAGACTGGACTCCAGAAAAAAACATAAAGCAACAGGGAGAAAAACATATGTTCTTCCATATAGTCCAAAACAGGCACACGAGAACTTCAGGATTCACAACCGGATATGGGAGGCCAAGTGATAAAAGACACTTGGAAAGACAAAGTTAATCTGAGATAACCAGGAAAAGTTTGAAACCTCTCTTCCTGATATTTTCTTTGGCCATCCCAAATTAGGTCCTAACAATGTCTCCCATTGTTCAAACATTTCAACCATAGAAACAATGAAAAGCAATGTTATCTGTCATTGCTTTTACTGGGTACTTCAGACAGTGGGGAAAATTCCATTCACCTCATAAATAATACCTCAACTATCCCACCTCTGCAATCTACCATGGGTGATGACCCTCCTGCTGCCCTTCTTCTCCTGAGAATTCATGATTTCGGAATGCCACACAGATTCTCATCTCTGCAGAGGCCATGTGTGGTGTTTCCTTTACAGATCCCACAGTACCCAGTAGAGGGCCAAGCATGCCCTTGTGTGTGATTTTCTACAGTGATCTCAGAACAAACTCATCTTCTCTCCCACCTCTGCTACTGCACCTGCGCTCCTTATTTACATGCATGAAGAAGGCTTGTCCCCCCCCTCCCCATGACATCCAGGTAATTCTACCTGCTCGGTCTCTCAAATCTGTCCTCTCCTCCTAGCCTTCCGGTCACTGCCCCAGCTGAGTGTGAATGAAGAGCACACGAAGCCTGTTTTGGGACAAGAAACTGAACAGCATGGCTGTCCTTTCCCAGGAGACTAGAGTATTTGGGTTCCATCGAACAGTCAGCAGAAGCATTTTTAGCAGGGTAGTGATGTGATTGGATGTGCATTTTGGAAAGATCACCTTGCCTGCAAGTAGAGGCAGGTGGGAGAAAGTAAAGGCCAGCTATCGAGAGGCCTGTTAGGAAGCTCTTGCAGCGTATCAAAGTGAGGAGGCGGGCTTCTCTAATTATAACTCATTCCTTCCCGCTTCCTTTACACTCCCTTAATATCCCCTCTACCTGAGGGGATAGCCAGTCCCCTCAGTTAAAATAACTAAAATCTCCAACCTCAGGGAAATTACTTTCCTTATCCTGTCATCTGATACTTGGGCCCATTTTTAAAATAATTTTCTTAAAAACTTCGCTTTTAAAGCATGTTCAGACAACAGCAAAAAGAATCATTGACAAAAGAAGATACAGTGGCGGGCAAGGTTCGAAGGGACTACAGTGACCCCTTGGGTGTGGGCAGGAGCTGTAATTTGTGTTTAGTCAGTAAAACATGGAAAAAGTGGGGCAATATCACTTCCATGACTCTGGTAGGTATAGGACAAAGGTAAGGAGATTTTGCAGATGTAATTAATGTCCCTTGTACAGCTTAGGAAATGTAGTCATAATATTGTAATAACTATGGTATCAGGCGGGTACGTGGGCCGTCCGCAGGAATCACTTTGCAAAGCATGTGATTTTCTAACCACTGTGTTGTACACCTGAAACTAATATAAAATAGTATTGAATGTAAACTGCAACTGAAAAAGATATTCAAAAATTTTTTAAAAACTTGAAGATCCCTAATCAGTTGACTTTAAGTTAATCAAAAGGGAGATTTCCCCACTCCAGGTGGGCCTGATGTAATTAAGTGAGTCCTTTGAAAGAGGATGGAGGAAGTGGGAGATTCTTTTGCTGGCCTTGAAGAAGGAAACTGCCGTTGCAGGAAGGCTATGTAGCAAGGCGCGTGGGAGGCCCCTGGCTGGCAGCCAGCAGAAAATGGGGACCTCAGAACTACAACCGCAAAAACTGACAGTCCCTGGAGCTTGGAAGAGGTCCCCGGGCTCCAGAAAGAAACACAGCCAAGAAGACCCTGAGCAGAGGATTCAGACAGGCCAGGCTCAGGGTCCCACCTCTTGGAAAGGCGAGATAACAAATGCGGCTGTTCTGAGCCACTCAGCCTGTTACACAGCAATAGATAATACAGACTCGAAGCTATTTTCTCACACTGACTCATTTGCTTATGGCCATATTATGCCCTCATGGAGCTTTTCCTTAAAACATTCTGTCTCATCTCTGAAATCCAACTGATAACATTCTTTTGGCATCTAATTTCATTATTTTATTATTTCACATTTCATGCATGTAAATATTGTCTTCTTGGAGATACTGTCATTCATCTACTCATTCATTCAGTAAATACTATTTGGGTTTTATTTTTTATAAACCACTGAAATCAGTTTTCCTACTTTGTTTTCATTTTTTTTCTTCTCAGGATTCTTCAGCAATTTTGCTCAGGTGACTAATGAGGGGGCGGCCCTCCCCCCAGCAAAGTATTTGCAAATATTGATTATCATATACCTAAATGACAGGTCATCTGAGGGGAGAGATCTCTGTTGGTTTCAGAGTTACTGCACTTCTTTCCCACAAATGCTTATGTGTTATTATTCTGTGCTCTGTTATTACTTAGTGCTTACTCCTGCAGAAGCTCTGAGGAGCCTCATGGGTAAATGGACTCCAACCCCAGCAGTCAGACCTGTGGTGGAGGTTGGGGGAGGGAAATGAGTGAAAAGGAAAGGAAAACGGGGGGCGGGGGGCGTCAGGACTGCTCTCTGCCCGGCTGCCGTCCCACAACCATAAACTCGGCCAGGGAGCGGACAACAGCAACAAACTTAATAGCACTGTCTTCTTGAAGGAGTCTGTGTAATGCCTCATTTCCTCAACTACACTTGTATTTTTTAAAATTTTATTTTAATTATAGTTGGCAGACAATATTATATTAGTTTACCATGTGTTTTTTAAATTTTGAAATATCTTTTGAAGATGAGTAAATTCATTTCAGAATACTGGGTGTCATGTTAACTAAATACATTTGCATTAAAATTACTTTACAGTGTTCATTTTGTTTTAGCAGCAACTTAGTGTTATAAAGAGCTAGTCCCCTCCCCTAATCAACTGTTAAATCTGAGATAATACATGTGAGCTCTATAATTATAAAAGGCTAGAGAAATTATTAATACCATCTCTTCATCATTATCGTTACTAGCCACAAAGACCTTTTTAAAAAAGTATCTAATGAAAGCAATGATTAAAATGCTTAAAAACATGCTAGAATTCTCATGTACTTTTTGAAGGTTTTATAGATAGGTGTACATGTAAGTTTTTCTCCCTCTGTTATAACAACAGTAAGATTTCAAACACTATGTACTTGTACAATCTTGGCCTCTTTGTAATACTATTAATTTTTCAAAAGGCTTTGAAATTTTTGATCAAACTGTTCAATGAAGCAGGTTTTACAAACCCTATTTTACATGTAAAAACACTTGATACAAAGGTTATGTGAGTATTAGTATGCTAAAATCATGTGTATTTATCACACCAGTGATGACATGGATATATCAAAAGTCTTTGTAAATCAAGATGTTTACCACTTATCATGTTATTTTAATTATATGATTATTAACCACTTAGAATACTGAAATGTTTACTCTTTACTAATTACAAGTTTTTCCAACAATGTCAACACAACTCAGAAAAAAAAAATGTGTTGAAAATGCATTCATTCAATCTGTAAATATTTACTGAGTATCTACATGTGTGGAGGCTAAAGCCCCCCAGCGACAAGCAAAGCACCGTCCGTGCACCTAGGAAGGTAAAGCTGAATTAGGGAGAGTTGTATACATACAGTAATTATCAAGCTGAAATGTGGGGAGAAGTACAATCAAAATAGGAAAACAGGGAATAGGAAGTCAGTGTAGGGACAGACATCACTTAGGAATGAAAATTCTACAAAGACTTCATGGAGACATTATTGTAAATTATCCCTAAAATCAGTTCTTTCTCATTTCTCTTTTTATGACTATAGCAACAACACTGTTTGGTCATTTAGTCCTAAAAATGGCCACTCTCCCTAGAGATCTGTTCTACTAGCCTCTTCCTAAGTTTCCTACCCACCAACTACCCTCCCACACACACATAAACACAGATACTCACATATAGACAGAAATGCATACACAAAGATACATATGTACAAATGCACATACACATGTGCATACTGCCAAAGATTCTTTGTTGACCAAACTTTAGTCAGGCTCTTGCACCTTCTCATGGGTCCATCTGTGTACTTCCTTATAAAATCTAATTCTAGCAAGAACCCTGCTGAGTCAGTTTAACCAGAACCCCCTACTGTCAATATCTGACCATTCTCAATATCTGATCGGGTTCTTCATCCTCCACCATCCCCCAGGTGATTTCTGATGGCCCTGGCCTAGCTTCAGCAAGAATCCTGTTAGATCAGTTTAGTAGAAACCCCCTTACCCTTGAAGTTTCTCTCCACTGAACCCCCACCCTCCCTGCTCCTTGGCTATAAATTCCTACCTGCCCATGCTGTACTATGGAGTTGAGCCCAATCTCTCTTCTCCACTGTGAAGTCCTATGGCAGTGGTCCCTATACCTATCACCATGGTCCTGAATAAAGTCTGCCTTACCATCTTTAACAAGTGTTACTTAATACTTTTAAGAAAGTGGAAAAAAAGCAAGAATACTGAGGATGGGCAGTGCGGGCGGAAGAAGAGGTACATTCCCTGACCTAGAACACTGATTTTCAATATTTTATCCTATCCTATCCTGCCTGAGGCGCAGAATACACACCCAAGAGCAGCAGCAGGTGGAAGCATATTGTACCAGGGGACTTTGTAAATTCCTTCCCCTCAAAGGATCAGCTGATTGAAAAATTTCTGGCTTTAAAAGAGAAGTGGTCATGGTACTATGATGGCAGATACTTGCCATGATATGTTTATTTGTCCAAACCCATAGAATGTACAACCAAGAGTGAACCTTATTGTAAACTATGGACTTTGAGGGATAAGTGCAGGGTGGGGCAAAAGTAGGTTTATAGTTGTTCGTGTGGAAAGTAATACAGTAATTAATAAATAATAACACAAGAATAAACTCACAACTCTCCTCACAACTGTAAACCTACTTTTGCAGCAGCCTGTATGTGTCAGTGTAGGTTCACTAGTTGTCGCAAATGCACTGCTCTGGCTGGAGATGTAGACAGTTGGGGAGGCTGTGCAGGTGTGTGGCAGGGGACATGTGAGAACTCTCTGTATTTTTTACTCAGTTTTGCTGTGAACTTAAAACTGCTCTAAAAAAATAAAGTCTTTTTTAAACAGAGGTCTGGCCGCTGTGGCTCAGTTGGTTGGAGCGTCTTCCCATAAACCAAAAGGATGCGGGTGCGATTACCAGTCAGGTTGGGGCGTGTGTGAGGGGCACATGTGGGAGGCAACCGATCAGTGTTTCCCTCCCCCTCTGTCTCCCACCTCTCCCTGTTCTCGAAAATCAATAAGCATGTCCTCCAGTGAGGATTAAAAAATAAATATAGATAGATGATAGATAGATAGATAGATAGATAGATAGATAGATAGATAGATAGATAGATTTAAGAGAGGGAAGTGGTTTATAAACTTATTATGTAGAGATAAGGATTAGGGCCTTTAATTTACTTATTTTAAACCTAGCTATTCGTGGAAAACTGCTTGCATCTTGCTGCCTCTCCAGGTGTTCCTCTGTCCCTCTCCGCTTGTTCCCTCTATCCCCCATCTCAGCACATGCTGTTGGTGCCTCTGCTTGAGGACAACTTGAAGAAACCATAGAATACGTGGATAAAAATGCTAAGTCTGGGATTTGATTTGAAAGTAGTATGTAAGTATGTCATTGAAAAGAGTGATGGTTAGATGACTCACAATAGCCAATATATGGAAAGGAGCTAAATATTCATCAACAGGCGAATAAAGAAAATGTGATAGATAGATATATATACATACACACACAGAGAAATACTTTTCAGTCTTAAAGATGGAAATCCTGCCTTACATGACAACATGGATGAACCTGGAGGACATTATGCTAAGTGACATAAGCCAGGCATTGAAGGACAAATACTACATAATTAGTCAAATTCATAGAAACAGAGAGTAGATAGTGGTTGTGTTGGGGAGAGAGGCGAATGGGAAGTTGCTGTTCAATGAATAAGCTCTAGAGATCTGTTGTACCACATGTGCCTATAGTATAGTTAACAATACTGTATTGTGTACTTAAAAATGTGTTAAGAAGGTAGATCTCATGATAATGTCCTCACTACAGTTTTTTAAAAGAGTGCTTATTAGAAGTCAGGAATATTGACACTTAATCCTGTCACTAACATTAAGTCATTGTGTGATCTGTAATGTGTCTCTAATAAAAGCCTCCTTAGGAATCAAATATCCATTTTCATTCATTTATTCATTCACTGAACAAGGAGCCAGGTCCTATTCTATGACATTCTTATAAGAACACTAACCTTCTTGATGGGCTTCTTGGAAGAACTAAAACTGTAAAACTAAAAATGTGATGCAATATACAATATTGAAATAGTACTAAAACATTGGTAGGTTTCAACACATAACTAGAAGATCCATCTCCTCATTTCTTCTCTAAGATGTCTTTGGTCATTGAAAGGTTCACCCTGTAAATGAATAGTGTCAATTTCAATAGATGCTATCAACATAGAAGAAGTCATATGTTTTTAAAGTGTAGAAATACATACTGACAGAAGTAAATATTGGTACAAACCCTTGGAGGGCAATTTGATAGTATCTACCACAAATTAGAATGCTTTAATACATAATTCTAATTATAGGACTTTTGTAGATATTCTGTATGTAAAACTACATATGTATAAGGATATGATGTAAAATATATTTATATATGACTATAAATAATGATAAATCCATACAATGGAATTGTATGCAAAGTTTAGAAAGAATGAGAAAGCTCTATGGAGATGAAATGATCCAATAATCATCAATAAAAGAACAGGGTTTAGAACACTGTGTATAATGTACTATCATTGACAGGTGGCAGAGAGAAGAAATATATACATATGTTTTTTAGAAATGCACAGAAGTTTGAACAAAAAACTGGAAAGTGGTGTCAGTGGTTACCTCCAGGGAATGAACTAAGTACCTGAGATACAAAAGAGGGAGGGAGACTTGCCCCGTTTACCCAGAGTGAATACACACAGAAATATTTCCAGAATTGAAGCACTTACCAGTTACACTCTTCGTGCCCAGGTTGAGGCCACACCTCTCTTCCCCAGATGACCCCACCGGTCTCCTCACAGCAGGCCCTGCTTCTACCCTTGCCCTCTTCGAGTCACTTCCCCTTGCAGGATTCAGAGCGACCCTTTCCCTGTCTAAGTCAGATCACATCATGTCTCTGCTCTAGCCTCCCGGGGCTCCCCATTGCACTCAGAGTAAAACCCAAAGTTACCCCATAATCTGGGCCCCAGGCCCTCCACTCCAGTCACCTATTTCCTAAGGAGCCTCATTTTCTACGATTTTTCTCTCACTCCCCCTTCTCCATACACACAGGTATCTTGGCTGCACCTTGAAGCCTCTGCCCCATCTCAGAGCCCTTTCAATACCTATCCCTTCAGCCAAGGATGCCCTCTCCCCAGATATCTAAAAGACTCTCCCCCTCGTCTACTGCAGGTCAAAGCACAAGTTCTCTTCTCAGGGAAGCCTACCCTGACCGCACTCTGTTGAACATCATAGTCCACTCAGCAGCACCTTTACCCAACATTCTTCTCTCCTATAGCACTTAATACCTCCAGACGCAATATTTATAATAGTAAATACTTTACTTATTTATTTTGATGATTGCCTCCACTAAAATGTAGGCTCCATGAAGGCAGCGATGTTTTCCTGTTTGAATCCCTACTATATCTCCAGTAGCTTGAACAGTGTCTGACAATAGTAGGTGCCCCATGAACATTGTCGAAAGAATAAATATAGTTTTGTGCCTTTTGTATTTCTACATGTAACTGTATTATCATCAAAAGTTAGTAACATTTCAAAGAAAATTAGGAGATTACTTTTTGGTTAAAAAAACTGCAAAATTTTTGTTGTTTTCTACCACTCTTACAAACCCAGAGTACTAGTATTCTTAGTGAAAAGAATCATTTTGTGTTTTAATGACAGCTTATTTATACACCAAGATGTCTTACAGGGCCCATTTACATTTTCCTTCACATGAGCCCGTTAGCCAATGCTAATTTTCCTCACTAATTTCACAAACTTAGATATTAAAAAAGTGTGATATACTAGTTAAGTATTAAGCCTTTTCTGAAGGTTAAAACCATATGATACATGGAAACAAGGCAGTTCTAAAGCTATATCCCAGAAACAAAGAAGGGCAAGCACAATTTTTTAAAGAGATATACTCAAAGAAATCCATTAAACTCAGCCCAAACTGAAAATGGTACTAAACTAGAATATATAACATAGCACCAGCAACTACAAGAGAGTTTATTATGCTTGTGTGGAAATAATCAAGCTATTTCTGTGGTAACTAATCTCTCCTGCCCCAAAATATTTGTAATAGATATAAATATATTTAAATGGGGGTGGGGAGATGAGCCTAAATTTCATCCTGATTGATTATTAAGAAATAGAAATAAAAATATTGGTATGTAGATGCACTAGGTGGAAACAGATATTTAGAGATTGGGATGAGATTATGGAAGCTTGAGTGTTCAGGCCTCTTGAGGAACTAGAACTCAAGCAGGAGAAGTAAGTAACAGAAGAATTCCAGGGCTCCAGCAAAGGACCCAAGAGGGGACAGAATAAAAAACATTGATTGTCAAAATCAGGATAATTTGGACCTAGAACCAAGGGTTTCTAACTAGAATTTATTTCAACAGCTCATCAACCTATGATTGAACCATACATATTAGCCAAGTGTCAAAGCCCTACCAGTATCTTTAGTTCACTAGTAAAATCATCTCTATATTTAATGCTCCCGATTGGTCACTTAAACACTACATAGGATGGCAATTTATGTTTCTTTTAAATAAAAAGAATTTCCACTTATTTTAAAAAGCTATTATTTCAATATAAAATATGGAGAACTTTTATTCCTGGCCATTATGGAGTAACTGATTCCAAAATAACTCTCCCACAGGAAACAATTTAAAAACTGAACAAAATGCATGAAGGAACTGCTTTCAGAATTGGATAACAGGTAACACAAGACTATGCTTCCAGAAGGAAGGAAAACACAGGAGGCGATCCACATAAGAACCTTGTTATTTTGCTTAGAGATATTTTCTGGAATACAGGTAGGGACGGAGAACCCCAGCAGAGCATGGCAGTCTCACCAGGCTGATGTGGCAGAGATTAGAATTCAGGGATGCTCAGGTGGTCAGAATTTGCAGTGAAGTGAACCAGAGAGAAGAAATTGTTCACAGAAAGAGCCACAAATTCTACCACAAGGGTCTTCTTGAGTCATTGACTGCAAATGTGCAGGCCAATACTCTAGAGAGGCCTGGCAGACAACAGTTCCAGGGGAGTGTAAACTAAATTGAAATTCCAGAGGTCACACAGTGTAGAGTGTCTCTGATAGCCAAAGTAGACAGACCTCACTTATTGCTCTGGACATTCAACTGAGACTTCAAAAAGGTCACGTCAGCCCAAGACCTAGACTTATCTTATCAATAAATGGCTTAAAAATAAGCCTCAATAAAAAGGAAGCAGATTAGTCAGTAAGTTACTGCCTATGAAACAGAAGCTAACAGTCCTTAAAAAAAGAAACAAATCCAGATTCTCAATATAGGATCACAATGTCTAACATATAATCAGAAATTACTATACCTGCAAAGAAAACAGGAAAATGTGGTTCATAACCGGAAAAAGGTAAATAGAAACAGATACAGTGATAACAGATGTTGAAAATACCAAAGACTTTAAAAACAGTTATTATAAATATGTTTAAAGATTTTAAAAGATCAGTGTAAGGAGAATGGATACTTTAAAAAGGAAGCAAATGGAAATTCTAAAGCTGAAAAATACAAAATAGGAAAAGAAAAACAATTACTAGATGGGCATAAGAGTAACCTGGGCACTGCAGGGGGAAAAAAAAATATCAATGTACCTTAAGGCAGGCAGTATAAATTATCTATACCAAAGCATGGAGAGAAGAAAGTTTAAAAAATAATAATAAACAGACTCAATGACTCATGAGACAGTATCAAGAGTTTAATCTACATAAATTTGAAGCCCCATCCAGAGAAAAGAAAGAAAATGAGGAAGAAAAAAACTGAAGAAAAAATATGGCTGACATTTTTTCCAACTAAAAAGCAGTTAATACTTCAAAGAGTCTAAAATGTTATGAAACAAAACTTTTGTTTGACTATGGTAGATTAAAAGTGGCCACAAACATTTTGTCATTATCTCCATAAGAAGTGGGACTTATTTCCTCTCTTCATGAATCTAGGTTGGCCCTATGACCAATAGAATGTACTAGAAGTAATAATTACATGATTTATGTTTAGCACTACCACTAACAAGCAAATTGCCTAACTTCCTGGGGACCAGCTTCCCATATCCAAGAGGATACCACGGGGCTAAATTGTCTTCAAGATTTGGTCTGTCTTTAGAATAGTCTGTGTCTTAAGAGGAATCATATATTGAGCCAATAAATAAACAGTAAATAAATAAAATCAGGGTGTTATGTCAAAGTGTTACCCTGTAATTACTTGGCAGTTTATAACCTATCTTAACCAAAATGGGACAGGACCTTCCATATCTATTGCTAAATAAATAGAACACTCAGGAATTTGGTTGGAATAATGTTCTCTGTACAGTATAGCTGGCTATGGCCTATAAATGAAAGATTATACAGTATTAAATCTTAGCAGCAAAAGATTATTGGTAAACTGAAGATTACTTAGGGCACAGTAGGATGTATTTCTCAAGGTATTGTCAAATTCTCCTTTCTTCCACAGTGCTCCAGCTTTAATAGTGAGTAGACTTAAATAAAACTAGAGTTGGCTAGTAGAGAATATGATTTTTTAAAATAAATTTTTGTTACACTAAAACCTTTTGTCATCATGCCCACCCACTAAGACATTGAATTTTCATAGTTCCAACACTATAAATGCCAGGAAAAACAGATGCTTTGAATTTCATTCTTATATCCCTTCAGAGCATAAAGTGGCAAGAGCAGCCCTCACCAACACAATTTCCAGCACGCCTCACTGCAGAGAATGAAACGCCCCAGGCAGCAACACGATTCGTGCCAAGGACATATGGCAGAGATTATGATTAGTTAGGGATGAAGATTCAATTTGACAGTCTTTCTTTTTACTGTTAGTCATTTTAGTTTTGAAAGTTATCAGAATTAATATTCCAGGCTAGGTAGGTTAGTATATAGAATGCTATAAAAAGAAAGCTGGCCTTGCACATCATTTTAGGCAAGGTTTGAGTTATTACATTCAGCAATTACGACTACCCAAGCAGTAAGATTCCTAGAGAAAGAGTTCCTGAAAGGGCCAGTGGCTGGCCAAAGTCAACATCGGAGAGGGACCTTGTTGTAGTCAGGCATGGTCCATTTAGTAAATAGATATTGTGACTCTCCATCTATGTCAAAGACACGGCTCTAGTTTGAGAGAATGTAACAGACTTTCTAAATGCCAGAAGCTGGTCCACCTCTTGGTCCTGCTGTGACGAACAGAAAGCCGCTCCTCAGGGCCAATAAGAGTCAGATGCTCACACACATCCCAGTCCCAAGTCTCCGAGCATACAAAAAAGGAAAAGATTTCCAGGCAAGAAGATGATGAAACATAAGCAAAGGCAGAGATGTAGGAAATTATAGGCCAGGAGTAGCCAGGAGTTCCAATGGTCTAAAGTTCTAAAGGTTCCTCAAAGCGGAAACTGAGAAATGAGACTGAGACCCCCTGAGAGCAGAGCTGATGTGTGAGCCAGCAAGGGGACAGACTTCATCCTGCTTGTCATGCTGGTCAGCAGAGATCTTAAGGACACTGAGAAAACTCACAGCCATTATTTTGGAAAATTAATCTTCTAGCAGGGAATGAACTGAGGAGAAGGGGGCAAAAGATACGGAGACTAATTAGGGCAGAGCTTCAGGGCTCCATACGTCATACTTTTATAATATCACAAAGACTTCATTTCCATAACACTTACAAAAACATCCACATGCTCATCCACAGGCATGACAATAACCATAAGTCTCTTCTCCTCTGTCCAGTGGCCACTTAGAACTAGTGTGACACTAGGTCCAGTTTTTCCCAAGATAGCCATGGCTTACACTACAGTCCCAGTGAAATTATTAAAAGTGCCACCATTCACTCTCAGAAGTATCCTGGTTTGGACAATAAATTACACACGCACCTTACTTAGATAACCTCTCTCCTTCCCTGCTCTGCAGGTCTCTCCTGGATACCAGGGGTGTGGAGCCAATTTGTAAAACATGCAGCTCACTCCCTCACTTACCATATGTATCAGTGTCCATGTTTCAACAGTTATTATCTTCTGTATGAACATTTTTTAATTTTCCTTGAGAAATGACAGTTTTCTTCACAGATTAAATGTGGACTTTTATTTAACCTTCATTGAAGTCTGTTCAATTGTTCACAATATCACAACTCTATCTACTTTACATCATTGTTAGGAGTTTACTTATAGCCACATATAAATTAACATTTTAGGAATAAGATTTAAGTGTTTCTTTTTAATCCTCACCTGAGGATTTATTGATTTTTTTTTAAGGGAGGGAGGGAAAGAGAGAGTGAGCAAGAGAGAAACATCGGTCACTTGCCTTCCGTACATGCCCTGACCGGGGATTGAACCTACAACCTTCTGATATAAGGAACAAGGCTCCAACCAACCGAGCCACCTGGCCAGGGCTAAAATGTTTTTTAAAATAACACTCAGGAAGGATTACCCTCTCTTAATTATAGAAATGCATTTGGGAAAACATTAGGGCAAAAAATCACCCACAATTACAACCTCCTCAAACATAAGTCATGTATATCTTTCCAATCGTCATCTAGCTAAAACCTGTTTTGTTTTTCAAAAACAAACTATATGTATCATTTAGTGACAACTGTACACTTTACATTTCAGCCTAGAGCCGTGTCTCCCAACCTCTTTTAAAGTGATGGCACTCATAGAAAATTACTGGAATAAGCTGAGGTAGGTCCCCTAGCCCCCCGTGAAGCTCAGGCTACCCTGAAGTCTGAGGGAAACAGCACTGCACTTCAGTGCGGAAGTTCTGGCCAGGGCACCGGTTCTGTAAGTGTGACTGCTCAGGACCCAACCAGAGTTTATTTCCTAAATCCATGGAACAATAGATGTCAACATTCTTCAACTCAACCAACATTCACTCAGTGCAGTGCCTACTGAATGTCACTATGCCATATGCTGTGGATAAAATGTGAACAGGAGGTATTCCCTCTCTTCAAGCTGTGTCCATTCAAATAAGAAATGCCCTTAGGTAAAAGACTATAGCACAACCCAGCGAGCACTATGTTTGGGGAGTTATAGTAAAAATAGCAGGTGGCATTTATTGTGTTCTTATTAGTGGCCAATCAATGTACTTGCTTTACACATACAGGGTCCAGCAGAAGTAACACCTGCTTGGGTGTGGCTGGTAGGGTAATAATATGGGTGTGATAATTTATAGTTTTAATTTGAACATTTCACCTAAAACATCATATGGTGTATTTGAGTGTGATATTATGTTACAGAATTACATGCTTATGATTTTGAAATAAAAAATTGTGTAATAGAAAAGGGGGCGTTATTTGTGCCAGACCCTGTATTAACTTGTTTAATCCTACAATAGTCTTATAGGGTAGGCATTATCCTGCAGATGGGGAAATGGAGGTTGGAGGTGTTTAGTAACTTTTGCCCAACCTACAGTCAGTGGGGGTGGCCCAGACCTGGAATCTTACCCACCACATTTTTAACCAGGGGCCACCTAGAGAGAGCGACTCTGAACTTCTCTGACTGTTGGTTAACTGTTTACTTAACAAAGTAAGTAAACATGGCACACAGAGGAGGAGGACCAGCCCGTGGCAGCCCTCAGCGACGGCTGGACGGCTCCGTTTCCTCGAGCAGTTCAGGCATGGCCAGATTTGCATGCCCTGCTCAGCAAACAAACCAAAGCAGCTGTACATGCACACCGCCACCACCACCAATGCCGACAAAAACTAAGCTTGCATTTAATTAGTGCCACCCTCTTTAAGAGAGTTCAACAATCTGTGGTTAGTCATAGGCACCTTATTAAAGTGGATCTCCTTTAAGAGCATTCTTTGTGTAAAGAGTATGGTAGTCTAGAGTTGCCTAATTTTGCAAATACAAATACAAACTAGCACTTAAATTTGAATTTCAGATAAAGAATTTTTTAGTGTAAGTATATCCCATCGCAATAATAATGACATACTTACATTGAAAGAATGTTATCCTTTCATTCAAATTCAACTGAATATTTTGTATTTTATCTGGAAAAAGTAGTAAGGCTAATTTTCTCCATGTCTTATTTTTGTTGTTTTAGAACCTCTTATAGATTGAAGCCCCAAAACAACTGCTTCGAAGTCTCACAGCTTAGCCTAGCTCCAGCTCTCCCTGCTTCACAATATAATGATTTGTTCTACATTTACACGCAGGAAATGGGAAAGGTGAGCCAAAGCCTATGTTCCTCGCCCTTGTATGAGCTTCGCAGGGCACTTGCACATCATCCCTGGTGGCATTCAGTACTGCCTGAGAATGCCAGGAGAGCTGCAAGTTAAACAAGGCATTTCTACCCAGAATGTAACGTTTACAGAAAGATTTTTGAGAAGAAAAGTTTTACAGTTTTGAATTTTTAAAAAAATTTACCACATGAATATCCTGGTTTTCCATCTTGGCTCATGTCAAGTTTTTGCATGCAAACCAGTAGGTCATAAATATTTTTATATGCAGTAAAAATATTGCACATTTGCTACATTGCAGTTACATGGGAATCCCCAGCCTCAGCACTGCAGTGCAGAACAGTGAGCAGTGTCTCTGGTGAGAACTGATTACACTAACGTCACCAACGCGTCCAGCTGGCACTCTTCCGCCCAAGTGTTCACGCCAGGAAGTGTAATTTCTTGATGAATCCATAGAAGCTTTTTCTTTTCTTTTTTTTTTCCCCTTTCGGCTGTAAAAGAATCTACTCACTCCCACAAACTACTTCCTGCTGGAATTGCTAAAAAAAATGTGATAAATCAAATGTTTTGTTTACAAGCATGAGACTATATAAATAGTTCCATTTTCTGTTTTAGTGAAAGTCCCTATAACAAACACCAATCAAAATTAAGAGTTTTTAAATAATAGATGTATTTTTCCTCTTTACAATCTAAAATAGCAAATGTATTTCTTGTATGAATGACTGCTAGAGCATTCATTCATTCAAAGACTTGAGCTCCCTGACTTTAATAGCTCCCAAGGTTTTACCTGGTAGAGATTTGGACCTGTCTGTGCACATGAAGCACACACATTTTGTCCTAGTCAATAAAAAACCCCATGCATCAAAACAGCATGAATCACTGAAAACCATAGCACCTAGTGTCAGCCTTTAAGCTTCCTGCACTGAACTCTGCACTGAAGATGCTGGCAAACCCAGGCCGCAGGCAGTTGTTTGATGGTGCATGCGAAATTAAATCTGCAAAGCATAGAATGTGTTTCTATTTTATTTCAGATAGAGATTTTATCTATGTGGAGATACAAATGAGCCCAAATCTTTTTATATCTTAAGTGGGAAAATCCTGAACTATAATTGTACAAAACTATGACTCTTATAATAACATCCAAAAGCCAATTACACACATTTTGAAGGAAAGTTGCCAGAATTTTTTTTTTTTTTTCTGTAGCTAAAGACAGTAGGCTTGGTTCTAAGCAGGGTGAAGAAGAAAGAAAGAAAAGAAAGAGAGAAAGAAACGAGGGAGGGAGGGAGGGAGGGAGGGAGGGAGGGAGGAAGGAAGGAAGGAAAGGAAGGAAGGAAGGAAGGAGGGAAGGAAGGAAGGAAGGAAGGAAGGAAGGAAGGAAGGAAGGAAGGAAGGAAGAGAGAGAGAGGGAGGGAGGAGGGAGGGAGGGAGGGAGGGAGGGAGGAAGAAAGGAAGGAAGGAAGGAAGGAAGGAAGGAAGGAAGGAAGGAAGGAAGGAAGGAAGGACGGAAGGACAGAAGGAAGGAAAGAGAGAGAGAGAGAGAGGGAGGGAGGAAAAGAAAGCAGGGAAGGAGGGAGTGAGGGAGGAAATGCAGAAATTACGTGTAGCTTTCTTTGAAGATGGTTGCAGGATAGTCTTGGAGGTGGAACCTATAGAAGAGAAGAAAATGTAATAAAAAAGTTCCCAATGGCTATGTCCAAATCTTTTGGCCAAGAAAAGAGGTAGAAAAGCTGAAAAGGTGCTCCTGTCAAATAATTCTATCAAACAACAAATTGTACTGTGCTCAGAAAACATGCTTGAACTGGCTGAAAGGCAGAAATTAATATGACTCTTCATCAAGCTGTTGGATAAAAGCAAAAAGAAAAAGAATTTCCCCCAATACTTATAATGGTATATATTAAAGATACATATATCATAAAAACAAACACATGAACAAACAAATAAAACTTGGTCATGAATTTTCAATAGCATATACCTTTTTTTCCTGCTATCTTTAAAAAGTGTTTTAAAATAGAATTTTTGGGGATGACACTGGTTAATAAAATTATGTAGATTTCAAGTGTACAATTCTATAACACATCATCTGTGTTCCATATAATATCAGTCCAAAGTCAGGTCTTTTTCCATCACTATTCATTCCCCTTTTAGCCTCTTCTACCTCCCCACCCCACTTACTCTCTGGTAATCACCATACTGTTGTCTGTGTCTAGGAGTTGCTGTTTTTGTTTGTTTGTTTGTATGTTTTTTTTTTTGCTTAATCCCTTCACCTTTTTCACCCAGCCAAACCTCCCTTCCCTCTGACAGCTGCCAGCCTACTCTCTCAACAGCATATATCTTTTTTCTGTTTTTCAACAGCATATCTTTTTTTTTATTTATTGACTTAATCATTTTTGAATGGAATACAAACTCCCAAAATACACCTTTGATGATTATTTTAAAGTCATTACCATTTACATAGTTTGAATTTTTCCAGCATTTAAAGATATTTCAATGATAGAATATCATTACTTATTCTTACAATGCCTTTTGAACTGCCCAGGAGACAGGTATGCTTATCTAATAGTATAGTAGTCCTGTTTTTTTCTTATACTTCATGACACATTTCCGTGAAGGTTGAATAACAAAGCACGAGGTCACCTGTGTAAGCACCTAGAGAAAACAGTAATTACTTCCCCAATGGTAGAGCCAGGCTATCATTCTGAAAATCAGAATAAAAATTAGCAAAAATTTATCACCTGTGAGGAAATGCGTGGTCAATAGAACTTTTAATAATGTAGGAAGATGGAGATAAAATTTACATAATACATATTATATGCATTATATAGACATTTAATCACATTTTAATGAAAGTCCTTCTACTTGTACTTCATTACATGTCTATTATATGTAAGATAATTATAATTTGTAAATATAGGAATATATTTATTAAATGGTTACTATGTGTAAATCATTATAAGATGTTTATTTAAAGTATATAAAAATGTAAAATTGAAATATGCTAGAAGTAAATTTAAGTGTTCCCCATTATAATTCTCCTCACCATATAAAAAGATTTTTTCCCCTTTTCAATAAAATAGTAGCTATTTAGACTCCTTAATAAAGCAAGATTAGGGTAGGAGATATTCCAACATTGCAAATATTTTTCTTATTAAATCCAAATTATATTTTAATTTTTTAATAAAATTTTTTCTAAAATATATCACATAACCTTGACAACTTAATTTGTTCTTGATGGGTAAGTGGCTTCTTCAACAGCGTATATCTTAATGAGAGATAACAGAACTATCAGGAAGCCTGAAGGTCAGCAAAGCTGGGCTGGAGATTCAGACCTGGGAGTCATCAGCAGACACCTGTAAGTTGAATCTCTGAGGAACATAGATTGTTCGGAAGGCAAACTGACTAATCAGAAAAAAAAGCTGAAAATGGAACCCCATGGAACACTTTTTTCTTTTTGCTTTTTCAGAAAACAAAGATGAAAAATGGTCATGTTGCCAACTTTTCTTTTTTATTTTTATTCTCAATGCCTTAGAAATTCACATCCATATACATGAGAGGCCCAAGAATTCAAATTTTCATTTCAAAGTCAGCTATCAATGAATTTCAAACACAAACTGGGGAAAAGAAAGAGAATGCAATAATCAGTGAAAGAAGTTTGAAACTGCAAAGAAGGAAATTACTAAAAGAAAAAAAAGGAACACACACATATAGGCACTGATATGAAGACAGGGGACGAGTTAGTGTTAGCTAGAGAAGAGTTAGAGGAAATAAAGTGACAGAAGCTGAGGGTGAAGGGGTCTGCGGGAGTGAATGGTTAACAGGTAGAATGCTACAGAGGTCATGTGACATCACAACCTAAAAATATTACCTGGATTCAGCAAAAACCAGCTCACAGGTAACCCTTGCCAGAGCAGCTTCTCTAGGAAAGTGGGAATAGTATGGGTTCTTAGATACATGTATTTTATTTCTGCACCTCTCAATGGTATAGTTGTCTATTATATAGGGGTAGACAAAGGTAGGTTTACAGTTGTGGGTACACAGAACAATTTATTCTTGTATTATTGTTTATTAATTATTGTATTATTTGTTAGTTATATAGACCTACTTTTGCCCACCTCTGCACATTTTTGCATGAATGTTCATAGTAGTTTAATTTGTCTCAGCCAAAAACTGTAAATAAAACAATGTTGCTCAACAGATGTTTGGATAAGCCAATTCTATACATCCATGCAATGAAATATGACTTAGAAATGAAAATATATAAGCTGTTGCTACATACAACATTAGTAAATCTCAAAACAATTATGCTGAGTGAAGAAAGCCAAAACACTCTTTTCTTTTTATTGAATGATTCCACTTATACAAAAATCTAGAAAATGCAAACTAATCTGTAGTGACAAAAGCAGATCAGTTGTTGCCTAGGGATGAGATGGGGCGGGGAGGGGCTGGAGGCAGAGAACATGAAGGGGCACTGGAGAGTTTAGGAGTGATGGATAGTTTGCTAACTTGATTGCAGTGATAGTTTCACAAGTGTACAAATAAGCCATAGCTTACCAAATTATATAATTTATCTATGTGTACTTTATTGTATGAACTTCTACCTCAATAAAGCTGTTCTCAATAAACACATAAATAAAAATGAGAATTTCATTTCCTCAATAGAAGCAAAAACATTAAAGGATATATGAAGTTTGTAAAATATCTTGTTTAATTAGAAATAATAAGCCTACTATTAAGGGACAAGAACTCTAATTTACATATGGCACTGGAAAAAAATTACTTTCAAATCACAGTCCAGGAAAATCTCCACCTTCTGCAAGTGTGACTACACATAGGGTTCCACACTGGCAGCTACTTCATGTCTTCCCCTGAGGCTCCCAACCCAGAACCCAAGGTCTGAAGATACAGTGAAAATTCTTTAACAATATGCAGATCCCCTGTGTACACCCACAGCCCATTTAGCTGTCTCTATCACTTCCACCTCCTAATACAGTGGCAACCAGAAGAGAAGGAGTAAAGATCAACTATCTCCAGGGTCTCTGGTTGACTCTGATAGACATGCCCACACCTGATACTCTTCAGGTCACTATAAAATATGAGGAAGTCATTGACTATGGCTGGACCCAGACTCATATATGCATAGGACTTCAGCATCCAGCACTGCACACTCAGCATGGGCTTAAAATTTTTATCTTAGCTACCAGCCTCCCCAGGGCCATGTTGATCTGGATCCTCTGTATCTAAGACGGCAAGGCATTGGGGACAAAAAGACCACCCTGATATTTTTTCTCCTAAGATACCTGAAACAGAAGTTGGATTTGTAGAATGTTAAGCAGAGGTCTTCAAAATAGTTCAAGCAAATGGAACAACAGGTCAGTTCTTCTCTGAGTTTTTCTATTACTGCCCATATTGGTTGATTATTGTCTCTCAAATATTCATGTCCACCTGGAACTCAGAATGTGATCTAATTGGGCAATAGTGTCATTGCAGATGTAATTAGTTAAGCAGGGAAGGGGCAAGTCAAGGAACATATAGCAAGGACTCCTGGACAAAACCGAAGTGGGGAAGGATTGAGGGAGAGAGAGGGGGGAGGGGGCAGGGGAAAGGCAGAGACAAATGTATTTGGAAAAATAAATAAATTAACTAATTTAAAAAAAAGAAAAAAAGATGAGGTCATACTGAACTAGGGTGCACCCTCAATCCGATATGATTGGTGTCCTTCTAAGAAAAGGAGAGGATATACAGAAAGATGCGCAGAGGAAAGAAGGCCAAGCGTGATACAATGGAGGCAGAGACCGGAATGAGTGATGCAAGTCAATGAATGCCACGGATTGCCAGCGACCACCAGAAACGAGAAACAAGGAAGAATGTTTCCCCAGAGTCTTTCGAAGAAGTATGGCCCTGCTGCCAACTTGATATTGGATTATTAACATTCAGAATTGTGAGACAAGGAATATCTGTTGCCTTGAGCCACCAAGTTTGTGACAATTTGTTTTGATAGCTGTAGGAAACTAATACATGGTCACATAGAAGTTAACAAGCCCATGTTCAGTACTGGCTCCAACTCTCTGAGCAAAAAAATAAAAGAAAAAAGCTGACCCTGTGCCAGGTTTTCACAGATTTGTTTATTCCATGAAACTGAAAGCATTCTAGACAGATAATAGGCTCTTTGTCAGTCTCCATGATCAAGGAGGAGACACCTGAGACAGATGCTGTGTCTCATACTCCACACATCATAGAGTAGAGTCTGGCTCCCTAAAGGAGTCCCCACAAGAGGGGCAGGTCAATGCTTTCCAGAGTTCAGCCATGGATGCTCTAAATTAAGGTCCCTTCTGCCAGCATCTGAACAGATGGCTCCAAGCTGCACCTGACAGGATCTGGGCTCACTGCTGCCCTTTGGTTGGACAGATGAGATAACATCCTCTAACTACATCCTGCCACACCCATCTCATCTGAATTTCCATTGAAAAGCCAAACCAAATAAAGGCAGGAATTCACCCATCTATGTA
The DNA here is from genome assembly GCF_021234165.1 of Pteronotus mesoamericanus. Classification (NCBI taxonomy): domain Eukaryota; kingdom Metazoa; phylum Chordata; class Mammalia; order Chiroptera; family Mormoopidae; genus Pteronotus; species Pteronotus mesoamericanus. The sequence continues at coordinate 33,301,957 of NW_026555325.1, read as the reverse complement.
GGACAGCAAGATTTTAGGATGGTTAGTCTGCAGGTTCCACATTTATTTAAACACCAAATAAAATTTTACTTGGCACCTACTCTGTGTAGGAAGTATGTAAGGAGATAAAATGTGTTTACCAATGAACAAGAAAGACTTGAATCATGAAATTGTAGTTAGTACTGTTTTTATAAGTTGAGTAGTATTTCCATTAATTCATGTACTGTTTCTTTCTTATTATGACCAAAAACTACCAAAAAAGGAGATATGAATATGTATACATTTAAAACTTTACAGCATATACCAACATACATAGGTTTTTTGATAAAGGACAGACTAGACAATATTTTCCTTACATAAAAGTGGAAAAGTCTACATTAATTATTTATAACAAATTCCTTCTAAAGGTCTGCTTGTATTATCTAGTCATAGAAATTTATGCATCACTTTTTCCTACTCCATATAGCACTAAGTCAAAATAATCAATTCACAATTTATGTATACCTGGATAAATGGGGGCTTCTCAAAAGCAGGGAATTGATCATCTGGGTGAGATAATAATCAAATGTATAGAATACACATGACCCTCTGCTATTCTCTCACCTTTCCCTGCTTCTGTTTACTTTTTTAATGGGGAATCTGATCTGACCTCTCAAATTCAGGACCCTCTATGTGTGTTCTCATAACCTGACCAGGTCTTTCACATCACTTATAAAAATATATCAAACACTCCTCTGACTCAGTCTGTGTCTGTGTCCCAGGTAAGTTTATAATGGCAGGCTCTCTGTTCCCTTCTCAGGAACGAGCCCCAGCCTCAGGGTCACATGTAGCACATTGCTTGGTGTAAGGTAATTGGATTAATACGCATCACACAAATGCTCCTGTGTGAAATAAGACAAGGAAAATTGTTTGTATGGTGAAATGATGGTGCAAAAGAGGGTGTGCACCATTAAAAAAGTTCTGGGGGAAAAGCAAGATTCTGGAATTTGAGGCCTTCATTTTCTTCCAGGATCTCTTCATTCTCATTTATTCATTCAGTTAGATCAAGGTTTACCTTACCATCCATGCAACCATACCAAGCTCTCATTTTGGGGATCTCAAAAAAAATAAGTTAAAGCATTTCCTTCTTTAGTAACTAGAAGGCAATTCTGATGTTTACCACTTAACTCTCATAATAGCACACTGGCCTCCATGGTCCCACAGGCACACGGTTACCTCGTGTATCCCACACCACTCAGAGCAGAGGCCCCCAGGGCTAAGTTTTGTCATTGGTCCACTCCTCCATCCTATACTTGAACATCACGTAAGACAGTGGATCCATGCCCATGCGAAGATGTCGATTCCCCAATTTACATCATGTGATTCCTTAGCTATGACCTTGTGTTAGATAGTGATTGGTTTTAAATGCAAAGTAGAGATATGAGAAACCTGAAGCTGGGGCAAAGGGAGTTGTTACCAGCTGGGAGTGTCCACTGTTGGCCACCTCTTCTTTTGTCCTCTGTCTCTAATGGGGGACAAGTGGAGCACCAGTCCCAGAGGAAAGGCTTCTTTATACAGACAAATTCAGCCTCTAGGATTCTAAAAATCCCAGGTAATTAATAATAATTAATAATTACTAACTGAAATGGCAGAATGAAAATGAGGGCTGAGTGGAAGGGCTACTCTTTCACCAAAGAACTTTTTAAAATCACTTTTGGAACCCCATAAAAAGCATGGTTCACAATCATAAAGGTTCGACCCTTCTCACAGTCTGGTTGAATTGCTGCAAAGGGAGAACTGCTGAATATAAGACAGGAACCAGAAGACGCTGCACACACTCGTTATTTAACATCACTCTTGTATCCCAAGTGGATAGTGCAAGAGTATTTTGATGTGGCATCTTTAAAAGATGGGATTCTGGTACATAGGAGGAAGTAGTATGTTTTTTAAGGACAGTGGAAACAGGAGGACACTTTCATAAAGAGTTATCATCCTAGTATCCATTGATATTTTTGTGCATTTGTGTTTTGCAGGTTATACAGCTTTAATTCAATCTCCTTTCTTTCCTGTGCCTCTTATATTTACTATTTTTTCCATTATATCTTCTTCCTTCCTGATAGCCTAAGATTCCTTCTTTTCTCAGTTTCTTTTAGCCATTCTTTAAGAGTGGGTCGGCTGATGACTCCCCTATCTCATTTCCCTATTCATCCCTAAAGGCTATTTTTACTGGGTATAGAATTCTAGGTTGACAGTTCTTTTCATTAAGTATTTGAAAAATGTTCCACTTCACTCTGGGTTCCATGGTTTCTAATGAAAAATACACTGTCGTTCTGATTGCTTTTCCCCTTATAGGTAAGGTATCATTTCTCTCTTGCTGTTTTAAGCATTTTTTATTTGTCTTTAATTTTCAGAAGTTTCATTATTGTGGCATAGATTTCTTTAGGTTTATCCTGTTTGGGATTCAGCTTCTTGCATCTGCACACTTATTTCTTTGGCCAAATTTGGTCACTTTTCTGACATTATTTATTCTAGTACTTTTTCTGCACCAGTTTCTCTCTCCGCCCCTTCCAGGACTACAATCCTAGATCTTTTAGATCTTTTGTTATAGTTCCACATGCCCCTGAGTCTTAGTTCCTTTTTTCAGTCTATTTTCTCTGTTGTTCAAACTAGGTAATTTCTATTGTTTTATCTTCAAGTTCAGTGATTATTTCCCCTGTTTTACCCATTCTGTTGTCTAATCATCCATTCAGATTTTAATATTTGTTATTTAATGTTTCAGTTCTAAAACTTCCCTTTGGTTCTTGTTTATGTCTTGTATTTCTTTGCTAAGGCTACTTTTGATTAGACATTCTATTTTTTCATTATTTCGAGTATGTTCATAATTGCTCATTGAAGCATTTTTATGATAGCTACTTTAAAAACTAGGAGGAAAGGGCTGCTTCATTATATTATGCAAGGGGTAAAGTTTAGGCTCCACACTTGGCCTTTACTGATGGCAGTAGAATACGCTGGTAGTATTTTCTGTGGTGTTTGGTTAAAGTATAGCAGTTATCTAAAAGTTTTTTCATCTTGCTACGCTGACTCTTTGCTTGTCCTCAAGAAAACAGGCTTTCTCTTGAGGCATGTTTGTGTCTGTTGGCATTTCTGGGTTTCTGTCTACTCCAGCATCCAATCCAGGATATTTGGTGCCAAAAGAAAGCACTTAGGAAACTCACCACTATGTCACTCTTCAGAGAGAGAAGTCCCAAGCCAGTCTGCCTTCTCTCCACCCTTCAGAGCCTTTTCCTGTTGTTTTATACAGAACGTCTAGGGTTTACAGTTTTATTTAGTGGGAGAAATAGGGAGAATTAAGTCTATTCATCCAGAAATAGAACTCCATAGTTTTCTTTTTAGCAGCATTTTTCCTTAGGTAAACTGGGTAGTTAGAATTTCACAACTGCCATATGTATCAAAAGCAAATGTGCACCAACTAGAAACTCGTTTACAGAGGCAGACTATTTCCTGAGAGATGTTTCCAGGGACATGGCAACCAATGAGCCATATGTTGTTTATTTGTTAATCACTTGCCAACTCTGGCTTTATTGATAATATCACTTCTGAGTTTCACAGCAGTCCTCATGCCTCAGCTGTGATAGTTTGCTTCCTTGCTGTTCAGTACTTATCATGGTGATATTGACTCCCTGTTCTTTTCTCCATATGTTACAGAAAAATAACACCCTATGTTTTCATAATTGTATTCATGTTATCCTAGCTCTTGTCCTCTGTACCTATATACCTTAATTTTTCATCTTTCTGTACATGGACTTTCCCTTTTACCCACATTTTTGGTGGATGGGCTCATGATTTCATTCTAGTTTAAGCCACAGGTTATGCATTTTCCCTGTGCCTTGTGTGGGGGGAATTTTATTTTTGTGTTCAGCTTTGCTATCTTCCTCATAACAACATTCCAAGACCTAGTACAGAGTCTGCAACCCACCCAACTGCCAAACATGCTTCATAAGTAGATCTATTAGCAGTGCCATCTGTAAGATCTAAACTTCAAATGCAAACCCAGATTGTGGTCTTTCTTCTTCCCACTGTTTTGTCAACATGATATGATCTATCTGAATATTTAGAAAAATCTTCACTTGCCTTTCAAGACACATTCCACATTCCCCTGTTTCCTCCTGCCTCATTGGTCACTCCTACGTAGCTCCTTTTGCTGGTTACTCCCCCTCCCCCTGAAGTCTTGTTGGAGGATGGCAGGGCTAAACCCTTGGTACTCTTTAACACTCATTTCCTTGATTCTCTCTAGTCTCACAGCTTTAAGTATCATCTGTGTATTAATGACTCCCAAATTTATATCTCCAGCTCAGACTGCTCTTCCAAACTCCAGCCACATAACCAATTTCCTACTCAACATCTCCACATGGATTTCAAATAGACGTCTCAAACTCAAGATGTCTGAAATTGATCTCCTCATTCCCTGTCTCTAGCCTTTGCCATCATAACAAATAACTTCACAACGCTTCCAATTGTCCAGACCCCAAAGCCTTAGCACCATCCTTGACACCTCTTTCTCACACATTCCCACATTCAATTCATTCAATTTGGTTCTACCTCCAAAATGTATTCTACTTCTCACCATCTCCACTTCTGTCACTCTGATTCAAGCCACCACTGTCTTTTACCTGGGTTACTACAATAGCTTCCTAATAGGTCTCTGTTTCTACACCATTATCCCCTCCCCATAGCACCTTCTCAACAATGCTATCACAGTGATGTCGTAAAAATGTAAGTCAGGTTATGGCATTTCTCTGCTCAAAACCCTTCAGTGACTCCCTACTTCACTCAGAGTAAAAGTCAAGGCCTTTGTATTAGCTGCCTACACCCTACATGTTCTCCCCTCATTCTCTAACTTCCTCTCCTAACATTTCTCTTGGTTACTTCACTCAAGTGACAATAGTCTCATCACTGTTTTGAGCAATCCATATATGCAGTAACCCCAGGGCCTTTGCACTGGTGCTTCCCATTGCCAGGATATTCTTATCATAAACATATGCTTGGTTAACCCCCTCGGCTCTTTGCTTAAATCACCTTCCCAGTGAACTGACCTATGTTAAAATTTTCACCACCCCCACCTGCACTTTTTATCTCTTACTGAGCTCTACTTGTTTTGGTTGTTTTTTCCCCCACAGCACATATTACTTTCAAATATAACATGTAATTTATTTGTTTTTTATGTCCATTGTCTTTTATGTATATCCTCTGCTAAAATGTAAGCTCTAGGAAAACAGGAATCTTCTGGGGGGTTTTTTCATTGAAGGGTCCTAAGCACCAGAAGGTGTTCCTAAGCATTTAGTAAATGTTTGTTGGATAAAAGAATTAATATAACAGTAATGCTTTAACTATTCTGAAGATATTTATCTTGAAATCTCAGTTATTAAGAAAAAATATCATAGAAGTGAGATCACATAGCAAGTAAATTTAAAAGGCTTTGTATAACCAAAATGAAGGGCTTTCAATACTAAAACTCTGAAAACCATATGCTTTATTCAGAAGAGAAATTCTCAGGGGCAAAATTCATGCACTCATTTATATAAATGCAGCTGGAGACAGGACAAATACCTAGCAAGCAAGGAGCAACAGCTTCTGATTAGCAGGGAAGAATCAGACAAGTAAAACAAAAATAGGCAGAACTTACATTTTGAAAAAACTCAGGGGGTATTTGGTGTCGAAACAGACCACATACTTCAAAATTACCATATTGTAACACAAGATGCTGGCTTATGTTCAGTACACTGAGCCTCAGTCACCAAATGAAAGAAAAATGATATTCAGTATGCTTCAGAAAAGCAGTCACTTTAAATACCACTTATAAATACCATTAAAATATGATTTCTACTAGAATTATTAAATTATGCCAAGTTTGAAAGATTAATTGTGATAAATTTGTATGAAATTAACTTCTCTATGGTGCTGGATAACTAAAGACTCACTGTAAATAACTATACTCTTTGGCTCTCATCCATTTGTTTGCTGTGTAACCAGAAATTAATCTTGAGTTCTAAAACAGAGTAGTCTGATCAACTTTAAGATTTCAGCAGGTTTTCAGCAGTCTGGACAACTTAAGTTTCTTATAATTTCAAAAACATGCACAGAAAATCTTTAACTGGTCAAAATGCTTGGGAAATCGTTATGTCCTGGGTAGGTGTGGTAGGATTAGAGTTCGGTTAGGACTACATCTGGACCATGTGACTCAAAAGAGCCACTAGGGAGATATTCTTACTGTGTGCATTTCATCTTGATTTCCTTTGGGATAAGGCTTTGACATCTCTAGAAATCCCTTATTATAAAAGTACAAACATTTCCACAAGGGAAAGAACATTAAACACTTTTTTTAAAGATTTTATTTATTTATTTTTAGAGAGAGGGGAAGGGAGGAAGAAAGAGGGGGAGAAACATCCATGTGTGGTTGCCTCTCACGTGCCCCCTAATGGGGACCTGGTCTGCAACCCAGGCATGTACCCTGATTGGGAATCAAACCCGCAACCCTTTGTTTTGCAGGCCAGCACTTAATCCACTGAGCCACACCAGCCAGAGCTAAATTCTTTAATACATTAGCTCAAATTATTGTATCAATGGTTAGGATGTTTATGACCATAAAGCTCTGGAGAAAGATGCAAAATAGAGAAGTACAGGGTAGTGCCCTCCCTACCTGTTTGTGTCCACCTCCAGGTGTGGGTCAAGGTGTCTGTCCTGCTTGTCCTATTTCAGACATTGCCCTCTGAGATAGGTACAAGACAGGGCTCAGGGAAGCAATGTCAACCCAAAGAAACTGGGCAGAAAAGGAGTGGCTAGACACAATCAACTAGGAATATCTGGCCAAATCAAAGGTGCTAACAATGGCTCCTTACATGGCGCCTGGACACTCACTCAGGATGGGAAGAGCAGTGTTAATGTAAGAATTAGAGGAGACTGCCATCCTGGCAACCCCAGACACTCAAGTGTCCAAAGAGCACGCAGGAAGGTGAGGTGGAGTGCGTGAGACAGTGGAGGGCTGCAGGCGGGGCGCTGGAGCACACGGGTCCCAGGGTTCTGCAGCCACAGGTCATCTTTATGGTAATGTCCAGGGCTCTGAGTGCTTTTGAAAAAAAATCTTACCTAATTTTAACTTGACATTTTCCAAAGTTTTTATCACAAGATTTTTTTTGACTTGCACTATCTATTTATATTCCAAAGAATATACTTGAAACACTGTTATAGTGAAAAGGGAATGGTGTTTCATCCCATGTTGGTCCCTGGAACTTAATAGCTATGTGACCCTGGAGAAATCATTTAACTTTTCCAAACCTCAGTGTGTTTATTTGTAAAATATAAATAATAGCAGCCACCTTACTATCCTGATGAAAAGTTATTTCAAGAACTTCCTGTCAAGATGGAGGCATAGGTAAACATGGCTCACCTCCTCACACAGCCGTAGCAAAAATTATAGCTAAACTACAAAAAAACTAACACCCAGAATCATCAGAAAATTGAGCTGCATGGAAGTCCAACAACCAAGGAATTAAAGAAGACACATACATCTAGACGGGTAGGAAAGGAGGAGGGAAGGAGACATGGAAATGCAGAGAGGTGGAACAGGTGGTCCCACATCCATGAGTGGTGGGTAAAAATCAGGAGGGATACCATAGGAGCAAGGGATCCCAACCCCACACCAGACCACTCAGCCCAGGGTTCCAGTGCCAGGAAGATAAGTCTCCATAATTTCTAGCTACAAAAACCAGTGGGGATTGTCAAAAACACTGCAGGATTGTCAGGCGTCTCCCCTTAAAGGGCCCACAATGGACTTTGGACTTATGCAGACTGACTCCCTCTGGGCTCCTGCACCAGGGCAGCAGCTAAAAGGCTACCAGTGGCACACAGGGAGAAACTGAAGTGTCTGGCATCAGGGCAAGTGCCAGGGGGCAGCTACCTCCTGTACAAAACTCCAGAGGCCAGGCAGCAGCCATTTTCCCTTTTCTGAGCCCTCTCTGACACAGAGCCACTGAGTGTGACACCATATTTGACACTCCATCAACCTGGTTCACACATATTGCCCCACCCTGGCAATTTACTAAGGTTCTGCCCCATCCAACTTAAGGGTGCCCTTTTCTACATTAGGCCACATTACTAAGACAGAGAGTCAAAGCAGGTCTACCTAATACATAGAAACAATCACAGAGAGGCTACCAAAATGAGGAGACAAAGAGATATGGTCCAAATGAAAGAACAGAACAAAACTCCAGAAAAAGAGCAAAACAAAATGGAGATAAGCAATCTATCCAATGCAGAGTTCAGAAAGACCCAGGCAGAAATGAAGGTTACACTAAGTGAAATAATGAAAAATTCACAGGGAATCAGCTATGGTTGGTGTGGCTCAGTGGACTGAGTGCCGCCCTGTGAACCGAGGGGTCACTGGTTCAATTCCCTGGGTTGCGGACCCAGTCCCCAGTAGGGGGCGCATGAGATGCAACCACACATTTATGTTTCTCTCTCTCTCTTTCTCCCTCCCTTCCCCTCTCTAAAAAAATAAACAACAAAACCTTTTTTAAAAGAAAAAGAAAGAAAAATTCACAGGGAATCAAAAGTGGAGTAGATGAAGCTGAGAATCAAATCAATGGTTTGGAACATAAGGAATAAAAAACATAAAATCAGATAGCAAGAAGAAAGAATCCAAAACAACGAGGATAGGGTAAGGAGCCTCTGGGACAACTTCAATGTACCAACATTTGAATAATAGAGGGCTGGAAGAAAAAGAGAAAGAGCAAGAAATTGAAAACTTATTTAAAAAAATAATGAAAGGAAACTTCCCTAATTTGGCAAACGAAATAGACATACAAGTCCAGGAAGCACAGAGTCCCAAACAAGGTAGACCCCAAAGAGGACCACATCAAGACACATCATAATTAAAATGCCAAAGTTTAAAGATAAAGAGAGAATATTAAACGCCACAAGAGAAAAACAGATAGTTACCTACAAAGGAGGTCTCATAAGACTGCCAGCTGATTTCTCAAAAGAAGCTTTGCAGGCTAGAAGGGACTGGCAAAAAGTACTAAAAGTGATGGAAAGCAAGGACTTACAACCTAGATTACTCTATCCAGCAAAGCTATCATTTAGAATCAAAGGGCAGATAAGTGCTTCCCAGACAAAGTAAAGCTAAATGACTTAATCATCACTAAGCCATTATTATATGAAATGTTAAAGGGACTTATTTAAGAAAACGAAGAAAATTGAAACATTTAACATTAAAATGGCAATAAATTCACAACTAACAATTGAATCTAAAAAACAAACTAAGCAAACAAGCGGAACAGAAACAGAACCATAGATATGGAGATCATTTGGAGAGTTATCTGTTGGGTGGAGGAAGGGGGAAAGTGGGGGCAAAGGTTCTGTAATTAAGAAGTATAGATTGGTAGGTACAGAATAGACAGGGGGTGTGGGGGGGTGGATCTTGAGAGCAGTATAGGAAATGGAGAATCAAAGAACTTATATGCATGACCTGTGGACATGAACTAAGGGAAGGACTGCTGTAAGGAAGGGGGTACCAGGCAGAGCGGGGCAATGGGGGAAAAACTGAGGCAACTGTAGTAGCATAATCAAGAAAATATATTTTAAAAAAGTTATTTCAAGATATGTGTAAAAATCTTAAATCTCTTCATATACATTAATTTCAGTTCAATGAATAGCTCTATCTTAAGGAAGTAATCTAAAAAAAACTGTATCTATCTATCTATATCTACTATCTATCTATCTATCTATATAAACAGTATTGATAAAAGTAAAATCATTTTTAAATGTCTTAGTTGTCCAACAACAAGGAAAAACTGAAGCCATATGACCCATATGATTTTGGCCAAAAAAGTTATATTTACAAAAAATATTTAATAACTTATAAAATGATCATTCTATAATGTTAGTTTTAAGAGGCATGAAGTCTTAAAGTATGAGCTAAAACAGGAGGAAAAAAACTACTCATAGAAAAAATACTGCAGAAAAACCCACTGAAATTTTATGACCATTCACACCCAGTGATAAGGTTCATAGAAATACAACAATTATAGACCAGAAATTCTTTGGTTTGGCTCCAGTTAAAACAAAATTTAAATCATAGTCCATCACCTTTCACAAGTTCCTGTCATTTTCTTCTAGGAAGAAGAAAGACATGTCAATACATGCCAACTTGCAACACTCTCAGAAAGAAGCAGAGATGTGTGCGTATTGTCAGCTCTCAGCTGCAAGCCAGCAATGGCTCTCACAAACCCAGGGAAGAGAAAGGGGCGTGGCGGCAGCAACCACATCATGTGTCATGCCAAGGAGTCGTGCTGCTGTGTCTTACAACTATTTTAGCACCTAAACATCAGTGGGCTTTTCTAAAAATGTTTTTCTTTTCTCTTATAATTACCTTTATTACACATCTTTTCATTTTGAAAAATCTTTTTTAATTCTTCCCATATAAATCCTATGAGATAAAACTCCCATCAATAAAGTTTCTGCTATATAATTATAGAAATAAGTAGATTTCAGCACAGAAAATCAATTTTATGCCTGGGTTGCTTGTCCAGATTCAAAAGAAATAGATTCAAATGCTATTCTATTTGTAGAGCCATTGTTATGTGGCAGGATTTAAACTGCAGAACTCTTTACAGGCAGATAAAAATCAATAGTTGGTGACAAATTAAAGAAAAATTAAGAAATAAAAGAAAATCAAGGTTAGTGCAACTAAAGTGGAAAGAAGTTCCCTTTTAGATAATTTTTCAACCTTTTAAAAAATCATTCCATTCCATTGTTTTAATTTTGTACTGTTCACTCTCCCTTCTCGCTAATATCTATACTCTTTCTCTAAAAGTGATAAATAAAATATACATATTTTTTAACCATTTCCATTTTGCAATTTGACTACTTAATAATTCTCTTTCAGATAACCCAATATAATAATGAGCTTAAGTAAGGGTCACTTTTGATTTCCATAAGCTCCTCTGAGAAGTTTAATTGCTCATTTGGCAATTTGGATATTTAGAGTTAGTACTTCTAATGATAAAGACAAAAAAACTATTAAGCATCTAAACACAAAGGTCTTTTTTAAAATGAACTTTAGTTTGATATCCATAATCTGTTGAATGTTGAATTTTAAAAGGAACCTCTAAAATTGTTCAGATAAGTATCCAGTGAAGTGCTGAAAAGGCAAGAAGTAAAGCAACAGAGATAACTTAAAATTCAATTGAGGAAAAGATAAGGTGCAGTCACAAGCTGATAACGTACAATGACAGCACCGGGAGATGAAAGAGCACAATAAAATTGCATTCCCATCCAAACAGTTAGCACCCAAGTCTGGCCATGCCTCAGAGATCTGCCTTCTAGCTCAGGCTGCCTTCTGAAATATATGGTCCTGTTGGTATTTTCTGTATCAGTAGAAGGCTCCCCTATCTATGTTCTGATTATATGGATAATTAAACAGGGTTTCCTGATCTAAGTATTTAAATGCTTTTTAGTAAGTAAAAAGTAAAATCTGGTTACTGACTACAATAGCCTTAACTCTACAAATCATATCTTTAAGTACCACCAAGGAATATTTACAATGAGTCTGCTGCATGCATGGTACCTGAACATTACTACAGAGACTATTTTCAAATTGTCTTCAATTTTCAACATAAAAACATTTAAACATATTGTCACATCATTTAATTAGTTGGTGAGGAGAATAAGAATTCAATACAAAAACACTATCAAAAGGCAGATGGTGAAATATATGATAGGAAAATTCTTTAAGATAATGAATGAATCCTCAAAATGAAAAATTGTCAGAGTTTCTAGGTATCCTGGACCATTTTGTTGCTCTGGTACATTTGCTTGAAAGGTCAGTCTTAGAGAGCACTGACCCTACATGGGTGCCAAATTCATCACTGACAAAACTAAACTGTATAAATACAAAACCCAAAGTCCATCAGTAGGATGGGGATGTTGGTACCACCACTGGTCAGCTACCAGTATCCATCGTCAAAAGCACACACTCAATATCCTTAGAGCCTCATTTAAATAATAGTACTTTTCCTGATCTGTATGGCACTCATCAGTTCTCTAAGGGTAGCTTTGTTTTTCCTCAAAAATTACAATAAAGATGAACTAAACATTATTTTAAATATCTTTTAAAAATAAAATTTAAAAACCAAAATTTCAAAATTTATCCCTTTCAACTGTTTTCTGAAATTACCTATGTCTATTACCACAACAAAAGCAATTAATATATTATAGGCACTTGCTCCCCAAAGCCCTTGTTTAAAGAAAAAAAAAAGCAGGTGGTACCATATTTACTCAGCCTGTGTCCTCATAGCAGGCACTAGCCCAACACTTGTTCTCTAAAAAAATTCGTCTTTTTATTTAGTAAAGTGTAGATAACACATTTAAATTCATACTAGGTGGCCTCTCAGTTCCTTCAAGGTCTTTGATCAAATATTATTTCCGCAGAAAGACCTGCCCACCCTCTCTAAAATAAGACCTCCCCTTGGTTTCTTCTCCTTTTCTCTGCTTTGTTTTCCTTTATTGGTATTATCACTATCGGACGAGGTAGCACAGATTTATCTGTCCCCCTAATGCGTCACTCCATATCTTCTTATCTTTGGCCTCATAGCATTTATTATCACCTAACTTTTCCTGTTTTGTTTACCACTGTATTCCTTACCATATGGAACAGTATCCAACACACAGTAGTTGCTCAATAAATAGTTTTTTGAATGACTGACTGAAATAATATTATGTCTTCCCAACTACTGTTTAAATTCATGAGGTCAGGGTCTCTGACAATTCTCACTTACCTATCCCCAGCAAGCGTGTCCAGCATATGGAAAACAGAGTATAAAGTCTCTGAATGAATGAACTGAAAGAAAGTATATGATTAAGATCATATCCTTTTCCCACAGCACATTTGGGTTGAGGAAGGAGGAAAAAAACATGAGTCAGGATAGACAAGACAGGACATAAGTGACAAAGGAGTGGCAAGGGACACTGAAGATAAAGCTTTCTTATATGCCAAAATTTTGTTTAAAGAGTTGATAAAGAAAACATAACACTCAAGCACTCAACCATTTTCTGCAATATGTTCAATAAGTAGCCAATCAGTGTCTATAAGGATAACATTGTCAAAGCCTTAATACGAGGCAAGACACTTATACCTTCACTTGGCGTTTAAGCAGAACTGAAATTTCACATACAACATCAACAATCAAATTATTAAGGTCCAAGTAATGTCTTCCCATAAAAGGTCTTTTGTGTTTGTTTTCAACATCTCTAACAAACCATTTCTAAGGGCCTTTAAAATTATTTCCCCACTTATTTAGATAAAAGAGAGGTTCTTGAACTTTTAACCAATTTAGAATAATCCTATAGCACAAGTCATCCTATTTTATATGCTTACGTGTTACAATTTTATCCCATGAAAAGATTTTCAAAAAATTATATAACTTAAAAACAGGCATTTTCATGTTGTTTCAATACAATTAATACAAGTTGTTGGTTTCTATGGTAACAATTTTAGGGGCCATGCTCTATGGTATAACCTGTGGACTCTTGACCACAATTTGTCAGAGTGGCACCATCGTTACTCCTTGAGAATAAACCCTTGCCCCTATATCCTCACAGAGAAGGGCTAGACCATCATTAGGACATATATCATTGCTTGGCTATCAAAAGAGTATGTAATTTTTCCCTAATAGGTTCAGTACAAAGTCATATTAATCTTCATCTAACCAACAACACAGAAGAGCAGGACTCCAGGTATCTACTGGAAAATACTACTTCGAAGTCTTTTTTGCCCAATTTTAATAAGTATCAACAGCTCTGATGTGGAAAAAAATATTTATGGAGGATTTTTTGAAGTAGAAATAATCCATTCATTTCTAAAATATCCTAAAATATATCCTGGGATTAAATGAGACCATCGGAAAGCTATTATATTGGCCCCCTACCTCCTTTAATGTCCCTCTGGCATTAAACTATCAAGATATATTTAAAGTCCTATGAAATCTGTTGCTGAATTCACTGCTGAGATATTATTCATCACATTGCACAGTATTTTCTCCATGAGGTTGAAGAGGTCAACAGGTCCCAGTATTGGCCTGATTAATTATTCTTCTCTCACAAAGAATAGCATTTTTTGGGTTGTTGTGTTGTGTTTTTTTTTTTTTTTTGGGTAAATGCTGAATACTGAAATAACTGTGCTTCCTTCTTTGTGCTGACCCTGAGAAACCATAGCATTAGTGCTCATATTAGAAAAGAGAAAATTTTAAGTTATCTAAATTTCCATTTTAAGAAGCCAAGAAAAAAAAGAAGAAAATAACAAGTTACATCCAAAGAAAGTAGAATAAAGGGGAATGGGTGAAGAAATCAATAAAATCAATGAAAAACTGATTCTTTTCAAATATTAAAATGGAAAAACTCCCAGCAAGACTGATCAAGAAAACAGAGCAGACACAAATTACTAATATGGGGTATCAAGAACATTACTACGTATCCTAAAGACATTAAAAGGATAACAGGGAATACTATGACCAATTCATGCCAACAAATTTAAAAATTTAGATGAAATGGACAAACTCCTTAAGGCAACTTGTCAAAACTGACACATGAAGATATAGAAAATCTGAGACATTCTCTATCTTTAGAGCTTGAATCTGTCATCAAAACTTCAAACAAAGAAAACTCCTAGCCAGATAATACCTATAAAGCATTTTTTTTAAAATAACATCAATACGGACTGTCAGCCAAGACAGAGGCACGGGTAGATACACGTTGCCTCCTTGCACAAACAAAAAAAGGACAACAACAAATTAAAAAACAAAAAACAACCAGAACTGCCAGAAAATTGAATTTTATGGAAGTTCAACAACAAAGGAGTTAAAGAAGAAACATTCACCCAGACTGGTAGGAGTGGCTGAGTTGGGTAGCTGGGGTGGAGAGGACTCATCATCAGTCGGCAGCAGGAGGACCGGGTGGTTCCACATTTGCATGCAGATAAACTGGGAGGAATAGCTGGGGAGCGAGAGAGACCGCACAACCCAGGGTTCCAGTGCAGGGAAATAAAGCCTCAAAACCTCTGGCTGTAAAAACCTGTGGGGGTTGTGGTGGTAGGAGAAACTCCTAGCCTTTCAGTTGTGTTCGTTGGAGAGACTCACAGGATCCTAGAATATACACAAACCCACCCACCCAGGAATCAGCACCAGAAGGGTCCGAATTGCTTGTGGGTACTGAAAGCCAGCCAAGAGCCAAGCAAGTGGTATTGCTCCCTCTATGACCCCACATATAGCACCACAACGCGGTGACATGGGTTGCCCCACCCTGGTGAATATCTAAGGCTCTGCCCCTTACAACATAACAGGAGCACTGCAACAAAGAGATATGGCCCAAATGAAAGAACAGATCAAAACTCCAGAAAAAAATAAAACTACCAATGAAGAGATAGCCAACCTATCAGATGCACAGTTCAAAACACTGGTAATCAGGATGCTCACAGAATTGGTTTAGTATGGTCTCAAAATAGAGGAAAAAGTGAAGGCTATGCAAAGTGAAAATAAAGAAAAATATGCAGGGAACCAACAGTAAAGGGAAGGAAACCAGGACTCAAATCAACAATTTGGAGCAGAAGGAAGAGATAAACATTCAACCAGAACAGAATGAAGAAACAAGAATTCAGCAAAATGAGGAGAGGCTTAGGAACCTCTGGGACAACTTTAAACATTCTAACATCCAAATCACAGGGGTACCAGAAGAAGAAGAGCAAGAAATTGAAAACTTATTTGGAAAAATAATGAAGGAGAACTTCCCCAATATGGCAAAGGAAATAGACTTCCAGGGTGTCCAGGAAGCTCAGAGAGTCCCAAGGAAATTGAATCCAAGGAAGCACACACCAAGGCACATTATAATTACATTAGCCAAGATTAAAGATAAGAAGAGAATCTTACAAGCAGCAAGAGCATAGGAGACAGTTACCCACAAAGGAGTGCCCATAAGACTATCAGCTAATTTCTCAAAAAACATCTTACAGGCAAGAAGGGGCTGGAAAGAAGTATTTAAAGTCATGAAAAGCAAACACCTACAACCTAGATTACTCTATCCAGCAAAGCTATCATTTGGAATGAAAGGGCAGATAAAGTACTTCCCAGATAAGGTCAAGTTAAAGGAGTTCATCATCACCAAGCCGTTATTATATGAAATGTTAAAGGGACTTATCTAAGAAAAAGAAGATGATCAAAACTATGAACAGTAAAATGACAACAAACTCACAACTATCAAACAACTGAACCTAAAAACAAAACAAACTAAGCGAAAAACTAGAACAGGTACAGAATCATTAAAATGGAAATCACATGAAGGGTTAACAGCGGGGAAGGAGAAGGGGGAGAAAGGTGGAAAAGGGTACAGGGAATAAGAAGCATAAATGGTAGATACAAAATAGACAAGGGGAGATTAATAGTACAGGAAATGGAGAAACCAAAGAATTTATATGTATGACCCAAGGAATCAAGATGGTGGAGGAGTGAGTGGAAGTCACACTGACCTCCTCCCAGGACCAACCTGGAATTATAACTAAATTGGGGAGAAATCACCTGGAACAAACAACTGAACAATAGTGAGAGAGGAGCCTTATAATCTCGGAGACAGAAGAATCAGCTTTAGAGCAATCCAACTGGTAAGAAGTGCAGTGGAGACTCAAGAAGGTGGGCAGGGCATCCACGGGCAGCAGCACCAGAAGGATATTGAAATGGCCAGCTGGATCCTTCTGAGAAGAGCAGGGTCTAAACCATAAGTGGGGATCTCCAGACTGCAGCACCAGAGCCCAAAAACTACACAGAAAACAGCCAGCTGTGGAAAGCGGCAGGGTTGCTCTCTGCCAGAGACTGGTGGCTGGAGACGCAAAGAGCTGTTTAAAGGGCCAACATGCAAATTTTTATTTGCAGCCACCTACCCTTGGCTTCAACAAAGGCAAGGACACAGTGGGCTAGAGATGCCTGAGAAGAGACTGGGGAAGGAGGTTTTGGGGAGAGAACTGAGAGAGTAGTCAGCAGGATCCCAGTGCTGACTCCTCCCCCGTATGGCAGCAGCCATCTGGCTCAGGCAGAGACCACTCCCCTGGGCAGCAACAGTATGAGAGGACCCAATAGCCCTACGCCCAGGAGGGACTCTCCCTGGCCCTGTGGCATCTCTAAGCTGGCCTTGCCCCCCCCAAAAAAATCATATCTAAATCTGATCAAGCTCTAAATCCACATATCAATTTACAGAAAATACAGAAGACAAAGGGACATATTAAAAGGCACCATGGTTTATAATTAATATTCAGACTGTAAAAAATACCTGTTTCTTCAACAAATTTATTATAAGGTAAAAAGAGATAAAAGGAGAACCCATAGATTTTTTTAAAAACTTAAAAATATCACTTATTTCAATCCTGATACAAACTGTAGAAAAGAAAAAGTCATGAAGTAAATGTAGAAATTTGAACACTGACTGGATATTTGGTTATATTGGACAACTAATGTCAAATTTTTAATTTGTGAAAATGATGCTTTTTTCTTTACAAAGAGTCCTTACCTTTTAGACATATACACTGAGTAATTTAAAGATGAAATAACACTGTGGCTGTCATTAGCTTCAAAATAAGCCTGGGGGTAGTGGGAGTAAATGGAATATAAGTAAAACAAGATTGGCTATGAGTTGATGATTGTTGGAGGGAGGAGGAGAAGGTACAACAGAATTGTCATACTGTTCTCTCTTGTTTTTGTACATTTTGAAATTTTCCATATTAAAAGTATCTTTAACACTATAGAAGACTAGAGCTATACACTGTCATTTTAACTAAAAGTATTCATGTCAGCCAAGGAAACACCAAAAGAGCAGCAGGGGCACATGTCGATGGTGCCATCCAATCCCTTTACAAGGCAAAGAGGACCAGTGAAAGTATTTGCCTACAATGCTTGCTGATGTCTCCGTCCCTGAGAAGAAGGATGCAGTTGGCCATCTCACCCTATTCCCATAAGCACCTTCTACAGTCAGGGCTCTGCACTGAAGCTGGAGATAAAATGTTGAATAAAATACAGGGACTGACATCAAATGATGCAAAAAGAAAAGTAAATCAGCAATAGCAATGGAATCTGACATGTTACTGCAGTGTTGGGCGAAGCGTGCTATGGGAGTACATGTGATGGCCATCGATCAGAAGAAATGACAGTCATGCTGTCCTAAAATATTCCCAGAACTATTTTCTAATTATACTTAAATTCTTGGGTTCTGTCGCTCTAGGAAGGGAATGAGCTGGCAAGAAATCGTAAGCATCCTCATCTGGCAGCTTTGCTTCTCATTGTAAATGCACAACATTGACCTCTCAAAATAATTGGGTTTCCCATAAGGCTTGCCTACAGAAGGAATACAGTAGCCCAAAAATGTGTGTTCACTTCTCTGATTTTATATTCAAGTTCATGAACTTTCTGGTTTTTACAGTCTCTGAGAGTTTAGTGCCTGTGTATCTGTATCTGAACAATGTATTAATTCTTCATGTGCTGACAAAGTTCAGAGACTGTCAGACAAGCCCTGAACCCTGAGAATTCACCAGGGTAATGTCATCCCTCGGGACGTGCCCGGGTAGACTCCAGCCTTCCCCAGCCTTCCTTCTGCTCTGCAGGCTGCTTTGATCTTCTCGGTTCCTCAAGGGTGGGACTGTGTATGACGCTTCTTTGATATCTGAGTCATCCTCTCTCACCATGTCTGCTACAAAGCATTTTGGTTTTAAACAAATTTGTTCCTTGATTTCTTTGACTCTCATTCAATCACATCAAAATAACTAACTTAATATGTATTTGCAGATTAAGTCAGATAAAATGACACTAAGAAGCATTTTTTAAATGAAATGTTAATAAATTTTAAAATTCCTCAGCTGTTTTGAAAGATGTCAACCTTTTTTTACATATCTACTCTATGTTAACTTCTTTTTACTGCTTTGGCCTGTGATCATTAGTGGTCCTCAGATAAGCTAATCAACAGAGGACCTTCCACCAAGCTGAAGAACTAGAAGAACTAGACTAACTGAAGAACAAGAAACCAAATATTGTGAACTCTTACCCAAAGACAATTTCTTTCATCTACAGTGGTTTCTCTGCCAATCACTTAACTAGATTCTTTCATCTATAACAGGGGATGGCATCTTTTTCTTCAAAGATCCGCGTAAGTAAATGCTTTAAATTCTGTAGGCCAGTCTCCACTGGTTGCAGCTACTCAGCCCTCCCATTGCAGCGTGAAAGTAGCCATAGATAATATGTAACCAAATGAGTGTGGCTGTGTTCCAATAAAACTGTGCTTATGGACACTGAAATTGAAATTTCATATAAATTTCAGGGATCATGAAATATTAATCTCCTTGGTTTTATTTCCAACCATTCAGAAATGTAAAAAGCATTCTTAGCTCAGGAGACACACCACCGGATCTGGCCCTCAAGACATCGTTTGCCAACTCCTGCTGCACAGCCATGAATAAATACCAGCAATGATTCACTGTATATATATGTGAATACGTGTGGTCCCTTCATAACACTCCCTTATCAACCTTATCAACCTTGAGAGTTATGACTTATAAATGGTTCTTAAATTCAGTGGTGGGAAACTTAAAATCTTATGGTAAAAAATATTTTCACTAAAATTAAACAATGGTCAGCACAGTAAAAAAAGAAAAAAAAAAAGACATGTTGCATATTTTAAATCCCAAATAACAGCTCCCATGTAATAAGTTTCTAGTTAGCATCCCTGCTCAGGAAAAAATTGTAAGATTTATGAGATGAATGTTTGTTTTGCTTTAACACTGTTTCTTCTGAGACTTTTTCCAATGTCTTTTTTTCACCCAATTTTTCAACTGATTATAAGATTAATACTCATTTACTCTCATCTCCTCAACCTCACCATAGCCCAAGAAATTGGATGTTTAGTACATAAGTAGCTTTAGATTTTCTTTCTTCAACCTCTTCTCCCGTACGTGAGTTTATACAGTATTGTCTTGTCTGTGACAACTTTCTAGGCATACCGAATGAACATTTCTAAGGCTTTCTGTCCCTAGCTTTGTGTGTTTCAACTTTCACTGTATATTTCCTTACTCCTGCCAAGTTTCTACTTAATGCCCCTTTTTATTTCCAGCTCCTGGGCACTCTTTTTCTTGCTGCCCCCAACAGTCATTGCTTGCATGGTACATGTATCTAAATTACTTTTCCTGGCTATAGAAAAGGTCCCACATCATATCCCAAATACTACAGAGGAGGTCAATGTGCTATGCCCTCTTCTTTTGTGAATATGCCTGAAAATGCACATAATCAAAAGTTTGAGAAAAATAGAGCATATATTCCTATACACTAGATTTGGCCACAAGAGAAATTTGTAGTTGGGAAGAAATTAGCGTATTTATATGCCATTCCTGTGCACTTTGTTTACATTGCTCTCTCTGCCAGGCATGCCCTCCCCGAATTCTCTGCCTGAAAGAATCCCCCTCAGACTCCAAGGTCCAGGCAGGAACCTGTGGGAAGCATCTCTAGCAGAGCTGCCAACTCTCTCCTCTGCATTCCCAAAGCACTTCATACTTATCTGCATTCCCAAAGCACTTATAATTGCATTGCGGTTAGTTTTTTATATAGCTGTCCGACCCTGACCCGCACCTTCCCCACACAAGTTAATGAGCAACTTTTTTCTTTTCCTTTCTCTCTGTCTCTTTTTTCCCCAGCCCCACTGCCCAACACAGTGCCTGAAATAGGTATCAAGACGGCATTTCTCAGAAGCACGGAGGGCAGTGCGGAGTGACTTCAGGGGGTTTCCCCAGCCCACTTCCATCAGCGCCCTTCATCTTCCCTCTCCGCTAACAAATTACCAGGCAATCTGAGTGAAACAGCAGCTTCAAAACAACATGCCCTTATGATGAGATCGCCAGTCCTCAAACCTTCTTCAAAGGAATTCCACCATCAATGCTGCCAAAACTGCAAGGTTCTCAATACCAATACTTACATGGCACCCAACAGTTTTCAAAGAACTTTCACCATTTTTTTTTTCCTATTTGATCCACTTATTCTTAGCAAGACAAACAGTTCTATCTTCATTTTTCTGACACTCCAGTAAATAACAGTGACATATCCAAGATCAGAACTGGTGATAGCTCTGGGCCTACAACCTTAACTTATTGATCTGTCCATTGTCCTATACTCCGGGAATGCTAGGCTCAGTATTTGTGAAGGGTTGCATTTCTTTTCCCCCTGGCAGACTTTTCCCCCACTATGAATGGTGGTTTTATACTGTGGCTCTATGTTCTAAAAATCCACTCCCAACAAAATCATTTAGGTAGATACACATTATGAAAAGACAAAGTCAAATATGCCCACTTGTATTGCTTTATGATGTTCCCATGAGCACTTACTGACTAACGAGTTTCCAGAGAATTACTGACTTCAAAAAATAGCCTGCCATGCATTTCTGCAAATAGAAATATACAGTCTATTATCTAAAAAATTCACTCATAAGAAGTACTACTATTTATAGGTTAAGTACAAGAGGCTTGATTTTTCTCTCCTTTTATAATTCATCTTCCCTAAACTATTAAATGGAGAATACTTATCACATTAGCAAGCTCTTTCCTTAAAAATGCTCTTGGTTCCTCTATTTATAATTCTCTATGATTTAACCATCACTTCAATTCTCTTACTATTTATTGCATGTAACTCCTCTAATATTAGTACATATCATTTTACACATAAATAGGGCACTGCCTGACCAAAAAATCTTGCTAATGGGTGGTGACTGAAAGTAAAGATTATTTTCAGATCTATTAAGTTATTGAAATGAGCCACATTTAGCGTTTGTCAAATTATTTAGTTTTGGGGTTGTTTTTTTTTTTCCAACAAAGGCCTGTAATAATAAAGTACACAGAGCATGCCACACTTAAGATTTTCAAGTCTGATCCGGTTACAAATCTGCTAATTGTAAAAACTATCAATATGGCAGAGTGCATAATATTTCACACAAATGCAGGCAGATATCATCCAGATAGCTGCAAGACTTGAACCATTGCACTGCTGCATCAAATTCAGAAATGCAGAGGCTGTCACTCTGCAAGATTTCTTGCTCAGTTTTTAAAAGTTCAGCTAGATCACTTTTTAACCAGGGCAATAGACTATAATTTCTAATATACCGTGTCATGTTTACTGCTAAACCCACAGCCTGGGCAAACAGAAAATTATGCTGTTAGAGCCTGGAAACAACTGCAGTCCACTGTTAAACACAACTCCTTACAGAGAGCTGTCGTCAGGAGTTCAATGCTTTACGGTTTTAATTTTTTTAGACTAAGGGTCTTTTGCCCGAGAAGCAGGTATTGAGACGAAAGAGGTCTCCGGCGTGACCTTCCTAACGCAGACCTTGAGCAAGCGACTGCAGGGGCACGGGCTGGAAGGCACTGGACAGCTCCACTGAGTCCCGCACACTTTGCTTTCAGGAACAACAAAAAGAATGGTACTCTGCACCTGCCTATCCCCCCAGCCCCTCCTTAAAACTTAAATTACACTAGGAAGTGGTCTGAACAGCTGGAATAAGGTATGGATCTGTATTCATCTCTCTGGCGATGTCCAGAGAAAATAACCCCCCCAAGGAAGAGCGGAGCCTTGAGGGAGGGGGTGAGAAGAAGGGGAGGGGGCGAGGAGAAGGTTGGGGGCGCCGGGGAGGGAGAGAGGAGAGGCTGGTGCTTTCCCCATCACCACCGCCACCACCTACCTCCACACTGCACTGCATTTTCTCTACCTCACGTAAAAATCTCGTGCAGGAGGCTCCCCACGAGAAGCAGGGGTCTGTGTCCCCTTGCGTCCTGGATGCGGCCCCTCAGCCCCTCCCCCGCCCCCGACCCTCCTCCCCCGCTGGGCAGGCTGAGCCCAGGTATGGGGCTGAGGCTCTGGGTGACTGTCCCCGCGACGGGCTCGGGCAGGGGCAGCACCGCGGAGTCCCGGCCGGCGGCCCTTCCGGAGCTACCTTTTATCCAAGCAGGCGATCCATTCGGCCGAGGAGGAAGAATGGGCAGCGTGCGCAGCGACCATGTTGGGCAGCGGCGCGGCGTCCCTGGCTGCAGCGACCTCCCGCGCTCAGCGCTCACTCTACCTCCCTCGTGTGTGGACGCTCCACCCAGCCCGCGTCGCCACCAGTGCGGCTGTGACAGCCCGCTCGAGGCCTGCCTGCGGAGTGGTGGGAGGGAGGGGACCTGCGGGGCGGGACGCGGGGCGGGACGCAGGGACAGGGAGGGCCCAAGCCGCCCGCCCTCCACCGCTGCACTGCGGCGCCCGGGGTGGGGAGCCCGGCGTGCGCCCGCATGCTCCGGGGTGGGTGCTAGGAGGTGACCCCGAGCCGCACGCCACCTGCGACAGGTGGCCTCTGCATCTCAGGGAAACCTGGGCCCCTCCCCTCGCCCCGGGGCCTCTGAAACAGGTGGGGAGAGAAAATGCCAAGAATGGGGAGGGGGGTGGTCAGTATATATTTTCCATATAGCAAAATGCCACTAAAATGGCTGCTACCTCTCCGTTTCCTTAGAAACCCATGAGTCTTCCCCAGCAGCTTCTCAAAACTTGCTGGCCATTTCCTGCTCACCTTTCCTGTTCCTCTTTAATAAGGAATGGAGAGGAGGGCTATTATGGCTTGGGATGGGGACACCCACAGTGATCTCTGAGTGTGGAATACAGGGGACAATTTCTTCTGACCGCGGAGGAGGGGCCGGGCTGGAATGGAGAGGCATCGCAGGCAGGGCTGGAGGCTGGGAGGGGAGGCCAGTGGGCCAGAACGGTGACCGGTGATGACTGAGGGCATGACAAACTGGTCTAGGACCTTGAACCTTCCACCAGCTTGGGCTTCCATCACCTGCAGAATGCAAAGAAACATGAAAGACTGGGGAGTTGTGGGCCACAAGCAGATCTGAGGTTAGATCCCGAGGCATTAAGGTTGTTAACTTGAATGGCTGGCCCCACAGGCCATTCTCCCCACGGCTGGAGTGATGAATGGTCTGCCTCCCATCTGTCTAGCCGGAGTGTCAACAAATACAATGCCTCGAAGTTGTTTGGTTACACTCTGCCAAAAATCAAATTATGCTCTGATGGTTGTTTAGGAATTTGGAGACAAGTTAAATCTTTTGGACTATTACCAAGCAGTGTTTTTTTGTTGTTGTTGTTTATAATTATGGTGTTCATTTGGGGATAGACAATGGAGAAAGAGACACAGCATTGCTTTCCTCAGTCCGTTTCAGCCCCCCTCCGCTCCCCTCCCCGCTCTCTCCTGTTTACAGGACGTTTAAAGAGACTGGAGGGAATGAAACAGCAGGTGTGTTCTGGCATGCTTTTACCTTAATGAAACTCATCCAAAGAATTTGCCATTTTCCCTCTGTCCCAAAGCCAGGATCTGGTTTCAGAACCGCTGCCATTCCCTCAGCAACAAACACACCTCCCTCATCAGTTTACCTCCATCTGGTTAAATTTCTATCATTTTTAAGGTAAATAATGTTTAAAATGTTATACTATGTAATGATTACCAAAGAATTTATGTCATTCCTTTTTTTTCCTAATTCTCACCTGAGGACCTTTTTCTTTTGCATTGCTTTTAGAGAGAGAGGAAGGGAGAGAGCGCAACATTGATGTGAGAGAGAAACATCAACCAGTTGCCTCCTGTAGGTGCCCGGATTGGCACCAGGGATCTACGCACCCAGACTGTGAATCTGAACCTGCAACCCAGGTATGTGCCCTGCCCGAGAATCGAACCCCTAACCTTTCAGTTAAGGGAGGACGCCCTAACCAACTGAGCCACATTGGCCAGGGTATGTCCTTCCTTTTTATTATAGAGAGATGAAGGAGGAAATGAGTCTCCTATATTTATTAAGATCAATGTATAAAGGCATCAAAGAACTCTTAAGAATGTTTCAAGGTCACCAAATGCCTTCTCAGGATTCCCTTACTCAGAGAATGCTTACAGGTAAGGAGCTAGGTTGAAAATGGATGGCACATGACCTGTCATTACCGGAGCCTCAGAGTTACCATACCTTTTGGCCATGATACTAATAATAGTCACCATTTATTGGACATCCACTGACTGTCAGACATCGTGCAGAGTTCTTTACATACATTATCTCATTTAATCTTCAGAACAGTCTATGAAGCACAGCCAAAAGGACAGGTGTCCAGGGTACTACTCCACAAGAAGGAACAACTATCTCTGCAAAGGTAATGAAATACAGCAAATTTTGGTTATCAGCACTTTCAGGAACAGTGTTGACTGGGTTGGAAGAAAGACTCTGATGAACTTCTTGGAATGGGAGTGAACCCCCAAGGTGTCTAATGCGCATTTTAAGGCACATAGCTCCAATAAACTGCAAAGTCTTTGTTTTGCTGTGTGACTACCCTGCCTTTCCTTTAAATAGAAGTTGAAAATGATTTAAAGAATAACCTTTGGAAAGAGCATCAACAATCATCAGCTTATCCAGAACCCACACATGTCCCCATCCATCCCTGGAGATAGGTCCCTGTAACCCCAGTATACTCACTAGGACACTGAGCCTCAGCGAAGGTAGACAGCTTGCTCACCGAACCCCAGCTCCTGGAGCCGGTTTTGGAGCGGGGGTGTGAGTGTGGGGACTGAACCAGATTCAGGTTTGTCTGAATCCAAAGCCCTTGTACCTCAGTAATGATTTGATCAATAGGATGAAAGTAGAAGGAGTGTCAAAAATTGCTGTCCAGATGATAAGAACACAATGGTTATAATTTTTATATAAAAATAGGAAAAAAATCAGAGAAAAAAGATAGAAGAGGTCCTTGAAAAGTCAAAAGTAACTTATTCTTGTGGTCTGAAAAGGGCTTGATCATTGGTGAGGAATGACAGAAGAAAAGGAAAAGCTGTTAATGGTGAGCCTATGATAAAGAGGAAGAAAATAAGAGATTTTGTTTGGTTTTGATGGGAAAGGCAAAGAGCAAAAGAATATTTATTCTTTTTCTTTCTTTAAAAGAACATATAAGTCAAGTCAGACTGAAAATGTTCACATATTGTACAGTTCCGTTTATATAAAATAGCCAGAAAAGGCACGTCTATACAGGCAGAAGGTAGGTTAGGGGTTGCCTGGGGTAGGGGGCGAGGTATAATGGGGGGAATAAGGAGTGACTGCAAATGAGCTCAGGGAATATTTTTGGAGTGATAGAAATGTGCCAAAATCGGATTGTGGTGATATGGTGCACACATCAGTGACTTTAACACCAATCACCAAATGACATAATTAAAATGAGTGTATTTTGTAGTATGCAAATTATATCTCTGTGCTGTCGAAAGGTAAATAATAATTTTAAAAATAATAAACCTATCATGGGGGTAAGTCATTTATTGATCTTTTGGGGGAAATAAGTAAAATTATTGAATAAAAAGTAAAAATTACCTATAATTTTATCATCTAGAGATATCACTGCTCATATATTAGTGCATTTCATTTTAAGTTTTCTATTTTAAAAGATACAATCATATGTATACCCATAAACACATGCATTGCATATTCAATTATATATAGATGTGTATAAATATGTGTACAGTTGTCCCCTCTTGTCCACAGTTTCTCTTTCTGGAATTTAAGTTACTCAGGGTCACCCAGTTAATCATAGTTCAAAAATAATAAGTAGAAAATTCCAGAAATAGACAATGACTAAGTTTTAAAGTGTATGTCATTCTGAGTAGTGTAATGAAATCCCACATAGCCCCTATCTGCCCTGCAGGATGGAAATCATCCCTTCGTCCAGAGCATCTGCACTGTATTCTCTCCCTGCCCATTAGCTACATATAGCCCTGTTGGTTCTCAGGCTGACTTGTGTTACCATGTCTGTGTTCAGGTGATCCGTACTTTACTTAACCAAAGGACAAAAGCAGTGATGCAGATGCAGGCAACCCAGAAACATTAAAGAGAAGCCATAAAGTGCATTCTTGAAATAAAAAGATGAAAGTTCTTGACGACGTAAGAAAATGATTGTATGCTGAAGCTGGTAAAGTCGATGGTAAGAATGAATCTTCTACCCATGAAATTGTGAAGAAGGAAAAAGAAATTCATGCTAGTTTTGCTGTCACACCTTAAAGTGCAAATACATTTCATCACATAAACATTTTATCATCTCACATTATCACAAGAAGGGTGAGTACAATATAGTAAGATTTTGAGAGGCAGACCACATTCACATAAGTTATAGTATATTATTATAATTGTTCTATTTTATTATTAGTTATCATTGTTAATCTATTGCTGTGCCTAATTTATAAACTAAATTTTATCATAGGTATGGATGTGTAGGGGAAAAAACAGTGTGTGGGTATATATACATATACAGTTTGGTACTATCTGTGGTTTCAGGCATCCACTGGGGGTCTCAAAACATATCTCATGTGGATAAGGAGGGACTACTATGCCTATACGTACTTGAAACCATTAATATTTTATAGGCTACTTTTCTACTTGGAATAGAAAAATTCTTTGTATGTTTAAAAAGTCCTTGTTAAATTTTTTTTACTGGCTACAAAATATAATGCATAGACATAATTTACTTAAACTGTCTTTTTATTGAGATATGATTGATATATAAAATTATATTAGTTTCAGTTTTACAACATGATTTGATATTTCTATATATTGTGAAATTATCACCAAAATAAAACATCCATCACCACACATAGTTACAAATTTTCTTTCTTGTGTTGAGAACTTGTAAGATCTACTTTCTTAATGACTCTCACATATACAAATGCAGTATCATTAACTATGGTAAACTAAATATCTTTTGAGGTCTATTTTCCTCATTGAACAAAATATTTCTGTTTAATCCCCTTCCTTCATAGTTAAGTGAATTCTCTCTCTATGAGAGCCAAAGATCTCACTGAAGATTTCCAATGAGATGAGGACAAGAAGTTACCGGACCCAGAAGTTACCAGATCAATTATTATTAGTTGTAAAACCTTGAATAAGTTAACTTCATATCTGAGCTCCACTTTCTTCATCTGACCAGAGGCTCAAAATTAGGAATTTGGAGACAGACAGCCAAGTTCAAATTCCAGCTTCATCCTTCTACTATTTGACCTTAAACGTACATACCTAAGACCCTGTTTCATCATCCATAAAGTGGAGAAATTACTGACATGATACATGAATATGATGCTTATAAAACATTTAGCATAAGTGCCAGATGTATAGTGTATGCTTGATAACTCTTAGCTATTGTTGTTATTGTGTTGTTTTTCTCTGCACAATGCAGATAAATAGTATGTGCCCTCGGCATTTCATAGGGACCTAGTAACAATCAATGAAAGTCACTTGAACTAAATGGACTTGGCATTTGTAAATTGCAAGTTTGACTGCAGGAAACAGGGATGGATCTGCCTCCCTGGAAAACACTAAATCTTTCCAAGAATTATTTGAGACTTGGTCTCACAATATTTTCTCCATTTACTATATGTCTAAATATGTCATTTTTTATATGAGAGCTACAAGTACATACCACTGGGTAGTTATTGCAATATATCAATAACACAATGATGGAAGCAGAATAGGGCCCTACATTTTTCCATCCCTGGGAATCCTATCACAGAGTGAATTCTATCATTCACTCATATCAATGTTTTGGGAGAATTTGATTCACCACGTGTTAGGTACCTCACTGGAGGATGGCTTATAAAAAACATATCTATGGCTCCTGCTGATCATATAACCAATTCATTGATAAAACAGTACTTCTGTGGTGAAATTATAAAAGCAATTGCAATGCTTTTTTCTCATTGTTCCTTTAAACTTACTCAGTGGGGGTAATTCTGCCCTTGCCACTGGATTTAGCTTTTATGGTCAGCTACAGGTAAATAGAAAACAATAGAGTTTTTCCATGGGAATGTCCATACCAATATATTACCAAATCGATCTTTATTCAGAGTAAGAATTCTCTCCTTCTCTTTCTTTGAGAGCTGGTCATAGGAGGTCTCCAGCCTTTAGGAAAGAGGATGTAGTCAGTTTCTTTTCTCCTTGCTCATCTCTGCCCCTACTTAAAACATGCTAGTTTGTATCCTTCTAGGATCAGAGGAGTAGGGAACTTGGGAGAGAAAAGGAAAGCAGGAAAGTTCTAACTTGACCATGATAATTATAAGATAGTGTGATATTTTCCAGATCTGGCAAAGATGTCAAGTCAGCTTTTTCTAAGTGCTTCCAGATGTTCTTAGGCAGCTTCCTTGCTGGCCCTTCAATATAGGCAAGTGCTATTCCTTTGACTACCTGCTTTCCATTCACACCTGGTTTTCCTGAGGTCCCCTCCAAACTATCATCCTTAGGGGATCCAGTTTATCCTCTACCTATATCTATTCATGGCAAATGGCATCAGAGGTTAGACCTCGGTCCTTGAGTTTTGGCTAAGACAGAATTCAGAACCAAGACTCAAAAACAAGCAAAAGTTTATTTAGAAAGTCACAGAGATAGAAGAAATGATCTGTGGAAGAAGTGAGCCAGTTGGGCTGCGTGGATTCAGGAAACAAGTTAGAGGCGAAAGAAGGTCCCTTGGCACTTCAAAAAAAGAAAGACGAAGAAAACATGCCTGGGAGAAGGAGAGGGGAAAAACGCACCTTTGTGCTCCAGAGACAGTGTGCTCGGGAAAAGCAGGGGTTGGGGAAAGGTGCAGGGCGCTCCAGAGAATGAAAGAGTTCATGCACCGGGCCCTTTATCCTAAGAGTTTTTATCTGGTTTCCAAAGGCAAAGATTTTAGCTGAGGTCTCAGGGAAAGATCTCAATAGACTATTCACCAGCTTCCCAGGTGTGTCCTTTGAGGGTCATGGTTTCTACTGATCGGTCAGCGCTAGGGTAAGAGGTTATTAGTCAATGCAGCTGGTCCTGGTGTCAGCCATGGCATCACTTTCTCTGGCCTTGTTGCTTCTCTGGGCCTAGAGCTGAAACAAGGCTGAGGCCTAGATGTTTTCTCTAATTTGACCAAAACTCTGTCTCTATGATCAATAGACCTGAGTGTTGGGAACCGTCCCGCATGGTTTCAGGGACTGCAGCCTCGCCAACAGGCGAGAGGGCCCCAAGGCTGGAGCTGAGCAAGGAGGCCTTGGAAAAATAGGCCACTGAGGAGACAACACCTGTCCCCCTAGAGGGGCACAGACCCTGCCTCCCTCACATTACCCTGCTTGGTCCTGGAGGATGGCTAGTTAGTCAACGACAAGTAAGACCCTTCGATGGCAGGGGCAACCTAAGACAGGCACAGCCACATAGGGGCCATCAGGGAAGGACTTGGGGGACACGGAGAAAGGACAAAAGACCCTCACCCCTCCACTTTGTCATGGCCAGAGTCCTCATTCTATCTGAAAGAAGTCTCCTTATCTCTTGGCTGCTCTGCTTCACCCACCTGACTCAGGCTTGAAACAATACTAGAGGCAGGTACAGCCCTAATCTGGATCAGGTTGTTCCCTGGGGGCAATTAGGGCTGGAAAAGGAATGCATTAAATCCTATGACACCAACTTTGCTAAGAATGTCATTGAGTTAATGAGTACTGGTGTTTGGAGTCCGAGGGTAGGATGAGTTTATTTTCCCAGGTTTTAGGGCTGAATAGGCATCACCCTGTCTACCAGACCCTGACCTGAGGCAAATCTGTGTTCCTTCAATTGTTATCTATGATCTCTATCTATTTTCTGTAAATATAGCCTTTAGGTGTTGATTGATAAGCTTTGCATGCATGCTGTATACCCCTGCGCATATCATTCTCAATAAAAGCCACTTCAAGAGACGGGCTCAGGGCATTCTCCACTGGAGGGAATCGCCACCCCCTCTCCTGACAGGCAAATCGTGTCAGGTACAGTTTATTTCTTCATCCACAGTGACCAGGGAGGCTCTGGGGGATGGGGTACCCCCTCACCTGAGGCTTTGTTCTTAAGATCATTTGATGTGGGTCAGAACCTCATTATCCTGAGGGCTTAATGATTAAGGGAGTGGTTCGGCAAGAGCTTGTATGAGAGTCATATAAGGATATTCTCTGACCCCCTTGTTCCTCCTCTAATAAGGGTCTACCACATGACAAGGACGTGCCAATGGAGGAAAGTCAGGGGAGGGCCCAAACTGCATCATGACCAGTAATAATGAAAGGTCAGGGGGTCTAACCCGCATGACCAGTGATATGCTTGGGAAGGAAAGGTTATCTGGGGCAAGATCCCACCATAGTTTTGCCCATTGCTAGGCACCTGGGACTTTCTGCCCTGGTGATTTGTACCTGGCCTATCATTCCTACTCTGCTCATGTCTGTCTAACTGCCTACTATACCACACCCAGCTGTCTTCTTGAGCAGGACTAACAGGCCATAGTAAGGTTCTGTCCTTTGAGTACCACGCGTGGCCCATAGAAACACTCATGTGCCCTTTGCTCCACTAGAGAGTGTGGACCAGCCCTAAGAACAGCGCTTCTCCCACTGCTGAGCAGCTCACCAGTCCCTCTCTCCTGACCTTGAAATTTCCAGAGCTAGAATCAGACATCAATCCCCTGCACTTCCAACTGAAACTGGAAAGTCTGGCATTCATGCTGCCTGTCACCTACCAGGCCAAATAAACTGAGACAGGGATTGAATGTTTATGGGCGTTTTATTCATATGGCCAGTGATCTGAGAAGACCATGGTTTTGTACCCTAACAGACCATCTTCAATTCCATTTTCAACTGACCCTTTTTATAAGGAGAAGAAAAGTGTAGGTAAGGGGTTTGGAATTCAGGGAAAAAGTGACCTCGATAAAGGCTGCAGCATTCTTTCATCTGTGTCCTGGGCAGTGGGTGTCTCATCCTGGAGTACAATGGCTCAGATACCATCTTGATTGCTTGAGACCTGCACAAAGGTGGAGTTGCTTATGGTCTCCTAGAGTCAGGGTGGGTCATACTTTCAGTTCCTGAAACAATAGCTTTTTACAGACATGATTACTAAGCTTATTAGCTATTGCCTGAAACTAAAATTTTCCCAACATTTGAGCCCATCACAACCACAGGTGCTGTTGCCTGAGTGGCCCACTGAAGTTCTACCTTCCTACCTACCTTTGATATGGGGAATCATAGCTCAGCTCTCACCAAGAAAATACTCCTCATAAAATTCCCCTACAGTGTCCACTTCCTAGACACTTTTATTTCCTCCATTAGGTAAGGAGTGTTAGAGTCAAGAAACTGGTCCTTGGAATTTTGATTGAAAGTCTACATCTTGGCACCTAACTTTGGGATTTTATACCTATTCTATTTGTGTCCCTCAGATGAAACTTGCAATTTAGCATCTGTGTCAGGGTAGTGAAAACTGAATTATGTCAACCTCCATTTCCATGCCTTAGACATTAATTCCTATTCAGCCAAAACAATGGCCTTACCAGCCAGGGTTATCAGCATGGGAGTTGGAAGAAATGCTACCACACTCATTAGGAAAGGGCTAGAGCTCGCATGGTCACTTGTGCTTTCTAAAGAAGAAATGGCTAATTTAAAAACCTGATCAGGAAAAGCTGAATTTGTGGGTGGAACAAAAAACTTTGTGGTTTTGATTCAAAACTTTGAAGAGTTGTCAATTTGGGGAGAATACAGGGTGGGGCAAAAGTAGGTTTACAGTAGTAAGTACGCAAAACAGAGTTTTGGGTTTTTTCAAGACTTTGTTTTCATTTGTT
This sequence comes from Pteronotus mesoamericanus, assembly GCF_021234165.1. Taxonomy (NCBI): domain Eukaryota; kingdom Metazoa; phylum Chordata; class Mammalia; order Chiroptera; family Mormoopidae; genus Pteronotus; species Pteronotus mesoamericanus. The sequence continues at coordinate 33,269,279 of NW_026555325.1, read as the reverse complement.
TTTTATTTTTAGAGAGGGGGAAGGTAGGGAAAAAGAGGGAGAAATATCAACATGCCACAGAAACATCAATTGGCTGCCTTCTGCATGGCCTGGCCTGCAACCCAGGCCTGAGCCTGGCAGGGAACCCACCCAGCCACCCCATGGGTCGCAGGCCAGCTCTCCATCCACTGAGCCATGTCAGCCAGGGGCAGAGTCTATTCTTGTATTATTTTTTTTATTAATTATTGTATTAGTTTTCATAAGAACTACTGTAAACCTGCTTTTGCCCTACCCTTGTATTTGGAGTAAAATCTTTAAACAACAGTAAATGGGGATAGGAAAGTAGCTAAGATTTTGTTTTCAGTAACATAATTTTCTTTAATTTTATCAATAAGACAAAGTCATAAGTGACCATATTTAGAACTTCAATATTTACATTACTAAATTAGGTTTCATTACTTTACTTTGTTAGTTTTAGAAGCAGAGTTGTCTGTTTTGGTATGTGTATCATTATGGCCTGTAAAAGTCAATTAGAGAGAAATTAGCTGTGTAGTTTTACTTGTACTTTTTCAATTAATTTTGGGACACTGAAATTAAAACAAACAATAAAATACCAGGAAGCGAGAAAAAAATAGGTTTGAGATTATCTAGTTAATTTCCAGACTCATGAAGGATTAATCTACAAATTTAAGTCATCAGTTTTCATACTCCCTGTAAAGAGGCTGCTGTGCTGTTACGATCCCTTGTTTTACAAAACAGTAACTCAAACAGTCAAGAGGCATAGTTAAAATGAACCTTCTCCCCCCTCAAAAAATTATTCAGGGTTAGGATCTGTGACTTTGTTATGGAAGCAAGTCCTAAAAGAAAACAAAAATCTTTTGCTCCAAAAGTAAAATTAAATTCTGGAGAAGCATACTGACCTCTATAAAGGAAACTGGTAGTTATTTGTGTTAGTTCATACAGCATATGAACTCTCTGCCAGCAGGGAGCTAGCTATGAAAGAACTTAAATGCTTCACCTGGCCACCTTTCCAGAAGGGAGACTTCCTCTGGAACTAACCAAGCTCAACACCTCAGCCATGCCAAAGTCTCCCTCACTGAGCTGAAGGCTGCCCCGCATATGAAAGTGTCCTGTCTTGCCACTTCTACCAAGTTGACTTGGTAAAGTGACAGTAATGAACTTGGGTGAATAATTTGGGGTGAGAAAAATGTTGCTATGTCACTGTATTAGTCTTAGACCTATTTTTTAGTGGAGTATATCTATTTTGGTAAAATAACAACTGCCATTGCTTTTTTACATTGTGTGAGAGTAGCATAGTACGTTATTCAACTCGGAAAATCTCTACCTGTGTTATTATACACATTTTCACATTAATAGAGAAAATTGCCCTAAAAACAATTTTGAATAAATTACAGTCGCCTAGCATTTGTTAACAATATCCTTTTCATCTATAATCCAATATGGGCTCCTAAATATTTTAAAAGTAGATTACTTTATATAGTGGATTCTACAGAGCTAAGAAGCGCAAAAGAGAATATGACTAAAAATCTTCCTATTATATTAAACTGGAGTATACAGAACTTAAAGTAAAACAGAAAATTGTTATTTTAAGTGAGACAGATAAAAAATCTTGACTGAGCAATAAAATAAAAAGTAATTGAGCTCTTTTGTTTAGCTGGAACCAATTTGCACATTGAAAATACGATAGTACCACACTACCAAGGCAGATACATTTACGAGCATTTCTGGATTAAACATTAGCTGGTTCCAGAGGCAGAAAATAACTCAGATGGTTTATTTAGGAAGAGATCAAGAAGCACTGACCTGACATGCTACCTGCTGTAACTGTGCAGGGCAGGGGACCACACCCCTTCAGCCCTCCAGGTTCACCTGAGGGGGGTTCCTTCGCCGTCCTCTGTTCCTCCCTGCACAATGACCCAAGGCCTCCCCACCCTGGTTCTGCCACGCCCTCACCTCCTCTGGTTGCTGCACAATTTAATCCCCAGAAATGGAGCCCTCCGTTCAGGTGAGCCTAGGCCTTGAGCTACTTTTATGTTGGACTGTCTGTGCCAAAGATACCTCCATAGCCTTCCACTCAGCTAACCTCTGAAGAGAGTGTGGAGATTTGGCCTTTTACATTTCTTTACATGTTCACTCATCTGGTCATTCAATTCAGTAAATATTTGAGCTCCTACCACATGTCAGGCACTGTGCTAGACATGGAAAAAAGCAGAGAACATATTTCCTACTTGCAGGGAACATGGCTGTGGTGGGATGAGAGATAAGCAAGTGGGCACATAAGTACAGGGCGGGTAAAAGTAGGCTTGCAGTTCTTTGTATGGAAAATAATACAATAATGAATAAATAATAATACAAAAGTAAACTGTTTCGTGTAGTCACAGCTATAAACCTACTTATTCCCTACCTTGTTTTTCATATGTTCAGTGGGGATAAATGCTATGAAGAATAATCAAGCCAATTAAAGGAATACAAGGATGGAGAGGGGGCTTCTATTTGGTATAAAGTAGTCAGAAAAGGCGGCGGTGGGAAGGTGACATCTGAGCCCAGCGTGGGGCCTGCCTGCGCACCGCCCGTCTCATCCTGGGCCCTCGGCCCTCCGTGCTGCCGGCAGACTTCAGGCGCCAGCCCCTGTGGTTTCCCTGCCACGGGCCTAGAATATCTGGCTCCTCTCTCCACTCGTCTCCCCAAACTCAGCTAAGATGCCGAACTGTAGGGCTTTGTTTCTTGCCAGTGGGGCTGACGGACACAATCCAGAAATGCAAAGGATTGAATTCCCCCTGAATGAACTTGGATCAGGGGGAGAGAGGAGATAGGAGGATACTGGGCAGATAAACTTCCTCTCCCTTTTTCCCTCGGATGGGCTGTTCCCAGTGCAAGTTTTCTCCATACAGCCTGTCTGGGGTTGACCAGTGCGACCAAGCCTGTGTGCTTGCTGAGTGTTCCAGGTTACGGGATTGTGTTTCTCGAAAATATATTGAAGTCTTAATTCTTTAATTGTGACCTTATTTGGAAATAGGGTTTTTATATGTGATCAAGTTAAAATGAGGTTATTAGGTTGGTCCTTATAAGAAGAAGAAAAGACAGAGACACATAAGGAGAAGATGGCCACGTGATGATGGAGAGATTGGAGTGCTACATCTGCTAGCCAAGGATGCCAGCAAACTCCAGAAGCTGGAAGAGGCAAGGAAAGACCCCATCTTTCAGAGGCCGTATGTCCCTGCCAACATCTTGATTTAGAACTTCTACCTCCAGAACTGTGAAACAATCAATTTCTATTGTTTTAAGCAACCCAGTTTGTGGTAGTTTGTTCCAGCAGTCCTAGAAAACTTATACACTGAGTGGTCTGCTGCAGTGGCTTGCACCTCCCCCAATACAGCACTAACAGTCCTTGCCTGACTCTGTTTTCCAGAAAACTGTGACTATGACAACTAGAAACCTGAATAAAGTGAAGGTTGATATCTGAGGACGGAGATGACAGACAGAGGGAAGAGCCAATGCGAAGGCCCTGATGCGGCAGCATGGTTGCTGTTAGAGAAACAGGAAGAAAGCCAGCGAGCCTACGCAGTGGATACGGGGAAGACTGTCAAGAGGGAGCCAACAACGCCATCCCCTGGGCCTTGTAGGCCACCGAAACGCCACAGTATATTGAGATATAATTTACATATAGTAGTTAAATGAAAAAAATCTCTTTGTTTTTGCAAAAGGAGGGGATAAGGAGGAACACACAATGTGGCCTGCTCCCAGCCCCCTGGGAAAGGGGCCGAGGACCACGCATCTGTTGTCCTCGCCCCTCTTTCCCCCATCCCAGCCCATGGGCTGAAGCCCCCAGCAGGGGATAAATGAACAAATCTTAAGCGTTTGGTTTTATAAAATTATTTTACATATTGATATAGTTTGAATGTATACCCCCGAATTCACGTGTTAAAATGTAACCTCCAATGGGACAGTATTAGGAGGGAATTCTGGGAAGCAATTAGGTCACGAGGGCAGATAGTTCACAATTGGGCCTTTATAAAAGAGCTCCCCTGCCCTCTTCTGCTGTGTGAAGTTACAACAAGAAGTTCATGATCCAGAAGAGGGCCCTCACCATGCTGGCATCCGGATCTCGGATTTCCAGCCACCAGAACTGTGAGAGAAATTTCTGTTGTTTATAAGCTACCCAGTCTCTGGTATTTTGCTGTAGTAACCCGAATGGATTAAATACATATGTATAGCCCAGTGTGTCCATCATCCTGATCAAATATGGAACATTTTCATCACCCCAGAAAATTCCCTCACATCTTCCAGTCAATATAACCTGACTACACTCACTTTTATTACCATAGATTTGTTTTACCTAATTCTGAATGTTATATAAATGGAACCATATATAAGCTACTGCTTTTGCTTGAAATAATGCGTCTGAGATTCATCCAAATTGCAGTATACATATTTCACTTATTTTTGTTGCTGCATAGTATTCCATTGCCTGGATATGTCACGATTTGTTCATCCATTCGACTGCACATGAATATTTCGGTTATTTGTAGTTTAAACCTATAATGAATGAAGCTACTAAGAACATTCATCTACTCTTCTTTCTTTAGACATATTCAATAATTTCTCTTGGTATAAACCTAGCAGTGTGCTTTCTGGTCAGTAGGGCTAAGTTTATATTAACTTTATTAGTTTTTTGAAGTGGTTGTACCATCTTACAGTCCTGTTGACAAGGTATGAGAGTCCCAGTTACCCCACATCCTTACCAGCACTTGGAATTGTCAATCCTTTTCATTTCAGCTTTTCTGGTGTGTGTGTAGTGACATTTCATTGTGGTTTTGATATGCATTTTCCAGATGACTAATGATGAGCTCCTTTTCATTTACTCGTTGATTGCTTAGATATCTTTTGGTGAAGTACTTGTTCAAGTCTTTTGTCCACAGTTTGTGTTTTTGTGAAGACCACATCTCATTTCCAAAATCTGTATTAATTATCTATTGCAGCATAACAAATTACTCTAAAATTCAGATAGCTAAAAATAATAAATCTTCTTATTTCACACAGTCTTTGAGAGTCAGAAACCCGAGAGCAGCTTAGCTGAGTTCTGGCTCCAGGTCTCAGGCTGCAGGTGAGCTGCGGGCCAGGGCATAGTAGTAACCAGGCCCCACTGGGGCCAGAGACTGCACTTCTAAGCTCCCACGCGTAAGCTTCACTGGCGAAGCTTATTCACATCTGATTTTTGTGAGGCTGGTGAAATATTGAAAAGATTAAAGACCCCCTGCCACTCTCACTGACCTCTCGACGCCCAGGACCTCGGCTGACAAAACTCTTCTAAAGGAAGAGATGGTGGCAAAGAGAGTCCCAAGGTCCACAACCAGTTGGTGGCGGGGGGCAGGAGGGGACAAGGAAGGAGCTGTTAGAAATCTAAAAATATTCAGGCTAAAGAAATGTAACTATTTGAAATGGCTCGCTTTTATTAAGCTCCCACTCCTGCACCAGCAGTTTAAAAGAATGAACCATGGCCGCGTGCTTCTGCCCTCCACGGAAGGCCGTCGGAGCCAGCACCCTCGCCTGCGGCACCTGCTCCGAGATTAAAGTCCACAATGTGGAAACACTACAGACAGAGGTGCTCACGGACGATTTATTAGAAATCTAAATAAAATTTAAATTATGGAACTGTTAAAGAAAATACATAGTCACTCAAGTGAAAAATGGTCATTACGAGTGTTTAAGCTATATTATAGGAAATGCTTAGGGCATAATATTAAATGGAAAACTAGGTAAAAATGCTACAATGTAGTGTCATTTAAAATGCACAGAGGAAAATTATATCTGAAATGCACAGAGAAAAGTATATCTGAATTAAAAGCAATAGGATATGCACAAATTCCCTCCTGACTTCCCAAATTTTCTAATTAAAAACATCTGAAATTACCAATCGTCATCTCTACTTTAGATACTGAATTTGGTAAAAATAAAAAAAGTATAAATTATCTTATTAATTTTTTTAATTCATTTATTTTTCTCAACTTTTTAATTTGAAATTTTCCCAGACCTACGAAAAAGTTATGAGACTAGGACAACAAATGCTTGTATACCTTTCACTTAGATTCACCAACTGTTGCCACATTTGTTTTACTTTTCTGTGTTTAAAACACAGGGATGTGTTTCCTTCTGAACCATCTGAGAGTCAGTGGCAGACATTTTGACACTGTGGTCTTACAAAGCACAGCATGTATCTTCTAAGAACAAAGACATTCTTCTACCTTTTCTTATAATTATCACACTCAAGAAACTTCACATTGATATAATCCTATTATGTCATATAAAGTTTATGTTCATTTCTCCAAAGGGCAAAAAAAAAAAACCATCTTTTTTTTATCTTTGGTTGGTTGGTTTTATCCAAGAGTCATTCAAAGATTGTATATTGCTTATTTATAAAATTATTTAGTTTTTATGTCTCTTTAGTCTCTTTTAATCTAAAACCCCTAACAGTGTTTTCTTTCATGACACTGACATTTTTAAAAGACTCAATGCCAGTTATTTTTCAGCACAGCCTTTAGTTTAGACATGTTTGTTTTCTCATGCTTAGAAATTACCTGAATTTATTGGATAATTTATCAATCTTATTTTATGTTAAAAAGATGTTACTCTTTTCCATGTCTTGTGAAAACAGAAAGTCTGTTGTGTTTGTTTGAAAGATTAATCCAAGATTTTGTTTGGGTACAGTATTAGCTGGACTCTGGTATGTGTATCTGAACTTAATCATTTTGTCATCTAAAAAAAACAGTAATTACGAATATACACCTTAAGAACTCTGAACACTTGAGAACCTCCGTAAATAACTGATCCCCACAGCATAAAGTAAGGGTCTGTCTGCTTTTTAATCACCTATGGCTTGTCTATGTCAAGGGAATGTTTCCTGTTCTTTGTTTCTTTATATTTGTTAGGTCAGTCTGTCAGCCAAACAGGGAGTTCATTGGTCATAAAGATACCAGGTCAGCATCGTAGAGCAGCAATTTTCAACCAGTGTACCACAAGGATTTTAAAACATGCAATACCTGACTATTTAGTGAGGGGTGTTGACCTCTTTTCCCTTAGATTATCAAAAAAAAAAAAAAAAAGACAGTCAACACAGCAGCCATTCAGTGTTAATGACTCAAAATTATACCTATATTTTTTCAGATTGGCCAAAAGTATTTATATTTTGGTGTGCTGCAGAATTTTAGTAATTAGTAAATATGCCAGGAGATGGCTGAAAATCACTGTCCTAAAGAATAAAATAATCTGCTTAGTCTCTGCTCAGGCAGCAGTTATACGTGTGCCTTCAATATTGCTTTATTAGAACAAGAAGGTGTGAGCCCTGAAAATACCTGATTTCTGAATTAACAAGCAGAGGGAAATCTAAATTTCACTTATGAGTTGGTCCATCAAGGCTGCCAATAAGTCACGCAATTCATATAAGTAAAAGCCATGGCGAAGATGTTGCCTGAATGGTAAGTGCCTCTTATCTGAGATTTACATATCTGGGTTATATTTCTAGGAACAGCCTGCTGAGTGTATTGGCTTTACCCCAGGGATGACGAAGTTTTTTTAAATCAAGTCATCATTCTTACTTCTCTTGCCCATGACAGTTATTGCTAATTAATCATAGTGCTCTTTTTTATTGGCCTGGACACTGTCTCAGAAAATTTCCCAATGCAGCGCTACAGGCAGCCACTAATCATAATTTGAGGTCAGTGCATCAAATGAGATTTTTATAACACTTATTACAAAAAAGAATATTTTTCTAAATCTTATCTAGTTTTTAGCTTCTTGACTTTGCCTGCCCATGAATGGCAAGGGCCTAGAATAGTATTTCTTATGAATGACCTACAGATAACTAGTAAACCTGGTTTAAAAGAAAAAAAAAAATCTCATAATAAGAGAACATTGACAAGGTGACTGGACAAGGGAAGGAAAGGAAAATGTGTTCATTAGGGTTGGCTATTGGCTGTGGCAAACTGACCTCTATATAATAGCTGAAAGGCAATGGGACTGTATTGTTTGCTCAGGAAATCAACTTGTTCCACGTTGGTGGAATGGAAGCATGTGAGCTCCATCCTACACAGCCATTAGGAGTCCAGGCTGACAGAGACTGTTCCATCTTAAACACCTTACTTCCCAGATCACTGTATTTGCATCCAGCTGGTGCAGGAACCAGTGTGTGGAAGATTGCCATGTGATGGACTTTCATTGGTCAAGACTGCAAGTGGCTCTCAACAATACTGCGATTTTCTATTGGTTAGAACCCAGTTACATCGCTGTCTCTAACTGTAAATTGGGCTGGAAGTGTGGCTTATGGCAGGGAAAACTCTGCCAATGGCACTATGGCATAGAAGGGAACATAAATGTTGGGTGGCCAGCTAGCCATCTCTGCCCACAAACTCATGGCTTCCTATAGGACAGGGGGGTGGCGCCAGGGCTGGGGTGCCCCCCGCAGTGTGCCGGAGATAACAGCCGTCTGAGCCTTTTCATGTTCCCAGTTGGTTTATGATTCAGCCAAAGGTGAAGACAAAATAGATGATACTAAAAATTATTAACCCTGCAATGTGCTACTGAATATTTGTGGAATTTTAGTCTCTAGGATATCTTTAAAATACAGTAAGAGTTCTACTTCTACCTAGGATGTAGAAAACAAACAAGAACATTACCCCCACCCTAGAAGTAAGAAAAACGATAGATAAAATACAAAATCATCATTTTTCTTGAACCCGCCACCTAGCTAAGGCCACAGGACACCCAGGCAGACTGGAATCCAAGGCCCCTCTAAGAATGTAAGACGTGAGCTCTGCCTCACCTTTGGAAGAAGGAGAGATGCCAACTGCCACACAAACAAGTGAGGAGAAGTCAGCTAAAATTTCTAACAAATTGCAGAATCTGACTTTGAGCTAATATGACAGTTGAGAACTTCTGGTAGCCTGAACACATGGACAGTTCCCACTTACAAGGTCTCCTCCACAGGCCTCCTCTGGGTGCTTGGGAGAAAGACCTGGGTCAGGGGAGGGAGAAGGGGGAAGTCTTCCTCAGTGATGCAGGCCTGGAGGAGGGGAGCACAGTTGCTATGGGAAACTCACAAAGCCCAGCTTAGATACTTCCCTAGGGAACAAAAAGGCCTCAAGCCACTGGGGGACGGGAAGAACTCTGTACCCTCAGGGCAAGATGGAGACCGGCAGCTGAAGATGGCGTAAAAGAAAACAACCCTATCATTATTGGAGATACAGGGAAGAGTTCTGTGTTCACAATCCTATACCAATACCATCAGAAGCCTCTACCACTAGGCCAAGTCCCATGTAAGACTCACCAAAGATATAAGGCAGTTCAGCCGCCGTGGGAAGGTGAGGCAGGATCATCGGGAGCCTTACCCCTGAGACTCAGGAATAACAAGAGGATGGAGGCTGGGACAGGACAAAACCTAGAACACTGAGTAACAAGCAATAATAGTTTAATCCTCAGAGATAGGCCAGAATATGGAGAGAGACCACCCCTTCTGTGGTGTAGGTACATAGGAAAGGCTGAAAACTGAGGGTAGAGCAGCAACATTGAGAAAAACTCGCTGATACCCAACCCTCAACTTAAATACAAGTTAATACTACCAAACTTTGAAGCCAGAGGTCTAGTGAAGCTAATAATGGCAACAACAAAACCAGCTCAACTGCTAGCTAGATTAAGTCAACCCCCTATGGAGAGCATAGCAGAAAAAGAGACGTGCATAAATGCCGTTTATCTTGTCTAGCATTTTACATACCATGTCTGGTGTTCAATCAAGAACAATGAGACAAGCTCTGGGTGGGTGGGTTGACATTTTATTATCATAATAATTATTTTAATTGGGATCTGAATGTCCATTATTAGATACATTCAATATATCATAATGATGACATTAAAATAGAAATAAATATGCCCTACCTAGCATGACTCAGTGGGTTGGGCATCGTCCCGCAACAGGAATGGTTGCTGGTTCAATTCCCCGTCAGGGCATATGCCTGGGTTCTGGGGCAGGTCCCCAGTTAGGGGCATGCAAGAGGCAACCAATTGATGTTTCTCTCTCATATCAATGTTTCTCTTCTCTTTTTCCTGCCCTTCCCCTCTCTTTGAAAAATAAATTAATAAAATCTTTTAATAAAAATGAAACAAGTCCTGGCCCATGGGGCTCAGTTGATCGGAGCTTTGTCCTATAACCAAAGGGTTATGGGTTTGATTCTCAGTCAGGGCAAATACCTAGATCGTGGGTTCAATCCCCAGTTCAGGTTCATACAATTCCCAGTCCAGGTGCCTATGGGAGACAACAGGTCAATGTTTCTCTCTCATATCACTGTTTCTCTCTCTCCCTTTCTCTCTTCCTTCCTCTCTAAAAGCAGTGCCAAAAAAATGTCCTTGGGTTAGGATCAAAAAAGAAAAAAGTGAGACAAGTAAAAAGATAAGGAAAAATAATCTACTGTCATGAGATAAATCATTCAAAATAACTAGACCCAGAGATGGCTCAGGCACTGGAACTCTCAGACAGGTAACTTAAATTAACTATTATTTATAAGCAAAAGACTTTAGTGGAAAAGGTAGGCACTAGGCATAAACCAATAGGAAATCTCAGAGGATATACAAACTATAAGAAAACATCTAATGGAAACTCTAAAAATTAAGCAAGATGAAACAGAGATAAACAAAGTGTTTTATATACCACACCAAATTAAAATCTACTGAGATACTACTACATACCTATCAATGTCTAAACTTAAAAGTACTGACTATGCCACATGCTGGCCAGAGGTTTGAGCAGCTGGAACCCATATTGCTGATGAGAACACAAAATGTTTTAGCCACTTTGAAATAGAATACAGTCGACAGTTTCTTTTTGTAAAGTTAAATATGCACTTGCATTATGATCTAGCCATCCCGTTTTAGGTGTTCACCCAAGAAAAATAAAAATCTACATTCACTCAAAAGCCTGTATGTGAATATTTATAGCAGCTTCATGCATTATTGCCAAAAGCTGGAAACAACCAATTGTCAATGCATCCATCAGTAAATGGATAAGCAAAGTGTGGCATATCCATATAGTGCAATCCTACTCAGCAGTAAAAGACAGCATACTGATGTGCCCATCAACCTGGGTAAATCTCAAGTGCTTATGCTAAATAAAAGGAGAAAACCTAGAGCCCACTGCAGGTTGTTGGGTGCCATCTTGGAAGCTGGCCACTCAGGCAGTGAACTCTGTATTTGTAAATCAATACAAGTATTCCAACCCCTATTCAGGTGGTAATTTCATTGACTTGTAAAGGGTTATTTCACAGGACTGAGAGGAACAGAAAACATTGATGAAGTTTTATTCCAAATAAAGAGAAACTCTTCCTTAGCAACATAAAAATGTCATTTTAATTATCTGTACTCAGAACCACAGTTTGTCCAATGTCTATTTTTACCTCTGTATTGTAGATTTATTAAACTGATGAATGTGAATAAAATTCCATATAACGTTACCACAGATTATAAGTAAATCTGAAAAGCACCCTTTGAATACATACATATATGTTAATTCCAGCAATATGAAAATAAATTTTTAAATCAGAAGATTGGGCCAACCTAATCAGATATTTTAGTAATAAGTGCATATTTTCGATAAGCATATAGGAATGGTATAGAATGAGAAAAATGAAGGTGAATATGTAGGCCAAGTAAACACTTGAAAATCAAAGCCCTATTTCTAACATAGTTCCACTCCTTATTAATGAGTGTGTCATCTGTACAACCATTTTTCTACATTTTCTACATCTCAAGGGCAGGTTGTCGATTTTGATCATTTTACTAGTGGATTTAATGTTTTCCCAAAAGAATATATAAATGCTTCATAAATTTGTGGCGATTTTAAAATAGAAGCTAAAATCACTACAGTATAATTAAATGTTCTCTAGTGCCTTCAAATTATTCATCACAATTATGATACTCTAGATTGTAATACATACATTTATTAAATACTTTAGAAATACAGCATGATAGTTATATTTATGTCATCCCTAGATCACTAAAAAGAACACTCATGTAATAATTGAAGTCCAGCCCTTCAATGCATCTTAAAACAAATACAATTTTAAATTGATTATGACTTTGTCTGAATTGTCCCATTACATTTTGGTTTTTCTTATACTTCTTGTTGGGCAGCCAGTTCACATATAACGACTTTCTTCTTTCCTCATAAAAACAAACTTTCATTCAGAGATGGAAAAGTAGCAAAAGACTAAGTAGCTTGCCATCATTGTTTACCTCGTGTCCTGTACCCTACAGGTTCGGCATCCACTCAGAAAGGCTGCCATTCCCTGAGGAAGGCAGTTGTCACATAATGATTCCAGTTTATACGAAGGTCTCTCACAGGACACCCTGGTGAACTTCCCAGCCGGGCTTGGTGTGCCTGGGCTTCCTTAAAGATTTCTTTTTTTTTAAATTTTTTCAAATACATTTGTCTCTGCCTTCCCCCCACCACTTTCCCCTGCCCCTTCCCCCCTCCCTCCCTCCATCTTTAAAAATTTCTTGAAACTTAAAATACACTGTGGATCCCAGAGGTTTCTCTAGTGGTCTTCAAACGTGGGTTGGTGTGGGAGTCGTGGGAATTGAATATGTTAGATAGTTTCAAGGGGTTAATTTCCAGGTCCTCAAATTCCATATTACTCACGCCTAAATCTGGTCTGCCTGAAAGCGCATGCTTTACCAAGGCATTGAGACCAGTCTCTTTCCCAGCTCCTCATTGCCAGCCACCTTTACTGTATGTCACAAAATAAAGGCGAACCTCTCACTCCCTGAAATCCTGCTATGGGGCCTGGCCCCAGGGTGTAAGTGCCTACAGGAAGCTGCCTTGATCAAAGCATTGGTCTGTGTCTCAGCTGTATGACTTCAAAAAAGAAGAGATTTAAAATTCCCACCTTGTATATTAAGTTCCATGGAAACTACTGACAGGCTGGAAATAAAACTATACACTTACCTGTTCTTTTTGTACTTGTTAGAGTTTATTACAGAGGAATCTAAAAATAAATGACCAGCTACTGCCCAAGGGTTCCAAAAAAACATAATTCTATAAACTCGGAGCTTTGAGACAATAGCTTCTAACTTTATCTTTTAAACCTATTCCCTTTACTGTTCTAATATGCCTATATATTATACAAACAAACACATATATATTCTTTCAAAAACAAAATATAAGATAGGCAGTAAAGAATTTTTGAAGTTTTTTTCTTAAAGCTTCTATAATTTCTGTCCCCCCTTTTGAGCAAAAAGAGTTAACTGCTTTTCACAAGTTTATAGATGCCTAATATGTATGAACCTCAATTCTTATTCTAATACTCAGTGACAATAAATTTGGTTTCTTCATTAAGAGAATAAGATATATTGGTTTAGTCACACATTTATCAAAAAATTTATTCAGCATTTCCTGTGGACATAGCTGTGCTAAACCATTGCATAATGGTTTGCATTGCCTTATGCGGGAATGTAAACTGGCAGGTGGGGTATGGTGTGGGGTATGGTGGTGGGGTAATGCAGTACCTTACAACTAAATAGTGTGGAAGCAGATCTGGAAGTTCTGGAAAGAAACTGAAAGACTATATAATTCTTTATATCAGTCACATGTGACATTGTGAGGTAGCTATTAATACTAAACATTTCTGGGATTAATTGTCCAGGCAGTGAAGACAGTTGCAGAAATTGAACAAGAGAAGAAAACATCACGTGAAACTTGGCAGTAAAAAAATCCAGTCTAGGCTTAAAGATGATGATCTCTGAGCTCACATTTATAACACAGGAAAAAATTTTAGTTATGCTGGCTTTAGCTAACACTTTGGACTAAATAACTTCCACTATCTCTTCGAGCAACTGGCTTGTATCACAAGGTTACAGTCCAGCACAGAATTAAATTAAGAGAATTTAGTTAGATGATGATAATTACTTAATGGCTCCAGAGGCTCCTCCACAGCGTGGCTATAACAACTCAACCGACTGAGAATTAGAACATTCTTGCTCCTGTGGGGAGTGCTTTTCATCCCCCAAGAGCGGCAGTGGAGGATAGGGCCGGGCAGAATAAAAGGTTGAGAACCACTTGCACAAGTAGTGTGACTGTCTTTGGACAATTTCACTAGTCTTTGGCACCTCCAGCAGAGGGCAGGCAGGTATAGGAAACAGAGAGGAGACAAGTATTTCTCAATTCCTTTCACAGACAATCCTTGCTTTGCACAGCCGTGAGGGACCGTAGCAACGGCTGAGCAAGTTGACACTGCAAACCAACCTGAATAATTGGGGGGAAAATTCTGATTGTTCCATGATCTTTCAAACTCTTTTACTGTCCGGTATAAGTGTATGGGGAAATGAAATAATAATAAAATTACAATTTAAGACATTAGAAACATTGAGAGCTAAAGTTTCATTTCTTTGTGGAAAAAGTTTGTGGAGTCTTCAAACAGTGCTTGCCTTCTTCATGGAATTTACAACAGGAAAGAAGCATCTTTTCTATGCCTTGGCTAATTTCTAAACTTTGAAACGATCCTTTACACTGTCAGTGTCAACACATCCAAGGGTTCCTTTAACAGAAGCTCTTTGGGACTTGTGCTCTGGAAGGATACAGCACACACTAGCCTCGCCTCAGGGAGCAGAGCAATTACCCCAGATATTCATGGGCTTCCACATCTCCACCAATCCCTGCCCTGACTCCGCCTGCTAGGCCCCCCCTAAGCCACCCCAAGATGAACTCCGTAACCACCTCATACAGCAAGTCCTCACTGAAGGTCCTGGGTAGGTTCTTGGAAACTGTGATTGTAAGTGAAACAATGTATGACAAGACCAATTTTACCATAGGCAAGTTGGTGGAAACAAGAGTTAAGTTTCTGAGGGTGGGAGGTAGGGGTGGGCGGGCAGGGGAAAGTGGTGGCAGGAAAATGGAGACAACTGTACTTGAACAATAAATAAATAAACAAACAAACAAATAAATAAATAAATAAGAGTTAAGTTCCTATGGCATATTTTTGGTCTCAAAACCATCACCAAACTTCTAAATAAAAACTCAAAACACTTCTAATATTAAACATTAAAATAAATGTGGGCTATGCATACATTTAAGAAATATTAATAAAATCAAGTAAGACCCAGCCCACTTATTCCAGTTCAGGGTCACTGGCAGCCAATACCTCAGTGTTAACGGATCAGGAGCAGTTTTACTTTGGAGACTGGGGAGTCCATTTCCTGAAGTTGAGGGTGAAGAGAGCTAAGGAAAGAGGAGACGCTAGCTTGACTTCTGTCCTGCCCTGTCTCCTGGCCTCATTCCTCTGTGCTGTGGTCACACCCCCGAGGTGGGATGGACGCTCCCACCCCCAAGACTGGTTTAGGTGTCCAGACCGGTGATAACGCACACACATCAAGAGGGTATGAAAAGTTCATTTCTCACATGATGAGACTTCCTTGGGAGAGCAGGGCAGGCTCACAAGCAGGTCTGAAAGTGGCCTGAGACAGGGGAAGAAAGGGGAGACTGGCTTTGGCTTTTATTGCGGTTAAGGGGTGGGGCTGGCCTACAGGTTCTTCTGTAAGAAGTGGCTTATGTGGGTTGAACTTTCTGCAGTCACTAAGACAGGCAGTATGTGGGCTTCCTTATTAGTCTGCCCAGATGTGGGAAGAAAGACGGAGAAACAGAGGTGAAGCCTGACAGCTATCAGCAGTCAAAATGGAGCCAGCCTCTATTACACGTGCAAGGCGCAGGAACGGGAAGGCGGCCCCGTGCTCCTCCCCAGCCCAGGCTCCGTCCCGGTGGGGCTTATGCGAGACACGTGTGGGAGGAGCTGCTCTAATTCTACAGAAACATAAAAAAATCTAACACATATGGTGGCAGGTGGCAGGTTCCTTCTTAGCATTATATATAATTCATATTTTATCAATATATATTATGTATAAATATAATACTAATTTAATTATCACAATAACCCTGTGAGATAGATATACTAATTCCCACTTTACAGAAAAGAAAACTGAGGCACGTTCACGTATCTTGCTCAAGGTTACCCAACCAATAAATGGCAAAGCCAGAGCTTGAATTTAGTTAGTGCCACTCAAAGCAGATACTCTAACCACACCTCTCCACAGCCCTTTCTGCACAGAAGCTGATGTAACAATGCATGAGTTTAGGATACAGTAACTTCCAGCCAGTGTGCCAGGGTGCATCCACTTTCTGACTCAAGTGTGAAATGTACTTTGCCTACCACCACTGTGATACGTCACAGGGGGGTGAAGGAGGCAGAATAGGACTTGGTGGACGAGGCTCCCTGTGCCGTGAGCTGGTCCTCAAGAAAGCTCCTGGGCTGCCTGAGGCAGTGGTCCAGTCAGGACAGCAGACAGCTCTGTCAAACACCGCCCAGTGGGTGCTGAAGAGCGATCCAGAGAACAGGGGGACAAACGTGGATGATTTTGCAGACTCTGTGAGGCTGTCGCACTGAAGTAATGATTGTGTGTGAGTCTCACAGACTTGGTCAGTGTCTTCTGGTCAGCCTTCAAGAGGACAGCAAAAAGTTCTAAATTTTGAAAGTGCGTGGCAAGCAAAGAAGTTGTGGACCACTTTTACAGGATTTCAGGGCTACCTTGTAGTTCAGTCTTTTTCAAAATTTGTTTTTATGAGATATTTCTTCATAAATATGAAAATATACAATTTATATAAGGTATAACACATAATAAAACCAACTTTTAGATCTCTCATACAGATTAAGACACAGAACATTTCCCGGGCCTTGAGCCCTGTGTGGTTATCGCAGCTCAGCCCTCTGCACCCCACCGAAGTTCACGTAATCCTGACGCCTGTACCTGGCACCTCCAAGCAGGGATGGCCGGTTATAAAGTGTCATCGCTCCTTTCAGTGCTCCAGCGTGGAATTCTTGCCAAAGCTTGGTGTGTGCATGTGCCTGTGCACATGTGTGTGTGTTGAGGTGAGAACACTAGCCATCTATTTAAGGATAACGCAAGGGGTAACTTCACCCATGTCTTTTGATCTAAATTCATCTGTCTGTCTGTCTATGGTGATCCAAATAGACTTGCAATTATAAAACAGCTAAAATAGACATGATAACCACGAAACATCTGTCTTAGATTTCATCTTTAAAATCAGAGACTTATCCTTGAAAATTCAGTGGTTTTTAAGTCATAGCTAATTTTTCAGAAGGAGAATGATGCATGCACTACTGTTTCATAATAACTTGTGTAAGCACATTTGCCATTCCAATGACAAAAACAAGCAAATTTCAGTAATATACATGTCCAGCAGGGTCACCATCATTGGAATTGGGGCACATGAGGACATTGTCCCTGGTTCAAAATATCACTTAACCCTTCTTTTGACTCAGTTCCTCTGTCGCCGCCTCCCCTTCCCTCAGTAAATTAAATACAGCAGCTAACCTAAATGATTGCTGCTGAACTCTTACTAAAGAGAATGAAAACCTCTCAGGATTATTACAGTCTGAAACAATAGAGATGATGGTATCCATGCAGCACATGCCAGCTCAGAAATAAGCCAGCCTCACTAAGCCTGTCGCCAGGCAAAGGATATGGTACGGTTTCTTGTGGTAATTTATATTTCCCCTGAGTGGCTTCCCAGTTTAGGCAGTGAGCTAACTGTCACTGAAAAGAGAAGTATCAGTGCCCGAAGTTAATCGTAGGTTTTCCTTTGTTTAATTGGCCCTGGGCCCTCTGTAGTTGCTCCTGAGACCCACCTTAAACTCGCTTAAGCCAGGAGAAATGCTTGCAAGCTGTTAAAAATACTCACTGTCTTGTATCCTCTAGCCCGAGAGCTTCAATGGCTGCCAACTTCAATGGCTGCCAAATTTATTGTCCGAGTCAAGTCTGCAGTGAGACTTCCTTGTCCCTACAGAGAAGTGGCTCCTGTAGGTACGTAAAAAGGAATAGCACAGTTCACTGACACATTTATTCAGCAAATATTGATTGAGCATCCCTTGCGTGCCAAGCACCGAGTGTAGTGCACTGAATGATGAACAAAATGGAGTGGCCCCTTCCCAGAGTGTGAGATTTAGTAAAAGGTACTGACAAATAAACAGACAGTCACATATGATTGGTAAAGGTTGTGAGCAAGGGAGAAGCCCCTGGCCCCCAACCCCAACCCCCTTATATACCTCTGCTGGTAGAATAGACCTGATATAAACGCTTTCTTGGGCACTAAGAAAAAATGGCTTCTGATTAAGGAGAGTGTTTTTTGGTATTTGTTGTGTTTGTTTTGGGCAGAGAATTCTTCTTTTAAAAAAATTAGTCAGATCAGATTAGGTATGCTGAGTTCAACCTAGTTTCCAACAGATACATCTGTGTTATTGTTCTCTTTTCTTTCTGGTTTTTGTTTTGCCTCCAGTCTCAACTTTCTTCCTCTCTCCTTTTTTTCCTCCATAGTTTTTCTCCCCAGTTTTTCAGTTTAGAAGACAAATATGTTGAGCAACAATAAGCAGCAAATTCACAACCCATAGGTCCTATTTCTACTGCAAATACTCTGACCGGTTACTGATCTAAGCCCCCTGGGAGAAAGGGAGAACTGCAAACAAGATTTCATCTTGTTCAAATGACAAGAAAGAAAATACTCTTTTGGGTACGAAATTTGGGGAAAGTTGCAAACTAACAGGCATCAGCTTGACAGGAAAAAAACAAAACAAAACAAAACAAAAAACCTTTGTCCATAAAGGTGTACCTTATAAGCAATGATTTCTGAAAGTTTAATCATTATCATTTCAGGATAATTGTCTTAAAAAGATCTCTGAAAGAGTATCGAAATTTTACATCCTACGCTCTAGAGCTAAGTTTTGTAAAGACCCTTCTCCAGCTTGCCTAGATGGCCCGCTTGTGGTGAACCCACACTCAGGATAAGCCTGACTAGGCATTACACCTGTACTTAAAAGTATCATCTGATAAACCTTGTTTCTAGAAGATTTTTCTTTTGAAAATATTACTGAATCTTGCTTATATTCACTAACAAATATTTAATAACTACTTTGTGCCAAAGGCCCTATTTCAGAGATAAAGAGAACCTAGTACTTACTATCTAATTGTACCTTAGTGGGGGAAAACATCAAATAAATAGTACAGACAGTAAGTATTACAGGAGAACTCAGATATGTCTTATTGACAGTAAGGAATATTTCTGTCCATATTGAAAAAGCATTAAGCAAAAACTTCTTAGTTTGTTATAGTCCCTTTTGTTTATTTTTCTTTTGTTTCTCTTGTCTGAGGAGATATTTCTGATAAAATATTGCTACAAGTACTGCCCAAGATTTTACTGCCTATGTTTTCTTCTATGATTTTTATGGTTTCAGGTCTAAAATTTAAGTCTTTTAGCCATTTTGAATTTGTTCTTGTGTGTGCTGTATGAAGGTGGTCTAGTTTCATTTTTCTGTACTTATCTGTCCAATTTTCCCAAGAGCATTTATTGAATAAACTACCTTTAGCCCATTGTATATACTTGCTCCCTCTGTTGAATATTAATTGACTCTAAATGTGTGGGTTTATTTCTGGGTTATCTCTTTTGTTCCATTGATATATGTCTCTGTTTTTATTCTGGTACCATGCTGTTTTGATTACTATGGCCTTATATTATAGCTTAAAATTAAGTAGTGTGATTTCTCCAATTTTGTTCTTCTTTCTCAGGATTGCTGTTGCTATGCAGACCCTTTTGTGTCTCCGTATAAATTTTTGAAATATTTATTCTAGTTCTGTGAAATACATCATTGGAATCTTGATAGGAATGGCATTGGATTTATAGATTCTTTGGATAGTATGGACATTTTAATGATATTAATTCTTCCTATCCATGAACATGATTTATACTTCCACCTATTTGTATCTTCTTCAATTTATTTCTTCAGTGTTTTATAATTTTATGAGTACAGGTCCTTTACATCCTTGGTTAGGTTTATTCCTAGGTATTTCATTCCTTTTGAAGCAACTGTGAAGGAATTATTATCCTAATTCCCTTTCTCTTAGGAAAACATCAACAAAATAAAAAGACAACCCACAGAATGGGAGAACGTACTTGCTGATACATCTGAATAAGGGGTTAATATCCAAAATCTATAAAGAATTTACAAAACTCAACACCAAAAATCAAACGACCCAATTACAAAATGGGCAAAGTACCTGAATAGACACTTCTCCAAAGAGGACATACAGATAACCAATAGACATGTGAAAAGATGCTTAATGTCACTAGTCATCAGAGAAATGCAAAATTAAAGCCACAATGAGATATCACCTCACACCTGTCAGGATGGCCATCATCAGCTAATCAACAAATAACAAGTCCTGGTGAGGATGTGGAGAGAGGGGGACCCTTTTCCACTGGGCATACAGGTTGGTGCAGCCACTGTAGAAAGCAGTATGGAGATACCTCAAAACCTTTAAAATGGATCTGCTTTTTGACCCAGTGATCCCACTTCTGGGGATATATCCAAAGAAACCAAAAACACTAACTCAAAAGAACAGAAACACCCCTATATTCATTTATAATTGCCAAGATACGGAAGCAGTCTAAGTGTCCATCAGTAGATGAGTGAATAAAACAACTATGGGACATTCACACAATAGAATACTACTCAGCCATAAAAAAAAGAAGAAAATTTTCTCTTTTGCAATAGTATGGATGGCCCTGGAGAACAGTATGCTAAGTGAAATAAATCAGTCAGAGAGAGACAAATACCATATGATGTCACGTATATGTGAAATCTAGTGAACTGAGCTAACAAGGAAAATAGAGGCAAACTCATAGATGGAGAGCAGAATGACAGTTAAGCGGGGCTGGGTTAGGGGATGGAGAGATGAATTTAAAAAAAAAAGACTCATGGACATGGGCAACAGTGTGGTGATTGCAGGAGAGATATAAGGGGACTAAATGGTAATGGAAAAAATACAATAAAATTTTTTTTAAAAAGCATTAGGCAACACTAATCTGCTCTAAAATTTAATTGTTAAGTTTATCAGTATAAGGGGTAAGTCATTGTTTTAAATCAAATATTACTAAAAGACATAATAAAAATTAGCGTTCTTCTGCCCTACTCTCTCCCCACCTCTGATCCCACTCCCTAGAGACAGCCACTTTCAACGTGATTAGCTGTCTTACTTGGTGTTTGTCTCTACATTTAAAACAATATGCCTATAATAAGGTGACCATATACCCTGCTTGCTCATCAGCTCGTTTACACTATCGACTGGAATAATTATTACCAGGGGTCTCCTTTACTCTCAAAAGTGTCTCTATGTGATAATTACAGGACTTCCATACTTACAATGAATTACCATGATCTATAGACTTCCTTTCCAAGTTATGGTAGATGAGCACTTTTACACTCTCTGCTTTCCCTTTAATCCATCCTCCCAATTTAGCTATATAATTTTGGGTTAAATCCATAACCAATATTTACCCTGTTTTAACAACCTAAGTATTATTCACCACTAAGTCACGTAATTCACTGTGATGTTGTTTTCTTTCTTGCGTAACTTTTTATTTCCTCTAGAGTTAATAACTGACTTTTTAAAATTTGTTTAATTTTTGTGTACTCCCCCCCATACTTAAACAAAACTGTGAAATGCATAAGCAATAAGTTTTCCAAATACTCAAATGAGATCATGCTTTGACCAGAGCACAAGCCTACGTACCTGCTCATGCAAAAATCTAAACACATAATGAACCTTAGATAAAAATCTCACTTCTGGTCAGCAATCAGGAGCCTATCCAAAAGGACACTCTGGGGAATTTGAGGGAAGTTCCTGGAAGAGTTTCTCCACTTCTGCTTTCTGAACTTGCAGTACCTTATTGAATCCCTTCCCAAAGATGAATCATGGCAAGTCTGATTGAAATCTAGACAGCTGGTAGTCTCCTAAGCACCAACAATAACTGCGAGCCAGCTGCTGCTAGAGCAATTAGGAAAATCACAACACTCTGAGCTGATGCTGTCTCTACTTTCTAGCAATGAAGCAAAGTTGGAGAGACCTGAATAAATCTTCAAGGTCATATCCTATTAGCTCCCAGATGTGCCATTTATATCTCTATTTTCTAGAACAGAACAGTAGTTACCTGTGAGTCATAAACCTTGTGATCCAGTTCTGTAATTACTATTTTTTCTCCAACTAAATAAACTGTATACACCCTTCATGATTTAATTTTGGACTCAAGTGGCCTACTCTTGCTGCTGAGCTACAGATAGAAGCTTGGATATTAATATGTCTAAAATGTTGGTTTAATAATTATTTTAGTTTTTCATCTTACTCTCACTTCATAGGAAATTATGCCCTCATTGGATAGTTGCTCTGCAGGCTATAACCAGAGGTCGACCAACCTTGGTGAAGATCATTTCATTGATTGGCAACGATCCAGGCTAATATCAGAAAGCAAAAATTATTTTAAATTTGTACCATTGTAGTAGCATAACTTGGGTTATCATCTTCTCAAAACAGATAGCTTCTCTCCCATTACTGAAGTTACAAAACACTTTTCCAGTTATAAACCACTTAAGTGTATATAACTAGCATTATCAAAAGTATTAAATCCTATAAATATAAATTCAAACAAAAACAAGCGCAAAATAAGCTTTAATGGTATATACATGGGCGTTGTTTTAGGGGGTTTTTTTTGTTTTGCTGTTAAAAGAAAAAGACTCATGTCAGAAATAAGGACAGAATTTACCAAATTGTGAAGCTTTATGGCATTCTATAGGGCAATTATTTAACAATTATTTATTTTTTAACAATTTATTTTTTAAAGATTTTATTTATTAGTTTTGTTTTTTTTTAATTTTCATTTTTTGTTCAAATACATTTGTCTCCATCTTCCCGCCACCACTTTCCCCTGCCCCCTTCCCCCAGCTCCCTCCCTCAATCCTTCCCCACTTTGGCTTTGTTCATGGGTCCTTTATACATGTTCCTTGACTTGACCCTTCCCTTCCCTTTTAGAGAGAGTGGAAGGGAGAGAGAAAGAGAGGGAGAGAAACATTGATTGGTTGCCTCTCGCGTGCCCCCAGCCAGGAACCTGGCCCACAGCCCAGGCATGTGCCCTGGCCAGGAATGGAACTGGCGGCCTTTCGGTTTGCGAGACAATACCCAGCCCACTGAGCCACGCCAGTCACAATTTACAGAAACCTTTTGGGGAAAGTGGGGCAGGCATTACCATTTCTGTTCTAAAGTTGAGAAAGATTTATGTAAAAGTAAAGCACTTGGCTTGCCCCTAGAAACATGACAAATAGGAGAGCTGGGGTCAAACCAAGACTGTGTTTTTTATTGATAGGAGCTTTTTTTCCTTCTTAATTAAACTACACCCTGACCTAAAGAATTAATTATTAATTCTCAGATAAAAAGGTTCTCTTCCTGCACTAACCTCCAGTCTTACTAACCCATCATCAGCACCTTTCTTTAAATATCTATTACTCCAGTCTCCAAAACCATCCATCCATTTTGGTTCTAACTTACCAACCTACACAGCAATTAATCCAAATGTTATGAGCTGAACTCTGTTCCCCCAAAATTTATTTACTGAAGTTCTAATTCCCCAAGACTTCAGGGTGTGACTGTATTTGGAGATAGGGCCTTTAAATAGGTAATTAAATTAAGATGAGGTTATTGGGGGAGGATTCTACTCTGATACCACTGACGTCCTTGTAAGAAAAGGAAATCTGGACACAGAGAGATGAAGCCAGCCATCTGCAAACCAATGAGAGAAGCCTCAGAAGAAATCAACCCTGCTGAAACCTTGATCTCAGACCTCCAGCCTCCAAAACTGTGAGAAAATAAGTTTCTGTTGTTTAAGTCACCCAGTCTGTGGTACTTTGTTATGGCAGCCCTAGCAAACTAATACACTAATTTCTCTTCTTTCCTTCTTAAGTTCAGTAAATATGTATTGAATGTGTCTAGGGGTGCCCAACCTATGGCCTGTGGGCCACATGCAGCCCAGGATGGTTATGAATGCAGCCCAACACAAAATCATAAATTAACTTAAAATATTATGAGATTTTTTTGTGTGATTATGTGTTGCAATGTATTTAATGTGTGGCCCAAGACAACTCTTCTTCTTCCACCGTGGCACAGAGATGCCACAAGGTTAGACACCCCTGGTACCATTTCAGACACTGGACCAAGGATTGAGGCTATAGGGATAAATTTGCAGACATAATTCTACCCATGTGGAGCTTCTAGTTTATCAAGGGAGATGTTTTAAAGGCTTACTAGTATGCATACCTTCCTCCCAGAAGTTCCTCCTGCAGAAGACAAAGGACACATTATTTTGCTATAGGCCTCTAATGCTCTACTTAAAGTGTGGTCCACACACCCGCAATTTTGACATCACCTGGGAGAATGTTAGAAATGCAAGTTCTTGGGCTCCTCTCACACTTAAGGAAGAAGAATGTCTAAGGGTCGAGCCCGGGCATCAGCATTTTAATGAGCTCTTGAGGGGCTTCTCATGCAAGTTGAAGTGTGAGAAGCACTGCAAATATATTATATTGTAGTTGGTAAAAATCACAGGCAGGCACACACAATTCAACCCTCTAGTCTAAACCCTACCTAAAGCAATTGCTCCAAGTTGACTGTCCACCACCCAACCACCCCTACACCCCAGGGATGTGTTTACCTAAATATTCCCATAATCCGATGCTGTCTTTTTCTTAGGTACCATCCAAACTGTTCCAGACATATGACTCCGTCTTTTTTAAAGCTGTCAGATTAGAGGGGGAGAGTAGATTCTTGTTTACAAAGAGTGATACAGATAGTCCAACATCAGGCACCACTTCCTTTTTCTTTTGATTTCCAGAGTCCTTCTCACAAAAGAAACAATGCCAAAAAACAACAGCATAGTGTGTATGGGAATTAAATCGTCATTTAAACCCTTTTTGTACAATGAAAATCACTCTCACAGACATAAATAAGACGCTTTCTTTCCTGTTGTGTCTTAAATTATCAATTGTGTACATTATTATCTATCTACTGCAAACCCGATAGTAAATTATAATAATTTACAAGGCAGTACCCACTGTGTAACTATGGCACTTTATTTAGTACTTTATAATAATTGATGTTATTTGCTTTATTGTTAAAGGTACACACTTAAAGAGAAAGGAAAAGATAATAATGGGTATTTGGCCAAGTTTACCCACAATAAATAGCCTGACTCAACCAGTAAGTTAAAGGCTTCTAACAATCACTTTTTATGTGATATATGACCAATGATACACTATTTTATTTTTATAAGAGCTATTTTATTACCACATATCAAACTGATGTAGTCAATCATTTAGCCAATAAGCATCCATTCTGCCAGGAATTGTGCAAAATCTGGGGGAAATGAGGATGAATAAAGAAGGCTGATAGAGACAGAGAACGTAGCAGTGACCACCGCCCAGTTCCAACGCCTGTGATAACGCAGGCTTTCCTTGCCCCATCCTCCAGACAGAGTCTCACGGCTCTCTTTTCTGGCAGATGCGTAAAACCTATCCTTTTCTAGTACTACATATACAGTACCTAAAATAGATGTGGGCACATAGTAAGAGCTCAGTAAACAATTAAAAATATTTAACTTAATTTTAGTTCTCATTTTGTGCTGTGTACTGTGCTAAGCCTTTTAAATGTTTATTGAATGTAATCAGCACCGTGCTGGTAAATGCCTCTCCAAGGGGAAAAGAGTCTGATTTCTAGCGTTCGCTGATCTTGTGACAGAAATACTCCCATCACAACTAATTTCAAGCTGCCTAGTCACTTAACTGGCTTGCAAAAATCCTGACACTTTAACGACTGTCTTGATCAAGATGGTATGAGCTGACTCCAGCACACCACTGCACATAATCTTCACAGTGAGACTAGATAGTAGTATTAGAATTGTTGTTATATTATTATTTTCTCCATTTTGCAGATAAGAAAACCAAGGGCATAAGGAAGTTAAGTAACTTGTTCAGGTTCAGGCAGTAAAAGGTAAGGCTAGGATGCAAACCTAAGACTCTGGGAGACTAAAGCTAATATTGCATTAACCTGACTCACATTGTATTCCATTAACAAATGTGCAGTAAGATGAAGATTATTAAAATTACCACTCGACTCTTTCCAGATGAACGAAAAGCATCCCGGGTTTTTACTTTCTTCACATAGAGCCGTTGCTCGTTGGTCTGTAAAACCTAAAGCCTTTTCCTTCTTGGGTTCAGGTTGTGTTTATTATCCTTTGGCTCAGACTGAATCAATTCATTGAAGTGTGCTCTCCACATGAAACTTTGCCTGTTATCGCCATAGGCAAATATTTCTGTAAAGACTAATAATAATAATAACAACAGCAGTTATGACTTATTGAGCGCTTACAATGTACCAGGCACCCTACCTTCCACCTGTTTCCTTTCACCCTATCCTCACAGCCACGCTATAAGATAGGCACCATTATTACTCCTACTTTATATGTAGGGAAACTAAGGCACAGAAGAGGTTAAAAAAAATTTCTTCCCAAAATCACACAGCTAATGACTATCAGATTATGAGATTCAAGCCACAGGTATGTGGGTTTGTTGTTTTGTTTTGCTTGTTTGTTTGTTTGTTTTGAGCCTGAACTCTTAATCACAATGTTATCCTATGTAGTCCCTAAATGTTCCATGCCAAAGTGCTAGCTGATTTTATTTCCCAACAGCCTAGCTGTTATATTTCTTCAAGTTTTTTTCTGGTACAGTTTTCAAGTCTCTCTTCCTTCCTATCCGCCTCTCCCTTTAGCTCTCTGTCTCTTACCTAAAGCAGTTGCTCGCTGTAAACAGAAGAGCTGGGGAGCCTTACCTTTACCAGGGCTGCTCTCCAAGTTCCCGCTTGCTGTAAATCTGTCACGCTATTTGATATCAACCTTTTCCATAGATGGTACTCATAGAACTCAATAATGGGAAGGTCCAAGTTTCATATAACAGAGCAGGACATAAGTCACTGTGTTAGCTAACGTGGCACTTAAGTTCTGCTGCCTGCTGCCCGCCCTCTAGGCAAAAATTCCAGAGGCAAAGGTTTGGTGATAAAGAGAAGGTGTCTTTATTCAAAAGCAGTTACTTAAGCCTCTCAAGTCACAGGTTTAATCACTTAAGTCTATCAAGACTAAACTCTTACACCTGAGTTCGCCTATCTTTGTTAGTTTTTAGTTACCTTGTTTCTATAGGGTTAGATTATAAATGAAAAACTACATAATACACAAAAGTTACACAATTTTAGAAGAATAGCAGGCTTCTGCCTCAGAGCCTGTTCCCTCCAGGAGACCTACAGAATAAGCCTGCCACCCTCTGCCAGGCCAGCCTGATCCTAGGCTGTACCCAGAGTTCCTTCCCATACTAAATACTGATCGTTGGGAAATGCAGGCAGCTGCAGCACGACCATTCAGGCGTCCTTGAGGGAGAAGAGCTTGAGAGTGAGTGAGAGTGAGCCTCAGAGCCAGAGCCAGACCCAGAGCCAGACCCAGACCCTGAGAGAGCCAGCTCAGGAGCCAGGGAGCTCTCTCTGTTTTATTTCCACTGGCTCTGGAGACATTCAGCTTCTCACCCAACCCCGTCCTACACTGCCCACAACTGCCTTGGCAAAGCGCCTCCCTCCTTCTCCCCAGGGATCTGAGTTATCTTAATCAGATCTCTCCTTATCGACTGTGGGTGGCTAGCCCACCCCTAACATTTGTGAGGCCTTGTGCAAGAATGGCGAGAACGCTAATAGAGGCCCACATACCATTTGTCTCAGTATTCAAAATTATAAATTAAGCTCGGAAACTGGTAGAGAACGGTCTGTTTTGTGTAGTGCCTTAGGAGGTCAGGTGTAAGTTTAGAATTGTTGAACTCCAAGTTTCTCATGGTGGGCCATGGAGCCTGGGCCCCTGACTCAAGGGCTGCCCATGTTTCCCCGCCCCTGGCTCTGCCCTTGCACACATGAATGTGGACCACCTTCCAGGTCACAGTTCAGTCCCAGCAAAGAGGGGCCGCTTGGCTCTAGCAGTACACACAGTGGGGCTGTGGTCTACCCCCCTGGAAGGTAGACTTGCTTGGGCCCTGGAGCATTTGGGCAGGAAATTCCAGGTCCCCAGGGCTAGAAAAGAGGCCTTGAGGCTGGAGGGGGGCCTGAGGGCAGCCCCCCACAGACAGCGCTCAGGGTCAAGGTCCCACTTACACAGATCTAGGGTTGGCACTGATGGTAGGAGCCTTGAATATGTTCTTCCTGGGGCACAACTTTGACCATTCAGATATTGATTTTGAATGACCCCAGTATTTGCCAAAGGGATACAGTGAGGTGACGTAACAATCTAATATTTATAAAATTGTCATCATTATGAGCTTTGTGCCAACAGCTAAGAGTCACCTTTTCAGCCCCTGATATCAACAAGATCAATGTGAAAGTTAATGCAGCTTAATACAATTTGACTAATTGCTTTTAATAAACATTGTGACATTCCAAAAAGAGCTTTATTTTAAATAAATGGATGGCTCCTCGCCACTTTCTTATTGTATATACAACCCGATTGACTTAGTGCTGCCTCCTTCCAAAGTTCCTCTCCTGAATGTGTAAGTTATTTGAATAATGTCTTTAATTTAGTTCACGTGAGTGTAAAAGCAGACGACCTCCTAAGATGAAAGGTTTGACACTTAAATTTTCTAAATCTCCTCAGCAAAACAAAGGAATAAAGCCAGTACCTTGACACAGACGCAGAGTCTTTGGTTAGGATCCATCACTGCTGTGGGTTGGGGGAAGGGGAGGGTCTCAGCGAAGCTCACCATGTCCAGATTCCACTGCTCTCTGGCCCCGAAGCTCTCAAACTCTCCGGCGCATCAGGCTCACCTGGAAGGCTTGTCAAAACGCAGCCGAGCGCCAGGCCCCCACCCTGAGAGTTTCTGATTCAGCAAGTCTGGGGTGGGGCCTGAGAGTCTGCATTTCTAACAAGTTCCCAGGACATTGGTGATGCTGCTGGCCTGGGGACCCCACTTGGAGAACCACTGCTCCAGGTTCTGTGCGGATACTCAGGTCCTGCATTCCCAGCCTGGCTTCAGTCTGTAACTGTTCCCCCTCCCACCTACTTAATTGCACAGTTCATAGCCCATCTTCACACCAGGAACCATGCATGAGATTTAAACCAAGCAATCCGCGTAACAAAAAAAGAGTTGTCCATCACCTATAGTTTTTCGAGTTAATGATAAAAATTCTAAAAGTCACAAGGATAGTGACATCTTGCTTCTTATCCTTTTTTCGTATCAAGAAGACCATGGCAGCTCCATTTCAGCCCTGTATTCTTGCCCACCAGCAGTAGCCCCAGGGGATGTTTTATGGGAATCTAATCTCCAAATATACTGACTCTCATCATTAACCTCCATAACCAGAACACTTCTTTCTTCTGAACGTGTTACTTGCGATGTTATCTGCACCCTTCCTGATTCTATTTTCCGCGCACTATTAACTCTAACAAAAATAGGGTTCCTCTCCGTGGAAAGGACTAGCGCCTATGTGATTGGCCTCGAGTAGAAGGCCACGAGTTACGAGCACAGACTCTGCGTGTTAAGGAAAGCACCCTAAACAAACGGAGTTAAATTTCTAAAGGATTATTAAGTTCTGAAACCACACTATCTATCAGTCGAACCATATATATACATACATATGTTTTTTCTTCCCCCATTCTGTTTGTGGCTCCTTTGTAGCCATTTGCCTTTCTGACCACATCTGCCAATGGGCAGGCTGAGTTCCTCAAGCAGTTTTGTTTGGAGTGTCTCCCTGCAGGACAGTGAGCCAAGGCCCAGAGTGAGACATAGTGTTTATACTCACATCAACCCTAAATACATACTTACAAGTAAATCAAAGGCATCTTTTCTAGTTACTCTCAATTTCTGTACACTGTGTACTAGAGAGAGACAGCCCATACCTTGAACTTTACTAAAATGTTTAAATTCCTGGTACCTTTCTACCCCTCCTCAAGGGAAAAGAAAAACATGTAAAAAATAAATTTTAAAAATAAAACAAATCTACTTCCCTGGCTGGTGTGGCTCAATTGGTTGGAACATCGTCGCATAGACTCAGAGGTTGCAGGTTTGATTCCTGGTCCCAGCACATACCTAGGTTGTGGGTTTAGTTCCCAGTCAGGCGCATTTGAGAGGCAACCAATAGATGTTCCCCATCAATGTCTCTCTCTCTCTGTCTCCCTCTCTCTCTCTCCTGCCCCCACCCTCTACCCCCTTCCTCTCCTTCTCTAAAAGCAATGAAAAAATGTTCTCAGGTGAGGATTTAAAAAATAAAAAATAAAAATAAAGCAAATCATCTGTGACAGTTCATAGCCTCTATCATATTGTACATTTGCAACATGTCTCAAGCTTTTGGAGGTGCCTACTGATTTTCACAGTCTGCTCCTGAATCATATCCTGCACATTTGTTTCTCCTACTTAATGATCTGGGCTAAGGCAAATGTCATCGCTGACTCAGCCTGCGTTGCTGGTCACACCCTGTTTACCTGGACCAAAGCCTAGTGATCGTGCAATCTCTGATGGGCCCCTCATACACACATAAGGGTTGGAATCCATCAAGGCAAAAGTCTGATGAAAGAATTAGATTCCTCATTCATTTTGCTGATTTTCAGAGGATTTTTGTGCAGAAATATTTCACTCGCAGTTTTCTATGCAGTGTTTCCAAGCTAAGTCATTTTTATTTTAAATAAAAATCTTTTTTTCACCAATACAGCACATTTAAATTAGCACACTTATTTTGTGAGTCAAAATTATTATACACGATTTATGAAATAAAAATGATAGCATATTTTGTGCCTTTTTGTGTTCGATGCTTTTAATGCAAAGAATAAAGAACTCTGGTAGTCTCAGGTTAGGGCAGTCTATTGTAAGGCTTCTTGCCCCAATAAGGAAACAGGGATCTCAGGCACACAGCTAGGGCATCGGGGGACACAGGACAATCAAGTTCTGCAGCCTCAGGAAGAAAGGACTTTATCAGCCAGGTCTTGTGGGGACTAGACTGTGTTTCATTCAAGACACAGGTGCACAGCCAGCTCCATAATTTACAGGGCCCAGTGCAAGCTGAAAATGTGGAGCTATTTGTTCAAAAAGCAGCTAAAAAAGCTAGAAAAGTGCCATTCTAAAATGCAAAGCTTTTTTTCTTCCATAATCTCTCAACTTGTCCTGATGTTTTTTTCATTGTTGGTTTTCTTTTTGCAGAAAATGTTTTTTGTTTGTTATTTAATGTCATTCTAAGTAAAGATGAAATAAAAATAAAGATGCAAGAGAGTATTGCCTCAGGGAAGAATGACAAATGAGCATGGAAAAGGAAAAACAGGGAGCTTTAACTTTGTCCGTAATAATACTTTTGTTATTAAGTAAAATAAAAGTTAAATTAATAAATAAAATTAAATTTTATTATGAAGGGAAGTTGGCAGAATAAATGAACTGAGACGACGGCTGATTCGGGGCTGAGACTATGTATGAGCTGACACAGTGGTGACACATAGCGTGCTCCAGGGCAGATGCACATAACCATTATTTAAATAAACATTGCTTAAATCATAGCCATTATTTAATTCCCAATATGGAATATCAGAGTGTTATATAAACAGCTTACATATTATAAACTGAGCCATAAATTCTGGGAAACTCAAGTCGAGGGCAAGGAGGAGACTTGCTTTTCACTGTTTACCCTTTGGCACAGTTTGATTTTTTCCTACATGCATTTTTATGTTTAAACTTAAAAAAAGAAAGAAGATGATTGGGGTGGATACTGCAGTCCACCTTCTGTGGATGATAGAAATTTAACTATTTATTTATGATCTAACATTACTATGAAATATATTGACAATTTTGTAAATCTACCCTGTTGCTATAGAAATGGGTGTAATATAAATGGTCAGGTAGATTTACATATTGAACAATGCAATCATACTGCAGACTTAAGCACATATATTTGCTGAAGGAAGTGTATGAAAAATGACTAGGTTGTACTTGCTTTTTTGAAAACAAGCACACAAGAAGTGTTTTAAAAAATAATTCCCAATGGATTAAAGAAAGTTGACATTCTAATAACAGCTCTTTCATGGAATATAATTACAAAGACCATCTTTTCATGATAATACCCTAACACACTGTGATTATTCATACAAAGAGACGGGAAGTCATCCTTAGAGAGGTTATCAATTATATTTTCTTTTGGTTAAAAAGAAAACAACTTATCTATTCTTTTCTTTTAAAGTACAGATTGCCTTTATTGAAGAAATACAATCTGTGGTTAAGGAATTCTTTGCACCTGAACATGAATGAGGAAATAGTTTCAAAGTTCATTGCAGCACTATTTGTGATAATGAATTAATGGAAACAACCCAAATGTCTCTCAGTAAAGGAATTTATAAAATACTATCTACAACTTAAACTAGATTAAATTTTTATGTATTGACACAGCAGGAACTAAACAACAATGTTGAATGAAAATTACAAAACAGCATATACCACAGATGTCATACAGGTAAAAATTTTAAATCGACAAAACAATACCACATTTTACCCATGGATCCAATTGTACATAATAAAAGCACACAAAACGTGGACTGGCTGCACTCCAAATGCAAGGGAGTGATTGCCTCAGGAGAGGGTGAAAATTGAGCACCGAAAGGGAAAAGAATAACTTTAGCTTGGTCTGTAATAATGATTTTGTCACTGAATAAGTTAAATTAATAAATAAAATTAATTTTTATTATTAAAAAGAAAAGAAGAATTGAAGCAATAAAAAAAGTCAGCATTTGTTCATTTGGGAGGCTGGATTATGGAAGTTTGTTGTATTATCTATTACACTTGTCAAATTTTTTCATTAAAAATTCTACAAGCAAAACACGAAAACAGATTGGCTCTGTATACAAAAAATGTAAAAATGCCCTTAGTATTATAAATTATTAGAATAAATAGTGCATGTAATAATTTGGAAAGTTAATGAGTAATTTCTAAACAGTGTTCAGTTTTGATTTTGATCAATTAAAGTTTCCAAGGGAGCAGGTAAATGAAACCAAAGGGAAAGAAAAGCAACAAATAAAACAATGTTAAATAAAAATATATATTATATTTCTTTGAATGAGAAAAAAACTGTGGTTAGGTATGCCGTTATTTTATATACAAATAAGGGGGCAAGGTAGAAGGGAATATTGCCAATTATGGCTGTTAGATGTCTTCAATCTATAAATAAATCGAGATTGCAATTATGTAAATAGAAAGCAAATGTAAAATGGAAAGCAAAACAAAACAAAGTGCTTCTTAGAATTGGCAAAATGTAATAAGCTAATGTTCTGGATCTCCCATCACAAATTAACCCATTAAAAAGTGCACAGGACCTTTACTAGGAAAATTTATTAAAACTAGTTAAAACGCTTCCATGAAAGAAGACCTAAATAAATGGTGAGATACACCATTTTTGTGACTGGGATGACTTAATATTATAAAGATTCCACTTCTCTCCATATTAACATGTAAGTTTAATGCTATTCCAATCAAAATTCCAGGGAAGGTTTTTAAGAAACTTGAATAACTTATTCCAAGGTTTATATGAAGTACATAAAAGTCTAAGTAAGGTAAATTTGGAAAAGAAGGGAAAAGGAAGGCTGTATCAATAAGGAATATATTTACAAATATCAGAAAACGCTACTGGAGGGACTTACACAGAGGATGATTTGATTCATGCATTAAACCCAGAGGCATCTAGAATTGATATTGACAACTAAACAATGCTATCGGTGACCCAGGCCCCAAACTAATAGTTTTCCTGTCTTGTCATTCTTAATATAGACCATTTACCCCATGTTTATCATCTTAGAATACTGCAGGCCTCATATCTACATTCTAGGCAAGTAAAAGGGAAAAAGAGATGAATGGCTGTCTCATGGTAATCGTTTTGACTTGGTAGGAAAAAACTGTCCTTAGGGAATTTTTCCTCCATCTCATTATTTATTACTGTACCACATAGCCAATCATTGGTGCAACAGAGGCTGAGGAAATGAGTATTTATAACTGGGCACACTGCTGTTCCAAACAAAATTGGAGTTCTGTGTGTAAAAAAATGGATAATGCATATTGAATACATAGTTAAGAGAGTCTGCTTTAAGAGAGGACTTATTTTCCTAGTAATAAACAAATAACCCAATAAATGATCAGTGTATTGTATTTCTGGCACAAGTCAAACAAATTGACCATGGGGTAGAACAGGATAAGACAGGATAGAATGAGGGGACGGGATGAGATGGGATGGGATGAGACAGGGATGGGCGGAGTGGAGTGGAGTGGAGTGGAATGTTCAAAACAGACCCATAAACATGGGACTTGTTATTTGTTAGAGGTGACCCCACAGATCAGCAGGAAAGGGATGGATTGTGTAATAGATGGTATTTGGAAAACTGTTTCATTGTATAGATAAAAATAAAGTTGAAACTTTATATGTTATATCTATAAATGGATAAGTCCTACATGTGCAAGGTAAAGCTCTAAAGTGAATGGCAGATAAGTGGGGGTGAGTAAGGACTTCTAAATATCTCATAAGTACAAAAAATAAATATGACTACATAATTATTAAGGATTTTTATTCAATGAAGGACATGGTAAATCAGGTTTATAGTTAGTTGACGATTTAGGAGAACATATTTACAATACTAAAAATTGACAACGGGTTAATCATATTTAACAGTGCTGTCCACTGGAACCTCCTGTAACGTCGGAATGTTCCGTACCTGTGCTCTCCAGTATGGTAGCCGCTACCTATATTCGGCTATTGGACACCTGAAATGGGCCTAGTGTAACTGAGAACTAGGTTTTTATTTTAATTAATTTAAATTTAAATAGACACATGTGTCTAGTGGTCACCTTACTGGATAGTGCAGAACTAGTGTATTTAAAGACTTCCAGCAAATTAACAAGAAAAATACAATGTTCCCCAAAAGAAAAATATAAATAAATTAACAAAACAGGAAGCCCCGACAGCTAGCAATTATATGAAAGGATCTAAAATCACAATTCATTAGAGAAATGTAAATTAAAATCAAAAGTTAGAAAGTCATGTAACACCAAATATTGGTGGGGCTGTGGGGAAAAGCCCCCCTCACTTACTGCTGAAGGTTAGAGGGAGACTGGCGCAGTTATTTTGGAAAATAACCTGGGGAAATTAGGTATGTGTACATCAAAGAGCCCATCAATCCACCTCACTTTCCCTAAAACAGCTCTCACACAGGTCGTCAAAAAGATGCATGCTCAAAGATGTGCGTCACCATGTTGTTTACGACGGTTGAGATTGAGAGACAATATAAAGTCATCACAGTGGAAATGGAGAGTTACAATGCAGTGAAGGCATGCTATGGAATATTCTGCTACAGACAGAAATAGTGAACCAGAACTACATGCAGCAGCAAGATAGAGCTTAAAGACCTAGTATTGGTTTAAAAAAAAAAACAAAAACAAGAAACAAACTGAAATGTGTTGTGTAATCCTATTAATGTATGTTTTCAACATCAACTTACACAAAAACTACTGTATTTTTCAAAGATGTTTACATATCTAAGGACAAACACCAAGCATATTATTCTTGGTAACTATGGGGGCAGGGGTGGAAGGGAATCGGGGAAAAGAGAGATGCCTGCTGCAAAGAAGTGATGATAACATGCCATCAGTGAAAGAATATGATTATCTTAACCTCTTGCACCTGATTTCAAAAGACAAGGAGATGAGAATGTGGCACCTGAATTTCCTGGATCTTCTAATCACTATCTGTGGTTTTCTTGATACTGTGCATATTTTATAAGCCAAATACAAGCACATTTTGTGTTCTGTTGCCTCCTTTCTGTCTGTGCTTGCTTTAAACACAAGCAAGCTTATAATTCATTATACTGGGTTCTGCTGGTTTCTATGAGCTCCACCAGCTGCAATTGCTTTTGCACAACAGACTATTTTATGTTCCATTTCAGTATTTCCCTAAAGAACATAAGGCTTTGTGAAACCTGTATTGCAGAAAATATCTGAATATTGAATTGAAACTGTGAGAACTGAAGAGCAAAACGGCCAAGAAGAACAGAGCCTGTGACAATTCACAGATGCTCTTGGTGGCTGCGGTGGGTACAGGTTTAGATACTATTCTTTCCGACAAGGTTCTCAGCCCAGTGTATCAGTTAATCCCCTGCATCCAAAATGGTTTGAATAATCACATGGCTGGGCTGGGGATTTGATTGCCATGGCAACTTTGAAGACTTTTTCAGATTTCCTCTCTCTCCCTCGCTCTTTTTCTTCTCTCTTTTGGAATTTGAAGAAATGGATTAGTGAGTCTTTTTTTCTTCATGTAGTGGCTGAGCTTGTAAATCTTTTATAAATTGAAAAGTGTTCAGAGCTGCAAAAGAAAGTAAATGGACAATGTGGTATGTTACTGAGCCTTCCCTAAGGTACTTATTGTGGTCTCTTTCTGAATTAGTTTACCTTTTGGGTTTTTTAAATGATTTCTTAATGAATGACCTCCCTGAAAATAATATATGACACTTTTAATATCAAAATCTGAATCTTTAAAATAATGGAAGTTAATGCCCAGATGGATTTCCAGACTACAGGCAGAAGAGAAGTTACTTCATTTCATTCCTGATAAAGCTTTCCTCTTCTCCAAAATAAGCCTGCAATGCCTCTCGAAAACTGGCAATAATGTTATATAAGCAGAAATTTAAGTACGCAAATTAATTTTCATTCATAACCCCCATTATTACCAATTATCGCCCTGCCTCCAAAAACAAACAAACAAAAAACCCTAAAATTTAACATGTATCTGACTTAGGTTATTGAAAACTTTTAAAAACTTACATTACGTCGCATATACACACACATACATATACATATATAGGCACACACACACACATATATATATATATATGACATAATCTATATATTTCCTACTATGTGCTAGGCATTGCTCTAGACAATGGGAATACAATACCCATGAGCCTTACAGTGCCAATAATCCAGAAAGGGAAAACAGGTGATTAAGCAATTTAAATAAGATGTCAGAAATGCTTTTCTAAGATAAACAAAGAGCACTGCGAGAGCTCATAGTGGGACACCTGAATAGACTAGAGATTCAAATCAGGCTCACTGGATAAAGGGTCTTTTAAGCAGAGACCTGAAAAATGAGCCAGATTCAGTCCTATAGAAACAAGAGGAAATGTATTCCAGACACAGGGAAGTATGGCAGACTCTAGCAGGAGATGAGGCTAGAAGGAGAGAGTTACAAACAGAAGCATTATACCACTAGATGAGCATTTAAGAAACATCATTCTTCCTGCAGAGCGAGCATGAAAAATTAATTAAATCTGTCAAAAATACAAACAAAAGCCAAACTATGGTAATGCAGTAAGGACAGAGAAAAAGGATTTATGTAAAAGATAAATCCACAAGGTAGCTGGTTGATTAGCTGTTGGAGCGGGGTCAGAAGAGAACAGCTGACCTCGGTCTGTACTTAAATTTTAGCCATGGTGGTAAACAATCGTACAGTGGATTACTATATTACTTTTCTCCCAAGGAAGTTCTTTCCTTGTGGTGACAAGGATGGGTCCCCAGCATACCCAGGCTCAGTCTCTAGTGCTTGTCATCTCAGGAGATAAGCTTCTCCTAATCCTTCTCTTAGCATCCTGAGTAATGTCTGAAAAAGGATTCTGGACGTGTTTAGGTAAAATGAGGGGGCCCATTGGGCAAGTCAGTGTGGGGATGTGTGTTAGTCAAGTTCTCCAGACAAACAGAACAACACATGTGATGATTTATTATAGGAATTGGCTCACGCAGCTATGGAGGCTGAGAAGTCCAATGCTCTGCAGTCTGCAAGCTGGAAAACCAGGAAAGCTAGTGGTATAATTCAGTCCCAGTCCAAAGGCCTGAGAAGTGGAGCTGATGATATAAGTCCTGCCTGAGTCCAAAATACCAAGAATGAGGAGCACCGATGTATGTGGGCAGAAGGACGGATGTCTTAGCCCAAGCAGAGGTGGGAGAATGAGAGGTGGGATTGGGGGTGGGGGAGAATTTGCCCTTCCTCCGCTTCTTTAATGTTTTGGGGCCCTCAAGAGATTGGACAGTGCTCATGGGCACTGGTGAGGGAAGTCTTCTTCAATCAGTCTTCCAATTTAAATGCTAGTCTGCTTCAGAGACACCTCACAGACACACCCAGAAATAATGTTTTACCAGCTATCTGGGCATCCTTTAGCCCAGCCAAGTTGGCACATAAAATTAACCATCACAAGGTAGATGGGGAAATTTGGCCAGCCTGAGCCACGCCCTAGTGGCAGGGGAGCCAGGTCTCATGATTGGCAGCCCCATCTGGGTTGGGAGGAATTTCCTGAGAGGACAGAGCTGCTCTGATACCAGAAAGCAGGGGTGAGTAGTTGAGCTGCAAAACAACAGCTGTGTCCAGTCTAGTATAAGTTTTAAGTCTCATCAGACTTTGGCCTAGACTCTTGGTAAGGCTGAAAGGGAGAAAGTCAACCTATTGAATCTTAAGTTAGGAGTAACCAATGGGCACCCTTCTGAGGTTTTCTGCTATCAAGTGAGGGGACTAACCCATTGCCACATTGTAAGTCTAGAATGTCAGATTTTTTCACATCTGTATATTCATTGGTATTTTACCTTGAAACAGCAAAGTTTAACCTCATTTTTTTAGCCTATACTAAGGTTTATAGCTCTCCTGTGGAAAGCTACAGTTAGTTTAAAATCTACTCTGTATTAAATCACGAAGGAAAAATGGCCTGCCTTATCCTGTTGGAATATGATTTACGAGTCCATGCCTCAGTGTTTTATTACTACATATCATAACTTTTATTAGTGCTTCCATTAATATTTCTAGTCATGAGCCATAAATTCTATTCTCAGTGTATCCACAGGCTTTGATAAAACTCTTTCTGAATCACTAGTTTTCCTGTAAATCATGTAAAACATTTTTGTAAAAAGTGGCAATTCACTTGGTTTTGGTTTAGCACTCACATTTTTCAAACTATAGAATCATAGGTGCTCAGAACAGCAGGAGCTCTTAGCTATCCCCTAGTCTCACCCTCTCCGAGTGGAGGGTAGGCACTCTGTGCATTTAGTGAATGGATAAATCTTCTCCATGACATCATGCTGCTGGTAAGCTTATTACCCCACAACATATGGGGTCTTTTTTTTTTTATGTTGTTGTTTGTTTTTATTTGCTTTTGAGACAAATTCTAATTATCAGAAATTTTCCCTAGCTTTTTTTTTTTCCTTTGAGGCTTACATGACAGATGCTGACCTTCTCACTTTCAGATTGTCATGGGTTCCCTGGGCTTCTCCAGACTTCATGTCCTCAGTTCTGTCTACTTTCTTTATGTCTCCTAATTTCCCTTTATGTGTCCAGAGCCACCCTCATCTTGACCACGTGACTTTGGTCACGTTCCTGTTCTCACTGTGGATAGTGGTTCATCGTACTACAAATCTACCAACCCCTCCATTTTCTGGTCCCCATTTTTGCATCTTATATGTAGTGACATCGCAGAAGCTGTCAAATTATTTACTGGTGTCTAGATATGGTACCTTATTTCAAGACCTTTGTCTGACCAAGACAAACTAAGAAAAAGAAAAAGGAAATAAGATGAATTTTGTCTAGTATGTTCGCTGTGTGGAACATTAAGGTTACCAGTCTCTGGTTTGCAGCATCCTCCTTCCTATTTTAAAACCTAAACAGAGACTTTTTCCTGACTTTGGCCAACTGCTTTTCACCCCTTCTCCCTGAACCATGAAAGACTATTAACAGTTTCATTGATCTCATCTACAGGGCCTGTTAGGATTCTTGGATGTATACGTAGTAGAATAATATTTTGAGATGTGACCTAAGATTTTCTTTTCTGAATTTCTTTTACTCTTTGCCCTTCATTCATTCAGTCAATGCATCTGTTGCCCCTGGGAAAGGCTGTTACAGCAGAAAGCAAAGAATAGGCTTTTAAACTTCTGAAGCTTATGCCTTTGGGAGGAAAATAAAACATAGACCCAAAGGGAACTCAGGTCACAAAAAATTAGATGGGGGGAGATTGTTATCTGCAGTCAGAATCAGCTTTTCCTGATCTTGTCACACCCCTTGTTTTCCTTTACGTCCACCAGTGGTCTATTGAGCCACCTAAGCTTCTTCAGACTGAAGAGAGAAGAGAAACACTCAAGATGTTTGGAAATCCAAGAACAGAAGTGAATGGCGACATTCTGCTCCTTCTGGACATGAGAAAACCTTTAAGCCCTGGGAAAGAGGCAGGGTATAAGGGTTTTCTCAGGTCCAGGAGGAGTAGAGTGAGTGAAAATGTCAAAACGAGGTATCTAGGCAACCTAAGTCAACTTCACAAATCCCTACTTTCCCCAATGCATCTTGGGGAATAGCAGAATGATTTGCCATGAGCATGAGCGCAGCACAGGTGGTGAAAGTCATGCTAAACTGGAGCCTTAAAACAGAGATCAATGAGGACTGGAAAGGAAAACAACCCTACTTTATTTGCTGTAGTGGACATTGCGGTACTTCACCCAGATTCTTTCCTTACAGTCCTATACTGCTCCCCCTAAGGTTACTGCCCTCCCAGAAGGATGATCTGTGTCAGATGCAAGAAGAGAATGGTGCAGCCCTTCTCTTTATTTTAAGATCTTTATTTTAAGATCTACTTCTCTTAACAATTTTCTCTTCCCAGTTCCAGAACTCCCAGGATTGGCTGAGGCCTCGGTGAAAACCACATTGCAGGAAAGCTTTCTGCCCTGCCCAGTCTGGCCACCCTCACTTCCTGCCAGGTTTATCTACCAAGAACTCTCGCCAGTAAATTTTGTGACTCAGTTCTCCACTTCACTCTCTTTCCAGGGAATCCAATCTAAGACATCTGCACACCGGAGCTCAAACTTGAGAATTCATCATCTCTTTCAAACATATTTTTTCAGGTTTGGAGATAAATTATTTTAGAGGTTCTTGGTGCACTACTATACTTTTTTCCCTTCACTCACCTTTGGCTTGAGTTCCCTTATACTACTTCTACTTCTACTTCTATCTGATAATTATTATTAAAGTAAAGCAAAGTAGGAATGGGGTGCTTTAACTTTTACTGAACTGCTTGCTACCATCATTGTCCAAACATTGGGTCAATGGCTCCTTGTCTGTTGTCTTTATTTTAAGATCTACTTCTCTTAACAATTTTCAAATATGCAATACAGTATTATTAACTATAGTCACCATGCTGTACACTACATCCCAGGACTTACTTATTTTATAACTGGAGGTTTGTACTTTTTGACCATCTTCTTTGGGGTACACTAAAAAGGACCCTTTGCTTTGTCTTTAGCATTTTTCAAAATCTCATTCTAAGGCTGTAGCTTTTCTTTTTCAAACATATTAACTTCAATAACTTTATATTTTATCATGGATGACAACTTCAGGGTCCCAACCCAGTCTGCAGAGACCTCCTTTGCAAGTCCTATTAAGTGGCCTAGCATCTCACTTTAGAATGTAGGGATAGTTGCACCTTTTGTTTTATATGCAGGCTTGAGAGCCTCAGCTAAAATGGACATAGAGAGAGTCTCATTTAATGTTATATTACACTGGCCATGACCTACATACCTATCATGAAGTGGGTGTTTAAATCCGATCCTGACTTAGCCATTACAATGGAAAACCATCTGACCCCTGAAAGTATTCATGGTGATTTATGGGTAAAATCATGACATGAAAAATATTATTCTTAAGTAAAAAAATAAGTTGTTGAAGAATATTTACAGGCAAAACAGTTTTGTGTTTTTATTTTTATATGGATGTTGTCTTTTCTATTTTTCTTTTTTAATTTAATCTTTACTCTATTTTTTCCATTATCATTTAGCCCCCTTATACCCCCCTCCCCCCAGCAATCACCACACTGTTGTGTATTTAGAAGGACACGTGTTTGGTATGTTTATATAAATGCACATATGTTCACCTATGCCTAGAAAATGTCAGGAATAACGCCCAAGTGCAGTGTCAGTTATCACAGCCAGGGAGTGGAAGTGTGGCAGCTGGGAGGTGCGGAGGGGGAAGTTTATTTTTTATTGAATGTCTTAAGTATTGTTTGAATTTTCTATAATATCCAATCTCTATTTTTATAAATTGAAAAGAAAGAAAAAGAATACTTTAGTGGGAAAGTATAATGTATGCTGTGGTGTTACACTTTTCTGTTTACTTTAAAGTGAACTTTCCAAGAACACTGGCCTGGGAGACAGAAAATAGGGTTCCACTGTTAGTGCTGCCATTACGCAGGAATACGCTACCTAAGAAGGAGCATTAATGTATTGCTTTTTAAATTATCCAGATAATTTTAAAATATTTATAAATTACAAAAGAGCATATATATCATATATGTAATTTATGCATCAGACTATATAATAAATCTCCATGAACCTTCTATCCAGCACAAAACCTTCAACTTCAACAATAACCTGTTGTCCCATCCCTCTTGTTTGCATTTCTCATCTTCTCACTTTTTAAAAAATATAGCTTTACATTTGCCTAAGTAATACAGTGTTTTGTTTTGTTTGTTTTTGAGGTTACAGAGATGGTATCATAGAGTGTGAGTCTTCTGGGAATTGCTTTTCACCCAAAGTTATATTCCTAAGATGCATCCATGTGTGCAGCTGTAGCTCATTGATTTTCATGGCTTTGTCCTACTTCATTGGATAAAAAGAATATACCAAAATTTATTTATTTTCTGTCATTGGGTTTTGGGGATATTTCAAGTTGTTTCTGTT
Source organism: Pteronotus mesoamericanus (assembly GCF_021234165.1). Lineage (NCBI taxonomy): Eukaryota > Metazoa > Chordata > Mammalia > Chiroptera > Mormoopidae > Pteronotus > Pteronotus mesoamericanus. The sequence goes on along the minus strand of NW_026555325.1, from coordinate 33,226,521 downwards.
ATTGCCAAATGTGCTGCTAAAAGCATTCCAATATATGTGTAAGCATCTACAGAATATGTATCTAGGAGTGGAATTTAGATCACAGGGGACCCTGGCTAGGTAGCTCAGCTAGTTAAAGTATCCTCCCAATACACCAAGGTTGTAGGTTCAATCCCCAGTCAGGGCACATACAGGCTTCAACCAATAGATGCACAAATAAGTGGAAAAACAAATCGATGTTTCTCTCTCTTTCTCTCCATACCTACCTCTCTCTCTCTCTAAAAAATTAATACTAAAGAAAAATAGAGCACCATGTTTGTCAATGCATGACTTTATAAGAAACTGCCAAACTGGTTTTGAAAATAAGTTATAAATTTGCACTTGATCATAGTATACACTGAGAGTTCATGTTGACCCACATTCTCACCCCTGGCTTTGTTAGATTTTTAATCTAAGGGATATAAAATTATAGCCCAATGTGGTCATATACATTTCGGTGATTACTGGGGAAGCTGAGTACTGATTTATATGCAATATGGCCACATGTTTTCCTTCTGTAAAGCATCTGTTCATAGATGCATGCCCTCAATGCCTCTTACATTGTAGGCACTCCACAATGTTCCTTGACCAAATGAATGAATCCCTACATAGCAACATCAGACTTAGGAGACAGACTTGTTAATTTAAGAAAGATATTTAACCACAGGGAACCACAGGCCCTACTTTCCTTACATTGTAGCTTAATAACTTCTATTGTGTAGCCAGTTCAATGTAACTGATTTATAACTAATTCTTGTGCATAACTGACTTTTTATTTAAAAAAGTATTCACCTTACAGATGACTTTGCAGATTACTTATCTTTGGGGACACAGTACCCTGTTTCTATTATTTAGTTTAATGGCAATAGAGGAGTTCTCAATTTTGTTCCAGGGCCTAAATGGTGCAAACTGTCCTGCTGTTTTCAGAATATTAAACATTTTGGAAAATCATGAAATATTGGATGTTTAATTCCAACAAACAAATTAGTATTTTTTTCTAACAGAAAGTAGCTACTGTAAGTAAATAGTATAAAATCACATCCACAAAACTATGTTCAAGAAAAAGTATAAACAGCTATTGTCACTGTTGTGCACTAACACTTGTAAACAGGAATTTTATATGAGGCACAAACTGTAGGAAAGTAGTAAAAACTTAATATTGAGAAGATTCTGTCTATCCACTACCTTAATTTTTATTATTTCTTTTCCTAAATGTCTCCCAAATTACATAGTTTTAGCCGATCGGTATCCCACAGAAAAATGATTTTAAAATCACTTTTCTCAAAGGAGTCTGGATAGGTAAAGAGTTCATAAGCAGCAAAAAAGCTCAAAAAGGAATATTACTCTTCTAAGTCTTCTCCAGTGTTTCTCCTGAGGAAGTCATGGAGACGTACTGCCCAGATCTCCCTTCAAAAAAAAGAATTTACAAATCTGTACTTCTCAATCCCTTCAGCTTTTCACCCAGTCCCCCAGATTGGTAGTTACAAAATAGTCATGGGGCGTAAAATGCAACATAGGAAATATAGTCAACAATATTGTAATAACTGTGTATGGTGCCAAACAGGTACTGGAAATATCAGGGGGAACACTTTGCAAAGCATATGATTGTCTAAACACTATTCTGTACCCCTGAAACTAACACAAAATAATATTGAGTCTACATTGTAACTTAAAAAAAAATAAAATTAAAAAAAAAAAAAGAATTCCTGATTAGCTACTGAGTGAGATAGCTGAAAAGCTCCACCTGCTGGTGCCTTCAGACTCGGCTTCAGCTTTCTCACCAACTCTGCTGCAGAGCAGCCCGGGCAGTAACCGGGCTTGGCGAGGGGCCAGCCATTTCTGTCCTGAACGGGGAGCCTCGTGGGCAGTCTGTGCTCCTGAGCGCTTCTTTATGTCAGCCAAGTCAGCCAGACAGGCCTCAGGGTCTGCACTCTCCCTGCCCAATACTGTCCCCTCCCCAAGTCATCTCTCGTCTCTCAATTGTGTACTAGTTACCTCTCAATAAATCTGCCCCACAGCACTAACTCTGTCACAGTATCTGCTTCATAGAGTAGCAAACTGACAGAGCTTTTATGTAGCCAGGGCTTTAATTAAGGCATTAGCTGGCAGCATTTGTTTTTACTGACATACATATATAGCATAAAAATGGCTATACTACAGGGGACAACTATTGGTAAATCTTTTTTCATCGATCCTTGGATTGATAGAGTAGTAAGTGATTGAACTTATGAGAGCATAAAAGCGTCCTCATCCTATAAGACCTTGAATTTGAAAAATTGATCAATAGCTTGAAAATGCTTTTCATTTAAAAAAAGTATCTGCAGCACTAATGTTAAAAAACCTTTTGACATCAATAGTTTATAATACTGATACTAATGGCTATCACTTATTGAGTACCTACTATATGGCTGGAAATGTGCTAAGCATTTTGCATACATTATTCCATTTAGTTCTGGAGGCCCATGTCTAAACGACATTAATTCATGATTTAGTTAATTGCTCTTAAGAGTTTCAGCTTTAGCCAGGAAGTACATTAGTACTGGATCTGGAAATTGATATCGTGGCTATATAATTAATGTATTCATCCAAATGTTAATTTATAATGGTAGATCTTGGGAACAGAAATATATAATGCTCATTAGCTTAGTCCTGCAAAGTACATATGTGTGTGTGTGTGTGTGTGTGTATCATAGGAATAATTATGAACTTTCCATCTACAGTTCTTAGAGAAATACTATTTTCTGTGTGAAAAAAATCACATTTCTAAATGTGGGCTGGAAATTTATGATACAATAAATCTGTTTGATATACTATTTCTGTCTGTGTATTTCTTTTAAAATCTGACAAAATAAGACATAAAAAGCATATCCTTATGTAGAGGAATGTCAAGGATGGGAAAGTTGCCAGAGTGGAGCCAACACTATCAGATTCCAAAGGAGGGAACCCTGGCTATTTTAGATGGGGTTGGATTTTGTCAAATGCTTTTCCTGTACCTACTAATACTGTCATAAGATTTTTCTTCATTAGCTTGTTTATATGGTGGATCACATTGATTGATACTTGAATGTTGAACCAGCCTTGCACATATGAAATAAATTCCACTTGATTATGGTATATACTTCTTTTTATACATTGTTGGATTAAGCGACTTAATTTTTTTGAGATTTTTGCATCTAAATTCTTGAGAAATGTTGGTTGCAGGGTTGGGTTGGGTTTTTTAATTTTGGCACTGTTTTTGTCTGCTTTTGGTATCAGAGAAACACTGGTCTTACAAAAATAAGTTGGAAAATGTTTCCTCACTTCCTGTTTTCTGGAAGAGATTATATAAAACTGACACTAATTTCCTTAAATGTTTGGTAGACATTTCCAGTGAAAATATCTGAGCCTGGAGATTCTTTTTTGGAAGGTTTTAAATTACAAATTCAATTTCTTTAACAATTTCTTTAAAGGACTAAAGGACTAGATTATCTAGTTCATTCTGGTTGAGTTTGAGTGTTTTATGGTTTTCCTCCTGGCTGTTTTGAAGGGAGAGAGAAGAACATTCAATGAGAGGGTCACATATATTACGAAGATCTTACTATGAATTTGAGAAGTAAAGTATTTTATACTCAGGAATTAACTATTAACTTGTCAATCATAAATCTAAACCATTGTTGAATACAATGTTGAGGAGTTTGTTTGTTTTTCCTTCTTCCAACCTAAATCTCTGATTTTATTGGTTCAATTTTCAGATTGAAAGTAAATGATTCCATTTTTATGCTACCAAGCCCCAAGATCCTAACAAATTTTACTTGGAATTGTAAATGGAGTCTAGAAAATAAAAACCTTCCTCAATAAACTACTAGAATAATACCTTAAATATGTGTTTTTATGTTTACAGCTCTCTTGGTCAGGGATAATAAGGAAAACAGAAATTAAGTATTCAGATTGGGGATTTAGTGCAGGAAATTGATTATACAGACGGTAGAAAACTGAAAGAGCAAAAAGGAAATTGTGAAGTAACCCAAAGATTAATAATTGGGAGAAAATAATTTCTCAGTCCCATTCAGGGCTGCAGAACAAAAGGGAAGACACGTTACAAAAACCTAGGTGCAACCAGGAGCACAAGTGGCTGGCGCTGGGACATAGGAGGTGTTGTGTGGCTGGTGCTCTGGGTTCTGAGGGGGCGCTGGGGGCTGGGCTGGGGCACCTGAACACCAATTTGTTGGTCAAATGATAACTACAGAACAAGAGGGACAACTAATCAGTGACATAATAACCCATTTCAAAGATGACAAATCAAGAAGCCACTGTTGAACAGACGTAAACCTGAAATAAAATATTACAGAATTGACAGCAAAGATACAGATGGACTGGAGATAATTCCGCTGGAAAGTTACAAATTGAAAGTGAGCGCCTATGACGACTTGCACTCACCATGAGGAAACCGAGGGTTTAGCACAGGACCGAGCGCGCTTGTGGAATTTTCGAACAATATCGCAAGTAGAAACAGCAGGATCAATCACGTCTTCCATTGATGAATATTTGAGAAAACACATATACCCATTTTATAAACCTAGTATCTAGAAACGTTTCCTTTTATTTCTTTGGGTTGTTTAGAATTTCTTTCGAGTGGTCTTTACTTTATAGAGAGCAGTCGGTAGCTTAGAGCCTGCAGTAGTAACACTGCAAATTGCACTAAATCAAATTCATTTCACTTAGAATATTTCTGAGAAAAATTAGAGAAAACATAAAATATTATTCCCTTTATAGTAAATAAAATTTCAGATTGTGTTTAATATGATGCTTAACAGGAAGAAGGCCGGATGTATACACTGAAGACTAGTAAAAGCTGTCTTTTACCTTGTTAAAGGTTTTTTGTCCATAGTACCACAATGTTCTCCCTTCTGAGAAAAAAACAGAATCTTCCATTTGACTGTGTTCATTTTTCACTTAGGAACCATTTTCTGAAAGCTCAGAGTGTATTTTTCATGGCATTATACAGAATACCTCTGTAACTTTCTCTTTGAGTTGAAATCAAGTGCTGTTGTTTGCTGATTGGAAATTAAAAATGCACTTAGTGTGCTATCTCCTATCATTAACACCTATCATTAACTTTATCCCTTTAGAAAACATCAACCTGGAGCAAGAAAAGTTTTAGTTTTGCCTATTATAATTATGTCACAATAACCTTTCATGATTTGGTACTGACATTTTTTTTGTTACAGAAATTCAAAATGATACCATTTAATGAGGTTTATGAAAATGTCAATTATCTATGAGCCTCTAAATTTTCTAATAAAAAATAGCATCCAATCAACTGAGTGAGTCTTAAATGATACAGGGAAAGAGAAATTCAATTCTATGACCTAGAAAAGCCATCTGAGTATGCAGCTTATTTTTTTTGTCTAAAAGTCCAACACTAAATGTCCCAATGTTTGAACACCATAATGAAAGACATGTAAGTATAAAACCATGGCAAAACTACTATGGCCTTTTATGTTTGAGTCGAACTTTAAAATGCCCTGGCCTCCTACACTGTTTTCTAAAGGAATTTTTCACCGTGTTTAATTTATTATAAACAGATGTCAACATTTCAACTCAAAATTACAAAATGTCTGAGAATAGCTATATGACGACTATAGGAAGTATGCTTCTAAACTTTCAGAAAGTAACTCCTGAATGAAGACAACACTCAAATGTAAGTTTCCCTGGTTTATCTGACTGGAGTAAAAATTGTATATTTTTGCTCAAAAATCTCTAATTTAACCAAGTAAAAAATAGCTGTTCTATTCCTCAACATAGAACAGCTTTTCCAAGGCAAGAGAAAAAGACTAAAGTTTTGTGGCAAAAACTGGCAATCTTGTCTTTTGCTGTTAAAAAGCCTATGGTTAGTGATGGCTAAAGAAATGTGAAGACTAGAAAATAGTGGGAAGTATTATGTATAATTCTTTCCACACATGTAAATGGAACAAAGGGTGCAGTAGTGTAAAAATGCCAGAAATAAGCAAACCAATGATGTGTTCTTTGTTGATACACATAAATCCTTTGCATCAAATTATAGTATTTTTTTTTCAAGTGCATTGGGCTACATTGAAAGAAAGTTAATCATTGGGGCTGGAAGTTAATAATATATGATAAAAAAAAGTTCCTCCAGCAAAACCCATGTTTGCAAATGAGCTACCTCATCCCAATTACTCATCTGTTCAAATGTCACATTCATGTCACAGCATTGAAGATGTAAACTGAAATTAGGTGTCTAATTTCTAGCTTCCTCTTTTGATTAGCTATTCACCAGGCCATGGAGGGACCATAACACTAAGTATTTGTATCCCCAGTTCTTATCTGTGATGTTCTGTTCTGGAACTTGTTGGCTTTAACAATGAAGGGATGCTGTGGTCCTATCCCATCAATCAGAAATAATATAGGAGTCTTTCTTTGACTAGAGGAATTTAAATGACTTTCAGCTGGAACAAGCAGAGGGGTAATGCTCATTAAATTAGGACTTTTCCTATAATTACTTATATTGTAAGAAGTTACTCAAAGAACACTTAAATATAACCTTTCAAAATCATACAACAGATCTTCATTCATGCAATCAGTCAAGTCATCTGTATTTGGATAATGAAAATCTAGGATAACTCTAGCCATACAAACTCTTCCTCTGGCTTTCTCCATCAGAATAATACACATTGGAAATCTAAATTCCAAACACTTCCTCTACTGAAGATTGTGAGATTTAGTGCAAGCTACTTACCTACAACTTTTTGAATGTTTACAGAATGTGGACCCTTGATGATGCAAGACTTTCACTTAAAAGATAAAATTATAGTTCCAAAACCTAAATTGTCCCAATTTAATCTTCAAAATAAGAGTTGATTCATGTTTTCAGTTTATTGCCATTCACAAAACATTTTATAAAATAGTATGGTAGACTTCCACTTCAACACCATAACATAAAAAACTTCACAGTGCAAGAAAGTGATTGCTATTGAGTAGGAAGATCTCTAAAGTCAACCAGTATTTTAAGTACGGCGGAGAATATTTTGCGATTCTTCCTAAAAAATGTTGGCACGTTCATTAAATGCCCAGGTTATAAAAATCATGTAGTATCAATTCTTATCCTTCAGTATATTTTTATATCTACATAGCATCGCATTAAATGTTGGTGGGCAAAAGAATGTAGAAATCTAAAAACATTTCAGGTTTTAATGATTTAATACCAACTAGCAAAAATCTTCCCCCCAAATATTTTTGTACGTAATTTTCTGTCCATTACCACAATAACAAGGTAAAGAGCCATGATACCTTAAAACGAAGCTAAAGGAAAATATTTCACTTTTCCTTTAAAAGACAATTTCTTAGCCCTTAAAGAAGGACGACTTTAAAGTTTGGGGTGCGAGTAGCATTTCATAAGTAAAAACATCCAATTATGTCAGTTGTACAACTGTTTCATTTAGGAAAGTGGATACTTTTGATTTCAAATGATTCTAAAATATTTTGTCATTACAAGACAATTGTCATTTTTTTTTCTTCAGGTCCCGGGAGCAACAGTGTGTCCGTGGGCGAGGCTCTCAAGCTGAACACCTACCACCTGCCTCCGCCCCTTTGAACTACTTTTTCGCTGCCCCTAAGACTCCAGCGGAGGCGTCCGAGCAGCCGCAGTAAGAAGCGACCCAGAACTGCGGAGTGATCCCAGGTGAGGCGCCTCTGCGAAGGCTGAGGGAAGGCGGCCAAAAATGTCGGCGGGGGAGAGGAAGGAACTCGCGCCCTCGCTCGCCCCGGACGCTGTTAGAATCCGAACGGGAACCGTTCGCGCCGGCAGTTGTAGCCTCCTCCCCCAACCCCCTCTGCCGCGGGCCCCACAAGCTCCCGGACCTGGTGAGCCGGTCTGGTCACAGCCACCGCGGACCTCCGGGACAGAAAAGCGTGAAAAAAAACTGTAACACACTGAATAAAGCCATCCGGTGGCATATCCTGTTGTTTTCCACAAAATCCATAGTAAAGGAACAAGAGGATAGGTAAAAAATCCTTGATTCCAACATTTGGTTAGTTTAGCTCAGAAGCCCCGGGCACGTCACACGCCCCGAGTCTTAGGATCATCTTCGCTCAGACCCGGGTTCCAGATTAATTGCCCTCCAACATCCCTCCTAACTTACAAATTTATATATAATTGTTAATCTTAAGGAATCCTTTTGAGAGTGAAGTGTTTCAACTCAATGTATTTTCCAGATAAAGTTTCCCCCGTTTAAGTAGAAAAGCTGTTCTTTAAACATTTAAAGTCTTACCGCTAAAATTTATTTTCAATATATTTCCCTGTTACCTTAAAAGAAGATGAGGTATGCCTAGGTAATAGTCTAACTTCATGGTGTCCCAGAGCTGGCGCCGGCCGAGCGACCAGCGTGGGCCCTGGCTCCAATCTGCCCAATTCTGGGCCACACTCGGAGTCTCCACAATAGAGGGGCACCACCTGCTCTGCCTCTCTGTTTCAAAGCCCCACACACTTACCATAGTATATCATACCAAAATATCTGCAGACTACAAATTACCACGCAAATGCGAAAGTGTTGTGACAAGCTCAAAGTGACTTTTTTCCTGATAACAAAGTCTAGATCTCTCTTACAAACTTTTGTTCTTTGTCAAGACGTGCATTCGTGGTTTTGATCCTTCTGTTGCATACTCTTCTCCAGCAGTTCTTTTGTCTCCTGCTTCAAATTATGTTTCTAATTGGACCAGACTTGAGATTCAGGGCATCTCTCGTGACCTTTGGATAGGTGAAAACCAAAACCTAAAGAGCTCTGTTACTTGAGTAAATGTGGTATCATCATTACTGACTTTAAAAAAATGGTTCCTGCCCTGAGCGGGTGGTTCAGTTGACGGGAGCTTGCCCATTCACCAAAAGGTTGCGAGTTCGATTCCCTATCAGGGCACATACCTAGGTTGCAGATTAGATTCCCTAGTCAGGGTGTGTGCAGGAGGCAACTGATAGATGTTGCTCTCTCACATCAATATTTTTGGGTTGTTTTTTTTTCTTTCCTTCTACCTCTATCTCTAAAAATCAATAAACATATCCTTGAGTGAGGACTTAAAAAAAAAAAAAAAGGTTCCTGAAGTAGGTAATGCATCAGACTCACCTAGGGAGTGTTTTAAGAGAGTTTAAGTCAGCATGTCTGGAGTAGGACCCAGAAAAGCTCTGTTTCTCAAAAGCTCTCCCATTTAATCTCAACAATCGATAGTTCAGTTTCTGGGACTCACTGGTTTGCCCACAATTTCTCCTTTAGAATGTTGGCAGCTGCTAGTTTGTTTTAGTATAAAAATTTCTCCTTACATTAATTACAAGCACAAAGTAGACTGCCCATGATCTAGGCTTAGATCCATAGGGAACTAGTCATTTTAATCCTTTGCAATAAAATTTTAAAATGGCAAGTTAACTTCAGAGCTAAGATGATGCATGTGTATGAAGATGTTTTAAAGTGGATGGTTCCATACTCACAGGACAACTGTTTCTGTTTTACTTGTAGTTAGTCACTCGTAAAATTGAAGACTGTCTTACTACAGTTGACACTACTAAGTAAAGGATGGCAGAACTCCACCAAATAAGAGAAAAATGGTTAACTTGCTAGTCAGTATTAGTAAGAAAATGTTTCCAGCAGGCATAAGTGAAAGGTATTTTACAAAACCACACAGCTTCCTGTAGAAAGCCAAAGACTTACACTCTTTCAAAGTTTACCATAAAGGGGAAAGTTGACCAAAACTACAGATGTTAAAAATATGTTCAATTAACTGTGAAAATATAAGTGTCAAATAGGTACAATTTCATTCTTTCGGAGGTTTAACTGGCATAAAATGGAATTCACTTTCCATTTATTTTACCCTAATAGTTGTCAAAAAGACCCATGAAGTATTTGGTAAAATGTAGTTCTCAACACCATCCCTTCCAAATTTAATACAAAAGCCACATATGGATTTCCTAGGGGTCCCAAGTGTATCTAGGCACTGCGGAACGTTGTCATGTCTTTTGGTTCTCTGCTGGGGACACACCAGTCATCAGCCTCATGGTTGGTGTTGTAATGCTTCCAGGCAGCTTTGTTATACACTGGGAGTCTTTCTATGGATTCTGTTGACAGAGCCTGTAAGAAAAGCAGGACCTAAGTCTGGCATGTTTTTAGAATCCATTATTTAAGAAAATATACAGTGGCAAAAGGTCACTAAAAATTAAACAACGCTTTACTTGTTTTGTATTTTATTAATCATAAAACCATCTCCATGAATTTTTAAATAGGGTACATACTTGAAACAGATTATTGACCTAGTCTATGGCACTGCCTGGTTTGCATGTTGACTGAACGTGTTGCCTGGAAGCAACTGGATTGAAGTTTTATACAGTGTAATACTTGCCTCTTATAAAGCATGACCAAGAACAGAAGTTGATTAATTTAAAAAGTCTTGTAAGTATAATCATTTAATAAACTTTTAATTATTTATTAGAATAAGCACTTTTTTCAGGCACTGTACTTTTAAAAATTCAATGTAATATTATTGTCAATATATATAAAACTATGTCTAAGGCATTTTGGTTCTATGTCTAAGGTCTAATGGTTCAGGCTTTTGCATGAACCATTTCTGGCCCTGGGTTTGATCCCGTCTTTTCCTCCTGCCATCAAAGCCACCAATTTCAATTAAAACATGTGTTTCTGCAGCATGCATAATTGCATATTTCCAACATGTTACTATTAATTCACTCTTCTATTTCACCTTCCTGTAAATCACTGGAACTTGAAATAAACTCATTATCTCCTTCAAGTGGGGATATTTAAGTAGAATTTCAACCTTAAGTCATAGGCATTCCCCAAGATATAGAAAATATTGAACTATAAATTTCATTCTGATAATCCGTAGGAAGGTATTTGATGTTGACAATTTTAATGATTCTGTAAGACTTCCTGTCATCTATTTTTTCCAAAATGGAACTAAAAACCTTTCACTGATATATTCCCTTTAAATATGCCAGAACTGCCAGCACCGCTTGATTTATAGACTGGATCAAAGATGCTACATTTAGTGATAAAAAATATTGCCTTCATGTTGCCCTTTTTAAGTTCCTTAAGATTGAGATGGTTGAAAAGAAGAAAGAAAAAGAACTATGATCTTGAAAGAATTTAACCTTTTCAGATTATTTTTTTCCAGTAGAAAGTCTTCACCATTTCCTGTAAAATGGGTGCCATCTAGTGGCCAGAACAAGAAACTAGCATCACTGAATAATTAGGCATTGAACACATTAACCAGTCCAGTGGATTGATAGAACTCAGTGCTCTCTACCCCTATAAAATATACTAATTCCTGCATTAACACATGGAACATCCAAAGCCAGTAGGCTCAGTGCTTCTGCTCCCATCTGGTGAGCAATAGCCTTACCAAGAATCACCTGTGCTTGTTCCCAAATCTGTTTATGCAATTACACCTGTTATTGTAAATACATAATTTGATAGTGTATAACTTAAAGTGCTGGAAAATAAAAGGGGGAGGATTCTTTGAAAACTAAGATGAATGTTTTGAAAAAAACTCATGAAGTAAAGTCACATAAAAATTGATGTCAAATCAGAGCAGAATACATTTGTAAAGGATTGCATAAAAATTAAAGGATTATGCACTTGGTTGTTTCTTTGTTTAAAGAAACCAAAAAAAAAAAATTGTAAGTACAGCTTCTGCAAGGAAGATAACTGAAACTTCAATCTGTAGAACCAAAGAAAAGTCCTGGGCAATACACCAAAAAACTAGTAGATCAATGTCCATTCATGTGCTTTATGTTAAAATTAAATCTGTGAAACATAAAACTTTTTATGAGTCCCCACTTTAACCCTCCTTTTTTTCTATTAATAACCATAATCCTCGTCATTACACATAAAAGCATTTCTTTTCCCAGAGTCAAGGAGATAATTTGTCAAAAAAAAAAAAATGAGGTCTTATGTAAAAAACCATACACCTCTATTTTAATAGTGTGAGATAGAGGGAGTTTTCATTACAGTTAAATATTGGCATCTTTTCTTCTTACCAAAAGAAGTCTAGGTCACTCAACAAAACTATAGTTACTACCTTAATATAGATCACTGCGTCTGTTCCATAGCCCTCCAGTGAATACAGCTTCAGGTCTCCTTGGAAGTACTGTGCATACAGACGGGAGATGGGCAATCCGTAGCCAAAACCAGCCTGTTGTGTTAGAAAAATGAAATTCTATTCAGAAAGCCACAAACTGAAATACTTATCTAATGAAAATAAATGCTACTGAATACCCCAGGACTATCAGAGCCTGTATCTAAGAGACTTCCTAGTACCTAAGTATTTCTAACATCAAGCTGGACCCTAGCCAAGTTCTACGTTAGATGACTCCCCTTGTGTCACTTAGAAGTCTTCATTTTTCTTTCTACTATAAAATGACTTGAGGGGTCTGGAAGCACACTGCTTTGCTTCATTGGCCTGCTCTAGAGTATCCCAATACTGCTTTGGGCAATATCACACAAAACATGTTCTCTCTTTTAGGAGGAGCAAGAGTAGAAAAAGCCCTGTCACAACCTAACAGATACATCTTGTGACTTCATACCCTGAATTTCCAGCCTGTGTTCTGAACCTGGAGACATCCATAACAGCTCTACTTTCTTAATTCTCACTTATAGCAGGTCACTCCCCTGCTTAAAAATTTTCAAACCTCAGCCCCATCCCCCACCACTAGCTTGAAATAAAAACCCAAGCTCATAAAAAGAGCTTTCAAGACCCGATAAGATCAGGTCTCTGCCTCCTACTTTCCAGTCCAACTGAACTAAAGCTCCTGCTCTTAAGTTCTTCAAATATATGCTATTTTTTACTTCTGTGTCTTTGTTCATCCTGTTCCCAGTATCTGGAATGACCTTTACTTGAATAAATCCTACCATCCTTTAATACAAAGCAAACCTTAGATAATATAAAAACAGCTTTTTATCACCAAATGAGTGTTCAGTGACATTCTATTTAACACTTTAGTTAAGAGCTAATATGGATTTGGGAATGAAAGTGCTATTAACAAATCCAGGCTCTGACTTTACCTGTCTCCACCACTTATCTGACTTTTCTAACCAGTTTCTCTTCATCCCTCCAAATCGACTATCCATTTTCCACATTCCTCCTTGCCCTGGGAGGCTGAGCTGAATGGGTGACGATGGATTCCCATGCCCTCTGCTTCCAGTGGGTCCGGCCAGTGGGGCACTCGTAGGAGTTCAGGGGGAGTCACGTCAGGGTATCCACTCCCCTTCAGGCTGAGGCTGCTTCCCTTGGGCAGGTTGGGCCCCTTGTTCTACTAAGTAGCTGCTCTACAACCTTCCCCTTCTGCGGGTTCTACTAACTTCTCCCTTTGATTCTGGGTCTCCACCCAGAGGCACCTCCACTGCTGGAGACCTGGATCCCTGTGCTATCCCTACTCGTAGCTCTGTAATTTGTCTCTTTGTAAATGAGCCTTCCTTAATTATCATAATTTGAATGCTTTATCTCTTTTCTGTTGGGACCCTGATACATCAATTAGTTCCAAAAACGGGCCCAAGGAAGCGGCACAAGCAGATGGTTCAGGATGCCGTGGCCTGATCTGCTTCATAACGGCCTCTCCCTCGATCACACAGGCGGACTCATGGATCTTCCCCTACAGGTAGTTCAGAGAAGAAAAACGGCCTAGTCCCTGATGGATCTACACGGGACGCCAGCGCCAGCCAGCACTGGACGGCCCTTTCACTACAGCCTCTCTCAGGGCTGGAATAAATCCTACCCATGGGCAGACCCTGAGGTGCAGCACCCACATGGCCTCACAGGGGGCAAACCACTGGCTGGCTGGTCAGGGACTTGGAGAAAATGAAATTGGACAGCTGATGAGAAGGAGGGTCTGCAAGACAGAAACGGGGACGGTCCCCTCTGAGTGGGCTCACAGTATAAAGATGTTCCACGCATGCAGACGCCCACCAGAAGGCAGCACATGGAGGAAGCTCTCAGCAGTCAGGCAGACAAGATGAGCACACCTGTGGATATCAGGCAGTCTTTCTCCAGCTGCCCCAGTGTTTGCCTCCTGGGTCCACTTACACAGTGATCATGACGTCAGCACGGAGGCTCTGAAAGAGCTTCACAAGTCTTCCCCTCGGTGAGGCTGTGTAGACACACAGGGAAGACTGTGCCATGTCAAGCCTCCTGTTTTCTTAAAAATTCACACAAATTCTAGCCCTGGCTGGTGTGGTTCAGTGGATTGAGCACCAGTCTGCGAACCAAAAGGTCACTGGTTCGATTCCCAGTCAGGCACATGCCTGGGTGGTGGGCCAGGTCCCCAGCTGAGGGCCTCCAAGAGGCAACCAACTGATGTGTCTCCTGCACTTTGCTATTTCTCCCCTTCTCTTTCTCCCTTCCTTTCCCTCTCTCTAAAAGTAAATAAATAAAATCTTTTTTAAAAATTCACATAAGTTCTGCCTCCTAAACAACAAACATTTAACATGACTTTGTGCCAGGCACTATAAGAGGTATTTTTACATAGAATCAAAGTCAGCCCTTACAGTAACTCAGTTTTTAAAGTTGGAGAAACTGGGGTATTAAAAGGTCCATAATTTTCCCAAAGCTGCACAGCTAAAATGTGGTGAAGTCAGGAATGGAACCAGACAATCTGGATCGAGTCTGGACTAGTATGCTACACCCTCTCCACAAAAATTCTACAATATTTGTTTACAACAAAAGCAGTATATCCCTTCCCTCCCCTTACTTCTAGAGCAAAATTAGAGTCTAAGAAGATGCTCATGTTTATTATTTGACCTTGTCTGCCCCTTAGGGCATGGATGCCTATCCCAGGCACCACATATCTATATTGGAGAAACTCATTACTACATTAATCATTTTAAAAGCTTTATAAGACATGAACCATATTACAGTTGTAGCTACAGCATTTGTGCTATATAACAAGTAAAACTATTATAATGAAGTCTTTCATAACTTCCTAGAGTTTAAAATAGATCCATCTCATACTGTGTTTCATCATGTTACAGCATAGCTCCAGTGTATGTGCCACAGAAGATTCCAAACCTAGAAAAGCAGTTCTTCCAGAATTACCGGTCAGAGATTTGGCAAAGCGCTTTTCTGGGGGGTAGGGAACAGGGATGGAGTCAATTCAAAAGTTAATCTTATTAAACCTGAAAATAGGTGACTATTAGGATGAATAAAAAATATCAGCAAAACAATTATAATTAGAGCCATTTCCAGGTTGGTGGTTAAACTGGTCAGACCTCTAGTCTTATTCCTGAGTCTCAACTATGAAAGCTTTCTGTTATAAGTTCTTGAGGGAAAAAAAAATCAACACTGAAGATTAAATCAATGGTAATCAGCTACCAATAAAATTGCTAATTTAGTCTTTACATTAGAAATAGTATATCAAAATGCAGTTTACCATATGAAAACTACTGACATATGACTATCATCTTGGCAACAAGACCTCTAAAACAATACTCTCTGTCTTGCGCTCTTCAGTCAAAAGAAAAAAATAACCAAATGCTGTTTAAATTTAGAGGAAATTGTTTTTTCCTAATAGCTTCTTCTTCCTTGTGGTGTACCCTACATAATGGCTTAACTGATTTATTTGGTAGCCAGTTTGTTGGGGGGGGTGTTGGTAATTCATAAAAACACACTGCATTACTTCTTCGTCACATACCAGGGGCACTGCGCGCGATGTCTCGACACGAGGCCGGGGTGCCGTTGAGTACATGTAGTTGAAGAGTCTGTCAATTTTCCTCAAAGGGACACCACCTCCTCGGTCACTCATCTAAGATGAGAAAGGATCGTGCACTATGACCAAGTCCCATAAACAGCAAAATACCGACATATACTCAGTGTCACAGTTTAACTGCTGGCCGGAGAGTAAGGCTTTTCAAAACGAATATCATGCAATCGAGTTGCCAATGTAAACATTCCCCTCACTGCTGGACTTAACTCATCTAACACATAATACATAATAAACTCCATCATGATACAAATTCCGTGTGGCGACTTAGTGTATTGACTGAAGTCACACTAACATGGCAGTATTACACAGAATGCGGCATAAACTAAGCCCATCTTGGATGTAAAAATAAATTTATTATTCCTTTAAGTTGGGCAGTTTTACAACCAGATGAAAAGTGCATAAACCTGCTGACCCAACAATGTTTAACTTAAAAAAGAAATCAGAAGAGTATGCAAAGAATGTGTAAGAATGTCCATCACAGTAGTATGGAGAAAAGCTAAAACTGGATTACAACCTAAATAGAGGACTATTTGAGAAAACTAGTGAACATTGTAATATAGAATACTCTTTAGCCATTAAGTATTATCTAGACCTGTATGTATTGGCATGAAAGATGTTCACAAAATCTTGTTAAATAGAAAAGAGTTATGAAGAATGTATTATATTCTAATTTTGTAAAAGTTAAATTGTAGAAAGTCTGTAATGACATATAATAGTTTGGTCTATGGAATTATGAGTGATTTTCTTCTTTGGGGTTTTTAGCTTCTGAATTTTTTTTCACAGTTACTTCTATTATAGGGGAAAAAACAGTATAATTTACATTTTCAGGGAGGAAAAAGCGTAACCATCTTATTGTGTTGCACAACCTCATCTACCAGCCATTTCACAGCACAGACTCCTAGACAACCTTCTGGTGAGTCTATAAAGTACACAGGTTTTTATATTGTGCTGATGTCATTTTTCCAACTCAAATCATATGGTAGACTGGATTTAACAATTTCTTTTCACACTGTCTTCATTTTGTTTTCCTTCACAGTTAACAAGGACTTATTTTCCCAGCTATTGTATACCTTCTCATCTAATCTACCACAGCCATTTTCCTTTGTTACAAAATCTAAATTGATTCTACTATCCATAATATTATCACAGCTGTCATATACAAACTTGCTTTTAACATGGGTATATAGATATGCATAGATAAAAAAATAGTTCTGAATGCTATGTATTAAAATGTCAATAGGCTAGATGGCTTCTAGTTTTTACATATTCTTTAAAAATCTTTACAGTATGTTTATACAGAAAGTCCTCACTTAATATTATTGATAGGTTCTTGAAACTGTGGTACAAGGAGGCTAATCTTATGGTAGGCTAATTGATATAAACAAGAGGTAAGTTCCTATGGCATCCATCAAGGTTATAACTAAACCATGTTAGATAAGTGATGTTACCCGAGGGCCCATTGTATATTTCTGACATAATTAAAATCACACAACTATTTTAACTTATAAAATAAAAATCTGCTTTGAAATACCATTTGAACACTTGCCTCTGATATATCTATAATTTGATAATTGCAGTATAAAAATATACAAGGGCTTTATTAAGAACTTGTCAGTTGCATCATGCCAGAAATTGTTCTTGGCTATAAATTCAAAGCCCTGTAAAGAGGATTATTTTAGTAAGATGAATAAAATGGTCTGTGTATTTTCTGAGATCCATCAATTTGTTAATTACTCATCCTTTAATGCTCTGCTGCACATTTGCTGGTTGCATGGTAAATATGAGGGTTCCATAAATATTAACTAAGTAAACAACATAATAAAATAGATACAAAGATAAAAAGGTAGAATTCAATAAATTTCCTGATTTTCCTTAATCTTCTGGCACCCAGCAGTTATAAAACAAGAGGTGGCTTCTAGCCATAGGGAAGTATGAGAAAAGCAGGAAGTGGAGCAGAAAGGACAGAGGTGACTTTGAAAGGTTTCTTCTTAAAGGGTTGTAAACTAAGCCATAGGAATATAGTTAAAAACTGATATGGGGTAAATAAAGGTAACCTCCTTTGCTTTGCAGCCAAAAACACCATAAACTGGAACCAGTAGATTTTTTGAAGTGGTCAAAAGAGTTCCCAAGAGAGTTGGAAGAGATGATAGTATACCAGAGGATCTTAGTTGTTTGGGAAGAGAAAGGAGGAAATAATGGGGGAAGAGGGAGTCAGAGATTTGGTCAGTGCATTTTTAAGACAAGAAGAATGGCATTCTGATGACAAATATACTGAGAAAGAGATGTGGGAAATTGAACAGAAAAACCTCTGATTGAGGTAATTTGAAGGAAAAAAATCTAGACTCATGGGAACATAAGATGATGCCAAGGAAAAGGAAAGGCATACACAGTGGGAAGTAATGTCCACAGTAGGGCTGAGGAAGAAAAGCTGGCCAATTATTTTTAAAGTTTTCTATTTAGTGCATGAAATCACCACTTCTCAATGTCATCCAACAAAGAGCTGCCACCCCTAACTTCCTGTTCCCGTTACACTGGTCTCTCTGGGCCAGTTCATGTGAATTTCAGGTCCAAAGGAAAGGAAGCTCGGCTAACGTGATGACAGCTTTGAAGGCAGGAAATTTACTAACCCTGGCCCTCACCAGAGGCTCCTGAAGTCTCTTACTCAACATCTTTTTCCATATCAGGTTTATAAAATCAACAGTGAATGAACCAAGACATTTACATTTTAATTTAAAAGACATGTGGCTATACCCCTACATTATTTATTGAATATAGACCAAACACAAAACCTGAAAGGGCAGCAAGAGTTCTAAGACCAAAAAAAAAACAATTCTTTCATAGGATTTTTCAGCAGAGGGTGAAAAATGTCCATAATTTGAATAAACTATAAGAATGGAGGAAAAAAACCCATACCTTGATCCATAAAGTCTACAGTAAGTGATGAGGATGAAATCTCTACTGAAGAAAATTAAAGCAAGCACTTAACACACATAGAGATAACAAGAGTAGATGCAGTCATGTGACCTTGGATGTGAGGAGAGTGGAGGGAGAGCCCAATATACAGGGAGGGCTTTTATAAAGGGTCTAGAACAGTCTATTCAAGACCCTTACAAACATTTTTAACAGCTTTACTGAAATATAATTCACATACCATAAATTCACCCCTTTAAATTCAATGGTTTTTAATATAGTCATAGATATGTGCAACCATCAGCACAGGCATTTTTAGAATATTTTTATCACCTCAAAAAGAAACCCTGGACACTTTACTGACAACACTCTTAAGCAACCACTAGTCTACTTCTTGTCCCTTTATATTTGCTTATTCTGGATATTTCATATGAATAGAATCCTATGATATATGACCTTTTGTGATTCGTTTCTTTCACTTAGCATAATGTTTCCAATGTTGCAGCAACCATGTTGTAGCATGTACCAATACTTCATACTTTTTATGGCCAAATAATATTCTATCAGATGAATATATATTAATTTAACTGATCCATTCATCAGTTGATACACATTTGTGCTGTTTCCATTTTTTGACTATTGTGAACAATGCTGCTATGAATATCCATGTATAAGTTTTTGCTTGAATATCTGTTTTTAAACCTTCAGAGTATACACATACCTAGAAGTGGGAATGCTGGGTTTTTATGAACCTTTCTTTATAACAAACAGACAGATTCCCTAAGCAAAGCCTGTCTGTCCACCAGCACAGAATGAGTCCGCTGAGTGCCTAGGTGATCCATGTGGTGATGGATGACGACAAGTGGCAATGGAAAGCACCTGCAGATCACTACGCCAAAGCACAAGAAACTGAAGCAGGAAAAGCTATAAGAAAGATCATGCTGTATCATAAGTGAAACTCCAAAACAGAAGACATATGGGACTTATTTTGAATCAAGTAAACCTTAGTGAGCAAGTAGCTGACACATAACTAACCAAAAAATAGACACACATTAGCATCTGGGCTGGGGAAAAAAGTGATGCAGTCACATTACTTTTTCAGCAAACAGATGGTACAGCCATATATTTATTTGTGCCTCTTTTAAATGAACAGCCAAGAAACAGAAAAAAAGAAACTCAGAGATAACAGTGCAGGCAGCAGAGATAATTTTTGGACAAAAAAGAAAAAGCTATCAATACAAGATAAAACTGAAGTGGAATACTATAAAAAAGAATAGTAAAAAGGAAGTTTATAAGATAATGAAACTATAAAGTCAATAGAATGGCTGGGAGTTTAAAGTCAAGAAAATCTGACAAAGTAGAGTAAAAAGTTAAACAGGAGAAAAAAGGGAGGATCACTTCATGATCCCAACACCTCCAAATATGACACTCAGAAAGCGAAACAGTAGGGTAGAAAGTATCAAGGAAACAGTAAAAATTCTAAATTCTAAAGGGTCCAGCTCAATGAGTAAGGAAAGGCCCACAGCACATCACATCATCATGAAATTTCAAAACACAGCTAAAAAAAAAATCTTAGAAGCTCCAGCTAAACAAAACCTGTCAACTAAAACTAGTCACATACAAAGGAATGGGAACTGAAATAAGCGTAAGTCTTTTCAGAAGGGATAGCAGGAATGATGTCAGCAAAAATAGTGGAGAAAAGAGTTCCAAAAAGTCTCTCCTCCATCAAAGCACCAGGAAAAAGGTAAAAACTGTCAGAATCAACTGTGTTCAGCTCTAGAAATTAACCAAAGTCTTACAGCAATCTTGAGAGCAAGAAGTCAAGAAAAATGACAGTGAGATTTGTGGGTTGTTTTTTTTTTTAATGTTTTCTTTTTCTTTCTTTTTTTATTGTTGTTCTATTACAGTTGTCCCAATTGTCCCCCTCCCCCACAGTTCTCCCCTGCCCCGCCCACCAACCCTGCCCACCCCCAGCTCCCACAGTCAATCCCCACCCTGTTGTCCATTTGCCTTATTCCCACCCCCTATCAATAATATGCAATCAGAATGAAAGCAGTAGCCTGGCAGCCACTGCATTTTTCTGACCCAATTCTGATCTCCCAATGCAAAAAGTGTTGCATGCATCCCTTCCCTATCACCAGAAACATTTGCCAAAAACAATTAGAGGTAATTGATTAATTTGAGAGCCACCTGAGACAGTATACAGCAGTGAAGGGAAATAAGCTAAACAAAAAGCTTATTAAGTTACGGAATGAGATGTCTATAGGGGCTTAGAAAAGCTCAAGTAAGAATCCAGAAGGTCATGATCATGCCTAGGGCTATGCTCATGTTCAGGAAAAACTGAAGGGGTCCTAAGCTTTCACTTCTAACTGACCTTGAGGTTCTGTACAAGTAGGTCCTAAAGGTTAAGTAGGGTTAACATATTCAAAGTACTAAAAGAAAACGACTAACATCCAAGAAGTCTATACCCAGCAAAATTATCCTTCAAAAATGAGGGAAAAATTAAGACATTCTCGCATAAACAAAAACTGAGAGAGTTCATCATTGGTAGACCTGCCCTATCAAGAAATCTTAAAGGGATCCTTCAGCTTGAAATGAAAGAACACTAAACAGTATTTTGAATCCACATGAAGAAATAAAGACTGCTAGGAAAAGTAACTATATAGTTAAATACAAAGGATTGTATAACTATTTTTTGTTTATAAATTTTTTCTCCTATCATATTTAAAAGATAATTGCATAGAGCAAAAATTATAAATCTGTATAGGTGGATATATAATGTATAAAGATATATTTTTTAAAAGATTTTATTTATTTATTTTTTAGAAAGAGGAGAAGAGAGGGAAAAAGAAGAGAGAGAGAGAGAAACGTCACTGTGTAGTAGATACATCAGTTGGTTGATTCTCACACACCCCAACCTGGGGACCTCGCCTGCAGCCCAGGCATGTGCCCCGACCAGAAATCAAACTGGTGACCTTTCGGTTTGCAACCAGTGCTCAATCTACTGAGCCACACCAGCCAGGGCAAGATGTATGTTTTATGATAATAACAACACAAAAGGTGGCACAAGAAAGGGAAAGAACCTATATAAGAGCAAAGTATATACACAGGTTTGGGCAAAAGTAGGTTTCCAATTGTTGGTGTGTGAAACAGTTTATTCTTGCATTATTATTTATTAATTATTGTATTATTTTCCCATACAAATTGTAAACATATTTTCTCCCACTCTGTATACTATTGAAATTAAGTTCATATTAGTCTGAACTAGATCTGTATAAATAAAGATGTTACTTATAATCCCAGGACAAAAACTAAGAAAATAACTCAAATAAATACAGTAAAAGAAACAAGAAGAAAATTAAAATGGTACATTAGAAAATATTATTTCAACAAAAAAAGGCACCAGTAATGGAGAAATAAAGAATCAAGAGAGACATAAGATACATAGACTACATATGACAAAATGGCAAGCAAATCCCACACTAACAGTTATTACATTAAATATAACTCCAATTAAAAGGTGGACATTGGCAGGATGGATCAAAAAAACATCATCTAACCATTTGCTGTCTACACAAGACATACTTTAGATTCAAAGACACAAACAGGTTGAAAATAAAAGCTCAAAAAAAAGATACACCATGAAAACAGAAACCAAAAGACAGCTGGGATGGATATACGAATATCAGAGAAAACATATTTTAAGACAAAAATTGTTATTAGTGACAAAGAAGGACATTTACAATAACAAAAGGTCAATACATCAAGAAGACACAAAATTATAAAGATATATACATTTAACAGAGCTCCAAAATATACAAAGCAAAAACTGACAGGACTGAAGGGAGAAATACACAAAATAATAGTCGGAAACTTCAATGCTCTACTTTCAATAATGCCTATGACAACTAGACTTAACAGGGAAATAGAATATTTAAACAACACTATAAACCAAGATCTAACAACTATTTATAGAACACTCAGTGCAAGAACATAAGAATATACATTTTTTTCAAGTGCACAGGGAACATTCTCCAGGATATGCCAAATCCTGGGCCATAAAATGAGTCTCAATATATGTAAAAGGATTAAAATCATACAAACTATACTTCTCGCTACAATGGAATGAAATTAGAAATCAATAACAGGACAAAATGTGGGAAATTACAAGTATATACAAATTAAACAACATACTCCTAAATAACCAAAGGGTCAAAGACGGAATCACAAAGGAAATTAGAAGGTACTTTGAGATGAATAAAAATGAAAACACAATGTAAAAACTTATGGGATACAGAAAAAGCAGAGCCAAGAGGGAAATTTTTAGCTATAAAATGTTTCAAATCAATAACCTAAACTTCCATCCTAAAAAACTAAAAAAAGAGCAAACTAACTCCAAAGTAAGCGAAAGGAGAGAAATAAAGATTAAAGTGGAAATTAATGAAATAAAGAATTGAAAACAATGGAGAAAAATCATCAAAACAAAGAGTTGGTTTTTTGAGAAGATGAACAAAATTGACAACTTTTAGCTAGACTGACCCTGGACCCCCCCCAGAACGGTAGGAAACTCAAATTAATAAAATCAGGAATGAAACTAGGGACATTACTCCCAATCTTACAAAAACAAATAAGATTACAAGGCAATACTATGAACAATTATATGCCAACAAACTAGATAACCCAGGTGAAATGGACAAATTCTTAGACAAACTACAGAAACTATCTCAGTGAAAAATAGAAAACCTGAATAGATTTACAACGAACAAAGAGACTGAACGAATAATCAAAAATCTCACAACAACAACTCAGACTCAGATGGCTTCAATGGTGGATTCCACCAAATACTTTTAAAAAGAATCAAAACCAATCCTTCTCAACTTCTAAAATACAGAAAAGGAGGGTACACTTCCCAGTGTATTCTAGAAGGTTAGTAGTACCCTGATACCAAAATCAGACAAAGACATCACAAGAAACCTACAAACCAATAAACATCCCTTAAGAATATTAATACAAAATACTCAAAAAACAAACAAAAAAAGACCCTAAAAAGTAGACATTCCAACAATGCAAGGTTGGTTCAACATACAAAAATCAATCAATTTTAATACACCAAGTGACAGAATAAAAAACAAAAACCTCATGATTATCTCAATTAATACAGAAAAAGCCATCTGACATAATCCAAATCCTTTCATGATAAAAACACTCAACCAACCAGGGATAAAAGTGAAATTTATCAACCTAATAAATGATATTTACAAAAAACCCATAGCTAATATACTTAACTGTGAAAGACTGAAAGCTTTTCCCAAATCAGGAAAAAGACAGGCTGTCTCCTGTCATTACTTCTATTCAGCACTGTACTATAGGTTTTAGCTACACCAATTAAGCAAGGGGAAAAATTCCACACAGAAAAGGAGGAAGTAAAATTATCTCTATTTGTAGACAACATGATCTTGTATATAGAAAATCCTAAGGAATCCACAAAAAAATTAGAACTCATAATGGAGTTCAGCAAAGTTGTAAGACACAAGATCAGAACACAAAAATCAGTTATATGTCTATGCACTGGCAATGAACAATCCAAAGTGAAATTTAAAAATAAACATTCCATTTACGATAGCCCCCAAAAGATAACATACTTAAGAAAAAATTTAACGAAAGAAGTGCAAGAGTTACACACTAAAAATTATAAAATGTTAAAAGAAATTAAAAAAGACTAAATAAGTAAGAAGAGCCTGTGTTCAGGAATTAGAAGACTTAATTGACCTATACATTGAACACAAACCCCGTCAAAACTAAAGCTGGTATTTTTTGCAGAAACTGAGAAGCTAATATTAAAATTCTTATAAAAATACATGGAACCCACAACAGCTAAAGCAATCTTGAAGTAGAAATAAAAAAGGTTGGAGAACACACAATTGCCTATTTCAAAATTTACAACAGAGCTATAATAATCAAGACAAGTACAAGGACAGACATAAACATAGACTACTGGAATAGAATGAGAAATCAGAAGTAAACCGATACATTTATGAGCAATTGATTTTTGGCAAAAGTGACAAGAAAAGTCAATGAAGAAAGAATGGCATTTTCACAAATAGTACTGGGACAACTGGATATCTATTTGCAAAAGAAAGAAATTAGTTTCCTACCTCAAACCACTTATAAAAATTAACTCAATATGGATCAAAGGCCTAAATGTAAGAACTGAAACAATAAAACTCTTAGGAAGAAAGACAGGTGTAAATTTTGGTGACACTGGATTGGGCAATGGTTACTTAGATGTGACACTGAAAGCACAAGCAATAAAAGAAAGATTAGAAAAATTGGAATTCCTCAAAGTGAAAAACTTTTGTGTTTCAAAGGATATTATCAAGGAAGTGAAAAGCCACAGAACAGGAAAGCATTTGCAAATCATATGGCTCATCAGGGACTAGTGTGTTTACATTAGAAAATAAAGAGTGTGAATTCTCATAACTCAACAATAAAAAGACAAACCACTTAAAAACTGAGCAAAGGATCTTAATTGATATTTCTTTATACAAAAAAGTTAGCGCATGAAAAGATGCTTGACATCATCAATCATTAGGGAAATGCAAATCAAAACCACAATGAGATACTGCTCACACCCATTAAAATGGCTATAATAAAAAAAACTGACAATAGCAAGTGTAGGCAACCATGTGGGAAAACTGGAACCTTCATACATTGTTGGTGCGAATGTAAAATGATAGTTACTTTGGAAACAATATGGCAGTTCCTTAAAAGTTAAACACAGAGTTACCTAAAAGCAATTCAAGTCACAGGTATAAAGTAAGAGAATTGAAAACCCATGTTCACACAAAGACTTCTACATGAGTGGCAGCATTAATTCATAATAACCAAAAAAAGGAAAACAGCCCAGATGTCCGTCAACTTCATCAATGGATAAACGAAATGTGTTATACCTACACAACAGAGTATTATTCATCCATAACAGAAATAAAGCAGTCAGTCACAGAGGACCACATACTGTGTGACTGCATTTTTATGAAATGTGCAGAATAGGGAGATCCGTACACAGAAAGTAGATTACTGATTGCCAAGGACTGGGAAGAGGTGGAAATGCGGAGTAACCACTAAACGGGCATTGTGTTTTTCCTGGGAGTGATGAAAATGTTCCGATTTTAGACAGTGATATAATTGCACAACCTTGTGAATATACGAAAAACCACTGAATTATATGAACTTAAAGAAAAAAGGAATAATAGATGCCTTCAAAATCTTCAAATTATTATTTTCAACCTAGAACTCCACATATGAACTTAACTTGAGAAAATGGCTGGGTAAGGGAGGGGAGGTACTCTCAGAGCTAATTCCTCAGCTACCATGACAGAAAGCTAATATTGCTGTCTAAATTTTTTAAATTTCAGAAACTGCACTATCAAAATACAACATTAAAACATAGCGATACATCCCAGAAGAAATAACTAAAAGACTGCCTTTGAGTAGTGACTAACAAATGGTCAGGAACTGACATATTTAAGTTTTATACCCCCTGTATTTACTACTTTAAAACAAAGTTTTAAATGATTATTTTAAAAATAGAAATATCATCATCCTCTAAGAAAGTGGGCTCCCTGAACAACATAGTGGAAAAGGCCTCGCACTGGGGTCAGAGGACCTTAATTTAAATCCTGTGTCATTTATTCACTGTGTAATCACCACCTAATCACTGTCTTCGTTCGTTATCTGCAAAATTTAAAATAAAATTACCTGTGCTCCTAACTAAAGAGTCATTTTGAGAAGCCAATGAAATAATTAAAATAAAAGTAGACTGAATGTTTCTCTTTCTCCATCTCTTCACCTCTCTCTAAAAAGTAAATAAAATCTTTAAGGAAAAAAATAGTAGACTGAAAAGCACTGTTTAAAAATGAAAAATTATGTACTATCTACGTAACACTGTAAATACCCAAATATTTTAAATTTTACGCATCAAAGTGGGTATCAAAGTGGCTATTCATAATCCTGCTAAATCCTCCAGGATTTACTTTAACTTGAGTCATTTGAATTAGGCACCAGAATAGAAACAAATTCAAGGGATAATTGCATAATCTGCCAGAGAAGTGAAGGAATATCCTTATTAGCTAGTAGGGGGACAGGGTCTCTTTCTCCTAAGAAAAATTATATCTTGTAGAAATTGTGTGCATGCCTGTACATCAATTAAAAAAGAAATAGAAAAAGCATTTACCTTCAAAGTCAAATCCTCATTACCCAGTGTGACATGGACTTGAATAGGTGGGTAAACACCTTTGACAGCATGGTATTCCATGGTTGCTCTCATTGCATTCTGAAATACATTAGGTTCACATTACAAACACAACTTGAAAAAGAAAGAGAGACTAATTGTAACTTTCAACTATAGATGCACTACTTGAAATTTTTAATTTGATGGAAATATGCCAAAGAATCATAATCTTATAACCGTATTTAAAGAATTACCTTTTTTAAAAAATGATCAGTTTTGAAGGACTTGTGAGATATTTTGATTTAAAGATTCCAACTAAATTCTGCATATTTGCAAAACCAGATGTCTCAACGCTTTTAATTCGTTTACATTAAAGCAGAAAATTCTATCCAAATGCTTTTACAATTTAACAGATAACAGAAATGGTCCTATTATGATGTAGAAACTAATCCAATTTACCACTAGTTTGAAACCAAGCATACTGATATTGCAAAACTGTTTTCATCAGTTTCTAAAGGATACAGGGTACACATTGCCAACATAATCATAAGCACTAAATGATAGCATGACATGTAGCAAGCACTAGAGTGGAACTTGATACGACTAGATAAAGTTAAAAAGGCAAAAGATGGGACTGAATTTGCAAATAAGTGTGACCTTGGCACACCAATCAGGGCTGAGTGTCCCTGAGGAGGAGATTCTATCATCTCTACCAAAGGCTGTTTAAGATTAGGTTCCATAGGGAAGCCATTATTACTGATGTTATATAATATGGTAGTATTTCTTTTATTAAGCATCACGGGAACAAGATCTTTATGTGACTGAAATTTCAAGGAAAAAATTACTTTTAATCCTTTAAGTACCAATCATTTATTTAATCACTTTGAAAGATTTCTGGAACGATTAGATAGTTTTTTTGGCTGTCTTAGAACAAAAGATCATTCTTGAACCCTTGCCGTTCTAAGACATTATTCAGTCAGTCTTTCTCTGTTTCAGTATATTTTTCTTTTTCATTACTAGGCTGAAAGCCACCTCTTCTCTCTTCTCGTCTGGCTGGCTGAAGACAAGGTAACTAAAGTAAGAGAGAGAGAGACTACAGGCTTGACTTAACATGTCATTTTTAGCCACAGGGACCCATACCATTTATCACCCACTTTCCTGTCTACCAGCAAGTGTTACAGGGGCAGGGGTGGGGGGGTGGGAGGGGGGAAGTATTCTCAACATTACTAGCACAAATTTGATTTAATTTTCAAAATTTGTTGTAAAGAGCAAATATAACAGGAAAAGCCCTATAAGTTAATATAAATGACTTTCTAAAAACTTTTTTAAAAAATCATACACCAGTAGGACTCCATTCCTTTAAGGGTGCAAGGTTAAGAATCATTCTTCTAAATAGTTTGTTTTGTAAAAATATAACTTTATTGAGCATCTGTCATGTGCTGACATTGTATTGAACATTTAGTATGTTATCCCCAATCTTCATAACAACCTGGATAGTATTATCCTTTTTGTGTTTTCCAGAAGAGGAAACTGAGGCTCAAAAAGGCTGAGTGACTTGGCGAAGGTCACACACATAATTAAGTGGCAGAACTGGAATTCAAGCCCAGGTCTTTCTGACTCCCAAGTCTGAGTTTACCACCACACTGAGGTGCCCGTCAGTGTTGACAAAAGGCTGATCTCCAGGAATGTGACAGGACACTGAACGTGACACGACATCTTGTAATGAAACTGAGGAAGACCCGGTAGAGTATTTAACTTTCAGAGCAGACTCCGAACCTCAGGAAAGGACCGATAAAGGTTATGTAATACTATTTTACAAACCTTGAAAAGTTCAAACACCATGTGATAGAGATGGGATGGTACATAAACCACTTGTATTGGCTGTCCTGGTGATTTTGCTACAGAGCAGAAGAGAAAAATATAAAAGTACAGAGAGATGTGCTTAAAGCATTTTAAAGACTATATTGTGTAGTGATGAAAAGAAAACATTTACTGTGGAGAACAGTATCATTTCGGGGAGAAATGTCCCACCAGTTCTTCAATGCATAAGTGTTTGAACCCCATGCTCACCTACATTAATACCTGCCGGTGACAACATGAGTCCTTAGTAACATTTTAACCAACCCATCTTCCCATTCTTCTCTATGACAGTGAGTCTTTTTAAAGGGCACTCAACCTTAAGGTCAGAATTTTACTCTCCAAAAAGAAGTATTACAGTCTATAATTTCTATGGTTCAACTCACATAAATATATTCTTTTTTTTAAGCCATTTTTTAAAAATGTTTCACCCAGGTAGAAGGTTTTCTGTTTTATTTCAGGCATTTCCATGGATATAGATCTGAAGAAAAAAATTAAGCTAGTATCAGTTTATCAAGAGATGTAATTTTACATTCAACCATTTAATAGGTGCCCAGGTGGGCCTGGTGGGCAGATACTGTGTAAAACAGAACCTTCAGGAAAGTAAAGGAGTAAGACTCACTATACCCTAGAACTCTAATGCAGCCAACAAGCTGGATTCTCCTCAGAATAAAATATTTCTTGGAAACATGGATGGGACTTATCGAAACTGCCCACAGTAGTTCAGGTTCCCAAACTACCACTTGTGCACTGTGATTCTTATTTACTGAATGGCATCATTATGGACCAAATGCATTAAGATGGTTTTAGAAAACCACCAATCAATTCTATTTTAAATTGGGTGGTTTCTTCACTGCTGTCCAGAATACAACTTAATCAAGGCCTGTTTAATTTTATTCTTCTTAAAGGGTGACATTAACTTAGGAAATGTTTTTCCCTCTTCTAAACTACACTACCTCTAGGAAAAACAATGAGACTCATAAATCTCCTTCTAAGGCACCTAAACCATTTTTTTTGTCCAAAAGGCATTAAATCAGAAAAAAGGACCATCAGAGATAAACAGATTCTCAAATAAATCAGTGCCTTTCTTTCCTTTTATACCTCTAGTCTTTTTACTTCCTCAACAGCAAAAAATGATTTACAACTCAGGAAGTAAGAATCTTCAAGGGTAAACCTTACATTACTGAAGAGTATATGAAAGTCAAATGTAATTTTCTTGGCATTACTTTGTTCTATTTTTTTTTTTTCTAACCAGAAAACCAAAGATAAGCAAAGAATCATTATTATCATCAACTTTATCAATTAAAAATTTTTTTAAATGGGAAAGAAAAAAACAAAATGTCTTTCAGAAAGAATCCAACTACATTAACTACATACATAAACATTAAAAAAATATTTTTTAAAGGGACTGCTCTCCCTCACCTTTCACAGCCAATGAAGAAGTCCTTTTATATTAAAATAAATCTAAATTATTCTTCTCATTCCTTTTTAAGTAATTATAACACTGGTCATTGAGGAAAAGACAACATCAGGCTTACCATTTAGTTCTTCAAGCTCTAGTTCAGGAGAGTTAATATAATACAAATCACAAAGACGCCTAGCATTTTCATAGCCATCTGGTATAAATAAAAACAAACAAAAATCATTAAATAAATTTACATCTGTTTCATGCATTAAGATAGCAAAAATATTGATGGATGAAATTTTAAAGCTTTCTATAGAAGTAAATATACTTTAAAAATCTTAGTTTGGGGAAGATCTTTTTAAATATGACGAGACAAAGCCTAATAGCCATAAAGGAAAAATTACAGGTACAATATACACACACACACAAAAAAAACATAAACAAAGTAAAAGAAAAACAGCAGACTGAAGAAATTATTTACAATATATATAACAAACATTTAGAGTTGGTGAGGGTTTAAGAAATAGACACTTTCATTCATTGTTTGATGCCTTATGGGGGCTACTAAAATTTTATGATCATGGTACCTCCCATGCCAGGTAAGTATGGCTATCAAAATTGTAAATGCACTTTAAATGTTTTTAGTTCTAGGACTCTTCCTTTCTAAAATACTAGCAAAAGTCAGCACATATCTAAAGACGTTCACTGCAATATTGTTGGTAACAGAAAAAAAATGAAAATAAACTATATGTGCATCAAAAGGAGGATGGACTGATAGATTCTAATGTATCAATCCAGCCATTCAGAAACCTGGGGTATAGCCATACCTACAGACCATGATACATTGTCTGTAAACTTGTAGAAAAATATACATAGAGAGCCCCATTTTCTAAAAACAACAACGTACGACCAACAATCATGTATGTATATGAGTTTATGTGGGATAAACAGAAAAAAGTGTGGAAAGATGCAAACCAAACCATTATGAATTATGGCTCCTAGTATAGGAAATTAGAAAAGAGAAGGGAAGGGCATTAAATTTTTGAAGTGAAACAGATACCCTCATAGTGGCACTCTATTTTGCCTAACAAAGCATTGTATCAAGAAATATTCATCCTATGCATAAGACATGATTAACATTGTAAAGTGGTTTGCAAACCCATATAGTCACTCCTAACGTTTTTATCTCATGATATAAATAGTTGTTTTAATAGAAAGAACTAACATTCAACAATTTCGATTTCCACATTCTTTCTGAAAGGAGAAATATAAGTATTTACCTTGAATAACTTCAACTACATTGCAGTTTGGGTTTATGCTTCCAATGTGTTTTCGATGAGACGGGCTTCCTTTGTCTTTTCCACCAAACAATAAAGCTATCAAGAAATAAAATATGAAAGACAAACAAAGTAAGCTAAAATATCCAATGCCCTTTTCCAGATTCGAAAACCGTTTTTCAAACAATAGAACATTCTTCTTAAACATAAACACAGTATTTTACATTCATTAAAAATACCTACTTGGTATGGTACTCTATTAAAGTTTCTTAATATGCAAAAAAAAGTAAAATTAAACATTCTTCTTAAAGGGAAGTTTTCTAAATAAATTTAAAATATACTGACACCCTTTATTTAGCTTCTTTTCTTGACTTCTCAGACACTTACAGTGCTGATTGAGTAACATTCTAATTGAAATTCGACTCATGAAGAAGCGATCCAAAAAGTACTGAACATTCTGGCTGGTGACGGGATCCACCCCGAAGCTCTCCTTGTATTCAATCACGCCCTGAGCCATCGTGGGAATAACGTCATTGTGTCGGTTCCTGATCCGTATCACGGTATCTGTAAAGCTAAACAAACCTGTCTCTCAAAACAGACCAATATTTTGACAAGGTAACTTAATACTAAAATCTAAGTTTAACCAGCTACACGAGGCAAGAAATCCCTAATTCAGCCAAAGGAGCCTCAGTACACGTTTTCCTACACTTATGTAAATATACTTCAGATCATGAAATATACTGAATCTGTGAAGGTGTAAGGACTTCCAAAATAAAACATTTGAAATGTAATTATGTTCTTAGAAGTCTAAAAAATAAGGCTGCAACAAAGCATAATCCTAAAAATGTTATCGTTTTCTTTAACCATTATCAACTGAGATCATCTGAGCACTCACTATGAGGGTGAGACCCAGGGACATTTGGTATAAGAGAAGACAGAGCACTTGCTTCTAGGGAACACATGCTCTGTAAGGAATGAAGATGAATGAGCCAGTAAAGCCTGTCTGCTTTGGAACTATTGCCTAGGCTTCAAAGAGAGAAAGAACCACTTAGAGCAGAAAAGTAGGAAAGAATTCTAATTTCATTCATCCTGTAAGTTTAAAAATAGGAGACGAAAAATCAATTGTTGTGTGAAAAGAAAAATTTTCAAATCATCTGGCCTTCCCATTTCTGTCATTTAGATTGGAAGACAGTCTTGCATGGGTAATTTAAAAGAACTAAGTAAAAGAGAAAATAAATTTTAATCATGAAGCAACAAAATCCATTTTGTAGCATACCCATCAGAATTTACACTTTCGAATGAGTGCTTTCCCATTCAAAGTCATCATCTTGAGTACTATTAACTTATTCCAATGATGCTCTCACTGCTCTAAACATTTTTTAAATTCCTAGTTTGTAATTAGCTTCAAAACCAAGCTGTTAATCCAAAATACAAACAATAAAACTCCTCAAAAACAACAAACATCTCATCATTTCTAGTCATCCCCTTATTAGTTTATTTCACCTTTCTCTCTTTTTTAAAAAACATAGAACAATATTATTATACTTGGCTGCACCGAATGACTGTTTCAAGAAGGTCAGAGAGCATAATCCATACAACATAAATGTAACATAATGTTTCCTTTTGAGACTACTTGTGTCCAAATCCTTGTCCTACCATTTGCCAGCTCAATGACCTTTATAACACCTTAAGTTACTTAACTCCTTTGTGCAGACATTATCTCAATGTAATTGTTTTAAAGACTAAATGGCATCATTCATGTAAAATGTGCTGCATACGTAGGCAGAGTATATCTTCATGTTTATTTTCAGACCAAAACCATGTTTAAAAAAATGAAGTGTTGCTATCACCTCTAAAGACAGTCAAAATACGTATAAAAGACTGAGGACAACAATGAGGTGGTCTCCCACTTTTGAGCAACATTCACTGGAATAAGGAGGTCACTGCCCTGAGGGGCCTCACTGGGTGTATCAGTTCTGATATGCTGGTTATCAAAGTGGTCCTATTAGTTACATTATCTTACAGACCACGGGTCATAAACAAGAGACTCGTAGCCATGTTTTTGTAGTCCTTCAGTATTTTCTAAAATTTTTAATTAGTTGCCAATCTTTCAAAACTGTAAGACTTTACTTTAAAAATCTAGACTCGTGGCTTTTCTTTAAACACAAAAAAACTTAGGAGGCATGGGCAGCGTTTCAGTATGGCAATGATCGGCTGCCTTTAGACTGCTCTCCAGGCTGAGTCCTCATGTTGCACCCAAGCGGCATTAAGGCCACAGCTAGACACTTGTTGATCATCACACTTGAACTGTGTCTTTTTCTTACACTGGAGTCCAGAGGAACATGAAGTATTTTTTATCCCCAGCACAATTTACTGATTTATGTTATTTGCTTTGCCCTTGTGGGCTACTTTAAACAAACATACTACCATGTGTTCTAGAGTAGTGGGAAACTAAAAGTAAATCAATTTCCCTAAAGTGATCCAATAGCAGGTTTAAGCTCAATACATTTATATTTTTATATGATGTTTAAAAGGTACAAATATTATGTTCAGAATAATGTCAAAATAGTATACTTACTCATAAATAGTTTTAGCATCTTCGGCACTTTTGTCCTTAAAATCAAGAAGTTCCTGAAGACTCTGGATATACCTAAAATACAAATGAATAGGATAAATTTGTTCTTTTACGTTTTGAGAGTTCAATATTGTGAAAATACTCAAAAGGTATTTTTAACATTGTGTAATTTTTAATTTAATAGCGCTATAAATTAAATTATGGTTTGAGGTAGGATTTTTTTTTTTAATCCTCACCTGAGGATATGCTTTTACTGATTTTAGAGAAAAGAGGGAGGGAGGGATGAGGGAACACTGATGTGATCGGTTGTCTCCTGTATGTGCCCCGACCCGGAATCAAACCTGCAGGCTTTTGGTGTATGGGATGGTGCTCCAAACAACTGAGTCATCTGGCCAGAATGAAGGAGGATTTTTATACCCAATCACATGTTAGCAAAATTCCTGGCACAAACTAGTAGAAAGTGCAAGTTTTCTCCTAAAACACAGGTTAAATTGGGCTGAAGGATTGTGAGATTGACTGCCTCTTTTAGCTGTTTAAACTTCTCTACTATAAAACAGCTTTTAAATTGCTCAAATTTACCAGTACACTTTACAGTGTAAACAATGATTGCTGTGAGAACTGTGTTTGTCACCAGTAACTGTGATCGTAAGCAAATGATTTGTCTTAGTCTCAGTAAAATGTAGGGTCCAGGCTACCTTGGCCTAAGAGTCTAACTTAAATGTCTCTACTTTAAACCTTAATTTTAGATGTTTATGTCCAATCAACAATATTGATGGAAAGCCTACAGCCTACACCATATAGTTCTTTTAAACAGAACTAACAAAAACACAAAAGTCATGAAAATGTAGGTTTTAATTTATCTAACAATTCAAGGTTACAAATCACCTGTCAAGGAAGGAGGAAAATAAAGAAAGCCAAATGACTTTCTCAAGGTCATGCCACCAAGCACAATGACAGTACAGAGCCAGAGCTAAAAATAGCTCGCTACCATTCAATGACCTTCAAGGGTGTAAAGTCTGACCCTGACCGGGTGGCTCAGTTGGTTGGAGCATCAACCCTTACACCAAAATGCTGTCGGTTCAGGCCAGGTCAGGGTGCATACCTAGGTTGCTGGTTCAGTCCCTGGGTCAGGGCACATACAGGAGGCAATGATCAATGTTTCTCTCTCTCTCTCTTTCTCTCTCTCCCCCCACCCCACTTTCCTCTCTCCCTAAAATCAATAAATAAATCCTCAGGTGAGGATTTAAAAAAAAAAAAAAAAAAAAGAGTATAAGGTCAGTAGGTGTCTGGGGGCAATGAAAGTCTTTTAAAGAAATCCATAAATCCATATGTTGATTTGGAATGCTGGTGCTGACAAGTAATTTGCCTCTCTACATTCCAAAGTCAAGTGATTCTGATATCTACTGTTTTGCTTTAACCATTAACTTTCTCTTCACTGGCAAGAAAAACTGTGCTC
Organism: Pteronotus mesoamericanus; assembly: GCF_021234165.1. Lineage (NCBI taxonomy): Eukaryota > Metazoa > Chordata > Mammalia > Chiroptera > Mormoopidae > Pteronotus > Pteronotus mesoamericanus. The sequence continues at coordinate 33,191,045 of NW_026555325.1, read as the reverse complement.
TTTATTCAAGAGGGATTTGAATACTTAGAATGTGTTAGGCACAGATCAGATTTTTAAATGCAGCTTATGCTATTTTTAATGAAAAATTTTAGAAAAAGAATAATTTTCCAGAGAAATTTCTGTTCTCCTTTATATTCTATCATAGTTCCTAAACAAATGTCTTTTTCCTAAATGTTTATAATTGTTCCACATTTGGACTACATGACATCTATCATCATACAAAGTTGGCCCTTGAACACCTAGGGAGTTAGGCCACATCTAGACATATGTTGACCCCTGACCCTTGTACCCCAGTCACAAATCCATATGTAACTTTTGACTGCCCCAAAACTTAACTACTAAATAGCCTACTGTTAACCAAAAGCCTTACCAATAACATAAATATTCAACAAACATATATTTTGTATGTTTTATGTATTATATACTGTATTTTTACAATAAAGTTAGCTAGAGAAAAGAAAATGTTTTTAAGAAAAGCATAAAGAAAACACATTTACTGTATTTATTGGAAAAAACCCACATGCAAGTGGACCCACACCGTTCAAACCGATGTTGCTCAAGGGTCAACAGTATATAGCAGTCACTTCTTTCACTTATTATTTCAAATGGATATTTAATCAGCTTCTTGAACAAACTATAATGTCTACAAAAGGAAAGGAAGGATTTCCATGAATCATAATTAGGAAAGGTTTTGCAGCTAAATTTTTTCCTTTAGGACTGAACTCGGTCATCCTGATACATCCCGGTATGACAAGGTTGCAGGTTTGATCCCTGGTCAGGGCACATACAAGAATTAACCAATGAATGCATAAATAAGTAGAACAACAGATCTCTCTCTCTTTTTTCCCCCTCCCCCCCATCCTCCTCTCTCTTTAAAATCATGAAACCAATCAATAAAAAAGACTGAACTCTGGCAGCTTATTGTGTTTGAAATGTATAGTGATTAAGAGAGTAACATTATTAAATTAATAACATTAACAAGAAAGCCTGTATTTAAGTAGCCACATATGATGTACACCCCTTCATAACTCTACTATCATTTTTTGGAAGAGAGATCACAGTTTCTACACTATTCCAATAATTTCTAATTGTTTTAAAATGATAAATATTTTACCTTTTGTAACTTATAAAGATATACTTCAATAAAATAAATTTGGTTTATAAAAAATATGCACCCTTTAATACATTTCATCTTTCTTACTGCAGCATGGTTTAGTAGGAGCAAAAAAATCTGGGTTTGAATCCCAGCTCTGATCTAAGTGGTACTGACTTAGGCAAAAAGCTGACCTGTTGGAGCCTGTTTCCTCATGGAGATAATAACGCCCACCGGGCAGGGTTACGGAAACAATTACAGGTACTGTACATAAACCCCTCATTTCAACAAATGGTAGCTATTATTATTAGAACATAACATCCCTACAGCCTTAATAACACAAATCTTAAACTTAGTGTCTGCATTTCTGTGCAGTTGATTGTTTTTCTCAAAACCAAGGAGTGGCAGCATCCAGGATTCAAGGGATAAGCCCAGATGCACCCCAGAAAAGGAGGATTGGAGCGCTGCTAGTACCTTAAGATTTCACTAAAGAGTGAAAAAAGGATTTGCTTTAACATTGAGTTTAGTCCATTAAAACCGTAAGTACAGGAATCTTACCAGCTTTGTACCAACTGAACTGATGGCGTCCTGAGAAGATTATCTGGAAGGAGACTTATTTCTTTCATTATATTTGCCAATCTAACAGGCAACTCTTGCCGCAGAAACATAAATGAGGTCTTTTCACAAGCATTCACAGAACCTGAAACCAGACACGGTGGGAACAGCAGTAAGTGGAAGCCATAAGGCAGCAGAAGCCAAGAAACAGGGAGACACGCAGGGGGAGTTATTTGGCCAGACACATCAGGGGGGTAGCATCACCACAATTACAGGGTAAGTAAAGAAGAGAAGGCAAGGGATGAGATAACCTAGTCCCTAGGGCATCCTGAATAACCTTCCAATTCCTGACATTCCAACCACTTTGTAGAGCAATGAAGACACTTCCTGTCTCCATTACTTGCATCCTCACTGTGATCTCCTGCCTCAGAACTAAGGCATCTGAGCAAGTCGGAGCAAAGTGAAGAGTCTGATTAACAGGACCTGCAAACCCTATATAAACTGTTCCTGCCACCATTTAGAACATGGTTCCTAAGTCTAGGTTAGTAAGAAGTGAATACCTGCCTAAGAAACAGAAATTTTGTCATATGCACAGAACTGCTATACTAATTACCATAACCAAAGAGTAAATATAGAGAAGGGCTTTCAGGCAACAAAAAGCAAAAAATACCAATGCATATTCAGCAACCTTCTTCCAAGTGTCTCCCCCACCAAGTCCTATTCATTTGTCTAATTCCTGGAAAGCAGCCTGCCCATTCCTTCACTTCTGTATCAGGATGCTAAGCAGAATAGTTAACATCCTCTGGCAAGCAGTTCCATTTAAAGTTAAACTAAAAAATTAGATTATTTCAACAATGCATTTTAAACTCACTAATTTAATCTTTCTGTTTCAGCAAGAGATAACCTTAGCAAAAATTAGATTGCAACAGCAGAAATTACAGTATTAAAGGAAAACATTTGAAGGTGAATGGCATACTTGTGAGCAAGGCCAGATTCGCCCCTTAATCATGCAACAGTCATTTTAAAGTAAAAACAAAAACCAAGGACTTGAGGAAAAATAAAAGAAAGAAAAGAAAAAAGAAAACACTGCCACTATAAACCACAATTTTAAGATAAAGTTGCCAGCCATGCCTGTATCTTTCAAACCCGCTAGTGATCTGTTAGTGACCTAACAGCACTCAAAATGCAGAAGAGAGGTTTTTCTACTTAACTTTTGTAACTTCATTAGAGTGTATTAGTTTTCCCTTTCCGCTCTCTCGACGCCCCCATATGAGAAGTCAAAGTTAAAAGTCTAACTTTGAAATTCTTCAGGAATATGTCAGATCCTTTCCAGAAAAAACCAGTTAGCACCCATCAGAGAAAGAGGAAAGGGGACAGTCGGTCTACGGGTGTGAAATGTGGTAAACCCCAGCATCTTTTACTCTTGCACTTTACACGTGCTCAAGACTTATTTTGCTGATGAGAAAATGAAGATGCTATTGGTGGAAACACTCAAGTCAGTGACAAGAAAACATTCTCTGCAACACTGGGCCAGTTATAACCTGCTTCCCGTATCGTCGTGCCAAGTTGATGCAATCATCCCACAAAACTGAGCATTTATCACCAGTCTGCCGAAACCGCACACGACCCCGGGGTGCGGGGTGTCCTCACACTCTCTCTCCCAGGAGCCCAGGTCTTGGGAAAGGGGCCTGGCCACCAGGGTGGACCTGGGCACGTGCGCTGCTAGGCGGACAGTCGTTCCCCTCGCGGCCCTTCAGGTTTTTCAACAACACACAGTAAAAAGGCACACGCCCCCAGTTACGCACCTGAACATCAGGATCAGCCCACGAGGGAGGAAGGAAACACCGAAGGCGCTGGGGCAGGGAGTGTGCGGGGGGAGGCCGGACGTTGAGGAGGAGCGGGGCGCAGAGGCGACAGAAGCCGCGCACAAAGGCCCTAGGCCCGGGCCGCACTCACCGAAGTCCAGGAACTGCTTCATGGAGAGCGGCGACGGCGAGAAGCGCGCGTAGAAGTCCACTTGGCCCGGGACGCCACGTTCGGGCGCCGGGCCGGAGCCCGAGCCCGAGGTGAGGCTGCGGCTGGCGCTGCAGCGGGCGGAGCGCGGCCCCGGGCCCGGGCCGACGGAGGCGGCTCCGCGCAGCAGCCGCGCCAGCCTCATGCCGAGCCCCGCCGGAGGAGCCGGAGCCCCGCGCACCAGGTGGCCTCTCGGCTCCGCGGCTGAGCCGTACGTGAGGGACGTGGCGAGCCGCGGGGGCGGGGAATCTGTCAGCGACTGTCACCAGCGCGCCTGCCGCCCCCTTCGCCAGAGCCCGCCTCCCAGCGCGGTTGGGCGGGATCCAAGACGGGACGGGGGGAGGCGAGGAGCGCGCAGGGGCCGCCGCGGAGCCAAAGTACGGCCGGGCTAACGCTGGTCTAGCGGCTGGAAGCCGCTGGGCGCGCGGGGAGGCCAGGCCGCGAGGTCGCCTCCCGAGATCCGGGCCGGTCCCCGCTTGCTGCCGAAAAGCCTGCGAGGGCCGGGGCCGCTAAGTCGCACTGGCTGTGAGGTGCACCCCCTCCCCACGCCCTTTTGGGACGAATCCGACCTTCCTGCTTCTACCTCAGCCAGAAGGCTCGAGGACGGGCCTGCGCTCCGCTTCCCAGCACCGCGGTGTCCTGCCGCGTGCGCGTTCCAGAAACTCTCCTCTGTAATGCAAGCCCCACCTTTACAGGTGAAGAAACAGGCCCAGAGAGTTTCAGGAGACGACCCTTGCCAAGCAGTGGTACATGAATACGAAAGGTGACCACTGGGGAGTGTGGCCCTAAATAATAGCAGTGACAGCAGGCTCAAGAGATCTTGGGCAGGCAACTTGAAGCATTATCTGCAGGCATTTTTGGCATTAGTGAGCAAGGTATTTAAAGGGTCCCTGCACTCCGTCTGCCCATTTCTGTAACTGTTATTCTAGGGTCACAGTTTGGCCGCTCCACCCTTTCCATATTTCTAAATAGTGAATATAAGACTAGACAATTTTTAATGTCAGTTGAATTTCATAGACAGAGCTGCAAAGGATATAGTCTCCAGAGAAAATCACTGCTGCCCCTTCTCTCTACTCCTACTTCCCCGAATATTTCCCCCTAGTGCTTTATAGTATGACTTAGATGCAATGAAATTACTTTATATGAGCATAAAGTTTATATATATTAATATATAATAAAAATTATGTGTGTACAGACACGTGTGTGTCTACATACACATGTAACGTGTATACGCCTATACACATATGTGTATGTGTGTACATACACACACACACACACATAATTTTTTTAACCTGAAAATAAAAGGCCAAAGTGAGAGGCAGCAAGAGTTTCTTTGCGATCACAAAAAATAAATATTCTGGAAGCCCTGATTTGGGCAGAAACCCAAAAAGTGTTCTAATTATGGGGTGGAGGCCAGGGGTTTTTATGAGAAGAAGAAGGGGAAGTACATGAATAGAAGGAGTGTCTACTAGTACCAGTGAGCTAAGTCATTTTTCAGCTGTACATACATAGCTCTTTACTGAGCCTAAAGAACGGCTTTAATTATCTGTGTACTCAGGAAGGCTGCCCTCCTGTTAGCTTTACAAACAGTTGTTTGGAAAACAGTGCTGCTCTGGCCCAGTTTAAGGGTGATTGGGGTAGAGTTGTCAAAGGAGGGGAAGTTGGGACAATTGTAACAGCATGAACAGTAGTAAGGAAGGAAGGAAGGTCAAACATTCCAAAGGTTGACGGAATAAGACAAACAATGCAGTTGCTGGAATGGCTGCTGTGAGATAGATAGATAGATAGATAGATATAAAATATTTGTGGTATACAATGACAATTCATTTCTCCATACTGGTCAGATCTTGGTTTGTATAAATATATATAAATAAAGAATGAGATGAGAGTCTTTTTTAGGGTGTATTAGTCCCACAAGTTTAGCTTGCCTAGAAACAAGGGAGGTGGTTGAGGGGATGGGGTAGAAGCAGAACTAACACATTCTCTGAAAATGGCACCTGTAGTCATTCTTTCAGGTATCTGATAACATGGCAGTTGTTAAGACTTTGATGAAAATATCTTAGAGGAAGCAGTATGAACATAAGATTATGGTGTATAGAGAAAATAATCAAAGGGGGAGGGGTTTATTTATTTTTATGTTTATATGTTTGCTGCCCCACAAAACATACTCTGTCCTTTCCCAGTCTGGCCAGCCTTCATCCAGTCTATGAATATTTGTTGAATGCCTACTAATGTACTAAGTAATGTTCTACGTGGTTGGGGATAAAGCCACATGCAATTCAGATAGGATCCCTTTCAGATATGCCTGCCCTAAGAAAGCCTATACTATAGAATCCAAAATTGTAGAATTTTATACCGTATCTTCGAATATTGAGAGCCTGCTCTGTGAAAGAATAATTAGGTTTGTTCTTAGTGGTTCAGGCAGCAGATGGAGGACTTGTGGGTGGAAGCTACAGAGATAGGCCTGACTCACACGTGGAAAAACTTTCAATGGTTATAGCCTTTGCACTGGGAAATGGATAGCCTTCGAGGAGGTAGGGGTTCTTGTCACTTATCATTAGAATCTAGACAATTGCTTTGTAAGGATAGTGCAGAGAGGATTATGGGGAAGCAGTACAGTGTAATCAAATGTGCCTGAGTTCTAATTTCAGATCCTGGCTCTGTGATGTACTGGCTATGTGGCCTCGAGTGGATTGCTTAACCTCTCTGAGTCTCAGTCTCCGTACCTAAAAAGGGATAGCATCTGTCTCCCTGTGTGACTGTGACCTAGACGGTACAGCTGTCTGTGTCAGCACAAGGCCCAGGATATACTAGAGCTACTCAATAAATAGCATCTGTTTATCATTACTGCAGTTTTTAAAAATTATTTCTTCATTAGGATTTTATCAGAACCACTCACACATATTTGGCCTGAAGCCAACTTTACCAAAGGATTGGGAGGAAATAATTTGAAATTGAATAGTAGACCTCCTTAAATTTGTCCCTTAACCATTTCCGCAACTCCAGCCTTCCTGTTGACTCTCTCCATTCTTCTCTTCATCCTTCCAGACCACTCCCTGAGCTCAAAATTCTTCTCACACTATGAAGCACAGTACTATTCAGCTCCATCAACCTCTGTTACAGCTCTGAGCAATTTTGCTTTCCACCTGAGCGTGTCCAGGTGCTCAGCTAAACATTAACTTGCATGGAAGAAAAAAGACCCGGCAGAAACCTCGAAATTTATTTCAGCAAGATTATTCTCCTAGAAACGAGTCCAGCAGTTTTTTTTAACATGTATTTCCTTTTCTCCAAAGTATATTCACAAGCTTCCATCCAATCTACAAAGAATGAGTATATGAGAACACATACAAAATGGCATCAGCTTTTTTGCTTCTTGGTCAAAGCCTTAGGGCCTAGAAACTTGAAAGAGCATTAGATTTTTTTCAGACACGTGTTAACATGGTGGTTGTTAAGTCTATCACAGAAATAATATCTTACACTCAGGGAGCAGTATGGACATAAGACCATAAGATGTATAGAGAAAGTAATAAAAGGGTGGTATCTCTTTTTTTTTGGGGGGGGGTGAATAATCTCATATAAATGTAATTAAAGGGCTAATAGTCTGTATTTAACTCTGCAGATATAAAGTATAATGATTTGCTAGGACAATAAAAATCTTTATATGTAGCATACTTGGACCAGATCCTCCACATTCACTGGGAATTTTTGATTCATGTTGAGCTGATTTGACTGGAGAGTGGAAAAAGCAATGGAAAAGAAGCAGACTGCATCACCCTGTCTCCGCTACCTTGTGGCTTCGTGGGGCCCATAGTGAAACCAAGGGTCATCATGTCTTTGATTAAATTTAGTTTTAAATCCTAGCTCTAAATCATATTACTTTCTCTCTCTCTGTCTCTCTCTCTCTCTCAGAGACCAAGCCTTTACCCAAGATAATCAGTAACTTCCAACGCAGCAGCAGACAGTAGCCCAGACCTCTGGCAGGCTAAACAAAACATCTTGACCTAAGTTATGTTTCAGTTTCTGAGACCTAAGCTGGAACGAACCCCTGGCTACTTTCCCCTGAGACCCAACAGAGGGAGGCTGGAAAGGACCTCAGAACTGTCCTCAAGACCTGAAAATGATTCATTATCCTTACCTCACCTCAGACCAATCAGCTCCCAGCACAACACTGAACCCCCCAACCCACAATGTCTTGTGGCTTTGCGCTATGTAATCTATAACCTAAATGCCATTGGGGCGTTCAGGCTTTTGAGCATTGCTTCCTGTCCTCCTGGACAGCACCATTCATAATAAAATAGCCGCTATGTGTCCACTGCTATTCTGTCTTAGTGTTTGGCTCCGCTAGTACCAGGTGGACAGACGCTTTCTGTTCTGTAGGTAGAGGACAAGAGGGGAAGAAAATCATGTTATTTACTCCCCTGTCCCTTCTTGCCAGGACATGACTTGTGTCCCTCTTAAGTGTGGCTACTGCTCCCTCTTTTCGACCAGTGAGCCCTAGAGGTGGTACCCCAGTTTCCCTCTGTTGTTACATGGGGTGTTTCACCATCCCTAGCTGCTTACCTCTACCCACAACTCTGTCAGTATTCCCTTCCCCCTTCAGTTTCCCTATGAGCGGGCTGGCATTTCCTGTCCCAGGACCCTGTCCCAGAACCCAATAGAAATATAGTTTTTAAAAAAGGTAAAATTATGACGGTCATGCAGCTGCAGAACAAACATGTTATCATCATGTATCTCAGTAAAGCTGAAAAATAAAATGAGCACGCCAAAAATTCAACTAACAAGTTAATTAAATAAGGGGAACCAGAACTGGTGTTACAATCTGTTCAAAGGAGAAGTCAAAAAAAAAAAACCACCAAAAAACAGGATTACAGAAATTGTTTTGCGAAGGGCTATAATACTGGCTTTTTCCCTTTAGGGAGCAGGAACACTTCACCTGACAGTATGGACAGAGGCAAGAATTATTTGTATTATCAATCATCTACACTTTACAGTTATAATGATCTCAAAGACAAGAATCAGAATCAGGTACACTGGAAAGTTGTGCTCTAAACAGAGCACTGTTATTGAATGTCAACTGTAATTGAAAAATAAAAACAAACAGAAACAGTGTATTATATTCCACTGAAGCAAGATCTCTCCCTGCATACCTTCTTGCTTGAAGGAGTACTGCCATTTCAGGTATTACTTCTGCGATGTTGTGGAGGCCGTGGTATTCACCAGGATTTGCTTTAGGGAAAACACTGTGTTTATCTAGAGTACATACTGTACCGCACTTCGACAATGCTGCTGGGGTTGAGACCCATCCCTTGGGAAAGCTCAAGGAACTGCTGTGCGGGAAGCCGGGGAAGGGATTCGCTTGGCAGAGCAAAGGGGAAGGGGAGGTGGCAGAAGATTGCAAAGGCTATTTCACAATGAGAGCACTCCCTGTAACCTTTGGTAAAGTTTACTAAAAAAAGAAAAAGACTCTTGAGGCTGGGTCTTTTATGCCTTTGTGCAAGTTGGTGGAAAGGATGAATTTTGCATCGTTTTGGAAAATTGGAGCCCGTGGGGACAACGGCCATCGCACACGAGGAGCCTAAGGGGTGAGAGTGCCGAGGGGGGCTCTCAGGGTGCAAACCCCTCAGAATATAGAGGCGGGACAGGAAGGACTCGGACTTAGACAAACTGGAATTAGGGATTTGAGCCAAGGTCTCTGAGGGTCAAGATGTCTCCTGTTGATCAGCAGCCTTCAAGTTCCCTTTTTAAATGTTGGTTGGGGTGGGGAAGCATAAATTTCTACTTCCATCATCAATTTCCGTTTATTTTTCCATTTCATTTCTTAGTTCTTAGCTGCTTTCTCCTGGGGTTCTCTGATTCCATAGGTGTCTCTTTAGAAATACTATGTGCTGGACAGGCAGCGCTTTAGGTGTTAGAGATATAGCAGTGAGCAAGTCATCTAGGTCCCTGCTCTCATGGGACTTCTAGGGGAAGATACTAATAGTAAATATATAGCCTATGTCAGAGAGTGCTAAGGGTATAAAGGTAATAAAACAGAGCTACAGCTTGTGTGTGTGTTTTGTATGGGAGCTGCTTTACTGAGGTGGTCAGCAAAGGCCACTCAAGAGATTAGTACCTTCAGAGGCTCTAAGAAAAAAAGTGTTAATATACCCTTTCCCACCATGATCCTCAAAAAGAACAAAACAAAAAAAAAACCCTTAATCTTATTGGCCTTAAGTTACTCATCATTCAGCATGTTAAAGAACAAATTCAACCGAGTAAATTTCAAGATCTAATTAGCTTTATTAAGTGATTCGTGAATCAGGCAGCATCCCACCTAGCAACAAGAAGGGTGCTCCAAAGGGCTGTAAGTGAAGGTCTTCATAGGAAGAAGAGTGTGTGACATTGTTGGGGGAAGCCCCCAATGTCTAAATTCAGGATGGACTCTGAAAAACTGGCACGTAGCCTTCTTCAAAGTCCTAAGAGCTTTAATAGCAGAAACTTACATAAACGGGCAAAGCAGCTGCTCCCACTGGTGGCGAGCCCGGAAAAATCCACACCCCTCCCACGACAGTTCCTTCCTCCCTCCCTCCCTCCCTTCCTTCCTCCCTCCTTCCCTCCCTCCCTCCCTCCCTTCCTTCCTTCCTTCCTTCCTTCCTTCCCTCCTTCCTTCCTTCCCTTTTCTTTCTTTCCTTTTATTAAAAAGATTTTATTTATTTATATTTAAAAAGAGGGGAAGAGAAGGAGAGAAACATCGATCCGTTGCCTCTCACACATGCCCCGACCAGGGACCAAACCCTCAACCCACACATGTGCCCTGACCAGGAATCAAAATGACACTTTTGGATTTGCAGGGTGATGCCCAGCCAACTGAGCCACACCAGTCAGGGCAGGGTTTCTTTTTAAAGGGGCTTAATAGCAGGGGTTAATAGCAAAACCAGTTGGTGGGTAGACCTCCTGAGAGAACAATGAATCACTAAGTTAAAAGAAAAATTAAAAGATAGCATCAGGCAGTTACTACACTCTATGCGTTCATTAACCTCCTCCCTGGGGGCATGATATTTGTTCATCTTTGGGCAGCATTGCTTTTCAGGGTAGTCAGAGAATGAACACTCAGAGAGTTCAACGTCTCCCAGATGCCTTTGCTGGGGGGGACTAAGTGACTTCCCCTACAAAGGGGTTGTAAATGAACGTTTTCATGGGAAGAAGAGTGAGTGATAGGGGAGCTGGCAAAAGAAAGGATTATAGTCATACACTGCATTAGGATGTCTCGGTCCACAGGCAGCATATACTGTAGTGGTCCCATAAGATTATAATAGAGCTGAAAAACCCCTATTGCCTAGTACCTAGTAACATCATAGAACAACACATTACTCACATGCTTGTGTGATGCTGGTGTAAACAAACTTGCTGTGCTTCCAGTCATATAAACATGTAACATATACAATTATGGATAGTGTATAATACTCTATGATAATAAATGACTGTTACACTGGTTTATGTCTTTTTTATACACTCTATCATTTTAGAGTGCACTCTTCTATTTATGAAAAAAGTTTGCTGTAAAACAGTATGACATGCTATGCTTGCAGCAACCTCATACATCTCACGTTTACTGCACCTCTTGATGGTCTAATTTTCCCTTGTCCTTGATTTAATCTCATGTTTTGTACAGTAATGTGCTGTACAAGTTTTGTAGCATAAAAGCAATAGGCTGTACCATATAGCCTAGATGTGTAGCAGGCTATACCATCTATGTTTATGTAAGTACATTCTAAGATGTTAGCATAACAATAAAACCACCTAATGACACATTTCTCAAAAGCATTTCTCTGTATGTACCTGAGGATGTTTATTGATTTTAGAGAGAGGGAAAGGGGGGGAGGGGAGAGAGAGAGAAACATTGATGCGAAAAGAAAAACATTAAATATTTTACATAGCATAACAAGGAACACAGCCTTCCAGCCTGTAACATCTGACTTTCCTTTGCCTGTATCTGAACATTTCCATGGGAACCAGGCCATGGGCCCATGCCCAGGTGAAACAAAAGTGGAAAGAGGGGCTTTATCCTGAGTGGGATATCTGTCCAGCTAACACCTGTGTTATCATGGTGAAGAGAGAAAACTGGACACTGGGACACAGCTCACTGTCTCTAATGCAAATGGTAATTGGAGTTGAGATCACCTGTGGAGGATATGGAGCCAGAAACGAGCACCCACAGCAGCAACGTTTAAGCAATGACCAGTAATAGAAGCCAAGGGAAGAGTGCTTTCTAAAATGAGGGGGCATTTGCTACTGTTAAATATTCTACAGTAGCCAAGTAAAATGAGACAGGAAAAGAAAGCTTTAGACTTGTGAGTCAAAAGGTTGTCAGTCGCTTTGCAAAAGTGATTTCGTGAGTACAGTTATGAGGAAGTAGAGATGATAAGTATCAATAATCACTGGAAAGAAACAGGGAGTTGAAAGGGTTATTTATGGATTTTACAACGGAGAGTCTTGAGCAGTCTAAATGCTGGAAGTGAGGGATCAAGCACAAACTGGATGTAAAGAAGAGGGAGACATTAAAAGGCTGAGGAAGGTCTTGACAGGCTGGAAGGTAGCCTTAGGTGAGAAGAAGGACGTGTCTCTGATTAGGAGGCATTATCAGTGTGTTTTAGGAAATGTGTGGAATTGATGTGGGCAGAGTTAGGCTGCAGCCAAGGCTCCTCCACCTTCGAACTATGTAACCTTTGCTAAGTTGATTGCTCTCTCCAATGATTAGGGCTACTTCTCTTACTGAGCACTTTCTGTGAGACAGGCACTAACCCATAAAATCGTTATTTTTACAGAGGAGAATGCTCAGGCAGTGTTGCCTAGTGGAGAGCATGGGTTTGTTAAAGTAAATTAGACCAGGGCCCAAATCTAGGCAGGAAATTGGGAGAATCCTTATGTAATTTGCACTTTTTGTTTAGCAGCAGCCAGAGCAGAGCTGAAGCTAAGGGAAAAGGTGGGAGAAAGACATAAGGTAAACCATCTAAGAAAAGGAAAGTATGGATAACCAAATACACTATGTATCTTTTGATAACCCTTTCAGAAATGTGATGGGGTTAACAAATTTTACTTTATATTAAGCAGGATTCTCGCAGGCTCGAGTACAGAAAACCCATCTTGCACTTCCTTAAAAAAGAGACTGTTTTGTCTCACGTCCCTGAAAAATTCTTCAGCTACAGCGTGGATCCAAGGCAGGAGAGTGTGTCGTGCCCTCCTTCACTTTCTTCCTCCACGTGTGTCAGCTATGCTGTCCTTGGTGGTGGCTTCACAAAGCTGACTCCTCAAAACGGAGAGAGAGGCGGAGCAGCAGCAGGCTTCAGTAGTCCCACGTGGGCACAATCTCAGGAAGGAGGCCCTCTCTCCCCAATTGTTCTAGAAAAGCACCAGGACTGACTCTGATTGGCCATGTTTGAGCCATGTTGGCACTCCTGGAAACTGGGAATATGCGAGATGTGGTGTACACACACACTCGCGCGCGCGCGCGCGCACGCCCAACTCCTGGATTGAATTAGGAGAGAACCCCCAAAGTATATAGCAAATTCTTTCACCCAAAGAAGGGATGCTGGTCAGGTAAAAACAACATATTGTCTACTTCCATGTTCTGCAGACCGTTAATATATTTTCTTATATTGTATCTATAGTTACAGATTTCCAATGGAAAATTTCCATTTTTGCTAGAATTCATTACTGGGATTTAATGAACACATTCAGTTCATGAAATATGGCATTTTATCAAGCCTAAAGACTGATGATTTTTCACTTTTTTCATTTTATTTCCTGATTGTTTCTTTTTAAGCCAGGTAATGTACTTACACATTTCCACCCTCTCTTGGGGATACAGAAAAAAGAAACAAGATTCACCTTTCTGTGAATTTTCTGGACATGCATCTTGGAGAATCAAGTTGCTCTGAAACGCAGTGGAAGTACTCTGAGTTCAGCATCAGCGGGAAGAGGTCAGCTGCCTCCCCTCTGCCTGTTTTCTCTAATATCCTAGATCTGCTAGCATTTTCTTTGGGTGAGTGCCCATACTGGTCAAAATTCAATGCTTAAAATAAAAACCATTCTAGATATTATTGGCATGAAGGGATTTAACTCAAGGAATGACTTAAATACAAAATAAAATGAAGTATGCTCTAATTTCTAGCAGTCACTGGAAACTGAGGTGAAGAAAAATACTTCTTAGATGCAATCCAAAGGGATTGAGAGGCCACCACCAGTTGGCTCTTGTCTGATAATCAGAAGACACACTGCACACAAAAAAAGTAAAAAATAATGACAAAAACATAAACATGGAGGGGGTGGTGATTTTAGAATGTGTTTGAACTTAAGCATCCATCAACTTAAAATAGTCTGCTATAAACATATCATAGTATATATAAAGCATGTGGTAATCACAAACCAAAAATCTATAAGAGATATACAAGAAATAAAGAGAAAGGAATCCAAACACAACACTACAGAAAGTCATCAACATACAAGAGAGCAAGAGAGTAAGAAAGGAATGAGAGAGGAACTACAAAACAACCAGAAAACAATTAATGGCAATAACTACATACCTATCAATAATTACTTTACATGTAAATGGATTAAATGCTTCAATCAAAAAACAAATGGATAAAGATGTGGTACATATATACAATGGAATATTGTACAGCCATAAAAAAATGAAATCTTACCATTTGCTACAACATGGATGGATCTAGAGAATATAATGCTAAGTGAAATTTGCATCAGAGAAAGACAAATACCATATGATTTCACTTATATGTGGAATCTAAAAAATGAAATAAATGAACAAAGTAAAAGCAAACTCAGATACAGAGAGCAAACTGATGATTGCCAGCCTGGAGGGGGTTTGGGTGAAAAAGGTGAGGGGATTAAGAAGTACAAATTGGCAGGTACAAAAGAGTCACAGGATGTAAAGTACAGCACAGGCAATATAGTCAATAATATTGTAATAACTATGTACGGTGTCAAGTGGGTCCAAGACTTATTGGGGGCAATCACTTTGTAAGTTATAATAAAATGTTAACCGCTATACTGTACAGCTGAAACTAAAAATATTGAATGTCACCTGTAATTGAAAAACAGATACTCAGCACTGAAATAAGCCCACACAACCACACTCGCTAGAAGAAACACCCACCATGAGTCCACCTTTCAGATTTCAAATGAAGGTATGTATTTCATGGAATCTAATTCACATGCAAAACCCTAGCTTTCCAGCCCTTCCAACTGGAAGGGTGGAACAGAAGTTGAGCAAGCCAGTGGCTTAGGCGTTTCATTTATTCTTGTTTTCCCTGGAGGAGTACCTGGATTGTTTGTGGTGAGAACAGGCCAAGGAAATCTGAAGAATAGTTGATGCCTAAGAAATGTCAAATTGCAAACACTTAACTCTTAGAGTAAGCTTGAACCTTATTTCAATCTTTTTGTTTTATAAATGATTTAGAGAAGTGACTATGACCAGACCAACATATCATTGCTTCTGAGTCAGCTACTAGAACTGGCATATTGTTCTCCATTCAGTTCTAACAGTGCTCACTGCAGTGGGGTTTTGCTTCTAGCAGGGCAGGTATCTTGAAGACTTGGTCCATAACAGTAGCCTAAGACCAATGTCATCTATCCTGTCAGGACAGCGAAAGCTATATACTCAAATACAACAGACTAAAACATGCCCTGACTGCTCTTTATGATGTTTGAGGCTGTTAGGGGGTTGGGAGTTGTACAGGTGTGAGAGGATGGTGTCTATTCACTGGAAGCCTAGGTTATAGCCCCAGTTATTCTCTATACCATTTTACAGGTGACGAAGTTAAACCACTAGGGGTTAGTAAACTTGCCTAAGGTCACACAAGTTACAAGTGGCAGAGCGTGACTTGAAGACTGACTCCAAAGATCCTTGCTACCCAACGTGCAATCCATGGACAAGCAGCACTGCAGCACTAGAGCTTGTCGGACACCTGGACTCTCAGGCTCTATCCCAGACTGCCCGACTCAGGGCCTTCATCTAACAAGGTCCCCAGGTGATTCTCAGGCACATTAGTGTGAAGAGGACTGTTGTCAGCCATGTAGTTGACGATGACTTCCTGACCAGGGATGGCTTCCTCAGCTAGGTAAATGCCCTAGAACTTCAGCTCCATTGGCAATTCCTAGAGATTTTTAAAATTTTTTATTATCTTTTTTTGCTGCAAACAGACATGCGGGAAGGAGAAATGGGAGTTTTTAAACTCTGTTCTTCCAATGACAAGCTTTGGTCTAATACACATGATGTAACTCAAGCACAAGATGAGCTCTGTGAGCATTTCCTCTTCTGCACAGCAGTAAAGGTGATAAGCAACAAACCTGCACATTGCCGTCCCACTAAAGGATACCAGCGACTTGATTGTGTGTAAAGAACCGAGAAAGAGTTCTGAAAAATCTGTTTTTTTAAAACTTACATTTCATTGAGGAGGAGGAGGAGGAAAAAGGAGGAGGGGGAGAAGAATCAGCACACAGTAACCTCAGGATGCCTACACAGACTGCGCGTGCCCTGACGCAGACCCGAACCTGCAGGTGGTCACTGAGGGAGGGCTGAGACAGTTTAACACAGGAAAAGGGTCAATCTTGTACAAAATGACCTATATTGATAAGTTTAAATTTAAGACTTAGGTTCATATTTTTAAAGTTAATTAAGGGTACTTAGTCTTGTAGATTGTAGCTCTCACACCCCACTAGTAAATCATGATAGATTTTAAGAGTGAAGAGACAAAAGGTTCCAGTGACAACTTAAATTGTGTTTCCCATCTGTGAAATGAGGAAGTAGAACTAGATTTCCATGCTTCTTCCTACTTTAACATTTTGTGACTCCACATAATAAACAAGTGTAGTTATAAAAATAGCTGACACTTAATAAACACTTCCAGACCTTCTTCTCATTTACTCCCTACAAGGACCATGAGATGGGTACTGTCATCAATGTTATTTTACAGATGAGGAAACAGGTCCACGATGTTAGTCACTCTCCAGGATTATATTCTAAGAGGGGAAGCGAATTCACATCCGGGCAATCTGACTAGAGCCTCCCCCTTACAGCAAATGTGTACCTCTAGCTTCTCAGCTGGTTACTGGTGCAGAAGCATCACAAGCAGAAACAGGACATTCCCACACAGTAGGTAGAGCCCTTTCAATAAATATTCAGGCCATCTGATGGCCACTAAAGCAGTTCTCAACCTTGGCTGCACTTGAAGAGTCACTTGGGGAGCCTTAAACGGAACTGAGGCCGGGGTCCCACCCTCAGAGGTTCTGATAGTCTGGTATATAGTGTGGGTGCTGGCAACTTTTAAATGTTTTTAGGTATTCAAATGTGCAGCTCAGGTTCAGAATGACTCCTCCATTTTTTCTGGGGATGGTGTTGTTCCAAAGACAATATAAGATCAGGTACTGACCTTGTATGTCAACATTGATATCAGAGTGCAAGATTTTGAATTCTGCTACTTATAGAAATTGAATCCAGCTGTTTGTCAGTATCATAAGCTTCCTCATGCTCAACATCACTAATTATCAGAGAAGTGCAAATTAAAATCTAAATGAGATATCACCTCACACCTTGTCAGAATGGCTTCCATCAAATCAACAAACAAGTGCTGGCGAGGCTGTGGAGAAAAGGGAACCCTTGTGCACTGTTGGTGCGAATGAAGATGGATGCAGCCACTGTGGAAAGCAGTGCGGAGTTACCCTCAGAAAATTAAAAATGGACCTGCCTTATGACCCAGCAATTCTACCTCTGGGAATTTATCAGAAGAAGCTAGAAGCATTTATTCAAAAGAATATAAACACCCCTATGTTCATTGAAGCATTATTTATAATAGCCAAGACTTGAAAACAGCTGAAGTGCCCACCAAAGGATGAGTAGATAAAAAAGCTGTCGTACTTTACACAATGGAATACTATACAGCAGAAAGAAAGAGACTTTCATTTCACAACAGCACAGATGGGCCTGGAGAATGTTATGCCAAGTGAATTAAGCCAGTCAGTGAAAAGACAAATACCGCATGATCCCACTTACATATGGAATCTAATGAACACAATAAACTAATGAACAAAATAGTAACAGAAGCTTAGATGCATGACAGACTGACAGCTGTCAGAAAGAGTGGGAGATGGGGTGAAAGATGGTAAAGGGATTAACCAAAGAACATTTATGCACAACCCATGGACAGGAACCATATGGGGATTGGCTTAGGGAGGGGAAAGGGTGGGGCGGGGGGTGGGGAAAGGGAGAAAAGGGGGAACAACTGTAATAGAATAATACAAATGAATTAAAAAAATAAAATATAAACTTCTTCTAAAAGGCCAGAGCAGTATCTTATTTGCGTGTGCATCCCCAAAGCCTAGTAACATCAGACATTGAGGGGAAAATGATTAAACCATGTCTCCATCTCAAATGTTAGGATCTTAAGAAAACACTCAAATCTACAGGCTATTGATGAATTGAATGCCTATCTGCTCTGCCTTGAGAAAATAAAAGCAGCACACTCTGTTCCTGTAATTTGAGTTTCTATGGATGTTCTGTTAGAAGAAATAGTACATGAGAAATTCTATCTGACCTCTAACAGGTCTGTCTCTGCCCATTTCATTGACCCTGGCACAGTTACGCAGACTGAGAATTGGCTCTAGGTCAAGGGCAAAGAGAAGACCAAGGCATTTAAACTTCGCTGACTGGGGCAAAAATTGCACTTGGCTCCTCAATATAATCAACCATTATCTGGTTAGCTTTACTAACCCTCTGTGGGCGTCTGTCCACCCTTGCACTGGGCTGGACCAGTTTTCTTACCCAGATTTGTGTTTTACAGTTCACTTATCTTTAGAAGATTTAACCATGAATCCCCTCTATTACTATCCTCCTGGATGGGCCTGTTGGCAACACTCCATGGGCCTAGCTTCAGCCACTAGTACACAGGGCTCAGTCCCACATTCTACCGGCTGCGTATGATGTCTTTCTCAGTCAGCAAATCCTGTTTTTTAAGGTACAATAAAGAAAATACTTGTTTGCCATTTACCATAATCAGGAACTCCTGGAAGAAGAGAGGCCCATTAGCTTCCTTGCCAATAACCACTCTTTTGAAGTCATTCTCAAGTTCACTTTCTTCATCTCTTGGAACCTCGCCTTCCCCTCAATC
This sequence comes from Pteronotus mesoamericanus, assembly GCF_021234165.1. Lineage (NCBI taxonomy): Eukaryota > Metazoa > Chordata > Mammalia > Chiroptera > Mormoopidae > Pteronotus > Pteronotus mesoamericanus. The sequence continues at coordinate 33,172,223 of NW_026555325.1, read as the reverse complement.
TAAGTGGTTGGACCCTATCCTTTGGTCTCAAGGAACTGCCTTTAATCATTTACTTCATGCTACTCAAGCTGATCAAATAACTCTTCCACATTCTCTTTTCTCAGCCCTGAGGATGTACTTATATGGAACCCAGCCACCTACAGCATTTTACTCTTTTTTTCTCCTTTAAAACAAAACAACCTATCAACCCTAGTCTATCTTTCCATGTTGCCTTTTCATGAGTTAGTGTATGGGATCGGTTTCTCATTAAGATGTTTTCCTTTAGGGTAGAATGCTCGGTCCTATGCTTACTTCCCTTGTCTGGACAATTTAGAACATTCCCCACCTACGTATGCCCTGCCAGGGCACAACAGGAACCAGGACTGTGTGTGACTCAGATGAGGTGGTAGCAAGTGCTCTGCAACCAACAGTGTCAATGTTTGCAAATGAATCCAAGAACAGCCCTATACTAATAACACCATTTTCACTGCCAGGCATTCCTGTATGCTTTTCAAGAGGGAGAGAAAGAAGGGGAATTATAGGAGCCATATAAAGCACTGCTATGACCTCCAGCCCAGGTCATTTATGTCATAGCCCTAGCCAAGCCACAGCTACTGACATCCTTAATGGTTATGGTGATTATACATTATTATAGAAATTTAATCTGGGTACATCCACAGGACTGTGGCTAAATAAGATTCACAGCCCCTGGCCCTTCATTAAAAAGTACAAATTGCACATTTCTTTGGGCAGTAACACCTGTCTGATCTTCAGAGAATTAATAAGGCTAAAACTTAATATATAACACCAACCATAATGGAAAACTATTCGCTAGTATACTGGACGGATAATACATTTTAGATTGGAAATGTATTCAGGATAAAGAGGGCATGCTATTGTCTGGGCATTATATACATACATGCTTTATTTTCATTTATTAAATTGTGATAACCCAGCTAGAGAAGTCTCGTAAAATTACTTCGACCTAAGTAAAATCCTTCGGTTAAAAAAAAAAAATTCTGACCAGTCAACTCGGCTAAATCTGTCCTTGGTGGTCATTATAACAACACATGTCACAGCTGGACTGCTCTCACATCCCAAATATGTTCCAAGAAGAAAGCAACTTAGCCGTAAGAACCTTTATTTGTCATGCCACGGTATCATTGCTAAGTAATACCCTATCCTTCATAGATATAACCTTTGAAGCAGATAAATCAATGCAAACAGGCATCTCCCTATTTGTAGATACTTTGAATAAACCATCTCTAAGAACATTTTCTTCTGAGCATCAACTGAACAGCAAGAGCCAAAGGGGAAAAAAAAGAGCCCTCAATCTTATTTACATTGCATTTTGGGGGGAAGAAGAGACAGTACTAACATCTTTGACTGATCTGAAATTATATGGGACACTAAGAATAAATAAAAACATCAAAAACTTCAGTTTGGCAGATGCAATAAAAAGAAAAGTCATTCAGATTACTTACAAATTGAGAGTTTCACATACATAATACCATGTTACTAAGCAACGAACATTTTCATAAAAAAATTTATTTCACACTTTTATACAAATATCCACAGGTATTTTCTAATCATGAAATAATTTTACAATGCTAGTTGGTATAAAAATTTATCAAATGCAAACAGACCAGTGACTTGACTTGAGATGACATTTTTAAACACCACTACATTCTCATTTCTTTGTTGTGGAACTACCCTTTAACCCCCCTCCCCCTCTCTTTTTCAAGGACATTCATTTTTATACCAAAGGTCTATAAACAAGTTCAAGATATCAACCTCTTAGCAACCTACAAAGCCAGTGCATGAGGTTCCAAGTTACCTACGCAAGAAACTGAGATTTCAGACACTGTTGTGACCTGTTCTTGAGAACTTTTTGTAAACAAAATACCATTTGTAAAACAATTTTTGTGAATGAAAAGTCCAAAGTACGACTAGAATGTTTTTAGTATCTTAAGGGTGTTAAGATTTCCAAAAAGAAAAAAAAATTAAAACTCCAAAGCAACAGTGGCACACAGCTATATTTTTTCTTGTAGAAGAATGACACTGCTTGCACTACATCCAAATAAATTAGCACCTGTTTGCTGTTGCTCCCCATATAACTTAACACTATGAAGCGCAGTCTTTTTTTTTAATTTGACTTTCACATCTACTCAATCTCTACTGAATGCACAGAATAATGTCTTCTTATGCTCCTCCATTTTTACAAATAAAAAACAATTTAAAGTTCTTGTTAGAGTAGTCCTAAAGTAATTTTGGGAATATAGATAGGGGAGGAAACACAGCAAAAATAAAATAAAATAAAATAAAATAAAACACTGACTCATATTAAGCGATTCCAATAATATTTAAAACTTAAAAGCCATGACGTTCTCATCTGACTTTTGGTATCAGGTATTCAGTAGTTTTCCACGGGATCGGTTGGGATCCACCATAGGCACTCACCATTTCTTTCAAGTCCTGTATATACAGCAGTGACGAAAGGTCAAAAAACAAACCCATTATTTCCAAGAGTTCCTGAAAGTTAGAGCATGAAATTCTGAAATATCACACAGGGCTCTGAACTCAAAAATATCCAATGTCTGTTAAGAATTAAACGTCTAATAGTTAAGCCTATTTCTTGAACAACTTTTGGGTTTGGAGGGACAGGATAAGGGTACGGGTTGTCATAAAGGAAGATGTTTTAATAACTTAAACCTATCTGTAAATTACAACAACTCTCTGGTATATTTATAAAGAATTATCTTCTTTTTGCAGTAAACACTTTAGGTCAAGCCATTGACCTCCCATGTTCTAATGCTGATTGCTTAATCCAACCTGAAGGGTAAACTGGAGAATCTTTGGCCTGTTAGTCAATAACAAAATGGTTTGTAAAAAAGAAAAAATAAATACCATATACAAACAAGTATAACTAGCATTCAAGTCTGTTGCACCTGTGTGTTTTAGTGAAAAGGGAGAAGGAAGCCTGGATGCATTCGGTGTGAACAAGTATTCACACATTTAGGAAATGGAAAAAGATGGCAGGATGGCAACATCACCTTCTATTGCACATTTAATTTAAGATCACACTTTAAATTGAAACAATACCCCTAATAGCATTGTCTTGTGATGGGGCACAGTTAACTGGTAGGTTCTCCAATCCTGTGGGAAGATGCTTACGGAGGTGGTGCCGATGGTCACTCCATGGGCACCAGTAACTGGGGTGCTGTCTTCCAGCTACACTGTCAGGAGATGTCAGATGAGTGCAACTGGGCAGGCCCTTCCCCAGCACCCGTGAGTCAGCCACACCAAAACCAAAGGCAACCCAGAAAGTTAAATTAAGGCAGTCAAAGAAAAATCCATTCCAACAGTCTTACATTTGGCTGTGCAAAAGAGAAGCCTTAGGCTACATAATGTCCACAGCAGTTAAAACTGTAGGTTCGTACTATGTGTAGTCTGTCTGAAATCAATATTCGGGTATCAGGCTTTTAAACCATTTGAATTTCTGAGTTGGGGGAAAACAAGAGCAGTTTGGGCAAAGGCTCCTCTGGCCCCCCTAGGAGTAGCTTTCATTTTCATTCCACGTTGTGATCCACTGTTTTTTTTCCAGGTTATCATTACATTTTTCATCTTTGATCTCTCGCTCTTCTTTCGGTATCTTTACAGCTTGGTAGCGGGGAATGCTGTCATCGTACCTAGAGCGTTTAAAGAATCCACACTGGAGGAGGGAAAGATAAAGAGAAGCAAATTAAGTACTCTCCAGGGAAGCAAGGGCACTCAGTGGGAATACCTAAGCTTTCTCTTCAGCTATGCCTAAGTCTGGACTAAGGAAAAAAGACATGGTTTTCTTTTAAGAAAGACCTAATAGGTTGAAAAGCCAGTGGGGATAAATGGAAAAGAAAAATAGCTGTAAAGCTAGAAGAAAAGTCCATTTTTCCAGCTTGTCTTTACATTTTGAAACAATGTAAGCTACATCTCCTTACTAAAAGTTTAAGAAACAGTGCTTCTGTTTTTTCTTTTAATAATCACAATACTATATGTAAAAGAGCTATTTTTTTAGATTAGAACATCATTTTGAAAAACAATTTTTTTTACAGGCCATAAACCAAGTATTATTTCATGCCCCTATCCCACTAACAAAATGAAACCAAGTCACAGTTATTTTACAATTACAGTTTGAATATGCCAGTGTTCAAATGGGTCAGTTTAAGAATCTTCTCTCCTCCGAGGCTCCAGGACACATCTCTCATTGGCTAGAAGGTAATTTACACGCCTGCACTAGTTGCTGTGCTGTTTCATTAATAAATCTCGTAGGAACTCTGTCCTGCAAAAAAATCAATCATGTACCACAGAGAACTTGAGGAAAGTTATCACTAGATTGAATTTCAAAGCACTGCCCAATTTCTCTCATTTTTTAATCAATATATATTTTATTCATTTACTACAAAATATTCAATCTAATTCAAAGTAGATTTTTATAGAGAACATATCTGGGTATTTAAAAAAATCAGACTGAATATTTTAAAAGAATAAAATATAAATGCCTTTTTTAAAAAAGATGTTTTCAATTTAAAAATGCAGATAGAAGGATGAGGAAGATACTTAGAATGGTCACTGAATGTGTTTATTATGTCAACTCAACAGGAACAGAACATTTATGTTGAATGAATTTATGTTATAAAAATGGCGTGGGGCAAAATAAAATTATGCATATAGTTATAACTGAATCAATAGGAATGATGGACCAAGAATTGTTCTAAGGCCCCTTCTATGTGGACTCCTTTATTATTTTGTGCAAAAAAAGCCAAAAAACACTCATCTACTACAAAATGTGGCTTTTGCCCCACTTAAATAAAGAAGGAAATCGAGGGTGACATTTAACACCGAAATGGTAACGTTGGGGTTCATTGTGACAGTACCAGGGGAAGGGGCTGGAGAAGGAATTCTATCCTCTCGTGCCCACAGAAACGGAAAAAGGAATCATTGCTAATTCCTGTTTCCATGGATTTACAAGCAACAGAGGCAAAACATGAACTTAAAAATCCACTGAGACCCAGGGTTGAATGAAATCTCTAGGAATATGAAACAAGGTCAAACTCCATTACAATATGTGGAAATACAACTGTCCAGAGCATTTTTGTACTAGAATTTTGTACACTGAAGGTCACTTTGGTAATGAACTATCTTGGGAAATTGGCCGTAATGTCTATCATGCCAATAGTCATAGTTTGTTGTAATGGTCTTTGACCTGAGGTAGATATGCGGGAAAACAAAGGTGCATGCTTAGCCAGCATAAGACAATTTCTGAGCAACAATAAAAGCATCGCGAGCCTTTTCCCATCACTTTATAGCAAGGAGATCAAAAAGATAACAGCAAGAAAGCCTTCTCATCAAGAGAAACACCATGTTTCCAACATGCAACAGGTTAATTAGGCGGTCAACACAAGCATCTATCTGTAGGAAATTCCAAAATGGATAAGAAATCGGGAATGATTTCTTATGCATCTTTGAAATTCCAAGTGGGATGCTGCATACTGAATTAACAACACATGGCAAACTTGGCTACTAAGCCTCCTGTTGTGAGTATAGAGACTACAGTTTTCTTCATTGCTATGGGTAATATTTAACAACAGTAACAACACAAAATAACTCACCTGCAACGAACGATTCTTTGTGCATTAAAAAAACAAACTGAGCTTTCAAGTGAAATAAATAAAATAAATCCAAGCAAGGCAAGCCAGTGTGGACATTTGAAAACATCTGTTAATGGGACACACACAGCAAGCTGTTGCTCTTAAAGTTAGCCGCCACAACCACAGCAGGTCCCACAGCTAGCAATTCAAAAACATTGATCAATTACCAATGACAGAAGTAGATCAATACTATGCATCAGAAGTAAGCCTCTCTTTATCGGACGGCTGAGCATGGATCTCAGCCTTGTGATATGTGGCATCATAATGCTCTTTCTTATTTCTCTTGAAGAAACCACACTACAAAGAAGCAAGGTATTTGGTCAGTTTTAGTTTTGTGAAGAGCTAAACAAAAGAGTATCTCAGGTTTTAACCAGTTTTCTGTTCATAGCTTGTTTACAAAGAGACCACTATAAAACAACCAAAAGTAAATAGCCACTATACTTTGATCCTTTGGAACTACAATCAACCCAACTCTATTACCCTGGGTCTCTGGTCAAATAGTCATACAGATGACATTAGTCAGCTAATATTCTTCTATTTATAACAAAAATCTTCACGACAAAAATCATCCTAAAAGGGAATATTTATACACATCTGATTATAGCTTTGAGTAGTTTCTTCTTACAAAAGAATATGGACCCTAAAATAGGCATAAGATTGACTTCTGAGGCTTATTGAGACAAAAAGTGGAAGAATAAATTCTCTACGTAAGATTTAGCACAAAAAGTATAACAGAGACACTGTATTTTTCTGCTTTTCACAGTAAATTTTAAGGAACAAATACCACCTACTTGAAGCCTTTGAATTTGTGGGGCAAATCACAATATAAATTCAAATATACCATCATGAAAGAATGATTATAGTCATTTTCCCAAATTTTGAACCACCATGTAACCCTGAATTGGTAAGAATCTATGCTCCTCAGGTTAAATGAGTATCAAAATACAATTCCACTTTCTACTATAATTTCCTTTATTCAGCAATGGAGAACTTTCTCTACTTTCTTTTTATCTAGTTCCGAAGGCCATGGAACTGCCCTTTGAAATATAACATGGTCAAATAAATCTCTGCCCTCCCCAAAAATTCTGTTTCCAAGTCTGGCAACTCATGAAGGTAAAAATCCAGATCTGCTTTGTACAACATGGATGCTATCACATTGGACAGTACAGCTGCAGAACACTGCCATTACTACAGAAAGTTTTATTGGGCAGTGTTGATTTTGACTATTTATCTTGGTATTTCTTTGTGACTCTCAATTGAATACACAGTGAACACTCCCAACCAATTTACATAACATGTGCTAGTAAATAGGGTAGGAAGAGAAAGGAACCAAGAACCAAGAGGCCCTGGTCCTGCCTCCAGTTTGGCAACCTTCTTTGTATCTGTGGGCATGAGCATCTTTGTGTGCAAAATGAAGGTGATTGGACCAGCCTGCAGGACTTTTCTCTCTTACCTTCAAACAACATCCTATGCAGAATCCCAGTATTTAAAGCAGATAAAATCAGAACTGGTCTAGTTGAAGTGGGGATGTTGGCCTTAGCCCCCCTGGTTAGTCTTAGCACCTCTATGGGTATGTAAAATCCAATTTCAAAGACACCAAACTAGAGTCCTTTCTGGCTCTAAAACTCTATGACTTTAATGCATAAAAACAAAGTTCAATTTCAGAAAGAAAAGTATCTGTAAAATAATAAAAGTGATTTTCATGTGAGGGTTGTAGATATTTAGAGTTTACTTGTGAGTTAGAGTATTTTAAAATTTACAAGAAGAAAAAGAAAGAGAGAGAGAGAGAGAAAATGAGATCATCTAACCCAACCCACTTATTAAACAGCTAAGGCAAACCAGTATCTCAGGGAGGTGAAATGATTTGCCCAAGATTATACAGCTTGGATTTCTTAACTCTCAATCCACTGCTGTGTCTTACCCTCATTAAAGACTGACAATGAGCCCTGGCCAGTGTGGCTCACTTGGTTGGAGCATCATCCCATAAACCAAAAGGCTGTGGGTTAGATTCCTGGTCAGGGCACATGCCTGGGTTGCAAGTTCAGTCCTGGTTGGGGCACAACCTAGAGATCCCTGATCAGGGCACATATGAGAGGCAACCAACCAATCAATGTTGCTCTCTCACTTCAATATTTTCTCTCTCTCTCTCCACCTCCCTTCCCCTCTCTCTAAAATCCGTAAGCATGTCCTTGGGTGAGGATTAAAAAAAAAAAAAAAAAGAATAAAGAAAAAGGAAAAAGGATTGCCAATGAGACCTGCTCCAAAAAAAAAGACTATCCTCTTTGACCTCTTCCAGAGAGAAGAACACTATCCTCATATATCAAACTTTAAATTCAGTTCTTTATCAAATTCAGGGCATTTTCTATATTAATTGGTTGTACTTAACCAGAAAAACCTACTGCCTGAATGAACAGCAGAGGTAGGACTGGTTAATGTACCATGTGAGAAGAAATCTTGGCATAAGCAGATACCAAGCTTCAATCATACATTTGGAGGACACTAATAAATTATCTCAGACTGGCAAAAGGAAGTTACTTGGAAAAATAAAGCAAAAAAAAAAGATGACCAATATTTGAAAATGAGTATATCCTTAACCTTTTCCGTTATACTCTTGGATCCAAGGAAAGGATAAGGATAGTTTGATCCTGAGGATTGCTGGTTGAGTTTAATAATTCTTTATCTACAAACCTCTGCACCAGTTATGTTAGGAAATTGAGAGTTTTTGGCATTTTAGAAAAGCACTATGCTGCATATATAATGCTGCTGTACCTAAAATATTCATTATTTCTTCAGTAAAATTAATGAATAAAAGATAAAGACTATAAATAGCCTCTCTTCACATAAGGTCAAGTTTTGCTGCCAAAGAAGTCATTACAAACTTTCAGTTTTCAAAGTTCTTCTTTTTTTTTGCAATGTGTAATAATCTCTGGCAACAAAAAGTTTGCATCCATCACACACACACACGCCTTTTGGTAATATAAACTATTTACTGGTAGGAAGCAGGGGAAAGATACTACATGTTATCTGCAGGGCCAATTTTAATGAACAATATCATATTGGAACCAAATCTTCTTCATGTTATATATAGGCTATGATAACTCCCTTGAGATGGAATTATTAAATTCATAATTTTATATTCCTAACCTAGCTGCAATGATAACAAACCTCAATTGCTGCCATGAATATTTCTTTACAGAAGTTGAAATGAACAGGGATACAGATTCATATTAATGTAATACCCAGCAATTTGACTTAGATTTAGAAAATTACTTGATCTTAGATGAAGAAAACAATAAAGCAGTAAAATTTTAAAAATTGTTATTTGCCAAACATGCTAAATTATATGTGAAAAACACCAAAATTTATACATTTTAGAAACTTAGACCATATAAATAATATATCTTTAAATACAAGGTATTAGTTAGATATGCAGGTGTTTACAGTAAAATTCTAAAGTTTGTTGTATGTTGGAAAAGTTTCATAATAAAGTGTTGGGAAGAAGGAATCAATGAAAAAATGTATATATACTACCAGTGTTAATTCACTTTTTTAAAAACATTAAATAAAGTTTACAATCATGCAATTCAAATGCCAGATATAACTTACCTTCCATAATAAAAGAACTAATAGAGCAAGCATCAAAATTCCAGCAAGAATAGCCACTAGAATGATCCACCAGGGTACTCCTGAATGTTGAGCTACAGTCTTTGAGGGAAACACAGTCACACGAACCTATGGGCCATACAAGAAAGCAACATGATTATGAAATAGAAAGACAGTCAACACCAGGAATTTGAAGTACTAATTATGCTTCCAGACACATTTTAGACAACGTAGCCTGTTGGAAGGATGAGATGCCTTTTTGATGTAAGATCCTCTCCCTTAATAATGGAATATTGGTTCAAGAGCGACTCTTTGGAAATCTTTCCCCAGAACCTGGAAAATGCTAGATTATGTTTTGACAGAGTGGTTATTTCTTTGCCAACTTATCTCTTTAAAAAATTTTGTTATCAACAAAAGTACATAAAATTACATAATGAATCATCATTCAACATCAAATTACAACAGTTATTAACACACAGCCAAACATTTCATCTACATAACCTGGTATCTTTTTTAGAATGATCACTTTAAAATTTTTTTTTATTTATTGATTTTAGAGACAGTAGAAGGACGAAAGTAGGGAGGGAAGGGAAGAGAAAGGTAAACATCGATTTGCTCTTCCACTTATTTATGCATTCATTGGTTGATTCTTATCCCTGGATCAAACCCACAACCTTGAAATATCAGACAACCTCTAATCAACTGAGCTATCTGGCCATGGCTGATCACACTTTTTTAAAATTAGTTTCAGCAATGAAAATAATGAGGCCAGTTTATGCACAGTTGGCCTACATTCCTCACTCGGATTTTTTTAAAGATGTTGTGAAATATAAAAACAGGAATGGAACCCCATGACCAATACCATTTTAACTTTTCCTTAGGATAGCAAACTAAGGACCCTCACGGCCAATAAAATCTCCTGAAACGGCTTGGTGCCATCTTGTACAACATTGTGCACAGAAGACTTGCCCCTGGATTCATTCAGAGGCAGCTGAGAGTGGCTGATGAGAAACTTAAATGTCTAAACATTTCATAATGGCAAATACCAATTAAATAAAAATAGTGTTCACTTAGAAATCTAAAATTTTGTTTATAGAAATTCACGACTTGGTTATTGTGGGTTTAGAATTCAAGTGTATTTTTGTGAGGCCAGGAGATTTTCCAAAGCGCGTAAAAGACCTGGTGACTGCTATGAATGTGATTTTGTATCCTACACTGATTAGAGATCTGTCACTTGGTAGATTCTGCTATTTCTGAGAATATAAAGAATGAACGAAACAGAGGGAGCATTTAACTTCTGAGAAGTATTTTAGTCAAGCATTCTATATTAGTATTGAACACCGGGTGCTGCCTAAAACTGTGTCTGTGCCTACAGTGAGCTTCAGTACTTCTCAACCGTAAGTCTTAGAAAACTCTTCATTAGCGTACTTCCCCTTCTATTTACACTAGAACACATCAATCAACCCCATTTGACTCAGAAATACTTAAAAAGAGAACTGCTTTTCTTTAAACAGTTCGTAGGAAGGAATTCACTCAAACTTTCAGCCAACTACGGTGACTCCAAGGGGCAGGCGTAAACACCTTTACCAGCCACCAGGTTTCCTGTTTTGCTCAGGATGAGGTTTCTCCCTCACTCCCAGCCTAGAGGGGGCCTCAAGCTCACTTCCCCTTGCCTCCCTTCCCCCAACAGGTGTCCCAGCTGTGAGGCTAAAACAATGCTTTCTTAAGATTACTTAAGAAAGTAATTACTGGTTCTGATGAGACCAGTGAAGAAATAATATAGTTGATATGACCGGTAAACTGACTAGTCTAAAATGGAACAAAAAGATAACGTCAGTTAGCCTGTGCTGAATGTCAGTGAACTTTGTTCCCCTAGTACCTAGCATAGGGAAGGTGCACAGTGTCTCCTCTTGGGCAAGGTGACAACCTGGAAGGGCCATCCTCATTTGTAAGAGTAAGGTCTGATAAATTGGACATAGAGGGTGGAAACGGGACCATGTCAAGGAGAATCAGCCTTATCACAATCACGTTGTATACCAAAGATTTTAAAATGGCTGATAATGGGGCGGGGAGGAATCACTCCCACAAAAGGCTACAGTCCAACAGCATCCTGGCTGAACAAGGTAGCTTTTGATTTTGCAGTTTAGGGTGGCAGGGTGGGTAGATGGGACTCCATCTGAGAGCTCCAGGCCCTGGCTCTGGCTACCATTCTCACGAGAACTTGGAGCCTTACAGGAATTGCAGAACAACTCACTGGGCAAAGACTGGGAGGACCAAAGGCAGGGGCTGGGCTACCCATTTAAAGGGCAGATGTGCTCTGCAAATTGAGTCTGTGCACAAGGCCACGCTTGGGATCAGGAAGGTGAGAGGCCAGTGAGCAAGATTTTAGCATTTGTTTATTTCAATTATCAACTGAAGGGTTGTTATTTTTTTCCCATCCAACCCGAAGACATTCTTTCATTGCTTTTAGAGAGAGAGGAAGGAGAGAGAGAAACATCAATGTGAAAGAGAAACATTGATCAGTTACCTCCTATGCACACAAGACCAGGGATTGTCCATGCCTGGACTGGGGACTGGTCCCACAACCGAGGTATGTGCCGTGACTGGGAATCGAACCCACAGCCTTTCAGTTACAGGACAATGCTCCAACCAACTGAGCCACACCAGCCAGGGAGAGTTTTTGTTTCTGCTTTATGATGACAGTCATTCTCCAGTTGGGATTAGTAATAAGGATAAAGGGAGATCAATTCCAAGTTGCAATTCCCAGAGCTCCAGGGAAGCCTTTTCCCATCTGCCACAGCAACTATTACTGATAGACAGTAATAGGTTAAGGTGAGTAAAACTTACTCCAACTCCAAAAACAGTATTTTTTTTTTTTTTTGGTTTCATTAAAATCTAGGCATTTCCATAGGGACCACCTAGGCACGTGATCCTCATCCATCCTGTGCCTGTGAGGGGAAAAGGGGCTTAAGCTCTGCTGATGCATTAAATCCCATCCCCAGTGAGCAGTGCTTGGACTGCGGTAGCTGGCCTGCTGCCAGAACGCTTCCCTAAATCACTCTGTAATGGAACACTCTCCACTCCTGCTAAGTATCAGTATAAGAAATCACCTAATGAAGGGATTTTCATACCTTTTATAAAACGCCATTAAAGACATATTCCCTTTAGTGAATGTTCCTCATATCAGAAATCTATCTTATAAAAGGACCCATCTCAAGTTCTTCTCTGAATTTAGAGCAAAAAAAAAAAAAAACCCAAAAAACTCATTCCCCTGAAAAATGATATGCCTACTTTTTTTATCTATCATCACATTTCCTTTTATCTTTGGCAGCTGAGACACTCTCTTTCTATCTCCTTAGGAATGAAGTGTGGAATATAAGTACAACCAAAAAACAACCTCTTCCCCATCCTTGGCTTAATTCAACAATGCTTGCCTGGTTCACCATCTCCTACACCACAAAATCCTTAAAGAGGCAGGATAGTAAGAAGCTAGAAAAATTCCTTGGCAAGTGGAATGGGTAAACTGAGACAGACGCTGAACAAACTGGCCAAGCAATTTACAGCCAGACACACAAGGTCACCAGGGAAAAAAGCCCCGAGTGCCTAGCAACAGGCAAAACTGGTGCTGGACCTCACCCCAGGGTGGCCTCTCCTCTCCTGGCATACCGCTGGCCATGCGGGTCAGAGCCCCCGGCCTTCCATACCGCCGGCCGGCCGTGCGGGTCAGAGCCCCCGGCCTTCCATACCGCCGGCAGTGCGGTTCAGAGGCCCCTGACATTTCCTCCTTAGAAATAACATCTAGGCCTCAATGGTATTTCAGCTTCATGTCCACAAAAGCAGCAAAACCAGGTGGGTGACAATGCCAGGACCAGATGTCATGATTAATGAACCCCTGCCCTGGCGCCAACCAATCAGTGAAGGCCATGTCCCTGACAGAACACACCTGGAAAAGCTGATATTCTATTGAGATCCTCCCCTCAGCCCCCAGCCTTTAAAATCCTCAAGAGGAGGACACAGCCTGCCCTTTGGGGAGCACACAGGTGACCCTTCCCTTCCCACCCTTCTTCCCCCACAGGCCTGCATCTCCTAAACCCTAGGCGGACCCCACAAGGCTTGCAACCAGGGAGCAATGGGCAGCGGCGGCTCTTCCCAGGCTAACCCCCTGCACCTGTCCCCACCAGGGCCCTCTTTCCTGACTCTCCCGTGAGCTGACAGCAGCCCCGCCGTGGCTCAGCTCTTTCCCTTCACGTTTCTGGAGAAGCCAAAGCACTGCAGCTGCCCACACGTGGCACAAGCTACACCAGAAAGCAGCGAATTTACCGTCACTGGGGGCCCTCCACAAACAGCTACAGCATCAGGGATGGTCTAAGACATGGGTTTCTATAGCGTTAGGAGGTGTACCTGTTACTTTGTTGAGCCAACAGCTCTCAAACGTGCCATGTGCACGGCAGAATCAGATGACCCCAGATTCACTTCTTTTTCCAGTGATTCTATTAAAATACTGCATGGGGAGGCAGCACCTTATGATGTCATCTGATCTCTCTTTCCTTAATAGGGGTAACAGCGCTGTGAAATAAGCGCCAAAGCAGCACGTCCTCGGACCATGGGCACGGGGTAGAGGAAAGAGTGATTTACTCCGAATGAAGACTGGGGGATGTCTCACCTGAGTGCCCGCGTGTGGCAGCTTGATATTCTCGGTGGCAGCAGTCACATCAATGGAAGCCCGTACGAGAATGTCCAAGTAGTTCATTTTAGAATATTCCTGTTTGGAGACAAAGGGAGCAAATGCATGAAGGAAATAAGAAATGTCCTAGGAGGTGGCCAATGACTTCCAGGGGACAGCCTCACAGCGGGCCACACCTCTAGAAACGTGCTGTTCCATAACCTGGAGCGCAAAACAATGGAGGCCTTGCTGTCCAGCCCTCGCAGCGGGCACCGGATGTTCACACAGTTCACGTTGACACTGCAGTTCTGGGGAGGAAAGGAAGAGTGGCAGGTAAAAGGCAAGGGGCTGGGGAAGACCCTCCTCCCATCCTCTCTCAAAGGGTCGCAACTCTTAAGAATACTTACAAGGGTCTGGTATTTTCTTTCAGCAAATAAAGGCAATTTTAAACTTTCGTCAATCTGTTTTTCAGCAATTTCCCGTTTCCTTCTTGAATTGTGTGACTCCTGAAAAGAATTAGATCCCAAATCATTCCACTGAACGTAATCTTGCCAACAGTAGGGCATTGTAATAGTGGGAAATGGTAACCCACCCACAATTTGTTTGACATTGTTTCTGTAAATGTTGACTAACATTGGCCTGTAGATAAATAACATGTTTCTATAAGAATCCTAGGAACTAACTTCAAAAGAGACAGACCCTGACCTTCAAGCATCCCAGTTCTGGGGGATCTGTTGACCTTCGACCGTGGGGCCAGGATGACGCGCCTCGGACAACCACTTGCCTTATCGGAAGGGACTGTGCTTGTCTGCAAGTAGAGAACTTTTCAACCCCATACCCTGACCTCTTCGTTCTGTTCCTGCCTCCCTCCTTATAAACACCTCTGGCTGCACTGAGATGTAGAGGTGGGCTTGGAGACAAGAGCCCCCCCATCTTCCAGGTGGCCAGCATCTAAATCAATGTCTTCTCTTTACATTAGCAACTGCCTCTCGAGCATTGGCTTTCGAAGAGGAGGCAGCTGGGCCTGCATTCGGTTACAATTCTTTATCGTGACTGTACAAATCCCTTGAGCACCCTCTCCCAAATGATGCCAAATTCACACAATCCACAATATCTGTCCTTCTCCTGTTACCAAAGGCACAGAAATAATTTAAGCGTAGCCCTGACCAGTGTGGCTCAGTTGGTTGGGCATCATCCCGCAAAGCAAAAGGTCGCCGGGTTCGACACCTGGTCAGGGCGCATGCCCAGGTTCAGTATCCAGACAGGGTGCATGCAAAAGGCAACTGATCCATGTTACTCTCTCACATTGATGTGTCTCTCCTTCTCTCTCCTCCTCCCTCCTCCTCTCTCTTAAAAAATAAATAAAAATAAAATCTTTAAAAAATAATTCAAGTGTAAAATTTGCAAGTGTTGTCATCTCACTTCAATTTTATTAAGGTAATTTATTCCCTCTCTGACCTTAAAACCCAGGGAGAGAAAGAGGCTTTTTTTGTTCGGTCTCCCCACCAAAGTGTGAGCATCCTAAGAGAGGGATCAAATCTCATCCCTGTATCCCCAGCACCAGTTCAGGACCTACATATGGTAAAAAATCAGCACATCTTGAACGAACAAGTGATGCTGAAGAATAGGGGAAAGAGCAAAAAGAACTAGCATGTGACTTATTCAAATTAGAGTACTGAAAACTAAGCCTTGTAAGAAGTTTTATAATTGCATTTTCTTTGAAATAAGGGTTAGGAAAAATGGACCATCTTGTTTTTCAAAGTCCATGAGTAGAGGATCATTCTATAAGCCACCAGCTGTGAACATGGATCATACCCAGTCATCTTAGAATTTAAGACAGAAGAAACACATTCAGTAACAAAGCAAATCTTCATCACTGGAGTATAAATGATAAACCAGTTATGTAAGTGTGGAGCAGTAGTGAGAGTTACACATGAAGACTTTGAAAGAGCTGAGCTTGAATGTTGAATCTGCCTCTTAACTGCTGAGTGACTCAAAAAGTTCATCTCTCTCTCAACTTCAATGTCCTCAACTACTAAATTATAAGGAAAAATACCCCACAAGACTATCAAGAGAATGAAATGAGAAAACGCAAGCAAAATGCTTACCACAGTGCCCAAGACACAATAAGTACTCAATAAATATTTACTCTTTTGAAAAACAGGAGTGAAAGGCTTTCTAGGTCACTTGCTAAAGTGTCAATATTTTGGTTCTACTGGGAGTTAACACTGGCTGGCCCAAAACCCAGGAGCCTGTCCCAGTCCTCCTTACGTCGCACAGGCTCACAAAACTTCAGAAAGCATCACTCACTTCAACAAGCAGTGAATGACCCTGACTCGGGAGCCATAATGGTCTCTAATCAACTGAAATCCTCAGCCTGACTTGGTTACACCATTGTAGAAGAGGAACAGTGATACCAAAGAAAAAGTCAGCATGCCAGTATATCAGTCCCCTAAGGAAAGGAATGGATTTCCCCTCCAAAGTCATCTTCTCCTATTTACAGCCATGGAGACCTGAGATCAAAACCCACCAACACACCTTTAGTTTCAGAAGGTTTATTTCTTTTCGTGGCTCACAAGCTATCTTTTCCAATCCTTTGGATTCTACTTTCACCAAATAAAGCAGCCATTTGCCATTGCTAATTTCTTTTGGCCACTGGATATTCAAGGTTGCTGTGCCGAGGTTTTTAAGAGGCTTGCCCAAGTTAATAACCTGTTAGAAAAACAATACGTGTTATCTCAGTGTAATTATCATGACATAGAATTAAGTAGCAGCTCCTGCTGCCAAGGGATAAAAAGCTAAAATACCTGGCATACTCCTACAACGAAAGCAAAGGTTCTAACATTGGACTATAAATAGAATATACAAAATAGAGATTTGGGCTTCAAGATTCTTGTCATAAAAAATAGAAAAGGTCAGAGAGAAATGATGGTTCATTCAATCCAGGAACAACTGCCACGTGCAACTGAGTCTGCGGTACACCTATGCCCTGCTCTCAATGTGACTGGGGGGAAAGTCACCCGTGTTTGTAACCACCCCGCTTGGCACAGGATGAAGCCCGTGCTGCGGCAGTGCACCAACGACCTGCTTCTGGGAGACCCCACCTACCATGAAAATGAAGCTGCCTCTGCCCTCTACTCCCCTTGGGAGGTTTGGGACTCCAGCTGAGAGAATGAGTAAACCAGGATGGCAGCCAGGTATCTGCAAGGCCAAGCTGGTTCAGAGCAAGTTCTGCAGCTGAAGCCAGGAGAGGCTGGGCCCCGCTCGTCTGCGTGGAGGACTGCTCCGGGACCCGCCGGCTGCCCTCCCAGCCACACCTGCAGAGGCGCCACAGCCACCACCAGCAGCTGTCTCAGGGTTAAGAGATGCACAGAGGAAAATTTGGCCTCCTCACCCTGCCACGGTCAGGGGTGGGCTCGTTCTTGCCGTTCCAAACGGTCACCTCAACAATGGTCACTCTGCTTTCAGGAACGTGATTCCAGCCCCACAGACCCGAAACCACGAGCTATGAGCCAACTCTGTAGCATGTACTTATGTTCATTCATTCAACAGGGCTCAGGGTCACTGTGCTTGTCCACTTCAAAATGGTTCAGAGCAATCATTAGTCTCCCTTACTGGCAAGGCCAAGTCCACACTGACCGGCACACAACTGGCCTTGGGAAAGGTGAGTGGACACTAACCACAAGTAACAGGAGAGATGGCCTTAACATGGAGGAAGAAATAAGTCATAACACATTTAAAGCCAGGTATAAATTACTTAGAGATTTTCCTGTGTTTTACAGACAGAACCCGGGGGCAAGGAGGCATCAAATGTCCATTTGTTTCTATACCACAGATACATTAAAACTCTCTAATAAGAAAAGATCAAACTGAACTGGATTCTAAACAAAGTCCTACGCTGAATAACAACTGTTGTTCTCTACTCTGGAGGAGAAAATGTACTGAAAGCCAGTATATTTACTAAAAACTGGTGAGCTCACTTTTAATAGAGCATTTATCAGGCTTATTTAGTAATACTGTTTATTAAAATTACTTATTCGAGACCATGTTTATAGTATGTGTTACCTTCTAGTATCTATAACAAAAGGACCAACTGCTACAACTTACCCTGAACTCATACTCTATTAGACTTCCCACTTCATCCTCAGATTTCATAGCTTGCTCACCAAGAACTGTACCTCCAAAATACACCTGGGAAGGTTTAGCAACTCTGTTAAATTAAAAAACACCAGTTTTAGTGAGGATTGTAAATGGTTCTTTCAAACACTGATTTGCTATGCTAAACACAAACACTTACCCAGAGACCGATAAAAGCAGTTCAATAACCACTTTTGCTGAAGCTGTAATTGAAGCCAAATTATCTTGATTGCTTGTTCTGAAAATGAAAAGGAAACAATAGGGTTTTATTTTAACAGTCAGTTTTCTCATTACAATTACACTTCTTTTATGAGTTAGATCAGGGCCAATTCATTGACTGGCTGTGTTTTCATGAAATAATTCTAAATGGAAAGGTTGAAGTAACTCTTACGTTTCCAACTTCAGATTAATATCCAGATCTGTGGTATCAAAGGTGAGCTCAGTTGTACTTAAAATCAAATAAAAAGTAACCTAAAAAATAAAAATAGCCATTAAGACAGTCCACGCATATCGACATTGTAACGGCATTTAAAATGGTAAAATTCACTATGTGAAGGCATCACCTACACTGGAATTTCTTTTAAAAGGATTTCCGAGCTCACAGTCTGCTTGTGAGCCATTTTGGTTGGCAACACAACTCAACTGCTTCTCCTGTAACAGAAAAACACATCAGGTCACCCTACGTTTCACTTGTCGCAGTGTGGGCTTGTCCCTCCCAGCTGGTCTAGAACTGTGCTTACAGGGAAGGCCTTCAGCTCTCTGTATGCAGAATAAGTCAAAGTGTCCGGAAAAGTTGCGATGAGCCTCGCTTCATGAGCATCGTCGCCATCTTTTGTGGGATTCCTTGGGTCAGAAGGGCTGTTGGTCACTGTTATTTCTAAAGCAATGTCCTTCTGATCTTTTAGAACTAGTTCTGGAACACCTTTTTGACTATTAAAAAAAAAAAGAAAAAGAAAAAAATTGACAAAGTCCTCAATATGTTTTCAGTAGATCCTTTTTTTAACAAAAGCCACTGCAAAGCCAGAGTCACATTTGCTAGCGCCACAGAGCAATTCTTACATTGGTAAGTAAGAAAATTTATCTTGGTTTCCTTCTCGGGTACAAAATTTATATTCAAGTTTAAGGTTGCTGTTACATACATTGTCATGTCCACATCCCTCTTTTAAGAAGTGCACCTGTAGGAAAACAAAACTACAGTCATTTTTGCCACTTAGGACTCACAAACGTATCTAAATAGGTGACTAGCTCTCTCCACGCAGTCCATTTCCCCCTGTGACAATTACCATAGCAGAAGTCAAGCTTTGAACATACTTTGGCGTGCATACAATGTCCAACTTTGTCCAACAAAACTGTATTTTAAGACACTCTGACCAGCAGTGAGGCAGTGAGGCGTAGTAGAGGGTGTGAGCGCTGCAGCCACACAGGTCTACATTTCAAACCTGGCTCTGCCACTCACTCTGCTGTGTGGCTTTGAGAGAGCAGTCATAGGTAATACAGGGACACCTCCGCCCTCCTATACAGGGCTACAATAATAATGATCCTGCTGCTGCCTACCATGATTATGTATAACCCATTTAATCCTCACAACAGACCCACGAGGAAGTCCGATTATTTCCTCCCTTGTACGGATGAGGAAACAGCGTGTACGCTTAGGAAAGCAAATGGCACAGAGTATCTAGCACAGTGCTAATCGGTGATCGATAATCACACTGATAAATAATTAGGAAAACTCTCCTTGCCTGTTATATTTAACACGACTATGGAGCTGGAAATATACACAAGACATTAATGTGATAATAACATCAAAAGTACATAAAAATATTCAAAAGTATAAGGAACTAAACTTGGTGATAATAAGGAAGGACGATGTGTAGATTTAGGCATCAGCTCCTAGGCCTAATGCAGCAAGCACTCACTTCTGAAAAGCTTTGTCAGTGGACCACCAGGACCAGGAGCCTCAGAGTGGACAGCGCGGCACTAGCTGGGTTTTTGGCAGTAAGTGCATAAGGCCAAATTAAGATGTTGCCGCTCCCCAGCGTATTCCTGCATCTCAACAAGCTTAAACCTTAGCAAACAGACCCCACCTCACAGCTCTATGGCGACCCATATACATTTGCTCCCTAACATTACAGGCTACACTTAGTACTAAATGACTATTTCATTGATACTACTTTTTTGACTTCCTGAATTTTGATCTCTCTTGATTTTAATGTTCTGACTAACAACTTTGTTTTCTACATCTTAATATTCTCACTGGTAAAATACGACGTGTTTTTCCTTCTACACTCAGCCGTAGGAGAAACCTGATATGAGAATAAGAAGTCCTGCCAATTACAGTCTCCGTAAGTTGCAGTGGCCAAAAGAGCCTTAAGAAAAATACTCTCTGGCTCCAAACTGTATTCTGCATGCATCCCTACTCATCGCTAATTGCAGAAACCAATCTTCGAACTTTGCGTATAGTTTTTAAAAGCTTATTGACTACAAAGGAATGGCCTTCAAAGCAAACCACTAGTTCTCTAGTGCCTTTAAGGACATTTGATTTAGCATAATAATACGGCAAAACAAAAGTCAGAAAAACTTACGTCTGTTTGAACAGTCTTGGGTTCATTTGAGTTCAGAATCGGAAGAACCTCTGGAAGTGAATTCACTCGCCTCCGCGTGCTTGGTTCTTGGATCTCTACTGAGGCAGTTACAGGGATGGGACGCAGTTTATCTCTGATACTTTCCTGGAAAGTATGTGGAAATACAGGTCAGCGTGGTATGAACACTATTGGGAAACTAACTCCAAAACAATGCTTTATTTTGTACTGAATAATGGGTTACTAGTATAAATTTCAAAAATCTATGTATGCCACCTTAAATTCCAACCTCTGTCCCCTTAAGAAGACTGTTTTGATTTGTCTGCATGCCTCACCTGTAGCCAGAGCGTTTCTTCCATGCACACCTTCTGCTTCTGCCTGCTTAGGGTTATTTCTTTAGTATACTTGGGCTCAGAACCTTGGTTTCGAAACTGAACTCTTGATGACAGTCCAGATTTTCTTCTTTCCTTTTCAGCCTCAAGTGTGCCCATAATGGCTAGATAAATGGACAGAAATCATACGATCTTAAAGTTACAGTAGGCTGAGGACCTCTTAAAAATATTTGAATTACTTTTAGAAGAACATTTTTCCCAGCTGCCATTGTTTCTCTTCATATTTCACGGTAATACACATTTTGATTGACTTAAGGTGTTTCAAATCGAGCTGTCCTTTCCTGCCCGTTGCTGTTCACAATGTTTTAAAGTTAAATTTTCAGTGGGCCACCGGGGGGCGCTCAAGAATAAGTCAAAACGTCTGAGTATTGTCTAAGAATCAGTTTCTGGCTGAATCTCAGCCACTCCGAGAACTAGAGAGACCAGGAGACAACCCAACACTCCCTGAGGGCCTAAACTGACTCTCCCTCCAAGAGACCCCTACTTAATCGACCCAGTGCCTTGCTATTTAAAAAAGGATTAAGAAGTACAAATTGCCCGCTAGCTGTAAAAACAGTCCTGGGGCCCTGGCCGGGTGGCTCCGTTGGTTGGAGCGTCCTCTGGTGGTTCACCAGAGGGCGGAGGGCTCAACTCCGGCAAAGGGAGGCAACCAATCCCGACCGATGTCTGTCTGTCTGTCTGTCTGTCTGTCTCTCTCTCTCTCTCTCTCTCTCTCTCTCTCTCTCTCTCTCCTTCTTTCTCCCCACCTCTCTAACACAATAAACACCCTCAGGTGAGGATTAAAAAAATTTTTTAAAAACTCTGAGAATTTTTAAAAAACAGTCACAGGGATGTAAAGCACCACATAGGAAATATAGTAAATAATATTGCAATAATTATGCATGGTGTCAGACCGGCACTAGGCTTATTGGGGTAATCACTTCATAAGGTATATAAATACATAACCACTATGTTGTACATCTGAAACTACAGTAATATATATCAATTTTGATTGGAAACTAAATTAATTTTTAAAAATAAGAAAAACAAACCCCCCCCTACCTGCCACCCAAAAGAGCCCCTAGACCAGCAGCACCCGCAGCAGCACCCCGAGGTCAGCCGCAACGCAGAACCTCAGGGCCCAGCCAGACCCACTGAACTGGAATCTGCATTTTAATAGGTGGTTCTTATACACACTAAAGTTTAATAAGCACTGATAAAGGATGGCTGTCTAAAATTAGAATAATATATATTAGAGATAGAAAAGTCTTTTGACGATAGGATGAGACCTTTCACGTGGAAAAAAAAATTAAAAAGGTAAAACATATTCCTTTTATTGGCTAGAGGGCCTGTTTGTCAGCTCAAAAAGCTTCCACAAGCAAAGTTTCCAACCTCCAAAGCTCTAGAAGGCACATCCTGCTCTTGATTACCTGGACTAGTGGCGCTCAGAGGCAAGCCAGGATCTGGGTGACCAAACTCTCCATCCCTGACCTCAGAATGCATTCTTTGCCAGATCTCTGGCTATAGCTGCTGGTTCTTTATGGGAGAATACTGTAATTACTTACATTCATTAACTACTCACTAACCATCAGAAAGGGAAGAAACCAAAGGGTATTCAGTGCCAGAAAAGGCAGCCACAAAGAAAAAAATCTACCCCAGAAAATGCAGAAAATTGAATCAAAGGCCCATGTTATCATTCGTGGTAGAATTTGGAAGAGGCCTTTTGAGAGCATCTACTTTATACCCTCTTCCTGCAGGTGAAGAAACGGAGGTCACAGAGGTAGGTGACAGGCCCAGAGCCAGGCCCTGAGGGACAGAGGCAACACCAGCATCTAAGTCCGTCACAAACAAAAGACGACTGCCCTATTTCAAAGCTACTTAGATATCTAGGTTCCCACTTGCCTCTAGACCTCTGTGTGAGTCACTCTGTCCCTCTGCCAGATGGAACCCCTTTCTCCCTCCTCCCCCTGACTGCCCAGGTAACCCTACTCCTTCAGATCTCAGCATGGATATCACTTGCCCCAGGAAGCCTTTCCTGGCCCTTCTCAGGAGCTGACAGCATGCTACACCTGGTCCACTGCGCAGTAACTGCCTGACCATCTTCCCCGGGCAAAGCGCTGGACAGAGACTACACGGGTCTGTTCACCATTGGATTGTCCAGCAACGGCACACCACCTGATACAAATACCATTTGTAGACTAGAGGAACGGAGGCAGGAGTAAGAGGCCCCACATCGACATGCGCACCAATGCACATCTGCACACACAGACACACAATGTGACGTTATTCTTATGCTGAAACGATAGCGCTTCAGATGTGCAGGACCAAAATTTAGAGACAGTGACAGTTTCAACAGTAATTTCTGTGCCCATCTAAAGAATTTTTAAATGTCACGGCTGCCAAATGGAATGCGCCTCCATTTTAGGCCTCTGTAGCCTTGACATCATCCATTTATCAGTGACCTGCTAACTTCACGATGAAGCAGGCGAAGGCTCGCCCGCTGGGTGCCCCTCACAGCCAAAGGAGGGGAGGGTGTGGGTGCATTAAAACCGTTTATCTACCAAAATCACTCTAACCTTCCCTAACCCTCCAGACAGTTCACATCATCTTAAAATCCTTGCAGGCCACTTTTGCCGACCTTTCAAGGGGCAAGCCAAGTGGAATACTCATTAAGGCTCAATTATAAATATCTATATGTACTGAATACTACATCTGAGGACTGCTGAGTTGAAGTGGCCTGGTCAAACAATAAGCTCACGTTCTCAGACACTAGGACCACACTGTAGATTTTTAACTCATGCAGCATTCTGGAAGTTATGTTTAATTTGATTTAGAATTTTCCCAATACTGTGGAAATACAGGCCATGAAAGCAGGTTTCCTCTAAATGTCTTCAGAGAAAAAAGTTCTATCCATAACAGACCATCAGTAAGCACTTGGTTAATGAAGTAGCTAGAGAAGATAAAATTAATATTGATTTGGAGGGAGACAAGGAATGTTCTGAGGAGATTTCACATCTAGTGTCAAACTGAGAGCGGTCTGAGGAAACGACAGACTAACAGAATAAAAACGTTTTCCCATTTCCTCTCCTTGCCTACCCAAAGAACCACCGTTTCTGCTTGTCCGCCTCATCCACTCCCAAACACAATGGGAAAGGGCCCTTGATCTGAGAGGGCGAGGGTGAGACACTGCATTTGGGCAACAATAACACAAATGATCCTGAAGGGAAGACAGAGAGTGAGAAGTCATTGAAGTCATTTTCTTGGTTCACACGACAAAAAGAACTGGGCGTCTTTTTTTTCCTACTCAATAAAATGCCAGCTGCTTCACGATCCGAAGTAAAAGGCGATGCTCCGCCTGTGCAGAGTCATAGTCCACGGGCACCAGGGTGCTTCAGGCCCGGGTCACAGATCCCACGGAGACGAGCCAGCAGGACACCAGCCGGCAGAGCAGGGAGATGAAGACACCACCTGACAGTTTAAATCTACAAAGATGAAGGCTGGGCAGGCTGATGACAGAGTGGACTGGGTGAAAGCAGACTTATTGCCAAATACTGGGATAGTAAAAGGTGCATCTTTTTAATAAAGAAAACAGAGTAATACTTTAGATAATAAGAAATCTCAAGAACTCATTGTCTCAAGGTGGAGTAAAAACAGAAAAACATGAAAAGAACTTAATTCCCTGTCCTTCGTGAAGCTTCCATTGGTGGCATGCTACACCACAAACACAGCAGCCAGAACCTTGGCTAGACCCAGGTTGGAAATCATCCTCACTCTCCGTACTTCCTTTTTGAGGAAAAGATTTTCTTTAAATCGCCACACCCCCGTTTGCACTCTGGAGCTGGAGCAGGTGGCGTACACCTGAAGGGGTGCGGCTGCCACTAAAACACACCAGGTAAGGCTTGCTGACCGATAATCGCTCTTGTCAGAGTACGGTTAGCCCTGTCAAAATTTGGGGCAAAAACCCTGTTTGGATTATCAAGAAAGGAGCAGAATGAGACCTTAGAAATGACAAGCTGCTTTCGCCACTTTCTCTCATTCGATCTCCACACAATGTTACATAGCAATTCCTCCTACTAGAGGCATTTTTTTTTTAACTAATAGGAAAATAAAAATTCAAATGTTAGGGGACTTAGACCCAAGATGGTGGAGTAAATGGAAGCTACACTAACCTCCTCCCAGGACCAATCTGGAATTGCAACTAAATTGGAAAGAAGCCATCCTGGATAACGAATGGAACACTAGCTGGGGAGAAGCCATATAACCAAGGACAGATGGAAGAAACCACTTTGCCACAGTGAGACTGTGCAAGAGGGCTGGCTGGGCTCTGAGGGCAGCACCTGAAGTCCTAGGGGGTACTGAGAAGTGTCGGGTCTAAACCGCAAGCTGGGCTCCCCAGCCCATAGCACCAGAACGGGCGGCAGGGTCGGGGGAACCCAGGTAACATCCAGCTGTGACAAGCAGCAGGATTTCTGACCGCCAGTAAGAGTTGCCTAGAGACACAGAGAGCCTCTTAAAGGGTCAATGCCCAAAATTTCATTTGTAGCCACTTACCCTGGGTTCCAGCAGAGGGAGGGCAGGGTGACTACAGATGCATGAGGAGAGTCTGGGGCTGGTGGCTCTGGGAAAGAACTGAAGGGACAGCCACCCCAATCCCTGTGCTGAGGCACTCCCCATACTGCAGAAGCCATCTCTCTCAGGCAGACCACTCCCCTCCAAGCGGCATCAGCCTGAGGGGAAGCAACAGCCCAGCCTGCAGGAATTATTCTGCCCCACCCTGTGGAGCTTAAATCAGGCTCCTGAGTACAGCCTGAGACTATATCAGTGATTAGCTTAATGACTAATGTGTATCTCTGAGAGCTCTGAGACTTGAGCTGACCCTCCCCTGGCCCAGTGCTGGGAAAAGCTGGCCTTGATGCACAGCCTGTTTGGTTCTGCATACACTGTGGGTTGCAGATAGCTCCAAACAAGTTGTCCAGGGCCAGTCACAAGTAGCATCTGACAAAGGTCTACACCAAAGTCTTTGTGGATCTACCTAATACATAGACACAAATACAAAGAAGCATCTAAAA
This sequence comes from Pteronotus mesoamericanus, assembly GCF_021234165.1. Lineage (NCBI taxonomy): Eukaryota > Metazoa > Chordata > Mammalia > Chiroptera > Mormoopidae > Pteronotus > Pteronotus mesoamericanus. The sequence goes on along the minus strand of NW_026555325.1, from coordinate 33,146,135 downwards.
TGGGAAGACAAAGAAACACCTCAAATGAAAGAAGAGTCTCCAGAAGAGCCAAATGGAATGGAGGCAAGCAATTTATTGGATAGAGAGTTTAGAGTAATGACTATAAGGATACTTACCAGCATGATAAAAGATATAGAAACCATAAAAAAAAGGACCAATCAGAAATAAAGAATGCAATACCTGAAATAAATAATACACTGGAAAGAATAAACAGTAGGTTAGATGAAGCAGAGGAATCAGAGCAGCGATTTGGAAGGCAAGGTAGAAAGAAACATCCAGGCAGAGCAGCAAAAAGAAAAAAAAGACTTAAAAAATGAGGAGAGCTTAAGAAACATTCTGGACAACACGAAGCATAACAACATCCTCATCATGGGAATACCAGAAGAAGAAGGGAGTGAGCAAGGGATCAAGAACCTATTTGAAGAAATAATGACCAAAAACTTCCCTAGTCCAGTGAAAGAAAAGACAGACAAGTCCAGGAAGCCCAGAAAATCCCAAACAAGTTGGACCCAAAGAAGCCTACACCCAGACACATCACAATTAAGATGGCAATGCTTAAAGACAAGGAGAGAATCCTAAACGCTGCAAGAGAAAAGCAGGTAGTTACATACAAGGTAGCACCAATTAGACTGTCATCTGATTTCCAACAGAAACTTTTCAGGCCAGAAGGGAGCTGTGTGAAATATTCAAGGTGATGAAAAGCAAGGACCTACAACCAAGGCTACTTTACTCAGCAAGACTAGCATTTAAAATTGAAGGAGAAATAAGGAGCTTCCCAGGCTAATGTTAAGGGACTTGTTCTGTGTTGTAGGATCTGTCAGCATCAAAGCCGGAACCAGGAGCAGAGCCATGTCTCTGAATTGCCGAGGCCAGCCTTAGGGATGCAACGTGGGTGTTCTGGGCCACAGAGGCCCCTTCGGGAGGGGGCCGGGCGCAAAGAGCATCAACTGGCAATTACGCTGCAGCGCTCAGCTCCTGCAGTCACCCTTCCACAACTACCACCCACCACCTCACAACCACAAAACCAATTTTCCACACTGCCATTCAAAGACAGAAATGGAGGAAACAGTTGTGGTAGCAAATGAGTACTTTTCCAAGACATTCTGTACTAAAACATCTGCTCTGGAAAATTCAAATGGGGACCAAATGGAGAGTTTTACCCTCATATGCTTCACCCTCCTGATTAAAGGAAAAGCAACAGACATATTTGATTCCTTAAACAGGAATTTATGGACCCATTTTGGTCATTGCAGTTTTATTTTTCTGTTCTTTATTCAGAATGTTCAACCCGGAAGACAGAAAATGTATTTTTAAATGTACCAGGTACTTACATATTGAAGGATTGTAACCTGTGGGTTTCGCAGTGTATTCAAAGCAGGCCTTCACCTTGAGACTGTACAAAATTAAACATATATTTCTTAAAAGATGAATTATTGAAGTAGAAAGAATCCCAACATCACATTTCCTAGCTCTCAAATCCTCCCACTGCTCATCGATGAGTAAATCGTGATATATTCACTTGACAGATTCCTCTTCCCTTTGCCCACATCTCAATCTTCCCTGTGGCTCCTCAGGGCAACAGGGTCGCCATCGTAAAGCAGAGCATGAAACTGAGGGGGACCGGGGACACAGGGGAAAGGCTCACCATATCCCACTGGGCGCCCCGCAGGCTGTTTTCTGGCGGAGATCAATCCTGTTAGGTGTTACTGTGATGGTTTTCTGAATATTAATCACAGGCCGGGATCTGAAGACAAAGGGGCGGGAAACAAGCTCAGCCTTTTGCTACCCTGAATGTAAGATGAACTCAAACATAGGTGGCAGCCTCAGCTGCCTGACATGCCGTCACCACCACAGGACAAAAACCGCCCCTCAGGGAACCTGTTTCCCCTATTACTAAAGAAAGTAACTGTTACTTACAACATAAAACCTGACGAGGCAATATTTATTTAAAATTTTTAAATGACATTGAAAATTATAAAACATTCTATCGTTTCAACAGTAGAGTTTTTTTTATTGAAAGTTTAGTATGTGAAATATGTAAATGTTCCAGAGTTTTGCCCTGACTGGTGTGGCTCAGTGGGTTGGGTATCATCCCAGGTTGTGGGTTCAGTCCCAGGTCCGGGCATGTGCAATAGCATGCAAGAGGCAATCAATCGATGTTTCTTTCTTGCACCAGTGTTTCTCTCCCTTTCCTTCCCCCTCCCTTCTCCTCTCTCTAAAAATAAATGAATTTTTTTTAAGTACCAGAGTTTTTAGAGTTCTCAAGCAAATAGTGCCTCCGTCCCCACCCAAACTCCCAAGTAGCTTTGTATATTCTTTCAGACACATATTAGAGTCTATGTGCTGGTTAAAAATACTGTCTGGAATTAAAATATACATATAATCCTTTAATGACAAATTTCATACTTATTGCTGCTTTCCCCATTTATTAATATTTCAGGCCTTCTCACATCTACTCCCATAAATCTAGTCCCCAGTCTCTCACGGCTGGTGGTGCTGCACTGTGCTGGTGTAACATCACACACGTAAACGGTCTAACTGGTAGACATTCACATTGTTCGCAGGCCCTTAGCTCTGACAAACCTCCTGGTACAAGCAGCTAAGCACACATTTGAAGTTATCTGTAGGATAAATTCCTAGCAGCAGAATGAGTCAAAGAATAGGTACATTTTAATTATGAGTAAAGTAATCTTGTCAAAATACGCTTCAAAAAGGTCATACTGACACACGCCTAACACCTGGGATGCTCGCTATTAGGGTTTCGATGAGCATCTGAGTTTTAGGAACGCGGGTGGTCCTGAGCTCACAGGTCTGCAAACATCCGCCCTTCCCTCTCCTCCCCAGAATCGCCCACCCCCAGCCTCGCGTCCTTGTCCTCCTGCTGCCGGAACTGACTCAACCTTTCTACCCCCACAGTATCTCTGTAAGCAGAAACCTGAGTCTCTTGGCATTTCTCATCTCTGCTCTGCCTAACCCCAACCTCACAGACCCTCAGGAAGGCAGGATCCCACACCCTTAATCCTTCTTACCGTATAAAAACACCTTCTCTCTCCCTTCCCTATTCTCCCCTACCTGCCCCAGCCAAAGAGGTCACCATGGCCTATGACCTGACCTCTGCCCCAGGCAGACATGCCAGCGTATGCAGGGGGATGGCGGGACACCTCTCATCTCCGTCACTTTCCAGCCAGAACTCAGAACAGGTTCCATGATTTCATTACCACAAGGATTCAGTTAGACTCACTTTAGTGGGCTTGTGGTAAACCAAGCCATCCTACAGAAGGATTTTGATAGGAAAATGCATTCCAATTCCAAATAACTAGATGGAACTTCTGGAATCAATCTATCGGTGGGCTAGAGAGGGCGCTAGTGCCCTCATGGGGACCGTGAGGGTCAGAAAAAGGCAAATGCTGCCTACAGTCTGTGTGTTCATTTCCCTGTATCTTAAATGTTTAACCTTTCTATTGTTACTTTACATTTAGGCAGCTACTGGTTTCTAAGACATTAACTAGATACACTGAAAGTTTTGAGAGCATATTTAAAAGGCAAAAATTCACAGATATTTTTAAAACCAGTTGCTGCAGATGCTAAAGTGTTTTTAAAGACCATAGTATTAAGGCTTTAGTGCAGCATTAAGTTTCAAAAGGAAATATTTTAACACACAACATCCACACAAAATTCCGAGTGCCCATTATATATGAATCATGAAAATTTTGTCTTTTAACACATAAAACAGATCTATTGGCTCAGCTGTCTTGTGTTGAACTGGCATCTGCTTATTAACTACCCTGAAGTTCTAGCAGGATTTCAAAGGACAATGCCCAGGCACTGAGGCTGGGGAGACTGAGGTGCTACATCCTGTTCCGGCTTAAAAGCTCAATCAAGTCCTGAGTTTGTAAGATGTAAAAAAGTTGCTTTTCCTTTTGTTATGAAAGGATTTTGAAATTAACTCTCATACTACCTATGAGGGAAAAAAAGGAACAAGTTTACAGGGTTCATAGTCAACCAATTTATGAGGATATGAAAGTAAGGATGTTAAAATATCAATTACATACAGAGAGAAATATTTAACTAACTAAAGATAGGTTATCTGCTACAAAAGACCTGATTACCAAATCTTGGTACAGGAAGTCAAGTCTTCTTGAAACCTGAGGGCTAAACCTCAAACCAGAACTAGAAGTTCAAACTGCTTTTTGATGAAAACTTTGTTGAAATAGTTTAATATGATACACTCATCTACCTTTTAACAATGTTGAATATTTTAAGGTCAATACCTACGTAATCAGAGAGAAACGGGTATAAAGGTAGTGTTAGAGAACCACAGATAAAACACAGGGTGGCTGCTTTCACCTGGGAGGGCACAGTCTACAACACCACGCCCCACTGTGACAGCTCCGAAGGTCAAGGTTTCCAGGACTGATATATTGCATATTACGATGAACACAAACCACTACTGATAGAACTCTTCTTTCCCCCATGCTCGCTCTTTTCCCAATCACATACACATGTTCATTTAGTTACCAACTGTGACCTAACTTTTTCTCAGTTAGCTCAAAATTAGCAAGATTTTACCAAGTAGGTTTTTATTACATTGCTATATGACTTGTAAGAGAAGAATCTTCAAAGTTGTACAAACTTTTGTCTTTCGAAGTACAGGCATTACAAATTTCAATTCGAAAGGTCAAAATTTTAGTGTAACCAAATTACTGAACATGCTTAACACACCTGAAAACAGTTACTGAGTCTGAGAGGGAGCCAACGGCAACATCAGGGTAGGAATTTCTGTCAAGGTCCATATTTCCAGCAATTGAATATCCAAAGAAACGCGAATTACCCTCGAGAACCTGAAAGGAACAGGCCATCAGAACAGACAAGGGCCACCAGGATGAGCCTCTGAGGCACACTTTGAAAAAGACACAAGTTTCTTTTAAGAGTTCACTTATAAATAAATTATATTCAATTATAAGGAAATCATAAATAAGTACATACATGACACAATACTTCATACATTTCATAAAAGTCACCTGATTTACAATGTATCTCAAAGAATAAGAGAGAATTTTTGATGTGCTTGTTTACAGTATTATATTAAGTCAATCAGGATATTTCAAACCAAGCCTCTCTAAATGCCTTATCCTCCAGAAAATTACAATCATCTCTTTGGTTTGCCCAGTTTCATCTCTATTTAGTATGCTACTAAAGAAAATATATCACATTTCCATCTATGTATACTGTCAGTGTACAATGGTCTTTTCCTTTGGATTACTTTGATTTCTAACTTATCAAAGATATTTTACAATTAAAACAAGTCATTGCATTTATATCTTCTTCCAAGCTATCTTCAATACATTTTAAAACACAAAATTCATACTATTGTAGATTTGTGAAATAAAACACGATTAGTGAGTGGAAAATTCACTTAAATCTAAATATTCTATTACAAGACAGACAAAAAGCTGAGACACCACCCCTCCCATTCTAGAAATCCAGGTTATTTGGTTACCTGTGTTGGTTTGGTATTTATTCCGTTCGCAGATCCATGATAGATAAAAACTTTTCCATTTTCATCATAGGGAGCTCCAACTGCAATATCTATTGATAACATCACATTTTAACATTACATCTTTAAAACATTTTAATACAATGTTTTAAAGTAAGTTGCCATAAGTACTCGTCAATCACATAATCTATCTATAAATCATAACCATTTCACAATCTATTATTCTACCTGGGTAGCCATCTTGATTAATATCGCCAATATTTTTGACGGCAATGCCAAACATAGAATCTTTGGTTCCATTAAGACGAACTGGCTTGACATTTTTCCATCTGCCTTGCTGGTTAATGTAGACATACACCGCACCTCCAACTTCTCCACCTCTATCGAAATACTGTGGGGCTCCAATAACTATGTCTTGCCACCTAAAAACATAAGGAGGGGAAGAACTGTGAACCATTAACTGAAACAGTGAGCTCAGGAGAAGAGCACCAGCCCAGTTACTAAGGACACAAAAGAGGAAAGAAAGGGCCTCATATCTGAAATTTACGTCTCATTAATTAAAAGACTTTTTAAAACCAAAGAAAAATTATGGAGGGTAAGAACTTGAAGCCAGTTCCCCTAGTTAGATCTATAGCACAGAGAGACTCCCTGGCAAGATTCCCTGCCCCTCCGCCGGCCCCTCCAGACCCCAACTGGCACCACCAGACACAGAACTATGTATTGAGTTTGTCACCAATCCCTACTTTCAACAGGACATCCTGGATGTTCCAACAGCCCCTCCTGGATGTTCTAACAGCCCCTTAAGAAACCACAGAGCAGAACCACATAGGTGTCATTTTTTTAGTTAATTTTCCCAATTTTAATTGTTACAGGCCCATTCCCAAGACACAAGTGAAAACTAAAAACTGGAAAAGCTGTAACCCTACACCCCAGGGAGGATAATGACTGTCTACTGCCAAAAGGTAAGTGATAAAGACAGGATAGGATGGTAAAAATCTGGCCACAAAAATACTTTGAATCAACTAACCTGAAAGGATAGCCCTTCTCAAGACCTACAGAAGCCAAAGCAGCAATGATTCCTTTACAAATGTAAAATAACCTAAGAGGCTCTTACCCATCTTTGTTAAGGTCCACCACTGCCACATCGTAGCCAAATGAAGAAGCCAGACCTTCTCCCTCAAATATGTGCTCAGGGACAAGATGTGCAGACTTCATTTCTCTTTTTAGCAAAACCACAGCTCCACTGTGATTGGCTCTCGGAGCACCAGATACAAAAGTGATGTCATCTTTAGACATAATCCCTTTCCCCGAGTCCAAAGAAAAGCCTAGAAAAACAAAATACAGTTCACACCAACTCTGCTTTTTAGGAGGTACCAAACACCAGTAACTCCATCACTATCTTTTCCTTCTGCTTCCCACTCCACTCCCGACCCTCCCCACCAGCTCTCACATGTATGACATGAAAGAGGCACTGAGCAAAGTAGAGATAAGACACAAGCAAGTGGTTGACTATTTCACTGCTTGCTATGGAAATATATTAGGACTTAAAGAAAAGAACCTATGCTATTCAGCACCTGTGTGACTTGAATCATGATGCATTATAAGAATCAGTTCAAACCTTATTTTAATACGAGGACTTCTGTTAATAGATCAAACTAGATACTGAATTACCATAGTAAACTTACATCATATACACAGAGATACACCCTGATGTAGCATAATTGAGTGCATGCTGTATGGTTCTGCTATAATAAACGGTTAGTAACATCCATACTCATCAGTCTCCTTGGTAATCAGGCAAGCACAAATGCTAACATCATTGATATTCCACAGAGAGCATTTCATTATTTTGAACCAACTTAGTTCGCAGACACAAACATGCAAACAAAACCATGATTGATGAGATACAGCATTTGAGAACCTATGTAAACAATAGAGGTGAGCAAGTTGTCATCTTCATCAGTTACATATTTGTTAGGAGGGGGTAGAAAATACCTAATCACAGAGCATCAGACAGGATGTCAGATTGCAAATACAAGATTTAATTGGGAGCAAATATAACTGCCCATATCAAGACCATTCACGTTAAACAAATATTCCGACAGAAAGGCAAGGCAGATGCAGAATAGTATTTCCACATAAGTCCACCCTTTTTATTGGGTTTTGTTTACGGGAAGTTTCACCCCTACTGTTGCAGTTCTCAAAGTGTGAAGTGAGTCGAAAAATAGGATGAGCTGCAAGTTTAGAATAGACCAACATAATCGAATCCAGCTCTGAAAACCATCTGGCAGCAGGGCCCCCACCCCGGCATGCTTTTCATGTGTGCTTCACTTGAAATGAAATGGAAAATAAAAAGATTTATGCTCTGTATGGATCAAAAAAAATTTTTAAATGACCATGACCAAGACAATTTATTTGTCATCTCAGAGGTCACAAACCTAGGTAGCTATTCATCATCACATCAGGGGCCGTGTGGGGCTGCTCCCTGGGAGGCTGTGTTTTATAAACAAACTGATCAGGATTTGTATAGGAAACGCTGGTCAAAAACAGCAGGCCTGTTCACATGCAAGGGACAGGAGAGATTGAAGAAAAAGCAATTATGCTCGGTAAGAGGCACTATGGCGACCACCGTTCTCGCTGGATGATGAGGCCACATCTGGCCAGCCACTTTCTTTGCCAGCTTCCAGAACCTCAGGCAGAACGTTTTATCCCCAAAACCCACCGATTTTGCGAAATGACAGATGCATGGATGGCATGGACAACTAAAATGTAACAATACAAACTTGACTTATTTCCTAGGCACCCACTTTGGAGGAAATCCATTCTTAAAAACAGCAAATGTATTTCACATCTAAATGTTCCAATAGCAATGAAGTTTATAAAATCCATGTGCCTCTATCATAAAGACCAAAGGGTTAGTTTCTTTCTTTTTTTTTTTTTTTTTTAAGATTTTAACTATTTATTTTTAGAAAGAGGGGAAGATAGGGAGAAAAAGAGGGAGAGAAACATCAGTGTGAGGAAGAAGCATAGATTGGCTGCTCTCGTAACCCAAGCATGTGCCCTAACAGGGAACTGAACCGGTGACCTTTTGCTTTGAGGGATGATGCCCAGTCAACTGAGCCACACCAGTGAGGGTAAAGTGTTGGTTTCTTGCCATAAACTTACCCCTAAAATTAAATGTTTCTCACCATAAACTTACCCCTAAATAATGCACTTGAAGAGAGGTTGTGTGTTAAAGTATATTCAAATAAAATATTGGTTTGTTGATAAAATTTACCTTGAAAAACCATATTTAATAATTAAGACTGAAAACTGCTTGGCCCTGTGTCCCCTTCATGTTCTGCCAAGCCATTCAGACACCCAGCAAGAAGGACAATAATACTTAAATTTATAGTATTGTTGGGAAGATCAAATGAGACCTGTAAAGCATTAAGTAGGTGCTTGACAACTGGCAAGTATAACTTTTCTCTTCCCTCGTCTATGCCCCGACATCAAGGTTTTAGTATTGGGGAGCGAGGTGTCTGAAAAGTTTTTTTAATTAACAGTACTGTTCATACATACCTATAAAATTAGAACAATTTATTTAATTTTATTTTTCAATTACAGTGGACATTTAGATCAATTTTTAAGAATATGTTTAACACATTCAGAATTATCCTTATATTCTATCTTTTTCCTTTTTCCTTTTCACTCATTGTTCCAGTGATATCTTTAGCAGAGGGGGACTTTCCTTTTTTAAAAAATAGGCTACTATTTGGGTTTAGGAGATTTTTTACATTTTTTTCCAAGAAATGCACAGCAATTATTCTTTATGTCACCTCATACCAAGAATTAAAGCTTTTAAAAGCCTTTGTGTAATTACCATAATGCACATGAATAATTTAGGACACCCATTAGTAATGCAAACAAGCCTAAGGAGTTAGGGAATGGGCACTTAGACGGAATCTGGGAGTCCGCCCAGCGGCTTCCGCGGGCCTGCTCAGCCTCGGCGGCAAAGCCCTCGTGCCACCCGCCAGAGGCCCGTGACACGAGGGCCCGGCCCAGAAGCAGGGCCAGCGCTCGGAGGAAGGCAATCACAGAGGAGGGCCGTGGGGGTCCCGACTTGCCACTTAAGAGTAACTTCGTAAATGTGGCTCTTCGGAGTATCTCCGAAAGGAGGCACTGAAGGGAGAGGGAAGGCAGCTCAGCTGCCTAACCCCCATGCACTTTTTTCACGGCTGCTCGAACAGCCTGTTTCAGGTTACGCAGGCCGGCATTCGGAGACAGACATCCACGCAGGGGACAGACGAGTTCAGGAGACAGGTTTGCTCCCCACTTGAGGGAGCCCAGGCCAGAAGGGAGAGACCCCGAGCATCAGTCAGATTACCTCGGAATCACAAAGGCCTAAATCAAATTCCAGTAAAGGCAGCCACAGGCCCCCAGGCTCCACCCCAGCTACTCTCAGCCTCCAAGTCCAAGGTCTTGTGAGGGCAGAGCGCCCCAGGGGGTCTGAAGAGGCAGGTGTGCCACCTACTCTGGTTCCTACCTAGATAACTGTTAGCAGGAACAGGAACTAGACTCTCATCATGGTCTGTCTCTCCACCAACTTCATAAGGCCCATCTTCAAAGATGTTCATGTCAAAAAAAGTGTTATTCTTTTGCTCTACACGAACAATCCCTAAAAGAATGAAATGGTAGAAAAGAACAACAAAAACATGAAGATGAAACAAAATAAAACAGGTGGTTCCTAATAAAACATTCCTGGTTTTATCACTAAGTACACCAAGAGAAGTTTGGAGGAAGAAGATGCAGAAAAAAAAAAAAAAAAAGATGACTTTTGAGGTGTTAACATGAGTTAAAAAATTATGTTTGTGTAAATTTTTATATCAAAGAAAGTTGTTCTAGTAACAAAAAAACATGCATTTTCATGAATTACCTTTACAATGCCATGCAACTAGATGAAATAGAATGTTTACTTAGTTAACTATATCTACAGAACACAATTTTTCTAAAGTGATATGAACGTGATACTTTGCATTTTCTATAATCCAAAATCAATTTGCCTTCTTCCCTGTAGTGTAACAATTAGTATTTTGATGAGTTCTTCACTTTAACCAAGACTTTATCTTTTAAAATTTTTCATAAAAAAGATTTTATATACTAAGCCCACTATGTGACTTTTTTTAAGTGTTAACCTTTTAAGTCAGGGTTTATAAAGTAGAGAAGACATGTTTCCCATAAATCAAAACATACATAATTGGTGGGTGTTTTTATTGCTTTGTTTTACTATGTATGGCATCTATTCTTGCTAAAACTATTTCTAAATTCAAGTATTTCATAAATACCAGTAAGTGGAAGATTCGACGGGCGGTGAGGAGACCTAAGACTTGGACTCCTGGAAGGTGCTGTGGGTGACACACCCAGAGGAATTTAAACAGGAATTTAATTACGTGGAAATTTCTGAATAGAAAAGGAAAAATTTTCCCTAAGTTCTTCCTGACTAGTGAAAATATCATAACAGAGGATTTATTTTAATAAATTTCTCCAAAAAAGTCTTATTTCCAAATCAGATGTATTTCTCTTCAGTAAGCACTCAAGATAGGTTCATTGTTCTTTATAATGTAGAGGCTTCCCACACCTGGCTGATGTCCTCAGAGAAGTGAAGCTTTCATTACAGGAGCGACCAGAGTCATCCAGTCGAAAACCATGGGCCATTCTCCCTGCCTCTTCCCAATGTCTCCTTTTACTACATCACAATGATAATCAAACAATACCTTTAAACAACTTTTCTGCAAGTTATCTGAAATGATCATCTCAGAATTCCCTGATTTGTCATTTACCCTTCTGACTCTATCACCGAAACACAGTCTTTTAAGATGGCACATAATTGAAGAAATGTCCGTCCTAATATACTATTATTTGTACCTGACAGACAGTACTCAATCCTTATCAGTTTTCAAGTCACTACCTTAAAATTAAAACTTTCACCTTCATGAAACAGGCAAATGTAAAACAGTAAAACTAATAATGTCAATTATTATACTCTTACAGGGAAAAAGTTAACTACCTGTATTAGTATAAATTGATGGTAGAGGGGAAAAAGAAATCCCGAAGTGTACAGCATTATTTGTTTTTTATAAGTTACGTAATTCAGAGATTTTAATATCCTACACTACTTCTATAATATAGAAGTACCGTATAACACATTTTGTTTTAATTTAAAATGTAACAAATCACTGTGCATGTAATAGAAATTATGCAGTCATTCTAATCTCTATTTTTATAAATACACATGTCATACCTTTCCAGTTATAAGTGCCAGGGGCTCCAAATACAATGTAATGGAAGTCTTTAGTAAAAGTAGCTGCTACACCTTGCTGGCAAGAACCAAATTTTTCATGGCCTCTCAGTCGGCCATCACAAAAACTCCAGTCTCCTCCATCCATCTCGTCTTCAATCCTGAGATTCTGACTCAGGACATAACACCTTCCAAAGATGTCTCGGGATTCCTGCTTCGTATTAACATGTTGTCTTTTTTCGTATCGATGAGCACATGTCTGCAAACAGATCGAATAAAGTAGCCCACTCATGTCTACAAACTTGATGTTGTTCATTACAAATTAATACAATTATCAATAACAAAGAGGATGTTAAATGTGTCCTCATCCTGGGACTGGATCCAAAACCAGGAAATATTCCCCAAAGTGTCACTAAGAAGACTATTATCTAGCCTACAGAAACTACAGGGTTTCTGTTTTATTTTCACCCAGAAAATGCTCCAATCCAAATACTCCACAGGTAATTTATTTATAACTTACCTGTCACATAAACTATGGAAATATCTTATTTCATTTTCTTAATTTAACTGGCTCAGTAGCTATATAAATCTGCACATCAGTATGTTTGTGGAAATAACACGTTCCAGAAGAGAAATCATTCTGGGCATATTTTCATAAGGATCAGGCAAACATAGCTAAAATAGACATTTTCCTTTTATGCACACTATTTCCCTATAACCCTAAATCCTAGTTGATACTCTAAACTCTGAGATCAAGTTTATTCTATTCGATATAAGGCAGGGAGAATTACACTGCTGGGAGACATGAAATAGTCTCGCTAGTTTTACAGGGTATTCAAGGCTATACTCCAAGTGACACAGGCTGAAAACACTTCACCATATCCAGGTCAGCTTCCCATAAGATAGCCCTTAAAAAGCAAAATGCAATGTTCATTACAATTCTCATTTTTCTCGAAATTCTATACACCTTTGTTACAGCAACCAGATTTTGAAGGGAGACGCAGAAAAATCATCAAAACCCAGCCTGGGGGCACTTCCAAGGCCGTCCGGCATAAGCCATCTAAAGACCCTCTCGTTCTCGTTACCACTTCTATTTGAGGAAGCTCAGAATAAATAATTCAGAGCTTTAAATGATCTGACCTTATTTTCCATGACCATTCCCTTATTTTTCTATACCTCACCTATAAAAGCTACATAGTTCCTGGGATCATGTCTAGCTTTGTTTTGCTCCTTTTGTTTTAAGACCATCTAGAGTCTGAGATACTCAGTAGACGTGGTTTTTCAGTAAGTTCTTTGAATTTGAATGTTCTAAGGAAAAGCATGGTTGTGTTCACTGCTATCAGCCCGGCGCCTGGACACTGTGGAATGGACACGCTTCTCTACACTTACCACAACTTTGCCCCCCGGACCTTGGCTCTGGACAGTGACCCCCATCCACTGATCTTCCTTGCTTTCCGATGAAGGGTCAGCTGTGGAAAGCGACACAGGTTACATATACATAGTTAGGACTTCAAAGTGACTGAAACAGGCAATCAACCAAGAGAGGAACAAACATACAAGAAATGGTTTCTAAACGCCTTGGCTCCAAGTGTAATTACTTAGTAAACTCAGTTACTCAATCCAGAAAATTACTTCTCATCTTAAGAAAATGGATAGGTGATTGTTGGTAAAAATAGTCATAAAACTCTTTACATAAAATACATAGCTCTACCAGGTGGCCCCTTCACTCTCTCTGACACCCACAGCCCCGAGTACAGGAAGGTATTTGAAAATTTAAGACTAAGGGTGGGTCCTCCAACATATGACCCTTAAAGCAATAATGTCAAAATCCAGCTTCCAAACTCCACCTGCCATCCACACTAACAACAACTGGTCACTTCTCTACGTACTCCCAAATTTGTTATACAACTCTTCTCTTCTTTACTGGACATATGAAGACAAGACCTCAGATTCATTTTATACCTTTCTACAACGACAAAAGAAAAAAGGAATATACTTCTTTTTACCCCTTCTCCCCACCCTGCAAAGAGAGAGAAACCACAAATACCACCATGTGCTCATTTCAGTATCAATTTGAACCTACTGTATGACTTTATATCCAAAATTTTTGCCCTTCCTGAATGAGAGACGTGGCAGGCACAATTTTTAATCTTGAATCGTTACAAAACTATGAAAACTAAACAACTTCAAGTGAGAGAAGGGAAATATCAGAGTGTTAAGTAAGGAGCCAATATGTCTAGGTTACCCATGGGTTTTTCTTTATAGGTCATGCCATTATAAGTTTCCCATAATTAGCATGTAATATTTTCTAATCTGTAAAAAACAATAAAAAGTCATTTCTAAAAGATGAAACATAAAAATAAAGCATGAATCTGGAAATATACTTAGACCAAGTATATCAAATCAGGTCTGGTTGGAGCTTCTCAGTACCTTAATTCTGCCCAACATACAATCCTCACAAAACAAGCCTCTATCTAAAACAGTAGGGCAAAATCTATCTATTTTGGTAAGCTGTCATTTCAGAGAGATCTGAAATTTAAAATTGACTTTCTCCCAAATATTTTAAGATCAAGTAAGACCTTCCAGCTGCTATGTACAAGATGTGCCCATTCAATTTTCTTCCCTGCTCTGAACTCAGTTTTTCAACAGCCTCCTGTAGAACTTCAACACGTCACTAGGTGGCAGCATCAATACACCGTATCAGCTTAGGAAGCAGCGTTAGGAAGGGCAGCAACACTGTGCATCAGAACGTAATTTAGAAAGTAGTGTTCAGGACAGACAAAACAAACAAACAAACAAACAAAAAACAGTTGGTGCTGCTGCAATTAAAAGGGGCCTGCTCTCCAAGAATGAATGCTTGTACTTCCTTTCCTCATGGAAGGGACAAGTGGTATATATGAGCTGGCCAAGTGAACAACTGAGTGAGTGCAGAAGAACACACCATCGTTATCAAAATCAATCCGCGTGCAAGGGCGGGGAGAGGTGATGTCGCAGCTGTACAAGCCTCCGGTTCTGTTGGCCCTCTGCCGTGGAAGGGCAACCGCCCGAGGGGCCCCCACGAGCAACCTGTGGACAAAACAGAGAATTTGGAGGTGTGAATTTAATATGCATTTGTGGGTCAGAACCAAGAGATGCTGAGATTCTTCTTTGTCAAGGAGTCCATTCTGGTAATTCTCTGCCAGCTTAGGCAGCAAGGGGGAGCAAAGGTAGGGTCCTGTGACTGCAACACACACACAGCCACACAACTACTACCTAACTCAAGCCCAAGGAGAGGGGTTGCTGATACCAGGCAAAAAGTATGCCCGTCTCTCATAATAGCAGCAGCTCTCTCCCAAGTATGATTCTGGTGTTTTAAAAGACACTTTTCATAGAACATGACCCCTACACCTAAGCCAAGGACATCATATGGAACTCAACAGACAAAACCAACAGTGGAAGGACACATTAAACTTATCAAGTGACAGTATGTCAATTTTTAATACTGTCCCTTCTTGAGATATCTTTCAAAGGTAATTTCGATTCTCCCCTAGATTTCAGCTTCTATATTGTTTAAGTTAGTTAAATAAGGAGGCCATTAGACCGATGGGGCGCTAACGGCATGGCGGCCCGCATGAGCAAAAAATATCTAAGCTTGTAAATGTCTCAAGGTTACAAAATCAAACCCTAAGGACAACTAATGACAAACAGGCAACAAGGCTTTAAACTATAGCTGATCAAATAATTTCCTTTCTTTGCTTCCTTGCTTTGTCTGTGTAAGTCTTTCCACTGGCTCCTGTTGGTGGAGCACTCTTAACCGCTTCCAGTTTGGCAATTTAAATCAATGTTTGCTCAAATAAACTCGTAAAAATTTTTAATATGCCTCAGTTTTTCTTTTAACAATACTGATTTAGAACCTAACCTTTGCCCATGATAAAACTTGATGAAATTTTTCGCTTTCGCAGCCTGGGCCCCTTTCACCTTCGATTCTTACTTCTTGGCACTCTTACCTCTGACAAACTCTTCCACTATCATCAAATCAGCCTTGCACAAGGGGTTCGGAGAGGGTCTAGGTAGTGCCGCTTAAG
This sequence comes from Pteronotus mesoamericanus, assembly GCF_021234165.1. Classification (NCBI taxonomy): domain Eukaryota; kingdom Metazoa; phylum Chordata; class Mammalia; order Chiroptera; family Mormoopidae; genus Pteronotus; species Pteronotus mesoamericanus. Next base: position 33,130,297 of record NW_026555325.1, on the reverse strand, counting down.
TACTAGGCATCACAATATTCTTCTTTCCTCCCCTATTACCTCTTATAAGGGGGGCCCCCAACCCAAACACACAATCCTTAGCATCTCACTATCTCACAGCCAGGAAGGACCTTTGCTGACCTATCATCTATCTGCTGAGCTCCTCAGCTAATGCTCCTTACTCCTCCTCAGTTTTACAATTTGGGATCTGGCTGACTGGCAGAACAAATAGGAAAAGAAACAAAGAGAAAGAACACACCTGGCTGGACAGAGAGAAATGAGGCTGGAGCTTGGGAAAAGAAGAGAGAAAACCAATAGGAACAAACAGCAAACTCCCCCAAACAGGAAATAAGCCACCCCTGCCTTTGAAATCTACAAATCTCAGATGCAAAAGAAAAAAGCAAACCCCACAAACCAAACACTCCCTACTGCCTCTGTCTCTGCTATGATCCAACTAAGGTTTTGTTTTATTTTTTTTAATCAATGCCATGCAGTGGTGGGTGCAACAGGAAGAAAATGCACTCAGAAAACACAGAGGGAACCAGACACTGGCCAGGGAGAGCCAGTGAAGCAAAGTCCTACAGACTGGGTGAGGTTTGGCTCATGTGGGGACCCACATTCCTAACACCGTCCCTCCTCCCAGACCCCTGGCTGGTGGCACAGTGAGACTGCATTTGAAGGGACAAAGCAAATCACACCAAGGTACAGAACTATAACTGAGACGGAACAGGACCAAGGCGGGGTAGGCAAGGCCAAGGGCCACCGGGGCCTCCACTGAGCCGCCTACACCTATTCCATTATCGCCCACGATCCCATGTGATCCCATGAACTCCGACAAACAGCTGAAAGGTGAACGGGCGTCCACTGTGAGCAAACAAGTTCAGTCACCTGGCAGATAGGGGGCTGGGACCCTCCCTGTCCCAGGTTCTGGGGGGAATAAGCAAGGTGTGGGGAGCAGAATCACAGGGTCACAGGGCATGAGCCCTGGAAGGACCAGAGACGGTGTCCAGCCTCTAACTTTACAGATGCGAAAACTGAGACCTATGGAAGAAGGGTAATTACTCGGCCCTACGATCTCACTAGTTGGTAGCCAGGACATAAATTGCTTTGGAAGAATGTTTTCTCTGTTCTTTTAAAATGCTTCCTAGGAAACAAAACTCGGGATTTTAGGCCATTTACACCATAGCTGAGAGGGCAAGACCTACACAGATGAAACACTGAAACAAGCACTGCTCTGCATGTTAAGACTGAATTCCGAAAGGCTGAAGGCAGGCAGAGTCAAAAGCATGCCTGCAGTGGGGAGGGGTGAAGATCGCGGAAGAGATTTCCTGTAAAAGTAACCAGCTCCGACCGGAAGGCTCTAAGGAGCAGCCTGGAGTTCCAAGGTTATTACTGTGTGTCTCTCTGACCACCTCCTTTCCCCCTTGTCCACACCCAAGGAGGCTGGCAAGCTACCTAGGGCAGGTACAGGGCTTGCTCTTTCCTGTTTAATGTATTCTCTCATTCCTTCTCTTATTCATTCCACTAACATTCAAGAGCCTCCTAAGATGAATAAAGACTCGCCCTCTCCCCCCACCAAACCATCCCTTGGGGAGCCAGATCCCAAGGGACAGGTAGAGGAAATGCTGAGCGCGGGCCAGAGGGGCCGCCAAAGCCAGGCTGCGAGGAAGGGTATCACCCGGAAACAGCAGTGGAGCTGGAGAGGGCCAGGTGAGGAGCGCGGTGCGTGCAAGGCTGAGAGGGAAGAGTCAGAGGAACAGGAGGGGCGGGAATCGGTGTGACGCAGCAAGACGGGGATGGGGGTGGACAGCCCGGTACGGGTACAGGTCAGAGGTGCGAGCCAGCGAGCCCCACCCTTCTGCTGCCTGTTGTGCCCTGCAGGGACAGGTGCGTCTACCTACGTATCTTGTGGTTAAAAAGCTGCAGAAATCGCTCCATTTCAGGAGCGGCACTACCTCCAGCCTTTTGTCTCCAGGCTGTGTCCTGGGGTTCCTCCCTCCTTGGCACCTCCATCCTCCACTCGGTCCCCCTCCCTTCCTTCCCCTCGGTGGCTAAGGTGGGCCTTTAACATACACGACAAACAGAAGGCACTTAAATCCACTTTGCTGGCTGTTTATAAGGGCTGTGGCAACAAAATTTCACATGTGCTGAGAGTGCCAAGCACTTGTAGTTCAAGAAGAGTCCCCGCTTTACTTGTGGCCACTGCAGATGACAGCAGACCCAGCAGGGTGGAAGCGCAGGAAGGCGAGGGTCCCGTGCAGCCTCCCTCGGGCTCTGCCTGCACGTGTTCCCAGCACCACCCTTCCATCCGGGTCCCTGGACAGCTGGCACGGGGAGCCCACCTTGGGATCTGTCCCCCCAGGGATGGAGGAAGGCGGGGCTGCTCTGTGGCCTCAGGCAGCCCGAAGAGGAGGCAGCCCGAGGGGGAGTCCCTGGGACCACACATACAGGAAAGTCAGAAAAACAATGATGGGGAGGGGGTGAAATTAAGTCGGATAAAAATCGGGACTCATGGAAAAGGTAGGGATAGCACCTTGATGGGAGAACAGAGTCACCCCGACCAAACTCAGCAATTAGCAGGTGTCTTAATCCTCAAGGTAAAGCTGCCCTTTCTGGTTCAGGAAATAAGCAAGCTCTTAATTCTACTTAGAACCAGCCTTAATCACAGGCAGGCACAGCCCATTAGCTGAGGCTACGTCTGGCATAGACCAGTTGGTCAATGGCACCGGCCCTGGTGCAACCCTTCTACTTCCCAATCCGAGTCCTTCAGGACCTGGGCGTTGGTCTAAGCCATTGGGAACCCTGCCAGCTCCTGAGCTAGCAGGGCCACAGCTCCAGGAGGGGTGGTCTGCATCCTGGGGATCCCTCAGGCCACGGCAAAACCGAGTTTCTGCTCCAATCCCAGCTTTCTGTCCTGTGCCCCGCATGCTCTTTGATGCTGGATTCGGTGTGAGCGGCAGCAGTCACTCCCTGGGCACCACCAGGACAATCCCCACAGCGGCTCCGAGCACCCGGCAGCAGCTGCCTGGGCTGTTCAGCTCATTTTCTCTGAAGGAGCAGCAACAGCAGCTGCTCTTGTGACTGACCCCCCCCCCCCCCCCGGACGTATGAAGGAATTCAGAGCTATAGTAACAACTCACAGGCAGAGTGACAGGGACTAAGGGATATAAATGATGGCCTCCGAAGGGAAGTGGGGGAGATTAACAGCACAGGGTCTCAGCAGCCTATTTCCATATCAGATCCAAAAGGAAAACTGCATCAAGGAAGGGTAAGAATTTGGGTTTGAACTAAGATTGTTTTAGACACCAAAAGGAATAGGCAAAATTATTTCCCGAATTGCTTTCCCCACGGCCAGTGGACAATCGCCTCTACTGTTTTAAAACCATAGTGACATAAAAACCACCTGGGGATTCCAGCACATAGAAAGCCTACACTTAGTATGTAAGACAAAACTCAGGAAGGGTAAAATTTGAAACAGTAAAGCACAATGTAAAAGGCTAACGACCAATGACACAAGCAAGACAGTAACTGTGGATGTTGTATAAATTCAGGTCTTTGAGTCCAGATCAGAATTCTTGACACAAAGATTCGGGACCGCGTTCATACAAGGTTATTTCAAACTTCTTCAAATAAGCCACACTCCTATTTCCTATAGTCAAGTTCTCACCCAATTAATATACTTTTACGTAACTACTTCAAACAAAAGTCTTAAAACATTGTGGGGGGGTACTTTTCAGACTCCGAGGACAATAGCTTTGCTTCATTGTTTTTGGCAATAATTCATTTCCTCAAGGATTACAGATTCTGCCTCCAGCCATGCAACTTTGTCTCAGGAAATGTGAAATATTGCTCCATTGGAACAAGGACACTATTATTGCTTAATTTAAAACAGCCTTTTTAGTTTGTCCAAATTAAGCCTTAAAAAATTAGAAGATGGCATTACGATTTCAACTGTCACCTCTACATTTAACCCATCTTCACACTCAGTTTTTAATTTTTGTTAAATAAATACAAATCAAAAAGAATTTATGGTGGAAAGAAACAGATTCCTAACTCCATAACTCTAAGACATTATGTTTATACATTTATTTACTTCTTAATTTACCAGCTTCAAGCAATAATTGTTGACCCCGGAATATGAAAAGAACTAAACCACTTGTCGCCTATGTTTAATAACTATATTACTATAGTTCTTCTGCTTGCTCCCTTTGAGATTTAAATAGTGCATGTTAACCTCTAGGTTCCCTTCATCGACTTCCAATATAATCTCCCCGTTTCCCGCCGGCGAGATGACACCATCAGCACTCTGCCTTTTTCTCCCAACTCTCCTCTTGGTTTCTCCAAGACCAGCCATCCATTAGCTCTACTTCTACATTATTATCAGAGCCATTGCCACTTATATTTTGTCTTCTAACCACAATTTGGTCATCTGCACTTTCATGTAACCAGGTAAGTATTATCCAGTGCTGAACCAAACTGCATTGAAATTATACTCTCTCTATCCGAGACCAGAATCAGAAGCTCTTGACCTCAGAGGAAACTGCTCCAAGCATCAAGGTCAGACTTTTCTTACAGTCTATCGATTGCTTGGCACACTGCACATTTGGACCGTGACTTTTGCTTTTCTTGGCATTCCTCATTGCCCTTCCTTTACCTTACATTGTTTACTCTAGCCTCAATCTCTCTAAGCTCCCAATCATACCGGCATTGAATCAGGATTTCTTCTTTGTTCAGGTTTCCTTCTCGGAGCCCTTGGCCATCCTGCCACGGCACAGGTTGTTCCCTAGGCCTGCCGTTCGGGGCCATCCAGGGTGTCCCTTCCTGCCCTCCTGGGCTCATCTGCTTTGACCTGGGATCCCACAATTTCCTCTTATTTGAATTATTTTCTTAGATACCATCCTGAGGAACCCTATATGAAAAGTAAACTGAGTCCCTGCTTAGACAAAAAATGTCATTATTCTACTCTCACCAGCTTAATACTTTGGGTACAGGACACCAGGTTGAAAAACATTTTCTTTGGAATTTTGATGTTACTTCTGTAACTTATTCTAGTATCCAGCATTGTCAATAAAAATTCTGATGCAAGTCTAATTTTCTTTGAGGGTGACGTTAGGCTCTCCACTCTATCCCAGGTGCTGAACAGCACAACGGACGGTATGTGAGTGAACCTTTGTTCGCTTACTACGCACTGTGTGGCCCCTTTCAATCTATAGACTTGGTACATTAATTTCCAGGAAACTCTTACCATGCATCAATCACTTCCCTAATTCCATTTTCTTCGGACATCCTGGATTAATCTACCTTCTCTCTCACTTTCCCTCCCTCTCTGTGGTTCTGAGATTTTTCAACTTTATTTTCTAGTACTTCTAATTGAAAATAAAATTTTAAACTCAATAAAATTTAAAATTTCAGCACTTATAACCTCTAAAACAAAAATCTTTTTGTTTTAATTGTGCCTTTTACATGATGCACCCTATTCTTATTTTGCAAATTTAATTTCTCAAAATTCTGAGTATTTTACCTAGGAGTCCCTGCCCTACCTTCTACCCTCCCGCTCTTCCCCATTCCCCCAGTTCTCATTCTGTTCCTGGATTATCTGTTTCTTCCAGAATTTCTGTTGGTTACTTTAGTCATCCCTTTTATGCTGCTAGCTCCCATCATGTGCCTGATAATCTTTGGGTGTCCTGCTGGCTGTTGTATGAAAGGCCCACTTCTGGGTTGCTCTCACCCAGAGCAGGAATTCTGAAAGGAGCCTGGGGCAGGGCCTGCTGCTGGCAGTTTTCACTTCAGGCTCAGTGGGTCGGGAGCTGGTGTCAGAATGCAAACCACTCAAATACTAGGCGAGGGGGACTTCGTTCTTGGGGTGCCAGCAGTCACTCTAGAAGCCCTGGCCTTTTTTTAAAACAATGTCATCACTGCCTCCCTTACCTACTTCTACAAGAATCCATACTTTTTTTGAGTTAGAACAGATTTGAGCTTTGTAAAACATGCACATGTCAACATTTCCATCCCTCTCTCCTTGCCCCCAAAAAAGTGTTATGGGGTTTTGTTTTGCTTTTGGTCAGAGGGTTACATACCAGCAGCCTACACACTCTGTCATGCTGGTAGGTGATGGTGTCACGCGGCACCCGCGGTCCTACAGACCCTCAGAGTTGCAGAGCCACGCCTCATTCCCTGTCTCTGCCTCACGGACGCTTCCCAGGGTGGTCGCAGGGCAGAGCACCCCGGTCCGGCCCTTCCTTTCTCAGCCCCCACGTGATTGTGGTTCCTTCCTTTGTCAAGGTCACAAACCAGATCGCATCTGTGTTCTGCCTTTTAGTAATCTCTCAGCCATTACAGTGCCCTGAGGAACCTGGAGGGAAGTATGCCTAGAATGCCACCTGAAACCACAAGTCAAAGTCCATCAGTTCTTGATGAAATCAGGTTTCTGTCACAGCCTAGTTCCCCTGCAGTTTGAAGGTGAATATCTTCCTCCCAACTGTTACCACATCTCTTTATCAACATTGCCACCGCTCATATTATACCAGGTGCAGACCCACACATAAGACTTCTCTCGTGGAAAAAAAATTTTTTTGAAAGGTAGGGTTTGGTTTTGTTTTTTGGCCAATTTGTATATTTCTGTTTTATAATGATGAAACAGCTGATTGACAACATTTGATCATTTATATAAAAATTTAAAATAACCTCAACATGTGTGGCTCAGTTGGTTGGGCGTCATCCCACAAGGCAAAAGGCCATTAGTTCAATTCTCGGTCAGGGCACATGCCTGGGTTGCAGGTTCGGTCCCAATGGGGTGTGTGCAAGAGTTAACTGATTGATATTTCTTTCACACATCAATGTTTCTCTGCCTCTCTCACTCCCTCCCCCTCTCTCTAAAAATGAAATCTTTTTTAAAAATTTAAAATAACATTATATTAAGCATTTATTTTAAAATAGTTTTATTCATATTCCATCAAGTAATTTTATTCCAACTTCATGTTTCTTCGACATTACTTTCTAAAAGCAATGTCTAAGCCAGTTTTCCTCCAGAGCACTTCCAGGACACTAAAGTTTATAACAACGTCTAAGACTTGCAGTCAAATGCTAAATGGATTATTACTAAATGGAGGCAAGGCAATCTAGCTTACTTCTTTAAATCAGTTTATTCTATTTAAAATATTTCAGAGGCCCTGGCCGGGTAGCTCAGTTGGTAGAGCATCGTCCCGACACACCAAGGTTGTGAGTTCAACCTCTGGTCAGGCCCATATAAGCATCCAGTGAGTGCATGCATAAGTGGAACAAAACACTTGATGTTTCTCTTGCTCCCTCTCTTCTCTCTCTCTAAAAATCAATGAAATAAAATATTTAAAAACCAAATTTAACCTCTATCAGCATCTACAATTACAACTGATTAAGGCTGTTTTAGGTTACTGTGTTTGTAACCAACAGCTTTGCTGTTCAAAATAAAGTAATCAAGAGGGCAGCTGTCATGAGAATGATTTTATAAAGGCTCATACAGAGGGTAGAATACTTGGGGTGGAAATAAATCTTGCCTTTTATTCGAGGGTATAAAGAAAACAGCTCTTTTAGGAAAGACCCCAAGTCAGAGAACATTGTGCTTTGGACAGACATCTTGGAAAAGGCCCCTGGGTCACCCCTTCTCTCCCTCTGGAAGGTCTAGGCCCGTTGACACAAAGGCCACTTTGTCCTGAGCCATTTTTGGTCATCAGACTATCCACAAAGCACAAGGTGGCTCCCGCTTCCAGCCCTGAGCTGGGCTGACCGTGCATCCCAACTGCCCCCAGGACAGCCCTGCTTCACACCTGCTGTCCCGGGCCCCCTCACATCCTCAAGAAATGCCCCTTTGGAAGACAAATTACACAGCCACCTCAGCCTCAGGTACAAAGCTGGCCCCGGAACGTGGCTGATGCAGCAGGTTGGGTTTAGTAACACCCTGCCTGAATTTCAACGTGTGTGGTTGGATTTGGCCATGGTGTCACAGGCACTGACTGGTGAGCCATTTTGGTCTGGAGGCCCTGTGATCCGTCTCCACGAGATCAGGCTACCCCAGGGCAGCCTGTCTGGTCGTCAGAGCCCCACTGGCTTTACAAGAGCCTCCTCTCCCCCCACCAGGTGACTCTCCAGTTGTCCCCAGGCAGAAGCAATGTCCCTCCTCTGGATGGAGAGGGAAGTGCCTGCTTTCCACGGGGCAGTGGTCCACAGGGAGTGCCCATAGCCTTTCCCCATCCCCCGGCACCAGCAGCAACCCTGGTACCCTGGCTAGATTGCTGAGGAGTGTGTCCTTTACACCCCCCCCCCCCCCTGTGGTTATCCTTCCCTTCCTGCTCCACCTGGGAAAGAGGAGGCATTAAAACTTGTTTGTGCTTTTATCCAAACCTCTCTGCCTGTGTGAAATTCCTCTCAGGGGGGAGAGGGCCTGCTTCTCTCTCCTCTGGAACTAGAAAAATCAGTCAACCATCAGATTAACACCCATGTTAGGTTTTAAAACCACCCTCAGCCCCCAAATAAACAAAGTTACAAAGTGACTATTTTCCTTATTTTGGCGATTGCTCATTTAGAGATTGAAAGAACACCCGCGAATTTGCACCCATTAGCACTGAGCTGTGCGTTAGCAAATATCATGGAGCCCTGGCGCCCCCTGCGCAGATCTGCTGCCCACCGAGCCCCACTGGTCCCCGATTTCCTGGAGGAGCTCGAGGAGCCCAGCTTGATCTCATCTGAGCCCCTAATTTCAGGGCAATAAGGATGAGAGTTCACAAAGGACCTGCCCAGGTCAGAGTCAATTACACAACCGGCATTTATGACCTTAATAATCAAACAATTAACCACGAAGAACTAGAAGGTGGGGAGGGAGGGAAGATGGACCAGGAAACTGACTACATTCCACCTCTTTGTGAATCAAACTCTAAAACCCTATTCCATGGTCTCGTTTGAGAGAACTCCCCAGAATGTCAAATTCCTCCACAGTCTTAGCGGTACGTTTAAGCACCAGGGACTCCTCTTCGCTGTAACCCTAGGGAGATATTCCTCATGCAGCCCAATATTCTTTTTTACAAGAAAGGCGGCAAACCTGAGTAGTGAGCAAACTATGACACTCTATAATTACAAAGTCCTTCACATACGCTTTTACTCAGCTATGTCTCAGCAACTTAGAGACGAAGAAACCAAGGCTCAGACGTTACCTGATGTGGGTAGGACTTCAAGCACAACACCTTTCCCCCATGCCACACCCTTCCCCCTACAGCTGGGAGCCCTCCCTCCGCCACCTGGCCACCCCAGCCCACCACCATGAGTTGCCCCAACTCCCTCCCTTTCAAGGCCTTCTACGCATGCAAAGGCCTTGGTGCCTTAGCGCACGGTGTCTCCTGCCATCCTGCCCCCGCCCTATGAAAGCTCCCCTCACCAACAATTTCCAAACCGCAGCTCCAGGCTTTACATGTTAATTTGCCTTTAAGACCCTGCACTCACCTTTCACTTTTCCCAAAGTAAACTTGCCTGGACAAGGGTTTCTCCCAGCTCCACCTGATCGGGCTTTAGGCTCTTTGAGGGCAGGAAACTGGTTCTATTTTTTTATAACCTTAAGGCTGCTTGGCCAACAAAATCCAAAAAAATCCTATTTAACTATAAGAACTGGCAGATCCAGTTGGGCAAGTATGAGCTACAATTCACAGTGGAACAAATATATTCACCTCTTAGGCTTGAGTTTTCGTATTTACACAGAAACTTGATTAGAAGGCTGAGGCTCCCTTTTCTCTATGAACTATAATCTCACTTTCAAAAGACTAGATTTCTAACAACCTTCCAAGAAATCACATAATAAAAAATATATCCCTTACCTGTAAATTAAGGCAAACAGCCTGTTATTGTTAGCAACGCACTGGCAGCTATCGCCTCCCGTGCCCTTACCTGAGGTGCTCCGCTTAGGTTTATTTGGAAGTGGATGCTACTACCACCACCATTTCACAAAGGAAGGTTCAGAGAGGACAAGAAACGTGCCCAAGGTGACCCAGATAAGTGACGAAGTAGGAGCTACGCCTTGCACTCTCTGATCTTGCCCTAAACCACAGAACCCACAATCTTCTTCCTGCTTGATTGGAAAAAATACATCATTAAAGCACTCTGAACCTACCCATCTTTTTTAAAAAAAGAGTATAAGAATGTGGTTGGTTATAAACTAGAACTACTACCAAGTGCTTTGCAATCCATGCCACAGGGGCCCAAATACCTATTGCCTTTATCTGTATCAAAAGCCAAGAAAATTTAGTCCCGGCCTTTCTACAATTTCACAAGAAAAACATGTCTCCCTGGAGAAACATGCTGGAACTAAATCCAGGTTCCAGTGGCTCTGAAACTCCTCTGACGCTGGAGCCTGAGGGTTCTAGCTCTTCTCTGACTTGGTGTACTTTATTATAGGTGTGTCTCTGACCAAGAACAAGGGAGCTCACGCAATAAAGGAACACCCAAAGCAGAATGTGCTTTATTATCCTCGACATTCAGCTCCTCCAGTTCAGAAATCTCTACCATCTACTAGGGGGAAAAAAAAATAGATGTGAAATCACAGCATCAATTTCCCCCATTTAAATGAAATACCAGCAAGGATGGTCAGGATCAGCAAAATGGAGAAGTGAGTAAGGATAGAATTCTAGTCCGGTCAACAATTTTTGGTGTGACCTTGATTCAACACTTGCTTCTAATTTCCCAACAATAAGGATTTAAATAATCTCAAGGAACGAATATCAGTAACACCCAACAAGGTAAAATTACAATAGACACTGGCCTACATTTAAATATTACAATAGACACTGGCCTACATTTAAAATGGCCAAGAACTGTACAATTACATACAAATATATAAAGTACAGGCATATAAATATATAACCAGCTCATTTTAAGAATAAAATTATTAGCTGAAAAGGGCTGACCAAGCAATTCACACCAGTAAGACATCCGTCAGCTATAATTAGAACACATTCATCAACTACAGTGAGAAAAGGAAAAATGGAAATCTCAAAGAAACTGTTTTTTCAGTTTTACAAAGCAGCTGCCAGACCTTGTCAAATGTGACATTTGGTCACTTCCTGTCCTTTTGAATTGTCAGGTACCTGACTTTCCCTGTGTCAAATTACACTTGTCCTCCTAGTGAACCATCTTTTCAAGGAACCAAATCTAAGAGCTTCTATGAATTAGACCATGAGCCCACCTCCCATCCTTTGACCTTCACACAGTGCTTGACACAGCAGATGCTTCATGAATTTCTATTTCATAATCTACCAACACATTTAACAATTTTAAATTCAAGTATGTTGTTATGAAGCACGATTTTATATGCCAAGTGTACCAAGAGTGCTAACTCTTTTTTCAAAATGACATTAAATGATTTATAAAAGTGACTTTGGAATTCCCATCATTTTTTAGTAAAATATTTCCAAAAACTTAACAAGAAAAAAAGTCTATTTAAAAAGTATACACCTGCTAAGTCACCATATCCATTTTACTATTCTAATAATCTAAGAAATCCAGATTTTTCAATGTTTTCAACAGGAAATTAACACGATCACAAGGTTTACTTTCTAAACAAGATAATTGAAACAGGCTTAGTAGCTGTGCCAGGACTGCTGGCTGTTGCCCAGCATCGGTTCTCCGCTTCTGCCACGAGGAAAGAGTTTTTGCTGGACGTGAAACCCCGTGGATAAAGATGCCAGCCTCCTTGTCCAGCTGGACCTGCCTGATAAATGGGGCACATGACAATGTGTCACTTGGCTGCTTCCAGGAATCTTCTTTAAAAGATGGTACACACAAGCCTTTGACTCTATTCTTCTTTGTCCCTTTCGTCATCCTGCCTAGAATGCAGATGCTGCCATCATGGATTACAGGGTTGAGACTACGTGTGGGAGGAGGTCTGGGCCCTGACCCCTCAGACCAGCCACCTCAACTTTCACAGAACAGGAAAACGAAAACGAAAGAGATCTTTCATGTTAAACAAACAAACAAAAGACTTAAAGTAGGATATAAAAAATAATACAATTTAAAAAATATACCTATATAAATACTTACAGAAGTTACATTGATAAACATTTACATTGTTTACCACTCCACTCCTATATTTAAAGAGATTTAAAAATATTCAGCAACCAGTATGGCCTAGGAAGCAATTAGTCAACACAGCGGTGATGCAGCATCATTGGAGCAGCGCCCCAGAGGCCGGTGTTGTATTAGGGCGTTTCCCCTTTAGGTGCTGGATTGTGGGAGGAATAATGGGAATGTCCTAAGGGAAGGGCGGCCAGGGCAGTGTTGAGGGACCCTCAGGGAGATTGCGGAAAAGCTATTTACCAACCACAGGTATTTCAATAGTTTAACTGCCAGCACTACTTCACTGCTATACATGTGCTGACCGTCATTCCTACTTGGGCTTGTTGTTATCAGGATAACATGGAATGTGTTTGTAGCAGGTACTATTTCCAGATAGTGCATGTCTTCTAATCTGCCCCATAACAGACTGGCAAGCCATGACCACAACCAAATACTGAGGGGGTCACAAGAGGACTCAGTGGGTTCAAGTGCCAGCTATACCACTTACTAGCTGGGTGTCATGTGTATGGCTTATCTGTGAGATGGTTCTATCTAAATTTTCTCATCCAGTGTTGCAAGGATCAAATGAAACTGTCAAACAACCTTGTAAACACTAAAGTGGTGCTGCAGCACTACATGTGCCATTATTAGTATTTAGTTAACACATATCCCACAAACCATTCTAATTTTAACAAGTACATTTTAACAAGCATAGGTACAGGTAAGGCACAAATGTTGAAGCCATCAGGAATGCAACAGCTTGGACATAAAACTGTCAACTCCAGTTGCTGAAAAGTTTCCAGCAACCCCACTGGTAGAGTATCCTGTGACATCAGACAGTAGGACCGAGTTTGTGACAGGAAGTCGTGAAGAGCAGCCAGCCACTCCACCCAAATCAGCTGCGATCATTGCAACCGCGCCAGGAAGCCGCTGCACTGGGTCCTCTACTCCAAGTGAGGAGAGGGAGATATAAAGCCCTTCACTGCGGCACTGCTTTTAACAGCGAAGGATGAGAAGTTACCTGAATATCAATGCTCGTTAAATAAGTCATGACTCATCCTTAAAACTGAACACTATGCAGACATTCAAAACACTAAGAAAGCTCTTTATTTACAACATCAAACAAGCACTAAAACATGCCAAGAAGAGGAAAATAAAAAAAAGCAAGGTGCAAAGAATACATGTGGCATGAGACCATACATGTGAAAAGTGTGGGTGTATATGTTTGCCGATAAATATATAGGTAACTGAGGAGTCACGAAAAAACTGGTAAGACAACAGTTGCCTCCAGGAAGAACAGGGTGACGAGAGACCAGGTTGGAAGGGCGATTTTCATGCCACATCTTTTTGTAGTTTTTATATCTGTACCATGCGACTCTGTTACCAAGTCAAAAAATTTAATTTTTAAAATGATGTCAGTTGTTAGACAATGGGTCACTGAAAGTCTTGCAGAAGAAATGACAGAGATCGCCATGGAGGTTAAAAGCGGTACCCAGAAGTCATGAAGTAAACCTCATAATTGCACAAGACAAGCTCACACATGCTATCTTTATGTAGGCAGTTGCAGGCAGGCAAAGTCAAAGACTGATTTTTACAGCCCATTCAAGAGCCATGACAACACGTCAATGAAGACGTGGATAAACCCAGACCTTCCGTGCGCTGTGCTGGCCATCTGGGCGTTACAATAAAGTGCACATGGAGGGCAGAGGCTGAAAAATACTGAGGAAAGGAAATCCAAGCTGAAAAGGCAGAGCAGCTTTCCACCATGGTCAAGTGGAGATAAGGTACGGAGTAAGATGGAATGACTTTGGAGAAAAGAACTTTTTCCCTATGAAAGTCCAAGGCACTGACAACATGCATGGGAGCAACTCACTTACAGAAACCAGCCATACAAAATGCTCACCCCTCCTATCCCGCTTTAGAAGGGAATGAATCTGTCCAGTTCAGAGGCATCTCAGAATGCAGAGCTAAAGCACGGGAAATACTGTTTCTAAACCACGGCAGGGTCCAGAGGCCTCTGTCTTGGATGCTGTGGACACGGCCCAAACCTCCTGCAGCAGCCGCTTGTTACATGGAGGAGCTGGAGTGAGTCAGGGCCTGAATCAGGCCCTTGACCTCACCTTTCATCTAATCTAAAACATGAGTGGCATGGAGGGAACCAGGAACAGAGCACGTGGAGATCCATGCGGGAACACAGCTGCTTTAAGACTTGTGGTCAAAGGCGAACTCAGACCTGCTCCTCATTGAGGTGCTTAACTCGGGAGCTCAGGATGGCAACTTTCTAATGATGAGAAAAGATTTTCAGACAGGTTTGGTGGGACTTAACCAGATCTACTTAAGAAGTAGACATTAAGAAATGTCAACTTCTGGTGACATTTATAACGGGAGACCCTTGCGTGGGGGTGGGCAGGAAAGGTGGGGGACAGGGGTTCAAGGGGGACACTAGAAAGGCCTCCGGACATGAGGGAGGGGATGCAGGTGCAGCTCTGTCAGAGGTCGGCTGCGTGACCCGAAACAAATCCCTGGCCACCGATTCGTGACTTACAAAATGAGGGAGATGGTTTCCCTCTCTAGGTCATTTCCTCGGTTCTTTCCTAACTTCTGCAGGTGGTTTAAAAGAAACTCAAAAAGCATCATGGGCTAATAATGCTAGAATACTCCCACCACTTTTGTACTGATGAAAACACCTATGGCTTGAACACGGGGCTTAGATCTCTTTTACAGCACATTTTTGTTTTATCTTTGAGGAAACCATGCATGTTAAGCTCCAGGTTAAAGCCCTGGGCAAAATATCCAATAGATAAATCAGCTCCAACTGCTTCCTTCTTAAGGCCCACAATGCAGAACCGTCAGGAAGCTTTTATTCGGACAGCTCCCAAATAGCTTATTAGAAATTTCATAATGAAAATTTCAGTAAGAATGAACAGAGTATTAAGCTAAACTCGACAAGACCAGTCATTAGAAAATCAAAGAGGTAAGAACAGAGGAAGAAAAAGCTGCTCCCATGTAACAGATTAACACGGCTCCAAAGGAAGCTGGGGGGGTGGGGTGTGTAGTGTTGAGAGAGGAAAGTATTTGCAAGACAAGCTAAAGATGGCCTGACCACCGCGGACAGCTGCTAGTCTAATCTGGTATTCCCTGAACAAACACACTTCCTTTCGAACTTCGACCCGCAAATGTCATATCAAACCTTAGCCTCAACCTGAACTCAGTGTGCCACTGAATTGGCCGTTTCATTTTAAAGCAGCTAAGAGTTAGGTAAGAGGAGCAGCAAGACATAAGAAACAAATGAATGTGGCCAGGCCTTTTATTTGTTGCAGCTCTCTCTTTAACCAGTTAGAAATTTAAGACAAATTACAGCAGGTCCTCAAATCGTGTCATTTTGTTATAATGCCACAGGAACTTACCTCTTGTTCCTGTCAATTAGCCTGTAGTAAAACTGGTTTCACTATGTGCCATTTCCCCGCAGCTCAAGAGGCCATCGAAAAAGTGAGGACTTACAGTATCCTGGGTTCTCCAGAGATGCACGCAAGGGGCCCTGGAGGGCACAGAGGGCGCCAGGCACACAGGAGCAGTCCTTTACCAAACCAGAAAACACATACTACGCTGCGAGATGAAATCTTATTTATTTTTTATTGATAGACTTTAGAGAGAGAGAGAGAGAGAGAGAGAGAGAGAGGAAGGGGGGTCGGGGAGTGGGGGAGAGACATCGATCTGCTGTTCTGCTTACTTATGCATTCATTGGTTGACTCTTGTATGTGCCCCAACCTGGGATCCAACCCACAACCTTGCTCTAATCAACTGAGCTATTCAGCCAGGGCTCCATGAAGTGAAATTTTAAATTTCTACCATAAAATTTGTAAGATTTTTAATTATGTTGCCAGTGACCTACTTTAGAGTATCATATCAGATGCAATGATGTGGCACAATTCTACTTTCAGTAGCCTCATAATATGGGGCCACATTAAAGGACTTGATTTCTGGGCACTTTAGAACAAGTTTAAGAAGTACCAGGGTATTCAGAACCATGTAAATATATTTTCACACTCCTGAACTGTACACTTAGAAATGGACCAGACAATAAATTTTTTCGCTATGTGTATTTTACTACAATGGGAGGAAGACGAGAACCACCGCCACAATCACCAGGGTATAAAGGATCATTCTAAAGAAATTGTCATACTACTTCCTGTTCTCTTAAGAGTCTTGACTGCAGTTGGAGAATCTTATCAACTCAAAGAGCTCAACAAATACTTGCTGGTACTCGTTTCTGCCTGTCTATTAGATTTGAACCAGGAATGGAGAAGTTATCAGCCTTGCTCTTAAGAGGCTCACATGCCAACAGGGATAACATCCATCAGGCAGACATTTCTCGAGTGCCTTCCACAGGCAGGAGGCTTGGCCAGGCCAAGAGGGCAAACAGGTGTCGTGCTATGTGCAAACACCCACATATCAGCAGGGGCTAACTGACGCTGACCTGGAGAATTCTGAGACTCGGCTGAGAAGAGTGCGATGGTCATCGGACGTGCCCCAAATTATCAGGGAAGGGCGGGCAACGGTGGCTGTATGTCTGCTATTGCTATACTAGGCCATTATGGGGGACGACATTGAAACATGAAAGATCACTGTTCTATTCTAAGCAAGATTATACAGCACAGGTTTAATCCAAAGAATCAGCTACTTGACCAAAAGGTAGATGCACATGGCACAGCACGAGGTGGACTGGGAACTCTGGCAGCTGGGTTTCAGGGCCCGCGTTGCCACAACCTGTCACTTGACTTCTCCGGGTTTCAGCTGTCCCTCTATAGAGAAAAGGTTGGGCTGGTCAGTGCTTCTCAACTATTTTCACAAAAGCACAGAAGGTAAGTGTGCACAGGGCATAGCCCAAAGCGACCACCAAGCTTGAAATGTCTGTAAGCCTCTTGTTTTATATTTAAAATGTACACATTTCATTCTGCACTGTAATGAGATAACTTAAAAAAAAAAAACTCGCCAGCATGCCACCTCCTGAAGATGTGCAATATTTAATTTGTGGCACACCCCAGGGGAACTGATGCTGAAGTTCTGATTATTCGTCCTCTTGCATAATTTCAGAGATACTCTACTCCCTTCTGGATTCAGATTTACCTCAGGCTACCTCTTCGGCCTGTGCTATACTTACTGTGCAAGAAGGGACTGAAAATGGGCAGTGCTTTAGAACCCATGTGTCATTTTTATTCTAAGCATGAAGTGAGACACTGGGTATGTTGAGGAGGATCACAAACCCCATCAACCAGGCCGGCCGGAGCAGGGAACAAGGCCCTGGGGCCCCTACCCCATTCCCAGCTCACTGCCGCCCGGCACAGCACATGCCCACCTGCCGGGGCCCTGCTGTCCGCCTGGCCTGGAGGACATAGGGACACTGTGCCGCCCAAGACAGCACCCGATTCTGAAACTGCAGATAATCCTCCCACGTGGGAATGTTCACTCAATACCTAAAATGAGCCTTCTAAGAATTTAACAAAATAAAAATTTAGAGTTCTCTGTAGCACAAATATAGCATAAGGAACCAGAGATTCTCGGAGCGTTTTGATGTGTTGTTGCCATTTGCTCTTCCTTCTTCCAAGCCCCACATTTCCCCTTCCTCTCTCCAAGACAATGTTACAGTTCCCACCCGCCTGTGACCTGCTCCGACTCTGGCTGCAGCCCTCCCTCTGGGGCAACCTCGCTTTCCACCTGATCCCGAAGGGCCGCTGTCCCCCAGACTGCAAAGACAAGAGAGCTACAAAAAACTGCCCCCCACAATGTGAGGCCCCCCCATAATATTCATATTTTACATTAAGGCACCCACAACAATAAAGGCTGATGTTCACTGGACGTGCCAGGCACTACGCTACGTGCTTTATACTCATCACCTTTAATCTACACAATCCTATAGGCTTGTGCTGTTGGTATCTCCATTTTATTGATGAGGACAAGTAACTTGCCCAAGGTCAAATCCACAAAACGTTGAAGAAGCTGGGATTCAATCTCCCCATCCCTCTAATTCTAGAATGGAGTTCTTACTCCTACAAGGCAAACTTCTACACAAGTATTGAGTAATTTAGAACTAATGATCTGTTGTCATTCACTGAGAAATTAGAAGCAACGAGAAAAAACCTCAGTCTTGCACCTGCCTGCATCTGCGTCCCCTGTGGTGCCCAGCCCCCCACCTCCTCGCAGACATCAGGCCAGCTGCCCCCTCCCCTGCATCCCCTGTGCCTTCTCTACTGAGTCGGCATCAACACACTAGCTCACTATGATATTCTCCCATCTTTAAAAAAAAAATTAATAAAAAAATGAAATTTCCTCTCAACTCCATTTCCCCCTTAGCACTTGTTCTCTCCTCCACAAAACTCCGAGTTCCTATTCTTTGTCTCCAGTCCCTCTTCCATTTTCCCACCAACCCGCTCCAAACAGGCCTGCTCCCAGTCCTCCTCGGCCAGTGCTCCCATAAGGCCACCAACAGCCCCCACAGTGCTGTGGCTGGGACCAGTTCTCAGTGCCATAGGACACGACGGGATATCGCCACATCTACCCTTGCCCTCATGCAGTCTATCCTCAATCTAGCAGTTAGAGAAATCCACTTAGTATCTAAGTCAGAAAACAGCATACTCTTCTCAGAACACTCCAATAGCCTCCCATCTCTCATTCAAGAGTAAAAGCCAGGGTCTTTCAATTAACCTAAGGCCCTGTACAACTAGCCTTTCAGGAGGTTCTTGGCCTCCTTTATGTTCCTGAACACGCCTGACATTCCTCTACCCCTGGGCCTTTGCACTTGCTATTTTTGCTGCCAGGAATGCTCTTCTGCCCCCATATTGAAACAACTCGTACCTTCACCTTCTCAGTGAAGTCTTCCCTGACAGACTTATTGCCAATCACTTCTCACCCCAGTTTCACCCCCTACTCCCTTTCTCCACTTCATTTTCCTCTGTATCACTTATTACCACCTAATACAATACCCTATTTATTTTGTGTGTCTCACCCATCAGAACTTGAGCAGGGATATTATCTATTGGGTTGCTGCTGTATCTCTAGCACTAGAACAGTGCCTAATAGATAGTAAATAACCAACAAGTATATGTTGAACAACTTCTTTGGCAAAACCCAAAAAACTGCTTATGGTTTCTTTAGTAGGTCCAGAGTATATCCCCTTCCAACTTTTTAGTTGTTCCTCATATTTAAGTAAGAACAAAAACCCCTATTTCCTTTAGGTTGAAATATAAAATGTATATTTATACATACACACACAAGAATAAATCAGCTGATAAAAGACAAATTTCTTATTCTCTGATAATGAAAAACCTTCTCAGATGGTTTCTGGCTGGTGATGGTGCCAAGTCGGGGGGATCGCTGTCCCTCCGCACTCACCTCCCAGGACCCCGAGTGAGGGGTCCCCAGGATGCCTCTCCACACTCTCACGCCCTTTCTCAGCTAATCCAGTAACTGACCCAGGCACTTTCCAAATACAGTACAAGGCTTGGAAAGTGCTTTTCTTTCTAAACTGGCTGATCTAATACGGTACCTGAAGTGGCTTTTTACCATGTTCTAGGCATTAAAACACTTTTCCAGCTGGCCCCCTAAATCTGGCCTTGAGCTTCGAAGCATTTAATTCAGCCGGCCTCTCCAGTCTTCCGCAAGTCCCCTGTCCGCGAGCTTCTTAGAAGGCCCACTGGTGTCCAGATCCATCTGTTTGCACCGGGAGTCCTAAGAGACCTCAGAGCCAGCTCAGTTCTTCCTGAGTATTGTCCCGAGTTAGCACATAAGCCCAGTCTCACTAGCGGCCATGAGGCCTCTGTGGCAAACATCATTTTCCTAGAACCATGTCTCTGCATATCCACCTAATCCCACCTGAGCCTCTTGAAGCTTTTCCTTATTTGAAAACACTTAGGTTTATTTGTGTCACAGCAAAGCTGGATTCCTTAAGCCATAATCAATACATTCATCCCAGTTATTTTAAGTACCCTTTCCTATATATCTCAATCTCTCCAGAGCCTTATAGATTTCTAAACATTTCCATTTCACAACTTCAAAACACCTTTGTTCTCAAAGGACAAAGAGAACTACACTGCCATTTGGGGGTAGGGGGTGGGGCAGGGCAGGCCATCAGCTGACAAGATGTATCAGTAGGAAAGGAACCCAGCCAGGCCTTCTCTCTCTCCTCAGCAAGAAGAGCAAACCTTCAAGTTCCCGGTGCTGCCAATGGGCTGCCCACACTAGCGGACAACCATCCCACATCCCTGGCTGTGACAAGCTTTGATGAGGATCCTTCCTCCAGTTACCTCTACACATCATGTCGCTTTGTTGGATAAGACGATGACCATTGTGCAATGGCTACATATCCTATGGAGCAGGATTCTGATTCTGCCAGGAAAGAATGGTCAACAGGCTCAAAAGACTCATGTTTCAGCAACAGCCTTCCCTCTGGGTCTGAAATGTTTATTATCATTTGTATCACACACACACATACACACACACACAATTCAAATAACCCCAGTACAAATGAATGTCCTTTTCAAAATGGAGAAAACTGTAGTGACACCGATATCAGCACGAGGCAAGCACAGGCCTTGGGTAAACAGGCATTACCCTGTGCTTCGTTTATTCGTCCTATCGCTAACTGAGGTGCCTCTTTCAAATTATGCCAAAGTTTATTTTCATTTCTATATGGCCGGGCTTAGAAAGTCTATTTCTCTAAAAGGTTTTTCTTATACTGTATCTGAAATGGTGTTCCAAAAAAAAAAAAAAAAAAGTAACCTTTGGATTGTATGACATGTGAAATGTATCTAGCCAGTTGGCAAATAAACATGCGAGCAGACGTCCGAGGCTCCATGGCTCTCGTATCTGCCTTCTACAGTTGCTTCGGTGGCTCGTTCCCCATTCACCCTAATTCAGAACAGTCTTCTTTACCACATAGTTGGTTTCAGGCACTTAAAAGTTTTCTAAAGTCTTTTTGCCAATTTGGGAATAGATGAAGTGATAGCAGTAACCAACACTGCAATCCAGGATATGGATGGATGGATGGAGGGATGGATGGATGTGTATGTGTATGTGAAGTGGGGAAGGTCTGCTGCTACACTGTGGTCTATGAAAATGTTGCTCTGCAAGCATGCTCACCTTGGAATAGGTAAACTGAGTTAGAGTTGTCCTGCTTGTTTATCTAAACAGAAAAGAAAGAGAGCAGCAGATTAGATGGCCATTGGGCTCACAGGGACCAGCACTGGTGAAGAGCTGATCTCCATGTCCCCGTTCTGGCCTAATTAACAATTAGCCTCTTAATTTAGTTTCTAGATATCACAGTTTGCAATTTTAAGTGCCAAATTAACAAACAAAAATCTGCTAAAGTCTGAAAATCTGCACACTACACAGGCCAGGAAACATGAAGATATGGATTTACAACCACTTCACCTCTTACAGCCTTAGCTTCCACATTTATTCAACCAACACAAAGTGCTTATTCTGGGCCAGGACTAGTCAAAGGTACAATTATCCTCGATTTACAGCTGAGGAAAGAGAGGCCCAGAGAAGTTATGTATTGATGTATAAAAATACACAGGTACTATGACTTATAATAAATACATATTTGGTCTTTATGCCTGCGACAGGACTCCTAAAACCTTTGGAATTTCCTACGTGAGGAGAGTGCTAAAAATTGCCTTTTGTTATGTTAACGAGCTGACTTTCAAGAAACATCTCAGAATGGGGGCTGGTTGCCAGGAGAGCCAAACACTTCATTAGAGGGCTGGAAATTTCAGACCCCCACCCCTGACCTTGCAGGACTGGAGAAGGGCTAGAGGTTGAGTTTAAAACACCAGTAGCCAATGATTTAATCAATGATGCCTAGGCAAAGCAGCCTCCATAAAACCCCCGAAAGGATGGAGTCTGGAGAACTTCCAGGTTGGTAAGCACGTGGAGGTCTGAGCAGAGCAGTATGCTCAGAGAGAGCGTGGAAGCTCTCTGCCCCCTCCTCATGCTTTGCCCTGTGCTTCTCCTCCAACTGGCCAGTCCTGAGTTTATTTTAATAAATGGGTAATCAGTAAATAAAATGTTTTTCTGAGTTCCGTGAGCCACTCTAGCAAATTCATTGAACCCAAGGAGTCGGGGGCATGGTAACCTTCAATCTATAGCTGGTCCATCACATAACGTGGACTTAGCATTGGTAGCTCAAGTGGGGGAAAGGTAGACTTGTAGGAATGAGCCCTTAACCTGTGAGATCTGAGGCTATCTCCAGGTAGATAGTGTCAGAATTTAGTTAAATTGTAGAATACCTAGCTAATGCCTGAGAAATGTTTGGTGACATATGGGAAAAGCCGCACACTGGAATTGGGCATAAAATTGTAGGAATCCTGCACCATGTCACAACTAGTAAGTGGCAGAGCAGGATTGGATCCTAGCTCTCTTTAGACTATAGCTGGGATCTAGACTCTCACTCTACAATCCACTCTTGTCTACTACATTATGCTGCCTTCTGTATTTTAAAAAAAAAACAAAAAAAGTTCCTTTAGCTCAAACCTAGAAAACTTTAAAAACAGAATCTTGGATCACTATCGATGGAAACTGATCACATCTAGTGCAACAGATCTGGGCTAACCCTAGAATTAAATTTTTTGCCCTGATGCCCAGCCAGGTTTGATTCTAAAATTGTACCTAAACACAGAAGAGAAAGATGAGCAGCAGGGGCTGGCCCTGCCCCAGTGCCCATCACTGCAGGGCTCAGTCTTGACCATCTTCCCAAGAGGCTGCAGGAACTGTGGTTCCAAGTCATGGTCTACACAGATCACCATTCGACAGCTCTCACTGGAGCGGTTAGCAGCTTCCCCACCATTATGCCTAGACAATTACAGGTATGTATCCAAGATTCTTTCACTGTCTGTAACTAAAGCTTTGGCCATCGATTCCCAAGTGCCCTCACATGTTCACTATCATTGACCTCCACACCCTTGTCAATTGCTTTCAGGATCTATTCTATAGACATCCTTTTCTACCTAGTCTCATCATAACAACCAACAAATCCTGAGTACCCACTGCAGGGCACATCAGCCTGTATTAGGGGGTTAAGTTCCTAGGTCTGTCTATAAGGCAAAAGTCAAGTGTAATTAACAGTCACCCGTGAAAATCCTTTAGCTGGAACCTGGACCCCGGAAACTCAAAAGCAAAGAATTAACATCTTGGGTGTGTCTTTGCATTATGGTTATATTTTCCCCTTCCTTGGTAACAGCAGAAACCAAGTGCTAGTGTGAGCAGAGAGGGCAAAGGGTTACATAAAGGCACTTCTTTCTCTCCTGAGCTGGAAGAGTTGATATCACAAGTTAAATTGAGTGTATGATTCGACTCCACAGTATTTGCAAGGCATATGCTAGGTGCTACCAGGCAAAGAGCCGAACATAAGACCCCTGCCCTCACGTAACTTATAATCCAGTTGGGAGAGGCAGAATCATCCTCAAAAATAGTAGACAACAATTCGACAGAAAACCATCAGAAATGTCAGACACATGATACTAACTGGTACAGACATTCAAAGAAAGAAGAAATTGAGTGTACGTTGGGCTAAAAGACTTTCAAGGAAAAATGTAAACTGGTTCTTGAGATATGATTATGTTTTTTAACATGGGCTACCTTGGAACCAATCAGTGTAAAACTGACCTGTCATCTAAGCATACAATGGTATTTCCATTATGTCTCCACTGTCCCTCTTAAAAGTGACAAATAATTCACTGGCCACTGACGCACAGTAATACGTAGAGCCAAGGTCCTAACGGTGCTACATGCCACCATTTCTGTATTATTTGGTTAGAAAAACTTAAATCAATATGATTGTTATGCTAAAATAGAGATTTATGCAGCCAAAAATAGAGTAATGGCTTCTTTACAATAATGGAGAATATTATTTGAGCATGTAACCTGAGTTTCCTGATAAATTATTCATCCCATATGAGTACTCTGACCCTTTTTCTCAACCCTATGTGATTACTTAAATTATCTGTGTAAAAATTAAAATTGTTTATTTCTACTTCCTTGCAGAGTCCTACAATCTCTAAGTGTCCTTGCCCATTTCAGCTCACTCTTCACTCTTAGGATTCTGGGCGACTGAGCACAGTCCCTCGATGGCCCTGGGCCATGTGGCACTCTGACTGAATTAAAGGAAGCAAGGGTTTAGGTATGCATCCTGAAGACAACTCCAGTCCCTGGCTAGCTACAGGCACTATTCAATGGGCTTTTCTGGAAGAAGAGGGCGGCGACAGGCAAAGAAGGAGGGACACAGAAGATGATCAAGGCCAGTTGAAATAAGGGCCAAGAGGAAGAAAGTCCAAGCACAGATATTTAAATAGATAGCCTTGACCTACATGGGAAGCAGTTTAATAAATCAACATAACATAGTGCATTTCCAAAACTCAAATGCTGGCCAATTTATCTAGGTCTGAAGGTCATTTCTGAATTTCCCTTTTAGAGATGGCATGAGCACGAATCAGAAGTATCAAGGTCTAATACAGATTCTGTTAAGATTCTGCTAAAGCAGTGGCGAGACTTTAGGCATTTAACTTTCAGCTTCAACTTCTTCATCTACAAAGAGGGTCAGTGGGACTAGATGATCCCTAGATGATCCCTAGTTTAGTAAACATGAAATTTAAAGTGGGAGTATCACAATGCTGAAAAAAATGAAACACAAATACCACAGACTCAGAAGAGTCACTGTGGGCCTGGAGAGCCTCTGAAGAGAGTGGTAATCAGAAAGTGACTTCCCTCCCCAAATTGGGGTAAATCCAGAATCATTCCACGAGGATACTACTTATAGCTCTCTCCCTGTTCGAAGTCCTCCCTGTTCTAGGCCAGGCATAAAGCTATCACTTCCCAGAAGAGCCAAGAGGGATGATTCCAAGGATGAGGATGCCCGCAGGTGTCATCCCATACTTTCTACCTGGAGGGTTGGAGGATGGGAGCGGCAGTGAGTGACTCAGCATTAACTATCTCAGAGAAATGAAGGAGTCCAAGGAGTTCAGACTCTGACCTCAGTAACTCAGCCACCCATTTCATAATCTTTTGGAGTCTGAAATGTCTTTAATGCACAGCCTTAAAAACCTGAGTGAAGTTTTACAGGCTAGTTTAGTTTTATAGTCCTGAAAGTTTTAGGTATATACAATATTTTATGGCTCAGATTCAATATTATTCTATTATAAAATTTTAACTAGAGTTTAAGATATTATTAAATACTTAAGTAGCACTGTAGAAAATTTAACCCAGAAAAATCTATGGTGGTATCTCAAATAGTGCACTCATCTTATATTCCCACACATCTTTGCTATTTTACTCCTCCTAACTCAAAGTCCCTTGTTTACTAAATTTTCTTTTGTTACAAATCTAATTAAGGTAGATTAAAGTTACTGTATTTTGCCGTGTATAATGCACCCCCACATTTCCGGCCCAAGTTTTCAGGAAAAAAAATCTTTCATTTTAATTTTTTAATTAATTTTTTATTTATTTATATTTGCATATTTGTTTTTTGTATTATAAAGGAATTTTAGCATTTATTTTTGAACATACAGATATCGTTATTGCTTCCTAGAGTTATACTTTTCATGCATAAGCATAAATAATTTAAAACATTTCTATAGATATGGAATTAGTACTACCCATGTATAATGCACATCCTTATTTTTCCCTCAAAAATTTGGGTAAAAGTGCACATTATACACAGCAAAATACAGTAAATTGCTTTGGAAATGGGTTTTATAACTGTGACTAAGAGTTTAAAACATCAATTACCCAAACTACAATAACTTTTTGCTTTACTCTTTGGCAGTCTTAGAATCACAGAATGTTTAACATCTGTACAGTAGTTGGCACACAGTAGGAACTTAATTACTGCTTCTAAGTTTATCACCATTAACAGCTACCATTTAATCAGCAAGCAGGGAGGTCAATCAGGAATTAAGCACTTTGCATGTTATCTCTTAATCCTCATGTAATTAAACAGCAATATTTACATTTTACAGATAAAGAAACTAAGGCTCAAGGTGAAACAGCTACTAAATGGCTGAGAAAGAATTTGAGCTCAAGGTCTCTCTCCAGAAATACTCTCACTGAGCTTGTCCAGAGAGTGCAGAGTTTAGGAACCTGAACCAGCAGGGTCTAAGCCTCCCTGGCTGTTATTTACAGCCACATCCTTTACTGACAAAGACGAAAACGGGTGTGGGTATGGCCTGCGTACTGTGTATGCTGATTATCCCGGTAGGACAATGCTGATCCTGAAGCTGGAATACTTTACCATGAGAAGGGGGAGTGGGGTAGGGAGTGGCATTTGACACAAAACCACAGGTCCCTAGAACGTGGTAACTGCCATACTCTAAGCTCTAGGGATAGATCCAGTCCCCTTAAAGTGGGCCTCTCCTATCTGAGGCTCTGATCAGTCCCGTCAACCCCCAAAAACAGCATTTCTAGAAGGCATGACACCCCAAACACAGGTTTATTCTTACCCTTGGGAGGACTTGCAGAAGCTCTAATAGCAGAGAAGTCCACCGGCAGTAACACATTTTAGCAAGCATGCTGCTAACCTTAGTTGCAACAGAGATTCCTGGCTAAAACTACGTTTTGCTCACCTCCATTCCAAGGATATACGTTCTTGCCCCAGTATTTCCCCTTCACAATGTTTGCTTTAACAAGTTTGTCAAGGAAGCCACCAGCTCCAGTAGGCATCTGGTACAGAGACAGAATGCCAAGGAGAATATATTCCCTCTGCTGGCCCATTCATTTTTGCACTAACAAGTTCAAATTCTCCATATGAGTAGATGCACATCTGTCTAGGCACTCCTAAGTGTTTATAGAGACACGAACCATCATCCATTAACTGATCTTAACAGAAACCTTTCATTTCAGATTTACAGATTAACAATTCTTTTCAAAGCAAAATACAGGCAGCTGGCCAAGCCCGCAGACCACCCGCCAGCGGTCTCCCCACCCCCAACTAATTCCTTTGCTTAAGTAGCAGGTGTTATTAAAAAAAAAAAAAATCTGACTAAGATTCAGGGGCCCACAATATTCACCTATTCCAAATTTCTTAACTGCTGAAATCAAGGGGTTTTCTCCAGCTCTAAAATCCTATTCGCCTTTCATAAACACAAAGTCTTCTCTTGACTGGCTGCACTTTGCTCTCTCTGCTCTGTTGGTCCTGGAAGGACCTCCTCGGTTCAGCTAAAGGCCTGGTTGGGGTAGTGGGGCGGGGGCGGGGGGCGGGTGGAGGTTTGCGGCCGCGGTACTTGGGTGAATTTATTTTTCGGTAGCACAGATCAAGAATGCAGCCCCCCTGAGATTAAGTCCACTAAGCTCCCCAAAATCCCTCTTCAACCTAAATAGTTTCATCATGTGGGAACCAAACACCATGTAAGAAAGAAAAGCTAATAGTGCGGGTCTCCACTTCCTCCTGGGAAGAGCCCGGCTATGCTATGGGGGCGGAGGACTGTCACTTCGAAACCTGGCTTGCAAAGCACCAGCCCAGATAGGACCTGTCGCTTTCACCCCGAGGCTGGGCCTGCCCAACGCAGGGGCCAGGCGCTTCAAGCCTTGGGCTGAGGGGAGGATGGGGGGGGGGGGGGGGGGGAGAGAACGGGCACACCATTCAGAGGTGTTTGTTTTCTCTGATCCAGTCCTGCGAGCAGGTGCTTAGTTCCATCTTTTTAGTTTTCCAAGGGAGGAGGTGTGAAAGTATCTCGCAAGAAGCGCCCGCCCTGCGGGGAAAGCCACGCAGGACACGATGAAAAGTGACTTTACAACTTCTGCGGAGCGTGCGAGTCTGCGGGCTGAAGGAGTGTTCCCTAAGCTTGGAATAGGCCTGGATCCTCCGGGACCAACACTCCCAGTAACCCCACCGCAGTAATATATCGACCCCTGCAGCCCACGTCACCCCCGCCCCAAGCACACACGTGAAGCTCAGCTAAGCGTGCCACCTGCCGGGTTCCCAACAAACATGCCCCGGAGGGAAGGATCGATGTAAAGTGCTTTGTTTTGTTTT
Organism: Pteronotus mesoamericanus; assembly: GCF_021234165.1. Taxonomy (NCBI): domain Eukaryota; kingdom Metazoa; phylum Chordata; class Mammalia; order Chiroptera; family Mormoopidae; genus Pteronotus; species Pteronotus mesoamericanus. The sequence continues at coordinate 33,102,228 of NW_026555325.1, read as the reverse complement.
GGTTTGGTTTTTTTTTTTTTTTTTTTAAGTAAACTCTCCCAGGACGGACAGTCCCGCCTGGCACCGAGGCGGCGGTCAGCGGGAGTCGGCCCTCGGGGTCGGGTCTGCCCGGGCTGGCTGTGGGAAGGCGCCGCGCCAGGCGGGGCCGGGGCCGAGCGCGCGGGCCAGCAGAGTCCCGGGCCAGCAGTCGAGGGGCAGGGCCAGCCGGCGGGAACTGGAGGGCCGGGGCCAGGGTGGGGGTGGGAAAAGTCGGGGAACTCACAGCCGCTTCTCCTCCGGCTGCAGCTGCCAGTGCATGGCCAGCGAGAAGCCGAAGAGGCTCCCGGGGTCCCCAGATTTCCGGATCACATTGTCCTCGCGGGTGTCCAAGTTGAAGGCAGCGCCAAGCCGGGGCAGGAGACACGCGGACAGGTAGAGCAGCCACAGCTGCTCCGCGGCCGCCATGGGAGGGTCGGCGCACCGGGAAGGAAGCTGGGAGCAGGGAGCTACGAGGTGCGGCGGCCGCCTTGCGCTCCGGGCCGGGTTCGAGGCTGCAGCTATCGCGGCTACCTCGGTCTCCTCTCGCCACTGCGTCCGGCCCCACCCCCGGGATGAGCACAAGTCGCGCTCTCCGCCTGGCCGCTCCCCTCCGCCGGCAGCTCCCAACAGCTCAATGAGCCCGTTGTTCTCTGGAGACTCGCAGGCGTTTTATCAAGTGACGAGGACGCCGGCCCCGCCCCTCCCCACCCCTCCCCACCCCTCTAGCCCCTCCTAGCGCGCCAGCCGCGGCCTGCAGCCCGCACCTTCCCCGGGGGCCTGGCTGCGGTACTTCGGGGCGCTACCCTCCCAGGTCCACCCTTGGCCGCTCCCGTCGCCCCTGAACTGGCCCGGAAGCAGCGGCGTGAGAGGCAAGCAAACTAGCTATGGGAAGAGCAGTGCCATCCTGAGGGCCCCCCTGGAAATAAGCACGTGAATTGTGGTTGCCATTGGGCGCAGAGCCAGAAAGGCGTTTACTACCTGTTTGTAAAGTGTTGGTGAGGCGCCAGTCTTAGTCGCCTTAAGCAGCGTGTTTTTTCACACCCAGGCCCACGTGCAAGTTCAGACTTCATTCATTCCACAAGTGTTTATAGAGCGCTTATAACGCATGCCACCAGATACTTGGGAAACAGAGCTGCATAAATTGTTCTAGGCCTTCAAAAATGATATTTCCACAAACTTCGATAGTGCTGTACAACCTACAGCTCACAGCTATTATTTCATTTACTCTTCCCAACAATTCTATGAGATGGGTATTTTCTTTTTGCACATGAAAAAACTGAACCTCAGCCTTAGGCCAGAGCACCCAGGGACCTGTGCCCAGGTGAAAAGGAGAGCTTGTGGGAGAAGTCACACTGGTGTCAGCAATTTAAAACGGTTTCCAGGGGGTCTGAGGCTGAGAAGCCCCTCAACAGTAAAGGGTAAGTTGTTTAAAGTGGTGCCCACCAAGCTCCGGGGCTCTTCTTCCCTGCCCCCAAATTCCCAAGACTAGTTGGAAGACCTTCCCCGCCCAGAGGCAGTTCTGAGCTCTGTGTGGGTGGCCTAAAGGCTCCTGCCTCCAGGACATGGGGTGAGGCCTCCACTGAGGTGTTGGCCTCTGGGGCAACTCTATCCTGGTTCTAACTAGGGGAGAGAAAACTCAAGGTGTCGGTGAATTTGGATGACAAAAAAATTTACATTTTTATTTTCACTAACCTCTGACATGTAGCATTTTCTTTCTTTATGAATGTAGGATATCCCACAGAGGCAGTAAGAAAAGTATCTATGACTTAATCTCCAATAGAATGCACACGTTTTTTACATCACATCACAGTTGTTGCAAATAAATGACAGCAGTCATTAGATAGACCCTCAGCTAGATCTTCTGTCATTTGTCAATTTAAAAATGTGTGTATTGCTACAGAACAATTGTTAACATTGTGTTAACTGTATTTCAATAAAATTCATTTTCCTGTCTTTTATTTTTTGCTTTTAAAACGCTTGTTCTGAAAATGGGTCTGTGGTCTTAAGCAGCATGCCAAAGGGGCTCCATGGGATTAAAAAAAAGAAAAGAAAAAAAAAAAGGTTAAGTGCTAGGCTGAAGGCTCCTGGTAGGCCTGCACTTGAAATAGAAGCAGAGGGCAATCCCAGGGAAGAGCTGGAGCTGTGTGTGTGCACGCTGGGCGGGGAGAGGATGACCCTTCGCTTCAACAGATGTTTGTACCAAGGGAGCAACACAAGCTACTAAGAAAAGCCACCTGAACATCATCAATGGTCCATAGGTGGTAGCAGCTGCCAGAGTGAGTCCCTCAGCATAGTCAGGGGAGCTTCTCTCCCAATCAATAACTCCAGTCAAATGTAACCAAAACTGGGGTGTGGCTGGTGCAAATTCAATCTTGGAGGTCACACGGTTTTAGCAAACGTATGATAAGCTTGGTAAGGTTGACAAACTGTTGAAGACTATAAACTAGTAAACTAGAGAATATCTGCAATATGATTTTTCATGCAAGTTGGGTGCAAGTTAGCCTTTCCTCTTAATGTTAAACACATACTATTTGAGAGAGACAGATCCTAACTATTATGCAACACAGTGAACCTCACTGCAGGCTGGTATTCAGTGGGAGTCACTGACATAAGTGTAATGGTTGCTGAAGTACTTCTGAGCTGGCTGATAAAAGCCTTGCCCTCAACTCCTCAATTTCAGCTACACCTGCCCCCCACCACCACTTCCCTAGGACACAAAAACTTCCCCACAGTCCAGCAACTAAAGGGTTAAGACTTTAAGCCCTGGCACTGCAAGGGCTTCTTCTGACTAGGGGTCTTCATGTCATACCAGTGTCCGAGAGTAATTCTGTGCACCATTTATCACTTCTTCCCAAGATGTTTAGTAGGTGATGTTTGAATAGTGAGAACGATCTACTTGATCCCCAATTTTGATTTTGCTCAAATTGAAATCTTTTATAATGTTAAATACAAACATAGCAATTAAATATATAGTGCTACCAAACTGAGTGATGCTGTGTAGGAGAAGGGAGGAATAAAGAGAAAAAGAGGGTGAGAGAGTTGTTCTGGTGTGTGCCCATCACAGATGAAACACAACCACACTGCTACCTTCTACCCATCTCCTTCCCAGGGCACCAAAAACACTTGAAGTTGAGTATAACTCAAGGACCCAGCAATAATCTCATTGAAGAGTGTCAGTGTCAGTCTCTGGGGCCAAGAGAATGAAAGAATCAAGAAACCTAAAAAGCATGAATTAAAGACCTATGGAGGGAAGTACATAGTTTAAGTGAAAAAAATATTCTGGAACAAGAAGACACTTGTCTGAAACCAAAGGGAGAGAGAGAGCTTGATAATAAAGGGGTGCGGACTCTAGAGGGCATGGCGTCTGCGAGCGCGCATGCGCACGCGCATAAAACACAGCCGTGTCACGTTTCCCAAGACGGCTCATTAGAAAACAAAAAGGAATATTTAAGGACGTGACTATCACATCAGAGAAGAGAATATTTTGAACTGGAAAATTGAAACAGAAAGGCAATGCAAGCTATAAGTAGAGGTATTTGCTCAGATGAAAGCTTTTGAATTTTTATGTTTTACCAATACACTTTTCAAAGCAAAATTATTTCTATATCCCACATTTGGTAGGGGAGCTTTCAAATAATTTTAAACTATTGGTCACCTGTGGAGAAATCTGAGGAACTCATGTCATGCTTGATACAATTTCCATTTCTTGGGACCTACTTGAATCCTTTTGCTATCAGATTCAATGTTGTATTGACTTCATCATCAACCAACAGCAGGGAATATCATATTTGCTTCTTTTAGGCAGCACAGAACGTATTGGAAACATCTTTTTATTCTCCTTCTGTGGTTGTCCTTACCAGCTGTTTTACATATTCCCTGGAGCCCTTTAATGAAAGGTCATATGTCAGAATGGTTAGCACGTGGCCTGTGGATGATAGCATCAACCCCCCAGGGAGCCGACTTGCCTTAGGACTAATAAAGTTAATGTGGTCTGATGCACTTTGAATACTGTATTAAAACCAGAACTTCCCACCTGTGCACAGGTTTTCAAAATTTGGCTTTTACCAGTGATGCACTGACCTCGATATACCTATATATCCTGTGAACTAGATATATAAACTGTTTCAGATAGGGATTCTACTATTCAGTGGCAGAGTTTTTGTTTGTTTGTTTCAGAAAAAGGGAGTTTTCCCATCCTTCTTTTTTGGTCTATCTAAGTATTCAGGGGTTTTCCTTCCACATTGAACCTCAGTGTTTTTGTTTTGACATTTCGTTTGCTCTAAGTCACTGCACATCTCTTAAGGCAAACCTGCCTTTGATTGGGATCAGGAGAATTCAAATTGCCAGCTATATTTTATGTTAACACCCAGATCTATTTTATTTATTTAATATCCAGTTTCCTTGAGAAATAATTGATATATAACACTATAGAAGTTTAAGGTTTACAATATAATGACTTGATATTTGTATACATAGCAAAATGGTCACCACAATAAGTTTAGTTAGCATCCATCACCTCACACAGCACAATTTTTTTCTTGAATGAGAACTTTTAATATTTACTCTCCTAGCAATTTTCAAATATACAACATAGTACTGTTCCTGCAGTCTCCATGTTGTGCATTACATCCCCAGGGCTTACTTTCCTTATTAACTAGAATTTTAAATCTTTTTACCACCTTCACCCCTTTTCTCACTTCCTTTCTCTGGTAACCACCAATCTGTTCTCTGTCACTGTGAGCGATTTTTTTTTAGATTTCACATATAAGTGAGAACATACAGCATTTGTCTTTCTCTGACCTATTTCACATCACTTAATATCCCCAAAGTTTATCCAAGGTATCACAAATGACAGGATTTCCTTCCTCTTTATGCCTGATAATATTCCATTGTATTGGGTTGGCCAAAAAGTAAAATGGCTCTAGTAGCACTCGGTTGTCTTGAACTTCATTCAAAACAACTTCGTTAGACTGTGTTGTGACAGCTGTCATGTCAGCGTGCATTTTTTAAATAAAGTTATCAAAATTGGTGAATTTTTTTCAAAATTGGTGAATTTTTGTGTAGCTCTTTTAACATTGAAGATAGAAGAAAATAAGCAACACTTTCGGCATATTATGCTTTATTTTTTCAAGAAAGGTAAAAACACAACCGAAACGCAAAAAGATTTGTGCAGTGTATGGAGAAGGATCTGTGACTGATAGAATGTTAAAGGTGGTTTCCCAAGTTTCGTGCTGGAGAATTCTCACTGGACGATGCTCCAAGGTCAGGTAGACCAGTTGAAGTTGATAGCAATCGAATCAAGACATTAATTCAGAACAATCAATGTTCTGCCAGGCAGGAGATAGCTGACATACTCAAAATATCCAAATCATAAAGTTATTAGTGACAATGAAAAATGTATCTTTTATTTCACGGAAAAAAACATATGGACTTTTTGGCCAGCCCAATACATACAGCACATTATCTTTCTCCAGTTATCCACCAGTGGACACTTAGGTTGTTCACCCCCATCTATTTTAAAGTAAATTCACTTGAATGTTTCTAATTCATTTACAATGAGCTCATTGAAATATTGTAGAGTATTTCACATTGCCATCTTAGGTGAGATTCTTTTTTTCAAGTTTGTTTTGAGGGAATCTTTCTAAGCCAGGAAGCCGCATTTTGCGAGCAAACCAGAAATAAACTCAAACCTTAAATGAATCAAGTCAAATTTAAAATTGAGCTCCCACGGCTGAGGTGAAAACCTCTCTGGGAAAAGCTGGCTTTCTGTTCCCACCACCATCAGAAACAAACATGAAGCTATGTATATCTCATGGCACACACAATGCAGCCTTGAAAGGCCAAACTTGGAGATATTTTTAAAATAAATTTCTTTAATTTAAAGAAAAATCCTACTTGCTTTCTAGAAAAATGTCTTCGGTGAAAAAGAAAAAGAGACAAGCTGATTTTTGAGTTAGAAGTTAAACTAGTTATGTCTGGAGTCTATCAATTCAGGTCAAGGCAAACACTCAAGGAAGACACCTTAGCCTCACCCTCTTCCCATCCGAGCACCTGAAGCAAGTTCCTCTGCTTCTCTAGGACTCAGTTTCCTAAATCTGTAAAATGGCCAGAATTCTTACCTCACCAGGTTGCTACAAAGATTAAATGAGATTATGTATGTGATGTAAGTACACAATGTCTACTATTAAATATGTGCTGAATAAAATGATAGCTGTGAAGATGAAGTAGAAAAAATGTACTAGAAAATGAATGAGAAGACTTCAGGTAGTGGGCATTAAACACAGGGAGACAGACTACGCAGACGAAGTCACCTGGCCCCCACACTCACTTCATGTAAATAGGGTCAACCATTCCTTCCCATGACAGTGTGGCAAAAAAAAAAAAAAAAAAAAATCCCTGTTATGTCACAGTTTCTCAGTGCCTGGGGTTTGGGTGGAAGCATGATTGTTCTTCATGCTGGTTCTGGAGCACTTCCATCTCTTGCCAGTGTTTGGAGAAGGAAAAATGGGTGCCCTATTCAGCCTCACAAGTTTGGAAGAGAAACAGTTCAGAGGACCAGCCAGCTAGGAGGCCAGGTGGGAGAAAGAGATGAAAGCTGAAGGACACTCCCAAACGCATCCTTACCTTCCACGTATCACCAGCTATTCTTCCACAGGGAGGGTTAGTGCTAAGGATTATCCAAAATCATGGCTAGCTTAAATGTCATTATTTTGTTTGAAGGTTTATCTTATTGAATACATCTTACAGCCAATTTTTTTTTAAAAGCCTTGCCCAAGCATGTGTTTTATTGATTTTAGAGAGAAAGGAAAGGCAAGATAGAGAAAATATCACTGTGAGAGAGAAACATTAATCAGTTGACTCCCGTATGTGCCCTGACCTGTGTGTGGATCAGACCCACAACGTTTTTGGTGCCCGGGACAGTGCGCCAACCAGCGGAGCCCCCTCCCCTCCCCAGAGCGCTTTACAGCTAACTTTAAAGCAGCATAGACTACTTTAAATAAATTGGCATAGTAGTTAGGAGACCATGCTATTTGATAGTGTAATCAGACCTCGAACTTCAAGATTTCTTCAAAATCTTTGAATCTAGAAAGTAAGGCATTTGTTCATAAATAATTAAATATTCACTGTATTTAATACTTATGCTTATACTTATAATTATACTTATAAGTGAACACTTATGCCAGTTGCTTCTACTGGCACATTAACAACACAATTGAGGGCGATGTAAAACTTCTGCCCTGTGCACATACCACTATATAGGACAAACAATAAAGAAAGGCGGGAAAAAATGCAGAAATTTGGACAACCTAATAGCTGAGAATGTTCCTATAACAATGGGTTTTGCTGTCCCAGATCACATGATCAAAAAAGCGAGGGGCCAAAAGGTTTTGCATTATGTAATATACTTCTGGACATTCCCTGCTAAAAAAGGAGAAAAATGGGCTCGTTAATATTTATACCACATTTCATTTTCAAAAACTGTTAGAAAGTACAGTGCAACTCCACAAGCAAAAGTCATTGTCCTAGTTTATTTCTGGAGACATCAAAGCAGGAACTTTTTATAAGGAAGGATGTGAACATATCACTGACCAAATTAAGACTCAGGATTTCCCAACTTCTGATTTTACAAACGAGGCCACACCTTCATACCCTTTTTCAGCCTTGGCCAACAAAGAGTCCACAGAGACCCAATTTCCTGCCTCCCAAACAAGGAAATGTAGCAGCAGTTCACAGAGTATGATCTTGATTGGAAGGTGTTCCCTGGCAGGAAAAAAAGGACAGTAACATTTTATCATTTAGGTTGAAGTGTCCACACGTTGACACATGCTGCTAGCTCTTCCAGCTTCCAGAAGGATGGAAAATCTGGAAAGGTTAGCTGGAGGGCTCACACCCTACCTCGCCCGATCAGCCAGGATGAATTTTTTCAGCCTTAACCCTACTACGAAAGAGTCTCCACCCCACTGCTCCAGAAGAAGTTTACTTTCCCCAAGTAGCCAACCACCCCCGGTTGCTGTTGGTTACAAGAAACGGCTGGGTAAATGCCACATTGGTTGAAAAGTAGGTACGAGAGTATGAGAGACAGTCAGCTCTTTGATTTTGAAGGGCTATGAGAATTTCCTAATTTACACTCTGTAAATAACCAAAATTCATCTATGTCTCTGAGAATTTCTTTACATGCTGACTAGTCAGGGGGCGATGTTTTTAGTGGTTATAAACAGTTTCAATTTGTATTTTTAAAAATAATTCAAATCAGAAAAAATAATTATGTGTATTTTAAAAATATATTCCAAAGTTGAAATATTTTAAAATGTTCTTTAAAAGGATATATGTGTGTGAGTATACATGTACCACATATACTATAGCCACCAGCCACTCAGGCCAAATATTCGGAGAGTAGCATTAAGTAGACATTCTATCCCTCTGCCTAGGCACTTGCCTTCTCAGGTTCTGTCAAACTCTGCATACACCTCTTTCCTACTTCATACTAAGTGATACTGCAATTTATCTGCTTCCCTGACTGTCTGCTACGAAACTGTTAGGTCCTTCAAAGTAGGGATTAGGCTTAATTCCTCTTTGTATTCCTCCTCCCCATAACTGGACTGGGAACATGGAAGTGACTACAAAATGACTATGACACCTAAGGATTTTCACCAATCATCACTTTCAGGCCAGTAGACTTCTTTGAAGTTGGAGGAGATTTTTGTTTTGGGGGGTTTTGTCCCCAAGAACACATGTCACCCTTGTATTACGTGCTTTAAATGGAGCATACCCCACAGTGCACTTTACTCAAAGGGTACATCCTCCCTACTCACAGATTCCTCTAAACGTCAGTGATTGTCATGGAAACGGAAAACCCCTGCACCAAGTCAACCAGTTAACAAGGAACCATTTTGAACTCAAGGTCTTTCACACTACACCCTGCCAACAATTCAAAGACAGCTCGGAAAAAGTGAAAGTAGACTGTATAACCTGGAGCAGAAATTCTTCACACAGGATTTGGGGGAGCCTGGAGGGAGACTGGAGAGGAGGGGCGTGGATTGGAGAGCGGGGCATGATGGCAGCAAATCCCAAAGTCCGTTGAACAAGAAGGCAGCAGCCTCTTAGGAAAGCTAAATTCCCTAAACAGGAAAATATCTTTGTTCCACTCTGGTCTACTGTCCCAACATGCTCACAATGCTACCACCGTCAGTGTGTCTCATTCTGTTGTCACCCGAGAGAAGGCATGGTGACATGAAGTAGGAAGAGTCCGGGTGATAGACTTCCCTCATAATCCCCCCTCCACTGGCCAATCCACCCCGCAGTGTATAACCGGCTCAGTCTGCCCTCTCCCCATTCCACCTGCACATGCCCGGATGGGAGGAAGCTCAGCGCCAGCGAGGCCTTCTCAGGAAAAGATTTCCGGGAGAAAGCATGCGTTGAGTACCACAGCATACACCGCTGAGGCTTGTAAGCTTAAAGCAATACTACAGATGTGACTTTATATTGCAATAAAAATTAAAATAGGTTTCTATTGGCACCTGCAAGATGATATGATATGGTTCAAAGCCACAACTATAGTTTTGGAAAATTCTGAGGCATAGTTAATATGTGAAGGAGTATGGTTACAGTAATAAGATGAGAGACCATGAGGTAAACAATAGAAAAAGGCATCCAATGTGTGAGTCTCAGAGGTCAATGCTTGTAGACTATATTGTTATATACACACCAATTTCCTCTGTGATTTATTCAGGGTGGATAGTAAAATCGTCATCCAAGAGTTATCAATTTGAAACCTGTGCAATTACTTTCAGTCACATATTCCATTTTTTAAAATAAAGATTTTATTTTATTTTATTTTTTTATTTTTAGAGAGAGGGGACAGGAGGGAGAAAGAGAGGAAGACAAACATTGATGTGCCAGAGAAACATCCATCAGTTGCCTCTCGAAAGCCCCCACTAGGGGGCCTGGCCTGCAACCCAGGCATGTGCCCCAACCGGGAATCGAACCAATGACCGTTTGGTTTGTGGAATGATGCCCAACCCACTGAGCCACACTAGTCAGGGCTTGGTCATATATTCCATATAATGGGTCTCCCAACTGTCACTAAATATTATCAAGCACTCAGTGTGCACATAAGGGTTTTTTGAGAGTTTTCTTCTCCCATTTTCCCCAATTATTGGACAATAGATTTGAAAAATTTCTTGATTTATAATACTGATTTTTCTCTAACGTCACAAGAAAGAGTGTGAGGCAAACTCAAGATGGCCACAGATTTTTTTTTTCTTTTTCTTTTTTTTTTACGTTCCTCTTATTGAGAGATAGGGTCTTTCCCTTACCCTTGAATCTGAACCGGCCTTAGTGACTTTGGTGACCATAAAAATCAGCAGCCGTGACATTCAGGGGCTTTCCAGGCTAAAGCATAAGGAGCCTTGCAGCACATTCCTGGAGCTCCTGGAACACTCATTCTTGGTCCCTGCACCTTTATGTAAGAAGTTCAGCTTCCATGGTGAAGCAACCATGAGACCACATGGAGGGGGAGATGTCTGGCTGATCGAAGCCCCCCGGCCAACCATGCCAAAGTGCTGGGTATGGCACTGAAGCTATCTCAGACCCTACAAACCTACCCGGCCACCAGCTGAATACCACCAAGTAATCCCTGCTGACACTACCTGGAACAAAAGAATCACCCAGCCAAACCCTGCCCGAATTTCAGGCCCACAGAATAGTGAGATATTAATAAAGTGGTTGTTGGTGGTCTGTGATGAAGCAATAGCTAATCAAAGCAGATGTGATATGAAGTTCCCACGTGGGGCTCTTGCGATGGTGGCCCCAACTTCTTTTCGGCTGGCCTATGCTCTGCCATCTTTCTCAGCGGGAACAAGTCCACAGTGCGAGGCCGTGGTTGGGAAGGCTACTGAGTCATGCTCTTCCAGAAATGAGATCAGTTGTAGTTGCCTAAGGTGACTAGAAAGAGTGGTGTGGATGGTGATTTCATGGCTCCATGACTAATTCCCAATCACTCAATAATAGGTCTAAAACATGCGCAAATAGGGTAGGCTTTGTACCGGCTCCCCAGCCTCGGGCATGGGGGTTGGGGGAAGAAGAAAAAGCAGCTCTGTCTGGCCTTGTGTGGTTGGTGACAGTGTCCACAGATCCCCATGGTGCTCCCTGAGCTGCTTCGTCTTTAAGAGTCTTTTATAGTCCCCCGTTGCCATTAGCGTTACACTTATCCATTATTACAACAAATTTTAAAATGGCATTCAGAGTTTCTGGTAAGCAGGGGCAAACCCCAAAGTGTCAGTCCAACACTGAGCATAAAAATCCCTGAGCAGGCTAAGGGAGGCTTTCTAAATGCTTTAAGTTCCCCTCACCAAAGTCTCTCAACCACCCTCTTCATTAAAGGCTTTGGTTTTTTGCTGGGCTTTTTCTTTTCCCTCTCCAGCTCTAGTTTCATTTTGTGAAAAGGTTTATTGCCTTATGTGCTATGAGCAGACAAGCTTATCGAATGAACTGTAAATCTAATCAGTTTGGCACACTGGTTTCAAGGGAGCCATGTAAACAATGGCTGGAGTTGTGTTAAGCTTCAGTGACTCCAACTGATTCTCAGTTTGGTTCATTTGTGCAGAAGAGTTGGAGATACAAAGCCAAGCCCATTAATTTCCAGAGAGCGGTTCTAACAGAGGAAAGAGCTGTCGATCCCCAGGAGGTTTTCAACCCAAGCTCTAATGACAGAATTTTATTTATGACATAAGGTGTGTTATATAACTCTCAAAGGAGTTATTCAATCTCCTTCCATTTCCTCAATATTCTGCATCTCTAAGGAGATTCTGGCAATTCTTGTTGAAATTGGAATCCTGTGGAGAAATGAACAGGAACGTCTCCAAGTTCCTCTGGCCCCTCATGAGAGCGATCAAAGGGTGCTGCGGAACCCCCACCCATGAGGGGTGTGTGTGGGGTTTTTTTAACGTAGTTGTGCCCCAGGTTACCTCTGAAAAAAAGGGACTTAATTAGTTTCAGCGACTAACTCAGTTCTATGTCTCATTTATATACTTTTGCAGCAACACATCCATCTTTAATGTGAATTACATTTGAAAGATTATAAAGTTTGTGTAGTTACAGTAAAGTCACACCAGTTTTCAGTCTCCTAAGCAGCATATGCTTATTTTCCAGATGGAAAAATGAATATTCACCACAGCTCCATTAGGAATGCCAATTTCCCGTCACTCCCTAGCATTGGGCAATGCAGTTATAATACTGTGTTCATTTAAGGCATTTTCTGGTCCTCCGAGCCTTGTATTTACATACTAGCTGAAACTGCAAGTGGAATTGAATAGGGATGATGATATTTGCCTTATTCCAATTTTTCTGTGAGAAGGAGAAAAGCACTTATGCTTGAAATAAGCAGATGTGAAAACACTTGTCACTAATTAAAATGTTTACCACTAGGTTCGCTGTTTAAAGGCAGTGAAACTGTTATGTATACTTAGCAAGGCAAGTGTACTTAGTGTGACAGAAATTTGGAGCACAATTTGTGCAGCCTAGTTCAAGATAACCACTAGCAACACCACATTTCTTTGTCTATTAGGCTTTTCACAGTTCACAAACTTGGCTTCAAGAGTGACTCTTGTGTCTACTTCAGTATAGACTCTCACACTAATATACTCAGCTTCAAGCACTGTACCCACAGGAAATAGGGGGTGAAGGCAAAGAACAATGTCACTACAAGATTTAAAGATTTAGCTTTGTAAAAAAAATTCATATTAAATTAAGAAAATTTTTAATTAAAATAAATTTCTAATGTTCTGGAAGACAAAAAAAACAAAACAAAACATTATGCAATTGGTCTCAGTAGGATCCCAGGCACTTGAAAATACTTGTAACAGGAAATTCACGAAATAATATATTGATATATGAAAATGACAGAAAATTATCAATGTGATTTTATAAATGTAATGCCTTTCCATGAGTGTCATGGGAAGCCATGAATCAGATGAGAAAGAAGAAATGGTAAGAGTAAAGAAGAAAAAGAGAAGGAACAAGAAAATATGAAAGTATTGGAAGAAGGAGTCAAGTTAGCATTCACCTTTCAGAGGGTGTCCAAAGGTCACTCTGAGCTCCCTTATTTTGTACAATATAGCATGTAATAGGGTGGTCAACATCAAATTACACCCTGGTTTAGAAGAGGTTCACACTGAGGATGACAAATACCGGTCAAGAGTCCAGAACTTCATGTGCAGTCTCCCTCCCCCACTGTCCACGAGACCTCCTTGGGGGCAGTTTACACACCTGATGGAGTCAGGCCAAGCTGAATCATCAGCTCATTTCAGGACCCCACCCAAAAGGGAGCCCCGGCAGAGTGGGAAAACCTGGGCCAGAAGAATGTCAGTTACGGTGCCACCCTGCATGGCCCACGCCTCACACGGCTCTGCCCCCAGGTTAAGGTGTAATTTGAAGAAAAATGGATCTATTTCTAACAATCTAAGGATCATATTGTGCTTATGGAGAGGGGAGACTTGTCTCCATGTTTGAGCATGGAGGGCTAAATCCTAATCCCAAATCCATACTTATTTTATGAGAAAATTTAAGCATAGCACTTTTCTCAATTCTCCCATTTTCATCCCAGTAAAGCAGGTTAGGCTGGCTTTTCTCTGACTGATGTATCCTATTATATATGACGTACGACACACACACACATCAATGAATTACTGTGTTTAAAGTTGAGCTTTTTAAAAAGGAATGACAGAGGAACTGTATGGTACTTATTATGCACAATTCTTGGTTTATGGACCCCTTTAGAGTTCATAAATTTTTGTGCTTAACAAGACTTTCGAGATCACATAGAACTCAATCTTTTCATGTATGTATAGTTGAGGAAACTGAGGCCCATAAAGGATTAGAGGCAGAATCAGAATTAGATTATGAGCCTCTCTAATCTCACCAAGTATTTCCCCAGCAGATCAGATCAGCAAGGAAGCTGCGTGTTGTCTTTCTCAGCAATCACCAACACCCCAGAATTCACAGGGCTCTGTGGTCAAACACAACCATGAAGTTATATTTGCCCAGAAATCCTGAAGTTGAAGAGCAAATCCTTGACAGAGGCTGAGGTGATTCTGTGACTATGTCCTAGTATCATATTCCACTGAGGCTGGATCCTGTCTGTTCTAATGGGACACACAGGTCACCAATCCTGTCTCCCGGGAGTCTTTTTCCTTTTTGCTTAATCCCTCCACCCCCTAACCTCCCCCACCCCCAACCTCAGCTGTCGTCCTGCTCTCCATCTGTGAGTCTGTCCCCATTTTCCTTGTTAGTTCAGTTCAACAGCTTCCACATATGGGTGAAATCACATGGTATTTGTCTTCTTCTGTGTTCTCCAGATCCATCCATACTGTCGCAAAGGGTAAAATTTTCTTCTTTTTTATGGCCAATTAGAATTCCATTGTGAAAATGTCCTATAGTTGTTTTATCCACTCATCTACTGATGGACACTCAGGCTGCTTCCATATCTTGGCTATTGTAAATAATGCTGGGGAGCTTATGTTCTTTCAAATTAGTGTTTTGGGTTCCTTCAGATATATTCCCAGAAGTGGGATCACGGGGTCAACAGAATAAGAGAGCACAGAAATAAACCCACACCTTTATAGTCAATTAATATTCAACAGAGGAAGCAAGCACATACAATGGGCTAAATATAGTTTATTCAATAAATGGTGTTGGGAAAATTGGACAGATATGTGCAGAAAAATGAAACTAGACCTTCTCACACCACACACAAGAATAAATTCAAAATGGATTAAAGACTTACATGTTAGACCCAAAACTATAAAAATCCTGGAAGAAAACATAGGCAGCAAAATATCAGACATTGCTTGTAGCAATATTTACCAGATATATCTCCCCAGGCAAGAGAAACAAAAGAAAAAAATAAACAAATGGGACTACAGCAGACTGAAAAGTTTTTGCATAGCAAAGGAAGACATTGACAAAATAAAAAGATAACCCACAGAATGGGAGAATATATTCCCCAATATATCTGATGAGAGGTTAATATCCAAGATTTATAAAGAGTTTACAAAATTCAACACCAAAAAAAACCAAACAACCCAACTAAGAATGGGCAAAGGACCTGAATACACACTTCTCCAAAGAGGACATACAGATGGCCAATAGACATATGAAAAGATGATCAGCATCACTAATCATCAGAGAAATGCAAATTAAAACCACAATGAGATATCACCTCGCACCTGTTGGAATGTCAGTCATCAATAAATCAACAAACAACAAGTGCTGGCGAGGATGTGGAGAAAGGGGAACACTTTTGCACTGTTGGTAGGAATGCAGGTTGGTGCAGCCACTGTGGAAAACAGTATGAAGATACTTCAAAAAATTAAAAATGGATCATACTACTTCTAATCTAGGACTCTGGATGAGAAGAATACAAGAGAAATTATACCTCCCTCTCCTAGGCAGAAGCTCCACCCTGGAGTTGTTCAGTCTGTCTCCATGAGCTTCTCCTAAAGTCAGTCCATTCAAATCAGCTTATTCTAATGACTTAAATCACACTGGCTCCTGGCAGGAGTGTGACTCCAGTTTCACTATACATAAGTAAATCAAGTTATTCTAAACAAAAACAGTATTTTTAAAGAGTTAAAAATATGAGTCACATGGTCATTACTAAACAAAGAAACTTAGACAATAGAAGTGTATAAAACAGAAAGTGCCATTTCCCACCAGTCCAACACCACTCCCCTGAGATAATCATTGTTAAGAGTTTGGTTTACATCCTCCCTTTTATGCATGTAAGAACATGTTTATAAATACTTGACTTTTGAGCTTTGACTAATGTGAAGAAGCTCCTTATTGAAGATCATAGTTCAAACTCCCTCTTAGTAATATATTAAGTCCAACTTTGGGAATCCTAAAACCAAACAAAATAACATAAGTACAGAAGAGGCCAACCAGAGTTGCTGTGACTAGTTCTGGCAGGTGACCCCCAACATGCAAATAAATAAAGTCTGGTCATACATTTTTAAAAAATGTTTTATCCTCATCCGAGGACATTTTCTCATTGCCTTTAGAGAGAGAGGAAGGGAGAGAGAGAAGCATCGATGATACACACTGGAAACACGTATGGAACTGCAACCCAGGTATGTGCTCCGACTGGGAATCAAACCATAATTTTTTGGTTGCACGACAACGCTCCAACCAGCTGAGCCACACCGGTCAGGGCTCGGATTTGGTATTTTAAAAGTAGGATGCCAGATCTTACCAGAGTTAATAATAAGAACTATGGAACTGAAATTATTTTCCAACGTTATGCTGCTGTTACAAAAATGTTTCAAGCATTAGAAAGCTCTATTTAATACTAAATGGTATTTAATTAGGAATCTACTTGGCAAAATCTCTTTGGTGTTCTACATTTTCTGGTGATTTCTTTCAGTTACAAGAGTAACTATGGCTAGGATGACGTTCCCTGATATTTGGGGGGAATGGTTATAACTTGGTCTGATTTGAAGAAACATTCTCTCCAGTTTCACTATGACTAAGACGAGCGCACACCCAAATACCTGAGGGCTGTGCCTGCACTTGCCACAGTTGAGGCAATGTAACACCAGGTGCTTGTTTATCTGAAGGGCTCCCAAGCTGCTCAGCACCTGGCAGCTGCTAAAGAAGAAGGGACACCTGTACTTGGGGAATAACCGTAGCTCCCCACGGAAAACACTCACTTCTCAGGGGTCTGTAATTAGAAGCAGATAACACCTTGCAAGCTGACTGCTAGCTCTCATGATCTCAGACAAGCTCTTAGCTTTCATCTAGTCCCTTGTAGACGAATAGGACCCATAGAGGGAGAGGTACAGGGAGTGTGTATTTAGTGCAAGTGTTCAGTGAGGCTCTGCACATTGTGGTCTGAGATACCAATGAGTCCCGTTTAGCTAGAAGAACAAAAAGGTAAAGTATAAACGATTGTCAAGAGCAAACCAAAGGCTGAGCAACTTGTGTGATTACCCCTCACCTTCCCTCTCAATTTGGCATAACTTTGACCTCTAATCTAAACTTCACCACAACTTTCTCTGTGCCGCTGAAGTGCTATTCACTGCCTCAGTTTCTGCATCTGCATAACAGGGTTAGCAGTGCCTGTCTCCAAAGAAGAACCAATTGGTCCATGACTGAGATGGGTTTTGAAAGTATAGATTAATGGTCACAAAGTCGCAATTACAACAAATGCAAAAGACTTCCTGATTCTTCTGCTGTCCCAGAATAAAAAAAACACACATACACCCAAGTACTACTTTAAATAAGCTAGGGCAATGTTTCTCAAACTGAGATTGACAAGTTCTAAAAGAATTTTTAAATCTGTGGTTTCCATTTGGATTGTGAGCTAAGAAAAGTAGGAGGGTTCTGGGCCATTGGATGGCGACCTTGCAACCAAATGCGAGCCCAAGTTCCACGTCTGCATTTGTGTCTCCTAGAGGCTGGTGCGAAACTTTCAGGTTGCATATGACACTCTATGCACCTTGTATACAAGGCAATGTAGTAAGTTGATTGGACATCCAATATAATGGGTCAATGGATAAAAACACAAATGTAAAAATGAATGATAACAGTGGTAACAACAAGTAATGGGCCATCATATTAAAAAAGAATTAAGTCAACTAATGAAATAGAAACAACTAAACACATCTCTCTATTATTAAATCCAACATCAGCAATTTAGTTTACATAAATACATTTGTTGCTTATTTGAATCTTACTGATTTTATCATTATGGATGTTTAATAGATAAATGTAGGGAATACCCCTTTGGTAATCTATGCCAAATGTTTTATTATAAAATCATAAGCATGTAATTCTGTAACATAACAATAGCACACTCAAGCACACCATGTGACATTTTAGGTGACATGTTCAAATTACTGTCGATCTCGTGTGAGACATTCACGTGCCCTACCAACTACATTCAATGGTGTTACTTCTGCTGGACCCTGTATATTTTGGTGTTGCAATTTTTAAGGGTCACAAACCTAAGACGCATATACCTAGTTTTTTGTGTGTCTATTCTTATGTAATGTTGCTTTAAAAAATAATAATTCGAACTACCCCTTGGGATAACAAGAATTTTTTTTCCATAAAACACAGCCTATAAATTAATATAACCTGAAAAACACTAAACTAAGGCATTAGTTGGGGTTTGGTATATTAAATAGAAAATCTCATTCAAATGTTAGCAATTGCAAAAGAATTTTGTCAGTAACTTTCAAGGAGAGATTTAAAGTTAGTGGATCTTCTTAATATTATTCAGTTTTCTTTTTCCAATGCACATTTATTCATATATTCATTTATCCATTCATCAACCATTGAATACCTACTATTTCCAGACACTGTGCAGGAATTAAAATGAAGAATACAGTAGTATTTTTACCCTCAGGTCTCATAGTACAGTTGATAAACTGAAGAAATGCCCAGTAGAAATATATTTACCTGAGAGGTGAGAAGCCTCTTTGGGGAGAAAAGCCCAAGCTACATGTGTTCACCTCTAAGCATGTCTGCCCAACTGGCGGAGTGACCAAATATTTTATTCCTGTCCTATTTATCTATTCTTGTGATAGTGCCATACTGGTTTAATTTTTTTTTAAATGTATAGTACATTTTTAAACCTGGGCAAGTCCTACATCATTATTCTATTTTTCAGGATTTTCCTAGGCACTCTTAAGTGGACTTCTTTTTTTAAATGATCATTAGAACATTTCTGCCAAAGTTTTCCTTAAAATCCCAATGGCATTTTCATTACAGAATGTGTTAAAAATTGGAGCTTAATTTGAGGGGATTGACTTACTAATAATATTGTACCTTTACTAGTAGAAATATAGAACACATTTCTCCATGTATTCAAATCCTCTTTTATATGTCTCAAAAAGAAAGTTGGGTTTTTTTAATCCTACATATAGGTCTAGTATTTCCGTCCCTCTGTATTTTATGTTTTGTGTGTCTATGTATTATCGTGAATGGATCTTTATTTTTAGTATATGTTCCATTTCTTGTTTGCATACAGGGACATTGATCTGCATCATTATTTTGTAAGTGACCCCCCTAAGTGAGTACTTCTGATAACTGAGTACTTCCAAGTCTTTTGACCTGAATGCCCCAATCAGATGCCATTTTATAACTTTACCAAAATTTTTTAAAATCTTCTGTTTTGCCAATAGTTGTATTTGATTCCTAAATATGGTATTTGTTGTAACATAAAGATATTTGGAGATACAATTTTGTGAGGAAAATTGATTCTCTAGGATGATGTGTAATACATTTTCCTAGTATGTTCATTCTAATTTGACAAACACAGTTTTTCAGTTGCTTCCCTTGGTTTACACAGTCTTCTCATAGACAGTCTTGTAATTTTAAAATGACAATTATTTTATCTCCTTTTAAATATGTATCACATGAAGTATTTTTTTATAAAACAGCAATGTAACAGGTTTTTAACCTTTACACTACACTTTATTTAGTCAGATGCCTTACATTAACTTTTAATTTAGTGGTAACACTGAATAATAACACACTGTTCCATATTTCCAAACAGTGACAGGTCACAAGCAAAAATCTGGTTGCTAATCTGTGTGCTTGTGCCATGTCAAACTCTAGTTTTTGAGCAGAATTTTGGCATTTTTGTTCTGCTTGCTCACTGCTTTGGCCCAAGGAAATGAGTTGGATGAGTGCCCTTCTTTTTTATTCAAAGATGCCATAGATTAATTTTAAAGACTTCCTTTCATCTACATAACAGAATGGGTTCAGATAGCCTTTTAAGCTATTATCTGCAGTTTAGAACTTTGTGCTGGAAGGTCGCAGCAGTTATACAAAAGGGGTCTGTTAGAAACACTGAACAATGAGAGTTTGACATTTTTCTCCCTCTGCCTCCAGGAAAGAACCAAAGCAACTATTTATTACATTTATGTATTTCATAAAAGAATGTGGGGTTATATTTATATGCCAGCAAGCTTCATGGAAATGACAAAACTGTGCAGCTTGTTTAAGGGGACCCTCATTAATACCTCATTCCCATTGAGCCGGTTGAGGAAAAGTGGCAGCAAATTATTCTGTGTGTTCTAGGCACTCAAACTGTGCATTTGTTTAAATGTAAGGAACATAAGAAGCAATGCCTGACCTAGGACGCAATACAGCTTTATTTTGTAGGGGGAGGGTAGCGAGGAGCGGAAGAATAGTAAATAGTGTACAGCATATTCAAAATTGTAGTTGAAATGAGGCTATGTATACAAATGTTTTAAACAGAAATTAAACACAAAAAATTTATTTTTGCCCTTCCATATCCATGCTTCTTGGTTACATTAGGTTTTTTCTTTTTTTTTTTCTGTTTCTTCTCTTGACTTCATTGATTTTGTGTGAGCCTGCCTGTGCGCACATTCTTTGAATATAAATTGCTTTAATTAAGAGCCACCTGAGCCGGAGAGCTTGCCCTGGCTCAGGAAACTCAGCTCTCAGCTTAACAAGGTGAAGCTCTGGCACAAAGGGTTTCATGTCCCTGTTGCCCTTCCAAAGGAGCTCTGATTTTCCAGGACAATCTCTTCTTTGAACCCAACATGAAAACACATTAGAGCTCTTTTTGGAACAAAGAAATATACATAGGAAATAAAGACATTGTTTTATCAAATCCTCACCATCTACTCTGACGTAAGCTGGCTAGGAAAGAAAGCATCTCCTTCCGAGAGGAAAGTCAGTCGAGGCTGTTTTCTCCATACTTGATCCTGCTAAACTTGACTGGTATTATAAAAAAAAAAAAAGTAGAAGCAAGCTTTCCCATTTTCTCTTCCTGGGAATTTTGTGCCAATGTTCCCGCATTTATGCGGCACAGGTCGTGAGTCCCCACTGCCACTTAGCAGGTGTGAATCATTGACTGGGTAACCAGAGCCCGGTCTGATCTCCTTTATCTGGACTGCTTCTGACACATTATGAATCATATTTATTTATGCTGATTCCACCTCATTCTGGGATGAGGAGGAGCCATTGCTGTCCGGGCCTGGGCTGCTGAGAACACAGAAGAAGGCAGCAACCCCGTCTTGCAGCCTGTCTTTCCACACATGACTTCCACCATATCAGGCCCCAAAGATAACCTAGCTGAGACAGTTCAGGGTACACTTGTTTGGGGTGTTCTGTCTACACCATGTCCTCTGACACATGTGTCGTGTTTGTGCTGACCCTCAAGCTCATTGCTGCACATAGCCCAGAGGCCAACGTCTTCCTTCCACTTTCAAAGCTCACCAGTTGTCCCAAACAACCCCTCCTTGTCCATAGAGTCAATCACAGGTCTGCAATGACAAGGTCCTTGCTGTGTCCTGTTGCCTCTGGAAGTCTTTCCGGTACTTCCTGTCAGTGTTTCTCTAGCTTCTTCTTCCTCCTGGATTCTCTACTTGAAATCCAGTTCTCGCTCTCCACCTGCCCTCATTTTTGGACAAAAACTCCAGCCCCATTCCTTTCCATTTCCATTTCCAGTATGAGGTCTTAGAGTCCCAGCTCAGTCAAAGGCTTGGGCCCCTCTGCAAGGTGCCTAATGAAGACACACCCCAGGACACAGAAGACTGTAAGATACACAGAATGCTTTGATTGTGCTCATTGACTCTCAGGGCTTATATGCCTCCTAATATCAGAAGTAACAGAAGTCTGCCCTGGCTGGGGAGCTCATTTGGTTAGAGCATTGTCCAGATATGCCAAGGTTGCAGGTTCAATCCCTGGTCAGGGCACATACAAGGATCAACCAGTGAATGCATCAATAAGTGGAAAAACAAATAGATATTTCTCTCTCCCTTCCTCTCTCTAAAATCAATAAATAAAAATTATTTTTTAAAAACAGTAAAAAAGTCTAGTCATGCTACTTAATAGTCTTGTACCTGAAGACACTTAAAGGAACATCCAAACCAAGTGTTCATATTAAACTTACCAAGCACTTCAGCAGATACAAACAAAAGAGTATATAATAACCTTCCACTTTGAAACTTTTTAATTAAAGAAATATAAGCTTAAAATATCATTTCTACACTTATTTAGTACCTACTATAACTGGCAGGCAGTGGACCAGTCACCAGATAACAGAAATAAATAAAGCCATAGTCGGTTACCACAGGGACTTTGCAATGTAATAAGAGGAAGTGAGAAACATAAACAGCAATGGTGCTTTAATAGATATGAGCCCTGGGAACAGCAGGGGCTGCAGCACAGCTTAAGAGACTCTGAGCGGAGGGGATGGGTCGTTCTCCAGACGTCTATCAAAGCCCTACTGTGTTCCTGATGGTAGGAACAGTTAAAAGAGCCCCTGTTTTCAAGAAGCTCACCATCTTCTAGGAGAGCAAGATAAACAGATAAATACAAAACAATGTGATACAGGGCACGCGAGGGACATATATGGGATGCAGTGGTGGCTCCAGCCGTGAACTAATGGCTCCATAAATGGCCGTGCCAGCTGATTATGAAAGAACCCTGCTCCTAGCCTGGTCTTCATGGCCAGGGAGCTTCGTGGAGGAAGTGATGTCTGATCAGACAATTGGTGGACAAGTGAAAATTGGCCAGGCAAGGACATTTCAGACAGAGATAACAGCACATGCACATGCCTGGTGGACTGAGAGCGCAGCGCCTGTCCAGGAGGCTTGGTGTGCCTTCCCCAAACACCTCCAGGGAACACATGCCCCCACTGGGCTTATCAGAAGCAGACTCTGTGAAACGAGGTGGCCTGCTTGTTGAAACCATCTAGAGACAATCAGAAGTGATACTCGAAGAGAGTCAGGACTGGAAACAACACACACAGGTACACACACCACCGCCATTAGTGCCCGGAGCCCGAGATACACCCTAGATGGTGAAGACCAAGCCCTGAGCCTAGAATAAAAAGGGGGAGACCGGTAAATAAAAGAAAGCTGACCAATGATAGAAAGTGGGAAACATGAGAACAGGCTGCCTCAGGAAAGCCTGAAAAAAAAAAATCAGGTAAAGATGAAACCATAACTGATCCAATAATGATCTAACTTGTGACTTAAGTGAAAGTTAAGTTAGTAAGACTGAATGCAAAAATGAAAATAAAATGGAAAGTTAGTAAATCCAAGGTAACAAGTGCAGTGGGCATCTATCGTTTCTGCCTGCTCAGGCCCACCCCATTCTTCCGTGCAGAAGCCCCCTTTCCTGGGAGCGCCTTCAGCGTGCGGTTCAGGCAGACCTGACCCTCCTGGCCCCCTTTCCACCACAGGTCCTGTCTGGCTGAGAGCAGGACCCAGGTCTGTCCCAGGTAGCTCATGCCCTCTGACCCAGTGATGGGGTCACAGGTTAGCATGTGGTCTGGGCCCAACTAGGCAGGTTTTGCCAGGACTTTCCTGGTGGAGTTCAAGGGAAGGAGCTCTTCCTCACTGGGAGTTGGAAACAGGTTGCATGTGAGCCTTGGGATGCGGGAAACCATCTTCACCAGCGGTGAGATGAGTCTTGACTACATCCTTTCAGTTCCTGGAGCTTCTCTGTTATTTGAGTTAATTCCCATTTTTGCTTGAGCTAATTTAAGTTAGAGTCAGTTACTCATAACCCGGAAGATCCTGGAAGAAAGGGAACAAGTGCTTGTTGAATTCCCACCCTGTGCAGGCACCATGGTTACTTTATCTATGTTAATTCAGTAGAGATGGTGCACTGAGACATCATGGAAGTGCCAGGACCGTGTATGTTCTGAGACCACCGAGAAAACAATTCAACAGTTAACTAATCTAACAGTGTTGGTGATTAAACTAGTGTTGAGTCAGTAAAAATGTAAGGGTGCCAAAGAAGTCAGTAATGAAAATAATTGATATTTTAGTGCAAAAACTCCAGAATAAACAAAGTATCAAAATTTAAAATAAAGACAGGATCAGACCCTGCATTGCATGACTCACCTTCACTTGCCTACCCTAATTCCGGCCTCGCTCCTTAGTGGCTCTGTGCATCTTGTAAGATTTGTCACTTCCTATCTGTGTTCCTGTCCTAAATAGCAAAACAATGCTTAAAATGGGTGTGACTCCTATGTTCATATTTGGGGACACCAGAATAAAGTGGAGTCAGAAACTACCTAAATATTGTGAGCCCTCCCTTTAGAGGGAGGGAGGGAGGAAGAGAGAGGCACCGTGTACCCGTCTAGACGGGAGGGAGGGGATCAGCTAGAGTGGGTGAGAGAACTCTGTCTTCACCACCAAGATAGCAAGAGGGATTGGGTGGAGGGTGAGGGGACTGCCTGCCCTATAAAAGGGCCTTACTCACCAGTGTTATTAAAAACATCACACCCTTGTCCTGACTGGGTGGCTCAGTTGGTTGGAGCATCGTCCCGTAAACTGAAAGGCTGAGGGTTCGATCCTTGTTCGGGGCACATATGGGAGGCAACCAATTGATGTTTCTTTCTCACATCAAGTTGTTGTCCCTACCTCTCTCTCTCTCAAAAAAAAAAAAAAAAAAAATCAATAAACATATCCTCGGGTGAGGATTACAAAGTTAAAAAAACAACAACACACACCCTCTCTAGTCCCCTGATGGAATTAGCCAAATCCCCTAAGGAGTTTTGAAGAAACCAGTAAGTAATGAAATGCACATTGTTTTCCCTATTTCTTCCCTCTTCTCAGCCCTTTAATCCAGTCCCTTTTTCTAGGAGCCCGTAGGGCTAGTATCCCAGTTAATAGAATTGTCCACATTGAGCTCTGTGCAAAGAGCACAGGGAATGAGGCAGAAGTAAAAAGAACTAATGGGCTGCCAACTCCAAATTAGATCACTGAGGAGAGATTCTGGACCTGAGATCTAGCCAAATTCGGCTACTAACCCATCAATGTTTCCATCTATAAATTAAAGATAACATTTCTTGCCTTGTTCTATCAAGGTCTTCCTGAAAAATAAAGACTGCAAAACGAAAGACCTTCAGATACAAGAAATTATTCTGTATTTTTAGCCAGAGAATTTTTCAAAAGTTATTTTTATTTTCTTTTAATTTAACAAAAGGGGGGGGGGTTGTTGGCATTATCTACGATTTGTAGTGAATGAGAAAGCATGCCACTTCATTACCTACATTAAAATTATCAAAATAGCTAATGTTTATGTGCCACACACCACACTAGGTTTACATATATTATCTCATTGAAAGGTAGAGGTTTTTTTAAAAACAATAATGGAATTTAAAGAAAGTTAAAGGGATTTTATGTATCTTCTGTTTATTAAGAGATTCATTTTTTCATTTATTTATTCATCTATCAAATACTTTATGGATAAATAAATAAGCATATAGACTTTATAATTCTACATGTTAAAGGCCTCATAGGATTATTTCATGTTACCTTAGAAGACTTTGAAGTTTATTTACAAGAAGGAAAACCAATTTAACTGATAATTTGATTATACTGACACCGAAAGTTAACTCAGGTTCTGAACTCACAGTCAAATGAATTCCCCCTGCTGATATCTTAAAATCGCACAACTTTCTGTATTTTGAGTCACGGTGGTCTCACTTTTCCTGGAAAATCACCAAAATGCCCTAATGTGGCTTATACAAAGCAGTCGCTCAAATAATATTTAGTTAACACCTACTATGTGCTAAGAACCAAGCTGCTAGTGGCTGATTCTATGGGAACAAATAAGGGACAGCTCTCACCCTTGAGATCATTGTTAAGTGACAATGAAGCATACAAATAATTACAATACAAAATGATTTGTGGCAACAGAAGGAAATGGAGAAAGTGCTGTGGGCACATGAAAGATACAGACCATGGATTCTGAATCCTTCACATTCTAGGAACAAAAGAGTACAAAACCCATTTCATAACAGTGAGGGGTGTTATTGGAGTCCAGAGAAAGATCTTCAACCAAGTGAGAAAAAAATAAAACTTGGAAGAGTGCTGTTTGGTAGCCTTATCAGGAAGTGTGGATTATCACACTCTCGAGAGATGTCCTTTTTACCCCAGAGCACAAGTCTTGGAGTCAGATAGTGAAATCAACCATTGAGACTTCAGATTTCGGTTTTCAGAGCCAGCTGGGAAGAACTGGCTGGCTTCCACCTCTAGGGAGGGGCAATTCTCTGGATAGGCACCTTTTAGCCTGTGCTGTAAGCGGCAGCTGACTGGACTAGGACACCCTCCACCCCCATGCCTTTCCCAGGTGTTCTGATAAAAATCGCCCCTGGAAGTCATTGAGTTTGGGGGGAGGAGAAAGGAGAGAGTAACACAGCACAGCAGAAATTCTCAAACGAGTTAGCAAAATGAATTCTCTATGACGCTAAACCAAAGAGGATCCATTTACTATACCAAGAGGACTACAATTTCTTCACATTTAGTCTTTTATTTTGGCCACATCTCCATGAAATAAAAGAACTGACATTTGCGTGGATTCAAGTTACTTGGAAATGGCCCCCTACTTTTCTTACCAATAATTGTTAGTTTCCCACATGTTATTTGAAGGTTATTGACCGTTAACACCTTACCTAATGAATAATTTGCTGAACTGTAAAAAACATTTTTGCTAGAACAGGTAGATTATCCAGCCGTGAGAAATCCAGGGCCCAGACAAATTAACTAAGGTCAGTGGTAGAATAACATCCAGAAGACCACACGAAGGGCCTTGGTCAGCAGGCGACTTGTGTGCACTATGGCTCTCACCCACACAATAATACCAAAGAAGAAAGAATGATAGTGTTTATGTTTGTGAGAAACTTTTTAAGTATTAACAAGCTTCCCTGTACATTCTTTTTTTTTTTCTTGGCAAGGCTGGCGTCTCTTCCTATTATCAGCTCAGTCTTTTATCAAGCTTCAGATGCTTTGACTCAGGGGACAACAGCCCTAAGGCTCCGCCTGAGAGCTCCGCTCATGCTTCCTGGTTTCCTCACACTGACTGTGGAAGGTCCACCTGGAAGCCTCCGAGGGCAAGTCCTCCCGAGAAAAGGGGAGAGGATACCACCCAAAGAGTTCTGTGAGCTCCACCTCCAGCGCACATGTGTTCCCAGCCCTGGCAGAGACCATCACTGGAATTTAGCAAGAAGCCTGCAGAGTGATTGCTGTGGGGCTGACAGCTGTTAAGGACTCGTTAGGGAGTGTTCGTTTTCCACAGGCAACTGCATTTCTGAGAAAAGGGCCTGACCTTGGTGGAAAACCACCCCTCCAAAAAAACTAGCAGCTATTTCTATTTCAAGAGAACAAGTTGTTGAGCCTGAAGTGGCAAGCGAGTTCACAAACCCCTTGATCTCCCATGTCTGGCACGTTCCAGCCACTCTGGACTCAGATGTGGGTCTGGACTATAAAATAAGCACTTGATGAATCTTCCCCTCCCCCCGCTCCAAAACACACGCTGAGAATATAGTGAACAACCTTAGGAATTCTTTACAATCAAGGAGGAAGTTGGGGGGGAATTGGGTTTGAAAAATGAGGCCGACCATTAACAATATATGCTTGGATATGCATTAATCACCTCGTATTTGGGAATGCCAGAAAGTTCATGTACAGTAGCTGGGGCTTTAGAAGAAATGAAAGAGGTATAGGTGCCATCCCTACCCTGAAGGAGCACATGACCTGAAATGAGAGCTAACACTTTGGAACAATGAAAGACCAAAACAAAGCTGAGCACTACCTGATTTAGAGATGGCACCTTACGGCACACACGAGTGTAGGGAGCAGGGGGGTCGCCGAAGGCTGGAGTGGGGTCCTCAACCTCCCTTTCTTCAGGCCCTCTGTTGGATGCTCTCCTCTCAGGAGTATGTCCAAGCCCTCCTGTCCAGTCTGACTCTTCTAGTTTGGTGGTTCCCAAGAGCCCATTTAGAACTCCCAGTTGCTGCTATGTACCCAACTTGAATGAGTGTAACTCAGTGGGTCACCTCCACTCTGCAGCACATTAGAGTCACCTGGGAAGCTTTAAAAACTACCTCCGCTCAAGTCCCATCACAGGCTGACTGAATCTGACTCCCCAGAAAAGAGGTCCCGGCATCAGACTGAAATGGGCAGCCAGATTGAGAACCACTGGACAGGGGGTGGTTTGCAGACTCACAGAGGAAAGCCACAGGAAGGGCCAGGCAGAGCTGCCCTTAAGGACAACCAGAACCAGCACACTGAACACCGTTAGGTCCCTCTCTGTCCCCCTGCCCACTTCTCCCAGGTATCTGCCACATCTTCTCAGACCAGTTCCTCTGGGACATGGGAATCATTGCTAGTAGCAGCTCTGGCTCCCATTTAGCAAGTAGAGAGGAGAGGGTTTCCTTCTCTTGGCTTTGTGTTCAATCCCTCAAATCCCCAATTTTAAAGATTTTTAAAATGTATCTTTAGAGAGGGGAAGGGAGGAAGAAAAAAAGGGACAAAAACATCAATGTGTGGTTGCCTCTCGCGAGTTCACAAACCCCTTGATCTCCCACTTCTGGCACGTTCCAGCCACTCTGGACTCACAACCCAGGCATGTGCCCTGACTGGGAATCGAACTGGCAACCCTTCAGTTGGCAGGCCAGCACTCAATCCACTGCACCACACCAGTCAGGGCATCAAATGCCCAATTTTAAAATGGGCAAAAACTCTGATTGGCCACCCCTTGACCTGTGTTCAGATATTATCATCAGTCCAGCTTGATTCATGTTCATGTTTCTACCCCTGAGGAGGATGCTGGAGAGACTAAAACAAAGCCCAGCAGTGTAGGCATCATTTTGGAGCTTGCTAGAAATGGAAATTCTCAGGTCATACCCCGGCTCAGACCTGCTGATTCAGAACCTGCATGCTAACAAGACTCCCCAGTGATTCGTATGCACCTGAAGGCTTGAGCAGGACTACTGTATGCTCTGGTATCATTTTCTCACGTTGGCAGGAGTTGGGTCTTCCTTTCTCTTGGTTTCACGTCAAAGCCACAGAAAAATGATGCCACCACTCCTCCTCTGCTGCTTCTGACAGAAGTACTTCCAACAACAGGTCTTGCCTGGTTGGCAAGAAACCTAGTCAAGCTCCCTGCTCTACTTTCTCTTCTCCTTCTTCAAAGCTGGCTCTGATGAGACTCTTGGGATAGGGTTCATGGTTCTGCTGCGGGAGCTGAGATGGAAGAGGATGTGGCGCTCTGGCCAAGAAGGGTCCAGCAGCTGGTGCATATCAGCTGCACCCTGTGAGACACACAGATGTGTCCATGCTGACCTTCCTGGCTGAGGGCATGTGAAAACTCAAAGCTTCTCATGGGAATGGAGGACAGAGCAAGGGGTCAAGAAGGCTGATGTAGGTGTGATGGTGTCCTGCCCACTCCCCCCAAGTAGAGAGCCCCAGCATCTCTACTAGTCAGCGAGAAGGATCTGCCTCTGAAACCTGGAAGCTGAAACATATCTAGGCGTCAGGTCACTCTGTTTGCCTAGTGACGCTCTAGGTCCCCACTAGAGGATACCATTTAAATGTTCAGTGGGACCCTGGCCAGGTGGCTCAGTTGGTTGTAGGACTGTCCCCTGTGCCAAAAGGTTGCGAGTTCAATTCCCAGTCAGGGCAGTGATTGAACCCACACCTATGATAAACATAGGTTTAAGGGGTATGTAGGAGGAAACTGATTGAAGTTCCTCTCTCTCTCTTTCTTCCTCTCTCTCTAAAATCAATAAACATATTTTTGGGTGAGAATTTTTTTAAATGTGTATTAAATATTCAGTGGACTCCCTAGGCCTTAAGCCCACCTTCTGTGTCCAGTGAACCACATTTTCCCTCCACCTTTTCCTTCCTGCATCCATTTCCTTTCCCACTCCAAGAGGAAAGGGTGAAAATTAGTGGCACTTAATAAATATTAGTTTAAGAAATAAATAAATGAATAAATAAATGAAATTTTTTATATTTCGGGAAGAAGAAGAGTTGAGCTTGGCTTTCATCTGCTCTGATGGATAAATACCTTCACTTCTGGGAAATTAACTAGAATGACGACATAAAAATCATCACTTCATTTTTGTTTATATCTTTCTTTCATCTCCATTCTCCACAAACAAGAAGTCCTCTATATATTTGTATTCCAGAGCCTCAATCTTTTTAGTCCCCCTAATAGGAGCTAAAGTAAAAGCCTGCCTTTGGTCTCAATGACTTCTTACCAGAAGTGCCTCTAAAACATGAAAGTAATTCCCCCTCCCCCCAATTACTGGAATGCTTTCATCCCAAAAAGAGACATATTTCTATCCCTTTATTCCACAGCAGAATTAGGACTGAGAGCTGACTTAGCCACTTATTTTGTAGAGGAGGCAACTAAATTCCAGGGAAGGGACCAGTTATGTCAACTTACAACAAGGAAGAGGCAGATGACGAGTCTCCTGAGTTCTCATCCAGTTCTTTCTCCTTTCATAGCGCGGTGTAGCCCATTGACTGCCCTACTCTTAGTCCTCAGCTTAGGGGCAACGGCACCACCGCTGTGACTAGAAGGCAGCCTCTGACAGGGCCCCCTGCGTGTTCGGTCCCGCAGCCCCACCCCTAATGGAGCGCTGGGGAGAACCGACCAAGTAGGATGCCAGTGGCCGGTCCCACACCAGCCCCAAAGTTGCAGACCTGATTTCCCAAAAGCCCATTTCTTTTCTGTCTTCCCTATTCAGCCCAAGTAGCACTAGAGAGGATTTTGCTCAAACTTTCCAAAATAACTTCCCTTTGGGATGAGACCAAGCATGTGTAGCTTCAGGCCAAAGGAATATTGAGAAGTTTATGAGCCACTAAAAATAGACAGTTACAACAGAAACTCCCTCCTATTTCTGCCATATTTCCCGTTGGCTACACAAATATGAAGGCAGACTCCAACCATGAAGAGTGGAAAAAAACACCACATGCTCCAAGCTACTGTGTAATTAGATGGAAAATAAGTTTAAGAAAACAGTGCTGTTTCAGGAATAGTTCTGATCCAAATATCATACCTGGAAAACAGAGGACCCATTGGCACATCATCTGGCCTTGAACCCTTCCTCCCACAGCCAAAGAGGGGCAGAGGCCAGAGCATTGGCTGGACTCACCCACAGCCAGAATGGCGGAGCCACCATAAGCCTCAGGTTCCCACCTCTTTTGGGAATGGAAGCCAGATTTAATCATGTGTTGGTTCAAGAGCATCCCAGAACAATTCCAAAGGGGCAAAGGGTTTCTTTGAAGCATGTTTTGACTGGTTGTACAGAGTATACCTTGCCTTCTGCCTAGAGTAGGTCTGTACCTGGCTGCTTTAAAGATTTTGTTTCACTTTATTCACTTTATAGAGCCTGGAAAATAACCAAGTTAATATGGTCTTTGGGTCCCAGTGTACCTGGTTGCTTGCCAGCCACATACCAAGATCCTGAAATACCTCCCACTAGGGTGAGGGCTGTAACTTAAAGGTTTGAGTTATTGCAGCGTCCACTGGGCCTGCGTGACACTCTACACGGCACTTGGACAAAAATGACAGACTCCCACCAAGTGCCTAAGAGAAAGCAGTTGTAGGTTTGGTTGGTCCTGCAGCAAATGACTTTAATGGCCCTCGGCTATTGTAGTTATGTCATGAGATATATAAAGTTACACACAGTAAGAAAAAGAATGACAAAGGTCTGCGGAAGACAAGGCGTATCTTTTCTATGCACTTAATCCAGAAGGTGAGTAGGACCCTGATGTGATCCTCCAGGTCCTGGTTCTCCCCCAAGAAATAGTTTAAAACTGTGAGTGTTGCAAGCATCACCTGGGCACTTCCTGCACTTGAACTCCGTTTACATACCCTGCAATGAAGAGTACCCCACCATCCCTAAGACAGCTCTATTTGATTTTTAAAGACTTTCAAAAGAGGAGAACCAGCACCTTCCTTAACTAGCCATTAAGAGCCCTTTAGAGAAAGTAAAATCATTCTTATTCCTAACCCAAATATCTCATACTGGGATTTAAAGCCATTTCTTCTGTTTGGTTCTTGTTAAAGATAGAAAACACCTGGAGCCCCTCCTGTGCTTACTGAAGATGTCTCAGGTTTCCCATTTTGTTCTTTACCTTCTTATCCACCTTTTTTGAGTCCTCTTCTAATTCTTCATCTCCCTTTCTTATTATGAAGTCCATAAATAGCCTCAATACGTGAAATTGGACACTGGTGCCCATACTATAATATATATGTCATATTATATTATATAAAAATAGATATTATATACTATAATTATATATAAATTTAAAAATCTTTTTTTAACCCCTTTCACCCATTTCTCCCACCTCCCTCATTCTCCACTTCTGGTAGCAATCAATCTGTTCTCTGTATCTATGAGCTTAGTTTTGTTTTTGTTTTTGTTTTAGATTCCACATATGAGAGACTGTACAGTATTTGTTTTTCTATAACTTAGAAAAATGCCCTCCACATTGTTACAAATGGCTGGATTTCATTCCTTTTTATGACTGAATAATATCCCTGTGTGTGTGTGCATGCGCATGTGTGTAATAATTTCTTATCCATTCATTTATTGATGAACATGTAGTTTGCTTCCATATCTTGGCTACTGTAAATAATGTTGCAATGAACATGGGAGTGCATACAGCTTTTCAATTCCAGAAGTAGAATTGCTGGGTCATACAGTAATTCTATTTTTAATTTTTTGGCGGAACCTCCATACTGTTATCCATAGTACCTGTACCAATTTACATTCCCATCAACAAAGCACAAGAGTTTCCTTTCCTTCACATCCTCACCAATGCTTGTTATTTCTTGTCTTGTTGATAACAGACATTGTAACGGGTGTGAGGTGGTATCTCACTGTGGTCTTAATTTGCCTTTCCCTGATAATTAATGAGGACAATTATCTTTTCATGTACTTTTTGGTCATGTGTCTGTCTTCTTTGGAAGAATGTCTGTTCACATCTTCTGCCCATTTCTAAATTTTTTTTTTTTTTTTTTGCTGTTGATTTGTATGAGTTCTTTATATATTTTGGAGGTTAGCCCTTTATCAGACATGTGACTTGCAAATATTTTCTTCCATTCAGTAGGTTAAATTTTTATTTTGTTGATGGTTTCCTTTGCTATACAAAAAACTTTTCGTTTGATGCAGTCCCACTTGTTTATTTTTGTTGTTGTTGCTTTTGCTTTTGGTATCAGATTCAAAAAATCATCATCATAACGTATGTCAAATCATTAACACCTATGTTTTCTTCTAGAAGGTTTATGGTTTCAGGTCTTACATTCAAGACTTTATTTAATCTTTTGAGATGAATGTTGCCTATGGTATAAGACAGTGACCAAGCTTCATTCTTTTGCATGTGGCTGTCCGATTTTCCCAATGCCATTTATTGAAGAGACTGTCCTTTCCCAAGTATATATTCTTGGCTCCTTTGTTGTAAAATAATTGACCATATATGTGAGTTTATTTCTGGGCTTTCTATCTTGTCCCATTGATCTATACTTGTTTTAATGCCAATGTCATACTGTTTTAATTATTATAGCTTTGTAATATAGCTTTAAATCAGAGTGTATGACACCTCCAGCTTTGTGTTTCTTGCTCAAGATTGCTTACAAATTTTAGAATTATTTGCTATATTTATATTAAAAATGCCTTTGGAATTTTTATAGGAATAGGGATTGCATTGAATCTGCAGATGCTTTAAGCAGTATGGGCATTTTAACAATATTGATCCTTCCAGTCCATGAGTATGGAATATCTTTCTATTTATTTGTGTCTTCTTTAATTTTTTAAATTAATGTCTTATACTATCCAATCTACAGGTCTTTCACCTCTTTGGTTAAATTTATTCCTAGGTATTTTATTCTTTTGATGCAATTGTAAACAGGATTTTCTTAATTTCCCCTTTCTGGTAGTTTGTTATTAGTATGTAGAAATGCAACAAATTTTTGTGCATTGATTTTGTATCCTGCAACTTTACTGAATTTGTTTATTAGTTCTAAGAGCTTATATAATCTTTAAAAAAGATTTTCACTTGTACTATCTCATTTGAGCCTTAAAACCACCATTCTGTGAGGCCAATGAGCAGCTGTTATTATTTCTATTTTGAGGATGAGAAAACTCGGAGTTGAAGTGAATTGCCTAGAATCACAAACCTAGTAAGTAGTTGGACAAGGAGCCAAACCCAAGCCTTCTTATCTTTTGTAGGTAAATTCTGCAATGTAGAGGGACTGTGCAGGCCAGGCCCCTGCCTATCTAGACCCGGCCCCTCCATCCATTTTCCTCTGCATTCTTTTCACACTTCTGTCAGAGAATGTCAAACACTCCCATCCACTTGTTTTCTTCTCCCGGAGGGCAAAGACCTGGTCTTCAAATCCCACCTTGCACAGTGGTTTAGTCCCTGCATGTGCTCAACAGGCTTAAGTAGAATGAATGAATAATGAATGATTTAAGTAGAGTGAATGAATGAATGACAAAGCATCATAGGGAGGCAAGGAGAAGGGTGTTTATGCAATCAGTTCTACTACTATGAGGCAGTAGGCTTAATAGAAAAAAAGGTGCAATTACAAAACTAGAGACTGAAGTGAAACTTTCACCTTTATAATTTTCATGAAGCTCTAGTAGTCACAGTGTATTGTCCAGCATTGTAACATTGAAATTATAAGCAGATATTTCTGTAGTTGTAATATATCAAAAATTTATATAATACTAATGTTAAATATTAAATCAATTATTTTGAGTCACTTCAAATCTAGGAAATTCTTTTCTCATGTAATGAACAGTCATATTCTCCATGGTAAAATGGCTCCTCTTTTTGTTTTCCAGGACATTTTCAAACAATAAATATCTAATCTATCACTAAGTACATGGCAAATATTTATTGTCCATATTGATGAGTCACATTTTAATTGCCAACTTCCTGTAGAGAGCTAAATAGGATAAGCCAGTATAACATTTATGGAATGTTGCCATTGCTTTTTGTCCCCTAAAAGATAACAGTATATTAGAAAGCCCAACCTCTGTTTGGAGTGTGACCTAGCTTTTAACTTTATGGCTTGGGAGAAGTTATAGTTTAGATAGTTAAAACTATATATTGGAGCTACACAGTTCACATCTAAAAGCAGAGTTTTAATCTAAGTACCACATTAGCTGAGAAATTTATGTTCTCAATGACATACTGTAAAAAGGGTATTATTCTCTGCCTGGGGAAAACAAAAACTTGCATTCAGTTGCCTAGTTATGTGTGGTTAGCAAACTAGGAGCCAATAATGTATCCTCTCACAATGCAAGTCTTAAAAAACCAAGTATTTACAATATTTAAATTTTCTTCCTGTTTTTATTCACTCTGAAAACTGAAAAGAAATAGTAGTGTTTGATGTTATTTTCAAAATACCATTATAGGATTAAAAGAAAAAAGGTAAAGGCTGAGTAATTGTTTATGTAATTATTTATGGCTTCTTATCTAAGATCAATTTTTTAAAAGTCCCACAAAGGGAGAAGGGAAGTGGTTATTTCCTATACACAAAACTTGCTTTGTCACAATCAACAATTTGGAGACCATAATAAGCAGTGTAGAATTTGCTGGTTTCTCCACCAGGAAAGATGGCTCTCTAAAGACTTTGAACAGAGCTCTTTGATTTTGACGGGCTCTAAATTCTAGCAGACATCATCTTAGTGCTCAGCAATGCACAAGGGGAGGAAATTTCTGGCATTTTCAATCCTCACAATTTGGAGATCCCCTTAATCCTGAGAGAAGTCCAAAGTAAAGAAGAGGGCCTGGAACACTTCCCACAAATGGAAAACTTAATTGTAAGCTAAAATGTCATAGCTGGACTACAATGTGGTCTGCAAGGTATCTTAGCGAGCTAGAGAAAGAACTCAATAATTGTTGAGGATTAGCCACATGAATTGTAAGTAACAAAAGGCTGGCTTCCCAAAGGTGCTACACTTGCTTGCTGTAAAGTATTGGACATTTTGGAGGTCACTATATCATTCCATTGTGTCGGGAACCATCCCGCCTGGTTTCAGGGACTGTAGCCTCGCTGACAGGAGAGAGGATCCCAAGGCTGGAGCTGAGCAAGGAGGCCTTGGGAAAATAGGCCATGGAGGAGACAACACCTGTCCCCCTGACGGGGGTGCAGCCCCTGCCTCCCTCGCATCACCCTGCTTGGCCCCGGAGGATGGCTGGTTAGTCAGTGGTGGGTAAGACCCCTCGATGGCAGGGGCAACCTAAGACAGGCACAGTCGCAAGGGGTCATCAGGGAAGAACTTGGGGGACATGAAGAAGGAGCACTAGACCCTCACCCCTCCGCTTTATCATGGCCAGAATCCTCATTCTATCTGAAAGAAGCCTCTTTATGTCTCGGCTGCTCTGCTAACCACCTGACCAGGTCAGTGAAACAATACTAACAGCAGGTACAGCCCTAAACTGGATAGGGTGGTTCCCGAGGACAATTAGGCCTGGAAAAGGGATGCATTAAATCCTATGAAACTTACTTTGCCAAGAATGCCCTCAAGTTAATGAATACTGATGTTTGGGGTCAAGCATAGAATGTGATCAGTTTCCCAGGTTTCAGGGCTTAATGGGTGCCACCATGTTTACCAGACCCTGACCTGAGGCAATTATCTGTGTTCCTTCAATCATAGACTTTTGACATTGATTGATGAGCTTTGCGTGCATGCTGTATACCCCTGTGCATATCGTTCTCAATAAAAGTCACTTCAAGAGAAGGGCTCAGGGCCTTCTCCACTAGAGGGAATTGTCACCCCCTTTTCCTGGCAGAACGAGAGTGTCTAGAATGACTTATTTTATTTCTTCATCTTCAGCAACCCAGGGGGACTCTGCAGGGAATGGGGTACCCCCCTCACCATTGCAAGTTCCCTATCCAAAGACTTGACTGAGAAACTAAATGCGAACCAGAAAGCTAGGTCATGGCCAGAGTAAGTTCAGCACTTTGTTTAGACAAATCAGACCTCAGGCGTGATAGGGCTCAGGAATCTGTAAAGTTGATAGGTGTGTGTAGGCAGTGAAAAAGCGAATGTGTAGGTGAGATGACTGGATTCAATGTCTAGTGTCTCAAGCTGGGTCATGTGGGAAGCATCTTCTGAGAATGTAGTTGGGGTCAAAGTTCAGTAGTACCAAAAGGACAAGTAGGAACAGACAGTAGCCTCACTAGATTTGAAATTCAAGAGTTTGGGAGGCACCATCCAGACACAGAGCATTGTTAAAGGAAGTGAAATTGACAAAGTAGAATAGGCAGGCAGGTAGGTTTGACCTTAGTTCACCTCATCAGTCTCTTCTGAAACCAAACACCCAAGCCATATTGGACATTTTGATTATTTCTGAGAAAGCTAAACTTGCTTTTCCTTGCTTATGGGACTTTCCACATGCTACCTCTACCTGGAAGGTACATCATTGTTCTACCCCACCATCCGCACACTCAGGGATCACTCTTTATGGAAAGCCTTCCCTGATCCATGCCTCATCCACAATACTGGATTAGGTAGTTTTTTCCCATGTACCTCTATGTCCCCCCAAAGAAATACCACCAGTATTGGAACTGTATGCCTCATAGGATTTCATTCCTCCCTCCCTCCCTTCCTTCCTTTCCTCCTTCCTTTCTTTCTCTCTCTCTTTCTCTCTCTCTCTCTCTCACCCTCCCTCCCTTTCTTTCTTAGAGGAAGGGATGGAGAAAGAGAGAAACAGAAACACCAATTTTTTTGTCCCCCCTATTCCATGCATTCATTAGCTGATTTTTTATGTGCCCTCAGCAGAGATTGAACCCACAACACTGGTGCGTTGAGACAACACTCGGGCCAGGGCTCAACCTTATTTCTAATAAGCAGAGAGCACTTTCCTCAAAAGAAATCTTACTCAGAGCCTGATGCAAAAGAGCAGCAAGAGAAGGAGAGAGAACCAAGGCCCTGTCTGTTTGGCTTCATTGCTTACCCAAGGAGGTCCCCCTGAGAACTTTCCAAGGAAAGGTTAAAGGGGGTCAAAAATGCTTTTAAAATCCTAAGCCTAATACATGTGATTGATTATACATAGGCATTCTTCATTTAAAGCTGTCCTATGAAGTACTTGTTTATATTAGTACTATTAATCACTGACGTAGTTCCAATCTATATGGCATAACACCAAAAAATCAACTATGGACAACCAATGTAGCTGTCCCAGTGCATACTAAATGAAGTAACCACTGAACACATGCTACATTTATCCAGTAAAAATCCTTTATTAGTGTGTATGTTCTCCATGCTATGAGCCACTATCACTCAGCTCACACCCCCCTGATTAAACAACCACATATTTTGCCTAATGTGCACTTCTTTCCTGCCATCACTTTATATTATGATGATCACCCATCATGGCCCATAAAGTATGAAATGATGGAGCTGGGCCTCCCAAGAAGCAAAGGAAGTGACTCATGTAGGTCTTGGAACGCAAGTTTTAGGGCACCCCATGTCACCTCCAAAGAAGTGGCTGAGAAGATAGTTAAATATCAAGATCAGGAGGCAATTAGGGATTAGTATACATCATAGTTATCACAGTACCCTGGGAGGATTAACCCAGAATTGCACAAATGAGAGCTGAAAAAACAATGAAAGTGTGTTTGCCAGGGTACCAGGACTGGGACATAGCTCCACAAGGACGCTGCTAGAGTGACTCTGCATGCCAAGGGCCTGAGAAGAAAGATGTCCACAGAACCAAACAAGTGGGGCTTGGACTCTGACTGCAGGGCAACTGGGCAGCAGATGCCGAGGGGTATGGTGGCAAGGCTGACCCCAGCTAAAGCAGGCCTCCCTGCCCAGAGCTAGCGCTGGGCACAGGCCAGGGCCCAGGCTCCTCCCAGAGGCTTAGAGTAAATGCAACTCCACTGTGCACAGTACGATTGCCAGGCAAGTCAAAAGAGAGACATTTGAAGCCTGATGCTCAGTGCTTGTAAGATACTTATCTCCCTCTGACTTGAGTGGCTTTCTCAGTCCCAGAAAGAAAATGAGCATTATGAAAGGGCCTTAATTGGCCTGGACAGTGCCAATAGTAACATAAGTTACCATGGTAGCTAATGCACACATTTCCTTCTCAATAAATAGTACCTCCTTATCTGTTTTCTAAACAGAATGCATGAAAGAAGAAGAAGAAGGAAAAAAAAAAAAAAGCAAAGCTACACTTCCTGCAAAAGATGCCATTTCCTTCTGCTTTGACTTTTCTGGATTCTAGCTGCTGCCTGAGAAGCTGCCCTGTGATTATTTGGATCCCCAAGAGCAAAGAGCCCTTACTTCATCACAGATGCGGGAAGCCAGGCAAGGGAACATTTGACTCAAATATATTTAACTGCCGTAAGGTGGAGGGTGCTTTGAGGCACCAGAGGGAATTGGGAGAATTTTTCAGAGTCCATATATGATGACATTTTCAGTAATTATGAAGAAGAAATGGAAACATGAAAAGCTTTTTGAAATGATCATCTCACAACATTTTAGGATGACATTATGTGTGGATGTTTTTAAAATTTCTTTGGTGGAAAAAATTTGGAATCAGAACCCAACTAAAGATGAAAGGGTTTGGGGGTAGGAGGGAGTATGAACTTACTTCTTTGTTTCATTGGTTCTGCTCCAGTCTTTCTCCTCCATAGAAACCAGACACAGGAAAGAAAAAAAACAACCTCTGAGGTCATCTTACTGATGCCCTGCAGGGTCAGCGCCAGTCTACTCCCCTTAGTCTGAGTGAAGTGCTTTATTCAGGCAATTTTGAAAGGATTTAAGTAATGCAGTTCCCACCATTTCCTTTGGCAAATTTTAGTATTCACAGTCTTGAGCAAAGGTTTGGTAGGGTTTTTGTTGCACTTTACAAAATGGCAGGCAGATAATGGCTTTCCAGACAACAACGTGCAGGCTCTGCCGTTGGTAGAAAGGCCACATATGCAACAGAGACCAAGCTCAGAGCGGGCTCCCAGGACGCCTTCGCATTGAGGGTGCTTTCATGTTCTTGAGGAACTGCAGAAAATTTTGTTTTCTTCCTTTTCACATTTTGTCTTACACTCTCAAGGAAGGAAGCCATCAAATGCTGCGAGCCCACAGTTATCAGCTGGGAAAAATCCCCCAAGTCCCACAGCGAGGGGCAAGAACAGACAGGCAACCCACAGACTGGTGCATGGCCCTGCATGAAAGCCTCCGCCCCGAGGACTATCAGTGACTAACCCAGGCCAGTCAGATTCTGTCTCTTGCAGAATCTTGGACACAAGATACAAGAATGCTGATTGGCAGTGAGTAGTAAGAGTTCACAGGTAAACCACAGTTAGGAGTAAACAGAAGTCATGAGTATCCCTGAGCTGTGCGCTAGCAGAAATCCCTGACGTAGACAAAAAGATACAGGATGAAGCATGGCTCAGGCGGCAGGTAGGCAGGTAGATGACGGGAAAATCCAAGGAAAGACAAGAACAGCTCTGCCACTGTAATGGTGGAGAATCGAAATGTGCCCCTGATGGAGGGACAATATAGACCCCAGAGAAATCTTAGTTTTTTCCAATTCCTGAACTGTAGGTCCTCTTCCATGAGGACTCTCTGTCTTTTACTCTGGGCTCTTGTGGGATCCCCATTTCGTGTGTTGCTGCATCTGTCCTTAAAACATCCCCCATTACCTGAGAGAATCTCTACTCCCTCAGAGCCTGAGGAGCCAACCCCTACTTCTGGCCCAATTACACCTTAGACAGGGCTTGGACTAAACAGGGAAGCAGTGAAAGTGGAAAAAGAGTTCTGGTGGAAAACCTGTAGGACGTGAAGTACAACTTGGAAAGCCAAGTTCTAAAAACTCACTCATGAGCCTACTTTTGGTCATTGGCCTCCCCTGGGGCAACAGAGTAATTTGCTAGATGTTTAGTATGTGGCAAAACCAGGAAGAGACTGTCTCTCACATGGGCCCCTTGAGAGGGACTCTGGCACATGGTCTGAGGCACGACTCTGAATGGACGCTTGCTGGGACCGGCAGGTGCAATCGGGGCAGAGTCACAGGTCTACCCAGTCCTTGTCCCCTCTTCCCCTCTGGCAGCAAGGCTGGGAAGCCACAGACCCAGAAGCCAGCATTGCACAATTCCAGGGTGAATGAGGCCCTGGAGATACACAAGACAGCCCTGCCCTGTAGCCCTGTGGGAGGCCCAGTGGCAGGAAAGCATGTTCCCTCAGCAGCTGCAGACCCTG
The DNA here is from genome assembly GCF_021234165.1 of Pteronotus mesoamericanus. NCBI lineage: Eukaryota > Metazoa > Chordata > Mammalia > Chiroptera > Mormoopidae > Pteronotus > Pteronotus mesoamericanus. The sequence continues at coordinate 33,061,202 of NW_026555325.1, read as the reverse complement.
AGCCACCTGCCCACCCTGCTTATCTCCAGCCTGTGCCATCCATCTCATCCGCGTCCAGAGGATGGCCCCAACCTCACCAAACACCGGTCATCCTGCTCAGCCTCCTTTTCCCCACACCCACTACAGCCCCTTTCTCTGTGACACAAGAGGAACCCAGACCAATAGCATGAGCCGACCATGGCTTTTAGCCACTAACCAATGGCAACTCTTCCTCCTGAGTAAGAAGCGTGTGATGCAGGACCTCCCTAGGGAAACAGGGCAGCTGAACTCTTGTATTCGTTTTGCTTTTTTTTATCTTTTTTTAAATGTGAGAGAGAGAGAGAGAGAGAGGAAAGGAGAAAGAAACGTCAATTTGTTGTTCCACGTATTTGTACATTTATTGATTGCTTCTTGTTTGAGTCCTGATCTGCAACCTTGGCACATCAGGATGATGCTCTAACCAGATGAGCTACCCGGCCAAGTTTGTTCTTTAATCATTTTTTTAGAAATTGATTTTTAAAGAGAGAGGAAAGAAAAAAACATCAATTTGTTGTTCCACTTATTTATATCTTCACTGGTTGCTCCTTGTATGTGCCCTGACCTGGGATTGAACCCAAAACCTTGGTATATGGGGACGATGCTCTAACCCAGCAGTCCCTAACTGTTTTGGCACCAGGGACCGGTTTCATGGAAGACAGTTTTTCCATGGACCAGTGATTGGGGACTCTTGCTCTAACCAACTGAGCTACCTGACCCAGGGGTCCAGTTTGCTCTTTTATCAAAAGAAGTAGTGGGCACTAAGGAGGGAAGATCAGTACAGAGCAAACAAATCTATCCTTAAATTTCTTTACAGCAATTCATTACCAAAATAAATTGGAAAGCCCTGGCCAGGTGGTCCAGTTGGTTGGAGCATTGTCTAGTATACCAAAAGGTTTCAGGTTCCATCCTGGGTTGGAAGTACATGCAGGAGGCAACTGATCAACGTTTCTCTCTCTCTCTCTCAAATCAGTAAACATATCCTGGAGTAAGGATTTAAAAAGAGAGAGAGATACAGGGTCGGTTCAAAAGCAAAAATGTAACTTACTGATGTGTTTGATTACATGCAGTCACAAAGTAGAGAAAGATGATTGATTTGTTGTCGGGTGTTTTTTTTTTTTTAAGTAAAATCTAGTGCTTGTAAAGTATGCTCTTTTACTAGAAAGTGGCTGACAGAGGTGCCTACAACTGGGGAAATATTTTAGACTTTCTTTTTCTGAATTGAGACTTTTAGAATAAGCAATTCCAGAAGTTTTCTGGAATTTGTGGCCAAAAAATGGGTGGGGCCAAAAGCAGCCCCTCTCCCATAGCGTTGTTTTTCTTTTATCCAAGAGCTGAATTCCTTAAATATCTATGCATAGTTTTTGTTCCCAAAATATACTTACGAGTTCAAGGTGGCCCATTGTTCAGACCCTACATGCTGGTGCTGCCTCTTGGCTGTGGATTGCACCAGAATCTGGCAGGCAAGACCTCACAGTCCACTGTGCAAGCCAGCTAGGGGTGCCTGTGTGGAAAACCACTCAACCAGGGCACGTCCAAGGAAAGAACTGGGGAGGAGGTGGGCACACGCAAGGCCTGCTTACTCACGAAATGCATCCCCCGGGAGTTTGTATTTAGCTGACACGCCCTGCTTCCACCCTCAAAGCCAGGGTGGGCCCATCAAGCGCTATTGGAATGCCTGCAAGGTGCAGGAGGGTCCTCTGCTCGGAAAGCGGGACTGGAGAAAGGGCATTGTGCTCTAAGAGAATAAGTGAACAGGAGCGACTGATGGGAAGGAAAGGAATTCTTGCCTTTACTTAAAATTTAAACACAGAAACGCTTTCACCTGCTGGAATGAAGCTGGAAACCGGGTACCTTGTTGACCACGCATGCTGTGATTTTAATGCAGACCTCTCCCTTGAGCTGAGCTTGTTCGCAGTGGGGCTTTGCCATGGGTGGCTTTCTGTCCTGCTGTCTCCATTCCCCTGCTTTGACTCTGAAATTCTTTTGCGAACCAGAGCCTCAAATCCCCTGCTTGTGGGTCTATCAAATTCTATATGAGGATTTAGAACAAGGCTCAGCATTCACTAGCATAGCCCGGCCTTCTTTTTTCTCTCAATTGCTATGTTAATGAATCTGCTGGACGTCGCTGTGACCTACAAGCTCCTACGTAGTGGGAGAGCCCTGCATCTGAACTCAGTCTGTCCCACTTAGAAAGGAAGCGAGGCCCTGGCCTGGCAAAGGGGTCGGGGAGTTTAGGAAACCTTCCAAGACTCAGATCATTGTGCGGGGATGTAAAAGATCACAGCTCTCCTGGTTATTGCCAGTGATAAATGGCTGGGCGGGCAGTTCTGCACCACAAGAATTGCTGAAATTGAGGAAGCCTCCTGGAATGAACGGCAATTGAGGAGGAAGCAAAAGGCCTATGACAGAGTGACCTTAGTGACAGAAAAGCCATGTGTCACATTGCTGTAATAATTTACAGCACATATTTCTCTGTCTGTGATTTGTCTTTAAATAGAAATTGCAGACGATGCAAGTTCAGGAGCATCAAGTCCAGGCGCGAAGTCCTGCCAGTGGCAAACTGCAGGGAAGCGGTGCACAGGTTTGGGGGTCTGTGCATAGGAGAGCCCAGTTGTCACAGTTTCATCTGCTATGTTTTAAAGAATAGTGGATTTGTGAAAATTATAGCTGGAAATGAGCAGCTTTTATCTCAGAGGTTTTCAACCAACGCAAGAGTCTCAGCTCAGCACTGCACCTAAATTCTCCTAAGCAGTTCAGACCCTGAGCCCATCTCTTAGTGTTCACGGGTATCCCAGGCCTCTGAGAGAAACAGCAGTATCCACTCGTCTGGACAAAAGCACCCATAGCCATGCAGACCCTCTGGCACCATGTCAGACACACACATCTCCATGTTTTGTCTCCATTACCTCAGAAACGACACTGAAATTTATGAGAGATAGGCTGGGTTGGGTTCCCTCTTCAACATAGGGAAGGCAATGCGCAAGGCCATAGGAAACTGGGAAGACGTTCCAGAAGTAGGATTTCCAGGGATTCAAAGATGGAGCCGTGACAGGCAGCTGGCCATAGGACGTACTTGATGGAGGAATGGGCAGGAAGTGCAGGCATTAGGCTCCCCAGCTGGCAAAAAGGACAGTCGCCTCCTTTGGCTCCCACCCAGGAAGCCGTGGTCATAGGCCCAGTTCCCTCAACTTGCAGTTCTGTCTGTCCCTTCCCAGCATTTGTCAGTTACAAGTGTGGCTCCTCCTCCTTTGGATCTGATGGAAAATTTCTATCCCTGAATTTCCTCGGGGAGAATTTTCTCCTGGATAGTTTGAGTTGAGGGGAGGGCTTGACTTGGTCATCACAGCTTAAATACCATATTCTTCTTGCATCCACTCCCCATCCTGTAGTCAAATATGTTGACTCTGATGGTTATCAGGTAGCTGATGAGGGCAAGGCATTCCACTCTCTAGGGCCTGAAGAGTCAATAAGGAAGCAAAATCTATTCGATTGTTAAGCAAACATTGTCTTTACGGGTATTTGGCCTAAACAAGTTCTTTTACATGGAGCACAGTGATAGAGTTTTAAATGTGAGATATCAAAAACTTAGTGCCAAGAATAAGAGCTCAAAATAAACATGGAGGTGAAAGATTACAGAACACGGGTCATAATTCAAAAGTACAATCCGCCGTACTTAAAGCAGACATCCAGAAACACATCTGCTAAAATGAAGAATGTCAGAAACAAGGTCTGATAAGCAGAGCTTGTACATATACACACACAGTGTAGGTTTGTGTGCGCGCGCATTTGTATGCACGTACGTGTATAAGACAGGGGGTGGAGGTGGGGAGAGATCTCTTGGCCACCACTCTCTCTTCCATACCCTGATTCTAAGAAGCAAACAAATGGCCCTCAAGATTAAAATTTTAGGTTAGAGGGGGCCTCTGGGACATTAGAGACAAGAGTCTCAGTGCAGCTAACGGGGATTCTTTTTATTTTCACACGACACCATGTGATTTGTCTTTACACAGCACCCTGGTTCCCCAGCCCCAAACCTGTCTTTTCCTTCATTCACTCCCCTTCTCTGGCCTTCATGTCACCGCCCACAGCAGTGCAGATCTCTCTGAAGACAAAGTATGGACTATCTTAGGGAATTATCTGCAAGGAATCCTGTCTACCTGGTTTGTTTTATCTGACAGTAAGGAGACAAATTATTTCCTGGTCAATGGGCAGAAGAGAATAGCATTGCGCCTGGATGAAAAGTAATTGTTGGCCTAGGCTGTTCGGACCATAGTCATGTCAGGGAAAGTGGCAAAGAGGAGTGATTGATATCAGCTGTCACCAACAGTGAGAAACCCATGTTGAAATGGAACCGGGATTTCGGAGCAGTGGTTCTGGACAGGATCTGAGGCAGCAGGATGTCACGCTTGTGTGCATGTCCCTGGATGGAATTCTGCTTCATTGACTGTGGGGATCCCTCATCGTTTCAGGAGATGAGCACGTTCCTCTTCTAAAAACAGATCATCTTCTCCGAGCAGAGTCTTTACCTATTTTCAGCGCGGCCTTTTACCTATCAGATGTAGGGAATCATCAGTGTGTCAGAGTTCAGATGCTTGATCTTCACTGTCCCAAGACATTTGCTGCCTCAGAGCCTCCATCATTCTTTCAGAAAGTTCACAGGACAATATGGAAACTGAAATAACAAAAGGGAAGTGCTGGGACTCAGGGAAGACTGAGATGAGGGAATTCATCTTTCCATACACTCTTCCTGAGTGCCATTACTAAAAATATGCTAAAGCTGATAACATATTTTTCATTTGGACGAAGTGCCAAGCTTTTTTAAGTTTGACTAGAAGGAGAGCTGTTCCTTCAAAATTGCTACCTTGATGAATGTTTTTATTTTATCCCTTGGATAGATTTAATTGAAAGTCATTTGCTTATTACACTGAAAGAATCAAGCTCAAAGATATTTAATTACGCCTACCCTTTATCCCATTAAGTAGATTAAAAGTCTAGAGCATTGGCTGGCCCCCTGTATGGCCGGTCTGGTAGATATGTATGTTCAATTGCAGCTCACAAAAAGCAAGAAATTACATCAGCCTTAAAACAGTATTTATTCAGGAACTGATTCTATTTTGAGATTACACTTGGCTTAATTGTACGAAGCAAGGAAATAATATGACAGTGAAGCCACTGAATTCATAAATACATTTCTGTTAGCAAGAAAGGCCTAAAGAGTCATCCAATGTAAATTTATCCTTGGCTACTGAGTAATTACTCTTTCAAGGACTTGGGAAATTGGCAAGACTTCTGATTCTGTGCCAGCAGTGTTCTTAAATGTGATCTTCTAATAGGAAAAAAAAAATACCATACCTAAGAAAGTATATTAAGGTATCTTATTTGGGTGAGGCCCCTCACAATGTGAAATCCCTTAAAGGGATTCAGGGAGAAATCTAAGCACTGCAATGTCTAGTAATGTTTATCTACTTGCCCCAATACACAGGGCAGATAAATATCTTGGTAAGAAATCCTTTTGATGGACAAGGTTTTCCTCGATATGTTGTGCTGAGACAAGCTCTGTCTGGAAAATTCAGCCATTATTAACATAACAAGAATGGTTTGCACGACTTCAATGTAACATGGCAGCCACGGAGAGTGGACTGGGATGCACATGCGTGAGCAATGATGACTTCACTGTGCTAGTCAGTGGGGGCAGTAGACGCCGTTCAGTGAGCATGTGTACTGCGTGGCCATCACGTTCAAAATGACTGAGCAAGTAGAGCAACGAATCTGCATCAAATTTTGCATTAAGCTTGAACGTTCCTACACGGAAACTATTCAGATGATCCAGAAGGCCGCAGCTATGGGCAACTGGTGATTGGCAGCTTCATCACGACAGCATGTCCACTCATGCGTCACGTCTTGTGCAGAGTTTTTTGGTGAAACATCAAATCACCCAGGTGGCTCAGCCCCCTACCACCCAGATTTGGTGCCCTGCAACTTCTGGCTTTTCCTCAAACTAAAATCATCTTTGAAAGGGAAGAGATTTCAGACCATTAATGAGATTCGGGAAAATATGACAGGGCAGCTGATGGTGACTGAGAGAACTGTGTGACATCCCAAGGTGCCTACTTCAAAGGGGACTGAAGCATCATTGTCCTATGTACAATGTTTCTTGTATCTTGTATCTTTTTCAATAAATGTCTCTTTTTCATAGCGTATGGTAGATACCCTCTGGACAGAATACATACATATATATGGTTGGACCCCCTCCAAAAAAATTGGAATTATCTTCTGGAGGGCGGGCTCCTTGTAGTACAGATTTCCCCGCTAGGTGAGTGTTCTAGGAACCCATGGGTATGAATGTACCTGCTGGCGTTGGGAGAGGCTATGTTTGACCTCAGTGAATTTTTTTGAAGACTCTTTCAACATGTTTGCCCATTTCAAGATGAATGATTTGTGAGCACACCTGCCCACACCATGCTGAGTGTTCAGCAGTGTTTGACCAAAAATGGCATGACCCCCATATCCCACCTTTCCTATTTACCTGATTTTGCCCTGAGCAACATTTTTTGTTTCCCTGGATTTAAAAAAAAAAAAGTCTTCAAAGGGAAACGTATTACTGATGTTGAAGAAGTTAAAAAAAAAAAAAAAGAAGCAGAAGCATTAAAAGGCATGAAAATCGAGTTCAAAAACTGTTTTGAGCAGTGGTAAAAAGTCTTGATAGGTGTATTGCATCAAATGGAGAATGCTTTGAAGGTGACTGAAGTTTAAACATGTAAGAATAAATACACAATTTTTTATAAATAAATTCTGGGTTTTTTGAGTCCCCCCTGATATATTTTTTGTTAAAAATCCAGATACAAGAAAAACATAGTCTTCTCTGAGTAATTAGCTGAAAGGGTTATACCAAAATCTTGTGCTGTGGTGTGGGGTCAGCCAAGGTGGAAGCATCTTTTTACTTGAGACCTGACATTAATGTCACCCAAACTCTCAGGTAGTCATATTTATACACTGGCTTTTGGGATCACTTTGGATTCCTGATTATGGCCAATTTTTGTTCTATCTACAATGCATTTTGCTTTACTCTAGAATTTTTTTTCTCAGTCCTTACCCAAAGGACATTTTTTTCATTGCCTATAGAGGAAGCGAGAGAGAGACCAATGAGAGAGAGAAACATTGATTGGTTGCCCTCTCCTACATACCCTGACTGGGAATCAAACCTGTGACCTTCTGGTCTACGAGATGATGTTCCAGCCAACTGAACCACACTGGCCAAGGCTTGAATTCTTTTCAAAATCAGAAGGAAGTGCTCTAGTATTGGCAAACTCCCTGACTCATAGATACATTTATACTTTGTCCAGACCTAAATTACATTTCATGTGACCACATGTGTGCACATGTACTCACACACAAAGGTGCTGGAGTCAGTTCCTGATAGCCAATTGTTAAATTTTCAGGAAATTGGCAAGCCAGCATCTAAACACAGCCATCAATAAACTTTATATAAATTTAATAATTAAATAAATTATTTTAAAAGCAAAGATAAATACTCAAAGTCTGTCACTTCCTAATTATTTACATCTATTATATGTGAATGATAGGAATATAATAGTTAGCTATTATACATCTCTTCCCAGTTGTGTTCAGTGAAGTCATCTTGGTAGTTTTAAATCAGCCATGGTGTAGTATTTGCATCATGGAAATTTGCAGATGCTATAAACTAGGGCTTTTTATTTCACAGGGCTGGGTGTTAAAAATTTACCACTGTACCACTGCACTCACACACACACACACACACACACACACCCCAAGGTAGACTTCGTCCATATCCTTTTGAACGCAAATATCACCACTTTTAATATCCAAGGTCTGTCCAGAAGGTATCCAGCCATGTAATATGAAAAAACAGATATTTATTGAGGAAGATACAAGACGCAGCAAGAAAAATTGTACATAAGACAATGATGCCTCAGTTCCCTTCAAAGTAGGCACCTTGAGACCTCATGTAGTTTCCCAGCATCTCTTCACTGTTCAAAACACTCTGCAAACTCCTTCGCTGGCATTGCCATCAGCTGCCCTGTCATATTTTCCTGAATCTCATTAATGGTCTGAAATCTCTTCCCTTTCAAAGATGATTTTAGTTTGAGGAAAAGCCAGAAGTTGCAGGGCACCAAATCTGGGTGGTAGGGGGCTGAGTCACCTGGGTGATTTGATGTTTCACCAAAAAACTCTGCACAAGACGTGACGCATGAGTGGACATGCTGTCGTGATGAAGCTGCCAATCACCAGTTGCCCATAGCTGCGGCCTTCTGGATCATCTGAATAGTTTCCGTGTAGGAACGTTCAAGCTTAATGCAAAATTTGATGCAGATTCGTTGCTCTACTTGCTCAGTCATTTTGAACGTGATGGCCACGCAGTACACATGCTCACTGAACGGCGTCTACTGCCCCCACTGACTAGCACAGTGAAGTCATCATTGCTCACGCATGTGCATCCCAGTCCACTCTCCGTGGCTGCCAGGTTACATCGATGTTGTACAAACCGTTCTTGTTATAACAATGGTTTGACTTTTTCTGGACAGATCTTGTATTTCTGTAGCCTGAAAATATCCTTGATTGTAGATCAAAGAGCAGAAAAGAAGGAACTTCTATAATTATCACCAGCCAATTCTTTCAGGTAGTGGACTATGGTCACATACTTTTTTGGGCCTAAAAACACACATATGCTTTTTCTGTAAATAATTCAGCCTTACTGACCACAGAAATGGATTTATGAATTAAGCCTGTCAAATTAAAGCATTCCATCCTTCAAGGAACAAATAACTGGCCCTTGGCCTCTTGTTTGACTCCTACACCTAGCTGAGACTGGATCAACCCCTGGGCTTCTCAGCTCCCAGTTATGTAAGTTAATCATCTTCTTCCACCACCTCCACCACTCCTGCTGCTGCTACTGCTCTCACTCTTCCTCCTTTTCCTCCTAATTATACTAACTGATTTCTGTCACTTGCAACTAAGAATCCTAACTAATAAAGAGATTGGAATAGGCGAAACAAACAAACACACAAACAAAAAAGAAAAACCCTTTCTAGTTAAAATCAGTGGAAAGGAGACCCTGGTCAGGCAGCTCAGTTAGTTAGAGCATCATCCTTATACACCAAGGTTGTGAGTTCAATCCCCAGTCAGGCCACATACAAGAAGCAACCAATGAATGCATAAATAAATGGAACAACAAATCAATGTTTTTCTCTGTTTCTTTGTCTCTCCTTTCCTCTTTGAAATCAGTTTTTTAAAAAATCACTGGAAGGGAGGGAACAAAAGAAGGAATGGAGGGAGGGAAAGAGAGAGGGAGAAGGAAGGAAGGAAGGAAGGAAGGAAGGAAGGAAGGAAGGAAGGAAGGAAGGAAGGAAGGAAGGAAGGAAATATAAAAGAGGATCAAATTTAAATGTTAAATTCATATATGGGAGACAGTTGGAAGATTCTTGGTCATATATAGATATCCAATTATTACCAAGAAAAGTCATTACAAATATTCTGAAAAACTCAATACTTCTCAAATATTTTTTTTTATAAACACTTTCTTAACATAAGTTTGAGATACAAGGAATCAGGAGCAGTAGGAAAAAAGTGATTTGCTCATAGTGTTGCTGTGAGGAGACTAGACAAGAGCATTCTATCTAAGTATTGCTGCCTGCCTCACTTTTCTCATTACGTGCCATGGCTCTGAGTTGAGCCTTCTCTTTTGCCTATACTGTGGCTATATTCTCCTGTCTGTGCTTCTTGGTTCTAATCTCTTCTTTATTCATCCAGTTTTCATATTACTGTATGAATTATCTTCATAAATGGAAATCTGATCATGCAAAATGAAGTCTAAATGCCATGATGTGGCCCCTGACATCCTTGACTCTAATATCATTGCCCACCATGCCCACCTTTCCCCCTGGCATTCCAGATAAATTTTCTGTTACATGTTGGGCTTTTCTCATTGTTGTGCCCCTGTTCATGATGTTCCTTCTTTCTGGGACAACTTTGCCTATTTTGCCTTCCTAAAAAAGTCCTGTACTCCCTTAAATACTCAGTTTAAATGTCACCATGAAGCCTTGCTGAAATTCTCCATAAAAAGAGCTCCCTTTCTGCACATTAATAACACTTTGGTTCATACTTTTATTATTGTAATTATTACAGCATAGAAGAAAAATGTATACATTTGTTTTTCCACTAGGCTATGAACTCCTTTAGGAAAGGGATAGTTTCCTGTATTACCATTGCTAACATGTTATTGGTACTTTTTGGACACTTGGCAAATTATTTGAATGAATAATTGTATGAAAGATCAAATTAATGGTAGCAGATATTCTTTAAGCACTTTACTGGATTATTTTGCTTAATTTTCTCCAGAACCCCATGAGGTAGATACTATTACTGCAACTTACCCAGGAGGAAACTAAAGTTTAGAGTTGAGTCACCCAAAGTTCCCACAGGAAAGAGTTTTAGAGCCAGGATTTGACCCAGGACATCTGACTCCTGCTCTTACTCCTATACTAAACTTTTTCCCTAGATTAAAATTTTCCTTTTTGCTCCAGATATTTGGCTATTCCCTTTTCCCCCCTCTTTTTTGCCATCTGGGGTTGGAGATCTACACAGCCAGCTCTTATTCTGGGAGCCATTAAATACCCCAGGAAAATTCAATCCGCAATCCCAGTTTAATTTTTACTTGAGGTTAGAAGGAAGATCTGCCTAACCCCATCTCCGAGACGTCTGGGTGCAGGGTAGCAAAGGATTACTCACTCCATAGGGCAGAGCCCTCAGGGAAAGCTCTTTTCTGTCCTTCTAGGGTGGGGCTTTAAGATTTAAAGAGCTCGCCTTAATTAGAGCATTTCCTGGCTGAGTAATTATTTAGCCTTATATTCAGCTATGCCTTCGGTTAGCAAGTCACAGCTTGAGGCTTTGCCTTCCATGTTTTCTCCCAGGTTCTTCGTGGAGGTGGGAAGGCAAGGGGAGACATAGTCTAGGGAACACACAGAGACAGAGACGGAGTCAACCTGTTCTTCACATCTGTTACTAAACCCTGTGCACTCGTTATCCTTTCCAACTTGTGAAACTATTGATTCTAACTATTAATCCGTGGCATTGTTCCTGACATTGGGCATTAATTAGACTATGTTTAAATAATTCCAAGAGTCACCTACCAGGAAGGCTACCTTAGACAAAGGGTTTCTTCACATTCAAGAGGCCAGATACTTGGCAATCACAAATAAAGGATTCTATGGGGCAACAAAAATGTCACTGAACTTAATCCTTGTTTTCTCATTTTAACCAGAACAATGGCTAGAAGATGAAAATGAAGAGTGCCACACTTGAAAACCAACCTAGTCCATTCAAGGTAGGTCACAGGAATGTGGCCGACTTTATAATGACCTGTACTTTATTAGAACTGCTGTTATAGTGGGAGCTATTGTGTGAACTGATCTGGATCTTTAAAGAAGCAGTGAGTTCTAAAATAAGACGAGATAGCAGTTATGAAAAGTAAAGGTTAGGGGGCTGAGCCCAAAGACACACTCTCAGGCATTGCTGGTCAAGAAAGTTAGTGCCTAAAACACTTAGCAGATAGTAGGCTTTCTAAAGGGTGTCCATCAAACTCTGGACACCCCTTATCGTACACTAATACTACCTTCTTGCCTTGGTTTGGGACCATCCATCAACATACATCTCAACTCCCAGCCAAGGAGGGGTCTAACTCAAGCAAGACTATTCAGATGCTTTCTCTCAGGAATCTGAATGCTCAATGACAATGACAAATGACTGCTGGAGTCAATTCTTCCTAGTAAGATAGCATCCACCAATTCTGCTGCTTAGAACACACCTTCTGTGCCACTCCTTCCCACTTCACAATTCTTGCCCCTCCTAAGTCCTCTTCAACGTCCCTTCTGACTCTCTGAGTTACTCTGTTAGTTAGAATTTGCTTCTCTTGCTGGACATCTAAAAATCTGAATTGGTATACAATGCAAACATATATACATTTACATTCTATTTATTTATATGTTGTGTTTATGGGTATGTATTTAAACATCATCCTGCACACACACATGTTTATTCACATGCCTAAAGTCCACCCGCTGGACATAGTTTGGAGAAAATTTTTTTAAATAGACATGGAGAATAAACAAGTATAAGGGTGATCAGTCAAATACAAACTGGTACCAATCAATTCAATCAGATTGTTTTCCAGCTGCCAAAAGGGAATGAGAGTTTTATACTAGAAAAAAAAAAAAGAAAGAAAGAAAGAAAGGGAAGTCACTGAGATGCTGGGGCCCCCTGGGAAACTGCGCAGGCCTGGGGGTATTCCGATAACGCAGCTGGAGGGCACTGCCGCCCACGGGGGGCTCCAGGATGCGAAAGACAGGAGCAAGGGAAGGTCCGCAGCAAGTGCCTTCTTTTTCCTCCTTCCTCTTCTCGATCCCTGGGTCCCCACTACCAGAAATTAGGTTGGTGCTCTCAGGATAAGAGGGTGGCTTCATTATTGGCTCTGCTGGTGGTTGTGGGAAGGCTGGGATTATAATGGTCTCTCTAATACGGCTTTTAGAGCAACATGTTTTTTTTAGTATCAAGAAACTGACCCATTTTCTGGACCTACCATTTTCTAAATGCTCCACGCTCCTGTACCTCCTCTGTTGCTTCTGGTTTCACTAGCCTACCTGAGTGGCTTGATATTATTACTGCCATTTGCTGTCTTCTTAAATATTAATATGAACCATTTACATGTCAATATCCCTAATGTGCATGGATGGCCCAAATGCCCTGGCCAAACTTGATTTTGGATCGAGTTGGGTAGTTCCTAAATCATGCTAGTTGATCAATATTTTAGTACAGAAATACATTCTAATTAGTACACAATGATGCCCAGTAGGTAAAAGAAATTATAAGATCAGTTGTCATAAATGAGCAAAACGTTTTTTAAACAATTGGCGACAAAGAGTTTCTGAGCACTTTTGCATTCAAATTAACAGAGCCATGTTTATGGATCATTTGTGTCTGTAGTTGTGGATTTTATTTAGTTCTGGAACACTGACAATAGTCATAGGTCAATTATGAACTTCTCAAAGAAACTGTTTTCCAGACCAGGCACTGCAGATGCCTCTGTCATAGCCCTTACTCGTTAGTCATCCCTATGAAGAGGGGGAAAAAATGGAGTCAGAACAGGCCTGTCCAGCTAATTAAACCTCCTGAACTGTCTCACGGGGTAATCTTCCGGCTTAGCTCTAGGCAATGTTACCTGGGGGTGAAGAGAACAGAAATTCCACTGTCCACTGAGTCACTCATTGCGACATCTCAGGTAACTTAGTGAACCACTCAGGGCTTTACTTACTTGAGGGATAAGGTAAGGATAAGAAAATAGGATACCAAGTACATAACATAACATGGAGGAGAGAATAGTGACAATATCTCCAAAGAATTACAAGCAGCCACAGATAATCTCTTCTTGGCAGGAATATTCACAATCAGAAATGTAAATAAGGTTTACTATGTGTTTTCCTCCTTTCTAAAAAAATCTTCTCTCCACAGAGTCAAGACAGACAACTATTTTAACAACCACATTTCATCGGTTCAAAAACAACTGCTTCCATATTTTACCAATTCTAAAATCTGGAGGTGTCTTACAGTTCTTATTTCAGTATCAGTGAACTGGGGATGCATCTTACGATTCATAGCCTCTTACATTTAATGACATGCAGCATTTCTTTTTTCATTTACACAAACAGGACTACACAGAACTACCTCCCTTGACCAACTGGCTTGCTGAAGGGATGGCGGTGGCTCTAGTGGCTTTGGAACCCTCAACTTTTGCAAAGGGTTGACACACTCAGAGGTAACCAGCAGCATCCTGAGCCCAGCAGGAGAGGTTCATTTAAAACGCAGCCTGATTAGTGAATGCTCTGAAAGAAGGACACACAGGATTTCTCTCGAGACCGGACGGCCAGCCAGCTGTGAGTTGGAGGAGGATTGTCGGGAAGACTTCCAAAAGGAGTGATGTTTTAGTTGAGACTGAAGAAAGGAATCAGAGTTATCTAGAACACTGCTACTCAGAGTATCCACGAAATCTATTTGTTCACAGGTTTCCCTGAGTAAGCACAGAAATTGAGAGTAAGAATTTAGAAACCTTTATAACAGCAGGTGTCTGTAAAGTCTAATAATAAAAAAATGGGGAATGTACTTTATGTATCTGTTTTAAAATTAGTGTCTCTGGCACTAAATTTTATAGTATTTTTTATAAAACACAACTTTATTGTGTTTTATAAAAATATTAGTCAGGACAGATTTTAAATTTAAAAAACAACAAACAAACAGCTTTTTGGAGAAAGACTGTGAGAGGGGCACCGATGAGGAATGAGGCCAGCAGCACCTGCGAGGCCCTGACTCACAGACGGGGCGGGCGTACAAGCGATGACCGTTTTTAGAAAATTTCAGATGGGAGTTACCAGAGTGGAAAAGCACTCACCAAAATGTTACAAGGTGATTCACTTTGGACTGTGGTATTGCAAGGAATTTCCATGTCTATCATTTTAAGCTTCTACACTGCAATGAATCCCGTAGTGGGCATGTTTTGGTTTTGCTGGTCAGCATCCATTCCCCTTCCAGGGAAAAGACTCCCCAGTTTCCTTCCAGGAAACCTCTGCTCTCCAAATGTGTATGGTCTCCGGTCATTCACTGGGTGCTCTGCTCTCCCAAGTCAAAGAGCGGCTGTGGGGCCCACGCTAGACCAGCGGGCCCCCCCGGGGTGTGCGAGAACAGTGCCGGGGCCCCTTTAGCCCGCCACGGCGGCGTCCCTCTGGTCCTGACACCAGGAGCTCTGAGCCCCTCTGACTTCTGTGCAGTGCAAGCCTACGTCTTCAGTGTTTCCTTACATTCTCTGAGCTACCGCATTCCCATTGGTTCAAGTTAGAATCAGTTTCTTTGCTTGCAATCAAAGAATGCTGTCTGTTAAACATGTATGTATTACCTTTGCAATAAACAGAAAAATTTTTTTTGTGAAACTAAAACATCCCGGAGTTGATTGACAGCACTATGAAATGGTGAAAGGCATGGATTCCAGAGTTAGAAGGCAAGCCTCAAATCCTCCTCCTATAATTTACCAACTGTGCAGTTTTAGGCAAATCTCTAATCCTACTCTGTGTCTCAGTTTCCTCCTTGTAAAGAGAGAATGATAAAAGCACCTACCTCAGGAATATGGGGAGGATTAAACGAGTATAGTGCTCAGAAAAGTGCCTGGCACCCAAGTGCTGTGCAAGCGCTTGCTTTGCTAGTGCTGATTTGTGGATAGAGCCTTGGGCCTGAATACACTGCAATTCTGGACACCAGGTTATTTTGGGTGCGGGGCCCTCCTGGTCCAATCAGCTCTTACCTCCTGCAGAGCTGATCAGTGTTGGGCAGGGGACCACCTGGGGCTGCCTTCCTCATCACCCCTGCTGGTGAGCAAAGGGGACATTTCCAGGACACAGCAAGTGTAGCTCTCCCATTGTACCAACTGCAGCCCCCAAGAAGCCCGCCCACTGTGTTCGGGTCCCCTGGGTGCGGCCCAGGGCTGTCAGAGGGAGCTGACAGGTAGTGCTGTACGAAAGCCAGGTTCCAAGAGTTTTTCCCAAACTCTTACAGACTGCACGAGGGCACGGATATTTCTCTACCTTCTCTTCCTGACATAGCTGCAGGTATATTATGTCACGGGGAAACTTTTCAAAAACTCAGGGAGAGTGAGGTGTCATGTAGAAAATAATGTGCTTATAAGGAATTTTAATGTTTCCCATTTACTTAATTTGGCAGCTGTCTTAGTGTACTGAAAATTGGGTAGCTTTATAAGAGGCTGAGAAGATGAGTTCAGGAATCCTGAGTGAAGATTGTATCTGGACTTTGTTCTGACGGTTGCAGATGTTAAGACATCTGTGATTTGTCAGACCCCGAGTGAAGCCAGCACCTGGCAGTGCCTGGCATCTGGGGCCGGCGGCTGCTGACACCGCGCAAGTTCCCCTTCTCTCTGATGCTCCCTCCCCCTGCGAGCACTTAAAAGGAATGAATATCAGGAAGCCACATAAAATGTGTTTGTCAGGCCTGGGAGAGGGAGCAAGCAGAAATAGAATGCAAAACAGAGGAAAGCCATTAATAGTGGACTTACGAGGTGACAGGACTAATGTCTGGATAATACACGAAAGCATTAACTCATTCAGCTGTTGGGGACATGATTCCCATATAACAAATCCCATGTAACTGTCTGCAGTATAACATTGTTTCTACTGTTCAAGAATTAAGGTGCTGAAAGTTATAAGACCCCCTTTTGTTTTTCGGTTTAGGGGTAATCTTACAGCTTCATTTAGTTTCTGCGTGGAAGTCAGGAGCCAGGAGAGTGGGGAGAAAAATCTATGTGCTTCCAGACAGCCTCTGGAGAAGGAGAAATGGAAAGTTTGACCCGGGAATACAGAAGCTGGAAAAGGTGTGTCGTGGTCCCCAGGAGCCACGGCGGGGAGGGCCATGTCAAGGTCATGGGGCGCCCAGGTGGGAGCTCAAGCCTGCCTCCCTCTTTCCCAAGGGTAAGAAATCAGAACGGCGAAAGTGCGCAGTTAGCTCTTACACGTTGTAAACTGTATGCCTCAATTCTAATTTTTTCCCTAACAATGTAAAAATCATAAAGAGCTATCAAGATAGAAAGTAAAGTCAAACAAATCATGTGCTCTTGTAACGGACCACAGGTCTGGCTGCCTGCCACTTTGAAAGCCAATACTCAAGAGGCAGGAGGTGATGTCAAGGAAAGCGGTTTATTTTCAGGTGGCAGCAGCCTGGAAGATGGGGGAACTCTTGTCTCGAAGCCCATCTGCCTGAGAAGATGGGGGATGCGTATCTCAAAGCCCATCACTACATCCCAGTGCAGGCAGAGGTTTTTATAAGGGGTGGGGGGGACAGAACAAAAAGGTCAAGGGAGGGGGTTGAAAAGTTCTGTACGTGTAGATGAGCACCGTCCATTCTGATACAGACACTGATAGTCTGATGTGCATCATCCTGGTTTAATCATCCTGGCTTCACCTCATCCTGGCTCTATGGCTGAAGGTCAGCAAATCTCCCAGAGCTGGCATGCCTGAAGGTCAGTGTCTGTATCTTCTGAAGTTAGTTCTTAGGATTCTTACACAAATGATGCTGTTCCTCTACAAGCTACATATTAGTCAGAGTCAGCATTTACAGAAATGATGTCAAAAGAACGGCGGGGTGGGTTATAATTCCCCACTGTTACAATTTCCAGTGTTACTCCCTCAGCTATCCAGTGTCTTGGTCATGCCATTCCTACCCTAACCTCTGCCCTCCATCCAGGAGCGCCTGTAATACTCCAGTCACACCAGTCTCTCCACAGCCCCATGAGGAAGCCGAGGTTTCCCATACATTTCCCCCTCTGTATATACTGTTCCTTCCGCCGAGAATATTTTTCCCTGTCTTTTCCACATGGCAAATTTACTCACCTCCTTAAACCTCAGCTCAATATTTTATTTTTCTGGGGAATTTCTTCTGTCTCTTTCCATTCTCCAAAGTTAAGATGTTAATTTCATTGTCTGCGTGTAGTGGATACTGCTGGCTGTCCCCTAAAATCTACTCTTCCTTCTTTAATGCAAAGAGAGTGGTAACTAGACATATGGTGGCCCAGCCAGAGACTGACTTTCCAGCCCACCCCCAGCTTGCAGCTATGCGCGACTGTGTGGGGAATGTGAGCTAATGCGATTTGTGCCACTTCCAGGCCTTCATGCACTGTTCTTCTATGCTCTGTCCCCTTCATGTGAGCTGGAACATGAATGCACCATGAGCCAGCTTTGACCATTGTACCAGTGAGCTGTCTCTATTGGAACAAACCACCCAACACCCAGGCTTAAAACAACAATCATGTGATCTCCCCGAGGGTTGGTTGGGTGGCTGTCCTTCAAGCCGTGGGTCTGGCAGGCCCTGACTCCTTGCTGGGGTTGAGCTCTGATCTTCTCCAGAGTGTTCTTCTGAGGTCAGGCCTAGAGGGGCAGCAGCTGCGTACGGGAGACTCTTATGCTCATGGCGCAGGCAAAAGAGGGCAAGCCTGACCATTCAGGCGCATTTCAAGCTTCCGTTTGAGCCACATCTATTAACGCTCTAATCTTGTCCAAAGCGAGTGACATGATGGAGTCCAAATTCAAGGCCAGAGGAGAAAACACCTCCGTTAGAGGTGTGGGGGGAATAATAAACCATGCAGACAAAGATAAAGTTCTAGGATAGAAGGGAAGTGATACAAAAGAAACCTGGATTCTTCGATTGCCTTGTAGAGCAGAGCATCTTGCCTACCTACTCCTACTGTTATGTGAGATTAAAAAAAAATTCATTTTTAGTTTAAGCTACAGAATCATTGAGCGTTTGTTACAGCTGCTTAGCCTTTGATGCTGACAAATATAGCATACTCTTCATTATAACATATAGTATTTGATTTTTTTTATTTGTTTTTATTTCCCCATTAGAAGTTTCTTGAAATCAACAATTGTGTCTTAAAGAATTTTTTAATTTCCAGCACCTAGCATGGGATCTATAGCAAAGTGAGTGTTCAGTGAAGGATTGCTAAATGATTAAATGAATTTCCTATATTTCTGTTACTTTCATCCAGAATTTAGGTGTTTGAAAAGCCTTGTCTAAGGTGGTCATGAACACAGCCAAAGTACATTACAGGTCCTAAATGATAACCTCCTTAAAATATGCTGATGATATAAAGAAATGTTACTCCTTTCCAGGAAAGTGGCTCTAAGGGAACACTCATTCATTTATCTAGTCACTGTACAAATACTTATTTAGTGGCTACTATGTATCAGGCACCAATTAGGTGATGAGGTTACAGCAGTGAACAAAAAGGATAAAACTCCCTGCCTTCAGTGAACTTAGATTTTATGGGAAAGAGAGACAATATACAAGTAAGTAAGCAAATGATAGAGCAGAGCAATGGAGCTATCAGGGCGCTGGGAGGGATGACCTCTGTGAGATTTGAACAAAGACCTAAGGAAGTGAGAGAGCTTTCGCACAGAAGGAAGGACAAGTGTTAAGGCCCCAGCACTGGGAGCCTCCCTGGTATGTTCATAGAACATACCTGGCTGCAGCAGGGCACAGAGTGGGGGAGGGTAGTGGAAAATAGCCTCAGATGTTGGATTTACCAAAGAAGACAGCGAAAGCCAAATGGGTTTGACCATCTGGGTATCCTTACAGCCTATTTAGTCAATATATGTTCGAACAACAGGTTTCCGTGGTGTCCAAGGTTGTGAAATCGATACTGCTGAAGTAGCGCGTGGTGCCCTTGCCCAGATATCTTTGTGACTGATGAGAGCAATTTTTGACAGCCACATACTCAAAGCTCAAACCCATTTATATGCTTGGGTTCACTTGTCTATGCTCCCTCTCCAAAGAGTGCCTCTGGAAAATCAACATCAATAGTCAACGTCAAGGCCAAGATGGCCTTTTAGGCTTATGGTTCTCAGGAGCTTCATGTTTCTTTTCTATTGCTCAGAGGCGAGTGGGCCTTAAAAGGAGAGGTTGGGTTGTGTCAGGCAGATCCCACCCAGCCTCTCTGTAAGTCATATGGGCCACATGTGTCTTCACTTAATCTCCAAGCCCATGTCCCCCCTCCCCGGCCAACCCCAGCCACACCCAATTCCTCTTTCTTTTTAAAGAAAAGCCATAGCCATATTTTAATTGCTGCTTTTCTGGTGGAAAGGTGATATTGTAGATCAGAAGAGAAAAGGTTTCAAACAGCATGAACAAAATTGAGAACTTCTGAATAAATTATTTTTAAGCAACCTCTTGGGACCTATTAACTGACTAGAAAGGAAGGAAACTAGGGCTGGGACAGTGGGATTGAATGTGGCTTCCCCTGCCTTTTTATATATTCTAGATGGAATAGTTTGGATAGTAAAAGTCAAATGCTCTAAGGTTATTGCCTTTCAAGCCAATCCTATAAAATACTGTCAGAACTGGTGTGGTTCACATGTGGTAAACACCAGAGCAGAGGAGGAATTTGGGAAAGGGTGTGCTCCATTCTCTGAATTCTGACTTGTTTGTAGACTGCTGGTATGGGTTCTCCAGAGTATGAATAATTCTCTAGATTCAGTGCTTCAAATCACAGGTCTCCGTGTTCCCCAAAGGGAAAGAGCCTTGTTTCTTGTGATGTATTTGCCTAGTGAAGTATAATTTTGTTTCTTCTATTAAGTAGCTAAAGTTCAGCACATTTTTATCCATTTTGTACAATAGGCACTAAGTGATTCTGAATGCCAGGCACCTAATCAGATTAAGAAAACCTTCATGTTAGCCAAAGGTTTATGCTTTTGTGCTGCCGTGCATCTCCCCGTGATCTAATCTGAATAGGGAAGTCCGCTTTCTTCTCTAACCCATCTCAAGAAAGGAGGCAAAACAACCCAAGGCTTTCAGAGATCATATGAGGCCTTATCAGATGTCCCCCTACCACCACTTTGGTCTTTTGTATTAGGGCTGAGGGTGGGGATATTGAGCCCAGTTACACAAGATTAAAATGGAAATTCGATTTAGAGATCAGTTAACTCATTTCATGGTCATTTTTTTTTAGCAGCCGAATTGGATCTTGATATGCCGAAACTGGGCTTCGCATTCAAGCAGGCTGGATGCAGGTTGCAGCAGAATCATCATTATACCCATTCCACTGAGCAGCTAAATCTTTCTCTAGTCACCTTCCAGAGGAACGCCAGGTCTAACCCAAAGCTGTTGAATCCAGATAACCAAACGACCTGGGACTGGTATCAGGAGTCTCAATTCTTGCCCTGATCGTACCTTAAGGTATGATATGTTTCATTTTTTACATATTGCTAGATTTGATTTGTCAGTGTTTTGTTGGGATTCTATTATCTATGTTCACGATGGGTATTAGCCTTTAATTTTTTTAAATGTTTTTTTCAGGGTTTGATATCAGACTTGTACTAGTTCCATAAAATGAGTGGGACCTGTTCTCTATTCCTCTATTACCTTAAAAAGCCTGAGTAGGATTGGTATTATTTATTTTGTTGATGTTTCATAAAATCTACCAGTGAAACCATCTGAACATAAATCTTTTTTTGTAGGAAGCTTTTTATTTAAGGATTTAATTTTGTATAACATGATGCTATAAAATAAAATTGCTTACCTCAAAAAAAAAAAAAAAGGAACGGTGGGGACATATTTAATGTACTTTAGTAATGGGATATACCACCGACACCCCCCAAGTGGAGGAGGGGTTGAGAAGCACTGAAGATGGTGCAGGCATGCGTTGCCCCAGCAACTGGGACGGCCCACGCACGACTCAGCAGAGAAGTACCCAGGGCTAACACTGAAAGCTAGGGAGATGATTGGATGGGAGGGACATACCCGCCCATCTACTTCCGCTGCCTGGGGGAATTAACGGGGCCTCCTTTAAAAGCGGAGTGCATGGAGCCACCCTGGGCTTTGCTTTTCCCTCCGCTGGGTGGTCAGTTGGCTGCGAGCGGCTCAGGTTCCTGAGCCAGTGGGCCTTGGGGAGACCTCGTGGTCTGGGGGCATTCCCTGCACCCCGCATCCCGCACCCCAGCGCTCTGGAGCCTGCCTAGCCAGGAGTGCAGCGGGCACTAGGCCACTAAGACGGGACGGGAGGAGGCTTGGGCTGGTAGGTCCCAAGAGCCAGCAAGGGCAGAGGTGAACCCCGTGCCCTCCTCCCACCACGGGGAGCTGCCTTATCAGCCACCGACACACTCCTCCACTGAGGGGGCAGTCAGCAGCTGTTCCTATGGTCGCTGCCACGCCACCTGCTTCAGCACAAGAGGGCCCAGGACCAACCACGCCAACATGTGGGACGGGGCTTAGCAGACTGGTCAGTGCTGGTCCTGGAAGCTATGTGGCCAGGTGATGAGCCCCGCACCCTCCCCTGCGTGGGATGCTGCAGCAGCAGCACTGTGACACGAGCTGTGCTGCGCTGGTCCTGCCGGGCCACGCACACAGACCCACCAGAGAGCAGCGGCCAGCGGGCAGAGGAAGAGGACAGCACACCACAAGTAGGGTGCCTGGGTGCACAGATCTGAAGGATGCCTGAAGCCAGACAATGACTGGAAACCAGCTATGCCACGGATGCTTCTTAAAGGACAGTGCCTTTGGGTGGGAGAAGAGGTTCCTGGGACAGCCTTGAACTGAGCTGGCAGAGGATGGCACGGTGATTTTCTTTGGGTGTTTTAGAGGAATATGGGCTTTGAGGCATAAACCTGCCATTAGTTCAAAGTGTATATACTTTAAATAAAAGATTCCTTTTCATTTCCATCAAACTCTGTCTCCGGAGTTTTTGCCTATTGGCGACAAGCAGTAGAACCCCACTATTTGTTAGGTTAAAATAATGGCACCCTCCATGGGGTACTAGTCACTCTTGGCAGGTTGACCCCCGAAGTGGGACTGTGGGGTTTCTATTAAGTTCAGCACATTTTTATCTATTTTGTACAATAGGCACTAAATGATTCTGAATGCCAGGCACCTAATCAGATTAAGAAAACCTTCATGTTAGCCAAAGGTTTATGCTTTTGTGCTGCAGTGCATCTCCCCATGATCTAATCTGAATAGAGAAGTCCACTGGAAGTTTTCTCTGCATGCCCATTAGAGATGTCAGCCACTCAAAACACTGGTGGCATGAGGGAAGGAAATGGGCCTGCGAAGGAGGAAGGATCACCTGAGTTTTGGGACTGCAAACTGGGGTCCAGGTGAGGACTTGGCTGAGTTTTGGGGAGACCATTGCTTGGGGCCATTGTTTGTGAGATTGATTGGCTGACAACTTGCTTGTGTTTGTTAGAATAATGGAGTTGTGGATGCCAGTTTTCTCTGTATGTTCCCAGGTTGCCTGGCTTCTTTTGGTCATAGGGTTGTGCCTATCGTGTATCCATGCCAGAAGGGGCTATTCTGGGTTCATTCCTGGAGGGAGCCCACTGGGTAGAGTTTTAGTGAACTAGAGTGTGTACAACCATTATCCAATGTCCAAGGAAGTATTGGTTTATTATAATACTGTGTCGCCTATGTATGTTTTGGATTATGGGGAAGGGTGGCCCATGGATGGTTCCCTAGATTACTGTACCATTATGCAGTTGGAACAGTATTGCCAACAGTTACACAAATGGGATGAAATCCATTATGTCAAGACGTTTGTGTCATTGCATAATAGGATTTTACCAGAGACAGAAGTCTGTTTGATGATGCAAAGAAGGAAAGAGGCCTTGAAAACTCTACTGGAGTAAGACACAGGAAGAAAAGGAGAATGAGGAACTAAGCCTCATTAATGCCCTGAACCCAAAGAACACAGGTTCATAGCAGCTCCTCCATCACCACCCCCACTGCTAGCTACCCCCGAGGTAGAGCCCGCAGAGCCAATGGCGCCACCCCTGTGTAGTGAGGCATGGGTCTCCCCCTCAAAATCTGTCAGGACACCCAATCTGGCCAAGGAGCATCCCTATCCAGAGCGAGGCAGTTCCCTTTGAGGTAATTTCCCGTCAGCAGAGTAAATCAAGAAGGCCAACCCATGAGCTACTATTGGGTTCATACTCCATTTTCCACCTCAGGCTTACTGAATTGGAAGAATTCCAACTCCTAGTTTAGGGAGGAGCCTCAGAAAATGATGGGTCTTGTTGCCTCTTATTTTTGCCACCCATCATCCTAACTGGGCAGAGGTACAGGTTCTCCTCAACATCTTACTAGCTGCTGATGAAAGGAGATTGGTTATAAATAAGGCTAATAAAGAGGCTCAGCACCTCCACCAATAGAATCCCAATGGGACCCCCCAACCCAGCTGGGGCAGTTCCTTTGACAGAGCCAAACTGGGACTGAAACAGTGGGAACCTTGCCCTACTGGAACATTCAAAAGATATATTTGGAATGGTTTATGAAAGGGGTGCCCAAGCAAAAGAGCCTGAATATGATAAAGGTCCTTCAGCAAAAGCCAGATGAAGACACATGAATTTTTAGAGAGGATCAATTAGGCCTATAGAAAGCACATTGATGCTGATCTGCAGGCACCAGAGAATGTGCGGGTGGTGAACGTGACTTGTAATGCACAAAGTGCCCCAGATACCAGAAAGAAACTCCAGAGTTTAGATGGGGAATTGGGAATGAATCCCTCTCAGGTGGTGGTAGACATAGCCTTTCAAGTCTACAACACCTGGGAAGCCAGGAAGATAAAGCAGGCCACAGTGTTCTTAGAAACAGGGTAGTGAGGCCAGAAGAGGCAGACCCTAAAGGGAAAAAGAGAGGTCCACTAGGTGCCAATCAGTGTGACTACTGCAAGGAGGGCCACTGGAGAAAGGAGTGCCTTAAATTCAAAAGGGAGAGTACAGGTGAAAACGCACACCAAGAAATACTAAAAAGGTGAAGGGAGTTTGAAGATGAATGAGGAGGCCCAGTGGCTCCCTTGAACATCTCCCGACCTATTACTATTTCCCCACAGGAGCCCCAGGTGCAGTTGATGGTGGGGAACAAGCCAATTGATTTTGTTGTTGATACAGGAGCTACATACTCAATGCTGAATACAAAAATAGTCAAGGAACATTTGGATACAGTAATGGTTACAAGAGTGGACAATCATAACAACAAGCATTCCTTCAAGCCCTGTAACGCCAGCTTGGGGATGAAAAGATCACACGTGCCAGACTGTCTTATTCCACTGCTGGGCTGAGATCTACTTTGTAAATTGCATGCACAAGTAACTTTTTCTCCTAAAAAGCAGCGATTATTTATAGAGATTGGAGAGCTTTATAACATTCTCTCCAGCTCCCAGCACTCCTGACTTGCCCAGAAGGTCCCGGAGGTGAGCTCTTCCCATCTGAGATCTATGAACAGGTCAGTCAAACAGTTTGGGCTGATGAATCCCCAGGTAAAGTGGTTAATGTGCAAGTTAACTTAAAAGAAGGGGTGCATATCCCACAGAAGAAACAGCACCCTCTCAAAAAGGAGGTTTTCTAGCCACTATTGCAGAAGCTCTTAAAATTGGGACTAATTTGGTCATGCCAGTCTCCCTAGAAGACTCCCATTTTGGGAGTCAAAAAGCCTCTGAAAAATATCAATTTGTACAATATCTTAGAGCCATAAATGACATTGTTCAGGACATTCATCCTATGGTGCCCAACCGTTATACTCTGTTGACCATGGTGTCTGGAGATAGCAAATCATTTCCTAGCCCACATTTGAAGAATGCCTTTTTTTCTACATCCCTTTGAATAGCAGGACCCAGAAACAAAAGCTATGTTGCAACACTGCTGGACTGTGCTGCCTCAAGAATTTAAGAACTCCCTGACTATATTTGGTGAAGTATTAGTATTAGCCAAGGACCTAAGGGATATTCCGTTGGCATCGGGAGTTCTGCAATACAGAGACGACATACTGACAACTAGCAGCACCTACAAGGACTGTCCGCTCAACACCGTCACAGTCCTAAATCATTTGGCAAAAGGGGGATATAAAGTATTTAAATAAAAGATTCATTTTCCTTTCTACCAACATCTGTCTGTAGAGTTTTTGTCTATTGACGACAAGCAGTAGGACCCCACTTGTTGTTCAGTTACACTTTGACTCCTCGAAAATTTGTCCAGGGTCTGCCCCATCCCCACTCTCCACCACCCCGGCTAGAACAAGGTCTGTTAATGTAACATGCCAGGACCCTGATTCTCGGGGTAGTTTTGGGGAACACATGGGGAAAGGAGGCCAGGAAGGAAGTCCTAGTGGTGGTGTTACTGAGGGACTTTCAAGGACAGAATGAGAAGACCTATTGTAAGTCTGAGCACCTATTTTGTCTCTATGACTGCCCTCCCCACCACACACACATACATCAACCATCTCTTCAAGTCTTGCGCAAAATCTGCCACATCCCTTAATGTTTTTTTTCTTTAAAGAAACCAGGGAAAGGGCCAGTGTGGCCAGGAGAGAGTAACCACAGAGGAGGAATTTGGAAATGCAAGTGACTGTGAAAGCCCAAGGAGTTTGCAAAGATGTTAGGGAGGGCGTCCCACTTCCCACAGGATGTGTGATGGGGGCTTGAGCTAATTTTATTTAGATCTCACAGAACAGGGTGACGTCAGCTGACATCTGGGTTACACTTGTTATCAAGGAGTTGAAGACACAGGACGCATGTATATCAAATTTGTAGAGGACAGGAAGCTGAAAGTAATAGCAAATGCATAATTAGAATCCACGAAAGTCTCAACAAGCTAGAATGCCAGCCTGAATTTAATCAGAGAAAACATAATAAGGATAAAGGGAATGTCCTGCACTTGATATTTAAAAATAATAATAAAACAAAATGTCTATACAAAGCACATGGAAAAGGGTCAGGAGTTTGACTTAGATGAGGACCCCCAAAAGCAATGGGGTCTGAAGCTGTCGTAGTAGAAAAACAGATGCAAAGGAGGGAGTAGGCAATTAGGTTCATTCCTCCTAGTTAGACCCCTGGTGTGTTAACTTCAGGTCTGCCCACTGAACACTAAGAAGGATGCAAACTGAAGTGCATGCAGAGAATGAATGACCAGTGTGATCAGGGAACCCCAAACCACATAAGGCAAGAACAGGGCTGTTTAGCCGGAGAAGGGAAGTATCAGGGGAGAAATGAAAATTCTTTGGAAGTATCTAGAATTTTTCCCCATGAACGAGGAATTGGGCTTGTAATGGTATGGCTCTGAAGAGTAAGATCAGTGCAGTGGGTGGCTGCTTTGGGGAGAAACTGGAATAATGTATAATGAATAAAACAAATGTATCCATTAGGGTTTGCTTAACTGGATGTAACAAAAAAACCTGACTAAAATGGCTTACAC
The DNA here is from genome assembly GCF_021234165.1 of Pteronotus mesoamericanus. Lineage (NCBI taxonomy): Eukaryota > Metazoa > Chordata > Mammalia > Chiroptera > Mormoopidae > Pteronotus > Pteronotus mesoamericanus. Next base: position 33,034,371 of record NW_026555325.1, on the reverse strand, counting down.
AAAAATATTTTTCCATTATTAAAAAAAAAAAATCCTACAAGTGGCCCATGATTAGGGCCTCAGAATTTTTCTAATCTTCTTGTACATTATATTCAGAGTGTTGATTTCCTCCTCTTACCTGTTGCCTCATGGTCACAAAATGGTTGCTGAAGCTCCAACCCCACCCCACCCCCCACACACACAAATCAGCATTCAAAGCAAGGGAGGAGGGTGATGGTGAGGGAGCAGCAATGTAACAAAGAGGGCCCTTTCCTTAATAGTGCCATCCTTTTGTCAGAAAAAAATAATTTCTTAAATATCCTCATATATCTCATTTGTCATACTGGATTACATACATAGTCAATTTTACCTGCAAGAAAGGCTGGAAAATCAGTATCTAGTTTTTCTAGTCTATATAGTGGTAGGAGGCAAGGAAGAAAGGTTAGGCTTTTCAGTAGTCCTCAACAGTGTCTGCCGCAACAAAACCACCTATAAATCAACTACCAGTAGGTTGTCTTAGTCTTTTTAATGCAGACATACATATGTTTATACAAACCTATGTTCACATATAAGTTTTTACATGTATATTAAAAAGTTTTATTTCCTGTTTTTCTTCCTTAATATTTTGAGTATCTTCCACAACATTTTGAAAGTTCTTGAAAATATAACTTTCAGCAGCTGCATAATATCTTGTATGTTCTTTCACATTCAACCATCCCCCTACTCTTGGATATTAGGCTATGTCCAGTTTAATAGAACTTTCTATCCATCCTCTCCAGAGACAGAATGATATGCCCTGGAAGGTAATGAGGTGCCCACCTTTGGAAGTATTCCACCACAGAGATAAAACAGATAAGACACAGCATCTATTGTAGGGGAAGGGGAGGGTGGACTCTGTGACATTTCAGGCCCTTCCTCACTTCCCTGAGACGCTGACAAGAGGGTGTGAGAGTTGGAAATGTGCTCAGGGAGGGCTGCTGCGACCCCTCTGTTTCATCTTTCTATTTTTCTGCCTGAGCCCACAGGCTGTGTGACATTCCTACTCTGGATACCCCCAAGGTCAGCACCCTGCGCCGCTGTCACAGTATCTCTCTCACTACTTCCTGTCAACAAGAACAGCCTGAATCACTCTTAACATGCTTCAAAATTGCCTGAAAGAAGACAGCAACAACTCTGGCTCTTATCAATGGGGCCAAACATGAGAACCGGCGTGAGGGACCCATGCCCGGACCAGATGAACCAAGAACGGAGAGAGTGCAAGACACCAAGAGCTGATGACAACATTGCAGTGATGCTCCTCTGCTGCCTCTGCTGCTCTGAAGCCTATTTGTGGCTTTCCGGCATGCCAGGGGACAGACAGGGGCAGGTATATTCACTATGACCACGTGGCGAACACCACTAGGGTCATGTAGGTGAGCTGGGTAATGGAAGGAATGAAAAGTGTCATTTCCCAATGTTGATGTGCTAGCGGGGGTCACAGACACTGGAGTGGTGTTGGGGGACAGGATAGACACCCACCTTATCAGTGAAGGGTTTGATGTCTGCCTTTGCTATATATAGTTATGTTTCCAGGGTGATCCGACCTAAGTCTAAAGGAATCTAAATTTGCCTTTTATAGAACTAAGTATTCATTCTTTTTCAAAAGGATCAATATGATGAGCCTACAATTAAAAACCTAGAATTCAAAACCAAGTTTTTTAAGACACAATTTGCAAGATGACCACTCAATAACAAAAGAATAGCCATTAGCAACTTTGCCAGTTTATTCTCAGATATGTGGAGTTTAGCTCACTCCTCCAGTACCTTGCACTTTTAGGTGTTTTGGGAGAACAAATATTCAAAGGTCAAATAATTTCTGTAAACTTTAGTGATTCTTAGTGACTATTGCTAGCACCAAGCACAAAACAACACAGTAATAAAAGTGGCAATGATTTGGTCTCTTCTCTAAGAATGGAGCTCCAACTGCTTGCAGTGCATGGAATTGGAAAGGCCACATAATTTGCAAGGGTCGGCAGCCCCAGGGTCATTTTCTTGCTTATGAGGGCATTGTGTCTATTAGGAACACCACTCAGCACAATCACATCTGCACCACCAGTTCACTGGGGCAGGCCACAGGCTGGAACAGAGATCTGAGTTGAGGAGCTCAGTGGTATCTTAGCTCTGCCAACAACTGCCCCCAAAACATGCCTCTTAATTTCTCCATGACTTAATTTCTCTATGCATATGTTCTCATGTGGGGTCTACGAATCTGGCCACCAGAAGGAATCTTAAAATATCTCTTCTACTAATAGCTGCCCCCTTTCCCCTAGGATATTGTCAAAGAAACCCTCTTTAACTTTATTAAATTACTAAAATAACACTCTTAATAGTATTTTACGTTTGGATCAGGGACAGTAAGTCTCATTTAGTTAAACACAAGTATCTTAAAATTCTATTGAATCTAAGTCTTAGAACAAAACAAAGTGTGTCTAATCTTGGTGAAGCAGTAGTTTGAGATGTTAAAATATCCCTCTTAAATTCTCTATTGAAACCCTCCAAAGAGGCAGGACATTGTAGGAGACAACCTGCTAGACCTGGGTAGGCCATGTCCCTGGTCTCCAGGAACTTTCAACATGGAGGAAAAACCAGCTGGGCAAACGATTAATAGGGAAATTAAAAGACAAAGTAAAAGAGAAGCAGAGGTTATATATGAGATAAGAACAGCTGTAGTAGACACATCTGGAATATCTGTCCAGCCCCCAATGACTTCCTTTCTTGGGAGCTGCCTCCTCCCTCCTACACTACTCCTGGCAGCTATGCTAACACACTATTGCCCACCCTACCTCAGTCATGACTAATTACACCAGGAGTGGATACCTGCCCAAGCTGAGCCCTAGTTCTCCCAGGAATTTGGAACTGTGTTTCACAGCACCTGCAAACTCAGAAAACTTAGGGTGGCTATACCTCTGGACAAAAAAGAACAGAGAGGAGCAGGCCCCAGAGAGTGAGAAGGTGGCTGCCTTGATCTCTAGAGGCTTTGCCCTTTCTGGTTCCAGTCTCCCAAAAGGCCCCAGTGATATTCCCGTCTTCTGAAACATCCTTGTTTCCTAAGAGAAATTCTACCTTGTCCTTGAGCTGGCTCAGGTTGCTGTTACTTACTTTCAAAACAGTATTTATAAGGACTTGAGCATTAACATGCCCTTCATATAAATAAATAAATATATATATATATATAAATATAAATAAATAATCCAATAGCCACTTTTGGCTTGGAGGATACTGTGAAATTAGTATGTTTAAATTGCTGGAATTTCTGGCACCTCAGATGAGAGAGAGTACTGCACAAGCCCACAACAAAATAAACTTGACTGGCAGAGAGCAGCAAAGCCTGCCCATTTCCTTTGTCCTGGCCTAAGCGCCGCTCTCTGGTCCTTATCGGATGAGGAAGCATCACTGCTTCCCCTTGCTCCCATGTCAGGGCCCCAGCATGCCCACAGCTCCCTCCATCATGTCCAGCTTAGCGTCTCACGTTGTTGTTACCATATTCAAAGGGCTCGCCACTTGAGGTGTTCTGTTCAAAAATGAGAGGTGGTTGTGGCAAGGTAGCTTTATTTACGCGCAGCATGTAAAGGAGACAGGATTCATGGCCAAAGCTCTGTCTTCTAATGGAGGCTTAGTCATTGCTTACATACACTATTTGGTCAATTACACATTGATTTCTCCTCCTTAGTTGGCTACTCTCATAGTATTTACTGCTGCATCTGCAGAATACTGTGCTATATTTTAACATTTAGCAAGAAATAACATTTAGAACTGCCTAGACCTGGAGACCCTCCTCCTATCTAACAACTTCTTTGGGGGGAGGTAATTTTTTAAAGGCTCTTCCTGATAGCAACAAGCAAAAGAGACAGCAGCCTGAGAAAACAGCCAGTTGAAGAGGCAAGAAGACCATTGGGTTCTTTTTCTATAGGAAGAGTTTACCACTGCATCTGGGATGATTTATAAAACAAGTAATGTACAAAAGAGAAGTGAGAAAAGGCACCTGAGTGGCTGGCTTCCTGGACAACGACAGTTTCCAGTGTGGTCCAGAAGGTGGGATGGAAAGCGCCATGTAGAAAGGAACCAGTCTGAGGATCTATGGGAATAAAAATGTCGAGGGGACAAAAGGAAAGAGGACTATTTCCGAGCTGTCTGAATGTTTGGGTGAGGAGAGCGTGGTGAGCAGGGGTGCGGGAGGTGAGAACAGTGTAGCAGGAGTTACAAAGGCTGAGCAGAGCCCCACATTCCTGGAAACAGGATCCACCAATTGGAATAGAAGAAATTTTTGTGTACAACCTAAGCTTTTCTCATGGGAAAAGAACCATTCCTCTTCCTCGTGGCAGCTCCTCAGTGAGTGAAAGAGTAAAATTAGGTTAGAAACACATACTCACTTGCTCCCACATACACTCTCTCACACTCACTGTCACAGACACTCACATGCACAGGGCCATCTATGCTGCTGCATGTCCCCAGGGTTCCCCTCGTTACCCCCTAACACCTACGTCTTGAGTAGTTTATGGTCCTATTAAACACGACAGTGACCAAGGATCCGATCTGGTACCTTATGGATGTGCACATAAGGAACAGCTTCCAGTTTATAAAGGACTTTGTCATGTAGATGACTTCATTTAATCACAAAACAAAAAGACTGAAGGGACTCAGAACCTCCTTCTAATATTTCTCCCTCAATTTCCCAATGAAACCAAGATGTGTTGTGATGGCAAAAAAAAAAGGATCCTAATCCAAAGACCACCCCCTGACCCCGGCCCCCGCCCCAGCCTTGGCCAGATTATTCTTTGTCTCCCAACTTAATAGGACAGGCTAGCCTGGCCTGGCTCCTGGCCCTCACATGGGAGGTTTTGCCAACAGGCCTCACAAATGTCCAGCAGGAAGGTTGCCAAGCTCAGGCCCCACCCTGGCTTGTTATCTGCAGGCAGGGTTCTCCCATGACTTTCTGGCTGGCCCTGCTGCCACCTCTCTTTGTGGGACAGCTGTACCAGCTTGGCCACTGGTGTGTTCAGTCACAGGCCTGGCCTTTGTTTGGTTGATAAGCACAGTCAAGTTCCAAATCCTACTGCTATAGCACAGGAATTCTTGCCCTGATTCCCTGAGAAGCCTGCGCTGCCTTGACATTTTGTCACCTGGGGCCTAGGGCACCCCAGACCTGAGGTTGGGAGACAAGGTGGAAGAGAAAGCCACGTCTCTAGGAGTTTCAGTGCCAGGTTTCTCTTTCCAGAATCACCCCTCCTGCATTTCTCTGTAGTTGGCTCTTTTTAATTATTCCTTTGTGCCTCAATTATTACAGTTCTCCCATGTCCTGAAAAGCTTCTTTTCTGGGAAACCCTTAAACCATCCAGTGAAATCACTGACTAGCTTAAAAGATCTAGGTCAATGTTTTCTAAAAGTGAGGTCTGCATCAGAAACACTGGGTGCTTGTTAAAAAACGAAGGCTGGGGGTCCCATCCCAGGCTTTCAGAAATAGAATCACTTGGAATAGGGCCTGGAAATCTAATTTTTAAACAACCCCCCAGGTGAATGCGATGCGCAGTGAAGGGGTGCGGTCTCACTGAATTATATCTGGCAGTGTGGTATAGTTCTGTTCCCTAGTCTTTGCTTGTGAGACCTCTGTGAAAACAAGTACAAAGTACGTTGAAAACATGAACTTTATGACTAAGATTATTATTTCTTCAGGGCAGAAATCCATTTCTTTCTCCCTGACTTCCCCTCATCAAGTCCCAGTAGGAGAGAGGATCATTGCCCATGGAACATCTGTTAAGCCAGGGGCCCACGGACCACCCCACCTTCCCCACTCCATACAGCATTTTTAGCCACCCAGCCCCATCCTGTGAGATCCATTTCAATGTTTGGTGACCATTTTGGAAGCACAAATCTATAGGGCTTCATTTTGTGTAGCAAAGGTCTCTGGAGCTGTGAATGTCCATTTTACCTGTTTAAAAAACAAAATAACATGAAGACTGAAAACTTGTTTCAGCTTTATTTTTAGAAAGAAGCTCACAGGAATGTAGAAGATGCCACTCCCTTCAAAAACAAAATGCTGGCCAAAATACCAAGATAACTACATGAGATCTTAATCTTGTGCCCAACATGAGTTTTTATCCATTGACAGAAGGGTGACAATTGATTCTAGGTCTGCAGCCTTTTTCCAACCATAAGCAAAAAATGGACAATGCATTCTACACATATTTTGTGTTTGCATCTCACCTCTAAAGAACCCAAAGTGCTTTCACTTGTCTCTCTGACCTCTGTCACGGAGGAAGGCAGTTATCCACCCTGTTTCATAAATAACCCTTCTCTGCTCAGAGGTTTATGTGATTTGTCCAAGGTAAACATTCTAGAAATTGATTAAGGTGACTTGATCCTTGAGTCAGAGAACCGAGCTACACTCTTTCTGCATGAAGCTGTCTGGTTGGGTAGTGAAGACATTTTAACTTTGTTGGCATCCAGTCTACAAATAAAGCTGACCCACCAGTAACTCCAATTCTGTATCCCTTTCCTCACCTTTTACATCCTGCTTTCTGACATTAGGGTTCTTACTGGATCCCGTTACTCATAAGAAAAAATATATAACAAAAAAATTAATTTAGGAGATTAAGGATTTAACACATTACTCTCCCCACAGGTATCTGAATTCTGACAAAGAAGCTTAGAAGCAGATTGCTTTATCCAAAAATATGGCTGGTTAATAGTGAAATTTTGGGCATCTGTATGATAGGGAACTTCCTGGTATTTCTTTAAAAGTATATTTATTCCATTTAAAGTAATTGTTGATAGATATGTAGTTATTGCCATTTTATTATTCATATTTTTTTCTTCTTCTTAAAGAAGTCCATGTAACATTTTTTCTGTAATAACTGGTTTTGGAGTGATGAACTCCCTTAGCTTTTTCTTGTCTGGGAAGCTCTTTATCTGCCCTTCAATTCTAAATGATAGCTTTGCTTGTTAGAGAAAATCTTGGCTGTAGGTCCTTGTTTTTCATCACTTTGAGTATTTCATGCCAATCCGTTATGGCCTGCAAAGTTTCTGTTGAAAGTCAGCTGACAGTCTTACGGGAGCTCCCTTGTGGGTAACTGTTTTTCTCTTGCTGCTTTTAAGATTCTTTTTTGTCTTTAACCTTTGGCAACTTAATTATGATATGTCTTGGTGTTGGCCTCTTTGGGTTGAAAAAGAAGAAGGGATTAAGAAATACAAATTGGTAGTTACAAAATAGTCATGGACATAGAAATTACAGCATAGAGAATATAGTCAATAATGTTATAATAACTATGTATAATGTCAGATGGATACTAGATTTAGCGTGATGATTACTTCATTAGTTATACAACTGTCTAATCACTATGTTGTATACCTGAAACTAGTATAATATTGTATGTCGACTATAACTGAAAAATAAAAGAAATATTTTTAAAAAGTGTTTATCAGTACCTCGCAAAGGATTTTTTAAAAATGTGTATTTATCTACCCAAGCAAAATGCCAAAACCTGTCCATAAGATATCAAACTTTGTTCCAAATCACTTAAAGAAGGTGATGTTGGAGATGTGGAATCACAATGTTAAACAAACCTGTAAAAATCACCTAGCCTGAAGACTCTACTGTGGACCAAGATGGAAGAACAAAAACTAGATTTATTTTCTTACCCAAAACAACTAAAAAGCCAGACAGAATGTATGAAACAGTAGCCTTCAGCGCAATGGACATCAGGCAATGAAGGGCAGTGATCCCTGAAGAATGGGAAACAGACTTAAAGTCACAAGTCTAAGGGTCAGGGTTTCTTAAAACCTGGTTCCACAGAATCAGGGCATCTGGGCGCCTGGTAACCTACATTGTATCAGTTACCTAAGGTTATCCTGATGCCAATTATGTTTAAGAAACACTGTCATATGAACTGAATGAAAGTGAGCCTCTCTTGTCCTTGGTTTCCTTGCATGAAGTAGAGAATAATGACATTTTTGCATTCTGTGGGCAATATTGTAGAAATGCAACAAAAAACTTTGTAAGATTTCTTTTAAATACCATACCATTTTACTCAAACTGCAAATTGAAAGTTTCTTTTTTCCTCACATAGGAAAGTAGTATATCACTTTCCCTTTTATCTTAAATAAACGAACTTCCTATGTGGGAAGTGCCAGTAAAGTACCCTCCTTGACATCATAAGCTGAAGCTACTACTGAGAAGACTCAACAGCCCCAGAGATGAAGGGTGGTCCATAATTTAGGGTGGACATGTTGAAACTTACTCCAAAACCCCCTCTGGCTGGGCAGCTGTCAAAAGCATAGGCCTTGTGTATTTGGTTAACACTGCAAAAACGTCAGCATCTTCAAGAGTCTTCTAGACAGTTGTACAAAAAATGAGGGCAACTGATTTCATTGTCAGGTGCAAAAATTGAGTTATGAGAGGAATCTTCTGAAAGAGAAAATCAAGGCCTGGACAAACTTCTTGAAATCAGACAAATAGAAGCAGAGCCAAGGCACCAATTTGCTTTTAAAATGTTAATGAGTGTTCTTCATGGACAACAGTGTGGTGATTACAAAGCGGAGGTGGGATAAGGGGGACAAATGGTAATGGAAAAAAATACAATGAAAAGGAGAATTTGCTCATTTAAAAAATAAGTAAATAACATTGTACAGGAATCTAGACATGTGATAAAAATTTTATAGAACTTAATACCAAGAAAAAGTGGTAAAATTAAAGGTTTACTCTTGCATTAATGTATCATATTGATGGTAATAATATATATGTGGTTTTGACAATGTGCTGTGCTTATGCGAGGTATTATCGTCAGGGGAGGCTGGTTAAAGGATCACTGAAACTCTACTACTTTTGCAACTTCTTGTGAGTCTTAAACTATTTCAAAATAAAAAGCTATAACAATAAAAGCAATTGAGACTTCTGGTCAAGATGGAAGCATAGGTAAACATGGCTCGCCTCCTTGCACAACCACAGCAAAAAATTACAACCAGATAACAAAATAAATATCACCCAGAATTGTTAGAAAAATCAAGCCGTATGGAAGTCCAACAACCAAGGAATTAAAGAAACCACATTCATCCAGATGGGTAGGAGGAGCAGAGATGTGGAGACGCATGAGAGGAGTGGAGACATGGAATGGGTGGGCCTACACCCATGTGTGGTGGGTAAATATTGAGAGGGATCCCTTGGAAACAAGGGATCCCAGCCCCACACCAGACCACTCAGCTGAGGGATGCAGTGCCAGGAAGGTAAGTCCCCATAACTTCTGGCTATGAAAACTAGTGTGGGTTGGGGCAGCAGAAGAAACTGCGAGATTCTCAGGAGTCTCCTCTTAAAGAGGCCACAGTAGACCTAGGTCTTACACGACTCCCTGTCTCTGGGCTTCAGCACCAGAGGAGCAGCTAGAAGGGCACCAGTGGTATACAAGGAGAAACTGACGTGTTTGGCTTCAGGGCAAGTGCCAAGGACAGCTTCCTCCTGGACAAAACTCCAGAGAGCAGGCAGCAACATTGTTTCCTTTCTCAGCCCTCCCCTACACAGAGCCATAGAATGGCCTACACCATATTGACACTCCATCAATTTGGTTCACATGGGTTGCCCTGCCCTGGTAATTATCTAAGTCTCTACTTAGATAATCCAACTTATGTGCACTTTTCTACAATAGGCCATGCTACTAAGACAGGAAGTCAAAGCAGTTCTACCTAATACATAGAAACAAACATAGGGAGTCTGTCAAAATGAGAAGACAAGAATATATGGGCCCAAATGAAAGTACAGAACAAAACTCCAGAAAAAGAACTAAACAAAATGGAGATAAGCAATCTATCAGATGCAGAGTTGAAAACACTGCTTATCAGAATGCTCCAGGAACTCACTGCATACTTCAACAGCATAAAAAAGACCCAGGCAGAAATGAAAGTTACACTAAGGAAAATAAAGAAAAATTTATACAGAACCAACAGTGGAGTGGATGGAGCAGAGAATCAAATCAATGATTTGGAATATAAGGAAGAAAAAAAATTCAATCAGAAAAGTAAGAAGAAAAAAGAATCCAAAAAAGGATAGGTTAAGGAGCTTCTGGGACAATGTCAAACATACCAACATTTGAATCATAGGGGTGCTGGAAGAAGAGAAAGAGCAAGAAATTGAAAACTTATTTTTAAAAATAATGAAAGAAAATTTCCCTAATTTGGTGAAGAAAATAGACATACAAGCCCAAGTAGCACAGAGTATCCCAAACAAGACGGACACAAAGAGGACCACACCAAGACACATCATAACTAAAATGCCAAAGGTTAAAGATAAAGAGAGAATCTTAAAAGCAGCAGAGAAAAGATGAGAATTCCCATAGACTGTCAGCTGATTTCTCAAAAGACACTTTGCAGGACAGAGACAACTGGCAAGAAGTATTCAAAGTGATGAAAAGCAAGGACCTACAACCTAGATAACTCGATCCAGCAAAGCTATCATTTAGAATGGTAGGGCAGATAAAGTGCATCCCAGAAAGGTAAGACTGAAAGAGTTCATCGCCACCAAGCCATTATTATATAAAATGTTAAAGGGATTTATTTAAAAAAAGATCAAAAGTGTGAACATTAAAATGGCAATAAATTCACAACTATCAATAATTGAATCTGAAAAACAAACTAAGCAAACAAGCAGAACAGAAACAGAATCATAGATATGGAGATCATTTGTAAGGTTATCGGTTGGGAAGGGAAGGGGAGAATGAGGGAAAAGATGTAGGGATTAAGAAGTACGAAGTGGTAGGTACAGAATAGATAGGGAGATGTTAAGAACAGTATAGAAGTGGAGCAGCCAAAGAACTTATATGTGTGACCCATGGACATGAACTGAGCTGGGGACTTGCTGGAGGGAATAGAGGCTACTGTGCAGAAGGGGGCAAATGGGGCAAAAACAGGGACAACTATAATAGCATCATCAATAACATAAATTTTTTAAAAATCATAAGAATATAATAGGGAAAAAAATCTTTTAATTCAAAAACGTTAGTGAGTGTTCTTAGTCAGATACATGCAACTTTTACCATGCATTCTGCTCCCAAGCACCCTAGTTTGAGGCTGAGCGAGGCTGGCTGATTAAACTCAGTGAGGATCTTATCCCAAGGCAGGCCTGGTGCTTTTCTCTTTCAAGTCAACCAAAAGGATCGTAAATAACACAATTTAGGAAATATAAATTCCCCACATGCCCCAGTCCCAAACAAATTCATAGGGGTACATTCATCTATTTTGCACATAGGATTCAGCATTTAGCTAAAAGGAAATTGTCAAATCCTAAAAGAAAAGGGGGGGGGGGTAAAGAGAGGGAGGGGAAAGAGAGAAATGCAAATAGAAGCCCGAGGAGAAGCTGGCCATTTCTGGGCGGTAGAGTCTGGGGCATTCACTTGTGTGGGCTCCCTGGCCTGGTAAGGTGAAAATGGACCTCAAGCTTGAAGGGAGAAGGTAACCCCTCGAGGAAAGAAGTGTTGTGTCTTGGCTGTAGGCCCCTCCCACTGCCCGTTGCCAGGAGGTCTGCAGACTCATTGCTGGCTCCTGAGAGTCACTGATCTTTGGCAGTAAGTGCTGGCAGGATCCTGCGCTCCTCCCACAAGTGGCAAGCGGCGAGTGGGGCGCACGGCTGCCTCTGCAGCCCTCTCCACCAAATGAGAGGTCCAGGGAAGCAGCCTGTTTGTAAGGCACTCCAGGAATTGTGATTTTCAGGAGGGAGCCGCCCTAAGGTGTGCGAACACAAACCACAAAGAGATAAGGATCTACATGATGGATTTTAATTCTTTCTTCACCCACCAGTCTATTACAATCTAAATCTGGGGGCTCTTGGAGCTTAAAATAAACTTTTTTAAAAAGTGTGAAGAACTTTAGTAGGTTGTTTGCCTAAGGTAGCTTTCTACAATCACCCCAACCTTTTCCAGGATTTATTTCCATTGCATTTAACTTCCAAGCTGTAGTTTTTCATGACATTATTCTCCTGTGTTGATTTTTGCAAGCCCAAATTCACATTAATACCAACTAAGAAAATTCTTACAGCTTGTAAGACATCAAAGGCAAGGCTGGTTTTACCCCACTGGGCAGTAGACACTGCTCGCCAAGTTACTGCTGGATTTCAAGCTCAGGGTAGGGTCGCCAGGAGGGGGAATAATGGGACTCGGCCATTACCACCTGTGTCCATTCTGTCCTTAACAACCCTGCTCCAAAAGATAAACACCAAGTGGGAAAAGAACAAAGAACAACATGCATGTGTTATCTGCCCATGTGAGCTCAGGCACAAAGCCAACCAGGAGATGTCTTTTTCTCCCACATTATGTCACCACACTGTTCCACGAGCCAAGCCCCTGCCCCACCCCCATGCAAAGGGAACGTAGATCTCCTAACATCGAAGGGGTTATGAGAAAGCCAAGGTCAGACTGCACTCTCTGAGAAGGCAAAGCAACGAGAGCACAGAATGGGAAGAAGAAACTGGATCTTTTTCAAGGTCCTCCCATGGATTTGATCATCTAGAGCATGCAAATAGATTAGAAAGTCTGAAAATACAGCTCTTATAAGGAAAACACAGTCTCCTACTCCCCAACCCAACCTGCCTCCTTTAGCTCTTTCTTATAGTTGTCCTCCAGACTTCTAAATAATAAGCTTATACTGAAAAGAGAAAAGTGAGCATTCATACCTGTCACTATCAGAACAAAAAAGTAGAGACAGGATTGAATCTTTATGGTCACGTTATTCAGATGGCCAGCAATCTGAGAAGATGGCAGATTATGTACCCTAAAAACCATCTTAACATCTCGCCTCAAACCAACCTTTTTTATAAGGAGAAGAACAGTATAGGTAAGGGGTTTGGAATTCAGGGAAAAGGTTTTTAATCAGATAAAAGCTGCAGTTCGACAATTTTCCTAGCATCCCTTCATCTGCTGGCCAGCAATTTTTTGTCTGCATCCTGGTCAGTGGATGTCTCACCCTGGAGCACAATGGCTCAGACACCATCTTGATCACTTGCAGTCTTCCGGGAGCACAAAGGTTGAATTGCTTGCAGGCCTCCTGGAGTTAGGTCATACATTCCAGTTCCTGGTACAATAGCTTTCTACATTCATTAATCACTAAACCTATTAACTATAACTAAAGCTAAATTTTTTTTAACTCTTGAGTTCCCCCATCAATACTTATAGATGTATTCAAATGGGAGATCATTTATTGGCTTCCTATTCTATTAGAAGACATTTACATCTTTGCCCCTATTTGGCCTCCCTGTATTCTTCCAGTATAGATAAATTATAATTTTTGGTTAAATCAATAGTCCGTGTTAACATTATGAGGTGTTATTACCACTGAGAGAAGTGAATGATAATTTGATTCCCTTTGTCTTCTGGCACCAGGCATTGTTATTGAGAAGTCCTGTGCCGTTCCAATTCCTGTTCCCTTGAACAAAACCCATTCTTTTCCTCTAGGGAAATGTTTTGGGTTTCTCTTTATCTACAGTTTCTGAAGTTTCAGTGTTGTGGACCTTTTAGAATTCATAGGAAAATTTTCTGATATTATTTCTTCACCAGTTCTTCCACCTTCATTTTCTTTATTCTCTCATTCTGGAATCCCTATTGGGTGAACATTGGGCCTCTTGAAACAATCCTTGAATTTCCTTACCATTTCTTCCTTACTGGCAATCTATCTTTTTGTTCATCTTCCTGGAAGATTTTCACACTTTACCTGCCAAATTCTCTTTTTTACCACTTCTATTTGGAATTTCCAAGACTCTTATCTCTTTTCTTTGGTCACTTCCGCATTAAATCATCCTGCTTCTAATTAATGTGTATAGCACTACCTCTTATCTCCCTAAGAATATTAAATGTTTTTGTGTGTTTGTGAAGTTTTCCTCTATTCCCTTGCATTGTCTGTTTTCTCCTTTTTCTCTGCTTGGATGATTTTGGCCTCTTTCATCTCGGAGGCTTTCCTCCAGAATCAGGTGACTCTGGATGTCCATTCATATTGAAGACTAAGATCCAAAAATCTGATTTGCCAGTTTGCTTTGAGGTGTGTGGACAGGGCTTGTCAGCTGGGGAATTTCATTGGCAGAGGCCGGATAATAAGGCAGCTTTTTCAGGGTGGGACCACAAATGGCATTCTCTCTCTGCAGGTGTTTTCTCTGCAGCCACTCAGTCCCCCTAGGGCAGAACCCCGGGGACTCCCGCTGGACAGGATGATGCCTGGCTGCCAGCAGAGGCGGGGGCTGGACGGCAGAATTACCACCGTTCAGTGATTGTCAGTGCTGATCATCCCTTTCCCCCAGTATCAGCCTGCAGCCTCAATCCTGCCCTTCGCTGTGCGCAAGTGGCTATATTCAGAGTCGTTTTAGAGAAAAACTTTCAGCCTTAAGCAAGCAGGCGGCCAAGGAAAGGGTGAAAGAGGAATAGTCTGATTGCATGGGTAAGGGAAGACACTTGGGGATTCAACCCCAGACTTCCAAGTAATTCCTTGTGCAGTTTCTCAACTCCTCCCTGCCTCCTGCAGCACCTGGTGCCCCAGCGCCTCAGCCCAGCTCACTCCTTCTGAGGGTTTGCCCTGTAGGCGAAACTGGTCACTGCCTTGCCATCTGCCGAAATCATGCAGCAATTTATAGACTGCCGTTCTCCTTCCAGGGCATCTGTTTTTGTGTATTTAAACCTTTTTAATTCTTTTACTGGAATTTTTAGTTAAAATTTTGGAAGAGAACATTTTCAGTCTGCCATGTTTAACCAAAAGCACTTTCCCACTGCAGGCAAGCAGATTTCAGATTTGCTCTGCAGAAATCTGCTTGCCCAGAGTCCATGGAGCCTGTTGGGGTAGAAGATTCTAACCTTGGATCTTTCAGGTACTGGATGTGTGGTCTCATTTTCTTATGTAAAAATTGTGGATGGGGAGAGCTTCTATTTTACTTTTTAAAAATTGGTAAATTATTAAATTATCATTAACAGAATTAAATTAAATAGCCTACTGTGTTAAATATTCACAATAATAACCAAGAGGGGTAGCCACACAGTAAGCCCACTGTTCAAATGAGTTCAATAAAGAAACGGCCTTGTCCTGACTGGTGTGGCTCAGCGGGTTGGACATCATCCTGCAAACCAAGGGTCATAGGTTTGATTCCCAGTCAGGGCACATGTCTGGGTTGTGGGCCAAGTCCCCTGTGGGGGTAGTGCAAGAGGTAACCAATCAATGTTTCTTTCCCTCTCTTTCTCCCTTCCTTCCCTTCTCTCTAAAAATAAATAAATAAAATCTTTTTTTTTTAAGGTGGCCTTGACCCTCTGGGGTGGGGCTGGGGAGTCCTTGTCTGGTGCCCTGTGCCCTAATTCTTCTTTACTATGTTTTGTTTCTTATATGAAGTCCAAATTTCCCATTTAATGATTAATTCTTTTTTTTTAATGGTTAATTCTTTATTTAAAAAAGTTAAATGTGGTTAGCCCTGGCTGGTATGATTCAGTGGATTGAGCACAGGCCTGTGAACCAAAAGGTCACCAGTTCGATTCCCAGTCAGGGCACATGCCTGGGCTATGGGCCAGGTCCCTAGTGCAGGGCGTGCAAGAGAAAACCAATTGATGTATCTCTTCAACATTGATGTTTCACTCCCTTTCTTTCTCCCTCTCTTCCCCTCTTTCTAAAAACTAAAAAAAAAAAAATTTAAGATAAATGTGGTTAAATTTAAATTGAGGGAAAATACAAACAAAAGAGTCCTACCTGGCTATCTGAGGAATATAGAAGGAAGGAAAACTAAAGTCCATAACTGTAGGGGGGTCTTAGTCCATTCAGGCTGCTCTATAACCATGTACCATAGACTGGGTAGCTCATAAACAACAGAAATTTATTTCTCACATTTCTGGAGCCTAGAACACTGAGATCTGGGTGCCAGCATGGCCTGGGTCTGATGAGGGAGGGCCCTGTTCCAGGTTGCAGACTTCTTGTTCTGTCCTCACATGGAGGAATAGAGAGTGAGGGGGTTCTCTGGAGCCTCTATTACAAGGGCACTAATCCCACTCGTGAGTGCTCCACCCTCATGACTTAATCACCTCCCAAAGCTCCACCTCCAAATACCCTCACTTTGGGAATTAGAATTTCAACATATGACTCTTGGGGGTGGGCATAAACATTTAGTCTATCACAGGAGGGATATCCTAGTTCCCTTTATTCCCTTCTTTACCTTTACTCTAGATGATCTTTCTTTAGTGAGATGATCAACTCCTCAGTTTCCAAATTAGAACGGTCTCACACTTCCTGATGCATTTTTAAGTCAACAAGCATTCAAGAAAGAGAAATTTTTTTGGTAGTATTTTGTCTCTTTGTAAACTAAGATTTGATGCATATTTCACTTTGGAAACACTGACCCTCACGAAGGTTTAGGATAACCTCCATTATCTGTTGCCCACAGAATATAACACAATGCCCAGCACATCCCACATCATAGTCCTCAAGGACTTACAAGAGGCCTTAAAAGTTTTTTCTGCTCCAATCCCCTTATTTTACACATCCAAATGAGATAAAATTATTTACCCAAGGATACCGAGGAAGAAGCCAGGCCCAAACTCGACCTGACCTCCCAGCTCAGAATTAGTACCCTCCACTCTACCACGCTGTCCAGACTCAGGTGTTCAGTAAGCACCGCATGTCCACATCACAGCCTAATCTTTCACATTCTCTCCACTGTGGCCCAACTTTCTCTTTTCTTTTTAAAGGCTATTCTTTAACATAAACCTAATAGGTAATTACATCAAGAGGAAAGAAAGTTGGCACCTTCAATAGTACCTGATTAAGTACATATCCTGATATAATAAACAATCAAAAATACCTTTTGTCAATATTTCTATCAATTGATTCTCTCAAAAGGCATAACACAACGATGCATATTTTCTGCCTGTGGATGCTGACCTTTTTGTGCACCTGCAGTCTTTACTTTGTTTAACTTGACAAAACTAGCCTCAGTTAACCACTGTGCTCTCTGATCTTAGTGCTGCCTTTTAGAATCACATGAGTGAGTTTAGATCTGACCACTCACTGCAGGTAGCATCTGATTGTCTGTGTCTCATCCCAACGGATTTGCTCCCCACCACCATTCACTCGTGCACTCTGCGAATGGCCATTGGGGGCCTACTGTATGCTGGGTAGTGTCCTAGGCCCCTGGGATACAGCATGAGCACAACAAAGACCCCTGTACTTAGGGAGCTTACATTCTAGCAACAAACTTTAAAATAAAAAAAGTAAATTATGCAGCATGTTGGAAGGTGGGAAACGTTGTGGGAAAAAGGAAAAATGCAGGTAATGGTGTCCGGGAATGCTGAGACAAGGTGGTCAGGAGAAAGTAATGCTGGCCCAAAGACTTGAAGGTGGTGAGGGAATGAGCCATGGAGAAATCTGGGCAAAAGCTTTCCCAGCATATGGAGCAGCCAGGTCCCAAGGTGAGCCTTTGTGTCTGGCCTGTTTGAAGTAACACCACTTCCTGATGGGTGGCATTTGGGAAGAGAATCCTACGTGTGAGAGAGTTATCATTCCCCTGTTCTAGACAGACTGAAAGTAAAGTAAAGTAAAAGAAAACACCTAGAAAGAAAGTGTGAACGAGTAGGAACCTGGAGATATAGAATCTGTAACAGTGGTAGGAAAGAGGCATGGAAAATCTAGGAAACCAGGCCATGTAACTAAGAAATGAAGCTAGCACTTTAGATTCAAGAAATCACCCCAGAAATAATTAACACAAGGACTGAGTATCACTCACTTTTGGACTCATAGGATCTGGCGCAGAGCAGAGCACATGGTAGGCTCCAGAAATGCCTTTGGAATAAAGGAATGCCTAAATGAATGGAACTGTGACCCCTTTTCTTGTTCTTTGTGGGGTAAAGGAGTGGTATGAGGCCAAGAGCTGTGCTGCAAGGTCTGCTGCAAATTTTCCTTGAACTAAATTTACTTATAAGAAGGGGGATTCATTGCAACGAAAAGTTCAGCAATATTCTTTTCTATTCATTGATTTATTCAGTCCGTTTAAAACTGAGTCCATGGATTATGGAGTCTGAGAAATAAATGTGCTGCTAAGACATCTAGGCATGTGGGAATTGTAATCTGGTAGTTGAATTGAGTCTATGAGTGCAGTGTGTGTGTGTGTGTGTGCCTATGTGTGGGTTTTATGAAGATGTATGTTAATGGGGTGGGGAAGATTGGATAGTAATAAAGTCTACTGATAGACAAACCTTTTAAGAATGTATGTATACACATTCCAGGGTGACACTGAATTATATCAAGATTCTTTTGGCCAAAGTAACAGGAAGAACTTCCAATTCACTTAAGCAATAACGAGGAATGATTTATTATATAGATGCAGAGGTGTGTCCTGGAACCTCCAAGCAAGATTACTCAGACATTCCCTAGGAACAGAAACCCAGGACCAAGCCGGTGGGAACCACAGCAGCTTCCTGCAGGCCAGCTCTTGCCCGCCCTCACGGTGGGCTGCGCGGTCTCTGATCCCTGCCTCTCTGCGTGTGTGTCCCTCCTTTCCTCTTGGCTGAGCTTTCTTCCCTGTCCATCCCCACAGCCTCCCCCACCGTGCCTGGTTTACTTTCCCTCAATTTTAGCAATAAGTGGAGCCTGAGACCAGTATTTTTCAGTCTTCATTCCAAAGTCACAGGAGAAAGGACCTGATTGGCACTGGCTGGGCCAATGTCTCCATCTGCTCCAAGTAACCACAACCAGGGGGACAAGTCACTCCCTCAAAGAGGGAAGCCAGGGTGTTGGCATTCACATCAGTCAACCCTTTTTTTGGTAGATGATGGCGATCCCCCCTGGTTAGAGGCATGTAAGAGGCATATTTCCCTTCCCCAACTACATCCCTGTGAGGAGATGTGTGAAAAGGGAGGCAGATCTCGTTCAGAATTCTGCCACACATACAAACATTTACAAAGCGACAGGCACACAGTGTCACACCACCTGTTCATATCAGCTCAGAGAAGCAGCCCCTGACATCACCTTGCATGGGAAGTTCACCGGAAGGAGGGAGAAGTGACAGCGCTCCTGCAACAGAATCAGTGCCACTTCCAGTTGCACCAGTGGCTGAATCGCTCGGTACGTATCAACAAAGCCCGTGTCCTAGCGCCTCTGCACCGGGGGTTAAGCTGATGGGCCGCTTCACTATGTGCCACATGAACACAAGAGTACAGGTGTCTTTACAATATTTCTAGCCAATCCCAGCTTCATCCATGAAACACTTGTGTTAATTAACAGACTAATAATCTCGTCGGGATGCAGGCAGTTGTCTTCTGCCATCTTTGGAGAGAGGACCTCCAACCAGATCCCTCCAAGGTACCTGCCATGCCCTTTGATGTGGATTCCTGATTAGGGACTGCAAATGTCAACCAACCAGCCCTAAATTTAGAGGAAAATGCACGTGTGCACATACGCACACGCGCGCGCACACACTCTGGGTTGTAGCAGCGGGTTGGTTGCAAAATGGCCTCTGCCGGGTCCCTTGGCCTCCTTTAAAGGGTTGTTGTGGGAGCTCCCCTGTCCCCAACTGATGCTTACACGTCATGGCCCAGCCCTGTTAGCAAAACAGTCTGCGAATGTTCTTTTTTAGTTGGACATATCATTATCTGAACAATACAGGGGTCTTGTTACCAAGAAAAAGGAGAGGATACAAGTTGGGTGGGCAGCCAGCCATCTCTGCTGCACTGGCTGATCTAAAGCAAATCTCTGAACTCTTGTCTCAGGTTCCTTATCTATAAAGTGGATTATCAACACCTACCCTGCCAGTTTCTCCGGGTTTATGTCAGAAGCAAATGAAAACACTTTGAAAGCTGAGAAACCTTGTTCAAATATATAATTCTGACAGCTTACACAAGAAACCAGAGTGCTATGTAACCATCAAAAGGGTCAGTCTTTCAAATTAAAATAAAAGCAAGCACTTAAATCTTCATCCCTAAAGCTTACTTATATTTTACAGACCAAAACAGAAGTTTCATTTTTTATTGTCAAGGATCCTACGTGGCCCTTGCTGGTTTACGGGAGGCTGACTGGACATGCACGAAGGTGATACAAAGATATGTAACATTTACTGGGGCTGGCTCTGTGCCAAATGCTGTTTCACATAGATGATGTCACTAATCCTCACACAGACACCTGTGGGTGGACACTGCTCTATCCTCTCACCCTGCTGATAAGAAACAGATGGAGTGTAATCAGCACCTAACTCAGGCAGAGTGGAGGGCCTGGATTGGACCCTGGGCCCTGTGTAGAATCCTTGAGCATCATTCTTCAATTCTAAAATTCTGCGGCTCCTAGTCACCTTGTAAACTGTGTAGAACTGCATCCCCTAGAAAGATAAATTGAAGTCCTAACTCTGATATCTGTGAATGTGACCTTATTTGGGAATAGGGTTTTTGCAGATTTAGTCAAGTTTAGGTGAGGTCACACCAGATTAGGGTGTGTCTTAATCCTATGATTGCTCTCTTCAGAAGAAGACGGGATTTTGCACAGACACCGGGAGAATGCTGCGTGAAGGTGGAGGCGGAGGCAGAGATTGAAGAGATGTATCTACAAGCCAAGAAATGCCAAGGATTGCTGGGAAACCCCAGAGGTTAGGAGAGAGAGGCGTGGGGCGGTTTCTCCCTTAGCGCTCTCACATGGCACCAACCCTGCCAACACCTGGATTTTGGACTTCTGGCCTCCAGAACTCTGAGGGAATATGTATCTGCTGTTTTGATGCCACTAAGTCTGTGGCAATTTACAACAGCAGCCCTAGGGAACAAATACAGCATGTGAATATGTAATGGTTCAGTAAGAGCCTGGTGAGGACTTCTGTTCTCTCCACCCATAGTGCACGAGGTCCAGCTTGTTTGGCGGCACAGACTCAGCTTCCTGAGGGAGGCATTGTCTTCACAGACCCAGCAAGTCCTTCCCCGGCCCTCTCCTGACCTCATGCTGTGCTGAGCAGGGGAGGGTGGGTCTCTAAATGAACCTGCAAGATATGGAGTTCAGCCCTAGTGACTGAGCCACAACCGTGAGAGCTGACCCGTGTGTTCAGGCCACAAGGCCCATTAGGGTGGAGCAAAGGGAAAACCTGGCACTTTTCTTTTTATTTAGGTTGTGCTGAAAGCTTTGTGGGGAAGTGGATCCACCTGCTGAGTGAGGAATCATTTGTATTTTCAAAGGCCCAGATTTCTACACTTTTTGGTCACTCCACCTTCAAAATATTTGTCAGACCTACATATCCCCTGTGCTTTCCTAAAAGCAGTTTTATAACACTCCCCAAAATGGAAAACCAGAATCACCTGTCGTGAATAAAAAGTAAAAATATCAAAATAAATAAATACTCACCTGTTTACTGTCTGTCTATCAGGGAACATCCTAGCCAGGAAAAAGGTGTTTGGTAAATTGGGGCAGGATCAATGCTACTCCGATAGGCCAGAGAATTTTTATGACTAGAGCTACTTTGACAGCTACTGGAAAAGATTAAGTAACAATATGGAAAAATTTATTGTAAACTTTATTATTGCACATTATCAAGATTCTCAGACCACCAAAGATCTACCTGTTTGGCACAGCATTCTGTGGGAAGAAAGTTCTAGGATGGGATAGATTGAATGGGCTTTTAAATACTGAGTGCCTCTCACATTTAAAAGAACAGATGCTGGTATTTAGTCTGAGAAAATGAACCGTACGGACATCTGCCATCTGTTTGACCTTGCTTAAGTGTCACTTTATCACCCCTGATAATAATTGGTGATGTGTCTTGTCTTGACTGGAGAAAATAAATAAGACTACTGGGCTAAGAAGAGATCTTTTCATTTTGCTGGTAAGAGGAGAAATCTGGAAACTGAGCCAAAGAATACAGGCTAACCTTTGTTCAGAGAGCGCATGAAGAAGAGGGGAAAGAGCTGCTGGGATAAAGAGATATTTGTGTTTCCAGCTTGCAGGGGCCGGCGGGATGTAACACTTCACAGCGCAACACAAGCCCTTCTACTACACTAACGCTTGACACAAACTAATGTGTCTATTTTGTCTAATATTGTTTTTCCTGGAGTTTAAGACGAAGGCACCTACATGGATATGAACCCAGTATGGAGATGGAGACATGAGGAATGCCAAGCAAGCCCCAGACTGTGGGCATTAACATTCAAGGGTTCGACCGCCATGTAGAACACCGACGAAGCTGCATGTGTTTCCTGCTCCCTTCTTTCCCGTGCACACTGCCATTTACAGAAGCAGCAGGCTAAAAAAATGCAAACTGCTCTCCACGATAGTACTCCCAAGTTTACCATAAAAAGCAATTTCAATACTAAACAACTGGAAAGAGGGTATAAAGACCAGGAATATAACATTTCTCATGAGGGACAGCAAAGGAGACTGGGGAGTATGTAACCCCTGTTGCACCAGAGGGAACGCTCCAGTGAGGGTCCTGGCCAGAAGCCGACGAGGCACTCCACTCGCACTCCAAAGGGACTCTTTAGTGAGGAGACCCTTTTCTGGAGGCAGAGGCAGGCTTTCAGAACCAGCAAGAACAGAAAGCTGCTACTACCTTATATTTGTTTGCCAGGGCTGCCATAAAAGGAACCACAGGCTAGATAGCTTAAACAACAGCAATTTATTTTCCCACAGTTCTAGAGAGGCCAGAGGTCTGAAATCAAGGTGTAGTGCCAGGCCGTGCCGACTCTGAAGACGCTAGCAAAGAACCTGTTCCCGGCCTCTCTCCTAGATTCTGGTAGTTCCGTGGCTTGTGGCAGCCTATGTCCAGTCTTCTCATGGCATTCTCCCTATATACATGTCTGTATTCAAATTTTCCCTTTTTATAAGGGTTCCAGCCATATTGGATTAGGGGCCCACTCTACTGTAGTATGACCTCATCTCCACCTAACTAAACATAGCTGGAAAGATCCTATTCCAAGTTAAGGTTACATTCTGAGGTACTGGGGCTTAGGACTTCAAAGTAGAAAGTAGGGTGGGAGGCACACAATCCAGCCCATGACACACTTGTAGGCCTAGAGAGGCCGAGGGAGGAGAAGGTATTAGGGAGCCTGGTTGAGAGCCGAAGCCCAGGAATTGCTGTTGTCCCAAAAGCACACAGTGGTGCCAGGACTACACTAAAGCGGGAGAAATAAATACTGCTACCTGTTTTTCATTCCACTCTCTAGGCACCAAACCCAGCAAGAAGGTGGAAGACAGGCTGCTACCACATTCAAGGGGTTTGCTGCTTGGGCTGCTTTATTCAAGAAGGAGTCATTACAAAATAGTTTTATTTACTTGCAGCAAGTAGATGAGACAGGAGATCCATAGCCAAAGCTCTGCCTCCCCCAAGGGAGGCTTAGCCATTGCTTATATGTACTATTTGGTCAATTACATGTTGATTTCTTCTTTGCAGTTGGCTAAACTTATCAGGTGGTGTTCCTGTCAACCTGCTACTGTATACAGCTGCATCTGCAAAATACTGTACTGCACTTTAACATTTAGCAAGAATAGCATTTAGGCCCTGGCCAGGTAGCTCAGTTGGTTAGAGGTCTTCCTGATAGCCAGGTTGCAGGTTCAATCCCTGGTCAGGGCACATACAAGAATCAAACAATGAATGCAAAAAATAAGTGGAACAACAAAATCAGTATTTCTCTCTCTCCCTCCCTCCCTCCCTCCCTCTCTCCCTCCCTCCCTTCCTCTTGCTATCTAAAATCAATACATAAATTTTTTAAAAAAGAATGTTTATTAACAACTGCCCAGACCTTGAGACCCTGGGCCTGTCTAACAAGGTGATACAATTCAGAGAAGTCAGCCTTTCCTTGGGGCAGAGGGAGAAGGGAGGAGAATGGATAGAGGGAGGGTGGTACAGGGCAGTCAGCAAAATGAACATCCATTTCCATAACAGAATCAAGGGATCCAAATGGGTTAGGAGAGAAGTTGATTCATAAGACATTTCTAAACCGTATCTTGGGGATGGGGTATTTAGACAATCCAGAGAGAAAAATCAAGGTGTGCATTCTCTCCCAAGAAGGTTCTCTGTATGAAATTTTCTTCTTTTTAACTGAGAGGTGAGGTCAGAGTCAAAGGTTCACATTTCCAACCGATGCCATGAAGGCCTCCCAAGAAAACATCACCCTTGGGTGTACATACACAAGAGCTCTTCCCTCAAGGTCTCTTCAGATTATTTAGTCACATCCCTCTGTCCTCCTGAAACCCCAGTCACCCCCAGATGTCCCTTCCGTTCGTCTCTGACTCAACCCCATGACTCCTCTGCTCTCATCACCTTGGTTCGGGACCTCCTCACTCCTTTCCTGGGGGCAGTCTTCCGGGCTCAGCCTGCCACAATCCGTCTCTGACTGTGGCTGTAGAGTAAAACCCAGACTCCCCAGTATGATGGTCCAGGCTCTTTGTGATTTAGCCCCTGCTTGTGCTTTAGGCCTCATCTTCCTCTTGTTCCTTCGCTGCCATCCCTGCAGTTCCCAATAAAACTAGCCCAATCTGTCAGGGGAAATTGCGAACTTTTTAGAAATGGGGAAGAAAAAAAAGATTAATGTGTGTTCTGCCCAGTGCAACCTTCTGGGCAATCCTCATCTTTCCTTGTTTTTTAGGTCTTTTATTTCTGTAAGTTGTAGACTTTTATACCTTATTTTTATAAGTTGTATAATAGTGAAACTGATGAAAATGATTCTTGACCATAAAAGTGCAATTTGTATCCCTAGAGATGCAGATTACTGCCTTGTGGATACTGACCAGTTGTACAGCTATTCATACATTCTTTTCAGCGTTTCCGATCAGATGTCCAAAAAGTATCCAGCTACATGCTATGACAAATAGAGACATTCACTGAAGATGCAAGATACAAGAAACAGTGTGCATAGGGCAACTATGTCTCTGTCCCCTTCAAAGTAGGCACCTTGGGACCTCACACCATTCTCCCAATCACCATCAGCTGCCCTGCCATGTTCTCCTGAATCTCACTGATGATCTGATATCGCTTCTCTTTCAAAGATGATTTTAATTATGGGAAAAGACAGACACTGCAGGGCGCCAAATCTGGGCTGTAGGGGCACTGAGTCAGCTGGATGATCTGATGTTTCGCCAAAAAGCTGTGCACAACCCGTGATGCACAAGTGGGTATGTAGTCGTGATGAAGCCGCCAATCACCAGTTGCCCATAGCTGCGGCTTTCTGAATCGTCTGAACAGTTTCCACAGCGGAATGTTCAAGCTTAATTCAAAATCTGATGCAGATTCGTTGCTCTACTTGCTCAATCACTTTGAATGTGACGTCCACACAGTACATATGCTCACTCCACGGCATCTACTGCCCCCACTGATTAGTGCAGTGAAGTCATCATTGTTCACACATGCACATTCCAGTCCCCTCTCCTTGGCTGCCAGGTTACTTCTATGTCACGCAAACTGTTCTCGTTACATTAATAATGGTTGGACATTTTCTGGACAGACTACGTATGAGTGTTCTATGAATTCTCCTTTGAACCATCTTACTGGTTTCCTATTAATTAATGAGTTAAATAAAACTTTTAACATATGTTCAGTTTATAATTCTATCAGAGTCATAATTTTATCCTTTTAAAAATTTACCTTTTTATAACACGTATGGTTCTCTGATTGGGCCATGTTCTTTCCTGACTCCCTTTGTACAAGCTGCTGGCACTGTCCAAAATGTTATTCCCTTTCATCGTCTACCTGGGGAACTCCTGGTTGTCCTTCAATGCTCTGCTAAAGGTTGCCTCCTCTGTGACATTTTCCCTGATTACCCAGTGAATACTCCTGAGTATTCATGCACTTTGTACACACCTGTACTTCCATCCTTAGCCTATGTGTCAGTATCTGCTTCTCCTAGTAGATTTGGAACACCTGGAGACAGAGCTATATTTTATTCATCTATGCCTGGAATAGAGTAGGTATTTAATATTAATGAATTCAGTAACATTTTCGGGGTTTCCTTTTTCTTTTTATCCTCATCTGAGGATGGAGATATCTATCTATCTAGAGATTTATATAGATATATATGCACACATATAGATATACAGATATAGATATGTGTGTGTGTATATATATATATATATAATTGATTTGAGAGAGAAAAAGTAGGGGGAAAGAGAGAAATATCAATGTGAGAAAGAAACATCGACTGGTTGCCTCTTGCATGCACCCCAACAGAGGATCAAACCCGCAGCCTAGGTACATGCCCCAACTGGGAATCGAACTCACAACCTTTTGGTTCACAAGACAATGCTTCAACTGAGCAAGGCAACAAGGGCTGGGTTTCCTTTTAATCTTTACAATGGCCTTATAAGATAAGTAGTATTTATGTCTCCCTTTTACAGATGAAGAAACTGAACTTAGAGTAATGTGCCCAGGGTCCTAAAGCCTTGGGAGCATCTGACCTAGTGGCTTTGTCTTTCGACCAAATGTCCTTACTTGCAGTATTCCACTGTTTGTCCATTCAGCAGACCAGTGGCCCTTAAACCCTCTTCAAGTTATACTTAAACAGAATAACCATGACTTAGAAAACCAAGGGTAGGGTCTTTTTTTTTAAAATTAGAGGATAATATATCTTACCAAGTTGGGACAACAAAAAGCAAAATGATTTTCAATACTTTAATTTCTCCCTCCTAAGAAATTCGGCAAAAGGTATCAACCTAAGAGAACTGGCTATCCAAATAAACTCCTGGTTATTACTATACAGTGCAGCTTAAATGAAAACAACAGTCTCTTGCTCACAGGAGAAGCCCAGTGTTCAGCATATACAGGTGCCCAGCAGGTACCTGTCTGCACTTGTGCTGCACAGCGCAGGGGCCACCTGCCAGAGGCGCAGCCAGTGGAGCCCCACCCACTTCTGGCCAGCCCGCTGCTGCCAAGGGCAAGCCTGCTATCAAGGCTGCACCTGGAGCTTGGAGTTCACCAAAGCCTGTGGAGCATTTAAAAAATGCACCTGATGGCTCAACTCTGCTAAAAGGTGAAGAGTGAAATAAAAGCTGCCTCAACACCTGAGTAAGTGCCCACTCTCCATCCTTGGGGCACCTCATCGAGATCAGACATCCTGCCACTCACAGCCTTTAGATAAAAACACAGCACATTGCCATAATAAGGGAAATTAGGGGCGGGGCCAGGGCTAGGCTTTGATTACCTGGAGTAGTGTGATTAGGGTGCCTTTGATGTTGATAAGCTCTCTGAGGGCCCTTCATCTCAGTGCCCTGTCCTTGGAGGTTTGGGCCAAGGCAAGCCCGTGTAATCACTACCGAGGGCTCGGGGCTGTGCCGGGGAGCCGGCTGTGTGAAGGCATGGGCGCTGCGAGGCCAGGCAGCTGCAGATGCATTTACCCCCGGTGCCAGGAAAGGTTCTAATTCAAAAACAAATGTATTTATCACTTCCAACCGCTCAGCTCCACAGGGCAGGGCATCCTGCCTCAGGGTGGAGTGTCAGCTTGCAGTGGGAACAGTGGCAGGCAGCCAACGGAAATTTCACATTTCACCAAGGTTCCTGCCACTCTGAAGCGGCCCTGCAGGCCCAGCATCACACAGCAGAGAGTCCGGCTTCCCAACCAGTCCTAGAGACACAGGCTCCCGGCAAAAGCCAGACCCTTAAATCACTAGCCAGCCTCTGCCAGAGCGCGCCGGATGCGCTGACTGACTGACTGAGCCATCCCCATGTGGTGACTAAAGTTCTTTCTAAACAAGGAATGTGAGCCAAGGGGGAAATCCATCATGAGCAGGCAAGTGGTGATTTGTCTAAATCCCCATGACATATGCCCCATGGGCTCCCTACAAAAGGAGCCAGGGCTTCTTCTGCTCCAAGACAATGCCACCTTTGCCTGGTTGTCCAGGGGGCTGGCTGGACATCTTCCAGAGAGAAGAAGAAGAATTACAGACAGTTGTAATTTTCCAACTCACCAGGCTGCAGGCCGATGAGCAGTCCTTCCTCCCCCAGCTTAGGCTTCACCATGGCTGGAGTTTTTCCTAAAACAGACTAGATCTTGTCACTCTCCAACAGAAAATTCTTCTGGAAGAAGTCCACACCCCTATGGATACCATTTCAGATTGTCTCTGTATCTACCTGTCCTATCTCAACACTTTATCCTTCATGTGCTTCATTCACCAGCCCACTACTCCCCAAGCAAGCCAGGTGCTTTCATACCACACAGAATATTCTTGCCCTTCCTACTTTCTTCTCCTTATGCTTCAAGGCTCAGCTTCAATATCACCTCCCAGATGAGGGTTCTCCTACCCTTGCTACCCTCCTCCAGGCAGAACTTGAATGCCTCCCTCCCTTCGTATGCCTTCCTAACTTTGTGTACCTAACTTCACTGTAACATGAACCACAATGTAGCTGACTTATTTGATTGTATGTCTGTCTCTCTGACCTGATCATTAACTCAATCCAAGTAAGGGCTCCTTTTCTATTCATCTATTCTCAGTGACTAGTATAGTCCCTGGCACATAGTAGGGGCTCAATAAATGGAAAGGACGAATGAACAAATGTCCGAAATCATCCCCTTTCTTGGGAGAACTTTTCTTAGGAGGAGGTAATCTAATTCCAAGCTTTCTAAGGGTCTGAGAACATTTGTCTGTGGGAAGCTGTTTGCTCTGGACAAATTCTGCCTTACCCCATCCCTGGAGAATAACCAAGGCAAAGAAGGCAATGTGCAAACTAACCACTTCCAGATAAGTGTACTCTCAGATGCTAATAATTTCACTGTGTATAAAGAGCAAAGCCAAACCACACACAGAAGTGAGACTTCCTGAACATCCCACACCAAGCATTTACTTTATTTCTCTGATAGAATTTTGATGACAACAACCATCTGAGAAAAGATGCACTGTGCAAGACCAGGGAGATTCTGATGATCCTTTTATGTACAAATCTTTGGCCTTTAACGTCTGCATGCATTGCACCCTATAAGGAGGTAAAATGGTGCAATAGCCTTGGTTTACAACCTGGGATGCACCATTCCTATAAAATTCTAAACTTTCAGCATCAAACTGTTACTCTCTTTAGACTTTTTTGCTTTAAAAAGGATTATTATTATTACCATTAAGATTTCTGTTATTGAAAATCACCTCCTCTAAAAACAAAATAGGCTAAAATCTGAAGCAAATATTTCAGTTTTCCCAAAGATAGAATGTATAATTTCAATATTCTTACAGCAAAATCAATGTCCACGCAAGTATCATAAACAAACAAATCTTTATACAGGGGCATTACATTTAGAAAGCACTTTCCTATTATAATTTCACTGGTAACTCTTGCTCTACTCATCAATTCCACACTTGGCAAAAGCAGCAAAAATTTAAACACTTTTCTCCTATCCCCAGTATTCCTGAGCATCTCCTCCCCCACTCTGCTGCTCCCTCGGGGTGGAAAGAAAACCAAGTATCCTCTCATCTCTAACACCTCCAATTCTATTTCCAGTAAAAGGTCATAGCTCTCCCTCCCTGAAAGAAGCAGAGTCCCGCCTTGTCGATGTGACTCAGTTGGCTGGAGCGTTCTCCTGTAACTGTAACTCGATTCCCAGTCAGAACGCATACCTAGGTTGCAGATTAGATCCCCGGTCCAGATGCACGCAATCCCTGGTTTGGGCAGTATGGCAGGCCACCGATCAGTGCTTTTCTCCCTCCCTTCCTCTCTAAAAGCAATGGGGAAAAACAAAACAAAAAACAGCAGAGTCCCTCTCCCCACATCCCGGCCCCTCCCTCCTTCCCTCTTTAGTCTATCCCTCCTCACTGCCCCCTACATTCATCTACAGCCTCGCTGAAGTGCGCACAGCTTCCCAAGGGCACCACGCCCTGTCCGCACCAGCACCTCACTGTCTCACTCCACACCTTGCTCCGACTCAGCTTCTGGCCTCAACTGAGTACCATTTCCTTCCAGAAGCT
The DNA here is from genome assembly GCF_021234165.1 of Pteronotus mesoamericanus. Lineage (NCBI taxonomy): Eukaryota > Metazoa > Chordata > Mammalia > Chiroptera > Mormoopidae > Pteronotus > Pteronotus mesoamericanus. Next base: position 33,004,527 of record NW_026555325.1, on the reverse strand, counting down.
TCTCCTAGCTCCCTAGGCTTGGGTTAGGGTTCTTTCAAACTGCTTCTAGCTCACCCTCTCCCTCCAGCATAATCACATTGCCGGATGAGCATCAGTCCCTTGTCTCTCCCACCCGCTCGAGTAGCACTGCCCAATGATAACGTAACGCAAGTCTTGTATGCAATTTTTAATTTTCTAGCAGCTTCAATAAAAAAAGTAAAAACAAACAGGTGAAATTAATTTTAATAATATAGTTACCTAATGTATCTAAAATATTATTTCGACATGTAATCAATACAATTAATAATGAGATACTTTACATGTTTTTCCCCCTACATGGCCTTTGAAACTTGGTGTGTATCTTACACCTACAGCATTTCAAGTGCCCCACGGCCACACGCGGCTGGTGATGACCGCACTGGACACTGGGGGACTAGGTTATACTCCTTGCAGGCAGGGCATGGCTCAGCCTCTCACACTAGCGTAGCTTGCACTGTGCTTGGCACAAGGGCAACAGTGTGGATGTCTTAGTCTGGTTGCTGCCATCACTAAAATACCATAGACCAGGTGGCTTAAACAACAAATATTTATTTCTCACAGCCCTGGAGTCTAACTCCAAGGTCAAGACGTTGGCAGAGTTAGTGTCCGGTGACATCCTGCTTCCTGGTTCATAAATGGCCATCTTCTCACTGTGTCCTTACATGGGGGAATGTGGAGGGAGCTCTCTGGGTCTCTTTTATAAGAGCACTAATTCTATTCACAAGGGCTCTATCTTCATGATCTAACCACCACCCAAAGGCTTCACTTCCAAATACCAGCACATTGGGGATTAGGATTTAACCTTTAAATTGTGAGGGGACACAAACATTCTACCTATAGTAGTGAACAGCGTCTATGACAGACTTCATCCCCCCAGAAATGGAAGCTGAGTGAACAAGCGCTGCCCTGTAGCCCAGGGCAATGCGTATTTGTCATATATGGTATAAGCACAAGCGGATTCGGCTACAATTTTGTTGTGGTGAAATTCTCTAAATCAAAGAAGGGTGGCCAGTTATGGGCTGATCACATTCATAATTCAAGCATTTCTCAAAATGAGGGAAATACCAGTTCAACAAAGCAAACTGACCATCCCCTGGGAATTTAGAATAATGTAATTTAACCTTCATCTAAGATGGAAACACAGTGTCTTCAGGAGACTTCCTTGAAATGGATCAGCCTGACACATTCGCTGCCACAGAACCCAGTGGTAGGAAAGGAGCCTGAGGCTAGGACTGAAAGACAAGTGTAAAATCATGAGTCTCACCCACTCTTTGTTTCAAGATTCCTAGAGTTTTATCCTAAAAGTTGATACTTTTACATGGCTTTTTAGAAACAGCAGAGCCGTGATGCCAGGAAAAACAATGACATCAGCCCCAAGCCCCAGGCGAGCAGCCTTCAGGAAGACCTCAAGGACACGAGGAGATGACGCTGCAGAGCGCAGAGAGTGCACGATCTATTTTTGCTCTGCCCAGTCAGATAGGTCTAGATTCTCAGACAGGCAGATCCCAAGGACTTTTGACAAAACAGTTGTTAAAAGAGCAGTTTCCAGACTCTAGTGGGTTATTAAAGTCATCTAGGGGGCTGATTAAAAATCCAGATTGTTGAGCTCCACCCTTCAGAGAGTTTTTTTCTTTTACTTACTAATTTTAGAGAGAAACATCAATTTGTTGTTCCACTTATTTATGCATTCATTGGTTGATTCCTGAATGTGCCCTGACCAGGGATTGAATCTGCAACCTTGGCATATCAGGATGATGCTCTAAACCCACAGGTACCGAAACTTTTTGGCACCAGGGACTGGTTTTTCCACGGGGTGGGAGGGTGTGGGGGTGCTGGACAGGAGGCAGAGCTGTGGGGGGGGGGGTGTCAGGAGGCTGAGTTCACCACACCTCCTCACCTCCTGCTGTGGCCCGCTGGGTGGGCAGAGACAGGAAGGGGAGCTCAGGCAAACCCCCCTCACTGCAGGGTTGGGCTATGCAGGACTGTGGCCCAGGGGTTGGGGACCCCTGCTCTAACCAAGCGAGCTATCCAGCCAAGGCCAGAGAGTTTAATTTAGTTATTCTGAGGTGGGTCCCGGGAATACACATTCTTATCAAGTACTTTAGGTTGTCCTGATAAAGAGTTCCATACTTTGAGAAAAACCCTAAGTTAGTTATCAATCTGTTTTTCTCTTACCTCTCCTTTCTAAATGCCCCCAAAGCTGTGCCTTCTGGGCCACAAGTATGGCTGTAAAATTCATGTGCTGCATAATAGCTCCCAGTTGAGAGAGAAGGCAGGTGGGAATGGAGGTCTAGGTGCTGGGCATGGGGTGTACCACTTGAAGTAATGAACACTTTTTCTTTGGACAGAGGCAGCTCCAACTTCCAGCCTTGCGCACTAGTGTGGGGCTGTGTCAGCCCAGAGGTGGCACTTTTTTCTGATTCATACAGGACACTATATAGGCTAGCAACAGCCTGACACTATTGTCCAACACCTTGGACGCACCCTCCGCAGACCCCAGCAGCGAGCGCCCTATGCCAACCACTGCTCTTGAAGGCAGAACCAGAAATGGGCTTGATGGCTCATGCATCATCAGCGGCTCAACAGCACCAGGTCTTTCCTGAGCAAGTGGCAGGCTGCGCAGCAAGGCCAGCCAGCCTCTCTGTATGAATGGAGAGTGCACCCTTGCCTCACTGGGCCTCTTTCCTGGAAAGACTCTACCTCACTCATTTTATATGCAGATGGCATATGTCTCCTGGGCTTGGTGATTATTTAGCAGGCATGGTGGCTCCACGGGAATAGTGGTACAAGCCTCCAGGCTGAGGGGCTTACTGAGGGTGCAGGCTATTGGATGGGACAGACACCCAAGTGACTGACTATATTTTTACAAATTCTCTTCTATTCTCCACAGGCTCTTCAACTTTATGAACTAGATGAACACCTCACGACAGTGGGGGTGTGTTTGGAGCAGACAAAGAGCCGGTCATTGGACCTGCTATGACTCTCAGATGCATCCTTGGTGACGTGAAAGAGGACTCCCTTGAGCTGCGAAGAGTGAGGAAATGCAATCTGGTCTGGACTGGAAATCCTAGCTCTCCTACAACCTGGCTAATTGCTACTGGGCAGAGAGACAAAGAATAGATAAGAACTTAAAGCCACAGAGAAAAGAAATCTCAAAGGGATCAAACAGTTTAGTTAAAGGGCAGCTGGGATCTGAATCTACCTCCATTTGTTCACGGAACAGCTAATGTCTCTCCCCTGTGTGCCATGGCTCTGACTGTCCGAGGTCCAGGGAGACACGGGAAAGAGCTCACTCACAGAATAGCAGATGGCATACATATAAACAAATAATTACAATAAAATGCAGTGGTAGCAAGAAAGGGAAAGGCACCAAGGACTGCAGCTGCGTCTAGAAAGGAAGGTCCTGCAGAATGACAGTCACCCCTGGGTGGATCAGCGGGAAGAGCAGAGAGAACAGCATGCGCGAAGGCAGAGAGGCCAATGAGCGCACTGCACAGCGAAACGCGAGCAAGCCTGCCTGGCTGAAGCCCGGAATGAAGGAAGGGAGTGGCCAAAGATAAGGCAAGAAGGACAGGCTGAGGCCACTTGTAAACTTTGTATGATGTGCTAACTTTATCCTCGTGGCTGTAGCTATTCTAAGCCTCAGATTCATTCTGATTTATTCTAATTGGACAAGATTTTATTTTACAGGAAACAGTTCTGAGGCCAGGGGAATATGACGGACTGATTGGGTCCACTTCTAGAGATGAGAGACAGGTCAACAACAACTAACTATTAGGAGGAGGTAGAGGAGGAATGAATTCCCCGGTAGCATCCAGTGAATGGCCGTTCCAAATAGCATATCCAATGATCATAATTTATTTCAGTAGCTCCTATGGATGGTCCTTTAGCTTATTTCCAATATTTTGTCATTACAGACCAGGCCATAATTGAGATCCTCACACATGCATATTTGTATATTTGGATATCTGTGGGATAAATTCCTAGAAGTGGAACTCTGACTCAAAGGCTCTCTGTTCTGGTCACTCTGATAGACGTGGCCGTACTGCTTCAAAAGGATTGCGCCCATTCAGCGCCCTCAGACAGCATCTCTGAGGTTGCTCACTCCCATACATCCTTGCCTATGTGTTGTCAATTTTCTCAGACCTGTAGTTTCAAAGTTCAGTTTGACAACAGTGTGGTTAATGGATAGGAGGGGCAATAAAAACAGAGGTAAGAAAAGTAGTTACATAATTACAATAATAAAAGGGAGAGGTGATAACGACCTGAACTACAGCTGCTACCACGTTTGAAAAATAGAGGTGGGGTCAAGACATGCATGTATGCAGCACGATGTAGGAATGGAAAATGTAATTATTTCGCTGAAAATTTTGCACTGAGAAGGCTTTGTTTTGACATAAAATAAAAGAGAAAAAGATTCTGTTATTAACACTTTTCCTGATCTAAGTGTCCTTCCACAGATGATTGGATAATGAGGATGTGGTACATATATACAGTGGAATACTACCCAGCAATAAAAAAAAATGATGAAATATTGCCATTTGCAACAACATGAATGGATCCTGAGAGTACCATGCTAAATGGAATAAGTCAGATGGAAAAGGACAAGAACCATATGATTTTGCTCAAAAGTGGGACATAAAACACAAAGCAAAAACAAACTCATAGACACAGAGAACCGTGCGGTGGCTACTAGAGGGGAAGGGAGTGAGAGAGGGATGAAGAGGGTAAAGGAGGGTCAAACATATTGTGATGGAAGGAGACTAGACTTGGGTGGTTAACCCACAGTGCAATATACAGATGATGTATTACAGAATTGTACGCCTGAAGCTTATATAATGTTATTAGCCAATGTTACCACAATACATTTAATTTTAAGAAAAACTTTTTCAATTGGAAATCTAAAGTAAACATGCTAAGTACTAAAGGCCTTAACACAGAGAATTTGACTTACACTGTACAATCTCAGATCCCTAAAACCAGCGCAGAAATGTAATAACATGTTATCAGAGCACACATTAAGTAACTTTCTGAAAGTACATTTTGTAAATTCTAAATGGTCTAGAATGTAAGAGAATATGACAATAATGACCTTATTAAACTGGAATAAAGCACTGAATCCTAAGGACTGCTTTTCAACTCATGAAAAGTCTTTCATCTCTCGATCCTTCCCTTTGGATCCTACAGACTGCAGCATTCTCAGCTCTAACATCAAGATGTCTTGTACACCACAAGCATGATACCAAATGCTGGCTGAAGCAGTCTAAGATCAATCTCTGACAACCCTTCCCTTGTTTCAAAATGATATTCTTGATTATGTATAAAATCTTGTGACTATAAGGTACTGTATATAATGTACTTGGCTACTGGGGCATATAAATCCCTCTGCATTGCTCACATTTCTCGGAATAGCTGAAACTATTTCTCTACTGGGTCCAGTGATGGCAGAAAGAAAGATTTTTCCTTCCAAATCTCCTGACCTTGTAATTACCTACCCAATCCTGTGTTTCTCATTATCCACACCAACCATTTCGAGATCATTTTTTCTTATAAAATTCTTGAAGAGGGAAAAAAAAAAGAAGAACATTTTTTAAATAGTTTCAAAGGGGAAAAAAACAAACACATTTCTAAGTGGTTTAATGTGCGCATGGGCTGGAGGGTCAGATAAACAGGTGGGGTGGGGTGGGGGGTTGGTTGGTCCTGGGTAAACCAGTTCAAGTCACGTGATGCTGTATCTGGTGAAAGTCCCTGGAGGAGGGAGCAGGAGGTTTGCAGGCCTGAACATCAGAGTGGGAGATGTTTACTAGGCATTCTGGAGCCATCTGGGCACCAGAAGAACCCCTCAGCGCCAGAGATTACTGGCTCCTAATCATTCGGCGCACCTGACTGGGCCCAGCACTAAAGGCTACGCTGAAGGGGCTGGCCGATCTGGGTCTGAGAGCTCAGGGAACTCTCTGGACTCTGGGCTCTTTGGCACCCTGGCAAAGAGCCACGTGCTTGAGCCCAGCCCAGTGCAGCCACCTGCTCCCTGCTCAACTGTAACTTTCGCCAGCAAAGGGGCTGGGCAGAGGCTTTGCACTTGCAGTGGGTGCCACATTTATTTCTCCAGCTAGCAAAAGCAAAAACCTTCCTGAACTTCTACCAGTGTTTCCTTCAGTTTCCCTTATTTCCCAGTATGTATGTATAATGGATGCTTTTCGCCAGGGTAGCATCCTGCCAGCCCCCTTCAGTGTATCCTTCAGTGCTGGGTCCAGCCTGGCGCATTGAGTGATTAGGAGCCAGTAATCCCTGGCCAGAAGGAGTACCTCATGACAGTACCTCAAAGACCTCACTACAGACAGGGTGAAAGCCAGCTCCAAAATGCTGTATCCCTGGCTCAACCCCAAGTCCCTTTTCCTGTTTCTGTCCTGCTACCTCTCAAGGCCCAGGGAAGACATTTGTCCTTCACGATGCCTCCCTTGCCTGCCACCCACAAGAGGCTCCTGCCTGTCCTTCAATCACTGCCATCTGGGATCATTACTGCAGGAGTGGTTTCCTCAGCAACAGCCCCAGCCCTTCAGCACCCACAGGTCCTCCGGTCTCTCCTCAACAGGAAGCATGGTGCTAGCACACAGGAGATAATCAGGACACTGAATTAAGGTAGGCTGCTGCTTTGCTCTCCTCTAAAAATCAGAGTCCAATTCCAGAAAGAATCCAATGTTTCTTGTAGCTGATCACAGGTAGCTGAATCCGAGGATGACAAAAATCACATATTTCCTTAGGTCACCTTGTCGTCCCTACAAGAGTCAAGATCTGAATGTGACTAAGCTCCTGTTCCCTTAGTACTTCTTCCTGCTTCCCGCTGCCTTGTACCCACCACCAGCGTCATGAAGGCCTCAGAGCCCCGTGACCTCTGGAGCTTGCCCCTCATTCTGAAAGAGCTGCATGAATTCTGTTTCCTTAGTGGAGCTCTCATAGACAATCAAACCTCTCTCTTGCTAACATTATAACCTTTCACAGAATAATCTGGGTGTCTTATTGTGCTTAAAAAACAAAAAACAAAAAGACCTCATCAAGGATAAGGGTGTGGTGGAATAAAGTGAGTGAAGAGACAGATAGTCCTGTCACAAATAAATTTCTTCCTCTCAGAAATTACTTAAGGAGCTTGGAAGGCTTGGAAGAATTAAGGTCTTCCCTGAAACGTCCCAGGTGCTCCCCGGAAGTAGTGGCCATAAGGCAGGCCCCTCTGAAGGGCCTGGCGTCACACAGCTGGCGCGGAGCCCATGCAGGGCAGGAACTGCACTGTACTCTGTGCTCTGCCTTGGCACTGAAGTAGGAGGCAATTTGTAGGCAGCCACTTGGGCTCCATTCAGTCCACTGAGTACCTTGCCGAGCCCATATGGCTTCCCTTTCCTTACAAAGCTGTTTCCTCAGCGGGTTCACTGAGGAAACCCCTGAGTAAACACAGGCTGTGCTGCTGGCCCCGAGGTTTCTCTGAGGTGTACCCCAGGGACGCAACCCCGGGCTAGGCCCACTTCCAGTCCGCTTGCCAGCCCTCCAGACAGTCACAACTGTTGTTTCCACGAAGCAGTTTCTTTCAACAAAATTCACTTCAGCTCCTGAAGGGAAAGCTTATGTCTCCAGACAGCAAGGCAGAGGAAGTCTCTGAGGAGAGATGGCTACTGAAGGCCCTGAAGCTCTCTGCCCCTTCCTGCCAGAGGGCCCTCCCAGCAGCAGAACAATGGCTGCAGTCAGGCCAGGGAGCTCCACCACCGGCTTCCAGGCTGGCTCATTGTCAGCATCTGCGTGGTTCAGGGGCCCCACCTTGTCCATATGTGCGGGGGTGTATATGGAAGAAGTAGCTGACATGTGAGGCCAGAGAGGCATAGACAGGGCTATTATCCCCATTTTAGAGGTGGGGAACCGAAGGCTCAGAGGTCAGTATCTAAGAATTGACAGGATCCGAAGTCTAGCCCAGGGCTGTCTGACTTGAAATCCCCTGTCTCGACCACCATCCTGTCTGTGGCGGGCTATCTGGGTACGCGAGACCAGGGCCGCACATCAGGCTTACCATGTGGACACGCCTTCAGGGCACTGTCAAGCTCCAGAGCTAGGCGGGCTGTACCTCAGAAGGGGGCTGGGCAAAGTAGGGTTGGGCAGTAGCAGAAGACCAGTTCTTTACCAGTATTATTGCTGCTGTTTTTAGTCCAAAAACCCAAGAAACAGTAGATAATCTCTACCACTTATTGTTACAATCTTAAGCAATTTACCTATCTCTGCATGTCTCAATTTTCTCATCTGTAAAACAGAAATATGAAGAGCCCTACCTCGTATGGGTGGTTGTAAGAATTGAGTTAATATGTGCAAAGCATCCAGAACAGTGCCTGGCATGTAGTAAGCCCCATACATTGCTGATATCATCACCATCATCATCTTCAACATCGGCACGTGGTCTGACCCCTCCTCCTTTCCCTGTAGACAGTATCAAGCACTCCTGCCCATTGCTCCTACGACCTCTCAGGACACCTTTATTTAGCCCTTACCACTCTGTATCAGTGCTCCTAATCTGAGCAGGAATTGTGACTTCAGTGTCTTATATGGTACCTGGCACATAATAAGTATGCAATAATTATGTGTTGAATGGAAGAAAACTTGTGCTTAATTCTAAAAATAAGGCTTTCAGATAAATCACACAGAGCATTTGATTTTATAAGATTTTAAAATATGACCTTGCCCCCCATAGCTCATGCCATAGAGATTAGAACATAACAGTAAGGATAGGAAAATTGAAAGGGCTTTAAATTTTGACATGTTAGACACATGCAAGAGACTACCACTGTAACAAATATTGTATCAAATAATAGTAACAAATCCCACCAGAGGCACTGAGTGTCTCTGTGGCCTGAGATCACTCCTTTAGCATTTGAAGACACAGAAATAGGCAATTTCCAAAAAGTATTCCCATGAACCTTGCTCTAAGTGAAAATTTTTCCAAGGAACTACCAATGGTTGCAATGTTTTAAAATGAACTTTCAAAGACAGACTCCAAAAACCTGTTCATGAAATACCGCTTGAGCACCTCCTGTGTGCCAGACCCTGGACCTACCAATATGAGTTAAGACACGGCGTCTAGGAGAGCAAACAGACACCTGAACAGATAGTCCATGTGTCGTGAGTCAAACGTAGAGGCATGCCCAGCATATTCACAAAGTGCAGAGGAGAAGCCCAATTTGGGGGTTTGAGGATTTTTAAATGGCAGTAAAAACTGACCTAGGACAGTGGATATATTTTGAGGTTCTTTCCTGGGCAGCTATGGTCCAGAAATACCAGGGCTGCTGAGCACAACGCTGTACATGCTCAGAAGGTGCAACTACCACCCCTGTAGCCCAGACTGAAGAGGCCAGCGAGGGAATGCACTCCGCCCTGGCAGGCTGCAGCCCGCGCCACCACCCTGCAGAGTCACCTTTGCTCAGACAAAACCAGCGCTGGCCCTGACTGCCATGGCCTCCCACGGCCGGCAAGCCCCCCAGCCCCGCCCCCGTGTCTACAAATAATAACTGAATGTCATTCTCCTCACCTTGAAAACGCTGGTGACCCGTTGGTGTGCTGAGGAGGAGCGTGGTCCTGTCATGTTTGATGACATCCTTCCTTCATCTGTGTACCCACTGGTCATTGTGTATCCACTGGTCATTGTGGGTGTGCTTCTGGTTGTCAAGGGATGGTTACTTTTTGTACTTGGATAATTATTTTTAAATAAATAAGGTGCTGTGAAAAGAGAAACAATAGTGCCTGTTCGTGAGTGATAACCTCTCATTCACCTCATGCGGCTTAGATACTCTGAACTGGAAAGAAGCATGAGAGTACAAACAAGGGAGCTTGATATTTGGGACCAAAGAGGAATCTCACAGCTCAGGCCCCTTCCCGTCAGTGTGGGGCGGACACGGTGTCCTCAAAGGGCTAGCTGCCCATCCCTGTGCAGGTGGGACTCTGGAGGTAGGCCGTGCAATGAAGTGTCTTACTGGGAGTTAACAGCAGCTGTGCCCTGTCACCTCGCCTGGCCTAATTACCCTCGAGTAACCTTCCCTTCCCTTCAGAGGCCTGAGGGCAGCGAAAGGCTACTCCCTCCTGCCTCTAGGCACCTGGCAATGCAGGTCCCAGGAAGGAACTCAAGGAAGAGGCTGGGCTTGGACAGAGAAGGAGGAGGAGGAAGGAAGTTTGGCAATTCCTAAGCTGCCCCTGGGTCAAGGGCACTGGATGGAGAGAGTAATAAACTGCTTTTGTAAACTGAGAAGCTCCCCAAGAGAAATGTCACACCATCGAGGTGCTTGCTGAAGTGAGGAAGGCAGAGGAAGGAAACACCAGGAGGCGGTGGCTGATAAAATAGAGCCCCGTGGAAGAGTCACCAGATTTGTAAAATGGAAACAGTGAGAACTAAAAAAATAGAATTGTTTACACTTTGGAACATTTAGCCAACTCAGGTATTTGGGCGATCTTTGAAAATTATGGAATTTTAAAATAACAACATATTGATTTCTCTCTCATTATAACATGTTTACAGCAAAAAGTTGCAAAAGGGCAGAAAAGTATAAAGAACTAATCGAAATTACTTAGCAAGCCGGTGACCCAAGAATTACCACTGTTAACATTTGGTATACTACCTCCTCATCCTTTTGAACCATGTCTACCTATCACATAAGATTTTTGTACAAAAGCCACATAATATTGTTGATATAGTTATATATTCTATTCACTCATCTCACAAATACTTATTGATGGCCCTCTCTGTGATAGGGATACAGCAATGAGCAAAACAGACAAGTCCCTGTCCCCATGGAGCTGGCACTCCTCATGGGGGACAGAAAATAAGTACACATGAAAATAGGTCATGTGCCAGGTAGCAACAAGTGCTATAGAGAAAAATAAGGCAGGGGAGGGACTAGGAAGGACAGGGTGGCAGTGCGTGTCGTAAACAGGGGCTACCACTTCTCTATGGGGTAACCACTTCTCTATGGCCTGCTAACGTGAGATTCAATCAGAAACTGAAGGAAGCGGAAGGGCAGTCGTGCAGATATCTGCGCCAGTGTTGCAGGCAAAGGGAAGGGCAAGGTCAAAGTCCTGGGGCTGCAACTACTGGACATGTTGGAAGAACATGTTGGGGGACTATTCTGGACTCCAGGGTAGAGGCAGTGGAGTGAGTGAGGGGCAGAGGGAGCACATGGGGTCAGAATGGGGGCAGAGTGGGACGAGTCAGGTCACAGAAGGCGTATAGGCCAGTATAGATCCTGTTTTAATTCACTTATTATGGCATTGTGAGCCACTTCCCTACTTCATCACGCTTTCTCCAAAAACTGAATTTTGTAATGACAGCATAAAATTCTACCATGTTGACAAACCATAATGTATTCAAACAGTATCTTTTGTGGTCATTTTGATTATTTTTCTGTTATTAATAGTATGATGCTTAACAAAAATCTTTGGGAGCGCTCTGGTTATGTACACACAATAAATTTCTAGAAGTGTAATTGTTTAGTCAAAGAATATAAATATGGAAAAGGTTTTCGATATACATTGTCAAATTTGCCCAGAAAGGTTTGATAAACTACAACTCTGAATGTGTAAGAATTTCCACTTCATGGCTGGATATAACAACTTTTTTAAGTTATTGGTAATTTGATAACTTATGACCTATACTACATTGTTATTTTAATTATCATTTACCTGATCACTACGGAAGTTGGAGTTTTTTCATGTATTTATTGACTACTGCAAATTGCCTGATCAGGTCCTTGGTCCATTTTTTATGGAGGAGTTTTTCTTATTGATTTGAATAGCTCTTTATATATAAAAGCTCTTATTTGCTGTTTTTTCCCTCAGTTGTGATTTATCTTCTATGTTTGCTGATGATTATTATTATTCCTCACCCAAGGACATTTTTTCATTGCCTTTAGAGAGACAGGAAGGGAGAGAGAGAAACATCGATGTGAGAGAGACGCATCAATCAGGGGCCTCCTGCATGTGCCCAGACAGGGGACAGTACTCGCCCGGACCAGGGATGGCATGCACTCAGGCCAGGGAATGAACCTGCAACTTAGGTATGTGCTCTGACTGGGAACCGAACCCGCAACATTTCAGTCACGGGACGATGCTCTAACCACTGAGGCACAATGGCCAGGGCTGTTTGCTTATTATTTTTACTGATATATTTTTAAATTTTTAGGTAGTCAAATCCACCAATATTTCTTTTTATATCATCCTTTGCTTTCTCACTACAAGATCAGATAAATTCCTACCCTAGTTCTTTTATTTTAAAATTGATTTCCTGGCCCTGGCTGGTATGCCTCAGTGAACTGAGCACTGGCCTGTGAACCAAACATGCCTAGGTTGCGGGCCAGGTCCCCAGTAAGGTGTGTGTGAGAGGCAACCACACATCGATGTTTCTCTCCCTCTTTCTTCCTCTCTTCCCCTCTGTCTAAAAATAATAAATCAATTTATTTCCCTAAAAAAATTAGTTCTATTGTTTCTGGGATAAACGTAAAACTGATATACCTAGGCCTTCTCCTCGGAGGCCTAGAGGGGGCTTGCAGCAACCTCAGGCGCATGCGGTCCTGCGGGTCCTGCGGGCTCTGAGCTCTGCAGCTGCAGCTGTCAGCAGGGAGGGAACCCAGCAAACTGTTTCCAGGAGTGCTGTCTGTACCAATAATTTGAGGCTTGGAAGAAGTACAATTGCTTGGCCTTTACGGGAGAAGTGTCTCTGAAGTGACCATTTGTATCCCCCTTATTGTCTTTCAGCCAGGTAATGCGGCCTGATAGGGTTCCGGCTGTAGCTCGGTAACAGCTGTCTGTGCTTCCAAGTCGAGTACAATTAATCCACCACCAAAGGAATTACAAAGAAATCACAGCAAACCTATCACTGGGTCACGTAGTGCAGACTGCTCTTTTCTCTTCTTTTACCCCAGATGCTGTTTCCAGAGCTTTGGCAGACTGACTTCTCTCTCTCCCACCCCTCCTACCTCCACTTCCCTTTGAGGTCCTCAGTTTGTAATGTCTTTTTCAGGTTCTCTCCTCCCCAGAGCATTTGGCTATTGGCTCCATTTCATCTCAATCGCAAATAGAACTTTGGTAAATACGATAAGGAACCTGCTTTCTGGAGACACTGGGAGAGCAGAAATGGGAGGCTCCTTAGGAAGCCAAACATAGGCTTGAATACACCCAGGAAGCCATCTCTCGTTCTTTAGCTCAGACATGACCCCGGGGGAATTGTGAACACTGTGGAAACAGATGATCACAGCGAGGTTAGAGCCCCGCCTGGAAGTTCGCAGCAGGGCGTTAGGAACACAGGGCACTCCAGGGTAATCTGGCCCCACCCCTTCCTCTGTGTCCTGGAGGTGAGTTCTCTTTATTTCCAGTTCTTAAAATGGTAATGATTTTCCCTGTCATCTCTGAACCTTGCAATGTTGTCATGGGAGACAAATGCATCAATGTTGGTAATCCTTAAATAAAAGGTGCTTTACACATGTGAGAGAATTATTTTTAATTTTGTCTCTCGGGTATATGGTGAGGATTAATTAGTTAATCTCAGCGAAGTGCTGTAATTGGCAGTAGGAATTATCAAAGCCCTGGGGAACTTATCACTTTGAGTTTAGTCACTTAAAAGTGTTCTGCTGTTAATAGCATCTAGTCTCTCAGATGTCACAGACCGGCTTGGTTGCCAGCAGCATCCTAGACCATACGTGCTTGGCTGGGGGTCAAAAGGTAAAAGGAACTTTGAGTGTGGGTGAGGGGAGACCACCATACAAAGAAAACTCAGGACCTGAATCAATCTCAGGTTCTGTTCTTGCCATTGACCCTCACTTGGGTCCCCGAGGGCATTTTCATGAAATAGAGTGGGAGGAAAAAAAACCCCACAGAGCTGGGGAGAGTGGCGGGGCAGGGGGGAGAAGCGGGGGTGGGGGGAGTTGCTGATACAGCACAGAGCTGTCCCCAGGAGCACAGGGAGGACAAGCAAGGCTCCCCAGCCCTGAGCCTCCTAAGTCTCCATGTCCTCATTTGTAAGATAAAAAGGGTGAGCCAGATATTTATTTAGGTTTTGTAGGAAGACATAATAACAGTAAATGCTCACCCAGCACTTACTACATGTCAGCCACCATTCTGAGCCTTAACTTGTATTAACTCAGTCATCATGGCAGCCTTATAACAGTACTGGGTTATTTTTCCCACGTTACAGAACTGGTATAAAGGTTAGGTTTGGACCCAGGTGGTCAGGTCCAACAGCCCGCACTGGTAATCATGACGTCATGCTGCCTACTTAAGTAAAAATCTCTTCACAAACCCCACTCACTGTTCATGAAGAACCCAGAGGAAGGGAAAGCACTTCAAAAGTGCCAAATGTGAAATTCTTCAAGACTCTCCACAGTTTAAGCATAGGCTCATGAACGTAAATAGCTTTGTTATTCTGCTAGGTGTCTGAGCTATAGGATATGAAAATAGAGATTGAGAGTACAGCAGCTCTCTCCTCAGAGCTTTTAACCATCTTAAAGTAAGTCACATGCTGGCTTTTAAACCTAGATTGTATCTTCAAACTAAAATAGTTAAGTTTAGACAATGGTGCTTTTGGCAGTCTCTTAGCAAAACTGGCCAATTATGTGAACCCAAACCACCAAGCTTATCTGGTTTGCAAAAGCCATTTGGAGATTTAGTGCATTGATTTGGGTAATTTTTCAAGGGAATTTTAAGAAATCTAAGCATGAGATTTCTTATCTGCTCTTGTCTGGTTCTTCCTTCTAATACATCAATTAGTCAGTGAACCGTTGACATTTGCATGATACACTGAATAGAAATGAGGTCCACGGCTATGCAAAAATGGCAGTTATTTATGGCAGTGCCTGATTATTACTTGCCCTCTTTTTCTCAGCCCAGGTTCTTCTAAAACAAGCAACGCATTTAATAAGTAAACACGTACTTTGGTGAATTTCTTCCATTTATAATCACTTGTTAGAAACATCTCAGGTTCCGAGGTCAGTGGTTTGGTAGTAAGGATTCCCTGGGCCTTCTTAAATCTGATTCTGAATCAGTAGGTCTTGGGTGAGACCTGAGATCCTGCCTGCATTTCTCCCAATTCTTAGGTGATTCTGATGCTACTGTCCCCTAACACTCCTTGAGTCTATGGCTTTTAACCACACTAATGGACAAGAAAAGCTGAGAAGGAGATGGCAGCTGCTGGCAGTGGCTCTGGTAACAAGCCACCCTGACTGCATCAATAGAGGTCGCGCCTTTGCAGCATGGTTTTCAGGGCTTTGTTTAGGAAGGACCTGCCCTGTCAAAAAAGAAAAACAACACAGAACTTGATATCTCAAATTTTATAGTAAGAAAGTTGTACCTTCCCCTTAAATATGAACACTCCAAGAAAAGAGGTACCAATTTATTCTGGGATTTGGCAAGGACATGAATTGGGAACACATGGTGGGAGCTAATAGATGCAAAAAATGAGGAGGGACCAAGGATGACTTCAGCGAGGGCTGGGCCAGGGGACCAGGAGAGACCCCACAGGTGTACTATGCCTTCTACTCATGACGGGAGGACCCCTGAGGAAGCGCAGCCTGGCCTTGGTTTGCAGCCCTGCCCAACGTTCCTGCATTTTGGAGGTGGTTAAACATGAAGCCTCAATAAGGGGCCCTTCTGGTACAGAAGGAGAACTAAAGCTCAGAGCTGGAGACGGCATGCAGCTTCTGGTAAGAAAGAAAGCAGCACGGGAGCTCGAGAGAGGACCTGAGAGCTCAGGACATAAGAGCACAAGTCTGGGTGCAGATAGGCTGGATCCAAATCCTGGTTCAGCCACCAGCCACCTATATACCTTAGGGCTTTAACGACTCTGGGCCCTGCTTCCTCCCTAGTCAAACACGATGTTAAGAAACTTAGCATTTACTCCCACATCCACTCATCTTCTTCTTCACAACAGAACTCAACTATCTACATTGCTGACTGGGAAACAGTAAAACTATATTTTGCAGTCTTCCTTGAAGGTAAGTATAAACATGTAGCTAAGTTCTGACTAATGAAATGTAAGCAAAAGTACTGTTAGGATTTCTGGGGATTTCTCTTCCTGCTGCCTGCTGCCCGAAACAGAGATGTGATGACCAGAACTACTGCAGCTATTTTGGACCGGAAAGTGACCTTGAGGCCATATGCTGAGGATGGTGGGACTGAAAGACAGACATCCTGATGATGCCATGGAGTCGCCATATTGATAGTGGCCTAGTCTACTTCCAGATGTTGGGTTTTTTTTTTTTTCCATGAGAAAAAAATAAACTTCTATCTTATTTAAACCATTATTATTTAGGACATTTCTGTATAAGCAGCTGAACTGAATATTAACTGACATGGGATAACACTAGAAACTACCTCAAGCACATAGGAAATCTCAATAATTGATGATGATGATGATGATGTGATTGAGAGAGTCAGAGCTTAGAATGATATAGTTCAGAGCTAGTGTGATTGCTATGAGAACTAAAGGGTAATTTAGTCACCAATCCCAAACCCCAAATCTTAAAGATGAGATGACTAAGGCCCAGAGAGGCAAGTGCACTTGCCTGAGACACCCAGCATGACAGAAGCAGCCCAGGTCTCCTCACATCCATGTCTTCCAGAGCCTTCCTCAAAGCTGAAGAGTGTCTGACACAAGAGAAGATAGATGAAGTCAAAAGGTAACCCCTAAATAATAGGGCACACAAATGTCCCAAGAACGACCAAACATTTAATTCCGAGGCTTTCATCCAAATGAAATTAAGCTACATTTGACTATGTACTTAACTATCAGGAAAGAGGGAGGGGGCAGGACGGAATGAATGCAGAAGTCAGATTCAGAACAAGCTATGCAGGGTTTACATCTGGAAGCCTGCCAGGTCCATCGGCCACTGCACTGCTGTGGATGGAGCCTGAGACACCGCAGTGAAGGGAGCAGCCTTCTCTCCTGGCTTTCCCTCAGCTGATCCCAGCCAGGACCCAGGAGGGGATGTTCTGGACCTTTGAAGAGCCCAGGAGGAGATGCTTCTGGGCCCTTTGAAGATGCTTCTGGCCTGTGTGACTCCAGGGTTCTGTGACTGCTCATTCACACACCTTCCTAACTGGGATATGCCCAGCAGAATCACTTACTTGCCTTAAACTAAATAAGAAGTAGCCTTTGTTTGTTTGAGACTTCTTGGAGAAGAGGGCTTTGATTGGTTTCTTTAGGTTTGTAACAAGACCACAGATGACAGAGTTACCTTGATGGCTTGAGAGCATCCTCCTGCCTCTAATCTGCTCAGAACATGCCACACATGTTCCAACTGTCACACATGCCAATAAAATCCTGGCTCCCGTAGCTCAAGGAGGCTCCTTGATAAGTCACCAGGAAGCTTTTTGGGCAGGAGTGGTAAATGGGTTTTTTTCATGTGCCACCTGCTTATTTAGTGCTGGTTTCTTGGAGAACAGTGTTAAGAAGGATTCTGAAGCTTAGCAGTAAGGAATTCTGCATGGTACTAACAAGTTTGCCATGGGCCAGGCCGGAGATGGAATCATGGGTTCACACTTTTGCCATCCTCATCCTGGGATTTCAGATGTGCAAAAGCTTTGTTAAACCATCAGCCTCAAACTAGACCATGGATCTGTATCTTAAATGGAATTCTGGAGCACCACTTGTGGCTTATAAACACATTTCCACTCCTCGCAGACACTGCTCACAAAAAGAATAAATTTCAGCCTTGGTCGGTGTGGCTCAGTTGGTTAAAGTGTCATCGAGTAACTGAAAAGTTGCAGGTTTGATTCCCAGTCAGGGCACATAGCTAAATTGTGGGTTCAATCCCTGGTCTAGGCACATGCAATCCCCAGTCCAAACACTTCCAATCCCTCATCTGGGTGCATACGGGAGGCAACTGATTGATATTTCTCTCTCTCCCTTCCTCTCTCTCTGAAAGCAATGAAAAAAATGAGTAAGTTTCAAATTGTATTTTTTTTTTTTTGCCATTTTTGCATTTGGAAGCATTTAATCCACAGAATTCACTAAATGGGACATTGTTGGGTGTTACCTCAATACCGCACAATTAAAGTTTAAGTAAAACATAAAATGTGTAT
This sequence comes from Pteronotus mesoamericanus, assembly GCF_021234165.1. Classification (NCBI taxonomy): domain Eukaryota; kingdom Metazoa; phylum Chordata; class Mammalia; order Chiroptera; family Mormoopidae; genus Pteronotus; species Pteronotus mesoamericanus. Next base: position 32,986,422 of record NW_026555325.1, on the reverse strand, counting down.
AATATTATTTTGGTTCAAGAACTAGGTAGGTCCCTCTTCTCTGAAAGCAATTTCTCTTCTCTTAAAACCCCTGCTTTTCATCTGTAGGGATGGACTCCCCAGCAGATGTCCATCCACAAGATTCTGGTTATAGCCGCTTGGTCTCTATCAATCTGAGGTAGCTGCTTGCCTCAGACTGAGCTAATCTAATCCATTCTCCTGGGAATGTCACAGTTGAACCGGAAGTCACAGAAGTTGGGAATTGGGAGTTAGGTCTTGCAATAGCACAGAGCACGTATCTCAAAATCAGTGCCCTGTAAGGGTTGGCTGGATAAGCAGGCCAAGGGTAATAAAAACAACAATGCCACTGTAATAAATGGCAACTAACACTAAGTCTATGTGTGGGTATATAATAGGGAGGGGTAGAGACTGTGCCCAGTCTAAAGGGGCAGCTGCTATTCAGCTCTAGTTAATTGTTGACATGCAAGAGGAGCGCCTACTGTTGCCATGTTGTTTAATTTTTTGTTTTTCAAGAAAAACACAAATCTGGATTTTTATGTGCAGGTCTTCCAATTTTTTTAAGTTGTCAAATAAATCATCTTTGGTAAAATTTTGCCTGAGGGCAAATGATTTATAATCTGTGCCTTTGAAATAAGCTATCTATATCAATCAGGGTCCTATCAGGACACAAACTGCTTGTTCAGAGAGGAGAGGCAAACAGAAAAGACCAAGCACAGGCCTAGAACTCCTGCCCTGGTCCCCAGCCTCTTGAGACCTGGGAATTCTGTAACTTCTGGGACTCAGTGAATTTTCCAAGTATCTTCCCAGTATATCCCTCTTTTTGCTTAAGCTAGCTGGCATTGATTTCTGATACTTGTCACCCAAAGAATCTTACCTAATACATTCTACCTATGGGAGAATCACTAACGTATAGACAGAGAGTCATGCCATGCCTGACTCAGCCATGCCTGACCAGTCCCAGCCCACCCATAGGGGTACCTCCTCATGCCAGCCATCAGCATTTTGGACTTGACTGACATGTTATTTCCTAACTAATTACAATCCATTGAAAAAGTGATTACTCATAGTGAGTTTTCAATAATAAAATAATAAAGTTGAATCTGCCAAAAATAAAAAAAAAGGCTAAGTGTACTATAATAATCCAAATTTAGATACTGAGTTATTGGTTAGCCTACAACTCCATAGATTTTCCCTTGGGATAAAGTACCATAGAATCTATCCTCTCCAATGTCCATAAAACTTTGACCAAGACACTTAGGTAGGTTTAAAAAAAGAATGTATAAGTAGGAGATAACATGAGAAAGGCAGAAAATTTATACTAGTTACCAAAACAAAAAACAAACAAACAAACAAAAAACCAGGCAACTTTGTAATAATAAAATTACCCTTAAAGTAATTTTCATTAAGACTTCCAGTCAAGATGGAGGCATAGGTAGACACACCTCACCTCCTCACACAACGACAGAGAGTATTACAGCTATATCTCAAAACAAATAACAACCATAACTGTCAGAAAATTGAGTGGTATGGAAGTCCAACAACCAAGGATTTAAGGAAGCCACATTCATCCAGAAGGGTAGAAGGGGCTGAGTCATGGAGATGGGCAGAGAGGCATGAAGACACAGTGTGGCATGGAGAGGCGGTGGTGGTGGCAGCGGAACAAGTGGTCCCGCACTCATGTGTGGTACATAAAAATTGGGATGGATACCTTGGAAGAGAGATCCCAGCCCCAGGCCAGAATGCACAGCCCAGGGTTCCAGTTCCAGGAAGATATATCCCCATAACTTCTGGTTGTAAAATACAGTGAAGGTTGGGGTGGTAGACGAAACTGCCAGATTTACAGGAGAGTCCATTTAAAGGGCCCATACGCACTAAGAATGTATGCAAACCCACCCACTCTGGGATTTGCCATCAGGGCAACAGCTGGAAGGGCACCAGTCACATACAGGAAGTGGGTGAAGTGACTGGAAATGGGGAGGGGGGCTCCTAGGCAAACCTCTAGAAGCCAGGCAGTAGAATTATCCCCTCTTTGAGCTCTCCCCCAACATAGAGCCACAAAACAGTGAAGCAGTTGTCCCTTCCTGGCAATTACCTAAGGCTCCATCCACCCCACACAATTTACAGGTGCCTTTTCTAAGACAGAGAGTCAAAGCAGCTCTATCTAATACACAGAAACAAATACAGAGAGGCTGCCAAATTGAGAAGACAAAAAAAATATGGCCCAAATTAAAAAAAAGGGGGGGAAAAACATAAAAAAGAACTAAATGAAACAGAGATAATCAACCTATCAAATGCAGAGTTCAAAACACTGATGATCAGGGTGCTCTAAGAACTCATTGAACATGACAAAAACATAAGGGAAGAAATACAGGTTACACTAAGTTAAATAAAGAAAACTCCACGAGGAACCAACAGTGGAGAGGATGAAGCCAAGAATCAAATCACCAATTTGGAATACAAGGAAGGAAAAAGCATTCAATCAGAATAAGAGGAAGAAAAAAGAATTTTAAAAAATGAGGATAGGCTTAGGAACTTCTGGGACAACTTTAAATATACCAACATCTGAATCATAGAGGTGCCAGAAGGAAAAGAGGAAAAACAAGAAGTTGAAAACTTATTTGAAAAAATAATGAAAGAAAACTTCCCTGATTAGGGAAGGAAATAGACATACAAGCCCAGGAAGCACAGAGAGTCCCAAACAAGTTGTACCAAAGAGAATCACAGCAAGACACATCATAATTAAAGTGCCAAAGGTTGAAGATAAAGAGGAATCTTAAAATCAGCAAGCGAAAAGCAGAGATCTACCTGCAAAGCAGTTCCCATAAGACTATCAGTTGATTTCTCAAAAGAAACCTTGCAGTCTAGAAGGGGTTGGCAAGAAGTATTTAAAGTGATAAAAAACCAAGGACCTACAACCTAAATCACTTTATCCAGCAAAGCTATCACTTAGAATGGAAAAGCAAATAAAGTGCTTCCCAGACAAGGTAAAGCTAAAGGAGTTCATCATCATCAAGCCATTCTTACATGAAATATTAAAGGGACTTACCCAAGAAAAAGAAGATCAGAACTATGAACATTAAAATGGCAACAAATTCACAACTACCAGCAACTGAATCTTAAAAAACGAACTAAGCCAACAACCAGAACAGGAACAATATCATAGATAGGAAGATCATTTGGAAGGTTATCAGCTCTGGGCTAGGGATAAGGAGGAGAATGGGGGAAAAGGTGCAGGAATCAAGAAGCATAATTGTTAAGTACAAAATGGACAGGGGGATGTCAAGAATAGTATAGGAAATGGAGAAGCCAAAGGACTTACATGCACGACCCATGGACATGAACTAAGGGGGCTACTGCTGGCGGGAAGGGGGTACCAGGCAGAAGGGGGCAAAGGGGAGAAAATTGGGACAATTGTAATAGCAAAATCAATAAAATATATTTTAAAATATTATCAGAGAAAATAAAATAGTTAAGAAATTTTAAAAAGTAACTTTCATTAAGAACCTGTTTAGGCACTGTTATGAATTGAATCATGTCCCTCAAAAATTTATATGTTGAATTCCAAATTCCTAGTACCTTAGAATGCGACTTTACTTGGAGATAGGGTTCTTAAAGAGGCAATCAAGTTAAAATAAGTTAATTGGAGTGGGCCTAAATCCAATATGGCTAAAGTCCTTGTAAGAACAGGAAATTTGGACAGAGACACATGCACAGAAGAAAGGCCATATGGAAACATGGAGAGGAGATGGTCATCTACAAGTCAAAGAGAGAGGTCTGAAACAGAACCTTCCCTCATGACCGTGAGATGAAACCCAACCTTGACCTCGGACTTGCATGCCCCAGGACTGTGAGAAAATAAATTTGTATTGTTTAAGCCAATCTCCTGTGGTACTTTGTTATGGCAGCTCTAGCAAACCAATTCCAGCAACACAGCAAATATAACAAATACAGGCAATACAGCAAATACTTGTAACGAGTTTGTTACATGCCAGGCACTGCTTTGAATGCTATATATATAGTGACTCATTTAATCTTCACAACTTCTGTGGATGGTAAGCATCATATTTATTATTATCCCCATTTCATAGGTGAGGAAAATGAGACATCAAGAGATTAAGAAACTTTTCTAACATCATGCAAAATATATTGTAAATAGGACAATTTGAATAATAAACCTCGGTCTGAATCCAAAATCTGGACCCAAACTCTGTGTTTGTAACCACTATACTCTAGTGCCTCTTGGGTGCAGGGCTTTTCTGCACAGGAAGATTCCTTCCCCTACCCCAACTCCTAAGTTACTACCAGACAGACAAAAGGGAAAGTCAGACCACATCCACATTCAAGCGCTGTATCCACATTCAAGTACTCAGGTCCCTTTGATGAATCTGATAACCTCAGAGACACTGAAACCAGGCTGTCATGGATGACGTGTTTGTGCCCATGCCCCCAATTCACATGTTGAAACCTTAACCTCCGATGTGCTGGTACTGAGTGGGGGTACTTTGAGGACAGAGCCCTCATGAATGGGTTTATACCATTAAAAGAAGAAACAAAGAATGATGATTTTTCTCTCGGCCATGTGAGGATGCAATGAGAAGGTGGTTGGTTGCCTGTAAACCAAGAAGAGTGTCCTCACCAGACGATCCTAGATCTGTCAGCAATTTATTCTTGGACTTCCCAGCCTGTGGAACTGTGAGCAATAATGTTGTTTAAACCAGCAGTCTATGGTACTCTGTTATAGTAGCCCAAACACTAAGATACAGGTTTTTAAAAATCACGGAGTAATTGTAAGACATGGGTGATCGAATTGACCTTATCCCGGAACCTAGGCATGCAGTGTAGTTCAACATAATTTGAGAGGGTTATGCAGTGTGTTTCCCCAAGAGCTTATGCAAAATTATGCTGGGAAGCTGGGCCATTGAAATCTGGTTGGTTATACTCACTTATCCAGGGACGACTCCCAGGGCAATTTAGTGGCATGCAGCTTAGGTGTTCCTTTTGAAACCCTTTTTCTGCTGCTTGCCAGCATCAGCACCCACCCCCACCACCACCTCTTGGCACAAGTCCCAAAGGGGTGGGGGTGAAGCAAGGACTCTGCTTCATAGGGCTGCTGTGAGAATGTAATGGGCCTGGCACACAGTGAGCTCTCAGTCAATGTTAGTCCTTTTCCCCGTTGAAGCCCGTTGGTAAAACTTTGCTCAATGAAGATGACACCATTGTTTGTAAATTTGTGCTATGTTTACATTTTAATTCACTTCATTTCATTAAACTTCCTCCCCTGACTTTTGCAGTTAATGACAAATCGGCCTTGTGTAAATGAGGATCGTAAAGATACAGGCTTTGCCCAAACTGTGCAGTCAGCATGCAAATGTGAGTAGGATGCTTGCTGCAGGAACACCTTTATTTCAGCAGCTGCCCATAAGGGAAGGGAACTCATGACATATGAAAACAGAGGAGAGGCATTCTTCCTCACAGAGTTAGCATTCTAACAAAATGACCCTATCCCACCCCAGTCCTGTTTTGGCCAGACTCTCCTGTCCATAAAAAGTGTGCATGTCCAGCTGCTGTTGTGATTTATTTTGCAGTGTAATGTGCCAGCCCAGCCCAGAGCATGCTTCAAAATCCTGGTTTTCCTCTTTGTACAAAAGAGTATGGACAAAACAAAGCTTGGATGAGCAGGGTCACGGGCTTTTGTACCCTACTGGCCAATGAATAGGAGACAAAGGCAAAATAGAGACCAGCCATCCAAAGCTTTGTGGCCTGTGGGGAGTGGCGTTGCCAAGGCAATGATTTAGAGCCAGGCTAGAGGAGGTGGTGTTAACAAGGACAGAAGACCAGAGCCATGTTTCCTGAAAGGGAAGAGAGCAACTTGGAGCAAATTCACTACCAATTGGTAGGATTTCCATCTTTTGTCTAAAATATGTATTTCTAGCCTTATGTTGAAAAATTGTATTCTGAACTCTGAACACAGTAGCTTTATCACATCCTGGCTGTCAGAGATCATTTAAAATTAGGTAAGAGGGAAGGAAGGAAAGTTGAGAGTCATGATTGTTGTCCAATCCAAGCCCCCAAAAAAAGCATTCAATAATGGTCTATTTATGGAGACATATGGGATGGTCATCAGAAGCCAAGGCCAGGCACGGGCCCCAGTTCTAATGACGGACTTAGTGAGACACACTCACCAAGTAGGGAAATTATTTACTCTCTTTTACTTCAGATCAGATCACTAACAAGAATTAGTAAGATCTGTAGAATTTCATGGGGTAGGGGGAAGAAGGAAGAGCCTGACTCTGCACATTCAGTCTGGAATATTAATTATTACCCTTATATTTTAAAACCAGACCACACTGTCCAGAAACAACAAATCAACATATTTGTTTATTTGTGTCTATTTCATTGCCTTGCCTACTGAGGATCATCCGGTGTTCTGCTTTCTGAGCCATACTGTATTTGAATGAAAATTTGGGTTTTTTCTGAAAGAGAGTCAGCTCCAGGCAGGTCTATACTCAACCCAAAATTCACCTCTGTGCCCTTCAAGTCATCTGCTCAGTTTTCTTGTTATAGAAACAATGGTAGTTATTTCTGAGAAAGTGAGAAAAGTCTTGGAATAAAATCAGTGGACTGTGCCCACTATTTAGCAATAAACAGCTCTGTAGAGACTAGGAGGGGTGGAGGAATGGGAGAGTCAGAGGCTCACAGCTAAGGAGCCTGGTTATTTCTCCAGCATAAAACTGGCATCTAAATAGTCTCTAAGAGTGTAGTATAAACACAGCACAGAATTTTACATGCTAAATGCACATTAATGGCCAACTAAGTGCTTTAATCTATACTCCATTTGATTCTCATACCATCTCAAAAAGTCAACAGATAAGGTACTATTGTCTCTGTTTTATGGAAGGGGAAACAGATGCTCATAAAGAACAGTGTCCAAGGAAGCTTTAAACACAGGGAATGATGTAGCCTATGTGAGGTTGTCATGGCTACCAAATAGTAGGGCTGGGGCCAAAATCTAGGTCCTCTGATTGCTAGCCCCACCCTATCAAATCTTTGGACATAACCACCACTGCACAACTTCCAAAATAACTTTCTAGTCAAACATATAGTTCCTGCTAATAGTCATAATAGGTTTAAAGTCAAACTCCTTTCTCTGTGGAATTTCACTCAGACACTATCCTATAGTATCACAGAATCTTAGACATGAAAATCACCTCCACTCTAATCTTGTTTTATAAACAGATTTTAAAAATGACATACAGAGAGGTTAAGTAACCTGCCCAAAATCACATAGCTGAATTACGTGTTTCCCTGGTTAACTAAAATTTTAAGATCAATTCAGTCATTTCACTGTTTACCAGAAATGATTAGAAAGTGCCCATTTATGTAATGTGAACCTGATTAAATACTATATTTAAGGGATTAATTAAGTGGTCTTAATTTGCTTCTACTGGTTTCCAGGTGATTCAAAATTTAAAAAATAAAATCATAATACGCGCTCCAAATATAAAAGACACGCAAACCAGTGTATTGTTTGGGATATAAATAATAAAGACCACAACTAAAAAAAAGCTTAAACAATAAGAAAAATGTATTAGCTCACATAACTAGTCCAAAAGTAGGGCAATTCTAAAGTTGATTAGTTCAATGGCTCAAAAATGCCACCAGGAACCCAGGTTCTTCCTCTGTATCACCCTCTGTGATGGCCAGGTGTAGGGCCTGCATATGGTGTCACCATATTTAATTATAGTCCTGCTTCAGGACCAGGCAGCACATGTGGACAACAGTGTCCAGGGTCAGAAAAAGGAATGCCCCTTTTTTACAGCAGGGAGAATCATTCCCAACAGCCACACCGAAGATGTCCCTTTTTGTCATATTGGCTAGAACTGTGTCACATATCTATCCTTAAACCAATGATCAAAGGGACAGGGGATGGCATTAGGACCAGCTTAGAATTATCAAGATCCCGGTGCACTCCTGCCCAATCTGAGTGGTCACCTCCCTACACAATGGCCCAGGACAGCCCTGGTTGTTAGAAATCAAAGTTAGTATTTTTCAAACTGAAAGTTATCATCTATAAGCAGGTGTAAAATCAATTTAGTAAGTCACATCAGCTTTTTTCATGCAATTAAATAGCATTAAAAATATCAGAGTGCTTTGCATGCAAGGACAAGTACTATTTCAAGAAACACTTGTTCCAGTTTTTATATAAATACTGCGTGTGTCAGTATGTGCTGCATTGTGATATTTCCTGCCACGGTCAAAAGGAGTGAAACCCACTGGACCAGAAGGTATTGGATTGGCCAAAAAGTCTGTTTAGTTTTTCCCATAAAATACAAGACATGGTTTTTGATTTTCACCAATAACTTTATTGATTTCGATATTTTGACGACGTTGGCTATCTCCCATGTGGTCGAACGTTGACTGTTCTTAATTAATATCTCGATTGGATCACTCTCAACTTCAGCTGGTCTACCCCAACTGTGCCGCATCAGCTGGCAAGAAATCTCCAGCACAAAACTTTGCAAACCACTATTGACATGTTCCATCAGTCACAGCATGTTCTCCATACACTGCACAAATCTTTTTTGTGTGTTTCAGTTGCGTTTGTACCTTTCTTGAAATAATAAAGCATAATACACCAAAAATGTTGCATATTTTCTTCCATCTTTAATATTAAAATGGCTACACAAAAATACATGAAATTTGATGAGCATTTTGAAAAGCATGCTGATAGGACAGCTGTCACAATACAATCTAGCAAAATTGTTTTGAATAACGTTCAAGGCAACTAAGTGCTACTAGAGCCATCATACTGAAAAAACTAAACAAACTTTTTGGCCAACCCAATACTTTTATTGAGGGCAGAACTCTACCCTCAATATCCATCTCTGGGTCCTCAGTGTCTGGCATATAAGACACTTTAAATATATGTCAGGTGAACTAAACTGGTGAAAAATTTGATATTGACACTCTGCTCCTCAGTTTCCTCTAACAAAGATTAATTTCTCAAGGTGTTTTCTGGCAAACTTCAGCCAACTGAGCAGGTAGTCTTCCCCCATGGCAGAAAGAATCAAGTGCTTACTTTGGACCAGATATGAGATGAACATATGGTGCACCTTACTTTATTTAATATTCCCAGCAATTCTCCAAAGTCAGTATTAACCCCATTTTCAAGTTGAACAAATGATAGTGTTAAAAATGTTAATTTGCTGAGGTCACAGAATAAGTGGAGGGGCGGCAGGATTAGAGAGTAGGTTGATCTGATTGCAAACTCCTGGACCTCCATCACCACCAGCAGTGAGTTGAGTCAAAGGCCCTTCGCTCCCATCTCCAAGAGCCGCAGACAGGCACAGCTAGGGTTCCATTCATTTGGGTGAGAACCTCTTGCCTATGCATGAACACCTTGGACTTGACCATCCAGGGATCTCTCCGCCTTACCTAATCCAAAACTGCTGGACCTCAGGTCCCAAAGGATTCATTCTGCCTCCCCAACAGCCCTAGCACAGGGAGACACAGTCAACTGTTCACATGAGCATCCACCTCACAGGTAGCTGGGGGTTCGGAGCACAGCAGGTCACACAAAATAAAACTGTGACTTGCGGCAGCCCTCACTGACCTTCTCGAAGTCCTCCACACTCCTAGGCCTGGAAGAGCACTATTGGAGGGATCATTAAAGAAGTTACCACAGCTTGTGGGTTCCCGGCCCTGTCCACCACATCCTTAGTAACTAAGGTGGTTCAGGCCTTTGTGGCCCAGAGTCAGCAGCCATTGAAGCCCGGGAGTTATTTCATTAAACTGGTTTCAAGTTACTTGCTCTTAAAGGACTGAGGGGAAATTAAACCTGCCAGCTCATTCTCTGTGCATAAACAACTCCTTCTTTCTTGGTGAAATTTCTCCCAGTTCTTGTGTCCTGCAACGGAGTGGGGGTGGGGAAGTAGCATTGTTTTTTACTGAATGAGGTTTAAAATGTCTCCATTTTCTGATTATCTTGTTCCCTGTTGCTCTATAGTCTTGTAGGCTGAATCTTTTTGTGAGATCCCAACAGCACCTTTCTTCTGTGTATTTCTTCTATGTATCGGATACCACAGAAAGGTATCTGCTGTCTTAAGTTTCTGTCATTGCCATTAGCTTTCCAGTGGTCAACTGCCAGCATGCCACTACATTTGATTTCAGAAGGAGAAATAGGAGAAACACATGCACACACAAACACCTTAATTTGGCCCAAGTTTGCCCTCTTTTTCTCTCCTTTTTTTCAACTTCAACATATGCATAATAGTTGAAACTGACCCTGGAGAAGAATGTGTTTTCTCCGTGCTAAATGCCTTGAACCCCACCTAACCCAGTATAGCTAGACATTGCTTCCAGATCCAGGTCAGTGAAGATGTAAAAACGCCTCTCACGTTGAATGTGATCAGTCCTCTGACTGTCAGTGTGTATAAAGGGAGAGGGTACGTACCCCTCGGGGACAGTCCAGGGGTGTGTTGCTCCCCTGACAGAGTGCAGAGGGTACCCAGATGGAGCTGAAGACCCCCATCATTTTCCCATGATCTCCTGCCACCACTGCTGCATGAGGGATGATATCATTGCGATGGTGGGAACAGGACGCTGGAGTCAAGGAACTACGGTTCAAGTCCTACCTCCATTGTTTACTCTATCAGCAACATTAAATACATGTCTGGATCTCTATGTGCCTCAAATATCTATAATATGGAAATGATGATGCCACTGTACAATACAGAAAGGGCTTTGTAAATGAGGCATTGTAATACTATTCATAATAGTAGTAACATTAAGGAGACTGTAAGGACTCTTCTTGAGATTTGTCCTAGTGCTTCTACATTTCTGGAAATGTTTTGTGAAGATACACATGCCAAAAGATAATCATTGTTGCCATCACTGTCACCTTCACTAGTCAAACACCTGTAGTAGACTTGGCTCCGGACGAAATACAGTCACCAGCATCATCCCTAAAAGGCCAGTTGGTCAAAATATGAGGCCCTCTCCAACCCTTGGCGGTATCACATTCCTCCACTTAGATGAGCCTGCAGGCCACACAGCACCTTAGTGTAATTTAAACTCTTTCTACCCATTGCCTTGTGCTATCTGCGTTGCACAGTTGGACAGCCTGGTTCCTGTCTGGTGAACCACATTAAAACCAAGGGAGTAAGAGCTAATGTAATTGGTTGAAGTCATTTCCAGAAATACACTATTGGGGGCATATCAAGAAGGTATCTGGGTTCTAAACAGGAAATCATAATTAGAACTAATGTAGCATCCAAATTACTTTAGGGAAACCAATTGTTACAAAATCAGATTACAGACACACCAAGCTCCTTGTCAGAAATTGAAAGGCTTGCTTTCCTAGGACACCCTTTATTCTTATAAATTCCTTGCTCATTCTAGAATGAATCTTAACTATTCATGACCCCTATAGTTGTTCATAAAACAACACCATAGAGTAGTTATACCTCCTCTGGTGTGGGACAAACAGGGTTGCTGTATTTAAGAGCAGCATTAACATATAGTCTCACAAAAAACATGTAGGCAGTCTCAGAGTGATGGCAAATTTAAACTGGTGCTCGGCGAAGAAAATACATATGCCTTTTAACTGACCCAGAAACAGGCTTCCTGGACTCCTTGAATTTCAGCACTCCATACCCTACTCCTTTATATATATTAAGAACTTTCAGGGGTGGGAGGTCAGATAGCATACTCAAGAGCATTAACACACAAAAGGAAAGTGGAATCTTCTTTCTATTTTCAGGAAGTGACAAGCAGGCAATTTCTAAAATGTGGACAAAAAGGAGAAAAAGAGCCAAAGAGAAGATGAGGAAGGAAGTGGAGAGGGAAAATAAAACACCATGTCGTTCACTGGGTCCTGACTGGTCTTGTGCTCAGGTTGTCCTGCACGTGCCCTTTGGGAAGGTGGAGGGTAGTGTCAGGGCTGAGTTCAGGGAAAATTCTCCTTTACTCTGCGAAAGTCAGGTGTCTTCAATATACACTGTAGCTCATTTTTTTCCCTGTTTATTAGCAAAAGCCTTGCCTTAGTAGTGACTGGCTGGAAGTGAGTGCATTATCATCGACCACTGACAAAGCAACAGGACATCTTCTGTCCCTGGGCATTCACTTGTTACCCATCAATCACTTTTTATTGACTTTAAACTAAGATCCATGAATTTAAAAAACTGCAATTTGAAAATTTTATAGACAAAGTAATGGTATATGAACTTACACAAAGCTGATTCTTCAATAATACTATTGAAGGGCATAGCCCCCTGCCACTGCTGGAGCTCCATTTTTTAGTTTTTCATTAAGAGGAGGAAGGAAGGAACACTTATCAGCCCCTGGTGTGTGCCAGGCTTTGGGTGGGGTGCTTTGCGTGGACCCTAAGTCGCCACTGACTATAACTCACCCATTATTTCACGTACTACCAGCAGAGTAAAAACACTACCTATTGACTGAAGGGTGCCGTCCAGGGTGAAGCAAAGAATAACTTAATAAGCTTCAAGGCCCTGCCCTTGTACAGACCCTTCCAAGGTTCCCAGAGAGGCCTGAGCAATGTATTCACGTGGCCATATGTTTTTGTAAAATTTTCAAAAGAAATTTTAACTGCAATCAGACCACTGTCTCATTTCACTCTGACTTCCCCTGTCACACACTTCCCCTTGTGTGGTGTGGCACTGGAGTGGCCGTGGGTAACTTGGGGATCTCTCAAAGGGGAAGTTGAGTTGGGAAATATATTTAGTCTGTGTCCAGTGGGGTATATTTATGTGGTTGGTCACAGTCACATTCATGCAATTAAGTTATTGCTAGTCATCTTGGTGTAGCGATGGCCTCCACCATTTCTACCCTCGGCCATGCCAACTCTCCTGGTCGTGAGATCCACAGGTGCAGGGCTTGAGGTTGTATCCAATATAAACATGTCCTACCAGGCTCCCAGACATATATAGCATGGGGAGTGGGAAAAAAAACAAGACTTGAAGTTTATGAAGCCAAAAATTTGCCTGCGGAAAATTCTTCCAAAACTTAGAGCACACATATGAAAGAAACTTTATAGAAGCATTTCCAAATCTAACAATCCTAAAAATTTATCTCATATTACCTAAAATAAGTGGTGAAGCTGGAAAACACTTTTCTAAATTATCTATAGTAAAAAATAAATCCCCATCAACAATAGAGAAGACTGAATTATCTACCTATTCTCAATATAGAAAATGACATAAAATTACTGTCATATAGCCATAAAAAAAGTAGAATAAAGAGGTATTTCAGAAGTGTATCAGGGAGTTAATTAATAAATATTATGGTGTTTTATGGATTTTATAATGTTTGTGAGTTATATTAGTTTTTTAAAAATGTATAATTTGTTGTGATTTCTTTTCTCACCTAAATATTCACATTCTTTCCTAATTTTGCACTTATCATTTTACATTTTCTTTTTAAAAAGTTTCCAAATGATATAAGGTTGAGGTCCCCTAAAACCTGGGCCCACTCCTAGATGCCATCTCAATGTCAGAGAACTTTTTAATATGGGGGCAGGAGAATAGGGAGTAATATGTGTCTTAGAATTAATGAAATACATAGCGTATATTATTTCATTAAATGTCACATAACAGCACTGTGAGGTAGGTACTATCACACTCAGTTTACAGATGAGGAAACTGGGCTCAGGAAGTTGAGAAATTTGCACAAAACTAAGCCTGCAGGGCTCATACACTTGTCAAGGTTTCACCAGCAATGTTCAAAGTGAGGCCTGTGTGTACACTTGAGAGGAATCTCTTTTTAAGGAGCCCCAAATCTCCCCTACCTGCCCTGAGTTGGTACAATGCAAAGGCAGTACTAGAGCCAGATTTTTTACTCTAAATCTTGAAGTCTTGCCACTACACTGTACCACAGCCTCTTTGAAAAAGAATTGCTATTAGCTACTTCCTCCTTGTAAAAATTTATATTTCCTGTTAACTGTTTAAAAAGGTATTTCATTTTCATACCATAATTTTGCAATTAAAAGACTTTGTCTTCTGTTCAGGAATTTTATGAATTCAACAACGGGACCATCCCCAAACTCTACTATCAATCCCTGCCCTCCCAACCAGACCTGCAGAGAAGACACCATTTGGGTAAAGACATTAACATCTCCTTCCTTTCAAAATGCACATGTCTATCTGGAAGTAAAAACTCAGTTAGGAAGCTATTCTTTGTCACTAAGAAGTTAACAGAGAACATAGTACTCGAAAGCTCTAATACCGCAGGGTCCCTGGGAAGAAAGCATAGTGTTGGTCCTGGCAAGGCCTGCTTCATAGAGGAAGGTGGGGTCCTGAGAAGCCAGAGGGAAGCAGAGCTGCTGCCATTTTCACTGCCATTCTATCTAGCCAGTTGCGGTTAATAAAAACTAATTGATCAGTTCCTTGTGCAAAACTCCTCTTGGCCATTAAGACAACACCATCAGGCCCAGTCTTTTGAGTACTACAAAGAAGCCTGGTGGTGCGCGCCACTGCCACTTTTGGAATTGTTCATCATCGAGAACATCATCACAGACCACCAGGCTGAGCTTCCTGTTTTCTTCCCCATCATTTATGGGAAGAAAGCTAGGACATAAAGCAGGAGCTCTCCTTGGGGTCCTTGAACCTCCTTGAAATTCCACACCAATTTGTTGCAGGAGTAGGGTGAGACTGTATTTTTTAGGGAAAGAATTCATAACTTTCATCAGATCCTAAAAGGTTCTATGAGTCCCCAAAAATATTAAGAACCACATTTTTAGGAAAAATCACTGAAACAAAAGTTAGTACAAGTATCAGGGAGATGCTGATACCAAAAACATAGTCAATTTTTTTTCTTGACTACAACAACATTCTTTGTTAAAAAAGAAAGGTGTATGTGCATGTGATGAAGAAAAAAGTTCATCACATTTAACTAGTTTATAATGTTTTAACTTGTTAAATAATCATTCAATAATAATTTCTGATTATTTATTAAATCATTAAAATAATGGTTTAAGATTTACTTCCTTAAAATGGCTTGTATTATAATACTAGAGGATGTATCAACCTTCCATTTTTAAAGTACTGGGCCATTTTATTTTGAATAACATAGCTGAGTAAGAATCCTATTTTTGGCCTAAAGTCAGGACTACTAAACAGAAAATATTGACCTGCACAGAAATCATCCTACCACAGATTCATTTTGACCTTTTTTTCTGCAGCTATTTATAAATATATATATATATATATTTGCTCAGTGTTTAGAAATGCATTATTTATTACTTGAACTAAAGCAGTAATTTGTTTCTGGTAATAATAATTTTTAAAAAAACACGCCCTGCCAACTCTACGAGCTTCCTCAATCAACAAAAATCATAATATCATTAAGGGTTATTTGTTTTTTAAAAAGGCAGATTTTCTAAATAAAGTAGCTTCTCTTGTCTGGCCTTGATCTTGCTTCCTTGATCCATTCTCTGACACACAAAACACTTTAATCTCGTATTTCTGTTCCTTCAGGTCTTTCCAGTCCTTGACCCACCACCCACAGAAAAACCTAATGCTGATGTCTGAGCCAGGCCTTTCCAGATTGTAACTTTGCAAAAAAGACCTATAATTGTCTTCAGAGAAACTGTAAACTGGAATGACATACACTTTAAGAGATGATTGTTCATTGCTGTTTGTACATACATTCAAACTCATGTATTAATGAACTCCCTTCAACACTATACCTTGAAAAGGATTTGTTAAAATTGCAAATAAAAGGATGAAATTTTCAGGAGGTATAAATTTTTTTCATTTCTTAAATGGTTGGGTTTGGGGTTTGGTTTTGGGGGGCTCGTCTTACTCTCTTCCATTTCTGCAAAGAAGAAAGTTGACCCTCCCTGCCCCTCTCCAACCCTACAGATCACAGCAAAGCAGACATCCGATGACATGAGAGCAGGCAAGTCCAAAATCCTTGACACTATTCCTCTATCTGGGAATTTCCCATCTTAGGGACAATCACTTCCCCACAGTAGAAACCAAAAAACTCACTTCCCATGCTTCCCTTGCAGCTAGGCCACACCCATGTGATCCAAGGTCTGCCTGTCAGATGTTCTTTCACAAAGCTTTAAGGCTTCAGTAAAGTGAGCCACATGAGGAAGCCAACAAGGCAGAATCCATTTCCTAGAAAGGGAGGGAATGATGGTGTCCAGCTGTCAGCGCAAAAGCAGCATGAGCTGAGCTGTGGAGTCTAGACTGGAGGCAGCAGCAGGGACCCTTTGCTGATTTGTAACAGGATGAAGAATGTGGGTCCTCAAATGTAGCAAAGCATATTCCCCACAGACCTTGATTGGGGGAAGGGGGAGTAAATCATATGGCATTTAAAATACTTTGCATAACCATAGCAAGGTTAGTAGCTGTGCTGCGCCCAGGCAAAAGGTACACATGACTTTAAGGGCATATTGTGACTCGTGACATAGCCAGGGGAGGGGGATGCCCACCCCAGATGCCCCTGTGTCGCAGGGAACATTTGCCCTGACTAAAGATGGCAGCCAAAAGAAGGTAAAAGATATGGGGGAACTGGTAAAAGTAGCACATCATAGGAGGGACCAGATATGAGGTCACACAGGAAGTTCCAGGCTGAGCATTTAAAATAAGGGCAGGTTGAGAGAGAAGGAGATTCCACCATGCAGCCTGGGATAGTAAGTAGGGATTCCACCATGAGGTATGAAAGAAGGGAGCAGAAGCCGTGCAGGAGGAAAGCGTGTAAGGAGAGAGCTGATGGAGCTCTGTGAAGACCCAGCAGAGCTGCTGGAGCTGTGTGGGAACCTGCCTAACCAAGCATGGGTTCATGGGGGGTGCTTGGAGTGGAACTGAACTGTGTCCAGAAATGCTGAGCTACTTCTGCTTCTCTGAAGGACATACAAAGAAGACACTCTCTTGGGACGTGTGCCTCCCTGGACTCCACCATGATCCAGTGTAACACGGCACATGTTTTTCTGAACCACTAAATGGAGACTGAGAACAACATACCCCAGACCCTGAAGGAAAGAGCTACTGTGAAAGGATGGCGACTCTGAAACCCACAAGTGTACATTCCAGAGAGGATGGAGACCTCTTTGCACAGCCAGCTTAAGAACAGATAAGGATACAGGGAACTGCTGGACATCATTTTGACTTATAGCCTGGTGGGGAACAAGGGAAATGCTGAGCCTCATGGGAGAACAGGGCTCTGAGCAGGAGTGCTCTCAGCCACCCCCCACCCTCGAGGTTGGAATCCTGTAAATAAAAACATGCTTCCTTCAACACTCATTGTTGGGTCATGCGTCAAGGCACTACGTGGATGAGCCCAGCTTTGCTCAGTCACAGATTCACTCTGGTGGTATGGTTGCTCTGGGCATTGTTTTGGCTTCCTGACCTCCAAGCCTAACCCTCTAGCCCTCCTGGAGATTTTGAGAGTGTCTGAATATCCTTTAATAAAGTTCTTTTCTGCTTACACTACTGTGGATTTTGTTTTTTGTGACGAAGGTCCTTAACAGATACAATACTATGTTACAGTGCTCTCCCATTGCATCTGGTGGCATTATCTCCTTACAGGGCCTTGTGCCCCTCCTCCAATGAGTTACATTCTTTCAGGCCTTTGTATGAGCTGATCCCTCAGCAGAGACGGTTCTCTGCCTGCTCTAACCCTGGCTCCCTCCTAAACACAAAACCCAGTTCAAACCTGACTAGGTTAAGTCCCCCTCATACACATCCTTCTATACTCACCCTTCATGGTACTTAGCACAATTGAAATTAAGTACTTAGTTGGTTACTAGATGTTTTCCCCTCAAAAGAGTCTGTAACAATAACTGGCATTTATTGAGTTCTTTCCAAATATTAGAAAGCATTATAAGCACTTGACATAGATTATCTAATTTAATCTTCACTGCAACTCTAGGGAAGATATTATTATAACACCCATTTACAAATGGAGAAACTGAGGTTTAGAGAAATTAAATATCAAATCCTACATCATACAAAAAGTATCTGCTGGAACCAGGTATTCCGACTCCAGGTCACCTCTTAATCCCATCTGTAGTCTCCAGAAGTTGTGTGAGATGAGCCTTTGGAGGGTGGGAAGAAAGTGTTAAAATTTACCTGTCTCTGTAGATACTTAGATTTATTTATTTCATCCTAATTACTTTATTTTATATGATGCACATAATATAGCAATGTATTACATAATTTATAAATAAATAAAAGCAGCATAAATAGGCTTGATTTTTTTCCTCCAGAGATGTGCAGTGACTGAAGTTTGGAGACCATTGCTCTCAACTCTAAAAGTAGGATTCTTGTCACCAATGCACGGCCAGCAGCTCGCACGGGGTGTGACACACAGCAGATGTGTTGACTAAATAGTGTCTCTCCTACAGTGACAATGCTTAGAACTAAGAGAAAGAAAGCTCCAATGTCCTATATATAAATTCAGGGTCCCAATATTTTTGTATCTGCGAAAATTTCCTTGCTTGCTCCTTCTCAAGTTCGAACTCTGAGACCAGTTATTCCCACCCAGTGCGGACTGGCACTCCCAGCAGAGAATAACGTTCAGTTGAGCAAGAGGCAGCAGCAGTCCCGGGGGCGCCCTGTCGTTTCTCAGACGATTCTGCACTGACCTGATGTCACTGACAATGAAGCCTGGGTGGGGACTGGTGGTGCAAGGTGCAGCTCAGGGACATGCGAAGTCACTTGTGGAAGTCTTTGCACCCCAGTTTCTCTCTTTCTTCATCTGCTGATGTCCCACTCAAAACTAATTTGAACTTCTCCTTTCCCAGCAGTTACAAAGGAAGAAAAAGAACAGACTGGACAACAGAGCTTGTATCAAAGAAAAAACCCAAAAACTTGAGAACATGGTTCTTCTTCCTTTTCTGAAAAAGGGGTGGTATAAGTGGAACATCGCTAAACAAATTCTTGTTAAATTAAAAATAAATTCAAATAACCATCTAATGTGGGTGAAAAATGCAACTAGCCAACCACGTGGGCGTGGATTTCCCACAGGACCCTTGAAAGCACTGCTTTGTACATAGGGTCACACCCCATAAAGGTTATTCTTCAGTCATTTTCAGAATTCCTTAGCAGTTTAACTGTTTTTAGATGGGTTTGTGGGTTGTCTCTTCTCAAAAAATTTAAGAACTAGTAGGCTGGGTGGGGTGTAGGAGCAAGAACAAAGAGGCCTGAGAAAACATCAGACTTAACCACCAAGGACATCTGGGCTTGGAGATCTTCAGGTCAGGGCAGGTGAGCCGAGTGAAGAGGCCAACGGCTCTATCTGCGGTCACAGGTGCTGCCCCCTGCACAGGGCGGCCCCAAGGGGCCAGCTGACGTGTGAAAATCATTAACCCACAGACGAGGCTCCCAGGGGTAGACTTGCTGTTGGCTTTCCTTCTTGGATCACCACCACCTTAATCATTGTCCTTGGTGGGTGCAAAGAGCAGACACCTCAGTCCCTTGAGCTACCCTCCTTAGACAAGAAGTGGCAAGTAACTGCCACAGAGTAGAGCAGGGTGTCAACAAAGGCTACACCTGCAGCTTCACACTTCCTGTGTGTTTGAACACAAAGGAGCCACCCCTTCCAAGTTTTCCATGCAGAGATAACTCTGAAGCTGGCCTCCACCTGGCCACCTGCCAGGCTCCTTTGAAGCCTATTTCTCATTTACTTGAAACACATAACATTTGATGGAAACTTTCAGCATATTTTTAAAGATATTTTAAAGACATCTCAAAAAACATTTCATGAAATACATTTTCTCTCCACATGTGTTCAATATGCATAGTCATTAGCTCAACAGTTATTTAGTTAGAGCCTGCTATGTGCCAGGCATTGTGCTAATTGCTGATAATGCACAAAGTAAAAAGTATATACGAGGTCTATCTGGAAAAAGCCCAGCCATTGTTAATATAAAGAGAATGTTTTGCGTGACATTGATGTAACCTCACAGCCAAGCAGAGTGGACTAGAATGCACATGTGTGAATAATGACGGCTTCACTGTACTAATCAGTGTGGGAAGTAGACAGCATTGACTGAGCTGTATACTGTACGGATGCTGCACTCTAAATGACTGAGTGAGTAGAGAAACGAATCTGCATCAAATTTTGCATCAAGCTTGAATATTTCTCCGCAGAAACTATTAGGATGATTCAGAAGGCCGCAGCTATGGGCAACTGGTGATTGGCAGCAATCCAATCTGCTGTGTTTCTGCTCTGGTGGTGTGCCCTGGCCTTCAGTGCACTGGCTTTTGTAATTCCAGCCGCGCCATAAGACAGCACTTTCCATGTTTGGGCCATGTTAACATCACAACGCACCTGCTCATGCATCACGTCTTGTGCAGTTTTTTGGCGAAACCCCAGGTGACTCAGCCCCTCAACGGCGCAGATTTGGTGCCCTGCAACTTCTGGCTTTTCCCAAAACTAAAATCACCTTTGAAAGGGAAAAAATTTCAGACTATTGATGAGTTTCAGGAAAATACAATGGGGCAGCTGACGGCAACTGGAAGAATTGTGTGAGATCCCAAGGTGCCTACTTTGTAGGGGACTGAGGTGTCATTGTCCTATGTACAACGTTTCTTGTATCTTGTGTCTTCTGCAATAAAATGTCTCTATTTTTCATACTACATGGCTGGATACCTTCTGGACAGACCTTGTATATATACACATATACATACACACACATTTTATTTATAGAAGTCTACAAACAGGTGCTCTGTAAAGTTTGAACTAAAATATGTGCTATCTATCTTGACATCAAATAAATTATCTAACACCCCAAGTGATATAAACATTTGTTCCTATTCTTGTCTAGCTAGTGATTCTCAATCAGGTGCATTCACTTGAATCACTTCATGAGTTTTTCAAAAGTACAAGCGTCAAGGCCCCACCTCAAACACACTAAATCAGAATTTCTAAGAGTCGTCCTTTGAAAATGCTCTAGGTCATTCTAAGCCTTTCCTCTTGTTCAGAGTTGTTGGTCTAGACGATCTTAACAGTAGTTGAACAGCTGAGGGCTATATTACCTGGTTACTAGTAGCTAGCTTGAAACCAAATTTCTTTGTCATTTTTAAGCAATCACCATTAAATAAACCCATGTTTAATAAACAGGGGTTGCATGGTAGGGCGTTGGGGCACTTTCAGCTAAAGGCAGATCTAAAGTGTGACAAACACCATGACCAAGGTGTCCAGGGCAAGAAAGGGTAAGGAGCCCTGGGAGAGCGCGAGGGAAGTAAGGCAGGGAAACTACATCTAGCGCGTAAGTAGATGTCCCAGAAATAAAATCCACCCCATACAACCACAGTGACATGGTGGACCACAGACCATATCCAAACCTTACTCATTAGAAAGATGGGCTATATTCCATTATGGGTTCAAGTACCACTTGGGGCAGTCCCAATCAATGGTGACCCCTATCAGCTGGTAGATGGGCAAAGCAGGTCACCACTCCCCCAAAATAAAAATTTGGGGCAAAAAAACCCACAAAGGAATATTATTGCTGTCAGGAAAACCCATTTATTTAAAGAGGTTCATTATGGCCCTGGCCAGTGTGGCTCAGTGGATTGAGCTTCAGCCTGTGAACCAAAGGGTCACTGGTTCAATTCCCAATCAAGGCACATGCCTGGGTCTGGGGACAGGTCTCTAGTCTGGGGGTGTATGGGAGGCAGCTGGTCGATGTTTCTCTTGCACATCAGGTTTCCAGCTCTTTGTTCTTCCCTTCCCCCTTTCTCTAAAAATAACATAAAATAATAAAGAGGTTTGTAGCCACACAAGAAAATGGTAAATAAATAGCACATGTTTATAAAGCATCTACTATGGAGCACTGTTCTAAGTGCCTTAAATAAATGCACATACAACACTAATGTTAGATATCTACTAAAATTAGAAGCCTTCAGGTGAGGAAAATGGGCCTCAATTGAAGCAGCTCCAGAAAAACAGGTTTAAAAAAATTTGTTTTCATCAATAAGAATCTCTGTGTTTCTGCCCTGGTCGTGTGCTCCTGACCTTCAGTGCACCGACTTTTGGAATGCCAGCCACGCCATAAGACAGCACTTTCCACGTTTGGGCCATGTTAACATCAAGCCCCTGAAGCATGATCACAGCAGTGATTATTAGCAAAGGACTCTAAAGTAATACTCTCCAATAAAAACAGAATGTGAACCACAAATGTAAGCCACATATTTTTGTTTTCTAGTAGACACATTAAAATAACTAAGAGCTTAAATTAATCTTAATATATTTGATTTAACCCAATATATTTAAATTATTATCACTCTAACATAGTCCTATGGAAAAATTATTGATGTTTTACATTTTTTTCCATGCTAAATCTTTGAAATCTAGTGTTGTTTTTTTATCCTCACCTGAGGACATTTTTCATTGCTTTTTTTTTTTAAGAGAGAGAGAGAGAGAGGAAGGTGGGGGGAGAGAGACAGATAGAGACAGAGACAGAGAAAGAAACATCAATGTGAGAGAGAAACATCAACTGGTTGCCTCCCACATTTGCCCCGACCAAGGATCGAACCTATAACCTTGGTATGTACTCCAACCAGGAATCAAACCCTCAACTTTTTGGGTAGGGGACCATGCTCCAACAAACTGAGCCACAATGGCCAAGGCTCTAGTATGTATTTTATACTTGCAGCACACTCAAGTCAAACTAGCTACATGTCTTTAACTTTACTGAGGAGTAATTGGGAATAATTGATAACTATAACTATATTATGTATACAACTAGCTATATTTCAAGTGTCCAGGTGTTCACATGTGACCAGTGGCTCCCACACTGGAGAGCACAACTCTAGAGGAAGGTGAAAACCCAAAGTTGTTTCCCAGTGCTAATTGAGGAAGATGTAAGCCTTTTTTTTTTTTTTTTTTTGAAGTAATAAGAGCCATTTTCCCTCATACTCTTGTCCTTAGGATAGGAATCTATCATCCATGACTTGAATGTCTTCATTTTTCAACCTGCATGATTTTGGAGGATAATCCTTTTACATTTTAGTAGTCTGTTATGCAGAAACTTTTTTAATTGGCTAAAAGCTAGTCCCATCAGGACCTCCTTAGTTGAATCTCCTGGAATTTAGTGAGTAAGATTCTGTCAACCTTTCCTGGGCCCTTGGGATATCTCTGACTGGCTCCAGAGTCCTCTAATGAGGTCTTCGAGCTATTGCACAAAGAGGCTCAACCTTTCAAGAACCCAGGATTATAACAGTACAGTTGCTTTTGTACATCACCAAACGCATTTGGTTTGGAATTCTGCCTTTCTCTACAACCTTCTCGGTCTCTCCTGAGGTGCAGAGACCCAGGTAGCACTCAGCAGTCCAACTACAGATGGCACAGAGGTTACATTTGGGCTTTATACCTATTCCGGTCATGCCTACCTTTTCTGTGCCCCCTTCCTTTGTTACACCTCAATAATTACATTCCAAAAAGTACCCAGGATCCTTCTCCATTGGCCTTTTTTGAGAAGTTAAATCAGAATTCCAAAATCACAGGTTTCAACAAGGAGTGGCCAGTCTGACAGCTACTACCATGTACAAACTTGCCTAATATATTTTTTAAATCCTGAAACATAATTTGGGTGACTAATATCCCCTGGGATAGGCCAGACACTTGGTTTCTTCCAACCCCACCCAAATTCCCGAGTGGGTCTCAAAAACATGCTGTAGGAAAGCCTGTTCTGTTTGTTTTTAATGTGCAAGAACCTTCAAAGCTAAAGCTTTGCAATCACCAAAATGCTGCAGTAGCTGGCCTGACATGGAGGCCTTGGTAGGACAATTGATGCGGGGCTTATGTTTCCGTCATGGGCAGCCATGGTCCATGAAGAAAGCAAGCCCAACCTTCTGGTGCGACGTTAGAGCCAGGGAGGAATGTGACTCTCAGGATTCTGAGAGGGACTGGAAGAGAGAAGAAGGGGAGGATAAACAAAAAGAGAGAGAAATGGGAGTAGGTGAGGAGGACTCAGCTGGCTGGGAAAGAAGAAACAATCTCTGTGCAGCAGCAGGGTTTTTACACCAGAGAAAATATGGAGGCCGGCCTTGGAAATTCCTTCAGGATGCAGTCTGCTCCCTGCAGGACGCCCTTTCTTGTTCAAGTCTTTAAAATGCTAAGTATGAAAAAGACTGAGAAGCTGGGACAGGGGAAATCAGTTATTCCTCGCCAGATTTCATCTCTTAAACAATGTTTGGTGCTGCCAAGGGATCAGCAATTTGACATTACCTTCCTGCTCTCGGGGCCGGTATTTCCTTCGCTCCCCCCACCACGGTAGGGCTCAAGACTTTAATTATAGGGAAGGTGAAGATTTTACATCTGTCTGGAAAGCAAGACAAGCATTTTTTTTTCTGCTCCTTTTAAATCCTGGGATTTTCCATCATTAGCCATCAAATGAATTCTTACGGAGATTCTTGCTAAGCCCTCTCTAGGTGATTCTAGACAAAACACACACACACACACACACACACACACACACACACACCCTGGCCCCACCCCCCCCGCCCCCCCCGTCCTGGAGTTTTTCAAGTGACAAGCAGACAAGAAGCAAGAGAAGCCATTCTTGGGCATGACTGGGAGCGGGCATCAACTGTGGGGCTTGCGGCTGCCCCATGCCTAAGCTTCCCTGCCAGGAATGACTGATCTGCTCCGTTGGACTCATGATTCAGGTGATTCCTTGAGTAGCGTGGTCGTCTTTGGGGTCTATTGCCCAAGATGGGCTGCAACAGAAGGGTCTGTGGAATAAGAAGGCAGGTAGCTGTTGTCACAAACTTCAGAGACTCCACCTTTGGTCCAGAAGTCATTCTGTCTTTTACCTTTCAGAGACTATTAGCTGTTAGTCAGAAGGGACCTGATAATTTTAAAATAATTTGTTTGGAATATTAAATTATTGACCTAAGGAAATAGTCCATGGTTTCTGCAAATTTTAAAAAGTCCCACACAGGAAGGTCCCTTCAATCCAAGGTTTGTAGCAATGTTTTAAAATGGGCTACCCACTGATAAATGGGTTTTTTAAATGTGGTTATCCATACAATGAATATTATTCAGTCATTAAGAGGAATGAAGTACTAATACATGGAACTACATGAATGAAGCCTGAAAAGATTGTGCTAAGTGAAAGAAGCCAAAAAAAAGATCACCTATTACATGATTCCATCTATATGAAATATCCTAAATAGGCCAATCCATAGGGACAGAAAGCTGATCGGTGGCCACACAGACTGGGAGGAGAGGGAAATAAGGAGTGCCTGCTAATGAATACAGGGTTTCCCTTTGGGTAATGAAATATTTTGGAACTAGATAGATTGTACCACATTGTGAATGTGCCTAAATGTCCTTAATGGTAAAGTGTATGTTATGTGACTTTTTCCACATTTTTTAAAAAGTGTCTAATGAGTTTGAAGCAGCGGCAGCAGCAGCAGAAGCAGCCATCCTAACCATCATCTTTAGCAGAACCCTTCATTCCCTGAGTTAATCAGCCACAGATTTTTCCCAATCGACCCCATAAGGGAACCATTTGATTAGGTGGGCCAATGTCGGACAACTACTGTGTACACTGACCTTGGTCTGTACTAATCATCAAAACGCTGCCATCTCTGCGGAAACCCATGAAGGCTTCTCTCCATGGCGATGGAAATTTTCTTCAAACCGGGCAACAACTGCAAGATTCACTTCACACTGGGAATGAAAGGCAGTTCAAAGGTCGGAGCCTTTGATTACACGACTCCTTTTGTGTAAACAAAACAACACATATAAACATGGAGATGGATCTGCAGTGTATGCATACATGTTTTTCAGGATAGAAACAGAAACTTGTCAATAATATCACCTTAGGGAAAGGCACTAACTGAGAAAGGAGGACTTTGTATTTTGTATTTTTTAAAACCACTTAAATCTTCTAATGATATATGTATGATTAGAAATAGTATGTATGTATATAAGTTGTATGACTTTTATACATTTCTATATTTATGTTTGTATATAAATACAGAAAATATATAAATATATTATAAAAAATACCAGCTGAATCACTTGACTTTATCAACTGAATCTCATGAATTTAATCATTAGAAAATAGTCTGCTGAATTTAAATTGAGAAACATTCTGCAAAACAACTCACTTGTCAATGACATAAAGAACAGAAAAAAAAATGCTATAGAACTGTTTCATATTAAAAGAAGCTAAAGAAACCTGACAATAAATACAATGCATGAGTGTTGATTGGATGCTGGTTCAGAAATTTTTAAATAAATTCTGTAAAGCTCATCAATAATTGGGAAATTCCAATTTGGACAGTATATTGGATAATGGTTCCCTCTCAATGATCAATGTTAAAATCTCCGAATGCAATAATTGTACAAGATGACAGAATCACTTTGCTTTTAGGAAATTGCTGCTGAATGGGTGAAGTTTTAGTATAACTACAGCTACTCTCAGGAGGGTGTGTGGAGGAGGGAGAGAGAGCTAGCAAATGCAACTTCTTTGAATTTTAAACTAGCAAATGTCCTTTAAAAGGAGAAATGAAAATTCTGATTTTTATGATACAAGTATGTTGCAGCAACAAAGAGCAAGAAGCAGCAGTGTGAAGATCAAGTTCTGAGCCACCGGATGGAATCTTCAGCACAGCTTCCCTTACCTTAACAGAATTACAAGGGGGCATCCCCAGCAGACGGGGGGTACTCTCCCCAGGGACTCTCCCAGGGGCCAGTCCTCTGGTCTTCAGAGCGACAGCTCCCTCCACCCTCTGCCAGTCGATCTGCACCCAGGCGACAAGTCCCTGTGAGGGAGCTTTTTCCAAAAGACCTGTATTTTGTAAGCCTACCAGGTTCCCATTCCTCCCACCTCAGTTGGCCTTTGTTTTTACATACGTGCACACACGGACACATACATGCACATGTACACTTTTTACTACACATTCCTTTTATGTTTCAAAAGGCTGATTTGACCTGTAGTGAATCCAGACCACTGCAGTAATTAACCTCATTATAACAGACATCTCTGGCCATGGAACGACTACTTGGGTACTTTGGTTTCCAAGTAGGTGGATCTGGTTTTGAATCGCAGATCTGCCTTTCACATGTTGTATTCATTTCACCAATTACATAACCTCTCAAAAGCCTCAGTTTCTTCATCTCTAAAATGGGGTAATTATAATCATTTTTCACTCCACAGGGCCGTTTGCAGAGTTAGTGAGACTGTGCATGCATAGTGCCCAGCGCATAGAAACTACTCCATAAATGGTAGTAAAATTACATTTTTTTAAATCTGTTGCTTTGAAGGGTCTGACTCTAATATATGAAAATCAAAGATCATTTTAAGAAGTCACCTAAATCATAGACAAAGGATTATGTAGTGAGGGATATAATTTTTCCTGAACAATTCACTATGAGCAAAATTATTTAAAATGATACTTCTAAAGGGCAAACTTATTACACAATGACACTTCCAAGGTTTATTATTCCTAGTATTTAACTACTTATCTCTTCAACTTTAACACAAAGCTAATCATTAATATTATCGTATTCTAGAAGTAATTATTTTAAAAGCTTTTGCTGTAATAACTGAAGCCAACCTGGCTATTCCCGGTACTGGAGAAGGTAAAAAGTGTTTATTTTTTTTTACGACTGACATACAGGAGATTGATTTTTGATGCCAAGAAATCACTTAGCATTCATGTGACTTCAATTTCACAGAATCTTGGAATATGTTTATGCTTAATCAAAATTCCTCCTAGAGGCAAAACGCCAACAACTTCTCCTCTCTTGTACCTTGCCTAACAAAGTTAAGAGACAAGGTCATGACCTACTGCTCTTCAGCCCTACCAGCAAACACTTTGGTATGTCATAAGCACCCACCCATAAGCTGTAATCACTATGAGTCCATTTCTTCCCAGCGCCTCCTGCCTGATGGATAATATTGTACCTAGATTTCCAGCAGAGAAACTGAGGCCCAGAAATGGACTGAAAAGGCTAAGACCAGAAAATTATTAAGATAAAATCACTGACATCTCCACGCTTGGGCTCTAGTGCCCATTATTCCTTGTGTGAAGTTTGAGAGGTCAATAAAGGATCCGCATACTTTCAAAATAGCCTCTTTATCAAATTCCAACTTGAGGAGTGGGGGGTATATTATTTTACACTCAGCCCTAAGGTCAGCACAAATAAAGATAATTTTTTTTATTTTTAAAATGTTATCTAATAAACATTTAGTGGAAAATATTTCTATAAAATTTACTGTGAGCTTCTCCATGGAAAAGTGCTAGGCACTGTTTTCAGTGCTTTACAAATGTTTGCTACTTCAGTCTTTAGAATGGTCTTACGTTATTATCCCCACTTACAGATGAGGAAGCTAAGGCAGGAAGGGATTAAATAACTTGCCAGAAGTCATGGAATGATCCCTAAACCATATTGTTAAGAAAATTGCAGAATACTCTATATACCCTATTTCTGTTAGAAAAATAAAGTGTGTGCTGTTTGTGATGTAAATGCATAGAAAGAGGCCTAGACAGTTAGCTTTCAATCACTTTGGTGACCCGTCTGGAGAGGGGAATATCGGGGTGGGGAGATAAGGAGGACTTTCCTACTTTGCTCTTTTTGCTTCTCTCTCATTTGTGTATTTTAAAATAAGGATATTTCAGCCATTAACATTTATAATATTTTACCTTAGAAAATTCAGCTAAAGGACCAGTTCTAACAAAGTAACCACAGAAGTAAGCTTATTCTTCCTTTGAAAGCACATAAAACTCCACTGGTGACTTATTAGTGCAATAATCTTCAACAGAATTTTCAGACGAGCATTTTATTACACACCTACCCTGCGTCGTGCTGGGCACTGTTGTGCATACTATTTCACTGGGGCCTCACAATATTCCCATCAGGGGGAGATTCAAATTTTTATTTTGAAACTTAAAAAAAGGATTGGAGGGCTCTTGGGTTATAAAAATGGAATAGTTTATGTAGCACTTTATGTAGCTCTTTCCCCATACATCTTTTACCATTTTATCCTCTTAAAATATATCGAAAGTCAAGTTCAAAACATTATTATTCCTAACAAGTGCTGGAGAGGTTGTGGAGAAAAGGGAACCCTAGTGCACTGTTGGTGGAAATGCAGGCTGGTGCAGCCGCTGTGGAAAGCAGCATGGCATTTCCTCAAAAAGTTAAAAATGGAACTGCCTTTTGACCCAGCAATTCCACTGCTGGGAATATACCCTAAGAATCCTGAAATACCAATTCAAAAGAACTTATGCACCCCTATGTTCATAGCAGTGATATTTACAATAGCCAAGTCCTTGAAACAGGACTTCCATCTTAAATCTATTCCATCAGTAGATGAGTAGATTTAAAAACTATAATACATTTACACAATGGAATACTACGCAGCAGAAATAAAGAAGGAACTCCTACCTTTTGTGACAGCATGGTTGGAACTGGGGACTGTTATGCTAAGCAAAATAAGCCAGTTGGTGAAAAGTAAATATCATATGGTCTCATTTATAAGAGGAATCTAATGAACAAAATAAACTAATGAGCGAAATAGAAACAGAGTCATGGAAACCGCCCCCACAGCTGCCAGAGGGTCAGGGGGGCGGTTAACGGTGGACATAAGGGGAAGGGATCAGTCAAAGAACATGCATGAATGATCCATGGTTGTGGGGATTGACTGTGGGAGCGGAGGGTGGAGTGGGCTGGATGGAGGCGGGCAAAAAGGGGAAAAACTGGGACAACTGTAATAGGATGATAACAACAACAACAAAAACAACAACAACAATAATAAAAGACGAAAATCTAGAATCATGACAACCAAATGCAATGCATGAATATAGAGAAGGTTCTGTTTAGAAAATAAATAGCAATAGGATAAATTCCTGGGAGCACCAGGAAATATAAAATGAATAGAAAAGAGTATTACAGAATTACTGATAATTTTCTTGTGTAATTATGGTATTAAAGAATAAGACTGTCTTTATTCTTAAAGGGCACATGCTAATGTATTCAAGAATGAGCTATAATGATTTCTACTTAAGTCAAATGGTACATGAGTAGAATAGACTTATATTCAGAGAAAGCAAATATGGCCAAATGTCAACAACTATAGATTCTAGACAGAGTATGTTATACTATTATAAAACTGGTCTGAATGTCTGAAAATTCTCATAACATTTTGGGGAAAAAATTCCAAATGGACAGGGTTTTTTTTTGTTTTCTTTGTATATTCTAATTTATATTGAAGTATGAACAAAGAATTTTAATTATTGCCTAGAGGAAGAGAGATTATAATTCCTAATTTATAAATGTGAAATCTCAAGCTCAAAAAACAAACAAACAAACAAACACCTTACCCAAGATCACAAGTGAATGAGGTATGAAATCTAGAAACAAGAACAAGGGAACAAGGTATCCTAATTCTCAACCTTAATGTTCTTGTCACCAGAGTGTGGCCCAACTGGCCCAATCATATCTTCCATCTTAATGCCTATACCTGTTCATAGAGAGATTGGATATGAGCTCTGAAAGGGGCCTTCGTGATGACCATCTAACCCAGTGGCCCTCAATTCTGGCTACACATTAGAATCACCTGGAGGACTTTTAAAATCTATCAATACCTGGCTCTCATCCCAGAGCTGTTAAATCAGAATCCATAGTGGTACGGCTCAGACATCTGTATTTTATAAATGCCCATCAGTGATTCTCATGTGTAGTCAAAATTGAGAACTGACAATTTAGCCTTTAGGATGACAAATAAGTGTCATCTGAAAGTGTCATTTGAAGTTAGGAAGCATCATTGCTAACTTCAATTCACTGAAAGTGGTAGGACAATGCCACCTGAGAAGGTCCTTGAGTTCAAATTTGAGCTCAGGGGAGACAGTGCTGTTAGCAGCGGGCACCGTCTGCTGTGAGCAAAGGAAAGGTGGTTGACACATGAGCTATGTACCAGCCAATCCTGATTTAGGAGGAAATCGAGGCCAGAGAGCTTACATGATTTACTATGGTAACAAAACCAGTTAGGGGCAGAGCCAAGTGTAAGCTCCAGCCTCCTGACATCTAGGTCAGTCCTTTATTTGTTAGCATAACCACGTAGCTCCCAAATCTTGGTGACCACCAGGAAGATAGAAGACCAGCCCCATGATTAACCTCACTGGGCCACTCACTACCCAGCAGCAGCCATTTCATATGCCTACATCCAGCATCACTCCATCAGAGTGTGAAGAGGCTCTTGAAACAGAAGCAGCCACAGCAGCCAAGTGGACAGCAGGTGTTTTCAGTAACCAATTGCTCTCCACTACTGTCACCATTTAGGCTGGCCTTAAAGAGAGACAGAGAGAAAGGTAATGCTGGGTCTGGGATTGGGAGCACGCGGTCACAGCTTCAACCTATTACTAAGCCGTGGGAGAGGCTGCTTAGGAACGTGCCTGGCGAGGGGCACCAGGCAACCTCCTGCCGTGCCCAGGCACATTTCTCCGACATCCAAATCGTTGCCTGTCTTAGAAGCCTGTTTGAGGTGGGTGAGGGGAGGGCAGGAGGGACATAAGAGTGTGTGAGAGAGTGTGTGTGTGTGTGCGCGCGCGTGTGTGTGTGTGTGTGTGTGTGTGTGAGTGACTCAGGGATCTGTCATAAAGACCCTATGAGTCATCTACTTCCTGACCAACACACTGTGGAGCCAGCTTCAGGATGCACAAACGCACAGGAAAAGAACCTCTTGGCTAGGAGTAGGTTATGTTTTCAGGAAACTGGTTTCTTTTAATATAAATACACACACACAGTAGCTGAGCTAAAACACCCAGTTTAGTGTCTTCTCATTGAGACAATGCTCTGTTCAAAATGGCTTATTTTTTTTTTATTGTGGCAAAATATAAATAGCATAAAATTTATTCCTTTAACCATTTTAAGTGTACAGTTCAGTGGCATTAAGTACATTCACATTGTTGTGCAACCATCTATCTCCAGAAATTTTTCATCTCTCCAAACTGAATTTCTGTACCCATTATATAATACCTTGCCATTCCACCCTCCCCCCAGCCCTGGTACCTACCATTCTACTTTCTTGTCTCTATAAATTTGTTGACACTATCTGTCCATAATGTTTTACTTCATTTATCACTTCCTTGTTATCTTTTTTAATGGAAAAAAAGGAGTAATGCTTTGGTTTCTTGGTGTCTCTTTCAGAATCCCCTAAATGTAAATAGAAATTTCTCTCTGGAATTTCTCCTCCCATTGGGTAGCTATAGATGAAGAAGCAGAGATGACCAGAGGGTGCTCTAATTGAGCAAAGAAGTAAGTTTCAGAGCACCAAGCCTAGCACACTCTGGTTGCTCATGCAAAACTTTCCATAGGTGGGTAACAGCTTTGAAAGGCAGCCAACATGTGAGCCAAATCATATCTATGAGATCCCCTACCTTAGCAATTTTTCTCGGTGGCCAATGAAAGAAAAGTAGGACAAGCAATACGCATCAATGTCTTTGGCCCACACATATAAATGGTTGTTAATATTCTGCCTCAAAACACATCTGCAGACCAGCTCTGACTCTGCACACCCCTGCAGGAAGGAGGAGGCCGTATCCACAAGGACTGCAGCTGCTTCCACTCACTGTTCCAGGTGTAACTTCACAAAGCACACTTCCTGCACTTGGCTGTTGGCCCCAGGCCAGTGTGGATAACTCTCCAGTATATAGGCTCAGGAGAATCAGAAAGAGGTTCGCTGCTGAGAAGCCCTGTTGAGTCTAAGCAATGGGTCTTGAAGAGTATTCCACGGACACCCCACCCCACGGCCACCATGTCCCAAAGAAAAGTCAGAAATCTTAGGATTCATGAATATTTTGAACTCAGACCATGAACTGACCAAGATAGGTATTGAGAGGAATACAAAGACATTTGTATAATAAGGCATGATCCCTTCCTTCAAGGAACTCACACCTGGTTAAGAAATTAGGACTCTGCTCTGGCCAGGTGACTCAATTGGTTAGAGCATCATCCCATACACCAAAAGACTGCAGGTTTGTTTGCTGGTCAGGGCACACACTTAAGTTAAGGGTTCAATCCCCCGTTGGGGCACATATAGGAGGTAACTAATCGATGTTTCTCACTCACTCTCTCTCTCCCCCCACAATCCTCCTTCTCTAAAATCAATAAATCTATCCTCAGGTGAGGATTAAAGAAAAAAGAAATTAGGACTCAGAGCCAAGGTCTCCAGTGAGGTGAGAGACTGGCTGCTGGACACTGCATTCATACTTGCTGGAGGAAGGTGCTAGCTAAGTTGGGTTCTTCTAGAAAGAAAGGCTTCCTAAAGGAGCTGAGTTCTGAGACTCCTAGGGGTCAGTTCTTTCAAAATATGTGGTCTTTTTGGACTACAGTCATATCTGACAGTTTTTAAAATTTATGACATTTCATCTCTTTGGAATGACCCCCTACCGTGTGCAGACAAGCCCCAGTTGCTGATCAGTGAGAGAAGACCCACCAACCTGTCACTGACAG
Organism: Pteronotus mesoamericanus; assembly: GCF_021234165.1. Classification (NCBI taxonomy): domain Eukaryota; kingdom Metazoa; phylum Chordata; class Mammalia; order Chiroptera; family Mormoopidae; genus Pteronotus; species Pteronotus mesoamericanus. The sequence continues at coordinate 32,952,984 of NW_026555325.1, read as the reverse complement.
GGGACCGGCAGCCCAGCAGCAGCCAATTTCTAGAGGACCAGAGGTACAGTTGGAGAAGGCCCCGCCTGATGATTCATTTCCACACCTTTCTGAGCTCCACCCACAGAACAATGTGCAGAAGCATTTCAAACAGCTCACACTGAATGTCCTTCCTAACATCCTAAACCAGCTACAAAGGAAATTAATGGTTTCCCCCAGAGGCTTTTATTTATGCAAATGTAAAAAGCCCTATAAATACCTTCCTAGGTTTAAACCTCCTCTTGCTGTTGCTGTTGGGTTTTTTTTCCCCCTGTTGCTTGGAATGAAAGAATGCAAATGATTAAAAAAATAAAACCCTTTTATTAATACATGACAATGATAGTTTGGTAGCAATTTGTGGACCATAGTAAACAAATACAGGCATGAGGTCAAAACACACAGGAGCCAGTGATCTTTTCAAAATTTAATACGATCCTACATACCTTCCCTCAACCATTCCCCTCCATAAAATGCTTGAATGGCTTCTAATTGCTCTTCGGATGAAGGCCAAATTCCTAATGGGGCCCATCGGGCTTGCCTGTCTGTCCCTGATGCCTCGCCAGCCTTTCATATCCTTCTCTCACTGCCCCACAAGGACACCACTTCTTTCTTCCAGTTCTGCAGTTGTATCGCAGTCACTCCAGTCTTGGAACCCTTAAGCATGCTATTCCTCCTGCCTTGAATACTGTTCCCAGTCAACCTTTCATCTACTTTAAACTGTAGCATTCTTTTGAGTTCAACACAAACTACACTTGCTTAAGGCAACAGTCTCTAACCTCCCCATCTCCACATTATTATCTCTCTAGCCCCATTATCATGGTCCTTTTCCTCATGTGCTAAATCAGGCTACCACTTCTCCTGTCACTTGTCAGATTTCCTGTGAATATTAAGTGAGGTATAACATGGGATGGCAGATACAGAATAAATTCTTATTCCAATTTTCCAGTGTGCTTTCCTGTACTGCAGAGACTGAAAAGCTAACACTTAGTTCCTAGACTCCCTTGTAGCTATGTTTTTTGGGGGGTAATTTGGGTCCCACTAATCAGATATCCTTGCAGAGCTTGTATTTAGAAAGTTAAGAAGGGAGAGGGGGTAGGCATAAATTGTTAGCACAGGTCAAAACTGTAGTCACATGGCTCTAGAGCCAGCAGTCCTGATCTCCAAATTATAATGAAGGTATTATATTCTTGGAGCCAACATTTCTGGCAGTAGCTTCCTGATTGTGGCAGTAGACACTCTGTGATCAAGCTAGTTCTGGCATACAGCTCTGGAAGTTATTCCTGGAGGCCCAGCCTGAAGCCTGCTCCTTGTAAACACCTATTGTAATTCTTTATATTAAATCTCTTTCTGCTTAAACTACTAAAGTGATTTCTGTTACCTGCATGAAACCCTAGGAAAGTGCTTCTAGAACTATAAACTGCTATAGAAATGTGAGTTATGGTTACTCATCAAGGTCCCAGAGCTTCCATCTGGAAAGGGGGGCCGGGGAATAGCCATCGGCCATCAAACGCGCAGTTTCAGGAAAAGCAGACAAGTGGCCACACTCTTGAAATGATCTCCCCAGGACAAATAGTCATTTTAAACAAAAATCTGATTGGGGAACTCAAGAGTTAAAAATTTTTTTAGCTTGTTTTAGTTAATAGGCTTAGTGATCAGTGCATACAGAAAGCTGTCATTTCGGGAAGAGGAATGTTTGACCAGACCTACTCTGTCTCCAGGAGATCTGCAAGCAATTCAATCTTTGCGCCCCAGGAGGACTGCAAGTGATCAGATGGTATCTGAGCCATTGTTCTTAAGGGAGGAAATGTCCACTGAACAGCTAAAGAATCACCAGTCAACAGATGAAGGGACACTAGGAAAATTGCCAGATTTCAACTCTTATCTGATTAACCTTTTTCCCTGAATTCCAAACTCCCTACCTACCCTTTTCTTCTCCTTATAAAAAAGGTTGGCTTGAGGCAAGATGTTAAGATGGTTTTCTAGGGTACATAACCTACTGTCTTCTCAGATTGCTGGAATCTGAATAAAGTGCCCATAAAGATTCAATTCTTGTCTCTACTTATTGGTTCTGGAAGTGACAGGCAGCATGGACACCGACTTTTCCGGTTTCATATTCACACCTGAAATGTGGATATGTCTCTAAGGGTCATTTTCTAATGAAGCTTCCCTTCTACAGTCTTGTTTTCCTCTACCTGAAAAACAGGAACAGTCTGAGTTTGCAGTGTGTGGCATTTGGGGAGGATTTTCTAGAGGTGAGCAGCTCCTAAAACATGTCCAGGAAGGGCTGACATTCCTTTATCAGGTGGAAATCTCGTGAGTCATTCTAAATGGCTCATACATACCCTCTCACTTTGTCAAGTCTACCCTGTATTCTTGATGCTTGCTCACTCTATAGTCATTCCCAACCCAGGGAGGAAGTGAGAGGCTTTAGGTGCTGTTCACTTCCCTCACATTTTTTCACCTACAGGGCAGACCATCTCAGCACCTGGCCATGCTAGGCATGGCTCAAGCTATTGGGGTGAGTTCCAATAGGATGAGAGCACAGGGGTCTTGCTTCTTCAGCACATTTTTTCTCCAGCTGTCTACAAACTCTGGCTCAGCTACAGAGAGCTCAGCTGAAATTCCCTGGGTGTGGCATTTATGAGCTTGAATGGAAAACCTGAAGCTCAGTGGGAGAGTGGGTGTGACAGTACAAACATCACCTAAAGCAGCTTTGAAGCCTCTGATTATTTCTCCACCTAATTTTACCACTCTTTAAGGCTTGTGGTGATCACCTGCCAGGATGAAAGTGGCTCAGCTCAAGGGGCTAGCAGAGCAGAAGGGATGCGTGACAGATTAAATACACAGGGCCTTGGAGACATGACTCCAGAGAAGTGGCAGGGGCAGAGAGAAAAATCACCACTAGATAAAATTATGGGGGTGCTTTGTTGGCCTGTGTGAAATGAACTTGCATCCCTTCTAAGTTGAAAATGTCCCTTTTTGATGGGACAGGGAGCTCATCTGTGTTCCGGGAGCAGTGTTTTGGGAGTGTCTCCTCAGGCAGAGCTCAGAGCCCAGCTGCCTTTGGGGAAGGTGTAGTTAAGCCTTATAGGAACCCCCACATTCACCCTGTTTTCCCCTAGAGCAGCTCCAGCCATATTTGTTTTACACGGTGGGCTTCCTGAATAATTTCATTTGAAGAAAGTGACATATTTTAGGTTAAAAAAAGAAGAAGAAGAAGAGAAAGAGCTGGAAAGTTACTGGTCTGAGGAAGAAGCACTAGTCTGGGAACCAAGAAGAATGGTTCTACCACTAATTTTCTAGGCAGTTTTAGCAGCTTATTTCACCTCTCTGGGCTTTACCTTCTTCATCTGGATATGGGAGAAATACCACATTAATAAGTTCATTGCAAGGGTTCTTTGGGCAAAGGGGTCAATGCCTGTAGCACACGTCTGCCTACAGGATATTATGACTTAGAGATCTCCTAAGTCAGAAAATTAAGCAAATGTAACTTGAACCAGAATCTGAGGGTACAGCCCCAATGGATTCCCAGCTGCATTCTAAGAAGAGGGGATAGCAAATAAAATGAGAAGAGCTATGGAGCTAAAAATCTGTAAACCATTGGGAGCAAAGCCCTACTGTTCGAGACCCATGAAACAATACAGAGGTGAAAATCAGGAACTTCTCCCAACTCAGCTGAGATATCAATTCAGATCTGCCCCTTGAGGGACTCCCAGCGTGTGAACAGAAGAGGTAGGGCAGTGTCAGCTCAGTGTGGCCCTGGGCTGTCGTGGGCAGCGGCAGCAGCAAATTCCCAGAGCTCTGTGAGCATCAAACATTGAGAGTCAGGGAGCCCCACCCTTGGCCCTCACCAGGAGCCCTCACCATTGGTCAGTCGGTGCAGGAGGGAGCGGACAGTATTCAGGGCCCACATGGGCCACCCTGGAGGCTCTTGGAATTGGTTAGGGTGAACTCAAGGGAGGCAGAAGGACCTGCTTCGGCAGATGAGGATAATGCCGGAAAATGCAATACTGATTGTTACCTTTAGGTAAAAGCCCCAGATGTTTGTGGCCTGGCAAATGCAGGTAACAAACACAAGATGCAGGCAACAGTTTAAGAGAATATGAAACCAATCCAAGGCAGTAAGTATATGGTTAATGCTGTGCCTTCCCCAAATTACACAGGTTTAAGCATTACTGTTCAGGCACATAGTAAGAGAAGAGCACTTTCCCTGGGGTAGGTAGGAAAGTTGCACAGAGAAGGTAAACTCTGGCTCAGATTTGCAGGGTGAGAAGAATCAAAAAGCTTCCAGGCAAAGAAATGGCATGAGCACAAAGCACTGAGACAGAAACATTGGAGACACTTTTTTAGGAAGCGTTACAGACCTATCTAGCAAATCACCCAATAAACCGGGTATATTACCTAGTTTTTAAAAGTAAATGAAAGATCAAAAATTAATTTAAAATACTGGAAAAGTTTAGGTTTAGAGAGTACCTAAGCCACATTTAAGTTTGGTCTATAAAGCTCAAGTATATTAAAGGGTTTAGCTTTATCCTCAAGTATTTCCCCCGCCCTTGGGTTGTTTCTGCATAAATGCCTCTTCTCAAATGTCTGTCTCCAGGGCTGCTGGCCACTCTGCCCATTCTCTCTTTGTATATCCAATTCTTTCTATCACACAATTGAAGAAGTGGAACTTTCCAGAATTCTGGAGAACACTGAGTGACTGTACCTTAAGAGAGTTCCTGAATGCACCATGTCAGGTTATTTCCCCTGCCAAGATGAAGGAAAAGGGGAGGCACTGGAAGAGAGAAACCATCACTCCAAATATATGGAAATGGAAGCACAGCAAAGTAAATAGCTGCAAATTTCACAAGTGTCATTTCCCATTCACAAAGATTGTTTTTAGACAACATAATAATCCACTACAACATTTATTCTGTCTGCAGGATTATTACAGCACAATTTTACCTTTCCATCTTCCATGGCATACTGTGATTTCTTTAATAGTCATTCTTTGTCTTTCCCAAGTTTTGGGGTCAGACTAATCCAAATGATGGCTTGGGGATATCGGAGGGGGGTTGCTGGCAGCCTGAAAACTCATGAGAGGACTCTCATGCCATCAGTGTTCCCACACCATTTCAAATTACAGCTCTCTAATCAGCCTTTTCCTCAGCATGACCTAGCACTACTTACTGTGTTGTATCTCAGGCTTGGAATATCTCCCAAGAAACTTCCAGTTCCTCCAGGTAGCTTTGCTTGACCATAGCAACTTATATTGCTTTTTCTCTTTTTTAATATCCCTATGGTGTCATTCAGTGAGAGTTAACTGAGCCCCTACCATGGGCCATGTTGTTGAGGTGGGAGGAACAGAGATCTGCTCAATCTAATTATTGCAGGCTAGGGTTGGGTAGAAGGGTTGTCACTATAAAAATAAATAAGAGGTAAGGACAGAGACAGTGACATCACAGGATCGACAGTGATCTGACTGGTACTGAGCCAGGATACAGCAGTCTTCATGGGATGGGAACTAAAGCTTCACGGGTTTCTGGCTTTGAGGCGTAGACAGCAGCAGCAGAAGGTCTCAAGCTTCCCCTGCTGCTGCCCTACCATTAACAAAGCTCTTACTCTCCATGTCTGCTTCTTTCCACAGCTCCACCAGTTGGCCTACCCTTCTCATTCATGGATTCGCTGGCTTCCTGACTTCAGTGATTTATCCATGATTTGGTTGGCTGGGGTCCTGGAACTACCATCCAGCATCCTCTAATGTTTTTCCTTTGCTACCAACTGGCAACTTGTTTCAGTGTTTTTAACTCTAAGTAAGAATATCTGATTTTCCCAGATAAATTTTTTGGGCCAGGCTGTATACGTCATAGGCAGCCAATGACTTAGTTGATCATAGGTCAAATGGCCCATCACAAGCTTGGAGATGCTGAGAGATTCTCCATGTAGAGACCTACCAGAGATTTGATGAGGGTTCTGAGGTTATGTTTGACCTGCAAGTTCTAAGGACAGTTATTTCTGGTAGCAATTGTAGGCTAGTAACATGGGTCTCCTTCATCCCAAAATCAGGGTGGAGTTGCGTTTGGAGCAGTCTCTTAAAAGCCCCTCAAATATGGCCAAAGGGTCATTTGAAAGAATGCCCATTTCCTGTAAGTGGACTGGAGGGGACTTGTGCTATTTCCATTTGAGCATAAATGCACATTTAGAAATAAATCTAGCACATATACTAGATGATTTTTTGGAGTGGGCACAGGCTACTCCATGCCTGTTATGCTTTGATGGCCAAGACCTCATCCTTGATGTCATGGAGCTGGTATTAGCCAGGCTTCTCCAGGGAAACAGAACCAATAAAATATATAAATAGAAAAATAGATATAAGAGGATATTTATTATAGGAATTGGCTCATGCAATTATGGAGGCCAAGAAGTCCCACAATCTGCCATCTGCAAGCTGGAGACCCAGGAAAGCCTCTGGTATAATTCAGTCCTAGTCCAAAGGCCTGAGAATGAGGAGAGACAATGCTGTAAGTTCCAGTCAGTCCAAAGATCTGAGAACCAGAAGCTCCAATGTCCAAGGGCAAGATAAGGTCAATGTCCCAGCTCAAGCAGAAAACAAATTCCACCTCCCTCCATCTTTTTGTTCTGTTCAAGCCCTCACTAGTTTTGATGCTGCCCATCCACACTGATGAGGGCTATCTTATTACTCAGTTTACTAATTCAAATGTTGATACTAATCTCTTCTAAAAACATCTCCACAGACACACCCTAAAATGATGTTTGACCAGCATCCTTTAGCCCAGTCTTTTAAGATGGCACATAAAATTAACCATCACAGAACCCCATCTAGGAGGGAATATTGGTATGTAAGGAAATATGTTCCAAAACAGTACAAGGCATAGAGGTAATGCAAGAGAAAGTGAGTATTCCTCTAAGGAAAAACTTCCTTGGGGAAGTGAAGCTGTGAATAAAGAGTGGTAGACAGGGAGAGAAAGCATCCCAGGCAGAGGTACCAGCCAGGGGGAAGGCATAATGAAGTGAAGTGTAGCACATTCCAGGTCAGAGTTATTACAAAATATGAAGGGAGTAGAAGTAGAAATTGAGGTTGGAGAGAGGTGCACAGGGACCAGATAGTAAAGATATTTCAGTCAAAAAGGAACCAGTAGAGTTTTAAGAAGAGAGGCAGAAAAATGTTTTTTCCTTTTAGAACAATTACTATGGCAAAAATGTGGAGGACATTTTAATTGAGAAAAACTAGAGGCAGGAAGTGCAGAGAACATATTAAGTTGAGGAGAGATATTTGTCATGATGCTATTAGATCTGTACCTGGCATTGGCAGAGGAAATAAAAAGGTGAATGAAGATTTTTTAAAGTATATTTTATTGATTACGCTATTACAGTTGTACCATTTTTTTCTCTCCTTTATCCTTCCACACCCTGCACCCCCCCTCCCTCCAGCACCATCCCCCGCCCTTCGTTCATGGGTTGTATATATAAGTTCTTTGGCTTCTCCATTTCCTATACTATTCTTAACCTATCCCTGTCTATTTTGTGCCTACCAATTATGTTTCTTATCCCCTGTACCTTTTCCCCCATTCTCCCCTATCACCCTCCCTGCTGATAACTCTCCACAGGATCTCCATTCTGTGATTCTGTTCCTGATCTAGTTGTTTAGTTTGTTTTTGTTTTGGTTTTCTGGTTCAGTTGTTGATAGTTGTGACTTTGTCATTTTACTCTTCATAGTTTGATCTTATTTTTCTTAGATAAGCCCCTTTAACATTTCATATAATAAGGGCTTGGTGATGATGAACTCCTTTGACTTGATCTTGTCTGGGAAACTCTTTATCTGCCCTTCCATTCTTCATGACAGCTTTGCTGGATAGAGTAATCTTGGCTGTAAATCCTTGCCTTTCATGACTTTGAATACTTCTTGCCAGCCCCTTCCTGCCTATAGGTTTCTTTTGAGAAATCAACTGATAGTTTTATGGGAACTCCTTTGTGGGTAACTCTCTTCTTTTTTCTTTTTTCTTTTTTTCTTTTTTTCTGCTTTTAAGGTTGTATTCTTATCTTTAATCTTGGGTAATTTAATTATGATTTGTCTAGGTATTTTTCTCCTTGGATCCAACTTCTTTGGGACTCTGAGCTTTTTGGGGTTGCATATCTAGTTCCTCTGCCAGAATGGGGAAGTTCTCCTTCATTATTTTTTCAGGTAAGTTTTCAATTTCTTCCTCTTCCTCTTCTCTTTCTGGCACCCCTATGATTCGGATGTTGGAGCACTGAACGTTGTCCCCAAGGTTCTTGAGCCTCTCCTCATTTTTTTGAATTCTTTTTTCTTCTTTCTGCTCTGGTTGGATGTTTATTTCTTCCTTTTATTCCAAATCGTTTATTTGAGTCCAGGTTTCCTTCCCTTCACTCTTGGTTCCCTGTATGTTTTGCTTCATTTCACTTTGTATACCCTTCATTTTTTTCCTTTATTTTGTGACCGTACTCAACCATTTCTGTGAGCATCTTGATTACCAGTGTTTTGAACTCTGCATCTGATAGCTTGGCTATCTCCTCATCACTTAGTTCTTTTTCTGGAGTTTTGATCTGTTCTTTCATTGGGACCATATTTCTTTGTCTCAGCTCACCTGTTATATTGTAAGGGGTGGAGCCCTAGGTGTTCACCAGGGTGGTGCAATTCACTTCGCTATATTGTGGCGCTGTATGTGGGGGAGTGGTTAGAGAGGAAACAATGCTACTTGTTCAGCTCTTGCCCCACTTTCAGTCACTTCCTCGCTTCCCACAAGCAGATTGTATCCTTTCTGTTGGTGATTCCTTGGAGGGTGGACTTGTGTATGTTTTAGGATTCTGTGGGCCCCTTCAATGGACTCTCCTGTGATACTGGGAGTTTCTCCCGCTGCTGCAACCCCCACCGATTTTTATAGCCAGAGGTTTTGAGGATTTAGTTTCCTACAGTGGAACCCTGGGTTGTGCTGCCTATCTCACTCCCCAGTTGTTCCTCCTGGTTTACCCACACACAAATGTGGGACCACCAGCCGCTGCCTTCTAGCCCTGGTCCACCAGCTGATGCTTGTCGTGCGTCCTTGCAGCCCTGTGTTCCCATCTCCATCCCTCCTACCAATCTGGATGAATGTTTCTTCTTTAACTCCTTGGTTGTTGTACTTCCATGCAGTTTGATTTTCTGGCAGTTCTGGTTGTTTTTTGTTTTTAAATGTGTTGTCATCCTTCTTCTGGTTGTGTGAGGAAGTGAAGCATATCTACCTATGCCTCCACCTTGGCCAGAACTCCTAAACGAGAATTTGGAAGATCAAGAATGTAGAGAAACTTTTGGGTGAGGGGACGTGATGAATATAGTTTGGTACATGTTTAGTTTAAGACGCACTGGGCCACCCAGGTAGATATTTCCAATTTAGGTTTTTGGACAGATAGTCCCAGAGTTAAGGAGAGAAGTAAGAGCTGGAGATAGAAATTTGCTAATCTTGGGAATCAAAGTGAAGATTAAAGCCTTGAGGATGGAGGGAAGGAAGCAGAGGAGAAGAAATAGGAAAATGAAATACTGGCAGTAATGCCACAATGGATTATATAGTATCTTGTAATATTTTCTGAATGTTTCTCTTCCAAACTCAATAAAATTCTCCATGTTATTTTCTCCCTCTATTGTTGGCCCTTTCTTTTCAACCTTCCCTATCCCAGGCCAGTATGAGCCTACTTGTGCAAGTTAAAAAAGGGCAAACCCTCTGGGAACTTGGCTTGTCAATCCAGCTCTGTGTAAATTAGAAAAACACTGTCCTTCCTTTGGGTTGAGACCGTCTCGTGTCTGTACAGAGCCAGGTAAGTAGAGCCAGGCTTGATTCACCACCTCAACCTGGGTCTTTGTACAATATACAAAGTGCTCAGCCTTATCAAGCACTTCTCACACACATCCAACAAGGTCTACACAACAAGATTCCAAACAAGAACCATAAGAAGCACTTATACATGACTCTTCAATTTCCTTGTAATTCAAATATTTGAAAGCAGCATTTTATTCCCTCTTTTTGCACCAGATTGTGATCTGGCAAGTTTTGTTAATGATGGTTCTTCAAAACTGTTTTCCAGTTCTTATAGAGCTGAGAAATAAAACATCAGACCAATTTCTCACATTCAACTTCAGCTGCTGGTGCTTGTCCCTCATTCTAGTGGAGAAAGGCCACAGAACCCCTGACCCCTTTCACAGGATGGTAGCTCTGTGATGCCAGTGTCTTCATACACCATGACTTTAGCTTGGCTTGCTTCCAGCTACATGCCATGCCTATCCTGTGTCTCTTGAAAGCCTTTCTTCAAAGCAGCCTCTTTCTTGCCTTTGTTCTGTGTCTTTTGGGGATGGTCTTTTTTTTCTTTTGAAAAAATTGATTTATATTATTATTAAACATAAGAGAATTGAGGAATTCTCTCTCTTTGAGATACAACGATCATGTTACCTAAAGGGATTTATTCATGCCACATATCGATGTGGAGTATGTACATTATAACCCTTTGGGCAAGGTCCATGCTTCTGCAGGTGCTTGACCATGTTTAAAATTATGGTGTAAATAATTACAGGTTTCATTTCACTGACATTATTAATAATAAATTTCTGATGTGAATTAGACTCTCAATTTCTTGGGGTGGTTTTGAATGAAAAAGAGAAGATTAGAGGGAACTTCAAAGAAGATAGAACATTGGAATCAGCGAACTTTGAAATTGGAAAAAAAAAAATTCAAGAAAATTAGAAAAAGGGGCAGGGAAGGCCATCAATTGCAGTAAAGACATCTGGACCACAGTTAATTTTATTGGATTGTCATCCTCAATGTCTGGCCCAAATAAATTCACCCATAGTTCTACCAGCCACCGAATTAAATTACTTTCATATTTTTGTATTCTCTTTTAATATTTGTGTGTGTGTGTGTGTGTGTGTGTATCCTGGGTTCATATTTGTAGTCACAGACACTGACTAATTTCACTAGATGTCAAACCCTATGACATGAAATTGAATTCAAGTCAATAGGTGTGAATTGAGTATTTACAATCATTTAAATCTCATCAGTGGGGAGGGCTACCAGGTAATTATTGTCTTGTACAGTTTATTATCTCCCACACAGGTGTACCAGAGACCAAATCAAGACAAAATATAGAGGCAGCTGCTTGGAAAGAATGCTAGCATTAGGAATCAGGAGCTGTGGGTTCTAATTATTTATCTGGCACTCACCAGCTATGATCTTAGGCAAGGCTGCTTCTCAGGGTGCCTCAGTCTCATCTGTGAAATGAAGAGATTGGACTTGATCAATGGACTGCAAGGAGATGCAGGGGCAGGAGATATGGTGCTATAGGAATGATCTCTGCCCACCTGACTGCAATCCATCTTTGTCTATTTTTCATGCTGAGCATCTGAGTCCAGTATGTCTGACAATAGAACCGGTCACATGCATTCAGGGCTATTTCAGAGAAGCAAGAACATAAGGTCACCCTGGTTATCAACAATATAGGTGACCAGTTCAGAGAAGGAGGTCAGGGAGGCAAGAACAGAAAGGGAAAGCCTTGTGGAAGAGGCATGATTTGGGTGGACCTTACAGGAAGATGGTATTTGGAAAGACAGAGGGAAGAGGAAGGAAGGAGAGCATTTAAGGAAAGGTACAGCAACATGCCCAGGCACCTAGAAAACAGGACCCCCTTAGGCTGAAGCTGGGCCTGTGTAGCAGAGGAGAAGGTGGAGAGTAGAATAGAAATAAGGGCCTGAGTGATTGAAGGCAAGTAGATAAATAGAAGGTTGATGGGGTAAGCTACAAGATCTAGTGAAGATTTCTGAGCAAGGGACTGACATACTGAAATTGGTGCATAAGAAAGATTAGTCTGTCAGGTTTTTGCAAAGCAAACATTTCTTAATGCTTATGAGGTGCTGTAGGCACTGAGAATACAAAGCTGGAGAAGGCTGTGGCTGCCCTTGAGGAGCCTGGCAGAGGAGAATGCAGAATGGGCTGAAACAGAGAAGAGTTAAGAAAGTGGCAGGGAGAAACAAGGAGGGGAGATGAAAGCCATTGCAAAATAAAAACTAAGAGGACTTGGCTGGCTGAAGGTAAGTCAAGGAGAGGAGTGAGTTAACAAATGACTACATTTTTTAATCCTGGAGCTTGAGTGTAGGAGCTTCCTCTTCCTCTTGGGGCCACAGCTAGAACCCCTTCCTCAAGCTTCCTTTGTAGTTGGGTGTACCATGTAATTGACTTCTGAGCAAAAACTGTGAACAGAAATAATGTGTTCCCCATCCAGATCTGGTCCATGAAAACCTCCCACGGGTACTTCTCCTCTCTCCTATCTGCCTTCTGACGAATGAAGAGGGCTCTAAGCCTGAAAGAGGTCAGATCCATAAGACCAAAGAAGACCTGGACCCCTGAATGGCTACATGAAGGCCACCTGCCAAATGGGAGCACCACTAGGGTTTCATGTGGCTTATTGTGATAAGCTACTGACGTCCTGGAGTCATTTATTATGGAGCTTAACTTATCCTGAGACTGGAAACAACATTCATGCCATTTTAACAACAAATACAGGAAGCTGAGATGGGTTTAAAGAATGAATTAATTCATCATTTTATTTGGGGTTGTTTTGCTTTGAGGTAATATCAAACTTGACCTACACTAATTTAAAGGGAATAAGGAGTTATTAACAAAGTTTTACTTTGATTGGTCCAACTTAGGTCACGTGCCCCACTTAGGAACCAATCAGAAAAGCCAAGAAGTGTGACGTCCTGGTTGACTTGGGGAGAGTAGCATGCTCTGCCCTTGTACTGGGAGAACAGTAAACTCCAACCAGAATAAGGACCAGGGCAAATCAGGGTACCACAACCAAAGGAGGGGAAATGAATGTCAGATATTTTAAAGCAGTAAAAGTGCTTTGCTCTCTGTTTTGAACATGCCTAATTATTTGGAATATCCCAATGGAGAGGACTTTGCAAATGGTTTGAGACATAAAATTGAAATCTAGGAAGAATAAAACTAGACATGCAGTTTAATCCTGGCCGCGTGAAGAAGACATTTCCTTCCTCTTTCTGGCTCCTCAAATTGGACAAGATAGAGGAAAAAAATAAAAGAATTCCTTCTGGGAATCCCATTTAAGAAGTGTGGTTTCACTGTGTCCCTTAACTGTCCTTTCTAAAATGGGTCCTTATCTGAGAAGTTTGGGAAGTAAAGAACATATTTCAGGGAAACATTTGAGGAATACAAAAGAAATAATATATAATTTTTGAAATTACACTGAAAACCTCACACTCTCATAGACCTTTTTTAAATGTGACTTTCAGACTCAATCAATGAGGGCTGCCATTAGTCACACAACTCCACAACTCCAGGGACCAACTTTCACTGAGAACTCAGAGAAATATGCTCCCTGGAGTTGTACCACACACTGGATTCAGGAATTCTTCACATAAGAAAAGTCTTTACCTGGATGTAGAAAATCTGATATGATCTCAACCCTTGGAACATCCTAAAGCCTTCCCTATCCTTTCATAAATGTTTGATCTTACTTCGGGCACTCTATATTCTATTTACTTTCTTCTGGATCTTACTATGTCCTCTTGATATCCCATGCCCCCGCCCCAACTCCTCTCCTTCATCTGAGTCTGCCATCTTGATTCTATCATCTGTGGCTTTCTATGAAAATTTTGCTTAAATCAAGCATCCTCTGAGCTTAACCACTTTATTGAAGATCTAAGGTTGTAATCACAGCAGAAGAATTACCAGACAGTAAACAAATTAATAAAAACCCCATTAGATTTTTCTTCTCTCTCCACAAAACCCTTTTTATAATCTCAAAGCCACTATTTTGACCCCCTTCTCTAAACCTTTTCCAAAGTCTTTTCCTGCTCCAGTTCTCCTTCAGTATCTTCTATCTAGACCCTCTTTATACCAGAACCATGCCATCCTGGTTACTGTAACTTTAAAGTAAGTCTTCAGATTAAGCCATATAAACCTTTCAACTTTGTTCTTTTCAATATTGTTCTGACTACTCTAAATCTTTGTATTTCCATTTTCAATTTGTAAGTTTCTACTCCCAAAAATATCTGGGGAGAAATGACATCTTATCAAGTGTCCAATCCATGTGCACGGTATGTATTTCTCCATTTATGTAGATCTTTTAAAAAATTTCTCTCAGCAATATGTTGTAGTTATTTCTTATTATTTACTTTATTTATTTTTATGTTTCTTTTTTAAATTATATTTTATTGGTTATGCTATTACAGTTGTTCCAATTTTTCCCCCTTTGCCCTCCTCTGCCCAGAACATCCCAGTCCCTCAGGTAATCCCCACACCATTGTTCATGTACATGGGTCACATGTAGGTTCTGCTGCTCCATTTCCTATACTGTATTTTACAACCCCATGGCTATTCTGTAACTAGCTATTTGTACTTCTTAATCCTCTCACCTCTTCACCTATTACCCCATAAACCCCTACCATCTGGAAACCATCAAAACACTCTCCATATTCATGATTTTCTCTCTGTTCTTCTTGTTTGCTTAGTTTGTTTTTTAGATTCAATGTTGATGTGTATTTATTGCCATTTTATTGATTGTAGTTTTGATCTTCTTCCTTTTCTTAACTTTAACATTTCATATATTAATTGTTTGGTGATAATGAACTGTTAGTTTTTTCTTGTCTGGGAAGCTCTTTATCTGTCCTTTGATTCTCAATGATCTTCACTGGGTAGAGCAATCTTGGCTGAAGGTGCCTGCTTTTCATGACTTTGAATATTTCTTGCCAATCCTTTCTAGCCTGCAAAGTTTCTCTTGAGAAATCAGCTGACAGTCTTACAGGAATTCCCCTGTAAGTAACTAACTGCTTTTCTCTTGCTGCTTTTAAGATTCTCTCTTTATCTCTAACTTTTAGCATTTTAATTATGATGTGTCTTAGAATGGGCCTCTTTGCATCCATCTTGCTTAGGACTCTGTGCTTCCTGGACTTGCATATCTATTTCCTTCACCAAATTAGAGCCTTCTTTCATTATTTCTTTGAATAGATTTCCAATTTCTTGCTCTTTCTCTTCTCCTTCTAGCACCTCTGTGATGCGAATGTTGGAATGTTTGAAGTTGTCCCAGAGGCTGCTTACACTATCCTCATTTTTTTTGGATTCTTTTTTCTTCTTGTTGTTATGATTGGTTGTTTTCTTCTTCCTTATGTTCCAAATCATTGATCTGATGTTTGGCTTCATCCATTCTACTGTTGTTTCCCTGTAAATTGTTCTTTATTTCAATTAGTGTATCCTCTATTTCTGACTGGACCTTTTTTATGCTGTTGAGGTCTTCACTAAATTCCTTGAACATCCTTGTAACCAGTGTTTTGAACTCTGCATCTGATAGATTGCTTATCTCCATTTTGTTTAGTTCTTTTTCTGGAATTTTGATCTTCTCTTTCCTTTGGGCCATGTTTCTTTGTCTGCTCATGTTGGCAGCCTCCCTGTGTTTGTTTCTATGTATTAGGTAGAGCTGCTATGACTCCCTGTCTTGGTAACATGGCCTAAATGTAGTAGGGCCCAGTGGCACAGCCTCCCCTATTACCCAAGCTGGGCACTTGAGGTGTGCCCTTCTTGTGCTGAATACAACCTCCTCTTGTAGTTGAGACTTGATTGTTTTTGGCAGGTCAATGGGAGAAATTTACCCAGGCTGGTCAGATACAAGGACTGGCTGTGTCCACTGACCACCAACCTCCACCCTCCGTGAAGGATCAGCTGTGCAGGGGCAGGGTGGTAGTGCTCTGACGTGGTCTGTATCTGTCAACTGGGTTCGCAGGCTCTGGGATTTCCCAGGTGGTACAGGCAAAAGTCAGCCCCCACCTGTGTTTTGCCTGAGGCCATCCTGCCTGAGCTATAAAGCATTCTGAGATAGCTGCTACTTGTGCTTGGCTTGGAGATTCCCAGGCAAAGCCAAGCTACGAATCTAGGCTGGTTGTTGCTAGTGCTGGGCCTCTGGCCAATTAACAGGAGGTACAGGGGCTGGGGGCTCACTGAGGTTGGCTCTTGTTTGTTTGATAGGATTTAGGAAGTTGTGAAGCATGAGCCAAGACCAGCCATTCATATGGAAAAGCAGCTTGAGTGTGCCCACAAGTTGAGTGGGATGAAGTCTCTGGGTATCTCTGCAGTGGGGCAAACAATGTTAGCCAGGTTGATGAAGTCTCAGATATGGAACCAGCCTGCTGGCTCTGTGGCTCAGTTGTCAGGGGTGGGGAGGAGGGGTCAGACAATGGAAAATGGCCTCTGCCCACCTTTCTGCCCCCCAGCTCTTGCCTTGGTCCCAGACACTTCAGTTTCTCCCTGTATGCCACTGGTGCTTTCAAGCTGCTACCCGGGTCGTGGAATTCAGAAGGATTGAGTCTGAGTAAGTCCCTGTGTGGGTCCTGTAAGGGGAATGGCTTGGGAGTCCAGCAGTTTCTTCCACTGACTCAATCGCTGCTGGTTTTTGCAGCCAGAAATTATGAAGACTTATCTTCCTGGCACTGGAACCCTAGGCTGGGGGGCCTGTTGTGGGGCTGGGACTCTTTGCTCCCAAGACATCCCTCCCAAATTTTTATCCACCATATCTGGTTGTGGGACCAGCTCATTCTGTGTCTCCACCCCTTCTACCAGTCTGGATGGTTGTGGTTTCATTAATTCCATAGTTGTCAGAGTTCCATTCACCTTGATTTCTGGTGGTTCTGAGTGATGGTTGTTCTATATTTTAGTTGTGATTTTGATGTGGTTGTGTGAGGAGGCGAGCCGTGTTTACCTCTGCTGCCATCTTGACTGGAAGTAGTATGTTGCAGTTTTCAATGTTCAGATTATACACATACTTTGCTAAACTTAACCCTAAATATTTCATATTTTATGCTGTTATAATTGATGCTTTTTATATTTCTAGTTCTGCTTGTTTACAACTATCATATAAAAATAGAATTGATTTTTATCCTGCAATCTTGCTAAATAGGATGCAAAATGACGTAGTCACCTTGGAAAGAGTTTGGTGGTTTCTCAAAGAATTAAGGATACACTTACCATATGATCTACAAGTTTCACTTTCAGGAAGTGGAAACATACTCTCACAAAGATGTGTATGCAAATATTTATAATAGCCAAAATTGGAAACAACCCCAGTGAGTATCAACAGACAAGTGGATAAACAAATTGTGATATATCCCTACAAAAGAACAGTGCACAGCAATGAAAAGGAACTAACTGATACACGCAACAACATGAATGAATTTCACACTGAGTGAAAGAAGCCAGACAAAAGAGCGACTATTATATGATTCCATTTATATAGAGCTCTAGAAAACTACAAAATTATTATATAAGACAGAAATCAGTACTTGTCTAGAATAAGAGTTAAAAGGAGGAATGACTGGGAAGAGGCAGGAAAGAACACTTTGGACAGATATAAAAGTTCTGTGTTTTGATAATGGTGGTGACCACATTGTTGTTTACATTAGTCAAAACTACTAAATTGTGCATCAAGATGAATGCATCTATTGTTTGTACATTTTACCTCTTTATCAAGAAACTGAAACTGCTCAGGCAATCTTTTAGAAAACAAGAAACATGTATGTGCCAAGAAACAACTGAGCTTCAAAAATATAGCAAACAGCAGAAAAGAGGAAATTTTCTTTAACATCAGTAGACTGTTAGCCTCTACACACAGTGTTGTCCAACAGAAATTTCCAATCAGTCCAACACAGTAGTCACTAGGCATATATGGCTACTGAGCATTTTAAATGTGTCTGGTGCAAATGAGGAACTGAGTTTTACATTTTATTTAATTTTAATTAGTTAAAACTTACATTTAAATAGCCACATTTGACTGGTGGCACCACATTGGACAGAGCAGTGAGGATAGGGAATGTATCTCCTATGTCTCTATTACCTCATCTTAGGCCTGGTAGTAGCTGTTCAATAAATGTTAAAAATGGAGAAAATGAAATAAAGTAAGATCCAAATAACTCGATGTATACGTTAGTTGTGTCAAGTAGTATAACAGAACACCAGACTTGGTCCTTTGGTTCTTCTTCTATTAAAATTGGGTTCTTATTCACTACAAACTGTCACTGTGAGGCTAAAATGAGAAAAGGCAAGTAAGAAGACAAACTATAAATTATTGTGCAAATGAAAGGTCCTGGATGCATTAGCCATGCGGTGGCCACATCTGGCACTACCGGTTGACTTTAAACTGAAGGATCAGGAGAGTCATGCTCAGGCTCTCCTGGGGCCAAAGGAAGAGTCTGCATCTATACCTTGGTTCCATTTTAGCTTTGACATGCTAATTCTGCAATCTCTGTGGAATATAAACCACCTGCGCCTCATAAACCTTTCGATTTGCATACACTCGTGTGACCTTTCCTATCCTGGGGCCACTTTAGTAGTATTGATCGCTCATTTTCAAGGGAGCATGCTTTGCAACTGCACAGGAAGGGATGATTGCACTGGTGGTGGCCGGCAAAGATAAAAGAGGTGGCACGCACTAGGGCAAACGAAAGGGGACCCTATGGTGAATCCAGGAACTGAACCTGGAGTCCTCGTGTGCACTCTCCTCGGATAAGAAGTTCTGCTCTCTTCAGTAAACTGCTCGCTCCTCCTTCGGAGGCTGTCTTTTGTCTTTGAAACCCGGAGATCGACAATGGATTATTATCTGTGCATGCAGGTGTTGTTGAAGAGACCAATTTGTGAACGGCCCTTCCCACGTTGTCCAAACAGAAGGATTGCTCCGCAGCTGTTATTTGCAGAACCCGTCACTGTGCGCGGCGCTGCCGCTGAGCTGCCAGCTGTCTCGGAGGGCTGCTTCCCCGGGCGCCGCCCACCACTGACAGCGCAACTTGGCCCTCCCGGCGCGGCCGCCCAACTCGGGCGGAGAGCTCCTGGAGCTCCGCGCTGCCTGCTCCGCCCACCAGGCCCAGCCCTCCTGGCGTCCCGGCCTCCGTTTTGGCCTTCCCCTGCTGAGCTGGCCAAGTTTCCGAAGCTCGCGCCTCAGAATCCTCTCTTCCCATTCTGTATTCTGG
The DNA here is from genome assembly GCF_021234165.1 of Pteronotus mesoamericanus. Lineage (NCBI taxonomy): Eukaryota > Metazoa > Chordata > Mammalia > Chiroptera > Mormoopidae > Pteronotus > Pteronotus mesoamericanus. Next base: position 32,933,957 of record NW_026555325.1, on the reverse strand, counting down.
GGCATGAAAAGAGAATCAATAGACGGAGGTGTGTGGTAAGCCCCGATGGGACACGAATTAAAAAACAAATATTCATTTGGACATTATTTTAAAGATGTGACCCAGATGCAGATCTCTTTGTCCTGTAAAATCTGGGTGAAGTGGTCTTGAACCTACCAATTCTACAGTCTAGGAAGGTCCAAAGACCTCCCCCAAGAATCCTGCTAATTCCTAGGAGGTCTGATGTCCTCCTGCCACCTGAATCTGCATGCCATTCTGATTTAGTTCCCCCACCAAGATAATGCAAAATGCAGCCCTTTCCCTGGCTCCCAAAATAAATCTTCTGGCATGAAGCAGTTCCGGAGACATCTTACTGAAAACAAGGAAGGGGTTTCCACAAGCAGAAGGGGCACATCCTGACAGACAATCTCAGCCATTCTCCCCACCCCCTTGCCGTTCCTACTTCCCTTCTGTTTCAATCTAGGGAGCTCCAAATTCCAGGTCACCAATCCCCCAAGCTTTACGACCCAATTCCTACCAAGGACTTCCAGCGCCAGAACTTAGTCTCCTTCAAGGAAGAAGAGCTGTTTTATTCCTGGCACAAAGACCTTCAGTTCCTGCTAGTTTCTTGCTGGTGTCAGCATGTCTGCTGGGACTGCCAATTTCTCGAAAAGTTCACTGGCCTCCTGCACTCCATTTGTTTCATGTTGTAAGAATTCACATAGAGTGAATGGGGAACTACCCAAGTAGCAGGATTTCATAATAGCTTTCAACCCTGCATTTCCAACAATGGTCTTACAAACATCAAATGCTGAATTCTGCAGGATGCAGCAGCTATGCTTGCTGGGCAATATATACTTACACTGACATATTTATACAGGCTGAATTCAATCTGACTTAGCCTTTTCCAAATCACTGACAGGTGACTTCAGTCTTCCTCAAGCCTGTCCAAGCATTTGTGTGCCCATTTCAAGATTATAGACATGAGCACAGAGCATTGCTTAAGTTACAGTAACAGTAAAGAATATTTTGAGTCTGAGCTGAAAAATATTTCCTAAATTTACTCACACACCAATTTCTAAGACATCTGCCATCCTCAAGTATGGAGTCGTAAAATAAATTAAATAGTCCCAGCCTCTTCTTAACCCCATTTTATGCTAATAATAATGTACTCTGAAACGACAAGTCATGTGCTTTATGGACTAACATTAAGTCTACTTTCCTAATTTGTAGTTAAATAAATAAAATGTATATTAAAAGCATAAAATACTCTATAATTACTTCTTCCTTCACTTTTTACCAAGAAAGGAGACAGAGACCAATCAAAAAAAATTTTTTTTATCCTGGTCTTAAATAACATCTCCTGGTTTGTTTTGGAGTATTACTAAGGGTCTGAAGGAAAAAGAATTTTTTTTTAAAAAAAGTTCAGATCAGCTCCCCAAAAAGAGCACTGGGAATTCAAGAGATTTCTCCGGACTCTTGAGATTATGCCCACTGCACCTGAATTCTCTAACATGTGGACAGCAATGCAGATTCACACAGGAAAAGAGACGGGGCTCTCTGCACCCAAGGCAAAACTCGTAGCAACAAGCCAGCACCTGCACTGGGGAAGGGGCTGCTCTCTGAGGCAGGCTAGGCTGTCACTGGTGCCTGGAGAGAAGAGCAGTTCTGTGCATGGTAACAAGCTCAGTGGAAGAAGGCAAAACACTTACCTCAGCACCACACTAGGATGGGTAAATACAAACTGGTTCCCATGCAAATATTTATCTTTGGGGACCTCCCAGAGACCTCTGGAGGGAAGAAAGTAAATCTGTACACGTGTTGACTCATAATGATTTCCAACGGACCCATCTAAATACAAGTCCAGCATTTCATTAAACAGACTTCTTCAATGGCCACAGAGCTGTGTAAATACATTATAAGTAAAGGCACAGATCCTCTCTTCAGGGTGGTTGGAGGTATAATGTTTGAATACATGATCTCTGTTTCCCAACCTGATCCCTTCTCTGAGGGCCCAGGAAGCAAGGAGTTTGCTGAAGGATTTTACTTTCTTATTCAATAGAGTTGTTTTAGGAGAGATTCCATTTTGAAGGAGTATATGCTCATTTTTACAGTTTCAGAAAAACAGAAATTTGAAGAAAAGAAAAAAACCTGTGTGAAGGATTTAGTGTACTTCACGCTCACCTTTGATCTATCCAAGGAAGGAGCTAGGATTAGTAAGCTAAGAACATTCATTGAACATGATTTAAAAAATGACTTCCACAGGGTCTGTTTCCTTATCTGGCTGGAACAACAAAGCTAATGTTGGACTCTGAGTTTGACTCTAAGAAGGAAAAGAGCATGACCTCAGAGCACCCTCCCATAACAAGGGCCCCAGGTGATGCTGAGAAAGCACTTGCTTTTGGACAAGGCTCCAGCATGTGTGTGTGTGCTCACACGCACGCGCACGCGCACGCGCACACACACACACACAAACTCCTTCCACACAATGACTTGGTATAAAGAATGCAGGGAAATGGCTCTCCAAGCTAAAGATTCTCCCTCATTAGTCACCCTTCCCTCCTCTTCCCAACTCTTACTGGCAGCTGGGCTGGGCAATGACTCAGGAAGGCAGGCAGTGAAGAGAAGCCTGTTCACCATCACAGCTTAAAAAAAATACTGAGGCCCTTACAAGTATAATTAACTCATAAGCTTACTAGTCATCTGGGAAGAGAAGGGGGCCAGTGAAGTGTTGCAGGTATGTGTTTAGAGCAAGATGGGAGAGGAGAGGCACTAGGACAATAGTTAATAGAAAACCGATAGCCTGTATCTTCATGAAGATTTCTCCTTTAAAACAGGGAGTGACACTCTGATAACCTCTGCACACTTCCCCAAAGGCTGTTTGGGACCGGGGGGGACTCTTCAGCGCTCAACAAAGCCCCCATGTCATTGATAAAACCAAGTACCATTAACACCACATATTACCTCTTGAAGGAGGATGTCAGCAGCATTACGGAGTATAACAAGCCCTCTAGTTCCTGGCAAAGTAGCTCAGTTAGTTAGAGTGTCATCCAGATAGGCCAAGGTTGCCGGTTCGATTCCTGGTCAGGGCACATACAAGACTCAACCAATGAATGCATAAATAAGTGGAATAACCAATTGATGTTTCACTCTCTCTCTCTAAAATCAATAAATAAAAATAAATAAAATTTTTAGAAAGACATGTAAAAGAAAAGGACAGTTGGGAGCACTAGTATGAAATTCAGACCCAAGCCAACAGTGAGTGGGAGCTGAGTGCCAGGACATACCACGGTCCGGCAGGGAAAAAGCACTGCCAAACCCCAGGATCTCCAGGACTAAAAGGGGTCTTCCTGAACATGATGGGTCTTTTGCTGAACATCTTGGGCAATGACATAGGTCCAAGGGAAATGCAACCTAGCAGCATCTGATTATGTTTAGGAGTGGCACTTGCAACTGCTCTGCTCTGCTTTGGTTTTGTGCATAAGGCAAAATGTCTCTGCTCTCCAGCTTTACTACTTAGCAGGGTAACAACCTGTTCCCCGATAACCCCACAATAATCGCCTCATAGAAAGACCTAAAGTGTTTGCCACCCTGACCCTTGCCTGTCCCTCCCAGGCACAGCTGGCCTCTCATACCAGCCATGATGACATGATTACACCACAACTCCCAAAGTTAACATTAGGGAGGATAACACCCTAAGATTCTCAACACTTAATCACATGCTCCCTAGTCCTAATGTTCCAAACTATTAGCACTCCTATTAGCACGATTTGTAACTGAATTTTTAACCAAACCCCACTGCTTCTGGCTCTTATTCAGGCCCAAATACAAAGGAATGAGTAAAAGCTGTTTTCTCCGCAGCAGTATCTTGCCTCCTTGGCAGTTGGAGAGGATGATATGGAGTTGTTGGCATCTCCTCCCCGTCCTTGGAAAGGAATTCAGCATGCAACAACCTTGTCGGCCGGCCTACCAGCCAGCTGACTCTCAGGGGCAGCAGTAGTGGAGCAGCAAGGCTGGCCTCAGCTGCCAAGTCAAGGAGAATAAGCCTGATGAGGCAGAGGGCCGCTGTGTTGGCTCTGCCCTCTCCTGAAGTCCAAATCTGCGGCCCATGGTCTATGTTCCAGCCCTGAAAATAAGCCTAACCCATCCTTATGTATAATCGATTACATTGAAATGTCACTGGAGCCCTGTCCAGGTTGCTCATTTGGCTAGAGCATCATCCCATGCACCAAAAGGTTGCAGGTTCAATTCCCAGTCAAGGCACATACCTAGGTTGCAGGTTCGATCCCCAGTCGGGGAGCATATGGGAGGCAACCAATCAATGCAGAAGCCAATAGCAGGAGATAGTCAACATACTCAGAATATCCAGATCAATAAATTATTGGTGAAAATGAAAAATGTGTCTTTTATTTTGTGGAAAAAATATAACAGACTTTTTGACCAACCCAATAACATCAATAGAGAATATTTCTTCCAAATCCTGAAACTTTAGAATGTCTCCTATTGTTTTATGTATATTCTTACAGAGTCAGTGCCCTAAACTTTGGTGGCCTCTGTGCAGGGAAAGGCTGCTCACACTTGGTCTCTCAGGAGTTTTCATCATCTGGCTCCCTAGTGACTCCCTAGGTTTTAACACAGGGGCCTGGGTTTCGGTCTGTCTCAGGGAATAGGGACTTGTGCGAAGCCAGTGCTACAGAGCATTCACACTGTGTTTATTTAGATTTAACACTGATGTAAAGACGTTTAGAGTAGGAGCTTGTGAAATCATGAGATGCCCCAAGTGTAGCCATTATGATAACAGGAAACCCCAGCGTCTAGAAGGAGCCTCAGAGGCTGGCCCGCCACCTTCCTGCTTTCGAAAAGGAGGCATGTAAGGCATCCCATTGCCATGGTATAGGAAAGTTTTAACTGAGATGGTTCTGAGTTAAACCAAATCAGAATGGGGTGACACAGGGTGGATTGAACTACTATGTGGATATGGCAATAAGCACTGTCATTAACTTAGCAATAACTAAATAACACACACTATGCCTTGACTATACTATTACACTTAACCCTCACCACAATCTTGTGAGGTAAATATCACTATTTTAAAGATATTTAAACTGAGAAAACTAGTTCTAGAACTTCCAGCCAAGATGGAGGCATAGGTACATACACTTTGCCTCCTTGCAGAACCAAAAGAAGGACAACAAATTAAAAAAAAAACGAAAACACAAAATACCAGAACTGCTGGAAAATCAAACTATATGGAAGTCCAACAACCAAGGAGTTAAATAAGAAACATTCATCCAGGCTGGTAGGAGGGATGGAGACAGGCAGCTGGGGTGGAGAGGACGGGGTGGCTGGTGGACTGGGCAGTCCCACATTTGCATGCAGATAAACTAGGAGGGACAATTGGGGAACGAGACAGACCGCACAACCTAGGGTTCCAGCACAGAAAAATGAAAGCCTCAAAACCTCTGGCTATAAAAATCTCTGGGTGTTGCAGTGGTGGGAGAAACTCCCAGCCTCAGAGGAGAGTCTGTTGGAGAGACCCACAGGGTCCTAGAATGTACACAAACCCACCCACCCAGGAATCAGCACCAGAAGGGCCCCATTTGGTTGTGGGTAGTGGGGGAAGTGACTGAAAGCTGGCCAATAGCCAAGCAAGTGGCATTGTTCTCTCTCTGTCCACTCCCCAATATACAGCACCACAACACAACGACCTGGGTTGCCCCGCCTGGATGAGTACCTAAGGCTCCACCCCTACAACATAACAGGTGCACCAAGACAAAGAAATATGGCCCCAGTGAAAGAACAGATCAAAACTCCAGAAAAAATAAAACTAAGCAATGAAGAGATAGCCAACCTATCAGAGTCAGAGTTTAAAGCACTGGTAATCAGGATGCTCACAGAAAGGGTTGAGTATGTTCACAAAATAAAAGAAAAAGTGAAGGCTATGCAAAGTGAAATAAAGAAAATTATGCAGGGATCCAACAGTGAAGGGAAGGAAACCGGGACTCAAATCAGCGATTAAGAGCAGAAGGAAGAAATAAACATTCAACCAGAACAGAATGAAGAAACAAGAATTCAAAAAAATTGGGTGAGGCTTAGGAACCTCTGGGGAAACTTTAAACCTTCCAACATCTGAATCATAGGGATACCAGAAGGAGAAGAGGAAGAGTGAGAAATTGAAAACTTACCTGAAAAAATAATGAAGGAGAACTTCCCCAGTCTCGCAAAGGAAATAGACTTCCAGGAAATCCAGGAAGCTCAGAGAGTCCCAATGAAGTTGGACCCAAGGAAGCACACACCAAGGCTACATCATAATTACATTACCCAAGATTAAAGATCAGGAGAGAATCTTAAAAGCAGCAAGAGAAAAGAAGACAGTTACCTACAAAGAAGTTCCCATAAGGCTATCAGCTGACTTCTCAAAAGAAACCTTACAGGCAAGAGGGGCTGGCAAGAAATATTCACAGCCATGAAAGGCAAGGACCTACGTCCAAGATTACTCTATCCAGCAAATTTATCATTTAGAATGGAAAAGCAGATAAAGTGCTTCCCAGATAAGGTAAAATTAAAGAAGTTCATCATCACTAAGCCCTTATTATATGAAATGTTAAAAGGGCTTATCTAAGGAAAAAAAGATCAAAACTATGAACAGTAAAATGACAACAAAGTCACAACTATCAAGAACTGAACCTGAAAACAAAAACAAACGAAACAAACAACTAGAACAGGAAGAGACTCATAGGAATGGAGATCACATGGAGGGTTATCATGGGGAGGAGAGGAAGGGACAGTGGGGGAAAAGCTACAGGGAATAAGAAGCATAAGTGGTAGGTACAAAATAGACAGGGGGATGTTATGAATAGTATAGGAAATGGAGAAGCCAAATAACTTATATATACAACCCATGAACTAAGGTGGGGGGGTGGATGCTGGAGGGAGGGGCGTGCAGGGTGTGGAGGCATAAAGGGGAGGAAAAAAATGAGACAACTGTACTACCATAATCAATAAAATACACTTTTAAAAATAAATAAATAAATACATATGGTGAAGCCCCAGCCCCAAGATCAACTAACAAGCAATAGTCCCAGGTTTTGAACCCATGTCTGTCTGACTATAAAGTTGCCCTTGTCACTACAGCCTGTCCTGTCTCCCAGTGGCAATGCCTTCACACTGGATTTCTGATTTCACTCCCTGTAATCAGCCCTCAGAACAATAAGACATTTTGGTGCCACCACTCAGCAGGCGGCAAGAGGGTCATTTCTCATGTCAGAAATGTACAACAGCACACTGCACCAATAAATGACACTAAGCCAGGCCATCAAACAATTGGTTGAAGCCAGTAGAGCTGGTCCTCTGAGAAGAAAAAGCTGGTTTGAAAAGGGTACATTTTCACCACCCGCTGAGGAAGGAATGCAGCAGTACTCTTAACCAGGTGATCAGCTCCTTTCTGGTTCCGAACAGACTTCTTGGGGGAGGGAGCTCCTTGGTGTCACTTTGTCTTCACAAGGGGCCGCCACCACACACACACTCACTCTCTCTCTCTCTCTCTCTCTCTCTCTCTCTCTCTCACCCACACACACACAGACACCCACATGCCAGGAAATGACCCCTATCTATTGTACTATCTTCCTGGAATTTGCTACTTCACTCCAGCTCAAATCACCAGGACCCTTGGAGCTAGGATTGCCAGATTCAGCAAAAAACAAACAAAACAAGACCCCAGTTAAATTTGAATTCCAGATAAACAATTTTTAGTGTATATCCCATGAAATATTTGTGAATATTTATTTTAAAAAGTTATACTTGCTTATCTTAAATTCAAATTTAACCAGGGTTCTGTATTTTATCCAGCAACCCTACAAGGGCTCCCAATATAGCACTACTCTCTTCAAATACAAGCTGGTAAATAAAGATCGGAAACTATCTCACAGATGATGACTGGGATTTAACCAAGTCACCTAGGCCCTGAACAAGACCCAGGGAATCCTCACTGCACCCACCCCAGGTGCCCTCCCTTGAGACTTGGTGAGAGTACCTTCCCACCAGGAAGGGCCTGAGCTAAGTAGTCTGGATCCCTACGTAACCCGAGTGAGGTGAAGGAATCAATGGTACATTGCTTTCTTTGGTTGCAAATGCACAGTTCCTTTCTCCTTGGCTCCTGTGCGTGGCTAAGTGTCCCTGTAACATTCACATCTGCTGGAGATATGGAAACCCCTTTGCTCTCCCACCCGAAGCACATTTTTAACGAAGCAGCTAAATCTCCCAGCTGGAACTCCTCTCTCACAAAGATTTGCTTGGGGGAGCAGATGGGAAGAATGGCGGTTCCGTAGCCAAAAAAAATTACACTGGATGCCAGAGCAAGTTCCCACTTGAAAACACCAGCTCTGTCCAATGTTTTCATTTTTCAAGTGCAAGCACGTTGCTGAAACCTAGATGCCACTTCAAAACAAGATTCTGAAAGAGGAGCAAGTGGGTTTTACTGGCACCAAATTCTTTCCCTTCTTCCCTGCTCTATAGTGAAACAAACCTCGAGGTTTCCACATCACCATCTATGGAAAGCCTGTTCCACTCACCCTGAGAAATCCAGGGCCCAACCTAGCGGGAAAGCTCCCCAAGCTCCTGATGTAGTTCTGAAATCAAAATTCTGTATGGCCTCTCCTGCCTGGCTCTTATCTTCAAGTCATCTGGACCACACACCCACAGAAAGCGACACCTGGTTTTGCAAGATCTTAAGACCGACAGCTTGAATTTGGCTTCCTCTGGACAAGCCAAAACCTCCCAGGCTACCCACATCTGTAAAAAGCTGTCCCCACAGGTTTCCCAACAGCTTGGCTCAGGGTGTCTGAGCTCCGCTCCTGGGGAAGATCAGGGTGACCGGTGACCTTTGCGAACCCTGAGGTAGTTATAGTTACTCCTGGCTGGGTCCAGGATCAATGATTCTTGTCGGGTGCTTAGAGGGAGGCCTGCCCCCGAGTGGAGCTTAATGAGAATATCCAGGAGGATGCTTTACTCAAAAAAGCATACTTGGTAGTACGCCATTTTATAATGAAAAACTATTTATTGTTTTTGTAATATAAACTACAAGATGGGGGCGGGGTGGGGGGGTCTAAGTGAACAGCTATAGAAGAAGGAGCGTAAATTACCTCCTTCTGATCAGTAATAATGTCCAGTCTCTGTTTCTGTAAAAAAGACATATATATCTAACACAAGTTCGAATTTAAATCTTCAGTTCTGTCTGACAACCTAGATCTTATTGCTTGGGAATGAGCTTTGGTTCTTACATTATTTTATACATCAAAGATACTTTGGTTTAACTGATATGGGTCATGTGTTCCATTATTCAGTGAGGCCTGATGGGTAAAGATAACATTTGTGCAAATAAATGGGGAAATTTTTGATGCACCAAGTTTAAGGAAAAGAGTTATATATGTGCAATGGTATTAACACTGCAAATGTTATGAGTAACTAATAAGGTTTGCTATACTGTGCATTTCAAGTAATGTTTGTTATATCAGTCAAATCACATAAAAATAGTGACATATAATTTGAAGCAGGTGCCAAGGTTTAGTAGAGTATGACAAGATCAAACAGCAAATAAGAGAGATAGGAAGAAACAGATTGTTTTTGATGGATTCTATTTCTAAAGTTATCTAATCAAAATCCAAGCCACCCTGGCTGGTGTGGTTCAGTGGACTGAGTGCCGGCCTGTGAACAAAAGGGCCGCCAGTTTGATTCCTGGTCAGGGCACATGCCTGGGTTGTGGGCCAGGTCCCCAGTTAGGGGCACACGAGAGGCAACCACAGATTGATTCTTCTCTCCCTTTCTTTCTCGCTCCTTTCCCCTCTCTCTAAACATAAGTAAATAAATAAAATCTTTTTTAAAAAAGTCCAAGCCAGCTTTCTACAAAACCCTACCTAAGGAGAGTCACAATGCAGGACTGGCTGGCAGGCCTCTAGCATACCCTAGAGAAATGCGTTATGATTTAGGAATATTAAATAAATGTACTGCCCAGCAAGAATACCTTAGCACTCCTATAGATTAGCAAGTTCAAGGCCATTAAGGACAACTCAGAGCAAAATAAAAGAAAGTAAATCCTGGTACTGTCAGACTTAGAGATCTCTTCCTCTTTTCAAACAAAAGGCAAATGAAAAAAGAAAAAAAAAGTTTTCATTTGTACTTTAGCCCTGGAACAAATACTGATAGGGTTTTCCTTATCTCTCTTTCCCCTGTTGGGTTAGGTGGCTGTGAACAGCAGAGCCCACCTGGAGGGATGGCAGAGCCACAGCCCAGAGAGAGACTGGGTGGGGGGCAAGGGATGACAGGACCCAGCCGTGCAGGAATGGAGTGACCAACCATCCTGTTTGTCCAAGACTAAGGGGTTTCTTGAGACTAAAGACTTTTGATGCTGAAACAAGGAAGGTTCCTGGAACACTGGAACAATTGGTCACTATAGCAGAGGCTGGAGGAACTGGCAGGAGTAGATGTGGGGGGAACTAAGGAAGTCAAGGGTTCACTACCCCAAGGTGTCCGAAGAACCAGATCTGTGGTGTTTGGGTTGGTCCCCCAGGCATCCGTGACACAGTTTGGCTCCTCAAGGGAATCTACTCTACTCTTACTTCCCTTGCAGTTACCATGGAAGAACACAACACACACAAACACACAGACACACTGTATGTCTTTGCTATAAATATATTTATGTGCTAGAAAATAAAAGAACTAGTTATAGGGTATATACAAGTAAGGGGAAGTAAAAGAATGAGCATTTCATCTCTTAGCCATTGAATCAAATTTAGTTTAAAATAATTTTAATTACAAATTAATATTCTCATTATAGGAAAAAAAGGTTATAGAAACCAAAACAAAAAAGAGCAGACTCCCATTCTACTCAGAGACAACCACTCAATGCCTAGGCGACCTCTGGCTCTACTTGCAACCCTCATCCTTGGCAGCACATCAGAATAACCTGGGACGCTCTTAACAATAATGACGCCTGGGACACACCCCCTGACATCCTGATTTCATTGGTCTGGTCTGATTTCCTTGTTCTGCCATCAGTATTTTTTAAAGGTTCCTCCAAGGATTCTAAGATTCAGTGAAAATGGGAAACCACTGCCCTCTTCAATGCGTAAATCCTCTCCCTGAACACAAACACACATGCACACACGTGTTTATACCATATCTGGCATACTATTTCATTTCCTGCTTTTCTCACTTAACAATATATTGTGAATAACTTCCCATGTCAATAATTCAGTTTTGCAACACTTTAAATGGCAGCATGGTGTTCCAATGTGTGATTTAATTCATTTAACAAATTCCTATTGTTGAACATTTGTATTATTTCCAAACTTTCCTCTCACATTATAATGATTAAAATTCTGGACTTGGAAATTGGACTGCTTTGGTTTGAGTCCCAGACACTCATTTGTTGCAAGTGACATCAGACAAGTCAATGTCTCTGAGCCTCAGGTTCCTCTTCTGTTAAATTAGGTAATAGTGGTGCCTAGCTTTTAAATGAGGTAATACATATAAAGCACTAACCATGAGCTTAAATAGCATTAGTTACTATATTACTATTAATCTTTATCTACTTCCCAAATTATTTTCTTAGGATAAATACCGAGAATTTCCGTTTTGAGTCTGTATATCTTTTTATTGTTGAACTGGAAGAGTTCTTTATATATCCTGGATATTAGGTTTTTATCAGATACATGATTTGAAAACATTTCCTCCCCTTCTATGGGTTGTCTTATCACTTTCTTGACAGTGTTCTAAGAAGCACTGAAGTTTTTAATTTTTATGAAGCTAAATTTATCTTTTGGTTGCTTGTGATTTAGGTGTCATGTCTCAGAATTTGTTGTTGAGCAGCCTTAACGACAGCAGTATAAGTTTTGTAGCAAAATGTGCCCTGGCATTTACAGCTTCCATGTGGAAGATCCATGTATTACCAGTGCTCACATTTCATTGGTCATGAATGGCATGTGGTTTCACCTAATTTAAGGGGGCAGAGAAGTGCAGTCTCACCAGCCGCCTGAAAAATGTTAAAAATCAGAAATATTTGGTAAACAGCATTAATGGCCACTATGATTAACTTACACTTGACAAACATCAAACTTGGAATTATCAAAAAAACAACATACGTGGTGTATGTTAGGACCAGAAGATCTATCTTCCCTGAAATGCAAATAGATTTTAGGTTCTTGCCTTTTCTCATATATAAGAAATTATCACATGAAAAAGTTTTAACATCTTCAGCAAATTTGCGCTGAACTATATTGTTGATTATATTACTTTGGTGGCTTTTACATAAGAAAGTGCATGTAATTCTTAGAATTTAGTTAACAGAAAGACCTTTATTTCTAGATAAAGTTATGTGCTTCCCTTTTATTTTAGAATGAGAAACATGTTTATATTTTTACTTTTGTTGCTAGGAAGCTCAGAGTTGAAATTAATGACCATCTCTTTCCTCCCAGTATAGCTAACGCTCTTTGTCAAATATGACTTTTTTACAAATGTTTATTTTAGCTATCTTGTGTCATGTCTATTTTTTTTTTCTGAACTACCTCATTTTTTGCAAGGCAGTTAGGAGATGAATTATAAATAAATTACACATTGTATTTTTCTTTTGGATATAGTACTTAGGGTAATATTATGCTTAATTTCTAATTTTACAGTTCTCTCTGCCTTGTTTGTGTATCAAAACTACAATAATGAACTAATAATATTAAACTGGTGCAACATGAGTAAGGGTTTGAGAAAATGAATGAAGGCACATTTTTACCCTTAGCATAGACACTTTGGTAACTGAATGATACTCTCAGTTTACACTTGTGGAGGATAGCGTGGAACTTATATCACAAGCCTCAAAAAAAACCCAATTTAAAAATATACAAACGATTTGAATAGGCATATCTCCAAAGAAGATCTACACATGGCCAATGGCACATCAAAAGATGCTCAACATCATTAGTCATAAGGGAAATGCAAATCAACACCACTTCACATCCATTAGGATGGCGGTAACAAAAAATGAGAGACAATAACAAGTATTGAAGAGGATAAGAAGAAACTGGAATCTTTGTGCACTGCCGGTAGGGATGTAAAATAGTGCAGCCACTGTGCCAAACAGTTTGTCATTTTCTCAAAAAGTTAAACAAAAAGTTATCTTATGACCCAGCAATTTTAATCCTTGGATATCCACCCAAGAGAATGAAAAACTTGTTCACACAAAATTTATACAAGAATGTTCATAGCAGCACTATTCACAATAGCCAAAAGGTGAAAACAACCCAAACGTCTATCAGCTGGTGAATGGATAAACAAAATGTGGCAAATCATGCATCCAAAGGAATATTATTCAGTAATAAAAAGGAATGAAGTTCTCATACATGCTACAACATGGATGAGCCTTGAAAACATTGTGTGAGTTGAAAGAAGCCAGACACAAAAGGCCACAAGTGGTATGATTCCATTCATATGAAATGTCCAGCATAGGTAAATCCATGAAGAGAGAAATCATATTAGTGGTTGCCAGGGGTAGGGAAATAGGGAGTGACTGCCTGTTGGTACAGGGTTTGGGTTGATGAAAGTGTTCTGGAATTAGGCAGTAGTGATGGTTGCACAACTGTGTGAGTACACTAAAAACCACTCAACTGTATACTTTTAAATGGCATATTTGGTGGTATGTGAATTATATCTCAATAAAAAAAAATTTAAAGCATGCTAAAGCCAGCCAGGAATTCTTGGCATGTGTACTCAAGAAGACATGTATGGAAAGTTCATTTCAGTATTGTTTTTAACAATAAAAACTTGGAACCAGTGTCCACTAGAAAATGAATAAATTGTATATTTGTAGCAAAAAAAAGAAAAAGAAAAAGAAAGAATGCTGAAGCCAAAATGAAGCCTCACTTACCCTGGGTAACTGAATGACCTCAATTAGCAAAACCCCCTCCACTATGGTAAAGTTAAATAACTGAGATTTTAAAAACACTGCTCTACAAGTGTAACTATATTTACTGATATAAAAACAAATTGCTTTTAAAAGTAATACATTTGTGCGGGCTCCAAAGTTAATTTAAATTATTTTCATCAGCATATTACTTAGGTATATGCAAATATGAGTTTCAGTTTAAGGTCCTTGGACTTATATATACAAACAACAATAACGCCAAAACACGCTTACAGATTACACACACACAAAATTCAAATGACCAACATTAAATCAATGTGGGAGATGATGTTGTTTGCTGAAACTGAATCACACTCAAGTAGATACGGACTGCTAGCGCACAAGTTTCTCACGTCTGATATGGATATAGTGCTATACCATGTGCCACCTCAGTGGTCCATCAATTTTTTAGGTTCCTACAACAATTCGCCCAGCCTTCACTTTGCACAAATGCATCTCATTAACCAGTGACAAAATAATCCTACATTATACCAACACAAAAACAATTACACACACAAATTATGGACAGAGAAATATTATGGCAGTATTTATTTATAAACTGATAGTGTAAATTACCTAGAATGGATTTATATTAGATTTTTTATATTAGGATTTTTGTCAAAATTAAGCATTTCATTTTTTTGTTCTCTTAGCAAAATCTTACGTCTCCACGAATATATTTGCTGAGCCATAGAGGTTTCATGACTCAAGTTTGAGAAATACTGATATAACCTAGACCACTGGTTTTCAAATTTGAGCTTGCTTCAGAGTCACCTGGGAACGTGTGTTAAAACCAGGTTGCTGGGCTCTACCTTCAGGGTTTCTGATTCAGTAGATCTGGGGTGGGGCCCAAGAATTTGCATATCTAACAGTTCTCTAAATGTAAGTGATGCTGGTGCCCCAAAGACCATTCCTTGAGGTTCACTGCCCTCTTCTGTCTTTCAAACATTACGTGATAACCATAAGTTCCAGAAAGATTTCTCTGGAAGGAACCAGATAGCAGTCACTTCAGGGATACATTCTCCTCTGATGCCTGAAAATCACATTCTGTGATAGTTAATTTTATGTGTCAATTTGGCCGGGCCACAGTGTTCCCAGACATTTGGTCAAGCACAGTGTCTGTTAGGGTGTGTTGGATGAGATTAACATTTGCATCAGTAGACTGATTAAAGCGGGCTGCCCTCCCTAATATGGGTGGGCCTCATTTAACCGGTTGAAGGCGTGGCTAGAACCTAAAATCTTCGCCCTAGTGAGGTGGAACTCCTGACTGCCTTGAGCTGGGGCATCATTTTTTTTCCTACCCCTGGGCTCGAGCTGAAACCTTCACTCTTCCGGGTCTTGAGTCTGCTGGCATTCAGGCTGGAAGGACACCGTTGCTCTCCTAAATCCCCGGGCTGCCAACCTGTCAGGCTCCATAATCGTGTGAACCAATTTCTCAAAATAAATCTTTTTTCTATCTATATATATTCTATCGGTTCTGCTTCTCTGAAGAACTCTGGCTAATACAAAAATTAATGAGCTTTCTTGCATTTTCACACAGGCTGAGCCAGAGGTAGAATGGGGAAATTCTCGTCAATAAACCTTCGAAATTCGTTCACCTCCAGTCAAAGGTGTCTATAGCAACCTGAGTTCCCAAGTGAGTCCCAGGTCACATTTTCACAAACTACAGCTAGATGAGTGGAAATAAATAAATGCTTGTGATAAACCAAGAAAACGAGGACCAATAAAAAACTAGCCACCAGTGCCTGAGTTGAATTAATTCACCAAGATTTAGGACTACAGAACACAGGGCACATGCGCCCACTCTACGACATGATTACCTAGTTTCTTGTGGTCAAAACAATGATTTCACACTATCATCACTGTTTCATACATTAAAAATATTCCTTTTCTTCCTTTCTCATAATGTCTCCAAGCATACTGAGAGGCCACATAATGTCATATTGAGTATCCATTTCATCATTTGCTAGTTGTGAACCTTGAACAGGTTACTTAACCTATACAAGCCTTGATTTACTCATCTGTTCACCAGGAATAAGAATGCTAACCTGTATCAGTCAGGATCTAACCAAAAAAAAAAAACAGAAACCACTTTTAAGTATTTACAATAGAAAGAGCTTAATGCAGATAATTATTTCCACAGATGAAGAGGGAACTGAAAGGAAGGAAGCCACTAACAACCCTGGGGTGGCAGACCAAGAGAGGAGGTGAAATGATGGAAGTTCAGGGCCCGCTCCGGAAGCTGGGTCTCTGAGGGCTTGTCTGGCAGCTGCATCGGAGCAGCCCCCGGAGGCAGAGGCAGCTGTCAGGGCTTCTCCGGCTTCTCCCTTCCCCTCACCTTTCAGCCCTCCCAATGCCTTCCACTGGACACGCCATCCAGATGCAGGCTGGGAAACACGCCCTTTTTTTTACCAGCTGACTTTTCTGTGACACAGGAGGGGAGGCAACATCTGAGTACTAACAGGCCCAGGACCAGCAAAGACTGCAAAGATTAAGTGACAATCCATGTCAAATTCCTCATCTGCTGTAGATAACAGGGTCCTTTAAGTTGTGAATTTTAAATTGGGGCTCTTGTATGTCTCACTTGCTTTTCCTTCACCCCCTTCCACAATTTTCCACTCCTCACGGTTTCTCTTTGTCCTCCTACTCTCTCATCACCAGTTCTTTCCTCCCACTTCCTCGCCCACACTCAACAGCAGACAGCGAGTTGGCTGGCCTCCCAATGAGACTACATACTCGAAATTCTGGGGATGGTGGTTTCATGGCTTAGCTGCTACATCCAATGCTGTCCTCTCCTTCTCAGAGCCTGAATCCCCTGCCTCCACACACGAAGTCGCAAAGGCATGGCCACCACAAGCAAGGCAATGGGACATGTTGGCCCTTTATCTGGAAGTTCTCCCTCCACCCAGACCACACCACCAGTTGCCACATTAGACTACAGTTTGCCACAGAGTCGCCTCCTTCAAACGCTCTGGCTGGGTCTGATTATCTGAAGAAGGAGTAGATTGAAAGAGATGACCTCTGAGTCCCCTTTCACCCCTATCATCCTATGATACTACTGATAAAGTTAAAAGGGAACCACGGAATGGAGGGCGCCCAGTGACCCTGCCCACATCCCAAATCTAAACCTAAGTCAGCCTGCCATTACCGGAAACACCTCAGTCAAGGAAATCTACCACCAATCGCAATCCTCCAACTCAGCATTAGCTAGCTTACCTTACCCCAGAAAATAGCACCTGCTGGCCTTAGCGGGGAATCCCCACCCTCCTAGCCAATCGTGCCCTGTTCCCACACTGCCTCTGCTAATTCACTGTAAAACCTATTCTTGAGCCAAGTCCCCGGGAAAGAGTACTCTCCTGCTTGTGAGGCGCTGTGCTGCCCCCGTCTATGCAATGCTTTCCCTTGAATAAAGGACACCAAACTTGTAACTAATTGTTTTGGCTTTGTCACTTGACACTACAATGGTTTGTATTTCCATAAGGCTGGGTTGTGGCATATTCCCTGCCTGCCTGTGTTACAGTGAGCCAGACGTAAAAGTCCCCAAATTCTTCAGACCTAATGCAGAGTGACCTTCTGTTAACTGAAGAAGCATTTAAGAAAAGACCCAAAGGTTTATCCTAGGAGCAGTATAGAGTACAGTATTCTCAACTCCAACCCTTCTTATAAATAAATTATTTGTAGATTCAAATAATCCAAAAGTATGAAAAGAAAATTAGGGCAAGAAAAATTATTCCATTTCACAAGGCTTATAATAAAATGTTTGTGCCAATTTCTATCTTTATCATTCTCAAAACCCTTGTACATTTCCCCTTCCTTGTATCTTTTCCCTGGGGTGTACAAGAGAATCATCGCTGCATTATCTTTAACATTTGGAACCCATGTGTGAACTGAGTCCATCAACCTGGTCGACAAATACCAATCTTCTTGTTAAGTCCAACTAGGAAATGGCTGAACAAACATTCAACTTTTTGCTTTTTACCAGGTTTGATACATGTCAGGACACAGTTTTAGACACTAACCAGTCCTTCTCTCCCTGTGGTTCTCACAGTGTGGTTCCCCAACCAGCAGCATTAGCATCACCTGAGAACCTGCTAGAAATGCAAATTCTTAGGCCCCATCTCAGCCCTAAAACAGAAACTATGGAGGGTGGGAGTCTGCAATCTGTGTTTGAACAAGCCCTCCAGGTGGTTCAGATGTATGTAAGGTCTGAGGAACACTGTGGGGGGCGGGAGGGGGAGGACAGAAGAAAATAGATGGCTTCAAGTGAAACATATTATTGGGTTTTTTCTAATGACCTATATTTGAATTTAAATCCCTGATCTCCCCACAGTCTGAAATCTACAGTCTTTCTAATGCCTATTATACTCAGTACTCATTGTACTGGGAAGGCTTTTATTATTAAGGGAGGGTAATTTCAAGTAAGAATACAATGGGAATTGGAACACTGCTACTATTGTCCTGTCAAAATGAACAAATGCCCCTCTACCAAACTCTCATTTTACATTTGGAAGGAAAAGAAGGCTATATGCCTTTTCCAGGCATGTCTCACTTTTGCTGGTAAATGCTTCTTTCCTATAATTGGGTGAATGTGCACAAGCGCCCTCCTGTACCTACCAAGAAACAGGAGGTCCTAACATGGGAATGGAGCCATATTTCCTTGTGCCTTTTCTTTTTTTTTTTTGCTTTCAACCTTGTAAAAGCTCTTCATCCTTTCCAAGTAAAAGGGAGTTTTGGCAAAGAATTCTCCAGGGTGACAAAAAGCATTTTCTCTTCACTCTTTTGTTGTGCTGTTAGATTTTAAACCCTTTTGACCTGAGAACAATACACTGCAGAGTTACTTTATGCTGCTGCTTTCCACGGTGCTTTCTGCGACCCTGAGAGTAATAGGCCGCCATTTTCACATCAGAGGGCCTGTAGCTGCAGTGAATCTAAGTTTAACGTAAGTCAGACCTGTAAGTACTGTTACTTCTACTCTTAGCTAGGCTGCTCTAAAGGGTTTAATTTTTAGAGAGCAATGTGGCACTCCACTTAGAAGGCCAGTTAGCAGGAAATGGACTCCCAACTCAATAGAATGCTAACCACCCTGGTGGGCACACAACCCAGAAGGTAATTTGGTAAATTTAGGAAGTTAGAGAAGATGACTAAATAAAAGAAAAACCAGCCCATTTCCTTTTCCGTTTTTATGAAGACTATGATTGTAGACTGTAATCTTCTCATCGCTAATGAAATGGAGGAAAAGGGAAGTTTAAAATATGTGGTAGTGTTAAATAACCCATAATTAAATGCATGGGCAACATCAAAAATATACATGTTGGATGTAAATACAATGGGGGCCTAGAAATTTGATGTAGAATTTTTCTCAATACAATTCCCAAAATAAAACTAAACAAATAAAAAAAACAAAAGAACTCCTCTAGCACTAAATGAGAAATATACTATATATTCCTAAGCATTTGCTCCCAGTAATATAAAACCAGCTATAACTCAATGTAGCCTCAAGTGAAATAAAGATTTGCTGGTTAGCTTGATAATTAGATTATTCTAGACAGTCAATCTGGGCAAATCATGTCCCAAAGCTAATGTTTTTCCTTGTAATTATCTATGTCTGTCTTCAACCATCAAATTAACCAGATAATTGCAGAGTCTCCTACATGATGTGCAGACAAGCTACAGAGCCTCTCTTCGGGTTTCTCCTCCTTTTATTCCTTCTCCTTCCTCCATATATTATTATTTACTCTTCCATCTTTTTTCCTTCAACAGTTACTTGGGCTAAATGAAGAAAATAGGCCACCTGGGCCTATTATTTATAGAATTTATTTGCCATGTTCCAAACCTGGCTTTTCTTTTAACTAGTATCTACCTCCAAGCATTCCACAAAAAAATGCTCATCTTTGAAAGAGTACAGAGGACACAGAGGTTGAGACACACAAACTAGTGCTTTACAGTTTTCAAAGTGCTGTTTCATAGCCTGATTTGTCTTATCCCACAGCACGGTGAGGTGGCAGTTATTTTACATGCATGAAAACTATCTCAAGTGACTTCCCCAAGGTCAAAGGGCTAATAAAGGCAAAGATGCCCTAGAACGTAGGTCTCCTTCTTCTGAATGCTCTGAGACTGAGCCGGAATATATTTATAAGAGTCAAATAGCAAGCAAAGTATAATTCTGATTCCCTTTACATTAGGGCAGAATACAGAAGAACACCTACAATGGGACAGAAATGAATAGATGTGTCTGAGCTTGGCATCTTTATATGTGAGGTTTACATCTCTAAACTAGAGTTTCCTAACAATGTCACCCACCCACCCCTCTTCCCTGACTTCACAATGCCAGTAAGAATGAGAAAATAAAGGATTTTAGTCCTCCAGGTATGGCTAAAAAGGATGGCAACTAAAGAATTTCTCAGAGCCCTGGAACAATATTTATTATAGGTTACTAGTTACAACTGTTTTTGGACATGAGATTTGTTTTACTTTGAAGACCCAGACCTACACATATTTTGAATTATGATATTCCAGAACTGAGAAAACTTCCAGTTTCACCCTTCAAAATCCCTGGAGACAAGGTGCCTAATAAATTAAAGAGGAAGCTTAGCCAAAACAAGACTAAGGTCTCACTGGGTACCTTCCTGGCCGGTTTTAACAGATTGGGAGATTTTTCAGAACTACAAGTTCAAAACATCAAAAGTCAGCTAGCTTACCACAGTAATTAAGCCCAAGGGAAACATCATTCTATAAAAACTCTGAGATAATTTATTGAATTAAACTGGGTAAAACCTTTCCCATGACTAGATATACTTTCAGGTTCCAACCAGGACATCCCTCCTATATAGAGAGGTGCTTTTAGTGAGAGTGGCATTATGATAAAAGGTAGACAATTGAGAATATTAGGGCAAGTATTTATGGGAAGTTAAGGGCTTTAATGCATAAAACAAATAGAAAGGAATTTCTTCTAAAATGTTAAAGGTAGTTGATAACTCAAGGAGAGAGTCTTCTCAATACACATGGTAAAAGGTCCAGGGGAGAAAAATAAGATCCAGCAGTGGGAAAAAAAAAGGGGGGGGGTGATACTTTGGGGTAACCTGAAGACCAACCACCTAAAGCATCCCTTAAAGATATAGAAATAAGGAAGCCAGCCGAGAAGCACTGCCCCTGGTCACAGAGTTAAGAGGTGAACTGGAATTAGTACTTACGAAGTGCTCCTTTGTATCATTTAGAACACATTTTGTTGTAAGAAACAATAAACTCAAGTCGGCTAAAAACAAAACTGACTTATTGGTTCCTAGAACTGGAGTTCAGAGTTAGATTTGACTCAGTCACTTAACTACATTACCAGTCATCTGCGGTCTGTCATTCTTTCCACTCTGATATTGTGGAGGAGCTCAGTTGGGGCTGTCAACCAGATCACCGACGCATGGCCTCTCCATGTGCCTTGGACTTATATGGTAGCTGGGTTCCACAGGGGAATATTCCAAGACTGAGTATTCAAAAGGACCCAGGGGAAGCTGCAAAGCTTCTTGTGACCTACCCTTAATAGTCCCTGAATGTCATTTCTACAACATTCTATTGGTCAAGCAAGTCACTAAGGCCAGCAGATATACAGGGATGGGGAGTAGACACCACTTTTTGAGAGAAAGAGCAACAGGTATGTAAGGGAGAGAAGGAAACTTGAAGACTCTAGACCACAACCTAAAATGACTGGGCACCATTGAGGCAGACTCCTATTCAGAAACCTCTAATTAGCCATCACTGCCTGTGTGCCGAAGGCCAAACTCCTGGCCTTTGAGACCCTCTGCCTGGCCCACGTTACTTTTCCAGGCTCATTCTCCACTATTCTTAGCCACTCATTAGTGCCTAAATCAACCCTGTGTTTTTCCACCTCTGTGCTTTTGTTTATGATGGTCCCTTTTCAGCAAGGTCCCTCCCCATTCACTTTCTAACCAAATCTTATTCCATTAAAGCCCAGCTCAAATCCCTTCTGCCCTTCACCTGAATACCTCAGGCTCACATTTCAAACCTTTCTAAACTCCTCCTATACCAACAAGACCTATCCTACGGAGCAGTTCACTGGGTAAGAGACCATCTGATAGCATGGTCAGAAAAGGGAATGGACGAGTTTTGCTCATTCTTTTCCTGGTTTAATTTTTCACAATAAGCATTTAGTGTTACAATACAAAAACAAACAAACTTTTAGGCAAGGGGTAATAGAAATTCATTAGAACAATTGATAAGGGCTAGAATAATCTCCCAACTTTCATTAAAAAAAGAAAAAACAGTTTACTCTGGGAATACTAAAAAAAACCTAAGTGAAATTAGCTCATGGCTCTATCCACTACTAATGTTTCACTACTCCTAAAGTGTCTTCTTCCTCTGGTTTATCGCTTTCATACTCCAGTGTTTTCTCTGAGACCATTTATCAAGAGTGAGGAATAAGGAGAGTCAGGAAACTTTGAGAGCTACACCAGGCACACCCTACAACCTGCACAAATATTTGACAATTAAGCCATCAAGTCAAAAGTCATTCTTAGCCCTGACCCTGGGCTCGCCATCTCTTATGAACATGGGGCAAGGGGTCAGATATGAATCAGACCAAGGCCACTTCCCTCTTTAAGCTATTTCTCAATGCACAGCCTTGAAAACTGCCATCCCAGAAGAGAAAAATCTGTTCTTTCCTTGACTCTGTTTTGTACAACATAAATTCCAGAAGTAGATTTTTCTGCTACCTCAGCCTTTGCTCAATGTTGGCTTCCTTAAGTGAAAAAAACAAACAAAACAGCCCTGGTCAAGTGGCTTAGCTGTTTGGAGTATCGTTCTGTACACCAAAAGGCTGGGGGTTCCATCCCTGGTTAGGGTACATACCTAGGTTGTGGGTTCAATCCCTACTCAGGGTGCATACAGGAGGCAACTGACTGATGTTTCTCTCTCACATTTATGTTTCTCTCTCTTTCTTCCTCTATCTCCTTCCCCTCCTTCCCCTCCTTCCCTTTTCTCTCTCTCTAAAATCAATAAATATATCCTTAAGTAAGAATCTAAAAAACAAAACAAAGACACAGAGGAGCAGCCTCCATGAAGAGGCCCTTCAAGCTTTCTGCCAACTTTCAGATAAGAATACACATTCCAAACTAATAATAAGATCTTTCATTGGTCAAAGCCCAGAGAAAAAGAAGTTTGCAGCCTCCTCAGAATTAACAACCCTGAATACATCCCTCCTTCTAACCAAAAATCCTTGGTGGGTCTGGGACTGGTCTGCCAATTCCTTCCTGAGCTCCAATGAAGGGAAAGTGCTGTGAAAACCCATGGTACTTCTCCCATGTATCTGGTGGAGAAAACAGATGGCAGATGAGCCCTTCCTTGCCTTTGTTAGGCATTGTGGAAAATAACTATAAATCAAAACACCCTTAATATCTATAAATGATGAAGGTGGGTGTTGCCTTGGAAAGAGTATTCAGTAAAGGAATAAGGATAAAGGGGGTCCCTGAATATTTCCATGTGACTATGTCTTACGGAGGTATTCCTACAGTGAATATTGTAAAAGATACAATTTCTCCCTCTTATACTAGCCCACCCCCATACAGGATGTCACCTGGTACACGAAACTACTAGGATAAACCCCCATGAAATTCCCAATGAGGGAACAGGGGGAGAAACAGGAGTGGATAAGCACAGCTGGCTGTAAGTCAGCGTTCCAACGTGTTTTCAACAATCTAAATCCTTCCAGCTTGTGTGGAAAGGGAGAATGGCAGAAAGCTACAGAACTTCTGAAGTAGAAGTACTTTGCTGTCAAAATGGATCAGAGCTTACTTTCAGAGCTTACAAGGCCACCTTGCCCTCATCCATTAACCTCCACGGCCCAACCTTCTTGCATGTTTACTGAAGTGGGAAGTTCAGGGAGGGGGACTGTCATGATGACCCAAACAGCTGCCAGCTGAATGCAGGGCCATTACATGGTTGTCTAGACTTGTACCCCTTGAGTTATGATGAAACAGATGGATAGAACTCACAGAATTCTCTCACCAATAAGTTCCTCCCAGAGAACTTTATTTGCAAAAACACTTCACGTGCTGAAAAGGTGCATTAATTGGTGCTAGAAGAGCCAAGTGATTTGCAAGCTACTGTATAAACAAAGTCACTTGTGGCTCCCAGACAAATGCATGGCTTTCTAACACCATTTAACCTAAGCATTATTGAAAACATGACTTTTGAGGAAAAACTTGAAGTGAAGGAGTGAGCTCTACTAGAGCATCAGGGTGAGGGGCTTTCCAGACAAAAGGAATGGCCAGGCTAAAGGATCCCAAGTACATTTGCCTTTTCCACATTCTGGAATTTCACTCCTATGAGCAATGTCAAAGGTCAGGATGAACCAGAGGCAGGGAGACCAGAGCAGGCCAACACTAGCGGGGAGGCCTCGCATTAGCCCTTTGGTCCTTGGGACGACAGAGAAAGGGACCTGGCAGTTTCAGACATTTGGACTCTCCCTTTTCATCCTCATTTCTCCCCTGAGGAAGCCCATCTACTCCTCCAGCCCAGGCCTTCCCCATGATCCCTACTCAAAGCCCTCACTTCCTCCTGGACATCTCCAGATGCACACCCCATGGGCATTTCGAGTCCACATATCCCAAATGGACCTCAGCATCTTTCCCCAGAAGACTTTCTTTCTCCTGCTAGATTTGGAAGTCTACCTTGTTACCGCAACCAGAAACCTGCTTGCCTCTTCTCTCTCCCTTATGACCTATATCCAACAGGATGCACTGTCCTATTAATTCTAGCTGCATAATATCTCCAGACTCCCTCCTCTTCTCTGTTTCCTCTGCTATTACCTTATTTCAGACATTGATCATATCCTAACCAGTCTCTAACCTGATCAAAATGATCTTTCTAAAACCAGATCTGACCATGTCACTCACTTAATTCTTCAATAGCTTTCCACAGTATAAAGTCTTGACTTCTCAGAATGATTTCTAAGGCCCCCAGGAAAAATACCAGTGTTTTCTATACATCGCAGATTACTGTTAAGTGGTTGAAGTTAGAGATTAAGATATATACTCAAATTTTAAAGGGTGGCATCTACTGGCAGGCTATCACACTGCAGCTTGGTTCTATTAAACATTAAAGAGTACACCAAAAACAACAGAAACGATAGTGTTTGGGACTTTTCTGTTCCTCAGTATGCAAACCCTCTTCCTATCTGGGTAGGGTCCTTCATAGTAAGAGGCCCCAGCTTCCATAGACGCTCATGGGAGAGACCCACCACTCCCTAATCTTGGCCTCAGATAGGATCACAAGTGATTTTGAAACTTAAGTGAGATCACAGGAAGAAGGGATGGGTAGATTAGGGTTGCAGCAGTGAAGGAATCCAGCAGTGGTATCTGGAACTGGCAACAAGAACAGGATATTCTGATCAGATTATTTTTGCTGCCTGGCTTCCCTTAATTCCTATCTATTTTCAGCATCGACTTTTCCAAACTTCTTATCAATTTGGTGAACCATCTAACAGCTTATCAATACATTATTTTTTCCATTTAAAGTATCCAGAATAAGTTTCTGCTGCTTAAAATGAAGGACTCAGGCTGATATACTGTCTAATTGAGTGCCTTCTCTGTGTCAGACATTGTGCTGACCCTCAGACATGCATTATCTCATTGAGCCCTGCCCCGACAAAACCCTATAAGGTAAGAATAGAGGAGGAAATGGAGGCAAAAAGACTTAACTAACTTGCCCAAGTCATACAGATAGTTTGGCAAAGCCAGGAAACAAAATCAACCAGTTTGATGCTAGAACTAATTCTCTTAATCATCTCACTACCTCACAAAAGAAAACAGCCTGAGGTTTTTCTAAGTATGAAATTGGAAGATAAGACTTAAGACATACTCCTAAGGTCTATGAGTATTGTAAGTTAATAAACTGCAAAGAGAAATCCTGAAAAGGCTTAAGGAAAATGAAATATTAAGGTAAGATTGGAGATAGTTTTACCATGAAGCAAATAAAGCTTAAGTGGACCTTTGCTCGCAAGGGGCCCCTTCCAAAGCCCTAAATTTAGTTTTGCATTTATAAATTTGTACGCTTATTCTTAAGGAAGGCTCCTCAAAATGGCCTAAGTTTCAGACTCCACAATACCTGGATCCATTGCTGGATGAGACCATGAACTTGTTAGGTTAGAGACTCACTTTGTAGCCCCAGATTTGGAGACCAAGCAGAGGTTTTTACAAAGAGACACAGACCTACAGAATATGGATGCAAGCACAGGCAACCTTTGAGGCCGCTCCCACTCTCCTGTGCCCCAGGGAGAAAGAGGGAGAGTTCCAAGTTATTTCTCACCACTGCAGAGAGGATTCAGGGCACACTCAGGAACACAGCTTTCCCAAGAAAGCTGGCTCCCCTCCCTTCGAACAACAGGAAAAACAAGATCTGTGCACCCCGCAGGTTCAACAGCAGCAGCCAAGACTGGGTGAGTCCTCCTGTCTCAGGCCCTCCTTCTTATGGAACCAGCTGGATGTGGTCCTGACTCTCAGGAAGAAAGGACAGATAGCCAGGCTTTACTGGGGAGACTAGAAGGATACTGTCTTTATTTAAAATGACATTTTGGAGCGCTATAACTAAAGATATACAGAAGAAGCCACAAAGAAACTGGTAGGAAAGGTGGACATGTAGAACAGGCCAGACCCACATTCACATGTAGCAGTTAAAATTCAGGAGGTATATCTTGGCTGTGGCGACCCCCGCTGAGGTGCAAGGGGTCCCAGCCCCACACAAGGCCATCCAGCCCAGGGGTCCAGTGCCAGGAAGAGAAGTTCCAATAACTTCTGGGTGTGAATACCAGCAGAGATTGTGGCTTAAAGGTTGCGCTGGAGTCCCAGGAATTCCTCTTAGAGGGCTTGAGCATGAACTGACTCGCTGACTGACTCACTGGTTCTGAGCTCCAGTGCTGAGATGGCAGTTCCTAAGGTGCCAGGGACATATAGGGAAGAAATGAATTGTCTGGCTTTGGGGCAAGGGCTGGAGGGTCAGCTTTCTCCCAGACAGAAGTGCTGGTAGAAGCCATTGTTTCTTTGCTGAGCCCTCCCCCTGCAGGTACAGGAGGCTGCCATATCTGAGTCTCCATCAACCTGGATAACACTGTTCGCCCTGCCCTGATGATTCCCTGAGACTCTACCCTAGCCAATTTTGGGGCTCACCCAAGTTGCTTCCAGTGGCTTTTCCATACAAATGGCCTGCCTTGCTCATCTACAGATATTCCTAAAATCTCTCAAAGGTTCATAAACTCCAAACAAGCAGCATCTGGCCTTGGTGTGGCCTATACCTCTCACTAAGCAACCACAAGCCCATCACTAGGGCCAGCTACCTCAGTTTGCAGCTTAGCCTCTCCCAGACACCTCCAAGCCCAGCACAAGAAGCAACCATCATCTGTAGATTACTTTGTGTAGCTCATACCAAGTGGCCCCGAGCAGGGCACAGGCAGGGCACAGGAAGTGGCTGACTTTAGCCTGTACTTCCCAAGAGGCCCCAGAAAAAACATACCTGGTGGCCAGTTTAAAACCATACCAGAGAACCACCCAACCAACCCCACAAATGACACACTCAAAAGGACAGATTTGGCAGACACCAGAACACTGCTAAAGTGCATCCTGCTCCACAGGGTCAGCCCCTGCACAATAGCTCTTCCCCTGTAGTCACGGCCAGTCCTCACAACCAATCAGCCTGGGGATCAATCCTTCCCACTGACATGCCAACAGCAAACAAGGTCCACCTACAACATGAGGGCACACACACAACCCACACAAGGGACACACCTGAAGCAGCCTTCTCAGGTGACCAGAAAGACATCACCACTGAGCCCCACAAGACACCTACTACGAAACACTACTCTACTAGGACCAAGAGTTGTAACAGCATAGAACAAACACTGGGAAGCACCCAAAATGAGGAGACAAGGAAACATGGCCCAAATGAAAGAACAAAACAAAACTCCAGAAAAAGAGCTAAACAATGGAGATAAGCAATCTACCAGATGCATAGTTCAAACACTGGTTATAAGGAGGTTTGATGAACTTAGGAGAAGAATAGATTATCTCAGTGAGAACGTCAATAAATAGAAAACACAAAAAAGAAACAGTCAGAAATGAAGAATATATTAAAGCAAATCAACAATAGATTAGATAAAGCAGAGGACTGAATCAACAATTTGTAAGACAGGTAGCAAAAAACACCCAACCAAAACAGAAAAAGAACCCCCCAAACTAAGGACAGTTTAAGGAGCCTCTGGGACAAGATCAAGCATACCAACATTCACATCATAATGCTACCAGACAGAGAAGAGAGAGGGCAACAAATTGAAAATCTGTTTCAAGAAATAATGACTGATAACTTCCCTAACCTGGTAAAGGAGACAAACATATGTGTCCAGGAAGCACAGAGAGTCCCACTCAAGATGAACCCAAAGAGGCCCATACCAAGACACATAATAAATACAATGCCAAAGGTTAAAGACAAAGAGAAAATCTTAAAAGGAGCAAGAAAAAAGCAGTTAGGTTTCTACATGGGAGCTCCCATAAGACTGTCAGTTGATTTCTCAACAGAAACTTTGCAAAAGGGATAGGCAAGAAATAGTCAAAGTGACAAAAAGCAAGCTACTACAACCAAGATTACTCTGAATCAGCAAAGTTATCATTTAGAATTGAAGACAGATAAAGCACTTCCCACACAAGAAAAAACTAAATCATTTCATCACCACCAAACCAGTATTACAAGAAATGTTAAAGAAGAAGAAGGAGGAAGAGGAGGAAGAGGAGGAAGAGGAAAAGGAGGAGAAGAAGAAGAAGAAGAAGAAGAAGAAGAAGAAGAAGAAAATGGCAATAACTACATAGCTATCAACAATTACTTTAAATGTAAATGCACCGAATGCACCAATGAAACGACATACAATGGCCAAATGGACAAGAAAACAAGGTATATGCTGTCTTCAAGAGATTCATTTTAGATCAAAAGACACACACAGACTAAATCTGAAATGTTGGGAAAAATGTATTTTATGAAATTGGAAACAAAAAAAAAAGCAGGGGTAGCAATATTTATACCAGACAAAATACACTTGCAGTATTTTTTTCTGATATTATCTCCTCAGGCAAGGAAAACAAATGAAAAATTTAAAAATGGGACTACATCAAACTATTGGGTTGGCCAAAAACTTCATTTGTTTTTTTTTCTGTAAGATGGCTCTAGTAGTAAGTTTGTTCAGTTTTTCATATGATGGCTCTAGTAGTGCTAGGTTATCTTTAACTTCATTTGAAACAATTTTATTAGATTGCATAGTGACAGCTGCCATATCACCGTGCATTTAAAAATAATTTATCAAATTGATGAATTTTTGTGTAGCCATTTTAATATTGAAGATGGAAGAAAATATGTAACATTTTCAGCATATTATGCTTTATTATTTCAAGGAAGGTAAAAATGCAACTGAAATGCAAGAAAAGATTTGTGAAGTGTATGGAGAAGGTGCTGTGACTGATCGAATGTGTCAAAAGTGATTTGTGAAGTTTTGTGTTAGAGATTTCTCGCCGGATGATGCTTCATGGTCAAGTAAACCTCCTTTACCTGAAGTTGAGGTTGATAGCAATCAAACTGAAACATTAATTGAGAACAATCAACATTATGCCAAGTGGGAGATAACCGACATACTCAAAATATACAATTCAACAAAGTTATTGGTGAAAATGAAAACTGTGTCTTTTATTTTCCAGAAAAAACTAAACAGACATTATGGTCAACGCAATAAAAAGTTTTCACACAACAACAACAACAAAAAGAAAATCAACAAAACAAAAAGAAAACCTACCGAATGAAAGAACATATTTGCCAATGACATATCCAATAAGGGATTAATATCCCAAATTTATAAAGAACTCATACAACATAATACAAAAACAAAAAAAATCCAATTTAAAAAAGGGCAGAGGAGCTGAATAGACACTTCTCCAAAGAGGACATACAGATGATCAATACATATATGAAAAGATACTCAACATCACTAATCCTCAGAGAGACGCAAATTAAAACTACAATGACATATCACTTCACATTTATCAGAACAGCTATCATTAACAAATCAGTAAACAAGTGCTAGGGAGGATGCGGAGAAAAAGGAACCCTCACGCACTGTTGATGGGAATGTAGACTGGTGCAGCCACTGTGAAAAACAGTATGGAATTTCCTCAAAAAAATCAAAGATGACTTCTGGTCAGGATGGCGGCATAGGTAAACACAGCTAGCCTCCTCACACAACATCAAAATTACAACTAAAATATAGAGCAACCATCACACAAAAATGTCAGCAATTGAGTTGCCCGGAAGTCTCAGCTATGGAATTAAAGAAACCACAACCAGCCAGACTGGTAGGAGGAGCAGAGACACAGATGGGGCTGGTCCCACATCCATGTGCGGTGGATAAAAATTCAGGATGGATATCTCAGGAGCCAGGAGTCCCAGCACCACACGAGGTGCTCCAGCTGAGGATTCCACTGCCAGGAAGATAAGTCCCCATAACTTCTGGCTGCAAAAACCAGTGGGGATTGAGTCAGTGGAAGAAACTTCTGGACTCCCAAGCAGTACCCCTTATAGAACCTACCCACAGACTTACACAGACTCACATCCTCTGAGCTTCATCACTGGGGTAGCAGCTTTAAAGGCACCAGTGGCATACAGGGAGGAACTGAAGTGTCTAGCATCAAGGCAGGAGCTGGGGGACAGCTTTCTCCCAGACAGTAAGGTAGGCAGAGATCACTGTGCCTTTTCAGAACCTTCTCCCACAGAACCACACAGCGAGCAGACAGGTGCCATATCTGAGACTTCATCAATCTGGCTAACACTGTTTTCCCTGCCCTGGAGATCCCCTCAAACCCTGTACCACACACCTTGCAGGCCCACCCAAGCTGTTAACAGTGATTTTTCCATATGAATGGCTGGCCTTGGCTCCTTTGGCACAACGTCCTAAATCCTATCAAACATGCAATAGCCAGCCTCAATAAGTCCCCTCTTGCTTAGTGGCCCCAGGTCCAGCACTAGCAGCAGCCAGCCTAGATTCACAGCTTGGCTTTGCCCAGGAATCTCCAAGCCCAGCACAAGTAGCAGCCTTCTCAGATTGCCTTATAGCTCAGGCAAGGTAACCCCAGGGAGAACACAGGTGGGGGCTGACCTTGGCCTGTACCACCCAGGAAACTCGAGAGCCTGTGTAGCCAGTGGAAAACTCCAGACCATGTCGAAGTACACCACTACCCTGCCACTGCACAGTTGATACTACACAGAGGGCAGAGGTTGGTGGTCAGTGGTCACAACCAGTCCTTGCAGCTGATTGGCCTGGGTAAAATCTTCCCCCTGACCTACCAACAGCAATCAAGTATCAACTACAAGAGAAGGGTATACTCAACCCACAGGAAGGGCACACCTTGAGTACCCAACTTGGTTGATAGTGGAGGCTATGTCACCAGACCCCACAGGACACCTACTACATTAGACCATGCTACCAAGACAGGGAGTCATAGCAGCTCTACCTAATACATATAAACAAACATAGGGAGGCTGCCAACATGAGGAGACAAAGAGAGACGACCCAAATGAAAGAACAGATCAAAACTCCAGAAAAGAACTAAACAGAATGGAGATAAGCAATCTATCAGATGCAGCGTTCAAAACACTGGTTATAAGGATACTCAAAGAACTTAGTGAGGACCTGAGGATCTCAACAGCATAAAAAAGATCCAGTCAGAAATAAAGGATACACAATCGGAATAAAGAACAACTTACAGGGAAACAACAGTAGAGTGGATGAAGCCGAGAATCAAATAAATGATTTGGAACATAAGGAAGGAAAAACAATCAATCATAACAACAACAAGAAAAAATAATCTAAAAATATGAGAATAGTCTAAGCAGCCTGTAGGACAACGTCAAGTAGTCCAACATTCGCATCATAGGGGTGCCAGAAGAAGAAGAGAAAGAGCAAGAAATTGGAAATCTATTTGAAAAACTAATGAAAGAAAACTTCTGTAATTTGGAGAAGGAAATAGACATGCAAGTCCAGGTAGCACAAAGAGTCCCAAACAAGATGGATACAAAGCAGCCCACACCAAGGCATATCATAATTAAAATGCCAAATGTTAAAGATAAAGGGAGAATCTTAAAAGCAGAAAGAGGGAAATTAGTTACCTACACGGGAGTTCCCATAAGACTGTCAGCTCATTTCTCAAAAGAAACTTTGCAGGCTAGAAGGGATTGGCAAGAAATATTCAAAGTAATGAAAAGCAGGGACCTACAGCCAAGATTGCCCTATCCAGTGAAGATCATTTAGAACTGAAGGGCAGACAAAGAGCTTCCCAGACAAGAAAAAACTAAAGGAGTTCATAATCACCAAACCATTCTTATATGAAATGTTAAAGGGGCTTATTTAAGAAAAAAATATCAAAACTATGAACAATAAAATGGCAATAAATACATATCTATCAACAATTGAATCTAAAACATGAACCAAGAAAACAAGAATAGAGACAGAAGACCCAGCAAGAAGATGACCAGCTATATGTCAGGGAGAGAGCCCTCACCATAAACCCATCCTGCCTACACTTTGATCCAGGACTTCCAACCTCCAGAACTGAAATCTATCTGAAGCTGAGAAAAGGAAGAAACTGGCTGTAATAATAGAATTTTATTTAGGCTGGAGGACAGGGGCGGGTGAGGTGGCAGCTGGCAGACCGGGCATTCCCACATTTGCATCCAGATAAGCTGGGAGGAACAACTGGTGAGCAAGATAGACTGCACAGCCCAGGGTTCCAGCATGGGAAACTAAAGTTTTAAAGCCTCTGGATGTAAAAACCTGTGTGGGCTGTGGCAGCAGAAGAAACTCCCAGCCTCACAGGAGGGTTCACTGGAGAGGCCCACAAGATCCTAGAATGTACACAAGTCTACCCACCCAGGAACTGGCACCCAAAAGGGCACATTCTGCTTGTGGGTAGCAAGGGAATTGACTAAAGCAAGGCGAGAGCTAAGCCACAGGCATTGTTCCCTCTCTGACCCTGCCCTGACATACTATGCCATAACCCAAAGAAGTGGCTTGCTCACCCTGGTGAATACTTAAGGCTCTACCCCTTATAACATAACAGGTGCACCGAGACAAAGAAATATGGCCCAAATGAAAGAACAGACCAAAACTCCGGAAAAGGAACTAAGCAACGAGGAGATAGCCAACCTATCAGATGCAGGGTTCCAAACACTGGTAATCAGGAGGCTCACAGAAATTATTGAGTATGGTTGCAAAATAGAGGAAGAAGTGAAGGCTATGCAAAATGAAATAAACAAAAATATACAGGGAACCAACAGTGAAGGAAAGAAAACCAGGGCTCAAATCAAAGATTTGGAACAGAAGGAAGAAAAAAACATTCAACCAGAACAGAATGAAGAAACAAGAATTCAGAAAAATGAGGAGAGGCTTGGGAACCTCGGGGACAACTTTAAACATACCAACATCTGAATCATAGGGGTGCCAGAAGGAGAAGAGGAAGAGCAAGAAATTGAAAACTTACCTGAAAAAATAATGAAGGAAAACTTCTCCAATCTGGCAAAGGAAATAGACTTCCAGGAAGTCCAGGAAGCTCAGAGCGTCCCAAAGAAGTTGGATCCCAGGAGAAACACACCAATACACATCATAATTAAGTTACCCAAGATTAAAGATCAGGAGAGAATCTTAAAAGCAGCAAGAGAAAAGAAGTCCCTATAAGATATCAGCAGATTTCTCAAAAGAAACATTCCAGGCAAGAAGGGGTTGGAAAGAAGTATACAAAGTCATGAAAAGCAAGGACCTACAACCTAGATTACTCTATCCAGCAAAACTATCATTTAAAATGGAAGGACAGATAAAGTGTTTCCCAGATAAGATAAAGTTAGAGGAGTTTGTCATCACCAAGCCCTTATGATATGAAATGTTAAAGGGACTTACATAAGAAAAAGAAAACGATCAAAACTATGAAGAATAAAATGACAACAAAGTCACAACTATCAACAACTGAACCGAAAAACAAAAACAAAAAATTTAAAAAACTAAGCAAACAACTAGACCATGAACTAAAGCAAACAACTAAAACAACTAGGAGATCACATGAAAGGTTATCAGCGGGGAGGGGGTGGAGGGAGAATGGGGGAAAAAGGTACAGGGAGTAAGAAACATGATTGGTAGGCACAAAATAGACAGGGAGGTTAAGAATAGTAGAGGAAGCAGAGAAGCCAACGAACTTATGGACATGAACTAACAGAGGTGAATGCTAGAGGGGGTGCAGGGCAGAGGGGGATAAAGCAGAGAAAAAAATAGGACAACTGTAATAGCATAGTCAATAAAATATACTTAAAAGAAAAAGGACAGAGACAGACTCATGGTTATGGGGAGCATTTTGATGGTTGCTAGATGGGAGGCTGTGTGGGGAAATGGGTGAAGAGGTGGGGGGATTAAGAAGTACAAATGGGCAGTTACAGAATAGCCACGGGGATGTAAAGTGCCATATAGGAAATGGAGCAGCCAAAGAACTTATACACATGACACATGGACATGAACAAAGGTGGGGGGATTGGCTGAGGGACTGGGGGGTGCTGGGTGGAGGGCGGCAAAGGGGGAAAAATCAGGACAACTGTAATAGCATAATCAATAAAATATAATTTAAAAAAGAAAAAATAAAATTCTGCCTAATCAAAGAAAATTTGAAATGAAACTGCCTTCAACTCAGTGATCTGACTTCTGGGAATATATCCTAAGAAATCTAAAACACTAATTTGAAAGAATATATGCATCCCTATGTTCATAGCAGCGTTATTTACAATCACCAAGATTTGGAAGCAGCCCAAATGCTCATCAGTACATGAGTGAATAAAAAAGCAGCGGTACATACAGAATAAAATACTGCTCAGATTATTTTTTTAATATATAAGATATATATATCTTACATATTTATATGTGTGTATAGATATATATAGCTCAAATTATTTATATATATGGTAAATATATATCATAATATAGAAGATATATATCTCTTATCTTTTGCGACAGCATAGATGGACCTGGAGAGCATTACGCTAACTGAAGTCAGTCAGTCAGAGAAAGACAAATACCATATGATCTCACTTATATGTGGAATCTAATGAAGAAGATAAACTGATGAACAAAATAGAAACAGAGGCATGGATACGTGGAACAGACTGCCAGCTGTCAGAGGGGAGGGGGATTGTCTGCCTGGATGAAAGAAGGTGAAGGGATTAGCAAGAAAAATAAATATATATAAGAAAACATTATATACATAGATATATATCTACATCATGTTTTCTTATGTATAGATATATATAAGATATGTATATCTTATATATAAATATATGTGACATATAATATATATATTATATATATCACACAGACAGTAGTGTGAGGACAGGCAGAGGGAAGGGAGGGGTAGGTGGAAGTGGGCGAAGTGGAGATGAATGAGGACGGAAAGAGGCCGCTTCCGTGACGGGCACACCGTGCAGTGTGCAGAATGTTTGGCTGAGTTGTACATTTGAAACCTGTAGGTTTTGTGAACCAATGTCACCCCAATAAATTCATTTTTTTAAAAAAGAACTACAAATTGGTAGTTATAACATAGTCACGGGGATGTAAAGTACACCACAGGGAATATTGTCAATACTATTGTAATAACTACATATGGTGCCAAGTGGGTACTGAAAACGTTGAGGGGGAAACACTTTGTAAAGTATATGATTGTCTAACCATTATGCTGTACACCTGAAACTACAAAACAAACTAATATTGAATGTAAATAGTAACTGAAAAATAAAAATTTTTAAATGCTATTTTGTTCATCACTGATTTTTGCATTAATTTTTATTTTGAATTGCGTTAAAGTAATATTTATACTGATTAGTGACTTTTTCCACGCCTCTTTAAATTTTGCACCCAAGACGAGTGCCTTGCTCACCTTATTCCCTTAACTAAGCATGCAGAGGATCACCAGACATGCAAAGGTTGGGGTTTCCCCGCAAAATAACAATAACTCACCGAGTCATTCACCTATATTTCCAAGACAGCTCTGCCACTGAAATTCAAACTGCTGTGCTATAATCTGGATGCATCGTCAGCCTTTGTATCTAAGACTCACAAGCTCTTGTTACTTTAAGGGACAAAGAAACCAAATCTCATTACTAAGCAATATTGTTTGAAAAGTTCTTAGCCCCAGGGCAGGATTGTCCTTCCAAGACAAACAAGGTTTAGGCCAGTGCTTCTTTTGCCCTGGCTGCATGTTAAAATCAGTTACGGAGCTTTTTAAAAATTCTAAGAGCCAGAGTCCTACTTGCAGAGATTCTGATTTAATCGGTCTGAAGTGACATTAGGCAGGCTTTTTTAAACGAGCTTTAATGAGGTATAATTTACATATTGTAAAATTCATCCACTGTAAGTTCAATGATGTTTTAGTAACTATATATAATGGTGCAACTATCACTACAATTGAGTGTAGAACATTCCTTTTAGCCCTAAAAGCTCCCCAGTGCCAGTTTGTAGTCAGTCCCTATTCTACCCCAACCCCAGGCACCACTGGTTGGCTTCCAGTCTCTATAGATTTCAAGCACTGGTATTTTTAAAAAGTTTCCCAAGTGATTCTACTGTGCAGACATGGTGCTGAACTACCATTCTAGACACCAGAATGCTAAATTCTCTCTTTAGTCCTGCCTCAAAAATATGGACATTTTTGTAAGAATATTTCCCTATGAAGAAATAAATATCTGATTTTCTATCAAAAAGTCTTGGGAAACTAGAATAACTTTTGTGACAAATAGCCTGTAGTCAACTTTACTGAAACACCATTAAGTGAAAGATGCCTACATGTATATCTACACCCCTAATAAATATGAAATGCCACATTTGTACTCAGGCCTCCAGAGTACAGAGTTCTTCTGTTTTTGGTAAAATTAAAAGCCCGCTGTGCTACCGTCAAAGTCATATTCATTGCCTTCAAAATTAACAAAGAAGCATTTACCTCAGACTGAAAAATTATGGAGATTACAAAACTGTTGTCTTTAAATGTTCAAAAATTTCTCAGGGGAAATGTTCTAGAGGAGTCCAAAGTATCTTTATTATTATGTTTCACAAACATGAAAATGATAGCACTCTGATATAGGAAAATCCTAGAGAAAAGGCACTGGCAAGTTATCTTAGGGAGCTGATGTCCTTCAGTCATTGCAGGCACGAAGGGCAAGCAAGCACTTGTGAAGGGGTGAGCCCGAGGAACAGGAATGAACTTGAAAGAATGCACAGAAATGCCAGCCCCAAAGGTCTATAAATGCATGAGTCTGCTCGGTGAGTCAATGCTTTTTCAATGCAAGCAATTCTTCTGCCTTCACTGGCCAGAACAGCGAACCGCAGACAACACCAGCTATCAACACAGCCAGTACATGGGAAATGTTATGGGGTGCAGCTGGAACGTGACCCCACCCAGACCACTCCCTAAAATTGCAAAGCTTTAAAACAGTGTCCTCAGCCAAGGAGGTGCTGTCTCGGGTTAGGCCACTGAAGTTCTCCAGCAACAAGGTTGCCAGGAGTCAACGGAGCAGCTTCCAAGGGCAAGTGGCCCTTAACTATTGATAAAGTTTGGGTTTTGGTCTAGGGATGGTCCAAAACCATGCTTTCTCTGTATTTAGGTTTTAAATTTCCAACATCTTGTAAGATATTTGGGAGGCAAATATTAAGCTGTCTCCTCCTCTGATTATCAATTCTGAATTCTTACTCCACAAGAAAACCTCAAATGACTTTGAAAAACAAACCACCTGAGAAGACCGGATAAAGAAGGCTGACATGTTCCAGCCAAATCATTAGAAATGGCAGGAAATAATTTTAAATGGACAAATTGAAACAATGAAGATAAGTGGCCAGTAACAATGAGTCATCTCTGAAAGACACATGGAATCTGATGAGTGAACCTGAACACATGCAGGAGAGGAGGACAACAGCGTGATGGCTCCCAGGGGCCTGCAACTGGAGCGAGAACATAATCAGAGCCTGTGTGGACGAGGGAGTTCTGGGTCACTGTCAGGGCTGGCTAGGTCATCTCAGTAGGAGCAGCCGTGCAGGTGGTCCCCAACACACACACCCAAAGCTGATAGCAGAGGCAAGCCCAGGAGACATACTTGAGCCAGAGAATCAAGGTAGTGTTCCCAGCAGCTGGCCTCACCCCGGAGGAGCTGGAGCGTCTTGGCCAGAAGATGGAACCCGACTGACTCACCCTGCCCAGCCCCACATCCTGCTCCTGCCCGACCGCCAGAGGATAGCGCGTTCTCAGAAACGCCATTTGGGCCTCTCAAATCAGGAATGAACACACAGGCACAAAGCACCAAACATTTGAATAAAACACTGTGACAGTGAGACATCACTATTACTAAGAAAGGAGCTGGCTCTTTAAAAAAAACAAACAAAAACAACAACAACAAAAAAACAGTCTTTAAAAACCCGATAATTAGGCTGAATGGAAGAATGGACACAGCAGAAGACAGAAAGCTGACATGTGAAAGAGAGAAATTCTGACAGAAACAATAACAGGATAAAGAAATGAAATCTATGACAGAGGCATGGAGGATACTTGCAGAAGAGAGAGACTATAAGAGAGGAACCCCTCAAAGAAATGATAGAAGAAAATTTGCCAGAGCTGCAAGATTATCTTGAAGATAAAATTAAGACTACTTTTATTTTCTTTAAACTTGTGTTTTTCTGATTTTCTTCAATGAACATGAACTTTAGTCAAAGGAAAAATTTTGAATTATAAGGTCTGAAAAGAACAAGTAAAAAGAAAATCCCTAAACCGCATGACGGACTTCCTAAGGGAAATGAAGAAGGGGAAGTCAATTAGAACTTCACTAAGTGGAGAGCAATCATCAATAAAAATTAGTTACCAAATAGAAGTCACAGAAATTTTGCCAGACATCTTTGAAAATAGAAATGTTGATCCTTCCACTCAGGAGTAGGAAATGGATTCTCCTGTAGCTTCTAGACTTACCATCCTAATCATACATTACAACCAAAGCCAGAGCTGACCGTGTGGGACCTTGAAAACCCACATTAAGACATCAGACTGTCTTCAGAAGATGATAAAAACCGAAAGACAGATTGTGCGACATGTTTGAGGCCAAACCGCCATCATCTAGGGAGGAGAAGGAGGTGATATCCCAGGACAGAAAATCGAAGGCATAAATGTCTGCCTGACAAAGGCCTCGAAGGTTGCTATTTACATCTGTATTGAAAGATAAAACAAACTGAACCTTCTTTTCAGAATACATCTCTGTACCCCAAACCAAATCCACGTGAACCTCTCTGAGTTCTTTGTGTTCCAGTCACCCTAGGGAGGTAAAATAGTGCCATTGTACTTGTAATTGCAGGTTCTTCCTTATGTTGGAGAGATGCTCAGGAGAGTTTCCAAGGTCCAAAAATACATCGTGACAAAATGGAGAGTATGCCCAACCCCTTACATGACAAGATGCTCTTTCCTGGGGTCTTTTACATTTATTTTTTTCCCTTTTTCCTCTTATGTTAGATTTACAAAACAATTTAGACTTATATAAAACTTGATCCTATGCAGTTACATTCCTCTAGGATCTGACAGTTTTAAGGTCTGCCAAGAGACTATGGAGAGGAGTTACCTTTTAAATATATATATATTTATTTATAATATATATTTATATATTTTTAAATATATATACACCCAGAATATATGTATTTTTATATGTATATATAATTTTAAAATGTTAAAGCATCACCAGAACTCAAACACCAACAAAGGAAACAAATACAGTGACCCAAAAAAAGATACTAGCGATTTCATTGTAAAACTAGGTCCAAGTCCTTGCAGCAGATCTTGTCCTAGATAGATTTATATTTCCAACAAGCATATTAGGCACCTACTATGGACCAGGTGTCATGATAATTCCTAAGAATACAGTACCTTTTGAGCCTTGAGGGAGGAAGTGGAACAGCCTGGTATGGAAAAGGTAAAGCTTACCTATCCCAGCACCTCCAAAAAAAAAGCCTTCAAGAATGTCCAGGTCCAGTGAGGGAAACAATGGGCAGTTGGCACATGCAGCAGAGGTGGGAGACACATTCCCACTGGGATTTCCGCAGGCCCCTCATGGTGGCATTAGAGCTGGGTCTAGAAGGATAAAAACTGCAATAAGCAAAGCCATATAGGAGGGCAATGAAAGGCAGAGAGAGAAGTCTCAGGAAAAACAAGAGGGAAGACACTTCCTGGTCTTAAATTGTAGGTCTTAGGTCATCACAACTCAGTCACTGTTCATCTGGACAGAAGACTCCAAGAGCTGGAGCAGCTTTAAAAGACCTAAACAGCATTTCCTTTGGCACTGAAGCTGAGAATGAAGCAGGAAAGGGGATGGGAGGAAATACCAGGAGGAAGAGGCAGCAGATGAGGAAAACCAAAGGCTTTTCTCAGAGTTAAGGATGGCTCTTTTGCTGCCCTCTCGACCGATCCTGGCCACTATGCCTCTAACTCAGCCTACATTTTAGGACAGCCGTGGTTAACTCAGCAGCAAGAAACAGACAAAACACAGGAGGGAATTACATTTCATATGAGCATTTCCAAACCAGATGTAAATTAAGCAGCTGTGATTGACCATAACCTAGGAATATGCGCTGATGTTTGCAAACCAATAAAGGACTCCAAGGAGCCTATTCAGGGGGCTGGAGAACAGGAGCTACCCTGTTTCACAAGATTCCTGGAATTCTGTGAAAATAGTGTCTGTCCCCTTGTGTGTGGCTAAAAGCTAAAGAGGAAGTTGTTACACCCTAGCAATCTCTCAGTCACCTGCCAAACCACTCAACAATGGGCCTTCCTCCTGGTTAACCACAGGGAGGGGAGTGGGTGGGGAAGTAATAGGACCAGATTCTGGCTCTAACTTAGCCCTGCAGGAATCTTGCTCCCTCAGGGAAATCCCCGATGGCATCACTGCTTCTGCTGCATTAGTGGGCAAGGCCTGGACCACTTCCAAGCCACAGGTCCTCCAGCCACACCAGGTTTCCAAAGAGCACTGCTTTGTAAAGTACCTTAAAATCCCCTGATGAGGGAGGGGATGAGTTACACACCTATACTATGGGAAATTGTGCCCTTGTTAAGAGAAGAAAGGAGTTCTAGCTGTTTTGACAAAGGATGATCTCCAAGATGTGGCAGTAGGTGAAGAAAGCAAGTTGCAGAGCAGACATACCAAATCATCACATGTGTTTATATAAAATATACATATACTCTTGCAAATATATGGGAAGGTTCTGGAATGATATAAAAGAAACTATTTTTTTCACTTTTATTTTATATGCTTTTGTGCTGCTTTTATAATTTAAAAAATACTTTGAAAACCTTTCTACATTATATGATTTGATGAAAAAGGCCAAGGAAAACTACTAGAACATCCCTATGCTAACTAAAACAAACAAACAAAAAGTGAACTTATTACTTTGATCTTTCTAACCAGATATACATTTCTGCATTAATACCTCATCTTTGCTAGGCTAATGATAGTGCTGCTTTAGTTCAGTGGAGCTTAAGCTTTATAGTGAAATCAGATTAAATACGAGTACATGTAGAAGTTATATTTACAGAGAGGCAAATGTGTCTGAACATTAAACAGATCTATGGCTAATACATTCATACTTCATCCGAGGCCTTTGTTGTATTGGTCTGGACTGTTTAATGTCCCTTTGCTTTATGTCTGGAACACAACTACCCTTACCTGACTTCATGGGATCCAGGTAGGGGTACCTATCATGGTGTCCCTATCCTCCCCCTGCCAAAGAGAGGTGCTCACAGCCCTAGCTGGCCCGTGAAAGTATTCCACACTCCTAGCCACAGTTATTTATTCAGGGATAGGGTAAGTGTCCTAAGGGGACCAATCAGAATCTTCCCTAAGATTTAACATGTGGGCACTAAAACAGAAATGTCATCTCTTACTCTATTATCATGAGCTGTAAAGACCACAAAGGACTTGAATAAAGCCGGGAGAGTTAAACAGTTGAAAAATTGGAGAGTGAAAGAACTAATGGAATCACTTCAATTTCTGGATTTAGCCATGTTTGAAGCCACCCGCTTTGGACTTCCCACTTGTATGAATCAATAAATTCCCCTTTGTGACTTAAGCTGGATTTTATTGGTTTTCTCTCTTGAGAA
This sequence comes from Pteronotus mesoamericanus, assembly GCF_021234165.1. Taxonomy (NCBI): domain Eukaryota; kingdom Metazoa; phylum Chordata; class Mammalia; order Chiroptera; family Mormoopidae; genus Pteronotus; species Pteronotus mesoamericanus. The sequence continues at coordinate 32,891,807 of NW_026555325.1, read as the reverse complement.
CTAAAAGGTCCTAGATAATTAATATTGTCATTTTCTCACTGGAGGTTTAACAACACTCTCCAAAATTGGGACAATCAGCCACATTCAAGATCCAAAATTAAAGTCCATATTCTAAGATTCTGAATGTCATTGTTAATTAGGATATCCTATTTATTCCTCAGGACAAAAAAGGCACAAAGAACGTTCTATATAAAATTTCCCCCAAGGTCATACAATTCATCAGAAGCCAAGTCCAAAGCAAAAATAATTTCTCAGACCTTTTCTTAAAAAGAAAAAAAAAAGCTTTATTTTATGTTAAAAGCAAAGGAGAGAGCTATCTGCCAAATCTATTAGGGAAAGGAAAAGAGAGATGGATTCCATCCTGAGGCTGCTTAGTCCAAGGGACAGCAAGGACCAAAGCAAACCACCTCAATGTCCTCAAATTCCCAGTTAGCTATGCTTTATGAGACTAACCTTGCTGATTTCATGTCCAAAAAGATTCTCTGAAGAACTGATGTCTGTAGGTGTGCAGAACCCAAGCAAGCGTTTGTTTTTTTTTATTGTATTTTTCCCATTACCATTGAGTCCCTTTATACCTCCCCACCCGGCCCCCTACAATCACCACACTGTTATCCAGTCCAAGAGTCCTTTTTCCTTTTGTTCAATCGCTCCACCCCCTTAGCTCTCTCCCCTGAGCTGTCAGCCTGCTATGTATGAGTCTGTCTCTACTTTGCTTGTTAGTTCAGTTTGTTCATTAGATTCCACATATGAGTGAACTCATATGGTTTCTCTTTCTCTGACTGGCTTATTTCACTTAGCATTATGTTCTCCAAGTCCATCCATGCTGTTCCAAAGAGTAAAATTTTATTTTATTTTTTTTAATGGCCAAATAGTAATCCATTGTGTAAATGTCCCACAGTTGTTTTATCCACTCATCTACTGAGGGACACTTGGGCTGCTTCCATATCTTGGCGGCTGAAAATAACGCTGCAATATCGAACTATACTATAAGGCCATAGTAATTGAAACAGCATGGTACTGCCATATAAAAACAGACACATAGATCAATGGAACAGAATAGAAAGCCCAGAAATAAACCCACACCTTATAGTCGATTAACATTTGAGAGAGGAAGCAAGCACATATGGTAGGCTAAATATAGTTTATTCAATAAATGGTGCTGGGAAAATTGGACAGATGACATGCAGAGGAACGAAACTAGACCACCTTCTTACATTACACACAAGAATAAATTCAAAATGGATTAAAGACCTAAATGTTAGATGTGAAACCATAAAATCCTAGAAAAAAACATGGGCAGTAAAATCTCAGTATTTTGCTATGGCAAGGAAAACAAAAGAAAAAAATAAATAAATGGGTCTACATTAAACTAAAAAGTTTTTTGTACAGCAAAGGAGACCATCAGCAAAATAAAAAGACAACTCACTGAATGGGCAAACATATTTGCTGATACATCTGATAAGGGGTTCAAAATTCATAAAGAACTTATAAAACTCAACACACACACACACACACACACACACACACTCCAATTAAAAAAATGGGCAAAGGACTGAATAGATATTTCTCCAAAGAGGACATACAGATGGCCAATAGACATATGAAAAGATGTTCAATGTCACTAATCAACAGAGAAATGCAAAGTAAAACCACAAGGAGATATCACTTCACACTGGTCAGATGGCTATCATCAATAAATCACCAAACAACAAGTGCTGGTGAGGATGTAGAAAAAGGGAAACCCTTTTGCACTGTTGGTGGGAATACAAACTGGTACAACCACTGTGCAAAACAGTGTGGAGTTACCTCAAAAAATTAAAAATGGAATGCCTTATGACCCAGCGATTCTATTTCTAGGAATTTATCCGAAAAAAACAAAAAACACTAATTTGAAAGAATACAAGTGTTTTAAACTATACTTATCTTCAAGTCAATTAAGTAATAAGACTGCAAAGCTTTCAAAATGTTTGTCTAAAGCATTGTTTCATAGTGTAAATGAAAGCCCTTATGAAGAATGTTTACAATAAGTTCTCAATGAGAAGTAAAATAAAAGCCTGTTGTATATCCAAGGCAAAAACCCAGCATAAAATAGCTTAAACTCCTTGTAGCAGGAAAATGGTAATCAAGAAAAGAAATTCATAAAGGAACCTTTTCAGTGCAGATGTAAACCTAGAAGGAGAAGATAAGAACCTGTACGTGGAGTTGAAATTTCCTCCTCAGCCAGGCCTTTGGCACAGTCAGGGTTCCAAACGAGTGTGCTCCATTCAGAAATTTTGTAATCACAGCTAGTAAAGACCAATTCACCTAAAAACTGACATTAAAGAAAGAATGTACAATTCAGATAATGGGGAACAAAAAACCCTACTATGAATCCTGTGCCCCCTCATGCAGCTGAGGTGCAAATCATGAAGAGGGCGCCTAATGTCTCTGAGCCTCAACTCCCCCACCTGCGAAAGGAAGGGGCTAGATTAGATGGCCTCTGACCTCCTTTCTAGACACAAGTAATACTGTGTATTACTTGTTTCCCACTCTGATCCTTGGAGAATTCATACATATATTTTAAAGAGGAAAATTGCAATTTGTAGTCTATCAGATAAGTATACAAAATGAAAACTGTAAGGAACTAGATTGTTGACTTGCTTCTTCTGTTATGTGCAAAAAAAAAAAAAAAAAAAGCATGAATAGTTCCCAAAAAGATATTAAAAGAAGGCACAGACTCTATGGGGTCCTGGAGCATGAGAACTAGAGATTAACTGATCATGTGCAAAAGGATAGTTAGAAACAGGCAGGCTTCATTGTTAAGCTAAATCTTTATTCTCTCTTCTTTGTAGTACATTGTACATTTACAGAATTGGCTAAATTAGAAGACAAGAAAAAGAGAGACATGCATACTAACACTACTTCCTTACAACAGTGAAAAATTAGACACTACCTAAACATCCTACAACTAGTGCTGATTAAATATTTTACATTATGTACAATAAAAAATTATTCAACAATTAAAATCATGTTTATAAAAATATTTGATACTCTGAGAAAATTCCCATAGAATACTGCTTTATTTTTAAAAGTAGGTTACAAAACATAAACAGCATAAACACACACACACACACACACAACACATATATCATTGTTCATCTCTTGTAGAATTATGGATAACTTTTTATTTCCTTCATTATATCATTATACAGTTCCAAATTTCCTACAATAAAAATATATAACCTTTGTAAATAGGGGAAATGTTAATTTTTTAAAAGAAAAACTACTTGCTTGACTTCAAATCATATATTTTTCCCCATAAAAAAATAATACTCCTCCCTTTTATTCAAGCATACAGTAAGCTCTTCATGTTACCTGGGTCTCTCTGAAGAAATTGCTAGACTAAGAGTTGGGGGCATCTGGATACAATATTTAGGTCAGTAAGTTTTCTGTAAACAAACAGAAAACACAGAAGCTATAAAGTAAAAAAACTGATAAATTTTACTCTATAAATATTTAAATTTATGAATGGCAAATAGTGCAAAAGAAGTCAAAATATTGATTAGATATGAGAGCCAAAGGTCTAACTTCTTTAATATATCAAAAGTATTTGCAATCCCTAAGAAAAGCCCAAAATTCCAACAGAAGTAGGCAAAGGACATGAACCATATATTCATGGAATTCAAATAACTTTCTTCATGTGAATAAACCTCACTCAAAATTTAAAAGATACAAAATAAAACAGTAACATCCTACTTTTAAATCTTTCATACTGGCAAATATTTTAAAAGCTCAACCAACCTAGTATTAATAAGGTGAGTGATGGGGAGCAGTCACTGATGAGAGTACGATTTGGTAGTACCTTTAATTGGCAAGATATATAAAATTAGAAGTGCAAATATTCTCCACTGAGACAATTCCACTTCTAGGAATTTATCCTATAGACACAGTCGCACACATAGCCCAAATCATATACACACAGATGTTCACTGCAGAATTGTTTGGACTGGAAACAACCTCAACATCCTTTCAATAAAGGGTTGATTGAATACTTATGGTACGCTGCATAATAGAACAGAGGGCAGCCATTCTAAAAGAATGCCCAGGATCCACATGTACTGATGTGATCCCATCTCTAAGATATATTATAAGCAGGAGGACAACACAGATGACCTAATTTTTTTTTTTTTTTTAATTTAGGGAGGGTATTTCAAAGGAGCTCTCTCTATACTGTGTTCCTGAAAAAATCAAAACAAAGTATTAGCAATGGCTACCCTGAGGAGGCTTGGTACTATGTAAAAGGGAGAGAGGCTTTTGTGTTGCTTAAATCTATCATATGCATTTGTTATTTTTCCATTTTAAAACTTAGCTAATTATTTTAAATAAACATTAAATGAATGTTTAAACAGGGCGTAGGATTCCTTGTTGCTTTGAGCTCTGCTATCAGGAGGAAGGAGATTCCATATCCCACGCAAGCGGTAAGTAACCAAATGCTGAGGGAAAAAGCAAGACAAACAATTTTTTAAATAAATAAAACACCGTGTGGATATAAAGAAAATTAAAACAATGCAACGAAGGCATTGGAGTAGCACTTTCCACCCGCATACAGCAAGTCAGAACGAGTGTGGCCGTGCCCGACGACCGCCCGTTTCCCTGACCGCAGCTGGAACTGCCCTGGACATCTCTCCTCGGGGACCACTCTTTAGTGTCACCAGAGGGGGCGACGCAAAGCGAGGTAGCAAACTCCCCGGGGACGGGGATACCCAGGTCGGCGGGACTCGCGCTCTTCCACAAGAGTGTCCAGGGTAGCCCCACGGGATGGCGAGGGCCCACCTCTCGGATAGTCTCTCAAGTGCCAGCTCTGCTGGGGGTTAGAAAAGCCGTTCGTCCACCGCACTCCTCGGAGGCTTGCGGCTGTGCAGCGCGCCCCGACCCGGCACCGCCACCTGCCACCTCTGCCCAGAGCTCGACCCAGACGCCGCTCCCCAGCGCCCCTGCCCAGCCCAGGCGCGCATTTGTGGGGCCACAGTGCGACCCAGCGGGCCGCGGGGAAACTGCGCCCGCCCTACGGCCACCCCAGCGACTAGCGGAACGAAGACCCGGAGAGTCACCGCCGCCTACCTGCTACGGCTTTCCAGGAAGGGCCGACAGGAAGCAGTCCGCATCCTCCTTTGTGAGTGGAGGGAATCCATCTGTTTGCCAAGGCAAGTTGCTAAACTTCATTGGTCTTTCTTAATCGGTCATTTCACTCACTGTATACGTGAACATCAACTTGCTGGAAAGTTCTGGTTTGAGAGGCTTGGGGTTTTTTATTCAGAATTGCAACTGGTAATTTATGAAATCCAAGGAAGGAACTATTCTTTCCTATCTGAAGGATGACGCTAAGGATCCGGTAGAATCTATGGATAGTCGGACTGACCATATTCAGGGTCATCCGAAATTCCACCTCTATCCTGAAGTCAGCCTCTGCCTAGGCAGAACTGTCTCCTTACTTGCTGTTATGGCCTGTGGACTGTCCCTTGGCTGTGAATTTGGATCTGCACATCAGCCCCCTTACTGGGCCCTAACACGCTCCCTGAGGCAGAAAGCGTATATTACTCACCTGTGTTAGGAGTGGGGGTAAAGACAGAATAGGAACAGGAACAACAACAGAAGAAAGAAGCTGTGTCACACAGCAATGATGACTTGCCGATTTTATCTGTCACCTAAATAGCTTACTAAACACCAAATTGCTATTGATTATGTTGGTCCTTGATCCAGCAGGCCAGCACTTCTCAATGGTCACCTTTCGCACATTAGTTTCTGGCTATATTAATTCCTTGTAACTTGAACATTAGGTAACTCTGAATATATGGCACTGCCGCTGGACATTTTTAATACCAAGCCATAATTGTATAAATTCAGGGTTGGGTTTGGGTTTTTTTTTGTTGTTGTTTTTGTTTTTTGTTTTTGCAAATTTGTGCTACAGGTTTAGATTTGTGATCTCTTTGACATATTCACTAATTATATTGCTTTTTAATCACTGCTTATTTACATACATACCCAATACTTGCATAGGGAACTCATAATCTGCATCAATAAGGGTCTTGCTGCAGAGAATCTGTTCTGGCTAGTTTCAGCAAGAGAAGATTTGTTGCAGGGTATCATATAGCTTCCAGAATCACTGAAGTGTGGAGGGGGGATAGGAAGAGGATTTGACAAGAAACAGACTCTTAGGCTGAGCTTCCAGGAATAATTCCAAAGCCACAGAAGCGGACTGCCAAGAGAACAATAAGCACAAGCCAAATCTGGTTCTGCCACTCTACCATGAAACACTGTGCCGCCTCTGCTACAGTCAGGAAGCTGCCAGCTGAGTGAGATGCTGCTGCTGCACATCATCTCTGCTACCATCCACAAACCATCCTGCTACCCAGATCTGGAACTACTTAAGCAGCAAATACAATAATCGAGTAATGGTGATAATGGATTATAATATAATGAATTGTTTTGAAGAAATAACCCATGGTCCACGGGGATACTCAAAAGAGAGGGAGAAAGAGAGAAATATTCCATACAGAAGAAAGTCAACTAATAAATATAGAAGGGATAATAGAATTAGAAAATGACCATTTTGCAACCCGTGATGTAATTATCAATTCAGGCAATGGATACTAAAGCTATAGGGGGAACAATATACTCACATGGTCTCAAAGTATCACTACACAGAGGCCTTACTAATTTTAAAGGGGGAAATGGAGGGACAGGGGAACACCTCCCTAACTGGCTGACCCCAATGAGCAAGACATTATATGCCTCGTGGTGTGATGCAAAAAGAGACACACAATCTCACCTATGCAGTATTTTTGCCCAAAATGTTTCCCTAAAAGAAATCAAGAGAAAACAATCAGACAAATGCAGAATATGATACATTCTATAAGTCAACTGGCCTGGTCTTTTCAAAAATTCAGTGTAATGAGGGAAAAAAAGGAGGGGGCTACTAACTATTCTATACTAAATGATACTAAAGATATAACAGCTTAACATAATGCGTGACTCTTGTTTGGATCCAGATTGAAAAATAGTTATGAAAAGGTATTTGGGGGAAATTGAATACAAATTATACATCAGAATTATTGTTAACTGTCTTAGGTGTGATCGTGGTATTATGGTTATGTAGGGGAAATGTCATTATTCTCAAGAGATACATGCTAAAGTGTCACAGTATCTGCAACTTTCAAATGTTAACAATTAGTAAATGTAAGTGAAGGATGTATAGGTGTTAATGGCATTATCCTTTCAACTTTCCCATAGAAGTTTTTCAACTAAAATACAGTGGGTGAAGACTCAAATATGGTCTCAAGACTGTGGGTTTTTTTCCCTTCATGATCCAGGATGGTAAAGCATTCCTTGTCTTTTTAGATTATCTTTGGTTTCAAATGCCTTCTACTGTGACCTGCCTGAAACACTCAAACCTGAACACACACTATTCCAAGCAAGCGTTGTTTCCACTGCCAGAAAGTACATGGTCTCCTCTTCACAGCTGTATCATTGGGAGCGTTTTTCCGCATCAGCATCTCATTTTTGTCATTTTCTCCTGAATGTGTGCAGCTTTAGGAATCTGTCACAGTCTCTTTGTGACTTACCATTATCCCATTCTCTAGCGAAAAAGATACCATATGACTTCCTCATTACTGTATAGCAAGAGGGATCACACCCAGGGTCCTCTCCTCAGATCACTAGTGGATTCCAGCAGAAGCTTTTGAAGTTTATAACAGATGCCAAGGTGTGTTGGGAACACTACTGGGCTAAATACTGGGGATCTCCTTGGAAAAGTCATTTCATCTCTCAGGACTTCAGTTTCTTCCTTATTTAAAGGAAGTGATTAGAATGAATGTTTTTAAAGCCCGCTTCAAGCTCTAACACTTTATTCTTCAAGCCTACATGTCCTGAGACATACCTATCACCATGCTCTAGAAGGCAAAACTAGGGATAAGTCCTCCTCCTTAAGAACAGTCCTCAAATTCCCAATGTTCCCATGGTAAAGTAGAACCCTCAGCTCTTCTTAAAGCAAAAGGGAAACATTTTTTTTAAGACCTAGCCCATTTCCACACCTGGCCCATACTTACCTTCTTTCTGGAAACAAATATGTCAGTTGGCAACTTGTAAAGCCTCAGAAGGAAAATTAATTTCATATGTTCTTAGCATACTATATAAAGAGAGCATCAAAGAGGATACTCAGTGAAATATGGTTATCCACTTCCTTTACTCCCTAAAGCTGAACACTGTCTGTTAGCTATAGGACCCCTTGGAAAATTCTGACAGGCAAAAAGAAAAAAAAAATGATGGAAGATTTGGGCAGAAATTGTAAAGGTAATCAGTAAATTTTTCATCCAGGGTGTAACCAGGGCTAATAAAGAATTAAAAGTATAAGAGATTGGTAATAAATGGAGAAGAAAACACATGTTAGAAAATAACATACAAGAGATTGATTCATTGCCACACTCAGTTCAACACCCTTATGCTTCCATGACATTTTCTATCCTGTACACTTTTAAAATAAGAAATGATGCTGAAATACAGAGTGGGGCAAAAGGAGGTTCACAGTTGTTCATATGGAAAATAATACAATAACTAATAAAAAATAATACAAGAATAAACTCTGTTTTGCATACTCACAGCTATAAACCTACCTTTGCCCTGCCCTGTTATTTAAACTACATCCTCCCCTAGTTAACAAGACAATTCAATTCAAGACAATTCAAGACAGGCAGAAGTCCACAACACTGTGATAGTCAGTTTCTAGAGTCAAGAATGACCTGCATTCTTATGATTAGCTAGTAGAGTTCAGACTTGGCTTTTGTGAAACCCAGAAGTGGGCCTGCCCTATCTCTAAGGGACACAGGCCAAATTGAACCCTTCTGTCTTTGGCTGACATATGCAAGAATAAATTTAAACAAAGTAAAAAGAAAGATTTGCTTTTAAAGGAAAGAGCCCATACTCCAGGAACTCTGACCCCCATTACTGATAGCTAAGGCGACTTATGGTGTCCCTGTTTGCATTTCTGCCTAGTTAATTTAGACAGATCATTTATGGCTTACTTGACAAATTTGCTATAGTCAGAGTATTTATAGTCAAAAAAATGTTTGGGTACTTCAGAGAGCTAAATATGGGTCTGTTAGGGAGATCTCTCACATAAGTCAAAAGGAAAGGCCATTTCTCTGGAATTTATACGAGTTGCAATTATGTAATAATTGTTTTGTTTATTCTTTTATCATCCATCTCTTCCATTCAAATGTAAATTCCACAAAGGTGGAGATGACATCTGTGTTTTCATCATTGAATCCTCAGCCCATAGCACATAGTGAAAATGCAATAAGAAGTTAATAAAGGAATTCCCTGCCTGGTGAGGCTCAGTGAATTGAGTGCTGGCCTGCAAACCAAAGGGTCGCCAGTTCGATTCCCAGTCAGAGCACAGGCCTGGGTTGCAGGCCACGTTCCCAGTAAGGGGGCGCACAAGAGGCAACCACATATTGATGCTTCTCTCCCTCTTTCTCCTTCCTTTCCCCTCTCTCTAAAAAATAAATAAATAAAATACTTTTTAAAAAAGAAGTTAATAAAGGAATATATAAAAATCACTTGTAATCACAGAAAAGAAAGCATGGTATGGCTCTCCATTAATTCACATCTTTATACATCTCAGCAGACTTTTTAGTTTTCTTTACATAGATCCCACAGCACGTTTCTCATTAAGGTTATTCCTGGGTATTTTGTGAGTTTTGTTTTTAAAAATGAAATCTCCACCCCCCCCCCATTATATTTTTGAAACCCATCAATGCTGGCATTTGGGAAAGCTTTTGATTTGAGTGTATCTATCTTGCTTGCAGCCAACACACTGAACTCTCTTATTAAACCCAATAGTTAAGGGTTCAATTTGCTTGATTCTCTTAGTAAGCTTGGTAGAAAATCATATCATCTGCAAATAATAAAATTTTATCTTTTCCTCTCCAATGATCTAAATCTTATTTCTGTTTCATCTTTAATTGCACTAGCTACAAACTGGGAAAGACATCAAATGATAATGGTAATGGTGGGTGTTCTGTAATCCATTCATGATTCTAATGAGAAGGCCTCTGGTGTTTCCTCATTCTGATTCTCACAACTGGAGCCCAGCAAGCTCTTATGTGCTCACTTCCTTTCACTTTATTCCTATTACAGACCACTTAAAATAATCCTAATGTAATAATGTAAGTCTTAATAACACCAGGGTGGTTAGCTCTCAAAGAAGTTTCCTTTCTGTCCTTAAACCACAATGTGAGGGCATTCCTTTGCCTCTGTTAAACACACACACACATGCACACACACTCACCCACACCAGATGTACCATGCCGAGCCATGCTACCCCCCGGTTTTGGGGGCTGTGGAGGGTGGCAGAGAAACACGGATGTCTCAAGGGTTCCAGCATATCCACAGCACAGTGCCCACAGCTCTGAGAACATCAAGAGCTAGTGTCTTTGGCATAAATATGAATATTCCCATGGTGAGTCCTTTTATTTATATGCATAAATGGATGGTAACTATGTGTTTGTCCTAGCTAACAGTAGAAGTGAACAGAGTATTGAAATGACATAAAAAAGAACTACTCTGCTCCTGCTCCAGACAAGGATTCTGGTGAATTCTGGCTCTTTCCCTTGGTCCACCTCCCTATCCATGCTTAAGCAAATCCTTTTTCTGTCCCCTCTATTTGATTCAAAACAGGCTGAGACTGGAAACATTCTGGATCCCGTGGAGGTACACTGCCCTTCTATGGCCTCACACCTTCTCCACCTCCTACGCCCCCTCCTCCTTTTGAGAACCAAAGCTCTCCACTGGCCGCCTCCAGGTGACGAAGACTGTGGTCACAAACCCGAGGGCATACATCATCAGGTGTAAAGGCACCAGTACCTAAGTGCATGGACCTGGTGCATTCCCTGGCAGACGTCTTCTATAGAGAATTGCACCCTCCCCAGCCCACTGCCCAAGCTTTGTGCGGTGACCTGGGAACCCCAGACTACTCCCAGATTTCTCCTGGGCTTTTCCAACTATGGCAGCAAGAAAACCATAGTGAGGAGGAGACCTGAGAGGTAGATGATAACAGCAGTTCTTGGCACCGGCTCTACTGCCACCACCACCCCCAACACATGTTTGGATAACGCAGAACCTTCCTTCCCCCTTCTTAGCCTACTCTATGTCCACAGGCACTCTGCTCTAGTGAGGGGAGGTGGGAATACACACCTGTGTCCCTATCAGTGCTCATGGAGTGAGGGCAGAAAGAAGGCTGCCTTTGCTTCCCACCCCCTAGGGTCTCTCCCTGCTCCTCTCGCTCTTCAATGAAAGTCTATTTCAGAGTCCAACCTAACTCCAATTCCAAGTTTTATCCCCTCGTTAGCATCACGCCAGTCCCTGACCAGTGCCTACCCCTAATGCCTAGCCCAGCAATCCAAGCCCTGGTATTACTATAATAATTATTTTTTTTACTATACTAATTATTAATAACTGTAGCTAATGCTTGTAAGCTAGCACACACAAACATACATATATATGGAGGTCTGTCCATAAAGTATCCAGCCATGTACTATGAAAAATGGAGACTTTTATTAAAGAAGATGCAAGATACGATAACCTTTCTACACAGAACAAATGATACCTCAGTCCCCTTCAAAGTAGGCACCTTGGGACTTCACACAGTTCTCCCAACCACCATCAGCTGCACTGTTGTATTTTCCTTAATCTCATCGACAATCTGAAATCTCTTCCCTTTTAAAGGTGACTTTAGTTTTGGGAAAAGCCAGAAGTCACGGGGCGCCAAGTCTGGACTGCAGGAGGTCTGAGTCACCTGGATGATTTGATATTTCACCAAAAAACTCCGCACGAGAAGCATGAGCAGGCACATTGTCGTGATGAAGCTGCCAATCACCAGCCCATAGTTGCAGCCTTCTGAATCATCCTAATAGTTTCCTTGGAGGAATGTTCAAGCTTAACCCAAAATTTGATGCAGATTCATTGCTCTACCCGCTCAGTCATTTTGCATGTGATGGCCACACAGTACACATGCTCACTCTACGGGGTCTCCCACCCCCACTGAGTAGTACAGTGAAGTCATCATTGTTCATGCGTGTGTATTCCAGCCCACTCTCCTTGGCTGCCAGGTTACATTGATATCATGCAAACCAATCTCATTATATTAACAATGGCTGGCCTTTTTCCAAACAGACTTCTGAGGTAGGTACTATTATTATCCCCCTTTTACAGATAAGAAAACCAAGACTCCAGATTAGGTGATTTTCCCAAGGTCACCTAGCTTGTAAACAGCAGAGCTGAGATTTGAATCCTGGACCTGTAAACCTAACATCTGAGCTTGTACTAACACTGAAAGTTTTGTCGCCATGTCCCAAATCCACCCTCAACCTCAGCCCCAGATTCTCCAGATCCAAGGGCAGTCTGTATTCCCTGGTAATGCGGCTAGGTCCCACAGCCTGCCACTCAGAGTCAGAAGGCAGTCTACCTACCCTGTCCCTACTAGAGGCTCTCCTGACATGTCCTTTCCAATCCCACAGAGAGCAACAGAGCCCAAATCAATGAGAAGTCAATTCTGAGCCAGGCCAAGGGGGCCAGCTCATGGAAGCCCTAGGAAGATTGAGCATCATCAAAGCATCCCAGACTCTGATTAAAATGAGCTCCAGATCCTAGACACAGCCATGGCACCCCAGGCCCACCTTTCAGGGCTGCAAAGGATGCTCCCCCAACAAAGGCATTCTTGTGTCTGCAAATGCCTGTGAAATCTAAGGAGTAGGCAGTGGAAGAAGTCAGCTATGGGAAGCACAGTCGGCCTGAGGATAAGAGAGTCCACAGGAAGGAGGTGTGGGCAGAGGCTTTCACTTCCTCTGCAAGAATTAAGAGTAGAAACCACACATTCCCACTCTAGCGGAACCCCGGACGTTGACTTCTCTGAGCTGTGTGCCAGCAATCTCAGATGGCTGTTCCACAACCTTCTGGACCAAATTCTGCCCTCCCACTTTAAGTGGCTTTCCCAGCCAACAGGCCTGATTTTATTCACAAATTGACTATCTCTCAGTCCCATTCTGTCCCTTTCCCTTATCCCCATGTGTCTAACACTTCCTAAGGCATTCATCACTGTCAATTATTAATAACCAGATGTACAATTTGTTTGGAATTTACAAGAGTCAAACTAACTCATTTTGTTTTTTGAGGTAGGTACTGCACTCATTTTACAGATGGAGAAATGAAATCCTAAATTACAGTGCTTCAGGGCAAGCCATTGACCTAACTGCTTTAAGGGGGTCAGTATAAAACAAATAGTTGCACAATGTTTTTATTGAGATCAAGATAACTCTGCTTTTGGAAATTCTGAGCAGACAAAACAAAACTTACCCACTGATTTCTCTGGCCTTTGAGCCACCAGTTTAAGATGCTTGAGTTAAATAACTCATATAAGCCTGCCAGTGGGGGCCCCAGCTCCTAACAGCGAGGCTATTCCACTCCTCTATTATTTCCCTGGTTCTTTGTTAATTCACCATAGCTCAAGTGAGTTGTATGGAAAAGGAGGCAAAGAACCAGTATTGAAGAATCCCCAATATGATTCAGAACAAAATTCCCACCAACCTCTACTGCAATCTAAATAACTCAGACACAAGACAGAACCCTGTAGTCCCAAATTTATGTATGGTGTCGGGGAAGGAACCGTAATTCTTTAAATTCTAGTATGGGACATTTCTAAAGAGTAACAACATTTGCTTTAAAAATAAGAAAATCCGAAGATGCTATCGGAGTCATTTTGTGTCTATTTCATTATCTCATTAAGACAATACTTTCCAGCTACAATCAGTGGTGAGGCAGAGGGAAAATAACAATAAAAAAAGAACAAATATTAAACATGACCTCTGGAAGTGGGCTCTAACCTGGGGCCATGGAATCTTTAGTCAGTTTCAAGGGGATCCATGAATATCTTGGAAGATCATTCAAAATTTTGTGTATATGTAAATTTTTCTGGAAATACTATACTATTTCCCAATAATTCTTCCTAGGAAGAATTATTCCTATACTAGGAAGTTTCCTAGCTATCATCGAGAGCCACGCCCTCCAAAACACACTTAGAGTGGAAATAAATATCTTCTATAATCCAACAGTATTTTCTCAAACCCAACTGCCCGTTTCTCCTGAAAAGAGTGACATGTCCCCCACTGGCACCATGGAGCTGTGGGCCCCAGGAACTTGGTGACATCAGGTCTGGCAGCCCACCAACAGTTCCTATCATTCCCGTGCCTGCCTAGTGATGCTGGAACCATCTGCAATGGAAGGCCAAGTATAAACCCACAGCACCCTAATTAAGCCAAACTGGGAACATTCAGAAGAGCTGCAAGGGATAGAGTATGGAAAATGAAAAATCCAGTTCCCAACAGAACACAGATGAGCCTTCGGAATCACTCAGGGAAGGCTGGAAGGGCTAGAAAGGCTGGAATCACTCAGGGAAGCAGATGAGATGTCTGAAGTTTAGGAAGGAAGAACATATTACATGGGTTGGGTCTGCAGGTGTAACAAGCACAGATCAGAGGCAGGAACAGATTAAAGTGACAGAGATGCAGGGAAGGAACAGATGGACTGGTCCAGGGCCAGGGGGGAAATGAAAGGCAAGATGAAGGCCATATCATCAAGCACCATTAAGAGATGAGGTTTGAACTTTTCTATGGAAGATGTCAGAGTTGGGCAGATTTCAACAGGGAAAGAGACCACATGACTAGGCTCTAAAGAAAAAGCAGCGTAACAAGTGGGGTTTAAATGAATAGAAAATAAAAGATAGGATTACTGAGAAGAGAAACTGTCCAGCACAAGGAGTGTCGGGTATTAATTTTAAAGGTACATGGTAGATGAATGGACTATTCAGCAAGGGGTGTATAAGATCAGATGCAGGTGTGGTTAATGGGCTGACCTGGGTGTAAGAAGATGGAGGGATCCTCCCCACATCCTGTAGTTTACATGTGCAGAGGTCTTACTGACTATTAATGTAGAATTATTGGGAGTGTATGGGATGGTCCCAACATCCATCTCTGCCTATACCTCATCTGAGCAATCTTATTCTGACTGAATGGCCAGAATGAAAGAAAAACATAAACTATAGCACAAAAAGTCAGAAAATGATGAAGAGTCTCCTATTCAGTTCTGGAACAAGTTCTACTGCCTAAACCTGGTGTGCATTATATTCCTTGATTTGTTGTTTTTGTAGGAAATTGTGAAATTCTCAACATCCTAATGGCCATCAGTAAATGACTATTTTAGTCACTTATAGGTTAAATAGATTACGGTTTGTCTATACTCTGGAATACTATACTGCTGCTTGAAAGAATGAACTGCCTCCATTTTAGGACTTCCTGCCAAGATGGAGGCGTAGGTAGATACACTTCGTCTCCTTGCATAACCAAAAGAAAGATAAAAATCAATTTAAAAACAAAAAACAACCAGAACTACCAGAAAATTGAACTATATGGAAGTCTGACCACCAACGAGTTAAAGAAGAAACATTCATCCAGACTGGTAGGAGGGGTGGAGAGGAAGAGCAGCGAGGCAGCAGCCGGCAGACCAGGCGATCCCACATTCACATGTGGATAAAAACTGGGAGGAACAACTGGGGAGTGAGACAGATAATTCAGCCCAGGGTTCCAACACAAGGGAAATAAGGCCTCAGAACCTCTGGCTGTAAACACCTGTGGTGCTTGTGGCAATGGAAGAAACTGCCAGTCTCTCAGGAGAGTCCATTGGAGGGGCCCACAGGGTCTTAGAATGTATAAAAGCCCACCCACTCAGGGAATCAGCACCAGGGCAGCAACTGGAAGGATGCCAGCTGCTTGCAGGAAGCAAGGGAACTGACTGAAAGTGGGGCGAGAGCCAAGCAACATTGTTCCCTCTGACCCCCGCTTCCATACAGCACCACAACATAGCAAAGTGGGTTGCCCTGCCCTGGTGAACACCTAAGGTTCCACGCCTTACAACGTAACAGGTGCACCAAGACAAAGAGATATGGTCCAAAGGAAAGAACAGATCAAAGCTCCAGAAAAAGAACTAAGTGACGAAGAGATAGCCAACCTATCAGATGCAGAGTTCAAAACACTGGTAATCAGGATGCTCACAGAAATGACTGAGTTTGGTCTCAAAATGAAGGAAAAAGTGAAGGCTATCCAAAGTAAAGTTAAGAAAAATATATAGGGAACCAACAATAAAGGGAAGGAAACCGGGACTCAAATTAATGATTTGGAACAAAAGGAAGAAATAAACATCCAACCGTAACAGAAAGAAGAAACAAGAATTGAAAAAAATGAGGAGAGACTTAGAAACCTCTGGGACAGCTTTACACATTCCAACATCTGAATCACAGGGGTGTAAGAAGGAAAAGAGGAAAAGCAAGAAGTTGAAAACTTATTTGAAAAAATAAAGAAAACCTCCCCAATCTGGGGAAGGAAATAGACATACAAGTCCAGGAAGCTCAGAGTCCCAAACAAGTTGGACCCAAAAAGGGCCACACCAAGACACATCATAATTAAAATGTCAAAGATTAAAGATACAATTAAAAGATAAAGATAAAGATTAAAGAGAGAACCTTAAAATCAGCAAGAGAAAAGAAGAGAGTTACCTACAAAGGAATTCCCATAAGACTGTCAGCTGATTTCTCAGAAGAAACTTTGCAGGCAAAAAAAGAGCTCACAAGAAGTATTCTAAGTAATGAAAAGCAAGGACCTACATCCAAGATTACTCTATCCAGCAAATCATTTAGGATGGAAGGGCAGATAAATTGCTTCCCAGATAAGATAAAGCTGAAGGAGTTCATCATCACCAAGCCCTTATTACATGAAATGTTAAAGGGACTTATCTAAGAAAAAGAAGATCAAAACTATGAATAGTGAAATGACAACAAAGTCACAACTATCAACAACTGAACCTAAAAAAAACAAAAATAAAAACAAAGCAAACAACTAGAACAGGAACAGAATCACAGAAACGGAGATTACATGGAGGGTTAGCAGCAGGAAGGAGGAGGAGGGAGAATGAGGGAAAAGGTACAAGGAATAAGAAGCATAATTGGTAAGTACAAAATAGACAGGGAGGTTAAGAATAGTATAGGCAATGGAGAAGCCAAAGAACTTATATGTATGACCCATGGATATGAACTAAGGGGAGGAAATGCTGGAGGGAATGGGGGTACCAGGTGGAGGGGGATAAAGGGGAGAAAAAATGGGACAACTGTAATAGCATAATCAATAAAATATACTTTAAAAAAAAAAAACAATGAACCAGATGTGCTAACATGGAAAAAATATTGAAGATCTCCTGGGGGTAAGAAAAGTAGGAGACTGTGCTATAATATTATCCCACTTATTAAAATATTATACAAATAAACACATACCGTACAATTGTGCTTGATATTCAGCCATTCATTCAAGAAATATTTGTTGAGCATCTTATCAGGCACTACACAAAAAATCCCTGCCTACACAGAATTTAACTAATTCTAGTAGGGGACAGGTAATAAACTAAATAGAAATAAGCAAAAGGTAGATACAATGTAAAAAAGTGCTAAAGATACAAAGAAATCAGGGAAGGGAAATAGAAGTGTGAAGTAGGTGCAGTTTCCAATACCACCTCCCTGGAGGTGTATTTAAGTAAACAGAGGAAAGTGATGGGAAAGTCAGGCTGCTATCAGGAGGAAGAGCCTGGGAAATAGAAGCAAAGGCTCTGAGGCAGGAGCATGCCTGGAGGGTTCCAGCTGGTGGGAAGAAGGGATGGCAAACAGCAGTTAAAGTAGAGGGAGGTACCAGGGCCTGCTGACCACGTGAGGACACTGCTTTTACTCTAAGTGTGATAGATAAACATCCTCTAGGAAGATGTTAATAGTGGTTAAGAAATGGGAGCCCTAGCTGGTGTGGCTCAGTGGATTGAGCGCCAGCCTGCAAACTAAAGGGTCACCAGTTCAATTCCCAGTGTAGGGCACATGCCTGGGTTGAGGGCCAGGTCCCCAGTAGCGGGTGCAGGAGAGTCAACCACACATGATGTTTCTCTCCCTCTTTCTCCCTCCCTTCCCCTCTCTAAAAATAAATAAATAAAGTCTTTTTTAAAAATGGGATTAAGAACAGAAGTGAAAACTGCAGAGACTTCATCCACCCACAAGCACAGGTCTTGTCTTTGCCACTGTTCCACCTTTGCTGGTCTACTCCACCTCCAGCTCACCACAGATGATGATATTGCTGCGCCTGTGGTCAGCAATGCTTCTGGCATGTGCAAGGCTGGCTTCGCAGGCAATGATGCCCCTAGGGCCGTCTTCCCCTCCATCATGGGGGTACCCTCGGCACCAGGGCATGATGGTAGGCACGGGCCAGAAGGACTCCTATGTGGGTGATGAGGCCCAAAGCAACAGGGGCATCCTGACCCTGAAGTACCCCATCGAACACAGCATTGTCACCAACTGGGATGACATGGAGAAGATCTGACATCATATCTTTTACAATGAGCTACATGTGGTCCCCAAGGAGCACCTCATCCTGTTCACAGAAGCCCCCCTGAACTCCAAGGCCAACCGTGAGAAGATGATCTAGGTCATGTTTGAGACTTTTAACACACCAGCCATGCATCTGGCCACCCAGGCCGTGCTGTCCCTGTACGCCTCTGGCTGCACCACTGACATTGTGATGGGCTCCGGTGATGGGGTCCCCCACACTAGGCCCATCTATGAGGGCTACACCCTCCTCCGTGCCATCCTGCATCTGGACCTGGCTGGCGGGGACCTGACAGCCTGCCTCATGAAGATCCTCACAGAGCATGACTATAGCTTCCCCACCACAGCTGAGCGGGAAATCGTGTGTGACATCAAGAAGAAGCTGCACTATGTTGCCTTGGACTTCGAGCAGGAGATGGTCACTGCGGCCTCCAGCTCCTCCCTGGAGAAGAGTTATGGGCAACCCGACAGTCAGGTCGTCACCATTGGCGTTCAGCAGGCTGCTGCCCTGAGGCCCTCTTCCGGCCTTCCTTCTGGGCATGGCGTCCTGTGCCATCCATAAAACCACTTTCAGCTCCATCATGACGCGTGATGTTGACATCCGTAGGGACCTCTATGCCAACACAATGCTGTCTGGTGGGACCACCATGTACCTAGGCATTGCCAACAGGATGCAGGAGATCCCAACCCTGGCTCCCAGCACAATAAAGATCAAGATCATTGCGCCCCCTGAGCACAGGTACTCTCTATGGATTGGTGGCTCCTTCTTGGCCTCCCTGTCCATCTTCCAGCAGATGTGGGTCAGCAAACGGGAGTCCGGTGAGTCCGGCCCCTCCATCATCCACCGCAAATGCTTCTAGGTAGACTGTTAGTCAGTTACAACCTTTCTTCACAAAACCTAACTTGCTCAGAAAACGAGATGAGATTGGCATGGCTTTATTTGTTTTGTTTTTTTGTTTTGTTTTGTGTTTAACTTGGGATTTAAAAACTGAAACAGTGACAGTGACAGCAATCTGTTGGAGCAAGCATCCCCAAAGTTCTACAATATGGCCAAGGACCTTAATTGTGCATTGTTCTTTTTTTTTTAATAGTCATTCCAAATATCGTGAGATGCCCTGTTACAGGAAGTCCCTTGCCTGCCCAAAAGCCAACCACTTCTCCCAAAGAAGGGCCAGTCCTTGCCCGAGTCCACACAGGGGAGGGGGATAACATTGCTTTTGTGTAAATTATATAATCCAAATGTTTTTAATCTTCACCTTAATAATTGTCCTTTTGGTTTTATTTTGAATGGTCTGCCACCATGAACCCCTTTTTGCCCCCACCTTGAGATGTATGAAGGCTTTCTGGTCCCCCTGGCAGTGTGTTAAGGTGTGGAGGCAGCCAGGGCTTACCTGTACACTGACTTGAGACCAATTCAATAAAGTGCACACCCTGAAGAAGAGAAAAAAATAACAGGAGTGAAAATCTTTTTAATTTTCACATTATAAATTTTTATACAGGTTTTAAATTTTATCTTGAGTATCTATGCCTTTTATTAATAATTTTAAACTCATTTCCAGATTTCTATTTTTTTCACTTTTATTGAATTTCTTTGGGAGACATTGGTTAATAAAATTATATGTTTCAGGTATATAATTCTATAATACCTCATCTAGATATTGTACTGTGTGTTCGCCACCCCAAGTCAAGTCTCCTTCCACACCATTTATCCTCCTCTTCTATCTCCTCCTACCCCCCTTTCCCTCTGGTAATCACCATACTGTTGTCTGTGTCTACGAGGTTTTGGGTGAGGGGGGGATTTGCTTAATCCCTTCACCTTTTCCACCCGTCCCAGCAACCCCCAACCCCTCTGTCAGTCTGTTCTCTATCTAAGAGTCTGTTTCTATTTTGTTAGTTTATTTTGTTCATTCGATTCCACATATGAGTGAAAGCATATGGTACTTGCCTTTCTCTCGCTGGCTTATTTCACTTAGTATAATATTCTCCAGGTTTACCTATGCTGTTGCAAAGGGCAAGGTTTCCTTCTTTTTTTATAGCCTCGTAGTATTCCATTGTGTAAATGTACCACAGCTTTTTTATCCACTCCTCTACTGATGGACACTTGGGCTGCTTTCAAATCTTGGCTTTTGTAAATACTTCTACAATAAACATAAAGGTGCATGTATTCTTTCAAATTAGTGTTTTGGGTTTCTTTGGATATATTCTCAGAAGTGAAATCACTAGATCATTAAAGCAGCTCCATTTTTAATTTTCTGAGGTAACTCTGTACTGCTTTTCCCCAGTGGCTGCACCAGTCTACATTCTTGCCAACAATGCACAAGGGTTCCCTTTTATCCACACTCTGGCCAACGTTTGTTTGTTGACTTATTGATGATAGCCATTCTGACAGGTGTGATTTTAATGCTAAAAACCATCACTTCAAATAAACACATAAATATGTTTTCTTACATTCTGTATTTGTCTATTTGGCATCCCTTCATTACAAAGCCAATTTATACTATTTATATTTTATTTTCTATATTACTGATACTCTGGCATTTGGGGACCTTAGAGACCCAGGAAGAGACTGCCCCTCCCAAGTCTGCGAATTCCTAAAGTTAGTAACTTGCCTAAGAGAATGCCTTTCATATGCAAAACAACCAGTCCCCTGTCCCACACCCCCACCTAACTCATCATCTAACTCTCACACAGCCGAGCCAATATATCATACCCCCTGCCCCAAATCAAACCCAGGACCAGCTACCAGGCAACTAGGGACAGTCCCTATGCTCCCAAGGCCAATTCTAAACTGTCCACTCTGCCCAGCCTTCCCATTCTCCCAGAAACCCCAATAAAGTCTCTGGTCTAATAACTTCCCTCCCTTCTGTCTTCAGCCTCTTAACTATCATGGGGTTTCCCCAGGGGCCCCGAGTGACTAGTGTAAATGTTCATTCAATGGCATTGACCTCTCCATGTCCTCACTTACTCACACCTCTATAAACTAAATCCTGGGTAATTAAGTAGCTATATACATGCAGCTATATGTTTTAAAATTCCAGGGATTTCCATGTAGAGAGGAAGAGTGACCATTTTGTTTTGTTTTGTTTTGTTTTTCAATTTAACAGCTGAATTAACTCATTCTCCAGCTCATTCAGATCTCAGCCTATGTCCCTGAAAAGTGGGAAATGAAGACCACTGAAAACCATGAAGTGATAAAACTGCAAATTTAAAGTTGTTCTGGTGACTTTGCTGCCCTAGTTTTTACAGAAGGAAAAAAATCACATCTTCCTCCTGGCACTCTCAACAATTGCTATAGGTGGAAAAGCCTTGGAAACAGAAAGCCCAAGAGTGCAGGTGGTTTTGAATTTGAGGAAGTCTGTAGAAGCCAGGATGGAGCTTTCAGCTAGACATGAAGAGGGGTGGGTGGATCACAGAAAAGCACCTGCTACAGCCCTCAAACTTTCATAGGAGAGGGATTGAGATGCCTAATTAAGGGCATCAAAGTTGAGACTGAGTTTTTATATAAAAGAAAGACTTGAAACAGAACTCATTAGAATCTAAAAAGAACCAAATGTAAGTCAAAGAAGGTATATATGTGAATGGATGATTTAGAATTGTTGGCTGCCTTTGAAAGAGCGGCCATAAGTGCAAATTATAGGTTTGTATTAGTGCAGGGGTCTGCAAACTTCTGTAAAGGGCCAGAGAGTAAGTATTTGCAAGCCATACTGTGTCTGTCACATGAACTTAATTGACAGTACACAAATGAATGTGTCCGTGTTCCAATAAAGCTTTAGTGGTGGGCACTGAAATTTAAATTTCACATAATTTTCATGTGCCACAAAACATTATTCATCTTCTGCTTTTTATCCAACCATTTGAAAATGTATAAACCATTGTTAGTTCCTGGGCTACAGTTTGCCAACCCTGCCTTAAGGGAATGGAGTATAGAAGGTTATAAAGATCTTAGGAGAAAAAAAATGTTGGCCTTTGGTTCTTGTTTTGAACATACCTATTGGTGTAGAAAATCTTCACAAAACCCCTTGACAAGAGACTCTGACACTTACTTCATTACCCTTCAATCCTGAGTCTGCTGTGGTGAATCCAATCCTTGCTCTCTCCCTCTGACTAACCAAAAAAGCGTCCTAGTCCTCTTTTCTCAGGTTGCTGTGGGTCCCCATTTTGAGTGAGGCCAGCAATTTTCAACCTTTTTCATCTCATGGCACACCTAAACTAATTACTGAAATTCTGCAGCACACTAAAAAACATACTATGTTTTTTGCCAATCTGGACAAAAAAGAGAGAGAGAAAGAGAGATAATTTTGATTCATTCACACCGGATAGCTGTTGTTGTGTCGGCTGTTGTCATTTTTTTATTTGACAATCTATGGGAAAAGAGGTCAGTGCCCCTGACTAAATAGCCAGGTATTGAATGTTTTTAAACTGGTAAAAACAGATACCACACTTCACCTTAGCCAAAAGGCCAAGAAGTGATTGAATGTTTTTAAAATTCTTACGGCACACGGGGTGAAAATTGTGGAGTTAGGCCAACGTAACATCCCTGAGTTAAAGAGAACATCAGGATGGGCTTATTTTTGAGAAATAAGAGCATTTCTTAGATGTAGGATCTGGAAAAGGACTTAACATAATCATATCCAACTCTTCTATGTTATAGAGGTTCAGCGAGGGTAAATGACTTGCCCAAGGTTACCCAACTTGTTGGAAGCAGCCTTCAGACTAGAAGCCATTATTTTCAACTTCTTCCAAGTTTCCCCATTTCCATTCCATTACTTCAGCTGCACTCTCAGAGAAAAGTTATGGAGCTTGCTATGGAATTTGGCAGGGGAAATGTTCTTCTAAATACTTTTTAAAAATAACATAGAACATAATTAAAATGCCATTACCACATCCTCAGAGTATTTTTGTACTGCCAGTCCCAAACTTGGGGCAGGGAGGAAGAAATTGTGGAGCTCAGGGAGAGAGGGGGAACTGAGAATTATTTGCAAGAGATCCTCAAATACAACCCCTTCACTTAGCATTATCTACACACTAATAATAATAACATCTTCCACACATAAATAACCTACAGCAATGGTTCTCAAAGTGTAGTACACGATCCCACAGGGGTCCCAAAACCCTTTCAGACACTCCTTGAGGTAAAAACTATTTTCATTAACACCAAGACTTTTTTGCCTTTTTCACTCTCAATCTAAAAATATATGGCAAAGTTTCCAGAGGGTATATGGTGAGTAATATTGTTCCAGGTTAAATGCCAAAGTAGATATAAGAATTCAGTTGGCTTCTATCAAGCAAGACATTATAGAGATTTGCAAACAACGTAAAACAGTATCGCTCTTCTAATTTTTTTGGGGGGGGGATGTTTTTTTCTGACAAATATATTATTTGTGTTAACATCTAATGCATTTATTATCTTAAAATGAATTTTTAAATTTTTTATTTTAGTTTCTGAAATAGTAAATATCAATAAACAAGTGGCTTTTATTTTACTGTGGCTCCTTGATAACTTTAGGAGTATAAAGAAGCCCTGATCAAAAAGCTTGAAAACCCGCTGATCTACAATTTTTCAGCTGTTTTGCATGCACACACATACGCACACATGCACACACACAAAGTAATTTGAAAGTGTTACTGGATTTATAGTAGCCTTTCATTACTAAGTATTTTCTTACTCAAAGGATGTTAAAGTACTACTATTGTCACAATGACCTTTAGCACCATAAAAATAAAATTAGCATCAACACAAGAATAACATAAAATAAAATATGTAAGATAAGAAACCTCTACTGGAAATAATCCTGTTTATTCCATAAATCAATAACAAGAAAACAAAGAGGATGAGCAAAATAGAGAATAAGAGACCGAAGATATAGAAACCAAATGAAATGTGTCAGTCTCAGGAGACCCTGATTCCAATGAACCAACCACAACATGGCACTTAAAAGACAACTAGGGAAATTTGGACACTGAGAAGATATTCAATAACATTGAAGAATTATAAGTTAACTTTATTAAAATATAATAATGACATTGTGGTTGTGTTTTTATTTTTATTTTTTTTTAAAGACTACTTACTTTTTAGGAATACATGCTGAAGCATTTGTGTATGAAATCATTTGTTGTTGGTGATTTCCTTGAAAATAATGCCAGGGCCGGAAGCCGGTGGGGGCTCCAGAAGCGGAAGTGGCCGCCGCAGGATCCGGAGCAGTGGGGCGGGCGGTGAGGCCTGGGTTCCAGGTGGTGAGAGCGCTGGGTCGCGCAGGGCCATGGACCTACTGAGCGAGGAACTCACAGCTCCGTGTGGGGTGTCCACCGGATGGACAACCTACCTAGGCCAGCAAGCAAGCCAACACACCTTTCACAAGGGCCACTGCATCAAGGGCCCCGGCGTCTACGCCGGGGACAAAAATTCATGCAGGCCATGAAAATGATCCCTGAGTTGGTGACGCGGAAGCCCGCGGGCCGTGGACTCACTGTCCACATGAACTACGGTGCCCGGGAGGGCCCAGACGCCCCTTTGGGAAGCAACGTCATCCGCCATCTAGAAGGACTTCAAGGAGGGAATTTGAGATCCTGAGCACGTAGTAGAGTATGGCTTTGAGCCCCCACAGAAAGGCAAGCACCTCCAGCTGTACCCCAAACACTTAACGTGCTAGGAGCAGAGGAGCAGTGACCACTGGGTGTGCCTGCCAGCTGAGGACTGTGCCCAGCCATCCTCACCTACCCACCCCGCCCCCCCGCCCGCCCCCTCCTCTCCGCCCTCGGCCTCCTGTGGGCTAGTGGGGAGGTGTTTTTCTCATTTCATTTCTATTCAAGACCTTGTATACAAAAAATAAAAATAAAAAATAACCAGTGGGACTAGGAGTGTGTAAGGTGTAAACAAGGTTGGCCATAAATTGGTAGTTGTTGAAGTTCAGAGCTAAATCTGTGGAATATCATTCTTTCTACTTTTGCATATGTTTTCAAAAATCCACAGTAAAAAAGAAAAGAAAAAAGTTTTTAGTTGGTTGCTCTGCTTTAAAAAAATAAAAAAGTGGGAAACTACTTCCCTAACTCATTCTGGATTTAGCCATTTGCAAATCAACAAGCCATACAATTTGGGGGCAGGGAATTTAAATGAGGCCCTCCCTGTAACCAAAACATCAGATGGAAGAAGAACATACTCTGAGCAAAACTCATACTCCAGAAGTGATTACAGCTTTAAGGAAAGCAGGTATAAAGGGGGAGAAAAAAAGAAAAGAAAAGAAATTCTCAAAGGAACCTCTAACTTTGCACAGAGGGCATGGCCTGTGAAAAGAGCCTTCAGGTCTTGTCCTGCCTACAATCCACTAGTCTGACCAGTCTATAAGCACACTAGTTTCCCCTAGAGAGCTACCATGATATCATAGGTAGGCCGAAGCACCTAGAATGAGAACAATAATGAAAGTGGACCACTTTACTTGACCTTGAGCCCACTTACATTGATCTGAGAGAGCAGACAGACATATTTAAGAATGACTTATTTTACTTTTTTAAATTATATTTTATTGATTATGCTATTACAGTTGCCATGATTATTCCCCCTTTCCCTCCCTCTACCTGGCACCCCCTACTCCCTCAGGCAATTCCCCCACCATTGTTCACGTCTATGGGTCATGCATATAAGTTCTTTGGCTACTCCATCTCCTATACTGTACTTTACATCCCCATGACAATTCTGTAACAACCTATTTGTACTTCTTAATCCCCTCACCTCTTCACCCATTCTCCCCTACTTCATCTGACAACCTTTGGGTAACTAACTTCTCTTGCTTTTAGGAGTCTCTCTTTCTCTTTAATCTTTGGTGTTTTAATTATGATGTGTCTTGGCCTGGGCCTCTATGCATCCATCATAACTGGAATTCTGTGCTTTGTGGACTTGCATGTCTATTTTTTTCACCTAATTAGGGGATTTTTCTTTCACTATTTTTTTAGATAGATTTCCAATTTCTTGCCCTTTCTCTTCTCCTTTTGGCACCCCTGAGGCAAATGTTGAACCTCTTAAAGTTGTCCCAGAGGCTGTTTATACTATCCTCATTTTTTTTGGATTCTTTTTTTCTTCTTGTTGTTATGATTGGTTGTTTTTTGCTTCCTTATGTTCCAAATCATTGCTTTGATTTTCAGCTTCATCCACTCTACTGTTGTTTCCCTGTAAATTGTTCTTTATTTCAATTGATGTATCCTTCATCTCTGATTGGATCTTTTTTATGCTGTTGAGGTCCTCGCTAAGTTCCTTGAGCATGCTTATAACCCGTGTTTTGAACTCTGTATCTGATAGATTGCTTATCTCCATTTTGTTTTTGTTCCTTTTCTGGAGTTTTGACCTGTTCTTTTATTTGGGCCATGTCTCTTTGTCTCCTCATTTTGCCAGCCTCCCTGTGTTTGTTTCTATGTATTAGGTAGAGCTTCTTTGACTCTGTCTTGGTAGTGTGGCCTAATGTAGTAGATATCCAATAGGGTCCAGTGGCACAACCGCCATTATCACCCAAGCTGGATACTCAAGGTGTGCCCTTTGTGTGGGCTGAGTACACCCTTCTCTTGTAGTTGAGCCTTGGTTGCTGTTGACAGATCAATGGGAGGGACTTACCCAGGCCAGTCAGCTGCAAGGACTGGCTGTGACCCCCGACCACCAACCTTCGCCTTCCATGGAGGATCAGCTGTGCAGGGGCAGGGTGGTGGTGCTCTGATGTGGTCTATAGCTGTCCACTGGGTGCATTGGCCCTGGGGTATCCCGGGTGGTATAGGCCCAAGTCACCCACCACCTGTGTTTTTCCCCCGGGCACCCTGCCTGAGCTGTAAAGTAACCTGAGATGACTGCTGCTTGTGCTGGGCTTGGAGAATCCCAGGTGAAGCCAAGCTGTGACTCTAATCTGGCTGCTGCTAGAGCTCACTGAAACTAGCTGTTGCTTGTTTGATAGGATTTAGGAGCCAAGACCAGCCATTCTTATCGAAAAGCAGCTTGGGTAGGCTGGTAAGTTGGGTGGGGTAGAGACTCTGTGGATCTCCAAGGTGGCTCACACAGTGTTAGCCAGGTTGATGGGGTCTCAGATATGGTACCAGCCTACTGGCTCTTTGTAGGGAGAGCTCAGCAAAGGGACAATGGTCTCTGCCTGCCCCAATGCCAGATACTTCAGTCTCTCCATGTACACCACTGGTGCCCTTCAAGCTGCCATCCCAGTGCTGGAGCTCAGAGGGAGTGAGTATGAGTAGGTGAGTCCATGTGTGGGTTCCCCAAGAGGAAATGCTTAGGGCTCCAGCAGCCTCCTCCACCAACTCAATCCCCACTGGTTTTCACAACCAAAAGTTGTGGGGACTTACTTCCTGGCAATCGAATCCTGGGCTGGGGGGCCTGGTGTGGGGCTGGGACTCCCGAGATATCCGTCCCAAGTTTTTATCCATATGGGTGAGGGACCAGTCCATTTCTTATTTGCATCCCTCCTACCAGTCTGGATAGATGTGGTTTCTTCAATTCCACAGTTGTCAGACTTCCATTCAACTCTACTTCTGACAGTCCTGGGTGATGGTTGTTCTACATTTTAGCTGTGATTTTGATGTGGTGTGAAGAGGCAAGCCATGTCTGCCTACGTCACCATCTTGACTGGAAGCCCAAGAATGACTTATTTTATTCTTATTTCTCTATATTGTGCATTTTTTTCCATGAAAACTTTTTAAATTTTTTTTTTTAATTTTAGAGAGAAGGTAAGGGAGAAAGAAAGGGAGGGAGAGAAACATCAATGTGAGAGAGAAATATTGATTGACTGCCTTCTGCACATGTCCAGACTGGGGACCAAACCTGCAACCCAGGCATGTGCCCTAACTGGGAATCAAACCAGCAACCTTTCCATTTGCGGGGCCTCACCCAACCAAGCCACACAGGCTGGTGTGGGCTAATTATTTTTTTAAGATTTTATTTATTTATTTTTAAACAGAGGGAAAGGGAGGGAGAAAAATATCAATGTGTGGTTGCCTCTCACGTGCCCCTTACTGGGGACCTGGCCCTCAACCCAGGCCTGTGCCCTGACTGGGAATCAAACCCGCAACACTTTGGTTCACAGGCCAGCACCACTCAGTCCACTGAACCACACCAACCAGGGCATTTTTTTTTAATATGTTGCAGAGATGTACACCACAGCAACTTTGGAAAGTAGTTTGGAAATATGTACTAAAGTATAAGGTACACATACCCTATGATCCAGGAATTCCATTCCTAGGTACATATCTAACAGAAATACATATTTACGTACAAGGAGATGTATACAAAAATATTCATAACAGCAATTAACCCACCAATGTCTATCAATAATAAAATGGATAAATTAAGATATACCTATTTACATATTGGAATATTATACAGCAGCAAACATGAGGAAACTACAGCTACACATACAACATGGATGAATCTTACAAACCACCACACACAAACAACAAATGTACGCACACTAACACAAAAACAAACAGCAAAATGGTAGACCTACATTCAAATCTATCAATGATTTATATTCAATATAAATAAACCAAACACTCCAACTAAAAGGCAGAAAAGCAAGACCCAACTATATGCTTTCTATAAGAGACACACTTGTGCCAAATATCAATATATTGCCTTTCAGCCCCAAAATTATCTTTCATTGCAGGCTCTGTAAAAACAGAGCTGGGTTATTTGAATATTTCTCCTTTGCCACTGGGCACATCATTAATCTTTGTCAGTGATGAATACTGGAGACACATTGCAGGAAGAAAAGATTTTCTTCCCTAATTTTGGAGTGCTCTTTCAGAAGACACATAGAGTACTGTCAGCTTCGCCACGGTCCAACACTTGCAGTGCCCAGTGGTCAGTAGAACTCAGCAGCCAGCAGCTTCCCCAGCACCCTCTGGCTAATTTCAAAGCAAAAACCACTACTGGTGAGAATCCCTCTGCATGCATAACTTTCCTCAGCACCATAGATGACAAGTTTCTGGACAGTGCCAGGGGGTGGATTCCCAGCAAGCTCTGTCAATGCAGTACCATAGTGACTTCTCTGCCTTCCTGCATGCCATGATTCATCCTCTCCAATGAGGCCTAGCTCTTGGCTTTGGTAAGAAGGGGTTGGGGGCACTAGAGATAAGGAGAAACTCTTCCTGGGGTACCCTACCTTAGCCTTAGGGACAGTGGTTGCTACTTATATCTGCTATTCTTAGAGTCTTTAGAATTTCCTTCACTTCTTACTAGCCAATCCTTCATTATTCTAATCCCCAATTTTACTTAATAATTATTTATAGTAAACTTCCCTGGTTGAAATTATTGTGTACTTTTTGTCTCCTGGTTGGCCTCTCACTGATACAGCACTTGGCACTTTAAACATAAAGACTGGTATGTTAAAAGGAAAAATGTAAACAAATATATACCCTGCAAACAATAAACATAAAAAAAGATGGACTGGCTATATTATTATCATATAAAGTAGTCTTCAAGACAGAGTATTACCAGAGATATAATGGGATATTTCACAATGATAAAGGATTTAATTAATCAGGAAGACATAAGTCATAAATGTGTTTGTGCCTAGTAACCAAACTTCAAGGTACATAAACAATTGATGAAATTAAAGGGGAAAACAACACAATCATTATTGAAGATTTTAATACCCTTCTCTCATAATTGTTAGAATGAGTCCCCCAAAGAATAAAAAGAGAAATTCTCAACACTACTATTAACCACCTTGGCTTAATTGACATTTTAGAAGAGTATACCCAAAAACTGCAGAATGCACTTTTTTTCAAGAACATATATTACACTCATAGAAACAGAACATATATGGGCCATGAAAAAAGTCTCAATAAATTTCAAAAGATTAGAATCCTACAAAGTATGCTCTCTGACCACAATGGAATTAAATTAGAAATGCATGCTAAATATATTCCAACTTTGTCTGAGTTACTCGAAACTCATTATTCTAAATATTAACAATTTATCATATCCATCAGAAGCTAATTAAGCTGTGTCAGAATATTCACCCTATGTTAATTAGCCTAAAATTGCTGTGTTTGTGGGCCATATATCAGCTTTGGGTAGTTTTTCTATCTCTACCCTGGCTATCAGTTTCCTATTATCTTGCTTTCCTTTTATCTCAACAAACAATACTTTGAACTCCTATTTCCATTTGTAAAATAAAAATAAACATATATATTTTCCTAGTAATTTGTGAGGATTAAAAATAAGTAATTTATTATATTAGTATCTGTCATTCTATTGTTCAGCACAACACACACCCATTATATGCCAAATTTATCTCCAGATCAAACCTCTCTTCTAAGAGCCAAATTATACCTGATACCTCTCCTTGTGTATCTTATAGGCTTTATGGTAGACTGATTACAAAATATCCCAACTCTTTATCCCTCCCTACAACCATGTTTTTTGCAATGTGACTTTGTAGTTCTTCCCACCAAGAAGTAGAGTTTCCTTAGGGTGACCAGCCATCCCAACTTGCCCAGGACCGAGGGGTTTCCTGAGACAAGAGACTTAGAGCGCTAAAACCAGGAAAACCATGGGCAAACCAAGATGAGGCAGTCTACTTGCCACTTTTGAATCTGGGCTGGTCTTGTGACTTGCTTTGGCCAATGGAATGCAGTGGAAGTGACAGTATGCAAATTCCAAGTTTAGATCTCAAGAGGCATATGCGTTTTTCCCCTTTCTCAGAATCCTGACACTACCCAATGAACAAGCACAGGTCAGTGAAACATGAGGAGAGACATGTGGTCCAATCACCCTAGTCACCCCAGCCACCAGCCAACTAACTGCCAGCTATGTGACTGAAGCCATTCCAGACAAGCCAGCTTCCAAATGACAACTCAGCCCACCAGAGATACATGAGCAACTTTTTGCAAGAGCAGCCTGGCCATGCTCAGCTGATCCACAGACATAGGAACAATAGTAAATGCTTACTTTTGAAGCTACCAAGTTTGGGGGTAGTTTGTGACATAGCAATAGCTAACTGATAAAGATACCTAAAACTCAGTTGTTTAAAATTAAAATCAGAGTTGATAATTATGTGACAGAGTTGCTAACTATCACTACAGTGGCAATCTTAATAAAATATATACCAAATCAACATGTTGTACACCTTAAACTTATACAATGTTATGTCAAATGTATATCAATTAAAAATGAACATGACTATGTTCTAATAAAACTTTATTTAAAAATAACTGAACTCACAGTGTTCTTCCCAAGTTGGGCCTCCTCCAATATCGCATCTCAATAAATAACACCAACATCCATCCAGTTCTTCATGCCAAAGACCTCGCAGGCAGCCTGATGCCTTCCTCTCACCAAATTCTATTAATTCTACTTCCTAAATGTTTCTGAAATTTCTTCACACTCAACATTTTCCCTCTGTCCACCTAGTTTAAGTTACCATCACCTAAGCTGTAGGGAAAACCACTTAATTGTTCTGGCAACATCCATTCATCCATTCTTGTCCTTTCTATAGTTCATTCTTCACACAACAAAGTGTCCTTTAAAAAAGAAAAAGAGAGAAGACAAGAAAAACTCTCTGAAAGACCCTGTTAAGAGAATGAAAAAAATGAGCTACAGGATGGGAGAGAATATCTGCAAACAACATA
Source organism: Pteronotus mesoamericanus (assembly GCF_021234165.1). Classification (NCBI taxonomy): domain Eukaryota; kingdom Metazoa; phylum Chordata; class Mammalia; order Chiroptera; family Mormoopidae; genus Pteronotus; species Pteronotus mesoamericanus. The sequence goes on along the minus strand of NW_026555325.1, from coordinate 32,859,697 downwards.
TTTAATAAAGACTGAAATACATTAAAAAAACATTCAAAATATAATAGTAAAAATGCAAACAATCCAATTAGAATATGGGCAAAAAACATGAAGATACATTTCACCAAAAAAGATATACATATGACAAATAAGCATATGAAAATATACCCAACATCATTAGCTATGAGGAAAATGTGAATTAAAACAATGAGATACACTACACACCTATCAGAATGAATAAAATAGGAAATAATGGCAACACCTAATGCTGGTAAGAATGTGGAGAAACTGGATTCATACATTGCTGGTGAGAATATGAAAGGCTACAGCTACTCTGGCCATTTGGCAGTTTATTAGTTTGTTAGGGCTGCCATCTCAGACTACCACAGACTGAGTGGCTAAAACAACAGAAATGTATTTACTTAAAATTCCAGAGGCTAGGAGTCCAAGATCAAGGTGTTGGTAAGGTTGACTTCTCCTTTTGTTTCAGTTTTATTGAGATATGATTGACATAACATTCTGTAAGTTTAAGGGGAAAAAAAAGTGTTGATATTATACCCTTATGTATTGCAAAGTGATTATCATCATAGCATTAGCTAACATCTCCCTCACAAGGCTCATTTCTTTTGAGACCTCTCCACTTGGCTTATAGATGGCTCTCTTCTTCCTGTGTCTTCACATGGTCCTCCCCCTCTGTGTGTGTGTGTCCTAATCTCCTCTTTTTGAAAAACACAATCGTATTGAATAAGGGCCCACCTTGATGACCTTATTTTAATTTGATGACTGTTTTAAATATCCTATTTCAAATGCATTCACATTTTGAGGTACTGAGGGTTAGGACTCCAATATACGAATTAGGGTAGAGGGAAGGGAATTCTGCTCCTAACAGACAGTTAAAAACTAAACATAGAGCTCCCACATGACCCAATAACTGGACTCCTGAGCATATATTGCGGAGAAAAGAAGACTTGTGTTAACATAAAAATATTCGCAAATGTTCATAGCAGCTTCATTCATATATAACCAAAATCTGAAAACAACCCAGGTGTCCTTCAGTGAATGAATGGCTAAACAGGCTGTGGTGCATTCACACCATGGAACACTACATAGCAACAAAAAAGGAAAAACTATTGAGACACACAATCTGGGTGAATCTCCAGAGAATTATGCTGAGTGCAAAAAGCTAATCCCCGATGGTTCCATACAATTCCATTTATAATAACATACATGAAAGATAAAATTATAGGAATGAAGAACACATTAGTCATTGCCAGGGGTCAAGGAGGTGACAGGGTAGAAAGTGGCAGATGTGGCATTAAAAGGGCAAAATAAGGAATCCCTTTGTTGACAAAAATACTGTTATCTTAACTATATCAATGTGAGTCTCCTGGTTGTGATTTCCACTACAGTTTTGTAAGATACTGCCATTGGGGGAAATTGAAGAAAGAGTGCAAAAGATTTCTTTTTATTATTCCTTATAATTGCATGTGAATTTAAAACTTTAAAATAAGAAGTTTAGTTTTTTAATGTTTTAAACATTTAGATTCGTCCATTGTCCTTAGGCTAAAAACCTATTAGTCTTACACGATCTAGTTTCTGCCTACCTTGCCAGCCCTTTCTTGCACCCTCTTCTCACTCACTGTGGTCCAAACCAATGAGTTTCTTACACATTGGTCAAGAAAGTAGGGCAACACCCTCACCATGGCCTCTTAAGATCTGCAGAGCCTAGGCCAGAGAACAAGTGGGACAGCAGGTGAAAAAAAACCACATAATGATGTATTCCCAGGCAGTGATCACAGGAGAAAGGTATTGTTTTTATTACTTGCATTCTACAGATGCTAATGATGAAGGACAGAAAAATTAAGTCCTTTCCCTAAAGCCACACAGCAACAAAAATGGTTCAACACAGCAAAGCCTGGCCCCAGAGCCCAGGTGTTATCACAGACCCTTTGTGTCCTTCAGAGGTGGCAGGAGGAGGAAGGAGAGGGAGTGGAGAAAAAGAGTGGGTAGCAGAGAAAGGAATCTGTGTATTCAAAAGGGTACTTGGTTTCCTTCCAAGCTCTTTTCCCTGTTTGACACTGGTACATGTTTGCACTTTTGTGTGCTGCACTTAAACCACTATATAGACACCAAAGTTGCCCTGGTTGGTGTGGCTCAGTGGATTGAGCACCAGTCTGCGAACTGAAAGGTCACAGGTTTGATTCCCTGTCAGGACACATGCCTGGGTTGCAGGCCAGGTCCCCCTAGTTGGGGACATTCAAGAGGCAACCCATCAGATGTTTCTCTCACACGTCAATGTTTCTCTCCCTCCCTTTCCCTCTCTCCAAAAATAAAAATAAACCACTAAATAGACAATAAAGTAAAATGGGCCTAACTGGGGAAGGCGAATGCAACTGAAATTTCCAGAAACATGCTGAAACTGACAACCCAGCGCTGCGACACTCACGGGGTGAACTTCCAGTCTCAGCACAGAAGTTCACCTCCACCGCTCTGAGGGGAGGAGTAGCCCTTTCATTCTGACAGTGGGGGGACACTGGGGACACAGTCCAGACCCAGGATTCCGGGACCCAGGCAACTCTCCCTTCCCGGTCTCCGGTCCTTTGGTCGCAGTCCCTGAGTGTGCTGCACGTCCGCTGTCAGGGGCCCGGACGGTCCCAAGCGTGGCAGGAGCTGGAGACAGGGAGCGTAGGCGCGGGAAACATCAGGGTTTTTTCAGGTTTGCGAACAGACCGGGTGAGGGCCATTTGGTTGCACCCCTTTCATCGCGCATTGGGGATGCTGCTGGAAGTGCCAAGCGAACATCCCAGCGGTCTGAGTTTTTGTCCTTGCGGTGGTGGGATGGGGGGAGAGTGTAACACTCCATCAGCGTTCTCATCCCTCACGACCTGGACACCAAGATCTGGCAGCTTTTAGCCATTGAAGAAGAACCGTTTCTCTGGTCTGTTGATGCTCGCCGTCCTGGGTTCTGAGTATCTGGCCTGTGAGCTCAGTCTCGACAGTGAGGCCGCTGCTCAGCGCCTCGGAGGCTCCCAGAGCCTCTGGCTCCTTGCTGGGCGCCCGCCACTGTCAGGAACCCTCACTTTCTCTCTTCTGTTTAACCACTGAATAGGCAATAAAGTGAAATGGGCCTAGCAAGCGTCAGGGAGACTTAGAAGGCAGGCAGCGAAAGTGAATCTGAACGCTGCAGAAATATGCTGAACTAACAAGCCGGGGTCCTGACCCAACCGCGGAAGGGTCCTGGCTGTGAAAGCCGAGCCAAGTGCCCGCCCGACCTCCTAAAGCCTTCTGTGCTTATTCGCACTCTAGCAGGCAGCGAAGGTGATCCTGGGCGGAGACTCAGCACGGACAAAACACCCGCCTCGAACTCGGTTCGCCCGCCTCCCGAGTGACCCTCGGTCCGTTCCGGGATCTTCCCGGGGTCGGTCCGTGGTTCCTTCCTGCGCTTGGCCCGAGCACCTGCTAGTCCCGAAAAGGGAAATCTCTCCTTCCGGTCGGCTTTTGGGGCCGGAGAGGAGAGCTCATTTCAGGACTATCAATGTCCTTTGGCCTTCGTCCCCTTGCGATCACAATCCCAAAGGGGGGCGGGTATGGCGCGGCCCTCTTGGGCGATCCCCAGGCCAGAAACCCAGCCCCGATCCGCAGCGGCCAAGTTCTAGCCGACTCAGCTCAGAGTTCTTGCAAATGATTCAGTCTCTCTAAGCCTTGGTTTCCTCAATGTGAATAGTTCTGTACCCACCACATAAGACCGTTCCCAGGGGTCAGTAAGATAACAAAAGCATAGGGCTTGACAGAACTCCTGGCGCTCAGCAAACTCTCAAGAAATAGATGCTAGTCATTACTATTAGTTATGGCAATATATCTGCTTTTTCCACTTTCCTGTAAGCTACTGGAGGACAGGATTCCCCAGCACCTGGCACAGCGCCTGGCTTGGTAGGTGGGAAGAAAGTGTCTGACTGAGACCTACAAGTTCATGGGGGAGATGATGGAGAGAGAGGCAAAGCTAGGGACCGCTGCAAACAGGGAAATCCAAGATAACCTCTGAGCTGAAGGCAAAGGAGTCCTGAGGATGCGGCTGGGGGACGCGAAAGTGCAGCAGAAGGCAGAGGACTTGGGGGCCATCCATTCTGCACAGCCAATTCCTGCTGTCACAAAACTGTGGGTCCAACTGACCGTCCCTGCAGAGTTTTCGCAACACCCCTCCCCCATGGGTATGTTTCCTTTTTGTCCTCTCATCGAATCTGTGCAAGGAAAAAAAAAAGTGGAACCCAAGGTTGCAGACCACGAAGTCAGGGATCTAATCTCATTTGCCTAAGGACCAAAGGGAAGGAGCTGACTGCATCCTGAGTCCCTGGAGGCCACTCTAGGGGCAAGCAGAAGAAACCAGATTGAGGATGCAAGCAATGAGAAAGAACTGGGCTTCAGCTGACCTGGAGAAGATGCAAAGACCAATGAAGAAGGGATGGAAGCACAATAGGTCTAGTCCTGGAAAGGCGGAGATGGGAAGTGCCCACACACCAAACCCCTACCCTCTCCCAACGTCTTTGAGTTCTAGAATGAACCCCAAAGAGATTCTCACCATTCTAGGAGCCCGCAGGTTCCTAGAACTACTCAAAGACTGCCTTGCAAACCAATAGCCCAGCAATTCAGTGTTCTGGAACCCTCGATAAGAGAGTGCAGAGTGGGGCCACAGGGGAGTCCAGCCAAAGAGTGGGTGACCCCAGAGTGAGGAAGGCCAGTGAGAATGAGCCTGTCCCTCTGCACACAAAGGGCACCCCAGAGCCGTCTGAGCTCCCTGCCGGCCCTCTGTGGGCAGGAGGCAACCTCTCCCCTGCCACAGCCTTCAGGGTCTGGGTAATGGAGGACGCCCCAAGATTGTGCAGAGGCACTGTACTGCCTAAGTCCTAAAACCCTGACGCAGGCCCATGATGGGGCAGGGAGCTCGCTGAAAGCAGTGACCTGTTCTCCAGGACTGCTCATGGTCTACTGGAGACCCAGACTTCTTCAACTGCGGCTCACAGTGAATAACCTGTGGCTTGAACCATGGTAACAGAGAAAGAAGGGTTACCTAGCTCAAAGGAAGTTGTGCCTGCCCTCCAGCCTCAGCGTTCATCCGTATAATGGGAACGATGATTTCGCCCGTGTTCTGTCTTTACCTGCAAGGGTTGCCATGAGGTTCAGAGACAGTGAGACTCCGTGACCAGATAAAGTGCTGTGGCGACAAACTGGTGGGCACAGGATCCAAAGCAAGAGTGTCTCTGCGATGGGACTGAAACATAACAAGGCCAGAGCAGAGACACTGAGTTCCCCTCCTTCCCCCATCCTTCTCTAGATCCCTGCGGAGTGAAAGAATGCCTGGGCTGAGAGAGAGAAGCTAAAGCAAAAAAGAGGAAGGATGTTGCCCTGAGGCAGAGGAGGAAAGGGGGCACCTCTGCTCGCCCAAACTCAGAGTTCCCTCTCAACTCTTCTCACAGCACTTTAGAGAGGGCCATCAGTCTGCTCGGAGCTGCGGGCCAGAGTATCAGTTTTACATGGGACTGTTTCCCTGACTTTAGACCAAACTGAGGAAGTCATTTGGATATTGTGACGCAGTGATCAGATAATTTGGGCAAACCCAGATTTGTATCTGGATCATCGTAATTACCATTTCGAGTCTTGATTCTGCAAATGTAGTTGCAACTTCTGCCTCTTCCTCTGTCTCTCCTTTTCTCCTACGCACACACACAGTCCCTTGTTTTCCAGTTAAAAGAGAACTGGAGTCATATTTCGTTGCAGGAAGATGCCATTTTCTAGATCTCAGGTGAGGAGGATCTAAGGCTATTAATGGAAGTTCTCGTAGATAAGAAAATACAAAAAGTTCACCACTATGAAAAAGCCTGGAGGACATGCTTGTGGTGGGAACAAAGGAACAGAGAAGGCAAGAGGACTGCAACTGAATCTTTTCTATTTCATTTGCAGGGGAAAAAGGTTTCTATATTAGGTCAAAACAGCTACCGTTGTGGTGACAGAACGACTTGGAATTTGGAGTCAAGGCACCAAAAGGCAATCTTGATTAAATTATCTAGAGCTTAATTTTGTGACTGGGGCCCACAAAGGCAGCAGGCGGAGTGCAGAGAGGCCGCCGTGTGGTCCCGTCGCGGTGAGCCCCACCTCCCAAAGCATTTCTAAGCATCTCACTCTTCTCCATTAACCAGAAGGAAGGCTGGGAACTAAATCCAGGCAGATTTGAAGGCGGATTACCTTCCTCATTATTCCACCGAGGCTGAGCTGTGTGGATGCTGTAGCTTTAATTACACACTTGCTTTTTCTGGGGAAGAAAACCAAAGATCATATTTTTCAAAGTATCAACTTGTTTTCCATTAGGCAGTTGTTGTAACAAGTTCTTTCAGCTACACGTTATGTCTTTAGGAAGGGGGTGCTTCAGATGGCGCGCACTACCACAATTTTGTGGCTTTTAATTACTATTTTGTTCTTTTGGGGGGTTTCAGAGGCTGGCGCCGCAGCGTGATTAGGCTGTCTCCTGGACCCGCCGCAACCATGCACACCTCCAGCAGGTGTCGCTACAAGGTAGGTACTGCCGCAGGAACTGCGGACTTGGGAGTCCAGCCAGGGCAAGTGTCCCCCAACTCCAGACAACAGCTCCCAACCACCAGAAAATAGAGACATAGAGGAAGCCTCCACTTCCGATTTAAACGAATAAATTGCGATATTAGGGAGGAACAGGGTCCTAAAGGGAAAAGCTGTAAAATAGGGTTAAATGCATGAGATAAAACTTTTCTATCTGTTGCTGTAAGTCTCCAAAAGTTGTGGTATGGAGACGACTCTCTCACCTAAGTAGTATTCCATTTCTTCTTTCATAAAAACACAGAATTTAGAGTTAAAATGAACTTTGAAAACCATCTGGTCCGTCTGGTAGCTTTCCAACCTAGAGAGGGAATCCCCGGGATAGTTATTCGGGTGTCAGTTAGCTGTCTAACACACAATCCCCACGTGTCAGGAAAACACAAGGAAAAATGATGTCAAATAGTATATCATCAGCAACAATACCTTTGATTTTTATATAGTTTTCCTCTAAAGCAACAAGGAAAAAAATCGTTTAAATATTACCTAATTAATTGTCCTGATATCCCTGCGGGTTAGTTAGGAAGCAGGTATTAATAAAAAGTACGTCGTTTAAGAATAATTTAAATCAATTGACTATGTCAGGTGCCGAGTGGCTGGCAAGAAGACGTTTAAGTACCAGACACTGAGGAAAAGCGTCGCTAGAATTGGCCCGGCTCTCGGCACTGCTTTGTTTTGATTAATGTTTGAAAGCTGACCCCAGACTTGAAGGTAAGAACCACTGGAATTGGTTGGCACTTGTACACAGAATAGGAAATGCCAGTCTCCGTCTTCATGCCTTCTGTCCTCCTGCCATCGGCCACCCTAATTCCCCACCCCACCCCCAAGTCTCTCGCCTCGCTGCTCACAGTCGGCAGCCGCCCGTCTGCACCCGCGACCACAGCAGCCGCAGCGCCCGCCCTGTGACACCCGCCTGCCCGCCCAGCGTTCCTGGGTGTCTGTAACCCCGCGGCCCCGCGCTTCTGATTGGCTGTTGCTAGGTGACGTTGCCTGCGCTCACGTGATGAGTGTTAAATGCCCACCCTGCAGGAGCCCGCCCCGCAGACAATCGTATAGCCGCTGCGGGCTGCTCAGCTCCTCCCGCCTCCCGGATCCCCGGCCCAGCCCCGTCACCCCGGCCCCCCCTCCACTGCCGACCCCCGTCCGAGCCGGCGTTGGGCCAGAAGCCGAGCGGGACAAGAGGCGGAGAGAGGATGCGGCCAGCGGCAACTGTCCGGAGCTGTGCACGGTGATCGCCTCCCCCGGAGGAGGAGTTGCCTATACCATTGCCACATTTTTTGTTTTCCTCCCCACTCCAGGCCCCCCTCCCCCCGCAATTACATTGGCTGCTGGAGGGGACAGGAGAGACAGAGGAGGCGCCTTGCTTCCCCCCTCGCGCCCGCCACCCCTGCTCTTTCCCGTCCCGGGCCAGGATGACTGGAGTCTTTGACAGTCTGGTGGCTGATATGCACTCGACCCAGATTACGGCCTCCAGCACGTACCACCAGCACCAGCAGCCCCCAAGCAGTGGTGGCGCTGGCCCGGGCAGCAGCAACGTCAGCAGCCTCCACAAGCCTCAGGAGTCGCCGACCCTGCCGGTGTCCACAGCCACCGACAGCAGCTACTACACCAACCAGCAGCACCCGGCGGGCGGAGGCGGCGGTGGGGGGTCGCCCTACGCGCACATGGGTTCCTACCAGTACCACGCCAGCGGCCTCAACAACGTCCCTTATTCCGCCAAGAGTGGCTACGACCTGGGGTACACCGCCGCCTACACCTCCTACGCGCCCTATGGGACCAGTTCGTCTCCGGCCAACAACGAACCTGGTAAGCAACACGCTGGCGTCAAGGGCGCCACGTCGGTCTCGCTACTAGATGGGTGGGATAAAAATGTTTGGGGCGGGGAATCCCTCCGGAGCCCTGGCCTTTCCCACTACCTGCTCCCGGCCCGGTCCGCGCCCTCACCATTCTTAACCTCCAATCTGCCGAGGGTCACTGGGTATGTCCCTCCGTGCTCAGCTTGTCGGACTGGGTGGCCCTGGGGGCCGCGCGAGGCACGCTTCATGGTAGCCTCATTTCTGTGCCACCTGCTCCTCCTTTCTCCCCAGCACGCGCCTGTCTTCCCCTTGGCTGGAGGGCCCAGCTTCCGGGGTCGGTGCCGGCACCATTCCGCCCATTGCGAAGTTGCGCCTGAGAATCCGTCTCCCGGCTCCGGCCAATTCACACGCCGGGCCTCTCCACGGGCGGGAACTCTTGAGCTCCCTGATTAACGCAGTTCTTACCGTTGGGATTCGTTGCAGAGAAAGAGGACCTCGAGCCTGAAATTCGGATAGTGAACGGCAAGCCAAAGAAAGTCCGGAAACCCCGCACCATCTACTCCAGTTTCCAGCTGGCGGCTCTTCAGCGGCGTTTCCAAAAGACTCAATACCTGGCACTGCCCGAGCGAGCAGAGCTGGCCGCGTCTCTGGGCCTCACCCAGACTCAGGTAAGGGCTCGCGGCTGGGAGCGGGTCGGGGGTGGGGGAGGAAGGATGAGGAGGGCGCTGGCCTGGGAGGGCTGGGAAGCAGGCGGGTCAGGACAATGTTTTAAATATATATATATTTAAAATAATCTTAAGGATTTCGAGGCCTGCGCCTTGGGCGGTGTAAACGTCTACATTCGAAACTGAAATCCCCCAGGGTAAGGACGGGGTGGGTAGAATCCGGTACCATGTTGTCTTTTCTCGACACTACTGATTAAGCGGGTAAAATAATTGGCCCTCCAGACCCCCTCCCTCCGTCAACATCGCCACCGGGCACACACACCAGCTGCCTTAGGCTTTTTGAGATGACTACCCAATAGAGCAGAAATCATCGCAGCCTCCCGAGCCGCGGCACGCCATCCGCCTGTGCGCCCAGAGCGCTCGGTGCCCACCTCTTCCTGTCGGTCTTTCTAGGCTTCCTCCCCTGCTCAGTGCTGTTTCCTCCACTAATGCTCGGGTCCCTTTTCCACAAAGGTCAAAATCTGGTTCCAGAACCGCCGATCCAAGTTCAAGAAGATGTGGAAGAGCGGGGAGATCCCCTCGGAGCAGCACCCTGGGGCCAGCGCCTCGCCACCTTGTGCTTCGCCGCCCGTCTCGGCGCCGGCCTCCTGGGACTTCGGCGCGCCTCCGCGGATGGGGGGCGGCGGCGGCGGCCCGGGCAGCGGAGGCAGCGGCGCGGGCAGCTCGGGCTCCAGCCCGAGCAGTGCGGCCTCGGCTTTCCTGGGCAACTATCCGTGGTACCACCAGGCCTCGGGCTCCGCCTCACATCTACAGGCCGCAGCTCCGTTGCTGCACCCGACGCAGACCCCGCAGCCACACCACCACCACCATCACCACCACGGCGGCGGGGGCGCCCCGGTGAGCGCCGGTACGATTTTCTAACCCCAGGGAGACTGCGCCAAAGACTGAGAGCAGAGACCCTTTAGTGCTCGCACACAAGCCAGGGGGTTCTGTTCAGCTGGCCCGCTTGTTGCCACCCCTACCGGAGGTTGTGGCCCGGGATGGCCTGCCCCAGGCTCTACTCCCTCCCGCGGCCACCAAGCGGCCGGGAACTGGAAGGCTCCTCTCGGAGATCCCCCGCCGCTGCACGGTGAAGGCCGCGGGCCACGGCCGCCCTCCCGACCTGAGCCCCGCCTCAGACTTGCCTCCCCTCGCCTCCCCTCCCGGCGAGGCTGTCCGGCGCCTCTCTCGCCGCGGGCCGTGAGCTGAGTTCGGGAAAAGGACTCCTCCCCCGCCCGCGAGGCTTCCCAGGCTCTCAGAAGCTCCTTTCTCCTCGCCCGCCCCCAGGCTCGGCGCAGTCCGCCGGGTTGTTGACCTCCTGGGTCCTGCCTGTCGGCCCGCCCGCCCCCACGCGCCCCCCTGACCCCGGCGGCCCGCAGCTTTTTTCCGCTCTGCCGTTTCCAGCCCTGGGAGCCCATCCTTCTCCCTCCTTAGCCCTCCCAGCCAGAAACTCTCCCCCTTAGCTATCTCCTCATTCATGACCAGTGGAGTTTTTTTTTTTATTTTTTATTTTTTTAAAAGTTTAGGTGCCTTTGCGGATGACCTCATTTTGATGTTGGGGAAAAATGGTTTTTTAATATGTGGACACTGCAAAAAATGTGTTTAAATTATCTTTTTTAAAAAACCTATTCAGGATTATCAGGATCATGGACTTCGACATGGAGTTTGTAAATAAAGGTGTCTGTGCAGATTTTCCCACTGATTTATTTGTATAAAAATGCTCATCTTTTCAGACTCTTTTTGTAAACCCCCACTTGTGAAAACTGCAGATTAGCAGTGACCTCAGCAGTCCCTACGGTTCCGAAAATTTTCTGTTGAACTAAGCTACTGATTTGGGTTTGTTATATCTTATCCTAAAGTTTTTGTTCTTGAAATGAAAGGTATTTTGGGGTTATTTATTATGAAAACAACATGCTCTTAATGTTGATTTTACAATATGAAGAGATTATTTAAATAAATTATTGTTTTCATTGGATGTGTGCGTTTTCACCTTGATACCGCAACCTGGACGCTTGAGCCGCCGTCCAGGCTGGGAACCTGGTCTACCAAGAGTGAAATGTCCATCTTTGGAAGGCTGTGAGCTCAGCGAAGCGCGGCGAGGTGAAGAGACAGGCTCCCTCCGCTCAGGGGCCCGCAGAATATTCGCGCTCTACCCCCACGCGCGTCCGGACGCGGGGTTCCTCAGCTCGCGGTGCGGTGAGTCACTCAGTGCCTGTCGGCTCCAGCCTGCGCCCGCCCTGCCCCTCCGGCGCCTGGGCGGTCTCTGCCGCCTGGGCGCCCGCAGTGCTGGCGGGGCAGTGCTTCCCAGGCGCGGCGGGGTAACTGCAGCCAGAGCCTAAACACCGCCGAAGCCCGGGTCAGACTCCTGCAGTGGACTCTCCCCTCCGTTTGCCCCGCGGCCCTTCTGGGGATGGCTGAGCTGAGAACTCACTGAGTCATCCAGGCCCTCAGGAGACTCGATTTCTGCTCAGGAATGCAGGGCGACCGACCTCGGCGCACAGGGCTTCTCTAGTACACAAACAAGCACACACTGTGACTCTTGCGGACACCTTTATACTATCACATACTCAGAAGTCACTCACTCACACTGAATGACACACTCACATACATTACACAAATTCACACACACTGATATACAAACCCACATATGCCCACTCATGCACACATGCACACTCACATGGAGACTGATGCTCATTGCTGTGGGAGTGGCATCTTTCCATCTCACATTCCCAGGTGAAAAGATCCACACATCATTCAGCTCGATTTACGACCTTGGGTCCCACCCAACTAGCTTCCAACTTTTGGAAGTGACCCTACTTTATTGCATTCCCCGCAGACTCGCCAGGATGAAGCGAGTAATGCAGGCCTGAATTGGAAGTTCCTTTTCTGGGAAAGCACTGGGGCCTACAGTTGGTAACAGCTTTCAAGCTTCAATCACTAACTCTGTGGCTTTGGGCTGCCCACTTCGTCTCTCTGTGTTGCAGTGTGAAGATCTGTAAGAGAGGAAACATAAAAAGAGCTATCTCAGAGCTGTGAGCATGTAATGAGGAAATGCAGTGCCTGGTACAGAGTAAGCACTCAATACAGTTTTGCTATTAGTAGTATATTGTTGGAGCCCAGTGCCCCCAAACAAGGAAGCTTTACTTTGCTCATAATCATGAGGCTCAGAGTTAGCCAGAGGCCTTTCCAACCTCATCTTGTGTGGAAGAGCAGCACTCTAGGACTGGGAGACTCTGGTGCTTTCCAACATTGAAGCTTGAACCTTGGTCAACCCCCCTGAACGGAGGGCTGTACTGGAGAGGAGGTTGGGGGCAAGCCAGAGAACCCTACTTGCCAGACCCAGGCCTTCCCTCCTCTAGGATGGTTATTCAGGCCATACTTGTGTGTCTTCAACTCACCTCTGCCAAGAAAACAGACAAGACGGGAGCGACTTTCTAGGCTCAGTGGTATCATCCTGGGAGTAATCCCAACTTTTCTGGCCAGATTGTTTTGGGGCCTGCACCACGTGTGTTTTACCACAGAGTACGGGACGCAGAGTTGGAGCTCTGCAGAAGAAAGGGATGTTACACAACTCTGTGTCCTTTTGCACTCCTGGGTGATTTCCCAGGCTAGGGAGGCCTGGGCTGAGTCCCAGTGACTTCGCGATCCTGGCTTCCCTAAGAAGACGCTGCCTAGAAGACCTCCATTCCTGTCCTCCCTCCCCCAGCTCCCAATTCCGTGGTTTTCTTTGAGTGCCAATAGCTGGTGCCAGCCTTCCTCCTGCGGTTTACTCTGCGCTCCCCTCCTTTGTGAGCTCTCCCCTCCCCCTCCTGAAACCGGCAAGGAGAGACGGGGCAGTAAATTGGCTGGTGTCGAGGATCTGCAGCAGACAAGATGATTAAGAGGCCTACGCCGGAGCGCCCGGGGCAGGGAATGTCAGCCCAAGTTGGAATCACGCAACAGGCCTTGGCATGAGCGAGCCTGGGAGCCGGGAGGGCGGGCGGCCCCAGCTCCGGGGTGGGCTGAGGCCCCACAGACTCGCCGGAGTCACCTAACCTGGCACCCGGCGGCGGCGGGGTCGGGCCGGGCCACCGCGCGCCTTTCCCCGGGGAACCAGCGAAGTAGAGGGCAGAAGGGTGCAGGGGCCAGAGGAAGGGGGCGTTTCCGCAGACCAGGAGAGGGGCAAAGAGAAGGGAAAGCGAGGATGCGCCCGGGTCCTAGAAGTGAGGGAGCGGGAGAGGGAGGGGGAGAGCGGGGAGAAACAAAGCCCGGCTGGGGTAGGCGGGGGCCGGCTCCAGACCTCCGGGGGCAAAGCTCTGGCAAGCCTTTCTCACAGTCTCGCGGCCCGCTGGGAGACACCGAGCCCTGTGATCAGCCCGCCGCCGCGCAGACGAGCTCCCCCCGCGCCCTACTGCGCTCCCCGAAGCGCGAGTGAAAAATGGAAATGGGAAGCAGTGGTCTCGTTTCCCTACACTGGGAAAGCAGTCGCACTATGAACACACATAAATCTTCATTGCAATTCCCTCCCATTCGCTCGCGTGAAATATCAGGCCAGAGACAGGATATGACAAGCGCTGGGAAGCCGGGGGAGGGAATCCGAAGAGTGAGGGGTGCCCGACCCTCTCCGCTCCACCTCTTGGCAGGTTTGCTCCGAACCCCTAAGGAGCGCTGGCGCTGATGTCCAATGGCCGAGGCTGGCAGCCGGGGCGCGCCGGCAGCCCCCTTCCTCTCCTTCCCGCCCGCCGCTCGCCACCCCCAGAATTCCAGCCGCCCGCCCTGCCGCTCCCGGGCAGGGGAGGGCAGAGAGAAAAGGGAACGAATCCCGGGCCTAATCAGCGCAGCTGCAATGTGGGACCGTTTAGGAAGCTTCCCCTCAGCCTTCTTTCAGGATTACTTGTGAAAATTGTGAATATCCGTCCTGTGTAAGGATTTCCGAGAGTGGTGGGGTGAGTTTGGGAGAAGTATCAGGTTCGATGGGGGCGGAGAGCGCGCGAGGAGGCTGCAGGTTTGTTTACAAACAGTTTTGTAGTAGAAAGCGGGCGAGGGGGCCAAGACGGGTAAAGAGAGTGTGGAAGTGGTCAGATGGTCCCCTCCGCTGTTAGGACCCCCCGCGAAGGAGAAGGGCGCCGGGGAGCAGAAAGCTCCCTTGCCTTTCAAGAAAAGTCGTCCTCGTTGACTGTATAACCCAGGAGCGACTCCCGCACTCCGACACCGCCTCCCACCGCCTCCCACCTCGGCCGGGCCCCAAGCACTTGCTCAAAAGTCTCGAGCCAGCTCCTTTCCCGCCAAGAAACAGTGATCACCAGTGCCTTAAACCTGTTGTAGGGTCGGAGACCTCTTTGAGAATTAAGCTACAGATTTTCTCTTCCTCCTACAGGTCCCTTTGCATTAGGCTTTGGGGTCCCAGAGGCGGGAAGTGGGTGGGTGGGGAGGGCCCCTGGCTCTGTCAGACTGGGCTCTCCAGGGACTGGAGGGCTCGGGCAGGGTCGAGTCACCTAGAACAGCCCCAGGAAAGCCTCCCCCGATTCGGATCCTCCCTCCCGACCTGGGATCTGACCCGAAAGCTTTACCCACTGCCCCGCCCCTTTTCCTAACTGCCCAGCGCTGCCGGATGCCGGGGCCCCACATCCCTCCGAGGCACCCCTGGCGGGATTTCCCCTCTCGGGTACCGGTTTGTCAGTGATTGTCACATTACAAGATGTTACATTCCGCCCTGGGGCCTGGGGACGGGCGGGGCCAGGGAGACACTGTTTCCAGAAAAGAAACAGCAGGCGGATCTCAAGGAACAGCCTCTCGGCGCCTCCGCGTGAGAGCGCAGGCACAGTCTCCTGCCTCGGGTTCTGGTTCCGAGTTTGTCCTCAGGGTCGGGCCAGACTGCAGACACTGCGGTGTCTTAGCAGTTTGCGGGGGTCGTGGAAGCGCTCCTGGGGTCCTCCGGATGCCCGTTTGAGGGATCCTCCGGAGCCCCGGTGCCATTGGCCGTGTCCGGGATCAGATCGGGTCGGGCCAGTCCTAGGAGCTGGGGGACGAGGCGGGTGGCGAGGGTTGGGTGCAGAACCCGGAAAGGTGGAGGGTGGCTCCAGGAGGCAGGCTGGGGCCGCGGGGCAGAGGATTAGAACTTCGGGAAAGAGGAGTCAAGAGGGAGGGAAGGACTGAACAAGGAGCGCGCTGAGGGAATCCCAGAGAGCCGACCTGGGGCGGCACAGAGCAAACATGGCGAGCTGTTCGCATTCCCCCTCCTGCCCTCCTTTTTGTGGACCAGGAGTCTCAGACACCCTAGAGATGAAATCGTCCCTTTGGAAACAATGGGCACTTCTGGCCCGACCGAGTCCGGGCTGCTCGGAGCTGTGGCTTCGCTCCTGGTGGCTCCCCCGGCCCGGAGCTGCCGTGTTGCCCCCTCCTCCGCCCCGCCCCGTGCCTCCACCGCCCTGGCACCGACTTCTTAAAGTCGCAGGGTGTCTCAGAGCCCGAGAGAAGCGCCGCCCAGTTGGGGAGTGAGATTTTCGGGGGGGGGGGCGCTACTTCGGCGCGGTGGAGACCAAAAGAAGAGCCTAGGTGGTCGCGGAGCTGGCCCCGAGGACCTAATCGAGGCTCTTCTGTCCTCGTTTCAAAGCCTCCAAATAGCGGGCTCATATTCGCCGGCACTGGGAGACAGTTAACACTCTTTCTCGGGGTGCTAGGTCGCCTCACAGCAATTTCTTAGTCAACCAGCTGCCCGCTCACTCTGCTCCATGCCTCCCGCCCTAAGGGCCCGGCCTGCAGATTCTAAAGCCCCACCCGTGTTGCTAGAATCCGGGAAAGGGGCCAAAGGAAGGAGGAGGGGAGAACTGTAAAGAAAAAGAAAGGAAGAGGTGTTGGGGTGGGGGAGGGGGAGGGGTGGCCCCGGGAACGCGGCTCTGTCGCTTTCATGCTCAGTTGCCTCATTTAGGGTGGGAGCCAGGGGCCTCGGGGGCATCCAAACCTGAGAGAGCAGACACGCGGGGAAAGGGATTCTCTTCCCGACGTGCACAAGGGACAACAGCGAAAATTTGCCTTGGGTGGCCAATTTTCTCATTTGCCCCTATTAAAAGAAAAAGCCCAAGAAATTCAATTAAAGCCACCCTGGCCAAGGCGCTATTTGAGGCATGAATGTCTACCCTAAAGCTGCAGCAATCATGTGGCATTAGACACTTCCGGAATCCTATAGCCAACCTGAAAAATCCCAGACCCCCTTTTCCCCTAATTTTTGCTCTGATCTGTAATTTTATCCACATTTGCACTAGTTTGAGCATTCTGGCTCTCCCATCTGAAAGCCTGCAATTACTATATAATTCTTCGCAATTTCAGATGTCCTAATATGGACTGTAATTTTTGCGCAAGACAATTTCCTGCTATTTCAAGCATCAACATTGTCAAAGTTGTATGTACATAATAAATGGGAATATCAATGCATAGTTTTTAGCATAACATCTTGACTCCTCGATAATTATATCCGTTCGGAGCCTACGCAGAATTAGCCTGAATTGCATGGTAACTGCTGCTGCTTTAAAATTTTTAAAAATTACTCATAATTTTCCCAAAGATTACCAAGATCTCGAGTGCACAATGTCATCAGCGTAATGAAGAGTAAACATTTATGCTAATAATCTGCAATTTTTTTCATCAGCTATAAAGACAGAGGCTATATAGCCGAAAATTTCAGTCCTATTTGCAAGCACAGCGCTGCAAAAAGCCTGCGGTGCTCGGAGGCGCCTGGTCCTGGGGACCTTTTTCCACTCTTTACTCTCGGGATAGGAGGATGGGGCTGGGGGATTCTTTTTGGTTTCCTGGTTTTGTTCTGCTCTGGTTTGGTCGGTTTTGTATTTCCTATTTTTCCTTTTCCTCTTTTTTATTTTTATTTTTTGCCTTTTTCTTTCCTGTCATTCTCCCAGCCAAAAGCCGCCTTCGACCCTTTTGATTTGATGTAGCAAAGATTGTGTCCAGATTATCTGAAATTGACACTGAAGAAGGTAAGGGTGGAAACCGGTTTCATTTTTCAGAGGGTTGGAAGGCTGAGCTGCGCCCGCCGTGGCGGCTCCCGCTCCGGGAGTAGGAGGGTGGGGGAGTGATTATGTATGCACCAGCTAATTCTTCCATCAAAACTTCTTGTCAGCGATGTCAGGATTATTTTTTTTTCCTTTTTTATTAAAACACTTGATGTTTCAGGAAGTGTTAATCCCTGAAGGTTGGCGGATGAGGGCGGGAGGTAGCAAAGGAGTGGGTGGGGGGTGACATGTTTCTTTAGCCTGGGGAAGGCACCCTTTAGAACCGTTCGCCTGTCCACACTGGAAATGGGGTTTGCTGTGGAGCGGGGGACCAAAGGAAGCTTTCTTTGAGTCATGGGAGAGAGAGCCCCTTACTCTCTACTGCATTTGATGGAAGTGTCTATGGCCGTAAGGGATCTGAAGCAGAAAAGTTTGCTTGAGCCTTTGATTTCAGGATTATTAACCCAGGCTGTGGGATAACAAAAACTAGAGAATTCTGAGATCGGTTTTTAAAAGATACAGAATGAAAGAGATAGATAGCAGAATAAAAATACGGAGCTGGAGGCCTGGGTTGCTTCTTTCTGTCCAGTTGTCCTTGGGATCAGGTATCTCAGGGTCTATATTCAGTATCCAGACCTAGCTTTCTCCAGGTGACAGAAATTGATGATTTCTTCAAGGGGGGGGGGGGAGATTTAGTTAATTTCTACATCAATTGATTCTAAGAATAAAAACGTACTTCTGTGCATATAGGTAAGGGGAAATTTTAAACTTTTTTTGGCTCTTAAAATTGGTGCAGAATAGGAAAGGCTGAAGAGCTATCTGCTCAAGCCCAGGTGCAGATCCCAAAAAGAAAGAAAGAAAACTAAAACATGAAGGAAAGCTGTGAACTCTATAAACACATTTTCCATTTCATATTTTTAAAAATGTTGCCTAGATTTAGAAGCTGGGTCCTTCCACAATTGGACCACTAGAAGGACCACTCAGTTTCAGGTTTATGAAACCCAAGACCAGTGAGGAGAGGACTTCAGATTGTTGCTTTTGCCCCTCCACCTCTACCCTTACCCCTTTCAGAGTGAGTGTGTGTGAGAGAGAAGATATTAAAGAGGTATCTGTTGTTTGGCAATTTTGCTAAGTCTGTCTTCATTACTTCAATGCTGTGCATTTGCTAATTTGGAGGCCCGGCCATTGACAAGCTTGCTCCATACACCTGCAAGCAATTTGCCAGCTCCGGTACCAGAGAATTGCAGAGATGGCAGCTCGTACCTATTTGATTTTTTTTTTTTCCTTTTCTCAATGCACAGCAAATTTGGCTTTCAGTGCGTTATCTCTTTTGTTAATGCAAAAAGATTCCCTGGGCGAAAAAATTGCTCATAATTACCAGAGAGATGGGGAAACTGCATTAGAATAAATAAACCTGAAATTACTGTAATTATGTTGTGTTTGATGGGCCCGGCTTGTAATCAAGAAGAGAATACAGTGAAATGATGCTGACCCTCTTGGGTTTGCAGCTGTACACGCACTTTGGGGTCTTTTTTTTGCAGAAAAGAGTCATTTTGATAATCATTAAGCTGTGTGTAACCTATTTCAGAAGTGTTTTAAAATGAGGTTCACATTTTTTGAACAAGGGGAAAAATCCCAAAATTGCATTTTGCCATTACAGACTCATACATAAGGAAAGGTTGTGTTTTCTAAGTGACAATTGTTAAGACATAGTATTCAAAATCAGTATTTAATCATTATAATGAGGTATTGTTTAAATATAACCACCTTTAGATTATTCATAGTTTAATTAATATACTCATTATGAAAATCTTTGAATCAGATATTTGATGAACTACTTGTCAGTAACAAGGCAGCATTAATTAGGCCTATATTGAGATTAACATTTTTTAAAAGTACAACTGCTTATAATTATAATAGAGCCTAACTAAAGACCGCCTTCGTTGAGCTAAAACTAATAATTTCTCTATTTGAACTGTTTGCAAGAGATTATTAAATTAGTATAAGCTAATATCTCAAAGTATTAAAATCCGCTTGACCAAATAGATTTTGCCTGTGGCTTCAGGCATTGGGCCCCGGCTGCCGTCTGAGGAACCCGAGTCAGATGTGTGAGAGAAATCTGCCAAAATCTCCCCACTAGCAAAGTCTCATCTTGCAGGGAAGACAAATCCAGGAAGATCCTTGCCCTGACGCCGGAGCCCAGCCTGGGCAGTCGGTTCCCTCTTTCAGCTTTGAGGCCGGTCCGTGCGAACAACTCGGTTTCTGAGGTCTCATTTCTCCTCATTGCGCTCCAGGTTCTGGGTACCTGAGGGAGAAGAAAAGCCCGTCCCCAGGCCCAGAAGGGGCCTCAGGGTCCCGAGCTCCATCCCCCACTACCTCCCAGCTTTCCACCCCCACCCCCACCTCCACCCCCTGCCGCTTCCCCTCCCTCTCCCAAAGGGCGTCGGAAGAGCCTGGCGCATTTGATCTTTCACCAGCGCCAATTGAAAAATGGGTGCTTGTCACAACACAGATCATTGCCTTCCCCACTCTGCTCCCCACCGCGCGCTGCAAAGGGGAGCCCCAAAGGTGGAGACCGGTGTCTGAAGGCGGATGTGAGAGACGCAGGAATCGCTTAAAGCAGCCCGTCGGGGCCTACAGCTTTCCCCAACTTTCTCAGCTCGGCCGCAGGATCTGGAGTTAAGGCTGGACTGAGGCGGCCGGCCACAGGGCGCAGGAGGGAGCCAGGCTGGTTCACCTGTTCCCAGCTCAAGTTCATTAGAGAGAACTGATCTGAGTGGTTCATTGGAGGTGCCCCCCCTTAATGGTCTACCTGGAGATTTTCGGGCTGGGGTAGGGGGCTCGACTCGGCCAGCCCTCTGGTTCCAACGAGTAAACGGAACTCACCCGGTCCTCCCTTCGCCCCTCCATCTCTCCCAGGCACAGAGAAAAGCCCGGGATCACTAGGCGGGAATGGGCCTCTCCTTGTGGACGGGCCCTTGAAGATGGGAGTGACTGTGGAGGGCCCCGGGTAGCGCCTTGAGACAGTCCCCGGAGCTCGGTGGTTGATTGGCGGGTAGCCTGACAGACGTATCCTGACGGCGTCCGGCCGCGTCTTTTCCGCATCGAAATCCAGCGCCCTCCCGGCAAGCAAAATTGGAGAGGCCAGATTCCCGCCGAGGCGAGGGGCAAAGTCGTGTGGCTTGATCTCCAGGCTTCTAGGCCTCCCGCAAAGTGACTTTGTGTGTGCGTGTGTGTACGAGGGGCATCACTCAAATCTCACAGGTCGGCTGTCTTTGGGTTCTGCTTTGATCTCCTCCTGTCAGCCGGCCTTCACAGCCCCTCTGGTTCCCGAGCCCTGGCTCTGCCATGCAGCACCTGTTCCTGATCCCCCTTCCCAGGGACCCTTCTAACCTAGGTGGGGATCAAACCCATCGAACCCCTTGACAGCCAGGAGCTAGGCGCTAGGCAAGAAGAGCGGTCTCTGAGGGGGCCTTGTGGACCTAGGTTCCTTATCCTGGTATGTCTGGAGTCAGGGTCGCAGCCCCGGCGTTGTAAGTCTGGCCCAGAGACCAGCACCTCTCACACAGCACATCGTACAGCAGCTCTTTCTCGAAACCATAATTTTACTGTCTCAAAGAAACTTTATAACTTATTTACAAAGTTCATTTTTCCAAGATACAAAGCAATAAGTTAACATTCTCAATATAAAACTAAACTTTGACATAGAGAACACAAAACACGGTTGATTTCAATTGATCACATTTTCCAAATTTCACAAGTAAAATGTCAAGATTCTCATTTCACAAAGCATCAGGTTTTACAGCCACACACAACGGAACGGAAAAAAAAGCTAAGCTTGTGCAACATGTTTACAGAACAATAATAATAACAATAATAATTAATAACAACAATAATAATATGTACAGCGATTAGATCCTGCACTGGAGACTGTGCACTCAGGGAGGTGACTGGAATTATTCTGGTCAAGCCTCTGGGGATTGTTGTAAAGCTGCTTTTGTCTTACTTTAAAGCCCACTGGCATTAGGGCACGCGCTCACACCCGCCTGTTTTTTCTCATCGCTGCCCATAGGTCCTCTTTCTCTTTCTCCCTAAGGAGGGAATTCAGATTTTCCTTCTTGTCCAGGCAAGGAGACTAAGCATTCTTCTCGAGATGAGAAATTGTGTTGGCTTCTTTTTTTTCTTCTTAAAATAATATGGGACATGTAAAATATGTAAATCATTCAGCTCCAACCTCTCTATACCAGTGAAGTACAAAAGTTAATGTATAAGTTAAAAATCACCAGGTCCTCCTTATCTGTTTTTCTTTTTCTTTTTCCGGGTGCATTTAAAGTAATCGGTATGTTTGGACAGTGCTCTCCTCCTGCCCTACAGAGCCACGCACTGGCCAACATTCAGCCTCAGGCGAAGTCCATTTCTCAATAAATAAACCCCCCTCCCTCCAAATTTCCCCAGTTCCAGAACGAGCTACACAGGTGTTTGGGCAGGCCCAGGAAAAGGTCTCAAAAGACAAAACATCCCAGTATCCGGAACTGGGCGGCCAGGTGGACCGCACCTTCTTGGACCTGGTGACTTTTCAGAGGCCGCAGAACGAGGACAGCGGACAGACGAGGACCTCGACTTGTCAGCGCACAGATACAGAGCGAAAGGAGACAAGACACGGACAGGACAGAAAATAGCTTTTGCTTTTTCTACATTGCTTTTGTTTTTTCCTGATAGTCCCACACAGCTGAGTGAGGGTCACCGGTCCGGTCCAGCGGGCTGGGTCCAGCGGGCTGGCTTGCTGCTCTGGCTGTCTCCCGTGGCTCCAAGATCTCTCTCTGCGGTCACTCACGGCCCAGGCAGGGGTTCGGGCAAGAGTGTGGGGACCAGGGAAGTAGCTGGTCCAGACAGCGAGGGACTCTGAGGAGGCAGTGGGTGTCCTGCCTTCACAGTTCCTTCTTCTTTTCCCTCTGGGCCTTTCTCTCGGTCCAGGGCACACGGATGGGGTGGATGGACCGGGAGGCGGGAGGGGCCCGGAGCAGGGGAAACAGAAAGGAGGCAGGCTGAACGGGTGGGCTACCTCACATGAGCTGGGGTTGCTGCATAGCTTCTTGGTGCGCCGAGGGGTACCATGACGTGTAGCTGGGGATGTAGGAGCCCGCGCTGCCGCTGGAGCCCTTTCCGGATGAGGAGTTGGGGTTCCATCCAGGTGGCACAGGCGGGGAGCCGGCAGACATCGCCCGGCCGTTGGCCAGCGCACTACCCTCCAGAGCTGCCCCGCCCTGCTTCATCAGCTTCTTGAACTTGGAGCGCTTATTCTGGAACCAGATCTTGACCTGCAAGAGCGGACAGCAACGTGACTCGAGCTAGGTCCATTGTGCCTTTCGTGGTCGTGGGAAGATAAGGGGGCGGTGGGACAACTAGAGAAAATGCCTCTTGCTGCCCTGTGCGACCGACCAACCGGACATCTCCCAGCCTGGGGAGCAGACCACCACCACCACCAAGAACCAAAGGTTCCAATGCCTGACCCGGGCCGCTGGTGGCCAGCAGGGCAGCTCTCTGAGAGCCAGGGGGCGTGGTGGTGAGGGGTGAGAGAGGATCTAGGCCTTTTCCTGCCAGGGGCTCAGCCCAACCCTGGCTGTCAATCGTCTGGGGAAGAAGCAGTGCCTGCACAACACAGAGCCGTCAATTCCAATAAGAACATAAATAAAAGAATCGAGTAGAAGAAAGGAGTGGAGGAAATTTATTTGCAATGCGACCCGCCGTCTCTTTGCCATCCTTTCTGCCCTTGAGTGAGTTGGGGGCTGACCGAGGAGGCCACAAGGTTTTGTTAAACTTTTCTTTTGGACAAGTCAGCCATTCCTTAGCGTCTGTTTTTCTCCCTAGTTCTGCTACAAATCCCGGCCCAGACGTTGGAAACCCGCGCCAGTCGGTATCAAAACGCTCATGGGCTCCCCAGAGTCTTAGAGAAATCTGGGAAGAAAGGTCCCGGTTCTTCTCCAGGGTCTGGGACTTGGGAGGTGTGAGAGGGTAAAAGAAAGGATCCCCTCTCTCCTCCCCCTGGCCAGGGGAGGTGGGGGGCAGAGGCTCAGGACCAGGCCCCGAGTGATTAGCCACACACTTCAAAGGCAAAGAAGGGATTAAGCCCCGCATCTATTGTTCCAGTTGTTCAGGCACGTGTGACCTCCGAATCCCCAAACAAAACGTCTGGGGAAATCCTCCCTGCGCGCTAATCAAACTGTCCAGGGACTGAGGGCTGGGCGGCAGGCAGTGAGGAGTACAGAGTGCAGCTAGAGCCGAAGCAGAGAGAACGAGGGAGGGAGGAGAGACGCGTTGGGAGAGCCAGAGTGGCGGACACACACAAACACGCACGCACGACCCCTTCTCCCGCCCCCCACCATGAGGGCCAGAGAGCCAAAAATGAAGCTCCGGGCTCAGGCGGGCCGTGGGAATCCTGCGTGGCGGTGGGGCAGCAGCGAGGTACCTGCGTCTGCGTGAGTCCCAAGGAGGCCGCGAGCTCCGCCCTCTCGGGCAGAGCTAGGTACTGAGTTTGCTGGAACCTCCGGTTCAAAGCCTGCAACTGCAAACTGGAGTAAATCGTCCTGGGTTTGCGGATCTTTTTCCCCTTGCCATTGAAGCGCACTTCACCGCCTTCCACCACTGTGCTCTTCTCGGAGTCAGCCCCTGGAGGGATGGCAGAAGCGGGGGCAGTTGTTAATGCGAGGGGCAGCCTTTAGTGTGGCTACCGCGGGATGGCAGAGGCAGGGCCAGGAGAGAGAACGCTCAAGACACTCCGAAAGCCAGGGAAGAGTCCTGCAAAATCCGAGGGCCCGACCTGGGCCGCTGCAGGCGGATCGGGGCAGTTCCCAAGCGCGCAGCTCCTGCCTTTGCAGGGAAAGTTTGCTATTTTTGCAGGCAGTAGTTGAGGTTTAATTACTCTTAATTGCATACATTGTTTATAGCGCTACGCAATAAATAATTACCGAGACTAATATGTGCACATGTCGGTTTCAGTTTTCCAGTGGGGCACTGTGTGTTCGGCGCACGGAGCCACCCAGAGGTCCAGCTAGTGCCAGGGGACGCTCTTGGATTTATTTATCCTTTGTGGGATAGTTGTTAGTTGGATGGATTTTTAAAATTTTTCTTTGCCGTGACTAGGATTCATAGATTGATACCCGAGACCTCCACTGCTCCGGCGCCCTCCCCACCCCCATCCCACCTCTCTCTCACCCTCTCCCTTCTCTCTCTCTTTCTCTTCCTCTCCCCTCCCACCTCCCCTCCCTCTCACCCTTCGTACCTCTTCATCTCCCTCTCCCGGGCAGACGCACGTACCTGGATCCTCCAGGCGGCTCTGGGCGAGGCTGGCGCTGCCCGGGTAAGACTGCACGGAACTGATGTAGGGGCTGGACGCGTGGCTGCTGACCGAGTTGACGTAAGGGTAGCCCAGCGGTCGGGAGAAAGACGAGGCCGAGCTGTAGGTGCCGTCGGGCTGCGAATGGCCCGCCGAGTGTAAACAGTGCATGGAGTAGTGCCCATGGGACAAGGGAGAAGGAGACATTTGCTGGTTGGGCGGCCCAAACTCCATAAACACCGCCTTGCCCGACACGGGGCTGTTGAGACTTTCTGGCATGGTGGTCATGGTCATCTCTTCTCGAGGGGTCTGGGTGTGGGTCTCGCTCTCTCTCTCTCTCTCTCTCCTCTGCTTTCCTTTTGGGGGTTTCTGTGTTTCCCAGGACAGGAAGGAACCCAATTTAAGCGGAACAGGGGTTTTCACTTTCCATTCATAAGAAAATGGAGTTTGTCTCTTTGAAAAGTCTAAGCATGATGCTGCTGAGCTCCCCAAACTCGCTTCAAAGCTTTGACTCAGCCGAGGTCATAAATATTCATGAGCTGGCGGAGCTGATTGGTCCGTTGCCTTGCATAATCACCGGGGATTGGTCCGAGGCGCTCCGGCTCTGCTGGACTAGAGCGGGCTAGGCGGCTGGGCCTCGGGAGAGACGGGTCCACACTTCCCGGCCGGGGCTCTCGCCTCTGCAACAGAGCGTACCGGGTGGGGAGCACAATGGGCTGTGGAGCCCGCGCCAGGACTACCGCGGCCCGCGGCTCTTCAGCCCCCCGCCTCCCGGTGTGCCTTACTTCCCAGAAAACCACCTGCGACCCAGCGGCCACCCTCTTCCCCCTACAGTCCTCATCCTCCTCCCGCCCCCAATACCGGGGATCCCGGCATCGCTTCTCCTAGTCGCCGCCGCCACTTGGTCCGGCGCTGAGTTAGGGTAGCTCGAGCCTGGCGGCGGCCTCAAGAACGCGAAGTCGCGCACTGGGGGGCGCTGGAGGCGGCCAACAGAGCGCTTCCTCCCCAGCTTCTAGCGTCTAGCGCACCGCTCTCCCGGAGGCCCCGCCCTAGCCTGGGTCCGTTCCGCCACATCCCTAGGGTGAGGTCTGGGGCTCTGCGGGTGAACTCACTCACTCGGCCGCCGCGCCGCCGCCGCCGCCGCCGCTCCCTGGGGCCGGCTCGCATTGCTCCAGGCCCAGCTGGCCCCTCCAGCTCGAGGCTGCACAGGTCTGATAAAAGCAGTGCGCGCGGAGAGCCAGGAACCCGCGCTTCTCCTCCCAGGAAAGGCAGCCGCACCGCCCCCTACCCCCAAGACTCCCCCCCTTCCCCTCCCAACCTTCCTCCACCACCCCCTCCTCTCTCCACTCCCTCTGCGCGGAGCGCCTAGCGCTCACTCTCCCCCAGGGCGCGGCGCCTAGTGGAGCCGAGGAGCTGGCAGGCTCAGTGTTGCTTGAGCCACGGACGCCAGGTGGTCATTTTCCGGCCTCCTGGAGTCTGGCGAGAGTACCGTGGGTTTGGGAGTCCCGTGCGACACCGAAACCTGTGGCAAAAGCAGGCCAATGGTAGGCTCACATGTCTGTGTGTGGATATGCCTCTTATTGTTGCCCGGGATCCTCCTTATCTTCAGTGGTCAAAGCGGGTGCCACTGGACCTGGGGGCAGGGCTGGTGGAGGCAAAAGCTGCCAAGCCGCCTTCTGTCTTCAGGAGCGCTAGGTACAGAAAAGTGCACAAAGCCACCCCACACCCCACCCCTGCTGTCATTACTTTGTTAGGTAATTAGAAAGTGTTGAGAATTATTTCTTTCATAATATAGCGGTGTGGCGGGAACGGGGAAATGATCTTGTGAAAGTTCACACGTGCAGATGTATTAGTTACTGATTCATTTGATTAAATGGTAGTCTCAAGTGCTCGGATCCGCAGCTGAAGGCGCCCCATTAGCATAACACTGATGTTTAATTTTCATACGCATAATTAGCCATATATTTAACACTAATAGCAACACGCAGCCTTTCAGAGTTAAACAGCCCGGGATTTGATCTGGCCTGAGCTGAACCTTCGGCGATGCACCTTCCCCTGTCTGGAGTGCGCAATGATCACAGGACAAACCTCTGTAATCAAGCACATTTTGGCAGAAGAACACCAATAAAAACGAACATTCAAAACAAATTACATCGGTGCTGTCGTTACAGATATTAGTGGAAGGGGCTTCTCTCTTTTTTAACTTCAGTAGCAGCAGCTGCTGCCCGCGGAATTCCTCTCCTTTGGTTTAAGGGCAGAATGTAGGGGGTAGAAATATTTCAGGCAGCGTGGTTGGAGCAAAAGGAAAAACAAAAGCAAACAACAACAACAACAACAACAACAAAAAACCCACAACCAATCCCCCAAACCAATAACGGGCTTGCCAACGTTTAAAAACGTTTTGTTTTGGGGTTTTTTTTCTTCCCTTAATCACCCAACCACACCGTGATACTTTGTAGCAACAACCAGCTAATGACTCCGCTACCAGACAACTCCAGGAGCTGCTGGACTCCTCTTTCATTTCTGTTGCACTTGTGGGTTTAATTGCTCCTTCCTAGCGCCTGTTTTGGGGTGTTGGAGAGTGGTGTGGTGCGCCCTGCACAGCAGCACGTTTGCCGCCGGACCTCTGGTCTCCCGTGCGCCTTGCGGGCCCTTGACCACGTAAGTGATCGCCGCGCCTGGCGCCGGGCTGGGGTTGGGGCTGGAAGCGAGGGAAGCGGGGCTGGCGACTCCAGGTGCTCAGGGCAAGGCGTGAGGAAACCCGACAGCTGGGCCACGCATGGCCAGTTTATTCCAGATAACTGCAGGGTGGGGGACATGGAGAGAGGTTGCCACAGGTCGCGAGTGTCTGTCTCCAGGGCTCTCTGTCCGTCCACATCTGGAGAAACCCGACATTCACAGCGCAGTTAACGGGGCTGGCTCCGGGGAACAAAAGATCCTCACGCGCCCCGCTAAAGGGAAACGGTTTCAGAGCCTTGTGCATTTTAGAAATGAATTATTGTGGGCGAGGTAATGTCTACACTCCGGAATCATTTCTTAGACCCACAGAAGCAGGGCTAGGGAGGGGAGGCTAAGCTGGGGTCCTCGGGCGCAGAAACGCCGGCCTCGACTAGCTTCTCAACTGCGATCTTATCTCTACTCTATGAGCCCTTCCTCTCCGTGCCGCTAAGGCGACACCTGTCCTGAAACGCCGATTTGCTTAGATCTTTGCCTGTCCCAACTATGAAAGGAAATGAAACTCTTCCATTTATCCCCGAAGTCCCGGATTGCGAGTAGAACCTCTTGGAGACACTGCAGGACTGGTCCCTGGTGGTGGTAGCTGTAGCCACGCAAGGGCTGGAATCCCGGTTGCCCTGGGTGAAATATGGAGCCAGTTAAGCTGCTGGCGGTGAGAGGTGGAGAGCGGACCAGGTGTTTTAGACTTCGCTTCCTAACTCTCTAACTTCAAAGCACGTTAAAGGGAGTTCGGTCTAAATGAAGTTTGTTCTTACAGAGCTGCAGAGTCTTGGCTGGTGCTGAGATTTACATACACACACACACAAACACACATGTGTACAATGTTTAAACATTAGGCTAGTTACTTTAATAAATGGGTTATGAACCTGTCCCATAATGAACCTCCACCTTGGAATAATTGCTGCACAAGCAGTGTTATCCCAGTGGCTGATGAAATCCTTTGGTCCTAATTCAATTATTCTTGGGGAACCTGATCCATAGATAAGATACGGGCTAATTGTTGCAATCCTACTGCAAGCGAAGTCATTTTCAGACAAACCTCTTCCAAGGACTCCTGGGCCTTGCTCCTCTCTAGAGACTCCAGATTGTTCAAGGGCAGCAACCTCGGCCTGTAGGCCTTTGCTTGGCCGCCTCTCAGGACCCCAAAAGTTTTTCTATGAACCTTGAAAATCTTCAACCCTTTTCTTGTCTTTCCCAGCTCTCAGATCCACTAGAATGAGAATAATTTCTGTCTAAATTCTCCATCCCTGGACACATAAAAAGAGAATCAGAGGGGTTGGTGGATGCCCAGGAGAATCCCGAGTTCAGGGAAAAGCTCGAACTGAACACTTTTCCCAGCATGCTCATTAGCCTCAGTTTCCTATTTCTTTTCCCACCACTGTGTCACAGACAGGAGCTTGCTCTTCGGACCCCAATCACGGAAGCCATTTGTCATGGCAACTCTAGGAGCCCTCTATTTCCTTAGTGCTCTCCAGGCCAAGCTATATTTAAGTGGATGGCAACCTTGCAAAACCCGCTTTAGTAGAAACAAGGTTTAGCACTTACTGCGAGGACACCCTAACTGGACTTGTTCCTAAAACCATGACCAGAGGGACACTACTTTGTATGTGGCCTGCTAGAAGCCCAATCCCTCTTCACCCGAGTCCAGGTGTGAACAGGTTCGGGGGGAAGTAGTGCAAGGAAAGGGAAGGTATTCCAGGCAAAAATAGGTCTTGGGAGAGGACTGGATTTCCTGCTCCTGAAGCAAGTGGAGCTGCAGGCAGGCCGCACTGGAATGAAACTCACTGGCTCCAGTCCTGCTAACTAGGCCCTTGCCCTAAAAAATTCCCGTGTCTCCTCCAGCACCACAGTGCTAGAGCTCTGTCCACTGTCCAAAGGGGACCGGTATGGGGAGAGGTTAGTTTAGGGGCTAGACCAGGCTGGGGCTCTTGCTTCAATTCCTAGTGCAAAAAACGGACCAGCGTGTGTGTGTGTGTGTGTGTGTGTGTGTGTGTGTGTGTGTGAGAGAGAGAGAGAGAGAGAGAGAGAGAGAGAGAGAGAGAGAAGTAACCTCTGGGATGGCACTGCAGGGCAAGATGAAGACCTCGGAGGAGAAGCTGCAGGGGACCAGAGAGTCATGTTTTTAGATTGATAAAGCCCTGCAGAAGGGCCAGATTCCAGGATCCACAGGCCAAAAAAAAAAGGTTTGGTTTGTAACCAACCCTTCCATTCGAGCTGATGTTTTCATTGCAAAGCTGCTATGAAGGGGAAAGAACTGAAGAGCTGGGGAGCAGCTGACCTCTGGGAGCGCCCTCGGGGCCAGCCAAAGTAGGATCCACAAGGGAGAAAAAAGAGACTTTAAAAAAATTCCAGCTGACAGCTAGGCTCGAGATTTTCTTCATGCGTGCGCTTGTGAAAAGTTCAGAAACTCAAAAATTAACCAACTACCCTCTTCTCCCCCAGTAGTATTGTCAGAGACAAGGAGCGCAGACACAATGGGTTTAAGAGGTGCAAGCTTTTTACTTGGGCATTATCAAGACAAGGGAAAGAGGCAAACATGTACCTCTAGGAACCCCTTGTCTTCCAAATGAAGGCGTCCCCACACCCCTGCAGAAACGTTTCCCGACCTGGGAAGCCGAGTCCGCGCCAGGATCAGTTTTTCGGCAGCCGCGCCGCCAAGCAGGGCTTCGGATCTGAGTTCCTAACTGCCCCCAATCCCCACCGGGTTTTTCAAGGTCCCTTTAGGTACTAGGTTGGCTGCTGCACGACTTGCACTCCGCCCGTTTCTCCTAAAAGTTCTCCAGCTGGAATTCGGCAATTTAGGAGGAAAGGGGCCCAGCCTCTGCGACGTGGGGGCCGCTCCTCAGGCCTCATGGGGCAGTTTGGTCAGGATCTGAGCGCCCCCCGACGTGATGACAACTGTGTGCTCGAACTGGGCGGACCTGAAACACAGAAGGCAGCGGTCAGGACCCGCGCTAGCACGGGCGGTGCTGGGAGCACAGCTCGTCAGCGCCGGGACGAACCTTCCCTTCCCACACAATTTGAGAGCAACTGGGCACAAGCAAGCACCTTCGGTTGTCCAGGGAGACCACAGTCCATGCATCCTCCAGGACCTTAAATTCAGGGGATCCTTCGGTTATGATTGGCTCTGTAAGAGGAAAAATATTTACTGGAGTGATTTAATCAGGTTCTTGTCAAACATTGTTTCCGCTGATTGTCAAAAAAGAATAAGAAGGTTCCCCCCTCCTCCTAAGTACTTCCCCCACGGGTTCATGTTGTCATATCGCAAGGGCTGATAATTGATGTTGCTTACATAGTATACTACAAACTAAACAGTAGGAAGAGGAAACGTTACGGCATTCAAAATGTATGAAGTTGCCTAGTTCGTAATTTTTTAGAGGAAAAAGGGCATTTTAATCAAGCCTTAATTAGGACCCTGTGGATAATAACCACCCAAACACCAGTTCCTCTTATAAATACCAGTGAGTTTTAAAAAATATTTGAATTTTTAAAACATGCTCAAAATGTTCATTAATCAGCAAATAACAATTTTCATATTTCACTCTAATTGCTTCTCCATTAAGTCCCACAGTCAGAAACATGATGCCTTCCGGGTCTTAGGTGATTGGAATTTGGTGGTGACACCGATCACATGATCAGTCAGAGAATACATGCCACTTGCTAATGGAGAGCTAGGGACATAATCACCTCCAGTTACTGGGTGTTAATGAAAACACACACACACACACACACACACCCCCTCAAAACCCAAATACCACATTATGTTGGTAACAGAATTAGAGGTTGGAGGGCTGCCGTTTCCCAAATGTGTCAGTAAGTATCTGATTCAGGAAGATGGGGCTTGAGGATATTATTTAATCAGATTTACTATGCATCTGAATTATTTCATTATGCTGATTGGCTTTATTAGTCCTTCACGGGACTGCCTGGCCCAGGCCAGCACTTCCGCTCCCGCTCGGGGAGCCACGGATCTCCGAAGTGCAGCTCCGGCACTGACCTATGGTGAAGGCCATTCCCTCCTCCATGAGCAGATCGCTGTCATTTGCTGTAAAAAATAAAACATGGGGTAGGGGGCGTGGGAGTGGGAAATAGAGAGAAGAATAAAGAGAAACAGAATTAGAGGAATGGGGCTGCTCAAAAAATTTGGTAACTTTTTTTTTCTCTTGGGATAGAAGGGAGGGTGGAGGTTTCTAGAATCCTGGGCGCTGGCTACCAACCAGGAGTTAAACACTGGGCTCCTGGGTCTCAGCCTTTGCATTTCCTGCACTTGGGGTCAAGGCCTGGCAGGGATAGCCTGGGTATTTTAGACACTTGTCAGGATCCCCTCTTCTCCTGGCCGCTTGTTATGAGGTCGCCTGGCTTTGCTGTGTCCTGAGCCTTGCAAACCACCCCCACCACAAAGAGAAAGACATTTTGAGCAACAGATGCAAAGGTAAGGCAGCCACCTGGGGGGGTGAGTTGCAATAGGAGGCAAGGTCAGGGGTGACTTCAAACAACTCCAAGTACTGGATCTGGGTAGAGCCCATGCCTGTGAGGCCCTGTCTGCACTTCCTCCTGGACCTCTTCTGAGCTCCCTCAGGTGGAGCTCTTTGGTTCAAGGGGAGTTCTGCCTGTTGCCTCTCTAGGGGTCTTCCAGCAGGTGGGTTCCAGGCAGGAGTTCTTCCAGGGACTGCTCCTACCCCACCCCCAAGGGGGCGCACGCCTGCACAGGGTCCTTTGGTCTCACTGTAGGTGTGTCTCCTCTTGGGGGTACTTCAAAGGCCTCCCTGCTACCCTGGTGCCAACACCCCCCCCACCACCACACTGCGGCCCACCCCTGCCTTCCCACTGTGAGGTGCACACCCAGGCAGTGAAAAACAGGAGATTCTGGGGAAGGAACACAGGGTGGGTATAATCCAGAAATCACTAAAGAGTACATGCTGCTAAATACATCAGCTGTCAACGCTGTGTAGGATGTAATGAAGTTTAACCACAACAGTCAGCAGTCAAAGAAGGGCGTAGAAAAAGGAAACAGAAAACAGTCATGTGTGCATGCTGCTGGGGCACTGATGCAGTGGCGTTTTGTTTTCAGTAACTTTTCCTAGACAAATATTCCTTGTGCCTTCCAGCCATCAGTCTCCAAGAGAGGACACAAAGCAAAATAAACCTTATTTTGGGAATGAAACTACTGGGCTCTAATCCAGTAACATAGTAATGTGCTGGTTATGATTAAATACCCATTTGAATTCTAATTTTGCATCTACACACACAAAAGGATGATAATGTGGATTCAAAGTTAGAGTTTCAGGAGCAAAACTGCCTTATCCAGATTCCATTTAATAAATAGCTCCCAAATTAACTTTCTTACCATGATGCCAAATTTCAGGATGTCCATGAAAGTAAGATCCTATCCCATGTCCCACAAAATGTGGACAGACTTGAAAACCATTCTGATGCGTTATGTGGCTTTAAAAGTGACCAAACAAAAACATTTAATTAAATTAGATAAGTTTTAAGTGCATGCATAGATAAGACAAAGTCATTTTAAAATATTCTATGAAAAAGAAAAAATCAGTTATATTTAGAGTCAGATAATAACAATATTTTTACTATTCTGGAATAAATTAAACAAAATTTTTTGCCATTGCTTGTAAAATTCCCTTTGAATAAATGAAGAAAAAGGTATGTATCTAACACAGTAGTTTGCTTCATTTACCTTAGTACAGCACCCAAACAAGACCACTTTTAGACAACAAGCATACACGCACATATAGATCCATATAACAAAGATACATGCGCATCTAATGCAGGTTGTAAAAACTTGCCTGGTGTGTATGGGGTTTCATAAAAAGGCTGTGCAAATTACTACTGATTTAGGAACCAGAGGGAAAAAATGTACAATCTAGGAATGTGACTTCCTACTTCTGTAGTTTCCTTATTCTGGTCTATTTCAAAACATGATACATTTTGCCAACAGTCACACTCATACAAAAGGTCCAATCTGTTTTGTCCATATTCTTGAAACACTCCAAAACTTTGTGATCATTTATGATTCCCCCTCAAGACCTACACCATTAACAGAATTCATAAAGAATGCTTTTTAATCACTGTGACACTTTAAAGCTAGTATTATGATTCCTAATTCTTAATGCTTCATTCGTTGTTTCTACATGCAAATCATTTGGGTCCCATCTATTCTGTATACATAAAATATGGCACATATACCCCAACCCTAC
This sequence comes from Pteronotus mesoamericanus, assembly GCF_021234165.1. Lineage (NCBI taxonomy): Eukaryota > Metazoa > Chordata > Mammalia > Chiroptera > Mormoopidae > Pteronotus > Pteronotus mesoamericanus. The sequence goes on along the minus strand of NW_026555325.1, from coordinate 32,826,334 downwards.
AAGGTTAAAAAGTTGTTTTTGAAATAGGTGTGCATGTTTATTTCTGGGAGTGCCAGAAAGGTAAGAACATATATACTATTAACAATTTATATTTTCATGTGAATGAAGGGTATAGTGCCTGAACCCTAACCATAACAATGGAATTCTTAACAAAATCAAAGTTCTGAGATCCCAAACTAGAGTTTCCAAAAGACTCTCCATTTAGTTTAACATAACTCAAAGGCACTTAGCCAGCATCTTTATGAGCATGTCTTGTCAACATACTTTTCTCTCAACATTTTTAACCTTCATCTCCAGACCTGTAAAATATCTTCACTTAGACCAGGATATCACAATAAACAGCAGCTGGGTAGACTCTCACTCATATTTAATTTCCATGTAACTGATAGCACTGAAATAAGTAAGCTATGCATGTGCTGAGAACAGGAATTATAAGTCAATTTTTTATCTAAGTTGTACCTTATGGTTATTTCTGTGTGTCTTGGTACTTTGGGCAGGAGGTTAAACAAATTTCTCAAAGCTTTTCTATTTATACCACACAATTTCTGAATAGAAACTGAGGGTGGAGAGTGAATAGAGGGTAGAAGAGATATTATTTAATATGGTATAATAATCTAGATTTTTTTAAACAAAAATGGACTCTACCTAAACCTGTAAGTTATGTTACTTTGGTTTCAATAAACCTCAGTGATTCTAAGAGCATTCAATATAAACCATTCTATTTTGATTTCTTTAAAAAAAAAAAACCAACTAGTTCTTTTTTAAAGGCTCTAACTGATTGGCAGCCATCACAGCTACATCTTAAATGTACGTTACAACGGCAGTCTTCATTTTAATTTCCAATGAGAGGAGAGGAAGAAAGCCCACTCTGAAAAACCACTTGGGGTCCCTCCCCCCATCATACCTCTCACTCCTCTTCATAAAAGAAGCTGTGCGATTACTAGGTGGCTAAAGATATCTGAGTGCATTCTCCTACAACAATTTACTGCCTGGATCCTGCTGGAACTTCTGCTTATAGGAGTACTAGTAAATGTATATGTCATGAAAGCAAAGGTGAGAGGATTTCACAGCCGTGTGGAAAGAACCGGACAAATTTCCTTCACTTCCTTGGTTGAGCACCTATCTCAATGCCTGATTCCCAGGAGCTAAATATGCACTTCTGTGTGCTTTTCAGAGTGTTTTCCTTTTGGATTGGTAGTTAGCTTTTTAACACATATCTATAGGGACTAAATGGGATAAAAATCTCATCAATGTTCCAAATTGCTATTTAAAAGAGCACCCCTTCTATTGTTTTGGAATATATGAGAAGCACAAGATTTATTTACCTAATTCTAGGGTTTAACTAACTTCATAGAGACAAGCCAAGTGATTTGTAGTAGCAAATGTCACTCTAACATGAAGGCAAGAACTGGTAACCCCAGCCGTGGCATGGCAAGGTGAAGCATGTGTGCTTCTTTTGACTGGAGTGTTGGGAACATGGAAACTTTTAGATTGCTATTTAAAAGCACACCTCTTCTATTATTTTGGAATACATGGAAAGCTGGGTGGGCGGGGGTGCCCAAGAAGTGCCGTAGGTGCTCCCCAACACCAGCCATCATAGGGCCCTGACTATTTCTGAGCATAAAGGTCTTCTTGCCTTGGACATTTCACCAATGAAGTCTGCCTTCTCTATATTGAAATCTACTGAAAAGAACTCTCCAGGTATTAGCTCTTCTCTTCTGATTTTTTTTTCTAACTAAAACCGCTCTAAAACAGTAGGACACGTCTGCATGAGCCTGAGTACATTTATGATTTGAAGCCCTTCATATGGAATATTTGGGGAAAGGGAGAAAGGGAGAGAAAGAAGAAGACATATAAAAGTAGTTTACAAACTTACTTTTAAATTATACTATATTATTACAGTTCATGTTTTAGTTATAGTTTATAGTTGAAAGAGAAATCTCTCTTAAGAAATTTCATCTTGTGACCACTTTCTTCAGTTTAATTCCCTTTCATAAGGCAGTTTTCCTTAACTGAAGTACTGTCTGGATAAATTAAAATTCTTAATATATTTCAACTACATTTTTATGACTAAGAATACATTCCCCAAGAGAGCAGAAGGTACTATATTTAAGTACATACTCTTCTAAAATAAAAAATGCACATGGAAATAGTTTTATTACCATTTTTACATGAATCCAATGAACAACACTACTCTCTAAATGGTCACACCTGTAATTAAAGGATCTCAAATGGCATCTGATTTTCTAAGTTATGAAATTTTACCTTAATGTTTCCAGACTTTTATTTTAAGCAGTACTCTTTTAATGAAGGAATGCACAAATCCAGGGATTCTCTCTAATGACAAGGAATGTTTAAGTATAATTAGTAATATTTTTTGAAAGCCAACAATTGCTTTCCAAAAGAATAGTGCATTTTTTTTTTGTTTTAAACTGGATCACAAATTACTGTATTTTCTTACAATAGTCCTGAAATTTTATTTGAGGTTTTCTGTTACTGAAAAGCAGACATGATGGGTTGAAATAAAAGATAATTTATTGCAATGCTTACTTTCATGTGCAAAGAGAAGCAGTATAATTGTAATTTACAGTAGCTGTCAAGAAAAATCCATCACAGATGACATTAAAATGACTTATTTTGCCTGAGCCACTTATTGTTTAAATGTGCATAATCTAATAGAAAGAGATTATTTTTAAAAATCTGCTTTATATTCTCCTAAATTAATATCAAAACATATACTTATGAATTAAACATTAAAAAGCATTTATTGATACTTTCATCATGACATTTACAAGCATAAGTTTAAATTATTTTTGATTGAACTGTCACATATTTGTGATGCACAAATCTACACATTCACAATATTCTCATATGTGCAGATCATAGCATCTAGAGACAATTATAAAAATACAGATTTAGAAATATTTTGAAGCAAATGAAGCTACAGTGAAGATAATAACACACTGTAATCCAAAGATCACTAACCCTCATGAAACAAAAGGACACAGAGAGAAGAATACTTTTCATTAAACTATTTTGGCAAATACTTTTTCAGAGATATCCTATCCTTTAGGTTTCAGAGAATTTAAAGATTTCCTGTAAAGACCACTAGGTTTTTGGTAACATAATACTAATAAAAGATGTTTGACTGTTCTTTTTCATGATATATCAATAGAGGGAGGCTATGCAAAACATGGTGAATATCTTAAAATAAACAAGACTGAGTTGAAAGACGTTTGTAAACCTTTGGTCTGTAATGATTCGAAGAAGTTTTGGCAAAAAGGTGGAGACTGCTTCTGTATTTACTCCCCTGAAAGTATGCCTGAATAAGAAAAGGTGAGATAATAGATGTCCGGAATCAGAGGCTCCATCCATTAGAGCAAACATTGGTTAGAACCTGGGCCAGTTTCCTGTCCGTGGCAGACATAAACCATCTAAATAATGAAATGTACTAGGGTAAAAGTAAAAAATTCATTGTCTGTTATTTTTTACATAGTTTTGTAAGTGCTGTTGTTGGGACTGATCTGGTTTTCAAAGGACTGGTACATGCAAATCCAAGTCTGCAAAAACTGACCTTTGCATCTAAAGAGCTAAAATCCAATGTCACTTTCAATTCTACTCTTCTCTTTTTTTTATGTATCTAGAATTAATGCAGTGAATATGTAATGAAATGCATTATCCTACATGGAGATTTATCAGATTTTCCTACTGAATGCTATGCTTTGCTAGTACTAGCTGGAATTCACCTGCATGTTGGTGTGGCGTGTGGCTCTTTTTTGTAAACAGTTAAGTCGTACACAAAAAAAAGGGAACAAAGGTCAGCACCCAGCCGCCACTTGAATGTGAGATTTTTCTTTTTATTCCCCTTGATGTATACTAGGCTCTGTGTTATTAGTCTTAATGATGGAAAATTGTAGTGTTGATACAAATCTTTTTTTCAAAGTAGTAGGCGGGAGCTCCATTTGTTAGTAAGTTTTTTTGTGACTAAAAGCCACGGACAGTACATTTATGTAGCAGTAAAAGGCCTAGATGCTCTTTCCATAGCAGAGCTAATTATTCCTACTGTGACCTTACTGATCTAGCCTGTTCCTAGTACATCTCATCTGCACGCCTGTTCCTCTGTGTAGATGGTGTCAGAGAATATGAAAAACCCTATAATGAAACCATTTTCATGATGGAGAAAGGCTACTGGAGTTGCACTTGCTACAAAGAGGCTCAATTATATGAGTAATTGTGATAATTTTCTACATTCATAGCCTTCAATGGGGAAAAAAGAATGAGAGCCACAAAGGAAAATTACTTTAACAAGAAAGTACAGAGAGTAAAAATGGAAGAAGAGACAAAAAGGGGAAAAAATAACCAGAAAAAAAAGTTTAAAAAATAGATCTGGAGGGAGGAATAGCGAGACAGGGAGAACAACAGAAATGCTCAAAAGCCCATGTGCAGCTGTGTTGCACAATTAAATTGAATTTTTTTTCTGCAGTTGATGAATGTGACTACTGCAAATGTGCCTCTGTAGTTAGCTATCATTTGTTGTTCCGTGACAGGAAAAGGATAATTACCTCTCAGAGAGAATCAAAGGCTGACATGCCCTTTAGACACAGCCATGAATGCAGAGCTCGATAGAATGCTTGAATAAGAATCTAGTGTTCTCTGCCCCCTTCTACTGAAGAATAAATTTTGTTAAAATGCAAGAGCACCACCAGTAAATTTGTTGAACCCTAGGTGTTCAAAAATATGAGGTACATCTATCGACTCATCCCATTTGCAAAAATAAAACTGCATTTTGAATTCATTTCTATTATATTCATGGACAGTAAGATAGTGAGATATGCATTAAATTTCTTTTCCCAGTAGGGGTCTGATTCAACATTTCCTATGAAAGAACAGAGAGACACTATCCTTTTTTCCCAGGCTAGTTAGCCTATAATTTCAAACTGTCAAAAACACAATTTTGTTCAAAGTCTTCAATAAAAGCTTCTCAGATATAACCCAAAGAGATTTTACTAAAGTTTGATTCAGACACTGTTACAATATTTTTAAAGCCATAAATACATTTAACTGATATTTTACTGCCTTTTTTTCTTAAAGCATTTGAAGGCTTATGAAGAAAAAAGGCATCATCTTTTCAAGGTGACTAAGCTGTCCATCCTTCAGACAAATGGAAAGTATTCAATGGTTCATATTAATGAGAACAGTACTTTAAAAGGTACTGATGTGATCATCTTTAACAAAATGTATTACTTTTACATGAAAACATATATTCTGCATGTCTACTTCAAAACAGTTATGGGGGAAAAAAGATCTAAAAGTAGGTAACAGATTACAAAGAAAAGTCTTGAATTCAGAAAATACACATACACTCAAAAAGCAAGCACAGAACGCTGGGTGGAAAATAAACAACGGTTTACAGAAAAAATGAACCAGACCAAACAGGACAGAAGATCACCCTTTCAGGCTTTTTGCTAATCCACTAATTTGAATGGTAATGCTTGCTTGAACCAATGCTTTTTCCCTCCAGATCACAGGAATACAATTTCACTTCATTCCTTTATAAAATTTTGCTTTTCTCCTGTATCATTATCCAAGTGCTGGGATGCTTAGTCCCTCCTTAGGTACTTTCTTCCGTGTTTGGTGTGGTTTTGAGTAAAGGAACGCTACGGACCAACGTGTCAGGCTAAAACAAAAGCAGTCCTATAAATATTGCTTGCTGCTTCTATAAATTTCATTGCTAACCTGGATATGTCACTTTTTTTTAATCCTTTTTTTAAAATCCAGGAACAACACTGCAACCTGGCAGTTCACATACTGATATCAGACTGAAATGATGGTTCTGAATCATAAAACATGTCATCAACTTTATACCAAGCCACCAATAACCTTTGTACCATTTGCCAACCCTCCCTTTACTTGTCAGTGTAAGGCTTACCTGATTGTGTTTCCAATTACAGAGAAGGGAGTCCCTGCTCTGCAAGCTGCAATTGCTTCATCTCTACATCTCCTGGCGACCGCCACTAACTTTTTACCACATTCATCCACGTTGCCCACCAAAAAGGTTTCAGAGGTGTCTCCATGGTAGCCATTGTAATAGACCTAAACACAGGCAGAAATTTCAAAATACGTCCTTGTTTAAAAATATACTCTTCCAAAGTACACATTGGATTCATTTATGTATTTGGTACATTCATATATTTCACCTTTCCAGAATTACTAAGTTTACCTACAAAAAAAAAAAAAGATATGCTGAAACTTTGCAAGGATTTAAAAGATGAAGCCATGAAAATATTACAAAGTTTTAAAATAAACAAGTGACTAGTATGGCTATTTCATCATTATGATCAACAATGCTCTAGGAACATTTTGATTCCTCACTTCATTTTTGAGAAGACAAAACTATATATGCAAAAATTAGTTACCAAAGACACTGACCCACAGTTACTATAATAGGTTTAGAGAAACCAGAAATATTTAACATAGTGAACAGTTTCTTCAATGTCTTGAAGATAACTGATCTTTTATTTACCAGTTCTATACTTGTAAGTCATATATAATGACAAGAAAAAATAAGATAGACACGTCAACATCATAACAAACAGTAGGAGAATTTAACTTCAAGAACTGAAATGGCTCAATATAGACTTGAAGAATCTTGCCTGGAAGTGAAATGTTAATTGAATGTTCCAGATAACAGAATGTTAACAGAAAACACTACACATCAATATTTAAAGACTTAGAATATTCAAAAACAGTGTTAAGAATAAAATTATAAAAAATATAACTTCAATAATTCAGCAGTTCCTGATGGATCTTGAAAGATACCAGATTCAGTATAAGAATCAATAATTACCAACCACTATAATAAATATAAAAGGCTAAGAAGACTAGTTGAATATTGATCCATTGATGTAACATGGAACTTACTATTTTGCATAAATTTGCTCTATGTAATTATTTTTCACATTTCTCTTTCTCATGAAGTAGAATGCAGAAAATGTTACAAAAATTTACCTGAGCTTTCTGTTTTAATACTGAATTAATGTCTTAAAACTATATACAATTCTGCATTTAAAAAGAATCCTTTTCCACACACTTTGAGGGAAGTAGGAAAAGTCTTTATTATGTCTTTATTTTAAAAGTTAGGAAACTGCCCTGGCCAGGTAGCTCAGTTGGTTAGAGCATCGTCCTGATACACCAAGGTTTGCGCGTTCAATCCCCAGTAAGGGCACATTCAAGAATGAACAAATGAATGCATAAATAAGTGAAATTAAAAATTGTTGTTTCTTTCTACCTTTCTCTCTTTCTCTCTCAAATCAATAAATTAAAAAAATTTAGAGTCAGAAAACTGAGGTAGATTGTCTAAGATTAGTGGCAGAATATAGAAGTAGATCCAGATTAATATAATGCATTATTGGCTTATAATCTAGTGTTTTCTCTACTGTAGCAAAGTACTGTAATTATCTTGCAATAGAAAGCATTTTATACATTTATTCCCATTTGCAATCCAAGAAAGTACAAGTTTTAATTTCATATACAAGTATATTATATTTACAAATAAAAGAGTAATTATTAAAAATCTTCTAACTGAATGCTTGTATAACTGCTATTTAAGTACTATGGGCATTGCATAGTCTATTTTTTTTAAAAATTCAATGTTTAAGGGGAAAAAGTCTATTTTCTGTAATATATACTAGACATAAACAATTATAAAATAAAATAAGTATTTTCTAATAAAATATAGACACTAATATAATAAAATATAGACTATAATAATGGAAACTTTCATTTTTTTTGCCATTAAGAAATTATTTGAATGTTTAAAATGGAAGTGTGTATTGAAAGTCTTCAGGAAACTTAGAAAAGGCATGGAATATTCTCTTTGAACACACTGACATTGAAAGTGGTAGGGAAGAGTATACTTAATTTCATTCCAAGCAGCAATATTTTATTAGGAAGTGATTAGGTGACATAATAAATGTAAAACCCCCAAATCAGGTACAATCCAAAAGAAAAGTGTATCATGAAAAATATTTCATTTCAAGTATCTTTCATAAAATACCTCCTTCTACATGATTTTGAGTTGGAGAGATATCAACAGAATACATGTGAAGCAAATGTTCAAGTATTTATTATAAGTAAGATGAAATGATATAGGAAAGGATGTCTTTCCTATATCAATAAAAGTATCTTTGGCTATATCTTCACACACATTTATATGAAGAAAAAGGTTGAATTAATTTGACCAAAAAATATGACTGAAGTCAATTACTGGATGCCAATTTCTACCTCATTCCCACTCCTACCTAGGTCTTGTGGTCTGGATATAGAATATCTATTATTAAAAATATTTCCTCTATACCCCTATGTTCATTGTAGTGCTATTTACAATAGCCAAGATTTGGAAACAGCCCAAGTGTCCATAAGTAGACGAGGGGATAAAAAAGCTGTGATAAATTTATACAATGGAATACTACTCAGCTGTAAAAAAGAAGGAAATCTTACCTTCTGTGACAGCATGGATGAGCCTAGAGAGTATTATGCTAAGTGAAATAAACCAGTGAGAGAAAGACAAATACCATGTGATTTCCCCTAAGTGTAGAATCTAATGAACAAAATAAACAAAAATAAATAGAAACAGACTCAAAGATACAGAGAACAGTCTTGACAGCTGTTAGAGTGGAGGGGATATTGAGGAGCTGGGTCAAATAGGTGAAGGGATTAATAAAAAAAAACCCTCATAGACACAGACAATAGTATGGTGATTACAAGAGGGAAAGGGGGGTGAAGGGGCAGAGAGTAAAAGGGGATAGATGGTGACAGAAGGAGACTGAACTTTGGATGGTGAACATGCAATACAAGATACAAATGATGTATTACAGAATTGTACACTTGAAATCTATATAATTTTATTAACCAATGTAAGTCCAATAAATTCAATAAAAAATTCAAGCAAAAAAATATTTCATTAATAGAAACTGTACTCCTTGAATGCTATCTCAACTAGTTTTCATCAGATGTATAAATTATATTTATTTAAAACTTATTTATTAATCATCAGATATTTGGAATTTATTTATAATCTATATAATCCAAAGATATATCATTACAAAACTTCTTAGCAAAATGAACTGCCAAAGCACAAAGAAGCCGAATCTGAGAATAGTCAAGAGCTAAGAATATTAGAAAAAGTTTAGAGCTTGTACAGTTTGAAGGTCCCATGTTAAATTATTTTGGGTTGTTATTTAGAAGAAAGGCTGTTAACCATTTGGTGAAGTTCAGAGAGGAAACCACTCTGCTTGTATGCCCTGAGTTCAAGGCTGTCTGTACAAGAAATGGAACACGATGCTACCTTCAGGGATTTTAATAAATCTAAGGCACACTGCTAGCAAAAGAGTTGCTGTCCAAATAGACTGACACACACAGGCCAACGTATCCCCTAATGACAGAGTAAGATAATGACAGGCCCCACTCAAAATCAGCAGGAAGAGGAAGATCAATCTTGGCAGAGTGAAGGAAAAATGCTGGCTTTCTTCGTGTTAGCTCATCTCATACATATCTAGCTTCAGCAGCTGCCCAGTGCTGTGGTGCTCTGCATTAACTACACAGTGGATCAATAACAATTACACCTTCTCAAAAACATGACACATAGCAGGATTGGGTTGACATTTCACTTAGGCCAACATTGATCTCAGTGCATCTGATTCCAGCCCTAAATTCAAGTCAGGCCTGGGTTTACTTGGAATAAACACAGAGTTAAAGACAAAAAAGGAAACCAGCTGCTTGCGTCTGGGTCCAGAAGTAAACAGCACTGCCATCGGTGCAGTTCATATTTTCAATCCGCTCTTCTTCCTGTTGCTACCAGCAATTCTGAAGTTGATCAAAGACTATTTTTTATATGATTTACTCACCGTGACATCAATGTTGATAATATCTCCATCCTGAAGAGGTCGACTGAAACATAAACAGGAAAAATGGTGATAGACAGATCTCAATAAAAGGAATATAAAAATAAATACCTAATGACTGCTATCACAAACCCAATAAATTGCAATGATAATTTGGAGTAGAGGAGGAATGAGTGAAATAACTATATCTAATCCTTAACTTATGTTAGTCACATCATATAGTAGGAGAATATTACCATTTATAGGTCTACTATTCTTAAAAAATGTACTTACTAGTTACCTTAATTTTGCAAAGAGCCAAAATAATAGTTGATAATCAATATTTGCCTACATTTGGATTTTTACCATTTATATGGTTAAAATATAAGGAGATAAAAGAAGTATTTAATGCACAACCACTTTTTGGGGTTACATACAGCTTTAATATTAAATGGGGTATCATATCCACTTAGAAGCAAAATACTTCAAATTTTTTGTTTTACCATAATTAGCTTCAAAAGTTTGCAGGTGGGTTTCAATTAAACAATAGTGTTTTTCACCATATGTTATAGATCTTAGTTTCATGTTTTAGTTTCCAGAGGAACAGTATGTTATTAAGCAATGAATACCTGTCAGGAATACCATGACATAGCACGTTGTTTACAGAGGTACAAACAGATTTTGGAAAACCTCCATAGCCTAGAGGTGAGGGATAGGCATCATGACTGATGATTTCCCGATGAACAAGAGCATCTATCTCTTCAGTTGTCATGTCAACCTAAAATATTAAATAAAGAAATTGCTCAGTGACAGTTGAAGACATTTCCTGTATCTATTGACTATGCTTTTAGCTACAGAACTTCCAGGTGAAACTGTATAAATCTACTGTGATAAACTTGTGATACGAGATGTTACTTAATTATAATGAACATTAAAATCTTAAATTATGCCTTTTTGACAATCATTTAGGTATACGATGGTGTTATAGACTGTTAGGAAATGGCAATTTTAAACTCTTAATATCTTTTAGATCATTTGTGAGTCATTAAATAACATGACTCCCTTTTAGCCTGAAAATTTCAAAAATATGTACTTAGGCAATTCCTTCTTCTCCCTCAATGGTTAGTAAGTATGCTGGGCTAACAGAAGGATATAAATAAATACTCAAAAGGCTCATCAGTTTAGATGACAAAACCTGAAAAGTAGGTCAATCCATATGTTTATACCTCAGAGAAACATTACATGGGCTTGGCAGCAAAGGCATGGAGATTATGAATCATCATTTTAAAAAATCAGACTGATACATTTTTTACAGATTTTAAAAAAATTGACAGTTTAAAAAAAAGTTATTATTGATTATTTTAGGGAGAGGGAGAGAAAGAAAGAGAGAAAAACATCCATATGTTGATCCACTTATTTATGCATTCATTGGTTGATTCTTGTACATGCCCTGAGTAGGGATCACACCTGCAACCTTGGTGTATATAGATTACACTCTGAGCAACTGAGCTACCTGGCCAGGGCCCATTTTTTACAGATTTGATTTTCACTGATGTTGATTTCTTTCATGACTAAATAAGTCAGTGTGTTTAAAGAATATTTTTCTCTTACTAGAAGCTATCCAATTGTTCTCAAACCAAAAGAAAACTATAACTGAGCTTTGTGAGCACATGAAGACTATCTTCATAAACTCATGAATAAAATTCGAAAACAAAATCTTTTATTAAAATTAACTATTCAATAATTTTCTTTGTGTTATTTTATGTTCAAATTATGTTTAGTTATGTTGCTATAACATGTTTATGACACAGATGATACCTTAAGTAATTTCATTGTTGAGTCTCACTTCCTAAATTCCACCCACGTTTTTGAACCTACAGGCCCATATTTTCTTTTGTGATCCTTATATAGCAGAGTATTTTAGATTATTCTGACAGAACTAAATCTTGTATTAAGACAGTTGTACATAATAACATTGCTCTATTACCCAGCTTTGTGTACCCGGTCTGATCTTTTTTGCAGAGCAAATGCAAGAAAATAGGAGACAAAGGCTGAGGCAAGCAACTCTTCAGGCACATGAAAATAACGGAAATAATGTGGGGAATAAAAGCAGAAACTACAGGCAGGAGGAAGGGGGCAAAAGTCAAAGCTGGCTGCCATTGATCAACTTGGATAGGCTGATTGAGCCCAGAGCATCTCCAGAATTCTGCAATTTAAAATTGAGTTTGGATTTTAAATAATCTCCTGAATAAATACATAAAAGAATTTAATCCCTTTTCCTCATCCCGAGGCCTTACTTAATTATTAACAAATTAGATGTGTACAAAAGAAGAGTTAAAATGGGAAACAGGAAAAACAAGAGGATTTGTTGCCCCTTATATAAGTCTTGAAGCTTGGTGAAATGCCACCTTTAAACTCTTCCCAGCCAGGAGGAGGACATGACGGGCCAGCTGACAAGCTTGACGAAGCCCTTGAATCTGATCTTCATTCTTAACTTCTATGCTGTCTCCCCAGTCGGGTACAATGCCTGTCGTCACATAGTCTGGCTTCTTTATGTGCTTGAGGAAAAAGGATTGAAAACGAAGATCAGAACCCAGTGTACGACAATGGGATCATTTTTTCGGACACAACCTCCTGCTTCATGGAGCTCTGCCCTTCCTGCCGGAGCGCCGACCTCCGAAGCCAGCACAACAGACCCTCCAGGCTGCCCCCAGTTCCTTCCCCTGCCCTTTTGAACTTAACATTGCCTGTTAGTGCTGTTTCTGGATGGTCTGTTAACCTCACTGTGCTTTGAGTCAAACTGGACTGAAGTAGACTTCTGGTCAAAACAAACAGTAGTTTTCTTCCTTCTCCCAACCCTGTTAGAACCATACTGTCATTGATGAAAAATAGCACCAAGCTTCCAAATTGTCAAATGGCTAATTAAGAGCACTTTCATCTTCTTAACACAAAGATAAAATTTATGCAAAAGATAGCTCACAACACCCTCTCTTAATGAATATATGTAAAAGGCTGACTGTCAAGGCCACTGAAGCCCATTACATATACACTTTCTTACCCTTCTCAACTGTACCCAAGCTAATAAGGGACTAGAAAATAAAAGAAAACAGCCTTTCTTTTTTAAGTATATAAAAAATACCAGGAACATTTCTCTCATTTGTCAAAAACTGACAAAGTAACCCCCAAAATTCAACTCTGATTACCCCTGTAGAACATTCTCCATCACTTAAATCCATGGGCAGTATTCAGAAAATAAACACTATCTTACACACAGAGCTTCCTCAATCTCAAAGTTCTGCACGGCTCTTTATAAACTACTTCTGGAAACTGCTACATAAGCCTTGTTGAATGGTACCCAGTAAGGAGTTGGGGACAGGAAGCTGAGAGACATAACACTATTCAATTGATATCACAGCAACTCCGGAGGGGCACCACACAGGATTTAAGGACCCGCCCTTATTCTCCTGTTCAGATGGGCCTTTCTGATGCGGATAAGCCATTGCCTGCATTGCCACTGCATGAGCTCTGGATGGGCGTCTCTCCACTGCAGCTCTCGCACTGGTGGCACAAAAGCTCCCAGTCTCCCCGACAGACTGTGTGCTCTTGTCTCTGCTTTGTGATCTGGCCAGGTTACGACAGGCAGAAGGACTATTGGATTGTCACTGAAATTCTAAAACAATACATTCAACTCTCCAGAGATTTCTTTTTCTTTTCTACCTAAGAAATACCAGGAACATACTTTGGGCTCTGGTAGCCTGTCTTGTCAGCCCTTTTGTCACAAAAATGGGTCGGTCACTTACCTTCAGGAAGTATATATACTTAATATGGGTTCACTGTAAAAAAAAATGCATACAAGGGGGAAAGCAGGTGATTTTTTGTGACAAATCCATATTTCTTTCAGCTATTCTCATTCTTCCTAAATAACCCACATACCTCCTCTATATTGCATTTTTAAAAAAGGATAGGTTGTCTTCCCACAGAATTGTAATTTCTGGAAAAAAAGGGACAAATTCTCTGAGACAAGATGTTTAATTTCCCCTCAAGGAGATTCAAAGAGAGCAGCGTTAAGAAAATAAAAAGTATAAGAGCAGGCTTCAGGTAAAGAAAAAATCTAGTGCATTAGTTTCAAGTAATCTCTCTTGAATGATCCTAATTTTATAATCATTTTTTCCTATAAAAAAACCTATATACATGTAGTTTTATCTTCATGTTAGAAATTTAATATAGGAAATTTCATGATAGAAATTTTAATTCTAAATAAACTAAGCAGTTATAAGATCAGCTCTTTATTTTAAAACATTGGTATTATAGAATTGCAGCATATTAAAACTTCTCAAAGCATAATTTAAAATCACAAACCAAGTTTTGAAATTATGATTCAGACAGCTTAGAAATCAAAGGTGCAAAAACATTTGATTGGTTCTGCAGCTAACATTTATCTTGGCTGGAAAAAAGCAGCAGATAATAGTCAATACAGTACCTTAGGGACTGGATGAGCTGAAGAAACTGTAGCCGGCAAAACTATACTGTGTGAAGTATCTCTTTGTCTCCGGAAAAAGAAATTTCTGCTTTGTTGACTGCTTGACTGCTTGTGTAAGTAGATATGATTGAGTGGTGAAGAGAAAATTCTATAACAACCTAGGAGCAGAAAGAGACATATTTTAAGTAAAGAAAACCTAACACAGTGCTAAATTTTAAGATGTTGCGTAGTCACCTATTAAATCATTATTCCAATCCTTTACTGGCTCAAAAAGGAAAAGCCCCAAATAGAAAAGCAGTGGCATTCTGAGTTCTAATACAATAGTAGCATGGCATATTTATTAGCTAATACTATGTTTACATAAATGTTTGACAATGGAAAACTCTACTCTCAAGGGAAACAAACATATAGAAACATCTGCTGAGCACCAGGTCTGTAAAAAAGAACAATTTCTGCAAGGTACCTTATGCAGCAATGTCATGGATGACCCTAGATTTAGGGCACCGTTTGGGTGGCTTTTCATCCTTTAAAGCTGTGAAGAGTCATGGACAAATTGCCAGCTGCACTTTTTGCCCTCGATCGGATTACTACTCTGTGTTAAGTTCATGTGCAGTGAGGCATCATACTGAAATTCATTGTGATGAGTGCTCAAGTCAAATAAAGACTAGATAGCAAAAATGTAGGGTGTAACCCCTAAAGAAAATGAATATAGTGTCTCAAATTACCCGAACAGGAATTTTGAAATACCTATCAATATTTTAAGTGCACATATCCTTTGACTCAGCAATTCATTCTCCTAAGACTTTACCTTTAAGAGATTATACAATGATGACTATAAGAAGGTGAACACTACTGCAGCATTGTTTGTGGTAGGAAAAAATGGGAAATAACCCAAATGTCCATCAGGAGGGGACTGGTTAAATATATTATGGTATATCTACACAACAAAAATCTATGGACCTATGAGTATTAGGGAGAAGAAGCTAAATCATCTCTAAGTATTGATATAGAAAGAGGTCACAGTACTTTGTTAGGAAAACAGCAAATGCTGAACATTATGTATCAATCCCATTAATGTAAAAAAATTATATACCTATAATATTTCTGAAAATCGATATTCATCAACAGTGGTTATTTCTGGGGCATGTGTGATTGGGGCTATGGATGAAGACTTCTTGAGTCATTTTAATTTCTTCTATAGTGTTAGAATTTTTAAACCTCTCACTTGCATAACTTCTATAATTAAAATAGTAGTTTAAAAAATCCCCAACATGTTATAATTGCATGTCAGGAGTTGGCAAACTACATCTCAAAGGCCAAGTCTGGCCTGCTGCCTGTTTTTATATAGCCCACCACCTAAAAGTGATTTTTATGTTTATAAATGGTTGAAAAAACTCAAAATAAAAATATTTTATAACATGTGAAATTATATGAAATTCAAATTTCAGTCCTCCTAAATAAAACCTTATTGAAACAAAGCTACCCTTATTTACTTACAATTGTCTGTGGCTGTTTCTGAGCTACGGTGGCAGAGTTGAGTAGTTGAGACACATCTGGCCCTTAAAAAAGCTGCAGACTCCTGATCTAAAACACTGGTTCTTAAAATGCTGTTCCCAGAACAGCAAGATTAGCATTGTATGGAAAAAGATGCAAATTCTTGGGCCCCTGCTGATTCAGAAACTCTGGGATGAGGCCAGCAATCTGTGCTTTAACAAGCCCTCAGGGTGATTCTGAGCACACACAAGTTTGAGAAGTACTGGCCTAGAGTAACCTTTCAGCTGTCAAACAAAATGGAAACATGTACTGCAGATGAGTTCTGACCCCAAAACTCAAGATCTCTAAGTTTTTTAAGAAAAAAAGAGCTGGTGCCAACAAACCCCAATGGTCAGTGATTGAGTGTCCTAAGTTTTACTCAATTATGTTCTTCCATAAAGTTCAGTTTAATATTATTGAATTAACCTTACAGAAATGTTATTTTTAATAATTCCAAATACTGGACAAAATATCTATCATATCGCCTTAAAAAAGTAGCCCAAGGTATGTACATATTCTCTAAAGTTTGTAAAGTACAGTGTTCCCCTACAGACACCACTATTCCAAGATTGTCAAGTGATATCTGAGTGTCAGGAAAAGCAGGTGATTAGAAAACAGAAGTCTGGAGTTTCATCTCAGCTCTATCACTTGCTAGTTGTGTGGTCCTGAACAAGTTTCTTCTTTTGGGTCTCAGGTGAGAATTAATTGGAACACAGAATGGGTAGCACCTTACATTTAGTAGATGCCCAATAAATGATGGTTCCTTCAAGAACACCTGGAAAGTAAAATAAGAAAGAAAACATGGGTGCTGGCTGGTGTGGCTCAGTGGATTAAATGCCAGCCTGCAAATCAAAAGGTTGCAGGTTCCATTCCCAGGAAGGGCACATGCCTGGGTTGCTGGTCAGTTTCCTAAGTTGGGGGCGTGCAAGAGGCAAACCATTCATGTATCTCTCACACATTAATCTTTCTCTCCCTCTCTTTCTCTCCCTCCCTTCCCCTCTCTCTGAGAAATAAATAAACAAAATCTTTAAAAAAAAGAAAACAAAAAGAAAACATGGGCTCTGCTACAGCTTCTAATACTAAAGACTTATGTGTCAATTACTATATTAGGCACTTTACATATGTTATCTCATTAGTCTTCCAAGAACCCTATGAGTTATAAAGTACAAATTGTTACATTCCACAGCTGAAGAGTGAGGCACACAAAGGTAAGTAACTTCCCTGGGGACATACAGTAAGCGCCAAAGCGGGGGGAAAGCAGGCTGGATTGTTCCCACAAATTATATTACTTTTCTCACATGCATGAGAAAAAATGAGCTAACACACATGGAAACACCCAGAAAGTGTGAAAGGAACCATACACTATTAAAAGTTACTACTATTAATTATTTTTCCAGAAGTAGTAGTGGGTTGACCTAATCCATCTGCTCTCTCAAGGCAAGCTCCCTTTGTTGACCAAACATATGATTCAGTGAGAAGTTGGGTGGACAGTCTGTGGATATGGAATAGAAAATCTGGGCCCCAGCTAAAGCAAAGCAAAGACTCAAGTGGAACGAATCTATGACTATGGGCCCCCTAACTGCATTAGTAGGTCGGACCAAAGACATATTTTTCTGAGGAAAGTGTGTTTATGATACTATTAATAATAAGAACATTGATAGAAATAGTAACGATAATAGTGGTTAACATTTAACGGCCACATTCTTTAAGTAAGCACAGTGCTAGGTGCTCTACATACATTAGCTCTTATCCAGTGTGTCAGGTGGGCAGGCAGCTGTTGTCGCTATTCTACAAATGAGGAAATAAGGCTCGGCCTCTGGTTGATGGGTCAATGGCTGGCTCTGTCTCAGGTCCTCTAGGTCCACATCCAGGGCCGTGTCTGCCACCCCAAGCTGCCTTTCAGCAGCAGGGGCTCTAGCAGCCAGCATGCTTTGCTTTAGAATGTGTTTTTTTAGGAAATGAATTTTGAGGAAAGCTTTTTTTTAATCATGAAAAAAAATAAATACCATGGAATGAGCCAACATTTAGCATAAAGGTACTTCCCATGAAAATTCTTAGAACTGACTTAACTGAGAAACATTGTGGCAGTGAAAATAGCATGAGCTTTGAAGCCAGTCAGATCTGAATGACAAACACTTCTGAGCCTCTCTTTTGTCACCTCTACATGGGAATAGCAGCGCTTTCCTCTCTACTAGGATGTTGTGAGCATTAGCTGAGACAACATGTATATGTAAGCCATCTTTAAAAAAGTAGGCGCTCCATGAATGTTAATTTTGTCCTTTCCTTTCTCAATTCTTTGACATGTTTACCTTGGACCTCTGCATTTATTTATTCTTTTATTCAACAACTACTTACTGAGCTCCTCCTATATGCTATAGAGGCGAGGTGAACAATGTGACAAAGTCCTTGCTCTTATGGAGTTTATATTCTATGGTGGGATGCAGACATGAGGCAAACAGATATATTAGATTATATCAAATGATGATATACATGATGCAAAGCAGGCCAGAGTAACACACCATTGGATGGCACGTGCAAGCTAACTTCTACTCCAGCTCCAGCCAAGAGCTAATTCTGACCTTGAGCAGTAACATTAACAGTGAGCACTGGCTAAGAGCTTACTGGTGCCACAGATGCTACCAGTGACATAGCATGCTTCGTGAAAATAAGGGAGCGGGACTTCATAATCTGTGAGTTCCCTTTTAACTCTGACACTTTTGCCTTCATTCAGCAGCATTTGATCATCATGCTACATTACAGGTAATGGGATGATATAGACTCTAACCAGTTTTAGGACTCATGAAGATTTTTTTTTCAGTGTGGCAGATAACACAAAAGAGAGTTCATCTTTATCAGTATCACTAAGTTCAAGTACATAGTCATTACAGAGGAAATCTTTTCTATGTACTTAAACTTAAAGCATGAAGTCATCAGGCCTCCTCAGGGATATCAGGATGAGGCTTCTGAGACAGTCACTTCTAGGATGAACAGTATTGCTAATGTACCTGCTTTTACAAACGATGGGCTCACTGCCAAAAAGACGCAGGCACATCCACACATGACAAACATTGGAAACAGCCTGAATATATCCAGTTTGTTAACAATTACGGTTCAGCAGTGTACTCAGCAATTCCACTTTCATAAGATACTTTCTTATGTGAAGCAAAATCTTTTCTTTCAGTCTAATAAAATGACATCCTATAAATGTTACAAGGTAATAGGATAATAAGGTACCATACCATTTTATTCCACTATTCATTACGAACCAGAAAAAAAACTAGTGTTTTCGCAGGTGAAACAAAGAAATGAATTAGGTCAATATGTGCCTTTTGAAGATAATGGTCCCCCATTTAACGTGGCCCCAAAAAAGGGAGGGGGCAAGATCCTCAACTTTACCATATCGTAATTAACAAATTTCCTAAATGCAGAATGAACAAAATTAAAATCCCCTGAGTGAATATCAGTCCCAATGATATTCAGGGTCACAGGTTAACTAACCTACAGTATCCGCTACAGATCATTCTATAAAAGGCTTGCTGAATTTCCTATAGTAGGCACTGTTTCCTTCTAAAAGCACTGCTTCGTACACTTAAGACTAGTATAAGTTATATATCAATTATATGTCAATTTAAAAAATAAGTAAATAAATACATAAAAGCATTGCTGATACCTTCTTATAACTACGCCTTACTTCCAACTGGCTACTTTCAACGTTACACCTAATTTGATGCATGACATCCATCGTGAGATGCAGACACACCAGCGAGGTTTCCATCAGCCTCAGGGATGGTCTCTTGTCTCTCCATCTCTGGGCACCATTATTCTCTCAGGACACACAGCACATCCTCTTTTGTTAAAGCTATTTCTGGGAAACAAGGTTCAGGTGTGTCCTAGTTATTGCAAGGGGCAAGCTGACTAATCTGAAGGTGAGGAGATGTCAGTAGAAAACCATGAGAAAACTCATGAGAGTGCAAGAGCCGCAGATCTGCAAGGAGCTGCTCTGGACTACTTTGATGTTAAAGGACACCATTGTAGCAAGTGCTGTTACTGTTGATTACGTAATAAAAACTCTACATAGGGTATTCTTAGGGAGTAAATCTATATGTTATTTGTTATGAACACTAGAATATTTACTGTTATCACGGGTAATAATAAGAATTATTTTCATTGTCACAAAAATTCTATCAGTGCCTAGTTTCAGCTGAACATTGGAAATTATAGGCAACTGCATCTTTCACTTCACAGAGGAGCACACTGTGCGGCTTGCATGTCTCTTGAAATTGCTGTATGTCCTCTGGATCCTGCAGCACATTTTTCATATTTTAAATCTGTGTTGCAATAAAATCTAGGTTATGATTTTAAATACTTCTATATTTGGTAATAGCATCAATTTCTACAAGCTGCATTTTATCTACCTTTACAGATTAGGTCTGAAAGGTGGGATTATAGAATTCAAGTATGAGAGAGGGAGGAATGCATTTTAAATAACTTATGTTGCTACACAAATATGCCCTATATTTACTGGCCTCTTACTCAGGGTCCAGTTTAATTGTTATCTGCTCATGCATTCTATACCACATAATGAAACGCTTCTATTTCACCCACTGAGCCCTGGGTTTTTATGTGCACCTCTACCAATGACCCTTAATTAAGCTGATTTTACCCTTGAAAATGCGTTTTCTTTTGGTCAACAAGTATTTTTAAGGGAGAGGCCTGAATGAACTTTCGAAGAGACATTTAAATGTTATTTTAAGCAGTTGTAAAACTAAACAAAGCATATTTGTACTCAAGTGTGGGCTACCAATACTTTTATTTTTCACTGTACATTTCCAGGGAAGTGCTTGCACCCTGCGGCATGCCATCGATTCCCAGTTATGTTACATTTCAGAGGTATCAGATATCTGCATATAAAATAACACAATAAAGTAGCCTATACTACTTTATATTAGCCAACAATGTCAACCAGAGATAATGTGTAATTTAAAAGACACCTGTAAAATGTCTTACTGAGTGTATTTTTTCATAATGATCAGCAAATGCCAAAGTCTAGTAACAAAACTATTATTTATAGCGTATCAACATCTAATTGATTTTACAAATAGAGGCAATTATTTTGGATGAAGGGAGGAATGCCTGCCAGATTTAAATGATTTATGATTACTAAGAGAGAAAACAACAATGTTTTGCTAATTCATTTTCAAATACAGCTCTTACACTCACTGATAATTTAAATTTTAAACCAAATGATTTGCTTAAATAATACATTATCTTAAAAAAGCAAACAGATATTTGTAACTGTTTAGAAATATTGCTTCCCACAGTAGGCTCAGAAGGGACTGCACCATAGAAATACACTTTCAAGGCAGAATTAGAACCACAGGAAGATCACACTTCATGAACTCCAACCCAGAGAAGCTCAGGCTCTCACAGCACTGTGTGTTTCAGTCCCAAAGAGAACAGTGTAAATGCATGCATGCCTTATATTTCTTGACTAAAACAGAAGCTCAGGTTTCACAAGAAATAACCTGTGCATTTGTTGAAGAAAAAAAAAAAAAAAACAACACAAAAAAACCCCCCAGTTAAGGGAATGCCCCAGGCTGAAGCAGATACTGATTGGGCAAAGCTAAAGGACAAGGGCCCTTGATACTAAACAAAAGCAAATTCATTCTGTTGACAGATGCTGATTACATCAAAGAAACAAGGAAACTCTTCCAGCTCCAATTTTTCAAAAAAAAAAAAAAAACCCAACAATTAATATCACTCTAGCCCCTACACAATAAGGAAAAAGTAAGTTTTTAAACCAATCACAATAAACATTATTAAACTTGTTTTCAAAAAGTTTCAGTTCAGTTGAAGACTATCCTGGGGTGTTTTTCGGCTATGGGCTTCTCCAGACAGTGGTTTATTCATTCCCGTGGACATGTCTGGGGAGCCACGCTGACCATGCCATCAGCCCCTTCCTTCCAGGGGTTAACTGCTCGGGCTGCCAAATAAAATACAGAGCGAGCCATGCAATTATGGAGACAGTCAAAGGGCAGGCTCTATTTTGAAATCTATTTGCACAGACAAGGTCTTCCAATTGAGCTTACAGGAAACAAGCTGGTAAAGAGCCTCCTTCTCCCCAGATGCTTTCCACACTTTTTCTCCAATTCAGGAAATCATGGATATGGACACCATATACCATTGCTTCCTGGATTTCAAGCTAAGATGCCATTACAAGAAGAGTAGATCTGTTTCACAAACCCTTAAAAAACATTTTCCCCCTAATTAACAGCATTTGGCAACAGCCTCTGAATGATAAAGCTACAGTGTTTATTAAACAACATTTATAAAGAGAATGCAGACCCAGGAGTTATGCAGGTATTAGAAAACAGATCATTTTCTTTAATGCTCAATGTAAAGCACAGTTCAGTCTCAAGTACACTGGCATAAATACTTGCCTGAAGTAAAGATTCTACTTGACATCCAACAGTGTTGGCCTTAAGAGCACTGTAATGTGACATTCTGTGGTCTTAAAAGGTAAAGTTATTTGTAGCTAAGACTGTTAAAAACAGTAACAAAGACTCCACAGGAATAAAAAAGAAATGTGTAAAATATTTTAAGTGACAAAAAAAATCACAAGTCACTTTTATGCTGAAACATAAAAATTTGTTGTAGTGGCTTAAAGTTCCCAGTTTGCAGTATCTATGAGACTTCATCATTCTCATAAACCACTAATCAAAGTAAGTAGTCAAATGAAGGTGAGATAGAGGTCTTCCCCACGGGCACTAACTTGTGGATGTCAGAGCTCATCATCAAGCCACACAGCAGAGCCTGGGAGTCCTGGTTCTAGAGGAGATAAGCTGGAAAGTCAGCCATAGTTAGAGTACTTGTGGGGAAAGGAAGGGCTGCAGCCTGAGGGCATTCTCTTCCAATAATAACATTCAAGAATGATGCCCAGGTCGTGGCAAAACATGACCTTCCCCAAGGCTCCATCAGGAAGTCGGCTACATGTACATCCCTCCTTCTTTTTAAAATTTATCAATAGCAACTGATGTAGTATAACATCAATGACAAGTTCAGAAAGGGTTTAAGAAAATACTTCATTTTGCTTCTTTACAGAAGCTAATTGGGTAACATGTGATGATTCATTAACGTGCAAACAACACTAGCACCCTGGGATCTATGATTTTAACAAAAGGCAGTACTCTCCTTCTTGGGAGACAAAAACACCCCACCTATTCTAGAAACACAGATTAATAAATATACCTACTTAATAAAGTAGACTCACGTTTGTGGGTCTAGGGAAAAATTTATTTAGGCTGGTCCAACCACAGCTGGGGAGGGGTGTTAATGATACAATTAAGAACTCAAAATCTAAAACTAAAAGCAGATCATTTGGTGGGTAAATGGAAATTTTATAGAAATGATTAATTTGCAAAAGAAAATAGGGCTATTGTATGAAATTTACCCATTTAAGGTAGAAAATGTTTACTTCAAAATTTTAATGTAAATTCATCTTTATAATCATAAAATATTGAGTCACACTGAAATAGTATATGCTTAGAAAATCCTATTGTCTCTCAGCTAAAGTTTAGAGAAAGCAGCTTTCTAGCACTTTAACAATACATATACTCAGGCAACTTCATGGACAAAGAAATACTGTATTCTACTCAGGGGAAATAAAGGAGCTGTTTATTAGGGCTATGGTTAAAATGTAATAATTCATTCTAGTTGAGCCCTGTGAAAAATGTCATCAAAATATCATTTTCTTTGCGAGATTTTCTGGATGCCATAATATCATTTAGATACAGAATAAAAGACAAGCTCTCATCAGAGCAGAAGTACAACACCAAAATGAACCAAAAGCAAATGTCGTTCCATCAAAGAAACAAAAAAGAATTTCACACAGTCCTGAGACCCAGAGAATGCACACTTCTAGGTTAGCACAGAACATCTGGCAAACTTCAACTTCCCAAAGTCTCTAGGAAAAAAAAACCCTGTTACCTCACACACTGCGGTTAAAGAAGAGGAAAACAGGAAAATTTTATATTCAAGCACATAAGTAAGAATCAAAGAACAATTTCACAGAAACCACACTTGGAGTTCAATTTTAGAGAAAGTCCATATAAAAATACCATAAGTTTAAAATAATTGATATAGTAAGAAAGTCCTTCTTTAATTATTTTTTCAAAAGCCTATTCATAAACACTGCTTTCATGAAAATACTACTAAAATATTAGTATTTCGGATAAAAATATCCAGTAATAGAAGACATTGGGATTTTTAGTTTATGATCAAAGTAACAGCTTTGATGTGAATATTTTTGAATTGTATTAAAGCATTGGAAAGGAATGTAATTGTGGTCTTCATCTTACAATAGTGTCAACTGAATGCTATATACAACATGCTTCAGTTATATTGTTAGATGTATTTCTTTCTTTCCCCCCCTCCCTTATTATGAGTCATTTAATGTTATTTATGCAAACAATTGGTATAAAATAGCTCAGAGCTTTGACCAAACTGCAGCATCAATACCAAAAAAAAAGAAAAAAAGGAAAAAAACCCAACAAACTCCAAAACCCACCATCTTAATATTTTCCTGAAAATGTTTTCATGGTATAACTCCAAGGTGAAAGGCATGAAGTAAAAAGAAAACATTTTAATATCAAACACTACAGTGGTTATTATGACAGTTGGGGGAGTTTTGTCTCTGCCCTGTAACCAGGCTATAGGGGGGGAGGGAGGGAGGGAGGGGGGAGGGAGGGAGGGAGGGAGGGAGGTCAATAATCACAACCGAAAATGAGAAAGCTAAAGCTCCAGGAAAACAACCTATTTCCAAATGTCTGTAGTTGTGATTACATAGATTAAAGACAATGCAAGCTGAGGTCATGTATTAGGCATTATTTTCACAAGAAAAATAAAAAGAAAATACACAGTATCTTCTTTAGTGAAAAACAAGTTCCAAATGGCTAAAAGGCAGCTTTTTGGACTGATGTAGTTATGTTGTCACAAATAATTTTATATTCAATTCCACTGTGTAAACTTAGTTAACCATGTGAATAAATAATCACTCCATAGCTTTAAGCATCGATGCAAAAAAGTGGCATGTATTAAAATGGGGCAGGCTTAAAAGAAGAGTCCAATAGAAGCCTCTTTACAAACTGGCCCTTGTATTTTTCTTTTTCAGATATGGATGCTCAACTATAAAACCATTATTTTTTTGTACTGAAGATTAAAAATTAAAACCACCACCATGGCTAACAAAATATGTACTCTTTCTTTAACTGTACAAGGCAGGCAGACTCTTATAACTGAAAACACAATTTTACTGCAAACCTTAGCTGACCAAGATTATTCACACTTGGTGAAATGACAAATTCATCATCTCATTTTTAGATTAAAGTCTCCAACATAACTACAATACTGAAATCTTTGATGTGTACAATATTTGAAACATGCTTATTATCTAATGTGATGGTACTGAATATTTTTTTGAACTATGCTTTTATCAGAGTGTTACAAAAAGAAAACCAATCCCAAAATGCTTAAATAAAATATTGCCAATTTGTAGGTAAAAAGCAGGAAATATCGTGGAATTTAAAACACTTTATATTTTGCTAGTGAATGGGATTTTCTTCCAAAAATGTGCCTTCCTAATTATATTGGAGTTCTTGTTTAAATTGGTTTCCTTCTCTGGCACTAGTTGGTTTACTTGGACAAATTAGTTAAGCTCTCTAAGCCTTAGTTTCCTCATCTATTAACAGGTACACCTTCTGAACAGGATTGCTATGATAATTGTATGACATGAGGCATGGAAAGTGGCACAAGGTAAGCACTCAATAAATGGTAATTATGATCATTTGTTGCCTGACTGTGGGAGAAGGTCACTCTGAAATGGACTATCAGTAAGTAGAAACCAGCCTGAATTTCAAACTCTGCTTTGGATAATTCAAAAAGCAAGTACTTCACAAAGTACATTGGTCCCAGAGCTACTTAAAAACCACGTCATCCTTTTCTACCTTAATCACAGGACCAACCTGATGATCAAATGAGATCACAGATGTATAAATACTTTACAAGCTAGACAGCATCTCATGATTGCAGTGTACACAGAGAATGCTTAAACTCAATAAATAAATCATGCACAGCCCAATTTTGAGAAATTTTCTGAGAGTTCTTGGTGAAGCCTTCCTAAGATGCTGATGTCTAATTGTGAAGTCTAAGGAAAACCTTTTCGTCTATTCACAGACATAAAAGACCCCAGATTTTCTCAAGAATCATATCTTTCCGAACATATTAGTATGTAGAATAATTTTTATATTTGTGCAAAGGGTGGAATGGTAGAAATCATGTTATAGAAAGACTCCACTTGGTAGTGAAGACATTCTCTACAAAGCTCACTATCACAAGTTTAAGGATTAGGTCAGAACACTGCTATTTTTATTATGTTACTAAATAGTGTTTAGCCAATGTTGTGCTTATCCATAAACTGTTTTGTTTTCTTGGTAAGTTCAATAACTTAAAGTTTGTAAGAATTTCAACATATTTGTCTTAGTGTGCAATTATTTAATAGAAATATTCTAGCACTTACCAAACCTTATTGTTTAAATGCACCAAGAAGTCTTCTTTGCATAAAAATTCCTGTTTATTAAACAGTGATACAGGAAGAACTTATTTACATTTCAAGCACTACCAACATACATCACTTATGACAAAAGAAAGGCAAGCACTCCATAAGAAATGCTCAATCACTGTCAATCACAAACACTAAAATATACATAAACCAAAGTAAGCCATGTGAACTATATTAAATTCAGCTATACACAGAATTGCCAACAGAACAAACAAAAAAACAAATAATTATCAGTGACTCACAGACCTATTTACACAATACACAAAATAACTTGCAAAGGTGTCACCATGGAAACCTGATAACCTAAATTCAGTGCCTTAAAATTTTCCACTTATTTAAACACTGTGTAAATGATGTCTTTACAAAATTTAATTATTTCAAAAGTAGTCAAAGCTTATCTTTGTTACCTGATCATTGATCAAAATAGTTTCAACTATAAATTAGCTGTCTTTAAAATTATTCAAGGATCGATTTAATGAAAGCATGATAAAAATGTCAAATCATTTTTCTAATTTTTCAGCAAACTGTTATTTTCACAATCCCTGGTTAATAATTGAAAAACTCAACTATATACAATAAATCCTGTAATAACCAAATAATATTAAACCACACTTTGACATAAAGACTTTTAGAACTCATACTGTTGCATGCAACCACCCCCACTTCCTCTAATTAATAACTAAAGCTATTAGCTGTTTCAGTTTATAGGTTATTTTCATTGACAATTACCATTTGAATAGTTCAATGTTTAATGCTATAGTCAATCCTCATGTCTTATAATTTATTTCATAAGCTACATAAGTAAAACATTATTTTTTAGTTCACTGGCTCCCACACTTAAGATGTAATGTTCAGTGTGTATTTCATTATGTAGATGAGCAATGGATGTTGTTTGACATGATTTAAATGGGTCAACAGTATTTTCCTAGTCACATTAATCATTCAGACAGCTAGAATGGAAAAAAAAAAGGGCCTTGAAAACTAAAACTAGAGAATCTATTCACACAAATGACACTCACCATTGGCGGGTTATCTAGGATGTGGTTAAGGAAAAGGAAGAGTTGCAGACTTTGAACACATGTTTCATTATTTATTCAGAAACCACTTCAAGATCCTAGCTCCATTTTCAGAATCCAAGTGAACACCCACAGGGACAGATTTCTGAGATATCAAAGTGTAACTTCAAAAAAAGCATTAGATCAAAATCCGTAAAAAAAACACACACATACACAAAAATACAACCTTTTTCATTTGAGAAGAAAGAATAAAATTTGGGGAGCCCAGCTCCAAATGAGGCTGGGTCCCAAGGGCAGGGCCAGACATGTGGTGTCTATGAAAATACACAGCCACACAGATGAGGACACAGCCCTCACTCTGGATAACAATCCTGACTTGCCTGCTAATGGCTCCTAGAAAGTGAAGAGGAGAAGGGGAACAGGAAGAAGCAGAACCAGCTCTTAGAAAGAGCTGCATATCACCTGGATTCAGGCCTGAGTTAACAAGAAAAGAACCTGATGAGGACCATGGAAAGCAACAGACATGAACTCACAAATAGCAATTCCAGTTTCCTTTTCTTTGCATTGTCACGAACGACTTTACATTGGTCCTGGTCGAGGGATGATCTGGTCTACCACTCAGCATGCTAGAATACTATTCTGCACAACCATCCCACCACTTTGATCCTTATGATTCAGGTGCGTTCTAAAAACAAGTATGGAAGCAACACATAGTCACATCCCGCCCAAGGGAAGCTCTTTGGTGGGTCTTTGACAGCTGTGAAGACAGTGTCTAGCATGAACTTTCATTCTGAATCCCCTTCTGATAGGTCATCCTTAGTGGGTATGCTCAGCCCTCTCCTGAAACCACACAGAATGAGCCAGAGTTCATGAGAAGCCTATGTTTTGTTTTCCTTATGAAAATGGTACATACATGGTATTAGATATTTTTATAACAATCATGAAAAAGCAGAAATAGTAAATAGTAAAAAACCAGCAAAAATCTTCCTCAATTGATCACTGCTGACATTCAGCAAATATACTTTAGAACATTTCTCTATGCATCCACTAATATATATTGTTATTATATTTTATAGAATATTAATTTCATATTTTATACATATTCTATTTCTACATGTAGTTTTTTTAAAGTGCTATTTTGAAAGCAATTAATTTATCTCCACAATATATGGAGGATATCTGTCTCTAACAAAACAATATAGATCTACATAATCCTTTTTAGGTTTTTGGGTTGTTTTAGTGGTTTCATAGTATTCCTTTGTATGGATGGGTCACATAGTACTTTATTTAACCAATCATGAGCATTTAGGTAGGGGTTTTTTTTTCCTTAGGTTTTTTTCCTTGCATAATATACTTTTTACAAATACAGCTGCACATATGACCAATTATTCTTTTTAGTTTAAATTCCTAGAAGTAGAATTCTTTCGGTTAAGAAATACGCAAAATTTTGACATATTTGCAAAGCTGTTCTCCACAAAATAGCAATTTATATTCCCTACACCCTCACCAATATTATTGCCAGTCTCATAAATGAAAAATGGTATCTCACCTTTACTTATTTTTCTTCAGATGCTGCTGAGGTTGAAGATCTTTCCCTTTATTTATGTATTTATATTCATTTGTGCAATCTCCCTTTAGGCCTCTTGGTTTTGAAAATTAGGGTGACATTGGTCAACAGGATCATATAGGTTTCAAGTGTGCATTTCCACAGTACAAGATCTGCATATCACACTGCAGATTTTCGGTTGTTTTTTACTTGACTTATTCCTAAGATTACTCCGTGAATCTATGTACTACAGTGTTTCAAATATTTTTTCAGTTTGCCATTTGCATTTCAACAGTATGTAAAGTGTTTTTGGCCATACAATTAATTGGATTTACACTGAATATATGGATGAACCTAGGGAAGAATATAACTCTTTAAAATATTTAGTTGTTTTATTTAAGATGAGATTTCTTCACATTTGCTGCAGTATTCTTAATATCCCTCTGTAGAGATCTAATGTTTTCTTTATATAGGCCCTGTCCATTTCTTACTATTTGTTTATTCCTAGGTATTTTATATTCTTGGTTGCTTTATAAATATAGTTTTCCACTATATTTTCTGCCTACATATAGGGCAGTAATCTTAAACTTATTTTTCTTTAGTTTTACAAGTTGAAGTATGATACTCTAGTGTCATATTTTTATGTTCCTTAATATGTAAAAAAATAAAACTTACATACAGACTCACACTTTTTCCATTAAAAATGGAGTTGAGACTACCTGGGCTCAACTATATTTTCCATCACTGCCAACTCACTCCTCTCTTACCTTGTCTCTCCCCAAATATTATTGTGAAGTGCTGAACTGCATGGGCTAACAGGTGCTGAAATGCCAATAAACTAAAGGCACCAAAAAGAAAAGGACAGACTAGGGGTGGGGATTGATATTTAAAATATTTCCAAAAATTGATGACCTAATCATGGGGGGAGGGAGGAGAATCAGAACATTTTTGGACTTATTGTTCTACACTTATTTATCTAAGTTTACAGTTTAGTCTTTGCCAGTCTTCTGAACAAGGACTCTGTATAGCACTAGTTCCTAAGGTCCGCTTGTACTCAGCTTGATTTATTGAAAGAGCAGTAAATCTTAAAGTTGTAGAAGGGCTGCGGGGATCCTCTCTCCATTGCTCCCTTTTGAGCGAATGCTCTCCTGATGTATTTTTCTCCATGATACTACTTCTAACTCCGCCTACAGGTTTGGAAAATCACCATGCTATACAGTTGACAGAAAAAAATGACCTTTTTTTTGCATAAAAAATATCTTATCTACAGACAAAAGCATGAAAGAGTTTGTTAGATCCTTTTCCCTACTTTTTCTTATATTTGAATCTTCAATAATAAAAGTTTTAAAAGTACTTGATTCAGCACTAAAAAATTATCTTTTCTAAAGAAGTCTGAGAAGTGTAGGAAATGGAAGGGTTATTTTAAATCTGGGATGCTGTTAATACATGAAAAAGCAAAGCATTTAAAATAAGCATTGACCTGCAGTTGCTCCTGGGCTGTAAGCTCGGAACAGCCCATGACCGATGCTTCTTGATGGTGGAGCTATAAAGTTATTCACGCATTTTTAATTTGCAGTTCACAGCCACAGCAGTAATCCTGGGGCCCAGAGTTTTAGCTGCTCATATACCAAGCAAGGCAAACTCTTAAAAGTGCACTGGAGCACAAGGCTGGACCCTTAGTTTCTGAGTGTGATATAAGTTACTGGTTGGGATCTAAAAAATTGTTTGGGGCTTGTTGGTCATGATGGTGTACAGAGAGGCAGAAAGGGAAAGTCTGCATGGGAGTTCAGCAATGGAAAATGTTGAAGAACGCTGCAGTGTGATGGAAGGTCTACTTCTATCTTTGTGTTATAAAATCTGAGACAGCAAGTAGATTTTTGCATAATGGGATAGGACCTCCCAGGTAGGTATTTTGGGAATAATGTGCATAAAATAGGGAGGCTATAAATCCATAAAGGAGGTGGCAGTGGACTGACATGGACAGAATTCATACTTATATCTGATGTCTCATCATTACCAAGTCCATCCTGCTCTCAGTTCCATTGGCAGCACTAGATGATGCTGACCTCATAGAGTAATCTGAAAAAGACTGGAAATATTTCGTTTTGCTGATTGCTAACTTCAGGCCTCATAAATATTATGTAACTCTAGTCTTTTTGCCTCTAGCCAACCAGCCTGACTGCAATTT
Source organism: Pteronotus mesoamericanus (assembly GCF_021234165.1). NCBI lineage: Eukaryota > Metazoa > Chordata > Mammalia > Chiroptera > Mormoopidae > Pteronotus > Pteronotus mesoamericanus. The sequence continues at coordinate 32,795,075 of NW_026555325.1, read as the reverse complement.
TCAGCCACAAGTGACAAACTGACATTGAGAATTTATGAGCTTTACCGTATTAGTTATGCACATTTCCTTTTGAATTATTCTAGCCTGTAGCCTGAAGCAGATTATAATTATCATTCCTTTTGCCACACAAGTCTGAAGATCTACAAGTGGTTCAGATAGCTAGCTACATTAATATGTTTCAATGTTTTAGGTAGGCTGGTAAACAAAAGCTCATATATGACAAATGAAAAGCAGATGAATTTTTTTGTATTGCTAGAATTTTTAAACTATCTTCATTAATTAAAGTTTGGTATGAGCCACAGTGTGTCTATGATTCTCTATCTCATTAGAGATGTTTTTCACTTTACTATCAAAACAACAATTGCATATTGTAGTGTGCTTGAAGTGGAATATATTCAGGCAGTTGATCTATACTATAGGTAAAGTTGGTTCTACACCAAGATAAATATGTAGACTTAGCTGTTTGGAAAGCATTTTCTTACATAAACAATGTGGCTAAGCTCTCAGGCTAGCATCTTTGCTCATAATTTAGCTGAAATACTACATATCTGCAATGAAACAAAAAGCTAGGAAACATTCAGCTGCAAGCATGTAGTATTTTCGCTATGTTATAGGCTAACTGAGCTAGCCTTGGGAATGTTGCTGCCATTTACAATATGGTTTCTAACAGAAAACATGCTCCACATTGTTGGACAATTGGGAAAAGTGAGAAGTCCAATTTCCTGCCTCCTACCCCCCATTTTCAGCCTCGTCCTCTCAACTGGAAAGAAGATGGAGGCTGGGCAGCACTGAAAGCACTAGAGTGACAAGGCCAAGGCCAAGTCTCATCCCTTCTTATAAAACCTGTACCGGTTTCAAAGCCAGGATTCTCATGTTGCTTCAACGTTTTACCAACTCTAGAGCAAGTGGGAAAAAAAATCAAGTCTGCTTTGAAGTTCCAGCAACCCCTCTTACCTAATCCTTAACATCAGAGTGAACATCTCAGGCCCCAGTGCAGCCACCCTGATAGGAAACATGGAGGCTCTGGAAGACCATGATCACTCTATCCAGATTTCACCAATATGGGCAGGAGGTGTAGTTAGTAATTGTTCATAACTTAGGTGGAGCCATTGTAACTGAACTATCTAGCTTCAGTTCTGGCTCTAAGATTTACTAGCTGTCAACCTTCAACAAGTTATTTAATCATTCTGTTCCTTAGTTTCTTCATCTGTTAAAAATAGGAAAATAAAAATTGTTGTAAGGATTAAAAAAGTTCATAGATATTACGTACTTATTTAGCATGGTGCCTAGCACATAGAGATCAGTACGTTAAGCTGTCACTCACTATAGGTTTACTATCACTATGAATGAAAAAGGCACTATTTGCCATTGTAATTATTCAATACTTTGCAGGGGATACTTGCAAATCTGTTTTTGGTTAAATTTTTGCTCACGAAGATTAGCATCCATTGGTGAATCCTGTGATACTCTCTAATAGTAATTTTCTATTTATAATTTTGCATTTTTTAAATTCACTGGTGGGACATTGGTTAATGTTTCTTTTTTAATTAATTATTTTTATTGCATTTTTTCCATTACCATTTAGTCCCCTTATATCCCCCTCCTCTCCCCTACAATCACATAATCACTACTCTTGCCCACATCCATGAGTCCTTTTTTGTTTTTGTTCAATCCCTCTACCCCTTACCCTCACCTCTTAGCTGTCATCCTGCTCTCTATCTATGAGTCTGTCTCTGTTTTGCTTGTTAGTTCATTTTGTTCATTAGATTCCACATATGAGTGAAATCATACAGTATGTGTCTTTCTCTAATTAACTTATTTTACTTAGCATAATGTTTTCCAGGCCCATCTATACTGCTGCAAAGGGTAAAACTTTCTTCCTTTTTATGGCCAAATAGTATTCCATTGTGTAAATGTCCCACAGTTGTTTTATCCACTCATCTACTGATGGACACTCCGGCTGCTTCCATATCTTAGAGATTGTAAATACTGCTGCAATGAACATAGGGGTGCTTACATTCTTTTGAATTAGTGTGGGTTCCTTGGGATATATTCCCAGAAGTGGGGTCACTGGGTCAAAAGGTAAATCCATTTTAGTTCTTTGTGGTATCTCCATACTGCTTTCAACAGTGGCTGCACCAATCTGCATTCCCACCAACAGTGCAAAATGGTTCCCTTTTCTCCACAGCCTCACCAGTATTTGTTGTTTGTTGATTTATTGATAATAGCTATTCTGACAGGTGTGAGATGGTATTTCATTGTGGTTTTAATTTTATTTCTCTGATGCTTAGTGACATTAAACATCTTTTCATATGTCTGTTAGCCATTTGTATGTCTTTTTTGGAGAAGTGTCTATTCAGCTCCTTTGCCCATGTTTTAATTGGGTTCGTATAGGGGTTTTTTGGTGTTGAGTTTTTTAAGTTGTTTATTAATTTTGTATATTAACTGCTTATCAGATGTATTGGAGAATATGTTCTCCCATTCTGTGAGTTGTCTTTTTATTTTGTTGATGTTTCCCTTTGCTGTGCGAAACCTTTTTAGTTTGATGTAGTCCCATTTGTTTGTTTTTTCTTTTGTTTTCCTTGCCTGGGGAGATATATCTGATAATATATTGCTAGAAGCTATGTCTGAGATTTTGCTGCTTGTGTTTTCTTCTAGGATTTTTATGATTTTGGGTCTAACATTTAAGTCTTTGATCCATTTTGAATTAATTCTTGTGATGGGGTAAAAAGGTGGTCTAGTTTCATTTTTCTGCACATGCCTGTTCAATTTCCCTAACATCATTTACTGAATAAACTATCATTAGCCCATTGTATGTGCTTGCTTCCTTTTTCAAATATTAATTGACTGTAAAGCCATGGGCTTATTTCTGGGCTATTTTGTTCCATTGATCTATGTGTCTGTTTTTATGCCAGTACTGTGCTGTTTTGATTACTATGCCCTTATAGTATAGTTGGATATGAGGTAGCATGATTACTCCAACTTTATTCTTCTTTCTCAGGATTGCAGTTGCTTTATGGGGCCTTTTGTGGTTCCATATAATTTTAAAAAATATTTGTTATAGTTCTGTGAAATATGTCATTGGAATCTTCATAGGAATTGTGTTGAATCTATAGATTGCTTTGGGCAGTATGGACATTTTGATGATGTTAATTCTTCCTATTTTTAAAATTAAATTCATAGGCATGACACTGGTTAATAAGGTTATATAAGTTTCAAGTGTACAATATTATGTCATCTGTATATTGCATTGCATACTTGTTATCCAAAATTTAGTCTCCTGTCACCATATATGTATGTGATCTCCTTTACCTTCTTTTAAATTTACTTTTATATATCAATATGGGCTTGTGGATATTTATTCTTTTCTTTGAGTTATAATCCAATTCATGTACTGTTCCTTTATTTTCAGCATCCCTCACTTTCTGGTATCACAAGATGCTCCAGACTCATCTTGTATTTCCTCTGCCCAGTCTTGAAATCAATCCAAGGACCCCTAGTTCTCTTTACTGCAGAATGGTATTTAGAAACAAAGATATGGGCACTGAGTGTGCTGATTGTTACTAGGAAAATCACTTATTCTATTTCCTTCAATGAAGTGAGTTAGGAAATATAAGCGTACACAAGTATCTATATTTCTTTTCTTTTTTTGCTAGACTCAGAAGTTCTTTATGTATTTACTTTTTAAAATATTCCAATTATTTTGTATTAGTTTCAGGTGTTCAGCACAGTGGTTAGACAATTATATAGTTTCCAAAGTGGTCTCCCTGATATTTCCAGGACCTACCTGGCACCATACATAGTTATTACAATATTACTGACTATTTTAGCAATGCTCTACTTTTACATGCCCGTGAGTATTTTGTAATTACAAATTTGTAGTTCTTACTCTCTTTACCTTTTTTCACCCAGTTCCCCAACTCTCCTCCCCTCTGGTAACCACCAGTCTGTTCTCTGTATTTATGAGCCTGTTTCTATTATATATGTGTGACAATTTGTTCTTTAGATTCCACACATAAGTTAAATTATATGGTATTTGTCTTTCTCTGACTGGCTTATTTCATGCATAATACTCTCTAGGTCTATCCATGTTGAGGCTAATGGCAAGATTTCATCTTTTTATGCCTAACTAATATTCCACTGTACATGTTTTGTACCATCTTTTTATCCACTTGTCTATTTAAAAAAAATTTTTTTTATCCTCACCTGAAGACATGCTTACTGACCTTAGAGAGAGAGGAAAGGAAAAAGAAACTTCGATCCACTGCCTCCTGCACATACCCAGTCTGAGGACCGAACTTGCAACCCAGGCACGTGTCCCGACAGGGAATCAAACCGGCAAGCCCCAGGTGCATGGGATGACACTCCAACCAACTGAGCCACCCAGCCAGGGTTCCACTTGTCTACTGATGGGCATTGGGTTGCTTCCATACCTTGGCTAATGTAAATAACACTACAATGAATACAGGGATGCATATGTTCTTTCAAATTAGAGTTTTTCATTTCTTCAGATATATACCCGGAAGTGGAGGTGCTAGGTCATAAGGCAGTTCCATTTTTAATTTTTCTGAGGAAGCTTCATACTGTTTTCCATCCTGGCTGCACCTATCTGCATTTCTACCAACAGTGCATGAGCGTTTCCTTTTCTCCACATCTTCACCAACTCTCACTGTTTGTTGATTTACTGATAATAGCCATTCTGACAAATATGAAGTGATATCTCATTGTGGTTTTAATTTGCATTTCTCTGATGACTAGTGATGTTGAGCATCTTTTCATATGTCCATTGACCATCTGTATGTCCTCTTTGGAGAAGTGTCTGTTTAGGTCCTCTGCACATTTTTAATTGGATTGTTTATTTTTTTTGATGTTGAGTTGAATGAGTCCTTTATAAATTTTGGATACTAGCCCTTTATCGGATGTGCTGTTGACAAATAATTTCTCCCATTCAGTAGATTGTCTTTTTATTTTGTTGATGGTTTCCTTTTCTGTGCAAAAACTTTTCAGTTTAATGTAGTCTCATTTGTTTATTTTTTCTTTTTTAAAATATTTTATTAATATATTTTTAGAGAGAGGGGAAGGGAGGGAGAAAGAGAAACATCTATGGGAGAGAGAAACATTGATTGGTTGCCTCTCACATGCACCACAACTGGGGACCAAACCTGCAAACCAGGCATGCGCCCTGACCGGGGATTGAACCAGTGACCTTTCACTTTGTGGGACAATGACCAAGCAACCAAGACCCACTGGTCAGGGCTTATTTCTTATTTTGATCCCCTTGTTTAGGACATATATCAGAAAAAATACCACTAAAAGAAATGTCAGAGATTTTACTGCCAGAGAAGGTGGTCTAGTTTCATTTTTGTGCATGTATCTGTTCAATTCCAGAGCTTTTAAATTGATATAGTATACATTAGACAACACTCTGGCTTGCTGAAGCATTTTTTTTTATTTTTCAGGTATAGTTGACATATTAGCTTCAAGTGTATGCCCCAGCAATTAGACATTATATAACTTACTAAGTGATCATTTTGATAAATCTCATACCTAAATGATACCATAGCTAGTTATTAGAATATTATTGACTATATTCCCCATGCTGTACTTTACATCCCTATGACAAGGAAAATTATAGCCTTTCAGAAGCTTAATAATAATAATGATAATGATAATAATAATAATAATAATAATACCACTGATATGTTTGTAGCAATTTACAAAATAACCTCATACATATTTTTTAATTTGGTACAAAAACCTGTTTTAAGGTAAATTGAGAAGATATTGTATTTATTTTACAGACAAAAATCCCTGAGGCTCAAGGAGGTTAAGGAATTTTTGCAAGATCACAAAAGTCACAAAAGGCAAATCTAGATTTCAAACCTAAGTGTGTATTTTTAAAAATCTTTTTATTTGTAGAAAATTTCAAACATACACAAAATAGACAGATGACTATAACCAACTGCCACGTACCCATCATCCAGTTTTAACAATTATCCACTTATGCCGACTTTGTTTCACTTACAACCATCCTCCCTTCCCAATGAGCTATTTGAAAGCCAATCCTAGATATATCATTTCATCTGTAAATATTTCAGTATGCATATCTAAAACATAAAGACTCCTTTTAATGATTTAATGGCATAACCATATCACACCTAAAAAATTAACAGTAATTCCTTACTATTATCAAATATTTGGACAGTCTTCTGATATTCTGTTATATATATTTATTCTTTTCAGTAAAGTTAATTAAAATAGGATTTAAAAAGTCTACATATTGCATTTGATTGACATGTCTCTTATGCCTGTTTTAATCAGTCCTCTCTTTTCCTGAAATGCCTTTCTTTGTCCTTAGCATCGCCCACATTCTGGAATTCAATAGCTATATCTCAATGGTGACATTTAACATGTTTTTCTTATATTCCTCTAACTGATATTAAACCTAGGGAGCTGTTCTGATTTGAGTTCAGTTTTGTTTTTTGTTTTGGCAAGAATATTTAATAGAAGGAGGTGTACTCTGACAGCTGTCTCTCCTTCTGCGATGTTAGTAACCATTGGTGGCCAGCGCCTCAATCTATTCACTCATTAGGGGTTTGCCAAGTGGTGATATTTTATCAGACCTCTTTCATTCATTGGCAGGAATACTTCTATAAAGAAAAATTTTCTTTTGTCAAACTATTTCGTCAATCTGAGGATCCTTTCTGTTTATTTAACCAGTTTTCAGAATAGATATTTAAAAACCCACAGCTTTGAACAACAAATTCAATGCTCTCAATCAGAGATTAGGTAAAATTTCTGTCTGAAAGGTTTGATCTAAAATATTATCTATTTCTGTGTAAATAATTTTTATGTAAAAGACTGAATCAGTGAAACTTAATTTCACTTTGAAGCAAAAACACTGGTCTGAGTCCAGTAAAACAAAAATACTTCACTAATTTTTATCATAAAGTAAAACATTAATCACACAGATTTAATAAATCACGTATCTTCTCCACGCTGTTCTTCTCACACTTTCATTTTGGGGGTGGGGTGGGGCTACCACTAGAAGAATAGTGGTAACAAGACAAGACTGCAATTTAAAGGGGGCAAAAACCCAACTCCAAATGGATTTTTCTTTAAGAAAGAAATTCAAAACCAAAAGAAAACAGGTAAAATTAGCTATTGGAAATTATGGCCATGTGAATCAACCCTTGCTCTCCACATCTGGCAGCACTTAGCTCCCTGAGGGCACGCTTGGTGCCCCAGGGCACCGTTACACATGTTTGACCAGCAGGGCAACAACAAAGGACACAGAGGCTATAAAAAGAGGCAGCAGGTAACCATCAGGCTGGCCAAATGGCTGAGGCACTTTGACAAAACACACAATGAAGCAACTGGTTATTCCCATGGCTGAAAAGTCAACGAGGGAGGCCTTTATTTTAGGATTCTTTAAGTCACTGGGTTAGTTCCTTGTTTTAATCAGGTCCACAAATCCTCCCTTTTCTTTCAGACATTCAATGAGTAACATCAGAGACAAGCTGGATAAAGCCACTTTGTCTTCTTGCCAAAAACCCATGTGAGAATTCAACTAGACTGTTTTCTGGACTCTACCCCCAATCTGTGGAGGAAGTGAAAGTGCCAAGTTCTTTTGCAAACCCTTTGGCATTATACTCAAAAAGAGACAAAAGTATTCAGGAATGAGATGGTCTATCTTATATTCATTCTGAAACAGATCTGAGTACACAGTACTTTCAGTTTTAAATACAGCTCTCACCTAAGTAGACACTGCATAATTATGAAGTCGGGGCTTTGCCTTTCCCGCGGCCTAGAGCCTTCCTTTGGATCTGTTGGTAGTGGAGTGTCTCCCTACTATCCCACCGTGAATCCTTACCCTCCTCTTTACAAAGACTATCAAAACATGTCAACTCATTCTAAGATAATTTTAGCAAAACAGGAGTGATAATTTCAATTAAACTAATGCTTTATGCAGGCAGTCCCTTAACCCCAAGGAACGATTCTAGTAGTTGGAAATTTTATGTTCCAAACAGATTGTAGGGGAAGATATTTTGGGGCAATTGGACCTTTCCAATAATTTCAGGTACACCATTGTTAATAATGTTTCATAAAAAATGAAGCTTTGGGGGAAGTGCTATAAATGTCTTTAGTCTTCCCTTCTAGTGAAATATTTCTGAATTACGAATTTTTGAAAATGAATTTTCTAAATTGTCCTTCATATTTATTCTTCAAAATAATTTCTTAAAACTAAGTAACAGGAAGTTTTTTTGATGTATGACATATATAACATGCATGCATGTAGGTGTGTTTTTAATCATGGAATTAAGACATCTTTTAACAAACAGATCACATACAATTAAATATTTGGAGAATCTAAGTGTATTTTCAATTTTAAGTACAGAAGGAAGTTAAATGAAAGATTTTATTAAGAAACAATATTTCTCACTAATTGATGTTGCTCCAGTGACTTTAAGATAAAAGGCAGAAAGGTATTTGATAACTGCATTACTATTGCTTTTGACTTTATAACAAAGCCAGGAACATATCAAAAATTTGAATTCAGAAAGATAATTTCAAATGCTGAAGGCTTGGGCCAGAGTTCATCGGTTAAGAATGCAGACGGGGGTTTTGTCCAGAGTATCCCTCCTGTAATATGATAGCAATGTTGTGTTATACATCTTCAGACCCCCTTACTTCTAGCCTGCTTTAGTTTGTTTCCATTTCTGCAATGTTTTTTGTTTTTTTTTGTTTTAAATGTAGGCATAAAAATGAGCCAAATTTGAGGTGGTCATTTTTGTGTGCTATAGTTCTTTCATTCATCTGGTATTTTGGAAAATGTTTGCTGTAGATGCCCATAAAATAGGGGACTTGAAGACCAGAAAACATTATCTCTATCTCTGTTTTACCGTAACATAGGATGTTTCTTCTATTCATGCTTTTGCTTAAAATTTGCAAATAGGCAAGAACTAAAAGATGCTGGAGTTCTGTAGTTCAAGGATTTTTAAGTGTATTTTTCACAATAAATATATTTTAAAAGAGAATACATAAGTAAATTTATAATTATTGAAAATAGTAAACTATATTTTTAAAGGTAATACATTCTCTGTGGAATTAATTGAACCTCTCCTGGTTTGTTATGGTTTGACCAGGTACTTCCTGTTGAATTCCTATTTCTCTATTTTCCTTCTTTGTTCAGGATTTGCTTGTATCTAGAAGACTAAAAATGGCCTATAAAGTTGCTTTAACAAATAAATTCATGGTTAAAGTAACATATGAATCACGATAAGTTTGAGAAAATCAAGAATGAAGTTAGAATATGTTTTTAATGTTCTTAAATTATTGAAGTGAATGTGTATTTATAATTGACATTAAAAACAAGCACTATCCTTCTTTTAACCCCGACCAAGAAACTAATTTTTTACCATAGCTTCAAATTCTTACATATGTAAATCTGTCAAGTAGTTCACAGCAAAACAAACTTATTATTATTATTTATTTTTTACAACTCTTCCTTTCAAAGATGCCCATGATGTTATTGGTAAATGAAAGAGCAAGTTGCAGATCATGTATAGTATGATGTCACTAAAAACACACATACATAGACATCTGCACATGCATTGAAAAAACAAGTCTTGGAGAGGATCATTAAGTTTTCCTGCCTAAAATTCTTCAGTGTTACATTAATTCTCATTTCTTATAGTCTACAGGGCTCTGTATGGTCTCGCCCCCTCCACCTCTCTGGCCTCCTCACACTCCACTCTCCCTGTCACTTGCTGCCCCCCAGCCACAGCGATCCCTTTCTGTTCCTCAGACATTTTAAGTCCTTTCTTGTCTCTGCATTTGCTCTTTTACCAGCTCCTCACATGAGTGGCTCATTCACATCCTTCAGGCCTCAGCTCAAATGTCATTTCATCAGATGCCTTTTGGGAGCACTCTCTCCAAAGTGGCCTTCCCAGTTAGTTACTCACTCACTTTTAACTTATTTCCTTCAAGGAACTTTTCCCATTCTGGTGTTATCATGTTTTCTGTGTCTTTTTGCCTCCTTATTAGAACACCAACACCACAAGTTCTAAACTCGAGCCCTTACCACAGCAGTTGTTGGGGTTTGTCCTTCTCTTTCTTTAGACCTCTTCAGCTTGGTAAAATCTTTAGTACGCTACATCTGGATTTTCTTCTTTCAGAGTCTAATTTTTAAAATTTGGATTTCACTTTCTTGCCAAAAGAACTATTCACATGAGCAAAAACCAGTAGGTGTCAAGTATAGTCAAATCATTTGCTTTCTGAAGAGCTGGGGAAGAGAAAACTTCATGCAAACTTCAGGGCAAATGGCATTTGTAGATAAATTAAAAATGAAGTAAACAATTGTTTTGGAAATTATAATGTCAGTCAGAGAGGAAATTTAAATAACACATACACAATCATATATATGTGCCTACATATGTATTAAATTATGTACATACAGTCAGCTTTCCCTATCCATGGGTTCTGCATCATCGGATTCGACCAACTGCAGATGGAAAATACAGTTGACCCTTGCACAACACAGGTGTGAACTGTGCAGGTCCACCTATACATGGATTTTTTTTCAATAATTACAGAAAATGTATTTTCTCTTTCTTATGATTTTCTTAATAACATTTTCTTTTATTTAGCTTAATTTATTGTAAGAATACAGTATATGATACATATAACATACAAAAGTTGTGTAGGCTGTTTATGTTATTGGTAAGGCTTCCAGTCAACACTAGGCTGGTTAGTAGCAGCTGTTTTGAGAGAGTCAAAGTTTTGAGAAAGGCATTTGAGAAAATGCCCCCACATTATTCAAGGGTCAACTGCATTGGTGGGGAAAAGTTACATTGTTGCTGATGTGTACTATGTATAGGTTGGCCAAAAAGTCTGTATGGTTTTTTTCCATAAAATAAAGTACACATTTTTCGTTTTCACCAATAACTTTATTGATTTTGGACATTCTGAGTATGTTGGCTATCTCCCGCATGGTATAATGTTGATTGTTCTCAATTAATGTCTCGATTTGATCTCTATCAACTTCAATTGGTCTACGAACTGTGGAGAATCATCCAGCGAGAAAAATCTAGCATGAAACTTCGCAAGCCACTTTTGACACAGTCAGTCAGTCACGGCACCTTCTACAAATACTGCACAAATATTTTTATGTGTTTCAGTTACATTTTTACCTTTCTTGAAATAATAAAGCATAATATGCAAAAAAATGTTGCATATTTTCTTCCATCTTCAATATTAAAATGGCTACCAAAAATTCACCAATTTTGATGTTTTTTCAAATGCACGCCAATATGACAGCTGTCACAATACAACCTAACTGAATTTTTTCAAATGAAGTTAAAGACAGCTAAGAGCTACTAGAACCATCTTATGGAAAAAACCAAATGAACTTTTTGGCTAACCCACATTTAGGCCTACTGATGGTTACATCTGTACTGAACATGTACAGACATATTTTCTTATTATTATACTATAAACAATACAGTCCAACAACTATTTACATAGCATTTACATTGGATTAGGAATTATAAGTAATCTAGAGATGATTTAAAGTTTATAGGAAGGTGTGAATAGGTTATATGCAAATACTACACCATTTTATATAAGGGACTTGAGCATCTAAGGATTTGGGTATCCGTGGGTGTCCTGGAAGCAATTCCTCTGTGTAATCAAATACATACACATATATGTAATATAGACGGTCTGGCACAAATAACGCCCCTTTTTAATTACAAAATCATAAGCATTTACTTCTGTAACAGAACAATATCACATTCCAGCACATTTTAGGTGAAATGTTCAAATTGTGCAAAACATTCACTTACCCTACCAATCACATTGAAGCAAACCTTACTTTTGCTGGATACTGTATATAGATGTATATATAGCTGATTACCTATAAATATGATATCTGATGGCTAAATCTAGGCACAGAGGTATATGGTTATATGTTCAGCTGGGTGTTATCTAGTATTTATCATCTACCCTAGTGCTGGCTCTATGTCTGGCATATAGTCAACAATCAGCAAGTGTCTGTTGAATGAAGGGATGAACTCATTCATTCCCAGTTCTAGAAGTGATCTTGGTATATCCCACCTCATTCTTCTAGATCCCTTCACATTGCACTGAAGGGGAAAATGGGTGTAAGGAACCATTGTGGCTATTGCTCTAAGTAATAAGTGTCTGCCCTGATCCAGAAACCTCATGTTTGCTTTCAGGACAAAAATCAATAAATATAGATTTTAAAAACTCATTGCCTTCCCTCAGGATGGGATGGTGGTACACAACTGATGGCTCTGACTCACTTGTACTTATAGCAGATCAACTAGCCTGCAACTGTGGTTTCATTATTGGGCCCCAAACTTCCTCTTCAATTGTGGTCATCTATTCATTTCAATGTCTCAAAAACTGAAATAAATGTTGAAGACACTAAGACAAATTGTGAAGATGAGACTAAGATGTGAAAGCAAGAAAGCCTTTCTGTTTTCTGCAGCAAATACAATATCTAAGGAGGCAGCAATGGGTTCACTGTGAAAGCGTTAAAATCCTTGCTTAGAAAAGAACAAATCCACAATGAGAGGGAGAAGGTCCATTCATGAGCTGCTTACTAAGTTAAAATATGGGGCTCTCCCTAGAAAATAACAGATCTCAGCAATGATCATCAATGGCTGCTAACATGACAAAAGAGAGACAACCAGATATGTGCCTCCTGATGGAAGTATATGATACTACCTGTGATGTATTCCTGCCAAAAAACAAAACAAACAAACAAACAAAAACCCTAAAGACATTTAATCTGCTCAAACTTCAGGATGGCAGTGATGGAGTTTATAGAAAATACAAGGGAAAGAAAAATGTGAAATGACATCATGAGGATCCAATCAGAAAATCTAGACTGAGAAAGTCTACAGAACAAATGACCTGGCTTCTTTAACAAATAAATCACAAGGGGGAAACAGAGGGAAGGGGAAACCTATTTAAAGATTAAAAGATTAAAGAGACACATCAATCAAATGCAATGCGTGGACTATGTCTGGTTCTTGATTCCAACAAATCAACTGTGAAAAAAAATCCAGGAAATCAAGACACTGACATATTTGATGTTAAGAAATTATTCTCAAATTTTGTAAGGTTTAACAATGGTGTATTTTTTAAGTACTTATGTTTTAATATTTTAAAGTTGCCTACTAAAATATTTATGGATGTAATGGGATATCTAAGATCTGCTTCCACAGATAATCTGTGGAGGAGGAATACAGGGAATAGATGAGTGTAGAAGTAAACCAAGATTGTTGAAGTTGGGTGATTGGCCCGTGTAAGTTTTTCATTATACTATTCTCTCTAGTATATGCTTAAAATTTTCCCTAAGAAAAATCTTTTATCAGTTACTATCGCACCCATCAAAACACGGCTATATCAGTTCTCACATGGTCCAATAATTGCATTACTATCACAATGTGTTTATGAAAATGCAGATTTTTGAGCTCTGTTCCAGACATACTGATTCAGAAAAGTCAAGTATGGGAGCTAGAATCTCTGTTTTAACAAACTAAATGATTTTTACACACACTAAAGTTTCTTACATAAGTGATTCTTATAAACACTAAAGTTTGAGAACCAGTGACTGGGCATTTTGTATCAGTTTCATCTCTCACTTTCCAAGTGAGAAAATAAAAGGATGAAAATAAGTTAACTGGTCAGAGTTCACTTCGAGACCTTAAAATAATTGAGATCTTTGAGTCTCTCAAATCTTGACTTTCCAGTTCAAGCACCAACTAAGGAACGTGGTTTTAAAATATATTATCATTAGCTTTTAAAAGTTTGGTTCAAATTCCACCAGAACCAATTTACCCTTTTGACCCTTTAAGGCTACAACACACACAACATAAGTATTGCAGGGGTCCCATGTAAGATATCTTTAAAAAGAGAGCTCTATCAGGATGTAAGAGATAGCTTGGCATTCTGATGAAAGTGCAGGTGTTCATGGCCAAATCTCTGGGATTTGGCTGAAGACCGAAAGCCCATTTTCATTTGATAGGGCGCTGGTATAAGGTATATAGCAGGGGGATCACCTGCTTACCATTGGTGAAGATTATGTGTCAGGAGGTCATGTCCTTTTCCACAGTGAGGGTTCTGGAGGCCAATTTTTATCTGCCCAGACAGGTCACTGATTGGGCTCCATGGTTTGGGTTTCCCAGAGTTCTTGTTTGTAAAAACACCCTTGGCTTCCATGCTTGTAATGGCCTTTCAAAAAGTAACTAGAGAAAGTATGAGGTGGGCACAATTTTCTATTTATCTAAATGGCTATATGCACACCCTCCCCCATTTTGGTATTAATCCAAGTGGTTTGATTCTGAATTTAAGGGGTAGGTAAGAATTAAATATGGAGGTACACAGGTCCTTTAATGATCAGAAACAAGCACTTTCATTTTTCCACCAAAATGTTATGAAAATTTTCAAACATACAAAAATGTTCAAAGAATTTTACAGTAAACACATAGTAAACTGCCTACATTTTACAATTAACATTGTACTACAGTTATTCTTCACCACATTTCTAAACATTTTATTATCCATTTTTTTGGATGCAATTCAAAGTGAGTTTCAAAAGATCAGTAACCCACTCCCCCTTCCTTCAACATATATATCCATTAACCAAATTTCAATATGTGTTTAGAGTTCTTTTTTTTTGTATTTTGAGGTAAAATACTATGATATGCACAAATCTTAAGCATATTATTTGATGAGTTCTGACAAATGTATACACTTGTGTAACCAAATACTGATCAAGATACAGACTATTACCAAACGCCCAGGAAGTTCCACTCCTTCCTGCCCAGCAATCCCACCTTTACCCAGTACCTACAGAAATACATGGTCTGATGCTTCTACATCGTCTGGTGAGGTGGGACTCAAATTATTGTAACACTTCCCAAGTAGGATAATTTAGGTCACAGGACAGATCAACTATTTTTCCTAGATCCTATGAACATGACATGAAAACAAAAACATCAGACCCTGAACATTTTCATGCTTTTCCCACTTTGCTATATCCCAAAGTTTTATTTCAAAACTTCTAAATTAGATTAAAACTTCTAAATTAAACTTCTGACTGTTTCCCAGCAAACAGACAATTTTTTCATAACTTTTTATCAAGGCAGACCTACAGGAATAGCTAATACAGAAGAAGAGTCATAAATGCATTTTAAAAAGAGACTAAAAATAATTCACATGGGAAATGCAATTTAATTACATTGAATGCTAATACACCTCCTGCAATCATAAAACCAAATGTTTAAAATATATTCTAATGAAAGGAAAAGCCCCTAGTATAGTACACAGCTAAAAATACGCTTGTTTAATATTTGAATTCTTATTATTTCTCTAAATCTAATGGAACACAGATTTCAAAAATTAATAATTCTTTCATTCTACTATGTTCTACTCGTGCAAGCAAAGGCAGTAATATTACAAGGATATTTTTAAGATATCTTAAAACTACCAATAAACAGCATCTTTTTTCTTATTTGTTTAATAACTGCTGTCATTTTCTTTGTAAGCAGCAATCACAAGATGTCAAACAAATTCTGCCTTGACTGTGGGTACTGATAGATGTTCTTGCTTTTATTAAAAACAAAAAATTTTCCCTGCATTAATTACCAACACAGGAGAAGCAGGGGGCACTGCTGGGATGCTCCCCAGCCTCTGGGGCAAGCAGAGATGCAGCGCAGAAAACCAC
This sequence comes from Pteronotus mesoamericanus, assembly GCF_021234165.1. Lineage (NCBI taxonomy): Eukaryota > Metazoa > Chordata > Mammalia > Chiroptera > Mormoopidae > Pteronotus > Pteronotus mesoamericanus. The sequence continues at coordinate 32,779,315 of NW_026555325.1, read as the reverse complement.
AGAACAAACTCGAATACCGAAAACCGGAACACATTTTTCTTTAACTCCCTGGGGGACCTAGGGACTCAAAGTCTTAGATTCCCTTAAAGGGAAAAGCAGGAGCATGCACGGGGCCAGAGTAGGATCATGTTTATCAGTCACAACAGTTCATCTGGGCCTGGATCCAGGTAGTCTGCATGTCTAAATTTGATGAAATATAGGCGCCACCAGGTAACAGTAGTGGTCAGGGAGCTTGCCAGAAACCTGTAACTCAAAACTGAAAAATGAAATTAAAAGACTACTTTGGCCAGGCAATTTCTTTCTTCAGGATGCAATAACTGCAAACTACAAAGTTGAAAGAACAGACAATTCTTTGTATGTTTCAAAATTTCTTCTTCCTAATGTGACACAACATCTGGGCTAGAAAAATACACACATATAGTTTCAAACTTGCATTTCCATACGGAACTGTAAAGTTTCGGCAGAACTTCCTCTCCTCTTTCTTCTCTTTTTTCTCCTCTCCACATTCTGCAGGGGAGTTTGGCTTAAGGCAGGGAGCGGAGGCCGGCTGAGGTCTTGGGTGTATCCGGAGGGCAGGTAGAGGGGCACTGGTGGTGGAGCAGACGCCTGACCCTGTCCTGTCAATAAACCTTAACCCCGACCTGCCAGGCCCCTGAGCTGGCTATTCTCTGTCTAGCCTCTTCTCTAATTGCTCTAAAAATGACTCTTCATTTGTAAGTACCTTTGTGTAAACACCCCACAGGAACTGACAGTCATCAGAATTACCGCACAGTTCTAGTTTCTAAGGAGAGCACGAAAAGTCTTTCATTGTGTTAGGACTCTGAAAACAATTTCAACTGCTGTGCACAAAAAATATTTATAACTCTTTTAGCTTACTCTGCAGGTGACATTAATTTAACTTTTAAAAGTGTTTACAGTGAAATGTTAGCTCTTTTAATTTGGTTATTTAAAAGTAAAGACGAAGAAACGATCCCCACGGAACCAGTTTCTCTTACTTCTGAGAGCCCCAGAGAGGTAAAGCTGAAGTCCTAAGCTTTCTCATCCACACCATGAATCTTCCCTATAAATTCTAAAAGGACTGATACTTCTTACCTAAATATGAAAATCCAAACAAGCAAAAACAAAAAATTTAAATGGGGAAGTAAGGAGACAAGAAAAGAGGTTTGGAAATTAAGTTCTTTTTTTTTTTTAAATAATAAAATTAAATCAGCCTGGTAGATTCGTATAAAACACAAACTTCTTTTTACTAGTCTGTGACTTAATTTTTTCATTTTATTTATAGTAGTAAAAAATTTATAACACATAATTCATTTAGGATTCCTTGGAAGCAATTTCCTAAACTATTTCTCTTCCACTGACAAAATGGGAAAGCCAGTTATTGTTGATTTTAGAAAAGAAAACCATTCTTGAATTTTGCAAATCCTAAACTCTCTTCTGATTGGGTGCAGATTAAAGACTGCCATTTAAAGTATGGCTTATTTAAATAGCTCAAATTAAGTAAACTTTTGCCTCTAGTGATTCACTATTATGTCCTCACAAAATAAAAGAATGCCCCTCTTCCATTTTCCATAGCACTTATTACCTTCTAAAATAGTCTGTGAATTACTCATTATATTTGATTATTGCCTATCAATGCAGGCTTCTTGAGGGTAGGGAATTTTGTCTGTTGTTTATTGATGTACTCCAAATGTCTAGAACAGTGTCTGGCACATAGCAAACCTTCAATAAACAGCCTTAGAATTGATGAATAAACAGTTGATGAAGAAATTAAGAAAACACTATTAAATGAAATAAGGGTATTTGTCTTATTTCTATTTATCTACCTTACTCTGTATTTCAGTGTAATAAGCTCTTATTGTAGGTATAAAAAAGTATTACAATACGTTTTTTTGTTGTTTTTAATCAACTACCCAAAAGCTGTTTTCCTCCTTGACAACACCAGTTAAAATGCAAGTAGAAAAAGCCTTGATATTTCAGAGTTGAAGTAGGTCTTAGAAACCACTTAAAACTGAGGTCTGTCCCTTCAGAATCCCCCAAGAAGTTCGTTTGAACATCAGATTCCTATCACCCACTACAAACGTACTGACAATAGCTATGTTGTCTAGAAAGAAAAAAAAAGATACATTGTTTAACCCACAGTTACAATATGGCACTAGAGGTGTGATCAAGATGCTGCTGGAACCAAGAGGTAGTGCATATAAATCAAAGTATACTTGATCTGAACTCTAAAGTTTGAGCAGAAATGGATTGTTAGATGAATATCAGTGGGGGTATATGCATTTCACACACAGAGTAATCTCTGTATAATCTATAGGTGCTATAGCTTGAGGGAAGAGTGCCTATCACAAGATTAGAAATGAAGTCAGAGGGTCAAAACATGCAGATCTTTGTGTTCTAAAATAAGGAGCTTATCTTAAAGACAGGAGGAAGACATTAAAGATTTGGGCAAAGAAAAGTCATGATCATATTTTAGTTGTAGAAATTTAATTTTAAGTTAAATTTCTGAAGAATAGAGTGAACTGGGGTTAAGGGCAGATTAGGGGCAGGAAGATAAAGGAAAAGACTCTTTTGTAGTACAGAGGGGATGAGTGACTGAGAAAAAACACTTTCTGAGACAAAGTGGCTGTGTGTGAGATAAGTAAGATGGAGAAGTCTAGGAATTACTTATCCCTTTCTCTCCTCCCCCTAGATCTCGGGCCTAGGATCCTGGGTGGAGTTACTAACCCAAACAGGGAAAAGAGGAGGAGAGGCAGACTCTTTGGGCAATGATAATGAATTCTATTTTGGACACGATGACATCGCAGTGGTTCTCAAAGTGTGATTCTCCAGGCTGTTATCACTTGGGAACTCATTAGAAATATAAATTTGGAGAGCTAGGTGGAGCTTAGGTCTGTTTCAACAAGCCCTCCAAATTCTAATGCACACTGAAGTTTGTAACCACTGAGACAGACTAATCTCTAGCTCCAAAGGATAAGTTACCTTTGGGGAATGAGATAGACACATAGATAGATGGGAAAGGAGTGGCAGCTGAAGCCATAGGCTGACAACCAAGACACAAGGTTACATGGTAAATTACAACCAGAGCTGAAGTTACCATTCCTCATACAGTCTTGTGATCCTACTTCTGCACTACTCAGAAGTGTCTCTTAAGCAAGCCCCTCATTTCAGATAAAGATTTATAATACAGCTAATTTTATTTGTTGCATCTTAATATAACAAGTTATCTTTCAAACTCCGACTGCAATTCATTATTAGAGTCCTTACATTCTCATAAATTTGTCAGTAGTCATGAAGTCAAGTCAATCACCTTTGCTATCTGTGGCATGGAAGTTCCTCTTATTTCCCACATGAGCATATTTTCTAATAACACTTTTTTCTTTTTAAAACTTCTCTGCTTTTATATCTTAATCATCACAGCAGGTCATCTGCTTCTGTGCTTAATTAGCAGAGACAAATTCATAGGACTCAATTCCATCTACCTTCCTGAATCTTCTCACTCCAAACACGATGTTCAGTGGCTATTGCACCTCTCCCATATGACACTCCCTCCTATTCAGTGGACCATTCACATGCTGTCTTCAATGTTGGGAAAAAGAGTTACCATATTTGTAGCTGTAGTCTCAATTAAATTTCTATTTTTTTACATAAACAAACCCAGGGGTTTTTAAGACTCCCTTCTAACTACTACCTTGTCTTGTGTTGGGTTAATATTAAAATGTTTTCTCTTATATCCAAGTAAGGATGCTACTCTTGGCAAGATGACTAAATTTCACTCATTTAGCAAATAGTTATTTAGTTCTTGCTTTCTATATAAACTTGTATATTTACCATGGCGGAGGTATAAAAATTATACATATTTCCTGCTTTAGCAGTTTTGAAAATCCACTAGTGTGATAAGGTCAGTGTGAAAACTATTACAAATATAACAGCCCATGTCTCACAGTAAGTGGCTATCGAGGAAATGAACTTGGCATCCCATTATCCCAACCTTTATTAAGTTATCTTCCATACCAGAGAGACTGGATAGTTAAGAACTTCATTTCCCAGACTCTCTTACATGGGGGTTCTACAGCTGAATTTCACTCTAAGATGCATTCATGGGGGATCTGCATGGGGAGATGTGGTGGCAGCCTCCTTATTGTTGCTTCTGCTATTTTTTTTTTTCTGGTGGTGAGCACAGTTGTGGAAATGTTAGATTTTCCTGAGCAGCATTTTAGTGTCCCATAGCTTCAATGAGTGCTGAGTAGGATTTGGAGGTGGGAGCAGGTTAGCTCCCCTGGTAGGCCAGTTCAGAGGAGCTATTCTGGAAGTTGTTCCTGTAGGCTCAGGCTACAGGCTATTTCTTTAATCTCCCAACGATTAAGAACACCCAGTTCCTATAGTAAAGGCACTTCCACTTGAAATAGCTAGAACGACTTTAGTTTCCTGCAATGTAACCCCGACTGGTGGGGTTCCAACATTGGTGTAAAAAAGGGAGGCAGACAGACAAGATCACAATTACTGGGGCAGACCAAGAGAAGACCTATAGAGAATGTGGTTCTTGACACAGTCCTTGACAAATAGATAGGATTTTGACAAAAATGAAGGGCAAGGGAACTGCATACTAGGTTGAGGGTAACATATAAACAAAAGTGTAGAGTTATGACAGCTCAGAGTACATTAAGTGTTGAGTGGTCTGATTTTTGCTAAAGTAGTGAGTAGGCTTATTTGGAAGAGTAAAAAAGGCCATAATCTGAAAGGTTTAAAGTGCTTAGGGTGAAGAGTTTAGATTTAACTTGGCAATTTGTGAAGTTTTTGAGTAGAGGAATGCAAATATCAGAAATGACTCCTTAGGGAAACTAAAAGAGTAAAATGGATTGGAGTAGAGAATCAGCATGTAGTACAGTTAGGAGGCTATTATAAGAGGACAGATGAGAAGTAATGGGGATTAAACCTTGTAGTAATTTAGGGGTATAAGAAAGGAGATGGAGGCAAGAGACTGCAGAGGTATGAGGTTGGTCTGGAGGTATCCAGCCATGTAATATGAAAAACAGAGATATTTATTGAAGAAGATGCAGGAAACATTGTACAACAGACAATGATGCTTCAGTCCCCTTCAAAGTAAGCACCTTGGGACCTCACACAGCTCTCCCAATGACCATAAGTGGACCCGCTGTATTTCCCTAAATCTCATTAACAGTCTGAAATCTCTCCCATTTCAAAGGTGGTTTTAGTTCTGGGAAAAGCCAGAAGTCACAGGGCACCAAATCTGGGATGCAGGGAACCTGAGTCACCTGAGTGATTTGATGTTTCTCCCAAAAATTATCCATGAGGAGTGATGAATGAGCAGGTGTGTTGTTGTGAAGAAGCTGCCAATCACCAGTTGCCCATAGCTGTGGCCTTCTGAATCATGAGAATAGTTTTCACGGAGGAATGTTTAAACTTGATGTGAAATTTGATGCAGATTCGTTGCTCTACTCGCTCAGTTATTTTGAATGTAATGGCCACACAGTCCACATGCTCACTCAACAGGTCCACCACCCCACTGACGAGTAAGCAGTGAAGTTGTCATTGTTCATGCACATGCAGTCCAGTCCACACTCCTTGGCTTCCAGGTTACATCAATGTCACACAGACTGTTCTCATTATATTAACAATGGTTGGACTTTTTCCGGACAGACCTTGTATAATTCACATAACTTGACAATTGGTTAAATATGTACAGATACAGATGAGGGGAAAGGAGTCAAAGGTGATTCTGAAGACAATGGTGCCATTAACAGAAAGGGGGAGCACAGAAAGATGAGTTGGTTCTGGTCTGGGGAAGTCTTAGTTTGGCTTTGATGTACTGAATATAAAGTAGCAGCAGGATCCCATGTAAGGGTGTCTAGAAGGCATTTGGTAAGGCAGGATTGGTGCTGAGGACACATGTCAATCATATTGAATCTGGGAACTTACCTCAAAATTTGATGACATTTTAAAGTATTAATTGAAAAGTAATTAACAAAGGCTTCCTAATTTTCTAGATATTCCTCATCCTCTTTTATAGGTTTCCCTCTCCTGATCACTCCTTACATATCAGTTTTTCTTAGGGTTCTGTAAGTTCCTCTTCCTCTTAGTCTCCCACCTTCCCCTAGGGAGCTTCTATTGCCATCTTACGTTTATGGCGTCTGAATCTCTAGCGCAGATCCTCCCCAGAACTCTCCTAATTTGTTTATCTCCTCTGCCAACCAGAAATCTCCACTTGGCTGTCTCCAGTCTTCACACTCAACATGACCCGTGCTAACTGATCATAGAGTCTTCCAAACCTTGTCCTCCTTTCAGTATTCTCGATGAATGTCACCATTATCTACTCAACTGCCTGAACCAGAACCTTCATCCACCACTTGTCCTTTTCCATCACCACCATCCATAAATCCAGGCAATATTTTTTGTGCATCTACCTCACGAATATCTACTAAAATCATTTACTTCTCTCCAACACACTACCCTGGTCCATGCTGTTATAATCTTTCATCCCAAACAAGTGTAATTGCTTCCCTACTGTTCTCTCAGTTTCTATAGTCATCCTCCTCCAAACCAGTCTCCTTCCTGAAGCCAGTGAGATCTTTATACAATGCTAATTTGAATGTGTTATCCCCTTGCTTATAATATTTCTCACTCAACTCCCTGACTAACTGGGTGGTTTTCCTGGTCTGAGCCAACTCAGCTACTCTCTATGGTAGTCACCTGGAGGTTTGTGGAGACTCATTCACATGTCTGAAGGTTGGCTGAAGAGATGGTGAAGACTCAGCCTTGTATCTCTCATCATCCCATAGGCCTGCATGGGGTTATTCACATGGTGGTGGTCAGAGGGTTCCCAGGAGCAGCAGAAAGTAAGCTCCAAAACACAAGTGCTTTTCAAGCCTCTGTTTATCTCATCCAATTGGCCAAAGAACTTATATGGCCAAGCCCAGATTCAAACAGTGGAAAAACAAGAGTTTATCTTTTGATAGCAGCAGCCTCAAAGTCACACTACAAAGCAACACACATACAAGAAAGAAGAACTTGTAACCTTTTTGCAATCTACCACATTAACGTACTTTATAAACTTATGATCTGGATCCTGACTACCTCTAATGCCTCATCACCTAAAACGTGGCCCTTGCCCCAGTACTGTCATGGTGTTATCTGCTTCAAACATGATAGGTTCTTTCCCTGTTAGGCCTAATTTATATGTTGTTTCTCTATCTTGAATATTCTTCCACTTCAGTATCATTTATCCTCAAGTCATCTCTTAAAAAATCCTTCGCTGGGATGTTTGCTTTGATCCCTTAAGACTGGAGTAGGTGCCCTGGCCGGTGTGGCTCAGTTGGTTGGAGCATCATTCCATAAGCAAAAGGTTGTGGTTTGATTCCCAGTCCAGGCACGTACAGAAGGCACGCAATCGATGCTCCTCTCTTGTATCCATGTTTCTCTCTCTCCCTTCCCTTCTCTAAAAGCAATGAAAAAAGTCTCTTGGGTGAAGATTAAAAAAAATAATAAAATAAAATAAAGACAGGAGTAGGTGTCCTGATGCTCTGCTTTACAGACACTTTACCTTCATCCCAGCCCTTAATACATGCACTGCTAATACCACCATATTGCTCTGTACTCTCCATTAGATTGTATGCTCCCTGAAGGCAGGGACTATGTCTTCATCATTGAAGTCCCAGGCACGGTAAGTGCTTGAAGCATTTCTGACTAATGAAATTACCAGATATGAAGTATTACAGCAAAAGAAAGTATAGGAAGAAGAATTAGGAATAGAAATGAAATGTGATTTGTGGCTATATCAATCTTCAAAGATTAAGAGTGTTGACCAGGATTTAACAGAAAAAGAAAAGGACTTGCAGAAAGACTCAAAACCCCTTAACTTTCATCATACCTGAGAAGGTAAGACCCTGAGAACCATTCAGCAAGTTGAATAACTATCACTGGGTAAAGAAAAAGGATTGAAAATTAGATGAAGGTTATCCTCCAGAAGAAATTATAAAACTGAAGTAAAATGAAACAAAACCTGACATATATAAGAGCAACATTTCTGCCCAAGGTGCAAGAAAAGTAGTCAATAAAGATGGTGAACTGAATGTGCATCATCTACTTTTACTGTGTCTCTTGTAGATTAAGGAATGAACCTGGAAGATCAGAGAGAATAGGGGAAGAGATCAGTGAAGTGTGGGGAAAGAAAACTGGAAGCTGAAAAGCAGATGACGGGACATAAATGACTTCGTAGAACCAAGAAAACTGAATCCTGTTCAGGAAGTGGAGAGTGATAATTCCCAGGAGCCAACTGGTGGCACAAGGTTTCTCTCTATGTAAGGGTGAAGTTGAGCTAAAATAAGAAAGAGTGGTTGAAAGTCTACATTAATTTAGACACACATAAACCTCCAGCTCTCATACTCTACAAAGGGAGATGACTGCTCCTCTACCATTTTGGTAAAAGAATTACTCTCAGGACAGAGTCATGCAGAAAGAAGGTCTCTGAGTGGAGAACGGGAAGAGTTGAGGGTGGGGTACTACAATGAAGAGAGAGGATTAAGTGAATAAGTACATACTTGGGTGCAGAGACCCACTCCCCACTTCTAGCCCCAGCACTTAGCTTCCACAGTGTTGGCAGCCAGGCTTTCACCTCTGGGGACTCTGAATAGCCTAGAAAAAAATGACCTAAAGATACTGACAAGAGACTTTTTAGGATAATGGCCCAATCAGATCACTCCACAGCTCAGAGCTAACCCATAACAACCTGCTCACTCAACCTGCTCAGAGTTTTCATTCAGTTTGTCGTGTTTTTACTTTTCATTTTGAAATAATTTTAGACCTACAGAAAATAGTACAAAGGAAAACAAGAGTACAGAGAGTTTCCATACATCCTTCATCCAGTTTTCCCTAATGTTACACTTTACATAACCATAATTTTATCATCAATACCAGAAAATTAACATTAGTAGATAACTGTTAACTAAAGTGTGGATCTTATTTGAATTTTACCAGTTTTTCCACTAATGCCTTTTTTTCTGTTTCAGGATCCAATCAATATTCCACAATGTAATTAGTTAAGCCTTCTTAGTTTTCTACAAATTTGTGACAGTTTCTCCATCTTTCCTTGTCTTTCATGTGCCCAATCAGCTTATTAAATCCCCCAGTCTTACATAAAAGCAAATAACCATGGATTTCTAGATATCTGAGAAAGCCTCTTTTATATAAAAGATAAATACCAAACAAACAAACAAAAAAACTCAGAGGAAACAGAGCATATACATAGAAGAAAATTTCTAGAAGACTATTCATAATATACTAAAAAATATTGCAACCATGAAACAAGAACAAAATACTATTTAAAAAAAACTTTCAAACACACAATACAATGTACAGATGATGTAGTATAGAATTGCACACCTGAAACCTACATAATTTTATTAACCAATGTCACCCAATAAATTCAATAAAAATTTTTTAAAAATAAAGTTGGTGTAAAACTCTGAACTTAAAAAAATATATATTTCAGGGAAAAAGACAAACTCTTGGAGATTAAAACATTAACAACAGAAATAAAAACCTCAACTAAAGGAGCAGAGAATAAACTTGAGAAACTCCCAGAAAGAAGAGAGGAAAATGATAAAGTCCAGAGGAGACCTGGTCATTAATAGAACAAACATACAAATGAACACAAGATTTTAAAACGTGGTATGTGTTATGACGCACAGACCACAATGAGAGAACATCCTGGGAGGTGGAGTGTGTGGATGCTAGAGAAGGTCAAGAAAGTCCTCTGATGATGCTAAGACCTCAAGAATAAGCCAAAGTTAGCCAAATGAAAACTTGGGGAAAAGCAATTTAAGCACAAAGAAAGGGCTTAGAGAATCAGAGCCCCTGAAAAGCAGGCCAGTAGAAAGGAGTGGAGGGACGAGGCCAGCGGACCTCGGAAGTCAGGTTCTTCATGGCAGTGCAATGGGAAGCCAGGGGAAGGTGTTAAGGGGGGAAAGAAATGATCCAAGGTGTTTTTAAAAAGGCTGCTTGTCTGCAGTATGGACATGAATTGGAGGAGGTAGTTTAATGACTGCACAAAAGACCATCTCATACCAATATATCAGAATTTGTTTAATTATTCCTTTATTTTATTGGATATTTAGTGTATTTCCAGTTCCTTGCATTGTAATATAAGTGACACTGTGATAGACATCCTTGAAACTAAATCTTTGCTAGCATCTCTGGTTTTTCTGAATATAGATTTCTAAAAGCAGACAAATAACTGAGTTAAAAGGTATGAAATTTGTGGCTATTTTTAAAAGATAAAGATTTTGATCATTAAATATGAGGAATCTACCTCACAAAATGGGTACCTCCCACCTATTCAGTTAAATACCAATAGAAGATTACCTAATTTTAAAAGAGAAAAAACTGCTATTTGAATGCAGAAATTATCCATTTATTTTTTTAAAAATGGTAAGCACTTAAGTCATCAAAATCAATACTGTCCAACTTCTTGGTTGGGATGCGCCACGTTTAAAACAATCAACATGCCAACAAGCAGGTTGTGATTCTGAAGCAAAGGACTACACATTTGTGACATTCTAAAATAACCTCAATGTGTAATGTAATCTCCTATGGGTATATCTATTTGTGGTTTAACTTTTTGGTAACAATACTTTTATTGTTATAAATATATTCGTAAATCTGAAAAAATCATACTGTTTCCCAATGATGCGCTTGTGCGTGGTTACCTTCAGCCAAGCAGAGCTGTTGTTTTGCTCTCTCCTTCCTCCTCAGCTCTCACCTGTGGCCTCTTTCACACACAAATTTACCTCTTTTTTTTTCATCTTGTTGATGGGGATCACCATACACGAGCTTCTTCACCTCTTACACACTTCCCACTCACATTGGGTCTCCATGCATATGTCCCCCCTCACCTTCAATTTCTTATATACCTATTTTCTCTTCAACTCCTTCACTCTCATGTTCATCTTCCCTCAGACACCGTGGCCCCCTTACTTCTACATTTACATGCTCCAACAACTGCTGCCCTGAGTCCTAGTTCTGGACAGGACTATTGGTCAGGAAATCTGCCAGGGTGGCTGAAGGGATAATTGGGGCAAGGGTGGGGTGCAGATATATGCATGTGGGACATGAGGAGACCAGGTGGCCAGCCAGGGTTTCCCAGGCCTCTGTGGCAGGAGGGGGTGGGCGTAGACTAAAAGATGGGGCCGCCAAAGCAGAGGGCAGAGGCTGAGTCCTGCTGCTCGACAGCCGTCGACAGCCGGAGTGCACACAGAGACGCGCTGGGGCCTGGATGGGGTCTGAGAGTTGCCAGTTGGACATACTGACCTAGACAACCAATTAAGGCATGTTCGAGGTCTGCTGAACAGAGCAGTCTTTTAAACTAGGCTAAATTTCCTGTTAAGAGTTGCTGATTTTTCTCCCCCTCAATTTTCCGGATTTATAGTCCTAAATAAGAAATGGAAGACAATTCAGATGAGGGTACTGAAAAACCTGACATCCTGAACATTAGAGTTAATGTACTTTTGGAAACAAACCAGGTATCTGGTAAACACTGAGGGATCTATCTAGTAGGTATGCCTGATGAGCATTTGTACTGGGAAGGAATTTAAGATCAAGGTCAGGAATGATTAATATGCATGCAGGAAGTCATCAACATTTAAGCATAAGCAATATGAGTCTCATTAAATCTTCAATCATTTCCTATTGCCTGAAGGAATTGGTGGTAGTCTAATGATTAAAGCAATACATTAAAGTAGAAAAGAGTATTGGAAAATTAATCTGACCCTTATAAAAGAAGCTAACACAAGTACTAATCTACCTAAGCTGACTTTATAAGACTCTCTTGGGCAGCTGTGATTATTCTTTAACACGTACTGTCTCCTTGTCCCCTAAGTTAGAAAGCTTTACTGAAAAGTGACTGGTGAATGAGACGTTCAAGGGCTTTCATTTTTTAAATCTAAGTAATTGATAATCTTTCAGTGCTTCCGAATGGGCCATCAAACTGCTATCTAGCTGTTTATCCGTGTCTCCCGCTTACTGTATTAGCAGAGAACAGCCTCCCTACGCCCCAGCCTTCTCCTGCTGTGTCACTCACTCACTTTTCTGATTGCAGCTCCCCTGTGTTCAATGATGCCCTGAACAGCTGCTATTCACAGAGTATAAAGTAGGGAAGAAATGACAGAAGAAAACAGAGAGGAGCTGTCTTTTGAAATAGCAATTCCTAGAGGGGTTGGTTTTCAGCAGCATGAGCCAGTTGGCAGAGAGCATGACAAGGGTGTTCTTTTCATCCTTGACCTATTTCTGTTTGATCTTATTGGAAAATCATAATCTCACTGATGACAGAGACAGGATATGTGATGCCCCAAATTCAGGTTTATCACAATGCTGGATAGAAGGATAATAAGAGTGTGATATACGGACTCCAAAAGTGAGCAATAAAAGGATCTCAAAAGTTAATATTTTAGTAATTAATAAGCTTTCTCTTATGGATGTGGTAGAAATTTTTTTTAAACCATGGTTGTACTATGAGCAGCCCCTCATAGGAGGAAAAATTATTTTTAAAATGCCTAATCCTTCTATCTATTTTGAGACCACAGGTAACTTTTACTTTCTTCTTTATACATTTCTATAATATCTCAATACTACCACTATGAATAGTTAAGAGCCTATTATGTGTCATGCATTGTGCTAAGAGCTGCTGTGGTAGCCAGCCTCCAATGGGTCCCCCAATGACCCAAACTCCTGGTATTCACACCTGGCCTGCCACTCTGGCTGGTCTGTGTGACCAAGGGCATAATGGCACAAATGACGGGAAGTCACTTCTGAGATTTGGTTAAAAAAGGCTGATTTCTGTCACAGGCACTCTGGTTCTCTCTCTTGGATCCCCAATTCTCGAAGAAGCAGGGTGCCATGTTGTGAGCAGTCCTATGAAGAGACACAGGTGGCAAGAAAGTAAAACCTTCAGCAGGAATTGAGCCCTGCCAAGAGCCATGAGAGTGAGCCCAGGAGCAGGTCCTCCAGCCTCAGTCAAGCTGTGGGAGGACTGCAGCTCCAGCCAACAGCTCAACTGCAACCTGAGGCGATCCTGAGCCAGAGGCACCCAGCTAAGCCACAGCTGGATTCCTGGCCCTCAGAACTGTGACCTAGTCAGTCTTTGCTGTTTGGGGTAATTTGTTACACAGTGGTAGGTAACTAATACAGATTATTTATTTTATCCTCATAACAGCCCAGTAAAGTAGGTATTTGTTGCATTCCAATCATAAGAGTGAAGAAATTAAAGTTTGTATAGGTTTCCCATAATTGGTGAAAGAATAAACAAAATGTGATACATCTATAAAGTAAAATCTTATTTGGCAATAAAAAGGGATGAAGTACTGATATATGCTACAATATACATGGATGAACCTTGTAAGCACCATGCTAAGTGAAAGAAGCCAGTCACAAAAGACCACATACTGTGTGATTTCATTTATTTGAAATGTTCAGAATAGGACATCTATAGAGACAGAAAGTAGATTAGAAGTTACCAAGGACCAAGGGCTGATGGGGAAGGAGGGTGTTGGGGAATGACTACTAATGGGTAGAAGAATCATTTTGGGGGTAATAAAAATGTAAAATTGATTGCTGATTGCTGATGGTTGCACAACTCTGAATATACTAAATATCATTGAATTGTAAACTTTAAATAGGTGAATTGTATGTTCTATGATTTATATCTTGATAAGGTTTTTATTAAAAAAGAACCCCAAACCTCTGCAGTTTTCTACGGCCAACACCAACTATCATTTTTTATGCATTCTTTCCACTGCTAAAATTTTGGTCTAAGTCACTAGGGCTTCCTCGCAGCCAAATTCTCTAACCTTTACTGAGTCGTGCTGAGCCTTCCTCCTGAATAGGCTTTCTGTTTCTCCCATCTCCTTTTGTTCCCCTTCCTTATCCCCTCAGTAACGCCCCCTCCTCCACTGCTCAGCCTCTCTGCGGCCCACCTTACTCATCCTTCAAGGCTCAATTCAACTCTCATTTCTTTTATGAAGTGATTACTCCAGCCCCAAATTATCTTTCCTTCCTCTTATTCCCAGAGCACGATTATACTGTTTTGCATTGTTATATGTATTAAGCTTCCATATATATCTTAGTTCAGAAGTCACCTCCATCATGAAACTCCAGGTTACTACCCAAAATTTCCAGTTCTCTCTTCATTACCACAATCCCTGTTCTTTGACCTTGCTGGGAATTCTCATCTTAGGACAACTCTTCCCCCCTTCCCGCCCCCCCGCAAACTATCAGCCTCTTCTGTTTACTTCTATACTCTAGATTATTCATTGTAATAATAATGGACCCAGAAACAAACAATTAGACAAGGTCACATGTCTTTAGGAAACTTCCAGGCTGGGCCTCGATTTTAGAATTCATTAATTTAATCTCCCTCTTGCCAAGCCCTCCTGTTGTTGTACTCCCTGGTCTTTCCAGTGCACCCATCTGGAAAATTCCAGTAAGTCCAACTATCTACCCTCACTCTTTTACACACACAAGATGATGCCCACTAGGAGAAAATCACACAGTTGCAATGAATGGGACCACTGTCTCTGATTTCACTTGCATCTTAACAGCGCAGGGCAATCCTTCTATTATCCCTCATTGGTTTTTCCTCCTTTACAAATCTCTTACCCACTTTCATCTCTAATCTCTGCAAAAATGTACAAAAAGAAACAGAAATCTTTGGGGAATGAGGAGCTTCTTCAATTTTCTCCCACGTGAAAAACTATCTGCATGTACACCTATCATTTCCTTTAACCCTAAGGGAGCAGGAGTCTGGTATCTCCACCCCTTCTCACACACATGCCTCAGTTGTCCCATCCAGGTGGTCCCCAAGTCCTGTATATTCTACTGCCAAAAGTAGCTATCTTCAGCTTCCCTTGTGGCAACTCCCTAGTTCTCAGACTAGTTGCCTGTCCTATTACCTGGCAGAGTTCCCAGAAAACTGCACAGTTCCCACTTCTTTCTCTGCCTTTGGACAAGAGGCCCTCTCTGTCTCTAGGCTCCTTCATCTGACTAGGTCCTTCTTGCACAGAACTCAACCCATTTTTCTCCTCCTCTGTGAAGGTGGAGATGTCTGTTTCTACTGGATGATTCCACTGCACTGTTTGCCTGTCTCTCCCTGCGTATCTGTATAATAACTGATTTGTATGTCTGGTTCCCCTAAAGGACTGTGAACAAGAACTATGTATTTCAAGTCCAATACAGTGTTAATGGCATGTTCCTCACCATCTACATTCCTTTTGTGTTTCCACAATACTTGGGTCAAATCTCTGGTCTCTCCTCATTAATTTGTGTATTACTGCTTTGTGATCAGAGAATGCAGTTTATACAATTTTTCTTCCTAGAATTTACTGAGCTTTTTTCTGGCATAACCCAGCAAGTTTTATCCTATTTCATGTATATTTGTAAAAAAAAACCCAAAAACCTTTCATCTCAGGTATCAAATTTATTAAATCAAATTTAATAATTATAACATTCTAACATTCATAAACCTCATCATGTCTACCTAACTTGCATTAGAGGCATGCTAGTTTCCTACTATGATTGTGTTTTTACCCATTTCACTCTTATTTCTAACAGCTCTTGCTTTATGTATTTTAACATTTTATTTGATTTATAAATATTTATTATTAACTTTACTGTATTACCATAAACTAGCCATTTTTCATTATTCATTAAAAAAACTTGATTGAATGCTTATTATATGTCAAGCATTGTTCCAGGTGCTAGGAGTACATCAGAGAACTGAAAAAACAATGCTGCTTCTTGTGGAACTTACGTTCTAGTGGGGAGATGGGCAACAGACAATAAACCTGAAAAATAAGTAAACTATACAGTGTGTTAAAAAGTGTTAAGTGCTATGAGTAGGGCCGTATAGGACATTATTATGACTTTGGCTTTTACTCTGAGTGAAATCCGTTTTGAGCAAAAGAATGACATGATCTGACTTATATTTGTAAAAGATCAGTCTGGCTGCTGTGCTGCAAATCAAGCACACAAGGGCAAGGGGAGAAGCCCACAGTGGTGGGTTACTGCAATAATCCAGATATGAGAGCGGCTCAGTTCAGGGTGGTGAAACTGGGAGTGACAAAAATGTCTGCACTCTGGGTATATTTTAAAGGCAGATTCAACAGGATTTCTTGACAGATTGGGTACAGAGTGAGAGAAAGAAAAAAATTGGGAGTGATTTGAAAGTTTATGTTCTGAAAAATTGACAGGACAAAGTTACCATAAACTGAAGTAGGGAAGTATCTGGAGTTGAGCAAATTTTAGTGAAGAGATTAGAAGTCCAGTTTTAGAAGTTTGGACATGTTGATTTTGCTGATCTCTGTTTTGGAGTAAGGGCTACACTCTACGATGAAGGGCAAAACAAATGAAACTGAGCCTGGAAGAATCAAAAAGATTTGCCAGTAATTTAACTGTCTGCCAGAACAAATTTCAACATGTTTTAAAGGAAAAAAAACAACAATACGTAATTTCCACAAGGTATTATCTAGTATGTCAAATATATAATTACATATTGGTTAACATATGAAGAAGCAGAAAATGTGACCCACAATCAAGAGAGGGAAAAAGGAGCAGTCAATAACACAAAAACAGACCCTGAGATCACCCAGATGACAGAATTAACAGACAAGGACTTGAAAAGAGCTGGAATAAATAAGTATGTTCAAATACTTAAAGAAAAAGATGGACATAATGAGTAAACAGCTGGGAAATCTCAAGAAATAAATGAAAACTATAAGAAAAGAACCACATGGAAATTCTATAATTAATAAGTACAAGATATAAAAATACAAAGTTCCCTGTCTTTTAGAGATACATAATGAAAAAATCTACAGATGAAATTACATGGGACATGCTTCATAATAATCCAGTTTGGGGGAGGGGAAGTGGCTAGGGGTAAAGATAAAACAAAAGTGGCCATAAATTGGTGATTATTGTAACTAAGTGTTGGCATGTGGCAGTTTATTTTGCTGTTTTGTCTACTTTTGTGTACGTTTGAAGTTTTCCATACTCAAAACCTTAAAAGAAAATCCAATCTCCACAATAAAAAGCTGTTTTAACTGTAACATAAGATGTTCAAATGAAGCTCTGCATACATATTATTCTGCTTCCACCTTTGCCAAATTCCCGATATGTACCGACCACTCTGTTTTTTCAAAGATTTCCAATGGTTGGGAAAAGTGGCCATTTCATAAAAAGTGAATATTTAGGTAAATGCCATTTTCTCTCTTTGTACGTGTACATATGCTATACACTTAACACACGCGGAGATACAGGTGTTTGATTTTACAAAATGGGACTATATATTAAACCAGTCTATAATTTGATTTTTCCAAATAATATATGTTGTGAACATCATTCTATGACAACAAACACAGGTTAATATCATTTTGTTTCTTAATGACTGTATTGTAGTCATCATTAAGGGTCTACATGTCCTGTATCCTACCGTGAAATTTCACAACTTCAATGGGAGACAAGAACTCTCTGTATGACAGAAAGCTGCTTCAAACAGAGGAGAAACATAAAAGCATATGTAGCTTTAGGGACACATCTGACTTCAGGGACTTTAGGGCCATAATTTAATTAAATATATCCTTTTAAAAAATATTGTTTTTCAATTACAGTTTACATTCAATATTATTTTGTACTAGTTTCAGGTATACAGAACAGTGGTTAGAAAAACATGCATTTTACAAAGTGGTCTTCTCAATATTTCTAGTACCCATCTGACATCACATACTGTTATTACAATATTATTGACTATATTCCCTATTCTGTACTTTACATCCCCCAGACAATTCTGTAACTACCAATATATACCATATTTTTTTATGTATATAATGTGCACCATGTTTTTAGCCCAAACTTTCAGGGAAAAAAAATCTTTCATCTTAATTTCTTAATTCAATTATTTATTTACATTTAGAAACAAAACCGACTATCATATTGCAGGGTATTATTTTGCATATGGATATCATTATTGTTTTCTAGAGTTACACTTTCAATGCATAAGCATAAATAAAAGGAAACATTTATATGGATACAGAATTAGTACTGCCCATGTATAATACCCATCTTTATTTTTCCTTCAAAAATGTGGGCCAAAATGTGTGCATTATACACAGCAAAATATGGTACTTCTTCATTCCTTCACCTTTTCCACCAAACGCCCTACCCCTTTCTCTGGCAACCGTCGGTTTGTTTTCTCTAAGTCTGTTTCTATTTTGTTCATTTATTTTGCTCTTTAGATTCCACATGTAAGTGAAATTATATGGTATTTGTCTCTCTCTGATTGACTTATTTCACTTATCATAACACCCTCTAGGTCCATCCATGTTGTCACAAGTGGTAAGATTTCATTCTTTTTTATGGCCAAGTAAAATTCCACTGGATATATACACCATCACTTTTTTATCCACTTGTCTATTGATTGGCACTCAAGTTGCTTCCATATCTTGGTGCTTGTAAATAATGCTGCAATGAACATATATTCTTTCAAATTAGTGTTTTGGGTTTCTTCAGAAACATACCCAGAAGTGGAATCACTGGGTCATAAGGCAGTTCCATTTTTAAGTTTTTGAGGAATCTCCATACTGTTTTCCACAGTGGCTACGCCAATCTGCATTCCCATCAACAGTGTACAAGGGTTCCCTTTCCTCCACAGCCTCATCAACACTTGTTTGTTGATTTATTGATAGCCCTTCTCACAGGTGTAGGGTGGTATCTTATTGGGGTTTTAATTTACATTTCTCTGATGATAAATAACCTTGAACATCTTTTCATATATGTATTAGCTGTCTATCTGAATGTCCTCTTTGGAGAAATGTCTATTCAGGTCCTCTGATCATTTTTTAATTGGATTTCTTTTTTCTTTTTTGGTATGAGTTGAATGAGTTCTTTAGAAATTTTGGATATTAACTCCCGATGAAATGTGTCACTGGTGATTATCTTCTCCCCTTCAGTGTGTTATCCTTGTGTTTTGTTAGTGGCTTCCTTTGCTCTGCAAAAACTTTTTAGTCTGATGTAGTCCCATTTGTTCATTTATTTCTTTTGTTCCCCTTGCCAGAGGAGATAGATCAGAAAAAATATTGCTAAGAGAAATGTTGGAGGTTTTACTGCCTAGGTCTTCTTCAAGGAGTTTTAAGGTTCTAGTCTTAGATTTAGGTCTTTTGATTAAGTATATCTTAACCTATGTAATAACCATCCGTATTATAATAGTTTTGAGAGGTATTCTTTAAAAAATATCATATAACAAAAAATCCATTTTTATTCTCCAGCTAGCTACATAAATAGAGTTTAAGTCACTGGAAACCCTTTATTAACATTAGCATTTTCCACATCACACATGGACTGCATACCAAAATTTAATTCTAAGTTAGTTTGGCAAAATAGAACACATTTTTCTGCAGAAGCTATACAAGATAGTAAGGATCTCGGGTCAGTTGACAAAATTCAAAGTTCTCATTTCATGATGTACAATAGCCCCTCCCCTATGTAGAAGTTAAAGTTTTGAAAAACTACTATTGGTAAGAGAATTCTCAGTGGAAGACTCTATGGCTTTAGAGTCACGAATAAACAGAAGCATTTGTAAATGTTTTTTACATTTGTTAAAACAAAGAAAACCCCAAGAATAATATAATATTAGTAGCATTATATGCATCTTAAATTACAGTAATGAGTATGTAGAAGTAGTTTCCATCTAGCATTTAGATCATGAAAATTTTAAAGATGTTCTTTTCCTATATTACAAATTACATAGACATTTTGCTTTGGTGCAGAGAGTATGCATAGTAACAGACATTTTCCCCTGGGTCTTACCCCAGTCAAACATTCTGTGCTTTTTTAATTTCTCACTCTCTTTTTTAACATAGTAAAAAAAAAAAGTATAATCACCACTTTGGATAACAAAACTGCTATCTTCTCACTGTTTAAATCCTAACTCATCAAATGCAAAGAAAGTAAAAATCATTCCAATCTCACCATCTAGAATAACTGCTATGAACATTTAGGTGAACATCATTCTTGATATCTTGTTATGTGTGTATATATAAGAAAACAAAGATATGTGCTTTACATAAGTGGGATATACTGTTCTATACCCTGCCTATTTTTCCCCAGTATATGTCTGTCAATCGCTGTTTAAGTCTACCATACATTTACATCACTTTTTTTAATGGTTGCATATCACTCCATTGCATGGATGAACCATAATTTATTTAGCCATTCTCTTACCAATGGACATTTTAGATTCTGTCCAATATTTCTCAATTATTATTAAGTTACATTATTATTCATATATCTTTGCACATTCATCCTATTGATCTCTTATGATAAATTCCTAAAAGCAGAATTGTTAGATAAAAGGTATATATACCTTATACCTTGATGCACATTGCCATGTAGCCCTCTGGAACAGCCAAACTATTGCTCACATGCACCAATCGGGCTTTTCTTAGACTTTCTGCTGAACTTGCCAATAGCTTCAGCTTCCTCCACATGAACTGTGGAAGGATAGCAGGACAGTGCTTAGGTCAAGGGTTTACTTTCATCAACTTCCTTATCTTCCAAGGCTACACTGCTTAAATTTCAAGCTTCTTTTTCTTTTTTTAAGACTTTTTCCCTCCTCCCATTCTAACCTTTTTTTCTAATAATCTGTAATAAATCTGACTCACAATTCAAATTACCTGGAATTAAATTCTCACAGATGCCAAGAAAAGATATAAATAAGTAAAATTGCCTTAAATTGTTCTTGGAGAGAGATGGAAGATGAGAGAGAGAGAAATAAAGTTACTGTCTTGGCTTGTCACGTGAAGACAACTGACATTTTGAGGTAATTAATCTTTAGGATGGCCACATAACTTTTGTGCACAAATATTTCTACAGGAGGTTCCGTTCTGAAAGGTCTTTCATTCAGTTATGAAACTGAGTACTTAGTATGTGCAGATACTGTGCTCCCTAAAAGGCTGTTATCTCTTGGTTCCAAGAGACTGATCTGTACTTTCCAATGTCACTACTCACAGTTTCTACCCACCCCTTAGCCCATGAGAACAAGTCTTAACAGTCTCTCCATTCAGTATGTTTTTAATGAGTTTAACTTCAGGCCAGGTATTGTGCTTGTTAAGACAGAGAAGACACAGCTCAACAAGAACTAACAATCTAGAAGTGCAGAAGGTGAGAGGAGGCTGGTAACTACTATATAGAGAGCATACTGTTACTAAAGCTACAATGAGCCTGAGAGTCATGAGAAAAACTTTATGCTCTTCTTAGGAGGTTAAAAAATGTTTTCCTCCCATTTTCCAGGGGGAAAGGTACACACAGATGCTGATGGTAAATCTTGGCACATAAAGGTTTACAGTAAATTGAGGTACATCACTCTAAATGTGTGAAAAGGAAAAAGAGAGAGGAAAGAGGAGACTTTATGAATTTACTCTTCATTTTCAACCTGAGGGGACAGGGGAGGTGGGGAGCAGGTAGTACAGGAAACCTGTCTGTAATTTAAAACTAGCTCTGAATAATCCATAAAGGGCTTTCCCCATCACTAAATCTCTTCCTGATGACACATTTTCCCCTCCTCTTCTAATGAGATCCCGTTCTCAGTTGTTGCAGTGCTGTGGGGTTTTGCGGAATGCATTATCGCAACCAACATCCTGACCTGGCTTCCCTATGGTAGCTTTTCCCAAGATTGTCTGAACCAGCATTTGTCAAAATCCTAAGTGACAAAAACATTAATATGTTATTTCTGTAATCTGCAAAGAGTGTATTCTATACACATACATACATATATAGGTGTGTGTATATATGAGTGTTTTGCCTCCTCTTCTGCCTTGACTGTCTCCCCAGATCCTCTTCACCATTCCCTGCAGTGCACAAAACAGAAGTCTAACTGCCGTTATTTATTGTCAAAAGAGGAAACAGAAAAGTAACTTGATTAGTAAATAGAGTTTGGACTGGAGCCCAGATCTTAAGAGATGTAAATCGGTGCTCTTTTCACATGGCTGCACTTTCACGTTGATGCCACTCTTCCATTGAACCAGTTCAAAATTATCACCTATATCATCTTCCTCTTACATATCTCTCACCTTAAATGTTTCTCTAGCTCCTTACTCATCTCCACTAACATTGAAATACTGAGGTTTCTGCATACCAACCTCCTTCCTCTATAAAAACATTTTCCTCTTTGCTTTTCATACACACATATACGCACGTGTACACATCATTCTTGTCCTGTCTCACTTGCACTTTGCACACTGATTTCTATAGAGAAATCATGCCATGCAGTAGAGAAATGAGCCTTAAAAAAATCAGTCATGTTTAAATGCCTATATTGCCTCTTACAATCTGTACGACTAGTCAGTCATATTACTTAACCTTTCTCACTTTTCTCATCTGCAAATAGAAGAATGCATAACTCATTGGGTTTTATAAGGTAGTTAGCATATATAATGTGCTTAGCACAGTATCATGTACTGCAGGGTACTTAATAAACAGTTATTTAGTGTAAATATAATATTTACCTCTCATGCTGTTATTCCTACATGCCTGACACGTAAGTAGTCTCTCAAAATATGTTAGCTCCCCATCTTTCCAACAAAGATTCATAAACTAGTTCAAATCCAACGAAGATTTCCCTCATTCAGCTGCATAAGTATTTGTATATTTACTAAAATTTCACCACACACAAGAATAACACTTACTGAGAGCTATCCAGAGATAATTTCTCCTCTTCTAAACCTTAAGTCTCTGGAAGAGCGTAATCCCATTTTGCAAGTTTCCCAAAAGACATGTTGTAGCATGCCGACAGAAACAGCAGGTACAAGCGCATTCTCTGTGGCAACTGGGTGTCCCGGCGCATTTCAGTTACCTCAGGTTCATTACCCAGCAGCCGAAATAAATACGTTTGTTGCACTAAGCATATTGTCAACTCAGGTGGGGGAAGAAAGCTTCAGACAACGTCCCACAAATCTCAAGGAGTGACTGAGAATAGACGCCACGCAGTGATGTGGTCTAGGCAAGTGACAAATGTTTAGTCTGTGTATCTGCGGTGTGTCAGCGTGTCATCGTGTGTGCTTCCGCGTATCCGAACTAGAATTACAGTCGTGTGCGCCGCGATGTGCGAGCACGAATGTGTATCCCTTTGAACTCGAGTGCACAGCGAGTGAGCGACGGTGCGAAGCCGCGTGGAGATGTCCTCCAGGGGCTTACCTCTACGGACGAGCAGGTGGACGCCGATGGGCGCCGCCATTTTGGCGCCGGTCACGTGACCGCATGTACTCGCTCGCTGCCCCGCCCCGTCCCGCCAGCCGGAGCGGTCCAGTCGCTGCTCTGCGGAAAACCCGAGGCACCGAGACCGCCCGAGGGGAGCGCGCGTGCGCGCGGGGGCCTGACTGCGGGAGCCGGGGCGGCGGAGCGGCTCCGGCACCCGGGCTAGGGAGGGGACCCGCGGCCGGCTGAGCCCGCTCCGGCCGCGAGAGGCGGGCTCCAGCCGCGGTTCGCGCGCTCGCTCTGAGCCCCGGCGTCCAGGTGGGATGGAAGAAGCCTATCAGGTAAGCTTGGCATCCAATATTTGTAGCATCAACATTTTGGTGCATGGAAACGTGAAGTTAGGAGGAAAAAATAAAGCACAATCTAACGTTCAACATAGCACTTTGCATTGTTTGCCACATTGTTGCAAATTTTTTCCCTGGATTCAGTTGAAAGGTAAAATTTGGTTCAAAGTCAGCAGCTGCCCCTCGGCAGTCCTATAATCTACATTACTCAGCAGAGACTCCAGACGACAAGACAGGATTTATGTGCAGCTGCAAAATCTATTCTGAGTACTCCGGTGGGTATGTTCACGGGACTTCTTCATTTCCCAAGGACACCCCCGCTCCCGCTTCGCTGTACTAACTGGAGTCGTAATCCTAAATTTGACTTTTAAGAATGAGAGGATGACGTCTGCCAATTGCGCTGCCAAAAGATGCAGACTACGGAAGGCCAATTGTGAGTCAAGTAAGGGAGCCGATGTAGTGATGACAGTGCCCATTTGTACCAAATTCACTTTGCCTCTTATCTGCGTTCTGGGGCAGATTCCATCCTGTCATGGATCAGGTATTATTCATCTTGGTAGCCTGGTGCCCAGCAAAGAACTGGTATGCGAGGAATGTCCGGTGGGAATTGCACTCTCCGTGGAGCCTGTCAAACCAGGAAGGTAACAGTTTCCCGGACTTTAAATGCAGTGAAGATTGATAAGGATTCTTGGTAAATGTGTTTCCTAATTAATTTTTAGGAATTTAATTTAATGATATACTCAGTGAAAAATCCAGACAGTTCAGAAATGAGTAAAGGAAGAAGTGCAAGTCTCCTTCCTCACACATCTACACTCCACAGTCCCACTCTCTAGATGCCACTCCTGTGTGCATCATTCTGTGACTTTTACAGGCAAAAAAAAAAAAAAAAAGCAAATAAATGTGTAAATATTTTAAATGGAATCACAGACTTACTGTTATGACTTAATTTCTTTCCTATTCATCATAAACATCAAATCTCAGAACTTAGCTTGAGCTCATTCTTTTTAATAACTACATAGTCCTGATATTTTTACTTTTAAAGAACATGGATTTTGGCAGTTCATTAGAGGGTACATGCTGTACTTCTTGGAGATCCAGTTTTGGATGCTTTGGGGTCACCTTGAAAAATAAAGACAAATAATGTTTCCCACTAATGTAAATAAGCTGTACAAGGATGAGAATGAAAAATACTCCTACAGGTTACTTCAAGCCCCAGCTTTTTCAAACTCAGATCAATTCCAGGGAAAGGGTTTTTGAATATGGTAAATCCGTCCTCTGTAAAACTGAAGCCAACAACGTGAGTACAGTAAAGGACCCTGAGAGTTAGCAGGGCACAGAGTCCCAGGAAATGTGCAGAAAAAAGAAACCCAGAAGTTCCTAATGAAAGGTCAGAAAGCATTAAACCCAATTTCAAACACGTCTTAAATAGGACACATGTTCACATGATTTAGGTCAGCCAACCTGGAGAAAAACAATTGCACAGTTTATTCCTCTGTAACTAGAAGGACAAGAAAAAGGAAACACTATGAAGACTCAGGTGGCACCACCATGATGGAATCCCCATTTAGTCCAGCAGAAAATGTAAATATCTAAGATGAGCAAGAAATGAAGCAGATGGTAACTTGCACAGGTGATAGCTTATCCGTTGATCCTTGATTTGGCTTCTTTCATACCACATCCTTCTGATATTAAAAGGATTAAAAGCTGCCAGCATGTGTCCTCTAAATCATCCATTTATGAGATACATGTACACTGACCAAAAGGGCCAGAACACTGATAATCTGAGACCCCTTGCAAGTCTAACATTCTGTGATCCTGGGCATACAGGGCATTATGCTTTCATCTAGATGAGTAACCACTCCTGACTCACCACTGTGTACATCGCCCCACCTGTGAAGTGAAAGTTAGTTATATTGTGTGGCACCCCACTGACTTGAACTGCGTCTATTATTCAGATTTTGTACTTGGGGTTCCTGAGGAAAAGTCGAGTAATTTTTCAAAACCAGGGTTCAAGAAATAAAGAATAATTTCTTAATGCTTTTAGTTTCTGTGTCCAAAATATTCATTCTTCAATGGTAAAATATTTTTATTAATTATGACTAATTACTGCTTTATAGGTCTTTTACCTTGGTTTTTAAAAGATCATCTCTTATTAGCATCCTTTGAAATTGTATCTTTTTTTATAAAAGAAATAAATGAGAAATAAATTCTGATATTTGTATTTTTGAGAAGTCAGTTTTACCGTTCTTCTTCTACCTAATATTTTATTATAGACTTATACCATATAAGTTTTTCAAAAGTTATATATAGTTTGTGATAATAAATTTTACCAGTTTCTGTAATGTATATATTGAATTTGTAATTCACATTCACATTTTTTAAATGTTCTAGGGGATTATATGACAGTGAAATCCTTTAAAAATAAACTTTGTTATACATCATTTTATAACTTGTTTCACAAGTTTAGATTTTAAATATTCATTAGGATTACATATAATGCAAGATACTTAAAAATATAGACTATTAAATAAAGACTAAGGTGCTTACATATCTATAGAATAAAACTGTTACATGTGAACATGTAAAACAAAAAATGTGGCACGTTTAACTGGGTGCAGAGCAGGTTCTATGGCCTGTTAAGTCAGCTGGTGCCCTGGGACCTGCACAGCTTCCGTGGGACTGGTATCCAGGCTTCATTCACCCTTCCTGAACTTGCTTATCAGTTTTGCCATCTGATAATCAGAATAATTAGCCTTTCGTTTAGATTTCAGGATCATTTCCTAGCATTGTAATCGATAGCTTCAGAATAGTGTTCCCAGTCCTGCCTTCTAATTTCTCCAATTTTAGTTTGAGGAAAGACTTTTATTTATTTCCATTTTTTAAGTCAAATAGACATGTTTTCCGAGAACTAGGAGTCCTGCATAAATATAATCTGCACATACAACAGGGACTCCTTTTTGTAGTTGATTGGACTCCTGTAAAAATAGGGTTCAGCTTCAAAAGATTGTCGGTTCAAGCAGAAAGTTTCTAGGGCTCTCTTTTAGCCAACTTGCTGGCAGAATGTCATTTCCTATACCAGTCATTTGAGAAAATAATGGATATGTTACTGGTAATCTAGGGGTACCCTTAGAGAACATGTGTAAATGCCCATGTTTTTTTGAGGAAAAGTAATGCCATATGCAAGGCAGTTGTGAAATCACGTGGATTTCTCCTTGTACTTGTGCCCTTTTCTTGATCTACTGTTGCCAAGAGGGAGCCCGGATGAGGGGAGAGGGTATTTAG
Organism: Pteronotus mesoamericanus; assembly: GCF_021234165.1. Taxonomy (NCBI): domain Eukaryota; kingdom Metazoa; phylum Chordata; class Mammalia; order Chiroptera; family Mormoopidae; genus Pteronotus; species Pteronotus mesoamericanus. The sequence goes on along the minus strand of NW_026555325.1, from coordinate 32,752,442 downwards.
TTGTATGTGACCCTCATGCCCCTCTCATTTTTGGTTTATCTAATGACATTTTCTCAGTCATATAATTCCTATGCAAATGAGCTTCAAGTGCCCCTCCCTTCTAACAAGACTGCCCTACCCAAGCCCCTCCTACATTGAAATTCTGAAGATTTCAGGATTTACAGTCATGTTTAGATCTAGTCCAGATGGGCTCAGCAAATAGCACGCTGCACCATCCTGAGCAGCCTGTCAGGGTGAGCGGAGTGCAGTGGGACCAGAACAAGGCTAACTCAACTGTAGGTTAAGACCAAAACATTGTACCAAGGGAGTTGTTCTCAGGCCCAGTCTAGCCCATATTTTTTTCAAGCTGGTTCAACCCCTTGGCTTGAAAGATATTACGGGAGATTGTAAGCAGAAATCATGCTGCAGCAACAGCCTATCTGTTGATGGAGCGGTTGCCCACCTGGAATGGTTGGGTGAGATCAAGGGAGGGAGGTACAGGAAAGCTGTAGAGGAGAGGATGTGGGTAGTCCCAGACCTCACTCACTGATGCATCCAAGTTTTCTGATACTACTGCTTGCTTTGGTCAGAGGTGGCTTTGGAACTGTGCAGGTGTGAGGGGCCAGGCTCTCCTGGCCTCATCTCTTGGAACTGGCTCTGAGGGAAGCTGGATTAAAGCAGAAGTGTGCGTTTGCCCTCGTGAAATTTAATTAACATATGTGTCATTAGCGACTGCCATCTACTCCCAGTTAGTAAGTCCTGAGAACGTAGCACTTGTCTATACACTTCTGGAGAATGAAGAATTCGTTCAGAGTGAGGAAGAAAGAAAAAGTTTCCAAGAGAATTCAGTGATCAATCAGCCAATCAATTAATGCTTAAGTGCCTACTCTAGCTCCAAGAAGATACAATATTATTTTTGTTCCTGAGAAACTAATTGGAAAGCTGAGACTAATATGCTCACAGGATTGCCCGTAGAGAAAAACCAAATACCCCTGAGACTATAAGCCCCATAGGAGCAACTCCAGGAGTGAGCAGTTACAGATCTTGGCTATCCCTGGCTGCTGAGAACTGTGAAAAATGCTGAACTCTAATTATATAAGTTCCCAGGAAATTGCACCTGTTTGAGCTCCTTCACTTCCTTGCAAAGATGAAGGTGATAGATACAGAAATGTTTCCTTTAGCACCTGCAATCCACATTTGTAAAAAAGAGAAAGGAAAATGCTCTCCCTCTCCTTGTTGGAATTATTTTTAAAGTGTTTTGGTTTTTCTTTCCTGTTTACACATGTATGTAAAATGTGCTCTTTAAAAACATTTAAAAGATACTGAAATGTACAACACAGAAAGTATAAGTCCTCCAGAAAAGCTCTCTCCAGGTAATCAGTGCTAATGAGTTGATGCATGTTCACCCAGATTTTTTTCTACACATATGCCATTTGCTGGACTTACAAAGGGAAGGTGTGTATTTTTACCATGGCCAGTCACATATCTACATAGAATAAAAGACAGAGGACTAGGCAAACCACATGCAAAGGGACAAGAAGGCACAATATCACCTGCCTTTGTGTTAGTCTACTGTGCATTCTCCTTTTTCCCTTTTGCCTTCACTCTGCACTTGTTTCTCTTCTGTGATCGTTTCTACCCTTCTGTGATATTACTGATTGTACTGTTGGTTTTTTCCCTTTCCCTCTTTAAGTGAAGGTACATTCCTGGTTACCTCCTTATATTTTTCCATCTTTGTGTGTATTCTTTGGCTGGACTTACGGTTCTGTGTTTGCTGTTTAATTCTTAGTATGTTTGAGTAAAAATATATGGTCCTGTAAGATTGTGTGAGACCAGTTTGTAGAGAAAGCAGCTTGACCATTAATGTCAGAGGTTGAAAATATTTGTGATTTTCATATTTCCTGCACATCAGCATGAAACAATTCTCCTTGGTCAATTAACAGTTATGCAGAATACACTGCAGTAAGACTCTTCAAAGTGGAGATTATGAAATAACAAGGAATTTAATAATAGAAAAAAAAACAAACCCCAGCTGTATGTCCCTTCCTCTCCTCCCACTCTCCGCCTCCACTCCCCAAACTGGCTGACAAACTAAGCAGTAGTGCATTTCTTAACTTCTTCTGCTTGCTTCTCATTCAACACATTCTATATTCAAAACTGAAACTGTTGAAACAATCAAGAGGGCAGATGCTGCCTTGACCTCTCTTCCCATTGAGCTGAGCTCCTGTGTGCTCACCCATCCACTTTAGCCCAGAGAATAACCTGTCTGGAGAGCATTCTCCTCATCTGAAGCACACACAAACATCACTGCATTTTCTTTTGCTTGATGAAGGATAAAGGAAGAAAAGACGCAGCTGCTCTAGGAACAGACAGCAAATGAGCCTCACTGTGGTGGCCCCACAGCCTTCACAAAGGGGATTCAGAGAGCTAGGCAAACAAACTGTACAGCCCAAGACTTCCGCACAGATTCACCTGCCAAAAATATTAATTAAAAATCTAAACTGTCCACGTGAACTGAGAGTCTAACCAAAGCACATTTTCCAACTGGCCTTTTATTTAGTTGGAAGGGAGAATACAGTTGAAGAACTGGAAAGGGCTTCAAAGATCACCTAATCCAACTCTAACTCTACCCCTTCCAATTTTAAGGCAGGTCCAGAAAAATCGTGAGAGGCAAGATTCACCCTTGTTCCAGTCTGTGTACATTATAACACTGCAGGTCTTAAAAAATATTTTTTAATGATTTTATTTATTTATTTTTTGATGGAGGGGAAGGGAGGGAGGAGAAACATCAGTGTGTGGTTGCCTCTTGCGTGCCCCCTACTAGGGACCTGGTCCAAAACCCAGGCATGTGCCCTGACTGGGAATGGAACTGGTGACCTTTTGGTTCGCAAGCCAGCACTCAATCCACTGAGCCACAGCAGCCAGGGCTGAAAAAGTATTGTTTAAAAACATTTATAAGGCAATTCTTGTAGCATCTTACGCACAATAGCTCTCCAGATACTCATAAAAGATGGCATTTCATTTTTATGGCACTATATTCCTCCATATGGTTAATGGAAAGCCCCCAAATTATGACATGAAAGTTTTCAAAGCTTTGGTTTTATACTTAGTGTTTGTTGATTCATAGAACCAGGGTGTCAAAACTGCAGAGAGTTTGTTTTTGGTAGCCAAATCAAGTGCAAGTAAACTATGATTCCTCTGAGAATCAATTTCCAAAGAAAAAGATTGAGTATTACTCTTTTTAAAAAAAATAAAGCTCTTCACTATCTTTTGGCAAATTCTACCCTGTAAAAGGCTGTGCAATCTCACTGTATGAAGGTAAAATTTGTCTGCGTCAGATAAACTTATTTAAAATTTTTCCTTAGTTTACAGTTGTATTTTGTTTGACAATTATATGAAGCTTCAGTTGCTGAACAATACTATTTAAATAAAAGTTTATTTCAAAGTAACACATAGTTTTAAAAAAATTCAGTAATAACAAGGTTTATAATGAAAAGCAAGTCTCCCATCCCACCTCTGCCTAGTCTGACTCCAGACTTAACCACTCTGAACTGTTTTGTTTCTGGTCATTGCTCAAAGCCATGCCAACTGTAGTTTATTATATTTGGGCTCTGACTTTCTTGTACACTTTTTTCGGAGTTAATAATGTTCTATTCTAATTTGGACCAATTACTTTCTTAGACATGTAATTCAGTTGCCATGCTTACATTTCTTTTTATTGAAATCAGTTTTACTATTTTTTGTACTGCACTCCACATCTTAACAAGCTCTTTGATTTCTCCTTCATGCTGCTAAAATAGATCTACAAGTAACTTCATCAGAAAGTGTGTGAAGTTACTTGTGGATTCTTAGAATTCCAAAACCACCTTTATTTTGCTCTCACCCTTGACTCATAGTTTGGGTGTAAGATTCTAGTTTCAAAATAATTTTCCATTAGAGTTTTGAAGACATTGTTCCATTGTCTTTTAGCCTGAAGTATGGCTGAGAAGTCTAATGCTATTTAAATTCCCTCACCTCTATCAGGTTTTTCCCTCTGAAAGTGTTTCCAATCTTTATTTTATGCTAAGTGTTTTGAAATTTAATGATTTAGTCTACATGTAGATCTTTTAAGGTAAGTGGTATGGTGCTTAAGAATGCAAATGAATTATACTGCCTGGGCTAAAATCCCAGCCTGGCTACTTCCTGTGTGACCTCAGGCAAAATAACCTCACTTGATAATACCCCCTGCATCAGAGGGTTGTGAAAACTGAGGTGACTGATACAAGTACTTAGCAGATAGTAAGCATTCAATAGATGTTAGTGATGATGATTTAATATTGTTCATTCTTCAGTGAGCACTTCTAATTTGAAGATTCATTTCTTCAATTCTGAGGAATTATCTTCTCATTCTTTGGTAACATCCTTCTGTTTGCTTTTCCTCTCTAAAATGAAAATAAGCTGGTTATCAGATTTCCCCCATTGACTTATCTCTTCTGTTTCCTCTCTTTTTGATGTTCTGGGAAATTTCTTCAACTTTATACCCCAAGTTTCTGCTGCTTGAATTAGAAAAATCATTTAAAATTTCTAAGCACTTTCTTATTCATGATCGTTCCTTTTTCATAGTAGTGGTTTTGTTTCATATATGCAATATCTTTTCCTTCCAATTTTTCCTTTGAAAACTTAACATGCAGAAAGTTGACAGAATCATACAGTGAACACCCATATATACCTTTCATCTAGATTCAGTAATTTAAAAATTTTTGTCACATTTACTTTTTCTGTTTATATATATAGATGTCTATGTATATATGTATGTATGTATATGAATACCCCACCTACACATTCTTCTTTTTCTAGATCATTTGAATGTAACTTGCATATATCATGACTCGAATCCTAAATTCTTAAACATGTGACTCCTAGGAATAAAGACAGTCTCCTATGCCAGCCATTTTCAACCTTTTTTATCTCATGGCACACATAAATTAATTACTAAAATTCTGTGGCACACCAAAAAATATATTTTCTTCCTGACTAAAAAATAGGTATAATTTTGATTCATTCACCCTGGATGGCTATTGTTGTCTGTTGTCACTTTTTTAATTTGACAATCCAAGGGACTGTCAGGTATCACAAGGGGTAGTCAGGTATTGCATGTTTTAAAAATTCTTGCTGCACACCGGAGTGCCTCAGCATACTGGTTGAAAATTGCTGTCTTACACAATCACAATACTACTATCACAACTGTGAAAATTAACAAAATTCCATATCATCTAATAGAGTCCATATTCAAATTTCTCTATTGTCTTAATTGTGTACAAAATCTACAGCATCATACCCTTTCACTCAGTGATTCCATCACCAACTTGCATACATACTCCCACATGTACAAAATGGGGTCTATACAAGAATATTCACTGCAGCACTGCTTGTTAGAGCAGGATAGGAAACAACCTAAATGTCCATTAATATAGGATTGGGTTAAACACAATGAAATCAAACTATGTGTTCTAATATGTAGTAATAAAGATATGAGGGAAATTTAAAGATTCTGAATAGTGCATGAGGTATATCATCATTTGTGTTAAAAATTTATGGATGTTTACAGACTAATAACTAACTCTGAGGAGAAAAAAAGGAACTGATAAAAATAATTGTCTCTGGAGAAGTGAATTGGATGACTGGGTGGAAGGGAGGGCAACTTCTCAGCCAGTACTCTTATTGCTCATTTTGAATTTTGTACTATGTCAACATTACTAAGGGAAAATAGTGCTTTCAGTGGGAGAATATTCAACCCCGTATACTAGTAGGTCTCTACCAAAGGTGATTTTGCCTCCCAGAGGATGTATGGCAGTGGCTAGAGACATGTTTGATTGTCACAACTGGAGGTTGGGGTAGTGCTACTGGCATGTAGTGGGTAGAAGCAGGGAAGCCAGCCCACAATACACAGGTCAGCCCCATCCAACAAATAATGATGGTCTGGCCCAGAATGTCAGTGTTGCTGAGGTTGAGAAACCCTGCTGTTAGAGCAGTCCTGAATGATAAGGTTTGAGAAGAGCCAAGCGAGACTCAAACAATAAAGTCATATACGCCCTGGTGGCTGGTGGTTGTGGCTCAGTTGGTTGGAGTGTCGTCCCATACACCAAAAGGTTGCGGGTTCAATCCCTAGTCGGGGTATATATGGGAGGCAACCAATTGATGCTTCCCTCTCTCAAATCAATAAGAACATATTTAGCCCTAGCTGGCATGGCTCATGGATTGAGGGCTTAAACATTTTTAGTCATGTGCATAGGCCTAAGCATGCCACTCACAGTGCCTTAATTCACATTTCTAGCTGTGGAGGATGGTTGAAGTCCAGTATGAGCCTGTTTGCATAGAATTTATTCCAGATTGGTACAGTATCAAACTTCTGTAACCTTGGTTCCTGTTAATCATTTTAACTGTTGTAAACATGATATAGTCACTAGAAGAATGAGGTCATACTAAAGTCTGTGATTCTAGGGCTTTAATCTATAGGTACACAGTTGACCTTTGAACAACTTGGGATTGAGCTGTGTGGGTCGTTATATACAGATTTAAAATTTCTGCATTTAAGTGGACGTGTACAGTTCAAAAGTCAACTGTGTTTCTGATCCAGTTGGGAATCTGTATATGCAGAGGACTGACCTAAGTTATAGGTGGATTTTGTTATATGAGGGCGAGTGGATCCCTTAACCCCTGCGTTCTTCAGTGGTCTACTTACCCATTGATGCATATGTACAAGAATATGCACTGCAGCATTGTTTGTAATGGAAAATACTGAAAATAACCTAATAGGGAACTGGTCGAGTAACTTCTGGTATATCCATATAATGGAATACCATGTAGCCATTAAACAAGATGGCTCCAATGATCTTCAAGATACTAAGTTTAAAAGGCAATTTAGAGAACAACATGTGTGGGAGGTTACCCTATGTATGATATATAAAAGACATATACATAAATGCTCATTTATCTCTCTCTCTCTGAAGGATATGCAAGATGTAAGAAACAGCAGTTATATTTCCTTTTGCCTGTTTGTACTACGTGCATACTAATTATATAAATGAATGAATTACACTGTATAATTCCACTGAAACATGTAATACAAGAATTAAATGTGTATTACAATAAAGGTGTAAGCCAATATGGAAACACAGAAAAGTTGTAGATATTGAAAAGCTGAAAATGTTGAGGAAATGAGGAACCTCAAGCCATACTTCCAATGAGGCACCAATAATTTCAATCATTATAATCAAACATCCTTTTCCTGTACCTTCTCCTCTCAGGTCATAAAAACCAGAGGGCAGTTGGTGACTGTCCATTTGTCTGGTGACTAGAGCCGATGTTATGCAACTGAAGTATTTTCTAGATGGTGGAGGGGAAAAGCCCCTCTTATGAAGTCTAGTGGTCCAGCATGCTTAAGATTTACTTGTCCTACTTAACAGAAGATGAGATGCAGTGGAGAAGTCAGGAGCCTACAGTCCTGTCTTTACCAGGAATTCATAGGTATGACCTTAAACAATATGGATCTATTGCCCATCTATAAAATGAATGTAGATCCTAAAAGACAAAATATAAAAAAATTGAATGGGTAATTCGTATCAGGGAAAGAATTTCAGAAAAACGTGGAAAAATGTTTTTGTGAAAGCATTTGTTCAGCCTTCCTATTAAGCAAAAGGAATATAAATTTGAGATTTTACACCTATTAAAACAACAAAAGCAACATCCCATGCTTTTGAAATCCTGTTAAAGCCACTATACACACTCATATCTATTAGTAATTTACCAACCACTCTGGAAAATATGGCATGTTTGTGTAACCAAGCCATAGAGATATTCCTACCTTTGATTCAGTAGATGCATTTCCCAGGAATTTATCTAAGAATATGATTTAACAGATACAAAAATATATATACAGAGACAATTCATTTGAATGTGGGCAAATGAACATGAAATATTGTACATCTGAGAACTATTTTGAAAACTGGAAACATCTGTTAAAAAGAAACTACCATATTCAATAATATACAAATGTAAAATAATTCCATTTAGAAGGAAGAATTATGGGTATCTTATTTAATCAACATTTAATATTGTTAAACTGGCTTTTTAATTTGAACAAAAAGAATTTAAGAATAAATTTAAAGAATTAAATATTTGACTGTAAGGTCTATGATTCTAATCATTCTGTTACGGTATTGGGGGCTTTGCTGACAATTTTCTTCTAGTGGGCAAGGATGCTGGTGGATCAGATAAGTCTTCAGAATAGACATGGTTCTGGTACAGCAAGCTGGGGCCCTGGCAATTAGGAGGCAATCAGGGACAAAGAAGTTTTTTTTCCCCTCTCACACAAACTAATTCATGTATAAACTGTGAGTTTTGTGTCATTTACAAAAATGCTTTATTTTAGACATATCTCATATCTACATCCACATCTGAGTAAAAAAGCTTCAGGAGAAAAGATGGAGAAAAAAATAAGCACAGCTCTTAGAACAGAGAGGGAGCTTAGAGATCATTCTAGTACAACCTCATTTACATACCAAAAAAACTGATACTCAGAAAGGAAACATGATATTACATATAGAGAAAATGCAATTTGAAGAGGACAGGGTAAAAAATTAAAGGTAGAAGGGGGGGAAGGACAGTGAAAAAGGTAAAGGCAAGTAGTAAATACAGTAGACATGTATGTGGATAAAAGGGGTGAAAGCTACTACTAGAGGGTGGAGAGTGAGCACCAGGCCCTGGAGGGCAGCTGTGTTAGGTTTCATACACAGTCCTATATGTCTATCCTGGTATTTAATTATCCTACACAAGGTGCAGATCTAATTATCAGACTTTACCTGTCTAACGCCAAATGTAGGTGCAACCTTTCAAGTCCCAAAGATTACTGCTAAACCAGATCTTTATTCATTAACTGCACATAGAATATTGCTGGAAAAAAAGTACAGAAATTGGTATCACATTGGCTTTTACTGGTTTCTACATAAAAGTATGTTGAAAGGTAATTTTAGATGGTACTGATTTTTTTTTTCACCCTGGAGCATGTGTTTAGGTATCAATTTTCAATAAAAAGTTAAAAATTTAGCTAGATGGGAAACAAACTGCTTTCATAGTTTCAAGAAGGATTTTACCCTAACTAGTTTATTCTATCTGTAACAAATTATGTGCATATACATATACTCTCAAAATCAACAAGCTTTATCTATATACACTTTTGAGAACTTCTACAACACCCCAATTTTGAGGGGATGGCTTAGTGCCCTTGCTATGCTGTTGGCCACAGCTATTTTGTGTCCAGAGGGTACCAGTTACTCTGCTTAGCCTATGTTTGACAGGTTTTACTGAAGGGAAGCTGATGTAAGGACAAGATGGTACTTGTCCAAGTTGGGATTTTGCCTTAGGCATTGAACAAATTTAAAAAATAAAGTTCAGCCCTAGCCATTGTGGCTCAGTTGGTTGAAGCATCATCCCATGAACTAAAAAAGTTTGCAGGTTAGATTCCCGGTCGGGGTGCATACAAGTGACAACCAGTCAATGTTTCTCTCTCCCACTGGTGTTTCTTTCCCCCACCCCTACAGTCAATGAACATGTCCTCAGGTAAGGGTTAAAAAAAAAAAAAAAAAAAGGGAAGTTCAAGTTATATCCCATTTTTAGGGTTATATAATAACCTTACTGGCACACATTATAAACACCAAGCTTTTATGATTCTGTATCAAGTAATTTATACTCTACTTCAATAAAAATAAAGTATGACTATATTAAGCAATTTACCATTACTGTGGCTTTTTTGTTAAGACTTCAATATCTTGGTAACTTATAGGAAATCACAAGAGATATACACCTCAATTTACACAAGATATATTTCAATGACAGTGTGCACATTGGATTTCTAGAAACTGATTTTTATCTTACTATCTTACATTACTATTATTTATAAAGTGTTTATGCTAAAATTAACTTCTAAACTATCTTCCATTAATATTTGATGCCAAACATTTATGTTTTAGGCTGTATCTAGTTTCCCTTCTCTCAACAAATTTGATTAAAGCAAATCTATACTATGAACGTTTCTATTTAGAAAAATCACATAGGAAAAACAAGATTACTAAGATCTTAAAGAAATGTGTTTTAAAGGTTCCAGATGTAAAATCTTAGAAATACAGGGTGGGAAGGACAATAAAAGCTTAAAACCTAAAGTTTTTAACAAGACTGAAATAGTTTAACCATAAGTATTTAAGAATCATATCATCACACATTAACATATCACAACTAAGCATTTATTATAGTGTTTAAGAAGGGAAGCAACTGCAGTGGTATTTCAGAAGCTATATCTTTTTTAAAAATGTAATATATGTTCATAGACTCTAAAGAGTATTTTAAAATATACAATCTCTCCAAAAGAAAATATTCAACTAAAGGTAAGATAGATAACTTTTAATGTAAGTAAAATGTTACAAGATTTTAAAATTAAAGTAATCATATTTTTCACAACATAATGTACAGAAATTTGTAAACTTCCTGTACAGAGCAGTCTAATCCTTACTCTTGAGCGAGGCGTTCAATCACACGTCGATAATCTTCCACAAGTTCCTGAAAGCTTTCTTCCAGCTGCTCATGTTGCATGCTTATTTCTATTTGGTTCATCTGGTTTGTCAGTTCTTCTGGTCTGAGACATTTTCTCATTTTAGCAAGATCTCTCTGCTTTTTCTAAGCAACAAACACAATTATTGGTTAGACTAAGAAAGCTGATATGTTTATATCCTTAGAAATTTAAGTGTACAATGTTAAAAATAAGAGCAGTAGGAATATGCCCAAATTTGTTCCATAGTTTTCTTCTTAAGGAAGCCTAAACATGAAGTTAACCATGAATTACAATCCTTCTAAAAGGAATTAACCAGAAGACCTTGAAATTGTGTCAATAGACGGTAAATGTAGGTATGTGACTAACAGTCCTCTTTCCAACACATAAAAAAATAACTGGCCAGTGTAGACACTCAAATATTTCTGTAATAAATAAAATACAGTAACTGAAGACAACTAAGTACTATTATTCCTCATTTCACTATTGAATCATTAATCATATTAATTTTAATTCCAAGATGGTTTCTTTCTGACATGAATACTCATTTCTAAGTTCCTTTTCCCAGTGATGTATTTATGGACCACATATCAATTTTAACATAAATTGTTCAAAGAGCTTCAGAAAGATAAACCAAAAACTGTGACACTTTAACCATTTATTGAGTCTGTACTATCCAGATACACATTATCTTATTAACCACCCCCTACCCCCCCGTTTTACTGAGAAGGACACCACCATGCTGCAGGGTTGCAGTCGGGAGCTGGTAATAATTTTTGAGCAAGACACTGTGTCAGAACAATATTGCGTCAGTAATGCTGAGGATAGGACTAGAGGACCAAGTTGGCAGCTACTGAAAAAATTCAAGCAAGAGATGATGAAAGCCTAGACCAAGTCAGTAGTGGCAGAGGTGGAGGGGACCCGGAGAAAACACTGGATGATGTGAGGAAAGAAAAATGAAGAATGACTCCAAGATTCCTGGATGGGAGGCCACATTTTACAATAGAGGATCAACTGCTGTAGATTACGATATCAATCCTCTTTTACTAGAATATGTATTATAATAAAGAGCTCACCTTACGCAGAGATCAGAAATTATATACATTAACTCTGTAATCCTAACAACTCTTGAGATAGGTACTGTAATTTTCTTCAATTGATAGAAGAAGAAAAAAGGGATACAGAGGTTAAATAACTTGTCATAAAGGTAGTAAGCTGAGATGCCAGGATCCAAACCCTAATGATGTGGTTGGAAGTTTGTATTTTACTTCCTGTATCTAAATGCCTTTCAAATAACAAAACAAAAAACAAAACAGAACAACCCCCCCCCCCCCCCCAAAAAAAACCTAAGAAACAATAGCTTAAGTCCATCCTAAAAACAAATAAATGTCCCTTAAAGGGAACTTAAATAATTTTGGAATACTGGGTACACGTGTCATGATTACTACTTTAAAATGCTCAATATTTAAGATAATTTTAAAATCACACATATTTAAAGTGACAACAATAAAGCCTGAAAATATGTCTATACTGAAATAAGATATCTGACACTACAGAAAAATTAGGTTGATACTGGATCTAAATTGGTGGAGCTAATTAAATGAGATTACTACCATAATAATCAAAGAAAAAAATTAACTGCATTAATATAAGATGCCCCTCTAAAGAAGTGCTTCTCAGACTTGAATGTGCACACAGATCACTGGGGGACCTTGTTAAAATGCAGATTCTGATTTAGTAGGTCTGGAATGGGGTGAGATTCTGCATTTCTAACAAGCTCCCAGGTTATGTTAATGTTGCTGATTCACTAACCACTTTCAATATTTGTTCTAGAGAACTGATGAGAATTCAAATGTATTGTTCTAAGGACAGGAAAGACTGTATTTCTTATTCTTCAATAATGTGGATGACAAGTACTTCATTTCTGCTGTAATAGTGATTTTTTTTTTTTTTTTTCTGTCAAGAAGTACAACTGAATCACATAAAAGAGCACCTAACTTTAGGGAACAGTTCAGCAACTAAAGAAAATGGTATCAAAAATTTATTGTTGTATGCCCTGGACAATGTGGTTCAGTTGGTTTGAGCTTCATCCTGTAAACCAAAGGCTGCAGTTTGATTCCGGATCTGGGCACATGCCTAGATTGCAGGTTTTGTCCCTGGTCCAAGTGCATACAAGAGGCAACCGATCAACGTTTCTCTTAATGATATTTCCCTTCCCCTTTCTCTAAAAATCAATGAGCATGTCCTCAGGTGAGGATTAAAAAAAAATTCTTGTGGTAGGAATATAAGCTTTTTTCTAAATTACTAACCAGTTGTAAAATTTATTAGGTAAGCTAATCCCACTGCTTGAAAATGCTTCCAGTCATACTAAATTGTTAAATACTTCTAGACTATCAGTTCTGTTCCAAATAATCTACAGCATTATTATCTTGTGCCTGTAACACAATGTTTTAAATTATTATGCTGTTTTAAACCCTAAGTATCTATTGTAACTGTAATTGGTATGACAGTAAATCTATGAATTAAATTCGAGAGCTGAAGTACTTAGGAATAAAAAAATAACTTTAATAACTTCATAGAAAAAATGTAAAACTATATATATATTAAGTTCCTCATGTAAGGTGTGGTTCAATTTTAAAAATAACTAATTTGAGGTAGTTTCTATCAATCTTTAGTGTTCCTTAACCTATATTTTCCACTTTGTATATTATAAATCTTTTTAAAAATGTGTAAAAAAAGCACTTAAACTTATTTGGGGAACACCTCTATCTAGCAAAGTGACATACATTGGGATTACAAATTAAATACTGAAAGGTAGAACTCGTTAAGATTGGAATGGACATTCTTATAAGCTTCAGAATAATTTCCTCCCTCCAAAAACAAACAAAAACATAATTCCTTCATGGCTTAGAACTGTTGATAATTTTAATTAAGCCAATTAATAGTGATATAATGTCAATTTATGTTAAGATTTGGCTTGTATATGAATTCATCTCCAGAAAATAAACCTTCCCTCTTGCCAACTTTTCATGGGTTTCAAGAGGGTTTACAAATATAATCTCAAAAATGCTACTACCTCTAAAGTTTCCTTAATTTCCATCTGCTGAACTAGTCTCTCTTGGAAAGTAAAGATATAAGGTTCTTCTTCAAGAATTTTAAAATGATAATAGTGTGGAAGCATTAAGTTCCAAAGACTTCTCAAAAAAACAAAACAAAACCAAAAAACCCCACAAACTTTTAGAAACATGCACGCTGTACAAGTACTGTTATTTCTTTTCTGTTCAGTTCCTCAGTATGGAGCTCTGCATTTTCATTTTATAGAACAGATGGTAAGTTATCAACAGTCACACAATCTGCAAAAGGTAGAACTAGATGCCAAAAGTGAGTTTCCTGGTTCCAAACCCAATGATACTATAACACTGATTCTAAATTCTATGTTTGTAAACCAATTAAGAATTAAAATATGCCTATGAAACAATATAAAAGGTTTAATGCTAAAACTGAGCAGCTGTACCAGTTTTTCCTTTTTTTCGTCAAATTGTTCAAATTTATCTTTTATTGAACATCTGAAAATTATTTTTGTTCTAGAGATGGAGTTTTTTTTGTGCGTGTGTGCTTTAAAAAATGATTCTAGCCCTGGCTGGTGTGGCTTGGTGGACTAAGAGCCAGCCTGTAAACCAAAGGGTCACTGGTTCGATTCCCAGTCAGGGCACACCTGGTTTGCCAGTGGGTCCCCAGTAGGGGGCGTGCAAGAGGTAACCACACATTGATGTTTCCCTCTCTCTTCCCCTCTCTAAAACTAAATAAATAAAATCTTTTTTAAAAAATGATTCTAGTTAATATAGGTTATTTTTATCTCTTTTTGGCACAGATACAAATGAATTTTTAGTGTTTAAAGAACTTTTACAGTAGGTATAAATACTTCTAATGTCTAAGTAATCTCTTAGTGGGAGAGTATTTTTAAGATGATATGTAAACTTGGCCCTTCAAATAAAGGCAGTGCAGAATTGGTGGATTTTGCTATCAATAAATAATTTCATACCTCAGTAATACCTTAGTGACAATCAAAATTACAACTTTTTTCACAAAATATGTTAAAGTAAAAATGTAAATTTTACACTCCAAACTTTCCCCATTAGGTAGGCATACATTTTAGAGGACCTAAAAAAAAATTCTAAATCACATTTAATTGTTGGCAATTTTACTTCATTCTTAAATGTAATTTTGCATTTGAAAACGCTGTGATAACAAAGTACATGAATATCAGCTTGGAATGACAAATTGGAGAAAATTATCTGCATACATTCAACAAGGAAACCTGACCACTCCTCCTACGTCTACAGTACATTAAACTCATTTCTAGGCTTTCCCAAAGTTTGTGGGAAGTTTCCTATTATAAGCATTGTGGCCTTCAAACCACAGTGGTGGAGGGTCCCCCTCAAGCTTTACTGCTTTTCCCAATGGGATAGAAATACTGGATAACTAAATTTATTAAAAACTACATTGCTATAAGCAGGGTTTGAACAAGTATCTGAAGAATTTGTAATTTGCTTATGAGTTTCAGTGCAAGGACAGTGATACCCATTTTGGCTGTTAAGAACCTGAAGAGTTTAACTAGTTTTTGGTTGTCTTTCAGGTAGGTGAAATTACTGGACAGGCGAGGATACTTAACATAAAAAATCATTATCATTCTTTAAAGTAGAAAATACTTTCTTTTATGAACTACAGAAATTCCCATTATTTGACAAAACTTTGTGAATACTATTTACACTCAGAATTCCTCATCCATCATTTGCTGGTCTGCCTCTGTAAAATGTCACATAAATATCTAAGGTGTTTAATTCAATAAATTGTTTTACTGTACTAAAAAGTTTAATACTCTTAAACGCTGTCATGATATCATATAATTATACTGTTCTGTATACCCAAATTTCATCATAAAGAAAATTTCTAGCTAAAAAATTATTGTTACTTAAAGACCAAAACCTTTGGAAAATACTATTTCTACTAACTTTCTGATATTTCTCAACTGATAAACATCAAAGAATAAAATGCTATCTCTGACAATTTTGGGGAAGAGAGATCATTAAATTTATCATGACCTGTTATATGCAGATCATAAGATAGAAAATTAGTCCACTGAATTACTTAATAAAAATGACTATGAAGAACTATATATATATATATATATATATATATATATATATATGAATTCAAGACACAATTATTTTTGTAAATTCTTTTTTATATTCAGAAAGTGATATGTCTGAACAGAATGACAATGACAAATTAGGAAATACAGTTGCACTGAAGAGGAACATGATGCTACAGAAGAATAGCTGGGATTCAATAAGGAATACTGGGACCCAACATACCATCAACATACAAAATATTAGCTCCATAAAGCAGAATCAAATAAAACTTGAATGGATATAGGAAAATCAAAACTGTTTACTTGATATATTAATTACTCATTAATTATTTAAAATTTACTTTCTCCTTAAATGTTAAGACATTCAGATTTCTCATTTATGTTCCAGCTATTGTGCTGTATAAGCTTAAAGGTATAGTGTATATGAAAGCAGCAACCACATGGAAGGTGCTCAATAATTACTTGTTGACTAAATTAACAAATATTCTATCTAATCAGCTTACTGCCCTGCTGCAACTAGTATAGGAAATCCCCTGCCCTGGCTGGTGTGGCTCAGTGGATTGAGCACCAGCCTGCAAACCAAAAGGATGGCAGATCAATTCCCAGTCAGAGAAAATGCCTGGCTGGGTTGCAGGCCAGGTCCCCAGTTGGTGGTATAGGAGAGGCAACCAATCACACATCAGTGATTCTCTCCTTCTCCCTCCCTTCCTCTATCTCTAAAAATAAATAAAATCTTAAAAAAAAAAAATGCCCTTGCTGGTGTGATTCTGTGGCTGAGTGCTGGCCTATGAACTGAGAGATCGCTGGTTCAATTCCCATCAGGACGCATGCCTGGACTGCCAGCCAGGTCCCCAGTTGAGGGTGTGCCAAAGGCAACTGATCAATGTATCTCTCGCATATCAATGTTTCTCACTTTCTCCCTCCCTCCCCCCTCTCTAAAAATAAATTTAAAAAGAAAGAAAAAAAATCTCATTGACAACAAGCTGGCATGGACAATAGCTACCTTAATGGCAAACCTGATCTAGGAGAGGGAATATTTGAATTAGAGGAAAATACTGGAGATGACAAAAAGGAGGGGAAGGGGCAGGAAGAATGTTTAAAAAAAAGGGGGGGGGGTAAATAATACTAAGTTGCAAGTCCAGCTATGGTAAAATATAGAGTTACAAATGGCACAAAGGCCATATTTAGAAAGGCAAAAAATATATGAGGGTGACCAAAAAACCCTGGAATTTATTTATAAAAAATTGTGTATTTGTTCTTACATGTTTAAACTTCAGTAACCTTCATAGTACTCTCCATTTGATGCAATACACCTATCAAGACTTTTTTTAGTGCTCAAAACAGTTTTTGAACTCGTCGATTTTGATTCCATTTTTTTTGTTTCACCTCTTCCACATCAGCAAAACATTTCCCTTTGAGAAACTTTTTTCATCCAGGGAAACAAAAAAAAAGTTGCTTGGGTGGAGATCAGGTAAATAGAGAGGGTGGGGCACAAGGGTAGTCATGGGGGTCCTGCTGTTTTTGATCAA
Organism: Pteronotus mesoamericanus; assembly: GCF_021234165.1. Taxonomy (NCBI): domain Eukaryota; kingdom Metazoa; phylum Chordata; class Mammalia; order Chiroptera; family Mormoopidae; genus Pteronotus; species Pteronotus mesoamericanus. Next base: position 32,735,203 of record NW_026555325.1, on the reverse strand, counting down.
AACTGCTGACTCTGCATGGTGTGGGCATGTGAGTTCGTAAATCACCCATCTTGAAATGGGCAAACACATTGAACGTCTTAAAAATAAAAAATTCACAGAAGCCAAGCTCAGCCTCTCACAATGCCAGCTGGTACCCTGATAAGAGATAGGATTTTCAAATGCTCATTTAGTAGGGGAAGCCTATATTACAAGGGGTCCGCCCTCCAGAAGATAATTCTGGGGTTTTTGGGGGGGGGGGTCCTCTCTTGTACATGACAATTGGGAAGACAAGAGACTTAGAAAAAACTGAAGATAATTTGTTACGGAAGACTCTGGACATTGAGATTTTTTAAAGATGTATACAAATCAAAGACAAAAAATAAGCATGGGTAGACTATCCTCGGGGTTAGTTTTTAAGTGAATGGAAGAGATTTACAGCTTACACTGGAAAATTATGACAGAATTCTAACTAACTGGAAGAATATTTTCACTTTCGTGAAACTTAATTTAGCAAAATGATTTGGATATTCCCATACACTGGCATTTGCTAGGCTTTCTTCTCCATTTTAAACACAGATAAAAATACAGAGTTAAGACTCTTGAAAGTCCTACCTTATATGGGCTAATTAGTCTTCTTTTAATGTCCAATCTATAGCTTCTGTATTGTTCAGCATCACTCATGTCAGTTACCAGTAGTCGAAGAATTTCATAAACCCGTCTAGCATGTTGCTAATAAACAAAGAAATTGATAAACTTTTTATAGTACAAATAGTGACACTTTCCCAAAAGAACACAGGGTATACTGAATACATGCCATGCTCCAGAAATTTAGCCAGTTACCAGATCAAAAGCAATGATAGCCTCTGCCCTCAAGGAGGTAGCAGTCTAGTGGGTAACACAAATGACTGAATCTTAATGGGAAGGGAGGACAGCCATTCCAGAAAGGAGGGCACAATGTGTGTGTGCACATGCACGCCTGTATACACATGTACAACAGAAAGAGCTTGACAGTGCTGGAGCACAAAACGAAAAGCAAGGTGCAGAAGTAGACTGAGGTTGGAGCAAGAGCACACAGCCTTATATATTGTGTTAAAGAGCTGGGCTTTTCTCTAGTAGGTGACAGAAATGGGGAAGTGAGCAAAGTGTGCAAAGTTGAGTTTTAAGTAAAGCATTCTCTCAGCTATATAGAAATGGCAGCAAAAAGAAGGGCAGGAAGACCAGATAGGAAGCTGAGCTATTAAATCAGGCATCAAAAAAAAAAATTAAATAAATAAAAGGCATGAACTGAGACAACACAAGTAAGAATACTAAGGCAACAAGGATTCTAAAAATACAGAAGGGGAGGACTGGCTGTGGAGGAGGGTGTAGCATGACGGTGAGTTTTCATAGTCTTGGCGCGATTTAGGAGGCAGAAGAACAGAAATCTGAAGAGAATTCTAGTCTAAAGGTGTGAACTTAAGCAGTATCAGTATATAGGCAAGAGTTAAAATTGTAAGCCTAGTTAAGATCACCCAGGGAAAGCACAGACAATGAGAGGGGGAGAGGTCAGAACCCTATAGTACAGTGACAGTTAAAAGGCAGGCAGAGGACAGAAAAAACAAAGAAATATTAGAATTAGAAAGTTCTGTATCACTGAAGCCAAAGGAGTAGCCTACAGTTTTTGTTTGTATTGTTTCACTTATATATTTATGGGGGGTGGGTGAGAGGTCAGGTGTAGGTAGGTTGGGAAGATACATGAACTTTCTTGGAAGGGACACCTGAGCTGAGCCTGAAAAATGAGTACTACCTGGCTAGGGAAAGATGGAGGAACAGGAGAAAGAATTATCAAGGGCAAAGAGAATAGTATACATATGTAAAGGAACATAAAAGGAAGATGTAGCAGAGATGGAAAATGGCAAGAGGTTCAGTAAAGCCAGAGCATGTAGGGAAGTAGTAGGAAGCTGAGGCTAGCAAGGTAGGTAGCAGGGTCTTGATTATCACGGGCTCTGAAAAGTATGATTTAAAAAAATGTGTTCATATTCCTTTTCCTTTACAATATGAGCGATTATGCCCTAGCCAGGTGGCTCAGTTGGTTGGAGCATCATCCCATACACCAGAGTTTCACTTTCCATCCCCAGCTGGGGTGCACATGAGAAGCAACTGATCAACTGTTCCCCTCTCATATCAATTTTGTTTTTCTCCGTCCCACTCTAAAATCAATAAATATATCCTCAGGTGAGGATTAAATAAGTAAATAAAAAGATGAGCTGTTCTCACTAATAAAGGTTTAATATGGTCTGGAGATACCAGTTATTTCTAAAACATATTTTATCTTAAAGCCAGGAAGCCATTATAGTGTTTCAATGCAGAAGAGAAAGTTTCAGTTCATATTAAGTTGTTTGGGTCAGTGATCAGGAAACTTTTGGCATAGTTTTGGAGCTCAGGAGGAAACTATGGATTGAAGATTTAGATGAGATCTCCCAGGCAGAAAAAATAGAATGAAAAGAAATGAGAACTGAATAAAGAACTTATATTTAGGAAGCATTCAGAAGAGTAGAAGCCAGTGAAAAGTATTTCAAAAGAGATGATCAAAGATTCTGGGGTTTTCTGCTGCTACTGGAACTACTGCCGCCACCTCCAAGGTTGATCATTTTCAACGTCAGGCTCTAACAACTTAAACATGAATTTCTACCAGACAAGTTATAGCACTGATCACCAATCACAGCAGTCCTATGACTATGGAGGAAGTGGAGGACTCTACAGCAAACAGTATGTTGACTATGACTACTCACAGCAAGCCAGTTTGTCCCTCCAGACATAATGTAGCCACAACAGTCATACACTGGGCAGATTTTCCAGCCCACTCAGGCATATATTCCAACTATACCTCAGCCATTCTATGGAAACCACTTTGAGAATGAGCCACCTTTATTAGAAGAATTGGGTATCAATTTTGACCACATCTGGAAAAAATGCTAACAGTGTTACATCCATTAAAGGTAGCAGATGGCCCTGGCTGGGTAGTTCACTTGGTTGGAGCATTGTCCTAACATGTCAAGATTGCAGGTTCAATCCCTGGTCAGGGCACATTCAAGAATCGACCAATTAATGCATCAGTAAGTAAAACAACAAATCGATGGTTCTCTCTAAAATCAGTAATGATGATGATTATGATGATAATGTAGCAGATGACAGCATCATGAATGTGACTGATCTGGCAGGACCCATGGTTTTTTGCTTTGCCTTTGGAGCCATACTGTTACTGGCTAGGAAAATCCACTTTACCTAGGTGTATGGGATCAGTGCAATTGGTTGTCTAGGAATGTTTTGCCTATTAAATTTAATGAGTATGACAGGTGTTTCATTTGGTTGTGTGGCAAGTGTCCTTGGATATCGTCTTCTTTCCATGTTCCTTCTTTCCAGCTTTTAGTGATATTTTGTTTGCAAGGAATGGTAGAAGTCATTCTCACTGCTGGAATTATTGGATGGTGTAGTTTTTCTGCTTCCAAAATTTTAATTTCTGCATGAGCCATGGAAGGACAGCAACTTCTAGTAATATATCGTTCTGCTTTGTTATACGGAGTCTTTGCCTTAATTTCAATTTTTTGAGCTGAATTTTTCTGGGATGTGAACATCATTGGGCCAAATAACGCAAAAAGGACTGCAAACTCAAACTGAACCAGCAAAATGCTACATGCAATTCTCATGCAGATCTGTTTGACTACTGGAGCAATGGAAGTAAACATGTATCTTTTGTTCATTTTTATAGAATTTTTAAATACTATATTGGATTTACCTTAAGTATGATTAGCTTTAAGTATTTGTGTTTATACAAATGAAGGTGCTATTTCTTTCCTGTTCTTTCAGCCTTTAAAAAATAACCTTTTCCTTAAATTATATGATGTTTTTGATAGATTTTTATCAACTGTGGAAACTAACCACAGACCTGATAATTTTTCCTAAAAACAACCCAGTCATTGTAAACAAGACCCAAGAGTTACTGCAGAAATATTTTCCCAAGGATTAGGAAAGAAAAATCACCTATATTCTCAACTCAGATGCACTCCCAACAAAAGCATGATCCTAATGTAGAATTAAGGAGTCTGCACTTCAAAAATTTGACATTCCTCTAACTTATGGAATTTTTGCTAAAATTCAACGATGCAGAAATTCAGTCTGCCTTATTGTTGGTGAGAAATGTGAATACCTGTTTAGATATTAGCATTAGCTAAACCATAGTGACCTAGATCGGTCCCGTTAATGCTCATAGTTGGATCTTCATAATTCCCAGGAAAAAGAAAATCACTACTAACCTTTTTTGAAAAAAATATTTAAAATGTCACAGTTTGAGAACTGCAATTATCAATGTAAAGTGCATTTGATGCATATTAATTAAAATTTTCCCAATTAAAAAAAGATTCTCACAGTAGTAACAGAAAACCAGGAACTGTAGTGCCTTAGAAATCAAGGGAGGGTAGGTCAATAGTATCAAAGGCTAATTCATATTATTGGAAAACTCTTCATTCCATATACTTTCATAATCCAAATACTACCCAATGCAAACCTGAAATACTGATTCCTTTGCTTATGTAAATATAATAAATTCCCTCCTCTCAACTCCCATGATACGTTTTCTGTACCTATCTTATTTACTACTTTAAAGTTCAAATAAATATAAAGTGAAAGTTAAGTGTTTTACTTCAACCCTCCCATTACTGTCTCCAAGGGTTTATCTACTTTACCAATTTAGATAAACATTTTCTAACAAGCAAAAATAAGATCCTACTATCCATCTCTGTTTTGCATGTTACACTTAACATCTATTATCTTCCTATTTTATTAATAAGGATATTGAGACATGGGGGGTAAACTGAATTGCCCTAAGTCACAAAGCAAGTGGTAGAGCCAAATTTGAACCCAGGCAATCTGGCTTCAGAGCCTGTAATTTTAACAACTGTTATTTCCCACACCTGTATTCATAATGTATTTGCAATATTTAAGTTATGTACTTAAATACCTTATTTATTTTGAACTTCTGTTGTGCCTCTATTGCCATATCTTCATTGAATCCTTGCATTAACTTTTCCCGGGAAAAACAAGGCAAGTCTTGACAAAGCTTCACAAGTACAAAGTCTCTTAATTTCACATAGCTTTTGGATGGATCTTCCGCTAAAGAAATAAAGCAGAACACAATTTCCTTTACCCGATACAATGTCTTTACCATTTGCAATCTCAATATACATGCTAGGCTAGAAAAGGCAAATTTTCCTAAAACAATTATACAAAAGTTACAATGTGAAAGGATTACTCCTTACAGATCAATAATACTATCATCTTTGTCAAATAAAATTATAGGTGCAATCCTTTTGCAAAGACATACAAGGTCTGTCAGGAAAAAGTCCAGCCATTGTTAACATAACAAGAATGGTTTGAGCAATATCGATGTAACCTGGCAGCCAAGGAGAGTGGACTGGAACACAGCGTGAGTGAACAATGACAATTCCATTGTACTAGTCAATGGGGGTGGTAGGTGCACCATTGAGTGAGCATGTGTACTGTGTGGCTGTCACATTCAAAATGACTAAGCAAGCAGAGCAATGAATCTGCATCAAATTTTGTGTTAAGGCTGAAAATTCCTATACAGCCACTATTCGGATGATTCAGAAGGCTTTTGGGGACGATGCAATGAGTACTGCGCAAATAAAAGTGTGGCACAGATGTTTCAAAGATGGTCGAGAATCTGTTGAAAGTGATCCTTGAATGTCGAACATGTATGGGCTACAATCAACAAAGACTGGCAAATGACAGTGCGGGAACTAGAAGCTGATCTGGGGATTCCAAAAACTACTGTGTCTGAGATTTTGATGCAGGATCTTGGCATGAGAGATATCATGGCAAAATTTGTTCCATGGCTTCTGCTACCAAAGCAGAAGGAACATCATACTCCAGTTGCTAATGACTTGATCCAAACCACTACCCATGAACCAGATTTCCTCAAAAAGGTCATAACCTGAGATGAATTGGGGGACAAAGGCTATGATCCTGAAACAAAGGCCCTGTTGTCCCAATAGAAGTTGCCTGTTCTCTAGGCCTGAGGAAGGTGCAGCAAAGTCACAGCAAGATCAAGATCATGTTAACAGTGTTTTTTGATTGGGAAAGTACTGTCCATCATGAGTACATCCCTCCAGCCCAAACAATTAATGAAGAGGACTACCTCAATGTTCTTAATCAGGTGAGAGATGCAATACTACAAAAATGGCCACAGCTATCAGCAACTGGTGATTGGCAGCTTCATCACGACAACATGTCTGCTCAGGCATCACATCTCGTGCAGATTTTTGGCAAAACATCAAGTCACCCAAGTGACTCAGCCCTCCTACAGCCCAGATTTGACACCTTGTGACTTCTGGCTTTTCCCAAAATAAAATCACCTTTGAAAGGGAAGTGATTTCAGACTATTGATGAAATTCAGCAAAATACAGTGGGGCAGCTGATGGCAATTCCAACAAAGTATTTTACAGAATGTTTTGAACAGTGGAAGAGATGCTAGGAGAACTGTGTGAGATCCCAAGGTGTCTACTTTAAAGGGGACTGAGGCATCACTGTCCTATGTATGATGTTTCTTGTATCTTATATCTTCTTCAATAAATGTCTCTTTTTCATAGTACATGGACGGATACTTTCTGGACAGACCTCATATATTATTTGTGAAATTAGAGATACTCCTTTCAAAGGTAAATTTTTTTACTGTTGTTACCATATGCATTTAGATTTATTTTCAATTAAAGTAGCTGTATAAACAAGAGATTCAATTTCATATCATCAATTCCAATTTCAAGTATTTTCTGATATCTAAGGATTCCAAAGCTCAATTTATGTAACTTCCTTACTTTAATTCAATAAACTTTATAGTATACACTTCTTTCACTTAATTAGAAAAAATTCTTCCTTATACAAAAACAAATCTATTTAGAGATTAAAATGAGAATATGGTTTTGATCCTTTCTTCACTGCATCTGAATAGCATAAATCTTATGTTTGTCTGTGTTATTCACATTAGACTAAGTAGTAGACAGGGAAAACATCAAAACATGATGGGTAGAAAGAATACTGCACAGAGAACATGAGTTTGAGTCCCGTTTCTGTCATTCACAGGTGTAAGACCTTGGGAAAGTCACCTCACTTCTCTAAGCCTTCATTTTCCGATCAGTAGAGGGGGCTTGAAACAAAGAATGTTAAAATCTGAGCCAATTCATAGATCACAAGACTTAATATTGTTACAATATCAATAATACTCTATAATTATTCAATGCAATTGCTTTCAAAATCCTAGCTGGTTTTTTTGCTTTTTTCAGGAATTAACAAGCTCATCCTAAAATTCATATGGATAGGCAACAAACCCAGAATCAATGAACTGGGTTTGTTGCCTATACAACAAATATGAACTAGAAAAATAACCAAAACTAGAGGACTTATATTTCCTAATTTCAAAACTTAGTACAAAGCTTCAGTAATGAAGTGTGATGTGGATAAGGATAGACGTGTAGATCAAGGAATTGTATCAACAGTTAAAAATAAACCCATACACTCACAGTCCAGACCAATTCAATGAGGGAAAGAACAGTTCCTAACAAATGATTTTCAAAGGGATCACCAAAAACCAAAGAATGAAGTGGAACCCCCTTTCCTCACACCACATACAAAATATACTCAAAATGGATTATAGACCTAATGTAAAAGATAAAACTATAAAACTCTTAGAAGAAAACACAGGAGTAAATCTTCATGACATCATGACATCATGATTAAGTAACAGAACGAAAAGCACAAGCAACAAAAGAAAAAGTAAACTGGGCTAAATAAAAATTTTAAGCTCTTGTTCTTCAATGATATCACTAAGAAAATAAAAAGACAAACCAAATAATAAGACCAGCAACACTGAAAGGAAAAGAAACCAACAGAGACAAGAGAGAAGGAGGGAGGGGGGACGGGGGGAAAAGGAAGGGAAGGGGAAAGTCAAGGAACATATAGCAAGGACTCATGGACAAAACCAAAGGGGAAGAGCTGAGGGAGGGAAGGAGGGAGGGGGCAAGGGAAAGTGGTGGGGGGTAGGCAGAGACAAATGTATTTGAAAAAATAAATACATTTAAAAAAAAAACACCACACAATGGGATAAATATTTGCAAGTAATATATATGAGACTTGTATTCAGACTTCTTATATAAAAAACTTTTATAATTCAGTAAGACAAATAACCCAATTTTTAGAACGGGCAAAGGCTTTATATACACATTTCTCAAGAAGATACACAAATGGACATTAAAAGATGATTAACATAACTAGCCACAGGGAGATGAAATTCAAAATCAAATGAAATACCATTTCATGTCCGTTAGGATGACTAGAATAAAAAAGACAAGTATTGATGATGGTGTGGAGAACTGAAACTTCATACATTCCTGGTGGGAATTTAAAATGATACAGCCACTTTGGAAAATAGTTTGGTGGTTCCTCAAAAAGTGAAACATAGTTACTACACTTTCCCTAATTTCTACTCCTAGGTATACCCACAAGGCATATGCAAACATCTCTATTGTCAAATGTCATAATTCTAGAAGAAACAAATCATTGATTCTATCTATAAAGTCACACAACTGAGATGTATCCAAATGCTATATACCTTAAGATACATCTGCAAAAGGAATATGGTACATGATATAAAGAACTCTCTTCTAGTATTTTACTTCAAAATTAAGTGCTAAAAGAAGAAGAGAACAGGTGGCAATTACACTGCAAATACCTATGAATCCTGTAACAAAGGCCATCAGTGGTAAGTTTTAATGATCAATATGTCTGGCTCTATGTCAAGTAAACAAAAAGCTATCTAAATATAAAGAATACCCTGAATTGCAAAGGGAGATCCAAAGCTTGCTAAAAATGTACAAAGTTAAGAAAAATATACAAAATAACAGGGAAATAGGTGATTAAAATGACTGAAGCGTAGAAAATTCCACTTTTTAAAAGGACTAGGTATGGGACCTAGGAGAAATATTTTAATGAGAAGAGCTGGTAAGGCATTTTTAGTATTTTATAATGCTGAAAAATGTTAACACTGAAAATAAAGGCTGATACCTCAGTTTTCAAATTCATAAGTCCTTTATCATGTTTAGCCTTTTTTCTCTTTAAAGATTACAGTTTGCAATGAATAAAGGCTACCATAATAGATGACTCTTCACTGAGATTTAAGAAATAAAATTCTTTATCTGCTAATTGGTGCTAAGTATCAAGGACTTTATTGGTTGGAGCAGACAGAAGAAAGTGGTTAAGAGGCTTCACAGAAACAACCCCTGCTGACACATTACCCACTAGAGAAGACAAAGGCTACTTATGTGAACTCTAAATCTCCAGATTAAAATCACCAAAAAAAGGTCCAAGCTCTGTAAGTGAACAGAAGCTAAACAATTTTCAGCTTAACTAAAAAGAAGTGTTATTGTTTGTATTATGTTTCTATAATTTTACAAGTCACTAAGCTAGTGAAGATGTAGAAAAACTTATGATATAAACTAGCTTTAGTAATGACTGTTTTATCTCCCAAGCTTCCAAACCATTCTACAGTAATATGAAAGTCAGATAAAAATATAATTCAACTCCATAAACATGGAACTAACTTCCTTTGAAAAACATGATGCTTTCCCTCTAATTTATTAACCTACAGGATCACTTCAAAATCTGTTTTGAGGTAACTTTAATTTTATTTAGCCTGGACAAGCAAAACCACTATATTACATGAAAAATGAAGACACTAATAATATGCCTACTAACCTATATATATTCTTTAGTCCCTCATCCAGTATATATTTTTGACGTCTTTAAACAAATTGATAAAATTCAAAAATAGCATTTTTATTAAGTTAACATTTTGTAAGTGTTAAGTGTTGTAGTTTTAAAAACAAAGATGTATTCAAACTCTTAAAGAATGAATAACATTTAATACCTAATTTGGATGTGAATTATCTGGTATAACAGTTTTCCTGGGGGTGGAGGAAAAGATGATTTTCAGTTTAATCAGTAATTTCACAAGTAACACATCTGAAACAATGTTACACAAGAAAAAATAATAAAAAGATAAATGTTCTTTGGGCCACTTTAGTTCTTTGGTAGTTCACACTTTTACATACTACCTATCATCTGATGGCATCCCATTTGCATAAAAATTATGTCAAAAAAATTTTTTTCTTTTAGAGAGGGGAAGGGAAGGAGAAAAGAGTGAGAGAAACATCGACGTGAGAGAGAAACATGGATTGGTTGCCTCTTGTATACACCCTGACCAGGAACCAAACCCGCAACCTCGGCATGTGTCCTGACTGGGAATCGAACAATCTACCTTTTGCTTTGCGGGATGACGCCCAACTGAGCCACACTGGTCAGGGCTGATGACTTCTCCATTTAAAGAGTAGAGTCTCTTTCCTTCTTCTAAGCATCCTATTCATTATACTACTTCTATGTCCAACTCATGCTGAAAGATGCTTTTAAAACAAATAGGCCTACATTTTGCCTTATAAACTACTGTTGAGAAAGCACACATTTTACGAATATATAACATAGCTTTAAGAAATGTGTATTTTGCCCTAGCTAGTGTTGCTCAGTGGCCTGAGTGCCAGCCTGAGAACAAAAGGGTCGCTGGTTCGATTCCCAGTATAGGGCATATGCCTGGGTTGCAGGCCAGGTCCCCAGCAGGGGGTGTGTGAGATTCAACCACACATTGATGTTTCTTTCCCTCTCTAAAAATAAATAAAATCTTAAAAAAAAAAAAAAGTGTATTCTATTCAGGAATTACTCACCTTGGCGTTTTTTCCTTAGTAAGGTTTAGAATATTCTGACCCTACATGAAAATTAGAGCATGGTCTCTGAGCAATGCAACTATTTGCTAAATAAAATGAACAAGTATGTCATATGATACTTGCAACATATTCATGCCTGATCAAGAATTCCCAATATATATTCAGTTCATTATCTTCGATTTGTTTAATTAATAAGCACTTCATACACAGAGATGCAATCCAATCTCACAAAAGCCTATAATTTAAAATGGAACTTTAAGTTATCTTTAGACAGTTCCTAAAAGACCCAAGGACAAAGCTGTTTAAAATAGAACAGTTATCTCTGATAAAAAAAAAGTAAAGATTTTTAAGAAAGGCTCTTTAAGTGACAAATCAAATTCTACATACCTGTAATATCAAGAACAGAAGGAGATGCCATGTAGTATCTATGAACTGTTTCAAGAAGTTGAGCACCATGGCCTTGACCTTGAAATGGAGTCAGTATCAGCATCTGACTAAAGAAATAATTTTAAAATTAAAATATCACAACATAACCAGTTTAAAAATTGCAAATCATTAGGTATTATGAAGATTTTAGAGTCTGTGTGACTTTTTTTTCTATCAACTGTCAAGAAATCAAGAAATCCAGAAATCATTCAGATACTCCAAACTGGCTTAATCTTCCTCACTGTTTCCAAGGGAACAATGAAATAAGTCAGTACATAGCCAATGAATAATGGTGATTTTTTCTTTCTAAACAAATCAACACTATTATAACAAGTATTGGAAACTTCGGCAGTTCCTCCTTCTGAAATAAAAGACAAGGCACGTGTTATACTGCCAATTACCTTACACGTGGCCGGGTTTTGTCTGGGTACACATAGTAATTATAGACTGTCATGTAGCCTACGGTCGCAAAGAGTGTAGCTCCATCCTTATTATACTTCTCAAATCTGCAGATAAAACAGAAAGCCAAGCAGGTCAATTACAGTCACGCTCCCATGCAGTGTCCATTTTCTTTTCCATTCTCTGACTGAATTTTCAGTGTCAGCAAGCTACTCTGTGAGGGCCCAATGGGTACACCTGCTATGTTCTGAATGTACAATTCACTTAATTGGTGTGCAGCAACTTGGAGAAATCAGACCTCTTTACATCACTTCAGTGCACTTGCCTATTATAAAGATGAATAGGTGGCAAGTAAAAGAAAACACAGGCAAAGCTCATTTTACTGTTTAAGCCTACATTCAGGGGCCTAACGGACAACAGCATTTAATTCAGCCCTATTCTCAAGGTCTCCCAAAGCATAATGAAAGAAAACTCAAGCCTCATAAACAATAGTTTTTCTTTCCTGGGAAAAATATCATTATACTGTCCCAATAATTGGGCTGCCACAATTAAAATGGTGGCTTTGTGGAGGTAATAAGGTCCACTGTTGCTTTAGAATTGTACTTACACTAGAAAGTAGTGCCATCTTTCATCATCCACGTCAATAAAGCTAGCAGTTTCAATAAACCACATCAAAAAGGTCTGAAGCCTTTCATGATATTCTCGAAAGCCTCTACATGTCATGTCAGCCTAGGGAAAAAGCCAGAAAAAGTCAGGTGAAACCCATCACAGAGGTAAGTGAAAGTGTGCAGAACACAAAACAATCCTGCGGGAAAATGTTTACAAGTCTCAGATTAAGATGTGTACACAAACACACATACGAAATAGGTCTTTGTTTTTTAATGCTGACAAAAATTTGTTTCCTAAAGTTAGACTAAATCACTGAACATTAACAACAAAATAGGACACAGGTTTCAGATATATGGAGTTCTTTCACACCCAGGAAATATTTAGATTTATTTTTACCTTGTATATCTGAAAGGTAAAGTTTTCTCCTCCTGTTGGACTTAAAACAGAGTATGTATGGAGTAAGGTTCCAAATGGCTTGAAATCAACTTCTTTTTCCAGCAAAGAAAGAAAATCATTTGTATTTGTGCAAAATCCAGGTGGAATGATTTGTCTAATTTTGCCCTCGACATCATCTGCCTAAGGAATGGAGGTTAAAGGACATAAGAAAACAATAACAAATTTGAATTTTAGTTGAATATGCTTAATTTCTTTGAAATGAACAAAACCAACAGAGATCACAAAACTTCAGTTCACAGTTAAACTAAAGAAGTAAACATGTATGAACTAGGAAAGGATGGAGTTTCATGTGCGTAAGATACTGCCACACAAATCTGAGATGAGCATAAGCATAACATAGAAATAAAAAAGAGAAGGCAGGTAGCCTCAAATCAAGTGCAAGAATGAGAGCTATTAAAATTTCTAATATCATGTAGAAAATGTTGACTATATCCCTTCAGGACAATTCGAACTGGCCAAAACAAGACTGCTTATTATTTAATATGTGTCAAGGAGACCATATTAGCCAAGACATGAAAAGATCACCAGGAGTAGTGACGTGAGGCTAGTCTGACCAAAGGGATAGCAAATTCACAATGAACAGTAGACAGGTCATAACTCCCTCATACACCAAACTCAAAATTAAGATAACTTTAAAAATATGCCCTCTTAGGAAAAAGATGAATTGTATAAATAGATATATTATCGACTCATCCCTATAGTGTGACATAATTCTTATGGACGTAGATTTGTGACAGTAAAAAGAGACAAGCATGGACAACAAAATTAAACTCAGAGATTAAAATTACCCTTGTTAAACAACCTCAATGAATGTTAAAACTATCAGCTGAGCAGACTTCATAATCCTTTTCAAAACCCCAAAAGACCACTTGATTGAATACATTTACTACTTCTCTTTAACCATGAATATTTGATGAAGTCTTACAATAAAGTATTACTGCTTCTCACCAGGCAATAAAACTTAATGAATTGGTCTCAACTTAACAAAACCTTATCCCTCAATACAGTCCCTAAAAGCCTGACATTACATTCAACAAAATGAGCTTGCAATCTATTCAAACTTTTTCCTGAACAATGATGCCAGGTTTTTACTTAATGGAGTTTGCCGTGAGTTCAGCTGTAATGTTTGTATTGTATCTATTTCCACAAGGACTGACACAAGAACACTTTGTGTTAACTTACTAAGCAGCTCTTTCATACCGTTTACATGCATGATGGGTATTAGTTCTAAACCAAGACCCTTGCTACTTAGCATTCAAAACAGGGAAATTAAGATGCTTAGGACAAAATACACTACAAAAGGCTAATACAACATGCTACTAATTCCTGTCCTTTCAACCATCTTTTTAACTAAGTAGAAGCAATGCACCTGCAGATGAATAGCACTTTATTATCATTCAGTTACAATTTTAGGATACAGAACCAAGGATGGAGTTTATCACAAACAAGTTTTATTTTCAGTGCTTTGGTACCACCACCATTTATATATAACTTGTTTATAGCTATAAGAAAGAGAACTACTATTTAAAATATAGCTCTTCAACATTTTGCCCAACAGCTTATTTCTAATAGGTACACCAATCCCTGCAATCCATTCACACTCAAGATCAGATAAACTGCATTTGATAGGATTATTTTTATTTTAAAAGTAGTATTTGGTAAATATTTCTCCTTGAAACTGTTATCTAATGTGAAGAGACCATCTTAAGCATATTTTATAGAATCTGTACAATTTCAATAATTACAAGAGGAAATTGAAAAAAAGGAACAGTTTTAATAGGTCTGTTGTGTGGTAATTAAAATTCAAGGTAGAGATGGGTAAAGTAGCATAATTTTATCTGAAGTTTTAAAAAAGTAATACTATTCAAATGAAGAGTTTTATACTCTACCAGTTTAAAAGGACACATTTCAAGGCATTTATAATGTATATAATTTTAACTTTTTAAAAACTTTCCCTATGTCCTTGTCTTCTCAACAAGGCATTGCAAAGCATGATCAAATAACGTCACATACTTTGCATCAAATGAACTTTAAAGATTTCTTAGGCCCTCTTAAGTTTCAAGTAGCAGTTCTGGTGGAAGACATAGCAACACAAAAGTTTGAGCTCAACAAAGTTGGAAGAGAGTTAATGTTTAACTTTGGCCTTCAAAGGATACTTATTTATTGTAATAAACACCCTCAAATAAGTATTTTGCTCTGGGCAAGTGTACACATTAATAACTTTCATGGGGGGGTAAAAAGCTAAGTTTAAAAACAAGTAATTTGTTATTTATAATTACAGAAAACGTATAAGGTGGAACAAAATTAGGCTTACAGCTAGCTGTTTGTATGGAAAATAAAATAATAATTAACAAATAATAATTAAAGAATAAACTGTGTTTCATGTACTTACAATTATAAACCTACTTTTGCTTCACCCTGTGTATCTGACATATTACCTAAAATACATAACATAAAACCAAATAGTTTTTCAAACCTAGAATTCATAACTGGTTCACTGAAAGAAAAATGTTTACATTTCTCTATTAAATCAATTCTGCCTTAGAAAAAAAATTCTATAATCACCCTATCTTTGAGATCTGCCCTCTTTTATCAAAGAATAAATATGTTTTAGTTCAGTGAAATATTCATTTTTCATAATGGATTACTGGCCAGATAATAAAGTCATCACTAAAGAAAAACTCCATCAAACCATTTTTAACTGAATGTAGAATTAAAGATTAACTGAAACCCTTAGTCTTAATGACTGTAGCTAAAAGTTAGATTCCATTTTTGAAGATTGCTGAAAAATTCCATATCTTGATGAGTATTATTTTAAACATCAATTAAAATTATGCAAAAATAAAGTTATAGAAAGGATGAGAAATTAAGCTGAATAAACCAAAAATTCAAAATAAAATCTGATACATTTAATAAAGGCATGCCTTACAAATGTTTTCCTAACATTTGGCAAAATTTTTTTTTTAAAGTATAAAACTATTCTATTTAGGTCTTATATTAAGTGAATAATGGTGAAATGTTTTATATTGTATACTCTCTCACTATGGTCATTTCAACTTCCAACTTTTATACATGGGATGTTCCTATTAAGCAATTTTGCTGTTTCTCATCACCGCATAAAGCAACATGCCTGAGAAAAATTGCTAGTCTGCTATAATAAAAATGTTTACTTACATTTATACACATTTGAAAAGCAAATCACAGTAAGTCCTCACTTAACGTCATTGATAGGTTTTGTGACTTTAAGTGAAACAATGTATAATGAAACCAATTTTACCACAGACTAATTGATAGAAATAAGAGTTAAGTTCCTACAGCATATCATCAATGTCATAATGACACTGAACAAGATTATTCAAGGACCTGCTATACCTCTTTCGTGTCTTAACCTAAACAGCACCGTTTGTCTAAATTTGTCTATGGTCAGTCATTTTTGAAATAGCAATTTTAAAGACATGTTAGGTAGATGGCACTTGCTGTCCTTTACTTGGCTAAAGCGGCAGAGATTGAACATTAACTATAATTCTAAGGATACCTAAGATATTCTATAAAAGCAAGCAAATTCCCTATTTACTAATTTGCTCAATTTTAAATTCTGACAATATTTAAGTTGTAGAAATTTGATGACTGTTAGAGAAACTTAACAGTTTAAACCTCTTCACTACTGGGAAAACAATGGGTGTATTATGTTTGTTTATATTGCATTAGTGTTTTGTTACGTGAACTCACAAAAAAAATTCCAAAATAAAAACTTCAATATATAATTTTATATTTCAATATATAATCTTAAAAATTTCTATTTATAACCAATAAAATATAAAACTTCAAAATAACATATTGATACTTCATAGTCAATAACAAAGCATGACTCAAAAAACTGTCACAATTATCAAATAAAGAGTATAGTGAAATATTAGTCTAACAAAGATTTTTCATTTCCTCAAGATTAGGTTTTTGTACGTGCACAGGACTCTTCTTTAAGAGGCTGAAGAATTTAGGGAAAAAAATTAAATCTGCTCTTATCAACCCTCATATTCAATCTATATAATGGCAGACAAGAGATTATTAAAATTCACAGATAATTTATCCATGTATTTTAACCCTACTCCACCAAGCTCTCCCCAGAAATGCTAGCAATTAGCAAGACTGAACAATCTTACACACCCTTTCACTTAAAAGCAATGAAATTACCTCAAGAGAGAGCAGGAGGTACTGATAAAAGCAAAGATCAGCGACAACCATAAGATGAATAAACTATCAGTGTGTGACTAATCAAGTATTGTAAAATTCAGAATCATGTTGCAATTAAAGATGAAGCCATGTGGGGATGTTTTACCAGCATCTTAATTGTGACTAAAAAATTTTAGGTGCAACTGGAGAACTCGGAAAAGAAAAAGAATGAATAATGAAAGATTAATGTAATGGCAAAATTCTAATAAGCAAACTTCTAAGCAGATTTGCTATGGTTTCTGATCATATAAATGGGTGCATTTTTCATGTGCAAAAATGCTACAGAGTATAGCCTGCAAAATCTCAAATATCATATATTATATATTAGAATCAAACCTAGCACACCTAAAACAAAAATCTTGATACCACTCCCCCCAATTTACTTTTCCAATCTTTCCTATTTCAGTTAACAGTACCACTATGGTTTAAGCATCCGGGGTCTTCCTTATTCCTGTTTCCCCATCTGTCATGTTTAAGTCAAGAGCAAATCCTACTGGCTCTCCCTCCAAAATGTATACTCAATAAAACTAAATGCAGTAACACCACAATGTTCCGGTCTCCTTTCTTTCACTATTGTCCCCTACAGTGTGTTCTTTCCATAGCAGCTAGAATCATCTTAAAAATATGAACCATACCATATGACCCCACCTACTTAAAACTTGTAAAGGCTATCAACTACTGTTACCCCAAATGATCTAGTTTTGCCAAGCCCTTCAATCATTTCCTGCCCTCCTCTCCATCACCACAGTAATTTAATGATGATGATCTTCCTGGACTACAAAAATGCCAAGCGTGTTCTCATTTAGGGACCTGTGCATATGCTGATCCCTTAGCTGACTAAGCTCGTCTGTCACTTTATACATGGCTGTCTCCTCCTCATTCAGGAATCAGTAACATGTTTCTTCATAACACTGTATGAATCTGTTTGTATACTATTTGTTTACTGACTGTTCCTGTTGGCTAGACTATAAGCTCCATGAGAGCAGTGACTGTTTTGTTTGCCACATTATATTCCTGGTATCAAGAATACAAAAGGCACAGTGGAATTAACATCCTCACTGCAAACTGAGAAAGAGGTAAACCCATTCCCCCAAAATCCACTACCTATTCTTTTTTATAAGGGGAAAAAAGTGTTTGCTTGGATATATAATTTAAATAAATGATCTTCAACCATGAAGCAAATAAATAATCCTACAAAAAGACATTATAAAAGATTGATTCCTTACAACACAGGACTTCTAAATGGAAAAACCTAGTTGTCAAAAATAGAACAATTAGAAGTCAATGCAAATACATAGCTGTTTTCTCTGCACATAGTATTTGAAAGATTTATCAATAATTAAGTCAATAGTTCCTTTGGAGGAAATCAATTCAACACTATCAGCTGAACTTAAAAACCCAGAAAAACCCTCAAAAAACAGTGAATTTTGTACAACACAAGAAAAAAAAATACCACCTGAATTTTTAATAAGAGTATCTAGCTGGGCTTGAGAATTAACAATCTAATAAGAAGTATGTGATTATGGAAAAACTCCATATTTTAGTAAGTCTGTGCTAAACACTAGTTTAGCTAAGATTAAATCTTTTCTAACATCAAAACACTACGACTACAGCATTACTCAGAAACACTTTTAAATCTGCAAAATTTCAAAAATTTTTAAGGGATATAAACTTCTGAATAAAACAAATACTGTATTAAATAAGATCATATATTATTTATCTGACAAGCTTAATCATCTTGAACAGGACTGGGAAGTGTAAACAAATAAAAAGGTAAGTGTTCAAACTATTTCTGACACTAAATTTGAATAAAGCATGTAAGAGACTATTTTAACCTCTTTCATTCTATAGCCAATTTATGTTACAGTTCCATTAAGTTTACCAATACGGTATTCTTATCCATAAGGAGATTGTCTGCAAGAGGGAAGCCCCTCACGACAGTAAAGTGAGAGCTAATAGCATAAAAGTATGGGAGTGGGAATAAAAATAAAATATAAGTTGTAAAAATAGAAATAAAATTAATAAGCACAAGAGCCTGGGCCGATTTAGAACTGGTCACAAACAAGCCTAACATTTTTAAATAGGATATTACTATACATTAGGCCTACTACCACTAAACATTTATTATCTCCTAGTACAATCTTGATTATTTACCAGCTATGTGACCCTGGGCACACAAATGAAAGTCCTTTACAATGAAACAAAACAAAGATTAAATTAAGAAAGGGCTAAATCAACCAGCCTGAAGAATAAAAGGGAGTTTTAACAAAAAAGAACGAGGCATGAGGTTGGCAAAAGATTTAAGTCAGGAGTTTAAAGTCAGTGTAAAGCCTTGAAAAAGTTGGCTTGTTAATGCTTTAGGAGCTACTACCTCTACAGAAGGAAGTTATGACATGCAGTGTGTATTAATATATAAGATCTTCATTTTCCACACTTTAATTCTGTGCCTAGTTGTATGTAGCACTATTATCAATAGTATGACAGATATAATCTGATAAAACTTGTTGGTTTCATAGGTCCAAAGAACAAGAGTTTTTATTACAACAATGAAATTTCCAATTTTCCATTTTTTAAATGTGATTCAGTGAAGTAATTGTTGACATAAAATTTTAATGCCTTTTAACAGGAATACCCTGAAAATGAGTCAGTCTAAAACATGTAATTTTCTTAAGTTCCCTCAAAGATTCATGTCTATCCAAACATGCATAATACACTCAACCCCATTCCAACATCCCCAAAAGTTTCAACCATTTCAGCATCAACGCAAGCCCAAAATATCATCATCTAAGTTATCTAAATCAGGTGTGGGTGAGACCCTGGGGATGATACAGCATGGAACAAAATTCCTTTCCACCTGTGAAACTAGAAAACGAGTTATTACTTCTAAAATATAATGGTGTAATAGGGTAGGATAAAAGTTATACACCTTCCCATTCCAGAAGGGAGAAAATGGAAGGAAGACAGGAGCCACTAGCAATTCCAAAATCCAGCAGGTCGAATTCCATTAGACTTCAAAGCCTGGGAATACTGCGGCCTGTGGCTCTACCCACTGGGCCTGCCGCTCTGCCCTCACTGTCATTCCTCCTTTTCTCAAAGGGTGTTTGCAGCTAAGTCCTCTTATTGGCCTGTTCCCTCCCTACAGAATTCTGAAAGTTCATCCGCCTTCCCTCATCTCGTCAGTCCAAACTGGCAGCATTTATGCTGACAATATTCTCAAACCCCTGTGAGTTACCTGTATATGTCATGAAGGTTCTCACATTATAAGAAGTAGAGGTCTTCCCTGATCTCTACTCAATCTTTATTCCTGACTTTTAATGAAACTACTGAGGAGATCCATGAGTCACTTCAGCAAGAGCAAAAGGTTATCCACGCTTTTGGCATTCTCTCCACAGCACACTTTCCTGACAATGAAATCGTCTAATTTTAGTCTCTTCTGCAAATCAGATAGTCTGAGAATCTCCCAAATTCAGTCTTGGGATCTTTTTTTGCTCAAACAAGTTACCAGAAACGTAGAGGTTTAAAACAATAGAAACTTATTCTCACTGTCTAGCAGCAAAGTCTAAAACCAGTATCACTACACTCAAATCAAGGTGTCAGCAAGTTAACCACACTTCTGCCAGGCTCTAAACGAGAAACTGTTCCCTGCCTCTTCCAATTTCTGGTGGCTATAAGCATTCCTTGGCTTGTGGCCACATCACTCTGCCTCTGCTCATACTGCCTCTTGTGGGGCCATAATTCAGCCTGCCACAGATGTATATACAGGGTCTGACATGAGTAGTACTTACCTGAGTGTGGTTGGCAGGGCAATAATATGGATGTAATAACTTACAGTTTTAATTTGAACATTTCACCTAAAATGCCACATAGTGTGCTTGAGTGTAATATTGTTATGTTACAGAATTACATGCTTATGATTTTGTAATAAAAAAGGGGCATTATTTGTGCCAGACTCTGTATAACTCTTCAATGCCTCTCTTTGCCTTCGCCCTCTTTTGTTCCATTTGTTTCAAAGAGTTTTATAATGTAATTAGCTTAATTATCCATGTTCATAAAGGATCATAGTAGCAAAGTCTGTGAGATTAGAAATGCAGCAAGAGAAATTTAAATAGCAAATTCCACATTAAGTAGGATAGAAAATTTAGTTATTTCCCTCCATCTTTTAACTTTTGGGAAAAGAAGTAATTTTCATGTGCATACTGAAAAACAAAAGTTGGTAAATAAAATATAACTCTGATCATAAAAGTGGAGGTTTTTAGGGAGAAGGTCCACTCAGCAAACAGATCAGGCTAAGGATCAAAATTGCAAGGTTAACTGAAATGACAGGCAATCATCTCCATAACTAAAGACTGAATATGTGGTTTTAAAGTTACTAGATAAATATTCTTTCCTCCCTCAAACCTTTACATTTTAAAACCTGTTTTATACTCAATTGGACAATAAAGTCTAAAATAAATTTATTTCTCTTACCTCTACACAGTCAAAGTTCTCATCAACTTTCGATGCATATTCAACACGGAACATTGTTGACAGGCTACCAGCAATATAGTATAACAGTATCTTCAGACCCTTGTAACCAAAAGCAGTTTCACTGAAAGGGAGAAAAAACAGCAGTAATCTAAGATCTCAAAATGCATCTTTGCAAAGTCATTTAAAATATAAGCCCTATATATCAATGAATTTAGCTTTATGGGTAGTTTCAAGATTTTAAACTATACTTTTTTTTTTTAAATAAGAAATACTTCTAACGAAACTCTGCCTCAGCTTTCCCCATTTATAAAATAAGAGACTAATAGCACCAACCTCAGGGATACTGTTTGAGTTAAATAAGCAAGTTAATACATGTAACTTGCTTATAACATTGGCACATTATACAAGAACTCAATGAATGTTTACTATTGATACTACTGCAATTGTTTGCTCCTGCTGCTGCTATTACTACTAGTACTAGGAGGCATTTAAAATCAGAGACAAGTAGTGTTAAACTGGTACCTGACTAGGCAAGCAGCTGAGATGTAGCTTCCAACTTCCACTTGCTTATTATCACCAATATCCAGAGCTGCTTAAAGTGGTGACAACACCTATGTAATTACACTCCTCTATGAATTCAGAAAGCAGATCTGGAGCTGCTGCTATTCTTCCATCCCTGCTCCATTATGCCCTGCGATTCACCTTTTCAGCTTAAAAAGTCTTTTAAGAAATGAATTCTAAACTCTCCAGAATAAGTAAATCCAGAAACAGAAAGGATATTAGTGATTGCCTAGAACTTGGGAGGGTGAGGGAAAGGGGAGTGACAGACAATTGGTTAGGAATAATTTGGTGGGAGTGATGAAAATGTTGTAAAATGATGGAGATAGTACAACACTGAATATACTAAAAAAACCCCCACTGAACTGTACACTTTAAAATAGGTCAAATGAATGTAAATTATCTCAATAAAGCTTTTTGTGTTTGTGTAAATTCTGAAAGAAGAGTGTCTAAAAGAAGCGGTGTCATTTCCAGATTTCTGTCTAAGCTAACAAAATAAAATGTGAGCAATGTCCATTCCAGGACCCTGAAAGTTAGGTGCAGTAAAAAGGAGTGGCAATGATACTAGGATCAAGAATAATGCCATGATTGGGTCATAAAATACAGGGTTATCAATATTATGTGACTGTTATCTATCTACCTTAGAAGAGGGGTATGCTTGCACAGCACTTTTCATGGCATGAGAACCAGACAAGCAAAGGTTCAAAATGCCATTAAAAGCAGTTATCTATAAAATTAGACCCTATCTACTAAGATATTACCATAGAAAGAGATTTTAAATAAATAGCAGTAAGAGGAATAAAGTAAATAGATCCTTAAAAATAGAAACCTACAGAGAACATTCTTATTTTATAATAAAACTTGTTTAAAATATGCAGTGCTCATATTCTGGTATGAATCCATAAATAAAACATAATTCTTAATATTTGAAAATACATAAATACCTGAGATGATATATGTATAACGAAAAATTCTCAGAAAATTTGATCCATAAAAAGACATTTTTTCAATTTAAAAACAATAAACATAGCAAAGGTATTGAAATAATGCATAGGGAAAATAGCCATAAAGGGAAATAATTTAAATGTCAACTACGTCTAAGCACACTTCCCTACAACAACAAACCTGGGTTCCTTGGGAAAATGACTCCAGAATGAGTAGAAAATGTACAAGATGAAACTGAAACATCTTACTGTATCAGAAAGTAATAGGTCCCCAAAATGATGATATATCAAAAGGACTCAAAAACTGGTTTGACAAAGTAGCCACTTGCTGAATCTGGGATCATCAAAATTAGTAACAGTAATAGATTATAACCCATTGAATTAAAAATAAGAATCCTTCAATCTATTCTGATATAAAAGAAATACGTAAGGGGAAAAAGAGAAGCTCATTCTTATAGTGAAATGCCAACTAATGAATGTAGTAGGTATGACAAAGGGAGAAAACCATCACTTTATAATCAAAGTAAAATACTGATGAAGGCAAGAATCAGTAGTGGATTTAAAATTACTGGGTACAAGTTTGATGAGAAATAGGATATTTTCAGTCTCAGAGTATTTCCCCACATATTACATATAAATAACAAAGAGGAAAACATAATCCTTACAGTGGAGAAACCTGACAGACACCTCTCACCCAACTGGCCCAAGTCAACCTCACCAACAATGGGACAAACTGATATCATGGATTTTTGATATGACACACTGAGGAGGACAGATATATTTTGTCACAGTACTACAAAAAATATGCATTACATGAATTTAATAATGAAGAAACGATCAAACTAATCCAAAATAAAGGTGTACAAAACTAGCCTATACTCTACAAAAATGGCAATGTCATGAAAAACAAAAAAATCTTGAGGAGTTGTTTCAGATTAAAGACGAATAAATATATATGACAACTACATGAAATATGATTCTAGACTGGGTCCAGGATAGAAAAATGTTATTGTTGAAAATCAATTAGCAAATTTGAAATGTGGACTACCTATTAGAAAACAGTACTGTATCAATGGTAAATTTCCTGAGTCTTTATAATTCTACTACAGTTAGTGTCCTTATTTTTAGGAAATACATACTAAAGAATTTAGAAGGGATCAAGATATTGTCTGCAACAACAACATCATCAACAACATATCAATATATAGGGTTGGGCAAAAGTAGGTTTACAGTTCATATGGAAAAATAATACAATAATTTATAAGAGAGAATGATTAAAGCAAATATAGCTAAATACTAACAACTGGTGAATCCAGATAAAGCCTATACAGAGCATTTCAATCTTGAAAATTTTTTCAAAATTAAGTTTTTTTAAGAAAGGTAACTGACTATTCTAATAATGTAATGAAGGTGCAGAAAATTAAAGAATTGTGCTGAATATCCCAGGACATACTATTTACTTGTCATAGAATAATAATTTGAGCTTTCTTGCTTTGGTGGAGGGGGTTTTATTCTGCACTAGAAGCAGTATAGCAAAAGAGTAGTTAGTAAAAAAAAGTAGTAGTTGTGAATATGGGCTCTGCAGTCAGATTGCCTGAATCTGAACTTCAGCCATTCATATGTCCTTAGGCAACTATCCAGTTCAACCAATATATAGGGATAGCAAATGATAACACCATCACTAAGACTACTGTGAGAATTAAATGAGATAATGTATCTATAGCACTAAAAAGCAGATAGTAAATTGGTGTCTCACTGTCAAAAATACCATTTTTATGTACATTTAAAACTAGGTAACATGAAAAAAATAACAGGAAAGGAAGTCTAATTTCTAAATCTTAACAATAAAAGGAGTGGATTTTTTCTTTTCCATACTAATTTGGCAAACATCTTACTAAGTTACTTACTCATCCCCAAAGAGTTGATGGGTATATTCAGGAAAGAAAGTTCTAATGTCATTCTCAAGATCTTCGGGAAAACGAACTGTTTAAAAGATAAAAATATACACATATTAAAGATATTAACGTAAAGATACTAAAGGTGACAGGTTTATTTCCATTTAAAGAATTTCACTACACTAGGATATAGTCAACATTTTTCTTAAATTGTTGCTTTTCCATTATATGACTTACACTGGATTCTCAGGAGATAAATGAGCAATGAAAATTAGAAAATCACTTCTGAGTACTTCAGCATCAAAAAGCTACTATTCTAAGAATTAGAAAACTGGGTATGACAGAGGCATCTGATTTAGTTCATTTTTCTGTATGTTTATACACAATGCAAAAGTAAAAGAAAACAAAACAAAAAAAGACACTTGGAGATAAGAAAAGCTATAGCATCAAGAAAACAAAAACAGAATCTATAGGAAACACTGAGAATAAGAATAACCTGACTTTGATGAAAACCCTATCATCATCATCATCATTTCATGACTGCAAAATAATATTTATGTTTCTAGGTTTTGCTTTTGTACTGTTTGCTATTAAAAATAATACTGCAATGACATCGTTATGCATACCTTGCTATACATTGACAAGTACACAAAGGCAAATTCCTGGCAGTAGAAATGCTTAGTAAAAGCACTGAAATACCTTTATAAATACCGCTTAAGTGCCCTCTAAAAATATTGTAAATTTATATACCCACCAACAGCTACTTAAATTCATTAGTTTCCCACATCCTTGACAATACTGCATACCCTCAACTTAAATTTCTCCCAGTCCAAAATGGAAATGGGTATCCTGTTGTAATTTTCACTTGCATGTATTGTACTGATATTATTGAACATTTTCCCAACATAATTTATCTAATGAAGAAAGAAAAAATCCTTAAGAAATTGAAGAATAAAAAAGTTGTAGATGAAAAATTTCTAATACTGACCTCACAGAGAAAGTCACTCACAGAGCACGAAAGTATTATCTAGCAGATTATTGATTTATACAGAAGGAAAGATCTGTAGGGGTCTGGCACTCACCACCTTTCCAAATGATCTTAGAATTACTCATTATGAGCTTCCTGATTTAATGCAATATAATGTATACAGCATCACCGATAAAGTTATCTTAGCGAAAATATTTTATCTTATATACCTAATCCAGCTTTACTGTCTTCCACTTTACAAAAAATATAAAGGGTAGGGGGACAAGTTACATACTACCAACAGGAAACAGAAAAATACAGATTGTACATAGTTAAGAATGAAACTGAAGCAGCTAGAAATAAATGGAAGCATATCCCATGCCCATGGACAGGAAGAATTAACATCATCAAAACATCCATTCTACCCAAAGCAATCTATAGAGTCAGTGCAATTCCTGTCCAAGACACCAATGGCATATTTTACAGAACTAGAACAAATATTCCAAAAATATATATGGAGCCACAAAAGATGCCATATAGTCTCAGCAATCTTGAGGAAGAACAAAGTCAGAGATATCATACTTCCTGACATCAAACCGTACTACAAGGCTATAGCAATAAAAACAGCATGGTACTGGCATAAAAGCAAACATATAGATCAGTGAACAGAATAGAGCCCAGAAATAAGCCCATGCCTATATGGTTAATTAATATATGACAAAGGAACGAACTATAGAAATGATCCCTGAAAGTATAGTCTTAATACATGACAAAGGAGACAAGAACATACAGTGGAGTATAGACAGTCTATTCCATAAATGGTGTTGGGAAAATTGGATAGATAACATGCAAAAAAAATGAAACTAGATACCCTTCTTACACTATTAACTAAACTCAAAATGGATTAAAGACTTAAATATAAGACTCAAAACCATAAAACTCCAAGAAGAAAACACAGGCAGTAAAATCTGACATTTCTCTTAGCAATATCTTTCAGGTGTATTTCCTCGGGCAAGGAAAACAAAAGAAAAAAAACAAACAAATGGAACATCAAACTAAAAAGGTTTTGTACAGCAAAGAAACCATCAATAAAACAAAAAGACAACCTATTGAATGGAAGAAGATATTAGCAAAGATATAAAGGGATTAATATCCAAAATTTATAAAGAGTTCATACAACTCAATACCAAAAAAAAAAAAAAAGCCAATTAAAAAATGGGCAGAGGACCTGAATAGATATTTATCCAAAGAGGACATACAGATGGCCAATAAACATATGGAAACATGCTCAAGGTCACTTATCACAGAAATACAAAATAAAACCACAAGATGTCACCTCACACCTGTCAGAATGGCTTTCATCAATAAATCACCAAAGAACAAGTGTTGCAGGATATAAAGCAAAGGGAACCCTCATGCACTGTTGGTGGGAATGCAGACTGGTGCAGCCACTATGGAAAATAGTATGGAGGTTCCCCCCAAAATTAAAAATGGAACTGTCTATGATCCAGCGATTCCACATCTAAGTATAATCCCAAGAAACCCAAAACACTAATTAGAAAGAGTACATGCACCCCTATATCACTGCAGCATTATTTACAATAGTCAAGATATGGAAGCAACCAAAGCACCCATCAACAGGTGAGTGGATAAAAAAGTGATGGTACATGTATGCAACGGAATATTACTTGGCCATAAAAATAATGAAATCTTACCATTTGAGACAGCATGGATGGACCTAGAGGGTATTATGCTAAGTGAAATAAGTCAGACATACAAATACCATATGATTATACTTACCACATGTAAGTATAATCTAAAGAGCAAAATAAGCAAACAAAATAGAAACAGAGAACAGACTGACAGTTGCCAGAGGGGAAGGGTGTGTGGGGGGGGATGCAAAAGGTAAAGGGATGAAGAAATACAAATTGGTAGTCACAAAATAGTCCTGGGGATGTAAAATGCAGCATATGGCATTTAGTCAATAATATTATAATAATTATGTACAGTGTCAGGTAAGCACTTAAACTATTGAGGGGACCACTCTGTAGAGTATATGATGGTCTAACCACTACACTGTACGCCTGCAACTAATACAAAATAATGATGAATGTAAACTGTCATTGAAAAATAAAATTAAAAAAATCGAAAATGTAGATTTGTCTAACAATTCTGCACAATGACTGCACTCTTCCAAATAAATCAATGGCATGGGAGAAAATTTTCATGTGAGGGGAGGGACTATTCTGGATTAAAAGAGATTAAGGAAATATTATAAATTATTGCTACAAACTGTAAAGGATTAGAATGACCAAATAACCCAGTCAATTTTAGCTGCATCATATATGTGTAGGACTTAAGTCAAGTAAAGTGGATCCTGATGTAGGAAAAAATAAATACTAAAAATTATTTTCCATAGTTTTCCCCAAACACTATTAATACAGACAGAAAATCCCTGGCCAGGTGGTTCAGTTGGTTGGAGCGTTACCCCATACACCAAAGAAAAAAAAGGTTTACGTTCAATTCCTGGTCAGGGCACATACCTAGGTTGAAGGTTTGATCCCCAGTCAGGGCACATACAGGAGGCAACCAATAGATGTTTCTCTCTTTCTCTTTCTCTACCCCCCACCCCCAATCAATAAACATATCTTCAGGAGAGGATTGAGGAGGGAGAAAAAAAGAAACCATCTTTCACCCATCAGAACGGCAGGGAGTTCTTTTTGTTTTTGTTTTTAAATAGTAATATACAACATTGACCAGGGTACAGGTAAAAAGAAAATCTCAAAAAATTCTGGTGTAAATATAGGTAGTTTCTTGGAAGACAGTTTGGCAATAGCTACTAAATCGGTTCTTATTCCATTCTGGCACAGTGGTTCTCAAACAGAGGCAACTTCACTCATCACCCTCAGGGGATATTTGGCAATGTCAGAAGACATTTTTGGTTGTTGCAACTGGAAAAAAAAGACATTTTAATGTCATCTAGTGAGATCAGGGATGCAGCTGAACATCCTCCAGTACATAAAATAACAAACAACTATCTAATTCAAAATGTCAGTCGTGCTGAAATTGAGAAACTCTGATCTAGCATTTCAGTTTCTAGACACATTCCATTGAACATTCACGTAAGTGGGTAAAGATAAACACAAGGATAATTATTGGAGAATTACTTTTAATAATGAGAGAAGAAGCAATCCCTCAATAGGGAATACTTAAATAAGTTATGAGATAGTCATAGTGTACTACGTAATTTAAAAGAACAAGGTAGCCCTGGTGTGGCTCAGTGGATTGAGCACCGGCCTGCGAACCAAAGGGTCACTGGTTCGATTCCCAGTCAGGGTACATGCTTGGGTTGCGGGCGAGGTCCCCAGTAAGGGGTGTGCAAGAGGCAGCCACACTGATGTTTGTCTCCCTCTCTTTCCTCTAAAAATAAATAAATACAAAAAATAAAAATAAAAGAAAAAGAACAAGGTAGATCTACATGTAGTTACAGAGAATAATATTCAAGACACTGTTAAACTAAATAATAAAACAGCCTTTCCACAGGATCCTAGTTTTAGAAAAATAATGTCTGCACAAGGAAAAAAATCTAGATCAGTATTATTTTTTTTAGTGAGGGGTTAGGGGATCATTATCTTATTTGTAATTTTCTTTGTATTTGTCATGTTTGTATTGTTTAAATAATAGCAGCTGACATTAAGAATTTTTTTTTCTTTTTAAGATTTTTAGCTATTTATTTTTAGAGAGAAGGGAAGGGAAGGAGAACAAGAGGGAGAGAAACATCAAAGTGTGGTTGCCTCTCATGGGTCTCCTGCTGGGGACTGGCCCGCAACCCAGGGATGCGCCCTGACTCGGAACTGAACCAGGGACCCTTTGGTTTGTAGGCTAGCACTCAATCCACTGAGCCGTATCAGCCAGGGCAAGAATTTCTAAAAGTCTAGTTATTCAAGCACTTCATTTGTGTTTAACCTTTCATTTAATGTTTACAACCACTATAAAGTACTGTGAATTCCATTTTAAAGATGAGGAAACTGAGGCGTGAAAAGTGATGGAACCAGAATTCATGAGCATATAATTGAACAGTTTTACTGAAGTATAATTTATATACCATAAAAGTCACTCGTTTTAAGTGTATAATTCAATGATTTTTAGTACATTTAAAATTGTGTAACCATTGTCACAATCTAATTTTAAAATATTGCTATGACTCCCAAAGGAAATCTCATGCTCATTTCAGTCATCTCTGTTCCCATTCTCAGCTCCGGGCAACCACTAATCTACTTTCTGTCTGTGGATTTGGTTTTTCCAAACATTTTATACAAATGGAATCATACAGCATATGGGTTTTTTTGGAGGGGGCAGGAGGTTTCTGGTTTCTTTCACTTAGAATGTTTCTGAGGTTCATCCATGTTGTAGCATTTTCAGACCTTCAATCCTTTTTATTGTCAAATAATATTCCATTATATAGCTATAGGTACCCTATGTTGTTTACCTGTTTACCAGGTGATAGATATCTGGGTTGTTTCCATTTTTTGGCTATCGTGAATAATGTGCAATGAATATTCATGTATGAGTCTTTATATGGACAAATGTTTTCATTTCTCTTGGGTAGATACCTAGGAGTAGAATTTCTGGGTCATAAAATAAATTCATGTTTCTAACTTTTTAAGAACCTGCCAAACAGTTTTCCAAAGTAGTTGTATTCTTTTACATTCCCATTGGCATTATAAGTTTTTTCGCACATCCTTACCAACATTTATTGTATATTATTTTCATAAGAAAAAAGCAAAGGTAAATATTTTAAAGAAGCTGAAACCACTTATTCCTGTCACTTTTTGACACACTGTACTTTCTGTACATACACTTTGCCCCTATAAAACATCTACCCACTCTATGACATAAAGACTGAATAAAATCTGAGTATGTTTAATAAATGCAGAAAAGTATATTTACATAAACAGCTGCTCTGATAAGCTCTTTGAATTTTAAATTAAATATACACACTCTGTACATATATAATACCACTTAGAAATGGCATACATACCTAGTTTCAGTTCAATTGCTGTGTTGGTGTTACATTTGTACTCTGCGAGTTTCTTCTCCACTGCACTTTTGTACTCAACCAAAAATTTCTCCATAGCACCAAATCCTGAGAGAAAAGGTTTTTAAAATGTCTGGTTGAAAGTGGTTTATATAGTAAAACCTAAAAATAGGGTTGTTATTAGAAGTGGGATGAAGGTTCAGATTTAAAGCATTTTATTTTTTAAAATATTTTATTTATTTATTTTTAGAGAGGGTAAGAGAGGGAGGGAGGGAGAGAGGGAGGGAAACATAAATGAGTGGTTGCCTCTTGAGCACCCCCTACTAGGGACCTGGCCCACAACCCAGGCACGTGCCCTGACTGGGAAACGAACTGGCGACCCTTTGGTTTGCAGGCCAGTGCTCAATCCACTGAGCCACACCAGCCAGGATTAAAGCATTTGAATAGATCATAAAAGTACAGATCATTCTCCATATACACCTAAATAAATGTCCAGAGTATGAATGTCTCATTATAAACCAGACAAAACATCATTTGTGATTTAAAGGCTTATAAACTAGGCCTGCTTTACATAAATGAGTAAACCTGAAAATCAACATGACAGATTACTGACATTTCTGAATATTTAATACTACTATAAATTACCTGCTAGAATTTATACCTACGTAGCCTTTTTAAAAGATATGTAAAAAGGATGCCACTGCTCCACTAAGAAATAAAGTGAGAATGTCCTTTGATAATTACAATAGTATTTCATTTCTAATACTGAAAAACTTCTACCCAGAATATTTCCAGATTGACTATTAAAAGTCATCACCTGATAAAGCCTAGATTATCTCAGGAAGGATACACACAAAAAAAAACTGGTAACCATGGTTACCTCTAGGATAAGGGAAGGAATGGGGACAGGGTGAGAAAATTTTCACTGTATTAAAAAAAATTTTTTTTTTTACCATCTATGCATAAAGTTACAAACTATTCCAGGCTACTGGAATAACCAAATGGTTTTACAACGTGGCTAGCCATCTATATATACAATGAATAATTAACAATGGAAGAAATCATTATCAAGAGGACCTTTCAAGCAGTGACAATAAATCTGACAAAAAAATACAAAAATTAGTAAAAATTCAGGAAAAAAATAATTAGCAGAAACAAAAGGGGTACAATGACATACCATAAACTTCAGCAAGAGGTTAAAACACACGTACAGAAAACAGGGAACACGAAGCAATACAGATTAATGCTTTGGAGTTAAGAGTTCCTGCATTCAAATCCAGTCTTCACGATTTATTTACTACATCTGTGAATCAGAGCATCTTACTTGACTTCTCTGACCCTGATCTATAAAACTGAGATAACAGAACCCACATGGAGGAATTTATGTGGAATCTATGCTGCAAAATTTAACTTGTGAATCATACATTAGCTTAATCCCTAGAATTCTATAACACAAGTAGATACTGTATCATCCCATTTCCTATTAAAAAACTCAGGCTTAGAGGTTTATTTGCTTAATGGCATCCAATTACTAAGTGGTGGAGCTGAGATTCCAATTAGGTGTAATTTTTATAACATATACACCCTATACAATACAGATGTCTCCCCTCTTTTACGGTACCAAATGTACACAAGATCCTACAGCTCTTCCTTAAACATCTGTACAGCTCGAGCTATATATAGCCTGTCTCTCCAGCACACCCAAAAAGTGTAGTGAGACTGCTATGAAGGCACTGGGGAAAGGGATAATAGAAACTGTTCATTACGTCAAAAGATATGTAATTGGGGAAAAAGTATATAGTGACTTCAAAACAGTCCTAATATACGTACAAAATAATAGCAATTAAATACTGTAAACAAGACTCAATAAAGAAGAGAGCATAATAGAATGACCATAAGGGAATTAAATTGTAGTAGACACCCTCTATAGAGTTTAGATGAAGGAATAATGTGAGAGTTCTTTTTTCAAAGGAAATCTAAACAGGTCCCCTAAATACTAAAATATGAGAGATTAAGGAGACTGCGAAGTCAGTCAAGAATCAAATGAGAGCCCGAGTGCAGGGCAAGGCAGCAATGCGCTAGCTCTAAGCTGACGGTAGTGGAAGGCGGAGGGAGATCTGGAGGAGGAGGAGGAGGATCCGAGTATTGAAATCAGCTGGCGGGAACAGACCATACTAGTGTAGCGAAGGCAGCAGTGGGCAAACATGAACGAGAAAAGAAACAGGCCTTAAAGCATCTGGCACCTTAAAAGCCCAAATCGCGATTCTTTTCCCCGTCCCTTCGCAGGGGCCAAGTTCTTCGCAGAAGACGCAGAACCCCGAGCAGTTGGGGGCGGGGGCACGAACCTCTGCCCACAAGAAACTGCGCTGAGAGTTCCGCGCTTTCGGGCTGAAGCAGGCCTTCTGGAACCCAGGCTAGAGCCCGAAAGTTCCAGGCGAGAACTGTCACCACGGTCTCAGCGTTCTTTCCCAAACCTGCAAGCCCCCTCCCCTTCGTAAACTTTTCCCGGGAACTTACCCGCCATTTCCGAGCTGCGAGCACTCGCGGCCGAGGAAGGACGAATCAACCCGCGCGCTCCCTGGCCGGAAGTGACCGCACTGTGTGACGCATTTCCCCCGCCCACCAATGAGAGGAGGAGGTTTAAGGTGCCGGGTGGCGGAAGCTGCCTAAGAGGCGGGGCTAACACCGCCGGGAATGCTCGGACCGTTGCCTAGTCACGGCGGGTGCCGTCAGCCGTTTCGAAGGCCTGAGTGGATGAGGCCGCAGAAGGGACGTTCTGTGTTAACCCTGGGAGAGTTTTTTTGGAGTTCATTTGATAATGTAGATACCTTATGGCTTATGGCTGCTTTCTGTTTCCCCATGACTATGTTTTGGAGACTGATAGAAAAACTTTCCCCTTGGCCTGGATGATAGATCCAAACACCTGAACTCTAGTTTAAAATGTAGGAATTGAGTTGGGAGTTGCAGTTACGGGGGAAATTTTCACTTTATTTATTCCTATTTTTGCTGTCAATACTTGCTTAACATCATTTTTTTTTAAATCTCATACTTTTTTAACAGTATTCAGTGCCATATCAAGTACTCTGGTTTCACTCTTAAGGTTACTAAGCAACCATTTAGTGCACTGAAATTGTTGCTTAGTACCTCAAGTGGCCTGGTCTGGTCCTACAGATTTCAAGTCCTATAAGCTTGAACCGCATCACAACATGCTACCTGTTCTAGACCACTGGGCGTGTTAACATTTATTAACTGTTGAGACTGTCCCTGCGGAAAAACCACTTTTTTGGTATCCACAAATATTCCCACAGTATTTTCTATATATTAGAATGCCTTGTGTCAACAAATGTTGGTTATTTTGATGCTAGAGCAAAAATGGACCCTTGGGGTGAGAGCCTAGAACCAATGAATTAGAGATGAGGAAACTAAAGCCCAGAAAAGAGAAATTGCCCAAGTCCACTCAGTATACAGCCTATGCAAGTCCAGTTCTCCAGATACCCCAGTTTTTGTTTGACTATATGGAGATAGGCCTCCTGATGATAAAAGATCAAAAAAGTCACCGAGAATGTGCAAATTCTTTTCCTTTAAGCCTTAATGAAACACCAGAAATTATAGTGTGCGAAGAGAACTGAAATCAGTGCTATAATCAATGACACTACGAATCGAAAAAGGAAAGCAATTTTTTATAATCTCTTCAAAATGTCAAGACTCACCGTTTCTTTTTAAAACCACCTTTTCTGTAGATCAGTCAAATTGCTGTCCCGCAGTTATGATCCTTATTAATAAGAAATCAAGATTAATTTTTCTTAACTGCAGCAAATATGAAACAGATTGGTCCTGTGACTTTATGGCTAGTTGTAGTAAAAAAATACAATGAAACCTATACATGATAAATATGAATAAGATATAAGATGAGTATGAGTAAGAAATATGATGAAACATCTATCATGTGACTAGCATTTAGTATCATCAGCTTGCAAAATTGAGGTTACAGTTTTAAAACTGTCCTTTTCTTATACTTGTTCACACATTGATTAAAATGTTACAGAATACATGTTTAGGTACAATTTGCCTAAAAGGTTAAAAGAATGACTTCTTTCAGAAAAGTAATAGTAATATTACCAAAAAAGAAAATGTATTTCTTTTTTAAGTAGGATTTTCACTTTTTAAAAATATATATTTTACCTTACTCTGAACAGGATTTAGGAAGTGAAGATACCACCATAGAATAAAATATTTATGAAAAGGAATACGTTGTCCTAATATGTAAGAAAG
Source organism: Pteronotus mesoamericanus (assembly GCF_021234165.1). Classification (NCBI taxonomy): domain Eukaryota; kingdom Metazoa; phylum Chordata; class Mammalia; order Chiroptera; family Mormoopidae; genus Pteronotus; species Pteronotus mesoamericanus. Next base: position 32,700,143 of record NW_026555325.1, on the reverse strand, counting down.
AGGCAGCATAGTGGCGTGGAAAGTTTAAGCCCTACTAATCTAAGCTCGAGTTTTTCATGTTGTGACCTTGTTTCATCTACTAAATGGAGATAATAATGCCTCCCCAGTCATCACACTGGTGGTTGTGTAAAACAAATGGAACAATATTTACTAAAGAGTTTTGCAAACTCTAAAATCATATGTTAATATGAAGTGGTATTAGTACGAATACATTTATTCTATACTAGGAATCTGGAAAAGGCATTTTTCTCCAGAGAAAAAGGCCATATTACATTCTTAGGAGTGAACTGGCAACCATATATTTGCTAAGGGTTAAGAGCATACAGACTAGTAAAGTTTGCTATTGTGTCTTGAAACCTCCAGAAGAGATATATTTTCAAGATACGGCATTAAACATATAGTCATCAGAAAGTGGAGGAAGGGAACCTAAGTTCTAAAAGATAAATGTAGGTACTTAATGTGTCTTTATTTCAAAATATATACAGACAAATAACAATAACTAGTTAACGTATGTAAATGCTAATGTTATGAGGATGAGGTATGAGTTTCAATCCTCAGAACAGTTTCCCAGGATCCCCTTAAATCAAAAGTGGCTCAAAAGTAATAAAAAAAAAGTTTCTTTCTTTCTTTTTTCTTTTACTTATTATAAGAAAGGAAACTGACAGTCTCACTGTGTTCTGTAGTCCTCTTTGAAACATCCTGTGTTTGTGGACTATACCTTATAATGCTGAAACATCCTTCCCCACCATCTGGTAAAAAAGGGCCCAAATTAAAATTTGAATCATCTCTAAATAAGAATCTAACCATAAAAAAGTTCACTATTTCTTTTTAAAACAGCAAATTTGTTTTATAATTACAGATTTTTTGACAAATTTCTTGTATCAGGAAGAAATACAAATTTTATTATGTTCCTTTAGCAGTTTTTTGTTTTTGTTTTTGTTTTTGCATCTCAGGCTAGGAACAAATTATGAGTAAACCCAACACTTGAACATGTTTTAATTCACTCTCATTTTCAATCAATTGGCATAGTAAATGTGTCATTACTAAGCTGGTAGTGGATGCCAAGGTTCATTTAATCAGTAATTCAGTCCTCACATAGTGTGTTGTGATTTTCTATATGAGAGGCGGAAAATGGCTTGGACCTGTGTACCACGTGTGATTTTGAAATGAACACCTTGAATTGCAGTAATTTTTATTTGTTAATATTTTTCTATAACAAAATGAGAAGCACTAGAAAAAGAGATTTTATTTTGTAAACAATCATTCATGACTTCACACATTCTCTATTAATATTCTACTAAGCTCACAGTAGATACTTCCATGATCATGCATGAGGGGTAGTGCATGTTGAGATTTAAATTGCACAAAGCTGCACACTCATCTAGCTTTGTTTGATTTAGTGTTTTAATATAGTGTGACAATTTTGTGAATGTAATCATGTGAAAGTCCTCTGGAAATGAAAAATTATGTGGGTCCCCCAAATTAAATAATGTTTTTGTACATAATAATAATGTATGAATAAAGTCCATATTAAGTTACAAACATTTACATGTAAATGGGTTCCTCCAAAAACATATAGTCAATCAAATTCTCTGACTTTTCACACACACACAAAAAGTGGCTGCCTCAATATGAACTAACTTGGGAAAATATTTAATATATAATTGGTTATGAAATAAACTACACAACATTATAATGTTACTTTATTTCCTTTCAAAAACTGTATTTTAGCCCTGGCTAGTGTGGCTCGCCATTTCAATTCCCAGTCAGGGCACATGCCTGGGTTGAGGACCATGTCACAGTAGGCACATGAGAGGCAACCACACATTGATGTATTTCTCCTTCTCTTTCTCTCTCCCTTCCCCTATCTCTAAAAATAAAGAAATAAAATCTTTTTTAAAAAGTATTTTGATATAAACATAGAAAACGTTTGAAAGCATATCAAACAAGTTTAACCGCGGCAGCCTCTAAGAGAGGAAATTTTGAGATGGGGATTAATGAGGGATTTTTTAAAAAAATACTATTTGCTTCTTTTAATAAGGATGTATTCTTTTTTATAATTAGACACATCAATCTTTTTGGAGATTTTAGAAATGTTTTCCAGCTCCTTACTCTCTTATTTACATTGTAGAAATTATGATATACAGAATCGAAGAGAAGCAGAGTAATTGGAAAAAGGAATAGTTAGTAGAAAATTAATATTTCTAGTTTTGCATTCCATCATTATTTAGAAACTAAGATTGGTCAAATGAGGGAAGAGCACCATAATTTCTTATACTTCTTTACAAAAGAACTATCCAGTGATGCCTGCTTTATTTTTACTTTTTTTTTCTGATTTACTTCTGAAATTATAATTCTTAAGAATGGCATTAATTATGTATGTCTACTTAGAGTGGGTAATACAATAATGCCTATTGTATTTCCACTTTTATAGTTAAAATGTTATTTCAAATATCAATTCTTTTTTCAGATTTAGCCAACAAAAAAAAATGACCATCACTCCATTATTGCTGTTGTTTTATGCTGTTTCTTAATGTGTGAGAGCTTCTAGGTAGGAGGAGGAGGGTAAAGAAAACTTTATCAAAGTTACTTAGATATTAAAGAAATAAGACTAAAAAGTGGTGAAAATTATGACTAGAAATATTCATTTTAAATTAATACATTGTTTCAGTCACTTTGCCTTTTTAAGTTTTGACTGTGGTGAAAACCACATCCCATAAAATTGACATCTTAATCATTTTTAAGCATGCAGTTTAGTAGTAGTCTTAAGTCTTTTCACATAGTTGTGAAAGCTGTCATTTTTAATGGATTGGTTTTCATTCAACTTTCTGTGATCTGGACACACAAAGTGAAGAGCTTTTATATCAGTTATAGAATGCTGTCAGTTAAGTGTTTCATTCAAGAATTATAAAAGAATTATAGAATTATAAAATATTAAAAGAACTAAAAAACAAAATAAAATTTAGCTTTATGGTAGTTTTTTTTAATTGTAATTTATTGATTATGCTATTATAGTTGTCCTGATTTATCTAACTCCGTAGTGCCACTCCACCCAGCACCCCCTACTCCCTCAGGCAGTCCCCACACTATCATTCATGTCCGTGAGTCATGCGTATAAGTTCTTTGGCTACTCCATTTCCTATACTGTACTTTACATCCCCATGGCTATTCTCTAACTACCTATTTGTACCTTTTAATCCCCTCACCTCTTCACCCAGTCCCCCACACCCCTCCCATCTGGCAACCATCAAAACATTCTCCATATCCATGATTCTGTCTCGGTACTTCTTGTTTGCTCAGTTTGTTTTTTAGATTCAATTGTTGACAGATACATATTTTTTGCCATTTTATTATTTGTAGTTTTGATCTTCCTTTCTTAAATATTTCACATTTAACATAATAATGGTTTGGTGATGATGAACTCCTTTAGTTTTTTTCTTGTCTGGGAAGCTCTTTGTCTGCCCTGTGATTCTAAATAATAGCTTTGCCGGGTAGAGCAATGTTGGCTGTAGGCCCCTGCTTTTCATGACTTTGAATATTTCTTCCCAACCTGTTCTGGCCTGCAAAGTTTCTTTTGAGAAATCAGCTGACAGTCTTATGGGAACTCCGCTGAAGGCAAATAATTTCTCTTGCTGCTTTTAAGATTCTCTCTTTATCTCTAACCTTCAGTATTTTGAATACAATGTGTCTTGGCGTGGGCCTCTTGCACACATCTTGTTTGGGTCTCCCTGTGCTTCCTGGAATTGCATGTCTAATTCTTTCACCACGTTAGGGAAGTTTGTTTGCTTTTACTGTTTTTTCAAATAGATTTCCAATTTCTTGCCGTTTCTCTTCTCCTTCTGGCACACGTATGATGCGAGTATTGGACCTCTTGAAGTTGTTCCGGAGGCTGCTTACACTATGCTCATTGCTTTGGATTCCCTTTTCTTCTTCTTGTTCTGATTGGGTTTTTATTTTATTTTGTTTGGTTCCTTATGTTCCAAATCATTGCTTTGATTCTCAGCTTCATCCACTCTGCTGTTGTTTCCCTGTAAATTGTTCTGTCTTTCAATTAGTGTATCCTGCGTGGCTGACTGAGTCTTTTATGCTGCTGAGGTCCTCGCTAAGTTCCTTGAGCCTCCATATAACCAGTGTTTTGAACTCTGCATCTGATAGATTGCTCTTCTCCATTTCATTTAGCTCTTTTTCTGGAGTTTTGATCCTTTCTTTCATCTGGGCCATGTTTTTTTGCCCCCTCGTTTTGGCAGCCTCCCCGTGTTTGTCTCTACGTAGCAGGTAGAGCTGCTTCGACTCTGTGTCTTGGGAGCGTGGCCTAATGAAGTAGGTGTCCTATAGGGTCCAGTGGCACACCTCCCCTATCACCCAAGCTGGGTACTCCAGATGTGCCTTTGGTGGGGGCTGAGTACACCCTCCTCTTGCAGTTGAGCCTTGGGTGCTGTTGGCAGATCAGTGGGAGGGATTTACCCAGGCCAGCCAGCTAGCTGCAAGAACGGGCTGTGACAACTGGCCACCAACCTCCACCCTCTGTGGAGGATCAGCTGTGTGGGGGCTGTGTGGCGGTGCTCCACCGTGGTCCGTAGCCGGCCACTGGGTGCGCTGGCCCTGGGGTTTCCCAGGTGGTGCAGGCCCAGGTCAGCCCCCACCTGTGTTTTGCCTGGGTACCCTGCCTGGGCTATAAAGCAATCTGACCCGGCTGCTACTTGTGCTGGGCTTGGAGATTCCCAGGTGACGCCAAGCTGTGGATCTAGGCTGGCTGCTGCTAGTGCAGGGCCTGGGGTTCACTGAGGCCAGCTGTTGCTTGTTTGAGAGGATTTAGGAAGCTGTGAAGAATGAGCCAAGACCAGGCATTCATATGGAAAAGCAGCTTGGGTGGGGCTGTAAGTGGGGTGGGGTGGAGTCTCTGGGGATCTCCAAGGTGGGTCAAACAGTGTTAGCCAGGTTGATGGAGTCTCAGATATGGCACCAGCTTGCGGGCTCTGTGGGGGCAGGGTTTAGAGAAAGGACAATGGCCCCCTTCCTTCCTTGATGCTGGACACTCCAGTTCCTCCCTTGATGCTAGTGGTGCCTTTCAAGCAGCTACCCCGGTGCTGGAGCTCAGAGGGAGTGAGCCTGAGGAGGTGGGTCTGTGTGTGGGTTCTTTAAGAGGAACTCCTTGGGGTTCCAGAAGTTTCTTCCATGGACTCAATCCCTGCTGGTTTTTGCAGCCAGAGTTGTGGGGACTTATCTTCCTGGCACTGGAAGCTTGGGTTGGGGGTGGGGGCCTAGTGTGGGGCTGGTCCTCCTAGCTCCAGAGATATCCCTCCCGAATTTTAGCCACCACGCATGGGTGAGGGACCTGCCTGGTCTGTGTCTCTGCCCCTCCTACCAGTCTGTGTGAATGAGGTTTCTTTAATTCTGTAGTTGTCAGACTTCTATTCAACTCAATTTCTGACAGTTCTGAGTGATGGTTGGTCTATATTTTAGTTGTAATTTTGATGTGGTTCTGCTTAGAGGCGAGCCATGTCTGTCTCTGCTGCCCTCTTGACCGGAATGACAGTAGTGCTTCTCATACATTTTTTTACAAATCAGAATTTTAAGGGAATACATACAGTTTTCAACAAGCTTAAACCAACTAGTCACAATGCAAATAAAAATAAAAGAATTCTTTCTGAAAATTTTGCTAAAGGGATTCCAGATTTTAAGTTTGCCATTAGGCTCATCAACAAAGGGCTATCAGGGAATCCTTTCCCGGTCTCTTGAATGTGGTAAGAAGAAATGGTCATGCCAAGTGGCACCATATAAACAAAGAGAACTTGCTTCATCAGGTAAGGAGGGTGTATTAGAGGGTTAAGATGCATTTAAAGAATAAAAGGTTTACTTTTTTAGATCTTTGTAGTTAAATTTTGTTGTATATGAGGACTTCTATTTTACTATAGATATGGTGTTATTTTTTATATAGTTTAAGAGAAACTAAGGTACTTTGAATAATATAGAATCATTAATTTTTGAGCAAAGTGACTGTAAAAATCAGGTAATCTAGTCCTTGTCGTAATTTTTTATTTGGTATGCAAAATGCACAAAACTTTTGTTTATATCTCCTTATAAATATGTATCTAATATATTTTTTTATTTTTAAAAGTTATAGTGGTTTTTTTTTAAAGATTTTTTACCTATTTTTAGGGAGAGGGAAAGGGAGGGAGAAAGAAAGGGTGAAAGCATCAATTTGTGAGAAACATCAACAGCCTACTTCTCATGTGGCCCCAGCTGGGGACCTGGCTGGCAACCCAGGCCTGTGCCCTGACAGGGAATAGAACTGGTGACCTTTTGCTTCACAGGCCTGCCCTCAATCCACTGAGCCACACCAATCGGGGCTCTAATATATTTTTAATACTGTTAATTCCTATATTAAATATTACTATTGTTAACTTTTTATTTTTACACAAAAAAGAATATGATTACTCATTTTTAATTTTTTCTACCCCAGTTGCACTCCTGAAGATCCCTGACTTAATCCCACACTCTTGCTTGAGGTTTCTTAGCCAGTTACGGATAAAGCCGATACTGTGGTCCAAGTCTCTCAGTTTGGTTTTGTGTTTTCCCACTTTTTTCTTCCTTTTCTTTCTGTAGAAGGGGCTAATTTCCTTCATGAAATACTTTATTTTGGAGTGAAAGAAACTGTATCTGTCACACGGCTGAAACCTCTGCAAAGTTTGTTAAATGACTTTGTAGTAGTAGCATCAAAAACGCAACCCCCTTCAGCCACCCCACCCCACCCCACTAAACAACTGAACTTCCAGTTTTGTTCAAGCACTTCATGGTTCTTGGTATCAGAAACTGCTAAGTTTCTTTGCTTTAAAACACCCTTGAACATGTCATTAGAATCGAAGAACCCATAAAGGACCTCATTCACGTTTAACCCATTACTACCAACATGTGTGTAACACAGGCCTTTTCCTCTTATTAAATTGCCTTTTAGATATCTCCAGGAAGAAGCTTTGGCCTGGAGTGAGCCATCAATGTTCATTTGCTAGAGTAGATTTATCCTTGATACAATGGCTCCAAAGATGAGATTTTCTGGGACACGGGTATGTGTATAGACAGGCTCAGATCATCAATAGTTCTGTCTTTACCCAGAGAATTTTAATTTGGATTAAGTTTTAGCTTTCTTATAGAGTTCTAAGAAAGCCTAGCTAGTCCTCATCAGTAACTTACCCTCATCCTCTATACTTCTTTCTCTATCTTTCAGTGAGTTAAACACCTAAACATTCAGACACTAATTGTAAACTGCTATCTCCCAGACCCAGGTCCTATTTGGAATATACTTACAGAGTTCAAGACAGGTATTGGGTGAGTAGTATAGTCAATAAAACATCTTTCCTCCTTTTCTCCCTGGATTTCCACAAGCAACAGGAACAAGCCCATGCTGTACTCTGCAGCAGCCCCACATTTTCTCACGACTGAGGTTTTTATACTCTTCTTTCACTTCTCTCCAGTTGCCTTTATTGAGGCCTGCTGTATCTGGGGCCTGCTGTGTTCACTCACCAAGGTAGGCCTGCTTATCACAAAAGAATTGCCTTATTTTCTGATCTGTCCTCCTAGGGGATAATCATGCATCATCATCTTCTCCACTCTTAAGCTTATTTGCCTCTTATTGATAACTCCTCCAGGGCCAGAACTATGTTATCTTCATCCTTGAGTTCTTACTTGAAGTGAGAACAAATTCTTTTACTAATATTTACTAAAGATTTTTATTCAGATTAGCTTTTGTATTAAATACATTTACATTCATATTTAAGCTTGCCCATGTCCTCTCTTCTTAGGCCCACTGGCCCTTAAGAACAGTTCCTCTATAAATGGAATTATCTATTTACTGAATACTGGGTTAACATTAAAAATACATGTTCTCATTTAAGACCAAATACTTGGAGAAATGATAACTTCCACTTTTTAAAAGTGGTAAGAATTATTTTAGGGGGTTTCTAAAATATTAACAAATAATTATAACATTTTGTTTTTTATAAAAGTTATGTTAAGCTAGAATCACAAAGAAGACCAGGAAGAAATTTGATTTTTCAAAAAATTGTGGTTGTACACTTTACTTCTGCATTGTCCTTGGATAGGTAGAGGCCCTGCTGAGCAAAATTGTATGTTTTTTTCATTTGGTAAAGATTTTTGCTATTTTTTTCTTTTCAAGTAGACTTTCAAGTTCTTTAGCTCTCAGATTTTGAACTTTACATTATTCTTTTGCGTAAAATGCACAGAGGGACTGCTGCAGGGAGACGACAAATGCCCAGTTCTCTCAGAAAGTGTAAGTGTGTTTAGTCATCTTGGGTTTTACTGTGCTTTCTGTTTAGTTAAATAAATTAAATATTATTTTAAGTGCAAAATGACAATTTCATGTACTATTAGGATATTTATTTGTATATGATCCCATATGTAAACACAAATGAAAATTGTGTACTTATGTGTTTAGTAAATTATGACATCTTATTAATTTATTAAAGGTAGATAAATATTTATCTAAATCATCATTGGGACAGATTAGAACGACAGATGTAATTTGAAATGTCATTCTTTGGTGAGTCTTATTTTATTTTTATGCTATCTATTTCATGTATCTTTTCCAGTGGGATCATATAAGGTAGAGATTTAAAAAAAAAGTCATAAGTTTTTTATCTTTTACCAAACTTGGATTAAGAAGGGATTAGGGTATTCCCAGGAATGAGATAAATATACCACAAATAATTGCAAAAGATTCTTACCCTGTTCCGGTGTCCTAAAATATTCCAATGTGGGAGGATTACTTTATAAATTAGAGTCCTCAAATAAATAGAAATGATGCTATAGAAATTGGAGTTAGAGATAGAATAGGATAGAATAGGTGATTTCACATAAGGTGAGCCTAAAGGAATCTTCACTAGAAGGTTCAAAGACATGCTCTGAAATATCCACACTCTTAACAATTACATATATGGACTCCGTGCAAACTGGAATGATTGCAGATGATGGAAAAAGTTGAGCATAATATTAAATTTTTAATGGAAAAGGGAAGAACTGAGAGATCACATTTTGTTTAGTCTTCATTTTTTAAATACTATGGTGTTAATCTTTGAGAAATAACAACTAAAAAAAACCCCATAATTTATAAGTCCACAGAGGGTGGCCAAATATTCATCATCTAATAGAAATTTATGAAAAGCAATCTTACTAAATAAACATATTTTATTTCTTAAAACAAATAAATGGCAAAAATAAATATAATATTAAGTTTAGTTAGATATACTATTTGCTGACCCTATGCAAAATTGCGATTTAGAGAAAGTACAGTTATCTGCTCCAAGCTTGTTTAATGTATTTGGATTACTTACACAATTATACTTGCCACATACATACAATGTCAAATTCTGATTCATTCGCATAACATTATATCACAAACTACATACTACTCTTACTTTCATGTGACCAAGTTACTAAAGAATATGAACTTGGTGGAGGTATGAACATAAAATGTCTAATTTTTCTCTAGTCACTGCTCCCACTGTACTATGTTAAATATCCTCTCCTCCTGGGCAGATTTCAGAGTTTTCCAGTCTTTTACCTTACTCAAAGTCTAGCCTGGCCTATTTTAAAACTTTGGTGTTTTAAGACTTCCTCCCTTGCTCCCTAGACTTTAAGCCACAGGGATCTTAAATGAGGAAGAGAGTATAGTCAAGTTTTTGCTCATTCTCCCTCTCCAAGCCCCTAAAAATTAGGCGGGGGAGAGTGTCTTGTTCTGGGATATTTTTTCCTCTTTCCTTTTGAAGGCTAACTCTTCCAGTGTTGGGAGATAAAAGTAGGAATAGAGGAGAGGAGAATCTTGCTACTTTACTACTCTCTGTTTTGGTCATCTCTGCTTCTTCAGCTGACATTGACTGCCATCGATGCTCTCACTGACTCTTAATTCTTAATTTCTTGGCTGAAAGGGGCCTCCACATTGTACTAATTCCCTGACAGAGAAATTCTGGATACTTTCTACTGTTGTCTCCTATGTTAGTAGGCTTCACTTATAGGTAGAACATTGCAAAAGCAATTCAAACCCCAATATCTTCCTGATGTCACTTCGCCTATAAGAAATTCATGTATGGCAAGCTTTTGTGTGGCAATCAATGTCCCCAATACAATGGGCATACATAGTCCTATTAGCTAGCATATCATCAAAGAGTGATGAAATTTAAAATGTTAACTAATTCCACCCTGACTGGTGTGAGGTAGAGGCAGACTGTGTCCAGCAGAGCTGCTCCGGGTTGCCACAGAAGGAGAAATAAAATAAGTCATTCCAGACACTTCCTTGGTCTGCCAGGGAAAGGGGGTGGTGATTCTCTCTATTGGAGAATACCCTAGGCCCTGTGCGCAATGGCTTTTATTGAAAGGGTTATCAGTGGAGGATAGGTAGTAGGAGAGTACAGGTAATCTCATTACATCAGTATGTTAATGTTTACAGAGAATAGGTGATGTTTGAGGAAGACAAAGGGCAGGAACACACTGATTTGCATGGGTCTGAGGTGAGTAAACATAAGAGCGCCAAATGGTTTAGGGTCAGGATCTATGAATAATGTAAATTTTCTTCCCAGCGTGAGCTGGTTTTCATAGCTTTGAAGGAAAAACAAAGCATGCTTCAAGGTGTGTAATTTACTTCTAGGCCTGATTTCCCCCCAGAAAGGCCCAATCCAGTTTCGAGCTGTACCTGCCTCTAGTATTGTTTCAAGCCTGAGCCAGGCAGGTGGAGCAGAACAGCCAAGAGATAAGGAAATTTCTTTCAGATAGAATGAGGACTCTGGCCATGACAAAGCCAAAGGGTGAGGGTCTTTTGTCCCTTCTCCGTGTCCCCCAAATCCTTCCCTGATGGCCCCTATGCAACTGTACCTGCCTTTGGTTGCCCCTGCCATCAAGGGGTCTTACCCGTCATTGACTGACCAGCCATCCTCCAGGGCCAAGCAGAGTGAAATGAGGGAGGCAGGGGCTGCGCCCCTGCCAGGGGGACAGGTTTTGCCTCCTCAGTGGCCTATTTTCCCAAAGCCTCCTTGTTCAGCTCCTGCCTTGAGGCCTTATCGCCTGTCGGCAAAGCTGCAGTTCCTGAAACCAGAAGGGACAGTTCCCAGCACTAGTGTGGCTCAGTGGATTGAGCATCGTCTGGCAAACTGAGAGGATGCCAGTTCAATTACTAGTCAGGGCACATGCCTGAGTTGCAGACCAAGTCCCTGGTTGGGGGCTTGTGAGAGGCCACTGATGGGTGTTTCTCTTCCTCTCGTTCTCCTCCCCTTCCCTTCTCTCTAAAAGTAAATAAATAAAGTCTTTAAGAAAAAAAAATAAAATGTTAGCAAATGCCAGTGCTCTTCAAGTAAGGTGGGGGCATGGTGGGGAGTGAGAATAATATAAAGTTTAGCCATTAATGAACCCCTTTCTGTAGGTGACCATGAATCCTAAATTGGTCATCATAACTTTCTTTTTCAACCTTTCATTGCATGTTCCCTGATCCCTGTAAGCACCTTGACTGGGTGTAATTCTTTATCTAGTGCAGTGCTGAAACCTTAATTCCCAAATGACTTGAGTCCACTATCAACTTATCTTTATTGAGTTGCCTTGATCAGGCTTCAGACATAATTATCTCTGTCTCATTTCAGAGCTGCAAACTAATTTCCCCTTGATGGTTGAGATTTACCACCACATGTCTGTGGTGACCCTTTTCTGCCTTTAATTCTACAGTTTGAAGAGCCCCAAATGGCCAGGGGGAAGTCTCAGTTTCTAATTCATCTGAACCTTGGTGGTGTTGCCTGGTGGGATCATTCCTCCCTTGGATACAGGACCTCAAAATCCTGAGCCCAAGGTTGTGAGGAAGGGAGGAAAAAATTTCTTCAGGGAGCCCTTGAAATGGGCCATTTTCACCTCCTCCTCTTGGTTCATAGATCTATGTTTTCTGGCTACAGGATATTATTCTCTTTTCATTTCCAATGTTCTGATATTTAATAATGTGCCTTTATATTGAATCTTTTTCATTCATTGTTCTGGATAGAAAGAGGACACTCTGAAGCTCAAAATTCAACTTTTGGATTTGGAAAATTCTCTCATTTATTTCTCTGTTAATTTCTTCCCCATCGTTTTAAATGTCTATTTTTCTCTGAACTCCTAGTAGTCAATTATCATGCCCCTGGATGAGTTTTCTGTATTTCAACATTTTCTCTTGCTTTCTTTCTATTGTTCTTTCTCAGAGTGTTTTAACATTTTATTACAATCCTTTTACTAACCTTTAATTAGTATTTATTAGCTGTATGACTTTAGGAAAGTTGCTTAATGTCTCAGTCTAACATTTTCTCGTCTTTGAAATGGAGATAACATGGGATAACCCTGCTTTTCAAGGTTGTTTGAGAATAGATTTATATGAAGTGCTTAGAATGTTGTCTGATACCTTACCAGTACTCAATAATAAATATTAATAACTCTTAATCAGTATTTTGTGAACTTGGTTAGCTTAAGTGACCTTTGGAACACTTACAAGATGATTTCTGACCTGTAGAACTGAAAGCCCAGTTCCTGGACCCTGGTGAATTTACCGCATTAGGCCTTTTTGGGAAGATCTAATTGGCCTTTAGCAATCCTACCTCTCTACTCGTTATACCCTTCAAACTCAACACTTTTTAAAGTCCCATCTCCAGTTTTGCCTGTTAGTATATCTGTGCTTACATGGCTATGTTTTCATCTTATTTTAATGTTTTGTAAGAAACTCATGTTCTTAAAAAGGGAAGTGATGGGGAGAGGTGATTCACGAAGATGGTCTGCCCTAAAAGTGTGTTTGTTCTTTCTCAATCATTTTTATGGACCACTGCTACATGCCTAGTCCTGTGTCAATTGCTAGGGGTACTGAGATTGTTGTTTCATCTTTTTCTTAATTACTTATACTGAACATCTACCATGCTTGAGAATCTATGTGAATTCACAGTCTATTGCAGTATTTTTAAACTATTGGCCAAAAAACCAATTCAATATGTTTAGACCAGAATTAGAAAAAATAAATAAATAAATAGAATAGTACAGAATAATAAATACCAGAGAGTACTGTATGCAGTAGAGTTCAATATTTCTTAATGAAATTTTTATGTCAATGTGTACTGAGGTTGTGATAAAAATATACTTTTTACTATATAGGTCTGGGTCAGTAAAGTTTGAAAGCCACCAGTGGAAGAAACAATAATCAAGGAGTTAATTACAATACAGTGTGATAAATCCCATGCATAGGGTGCGGGAGGGCCCCCTCAGATGGAGAAAGAGGGTTAAGGATTATTTTCTGGAGGAGGAGATTCTTGAGCTATATCTTAGAGGATAGGAAAATTGGAATAAATGTGGAATAAAATATTCCCAGCAAAGGAAATAGCATAAATGTTCAAAAATCTTTGTGATTATGGAAAAATAAAATAAAATTTTAAAACCCTTGTGATTAAAGGAACAAGTATAGTAGTAGTAAGACATAAGTTAAGTGGAGGGGACCAGATCAGGAAGCTTCTACTCTTCACCATACTGAGGAGTTTGGATTTTCTGTTGAAGGTCAAAAGAGAGCCAATGAGTGATGGGGAAATGACCAAACTTAATTTCTCCTTTAGTTAGAACACTTGACGGCACTGTGGAGAGTGCATTTGAGGGTAGTGACAGGAGGCAGAAAGTGGGGAACTGGAGGCTTGGAGAGCAATTAGGAGACATGATGAAGGCTGTTATAATCAACAGGAGAGATTTAAAAACCACTAAGGGGAATGGAAAACACAGGACTGGGTGGATATTTGGATGTGAAGGGTAAGGAGTAGGCCGATACCTAGCTCTCTGGCTCTCTGACTTGAGCAAGTAAAGCAATGGTACTGGTCTTCACCTAAGAAATATAAGAGGACTAATGGCTAGTGGTAGAGTGGTCAGCTAGGAATAATCATTAAAAATTTAATTAGTACCTACATAGCTAATCTCAGGCGTTGAGGTAAGTGTTAGAACTTAGAGTATAGATGAAGGAGAAAGGATAGGAAAATAAGACATACTCTGGAAGGAACACAGAGAAGTGGTGAATTCAACTGATGAATTACAATTTCTGTACAACCTGCTGTATATAATTCAGCTGGAGTTGATTTTTTTCTCTTTCTAAACCTGTATTGCATAAATCTACCACACAATTGAGCATATGCATTGTTAATTAATGGTTTTACTTGTGTTTTGCCTTCCCAATACATTGTAATACATTTATAGAGAAGGATAATAATGTTCCCTTCATATTTCTTCCTTATAGATATCACATAAGGCAATACTATGTCTAAGAAATGGATTAGAACTTTATAACCATATAGAATTCTCTCTGATGAAATGCCCTGCCATCCCTTCAAGTTTCTCTTGTATGTTTATGCAAGGGGGGCTTTGTCTCATCTGCCACTGAGCTGTTGTTTCTCTGTATCCATGCCCTTCATTACCATTCAGTTATGCCATGGGTTACACTTAGCTGCTGTTACCACCTAGAACTCTGAGCTTGCTGTCTTTGCTGAAATAATGTTGCTTCGACTGTGAAATGGATCTCAGAGAAGAGGTGATATGCGGAAAACTACACTTACTGCACTTTAATTTTCTTCCACACTGTCAACACAAAACTTGTTCATATGTAATGCTTTACTGAAAGTTTGGGGAGGATTAAAGGAAGTATAATTGCTGACTCCCTATTTTATGCCTTATTCCCATCCTGAACTGTCCAGGTAAACCTATCCATCCAGGGTGATAGAAGAGCAGGTGAACAAACAATGATTGTTTCTGGGCTTCTTTCCAAGCAGTGATAGTGAGAGACAATGTAGGCAAGACCATATATTCCTGTTATGCCGTATTTTTTCCCCTATGCTGGCTTGACCAGAGTCAGGGAAGAAGCAGCAGGTCAGCATTACCCAGAAGCTTCCTTAAAAGTGCAGGCTACAGTTAATTCTTTTTTTATGTAAACATTTGTTTGTATCCTTTGTGGCATCTTTTGTGGTAGAAAGGCCTTATGCCATGGTGAAGACCTCTTATGACTCAACTCTTAACTTCTGTTTATTTCATTTTCATCTAGTTTCCCTTTATGGTAGTATCCCATTGTCAGGGCTACTGGGAATGGAATACACAGAGTACAACTTTGAAACCTTTAACTCTCATTGGTTAAGTTCCTTCTGTGTTCTCAGCTTCTGTCTTCTCCCAATTAAAAGAACATCAATTGTTTCACAGTTCTGCCTACTTTTCTTCCTTCTTTTCTTCCTTCTTCTGCACACTAGACCTCCTAGATGTCTAACTCTCCTCAAGGTCTAGCTTTTTCATACTGTTTCTTTAGAACTTTCTAACTTTAACTTCCTGATTATTCTTCCGATGAGTACAGTTTGATACTGATCAATATTACTTGACTCCTTGATAGTAATTTTCAGAGTTTCTTTATGGTGATACCTAGTTCCTAGCTTCTGAGTCTTGAGGTTTGTGGCCCTCTCCTGCTTTAAGAGTCCTTTCTTTAGGTCTCCTGTGACAAACCTGCCCTCTCCTTTTTGAAAATTCCCCACTCACTGGGGTTGATTCCATTATATGATTAGTTCTCCTTTCTCCAATGGGGCAATCCAAGGACACAATGACCCATTTTACACCAAACTCTTGAGTTTCTCACTCTAGATTTGCACCCTTGGTGAACTTCGGCATGAGAGTTCCAAGGTAGGCTACAGATTCTTAGTCTGGTACCTTCTAAATTTCTGTCAGTATGTTATGTAAATATACTTTCATGTCCTTCCTCCCCTTTTCCTGTGGGTAACTATTAGACCAGACACAAATATACACATAAACATACTGTCTGAATCAATGTTAAGGAAAACATTTGTTTTTTGTAACAGTGCAATGTAGTTTTCAGATTCCCCTGCTCATAATAGACATATATTATTAGTCAAGCAGTCTCATTTTCTTTTCCCTACTCCCTAACAATGCACACAAGTATATCAGCATTTAAGAAACAGTCCTGTTTACACAATTTCCACTCAAACAACAGAATTACATACCTGGATAAAAATCTTCAGTAACAAAGACCGAGCACAATTTTCCCCAATGTTGTATTATGAAAAATTTCAAAGGTATAGAAAAGTTGAAAGAATTTTTACAGTGAATTCCCAAATATTCCCCAGTTAGGTATCACGTTATTTACCTATCCATTCATCTCTCTATTCATCCACCAATCTTTCTTATTTCTTTTATACATTTCAGAGTAAATTCAAATACTTTCTCATAAATACCTCATGCCATTAGCTAGAGTTCAATATTTTTCACAGGTCTTTTTTGTTGTTGTTTTGAGGAAAAATTTACACAAAATTAAATGTATAAACTTTAAGTGCACATTCCCTAAGTGCACATTTTGGGGACTGTGCACCTGTGTATTTAGGTTATGCCTGTAACCTAAACCCCTACCTAACAAGACATAGACTGTTATCATCACTCTAGATAGTTCCCTCATGCTTCCTTCTAGTCACTTTCTCTCTTCCAGCATCCATGGTTTTTTATTTTATTTTTCACCATATATTAATTTTGTTTTGTTTTTCTCAGAACTTTACATAAATGGAATCATACAATATATGCTCTTTTGTACTCTGGGATTGCATGTAAGGCTTCTTTCACTTAGTATGATTCTTTTAAAACTCATTCATGTTGTGTTGATTAATAGTTTGTTTGTTTTTTTAATTGCTGAATAGTATTGCACTTGGTAAGTATACCATAGTTGATTTATTCATTTTCCTAATGATCAACAGCTGGCTTATTTCCAGTTTTGGGCTTTTATGAAAAAAGTGGCTATGAACATTCTTGTACAAATAATTTTATCAACATATATTTTTATTTCTCTCAGTTAAATACCAAAAGGTAGAATTTCTAGGTCATAGTGTAGGTGTATGTTTAATTTTATAAGAACCTGCTACATCTTTTCCTGAAGTGATTATGCCATTTTATACTCATACTGCAGTGCATGAGAGCTCTACTTGCTTCACATCCTTGCCAGCTTCTGGTGTCATCAATCTTTTTAATTTTAGCCATTCTAGTGAATGTGTAGTGCTATCTTTCTACTGTGATTTAATTTGCATTTCCCTGATGACTGATGATGTGCAGTTTTTCATGTGCTTATTGGCTGTTTGTATACCTTCTTTTGTGAGTGTTTGTTGAAGTCTTTAGCCCATTTTTAAACTAGGTTGTTTATTTATTAATGACTTTTAGGAGTTCTTTATGTCCTGGATAACAGGTCTTTGTCATATATACGTTTTACAAATTTTTCTTCCAGATTGTGGCTTACTTATTCATTTTCTTAATGCTGTCTTTTGATGGGTAGAAATTTGTAATTTTAATTAAATCTAGTTTACCAATTTCTTGATTTATGTTTATTGCTTTAGATGTCCTGACTAAAAAACTTTACCTTTGAATCAAAAAGATATTCTTTTATGTGTTCTACTAAAAGCTTTATGATTTTATCTTTTGCTTTTAAGTCTATGAGTCATCTCAAATTAATTTTAGTGTATGTTTTGAGGTAGAGGTTGAAGTTTGTTTTCCTTCATGGATATCTACTTCTGTGTCATTTGATGAAAAGACTTCTTGTCCCATTGAATTGATTGCCATATTTGTTAGAAATCAAATGACTTTATAATTTTGTATCTATTTCTCAGATCTCCATTCTGTATGTATAAAGTTTATACATTTGATTCTGTGTAAATTTTTCCTGTTCCATTTATCTATTTATCAGTCCTTATGCCAGACAGTACTACATTGCAAAGTAGCTCTTCAATTAACATCATAGATAGGTTCTTAGAAACTGCAACTTTAAGTGAAACAATGTATGGTGAAACCAGTTTTACCATAATATAAATGAATTAAGTTCCTACAGCCTATTTCTAGTCACAAAAACATCACCAATCTTCTAAATAAAGACCCAAAATACTTCTCATATTAAACACTGAAATACCAGCTCTGGCTGGTGTAGCTCAGTGGATTGGCTGCCAGACCACAAACCAAAGGCTCGTGGGTTTGATTCCCAGTCAGGGCACATTCTTGGGTTGTGTGCCAGGTCCCCAGCAGGGGGCGCGCAAGAGGCAACCACACATTGATGTTTCCCTCTCTCCTTCCCTTCTTCTCTTTAAAAATAAATAAAATCTTTTTTTAAAAGAAAAAAAATGAAATAAATGTGAGCTATACATACATTTAAGAAAGTTGAATAAAAAGAAGTAAGATCATTACTTTTCCAAGCTGCTTATCTCAGTTCAAGGTTTCAGGTGGCCAGGAGCCTATCCCGGTGGCAGCTCAGGCCACAAGGCAGGGACCCACTCTGGACTGCACACCCTTCCATCGCAGGGTACACTCCCCTATGCCCACACTCACGCAGACTCGGACAAGTTAGACACACCAGTTCCTCTGTTGTGCACACCTTTGGGACGTGGGAGGAAACCAAAGTCCTCAGAGAAAAACCCCACAGACATGGTGAGAACCTGTGGCCCTGGCCGGGGAATTGATTTGTTTTCCTCACCAACATTATAACAAATGATGTTGAACAAAGTAACATTATTTGAGGACCTGCTGTATTGATTTCTTTAACTTTATAGTAAACCTTGAAGCCAGGTAGTGTAAATTGTCTAGCTTTATTCTGTTTCAGAATAGTAAAGAAAATTTTTCTCTACTTTGGATCGGATTCAAAGCATCATTCTTTATTGACCTCTGAGTAGAAGGGAGGCAAAGCCCAGATCCAAGTAAACCCTCAGGGTTTTTATGGGTGACTGAGGGACTCAGCAGGATGTTTGGTCTCCCAGCTATATATTTTTGGTTGGAATGGGAATATGTGACAAACCACAAAGTTATATTTATCCCAAGGCCTAATGCTGCCTTGGCCTTTGGCACACGCAAAAGTTTGGTATCATCCCTTCAGTTTTATTCATTAAAAAAAAATGAACTGTAGCAGCTGCTGCAGTAAAATATTCTCCATACTTTGGGACTCATGCTATTTTTTTTTCTTATATTTCATATAGCTGCAACAGTGAGTTTAGTACACATACAAGGCACTCAATTAACGTTTATTAAATAAAATCTGTCTCGTTCCAAATCATTACATTAGAGTATTAAAAGAAGCATTAAAGTTCATACAGTTCAATTCTCCATTTGCTCATAAGATTTCCCACTAAATACTAGCTTTTACATGACTAGTATACTGATAAGGCACTCCCAGCCTTAAACATCTAGAGCAGCTCATTTCATGAATTTCCTCCAAAATCCATTGAAAAGAAAACTGGCTGTTAATGCCTCTACAGGGAATAAAGAAGACTGTGGCTCAAAAATAAGATCACTGTTATTCTCATTGCGTAATTTAAAAGACTTAGAGTCCATTAGTAAATGAATAGATCAAAAAACTGTGGTACATTTACACAATGGAATACTATGCAGCACAAAGAAAGAAGGAGCTCCTACCTTTTATGACAGCATGGATGGAACTGGAGGGTATCATGCAAAGTGAAATAAGCCAGGGGGTGATAGACAAATACCATATGATCTCACCTATAAGTGGAACCTAATCAGCAAAACAAACAACCAAGCAAAATAGAACCAGAGGCATGGAAATAAAGAACAAACTGACAGTGACCGGAGGGGTGGGGAAAGAGGGATAACGGGGAAAGAAGGGGAAGAGTCAAGTCGAGGAACGTGTATAAAGGACCCATGGACATGGACAATGAGGTGGGAGGGGGAGATTGAATGTGGAGGGTGGCGGGTGGGTAGAGCAGGGGAGAGTAATGGGGGGAAAATGGAGACAAGTGTAACTGAACAACGATCAATACAGTTTTTAAAAAGACTTGGAGTCAGATTCTGGGGAAGAGCAGTTTAGGAAGACGTAATAGCAGGAGTACAACTATTTCATCAGATTTTTGATACCCCATCCTTTCACCAAGATGAGAATTTATTTCAATTAGAGCAAATGTCATACAGAGAGCATAATACTTTTACAGTCTAAGAATCTATAAACATGTCATTTTTTTCCTAGTGTCTAACTACAAGTGGCTTGGGTTGAAATAATAATTTCTGATTTGATTTCCAGGTCAGTCTACCAGCTAGAACATAATTTGCTCAACCTTGGACACTTAATCCTTCATATTCTTCCCCAACCTAATGCCTTCCATTTCCCCATACAGACTCTTAGTGACGGAGGAGTTAAATGCACTGCTTATAATATTTGTAAGTTTTGCAATATTTTAGTAAAATACGGAGAGCCATTTTATATATCTAGGTATAGGCCAAAACCATATATCCTCTGTGTGTGTGTGTAGCAAGGTCAGATCATGCTATTTATTTCAAATATTTTAAGTGAGCTTCATCTTGACGGGAGCATAAAATCTGGCTTATTTCTCATGATAGTGATGACATGTGTACCTTTAACCTAGGAAGAGCACCATTCCTGGTTTAATTAGTCAGTGATAGCCTAATGCTCTATTAAGTGTTGGTATATCACCTTGATTTACTTCTTGCAAGGTGATATCCATAAGTGCTGTGCAATATTTAAAACCAGAAATACAACTGTACTCATGTCAGCAAAATAATCAAAGGAGGCTAGAATATAAACAGAAATCGTGTGTTATTAACTATTGAATGCCGTCCAGGAGTAGTGGCAGAACAGGCTCACTGGAAATTGCCTCTTGTCTTAATAATTACATTTTAGTTTATTAGGGCACTAGGCATTAGTATAACTTTCTGACTTTCAGGCACAAAATGCTTGGCTGGTTTTGAATTAATATGGTGTAAGTTGCCCAGGAGTTGAAGACATGTTTGTGTGGTTTGTCTAGTAAGCTCATATTTCAGTTTTGCATCTGGGTGTAATATAAGATTTTCTTGGGCAACAATTCCATGAACTATGTGAAGCTATGCACTGAGCCTTTTATGAAACCAATTCTAAATGTGACTATTTATGAAAATACATTTTCAATTACTCTCTTAGCCTTTAGCTTCCAATTTTGCTTTTTGAAATGTAATTTTTTAAAATTATATTTTATTAATTATGCTATTACAGTTGTCTTGATTTTTCCCCATTTGCTCCCCTCTAACCAGCACCACCCACTCTCTGAGGTAATCTCCCTACCATCATTCATGTCCGTGAGTCATGCGTATAAGTTCTTTGGCTACTCCATTTCCTATACTGTACTTTACATCCCCATGGCTATTCTCTAACTACCTATTTGTACCTTTTAATCCCCTCACCTCTTTACCCATTCTCTCCCACACCTCTCCCATCTGGCAACCACCAAAACATTCTCCATATCCATGATTCTGTCTCGGTACTTCTTGTTTGCTCAGTTTGTTTTTTAGATTCAATTGTTGACAGATACATATTTTTTGCCATTTTATTATTTGTAGTTTTGATCTTCCTTTCTTAAATATTTCACATTTAACATAATAATGGTTTGGTGATGATGAACTCCTTTAGTTTTTTTCTTGTCTGGGAAGCTCTTTGTCTGCCCTGTGATTCTAAATAATAGCTTTGCCGGGTAGAGCAATGTTGGCTGTAGGCCCCTGCTTTTCATGACTTTGAATATTTCTTCCCAACCTGTTCTGGCCTGCAAAGTTTCTTTTGAGAAATCAGCTGACAGTCTTATGGGAACTCCGCTGAAGGCAAATAATTTCTCTTGCTGCTTTTAAGATTCTCTCTTTATCTCTAACCTTCAGTATTTTGAATACAATGTGTCTTGGCGTGGGCCTCTTGCACACATCTTGTTTGGGTCTCCCTGTGCTTCCTGGAATTGCATGTCTAATTCTTTCACCACGTTAGGGAAGTTTGTTTGCTTTCACTGTTTTTTCAAATAGATTTCCAATTTCTTGCCGTTTCTCTTCTCCTTCTGGCACACGTATGATGCGAGTATTGGACCTCTTGAAGTTGTTCCGGAGGCTGCTTACACTATGCTCATTGCTTTGGATTCCCTTTTCTTCTTCTTGTTCTGATTGGGTTTTTATTTTATTTTGTTTGGTTCCTTATGTTCCAAATCATTGCTTTGATTCTCAGCTTCATCCACTCTGCTGTTGTTTCCCTGTAAATTGTTCTGTCTTTCAATTAGTGTATCCTGCGTGGCTGACTGAGTCTTTTATGCTGCTGAGGTCCTCGCTAAGTTCCTTGAGCCTCCATATAACCAGTGTTTTGAACTCTGCATCTGACAGATTGCTCTTCTCCATTTCATTTAGCTCTTTTTCTGGAGTTTTGATCCTTTCTTTCATCTGGGCCATGTTTTTTTGCCCCCTCGTTTTGGCAGCCTCCCCGTGTTTGTCTCTACGTAGCAGATAGAGCTGCTTCGACTCTGTGTCTTGGGAGCATGGCCTAATGAAGTAGGTGTCCTATAGGGTCCAGTGGCACACCTCCCCTATCACCCAAGCTGGGTATTCCAGATGTGCCTTTGGTGGGGGCTGAGTACACCCTCCTCTTGCAGTTGAGCCTTGGGTGCTGTTGGCAGATCAGTGGGAGGGATTTACCCAGGCCAGCCAGCTAGCTGCAAGAACGGGCTCTGACCACTGGCCACCAACCTCCACCCTCTGTGGAGGATCAGCTGTGTGGGGGCTGTGTGGCGGTGCTCCACCGTGGTCCGTAGCCGGCCACTGGGTGCGCTGGCCCTGGGGTTTCCCAGGTGGTGCAGGCCCAGGTCAGCCCCCACCTGTGTTTTGCCTGGGTACCCTGCCTGGGCTATAAAGCAATCTGACCCGGCTGCTACTTGTGCTGGGCTTGGAGATTCCCAGGTGACGCCAAGCTGTGGATCTAGGCTGGCTGCTGCTAGTGCAGGGCCTGGGGTTCACTGAGGCCAGCTGTTGCTTGTTTGAGAGGATTTAGGAAGTTGTGAAGAATGAGCCAAGACCAGGCATTCATATGGAAAAGCAGCTTGGGTGGGGCTGTAAGTGGGGTGGGGTGGAGTCTCTGGGGATCTCCAAGGTGGGTCAAACAGTGTTAGCCAGGTTGATGGAGTCTCAGATATGGCACCAGCTTGCGGGCTCTGTGGGGGCAGGGTTTAGAGAAAGGACAATGGCCCCCTTCCTTCCTTGATGCCGGACACTCCAGTTCCTCCCTTGATGCTAGTGGTGCCTTTCAAGCAGCTACCCCGGTGCTGGAGCTCAGAGGGAGTGAGCCTGAGGAGGTGGGTCTGTGTGCGGGTTCTTTAAGAGGAACTCCTTGGGGTTCCAGAAGTTTCTTCCATGGACTCAATCCCTGCTGGTTTTTGCAGCCAGAATTTTGGGGGATTTATCGTCCTGGCACTAGAACCCTGGGCTGGTATTCCTTGCTCCAAAGATAACCCTCCCAAATTTGTATCTACCACATGTGGGTGGACCAACACATTCTGTGTCTGTGCTCCTTCTACCAGTTAAATGGATGTGTGTATGTGTGTGTGTGTGTTTTAAAGATTTATTTTTAGAGAGGGAAGGGAGGAAGAGAGGGAGAGAAACATTAAGTCATGGTTACCTCTCAAGCGCCCCTACTGGGGGCCTGACCTGCAAATGAGGCATGCTCCCTGCTTGGGAATCAAACTGGTGACCCTTTGGTTTGCAGGCTGGCGCCCAATCCACTGATCCACACCAGCCAGGGTGGATGTGAGTTTCTTTAATTCTGTAGTTGTCAGACTTCCATTCAACTGGATTTCATAGTTGTCAGACTTTCATTCAACTTGATTTCCGAGAGTTCTGTGTTAACGATCATTATATATTTTAGTTACAATTCTGATGAGGTTGTGCGAAGAGGCTAGCCATGTCTGTATACGCTGCCATCTTGACTGACAGTCCCTGAAATGTCATTCTTTATAGACTATCTTAATTATCAAGTTTTCAACTTGACCCACAGTTTTATAATTATTTTTTGTTTAAAAATATCATTTGAGGCCCCAGTTGTTGAGCTGCTGAGGACTCAGCAACCTTCCCCCTGACTCCCCTTCGTTTCCTGGTTGTTCTGTCCCCCTGCCCACCTTCTGCCGCCACAGCCATCCACAGGCCATTTCCACTGAGGAAAAGGAATCACATCGTATGGCCGCTACCCAGAATCTCCACTCTTTTAACCCCTTTGCTGATGCAGGTAAGGGTGATGATCTGCTTCCTGCTGGCACTGAGGATTATATCCATATAAGAATTCAACAGAGAAATGGCAGGGAGACCCTTACTACTGTCCAAGGGATCGCTGATGATTACAATAAAAAGAAATCAGTGAAGGCATTTAAGAAGAAATTTGCCTGCCTTGGTACTGTAATTGAGCATCCAGAATGTGGAGTAGTAATTCAGCTAAAGGGTGATCAGTGAAAGAACATGTGCAATTTCCTTGTAGAGAATGGACTGGCTAAGGATGACCAGCTGAAGATCCATGTGTTTTAGGTGCTTTTGGCTCACTGAAGCTTCAGTGAAGATTTCCTCACAGTGAGTAGAATTTCCCTACTGTCCCTTGTCACAAGTTTAAAAACCTCACAGCTTGTATAATGTAGCCATTTGGGGTCTGCTTTTAACTTGAACTAGTGTAACTCCTTCATGCAATAAACTGAAAAGGGCCCAAAAAATGATATCATTTGAAACTTAAAGAGTTATAAATTATTATATTGGCATTTAACTTAAAAAAACACAATAACAATGGGCTCCAATAGAATATAATCCTTTCATTATAAATAAATACCTTCTTTCACTTAAGTATTTTATTCAAACTAAAGAACTCAGGGCCACTGAACAGACATACTTCCCTTGTAAAGTAACAAAATAAACATCTTGAGATTTCTACTTAGAGAAACTTCATGAAATAAGAAAGAGCAGAGTATCAGGGTCATAAGATGCTAATAGATCAAAATGTGAATTTTTACTTCCTTATGTCCAATTACATTGTTAAAGAACTTTGAAAAGATTGAAGAAAGATGTATGGTGGTAGACAGTTAAATCAACTGCAGCGGAAAAGCTCATTTAAGAGTACTAGTAACATAGTATTTCTTATCAACAATTGCCATTTGCCACTCCTCTTTCCTCATTTCTATTAACTTGGATACTAAACATAAATATGATTAGTGAGACTGGAGAAAAAGAAGCCGCGTATGAGATTCAACATTGGAAATGTAAAAGAGGGTGGAGGATTACAGAGCTAAGTGAGGTTCAGATAAATCTTGGAGTTGTTAGACTTTTTTTTTTAAACAGTGAGCATGTTTGGTTTAAAGACACAAACAAAAAAACACACTTAGTGAAGGGATTGCGTGGAAGCATTCACCATCTGTAAACTTCTATAGGGGAAGGACTTTATGTTGTCATTACAACCAGAACTGTCTAGTGTGGACTAGCTGCCCAGTAAAAGTTTGTTGAATGAATGACTATGTGGCTCAATATAGTCATAATGGCAAGACTCAGTTGTAGAGACATTATTTTGGTACAAGGGCTAGCTACTACTACTTCTTAAGTACGGCTGGAAATGTTTATGTAGGGGCAAGGTGGGCCAGGATTCGGTGCCAGAGCAGTCCAAGACAAACGGATTTTTTCTCCATTTGCGTTTGTGCCGCACCTCATTGCGCAAAGGATTTGGGTGATTGGGAATATAGACTGAGTCTAATAAAGCTTATAACAGTACACGAAGCACAAACATATTACGCATACTCATCCCATGCCAATTTAGTGGCATATTTCTCAAGTTATGTTTACTTACTTATTCCCCCACAGTAAGTGCTTCCCAATCTTTTTAAATGTTATTATTTGCCATTAGCTGTCATTAATTCATTGATTATTATTAATGGGATTTGTTCTTTGATCCTTCGAAATCTTGCTCAGTCTAGGCCACAAGATTTACCTTTAAATCTCAGAGTACAACGACTTTGGCTTAAGTCGGCGCCCAAAGCCACACCCACTAAGGGGCCTTAACCTGGGGCTTTCTTGCTGGCGACTCAGCTGTCAGCAACCACGCGACGTCGGCATCCCAAGACTGGCACTCGAGTCTTCCCTAGGGGAGGCGCACCCCCTTCCTCGGCGCGGCGGGTGGCCAGATCTGCTCCCAGCTCCTGCGCCGGCTCCCTTCCCCGAACCCCGCGCGGGCCCCCTCCCCGCCCCTCCTGTCCCCTCCCCGCCCCTCCTGTCCCCGACTCATTTGCATAGGGACGCGCGCGGCGCCGCGAGCGGGAGGGCGGGCGCGGCCGGGGAGGCGGCGCGCGCGCGCTCTGACAGCTGGGCCTTGCTCGCTCCCTCGCTCGTCCCCGGCTTCCGAGCACAGCATGGCGGTCAAGGTGACTCCAACTCTCTGCTGCTGTCTTTATTGCATGAGAGACATTCTGGGGCCCCTGCCTGAAGCCCCTCACTTCCTCCCATTTCCTTCTTTGCCTGGTTCTTAGAATGTCCTGGGGCTCCAGCCCGCGGGTGGTAGAGCTGTGCGGGGCTTGGACCGAAGGGAGAGGATGCCTGGTTGGGGGAGGGGAAGGAGGCGGGATTGCGAGTTGGAGGGGCTTGTGAGGACCACGGGTCGGTGAGGGATGAGTAGTGTTCTGCTCTACATCCATGGGTTTGTAAACTCGGAGTTGGAGGGCATCGCAAAGGGAGTGGAAGTGGCAAGCAAAGTCGGGGTACCTAAGGCATCTGTGTATTGCTGTGGGGGAGGGCGTAATTGAGCAATGTGGGGCTTCATTGGGGCCGGAGGCAATGCTCGGCATTTGCGCTGCAGGTGGCAGGATAGCGAAAGTATTTGGAAACGTAAGCAGCCTTTCATATTTTAGGTTGGGTGGAGGAAGAGAGGGGCGCGGAAATAATTATATTCTGGATTGCTTTCCATGGGTAGGAAAGGCTGCTAGGCCATGCGATTAATTTGGGTGTTTCAGCTTCGTTGATCTACTCTTGCTGGCCTCTTGATTTTGAAGGTGGGTGGTTGCCGTGTTGCTAATGGATGTGGGGTAAAGTAATAGATTCTCACTGCCTTCCCATTCCAATCCGGATGCAATCTATGTGGTAAATGCTCTCTATTTTAGGCTCTTCACACTTTTCTTTCCGCCCCGTAGTCACAGGTCTCCAATTTGACAGTTCTTATCAGTATTAGTGCTTTTGGTTTGTTTTAAACTAAATGCCCTTATAAAAGATAAGAGCATTGATTATTAACATCTGTGAACTCTAATCTGAGGTGATTAAGTGGTGTCTAGTGAAGCATTAACTGGCTTTTTCTTTTCTTTTTTTTTTTCTTTCCTTACAGGTGCAGACAACCAAGCGAGGTGATCCTCATGAGCTAAGAAACATATTCCTACAGGTAAATTGGTTTACGTAGTGTGTTTTTTCACTGGGGGTATAAAGGTGTAAGTCTAGTACTTTTTCAGGCCTTAACCTGCAGGAATAGTCTATTTTTATATATTCTTAAAAACATGGCTAGATAATATAGCTTATAATTCTTATTTTAAGACTTGTATGAAAGTTTTTGTTTTTATTAAAGTTTGATAAAAGATTTTCTTCAAATTATTATTATTTTTAAACATGACTTAGGACATGTAAAAGAACACTAAAAAGAATTTCCAGCTTCCCTTCATCGCTGTGACCAAAATAAAATTTCAAAATGTATTGATGTTTCTGTGTAATTATAGGTATGGTGATTACAATTCTTTCTTTCTTGTAAATTGCGTGATTTTAAAGTTTTCCTAGTTATAAGCAATTCTCTTAGTAAAAATTATCTCTGTAATTTTTTACAGATAAAAATATAACTTGTCAATTTATGTCTTTTCTCCCTTTTAAAATATTATATCTGTACACTTTTGTCTGTTACAAAATATTACCGTCTGAGATTTTTGCCAGGATCCACCTTAGCTTGTGATAAGTTTTATGGATCAGTGGCTTGGCTGTAAACTTAAAAAAAAAAAAAAAGAAGTTGGCTTAGTTCTTTGTTTTGCTTTCTTTTCTTAAATTTCAAAAGTTCCCCGTGCAGGAAGCTGTACTTAAGAAACAGATGTAAAGGAAGACAAGCTAAGGTGTTCCACTAAGTATTGTTTTTCTCTGAAATTTTTTTTGAAATCTTTTTATTTAGGACTTGAGTTCCTGTACAGAAATTTTGACCTTGGGCAGGTCCCTGTTGGGTATTAGTTTTCTCTGTAAAATGAGAGGTGATCTTTAAGGTTCCTTCCAACTCCAAAAGTCTATGATTCTATATTAGGAACAGGTTCTAACATAGGCTGATGAGCCTGGAATAGATGACATTTTTATCTGTGACATGGATTGCTTAACCTATTTTTGGGGAGGTGGCTACAGAGATGATTTTAGGGGAAGTATGATTTCCAGAACAAATGTGTAATTGTAATAGAAATGCTCTGTTTATGGTTCGAAACCCTTATTCCTCACACAAGTTCTTGAAAATAGCCAAGAATATGTTAGAATCCAGGTCATGTAATTATATTCAGGTGTTTTCTGAGTTCATGTGATATAGTTAATTTTGTTTTCTAGATTACGCAGGCATGGAAGAAGTCAGTTGAAATGATGTGTGATGTAGTGAAAAGAACATTGACCTAAGTGTCAGGAACACTGGGTCCAATTCTCAGTCCTGCGTCGACCTGGTTGTTGTACCTGTAGGCTGATTATCTGGACTTTCTGGGTCTCATCTTATGCGAGACACAATAGGACTTAAGGGAATAGAAACTGAGGTCCTTCTAGTTTTAAAAGAGAGAGCAATGCTAGCTTTTGATAACTTTTAAATCCTATCCTTTTATACATTATTTTGATAATGGTTTTACTATTATTATATTGAAAATTGTAGAATTCATAACTACACATATAGCACTAATTTATAAGCATTGACCCAAAAATTACTAATAGATAACAGAGAAAACAGATACATTCAGGAAGGTATAAAGCAACGAGAAAGATACAGTATATATAGTTAGTTGATCAATTAGAGGATAGTTACCAAGTAATATATTAGATTTTTATTTTTTATTTTTATTTTTTTAGTTTTACATTTTTATTTTTTTATTTTACTTTTTTATTGTTCAAATGCATGTCTCCACCTTCCTGCTAGATTTTTATTTTTCAATTCCTGTGTTGAATACTTCAAACTATACAGGGAATTGTTTAGAAACAGTTTTATTTTAGATAAATATGATTTGTTCTTAGTATAGAGATAATGGGAGACAAAAGTACATATTAGCTACTCATTTCTTCAACATTTAACATATTTACCCAACCAATATTTACTAAGGACTGTTTTCTGTCTGCCATGTACTCCCTTGTTTTAGTTTAGTACTAGACACCAAGTTGAATATTCAAAGGGGAACATTGAGCCAAGACTTTAATCCTCTTTGAGACCCATTCTATTTCTAACAGTTTGTGGTTGAGGGAGTCAAGAATAGTGAAGGAAATGCATAGCCTCTGGTAGAGCAATCAAATTGACTTGCCTAGATCAGAGTGGCCGTGTAACAGTAGTGACAGTGGCTAACATTTATTGATCATTCTGCAGTTTCTTGGACATTGACCTGGTACTTAAGGGTATTATTAATTTTCATAACAATCTTAGGAAGTAGGGTTAGTGTCCTGTTAATAAATGAAGTATTAAATGACTTGATTAATGTGACTCAGTTCATAGGTGTTAGAGGCTGGATTCAAATCAAACTGCAGAACCTGTACTTTCAACCTTTACATTATACCATTTGCGGGATCTTAAAACAAGATGATTTTTGAAAGCTAGAGGTATGTGAGGGGCTAATGGCAGCTATATTTGTTAAGTTAAAGAAAAAAAATCTGTTGACTTAGATGATTTTTAAAAAGTGCCTGTACACTGTAACTACCTCTCACATTTGGCCAAGGAGTTTGGATTTGAAACAGTGGGGAGGCACTGTGGGTTTCTGAGTGGCAAACTGAAGTGGTGAATTCTGGCAGCTCTTTGTGTTTGTTGGAGAAAGTGTGGAGAGGTTGGAAGTAGGAAGGATGATCAGTTAAGAGGCTTTTGAAATAATCCATGTGGGTGATAAATGACCTGGAGAGGCTGGTGGCTGGGCAAATGGAAAGGACAATATCAGGGACTTTGTAAGGAATGAAACGATGAATTTGGCATTAAAAGTGAAAATAAAGGAAGGAGGAGTGAATCTGGCACTTTTAGGATAAATGTTAATTGATAAAGCATCTATTTTGGGAATTTTGGTGGGGGAGGAGTGTAAGTGTGATTGCTAAGTAAATGTGCCCCAGTAAGGTAAAGGCAGGTTGGACCACCTATACAAATCATATAGGTGGTACATGAATCCTTGTGATTACAGGAATTAAATATAAAATAAGACAGGGAATAAGAACTGATTTGTAAGTGATACCCGCAATTGAAGGGAGAAGTAGGAGGATGAGAACTAGGGAGAATGGTCCCATGGGAGTTTAAAGTAGAGTTTTACAGAAAGAATATAGTAAAAAACTATATGCTGTTATTAGAATAATTTGGTTTTGGTAGGATTTGAGGGTCACTTGAGTTCAGGATCTTCTGAGCATTTAAAGAATACAGAGAAGATTTAATTTTGAATTTTAGAATACAGTTGAAAGCTCTTTTTTTAAAAAAAAGTTTAGATTTGTAGCACTGTCTAAATTTACAAATAGTATGGCTCAAAAGTCATTTGTTTGTAAACAGCAATATATTCCTATTTGAAAGTGCTGGTATATCTATGTTTAATGGAATTTTGTATACAAGTTAAAAGAGTAAAGCATTAGCCCTGGTTGGTGTGGTTCAGTGGGTTGAGCGCTGGCCTGCGAACTGAAAGGCCACCAGTTCGATTCCCAGTCAGGGCACATGACTGAGTTGCAGGCCAGGTCCCTGGTTAGGGAGCATGTGATCTTGCACATTAATGTTTCTCCCCCTCTCTTGCTCCCTCCCTACCCCTCTCTCTGAAAATAAATAAATAAAATATTCTTTAAAAAAGAATAAAGGAATATTATTTTGAGTCTGGGGAAATATTTTTTTCTGTATTCATTGCTTCTCAAATTTTGGTGATCTGTATTTTCTGTTAGTTTAAAAAAGAGAACAAATAATAGGCACTAGGAATCTGCCTGCCAAGTTTATAAAATTGGAGCACAAGTTAATTCTTATATGTTAGTCTGTGCTATAATTTTACAACCAGTCGTCAAGCTAAGATTTTACTATTACTACCCTCTCAACGGTCATTTCTTGATTTATCTTTCTTCTTTTACCTCTCTCACTCACCCACTATCATTGACCCAGTTTTGCTACATAGAAGTATACAGTAGCAAAAAAGAAGACAATAGAAGCAATGAAGAGGGAGGTGAGATGAGGACAACAGAAATGCCACAGGCTGTTTGTTATAAGCCTGACAAATTTCAAAATAAAAACTTTATCTGGTCTGTGTCTTGTAGCAAAGTAGGTTTATCAAAAACTGCTCTGAGTGAATGCTCTTTTAAGAACTCTTTTTTTCCCTCTTCTTCGTTCTTCTGTTGAACATTTATGAAAGTATTGTATAGTAAAAGCAACACATGTTGAGACCGCACATCGCTATATATGCTAGACCAAAAATGTACTGCTATGTAGAAGTCAAATATTTTAAGCCTATTCTTTTTCTCATTATCACCAATGTAATAGTAAAGGTCATAGCCCATATAAAATTATGAAAATGCTTTTTTTCCTTCTGTATACTTAGAATTAGAGAATAAGTACACAAAGATGCTGCTAATATAAAGCAACAAAAGAGTGATCCTTTCTTAGGATATTTATTATAACATTTTTATTTGAAAGAAATGTCCTTTTATTTAATAAATACTAGTTTATGTATTATTTTTGACAGTAACCTGGGTCTGAGAAGGAAATTAAACAGGGCTTTAGGCAGGAGACCCTTCCATTTTGTTGGAATATGCATTAGGGCTATGTTTTCAAGAGTGTGGGATGTTTACCATAACATTACAGTTATAGTACAAGTAGTAGTAAAAAATGATAGCATCCACTGAGGCGAAATGTGGAGGGAAAAATTGCTTTCTTACAATATTTGTGGAAACAAAGAGTTTTTGGAAAGCAATGTGGCAACTGTTTAAAATAAAAAGAAAATACCATTTGAACAAACAGTCC
The DNA here is from genome assembly GCF_021234165.1 of Pteronotus mesoamericanus. Classification (NCBI taxonomy): domain Eukaryota; kingdom Metazoa; phylum Chordata; class Mammalia; order Chiroptera; family Mormoopidae; genus Pteronotus; species Pteronotus mesoamericanus. Next base: position 32,668,126 of record NW_026555325.1, on the reverse strand, counting down.
TGCTCTTAGGATATTTATCCCAGAGAAGTAAAAATACTCCTAAGAAAATGTACACACACACACACACACACACACACACACACACACACACAAGGTTGTTAGTTGGAGGACTCAATTCTTCCTGAAAAGGGGTGGGGCGACAGAACAAAATAAATGCTATCAAAGGAAAGTGGTCGAAAAATTAAACTATGCAGGTACTAAAAAGAATGTATTAGACCTATTCCAGCTGATTCAGAGGGATTTCCAATGCACTATTAAGTGAGAAAAGAAAACTCTAAAGAAGTATATACAGCATGATTTTAATTTTCTAAGTCACTTCACATGTTGTGTATAGATTTTTACATATATGTTTCTATGATTTTGGGCATTGAAAAAATATGGAAGTATTGAAACTAAGTTGTTATCTTGGTTTGGGGGAGAATTAAGAGAAAATAAAAACAAAGTCTCAATGTATCAAATTTTGAGCAAGTAAATAATTTAAAAAGTCAATTTAGCAATTCAGAACGTAAAGTTAAAGGAGGACTTTCCAGCATAAATTGGGTTGAATAAACACAGTATTAGATGCACAGAAGGGGATCTAGAGTATTTTAACCACACTGATTGTTTTCATCAGTTCTTCAAAATGTAGGAATTGAATATAATAATTAACCTTTATCATTAGTTTATAAAATATTTGCCATAAGCTATATAGAGTTTTCATTTTTTAAAAAAGTATTAGGCATTAAGGGCAAACTGGCACCATAGTGAGACTTTATCCTTGAATCAACTAGAATGATTGAAAAATAACTGAAAAGAGGAGAAAATTAGTGTTATTAAATGCCATGTTATGATCTACCAAACAATACACCTTTATTTGCCTACTATGTGTCAGGCTAGGTATTGTGCTAGGTTCTACCCTTATAAAGCTAAGAGAGAGGAGTTAAGTAAAGGGAGGACCTCCCCATTCTAGGTAACGGTGAGACAGACACTAACAAGTACACCGCCCCCCCCCACCCCCCTGCAATCTACAGATAGTGACCAGTGCAATAAAAAAAAACAAAAAAACGAATGATGGAAAAGGCTATCATTTTTCAAGAGCGTGGTCAGTGAAGGGCCCTGAGGAGGTGAAACTAGAGCCGAGGACTAAATGGCGGGGTGCGAGAAGTCCAGGCAGAGGGCTCACATGGACAAAGGCCCAGATGTGGATAAGGGTTTGGTATGTTCAGCAAACAGCAGGGAGTGCCTGAAGCGTCAGTGAGTGAGGGCGTGAATGGCCAGAAAAAGATGAGGCTGAAGGAGCCACATCGAGCAGGGTGTTGGTTATAGACCGTGGAGAAGAGTTTGGATTTTTTAAGGGCATGGTGGAAACCACTGAAGGTCTTTCACTTTGGAAATAGAATGATTCAATTTATAGTTAAGTAGATCACATTTAGAAAGGTAAAATTGAAATGTGAATTTTCTTAGTACATTCCTGTGCTTCGTCCTGTCCATAGGGTTCTTAGAATACCTTGAGCTGGGTGGGCCTCAGGTGACTTTTCATCTGGGAGGCAGCAGAGTGTAGGCAGAGCCTACATGGTTTGTAGTCAGACCTGCATTTGGATCCTTATTTGTTCTCTTTTTGCTATGTGACCTTAGGTGTGTGTACATTACTTTTGGAGCCTGCTCCCTTATTTGTCTAAGAAGGATAACTACACCTAGCATCCCTGTGTGAGATAATGAGGTGATAATGTGGAAATGGTTCCTGATACAGGGAGAACCAAGTAGAGCTTAGTTCTTTGTTCCCTTCCTTTCCTTCAAAGATAAGGTGAGGACTTTTGGGGATAGGATTTGAGTCCCCAGGTAACTACTGGACCTATAAAGTGACAACATATTAATATGTGTTTATGACTGTGTACATGTAATCAGTTAATTACTCATATTTTTGAAACATACATCTGAAGATGTTCACAAATATATACATTCAGAAATACAATTTTAAGAGGAAATGGCTTCTCTCAAGTTTATAGATTCTGAGATGGGATATAGCCATGGTCTAATAATGAGATACCTGAGAAACTGTGTGAGTTATATGCAGTTTTCTCTTGAACCTTCAATTGCCCAGTCTGGATCAGAGAAGGAATAGTAGTCTAACCGCAGACTCTGAAATACTAAAACAAAGACCTGAAGAGAAACTTGTAATTCACTTTTTATGTGTAACCTTTAAAAAAAATCATCTCCTTGTTCTCTCCAGCTCTTTTTTAAATATTTTATACAGCAGGTCCTTGAATAACATCATTGTGCTCAACTCCTCGTTACAATGCTGATGAGATGCCATAGAATCTTCACTCTTTTTCCGTTAATTAGCCTATGGTAAATTGGTTTCTTTATACATCATTTTGCTGTAGTTCCAAGAACCTATCGATGATGATAAGTGAGGACTTACTGTACTGCTGAAGTTTCTGAAGCATCATTCACTGAAGCCAGTGTCATGGTCATTTTTGGGCTTCTAAAACAGTGTAATTGGTTACTTACTGAATTACTGTTTTGTCTCGGGTACTAGTCTAAATGTTTTATACAAATCATATTTAATCCTCAGAACAATTCTCTAAGTACTATTAGTATTCCCATTTTATAAATGAGGTAACTGAGCACCAGAAAGGTTAAGCAACTTGTTCAATGTTATACCGTAAATGGAAGAAACTTGCTTTTTCTTTTTTTTTAAACATACTATTATTAGTACATATAGAATAATCTCATTATTGTTCTGTAGCCTTTAAAAACTTCATTATTGAAAATTTTAAACACACAAATTTAGAGAAAATAGCATAATGAATTGCCATATACCCATTACTCAGCTTAGCCAACTATCATGGCTAATCTTGCTTCATCCGTATTGCAGCTGCATTGGGTTGTTTTGAAGCAATTTCCAAACATATCACTGCATCCATAAATACTTCAGCATGTATCTCTAAAAGATGATGACTCTGAAAAACCAGTAAAACAAACCACAATAAAATGATCACACCTAAAAATATTTCTAATAACTTGGATTTCCATTCAGTATTGAAAATTTCCTGTTTCATTTTTTTTTAAGTTGCTTTATTAAAATTAGGATCCAAGCCAGATTCATACATTGTATTTGGTTGATTTGTCTCTTAAACCTCTTAATATTTTCCACTCCCTACAAGGATAAAGACCCTTCTTTTTTTATAGTAAAAATCTTGGTATTTAATTAAGACTTACCTACATTAAAACATTCTACCTCCCTAGGAGCTGTACCTTGATTGTCAAAGAATGATTTGCCCAGGCTTATAAATTTATATGCTCCTTGTATGTTCCCATGGTTACTTACACCAAGAGATTGAAATATTTATTTTAAGAACAATGCAAATTAATTATTCAACTTAATCTGCCCTAAGAAGCATTCTAGTTCCAATTATTGAATTCTCTGGGGTCGTCATTTTATTTCCAAGGATTTCGGCCATTTTAAGGGGAAAATTGTTTTGGTAGGCCTAGTTTAGTATTGATTTCAGTGATTAACGAGGGTCTTGTACCTCCCTACTGTGTTAGGAATTGCATTATTTAGTAGCTGGCTTTTGTACAGGACATTGTACAGTAGGACTTGCTGTAATGGACAGTAAAAATACATATATTAAAGCAAAAAGAAAAATAAGCACATAGTATTTCATGGAAGCAATCTGTGTCAGAAAGGCAGACATCTGAGGAATTTTCTTTGCAATATCAAATAGAAGGTTTTGTTTCTAGTGTATGCGAAATATGCAACTGAAAGTGCTAATTAAAATTAGATGTATAAAACTGCCTTTCCCCAATGGATGTATAATTGATTTTGATAAATATCAGAAAAATTTTGCATCACTAATTAAAGTCTGTTTTTAAAATTAATGCAGCTCAATAAAGTTGTTAAAATTGGAGGGAAGGGTGGGTGGAGGTGGAAGAGGGAGTGGGGGGATAAATGGTAATGGGAAAAATACAATAAAAATAATGTAAAAAAAAGTTAAAATTAATATGGCCAAATGTGTTTAAAATTATATTTTCTCATTAAGATATTATTTATGATAGAAGGTGAATTCCACATTGCACCATTTAACAGGGTTTGTGTGTCAGATCTACTGTGGTCTTTGCTCATTATGCAGAGTGCTTTTGTAGTGAAAGGGCATGCATTCCTGACTAAATTTGGCTTCCATTAGGAGTAAGAACAGTAATAGGGAAGAACAGCAAAAGGATTAGCTTCATATGCTCAGCTTTTTTCTTGGTAAATGTCTTTCTCTTCCATTGTTCATGTAACTCATTTTTCTGTATGAGAAATGCTCAATTTAATATTTGAAATTACTGAACTTTGTGACATTGTCATTTGAGTTACTGCAATTGAAAGTATGTTAAGATCTGAAAATGTCAGTTCATCTCCATTGGAACAAAGCCATAGACCTCATATTACACCTACTTGTTTGTATAAGCAGAGATGAATCTGCCTAGACCAGTCAGGGCCGATCTCCTGGTAAACGTAAGAACTGTGGAAGGAAACCTTGCGTTGGAGAAAAATGAAGAATTAGAACAATAACTCCTTCATGGTTGAGCAAAAGCAAAAAAATTCAATAAAGCAAGGAGAGAAACTGGGATTCTGTGTTCTTCTGTGTTTCTAAGCATTTTAGAATAACCATTGCAATGTGCATATATGCTTTATAATAACAAGTACTTTGGTGTTCAAGATCTCATTCTTTCCCCTCACAACAAGACTGCTGTTTTCTGTTGAAGAAGCTCAGTGTTTTGCTCAAGAAGTCTTAATTAATTAATGGCATATGGGATTAGAACCTATTTTCTGGCCCTGGTTTAGGTATCCATCATGCTATTGTCTCTGGGCTGTTTGAGAGCTCTGCATTCCTAGTATCAGGTGGAGTAGGTAGCACGTAGTTGGTGCTTCATAAGTAAAACTCAGCAAAATAACCTGGAAGATTTGATTTTGGCATATGTTTAGCTTAAAAAGTAGTGCTTCTAGATACATTACCTTGATTTTGGTATACATAAAAAGAAAATTCTTGATTTTGTATACTGTATAATTTTTAAAAAGTAATCAGCCTTCTAGTCACAGCAGATCAGAATTTTCCTTTATAATCTCTGAAAAATCTTTTAGAAATATAAAACATCAAAGGGTCTCTTTTTTAATTTAAACTATTTAAGGAGGTAATTTGTGACCAGGGGTGTCCAACCTGTGTGTGGCCTACAGGCTGCATCTGGCCCAGGATGTCTATGAATGCGGCCCAACACAAAATTGTAAATTTACTTAAAACCTTTTTTTTGCTCATCAGTTTTCGTCAGTGTTTGTGTATCTAATGTGTGGCCCAAGACAACTCTTCTTCCAGTGTGGCCCAGAGACGCCAAAAGTTTGGACTCCCCTGACTGGGTTTTTAACTCAATCATGTCATTGAATTTTGAGTTAATCTTTTTTTCCCCTTTTACTCAATGGAAATTCAGAGGGGTGCATAAAATTTTTTCTAAAATTTGTTTCATAGTTAACCTGTGATGTAGATAGCATGTATCCCAAAGGTCACTTAAGGTTAAATTTGGTAAGTGGCAAAGGTTGCTACTATCCACTTAGGCAAAAGAGGCCTTGATCTGTTGATCTCTTGGCTTGAAAGGCAAAACATTTCTAGATAACATGGCCTTTCCATTTGCAGCTAGAGGTAGGTCAGTGTAAGTATGAAACCCTGCCATCTTTTATAGGCAGTAATTCGGATTAAATATGTAAATAGTCTAATCTGTAAGAGCCTTTTTATTTCTTAAACTTCAGAATGTCAGGGCTTTTTCAAGCACATGTGAACTATACTCAATGTAAATTTAAATATTTCTGGAAATATCAAAGCTGTGTGACTTTTGCATTCAAATATTAGAGTTGGGTTTGGATAAAATTTAGTTAAGGAAATAAACTACCTATTTGTTTGTTTGTTTGTTTTAAGATACTGTCAGCCACATCTTGTGTATGTCTTTCAAGTGTCCTTGACTTTTTGCCCAAGAAGGATTTACAAGTGCTTAAGAGACATCTTTGAAATGGCAAATGAGTAACTCTAAAGTTGTTTGGAATATGGATATAATATTTGGTTAATTTAAAGTCATTTTAGTTCATCCTTTGAAATGAAAAGACCGAAATGGACATAATATTATGAGACTACTAAGTTGTTTGATATATTAAATTTTTAGCATTGGGAGACTCAAAACTTTGTTTTAAATTACTTTTTATTGTTTTTTAGTGCGAACACTAAAGTCATTTTGATTAGCAGAAAGAGACGGTCTTAGTGAGGCCGCTTAACATTTTCTTATTTCTAGCCTTATGTGTTACTATAGGTCATGTTTACTTTTTAAAAATCTGTTTAACACATTATTACCCAATTAAAATAAGCATTAACAGTAATGAAGTTGTTTAAAATTAGTGGGTCATTCTTATTTCAAAGTATTAAAAAATACTTTTGGTTTAAATATATTACCCATTTTACAGTATCTGCTTTTTTTGTTGTTAGCATAATACATAAAATGTTTTAGCATCTTGACTGACTGTGAGTAGATTCTAGTGTCAGTTCTAAACTCCCTCTTCTTTTCTGTCTGTTCAGACAGCAGGCTCACTGACATTGCCAAGTAATTGTCTCTACTTTAATGAGTTAATTAGTTAACTGTCTCCTGCAGAAGTCAAGAAGTGAGCGACTCCTTGTGGATGAGATTTGGGTTTTTTTTTTTTCCTCCTCTGAGCTATACACTTTATCTTTCAGTTAAAATCAAGTTAAAATAGACTAGGCGAGCTGGGAAAAACACTAGTGAAGTGCCTCAGGGTAAGTGATTCTCTGGTATCATTTATAACCCCAGATACGGGCAGAGCCTCTTCCAGTACATGTCAGCCACAGCATTTGTTTTCCTTATTGGCTGCTGTGTCCTGATAGATTGTGGTAATAAGGCTGCTCTATTTCCTGATAGTTTTAAAGTCAAGAATATTGTAAAATCTTGGTGATTCAGTAAGTACAGTATATTTTCAGTGTATGTGTGTGTGTGTGTGTGTATGTATGTATGTATGTATGTATGTGTTCTGTGTGTGTAGTGGTGGTCGTCCTGCCAATCCAACTTAGGTAGTAGATATTCAGCATCTCTGTGCCCACTCCCCAAAGGATGGTTAGATGCCAAATTTTGTTAATACAAACTCAAATGTTTTCATATATGCTCTCTTTTGAAAATTTATATCTGCTAATTAAAGAAAGAAAGCAATACTTAAACAATTGTGAATAGAGAGAAAAAAGAACACAATTCACCATACCCCATCTCTTGTATTTTCTTATTTTGTATTTTGTTCTTCCTTTTAAATTTTTTTTCATAGGAGTCATGCCCAGGATTCCTTGTCAAAGGATGTGAGCATTTTTATGACTCTTTATATATGAGGTATATGAATATTTGTGGATGTACATATATTGCTAAATCACTTTTCAAAAGGACTGAATTTGGAAAAAAAGCAAGATGTGTGGAATGGTGTGAATAGTATGCTATTTGTGTAAAAAAGAGAAATGGATAAGAATATTCATACACACATATTTGTGTGTATGTATAATATAGGTATCTCATGTATATATAATTTATTTGTTCATATGTAGAACATCTCTGGAAGAATATACGAGGAATTGCCTCTGGAGGGAGGAATTGAGTGCCTAGGATAGAGTGGGAGGGAGACTTTTCACTGCATTATTATTTTTTTTTTGAGTTTTGAATAGTGTGAGTGTAACCCTATTAAAATCATATCCATTAGCAGTGGATGAATGTACCCATTGCTTTTAAAAATTTTTTTTCAATTGCTTTTTAATTTGCACTCCCCACTGCCTTAATTCAGGCTCAACCTCTTTCACCTGGGTCTTTGCACTAGCCACTAGAGTACTCGGCCTCCCTGTCCCTAATCAGTTTCTTCTCCAGTCCATCTGTCACATTGCTACGTGGGAGAGCAAAGGTCAGGTAATTTCTCTCCCCTAAGATTTTTAGTGGTATCCCATGGCCCCCAGAATAAAGCTCAGAGTTATTCAGTTTAATATTTAGTCTTCTATCATCTGGTCTCAACTGTTTTTTCAGCTTCACCTTCTACATTTCTTTGTGTATATTATACCCTCTCTTTGTTTCTCTCTCCAACTAACTTCTTTCCACTTTCAAAGAAGAAAAAAAATTATTTCTATATTCAGTTGATTCTCATTTTTTAGTCTGGAATATCCTGTCCACTTGCAGTTTAAATTGATTTTTACTTTTTTCCCCTTTAATCCTCACCTGAGGACATGCTTATTGGTTTTAAAGAGAGAGCGAAAGGGAGAGGGAGAGAAACATCGATTGGTTGCCTCTTGTATGCATCCCAACTGGGACCCAACCCGCAATCTGCACATATACCCTGACCAGGAATGAACCTGCGACTTTTTGGTTTATGGGAAGATACTCCAACCAACGGAGCCACACTGTCCATGGCTGAATTTTACTTTTAAGGCCTCTTGTAAACATTACTTTCTTTCCTCTTCCCAACCCCATCCTACCAATACTTAGAATGCACCACTCCTTTTTGGTTCTCATAGTTCATTTTTCATACTGTGGTTTGGCACTCATATTCTAGTTTGTGGTTGATTTGTTTCTCTAAATTCTACTTTTAGACTTCCTTGTGTTGCTCCCTTTCCAGTGGCAGTTGTTTTCCTGATGTTGTGCCTTTCCCCACTCCTGCCTGTCCTAAATTCTGGGGGTTTTGTGGTCATGGTAAAACTACCAGATTATGTCATACAGTGAAGAACGAGAGGAAGAAACAATTGACAGGAATTGGTAAAATCTATTTACTATTAGTATCAGTATTATACAGTTTAATATTTTTTATCCTGTGTTAGCATACCTACTGTTTTTGGAACATCAAAAATTATTCAGTATTCATTTTATAGATGTGTGATATATCTAGGTGCCTAGGAGGAGAAATGAAGTTGTTGAAGAACTCACCGTGAGTTCGTGGTAGGGCCAGGACCTAAACCCAGGACCCTTTCAGGAGTGACTTTTATAGCATGGAGAGAGAACATGACTTTATTTTAGGGTGATGTTTGTTAGGTGCTACTGGTAGCACCAACTAGTAAAAAACATGTCTACCTTGGGCTAGCTTCCTGTGTTGGTTGATACAGAATTTGCTGTGATAGCCTCTGTGGTGTATTTCAGAACACAGTGAAGGAAACATTTTTGATTTAATGCTCTCCTTGTTGAAAGACCTGTGGTTTGGTTTGGTCTGATCACAAATGAGGACTTTTGAAATACTTTAACCCAAAGGCAAACCAACAGTCCTTTGCTTTGATCTTTCTCATCCCTATCTTTTTTTGTCAGATCAACTACTTGTAATTCTTTAGCTATTTATTTTGGTATTTTCCTTTATATTTCCATACTGGTATTTCTAGACATTATTAACTTTCTATTATAGCAGCCGAGGACTTCCTTATACTATATCCTCCTCCATTCTTTTTCTTCCATTCCCCTCATTATATTTGTAATCATTATTAAGTTAATATTTGGTATCTACAGTATTACTATTGATGTTTGTCATGTATTGTATTTCCTATTTTTGTACAACAAAAATACTTTTTTATCATTTATTTTTCCATAAAGTAAAAAAAAAAAATAACCTAACTCTTCACTTACTTAGCAATTTGTGTATCTATTGCTAATGCATTAATTTAACAAATATTTACTCAATGCCTGCTACGTGCCAGTCATTATCCTTGGTGCTTGGGCTATATCAGTGAACATATTAGACAAAGACTTTTCTTCTTTGTGACACATTCTAATTGGGAGATAGACAATAAACCTAATAAATAAGTAAAATACATAGCATAGTATGTTAGGAGGTGATAGGTGCCAAGGGGAAAACAGAGGGACGTGCAGGGGATTGGGATGCGGATAGAGGCGTGGGTTATAAGGCCAAATAGGGTGATAAGAGTAGGTCTTATTGAGAAAGTGACATTTGAGCAAAGATTTAGATTTCTCCAAATGTCATTTTCCACATAGCCAAATAAATGCCTTGGACAACCTGACATTTCATTTTCCCTAGTGACTTTGCTTCTTGGAGGCATCTGCCTGCCCCCTCCAGCACTAGGCGCTCTAGAGGACTGCAGCGCAATTGCTGTCCTGGGATTTCTCTTGGCCATTATTCTGAGTTGGATTGTCTGTTTCCTAATTCCCACATCTTCCTCTTACTTGGTTCATGTTCTCTTTTTGATGGAGCAAATTCTCCTACAGCTTCCTGGGAAAAGAGCACATGAAGGGAGAAAAAAGTATTGAGAATGTGGATATCTCAAAGTGCTCTCAACCTCCCCTTACAATTGACTGAAAGTTTGGTTCAATTTAGAATTCTTGGTTGGAAGTCATTTCTCTTAGAATTTTCAAGGCCTTACTAAGTGTCTCCAAGCTTCCAGTGTTCTGTTGAGCATGATGCCCATGATTCATAATCCTTTAATCTGACCTGTTCTTACTTTCCTCTGAAAACTTTTAGGATTTTTCTCTTTATGCTAATGTTCTATAATTTTTTATGATGATGGGCCAAGTCCTAGGCGGAAATGTGTGTTTAATTTATTGTGCTTGGCACTTAGTGAGCCCTCATAGTCTTCAATTCTAGGAAATTTTCTGATGTTACTACTTTGGTAGTTGAGTTAAGTAGCTAAATTGATCAGCTGCCATCCAAAGAGGAGCACTTTGGTCTTTCATGTTTGGTCATGTCACAGTATATAAAACCCTTAAAAGAATGAGGCATTATATTTGATAGGTGGGTATTTTATTTTGTTTAAAAAATGATCAACATAAAAGGTGGGATATTTTCATTTTTGGGGGTTACTAGCATTGGGAACGCGTATCTGTCGTGGCAGGTGTTGTTCATTATGCTTTTCTCATTCATTTCGCTTTGGCGGTTTGGCAGGTTATCCCTCCCTTCCCATCCTCAGTCAGGAGCCTCTGGGCGGCTACAGATGTTTTTTCACTTTCAGGTCTTGATCACCTTGACTGCCCTTTCACCTTTTTTCGTCTTTCTGATATTTCTTCTTACATTTATACATATGTTTTAATTGAGATAAAAGCCACGTAATGTTAAATTCACAATGTTAACCATTTAAAAGTATATATTTTGGGGTTTTTAGTATATTTACAATATTATGCAACCATCACCACTGTATAATTCCCGAACATTTTCATCACTCCCCAAGAGAAACCTTGTACGTGTTAAAGCAGTTACTCTCCAGTCCCTGCTCCTCCCAGCTCCTTGTAACTACTCCTGCCTTCTGTCACTATGGATTTGCCTATTGTGGACATTTCATGTAAATGGGATGCAGTACGTGACCTTTTGTGACTGGCTTCTTTAACTTATAATGTTTTCAAGGGTGATCCATGTTATAGTACAGCGATTTTTCAACCAGTATGCTGCAAGAATTTTTAAAATATGCATATCTGACTATTTGGTCAGAGGCACTGACCTCTTTTCCCTTAGACTGTCAAATAAAAAAATGACAACAGCAACACAATAGCTATCCAGTGTGGATTAATCAAGATTATACCTTTTTTTTATTTGTCAGATTTGCCAAAAACATTTTTTGGTGTACTGCAGAATTTTAGTAATTAGTATATATGTGCCATATGATGAAAATGAAAATCACTTTTATAACATGTGTCAGCATCTGTACTTTACCAGTGTTCTTAAATCATGCTCTTGGTGTTTGTTTTTTCACTATCCAGAGAAAAATTTTACATTTATTATCCATATTTTGATTTTGATACTGGCCTTTAGTTTACATTTTCATAAGACACTTGTTTGCTACAAAATGATATTGAATAATTTTAATTCTTAAGTATACATTATTTATTTTTTAGTATGCCAGTACTGAGGTCGATGGAGAACATTACATGACCCCAGAAGATTTTGTCCAGCGCTATCTTGGACTGTATAATGATCCAAATAGCAATCCGAAGATTATCCAGCTCTTGGCAGGAGTAGCTGATCAAACCAAGGATGGGTAAGACCTTTATATATTTTTTTGAAAACTAATATTTTGCAATATCTAATTAAAAAGTGGAAAAACCATGTTTACCTATGATAATCTGGAATTTTAATATTAATAAACCATATTTTTCTTAGGTGTTCATAAAAACTGTGTTATTTACTGCCATTATTAAGGACACTGCCATTTCTTTTTTTTTAAAAAAAACTTACATGTGAAAAGTCATTTTTATAATAATCTGAACAGAATGGTTTTCAGATAACTAAGTTCCTTTTATTCCTTTTATTCATTCATTCAATAAATATTGAATAACTATTAACTGTTATATTTTAGGCATTGTTCTAAGTGTTAGAATTACCTAAGTGAATAAACTATGCACAAATGAACAAAATTTAAAAGTAAATTATAACATGTTAGGAGGTAATAAGTGCTATAAAGAAAAATAAGTCAGGGAGGAATTTAGAGAGTGGTATTTATTCATTTCTCTGTCTACTCATTTATTTGACAAATATTAATTGAACCACCACCATTTTCCAGGCACTCTTGGGCCTTAGAAATAGAAACATAAATAAAATGGAGTTTCCTGTCTTTTTTTTTTAATTTAAATTTAAATTTTATTTTTTAGAGAGAGGGGGAGAGAAGGTGAAAGAGAGGGAGAAAAACATCAATGCAAGAGAGAAACAGTGATTGGTTGCCTCTCTTATGTGCCCGGACCTAACGTGCAGGGACTGAACCTGCACCTTAGGCATATGCCCTGACAGGGAATCAAACCAGTGACCTTTAGCTCTGAGGAAGGACACCAACCAACTGAGCCCACACAGGTCAGAGGTGGGATTCCCGGTCTTAATGAGGAGCTCATGGCCTAGTGAGATAGAGAATGAGTAAACAACAACAAAAAAGTAATACTTTGGAGATAAGGTGCTACACTAGAAGTATATGAAAGGTACAAAGGACACCCAGGAAAGCAAAGTTAAGTCTGCTTTCTTAAGCAGTGATGGGTGGTCCTGACAGCATCACAGGAGAGGCGAGGCATGAGTGAAATCTGGCAGGATGGAAGAGCTTGCTGGGGACCTGCCAGGTAGGAAGGAGAAGTCCAGGAAAGGGAGCAGCAGTGACTTGGAGCATCAATGGGCATGTGTGTATGTTTTGGAGAATGAGAGTGGGGAGGATGTGTTACAAGGACTTTGGCATGGTTATGATGTTGCTTTGTCGCTGTCAGAGTTCAGGCTGGAGTGGAGCTGCAGACCTTGTGTGCTAGGCTTTGACTGTATCCTGTAGGCTCATGACTCTCAGTCATGGAGATATTTTTAGCCTGGCTGTGTATTGTGAAGTCACAGAAATAGCAAGATGCATCTTACTGGAGTATCAGTCTGCTCAATTTAAGGGGAAAAAGCATGCCATTTTTATATTAAAATCACAGATGACTGTATTATGGAGCAAATGGAATATTTGTATGAGTTATAAAGAACATTTGCTTTGCTTTGTGAGTTCCAAGCTATTGGGTTGGCAAAAAGTTCATTTAGTGTTTTCCATAAAAGAAAAGACACATTTTTCATCGGCACCAATAACTTTATGATTTGGATATTTTGAGTATGTCGGCTATTTCCTGCCTGGTATAACATTGATTATTCTCAATTAATGTCTCAATTTGATCACTATTGACTTCAACTAGTTTACCTGACCGTGGAGAATTGTCTAGTGAGAAGTCTCCAGCACAAAACTTTGCAAACCACTTTTGACATGTTTGGCAGTTATAACACCTTCTCTATACATTGTACAAATCTTTTTTTCTTTTTTTTTTTGGTGTTTTTACCTTTCTTGAAATAATAAAGCATTATATGCTGAAAATGTAGTGTATTTTCTTCCATCTTCAATATTAAAATGGCTACACAAAAATTCACCAATTTTGATACTTTATTTTTTTTAAACGCATGTTGACGTGACAGCTGTCACAATACAATCTAACAGAATTGTTTTGAATAAAGTTCAAGACACTAAGCGCTACTAGAGCCATCTTATGGGAAAAACCAAATGAACTTTTTGGCTAATACAATACATGTCTAGGCCTCCAAGGACCCAGGTTTTTTCTCCTGCCTGTAGAAGTGCTTGCATGAAAAACTGAAAAACTGGGTAATCAGGTATCTTTAAACATTATTTCCATTATCACAAATGATAAGATTTTAGAAAAATGGTTGGTTGGAGTAGGATGAGACTTGAATGCAGTGAAATCTGTTAAGGAAACTATTGTAATAATTCAAGGAGAAATGTTATCTATGTTCTTTGAGTCCAGAGTTAATATTGTATTCATTTGTATTGTCCTGCAAAATCTAGCACAATGCATAAAATTTACTATGAGTATTTTATATTTTGGAAGGATTTTATATAATTTATCGATGGCAGATATTGGGCAACTTGTACAGATTTTGTGTCTAGTCTCTCAAAAAGTCAAATCAGCTGATAAGTTACTATGGATCATTTAGCTTTGGGTCTCTTAATAGTGCTCAAACAGTAAGGCATATGAAAATTAATTATATTTAATCAGAATTCCTTCTTCAAAATTATTAAAGGTAGCATATACATATAGCTCTTTTAGAAACAATCCAAGTATTTATTATTAATTTGGTGTGAGTCCTGTTTTCAGAGTATCCATATCTTTTCAGTTGTTTTCTTCTGTGACCACGTCTCAGTGGTGTATCGTTTTTTGAAGCTTCATCCATGTGGTTCCCCCAGACTCAGTTGAGTTGTTAAAAGTGTGGTCAGGTGGAATCAAGGGTTTAAGTTGGCAGACTAGAATAGATTAAAAGTGGGTTTTGGCTACTAAAGAATGTAATAATGTTGAATAGTGTTTACTTAAAAAAAAACAACCTGTTTCTCTTTTTAAAAGGCAAATATGTTCTATTTCAGATTTTAAAAGCTTCTTGAACTTCCTGTTTCTCTCTCTTTGGAATGAATTAGATTGAGATTGGGTAGGAAATCTGATTCATTGTTATATAATAAAAATAAGTAAAATTATGAAACATAAAATGATTGCTTTTTTTCTTTCTTTCTTTTTTTTTTTTTTTTAGAGAGAGGAAGGGAGGGAGAAGGAGAGGGAGAGGGAGAGAAACATCGATATGAGCGAGAAACATCTGTTGGTTGCCTTGTACGCGCCCTGAACTGGATGCGTACTGCAGTTTAGGCTTGTGCCTGGATTGGGAATTAAACTGGCGACCTTTTGTTTTGCGGGATGATACCCAACCAATTCAGCCACACTGGCCAGGGTGAAACGTAGATAATTTCTAAAAGCAGAAAAAGGTAGCATTTTCTAAAACTATGGGGATTCTTAACCTTCTGCTGATGAACTTCATGAACTTCGTAAGTTCCCAAACTTGCTGAAATACAATACAAAATGAGTGAATTTGTATCTACATTCTTCTGGGGAGAAATCCGAGGTTTTCAAAAGGGTCCATGACTTCAAAAAGATTAAGAGTCGTTGTTAAAGTTTTTAAAATATCTTTATTATTTTATTTTTTAATTAAGTAAATTTATTGGGGTGACAGTTAATAAGATTATATAGGTTTCAAATGTACATTTCCATGATATGTGATTTGTACATTGCATTGTGTGCCTGCCACCCAAAATCAGATCATCTTCTGTCACCAGATATTTGACTCCCTTTAACATTTTCTAGTCCCCAACCCCCTTCCGTCTGGTACCATCATGCTGTTGTCTGTGTCTATGAGTTTCAGTTTTATACTCCACATATGAGTGAAATCATGTGGGTCTTAGCTTCTCACTGACCTATTTTGCTTAGCATAATATTCTCAAGGTCTATCCATGTTGTTGCAAATGGCAGTATTTCCATCTTTTCATATGACTGAGTAGTAGTCCATTGTATATATGTACCACATCTTTATCCAACCATCTATTGAAGGACACTTTGGTTGTCTCTGTGTCTTGGCAACTGTGAGACGCTGCAGTGAATATTGGGGTGTATATATCTTTGTGAATAAATATTTTCAAGTTTTTCAGATAGCGACCCAGAAGAGGGATTGCTGGGTTCCATGGTAACTCTACTCTTAATCTTTTGAGGCACTTCCATGCTGTTTTCCATAGCGGCTGTACCAGTTTACATTCCCACCAGCAGTGAGTGAGGGTTCCTTTTTCGCTACAACTTCTCCAACAGTTGTTATTACTTTTCTTGTTGATATCAGCCATTTTAGCAGGTGGGAGGTGGGATCTCATTGTCGTTTTGATTTGCATTTTCCTAATGGCTAGTGAAGTTGAGCATCTTTTCACACATCTGTTGGTTATTTGTATGTCCTTTTGGGAGACATGTCTGTTCAGGTCCTCTGCCCATTTTTTAATTGGATTGTTTCCTTGGTATTGAGTTTTAGGAGTTTTTTATATTTTGCTTGTTAACCTCTTGTTGGAGCTCTTGTCTGCAAATATCTTTACCCATTTGGTTGCTTGCCTCTTTGTTTTGTTGGTGGTTTCTTTTGCTGTGCAGAAGCTTTTTAGTTCGATATGGTCCCATTCATTTATTTTTGCTTTCACTTCCTTTGCCTTTGGGGTCAAAATCATAAAATTTTCTCTAAGGCCAAGGTCCATAAGTTTAGTAACCATGTTTTCTTCTGCATAATATATTGTTTCAGATCTTATATTTATGTATTTGATCCACTTTGAATTTTTGTACATGGAGACAAACTGTAGTCTAGTTTCATTCTTTTACACGTGGTTTTCCAGTTTTCCCAGCACTATTCATTGAAGAGGCTTTCTTTTATCCATTGTGTGTTTTTGGCTTCTTTGTCAAAAATTATTTGCCCATATACATGTGGTTTTATTTCTGGGCTCTTAATTCTGTTCCATTGGTCTGTGTGTCTCTCTTTCTGCTAGTACCATGGTGTTTTGATTATCATAGCTCTGAAGTATAATTTCAAGTCAGGTCGTGTGATACCTCTAGCCTTGTTCTTTTTTTCTCAGGATTGCTTTGGCTGTTTGGGGTCTTTTTGGTTCTATACAAATCTGATGATTTTTTGTTCTTTAAAAAATGTCATTGGGATTTTGATGGAGGTTACATTAAATCTGTACATTGCTTTAGATAATAGGGACATTTTAACTATGTCGATTATTCCCATCTGTGAACATGCAGTATCTTTCCATTTCATTGTGCCTTTTAAAATCTCTTCTGATAATGCTTTGTGGTTTTCAGTACATAGCTCCTTCACATTTTTTGTTAAGTTTATATCTCGGCATTTTCTTTTTGTTTCAACTGCAAAAGCAATTTTTTTTAATTTTCTGAAATTTCATTGTTAGTATATAGGAATACAGTCGATTTTTTGTGCACTGAGTTTATATCGTGCAACTTTATTTGTTTACTGTTTCTCATAGTTTTTTGGTGGAATCTTTAGGGTTTTCTATATAAAGAGTCATGTCATCTGCAAAAAGTGCCACTTTTACTCCTTTTTTCCCAGTTTAGATGCCCTTTCTTTCTTTTTCTTACTTAATTGCTCTGGCTAGGACTTTTAGTATCTTTAATACTTTTAATTCAAGAACATCAAAGAGTTTGGCAATGTTTAAGTCAGCCCATCCTCATTTAACATTTAAGGAAAATTAGGCCCAGGGAAGTTGATTGACTTGCCCAATAACACAAAATTAGCTCTCTTAATTTTCAGTCTATTTTTCTTTCCACTGTCCTATAGGTATGTAATTTGAAGTGGTACCACATAATATTGTTTATAGTCACCCAAGACCAAATCTGAATGAATAGAAATAGTATTGACAAGTTTAAGTGATTTAGTTAAGTTTGTGGAAAAGCAGGTCTAGAAGTCAGTATCATGCCTTTTTGTATACTGACCTCCTTCTTCCTCTTGCCCCTTCCTTTCTCCAATAGATAGTAAAATGAGCAGAAGAGTTTTAATATAGGTGCTTACTCTGGAGAGCCATGTAAAAGAGCGCTGTATGGTATAAATAGCATTATGGGTTGTCTACAAGTAAAGCCATTAGCCAAATAGTATTTGTGACATTTTGGCTTAAACTTTGAAGTTCTTGTATAATAAAAAGCAAAATGAGTTTATGTGCTAAATGCAGATCTCAGGGACTATTACTGTATGATCTAATCTAAAATATTTAGACAGTTGCTTGTTTGAAACTGGAACTTCTAGAACCATAGTTTCTATGTTTAGCTCTAGTCAGAATTTCATCAAGAGGTTCTATTCTCCTATGATATAGAAAACTATAGTTTTCCTCTCTTTTACTTTTTCACAAGTGTTTTCCTTTAATATTCTCATGCATATAGAAAAATGTTTTATTAAATTTTATTTAATCCTTACTATATTTTTTATTACCATTTAGTCCCCTTATACCTCCCTTCCTCCAGCAATCACCACACTGTTGTCCATGACCATGAGTCCTTTTTCCTTTTTGCTCAGTCCCTGAGCCTTTAACCATGTCCCCCCTCCACCCTGTCCCTGCTAGCTGTTATCTGCTCTCCATCTATGAGTCTGTCTCTGTTTTGCTTGTTAGTTCAGTTCATTTATATGAGTGAAATCATAGGGTACTTGTCTTCTTCTGCCTTGGTTATTTCACATAGCAAAGTGTTTTCCAGGACCATCCATATTAATGTAGAAGGTAAAATTTTCTTCTTTTTTACGGCTGAGTAGAATTCCATTGTGTAAATTTCCCATAGTTTTATCCTCTCATCTATTGTTGGACCCTTGGGCTGCTTCCATATCTTGGCAATTGTAAATAACGCTACAGTGAACACAAGAATGCTTATGTTCTTTTGAATTAGTGTTTTTGGAGTGTTCTGGGATATGTTTCCAGGAGTGGGATTGCTGGGTCAAAGGCAGTTCCATTTTTAATTTTTTGAGGTATCTCCATACTGCTTTCCACAGTGGCTGAACTAGCTTGCATTCCCACCAACAGTGCAAAAGGGTTCCTCTTTCCCCATGTCCTTACCTGCACTTGTTTGTTGATTTATTGATGATAACCATTCTGACAGGTGTGAGATGGTATCTCATTGTGGTTTTAATTTGCATTTCCCTGATGAGTAGTGACTTTGAGCACCTTTTCATATGTCTATTGGCCATCTGTATGACCTCTTTGAAGAAGTGTCCATTCAAGTCCTTTGGCCATTTTTTAAATTGGGTTGTTTATTTTTTAGGGGTTGAGTTTTGTAAGTACTTTACAAGTTTTGGGTATTAACCCCTCATCAGATGTGTTGGCAGATATGTTCTCCATTCTGTGGGATTATAGCAAACTAAAGAGATTTTGCACTGCAAAGGAAATAGAAGACTCTTTTATGCAGAAATCTTTTTTCCTGAGGTGTTACTTCTTTTTATAAAAAAAAATTTTAAATTATATTTTATTGATTATTCTATTACAGTTGTCCTGATTTTTCCCCTTTTGCCCCCCTCCATCCATACCCCCTACTCCCTCAGGCAATGCCACTACCATTGTCCATGGGTCATGTGTTTAAGTTTAGCTGCTCCATTTCCTACACTGTATTTTATATCCCCATGGTTATTCTCTAACCTCCTGTTTGTACTTCTTAGTCCCCTCACCTCTTCCATCTTGCAATCATCTGGTAACTAACTTCTTTTGCTGCTTTGAAGAGTCTCTCTTTATCTTTAACCTTTGACTTTTTAATTATGATGTGTCTTGGCATGGGCCTCTTTGCATCTCTCATAATTGGGTCTCTGTGCTTCTTGGACTTGTGTGTCTATTTCCTTCACCAAATTAGGGAAGTTTTCTTTCACTATTTTTTCAGATAGATTTCCAATTTCTTGCTCTTTCTCTTCTTCTTCTGGCACTCCTATGATGTGAATGTTGGACCTCTTGCAGTTGTCCCAGAGGCTGTTCATACTGTCTTCATTTTTTGAATTCTTTTGTCTTCTTGTTGTTCTGCATTGGTTGTTTTTTGCTTCCTTATTATGCATAAATCTTGATTATTTTAAAAAGAGGCTACTGTTGTGGTGTGAAGGGAAGGTGAAGTCAACTGGAGACTCTGATTTGGTTCTCTTGAGGAAATGGTATTTAAGCTGAGCTATGTAAAGATTGGGTATAAATTAAATGGGCAAAAATTTGGAGATGGTGGGATCATTCCAAGGAAAATGAATTGCGGAGTTATAGCCCTGAGTGGAAGGAGCATGGTTTGTTCTAGTTGCTGAGAATGAGTGGGCTAAAGTGTAGAGAGCAAGGGGAAAGTATGAAGAGGTCAGATCCTGTGTGCCTAGAAGCCACATTAAGGATTAGGTCTATTCCTTTAGATAGGATATAGGGTATGTGCATAGATTTTTATAATGCTGTTACTTGGATACTAGTCACTTACCAATAACAGCAACATGGAATGGAATTTTTGCAGTAAGCTTGCTCCGGAAGATGACTTAAACTAGCAAATGGCAGCTCCATGAGATCATTGAAGGCATTTTCACTGTAACCTTGGCTACTGGCTAATTTCACAACCCCGAGTGTTATAGGACCCAATAATTTTTCATCTCCCCCCTTTTTGTTTTGAATTTTCCTTTAAAAATTTTATTATTGACATTTCAAACATACATAAAATAGAATAGTGTAGTGATTCAATAAATTCGTCACTCACTTTTAATAATTATTAAAATTATTAAATTTGTTTCATTTATACCTCCAGTCATTCCTTCACTTCCTAGATTATTTTGAAGCAAATATAACATGTGCCTGTAAAAGAAAAATTATCAAAAAAGGAAAATAAAACCTCCTCAAAAACACTTAACATTAACTTCTTAATATAATCAAGTATTTGAGTTATATCAGCATTTTAATTTCTTGATTTTCTTATAAAAAAATTTACTTTGCTTGAATCAGAATCCAAATGAAATCTGTATCTTATAATTAATTGCTATACCACTTAGATTTTTTATGATGTTCTACTCCATATCTTCTTTACCAGCTGTTTTTTTTAGCTCTGGCCAGGTAGCTCAGTTGGTTGGAGCATCATCCCCATACACCAAGGTTGTATGTTCTGTCTCCTCTGGTTAGGTCACATAGAAGAATCAACGAACGAGTGCATAAATAAGTGGAACAGCAAATTGATGTGTGTCTCTCTCTCAAATCAGTGAATAAAAATTGAGATAATTTAAAAGTCTTTTTTGCCACCACAGAATGTTGACTCCGTACTTTCCTACAATCTACATTTTTGCTTATTGTGTTTCCATAATAGTGTTCAACATGTGGCTTTGTCCTTTTTGTTTTTCATAAATTGTTGATTACACCTAGAGCAGTGATTCTCAACACGGAGGCTGCTGTTCGCCTGTGGTAGGTAGAGGCCAGGTATGCCACTAAACCTGCTAAAATGCACAGGAGGCCTCCACCACAAAGCATTATGCATCCTAAAATACCACTGTTGAGCACCAAGGTTGAGAAACTGATCTACAGACTTGTCCAAATCCAAGCTTAATTATTTTTGGTCTAGTTCTCTTTCTTTGAATGATGTTAGGGGCTATTGATTATTTCCCATTTCCATTAATTTGTTAGGGCTTTACAAAATGGTGATATTCTAATTTTATTCATTCCTTCTTTCTTTATTATTTGGAATACCTTTATAAAGAAAAACTTTCTTCATCAATTATGTGGTTACTCTGAGCTACAGATCATCAGTAAAGTCAGATTAAGTGCCTGATGTTTTTCCATTTCTTTACCAGCTAATAACATTTTATATTTTATTCTAGGTTGATCTCCTATCAAGAGTTTTTGGCATTTGAATCTGTTTTATGTGCTCCAGATTCCATGTTCATAGTGGCTTTCCAATTGTTTGACAAAAGTGGAAATGGAGAGGTGACATTTGGTAAGGAAAAGAAAAGATTGTAAGTGATTTGTGGAGTTAGTGAGGCTTGTCCAAGCTGTAACTGCTAAATCTAGTCACTGCAGATAGATTGCTGTTGAGTTTGGAGTTAGTCAATAACTGAAGCATTACTCTCCTAACAGGATTTATACAGATAAAATTAAAATGGTTTTATTTTCTTCTAGGCATTAGACTACTGCAAAAATTAAGGAACCTAGGAATGCCATTACTTCCACTCATTGAAACACTGATACTTTCCTATTCCTAAAATAGGTGGTGTAAAATTTTCTTGTTCTGGGCCACCCTGAGCAAAAGTCTTTATGAAACAGACTATGAACAAACAATATGGAGTAACTATCTCATTCTTCATAGGATTTCTGGGTAGAGAGTTCAGAGCTTCTCTGTAGCGTCTGGAAAACCACTGCTATGTCATTTTAACACTGAGAGTGGAACTGAAGGAGGAAGCTAAGGCAAGAATAGTTAGCATTCTCTGAACCCCCATTTTAGATTTTTGGTTTTCGGAAACAAGGATAGGATTTTACAGTTGCCATCTGAGTTGGATGTAGAAATTGATTTAAATCCTTTGATAGGCAGGTAAATAGCACATTGTCGATGTCTTATAAGCTATAAACTTGGATTTCTATTTGTCGTTATGTATTATATTTTAAGGACACTTATTTGCAGAAATTAGTTTTTGTTTAGGAAAAGTATCAGTGAGCTTTTCCTGTGACAGCCTTTTTAATAAAAACAATGTAGTGTTTTCAAGGACCTTGAGCCCTTCACCCTTTCCTTTTTTAATATGTGGAATTTTTTATTGTGGGTGTAGATATAGCCAGTATAACAAGATATAACACTTGCCATCTTAACTATTTTTAACTGTATCATTCAGTCATGTTGAGTATATTCACATTGTTGTGAGATAGATCTCCAGAACTTTATCACCTTCTAAAATGGAACTAGAGCCCCATTTATGGTGTGACTTGGCTTTGGAATGTGGTAGTGAAACTCTTGAAAGTCAGGCTTTTCCTGAGCCACGGCACTAAGTCATTATTCACTCCAGAGTTTGTTCTAAAAAAAATTCTTTTAGTTAAACCCAAAGAAAGAAGCATCACTGCCATGGTAAGACTGGTGAGAATGCACAGGTATTTGGAAGGACCAGTCGTGCCTTTGCTGCGATCTTAGTGGGCGCTTCTCTAGCCTGGCACTGATCATGTCTTCCTTCTGCCCATTGACCTAGCTGTCTCTTGTATGAGAAGATTTTCCCAAATACCCATGCAGAAGGCTTTAGGTTTCTGTGCACATCTTGGCACTCTCCAAGGGATTGCTTCTTTGGAGCAATCCCTGACCATTCTGCCTCCTAAAGGATGTTGCTTTTCTCAAAATTAGATTTTATACATTAAAACATACAATCGTTGTATCTCATCTTTCAACATTAACCCGTATTACTAATAATGCTGCATTTTCTATTTTCAATAGGTGTCACACATGTCTCACTTCCAAATACGGAGAAATGCTTGGGAAATAGCTTGATACAAATATCTATATTAGTGACAGTATACCTGTGTTTCTATCATGTGTCCCTTGTTTAAGAATTAGATTTCCCAAAAACAAATTGTAATTTATTTTGTACGTCCTATCTTGATATCATGGATTTTTTATGTCTCCTCTGTTTGGTTGCTTTTCCCAATTTCAATTTTTAAAAATAAGTCACTGGAGTCAGTTCATCTAACAGACTAACAGTAGAGACTCATGTCACTGTTGATTAGTATATTAAAATGAGTGTAGGAAGTAGCTGAGCGGTTTCCACCACCCTACTATTTCATGCAAATGAACGCTTGTAGTTATTAGATCCCAAGTTTAGATTTTACAAATCTTTTGTTTTTCCTTTAGACTAAGATTTATGAGTTGGGATTTTAAGAAAATATATTTAGGATTGAAAGCAAAACAAATCAGTTTTCATTATTATAGCCCCTGGTATGAACTGAAGAACATACAAACCCTCCAGGATCCAGCTTGCGTTCTTCTCCATTATCTAGAGATGGGGTAATTGTAGAATAAGATAAAACTGAACTGCCTTTCAACACAGTACCTGGGGTCCCTGGACAGCGGGATGGTTCTCTTGATGGTGCTCACCTATTTCCTCGGGACTTTGACCATTTCCCCTTCCTGCCCTGCCTGCCTAGTTTTGAGGGTCCATTCTTAGACAAATGTTCTTAATTAAAATGAAAAGAATCATAATGAAAAAGAGAAAGTTTAATTTTAAATTCTTAAGAAAAGAGGAAAAGCATTGAAACTGTTACAAATGCCATTTAACAAGACCATAGAATTTCAGCATAAGAAAATAATTAACTTGGAGTTTATTTTTATAGGGTTTTTGGATCTGTGATAAAGGTCAGTTTTATGTTTGTACCCACTTAATAAAATGAATTATGCTTATGCATTTATAGACATATGTTTAAGTAAAAGGAAATTTTAGATCCATTCTAACTTGAAATTTTTTTTCACTAAATGGCCTTATGTTTTCTAGTTTGAAGCTTATTAAAAGAATAGTTTTCTCTTGTGCACATCAGGAGAGAAAGGTGGGAGAGAATATTGGATGCAAGGTGTAATGGAGTGGGGAGAGACTGTTATACCATCAGTATCTCTCATGGACTATGGTGATGATGTTATCTGTGTACTTGTATATATTGTTCTCATCTATGCTTTTTTTTAAAGATATACTTTTTATACACATCAAATTATAGACTTGTGTGCATCTTTCAAGTGTTTCTATAAGTAGCTATATTGAATAACATTTTCTGGAGTTCTGGACAAGTTTTTTTTTTTTTTTTTAATTATTGTTAGAGATGACTTTACTCTGGGAGAGGGGATGTACATTGAGATCTTGGTCATCCATTTCAGAATGTACAAACTCAGGAGAGGGTTCTGGAGTTTTTGAAACAAGTGAATAAAACTATTAGTTAATCGTTTCCTCTTTGATGTTCCTTCAATAAAACGTCTAATGCATGCTGTGGGTAATTACTTAATGGCTTGTATATCTGATACTGCCTGGTGCCGTGAGCCTTGTAGAGGCCATTGCATGACTGGTGTGCGCTAGAAGCAGTGCAAGCTTGCCTTGGTCTTACTGTTACCCACTAGTGTACTGGATATTCTGCTTGATAGAATTAGCTTGAGGTAACTTAGATAACCAGTTGCACTACATTGTATTGTCAATAGCTGATATGCTTTTGTCATACATTAAAAAAAATAAAAGCCTATTGCTTTAATAATGATGAAATTACTCATAAAAGCAATCACCCAAACTCCTCTTCTATTAAATAATAAATGAATATAAAACATTTTATACATGCTAAGTCTTCTGCTAAAATTGCATCAACATTGTGTTCCAAAGTGTTTGCCTAGGAGCGGGAACTCTCCGAAGTGAACTTTTCCAAGGCCACATCTTCACCTTCTGGCTGTAGGAGCCTCAAAAAGCAGGATTCCTTTTGAGTTTTGACTATCAGTATGTACAGCAAATAAAGATGTGTTTCATTTGTGCCTCTGAAATAGACTCTTTCCCCCTAAAGGGAAGAATAAATTAGGCAGAACCACTGCTATTATTAAAAGGTTCAGGAGATGGAAGTCTCAATATGAAAAATGTCCCCCCTCTCAATGGAAACAATACTGTAGACATGGAATAATATGAAATACTAATGCTAATAAATATCCAGTTTAATCTGGTAAGAATAGAGCTTCACCTGGGCATTCAAATTAAATCAGGAAGAATTTTTGAGACTTCTTTCCGATATCACAAAGAAGGTCATGTTAATAATACTCAAAGCTGTTAGAATGGCTATTTGATTTTGAGATAAAAAGAAAAAGGACATGCTGTTTTAGTTTTTGTATCATTTGGTGATAGATGGTTAAAGCATCTAGCTTCTACAGTAATAGATGCCCTTTAACTCCATCTCTCCTGAGGAGTGGACCTTTACATGTATTTGGCATCGTGACTACTCTATTGATTGATTGTACATAGTCCCTTCTGGAGGTAGGTAAAGTGTTAAAAGAAATACTTTCCCTCAGAAAAACAGAGGAGGTCACCAGGAAACTAATGATCCGCCTGGAAGCAGAACCTAGAAGTCTGGGACTGAGTCTACATGCTGTGTGGATTGGGACTTCCTCTACAAGTTCCTGTTGTTGATCTTTATTTTGCTGTTTGTTTTCCTTTGTTTTCTTTTTTGGTCTCTTAGTTGTTCCTCTTCCCCCCCACCCAAGTTTTCCTTCACTGAAAAACTCTTCACTTCCACAAGTCTTGCCATTGTTTTTGTTCAGTTATACACAAGGATATTTCATTGTTCATGTTGGGAGTCCTTCTAAAAGCCTCTCTGACTTCACTTTAAGAACTGTGCAGGTGAACTCAGCTGTTGAGGACTTTTTTCCCCCCTGACAATAAAAATGCTTGGTCTCAAGCCTGTAAGTTGGAAGCAGTGGCTCCTGCTGGGCTGAAATCCTTGGAATCAGGATGTCTTTGGGCTGATGGTAGGTGGGCTGTGTCACAGGGCTGATGGCTTGTATACCTACAGGAGGAGTTCTCTGGCCACACCGTTGGTACAGCAGCTCCTTCCAGGCTCATTCATGGAACAGGCATGGCGGCAGTCTTGGAGAAGAGTGCCAGCCCCGGTCAGAGGTAATTTTGTACTGCAGAAAGGTGAACAAGATCAGTAGGAAGCTCCCATAAGGACCAGGGGAGGGATAAGGGTGGATGAGATGGGGAGACAGTGGGGAAAATTAAAACCTCTGTTAAGACATATTTACACAGATTATATGCTTTAATGTATATTTCATCTAGTCCAATCATCATAAGTGACTGATACAGCTAAACTGACTAATGTTAACGTCTGTGAACATTTTTCCTTAATCACGGTTGTCACCATTACCTGCCCTCCTGACAAATTATTGTACTCCTCTCCTTTGAGCAACGAGAACATAATGACAGGCTATTTTTGTATCTGGCCCCAATTCCCTTTTCAAAGGAATTAGAAACCATCTCTTTCCATAAGCCCATGCTCTGCAGGAAGTGAAAAAGTGGTCTATGGTTTTCTATATGTCAGAAAACGAATGGATTCCTATTTCCCTTAGCAATGCCAACCTGGTATAAAACACTAGATCATGACCTTGCTGCCCATAAGATGCGACTGTCAGGTCCCTTTCATCCAGGCCAGAACTATGGCTGCTGAAATAGCACTCCAAGAAGTGCTATGTAGAGCTAAAAACCCTTGTTTGCCACTGGAAAGACGGGATTCTCTCTGGGGGGACAACTTGTTATGCAGTATCAGTTAGATATACTGGGTACATATGAGATTATTGGCGTTCCCTTTTATGTCATGTAGAGCCTGACAAAACCTGGTAAGATAAGAAGAGCATCAGCTATTTGAGATATTGCCTCACACAAGTATAAATTCTCCAGTTCTGGAGCTTTTGTGGAACTTTTTTTTTTTTTTTTTTTTTTTTTTTTTTTTAATCACATCCTGGTAAAAGTAAAGCAGTAATTAAGAATCGGACTTCAAAACGATACTGATTATGTCTGTAAGCTTCCTGAATTAGCCTTAGGCAGCTGGTAGTGTAAATAGTAACAGAAGGGAAGTGGGATACATCAAGAGGTGCCAAAGTAGGTTTGAAATTTTGTTAATCCTAGTAGCTAGTTGTAGCCTGTGACATGGCTAAACTAATTCAGAGTGTCTAAGGGTAGTTCATAAACCACTGCACATTATAATGGACATAATGAAACCATACGCAGAGCTAAGTGTCCACTTTAGGAGAAATAAGAAAAGTTCAAACAAATACTTATGGAAAATGACATTTCAATATTTGGGGGGATTACTATGAATGATTCAGGCCATCATTTTTTTTGCTTCAAAGATATTCTAAGATCTTGTTTAGAGGTTCCTAGGAAGCTTATAAAATAGGATTTTAGTTAAAGTTTTTATTAGAGAGCTATTTTCCTAAACATAAATTATACATTGTAATTTTGATTTATAAATATCCCTTTTTTGTGATAGTAGAAAGCAATTTTCATAGTTAAGTTTTTGTAGTTTGAAAGCTTCTGAATCTTTGACTTTATTTGATATAGTTTCACACTTGAGATTCTGCTACCTTCTGATCACTTAAACGGAATTCAATTTTATTCCACCGTTATATAAAACTTACTTAGGTAGCAATATGTACATTTGTTATCAAATTGTTGAGTTTTGGGACTTATGATCTTTAAAGATTATCATAAAATAACTTATCCCCTTTAATAATTTTAATATTTATATGTAGTAATTAAACATTTTTCTGCTTTCCATTTATTCATGTTTCCTTAGTTTCACACTTTTTTAGGCCTTAAAAATAAGAAATTAATTAATTTGGGAATAGAAGCAGCCAGTTAAATTGCAGAATCCTAAAATTTTTGCTAATCTGCCATATTTTTAGCTCTAAATATTTTATTGTAATTCTTATTATTTTAATTATCTTGTAAACTTTAACATATTTTATATTGTGAAGTTTCACATAGATTTAAGGGTAATCCTTTGTGTTGGTTAGAAGCCAGGATCCCATGAATTGCTATGGAGTTAATTATTTGTTTTTAGAAACAAAAACCCATATATTTAATTTGTGTTTATGGAAGGTGAAAATAATTTGATATGATTTGCAAATTCTGAAATATTGTTGCTACTTAGACAAGAAATAAATGCTGCATTCTATTTGAAAGCAAAGATGAGAATCCCATCTCCCCAGTGACATCCAATGCCTTCTTCCAAGTTACTGATTGTGACCTATTCAGAGCTGTTCTGTACATTGAGTCCAGACTGGCAGGATTTCTAGTTCAGGGTTCTTACACCACATGCCCTCCCCACTCCCACCATAGCAGTACTTTTATCAAGGAAAAAAGGTATCTAAAAACAAAGGGAATCCATTAAAACCATTTACAATATGAGATCTGTATCTTATGTAAAGAATTTGAAGAAATTAGAGAAAATAGCATAGTTGGAGATAATAAAATATTAAACTTGTATTTACTAATTCTCTAGTATAATTGATAGCTCTTGATGGCAAAACCCTTTTACTAACATAATTGGCTTCAATTTGAAAATAATTTTGTTCTCAAGACGTCAGTAAAACAGGCTTTCTGCTTTCTTAACTTTTTAATGATTTTTTTTTTTTTGGCATGAGCTTCTAAATTAGTCTATCCAGTCTGTGCTTGTTAAAGTACCAGTCATTTGTGAACTGACTTTTATAGTAATTGTAGAACTGTGTAAGAAAGTGAATGACATGGTTAGTGCATGAAGACAAGCTGTCAGAGGGTTTTGGTTGTATATTACACAGTGTGACTGGTTCTTATCTAAAAGTTACTATACTGTGTTTAGTCCTTACCTATTTAAAAGTGAATCACTAATTTCACTTATCTTAAAATATCTTAATAGTTGAGACTAATAATCATGGTTTTTATGAGGATTTTGAAGCTTTTTGTCAAGACCATATTTTTGACAATATCAGAAGCTTTTAATAAGGTGCTTGCTGCTGAGCTAATGATATGCTTTTGGTAGTATTTCTTATACCTATCTTCAATAGACATATTCAGTCTAGTGTGAATGTAATAATCAAGCCTCAATCAAACCATACTTACTATGACAAATATTGCATTATACTGTAATTTAGGTATTCATGCTTCTGATAAAGGGCTTAATTCGACTCCTTGAGGAACTGGGAAAACACTATTGATTTTATACTGGAATGCAAAGTAGCAGCCATTTATAGTGCAAGATACAAATCACTTCCTAATCAAAATTATATCAAGAGAAATTAAGAATCTCATGGCCTTATACGTAATGGTACACAATCTTAAGTGTAAAATTATATTTTGTATCAGTTGTGTTCCTGTGCATGGGTTTTTGGGCACAAAAATTTTTGCAGCTAATCTTAATAGAATCAGATAATATTGACTTTTAAAATTTCTCAATTTCTTTCTGTAGGAACATTGCAGTGGACTAAACTACTTATTCCAGGTATAATTTATTTATTTTTGTTTTCCCTTTTAAGAAAATGTCAAAGAAATTTTTGGACAGACTATTATTCATCATCATATCCCTTTTAACTGGGACTGTGAATTTATCCGACTGCATTTTGGGCATAATCGGAAGAAGCACCTTAACTACACAGAATTCACACAGTTTCTCCAGGTGAGCTTAGTTTTTATAATTGGTGTAAATATATACCATTCCTCCTCCACCTCCCTTTAAGTTTTACTAAGTTTATTATAAAAACAAGCAATCTTTTGTGGCATTTTATCTCCATTTTTCATCTCCCACTCCCAGAGGCAACTTCTTAAAACTTTTATCATTTCCTTTTTTTAAATTAATTTTTTTTGTTTTCTGTTACCATTTCTCCCCCTTAGCCTCACCTCCCCTCTCCAATCACCCCACTGTTGTCCATGTCCATGAGTCCTTTTTCCTTTTTGCTTAATCCCTCTACCCCCTAACTCCCCATCGCTGTCAGCCTATTCTCTATCTATAAGTGTATCTCTATTTTGCTTGTTAGTTCAGCTTGTTTATTAGATTTGCCATATGAATGAAATCATGTGGATTTGTCTTTCTCTTACTGGCTTGGTTCACTCAGCATAACATTCTCCAGGTCCATCCATGCTGTTGCACAGGGTAAAATTTTCTTCTTTTAAGACTGAGTAGTGTTCCGGTGTATAAATGTTCCATAGTTGTTTTATCCACTCATCTGTGATGGACTTTTGGGCTGCTTCCGTATCCTGGTGACTATAAATTATCATTGTTTCTTTTAGTGCTTACTTCTGTAGCCTTAAATAATAAACTTGTACTGGCACCTCTACTTTTTAATTTTTCACTTTTAGGTATTTTTGATTGAATTTGAACTATGGAAAATTAGTAACCACTTCTTTTCACCTCTTTCTCTCTAACACAGACTTGGAATTTTCTGTTCCCACCCTCATCTCATGAGCCTGCTTAGGTCAATGTCATATTTGAATTACTGTAGTTAAACACTGTCCCTGACTAAATGATCACTTTTCTTTGAGTTTCTAGTTTTTCTTGTTTATTTAGTTTTCTATATAGTAATGTAATTAATTCTCAAAGATTGCCTCAGTTATTAAAATCTCATTTTAATATGTTTAAAACACAGTAGGTATTCTATCAATTTCATCTTAGACCTTTCTAGGGATTTTCTTTTTTTAAAAAATTGAGGTAAAATTCACTTAACGTAAAATTAACCATATAAATGTGCACAATTTAGTGGCACTTGGTACATTCACAGCATTGTACAACCTACCACCACCCCTAGTTCTAAAATCTTTTCATCATCCCAGAAGAAAACCTTGTTCTGTTAAGCTGCCACTCCCTAGTCCTGTCTCTCCCCAACCCTTGGGAACCGTCAGTCTACTTTCTGTCTCTATGGGTTCACCTGCTCTGAATATTTCACATACAGTTGACCCTTGAACAACACAGCTTTGAACTGCACATGTCCATTTACACACAGATTTTTTTCAGTAAATACATACTACTATAAATGTGCATTCTCTTCCTTATGATTTTCTTAATGACACTTTCTTTTTCTGTAGCTTTATTGTAAGAATATAGTACATAACACTTGTAACATACAAAATATGTGTTAACTGTTGGTTATTGGTAAGGCTTCTTGTCAACAGTAGGCTATTAGGAGGTAAGTTTTGGGAGAGTGAAAAATTATGTGGATAATTGTATGCCTCTAACCCCACATATTCAAGGGTCAACTATAGATAGAATTAATTATTACAGTATGACTTTCTGTGTCTGGCTATTTTTTCATTTAGCATAATGTTTTTTCAGGATTATCCATGTTATAGCATTTATTAGTACTTCATTTATTTTTATGGCTGAATACTATTCCATTGTACGGATATGCCATATTTTTTTCTGTCTATTCATTAGTCAATGAACACTGTGCCTTCTCACCTTTTGGCCATTGTGAATAGTGCTGCTATGAATATTGGTATATAAGTTTTTGTTTGAGTATCGATTTTCAGATCTTTTAAGTATATTCCTAGGGTCTCAGTTGCTGAGTCTATGGTAATTTTTTTGCTTCATAGATAGAGGCTGGGCTTTGTTCTTGATGTATAGCTGTCAGTCTGTGATACCCCTTCATCTTCACACTGGGGAATCCATTTGCCTTTTTGTTATGTTGAATCTCCATTTGCTGGATTCCATCTGTTTTGTATTATGGTTTATTTCTTCCTTTTGGTGGATTACTTTCTGCAGGAGCTATCTGAAAAAAGAAAGTAATTTTTTTGTGTGATTTTTCATATAAAAACCTGTGCTCTATTATTACATGTATTTTGGCTGGGTTTAGAGCTCAAGTAGGAATTTATTTTCCCCTTAATTTTGAAAACATTTCTCTTGTGTTTTTTGGCTTCCAGTTTTGCCACTGAGAAGTCCAGTGGCATTCTTTTTTTAAAAGATTTTATTTATTTTTAGGGAGAAGGGAAGGGAGGGAGGAAGAGAGGGAGAGAAACATCAATGGTCCCCAACCAGGGATCTGGCCTGCAACTCCAGTATGTGCCCTGACTGGGAATTGAACTGGTGACTTTTGGTTCACTGGCCAGCAGTCAGTCCACTGAGCCACACTAGCCAGGGCTCCAGTGGCATTCTTATTTTTGATTCCATTTTGGAATTTTTATTTCCTACTCTGGGGAACCTTTTTTTTTTTTTTTTAATCTTTGCCCGAGGATATATTTATTGGTTTTAGAGACAGGGAAAGGAAGGGGGAAAGAGAGAGAGAGAGACAGAGACATCGGGGATGACACTCCAGGCAACTGAGACACCTGGTCAGGGTTCCACTCTGAGGGGTTTTCAGACTTTTTTCTTCAGTATTTTGAAATTTCACAATGGTATTCTTTGACATGAGTTTATTCATTTTGCTGAACATTCATTGGGCTCTTTTAATTTGAAAATATTTGTCCTTCAATTATTGGAAATATTCTTTTTTACTTTTCTTATTTTCTGCTTCCTATTTTCTTCCTTTCTAAAACAGTAAATATATTAAGTGTATGATCCTTTAGCTTTCTTTCATATTTTCTTTCTGAACCTTCTAATCAGTTTTTAATTTTTATTATATTTCTGGTTTTTAGAAACTTCGTTTTCTGAGTACTTGCATTTCTTTTTTAAAAATGGCATGCTATTCTTTTTTTGTGGATATACTATTTCTTTCACTTCTCCGAAGATATTAAAGGCAGGGTTTTTTTGTGTTTTTGTTTTTTAAAATTTTCTTCTCCCTGCAGATGTTTTTTCAAATTTCTTTCTCTTTGTCTGGCTTTCTCTTTTTCATGTTAGTGGCTTTTCTCATATATCTCATGGTCCTTGATCGTCATCTTGTATTTCAGATTGAGGCTTACAGGAAGCTTTTGGTTTGTGGTAGGACTTATTAACTCTGGACCTTACTGTAAATTTCTCTGGAGGGCTGTTTTGTCGGGGACCCTCTAATGTCTGTATGTTCAGGTCTTTTCTTTTGAATTGGGGAATCAGAATAATCATCTGGCCTCCCATCTGGATTATTAGGTCTGGATTTTGACATTCTGGCTGCTGAGTAAGACAGCATTCAGTATGGAGAAGGGTTTTCATTTACTTACCCCTTTTCAACTATGCCTGGTCTTCGCTATTCTAAAGATCCTCTGTTAAACTTTCCGGCAGTCAGTGAACCTCTAGTCTTTTGCCAAGGTTGGGAAAATGCAGAGGTCCAGCTACAGTGCAGTGAGTCAGGTAATTAACAGCCTTTTAAACAGACTCCCATCTAAGCCTCCTGTTTTCAGTTCTACCCTCGCTGTCACATCCAGGGGTACTCATGCAGTCAATTTCTGAATCTTTTGTGAGTCTGTCATGTACATTAGATTATTACTGTTTGCCTTTCTCTGCTTCTAGTTTTCTTGGTTCTGCTAAGTCAGCTGTCACTTGACCTTCTGCTCTCTAATCTTAAAAATGTAGTTGCTGTCTTTTCCTTTTCCATTCTCTTCATTCTTGAGTTTTTGTTTTATTTTTTGTTCCTTTACTGCGATTTTGTGAAGAGTGGAGTTTTGAAAGACAGCAGAGGTAAATGTACTAGTTAAGTCTCATCCAAAGCCACACTATTTCTGAAGCTGCTATTTCCATCTCATAACTATATGAGATACATTTTCAAGTGCATAAGACCTTTGGCTTTAGCATAATTTCCTTTCTTTATCATTTCTCTCAGTTCCCCTATTCACCCTTTCAGCCCAGAAGCAGACTTATTTTATCATTTATTTAATGGGTTATCTATCTTTTTAGATAAAATCTTTTGAGAGTATCCTTATTTTATCTTTTGTAAGTCCAGAGTATTCCTTTTCTTCATTAAGGTGATCACAGTTTGAAAACTATGATTTTTTTTAGGTGTGCATATTTGTAGAACCCAGGGCTTGTTCTAATAATTATACTGTTAGTGCCTACCTGACTCACCTTGTAAAAAGCTCAAACTTGAAAAGTTGAAAATATTATACATTTGAGAGATGAACCAGTGTTTTTGAAGATTTTTCCAAAGATGTCTTGCTCTCATTGTTCGTTCCTTTGCATTTACTGAAGATATTTTTGATATCTATTTTACCCTGATGTTTTGATTATACTTTTGGGTTGGCCAAAAAGTCTGTTACCTTGTTTCCATAAAATAAAAGATACATTTTTCATTTTTACCAATAACTTTGTTGATTTGGATATTTTGAGTATGTTGGTTATCTCCCTCAATTGACATCTAGTGCGTAGGTCAGGGGTGTTGCTAAACATCTTCCAATGTATAAACAGTCCCACAGCAAAGAATTATTTGGCCAATATGTCAGTAGTACCAAAAAGCTTTGCAAACCACTTTTGACACATTCAGTCAGTCACAGCACCTTCTCCATACACTGCACAATTTTTTTTTTTTTTGCGTTTCAGTTGCATTTTTACCTTTCCTGAAATGATACAGCATAATACACTGAAAATCTTGCTTATCTTCTCCATCTTCAATATTAAAATGGCTGCACAGAAATTCACCAGTTTTGATAAGTTGTTTTTTAAACGCAGGCTATTATGACAGCTGTCACAATACGATCTAACTAAATTGTTTCAAATGAAGTTAAAGACAACTAAGCACAACTAGAGCCATTGTACAGAAAAAAAAACCGCAATGGACGTTTTGGCCAACCCAGTACATAAACTGAGAGCTTTATGTATAGGGCTTCTTCTTTCTTTGTGTTGCTTCTCACTTCAAAGTTGTTAATTGTAATTTTTAAAACTTTAGATTTCAAATATTTTAAACATAGAATAGGATCATCAACCCCATATACCCATCAAGTAGCTTCAACATTTATTAACTGTTGGCCCATCTTGTTTTATCTATACTTTACATTCTGCCCCCTACTGGACCATTTGGAAGCCAGTTCCATACACTATAGTTTTATCTGTGATACTTCAAAACTGTATCTTTAAAATACGTAAAATTCAACTGTTCACCTAATAAAAACTGGAAAATCTATTATAATGAAGATTCTACTTTGGTGTTACTTATAAAGGCCCACATTTTCTTTAGTACTGAGTATCATTACTAAGTCTTAATCATGTCCACAGCTAGCACTGGATATTTCGGAGAGCTAAGACATGTGCATATCTGACAGGGAGTTAACATCTGAAATATACAAGGAACTCAAACACTCAGTAGCAAAACACACAAAAAACCCCCAAATAACCCAGTTAAAAAATGGTCAAGGAACCTGAATTGACATTTTTCCAAAGACACGCAAATGGTCAGCAGGTATATAATAAGTTGTTCAACATTACTAATTATCAGAGAAATGCAAATTAAAACCACGATGAGATATGACCTCACACTCATTAATATGGTTACTCAAACCAGAAAACAAGTGTTGGGAGAATGGGGAGAAAAGGGGATACTTGTACACTGTTGGTGGGAATGTAAACTTGTAGAACCACTATGGAAAACAATATGGAGGTTCCTCAAGAAAATAAAAATAGAACCACCATATGATCCAGCAGTTCCACTTCTGTGTAAATATCCAAAGGAAATAAATTCCTTTCTTAAAGAGATATCTGTATTCCAATGTTTATTGCATTATTATCACAATACCCAAGGTATAGACACCTAAGTGCATTGACAAATGAATAGATAAGGAAAATTTATACACACACACTGATACACAGGAATATTATTCACCCTAGAAATACAGGAAAATTCTGCCATTTGCAACAACGTAGATGAACTTTGAGGGCCTTATGCTAAGTGAAATAAGCTAGACAGACAAAAATACTGCGTAGAATCACTTATATGTAGAATCTAAAAATAACAAAGTTGGACACAGAAACAGTAGAAAAGTGGTTTCCAGGGACATGGGATGGAAAATAGGGAGAGGCTGGAAAAAGTACAAACTTTCAGGTGTAAGATATGACAAGGTCTGAGGATCTGTCTAGTGTATAACATGACTGTGGTTGATAATATACTGTATTGTATAATTAAATTTTGCCTAGAGAGTAGAACTCGTGTTCTTATTAAAAAGTAAATACATGAGGATGTGTTAATAATAAATGTATGATGGATGTGTTAAGTTGGTGAGAATCTTTTCACATTGTGTACATATATGAAATCATCACAGTACACACTTTAAATAATTATAATTTTATTTGTCAGTTATACCTTAATAAAGTTAAAATTTCCAAAAAAAGTAGAGGAGGGGAGAGAAGACTGTCAAATCATGCTGATTGTTTATCTGATACTTTCTCTTTCATATGTTGAATTTTAGTTTCTTCACTTCTATTGCTATTTTCAAGAAACTCTGAATATGTAGATGTTTGATGATGGATGTTAAAACACTTTGATGTTTTTCTCAATGTTATTTAATTCTTTTAAAATTAAGACTATTGAAAGATTTAGTAGGTCTTACATACTTGTCACTAGCCTGTCAACCTAAGAGAAAGTATTTTTAAAACTTCTTTTATTGTTAGATATCATACACATAAAGATGTCTAAAACAAATACATAACAATGAATTATTATAAGATAAACACCTTCTAAGGTAATAGTAATATCTTTGAATTATTGAGCTATCTAATTATATGAAAATATTAAATTTGTAAAATAGTGAGACTTCAACCAAAAACTATTTTAAATATCAGAAAAATGTAAAGTAGCATTTATTTGTAGACTTTCATAAATAAATGATAATGAAAATTGCAATATTTAATTTTATCTAAAGATATTTTACCTTTTATTTTTTAAAAGATTTTATTTATTTACTTTTAGGGGGAGGGGAAGGGAGGAAGAGAAGGAGAGAAGCATCAATCTGTAAGAGATACATTGATCAGTAGCCTGCCCCCAATCGGAGACCTGGCCCACAACCCAGGCACGTGCCCTGACTGGGAACTGAACCTGTGACCTTTGGGTTTGCAGACTGGTGCTCAGCCCACTGAGCCACACCAGCCAGGGCGATCTAAAAATATTTTAATACTTAGATACAAATATTTTTTCCATAGTTACAAATAGTGTGAAAATGGCATTTTTTAAACAGCATCATTATTATGTTGTGATAATAATTTTGATTATGTAGCAGGCTCGTAGGACAGAAGTGTTGAAATTTTGACTGTTGTATAGTACCTAGGGTATTACTGGCATGCTTTACTCTTTTTATGGATATCACTTATTACAAAATTTGGCTGCCCAGTAGTTCAGAAGTTCAGAGATCTGGATTGTTTCACAGTTTATGAGTAAAACTGCCCAGAGCCAGGTAGAGTGATAGCTGACATAAGTCATGCAGTTTGTTATTCATAAGTTTCACGGTAGAACTACAGTTGCCCTTGAACAATATGGAATTAAGAGTGCCAACCCTCACCCAGTTGAAAATCAACATAGAGCTTTTGACTTTCCAAAAGCTTTAGTCTTCCCTTGGTATCTGAGGAGGATTGGTTCCAGAGCACCTGTGGATATAAAAATCTGAGCACACACAGTCCCTTACATAAAATGGCACGGAACAACGCGTGCCATCCGCCCTCCACTCCCGTGAATTCCCAGCCACAGATCTGTGGTTGGTTGCAATCGTGGGTGCAAAACCTGGGGAGACAAAGAGCTGACGGTGTATGTATTGAACAAATGTGTGTATAAGTGGACCCGTGCCGTTCAAACCCATGTCGTCCAGTGGTCAACTGTACTAAGTGTTGTATTTACCAGAGTTTCTTGCTAAATTCATTTTTAAATTGTTTGAAAAATGGTTTCTTGAGATGGACAGGGGGCTGACTTTAATTGCAACATTTAAAAACTGAAAAACTTAAAATGAATCTAAACTTTTCATTCAAAAAAGTATTCTTGGATGACAGGAATACCTTCAAGCAGGCGAGAGACTAAAATTACTACTTATTTTAAAGGCCAAAATAAAGCACTGGAAACATGCTCAACCTGTTTTTAGTGATGAAAGTGAATGATTTTTTTTCCTCTTCCATTTTCTTTATTGCCATCCTGTGATTTGTTCATCTTCCTGAGGAGTAATATGTAATACATTTCCAGGAAATTTTGCTTTTTAAAAGAAGTTAGAAGTGTTGTAAATGTAGAGCTGTACATTGTTCATTTCCTTAGTAAGTGCATGTAGCGAAAGGATCTCTGTCCTTCCTTTCCAAAACATACACTGAGGTTGTGCTTTAACCAATCTAACACCCTCTATCTGACTTTTCCCTCCAGGAGCTACAATTGGAACATGCAAGACAAGCCTTTGCACTGAAAGACAAAAGCAAAAGCGGCATGATTTCTGGTCTGGATTTCAGTGACATCATGGTTACCATTCGGTCTCACATGCTTACTCCGTTTGTGGAGGAGAACTTAGTTTCAGTAAGTAAAAGCAAGTACTTCAGCTTTCTGTTTCTGTAAACCTTTAGGACCATTGGGTCCTGGATTGCTTCCCTGGACCCACCTGACTCTCAGCTAGTCTAACTTTATGCTTGGTTGGTAGAAGGTAAACAGGTACATGTAAGGGAGGTAGGAGTGATGGTGAATAGCTGCTCCCCGATCGTAGCAGAGCCACCATCTTGCTCTCGTGTATTTCTAGGTTGTTTCCATTTGCAGAATCCCACAACAGAGCACAGGGGAATTTGTAGACAAGGGTACGCATTACTTTTTCCAGTGAGCAGTACGTCTCTGTATCCCCCCAGGCTCCCAAAGCCATGCTAGAAGAATGGCTCCTTCCCTTGTTGCCTGCAGGGTGCTTTTGCTAGAGGGATCATCATTGGCGTCTGCTCTGTTTTAATAGCCGTGGCCATGGCAGAAGGTGTGGCGGGAATATGTGGGCACCAGCCTCAGTGGCTCACTCCTCACTGCCCCTTTACCTGTATGTTCAAGCTGCATGGACCAGACAGTTTTTTGTTCTGTTAAAACTGCTCACCTCTATAAAGTAATCATCTGGACCAGCGGCACACTGATGTCATCCACTTCCTCACAGAGAGTGGTGAAACTTGCTTCGCCTCCCAGTTGTCTTGTTCCTGCCTTGTACTTTTGTATAAGTTTTTGATTGCTGCTTGTTTTTAATGGAGGGAAGCCAATGAGTGCTTTTGTTGTTTCAGCTGAAGATCATTATCCCTGATGTAGGCTGGGGTAGAAAGATCAACTTCTGTTCTTTTTCTTCAGTGAATTTGAACATGGAGCATGTCACATTCTCCTACACATTTCACCTCCTTGACACCCATCTCCCACTCCTTTACCCTCACCTAATACCCCAATCAAAAAATGAAAGGAAGGAAGGAAAGAAAGGGAGAGAGTGAGGGAAGGAGGGAAAGAAGACAGTCCTAGAGCGGAGGACTCATTGAATGCCTTATGATGAAGGAGCCCATTTAGTCTTTTCATTTGGGTTAGATAGATCCATTATAGCCTTAGTTTACCACACACCACTTCAGTCCCCAGAGGACTATATTAAATAATTTGCTTTTGGGTCACTGGTATCCAAATTCAGGCTAATACAAATATCACCTATATTTGGGTTTAAGGCATGTGTGTGAAGGGCATTGGGGGCGGCTACAAAGCTTTGTGATTAAGGTTGTCACACTGGTATTTCCATAAGTTACTTTGAGTTTTTAATAGAGAATGTTTTCAATCATATGGGTTCCTTTGACTCCTGACTTAGAAATTAGGCTTTTGCAAACTATAAAAAAATTCCCTTTTTAGTTTTTGGCCAAGTGGTGTGCAGGAGGAGAAATTACCTCCTCACCTTGCAGAGGTAATGAAGGCCACATTGTCCCCGTCCCTCCCTGGCATGAGAGACCCTTTTGAGCTGTTTCGTTAAAGATATAATTTATGGTGAATAAATCCTCCCTAGACTTTCTCTACATTTTTTGGAGTTTTGGGTAGTTGTATCTTTCATGATACAGATGCAGAGCCCAGCTCTGACTGTTAAATATCTTAATTATAACAATGGCCTTAAAAGAAGACCAGGAAAGTTGATATTGTGAAATAGTCTTTTTTAAAAAAGCAAGTTTTAAAAATGCTTCTTATGTAGTATTGCTCCTTATAGTATTGATGTTTGGATTATCCAGAACTAACAAGAGTTCCATGGTTGAGGGTCTTGAAAATCCTGTTTAAATAACTATTGTTTTTGATCTGTGATAATTATATTTGTTATTTCTGACCTTATAGGTAGATGAACCATGAAGTCCAACTTCCAGATGTTGCTTTCTTCCTTAAAACCTAAATTACATAGACCTCCCTGAGGGCATGAAAGGCACTGAGTGTTTTAGTACAATACTTATCTTGTGTTTATGGACTGGTTGTTTCTCATTTTAATAATGAAGACTCCTTTGGATATTCTTTGAGGAAAGTATAGTGTCCATAAACATGTGCTTTGCTTTCTAACTTTTTGTGTTGTGATTTCCTAGGCAGCTGGAGGAAGTATCTCACATCAGGTTAGCTTCTCCTACTTCAATGCATTTAACTCCTTACTGAATAACATGGAGCTTGTTCGTAAGATATATAGCACTCTAGCTGGCACAAGAAAAGATGTTGAAGTCACAAAGGGTAAGATTTAAAAAATATGTATTGATTTGAATCTCAGCATTTTCACTTTTCTTTATCTAGGGCATGAGGTTGATGTAAGTTTACCACTCTGAAGTCAGATCTAGAAAGTGTGTTGCCATGTGTATATGCTTCACGTGGGCCATTTTGGTCTCCACAAATCCAGGTGGATTTAATGGGATGCTGAGGTCAGGAATGGAAAAGTGGCTTTGACAGTTTTGAAAAGAACCTTGGCCCAATCTGTCAAACAGGTCAGTGGCACTGTGGCAGCAGCTTGTTTGTACTAGGAAGGAGTTGCCACAGAAAGAAGGGCAAGCCCAAACTCCTTTTGCTGAATTGCAGTAAGCTATCGTAGGTGACTGGAAAACAGCCAGTTCTTTTATTTTGTAACTCTGAAGACCAAAGCAAATAAACAAGATAAGAAGATCCTAAAGAGATTGTTTTATCTTTGAAGTTAATTTACCTTTACCTGTTTTTGCTGTTTCATCATCATAACATTTTCCTTTGCTAGCTCTCAGAATTTCATAGTTATTCTTATATAGTTGAACTTGGGTATTTAAATTCAATTTTAGATTTTAAAAATAATTCAGAAATGTCTTGAGCTTGCAGGTTATAGTTGGTTAAGGTAGAAATTTGTTGTATATTAAGAATCTTTTTAGATATAACCGTTTTTTTTTCTTTCCAGAGGAATTTTCTCAGAGTGCAATACGCTATGGACAAGTCACTCCACTGGAAATTGATATCCTATACCAGCTTGCAGACTTATATAATGCTACAGGGTAACTATTCCCATAATTCTTCATGATATTTATTAACGGGACAGTTCTTTTAACATGTAAAGCAGTGGTGTGCTTTCAGTTTATTTTAACAATAGTTAATTCAGTATATAAATTTCAAGAAAGAGAGACAGATATGAGAAACAGGAGGGAGAGACAGGAAGACAAGTGAAAGGTAGGGGGAGACAGAGAGAGGAAAAGGGAGAGAACACAAGGGGAAGAGAAGAGAGAGGGAGGGGAGAGAAGGGGAGGGCAGAGGTAGAAGGAGTGAGGTAAAGGAAGGAAGTAAGGGGTTCTTGAGGGGCATGACTGAGAAAGGGAGGAAGAAAGAAAAATGAGAGACAAGGGGACAGAAGGGAGAAGAAGTTAAGAGAGGGATGGAAACAGTGGTTTAGTCTGGACTCTGGAGGTGTTAGGAATTTTGAGGGATTTATGGAAATTTACCTAAATTTATAAAATAAACAGGTACATGTTCAGGAATCTTACAATCTTTTGGGTTCATTGTTGAATGGTCTTTTTGCTAAACAGTAAAATACCATTTTGTGTGGGAGAGTATCATTTTCTTAAAATATACCTGTGATATTATTATCATGCTTACCATCACAGACAAGTTCAGATGTTTTATGCCTCTATTTTATAGACTAAAAACCCCCAAAGTACATAGAGAATATTTAATCTGCAGTCTTAGGCAAATCCAAAAGAAAAACTCTTATCTTTAGATAAATAAGTAAATAAATAAATTTATCTTGTTTAGATAAGATAAATAAAAGAACTGGCTGTTCTAGGCACCCAGCAGGGCCTGTGGGAGAGAGG
Organism: Pteronotus mesoamericanus; assembly: GCF_021234165.1. NCBI lineage: Eukaryota > Metazoa > Chordata > Mammalia > Chiroptera > Mormoopidae > Pteronotus > Pteronotus mesoamericanus. The sequence continues at coordinate 32,625,695 of NW_026555325.1, read as the reverse complement.
ACTTACTATCTATTAAGTGATCAGATTTTTTTTTTAGTTGCCTCTAGTAAAATGTAGGAATATCTGAAAGATGGGTTTTAACCTTAGAACTGAGGACTAATAGAAGTTGAGTGTACTTGGGTAATCACTGCCTTCATGCTATTTAATGAATTGCTGAGCTAGAGATGATACCAAATATATCAGGCAATGTCCCATTCATTTAGAAATCGCATTTTTATAAAAGATTTTGTGCCTTCTACATGATAAATGCTTTTAAAAAGTGCTTCTCAAAATTACATTTGAAGTGACCTTTTAGCTTGTTCATAGAATGTACTTATTTTTAAGTAATTTTTTTTTGTAAACAGTAGTGCATTCACATCTTTCAAAATTGAAAGAGTTTAAAAGAGCACGCCACACCCCAGAGCCAGTGTACCTGGTGGACAGCTTCAGACCACGCGGATTCAACCATGCCACCTCCACGAGTGACACACTCAAGGGGTGGACTCAGTGGGCACCAAAGCCCCACTGAAGCAAGTTCTGCTCTATAGGGTCAGCCCATGTATAGCAGCTCCTCTGCTATAGTGGCAGCTGGTCCTCACAGACAGTTGGCCCGGGGGGTCAATCCCTCCCAGTGTTGCCAACAGCAATCAAGGCCCAACTGCAATAGAACAATGAACACCTGCAGCACCCAGATTGGGTGGTTAGGGAGGCTCCACCACTGGGCCCTATAGGAAACCTACTATACAAGGCCACCCTACCAAGTCTTGGAAATGTAGCAGCTCTACCTAATATATAGAAACAAACATGAAGAAGCAGTCAAAATGTGGAGACAAAGAAACAGGTCCCAAATGAAAGAACAGGAGAAATCTTCAGGAAAAAACTAAATGAAATGGAGGCAAACAAACTACCAGATACAGAGTTCAGAACGATGGTTATAAGGATGCTCAAGGAACTTCAACAGCATGAAAAAGGACAAGTCAGAAATGAAGGATACACTAACTGAAATGAAGAATAACTTACGGAGAATCAGCAGTAGAGTGAGTGAAGCAGAGAACCAAATTAGCGATTTGGAATATAAGGAAGCAAAAAACACCCAATCAGAACAGCAAAAAGAAAAAAGAATCCAAAAATATAAAAACAGTGTAAGGAGCCTCTGGGGCAACTTGAAGTGTACCAACATTTGCATCGTGGGAATGGCAGAAGGAAAAGAGAAGAAATTGAAAACCTATTTGAATAAATAATGACAGAAAACTTGCCTTATCTGGTGAAGGAAATAGACATACAAGTCAAGGAAGTGCAGAGTCCCAAACAAAATGAACCCAAAGAGGCCCACACCAAGACACTTCATATTTAAAATGGTAAAGGTTAAAGACACAGAAAATCTTAAAAGCAGCAAGAGAGAAGTGTTAGTTACCTACAAGGGAGTTCTCTTAAGACTGTCAGCTGATTTCTCAACAGAAACTTCGCAGGCTAAAAGGGAGTGGCAAGATATATTCAAAGTCTTGAAAACCAAGGGCCTACAACCAAGATTACCCAGCAAAGCTCTCATTTAAAATTGAAGAATGGGTAAAGAACTTCGTAGACAAGAAAAAGCTACAGGAGTTCATCACCACTAAACCAGTATTAAATGAAATGTTAAAGAATGAAAAGATAAAAATATGAACAATAAAATGGCAGTAAATACATATCTATCAATAATTGAATCTAAAAATAAAAATAAATGAACAAGCAGAATAGAAACAGACTCATAGATACAGAGAATATTTTGATGGTTGCCAGATGGGAGGGAGTTTGGGGAGATGGGTGAAAAGGTGAAGGGATTCAGAAATATAAATCAGTAGTTACAGAATAGTCATGGGGATGTATAATACAGCATAGGGAATATAGTCAGTAATTTTCTATTAACTATGTATGGTGTCAGGTGAGTATGAGATTTATCAGGATGATCACTCAATAAGTTATTTCTAATCACTGGGCTGTACAAGTGAAATTAATGCAATGTTGTATGTCAACTGTAATTGAAAAATAAAAATTACTAAAAACATAAAAAATAAATAAAAGCACGCCATAAAAAAAGTCTCTCTTCTACCCTGTGTCTTTCCATAAAAGCAAACGGAATTGATCAGGTTTCTGTCTATGCTTCTCAAGATACTTTGTACCTATGCATTAAGTATGTATACTGAGAGAATACATTTAGTATGTATGAACTATTGACATTTATACTTTGCTTCTGGCAAAAATTATTTATTTTTAATATCTATCATTGGAGTCTTAATAAATTTGTATACTCCACATTATTTCTTTGCAGTCTTTTGCTTTTTGTTGTGGCAAGCAGGGTCTGAGGTTCTTTTTTCTCACTGTGATCTATGTGAATAGAGAAATACTATTTTTAAACCATAGCGCTTTCACCACTCCCCCCGACCCTCAGCCTTTTTCTCCTGAAGAAAGATCATCTTAGTATGAGGAGTTTGTTGGTGTCTAACAGTTCTTTCTTTCCCATATTTTTGCCTGAAGGCGCTTGACTTTGGCAGATATTGAGAGAATAGCACCGTTGGCTGAGGGGGCCTTACCTTACAACCTGGCAGAACTTCAGAGACAGGTAGGAGTCTCAGAAAGAGAATCACCTTCAAAAATGCTCAAATAGTATGTACATTACAGCCTAGAGCTTCTGAATGATGGAATTTAAAAACTGCTTTCCAGAAAGAGACTACTTAGTTCAAAGATTACCTTTATAAACCTGTTACCCCTCCTCAGAAGGTATTTTTATGGGGTAACTACATTTTATGTTTGTGGTTTGTCTTTAGCTTATTAACATAAGGAAAACAAAAGTGCAAACACACATGGGCTTGCCCTCCGCCTCCCTGGAATTAGCAGTCTTTTAATTTGTTTAGTCACATTTATTCATTGATTAGAGAGAGAGACATCAATTTTCTTGTTCCATTGGTCCATGTAGCCCTGGCCGGGGATTGAACCTGTGACCTTGGTGTATTGGGGTGACACTCTAACCAACTGAGCTACCAGGCCAGGGCTGTCTAGTCACATTTAAAGATTAGTGTTAAGTTCACTTTGTATTGTTAAACTGATATTTATAGGGTTTTTAAAATATAAAACATTTTTCTAATCTTTCACTGGGATTATACCTTATAGATTATAACAGTACCACAGGAAAACTCTCTAATTAGTGCACTAGAAAGTAAATGTTGACTGTTACATTTTTTCATAAAATACTAGTTTTGTTTTTTTTTCCATGTTAAGGATGGTTAAATCAATAGTTTCTGAGTCCTATAAAGCTAATACAGTCCCATTTCTGATTTCAAAAATACTCTCTTAGTAAGTAAACCCCCATGATATTACTTTGAAGAGTGAAATGGAATATATATATATATTTGAAATCTTATTTTAAATGGAAACCCCTACTTCTATAGTAGTTGGAGGAAGAAGCCTCAGTTGTAGTGATGGTCGCATGGATTTGTGTGTGGAGTGAGGGTTAGGAGAACTATTGCTTCTCCTTCTGGTACTTCCCTACTCTAATAGACATGAGTCGTGTGTCCCTCATGATTCTTTATGAGACTGCGATGCCCTGTGAGGCTAGGAGATATGGGGAGGACATGGGGAGAGGAGCGAAGAAGACAGAAGACAAGAAACGAGAGTAAAAATGTCAAATGAGCATGCCACAGGAAGAACCCAGCCTATCTTTTCTTTATTGCTGCCACTCTGGTGGAGAAGCCAAATGTGCTAGTGAAAGATCAAGACATATAAGTGTGGTCACTCTGGGAAGTTTTGGTATTATCAATAAATCTTACTTTTGCTTAAACTCCATGGAATGATGATTCTACCTCAGAAATTAATTAGAATGGCCAGATTTAACTTTATATAATAAACAAGAACTTTTATAGTCTGCTAAGTAAATTGAGAATGGAAAATATTGCTTGTATATCTATAGTTTATATTAATACTTTTTTTCTTGGTGTGTAAGAGAGCTTTCTGCAGATTAAAATATATCTGTAAAGCATTGCAATTTACCTTCTTTAGTAAAAGATTCTTATCTGCTGCTGTCAAAGTTAATTTCTAGTATATGTTCTCAGATCCTTTAAAACTAGATGGATTTATTCCAATTCATTGATTTATAATAAATTTTAATAAAATCACTAAAAATTTGAGACATTGAAATATTTAAATTAAGGAGCTCTTATTGAATTTAATTTTCTGTTTTATAGTGTATGTTTATACAAATTTGTTCTTAAAATTTGAAAAATTGCATTTCAAAAGGAGCTATTTTTCAGTATTACACATCTATAACTATAGCTTTCCCTGGGGGTATCCTTATATTTATAATTGTGGAATATTTCACTTAGCTTATTAAAGACTGTGTAATGAATTTAAAAATGCCAACTCATTTCCTCCTTTCTCAGCCTTTCTGCTACTTTTACTTTTCATTTTACCTGACTCTCTTGCCCCTAGCAATTTTCCTACAAGGCATAGATTACAAAGTTGTTCTTGTAATCTTGGCACCCTAATTCTACCTCCCTCATATTTCTTAGTCCTTAGGAAGGTGATGTAATTCTGCTATTGGTGTAAATTTTCTTGTGGACGGACTCGAGGCTGGTTTGCCTGCCTTGAGTGGCAGCGCTGATGCTTTTATGCTGACACGATGGCCTCCAAGTTCTTGTCATATACTTAGCAAATGGACAGTGATAAAAATTGCCATGTTCTCTCCTTTCCCTGGGTCCTGATGGGCATCCAGTGTGGTGCTGGAGTGCCTGCCCTGCCTTTTCCCTAACCAGTGGGATGCACAGCAGTTGGGGACTCTCCAGAGCAGGCAGGGAGGTCTGGGTGTTCTTGCATCGTCCCCAGAGGAAGAACCTCAGAGCTGCATTTGTTTTTCCTGTCACGTGTCAGCTAGATTGGGTGGTCTTGTTGCTGAGGGTTAAGAATAGAGAAATAAAAATGAAGATTTCAAACCTATTTTCCCCTGTAAAGTAGTGAAAAACACTTCATAAAAATAAAAATAGAAGTCATAATTTTTAGAATTTTATAGACATAGACTTACGAAGATTGCGTAAGAGGGATTCAAATGAATGTCCCTACTTATATTCATTGTAACATCTGGCCTTTCCTATTTTTGGGATCTGGTATTCACTTCTGTGTGATTAAAAGACACATGCAAGAATGTATATAGCAGTATTATTTGCAGTCACAAAATTGGATACAGTTGTCCAATATCCATTAACAGTAGAATGGGTAAATATGTTGTGGTATCAAGATGACCAGTGAAAAAGTAGAAATTTTCATTTGGGGAAAGTGAGTTAAATAAAAGGAGGTAGGTTGCAGATAGAAGAGGATGTGACATTTTTGGAGCATACATCACTTTGGAGGTTAAACAGGTTAAAGATTAATTTTGGCCCTATGTGAGAATGGCTAAACAAGCTTCATTTTCTTTACTATATCAGTTAGTGATCTATGGGGTAAATGATCTATAATGGACCTGCTTGGTACTTTTTAAAAAAGTTTTTATGGGAAATTATATTCAAACTACAGACTACTCACACAAAGAATTTTTGGAATACAGGCTGGGCTGGGTTCTGCCAAAAGATTATTAGAATGATTTATCTCTTTGTTTCATGTATAACATTCCTTAGACACAGGACTTCGTCTCTTTTGTGTATTTTGCAGTTTCATGGGCCCTCTTTGAACTTTGTATTGATGAGTACAGAGAAAAGCATTATAATCCCTTTAATAGTTCCTTTAAAAAAAGATTTATTTATTTTTAGAGAGAGGGGAGGGAGGGAGAAAGAGAGGGAAAGAAACATTGATGCATGAGGGGAAAGAAACATTGATGCATGAGAGAAGCATCAACTGGTTGCCTCTTGCATCCCCCAAATGAGGGGCTGGCTGCAACCCAGGTGTGTGCCCTGACCAGGAATCAACCAGCGACCTTTTGGTTCTCAGGCCATCGCTCAATCCACTGAGCCATGCCAGCCAGAGCACTAGTTCCTTTTCTTGGCACTTCTTACCTTCGTTACCCATGATAGTTATACCATAATGGAAGTCTGCTCTCAAAATGAAGGAATTGGGTTTATGTATTAGTTTTTGTTATTTATTTGCCATTAACCTCATTTAAATTATTAGATTTAAAAACTATGAGAAAAAAGTAGATATTGTTTAGCATTGAGGAGAAAAAATATGTATGTGTGTGTATATATGTAATTTATCTCCATTTTCTAGGCTGGTCTTTGGGTTTTAATCTTGTTTTGAAAGGCCAAGAATGTTGACTTCACAATGGGTGTGTTAAATTCATAGATGTGATTTACAGACAAAAGAATTTTGTTTTATTTTTTTCCCTAGCCTTATTTTTGCCATTCCAATCATATATTTTAGTTGGTATAAAATCTGGCCTTTCCCCTCCTGTGCTTGTTATAAAAGACTACAGATTTTCCTTCTTTTTCTTCTATCCATTAATGGTGTGCTACTTGGAAAAGGCGGTTTATTGGATTGGCATACTACATGAAGCAGCTTGGTTTGGGCACATTGCTTGACTTGTTAACTGACACGATCTTGTCTTACCCAATTCTTATTTATAGGATGGGAATACATTCAATAACAAAAGCAAAAGAACTTTTTCTTCTTCAAATGAGATCCCAAGTCATTACCTATTATTATATACATATGTTTAGGAGACAGTTTAAAAATCATTTAAGATGCTCAACTCTTTTTTTTAAGATGTTCCACTCTTATTTTGCTTTGAAAAACTATTAACCTTGTTAGATATCACCTTCATGATCATAATCATAACTTTAAGGGAAAGAGCGCTTTTTCCTTTGGCCCATTTGCTCACAGTAGGCAATCTTCTTAGTGCTGAGTATTTTCTTTCAACCTAAATGCTAAAAATCCCATACACAGTCATTAATAGGGATGACAGCTACAGTGTCAGTCTACTTATGAATATTCATGACACGAAATCCATAGCATTAATTACATTAATTTACATACCTGAGTACAAGTGAACCATAAGTTATAGTGATAGCTGAGCCCAAAAAAAAGCCCTTAGCAACTATATAGTTAAAAAAAAAAAAAAGTGCTATTTAATAAGGATGGAAGCAACATTTCTTTCAAAAGGCTTTTGAGTATTTATAGTTAGAGATGTTTATAGCTAAGAATTAAAGCACAGTATAATCCTTTAGTTTTCATAGGATTTTGTAGGGCTTATAAACATCCTTTAAAGGAAGATAGTATAAAGGAAACACGTGGTTGAACACAGGAGGAACCTTTTATATGTATAAGGGAATTAGTGGTTACTTGACTTTTATTTGAGATTATAGCCATTTTATTCTATGAGGTTTTAATTCAACATATTCTTTTGAGAGGAGATATGATTGAAAATAATTCATAATATATGAAATTGAGGTTTATTTTCACCCAGTTTTGTGACTGAGAATTCCAATTTTGAAAAAAAAGTTTTATGTGCATGTTTTTAGAAGTTAAAAATATGTATTATGTTTAATAGGTAGTATGACAATCACATTAATTTTAAAATATTTTAAAATCTAAATCAATGTTATAAATTGAATTTCTTCAGAATGTGTGATATTAAATGTCATCTTTACTTTGAAGATACAGGCTGTTTTTAACTATTTTGTCTTTGAAACAGTATTAGAATTATCTGGGTAGCCTCACTGTGTTTAGTCAATGTTTTAAAAACTAACTGAAGCACATTCAGTTAATATAATACTTTAAAGTGATACTGAAAGGTTTTGAACTAATAAATGAAAAATAAAATTTTAAAAATCATTTCATCTCATTCTTTTATAATTTCTATTTTGTATATTTGAAGTATGTATACAATTTTATAATATGTATTACTTAAATTTATAAATATGAGTGAATATGTAATTATATATAAACAATTATATATTAATACATATGTATACTTAGTATAGTGGAACAAGCATATAATTTATAAATGAAATCATATATTGGGATTAGGTTCTTAAAATCTTTGCCTGGAAGGAGTGTTCAGTCAGAAACGGTTGCTGGAAACTGCTGACGTAAAGAATGATGGAGAATGCTGTGGGGTGACCATTACTCTGCTTACACCCCATCTCACAGTGAGACCTTTGGCAAGTCACCTGTCTTGTCCATAGTATGGCCATTTTACCTCGGTATGTACAGTGAGCTGACAAAATAGTATCGTGCGGTCTCACTGTGGGAGGAAGTTGCTGAGTGTCAGCATTCTCCTATGGTCTCACAAGGGAGTTTATTTACAGAGGATTGAAAAACATTGGACCCCTGAGGCTGCAGTAGTCATAGGTCCTGAGTGCTTGGTAATGTACTTTTTAGCAGTCTAAGATTATTATTATAGCGATAAAGAGGACAAAAAGTAATTATCTTTTTGGATGGCACTTCTTTTGCTGTTCTATGAATGAATCAAAGTTAGGCTTATATTCAAGGTTTTGTTAAAATATTCTACTCTTTCCCATATTAGATTCCAATTAGAATAAAAATATCAGTCCCAAATTATTAATTGTTCACTTTTGTTACAGCATATAAATCAAACATAATGGATAGTTGCTTGGGCTTATTTGATAGGAAAAAAATGTATTTCCTACAAGATATGATTATGTCCTACTATGTATAATTTTCTGCTTTTTAAATAATGGTTTATTCCTTGAATTAAGTTCAGCTTTGGATGTAATAAATTATGCTTTTATTTAATTGGATTAATAAAGCCAATTTATTGCGATGGTTGAGATTTATAAAATATGTAGTGATATTATTTGATTTAATGGTATTTTATTACTTGCCAGATTTTCTAAGGGTTTCATCTTTTTCATCAAACATTATTTTCTTTTTTATTATAGAATTTATTGAACCACAGCACCATGGCCACCATAATGAGCTTTAAAAAAGACCTCTGCCAACAGAGATCACAATCAAACATTAAATATTTAGATATCATATGCTTTGTTTAAAATAGAAGTGATGCATGGCCCTGGCTGGGTAGCTCAGTTGCTGAAAGTGTGTCCCAGTACATCAAGGTTGTAGGTTCAATCTCCAGTCAGGGCACATGCAAAAAGCAACCAGTGAGTGAATGCATAAACACTGAACAACAAATCAATGTGTGTGTGTCTCTCTCTCTCTAAAATTGATCAGTAAAATCAATAAAAAAAATTTATACAGAAGTGGTGCTTATTGTGGTGCAAAATTTACAAAACAAGAAGGCAGATGAAATCTTTCTATAGGCTGCCATCTAAATTGTTTGTGAGTATCTGGCTTTGCCATATTTAGCTTTGTTAACTGAGCTTTGAAGAGATTGTACGATGAAAGTGAATCAGAGTAAACTAGCTTTTTTCCTTCTTTTAGATTATAGGAATGGATTCCTTCTCCATTAAATTATTCTAATGAACAACTTTTTATTCTGTTTTTAAAAGCTCATTTCTAGTTAATATCTTTCAAGTTTTCATTACGATAAAGCAAGTATTTTATTCATTTTAGACTAATAACTGCTGTTTCATAGTGAAAATATTAAAGAAAAAACACTAATGTAGACAAATTACTTCAGATTCTTTATGCTGTAGGATACCTATACAATAACATTCTGAATCACAGTAGGATTTTCCCCTTTGCTTTATTAACATCATAGATTTTATATTAGAACCATTAATGTGTCTCGGACAGTGGTTTTCAACCTAGCTACACAGCAGAACGATTTGAAACCTTTTAAAAATATACAAGCCCCAGGCCCCAGGGGGTTATTTTTTTAAAGCTCCTTAGGTGTTTTCTTTGTTTAGGTAGAGTTGGGGAATACAAAGGTCTAGGAGAGAAAATGGTCAATAGGTCAGAAATACTGCACTAACTGTAGTGGTTGAGCTGCAAAGCCACAAGTAAGGCTTTGAACCCTAGAAATAGTAGTTACAAAGGTTTTCACTTTATCCCAAAAGAGAAGCCCTGACATTGCTTTACATATAATCCTAGTTATGTGATTTCTCTGGCCCTAACAGATGCGAGGTGACGAAAGTGCCTAGGAAGCTGTTGGTAGAAGAGGTAATCGCTGTGGGGCCTGGGAGCACAGCACGGACAGCTGCATTAGGTCTTGATGCAGTAACTGGGGGACATATGAATATGATGATCTCCAGTCATTAGAGATGATAGATATGATCCGTATTCTGTAATCTATGAATCAAGATCATTTTTGTACATTTTAGAAATACTTTGAAATTTTAAGTTAATATAAAGAAGGAAAGATGTTACACTTGAAATGTGTATTCACTGCAGTAAAATGATAATGTATTCATTCCTCCGATAACAGATAAATGAGGCATTAATAGGCTGTAAAAAAAAAATGGAAAAAACCTACTCTGTTTGACTGAATATGGTATTTCAATGCCAATAATAGAAGTATACATTTTAAAACCTTAAAAAACTGTTGTAGCTTTTCTGTTTGCTGTATGCATTTCCAAATTTTTTTTTTTTACATGTTTTCTTCTACCTCACAGCAATCTCATGGTTTAGGCAGGCCTATCTGGCTCCAGATTGCCGAGTCTGCTTACAGATTCACCCTGGGCTCAGTTGCTGGAGGTGAGTGATATGTCTGTGTGCTGTTTCAAGCTTGTGATCATGTAATATTATCTCATGAGTCCAGGACAGATCAGCAGAGGTGCAGTTCATTGTTCCCTCGGGTCAAGGCTGCAGGGCTTTCTGAAGCATTTAAAATTTTTTTTTTTAACCTGTGATCAGAGGACTTGTCATAGCATGGCGGTAGCCCCGCTGGCTGCAGTCTGTCTTTAGTTCAAAACCTCTGTCATAATGTGAAAGTCTTGGATGCAGTGCTGCACTCACCTTAATTATACTGGTTAAAGCCAGTAACAAGGAATGGAGAATAGACTGTTTATGGTGTTGGGGGCGAGGCCAGGTAGGAAATCAAGATTTGAGGTACAAATCCCAGAACTTTATGAAATAAAACAGCTTCTCAAATTGATTCACTTTTGCTTTTCTGCTTGTATTTTTTTTCTCTTCCCTTTTACTGGTTGAAGAATCTCTGGATTTGTAGCTTATTTGCTAAAAATGAACCTCCTCTCCCTGTTCCTGTGCAAAATGTGAGATTTTCTTCTTCTTAAGTCTCTGAATAGAAAAAGTGTAAAATCTGAAATTGCTTTGTTGAGAAGAAGCTAGCAGGTGTGATTAAATACTTACGATTTTTCAAAACAAGACTGAACTAATGAAACTTTTTTTCTCTCTTCAGTCTCAGTTGTAGAAGTTTCAAAGCATATTTTTGTTTTCAGCAGCTGAAAAATAAAACACTCTAGTTCATGTTATACATTTTTCAGTCCCTGAGAAATCTAAAGCCTGGCCTTTTCTTTTCTAAACCAAATTCTGTACATAGGGATATGTAAAGACTTGGTTTCAATATTATGGTTTGTAACTAAGATTAACTTACCAAAATGCTTTAGAAAACTAAAATTTTAAATTACATTCACTTATGTGTACATATACAGTCATTTTAAGGGATAACTGGTATAATTGTGTTGGCCAAAAAGTCCATATGGTTTTTTCCATAGAATAAAAGACACATTTTTCATTTTCACTTTATCCAATAACTTTATTGACCTGGATATTTTGAGTATGTCAGCCATCTCCTGTGTGGTAGAATGTTGATTGTTCTCAATGTCTCGATTTGACTGCTATCAACTTCTACCCAACCATGGAGCATCGTCCAGTGAGAAATCTCCAGCATGAAACGTTGCAAACCACTTTTGACATGTTTGATTGGTCACAGCACCCTCTCCATACATAACATGAATCTTTTTTTTTTTTGCATTTCAGTTTTATTTTTACCTTTCTTGAAATAATAAAGCATAATTTATTGAAAATGTGTATTTTCTTTCATCTTCGATATTAAAATGGCTACACTGAAATTCACCAATTTTGATAAATTATTTTTTAATGCACACTGATATGACAGCTGTCACAATACACTCTAATGAAATCATTTCAAATGAAATTAAAGACAACTGCTAGAGCCATCTTATGGAAAAAAACCAAATGAACTTTTTGGCCAAACCAATTTGTAAGCATTTAATGGACAATATAAAGAAGTATGTTATTTTTTTAAAACTTGTTACATATAATAGTTTAATGTTATAGAAAATCAAGTGTTGATTATCTAATGTTGGTGATGACTTGAAACCCCACTACGGTTCTCTAAAGCAGATCTGTGTGTAGATCCTAATGGTTACTAGCCTTTCATGGTTCAGCTGTGTATGGGAGAAGGAAACGTAACAAAGTCTCTTTTGTGAGATAGGAGATTGTGTTTTATTTTGTAGTTCTTTGAGATGAGATTTGTTGTCCTTATAGGTTCTCCATTTGATTGTGCTCTCTTTTAAGCCTGAAAATTGTTTTATTTGTAGCTGTGGGAGCCACTGCAGTCTATCCTATAGATCTGGTGAAGACCCGCATGCAGAACCAGCGTGGCACCGGCTCTGTTGTCGGGGAGCTGATGTACAAAAACAGCTTTGACTGTTTTAAGAAAGTCTTGCGTTATGAGGGCTTCTTTGGACTTTACCGGGGTGAGTAAGCAAATCTCCACTGCTGAAATTAGTGATGTTTATCTCGCCAGCAGCAGATTTTAACCCCTTCTGAAAACCAATGTGTAACCTGCCCAATCAGACTACGGCTGTTTTTCTCTTCTTCTTTTCTCATGGCTCATTTCCCTTTTTACATTCTTGCCGGTAACTAGCAATATTTGTCTGCAAACAAGGTCTTCATTTCTCCTTCCTGCTATTTTTATTTCTTGGAATCCAAACCTGTGTTTGTCCTACTGTGGATCTGTGGCCGCCATGCTTTTAAAAACTAAGGCATATGTCTGCAGGTGGAATGCAGTGATGATGGCTAAGAAGTAGAGAGCTTTTTCTTTCAAAGAATTAGAGAGGAGAAATACACCTCTTTTCTGTGAAATAGAAGCCAGGCTGCCACTTGAAGGTAGGTTTATCATCTATCCGCCTGTTTCAATGAAAAGAAAATATCAAATGTTTTTGTCTCTTCCATGGAGACCATTCATAAGTTTTTCCCACTGAGTCATCTGAAGTTTAACAAAAAAGAAAAGAAAACCTTTTGGCTCCAAGTCTCATTCTTGCTCCTTTTCTTCCCTTAGTTCAGAGGCACTGAGTGAAAGCAGAGAGGTTTCCTTTTGCAGGAAATGTTACCATCAGCTCGAGGCTGAGCACAGTGCTGTTGGCCTAGAGGCAGCAGCCCCATGAGGAATTCTCCCCACCCCCGCCAGCTTTGTAGGAACTTGTTCTTGTTGGAGAGAGAATGACTTTCATGTACATGTTTTCATATTAGAACTTAGGGTTTCCTTCGGGAAGGAGATTAATTTTTTAATCCCTTTGGGCGCCACTTGGAATTCTTTGAAAATATTCTCTACATGCTTAAGTCCAGGACATTTATGCAATTTACTGTACTTGTTTGTTTGCACACACTGTCTCATTAATCCCTAGCTCGTTCTGAGCTCTGTTTAACTGCTTGGCTTAAAACCTTGTCCTTGGAAAGAAAGACTGGGCCTGAACAAAGCTTCGTGCCCATGGACAGGAGTTAAAAAACACTTCTCGTTAACATTATGTAGAGACATTCAGTGAAAAGTCTCGTCCTCATACACTTATATATGAAAGAGAGGGTCATGAGCATGTTCACTTTTGGCATTATATATAGAATAAAAGAAGAGAGTTATTTTGAAATCAAACTAGGCTCAAATACCCTGTTCCTGAGAATGAATATAATTAATTTTGTTCAAATAATCAAAACTCTAGCCTCTGTAAATTTTAGATGCACAGCAAGTATTCCACGGAAGAGTTGTGCATTTCCTGGAATCCAGATCAGTGCATGTGAATGCCTGTCTTAAGCTGTATTAAACCCACACACCTAGATTTTATTTAATAGGGAATTTGAGGGTTGAATGGTACTTACATTGTTTTTTTCTTTGACATTTCCAATCTTTTTTTGTTGTTCTTGAATAATGACCTTTCTTCCTCCTTGGTATAGTTAGAAAGAGAAGGTCCTGTATTAGAAGGAACCTAGATACATACTGAACATTTAGTTTTCTCAATGGATGGATGCTTACAGAAAATTTCATTTGTGAGAGATGTCATGTTAATTAAATGAGTCAGATATAGCAAGTTATAAGGGGGAAGCGGCAGGGGATTGTGAGCTTTGTTCAGGATGTGAGCTGATAAAATCAGTCCTCTAAGTGAGAAACTCTTCTGTTAGGGAGAAGGTTTTAGGAATCCTGTATGTGAACACTATGATTATTGAGATTGTCATATATTGCTTAGAACTGGTCCATTATTCTGTCAGATGATTGACAAAATTGTTGACAGATTAGCCTAAATTTCTTTGCAGGCAACAATGATAAGATGACATAAATCAGTACTTTATTAAAATTCCGTGAACCTTATTGAGGCTAGTTGTAAAACAAATACACATGCTGACATAGCTGTATGGGAGTTAGACTAAAAGTAACAGGGCCTGATAATCATGAGGGTTAGAAAGTTAAGACTGCCATCTGCTGATTTATTCTTTTAAGTCAGCCTGCTATCCATTAAAGGTGTGTGCGGATTTGTGTTTGTCATTGATAATTCAGTTTGACTGACAGTAGCTTGTATGTATGATTACTTGCTGGCTCTCAACTCATAGAAAATCACTCAGCAGTGTCCTCAAAGTAGGCTTAAGATCAGCAGTGAGCTTGCAAACACATCCATAACTACCCCTTGGCTGAGTGATTTAAAGGATATAAAATGTTTATTGTTAGCATCTTTAAAAAATGTGTGCAAAAAATGTATGCTAACAATTTGGGTAATCTGCGTGCTTTAGAAAGCTGAGCCCTATGAATATCTACAGATGTTGAATTGTTTATATATTTTTCTTTTCCAGTTTGCAGCAAGCCTGGGAAATTTAACTTTCTAAGAATAATAATTTCCTTTGCCTTAAGAGGATTCTTTTGAAATGTCTTAAGTTTGACATATATCAGTAAATAAGAATACAATAAGCATGTGCTTTTGCCTGTAGAATATACCCATTAAATGATACATAAAACTGTTTTTCCATGCAGTTTTGGCTTCCTTTTAAATAAATGAGTACTGAATTCTGGTTTTCTCTAAAGAGAAAATTATGGGAGTTAGTATCCTGTAATGACCAAGCCACTGTATACTATTCCATAGAAGCATCATTTTTGGCAAAGTCTGCGTCTACTTAGCAGCACACTTTGCAGAGCTTTTCCAAGCATGCAGTATTGACTTCTCTGAAGTGTCTGTGTATGTTGGTATGCCGTGGGTTGTAAAGGGAGGGAATTTTGTTACATAGTCATTGGCAGTGTTCCAGGTATAAAGAAGATCCAGGGGCTCTATTCCTTCCTCACATACTTTTTGGGAGTGTTAGATAACTAGGCTTTAAAGGAAGCATGCTTAAGAAAAGGATTTACAGCCTCAAGAAAGCATAACATTATATTTGACATAAATAATGATTATATTACATATACAGAGTTTTCAGGATAATCCATTTTTCCCATTTTAATGAAAACCCTGAAATGTTTTATGCGTAAATAACACGGAGAAAACCATTTCTTGTTGGGCTTGTTTATGCATGTCTGGTACATCTATGTGGCTCACAATTCTCTCCATTTACCTAGGCCTGATCCCACAGCTTATAGGGGTTGCTCCAGAAAAGGCCATTAAACTGACTGTAAGTTTCTTTCTCATTAAATGTGTGTTGTTTGTTTAGATTATCATTAAGTCAAAATTAAAGCTGATGCTGTTGAGACTGACACACTTTCAAGGCTATTGCAAAATTTTAAATTTGTAGCCATCTGTAGACACTTGCTAATTTTTAATTTTATCATGAGACAATATTTTGCTGATGTGAAAAAACAATAACATGTTAGTTAGTAGAGGAAATTCTGGTTAACTGATGTTCTCTTTCTAATTAGGTTAATGATTTTGTTCGGGACAAATTCACCAGAAGAGATGGCTCCATTCCATTTTTTGCAGAAGTCCTTGCTGGAGGTTGTGTACGTATGAATACTGGGCATTTCTCATGGCAACTGTATTCCTTTAACTTTCTTGCACGTTGGATGCACTATCTGATCGATATTCCTCTTAACTCAAGGGATTCTAAGCAGATTTTCTCAGTGATCATATGGAATGACTTTTAAATTTTATTACGTAATCTAACTGCTTTTGAGTGCAGAAAGCAGGTAGTATTTTTGTCAGCTCAGTCTCTTAGAAGCCCCTGAAACTTTACCTTGCATACTTTTTAAAGTTCTAAATCTGATTCTTGTAATATCACAGTAAAGAGTAGTAGTGGATAGAGTTACCATACATTTATATTGACTGTAACTTTAAAATAAGTGTGAGATGACAGATTAATTGGGCCATTATATTTTAGGTGTAGGACTGAGTAAGTCACTGTGGTATAATGACAATTTTCCTTCTTCAGGGACCAGAGGACATAGCAGACAACCGTAACTATGTTGAAGTTGTTGACAGTTGAGAACACAGAGGTTGAGATTCCATTTACTTAGAGCACAAAGGTTTCTGTCTTTAAAATGTGAGCATGATGTTGAATTTGGACCAATTCTCAAACCTGTTTGCAGCTAACCTAATTTTATTTGTGGTGTTCATTTCACATTTAGTAATAGGTGATTCGTTTAAGACTTATTTAGTCCATTTTGTCCCTGAAACCCTTAATCACTTCCAGTTGAATCGGCTGAAAGTCTTGGCTAAACCCTCCTCAGTTGCTCGTGGAACCTGAGGTGATGAGGTCGCTGACCTTTGTAGCTTTGAATTCAGAGAATATGCCTCGAGGGTCAGAGAGAGGCTGCTCTGGATTCTCCTTGATGAGATTTGTCAGCCTGGCACATACCTGGGTCCTCACCTTTCTGCACCCAATGTTCTTGTGGAAGAGGTGTCTCCGGAGGTGGGGGTAGGGGGTGTGCGCGCGCATCTGCATGCATGCCCAAGTCATTCCTAGAGATAAAACTCACCTCTTTGGTTGACTTTCTTTTTCATGAAAGACAAATGATAGCCGTAAGGTAAGACCTTTGCTTAGGCAGATCGCCAAGATTGAAGTTTCTAGTCTTCTTTTACCCCAGTTAATGTTGTGATTGCTTCTCTTCTAATGATGGAAACTTTGCAAGTCATAAGTATTCTTTTTGTCAGTGGTTTTAGTTTCAATTTGGTTATGAAGTTTCCTAACTCAGTTTTGCCACAGCACATGGATACATTCGCCAGAAATCTCCTAAATCATTCTCTATTCTGCGTAGCTAATTATGTCTCTTTCCATTTGTAATGTCCAGAGGTTTTGCCCGTGAAACTGACCTGTTTCAATGTCTGACACGTGACCTTAGTGGTTGAACCATAATCAAATATTTAGTTCTTTTGTTTGTCCTAGATATGGACCCTGTTTCTGTTGGAACGTTGGGAATCTCTGTTACAGTGTGGGGCGCCTCGAGGGTTGTGCTGACACTCTAAATCTCTTCCTTAATCATATTTCTGGAAGCTTTGATGGATTGTCTAGCAGAAATTGGCAGCATGAAAAATAGTTTGGTTGGACTGTAGGCAGAATGATTAGCTTGCCTGCACTT
The DNA here is from genome assembly GCF_021234165.1 of Pteronotus mesoamericanus. Taxonomy (NCBI): domain Eukaryota; kingdom Metazoa; phylum Chordata; class Mammalia; order Chiroptera; family Mormoopidae; genus Pteronotus; species Pteronotus mesoamericanus. Next base: position 32,608,087 of record NW_026555325.1, on the reverse strand, counting down.
CTTCCCTTTGAACGTTTTCTGTTTCCCTCTCCCCTCTAAATCTCCTCATTCAGGGAGGAAAGAAAATAAGCAATTACAGAGTTTCTACTTATGAATTCGATCACACTACAAATGATAAAGCCTAATCATCTCCTTCTCCCAAAAGTCCATGCATTTCAACAGAAAATAAAGCCTTAAACAAAAACGATGAATGTCTCCATATAGAACATCAGGCACTATGGAATATAGCCATATTCTCTTTGCTGAGTGAAACCTGGTGCGCAGTCCTGATATATGAAGCCTGGGGAGGGTGGCTGCCCACGGGCCCGACCAGGAGAACCCCCCTGCTGGCTGGAGCTGGGTCCTGCGGGTTGGCTGAATGCTGTCAGGTGAGAAGAGGGCTGCTGCTCTTTAAAAAATCACTCGGTTTTAAATGTGAATCCAATGTAGGTCAATTCAGAAGAAATAGCTCGAACTGAGCTGTCTGTATTGTCTTTACAGGTTTTTTCCCAGCAGAAGGACCCGGGTGTTAAGTGCCCTATGTGTAGGAGGGAAGTTGTGCTATTAAAATGAGTGTGCTGCCATTAAGGAGAAATGGTGTGCATTGACTAGGTCAGGACGTGACCAAGAGATAAAAATATCCAGTCCTTAGGCATTACATGTTTTTTTTGCTGTTTGTTTTATGAGCTGTTTTCTAATGTAGGTGATATTTGCTATATGTCAGAGTACACAGTATATAGATATAATGAGTAATAAAATGAGCATCCATGAACCTACCACTCAACTAAAATATTATTGCTATCTTTAACACTGGCTTTTGCTTTTAATGTAGTTCTAATCTGCAACATTGCTAATGAACAGTAGGCATTTTTCCTACGGGGCTAAACATTTTATAGACATTGCCTCATTATAATTCCTAACTAGAGTTGAAAAAAATAAAACCTCAGTTGAGATTCAGCCCTCAGTAAATGGCAAAGCTGAGATTCAAACCACTTTTGTCACCAGATCCATATTCATATTTGGTATGTTTCCATTCATTCATTCTTTTCATTTATTCATTGTCATTCAACAAGCTGTAAAGGCTGAGAAAAATTTAGGGTTTCTTTTATCCTATGCAGGGAATCAGGCTGAGGATGTGTTTATATCTCATAGAAAAGGGGTATTTCCTGACCATTCTCACTAGATAAAAGTTAATCTTTAATCATATTCCATTGAGGTAATTTGAAAGTAGAATTCCTTATCGTTATTTACTCATTTGTACATATCACCAAAGAATATATGCTTATGATTATATTTCATCATAATAGCTACCAGTTCTTGAGTGTCTTGCACTGGGCTGAACATTTCATAGGCATTATCTCATTATTATTATTATTCCCAGCTAAAGTGGAGGAAGCTAAAAGCTCAGTGAAATCCAGCACTTAGTAAATGGAAAAATTGAGATTCAATCCACTTCTGTCTCCAAATCCGTACTTGGTAAATGTTTCCATTCATTCATTCTGTTACTCATTCATTCTTTCAATCATTTAATGCCTGCTATATTTCAGGAAAATTTTTTAAATAACACCTTCCCCCATTGAAAGTGTATAATTCAGCAGTTTTTAGGATATTCACAGTTATACAAGTATCACCACAATCAATTTTAAAACATTTTTATCACCCCCAAAAGAAACCTGGTGCCATTTTATCTATAGCCCTCCAATCTTCCCTTCTCACCTCCCGGCCAAGCATTTGGCAACTACTAATAAACTTTTTCTATAGATTCACCGACTCTGGGCATGTCATATTAATGCAGGCATACACTATGTGGATTTTTGTGCCTGGCTTTTTTCACTCAGCATGTTTTCAAGGTTCATCCATGTTTTGGTATGTATAAGTACTTCAGGCCTTTTATTTGCTGAATAATATTTCATCATAATATACCGTATTTTGTTTATCTGTTCATCTGTTGTTGAATGTTTGGGTTATTTCTATTTTTTGGATATGAGGAATAATGCTCCTATGAACATTCACATAAAAAGTTTTATATGTACATATTTTATTTCTTATGGGTATATACCTAGGAGTAGAATTAGTGGGTCTTATGTTAACTCTAATTAGTATTTTGAGGAACTGCTAGACTGTTTTTCAAAGTGGATGCGCCATGTTACATTCCTCCCAGCAATGTACGAGGGTTCTGATTTTTCCACACCATTGCCAATACTAGTTGTTATCTGTCTTTTTGTTGTAGTCAGCCAGTGGCTGTGAAGTGGTACCTTATTGTGAGCCAGTGACTTGACAGTGTTGAACATCTTTTCATGAATATGGCATTTATCTCTCTGCATTTGTCTATTTACTTTGGAGAAGTATATGCAGAATCTTTGCCCATTTTTAATTGGGTTGTTTGTCTTTTATTATTGAGTTACAAGATTTCTTTATACATTTAGAGTCCCACATCAAATGCATTTTTTTGCCAGTATTTTGCACTTTCTTGACCTTGTCCTTTGAAGAGCTGGACTTTGATTTTGATGAAGTTATTTGAGCTTTTCATGTTACATCTAAGAAATTATTGCCTAATCTATGGTCATGAAGATTTATACCTCTGTTTTCTTCTAAAACTTGTAGTTTTAGCTCTTACATTTAGGTCTTTGATTTTTTACAGCATTTTTTAACTTTAATTTTTTGGGGTCTTTTGCCTTGACCAGAGATCTTACTAAATGACAATTTTATTTCTAACTGTCAACATTTGGTATATTTCCTTCTAATGTTTTTATATATACCCTCTTGTGCACATGTACGTGTATGCACATGCAGGAGTGTGCACACACACAAGCTTTTTTAAACCAAATGGAAGTTTTGTTCACTCTGACTTCCTGATTACAAATAAAAGAAGCTCTCAGTTTCTAAGGGCAGCCAGTAATCACAGTGGAACTTCTCACTTTAGAAATATAATATAACCTTTGGGAATAGAAGTATAAACAGAGTGTGCATTTTCAAATTTTGAATCTTCATTGTGAGCATTAATCAAACTCTTGTTTTATATCTATATCAAAACCTTCCCAAGACAGACTTACTAGTTCAGAATTTATCATAATTTAGATGTGCTGGCGTATTGTTGTAGAGTCTATAAATTGCATTTTAGGTTTAATAATTGCTTGGCCTTTCTCTACGTGGGAATGGGGTAAGAGTGTACATGTGTGTGTCCAGTTACTCAGTACGTATCTGTTATGGATGCTTTATGTTTAGTGTGTATGTAAAATAGGTTTCCAATAACTTTTTTCTCATTGGTAAGCCATTCTTATCAGGTTGTTTTTGTTTTTCTCTTAGAAAGTCTCTCTCTCTATATGTATAAATACATATATATTCACAGATAAATGAGTGTTTAATTATGATATCTGCTGTGGGTAAGGATAATACTTTAATGTCAATTTAGAATTTTTAAAGTACTTTAAAATGTACTGTTGTCACTATGAAATAGACAGATGGAGAACCGCAGCTCAGAGCGTCTAACTCTCTCACCCCAGTCACGCAGTTAATACCTGCTACAGGTTTCATGTGAGCCCAAATATTCTGATTTTAAGACCAACTCTTTTTATCCTATGATGCTCTCTTGGGGAATCAAATCAGAGCCTTCTCCATGTATCACAATAAATCTAGATGAGCCCATTCAACTTTCCAGGAGCTTTTTTTTTTTCTTTCCTTATTATTATTATAAAGGTATATGTAAAATAAAAGTTCACATCAATATATACATATGTTAATTTATGTAGGTACAATTAATATACCAGAGATGAACAGATCTTACATGTCAGGCAGCTCAGTGAGGTTTCTTTTTCCCCATCAATTAAAATGCCTTCATTTGGGGCACTCAGTGTGTGGTGCTCGGTGAGTTTAACAACTGTGTACACCCAGGAAATCATCTCCTGAGACAAGATATAGAACATTTCATCCCAGAAAACTAATTCATACCTTTTTCTAGTGAAACCCTCCTCTCCTCCCCTGGTAAACACTGTTCTGATTATGATGACTCGTTCTGTGTCTTCTCAGATTTCATAGAAATGGAATCGTACAGAATGCATTCTTTCATTGTTGCCATAATTTTGCTTAACATAATGTTTTCCAGAGTCATGATCTTTCATTTTTCTTGGGTGAATATCTTAGAGTAGAATAGGGTGGATATATTTTCAATTTGAAAGTAATTTGCCAGTTGGTTCTTCGAAGTGAATGGACTGTTCCACAGTCTCATCAGTGGTGTACAAGTATTCCAGTTATTCCACATCCTCGCCCACATTTCATATTCTTAGTTGTTGTTGTTTTTAATTTTAGTCATTCTAATTGGTATGAAATGATATCTTATTGTGGATTTAATTTGCATTTCCCTGAAGCCTAAGATACTGAGCATCCTTTTATGTGTTTATTGGAGATAATTGTGTGTGTGTGTGTGAAGTACCTGTTCAAGTCTTCTTCCTATTTTTCATTAGGTTATTCATATTTTTAATTTTATTGCCTTCTAGGAGTTCTTTAATATATCATGGTGACAATACTTTGTCAAATATGTGTGTTTTGAATATTTTTCTTAGTCTGTGACTTGTCTCTGAATTATCTTAATGGTGTCTGTGGTGGTTAGACATCTCCATAAATTAAGTGGGAAAATTGTAATCTCTTTTCAAGTCAACAGAGCAGAAAGTTTAAAAGTATAAATGGACTAACCTATATGTATTTTCTAAACATCTCTCTGGTATCTTTTTTTATTTTGTTAATTCTAACCAGAGCACTTACCTGATTGATCACATTACCTTTTTTAGAGAATGTATACTTATGAATGGACGGAAGTAATAAAACTCAGAATGTATTTATGGTTCAGCAAAGGGCCAATGTAAATCCATCATGTTGCAGGTGTTTCCTTAGCCCTGTTTGAACTTAGCCTCCTGAGGAACACACCCCTTCCCCTGGTATCTTGCTTTCAGTCTGCATGGCGCTCTCACGTTAGTTAGTGCATAAGAGCTTTGTGATACATAGGGCACTTGATGGGATCTCTGTTGTCATATTAGGAAACCACGGAATGGAAAGGTTATAACCTATCCAAGGTTACAAAGTTAACGACAGTATAGGTTAACAGCCTTCCAAACCTAGAATCTTTCCACTCTCTTCATGCTTCCTCCCTTCAGCGTAAGTGAGCTGTGCACACACCCACCCCTATTAGGTGCAGCAAGAAATCTACTTGTTAGTGGGAGCTTTTACCAATCTTGGGAGCCAAGATTTGTAGCTAACCAGCTCTCTGTGCTGTGCCTCCCTCAGCCAGCTGAGCTTGCACACCTCTGAAGAGTTATTTGGAAATAGTTTCTCCAGGTCCCCTGGAATCAGTGCGGTCCCAGCTATATGCTTGAATACTTATGTGAACACACAGGCATATACACACAAGTTGAAAGTCCACATGTATTATGTCATCATGTCTTGTGGTACATGTATAGGAGTTTAGGCTCCTCCTCTACCCGAGTTAGGGATATGGGTAGTTTTAGCTCTTCATATCCTAATACCCTAGCATGTCTCATCACTAAGCAATGAGCAAAATTGCAGTTTATTCTAGTAAACTGTCACTATCTGAGACTATTTTAGAAAGAGCCATAGCATTTCTCATTGCTTTGTAAGCCTAAAAATGCTTATGGTTGATGGTGTGTGATACAGGCTCACTGACAATTCTTCTTCCTCTTGAGTCAGTCCTAGTGACAACTAAATGACTTTTATTAGGTTTCTGGTTATTTCAAATACACATATTTTGTACATCTGTTCAAGGAGCTGGTGTGGCTTTAAATTGAAGTTAGACTTTTCACCAGTCTCTACAAAGGAAGACTTTGTAATGGAGGGAAATAGTTGCAAACTATAGGAGACAACAGATCAAAGAAGAAAGTAAACAGGGGACTTGGCCCAGGCGGGGCCAGGTCCCCAGTCTCTGAGGACTCGGCCCCGGGGTAGGATTGTGAGGGCAGGGGGTTGAACAGGCCTAATCCCGTGTGCAGCTCCTGGCCTCCGGCACATCTGCAGTGTGGTGACATCTCTATATTACATTCTTTTCCTCCTAACTTTGCTGTCAGTGTTAGCTGGTTTACTTTGTCATTAAAAAGAAAAAATATGTGACACGAAATAAGATGGAAGTTTTTACTTTCTTTCCATTTCTGTTGTATATAGGTAACCCTCATTCAAATGAGATTTGTTCCCTTTATTGTGTCATTTGTAATTCAGTTCTAAGCAAAGAAATGACAACTCAATACCGAAAAAATAAAAGAACCTGTCAGTTTTAATATTAATGCTTTCCTTTCCTTAAAAATATAAGCAGCGATTTGAAGAGGAAAATTTAGCAACTAGAGAGTTAAAAGTTAATTTTGGTGATTTGGTGAGTGAAAAAATTCAACAAAGGTTTTATGCAGAATGGTATATTATCTAATGTAAATATCAGTACCAGAAGCAACAAGATATCAAATTAGACAATGTTTATTTAAGACATTGCAGCTGTGTTACCATCATGGTTTAATTTGAAATTTTGTGTATCTTTGGTGCCTATTATTTCGGATCACTAGATATTTGGTTAGATTTTTTTCATATTCATATACATATACAGAAATAGATAAGCTTTTTTTAAAAAAAATTTATTGGGACCCTCATTCACTGCTGGTTGGAAGGTAAACTGGTACAGCCACTGTGGAAAACAATAGGGAGGTTCCTCAAAAATTAAGACTAGAGCTTCTATATGACCCAGCAACTCCTCTTCTGGGTATCTACCAGAAAAAAAATTTTTTTTAAGTTTTTTAAAATTTATTTTCAGAGAGAGGGGAAGGGAGGGACAAGGAGAGGGAGAGAAACATTGATGTGCCAAGAGAAACATCAATTGTTTGTCCCTCGTGCACCCCCAACTGGGGACCTGGCAGGCAACCCAGGCCTGTGCCCTGATCCCTGATTGAGAAGCAAACTGGCGACCTTTTGGTTTGCAGGCTCGCGCTTAATCAACTGAGCCACACCAGCCAAGGCCAAAAACCTTAAAAACCTTTATTTGCAAGATATATGCACCCCAGTGTTCATTGCTGCTTTATTCAAAGTCGCCAAGGCATAGATAAGCTTTTTTAAAGTTTTGGATCCACAGATAGTTTTTAAAAATGCATTTAAAGTACATAAATAACCAAATTTACCACAGGGAAGAACGTGTGAGAGAGGACCTAGTCTTTAAAAGGAGCCATTTTTTCTAAGAACTAGTCTGTTTATTATTTTTTGGGAAGTTTTATTTGTTTGTTTTGTTTTTGAGTAGTTAATACATTCATTTAATTCAGAATTTAAAAGATACAGTGGGGTATGCTTTGAAAATTATTTTTCCCAGCTACTTATTCCTCTTTTCAGGAGACAACCAATGTTTTCATCGGTAAGCCATTCTGATTTTGATAAATTTCAGTACATTTTGAGGTATTTGTCATCAGTGGGTATCTAATATTTTATGTTCTGTTTATGTCATTAGCATAATTTTATTACCTAATCTCCCAATCTTTTTGTTTAAGAGCATATAATTGCTTCTACTTAACTCTTATTGGGCATTTAAATTTTTTTGTTTAATTTTGTTGTTTTTTAAAAATAGCAAACATTAGCATAGTTATAAAAATATAGGTACTTTTTTTCCATTGAAAAGTTACCATATTTTTATTTCACAACTTTACACTCCTGCAGTTTTCTATATTCGTTGGTTGTATGTGCTATAAGCAGTGTTTTCTTTCCCTTGTGAAAGCTGTTATTAAATGAATGATATCAGTTATAATCAATAGTCATAAAATAGAGGAGAAATGATGTTTTCTTGTATTTGTTTCTCACAGGGGAAACACAGTTAAGGATGTAATAACTCATAATCCTTGTTCTATGTTACCAGATTTCTTAGCTGAGTGATTGAATTAATTGAAGATTCTATTTCCCCTACCCGCATCCTCAATTTAATATATTAGAGATAGTGGTCAACCTCAGATTTAAAAATAAAGGACAGCGTATATTGGCCATATATGTTTCCTCTTAAGAGTTACACAGTATTCAAAGTTTAAGACAAATCACAATCTGTATTTTTTTCTAAAATTATTCAGTATTTCTGGATAGTATTTGTCTTCATATTCCTAGGCCTACTGTAATGTTTTTAAAAATGTATATTGACTTTTAAAAGACATACAGACTACGCAATTGCTAGAAGTTCTCCTCCTTCAGCTGTATTAGAGTAAGTATATAGGGGTGAGGCAAACTGGTGTGTGCCTTGCTGCGTGCTCACTTCTCCGACTACGTCTCTCTACATCAGCCTAGTTTTGAGGTTATGTCCAGTGCATTGTTGGGACTTAGTATATGTTCTAAGATCTAACAGATCTTCAAAGTGTGTGACAGTTAATAGGTTTGTGTTTTAAAATGCAGTCATTTTCTTCTTTTAATTGTACTGTTCTTATAGAAAGCCTGTTACATGTACATTCAGAAAGAAATTTGAAGAGTTGTTGAAGGGATATAAATCTCAATAAACTAGCAATTATTTCCAAAAGTGTCCATGAGAAAAGAAGGGGAGGAGGGAATTGTGGGGTGGGGGGTATGCTGGTTGGAGTACTACTGTTCTGTGGGATGCTGTAATTTACTAATGATTAAAAACATGAAAGAACTTTATTTTTATTTAAACATAATGTCCATATTTAACAATTGGGACCCACAGGTTGACATTGTCTGGTGATGGCTAATTTTAGGGATTACAATCAAAATTTGTGGTTCTATTAATTATTTTTTTAAATCTGCTTTAGTGTAGAATGTAAAGCACATTTTCCCAAAGATAGCTTTTGCAACCGTTATTTAAATAAGAGATTTCAAGGAAGCAGCAAACTTTTTCAGTGGGTTTGGTCTTTAATACCAGCTACGGGAGCAATTATTTGGATTATCATTTTAACATAATTTTTCTCCCAGCAATCCTTTTGAAAGCCTTGCTCGCTCAGATTGAAACATTAGAATAGTTCTTCCTGCCTGTTGTGCAACAGAGTAAAAAATGAGAAACACAGGCAAATCACCTGTAAAATTGGGTCAGTCAGCCACTCGGGGACCTGTGCCAGTGGTCTGGATCGTGGGACTTGGGAGTTGCACAAAACCCAGAGAGAGACAGCAAATTGCCGTACCCCTACACTTGGTGGGCGAAAAGGGAATTAGGGCTCCGGGGAAACCAGGAAACTTCCCACGAAGAGAAAGGGAATCTTGTGTCAGTGTTGGCAGTTGTGGATGCTGATGGCAGTAAAGGGTCAGGGTTTGAACAGGAGTAGCTGGGGGTTCGTGGCCCCAGGGCAGCTAGGAGAATGGGCTGGGACTCAGTGCTGCCCCTCAGAAGGAGGTCTGGGAAGGCTGTGGGATTTAGAAACATGAACGGGAATGTGGGCGAAGGTAGAATACTCAAGTGGCATCAAATGCTGCATGGAAGTCTATTGTTTGTAGCCTTCCTATATCCGTGGAATTACAGTGCCCCAATGAGGCACACGTTTCCTGCTTCACATGTGACATGCTACTGCAGTGAAGTTATATAATTGTGATCCTATAAATACAGTTATGGTTATATAATGTAAATAGCTACAGGTGAGATGTAACAGTACAAATGAGACTTTCTTCACTTCATAAGTGGAGATATATATGCATTCATGTTTTTAAAAATGTATTTATTTTTATATATTCATGTGTATATACATACATGCATTCTTTCTTTCTTACGGAAACCAAAAAAGGAGTTGGTAATCTGTTAAACATTCTTTTTTTGCTTTTTTCCTCTACTAGTTAAGGATTTCAGATGCAAATACACTCTTTATCCAAATTCAAATTTCCTTCTGCAACCACTAGACAGTGTGGAGTGTGGCTTTCATTTGCCTGTGTTGTTCTCATGGTAACTAGATGTTCCATTTCCTGACTCTGCTTTAAAGAATTTCTGGTTCTGTGTTGGAATGATACTGAAATTGTCTTTCTCAGGTCTCTCCTTTTGTGTGGGCATTACTGTGTAGAGTTTTGCTCAGGATAATACATTTTAGGAGTTGAACCACAGGAGACTTTCCCCTCTGACTTCAGGCACTTCCAAGGGCCAAAGTTGTGTTAATTGTTCTACAGCCCAAGGAAGCTTGAGCAGATGGCTGCACTAAATAAAGCAAATGCCTGCTAAGAAGAGGAAAGAAACCACTGTAGACCTGAATTTTAGCTCCAACTCATAAAAGACGCCAAACATCCCTTTCCCTCTTGTTGGGAGCTCCCTGCTGCCACATCTGGCTTCACTTTTGTTTTCCAAATGAGTTTATTAGTTTTGCCATTTTGGATATGGCTGGGTTGACCCTGGAAAGACTAGTCTGAGAAACACTCTTGACATTTCAAGTAGAAACAAACCCAGACATAGATGGGCCTCAGCAGAATTTGGGACTATCCCTTGAACTGTCCAAAGTGTTGTCCTCTCATTTCCCTGTGAAGAGGGAGATGTGAAGTGGTACAATATGGAGGCTTTTCTGGATTCTCTTTCTTTACAATGCCAGTTGGGCTCTGATTTGGAAATCTGCTTCTGTCCCTTCTCCCTGCCCGCAGGCTGGCGGCTCTCAGGTCATCTTCACCAACCCGCTGGAGATAGTCAAGATTCGCCTGCAGGTAGCGGGAGAGATCACAACAGGACCCCGGGTCAGCGCCCTGAGTGTGCTCCGCGACCTGGGGCTTTTTGGTTTGTATAAGGTGGGTCGATGCCCTCAGGTTATCTCAACAGAAATGTTGTTCTGTACTCAATAGAAATGTGAAAGAATGTGGAAACCCGATGTCTCACCTGCAAATGGGAAAGCAATCTTGTCCTGCAGGGTAGTTCCCAGAGGAGAAACCCAAACAAAAAGGAAAAATCAGGACACTCCTATTAGAGGCAGTGGGATGTACAAACACGCTCTCCTGTTCTCTTCAGACTTGTCTGAAGCTGCCAGCAGGGAGGCCGGCTCTGCAGACCCACTGGCTTCGGGCTCCACAGCCTTTTATTTGATGACAGGTTGGGGGAAAGTTTCTTTGGTGTTCTCTTCGGGCTGGTTTAGGACTTCTAGATAGTCTTATGTTTATTTTGAGCCTGAGTTATCTCTATTGTTATCTTCCCGGTAGGAGCTTCTCTTTGTCTTAATAATTTGACCACAGTGAAACAGTAGTAGAGTTTGGTAGGATTCGCATCTTTAAGAAGTTAAGTGGTGGGATTTGTCAATAATGAATTCCATTAAAAAAAATAGAGTGTATTGTACTTTAGCAAAATGCCAGTCAACAGATTCCTTCCCTGCAGGTATACTCATTCCCATTATTACAGATCAGATGTAATGGAGCAGAAGCTATTATTTTTCTTAAACAAGGAAGAGTTTTCTTTCCATTCTTTTGCCTGGTGTAAGGGGAGAATACATAAACTTATCCGCTATAGACAACTGTGTTTCCACAGCATTTGATTTATTTATAGATCCTCACTGTAGCAGCAAATTAGAAATGAGAAATTCTGAAGATTAGACTCACATCGCTACAGGGCTCTTAGGAGACCAGTAAACCAGTGATGCCTCTCTTCAGTTTTGTACACATTCCTTCCCTAGCACCCCCAATTTCCGTCCTTTTGAAATTCCCTTTTGTTAACCTTGTTTCTCTTTGTATCACCCTTCAGAGAGTCCCTGGAATTTTTTTTTAAAAAATGTTTTTAATGTTAAGATGTCTTAAAAATAGCCATTAGGGAAACAAGTGCCAAAGCTGGACTGTTCACGGGGCTGGGTGAAGCCCTGGGCGTGGGATGTGTGGGCTGCTGACCAAACTGAGGAAGATGGCACTCATGACTTCAGTCCTTGAGACAAACTGTCCCCCGGTGGCTCTTACTCCCATGGAAACCTCCTGCTCAAATATTTTGTCTGGATTCCCCCCAGTCCTCTGCTATTTAGGACATGGGGAACACTGGCGGTTTTCTTTCCCCTTCCTTTCCCACTGCCTATAGCATCTTACCTGGCCCTTCAGGGCCTCTGGCTGATGTGGACTGAATTGGTAATTTGTTAGTTTCTGGGCTGCCTTTGCCGGTTGCTTTGGAATCAAGCTGTTAATATATTGGGTTTCCGAGTCTATTCCCCCTCACTCACCCCTGTCAAAGCCAAACAGATTGAGTGGCTTGGAAGTTTGAAAATGAAAATTTTTTAACCTTAGAAACTGTATCTATGCTGGAAATGCAAGAAAATTCTTAGCTATCAGGATGGCATCATTGCCCGGTTAACTAACTCGAGGACTCCAGGATCTCCAGCCTTTCTCAAGCTTTGAGCCGTGTGTATTTCTCAATGTCCCACTAGTCCTGTCCTCCCTGCTTCCCTCCCACGTTAGCCACAGTGCAGATTGGGGGACACAGCCTTGTGGCATTTGCACCCTGTTTACACAACTGTTTTGCTCTATTTCCTCACTGTGTGACAGGGTGCCAAAGCGTGTTTCCTCCGAGACATTCCCTTCTCTGCCATCTATTTTCCTGTTTATGCTCATTGCAAACTACTTCTGGCTGATGAAAATGGACGTGTGGGAGGTTTAAATCTCCTTGCAGCTGGAGCCATGGCAGGTAACTACCATTCTATGCTTTGAAGCCAAAAGAAGCCCGCCCTGCCCCCCGCCCCACCACCCGTTCCCTTTAAGAAGTACAGAATCTCTGTGTACGTTCCCCCTTTGTTTCTGGAAGGGTTATTGTTTGTATCTGACTTAGTGTAAATGGGATCGCTTTTTCTCCTTTGTGGGAAGTGCTGTAATTCTGATGAGAGTTAATTACATTTGCATAATGTGGATAAACAGCTTAATGCAGCTTAGCAACTTGGAGCCAAATTAGATCTGCCCATCTAAATTGGGCTTTCATCATTACTGTGTTTCTTAGCCTCCTGTGCCCCTGAAACCTTGGGTGCAGCCCAGCTAAGCATTAAGGTGGAAAAGTTTTTTTGTCAAATCAGTTGCTTTGTTGTCCCTCATGCTGATGCACATGCCCTTTCTAGCATCTTGGAATTGATACCATTTGGCTCACAACTGAGCTTTTAGCATGAAGCTGTTTCTCGTCTTCCTGCATCGTCCTTAGGCCAAAGTAAGCAGTGCTTCCCAGCAGACCACCTTGTGCCTGACTGGAATCACCTCCATCTCTTAACACTTTCTGTCTTTTCTTGGTGGTCGTTTGCGTGAGTTGTGCCCTCTGTACTAGGCCGGGAGCTCCTTGAGGGCAGAGATTTCTTTCTGTCCATCCCTGCCTTCCCTATGTGGCCAGCGTAGTAATAATAGGATGTCAATCAATAAATGTAGATGGAAACAAAGAAAACCTTCATCTGGTCTAAGACACCAGTTTGGACACAGAAGAGATGCCTCTGAAAAGAGGGACCTAAAAAAATGCAGGAAGGTACTAAGATGCTTTCTTCTGGTCTCAGGGTGCAGCCTTCCTCTGGAGCCGCGAAGGAGCTGACTGGTGGCGGAGCGGGGACTGGGTGTCCCTGGCTGCATGGGCGCTTAGGAGTGACAGAGGGAGGGAAGGGTGGGCACGTGTTTTTCCTTCTTATAGGGGGTCAGGGATAGAAATGTGATGGGTGAACACAAGTGCAAACATTGTCCCCAAATGATCGAGCAGCTCTGACTGCCGGAGCTCACTGCCTGTGGGGCTCTCCCCGGGTCCATCCGCTGCTGATGCCCTGGCTAAATGTGGCAGCACCGCCCCGGTGCTCCCTGCAGTGCAGGGTATGGCAGGAACCCGTGGTTCTGAGGGAGTTGGGGTGGGCCATGTTGTTGTCCTCGGCCTTGAAAACAGGGATGTGATGATTAAGAAATTCTCCCAGGGAGCACTGAGCCTTATTTGGGGTCCAGCAAACCCCTTGTCTGCTGGCGTTTGTAACGTCAGCATGCACATTTGAAGAAGGCGGGAAAGCTACCTGCTCAGCCTTGCCACGTGGCGCTCATCCAGCCCCCTTTGTGGTGCCCACCCGAGACTCCCAGTTTTAAATGGGACCGGCACATTCCCCTCAAGTCTTTCCTCTGTGCTTTCCAACCAGCAGCAAAAACAAAACAAAACAAAACAAAAACAAAAACCAGCCAAAGAACAGCCTAATCGCGGACAGGCATTTTGCCAGTGTGTGATGGAACCAAGTAAACATTTCCATGGAACTGTCAGCACCGTCTTCTTGCCCACAGACATTTGATGTCAGTTTTCAGAATGAGAGATGAATTTGTCTAATTTTTACCTGTAAAGTTTGCTGGCAGGCACTGACAATAGTCAGAATCCAGAACAATTCCAAAGGCAGGCAGTTCACTTAGGTTCCTCTGGATAAGGTACAGAGCCATGCAGAGCGGAGGTATTTTCTTTGCTCTCTAACAGAACCCCCTCAGGTCCACCAGCTGCATCCACCCACTGATGACTCTGATATTCAGTCCAAACTGAGTTTCTCTCACCCCGAAGAAGGTTATCTTACTCCTTTGTTCCTTGTTTTGCTTTATAAGTAAAAGGTGTGGTAGTGACACCCATCTCGTGTGTCCTGCTGCTGATCAATCTCAACATGAGCCCAGGGCACTCGGACACAGGGAACGGATGATAAGACCTTTCCGCGATCAGGTCCTGTATTGCTCTTTAACTGGCGGCCTGGCCTCCCTTGCTCCCGTTATAAAGACTTCTCTCATACAAGCATGTCAGAAAGGACTCACAGTCAGCTCTCAAGTTAGCCCCTCAAGCAGGTGAGTGGGTATGAGTATTGATATTCACCTTACACATTAAGGTGACAAGAATTGGCATAAAACACTACAATTTGATGTCAGAAACCTTTAGGAGCTCAATTACTTGACATTATCCTCATTGCTTATTATACATGAAAATACTTGTATCTTATTAGGAAATAAAAGGAGGTAAAATATTTGAAACCTAAAGGAGAACTCTTGGGAATGATCCTAGTGATATTGCTGCCTTTGTTTCCCCTCTCACAGTTCTTTGGGATCATGCAGTATACTATGATTTTCCTAATTCAGAAGGGAAAAAAAATTTCTCCTGACCACACTGAAACAACTGTTAGACATTTATATCCTTTTCCCATTAGTGCTCAGGGATCTCCTTGAGAGGCTTTGAGTTAAAGCAGTTGAAGTTGCTAATTGTGTTGTTAGATGTTAGCAGTATTTCTGTCCTTCATAAGGTACTTTGGATGAATTACATGTGCCTTTCTCCTGAAAGGTGTGCCCGCGGCCTCTCTGGTAACCCCTGCGGACGTCATCAAGACAAGACTGCAAGTGGCTGCCCGTGCTGGCCAGACGACATACAGCGGTGTCATCGACTGTTTCAGGAAGATACTCCGGGAAGAAGGGCCCTCCGCCTTTTGGAAGGGGACTGCAGGTGGGCGCCAGGCCCCTGTAGAACCGCTGGCCGGTGTTAATTCCGGTTTCCCCTGGTCGCCTTTGCCACAGGCGTCGCGGTGCTAAGTGCCCTCCATTCCCGTCCCTCTTTTGCAGCTCGAGTGTTCCGGTCCTCTCCCCAGTTTGGCGTTACCTTGGTCACCTATGAACTTCTTCAGCGGTGGTTTTACATTGATTTTGGAGGCCTGTAAGTGCAGCTGTTTAACACCTTTGTGAAGAAAGCACCAAACCAAACACGCTTTGTTCAGCCTACAGAGGCAGTTTTGGGACTCCTAGAAAACGGCAGGACAGAGAATCCGACAGGACCAGTACATTTAAGTCAAGCCGGGGACTTGAGAAGCTTCAGGGTTAGGGATGGCGGTCTTGACAGGGTGACGACATACACAGTGTGAAGCAGCTGCTTGGGGAAAATGAAAGCAAGCGGCAAATTATAACGTTATGAGGGTAGTTGCTTTAGTGAGAGCCACATGAGCTTCATGGGTTTTGGTTCCTATTATTTAGGCTTTATTATATGGCCTTTTCCCCAGAAGTAATGTAAATTTGTATTAGATACACTTGTGAGCTTTATTTCAAAGACTCAAGCCCTTCACATCTCTGAGATTTCATTATTCACCATAATTTATTATTAGAATAGGAATAGATGTTCTTAGAACTCATTTATAGCAAAACAAGAAAGGTTCAAAGAGAGCTTATGTCCACGGACATGACCACCGGTGAGAGCTAGGCGAGAAATTGGGCCTCTTGAGGCTTTGTGCTTAAAGCCTGCGCTGGAGAGAGGAGGGAGCACTGGCTGAGTCTGCTGGGTGCGGAAGGCTATACCCAGGGCAAGCAATTACCAGCGTGTCGGCATAAAATCAAATCCTGCATCCAAGTTTCACCTTGTAAACCTATAAACCCTTTTTCTGCTCAAAGGCCAAGTTAAGAATTAGCTGTTGAACCACACAGAAGGACTAATACAAAGGATGAAGAGCAGTCATACCATTAATATCAGGCTTTTCTACGTTTTCACATTCTATAAAAGAATTATATTTCTTTTTAAAACAATTTTAGTGATAACCTTCATGACTCTACTGTTTTAAAAGTCAGCTTTTTAAATGATCAAAATAAAGGAAAAATGTAAACTATTTTTGATTAATTTATGCTAGTATAGGAAATTTGGAAAACAGGAAAGTACAAAATACAAAAAATTATTCACAATCCTGCTTCCCAGAAAGTTAGTATTTGAGTGTATTTTCTTCTGATCTATTTCTGTGGATCTATTTATGTAAGTATATAAACATTGAAATTGAGGTCATTGTCTTCTAAGTCAAATGTAAATGTGTTGCTTTCAAAGCCCCTATAAATCATGACTGTAGCACAGATGACAAGGAAATAGTTGGACAAACTATACCCTTCTTTGTGGCGCACAGGGCGGACGAAAAATGTTCAGTCGCATGCCGTCCTCATCAGTCTTGAGCATACTAACTGTTTGTTTTTTCCCATCAACAGCAAACCCTCTGGCTCAGAACCGACACCTAAGTCACGCATTGCAGACCTTCCTCCTGCCAATCCCCATCACATCGGTGGATACAGACTCGCCACAGCCACTTTTGCTGGCATTGAAAACAAGTTTGGCCTTTATCTCCCCAAATTTAAATCTCCTAGTGTTCCTGTGGTTCAGTCAAAGGCAGTGGTAGCAGCTCAGTGATGAGCTGACCGTTGAGTGTGGCAAATTGGCCTCCTGAAGAGAGGGGCCTAGGAGGGCAGCCACGTGGTGCTGGCTGGGCTGAGGAGTCTCTATGACATATACATATATTTGTTTATAATCATTTGCCCAGGAAAAAGAAAAAAAAACACAACGCAGTTTCAAGCTTTAGTCTTACGTGTTGAAATGTTTTCTAAGCTTTGGCATGAATTAGTGTCCTAGACTGCTTTGCACAGCTTGCCCTTAGAGTGAGTGACTGTACATATTGTACATCTTTGTACAGAGACATCTTGGCACCTCATCCCAACAAATCACATTTATAGAATGTAATGCAGTTCTTAGTGGCCTGAAATGTACAGACTGTTTTGAAAGTGTTTTATTAAGAATTACATGAAAATAAATGTATTACAATTAAATTTATTCTCTTATTGGTGACTTAGAGAAATGAAGCATCAGTATTGGATGTATTTAATTTCTAGCTTGTTTTCCATTCTGGAATAAAAAGATATTTGCTGATAAAGAGGTATAACAAGACCAAGTGCTGACACCACTGAATAAGAGATCCTTTGGAAAAGATGCATGCCCGGGATGCCAGAGGACCAGGCTAATGGCTTGCGTGTGCTGATGTGTTTCAATTGTATTTAACGTGTGTAGATCCTCCTCTGTTCATCCATCAAAAGGCTTTTCCCAGACAGCTCCTCTCCTGTCAGCGTGCGTATGGAAAGAGGGACGCCTCCAGCATTACTGGCTTAGTTTTGCCTTCCTCTGACACAGCACGGCAAGGGTCTAGCTTTCAAAAGAGTAAAGGATATTTAGCAATTTTCCTTCATATGGATATGATTCCAATCAAAAATAAAATACACACCAAAATGTATGCATGTAGTTGAATTTTCCTTCGTAAATATACTGATAGTGCCTTTTGTTTTGATTCACTGCTGATTCCAAACAACTCATGATCAGGTTTCCCTCTCTTACACTTTTACAGGAAAGAGTTTGATTTAGAAAGGGCTATGGTGGAACGAGGGGAGAAAATCTCTATCTTGTGATTTAGTGGGGTCTAGGTTCTTCCTCATGAATCCAAATGCAAATTACTTATTCCAAAAGTCACTCACCAAGGGTGTGATTCCTAATTTAGAACTCAACATGCATCTTGACAGCCACATCTACACTTTGGTATGGTTGTGATTTGATGTGTAGCATCAGAATTTATTTACTTTAGCTTTGGGAAAACATCATTGCTATCGCCAGTGAGCTGGGCCATGGGACTGTAGGCAGGTATTTTCAGGGGCCTGCGCAGCGCTCGCCAGGCATCGCCCGGCTCTCGGAGCCCTGCAGGAACACAAGAATTAGCTTTGAAAGCAAAGTGTTCAGTTCTCATTGGAATGGAATAAATGACAATGCAATGACAATGTTTTGCTGTTACCACCTGTTAAAAATATGCAACTAGTCCACGGGTAAGTTCTTACGAAAGATTCATATAATAATATGTATGTTTGTAGAGTAAGATGAAAAAGTGCCCTCCCTGCTCCAGAGTATCACTGCTAACAGGTTTGAGTGTAAATTTGTAGTCTGTTTTTCATCTATATATACGTAGAAATATTTATATGTACATAGTTATATGTTAAAAACAGGACTGTTTTTAAATTTGTGTATGTGTTGTTCTCTAACTCAGTTTTGTTTATTTAATGCCTTTGAGATCTTTCCATGTCAGCTCACAAAGACTTATCTAATTTCTAATAGTTGCATAGCATTGCATTGTATGAGTTATAATACTTTCCATAAATTACTCCTTGTTGACATTTATTCATTTTTTTCACTATTGCAAGCAATACTGTAGTGAATGGTAAACCTCTTTGTACACATATTTTGAATACATGTGCTAATATTTCATTAGGATAGACATTTAAAATTGGAATTGGTAATTCACAAGATGTATAGGTTTATATCGTATATACAGGGTCCGGCAGAAGTAAGACCTGTTTGAGTGTGGTTGGTAGGGTGTAATGTGGATGTAATAATTTATAGTTTTAATTGGAACATTTCACCTAAAATGTCATATGGTGTGCTTGAATGTGATATTGTTGTTACAGAATTACATGCCTATGATTTTGTAATGAAAGATTTTGTAATAAAAAAGGGGTGTTATTTGTGCCGGACTCTGTATATTTCCACGTTATTCTTTTAAAAATATACTTTCCTACCAACAGTATATGAGAATGCCTGTTTCTTTGCAACCTCAGCAAAAATGGATATTAACAATCTTTTACATGTTAGTCAAATCATGATAGTTGATTACTGTCATTTTAATTTTTTTCTAATTGCTGGTGAGGTTGAATATCTTCATAGTTGCTGGTCTTTATATGTTTTCTTGTGGAATATATAAAGTATATTAAACACATATATATGCATACACACACACGCACATATATATTTTAAACAAATAGTCATAAAGTGAACACTCATGTATCCACCCAGGTCAAGAAATAGAATATTGCTAACGCCTCATAAGCTCCCTTATATGATCCTCCCCATCATGACCCCCTCTCTTCTGCTTAACACCATCTTTGCCTTTCATTTCTTTGCTTTTCATTGTAGTTTTAACACCCATATCTCTCTCTCTCTAAACACAATATTTAGTTCCTGGTTTTGAAATTTATACAAATCAAATTATGTCATGTACATTTGAGTCTTGTTCCTTTTGCTAAACCTAAGATTCATTCATATAACTGTATGTAGCTTTAGTTTGCTTATTCCATTGTATGAATATATTACGATTTATTTTTCCATTTAGCTGGACATCTGGGTTGTTTCCAATTTGGGGATATTACCAACAGGTTGCTCTGAATATTTTGTATGTGTATTTTGGAGTATTCGTTTTTAAAAGGATATATACTTAGAGCAGAACCACAGAGGCACAGGGTTTGTTAGATTTAACTTCGCAAAATCACACCAAACTTCTTCCCAGAGATTCTTGTACTGATTTATATTCCCCCAAGGGTGTATTTTTCTTCATAATTTGTACCAGTCTGTTGGCTATATGATGTTATCTCATGTAACTTTAAAGCATTTTCCATCAAATGAGGCCGAACATCTTTCATATGTTAATATACACATTGTTTTTCAAAAAGACTTTACTAATTGACTTTCATATTGACAGCATATGAGAATGCCAGTATGTTTATGGCTACTTGGATTTCATCTTTGGTGAGTGAAGTATACGTGAAAGATTTTTTGTTCATTTTTCTCAGTAATTTGCAGGGAGGTCTTATGTATTCTGGACTACTCCTTTATTAGTTGTGTTGCAAAACCTTTCCCCAGTTTGTGGCTTGTCTTTTCACATTGTTCTTGATAGATTAACATTTTATTAAGTTCAAATATATCAATTTTTCACTTACGGTTAGCATGTTTTACATTTTATCTAAAGAATTTTATTCTCTCAAGGTACGAATATGGTTGATGCTTTCTAGTGTTGCCTCATGCTGAGGTTTCACCCTATGTGAAGCTGTCTTTGGCATGTTATATGGGGTGATATTTTTGCTTCTTTATATGGTGAGACTGTTGTCCCAGTGTTGTTTATTGGAAAGACCTTCCTTTCCCTGCTGCTTTAAAGTGCCTTCTTTGTTATATATTAAGGGTGATCAATGCAAAGATCTATTTCTGGATTTTGTTTTGTTTTGTTTTTTATGGGTCTTTTCCCTTACTCTAGCTTTTAAAAAAAGTTTTGATATGTAGAATGGCAAATCCTCTTAACCTTCCTGTTCTTCAAGAGCTTGTGGCTCTTCTTGGTTCTTTGCTCTTCCATATCAGTTTTAGAACCAGCTTGTCATTTTCCTCTCAAAAACTAAACAAACAAGCAAACAAGCCAAACTCGTTGAGGTTTTGATTGGGTTTGCAATGACTTTATAAGCCATTGGGGACAATTTACATCATTATAGTGGGCTTTCTAATCCATGAACATGATATATCCTTATTTAAGTCTTTAATGTCTTAATAAAATTGTATAATCATCAAAGAGGTCTTGTATATTGTGTGTATATGTATTTATTTCTAGGTATGTCGTATATTTAGATGTATTACAAATTATATCTTAAAAATTTTATTTCTGGTATACAGGAATATTATTGAGTTTTCCCCCACTTTTTATTTTTAAAAATTTGAAATTAAGAAAAAGTTTGAAGAGGTAAAATGAATTCTGAATACCTTTCAACTAGATTCACTTATAGATACATTTTTTCTTCTGAACCATTAGAAAGTATGTTGTGGACCTTAAGTATTAGAAATACTTCATTCCTAAATATTTCAGCTTACATCTCCTAAGAATGAGCACATTCTGTAACCAGGCAATACTAGTATCACACATAACAAAGAATAACTTCATATTGTCATCTGATATTCAGTCTATATTCAAACTTCCCCAGCTACTCCAGAAGTGCCTTGGTTTTTCTGATGTGGAATATAATCAAGATTGATGCATTATGCTTGGTTGTACATCTTTAGTCTTTACTTCTGGAATGGTCCCCTGCTTTTTTATTTGTTTGTTTGTCCTTAGCATGGCAAGTCATTCATCTTACAGAATGTCTCACATTGTTTATCTGTTTCCTTGTGGTATTGTCTAACTTATCTCAGTACTATAAACTGGAAGTTAGTCTAGTGGTACAGTTGTATTTTCTTATTAACCGTTGTACTGAGATATTCTTTACAAAACTAAGGAACCATTACCACAATCCAGTTGTAGTACATTATCCATCACTTCCCAAATGTACAATATCAGTGTTATCATTTCTCTACATCCTCAACACCGTATTACTGTCTTTTATTATAATTAAAGGCATGTGAAGTGAAACTAAATTGTGGTTTTAATTTGCATTTCTTCATTCACTAATGATGTTGGACATCTTTTCATGTGCTTATAGACATTTGTGTTTAAGTCTTTTACCTATTTTTAAATTGGAATGTGCCTTTTTATTATTGAATTGTGAGAGTTCTTCATACATTCTGTGTATGAGTCCTATATTCGATTTGAAATTATTTTCTCCCAGTCTGTTTTGTTTAAGTATACTTTATTGATTATGCTATTACAGTTGTCCCATTTTCTCCCCTTTCTTCCCTTCTATCCTGCACCCTCCCCACCCTCCAGCTTCCCCCCTCCCCCTCAGTTCATGTTCATGGGTTGTATGTATAAGGTCTTTGGCTTCTCCATTTCCTGTCCTATTCTTAACCTACCCCTGTCTATTTTGTACCTACCAATTATGCTGCTTATTCCCTGTACCTTTTTCCCCTAATTCTCCCCCTCCCCTTCCCCACTGATAATCTTCCACGTAATCTCCATTTCCGTGATTCTGTTCCTGTTCTAGTTGTTTGGTTAGTTTTTGTTTTTGTTTTTTAGGTTCAGTAATTGATAGTTGTGAGTTTGTTATCATTTTCCTGGTCATAGTTTTTGGTCTTCTTCTTTTTCTTAAATAAGTTCCTTTAACATTTCATATAATAAGGGCTTGGTGATGATGAACTCCTTTAGCTTTACCTTGTCTGAGAAGCACTTTACTTGCCCTTCCATTCTAAATGATAGCTTTGCTGGATAGAGTAATCTTGGATGTAGGTCCTTGCCTTTCATGACTTTGAATACTTCTTTCCAGCTCCTTCTTGTCTATGAGGTTTCTTTTCTTTCTTTCTTTCTTTCTTTCTTTCTTTCTTTCTTTCTTTCTTTCTTTCTTTCTTTCTTTCTTTCTTTCTTTCTTTTTTCTTTTTGAGAAATGAGGGATAGTCTTATGGGAACTTCTTTGTAGGTAACTGTCTCCTTTTCTCTTGCTGCTTTTAAGATTCTCTCCTTATCTTTAATCTTGGGTAACAACTATGATGTGTCTTGGTGTGTTTCTTCTTGAATCCAACTTCTTTGGGGACTCTCTGAGCATCCTGGACTTGCATGTCTAGTTCTTTCACCAAACTGGGGAAGGTCTCCTTCATTATTTTTTCAAATAAGTTTTCAATTTCTTGCTCTTCCTTTTCTCCTTCTGACACCCCTATGATTCGGATGTTGGAACATTTAAAGTTGTCTCAGAGGTTCCACAGCCTCTCCTCATGTTTTTGAATTCTTGTTTCTTCATTCTGTTCCAATTGGATGTTTATTTCTTCCTTTTGTTCCCAATCTTAGATTTGAGTCCTGGTTTCCTTCTCTTCACCGTTGGTTCCCTGTATATTTTTCTTTTTCTTTTTTTTTAAATTTTATTTTAATTTATTTTTTCAAATACATTTCTCTCTGCCTCCCCCCCCACCACCACTTTCCCTTTATTTCACTTTGTATAGCCTTCATTTCTTCCTTCATTTTGCAACCGTACTCAGTCATCTGTGAGCATCCTGATTACCAGCATCTTGAATTCTGCATCTGATAGTTGTCTAATTCCTCACTTAGGTCTTTTTCTGGAGCTTTGACCTGTTCTTTCATTTGGGCCATATTTCTTTGTCTCAGTGCACCTGTTACATTGTAAGGGGTGGAGCCTTAGGTATTTTCCAGGGCAACCCACTTTGCTGCGTTGTGGCATTGTATGTGGGGAAGGGGTCAGAGGGGGAACAGTGTCGCTTGCCAGCTTGCTTGGCTCTCGTCCCAATTTCAGTCACTTCCCCTGCCTCCCAAAAGTGGATTATGCCCTTTCAGGTGCTGATTCCCAGGTGGGTGGGTTTGTGTATGTTCTAGGACCCTGTGGGTCTCTCCAGTGGACTCTCCTGTGAGGCTGGGAGTTTCTCCCGCCGCTGCACCCTAAAGGTGTTTAGAACCAGAGGTTTTGAGCCTTCATTTCCTGGCGCTGAAACCCTGGGCTGCATGGTTTGTCTCACTCCCTAGTTGTTCCTCTTAGCTTATCCACAAGCAAATGTGGGAAATCCTGTCCACCAGCTGCTGCTCTGCGCGCCTGGTCAGCCACCACCTTGCTGTGTGTCCTCTCCACCCTGACTGCCCATCTCCACCCCTCCCACCAGTCAGGATGGATGTTTCTTCTTTAATTCCTTGGTTGTCGGACTTCCAAACAGTTTGATTTTCTGGAAGTTCTGGTTGTTTTTTGTTTTTAAGTCAGATGTTATCCTTCTGGTTGTGCAAGGAGGCAAAGTGTATCTACCTATGCCTCCATCTTGGCCGGAACTCTCCAGTCTGTTTTCTTTATGGTTATCTTTTGAAATACAGAAGTTCAAAATTTTGATTAAGCCCCAACTTGTCAATTTTAAAATTTTATGGATAATACTTTTGGAATCACCTAAAATTTCTGCCTAAACCAAGGTCATCAAGATTTTCTCCTATGTTTTCTTTGAAAAATGTTATATTTTAGCTCTTACATTTAGATTTATGATCTATTTTGAATTAATTTATGTGTATGGTGTGAAGTGCTTAAATTAATCTTTTTACATGTGGCTATTCAATGTCTCAGAACCATTTGTTGAAAAAAAATTATTCTTTCTCCAATGAACTACTTTGGGGCTTGTGTAAAAAATGAATTGACCCTCCATGTAAAAGTTTATTTCTAGACTCCCAGTTCTGTTCCATTCATCTATATGACTGTATATATGCCAGTAGCACAGTGTCTCAATTACTGTAGCTTCATGTTACATTTTTAATAGAAAAGTGTGATCTTCCATTTTTGTTCTTTTTAAACTTGTTCTGGCTGGATCTTTTGCATTTCCATGTAAGTTTTAGATTAGTTTGTCACTTTCTTAAAAAAACAGTTGGTATTTTGATGGGGATTTTGTTGAAATAGGTCAATTTGGGGTAAATTGCCATCTTAACAATCTTGTTTTCCAATCCCTGAACTTGGAATCTCTACTTTTTTAGATCATTTAAAATTTCAGCCATGTCTTGCAGAGGTCTAGTGCTTCTCTTGTTAAATTTATTCCTAAGTATTTTATTGTTTATGATGTTTTTATGAATGGATTTTAACTTTATTTTTAGATTGATTAATATATAGAAATACAATTGATTTTTCTATATTGAACTTGTATCCTGTGACCTTGATGAACTCACTAGTTTTTTTTTAATATTTTATTTATTTTTAGGGAGAAGGAAGGGAGAGAGGGAGAGAGACATCCATCAGTTGCCTCTTGCATGCCCCCAACTGGGGACCTGGCCCACAATCCAGGCAGATGCCCTGGTTGGGAATTGAACTGGTGACCTTTCAGTTTGTGGAAACTAACACCCAACCAACTGAAACCACATCAGTCAGGGCCTTGCTTATTAGATTTAATAGTTAGGTTTTGTTTTCTGTATGTCTCATTTTTTGTTGTTGTTATTCTCTTCCTCTTTTACTGCTTTATTTTGTGTAAAATAGATATGTTGTAGTATACCAGTTCATGCCTTTGTTTTTTACTGTTCTAAAAAAATACTTTATTTTTTCAAGAGCAATTTTAGATTCACAGCAAAATTAAGAGGGCATATAGAGATTTCCCATATACCACCTGTCTCTGCAGGCATACTCTTCCCCCTTCATCAACATCCCCCACCGGGGGGCTACATTTGTTGTACTCAATGAACCTATATTGACACATCAGAATCACCCAAAGTCCATAGTTCACATTAGGGTTCACTTTTGGCATTGTACATTTTATAGGTTTGAACAAATGTTTAATGACATGTATCCATGATTATGGTATCTCATATTTTCACTGCCCTAAAGAAATACTCTGTCCTTCACCTATTCATTCACCTTCTCCCCTTAACACCTGGCAACCAGTGATGTTTTTGTTCCCATAGTTTTGCCTTTTCCAGAACTCATATAGTTGGAATCATACGGTATGTAGCCTTTTCCAATTGGCTTTGTTCTCTTCGTAATATGCAATAAAGATTCCTCCATGTCTTCTTATGGCTCGAGAGCGCATTTATTTTAGCACTGAATAATATTCTATTGTTGAGAAGTGACACAATTTATTTATCCATTCACCTACTGAAGGACATCTTGGTTGCTTCCAAGTTTTGGCAATTATGAATAAAGCTGCTATAAACATGTTCAGGTTTTTGTATAGGCCTAAGTTTTCAGCTCGTTTGAGCTGTGAAATTCAAAGGAATATGATTGCTGTATCATATGGTTGGTTTGTTCAGTTTTGTAAGAAATCACCAAACTGTCTTCCAAAGCGGTTGTAACATTTTGCATTCACACCAGCAAAGAATGAGCCCTCCTGGTGCCCCACATCCTCACCAGCATTTGTTGTTGTCAGTGTTCCACAGTTTGGCCATTCTAATAGGTAAGTAGTGATGTCTCGTTGTTTTCATTTGAGTTTCTGTGATGATATATGATTTGGAGCATCTTTTCATATGCTTATTTGCCATGTGTACATTGGTGAGAAAATTATTAAGGCCCTTGACCCATTTTTTACTCAACTGTTTTTGTATTGTTGAGTTTTAAGAGTTGTTTGTATATTTTGATAACAGTCCTTCGTCATAAGTGGCTTTTGCAAATATGGATTGTGTCTTGGTGTTGTATCTTAAAGGATACCAGCATACCCAAGGTCACCTAGGTGTTCTCCTTTGTTATCTTCTAGGAGTTTAATAGTTGTATGTTTTACATTTAGTTCTGTGGTCTATTTTGAGTTAATTTTTGTGAAGGGTGTTAAGGTCTTTGTCTGGATTCGTTTTTTTCTTTTTTCATTTTGCATGTGGATATTCAGTTGTTCTAGAACCATTTGTTGAAAATGTGATCTTTGCTCCATTATATTGTCTTTGTTCCTTTGTCAAAGATCAGCTGACTATATATACTATATATGTGCATCTATTTCTGGGTCCTCTATTCTGTTCCATTGAGCTGTTTGTCTCTTCTTCTGCCAATACCACAGTCTTGATTACTGTAGCTTTAAAGTAAATCTTGAAATTGGGTAGTGTCAGTTCTCTTTGTTGTCCTTCTGTATTGCGTTGGCTATTTGTCCTTTGCCTCTCCATATAAACTTTAGGATTAGTTTGACAATATCCACAGAATAACTTACTGGGATTTTACTTGGGATTTCATTAAATCATTAGATCAAGGTGGGAAGAATTGACATCTTGACAATATTGTCTACTAACCCATGAACATGGAATATCCATTTATTTATTTGATTTGATTTCATTCATCAAAGGGTTTTGTCATTTTCCTCATAGAGATTTTGCACATATTTTGTTAAAGTTATACCTAAATATTTCTTTTGGAGGTGCTAATGTCAATGGTATTGTGTTTTTAATTTCAAATTTCACTTGTTCATTGCTGGAATTCTGGAAAGGAATTGACTTTTGTACATTAACCTTGTATCCTTCAATCTTGTTATAATCACTTATTAGGTCCCATGTTTGTTGTTGTTCTTTCAGGTTTTCTACATAGACAAGCATGTCATCTGTTTTATTTCTTCCTTCCCACTCTGTATATGTTTTATTTACTCTCTTGTCTTATCATATTTGCTCGTAGTTTTAGCACAGTGCTAAAAAGGAGTGGCGAGAGTGGACATCCTCACCTTCTTTCTTGGTGAGAAAGCTCTTCCTTTTCCATCTTAATGGCAGAGTTTCATGTTTACCACCATTAAGAAGGATGTTAGCTGTAGGGTTGGTTTATTTTTTTTTGTAGATATTGTTTATGAAGTTGAGGAAGTTCCCATTTATTTCTAGTTTACTGAGTTTTTATTATGAATGTTGGATTTTCAAGTCCCTTTTTTGCATCTATTGATGTAGTCACATGATTTTTATTTTTTAGCCTATTGATATGATGGGTTACATTGATTTTCAAAATGTTGAATCAGTCTTGCATGCCTGGGATAAATGTAATATGTATACGGGGTGGGGCAAAAATAGGTTTACAGTTGTATGTATGTACAGAGTTTATGTTTGTATTATTATTTATTAATTATGGTGTTATTTCCCACACGAACAGCTACTTTTGCCCCACCATATATTGAGTTGGCCAAAAAGTTCATTTGTTTTTTTTCTGTAAGATGGCTCTAGTAGCACTTAATTGTCTTTACCAGCTCTTGGATTCATTGATCTTTTATATCTTTTTTTCAGACTCTAGTTCATCTATTTCAGCTCTGATCTTTATTATTTCCTTCCTTCTACTCACTTTGGGCTTTGTTGTTCTTTTTCAAGTTCCTTTAAGTGTAAAGTTAGATTGTTTATTTGAGCTTTTTCTTTTCTTTTCTTTTCTTTTTTTGAGATAGGCCTGTAATGTTATGAATTTGCCTCTTAGTATTGCTTTCCCGGTGTCCCACGGATTTCAGATTGTTATGTCCTCATTTTCATTTGTTTCAAGGTACCTTTTGATTTCTTCCTTGATCTCATTGTTGACCCATTCATTGTTTAATAACATGTTATTTAGCTTCCGTGTCTTTGCGTGTTTTTCAGTGTTCTGGTGATTTCTAGTTTTGTAGCATTGTGGTCAGAGAAGATGCTTGATATGATTTCAATCTTCTTAAATATATTGAGACTTATTTTGTGTCCTAACGTATGCTTTATCCTAGAAAAAATTCCATGTGCACTTGAAATTCCATGTATATTCTGCTGCCTTGGAGTGAAGTGGCCTGGCTGGTGTGGCTCAGTGGACTGAGCACTGGACTGTAAACTGGAAGTCACAGGTTCAATTCCCAGTCAGGGCACATGTCTGGGTTGCGGGCCAGGTCCCCAGTTAGGGGCGTGTGAGAGGCAGCCAACTGATCTTGCACATGTTTGGCTCCCTCTCTCTCTAAAAATAAACAAATAAAATCTTTGAAAAAAAGAATAAGAAAAATAAAGGTTTTTTATTTTATCTTCATTACTCCTTCTCTGATGCTCTACCTTTCTTTATGCAGATCTGAGTTCCTGACCTGTATCATTTTTTTTTTTTCCCTCTAAGGAATTGCTGTATATAGGCCTTTCTCTAAAGAACTTCTTTTAACCTTCCTTGCAAGGCAGGTACTGGCAACAAATTCCCTCAATTTTTATTTGCAAAAATTGTATTCTTCATTATTGAAGGATAATTTCACAAGCTACAGAATTCTAGGTTGGGTTTGTTTTTTTTTTCTCTTAACACTTGAAATATTTCACTCTCTTTTTGTTTTCATGGTTTCTGAAAAGACATTGAATATTGTTCTTATCTTTGCTCATCTATAGCTAAGGTGTTTACTTCCTCTGAGTTCTTTTAGGACTTTTTTTTTCTCTTTGATTTTCTGTAATTTTAAAACTTAAAAAAATGTTTTAAAAGTTTGTTTAACATTTATCTTCTTCATGTTCTCTAAGCTTACTGGATCTGTGATTTAGTGTCTGACATGAATTTGGGGGAAATTCTCAGTCATTATTTTAAATATTTTTGTTCCTTTCTTCTCTTTCTAGTATTCCCATTTCACGTTATTCCTTTTGTAGTTGTCCCACAGTTCTTGGATATTCTGTTCTTTTTTTTTCCCCCCCTCAGTCTTTTCTCTTTTTCAGTTTTGGAGGTTTTTTTAATGAGATATCCTCAAATTCAAAGACTCTTTCCTTAGTCATGTCCAGTCTACCAGTAAGCCCATAAAGGCATTCTCATTCTTCATCTGTTAGTGTTTTTATGTCTAGAATTTTTTTCTGGTTCTTTCCTAGAATTTCCATCTCTTTGTTTATGTTGCATATTTGTTCTTGCATGCTTTGTCCATTAGAGCCCTTAACATATTAAGTCATAATTGTTTTAAGTTCCTGGTCTGATAATTCCAGCGTCCCTGCCATATCTGCCATATGACATAGTCCCAAATCACATAATTTTTTTGTTTTCTCTGTCTCTCCAACTGTGGTATTTTACTTTTAGTGTGTTTTGAAATTTATTCCTGATAACCAGGTAAAAGGAATTGCTGTATATAGGCCTTTACTAATGTCATGGTGAGGTGTGGGAGGAAGGGAAGGATTTTATATTCTTATAATTAGATCTCATTTTTTTTAGCCTATGCCCCTTGATTTGAGTTACCCAAGTACTTTTTAGTCCCCCTGTTGTACCCCCCATAGGTGGGACAGGGTTGTTAGATTGGGCTAAAGTTTGGTACATATTTCCCTTCTCCCAGATCAGTTAGGCTCCAGTTAAGCAGTTTCTCCTTAGGGCAGACCTTAACAGAATAGTCTAGCATATTTCAAAATAATCCCTTCCCCCCTCATCCAGTCAGAACCACTAGGGGATTATTCTCATATATTCACTGTGAGAAACTGGTAGAGACTCAAGAGGTAAAACTCACAAACAAAAATGCCTCCCCTCTGCTCCTGCCTTCCCAAAGAGAGGACATGGGTCTCTGGAGTTTTTAACCCTGTCGTCCATACTGAAGCTCCGGCAATTTGTCAGTTACAGTTCAGGTTCCCTACCCTGGCAGTGGTGTCCATGGAAGTCACTGTTCCAGTAAGTTGTGATTCTCTGTATTTGCCTGTCAGCCTCACCAGTTTCGGGGACAGCAGTTTGCCCTGTGACCTAACTTCCCTTATGGATCTAGAGAGTTATTTATCTTCAGTTGCTAAGCTTACGGAGAGTGGCCAGCTTCTTACATGCAGGACTGGAAATGATGCCTAGAATTCTTGGTTCAAAGTAATTTGCTTTGTCTTCATATATTATTACCAAAGGGAGGCCTGATGCCAGTAGTGTTAACTTGCACACAACTTGTTGTTTTTGTTGTTGTTTTTGTTTTTTGTTTTTGCCTCTGGCTGCTTTTAGAATTTGTCCTGCAATATTGGTACTTAATTTACCTGGTTTCTGTGCTGGAGGGGGATGAACCTTCTTAATCCTAAGATTTTTCAGACCAAAGAAGTCTATTCTCTATTTGTCTCTCTACATTCTTTTATCTCCTTTCTGTTTAGATGCTGGAATTGTTGAACTTATCCCTGTATCTTTTAGTTTTCCTTGATATATTCTCCATCAAACTTCTAGGTTAAGGAATGGGAGACCTGCCTTGTGCATCTTTCTCACAACTTTGCTTTTTGGCTGTATTCCTCTACTATTTAGCCTGGTTTTGTTTTGTTTTGTTTTTAATTCTATGCCCTTGGGATATTAAATAGACTTATTCATTGTCTTTTTTGTGGATTATTTTGAAATTTGTTGTTTGGGCCTTTCATAGTATTGGCTTTCTTGAAATAGTTTGCTAATTCATAGTCGTAATTTATTTAGTTGCTCATATTTTGTATTTGAGGGTTTCTTTTTGTCGATGTTCTGTTTAGCAGAGCCTGGGATGAGAGGGGTGGGTTTTGCTGCCAAGGGACATATGCCAATATTTTGAACTAGTTACAAGATCCATGTCTCCTCCTGAGGGTAAGCAAGTTCCTGTGGGGCATTGCCATGCCTTTTCAGCTTCAGTGGCTTCACCCACTGTGACGTTATAGGCTGGGTGTAAACACCCCTTGTGCCAGCCACGTGGATCATGGTTGGGGGATGGGCTCGCTTCGTTATTCCAGATCAGCTCCATAACAAATTATCCTGCCCATCACCTATGGGAACCCTCCTGTTCTTTGCATCTGTTGGTTCTGCGGTCCAGTCCATTCCTTTGTTTTGTGTTGTGATTTCCTCATTTTACTTGCTTATAGCTTTGATCCCATCTGCTTTCTATCTGTATGACATTCCTCAAAATTTCTATTCCATTGCTAGTCCCCTCATTTTTCAGTGCTGTAGCAAATTTTCTTAATTTTTTTTATGCTTTATCACATTATGGGATTTAGAGTTGAGAGGGATAGTAGATCCTTCTCTTCCATTTGCCATCTTGATCCAATCTCACTAGTACCACTTTATGTAGACAGAACAAAAACTCTTTTGTTCCAGTTAATTTCCTTGAAAAAGAACAAATGTTGCAATGGCTCCAGGATAGTCCTGTAGTTACCAAATGGGCTATACACCAGTGGTTCACAGAAGGTATTATTTACAAGGAATTACTGAAATATCAGCTCTTTGCTTCCTGATATACACAATTTTGTGATAAACCTATCAATAGTAAGAAGCAATTCCTAGCAGTGATAAAATAGGATTGAGTGATAACTACCTTTATTTGCATTGAAAGATTAGGAACAATAAATTATCTCAAAATGTACTCAGTTGGTCAGCATCCTCCTTTTTGTTCCCCATTTTAACAACAAATTATACGTCAATCCACAAACAGAAGTACCGTTGTGGGAGTTGTGGAAATTAGAGCTGGGCGGAGTCTCACCCAGCCGCACCCGGTAATAGGCAGACAGACCTCGGTACAGGCTGCAGAGCCTGTGCAACCTCCCTGAGCCCTCTTGCCACAGTGGGAAAGACACCTGGAGTGTGCTGCCCGGGGCCGATGCGCACGCATGAGATAGCGTGCAGGCTTCCCAAGGGGCGATTCCCGCACACCGCCAGAGCAAAAATAAATAGGAGTTTGATGACAGTGGAGAGGGTAAGGGGGACTTTCCCAGAGCTGTCCCCCCTACCTTCAAGCCAACACCGCACAGGGCTGAACTCTCCTGCGGTGGCAACCCATCCCGGGGCCAAAGGAAGAGCAGGGAGTTAGTGCCCAGCTGCTCCAGGGGTGGGGGCTGCGGCTGGAGAAACCGGCTTCTCTCCCGCGGCACCCAGAGTACTGGAGACCCCCACGGCTGAGAGGGATGGGGAAAGAGGCAGATAAATATCAAAGGGTAATAAAGAAATGAGGTCCCTGACTTCCGGTCAAGATGGCAGAATAGTTAAACTCCATACTCACCTCATCCCACAAGCACATCAAAATGACAACTCTTGGTAAATTATAGAACCACCACCATTGAGCACCACTTGACAAGTAGCTGAACAGAAGTCCTGTAGCTGAGGATATAAAGGAGCCTTGTCAAGACAGGAAGGAGAAGCAAAGACAGAATGGCCCACACCCACAGGGTGGCAATGAAGAATCGAGAGGAATATCCCGGCTGTGAAGGTGCTCCCTGAGGAGTGAGGGGTCACAGCCCTAACCTGGACTCCCCAGCTCAGGGCGCCAGTTAGAGGAGTCCCCCTAACATCTGGCTGTGAAAAACAGGGATTGTGTCCGAGTAAGACAGAGGGCTGCTGGAGCCCAAGGCGCTCGCCTTGAGGCGCCATGCCCTGATCACTCACTTGAGACTCTCTCTCTCTCTCAGCCCCAGTGCAGGGGCAGCAGCTCATAAAGCACCAGGGACATAGGAGGAAGCATATCGCCTACCTTCAGGGTGAAGGTTGGAGGGGCAGAGACCAGGGCAGCTCTGTCCTAGGACGGAATTTCCTTTGCTGAACTCTCCTCCTACCCAGCGCACCCAGTACAAGCAGGTGCCGAGTCTGTGCTCGCCATTAACCTGGACAACACAGTTCACCCACACCGCTGGTCCCCTGAAACCCAGCCCCACCCATCTCAAGCTCCCAGCAGGAGCCACTTCTAGTGGCCTTTTGACAGGAGTGGTTTGCATCAGCTCACACTATAGACTTTCCCCAAATCTCTCAAAGGTCTATAAACACCAAACAAGCAGTGCGGCTGTGCATGGAGTGCCTTGTACCTCTTGCTAAGTGGCCCTAAGCCCATCACAAGTGACGACTGGTTTCAATTTACACTGTAACTCCAACCAGGTATCTCCAGCCTGGCATAAGTGGTAGCCAGACTTGGCCTGGAACTTCAACTAAGTAGCTTCCAATAAGCAGCCACAAGCTAGGCACAAGTGGCAGCCACCCTTGGCTAAACAGTGTTGCCTCTCTCAGTCACCTCCAATCCCAGAACAAGTGGCAATTAACTGCAAATTACTTTGTAACTCCTTCCAAGCCAGGCACAAATGGTAGCTGACCTAGGCCTGCACCCAGCCCCTCCCAAGATGCTGTAGACGTGACACATCAGGTAGCCAGCTTTAGACCACACCAGAGCACCACCCCAGTAGCTCCACAAATGACATGCCTCATGGGAAGACTCAGCTGGCACCAGAGCCCCGTTAAAGCAACTTCTGCTCAGTGGCTTCAACCCCTGCAAACAGCTCATCCACTGTAGTCATACCCAGGCTTCACAGTCAGTCAAGCTGAGAGTCAGTCCCACCCACTGATGTGCCAACAGCAATCGAGGCCCATCTGCAACAAGAGGGCACACACAACCTGCACAAGGGACAGCCCTGGAGCACCCGGCTCAGATGACCACCTCCTACATACACCTCCCACATAAGGCTACTCATTCAAGACTGGGAGATGTAGCATATCTATCTAATACATAGAAACAAACACAGGGTCAGTGAAAATAAGGAGTCAAAGAAATAGGCTGCAAATGAACAGGACAAAACTCCAAAAAAAGAAACAAAATGGGAGACAAGCAATCTACCAGAGATAGAGTACAAAACACTAGTTCTAACGATGCTTGATAAACAGGGGAGAAGTCAATGAAGTCAATGAGAACTTCAACAGGGATAGAAAACATAAACAAGGAGATAGAAAGCAACAAACAAAAACAAAAAAACAGAAATGGAGGCTATAATAATTGAAGAATACACTAGAGGGAATCAACAGGTTAGATGAAGCAGAGGATTGAAAAAATGATCTTGAAGATGAGGTAGTGAAAAACGCCCAATTGGAAGAGCAAAAAGAAAAAAAAATAATAAGGATAGTTCAAGGGACCCCTAGGATGTCAAGTGTAGCAACGTTCACATAATAGGGGTACCGAGAGAAGAGAGAGAGAAAGGGATTGAAAACCTATTTGAAAAAAATGATGACTGAAAACTTCTCTAACCTGGTGAAAGAAATAGAAATACAAGTCCAGGAAGCACAGAGTCCCAAACAAGATGAACCTAAAGAGGCCCATACAAAGATACTACATAATTAAAATTCCAAAGGTTAAAGACAATGAGAGAATCTTAAAAGTGGCAAAAGAAAAGCAGTTACTTATATACAAGGGAGCTCCCATAAGACTCAGCTGACTTCTCAACTGAAACTTTGCAGGTCAGAAGGGGTTGGCATAAAATAGTCAAAGTGATGAAAAGCAAAGATTACTCTATGCAACAAAGCTACCATTTAGAATCAAAGGACAGATAAAGAGTTTCCCAGACAAGATAAAGCAAAAAGAGTTCATCATCACCATTAAACCAGTATTACAAGGAATGTTATAGGGACTTTTTTAAGTAAAAAAAGAGGTAAAAAATATGAATAAGAAAACATAAGAAAGAAAAAATTCTGACAAAGGCAAATAGTAAAAGTGGATCAACCAACTAGAAAGCTAAAAAACAACAACACAGGTTAAAACACAAAAGTAGAAAGTTCATGTGTAATTACAATAAGTTAAGGAATTCATGTAAACATACACACAAGAAGTCAAAACTAATGACAAACTAGCGGGGGGTGAGTAAATTGTAGTGACTTTAAAATGTGTTCAAACATAAGTGACCATGTAAAATAGACTTCTATAAACATAGCTTGGTATATATGAAGCACATGGTAACCACAAACCAGAAGTCTGTAAGATTTTAGACACACACAAAATAAAGAGAAAGCAATAGAAACATAACACTCTAGAAAGTCATAAACATACAAGAGAGCAATAAAATAAGAAAAGAACAGAGAAGAACTACAAAAACAATCAGAAAACAACAAAATGGCAATAGCTACATAGTTATCAATAAATACTTTAAATATAAATAGAATAAATGTTCTAAACAAAAGACACAGTGTGGCTGAATATATTTAATAAAAAACAACAAAGACCGAGACCTGTACATATGCTGCCTACAAGAAACCTACTTCAGATTTGAAGACATGCACAGATGGAAAGTAAAGAAATGGAAAAGATAGTTCATGCAAATGAAAACAAAAAAACAAAAAGCAAGAGTAGCAATACTGATAATTATATCAGACAAAACAGACTCTAAAACAAAGGAATGCAGTACTTGATGAAGGTGCTCAGGACTTAAGCAAGAAGCCTGCCTATGAGCTCTCCTGAGAGTGCCTCTCCCAAGTATCACCTCACCAGGTCCGCAGGAACCCCCAATATCCCGAGTGTAAACCTACACCTACCTCCCCCTTACCCCCCGCCATTCTGCAGCAAACTCCTTGTGCCTGCTCCAAATGCAGCTCCCAGCATAAGTCCAGCGAACAGTAACAGAAAAACAGACCAGGCTTGGTGGGCAAGGGAGAAACCATGAACTTGGAAAACGAGAGGTTTCTGGTAGCCCGTCTGGTGAGTGGTAAGACCCAGAATAGACATAAAAAATTAAGAGTTCTGCCACAAGAGGAAGACAAGTGTAGTAGGTATACAAAGGTAGAGAAAACCACAGATATAACAGCACCAACAAATGGCATACCCCATATGAGGGTAACTAGTAAAGATTTAAGATATCAGTTACTTAAATGCAAAAGCAGCAATGCCAAATTACAAGGAATATGAAAAGTCAAGCAGGCATATCATTGCCAAAAGATAACTGTTTTCCAATAACTGAGCTCAAAGTATGAAATTCTGTGATCTAGTTGATAAAAGTTCAAAATAGCTGTTCTGAAGAAACTCAATGACCACCAAAAAAACTTAGAAAGACAATGCAGTGAAATCAAGAAAATAATATATGAGCAAAATAACGTGAAAATCGGGGGGGGGGGGGGGGACCCAACAAATTCTGGAGCTGAAAAATTCAATGAATGAAGTAAAAAATTCAATAGAGTATTTGCATCAGAGTAAAGCTGATGGGGTGCAGTATGAATGAACTAGAAGACAGAAATTTTGACATAACAAAGCTGAATAAAATAAAATGAATGAAAAAGTGTGAAGGAAGCCTACATGTGATCTGTGGGATTCCATTTTTAAAAAAAGTTAGAATAATTGGGATTCCAGAAGGACACAAATGGAAGACAAAGGAAATTTTATTTAAAGAAATAATAGTTGAAAACTTTTCAAAGGTGCAGAGAGATTTGAATATTCAAGTTCATGAAGCTAATAGGTCACCCTATGATCTCAATGCAAAAAGACCTTCTCCAAGACACAGTATAATAAAACTGTCAAAAAGCAAAGATAGTGAGAGAATCCTAAAAGCAGGGAAAAAAGATTGTAACCTACATATGAAGGAGAAATACGTTGCAGACAAAGAAAGCTGAAGGTGTTCATCACCACTAGACCTAACTTGAACAAAATGATGAAAGGAGTCATCAAGCTCAAATGAAAAGATGCCAATCAGTGACAGGAAAACATAGGAGTTATACAACACCCTGGTAAAGACAAATGCACACTCAGAAAACCCTAATTCTGGAAAGGATGGTTTGTTAACCATTTTAACGATAGTATAAAGGTTAAATGAGAAGTGTATTAAAATAATTATAGCTACTATGAATTGTTAATGAATACCCAATATGAAGAGAAGCAAATGAAATAAAAATACAAATTGGGGTGGGGAGTAAAAGGATAAAACTTCTGTAGGTGATCGAAGTTAAGTTACTATCAGATTAAACTGTTTTATTTATGCTTTATGTAAGCCTTATGGTTACCACAAAGCAAAAACCTAGATACACAAAAGATAAAGGAGAAACAGACCATACCACCAGAGAAAATCACTGAAATACAAAGGTAGACAATAACAGAGGGAAAAAGAAATAATGGAGATGCAAAACAATAAGAAAGCAATTAATAAGATGGCATCAGTCCTTACATATCAATAATAACTCTAAATATAAATGGATTGAATTCACCAATAAAATAAGACAGAGTAGTTTGATGGCTTAAAGAAAAAAAAAAAAAGACCCAACCATATGCTACAAGATATGCTGCCTACAACAGATTCACTTCAGCTTTAAGGACACACAGCCTCAAAGTCTCAGGGTATTAAATCAAATACAGAATCAGTTGTATTTCTTTACACTAATAATGAACATCTGAAAAAGAAATTGAGAAAACTATCTCATTTAAAACAGCCATCAAAACAATAAAGTACTTGGGAATAAATTTAGCCAATGAAGTAGAATATTTGTATAATGAAAACTTGATGAAAGAAATCGAAGAAGTCACAAATGGAAAGATATCCCATGTTCATTGATGGGAAGAATATTGTTAAAATGCCCATATTACTCAAAGTGATCTATAGACTCAACACAATCACTATCAAAATTCCAACGGAATTTTTCTCAGAAATGGAAAAAACAACACTAAAATTTCTATGGAACCACGAAAGACCCTAGAATAGCCTACACAATCCTGGGGAAGAAAAAAAGCCAGCATGGGTATCATACTCCTTGATTTCAAACTATACTACAAAGCTGTAGAAATAAAACAGTATGGATTGGGCATAAAAATAGACACATAGACCAATGGAACAAAATAGCACAGAAATAAATCCCTGCATATAGGGTCAACTAATATTGACAAAGGAGCCAAGAACCTTAATTGGGGAAAGAACAGTCTCTTCAACAAATGGTGTTAGATAAACTAGATGACCTCATGCAGAAAAATGAAATTGCATCCCTGTCTTACACAGCTCACAAAAATTAACTCAAGTTGGATTAAAGACTTAAACATAACACCTGATAACCATGAAACTCTTAGAAGAACATATAGAGGCAGTAATCTTGATATTAGTCTTAGCAGTGACTTTTAAAATTTGAAACTAAAAGCAAAGGCAACAAAATAAAAAAATAAACAGGTGGCACTACATTAAATTAAAAAGCTGCATAGCAAAGGAAACCATCAAAAAAATGAAAAAGTAACCTATAGAATGGGAGAAAATATTAGCAAAAAAAGGTTAATGCCCAAAATACATAAAGAACTCATATACCCTAACAAGAACCCAAATAATCCAGTTTAAAAATGGCATAGGAACTAAATAGACAAATTTCCAAAGAAGACATCCAGATGGCCAGCACGTGCGTGAAAAAGTGCTCAACATGTTTAATCTCCAGGAAAATGCAAATCAGAACCTCAGTGAGATACTGCCCCCTACCTGTTAGAATGGCTGTCATTAAGGAGAGAGGAGGGAAATGGTGACAAGATGTGAGGATAACAAAACCCCTGTACACCGCTGCTGCAGGCGCTGTGAAATTTGATACCAAATGGAAGTTCCTAAAAGATTTAAAAATAGACCTACAATATGATCCGGCAGTTCTACCTCTGGGTATACATCCAAATGAAATGAAAACAGTATATTTGAAGAGATGCACTCCTATGTTTACTGTAGAATTATTATTCATAACAGCCAAGATATGGCAACAACCTAAGTGTCTATCAACAGATGAATGAATAGAGAAGTTGTGGTATATAAACACACATTGGAATATTATTCATCCACAAGAAAGAAAGGAATCCTGCCATTTGACAACATGTATGGACCTTAAGGACACTATGCTAAGTGAGATAAGTCAGTCACAGAAAGACAAACATTGTATGACACCGCTTCTAGGTGGAATCTATTATTAAAAAAAAACCCAACCAAACTCATAAAAACAAGGTAACTACATTGGTGATTACTAGAGGCTGGGGAGGGGTGAGGGGAAGGAGAGGATTGGGGATATGTCCTCTAAGGGTTGGACCTAATACATGAGTCCTAGAGATCTAATGCACAGCACAGTGATTATAGACAACAGTATCAAAGTTGCTAAGACACTAGATCTTAATTGTTCCTACCACACACAAAAAAAGATAAATATGTGACATGATAGAGGTCTTCGTTAATGCTACACCTGTTTATACTGCAACATATAAACATATTAAATCAACAGGTTGTATACCTTAAACTTACACGATGTTATATCCATTATACCACAATAAATTTTTTAAAAACTGACTTTAAGAGAAAAGACCTAGCACTGCCTTTAGATGCCTCATTTTAGAGAATCCCTTAAATCAAGAATTCCAAGCCTCTGCCCTCCTGTAGCCCTGCCCCTCTCTGAAAGGCATGAAGTCTATAGAACTAACAGGATATGCCCACCTGGAGCCCATTTTGTTCCATTCGAGATCACATTCAAGGTACCTGAACTCAAATTTCCTGCCTAAAAAGCTCAGCCTCCAGGGCCTTCATAAGCCTCCTTCGACCAGGTCCATTTTCTGCAAAACACACCCTAAATCTAAAGGGTGACCAACAGGTGGTTATGTGCAGGGGCACGAGCCTTAGGCATGTCGTCTGAAGAATCCACAGCTGTTCCTTTGAGGCCTGTCACAGAACCGATGGAGCTGGTGGAAGGGGAGGAATGGGCCGTGAGCTAATTCCCCCCCAGCTGCCACCTTCTGATATGAAACTCTGAGAAGTGTGAAAATTCTAAAATCTCAGCTGTACATACATATGTGTTATAAATATAATAGCTTGTTAGTTTAATTTTATAACGTCAAAATACTTTGACCTATTGCTTCAAGCATGGCAAATGTTAGGGGAAGGCCGAGGAAGGAGAAAGGCAGTGATTGCTAAGTGGGTTTCAGGGAGAGTCCTTGCTAATAGAGATGCCCTGTTCCGTTGTAGGTCCTGAAGTCCTGTTCACTTATAGCTACTGCTGTCTTCTTCAGTCAGCAGTATGACTCAACCAGATGAACCACAGAAAGTTCTAGAATCACTTTCTAGGTTTTCAGAAACCAGAAGAGAAATTCCAATTCCTCTCTTTCTTACATAATTGCTTTATGGTCTTTTAAGCACATAATACTGCATGTAATGTAGGCTTATCTGAATAAAAAATTGACTTGTTGGTAGACTAAGATCATAATGGCAGTATAGTATAGTGGTTAAGACCACAACTCTACAATCAGACTGCCTGGGTTTAGTTCCTAAATTGCGAGCCATGTCCCCAAGCCCAGTGATATGTTGGACCTGGCTTGCACCAGCTCAAGAAACTCCCCAACTCCATATTCAGTGACATCACATTGGTAGTTTACTATTGGCCATGGTCGTAGCATTTATACCATGGAAATTGGCTGTAAATCAGACCCACAGAAATCATTTCAAATTAGTTTCAGTTTTTATAAATTAGTAATCACAATAGTTCCCATATTATAGGGGAGCTAGGATACCTGAGGATATGTGTGTGTGTGTGTGTGTGTGTTTGTATGTATATATATATATATAGAGAGAGAGAGAGAGAGAGAGAGAGAGAGATGAATGTGTATGTATATCATTTAGCAAATGCTCAATAAATACTACCAGTTAGTAATACTACATGGTCAGAATGTACAAAAGTCAGTTCTTTATAAGGCAGAAGAAATGATACACTTTGGAAACAAGAGTCATACATTTCCATTAAATATAATGTGTTGGTATAAGATCTTCAAGTAGATCTTTGCAATCCCATTTCTTTGAAACTTATTTCACACTGGTTTTGTGGTCTCTGGCAATAGAGGAAACAGAAAAGGAAAGTTAAGATTAGAAGGGAATCCTAACCAGCCAAGCCAGAAAACCTTGTGTGGTAAAACATAAATCTTTGATTTGTAAGAGTTTGTTTTTTAACCTTTAACAGCCAAGATGGAGCCTATAAGCTTGTATAAGGTACTGAAGTTACTGCACCTGTTTAAGGTTTTTACTCATCAACTCCCATAATAGCAATGCCTCATATTTGTATAGTCCTTCACTTTCATATATATTCTGGTGTAATTCTGTAACAACTCTATGACTTGGTATATGAGAAACTAAGCTTACAGAGGTGAAGTCATTTGCTCAAAGGTATGGTGACATTTCAACACAAGTTGCTTCTAAGTCCAAGGCTCTGAACTAGAAATACATTCTCAGGACCACCAAGTTTTGAAGGGGTTTATCTACCAATGAAACATTGGTAGTAGTCAATTGTTTCCTCTAGGTTGGTATAATTTCATCTAAAGAGCAACATCTTGATATTCAATTAGCCTTTTAGGGCTACTGATTTATGTAGATGTATTATTCCCATTATTCCTTTGTACACTGATTACTGCAGCATTCATTTTACAGTAGAGGTGATGAAGGTCTAGAGAGATGAAGGATTTGCCAAAGATGAGGAGCAGAAAAACCCAGGAGAGGTCTCCCATGAATCACATTGTACTCCTTATCTGATTTTCAACACAAAACACAAAAGTCCTTTTTCTCAACTAATACAAATTCTAGCCAAGTAGCCCCTGAGTTTCAGGAAAGTCAAAGTCTTCGGAAGGTGAAGCATCCTCCAAATCCATCTAATGACCCTCAATGTACTGACAAATTAACGATTGAGTGAAACATGATTGCAAGCTAGGCCCATTAGGAAGGGCTTAGTCATTTCACGAGGCTTCTTGCTCAGTTAGTATTCACTTACAAGTCTGGTTTTGACTGATTTCAGGAAGTCATATTTCAGATATGATGAGACAGCTGAGACCTGCCATTTCAGATGTGAGTTAGATAAAAGTTATTCCTGCAGGACTAAACTTTGGCATTTCCCTACCCCTGATGGCCACACACATGTCCCCAAGGACCAAAGCTCCTTCTGGTGATCATCCTCCTACAATAAACACATGTTATTTTCAAGGGGACTGTCCCTAAGGAAGGAAGAAGGGTACTGCATAACTTGAAACTGTTGAGTAACTGTTGTTTCCCACATTTTTGTGGAAGTGACTGATTCCAGTTGTGCTACTATGGAGCTGAGTTAGTCTGGAATTAAATTTGTTTTTTCTCTGTTTTGAAAAAGGGGTTCCACCTCCTCTTTTCTAAGGCTTCCGATATCACAATCCATGTTCTGTAACTAACTTATGAACATTTTAGTATCAGCTGGAAATTCAGAGTGGGTCATTTTTTCCTATGAGCATAATTTGTAATTAGATCATAGAGTAAGAGAAAATATTCCTAGGAAACTATTCTTGATTAAGGGCAATTAATATTTTTCCCTCCGTTTACTGCTACTCCCAAATATCTGAGGGTTCAAACTGTGGTGTGATTTCTTAGATTAAAAAAATTTTTTTTCTTGAATACCAAGCCACTTAATCTTTAGAAGATGAAAACTTCTTACACTGCACAGAGAGCTACACAAAATGGTCTCCATTGTAGTATTTAAAAATAAAAAAAGAAATAAAAACTCTTATTGGCGTGATACTTTATAATTTACAGACATCTTTGCATACACAATATCTCATGTAATCTTTACAGAAAGCGATCTTTTCTCACTTATCAGGTGAAAATACTGATCCTTGTCCCAGGCAGTATTACTGGCAAGGAGGGTACCAGGAAAACAGAACTTGGGTCTTGTGAGCTCAGTATTCTTTTTCTCATATACTAGGCAGCCCCAAGTAATAAGGGATTTTGTTCCAAAGCATTTCCATTACTTCCTTCAGAAAGTTTTTCTTTTTTTAAAAAACCTAGTACAAAAATTCACAAAAGATAAAATTACTTGCCATCAAAGCCCTACTGGTGGCACACCTGATTTCCAGAATCACAGAGTCAGGTCTCTGCATGTTCAGCAACACGTAGGTGTGTTCTACGCCCCACACAATCACTGCCCCACAGCTTTCTGACCAAATCAAGTGCATTAAAAGAGAAGCAGCATAATACATTACCAGGGACCTGAATAAGCGACCTCACAAAGTGAAACAGACCTTTCTGAAAGCTTACCTGAGTGCAAGCTGTTCCCTCCTCTGACTGGGAGCTGGTAATGGAATATTAAGAAGCCAAATCTGAGATTC
Organism: Pteronotus mesoamericanus; assembly: GCF_021234165.1. Lineage (NCBI taxonomy): Eukaryota > Metazoa > Chordata > Mammalia > Chiroptera > Mormoopidae > Pteronotus > Pteronotus mesoamericanus. The sequence goes on along the minus strand of NW_026555325.1, from coordinate 32,564,607 downwards.
CTGCTATGAAACGGACAACAAAAAATACTGTAATTTTTGAAAAGTTTATGAAAGATTGTTGATTGGCTATGTTGAAACTATCAGTATCTAGAAGCTACAGACTGAAAATTTAAACACCTGAAATCCATTTGAACTTTCAGAAATTGGGGGATTGTGGTAGGCAGAAAGAGAATCTGTAAATCTCAGGTCGCACAGAAGGTCTGTGAGCATCAGCCTATTGAGAAAGGCATCACAATGGCATGATGAGTATCCAAAGTCTTCCTGTTGGCATCCTGTTACGATTGTAGGGCCTCTTTTTCTAAAACCTGTTTCTAATATGTGAAATGGATTTTAAAATTATAATACACTAATTATAAGCAAATACTTGTAAAAACATAGTACACTAGATACAAGTAAATTACTACATTTTGGGGGCAGTAAGATATAGAAAAAATTTGTTAAAAGAATGTTCTTAATTGTAAGCTTCTACTGCAAAAGAAATAATGAATGTGAGTGTTCTTTTCTTCTTGCCTTTGGGCAACTTTTTCTGGTAGCAGTAGAAGCCCCCCAGAATCTGTAAACCAGATCTGCAAGTAAATAATTTTTCAGCATTTTTTAATGAGTCAAAAATGATTTCCAGGTATTTTCCTCAAACCTGTTAGGTCCCTAGTTGCCTAGAAATCAGCACAATGATAGCATAAAAGCAAATTCTGTTCTTGCCTTTATGTGGCTTGGAAAAAAAAATCTCAGGGAATCCCATCACTAAATCAACAAACTGAGGCCAAGCCAATGGCTTTTTACCCTAGAGTTATGCCCAAGATTCAGGCATGACACCACCGCCTTGGATGCTATGTCATGTTTTAAACAGCTTTGTTTTCCTAGCCATCGAGCAGGTAAAGCTGTAATTGAGGCTCCATTCTCTCTGATATACATCTATGTATTGGCATTTTCCTATTTAGAAAATTTCACAGTGACAATGTTGAAATACAGGGATTGTGGAAGACATTTAAAAATGCACTGCCATTCTGGCCAGGTGGCTCGGTTGGAGCACTGTTCTGTACACCAAAATGTTCCAGGTTCGACCTCTGGTCAAGACACACACCTAGGTTGCATGTTCAATCACTGGCTGGGGCACACATGGGAGGCAATGGTGTGATGTTTCTCTCTCACATTGATGCTTCTCTCTCTTCCCCTTCCTCTCCCTCTCCTTCTAAAATCAATAAACATACCCTTGGGTAAAGATTAAAAAAAAATGCAGTGCCCAGCCCTGGCTGGATAGCTTAGTTAGAGCATCGTCCCAACACACCAAGACTGCAGGTTCAATTCCCATTTGGGACACATACAAGAATCAACCAATGAATGCATATATAGGTGGAACAATAAGCTGATATTTCTCTCTCTCTAAAAATCAATAAAAATAAAAAAATTAAAAAAATTTAAGATGCACTGCTCAATAGAGTGGAAGTGAAAAATCATTTGGTTCACACCACATTTTCATTGATTTGAGCCCTTCCATTCCATATGGTTCAAATGGCAGAGGTGACAGTCCATCAGGGCTAGTACAAAATAGAATGAATCAACATTCTTACAATACTAAAAGGCTAGGATCATCCCTAACACCATTTTTAGTTTCCCCTAAATTAAGCCATCCGTTCTTTGAAAATGCAGTATCTCAGTATTATTGAACCAAGATTTTATATCTAGATTTTCTAAACTTTGTTCAGAAACAATTTATAAACAGAAAGATAGCTTCCACCACTGCACTTTTTTGGTTTAAATACCAAAAAATGATTGTTTCCAAGATTTACTGCAAGTTAATTATTGTCTGCAATATAGAATATTCTTCCTCACCACAAACAAGGATAACTAATAATCTTTTTCTCATTCAAAAAGAGAATCACCAAACAATAAAAAAAAGAAATTAGCCAGAAAGCTGAGTTGCTTCCCAATCAGAAAAAAATAAATACAATAAAAAATAAAGTACATTCTCATAACTGAATATTCTTCAAAATTAAAAAGGGTTTCATTTCTAAAACTGTAAGGGAATTATGCTACTCTCTTCTAGTCAACTTAATACATCAAAAGATTTTACAGTATTGACAGTCTCAGTACTTTCTCTTCTGCTAATATATAGTCAACCTTAAAAAGCAATTCCTCATATTAAATTCATGTGTTCCTAAAAACATAGACTGAAGTTAAATGGGCAAAGGTCCACATTGGACTTGTGGGAGAGAAGGGGAAGAAGTTATTCCCCAAAAACAAAATCTCTTTGGTGATAAATACTTTGTAAATATTTTTTTTCTTTCACAATTGAACACATCAACTTGAGTACAATGTGCATCTGATTTGACACATCTCTTGATTTCCAACCTTAGTCATAATTATGTTTTCACTTTTTCTAGTCATTGTTACAAACAGAAGCCAAAAATATAGTAACTATCACAGTGATTCTATGAATTTTCCTATACGAAGACTATGTTACCCTGCTGAAATCAAACTTTTGACTCAGACATTGCTACCATGATAACTTGAAATGTTTGCCTGAAGATACAGAAAACTTGTCTTGGTATATAATAGGCCATTATGGGGTATCAATCTATTAAAACTAAATATATAAAAATGGAGAATTGCCTGAAGTAGTTATAAATAATTTTAGAGCTGGAAGACAATTTAGAAAGCATCTAATCCAAACTTACTTCCTAGATAAAAAGAGTGAGACACAGACACCGGGCTAAAATCACACTTCTCATGAGTACCGGAGCTAGAACCAGAGTTGGGTTTCATATTCCTTGTCAGTTGTTTCCTTACATTATACAATACTCATAGTTAAAAAGTTTTATTATTTGGTAATTTATCTCCCGACAGATCTTTGTTAGAATTATGTTATTTTATTGATTTTAGAGAGACATGGAGAGAAACACTGATTTGTTGTTCCATTTATTTATGTATTCATTGGCTGATTCTTGTATGTGCCCTGACTGGGGATTAAACCTGTAACCTGGAGTATCAGGACAACATTCTAACCAATGGAGGTAACGGGCCAGGGCCTAATATAATTTTAAAAAATCAAACCAAACAACATGTTCAAAGTCTGATCGCTACTCTTTCTTCCTATTTCATCTTCTGTTGAATAAATGAATTAAACTTTAGAAGAACAAAAGGTTAGGATCAGGGAAATGGATAAAGTAGATAAAATCAGAGAATCAAGACGGTAGAGGAGTGAGTGGAAATCACACTGACCTCCTCCCAGGACCACTCTGGTATTACAACTAAATTGTGGAGAAATCACCTGGAACAAACAACTGAACAATAGTGAGAGAGGAGACTTATAACCTCAGACAGAAGAATCAGCTTTAGCACAACTTGACTGGTAAGGAGTGAGGTAGAGACTTGAGAAAGTGGGTGGGGTGCCTTCTGGGGCAGCAGCACCAGAAGGATATTGAAACGGCCAATTGGATCTCCCTGAGAAGAGTGGGGTCTAAACCGTAAGTGGGGATGTCCAGCCTACAGCACCAGAGCCCAAAAAGTACACAGATAACAGCCAGCTGCAAAAAGCGGCATGGTTGCTCTCTGCCAGAGACGGGCGGCCGGAGATGCAAAGAGCCATTTAAAGGGCCAACGCATAAATTTTTATTGCAGCCACTTACCCTGGTCTCCAGCAAAGGCGGGGGCAGAGTGGGCTAGAGATGCCTGAGGAGACACTGGGGAAGGAGGCTTTGGGGAGAGAACTTAAGAGAGTAGTCGGCGGAATCCTGGTGCTGACTCATTCCCCATACGGTAGCAGCCATCTTGCTCAGGCAGGCCACTCCCCTGAGCGGCAACAGCATAAGAGGACACAATAGTCCTGCCCCAGGAGGGACTTGGCCCTGGCCTGGTAGTGCTAAAGCCTGACTGCTGAGTGCAGAGTGGCAGCCACAGATAGTAGGTCCCTGGCAGAGTGGTCTAGAGACACTAGAGGAGAGACCGGGGAAGGAGGCTTTGGGGAGAGAATGGAGAGAGTTGCTGGCGGGATCCCAGTGCTGACTCCTCCCCTATACAACAGCAGCCATCTGGCTCAGGCAGACCACTCCCCTGAGCAGCAGCAGTGAGAGAGGACACAATAACCCTTCACCCAGGAGGGAGTTTGCCCTGCCCTGTGGTGTCTCAGCCGGCCTGCTGAGTGCAGGGTGACTATATTAACAGCTGAAGGAGACAACCACAGACAGTAGATTCCTGGAAGTCTCGAACAGACTGCCTAAGATCAGACAGGGTCAACATCTGACATTACCACAGGCAGATCCAGAAAGAAAAAAACAGCGGCCTCCTACCATAGAAGTTCACACCACAAAGTCAGGAAATCAAGACAGATCAATTTAAGAAGCAGAAGCAAAAAGAAGAGTCTTACAAATAATGGGAAGACAAAGAAACACCCCCCAGTCGAAGGGAAAGGAGAACTTCTTTAGTTCCCCACAAAGAGAACTAAATGAAATAGAGGCAAGTAAACTATGAGATATTGAGTTCCAAACAACGGTTTTAAGGAAGCTCGATGAGCTCAGTGAGCTCAGAAAGAATTACAAAAAACTCCAGGGAAACTACAAGGAACTTACTGCAGACTATATAAGCATGAAAAAGGACATAGAAATGATCAGTAAGAGACAAGAGGAAATGAAGAATACAATTTCTGAGTTGAAGAACACAGTAGAAGGAATCAATAGCAGACTAGATGAAGCAGAGGCTAGACGAATGAGTGAGCTGGAAGATAAGGTAGAAAAAAGTTCCCAGAAAGAGCAAGAAAATGAAAAAAGACTCAAAAAGAATGAAGAGGTGTTTACGAAACTGTAGGACAACCTGAAATGTAATAATATCCATATAATAGGGATACCAGGAGGAGGAGAAGAGGGATAGAGAACTTGTTTGAAAAAGTAATGATGGAAAACTTCCCTAATTTGAGGAGACAAAAAGTCACACAAGTCCAGGAAGCACAGAGGGTCCCATTCAAGAGGAACCCAATGAGGCCCCCTCCAAGACACAACATAATTAAAATGGCAAATATCGAAGACAAATAGAGGATCCTAAAGGAAGCAAGGGAAAAAAGAGGTAGTAACATATAAGGGAGCCCTGGAATGGCTATCAGCTGACTTCTCAACAGAAACACTCCAAGCCAGAAGGGAAAGGCAAGAAATATTCCAAGTGATGAAAAAGCCAAGGCCTGCAACCAAGACTGTTTTAATTGAGAACCAAGGCTCTCAATTAAAATGGAAGGCGAAATAAGGAATTTCCTAGACAAAAGAAAGCTAAAAGAATACACCTCCACCAAACCAGAATTGCAAAATATGCTAAAGGGACTGCTTAAAGAAGATGAAGAAAAAGAATCTATGAATACCCAGTTCCTTTCACAGTCACCAATACTTGATATTACTAATATTTTTAATAGTTATTAATCTGTGACAATGTTACTTTATTATTTGTTGAAACTAAACCGGTTTTTGTATATTTCTTGCCTATTTCTATTATTTTTAGAAAGCTTTAAATGGCTTTTTGGTATTCTTTATCCATTTTTGACTAAATGTAGAATTTTTTCCCTAAAAAGGAAAAAAATCTATTAACCCTTTTTTAGATGTGCTGCAAATACTTTCCTATTCTATTACTTGTCCTTTAACGTTTTTTATGTGTATATTACTATATAGTCTTAAACGTTTAATATAGTCATATTGTCATTATTTTACTTTATAGCTTCTGGGTTTGAATATTTTACTTCAGGGTAAGAAAAATAGTTTGTATTTTCTCCTAAACTCCTTAAATTTTACATATTGATTTTCAACTCAGCTGAATATTCCTCGTATAATGTGTGAAATAAGGCTCTATATTTGTTTTATTTCAAGTAATAGTGGTCCATGCACCTTATTTGTTGAATAAGCCTTTTTTCCCCCATTGATTTGAAATATCAGTTTAATCATATATTACATTGTTAGACACATATATGTTTGTTTCTAGAATGCTCATTTTATTTCATTGATCTACTTATTTCTGTGATGTCATATTGTTTTAATTGTTGAGACTTTATAATGGATTTAATTTTTTAAATATTTTATAATGGATCTTGACATTTAAAAAAATAAATGAAATCAATCTACATTTAAAAAAGAAAGAATGAATCCCTACCCCTTGCAAAAACATGGATGGAACTGGAGAACATTATGTTAAATGAAGCAAGCCAGTTGGTGAAAGACAAATACCATATGATCTCACCTATAAGTGGAATCTATTCAACAAAATAAACTAACAAACAAAATAAACCACAGGCAAGGAAACATGGAGCAGAGTGAAAGTGACCAGAGGGAATAGGGAAGGAGGACAATGGTGGAAAGAAGGGGAAGGGACTAGAAAAAGAACATGTATGAATGACCCATGGACATGGACAACAGAGTGGGAATTGACTGTGGGAGAGGGGTGGGGGGTGGGATGGGTGGACGAGGGCAAAGGGGGAAAAATTGAGACAACTCTAATGGAATAAACATGATTTTAAAAAAAATCAAGGTCTGATCATAATCCTTTGTGTTAATCCTGAAACAGGTTGATTTTGACACTAATTACTAGATATTTGTCACTTACTTTCAGATTTGTAGACAAGGCTGAGGTGATAGACCTCAAGATGGAAAGTTGATTCAATGACAAAATTCATTTGAGCACTTTTCCTGCATGGCTACTGCAACCATGAAATCAATTTCTCTCAAAGGGGGTTTTAGTCTCAAGGAGTTCACATACATAGTAATCTCAATCAGTGAAAATAGTAGGCAGTTTCCGTTAGTCTTTAAACTAAATATACCTTAAATGGAAAGAAAATAAGGGAGTAAAGCAAATGTTAACCTTAGGAGAAATTTTTTTCACTGACATTATCTAAACATCAGTTCATAATGAATTGGGACATCTATAGTATACTGTATGGTATATTTAAGACACAAACTTTATGACATTTGAAGTGGCTGCTTACAACAGGAACTTAAAGATATGAAAAAAATCACACTTTAAGAAAATTTGAAAAGTTAAACCATATTTGTTTTTATTTATAGATAGCTATCACATGAATTATAAAGAAGAAAAAGGATATTAGAGTGTAACTTGGAGAGATGTATGCATGCTATAGCTAAAATAAACAAATGTTCCTACATATAGTTAGTGAGAACATTATCAGTATAACAGGGAATTATGATTATTTAAAAATATGAAGAACTTACTTAATCTGTGCTTTAGAAATAACTGTATATAGTGTTATAAGTTGAAAAGAATTAAAAATAACTAATACCAAATATACACCTGTGTATCAGAATTTGAAAAAAGCTGCACTCAGTAAAGTCAATCAGCTGTATTAAAAATGACACAAATCCAAAACAAGATGCATGTTATATATAAAAAAAGACATTGTAAGATTTACTTGTTGCATTAAATCCATGGTTTAATCCGTGAAATTTCCTTTTAATTATCATTTAGACAGAAGCATGCAAATAGTCTTAGGATCTATTTAGAGTCTTCTCCAAATCCGCTAAGGCTACCTATCATCTTTTCAGGAGCTAAGCAGGTATTCGGGTAGCGGCTTCCTCTTCTGCATCAGCCCGGTTCGCATTAATTTCTGCAAGTGTTCGGCCGAATCGTGCCCATTCATCATTTCGGGGGACGGCAATCTGCTGTTAAGAGAAAGACAATGATTCATGTATTCTGAAATAAAAGAATAATTTACTCACTATTATTCAGTTTGTTTTCAAATAATTTTTCCATTAAAAAATAATAACTGACTCTAATGGCCTTCCCATAATTACAGGGACTATATCATGATGTACAACATTTAGAAACAAAAGACAGTGTTTGTGGAGTGTGTTGTGACAGCCTTAGTGATGATTTGGCTATTATCACCATCACTGTGTGAGAAGATAACAATGTGCTCTGTAACTAAAACTCCTATACACTGTATCACGAACTTTGCTGGTGTGGTGGAATATCGTACAATTTTTTATTTCTTGCACCATTCCTAGTATGAAATAGTTTTTGAAGCATGGTTCAAAAGCTGGTTTCTTACAAGTATTCATTTTTGTTTGAAGCATAAGATAACCTCTCTTGATGTCCTAATCCCTTCATCAGAAGGTACGCTATCTCTTCCCGTTTTAGTGATATACTAAGTGCAACACTGGAAAAGAGGCTTGTGATGCATTTGCCTCACTGAAGTAAGTCCAATGACCAGAAATTTTTGATGATTGTTATTATAATATTGGAGGAATGTGGCATGGCATATTTGGACACAAACCATTCACTGTGGCAAATGAATATGCTTGCTTCTAAAATTAGATTAGATTAGGTTGGACAGTGACATCCAATCCAATATGGAAGCTACCAGCCACATGTGATATTTACATTAAATTTTCTTAAAATTTATTAAAATTTAAAATTCAGTTCTTCAGTTGTACTAGCCACATTTTAAGTGTTTAATAGCCATGTGGCTAGAGGCTACCATATTGGATAGTGTGGACAGAGCAATTCCCTCTGTGCAGATAGTTCAGCTAGCTGTTCTAAATGATTCAATCTACCTCTCTCCAGATCCGGCTGCTAGAGGCCTTGGGGTGTCCGGACAGGATGGGAATCGTAAGACATAATAAAAGGGGCACTAGCCAGGACTGAAAAAAAGGAAATCGCTCCTGGGCATTGTCTACAGCCAACCCAAGCACTCACAATGACAGACTGCAACTCATCCCGTTGGATTCAATGATAATGGTTTGGCAAGAAACTCAAGAGACAAGATTCACATTTCACAATATCATCAGGTAACTCTAAAAAAATATTAGTTTTGATTTCTACTACATGGCCCAAACAAATCTATAAATACAGGAAAATAAAATCTTATCTCAATGCCAATTCTGTAAAGCTCCAAAATCCAACTATCACTCCAAATTTCTTACTTTGCCTAAAGAATTTCTAACTTCCAGCTATGCATGCTTCAAGAAACAAGGTACTTCCAACGTATCATATTACCCTGAAAATCTGTTGTATGGAGACATAGGACATCTAGTATAGAAAGAAAATTAATCTCAAGCATCAGTCCTATGGCGAAAAGTAAGTATTATCTTTACAACCATATAGTTTATAAAATTCATGAACCTCAAAGACTAGTTTTATCCGCAAAGATAGCATTACTACTATGTTGTGAAAGCTAAATAGATGTGTCAGAATTACAGACAGTGAGCCTCATACCTCTCCCACATCATATATAACGATTTGTCCTTCGGAATCACCCACGGCAATCTCCCTTCCAGAATGGGTCCATCTTACACGATTGAGAGCAGGATTACCCTCAACGGAAATGCTGGCAGTTGGCACCTAAAGTCATTTAAAATGCAGTACAGTGTTAGGATTTTCGTCAAGGTTTCTATTAGCATGTAAACAGTATTTCTTCTTTTTTTCAATCTGGCTACATTTTTAAAGACAAAGATGAAAACAGATAAAGAATTTTCCTAACTTTCTTCCTGTTCAGTGATACATTATGAATGACACTATACTCTATTTTTGAAAATGGTTTGGGAAAATAACAACTCCTTAGATAAGAAATTCTCCCATGACTGGATACGTCATTTTGAAAGATCTTCTCTTTAATAAAACATCCTTCATTGTTTTAACTTCTTTAAGAAGTCAAGCTGTTCGAAAAAATTTCAAAAGCCCTCATAAACAGATTCTGGTTCAGTTTTGGAGGACGGGCATTACTTTTGCAGTCTGCCTCTCTGTCAGCTGGAACTTGTGACTTGATCTACAGTTCCTGGAAATAGCTCATACTGCAAGTGCAGCGCGGGTTTCCCAGAGCCCCAGGTCAGCACGAACTGTTCGGGGCAGGGAGAATGCAGGCCCTGGCACAGCGGCGCCAGCCCCTTGCAATCTGGCTGTATCTTTCCTGTGCTGGAGAAAAACAGTCTCACTTGCCACGTGTAGAACATTTGCTGTTTGACTCAGACCAGGGCACAATAAAATTTTTTTAAAATTTGAAATGTAAATAAAAATAGTCCATCTAATTGACATGTCATCCCCAAATGACAAATTTAATGCCCTAAAATGCTAAAACTGTTATAGAGAAAAATTAAAATTAAGATGTATTCTTTGAGGTAATGATTAATAGGAGAGATCCAAATTTACTTGCAGCCGCAAATCTCTAACACCAAAACACAAACTAAGAAAATAAAATTGGTACCATTATAATAACCAGCGATGTGTAATCAAGTCCAATCATCTAGCTAGGATTTAATACCTTTTCTAGCAGCATTTGAATGCTCTTCCTCAAAGTACTAAACGAGCTGTTAGCATAGTATTAAAATTTTTACATTTCCGATATATAACTTCCTTGGCTTGTATAACCAACTATTTTACTTCAAGGGATATGGACAGAGACCACTGGAAACATAAGAGATGAGGGAGAGTAGGGTGTGGGGAAGCAACTATGAAGCTTCCTAATAGAACTGCTAACATCATTTCCTACCATCAGAGAATTCTAAGAACATCTTTAAAAGCCTCACTAAGCTGGTAAAAATATACATGGCTATAAATAAATACTAGCTGCAGTTAAATTTCATTGCCAAAAAGTGATTTTGGTATAGCAATTAGGAAATTTGATGGCTTCTATACTCATTTTATATTAACAGTAACAATGTTTTCACTCTTTCATGGAACAAGTCCTCAAAATACATTTTTTCTTCATTCAAATAAGTCAGGCTAAGCCTAATGTGTATGGATAACATACAATTCTATCAAGGCTAAGAGAGAATTGAGAAAGTCAGAATTAAGGTTAACATACTCTAAGAGTCTGAAACTCTTTGCTCTGTAGTCTATGAATAAAAAATACTCCGGTCGCCTATGAATGAGACTTGCCAGGACATGAGACACTGCGGTGCTTTTCGGAAGCAAAGGAAATGCCTCAGTGCTCTTCACAGCATTTTTTTTCTTCCTTCACTTGTGCACAGCATGCTGTTTATTATTTAGGATACAAAGCTTATTTGGTTTCTTTGTGATGATGCTACACTCATAGGGACCTTTTACATTCCTTGGAATGAAAAGACTTTCACAAATTATTCAATAAATCTCCAACTTTCTATTTTTCAGTGCAATTCTGGTTATTTTCCCGCTTACCTCTGTATCATTATTGAGATTCCACAAATCCAGCCTCCCCATGCCATCCACACAGGCAAACAGGGCTGGGTGGGTGGGTGACCACATCACATCATAAACATAATCTGAATTATCTTCAAATGAGTAGAGAGGCTTGTTATTCTGAAAGGGAAAAGTTGATTCTTAGCACAGTCAAAATATGACATACATTCAACAGGTATGATAACATGTTACGATCTTTAACTCAGCTTAGTAAAAGTTCCTATAATTTGTTCCACTATAAATGATCTGGAGTTATGGAACTAAAAATAAACTCTTAGATTCTGTTTTCTTTTTAACTTATAGACACCATATTGTTTTTAAAAAAGGAATAGAAGGTGCTTTAAAAACATTTGTCAATGAGAGGATTCTGGAAAGATGATAGCAATGGCACTATATTTTTTGAATCTCCTCTAAATAGCTTCATAAACCCAGACAAAGAATAACAAAACCAAAGATTCACAGACAACACCTACAACAGAATCACGAGACAAAGCTCCAAATGTAAGCAAGTATGAGATCTGCAGAATAGGAGCATCTGTGAGGGAAGACACGTGGGAAGGCCTGAGAGTTTGGGAAAGCTGAAGAACAAAAGAATAGTGCAGTCTGAGTCCTATAACTCTCAAAATTAACAAACCAAATCGTCCTTTCAAGACAAAGTCTCACCAGAGAAAAACTGCCAGGAGCAGAATCCAAGTTGTAGAATACAGTGACACAAGGACAAAGGAAAGAGCAGCTTCAGATACACGTGGTGAAGAGGAAGAGAAAAGGCATGTCTCAGGTAGATAAAGATATACATCCACTATGCAAAAAGCAAAGAGAGGGCTTTAACCCAGACAATGCAACTAGAAAAGCCATCTTTGTCTATTCCCTCCCGCCTAAAAGTAGAGGAAAACCTCACTTCACCAGTAGAAAATAGGCAACAAGAAAGTATCTTAGTTGAATCCCGCACAGGGTTATCATGACTGATCTTCATTATAGGTGTCATGACAATTAAGTGGGAAGACAAAAGTCTTGTCAACAAATGGTGCTGGGACAACTGAATATGCACACACAAAAGAATGAAGGTGGATGCCCTCCTTCCTCACACAGAAACTAACTTAAAATGTACCATGATGTAAGTATAAGAGGTAAAACTGTAAAACTCTTAAGAGAAAGCACAGGAGTAAATCATTGCAACCTTGGGTTCTGCAATAGTTTCTTAGATAGGAAGCCAAAAGCATAAGCGACAAAAGAAAAAGTAGATTGAGCTACATCAAAACTAAATACTCCTGTGCTTCAAATACCCTAAAGAAAAAGATAATTTTTACAATGGGAGAATATAGTTAAAAATCATATATTTGACAAGTGACTTGTATCTAAAACTCTTACAATTCCTTAACAAAAGGCAAATAACCCAATTAAAAATTGGACAGAGGATTTGAATAGATTTCTCTAAAGAAGATCTACAAATAACAACTAAGCCGTTGAAAATATGCTCAACATCATTATCCATCAGGGTAATAAAAATCAAAACCACAATGAGATATCATTTCCTACCACTAGGATGGCTACACAGGACAGGCAGTAGTAAGTGTTGGTGGTGAGAATGTGAGAAACTGGAATCCTCAGAGAGTGCTGGGGGGAATGTAATACAGTTCCTCAAAATGCTAAGTAGCATTGACATATTACCCAACAATTCTCCTAGGTATATCCCCAAGAGAAATTAATATATACACACAAAAACTTGTGTTTACAGCAGCATTATTCATAATAATCCAGAAGTGGAAACAACCCAAATGTTCATCAGCTCCTGAACACAAAAAGTGCTACATCCATACAATGGAATAGTATTCAGCCATTAAAGGAATGAAGTATGGACACGTGCTACAACCTTGGATGACCCTTGAAAATATTATGTGAAGTGAAAGAAGCCAGTCACATTGGTATAATTCCATGAAATGTCCATAAACTGTCCATAATCATAAGTTCCTAAGAAATAGAAAGCAGATTAGTGGTTTCAAGAGCTGGGAGAGGGGAAACAAGGAATGAATGCAAATGGGTACAGGGTTTCTCTCTGAAATTTGAAAATGTTCTAAAAGTAGATAGTGTACACCCCTGTGAATATTCTAAGAACCACTGAATTGTACAATTTAGAAAGTTAAATTTTTATGGCATATGAATTACTTCAATTATACTGTTATTTAAAAAAAAACAAAGAGATAAAGAAATGATAGACAAAGGTTAACAAAGATATACCTATAATGGCAGTCCCTGAAGAAGAGAGCCAAAGCACTACAATAGAATTAAAAAAAAAAAAGATAATTCAAGAGAGCTGTCATAAAGTGAAAGATAGCTCGAAACTACATATTAAAGGATACTGTCTGTACCTAGGACAATTGACCCTTTGAGGAAAAAGAAAAAAAATCATTTTATAACCCAAGTTTTTTAAGATCAAGTCACAAATAAGGAAAAAATCAGATTTGTACCAGACTTTTTGACAACAACGCTTCTTCTCAAAAGGCAATAGAGTAACATATTCATTGTAATTGAAGAAGAATGTAAATAATGGATTTTATATACAGCCAAATTGACCTTCATAACCAGACAGCTTCTTGTGATATATGCACCCATGAAAAATATACTGTAGAATGAACTTTAGATGATCAAAGATACTGAAGAGACATCAACAGAAGGCCTGGGGGATAGACACCAAATGCTTCTTGAGGGTAAGCTTCCTTTTTTGGAAGTATAAACAATCTACAACTATACACAACAAAATGAACAATAACATAAGAATGCAAACCCAGGCTGTGAGAAACTCTAATAGGACAACCAACCTGTCCTATTAAAAAAAAAGCAAGAAAGGAAGAGAGGAAAGGAAACCCTATTTTAAGAGAGGGGCTCAAAAGGTACATCAATTGCAAATATATGGACCTCATTTGCATCCTGCTTCAAACAAGTAAGTTAGTTATACTCTTCTTTCTGCTTTTATATCTATTTGGAATTTTTCATAATAAGTTTAAAAATATGAATTGGAAATTTTCAGATATCATAATAAATGTTAACAGCATGGTTATCTTTTTTTAAAAAAAGATTTCATTTATTTATTTTTAGAAAGAGGGGAAGGGAGGGAGAATGAGAGGGAGAGAATCATCGATGTGGGAGAGAAACATTGATTGGCTGCCTCTCTTACAAGCCCTGACCAGAACTGAACCCTCAACCCAGACATGTGCCCTGACCAGAACCGAGTCGACAACCCTTCCCTTTCTGGGACAACGCCCAACCAACTGAGCCAAACCAGTCAGGACCAGCATGATTATCTTAATATCCAAAACTATCTGTTTGTAATTAAGGAACACATTTTTAACACAACTTAAAAGTAAACTAAAAACAGAAATTAAGAGGTTTTTTCACTTCTAAGATTATTATTTTCCTATCATTCTCCTCAGCAACAATCCAAATGAAGTCTCCCTCGGAGGTAGTGGGCATCGTAATCACCTGTAATGTTTTTTAAAAATCCAGATGCAGGGCTCCACCCTCCATGCACTTCATCAGTGTTCCTGTTGTTACTTCACTAGTAATTCTGATGCACATCAATGATTAGGAACCACCATAGTAAGGCCCATCACTACTCAGGTGACTGTATACTTCTCCAAGAACATCCCATTTTCACGCAATTTTATAATCTTGAGACATCAAAGACTTAAAACAAAAGTTATACACAATAATGTTCACATGCTTGACTGTAAGAACATGCACTGGTCTATATACTCTAAAGAAGAGGTTATCAATAGAAATATGGACAAAAGACTTGAACAGGCACTTCACAAAATGGCCAGTAAACAAATGGAAAGGTGCTTAACCTCATTAGTCAAGGCATGACAAATTAAAAGCACAATATAATGTGACCACACTCATGGGAATGATTAAAATGAGAAAAAAAAGACAAGACAGAAAATACCAAGTGCTGGCAAAGATGCAGAGCAAAGGGAACTTTCACATGCGACTGGTAAATTACACACTGGTAGAATCATTTTGGAAAATTGCTTGGCAGTTACCTATTAAAGCAGAACTATGCATATCCTATGGCAAAGTATTTTATTCCTATGTAGACGCTCAACAAAAATGAGTGCTTTTGTCCATCAAAAGACATCCACAACTATGGTCATAGCAGCACTATTAACAGCAGTCCCCTGAAATTAGCTCAAATGCCATCAGCAGTAGGATGGGTAAATGATGGTATATATACACAATGGAAGAGTACAGGGCTGAGAGAATGAACACTACAGCTCCACTCAACAGCATGAATCTCACAAACATAATGTTAAGCAAAAGAAGCCAGAAACAAATATGTGTGTATTGTATGATTCCTTTTTATAAAATATGAAAAAATATTATATACAAATTAGATTAAAACTATTTATTTATAATGAAAAAGAAGATTCTAAATATCCCAGGAAAGCGGGAAAGGACTAGCTTAAAATGTTTCATCTACTCAGTGGACTATGATGCAGCCAGAGAAAAAAGCAGGATACATTACAACTGGGGAAAAGATTATATTAAAAATAAAAATATAATATATGGTAACATGTTCCCCAATTTAAAAAGTGTGACAACAGACCTTTCATGATTTTTTCAAGTTTAATTTAAAAAACAGTCATCCGCCCTGGCTGGTGTGGCTCAGTGGATTGAGCACCAGTCTCCAAACCAAAGGGCTGCCGGTTTGATTCCCAGTCAGGGCACATGCCTGGGTTGCAAGCCAAGTCCCCAGTACGAGGCGCGTGAGAGGCAACCACACATTGATGTTTCTCTCCCTCTCTTTCTCCTTCCCTCTCCTGCTGTCTAAAAAATAAATAAATAAAATCTAAAAAAAAAAAAAAAAAAAAAAAGCAAAAAACAAAAAGTGTCATCCAAGGATTAATAATTTCTCTCCCAAAGAGAAAGCATGCACTAACTTAATGCCAATTATTGTTTCATAACATATTAACTTTATATGACACTGCAAATTAAAATCCAAAATAGATCATTTAAAGTACTTTCCAATCATAGTATTTTTTCCTAACTTGAAGAGAACTTCTGTCCTAGTGGAAGAGAGGTAGCAGGGAAGAGGTGAAGTGGGGCACAGATTTAGACTGCTGTCCATGGCTACCAATCACCAGCGTTAAGGCTTTGGAAAGTCACTTCATCGTTCTGGGTCCCTGCTTCCTTACTTATAAAACAAAGGTTTTGTATCAGTGGTTCTAAATGTTGACTATACATTGAGAACCTCCTAACCGTGAGAATTTTAAAAAATATGCTGTTGCCTGGGTTTCCCCCTGCACACTGTATTCTGATTTAATTAGTCTGGGGTGCCAGGGAAGCACTAAAAGTTTTAAAACTGCCCAGGTGATTATAATGCAATCCAAACTGAGAACCACTGAATTGGATGATGTCTGAAGACCACTGAAGCTCTAAAATGCTTATAAAGAAAAGGTTTGCAAACATATTTGCCTGAAGAATGAATCAAAACAAAGGGCTTCACTGAATGACAGTGTCTGAATAAGCAAAGGTAGTTCATTCTGGTACAGGGGTGACATTTAATACCATATGGTCAAGGGACCAGCCGTATTTGTTTTCTGAGTTCTTTACAGTTACGTATTGGGTTGAACAGTGCCCGCCCCCCCCAAAATCCATATTGATCTGGAACCTATAAATGGGATATTTGGAATCAGGGTCTTTGCAGATATCATCAAGTTTAACTAACGCTAAACTGCATTATGGTAGGCTCTAAATCTAGCACGACTGTCTTAAGAGAAGAACCTGGACAGAGACAAACAGGGAGAAGACTACGTGATGACAAGACAGAGCCTGGAGTGATGCAGCTGGAAGCCAAGCAGCACCAAGATTGCTGGCCACCATCACAAGCAGGAAACAAGGCAGGGAGCAGAGGACCAGATTTTCCTGCAGAGCCGCCCAAAGTAACCAACCTTGACAACACTTTGATTTTGGGCTTCTAGCTTCCAGAATTATGAGAGAATAAGTTTCTGTTGTTGAAAGCCTCCTGGTCTGTGGTAATCTGTTCTGGCATTACTAGGAAACTAATACAGTAATTCTGTATTTTTCTGAGGTAACTGGGTAGATTTAAATTAATAACCAGAGTCACTATTGTAAGTACATGAACGTAATGGTGAAGTGCTCTGAAGAGAACTGGGAAATACGTCCTCCCTTGGATCAGAACAGAAATAAATAGATCCTCTTAAAAAAAAAAAAAATGATTCCAAGGTCAGAAATATCTTCTTTATAACCTGACTGACGATGCTACCTTTTTGAGAAGAAATGTGTCTATTAAAAACAATGGAAATACAAAGAAGTAGTCTTACAAGAAAAATACACAGTAGCCAATGTAAGCACTGTCCAGGAGGGAGAGAGCCTCAGTCAGTGTACTCTGAGAATTACCACCCATGACAAGACTATCTCTATGTGAAGATGAATGAACTAGGCCATCTTTGCTTGATGCCATTAAACATTCAAATTAGAAAACTTCTTTTGTTCCAATTCCTTGCTCACTAAGCAATCTTCTGATTATAATTTGGCTCCCATGTGGGTTGTCTACGGGGAAACAATGAGCTGGTCAGGCCAGCACGAGTATCTGGGCATTCTGGCAGTTATTTCTCATTGTAAATTAATAAATTGACCTTCTCCAATGTATCAGTGTCTCAGGAGCCTGTTAGTTCCAGTCAGCACTAGCTAATCAACTCTAGCAGACTGACAAAACTGAGTTTCTAAGTATGCGAAGGACAGGCTGGACACTGGTCAGGAGCAACTTACTATGATAAATGCTGCCACTGGGTCAAATGGTCAGTAGGCTTCCCCAAGAAACATCCTGACCTCAAAACATTTTTTCATTTTAACTTGTCTAATATGTGCACAGTTGCTATTCCAAGAGTTAGCAAAATCTCGACCCTCATTTAATGGCTGTATTCTCTGAGAGTTAACTAGGTAAGCTGTTAAAATACGGGGATTTAAGACACTAGATATTGTAAAAAAATTTTAGGGTGTGTATGGATTACTAAAGTCTGAAAACTACCAATTCTAAGAAATTACCACATTAACAATCTTAATTTTGTCACTTTATGGTAAATATCCTTCTGAGAGGTGTTGTTCTGACTAGAATATACCATGTGCACATTAAAATAGTTTGTTCCCCAAATAAATCTTATATTTTAAATCCCCCTTATAAATCTTGTAAGTATAAACATACTTATATCTGTTACAAGTATGTTTAAATGTAATGGGACATGAAGCTAATTTACCAGTTCAAGTTCTTATAGAATCCTTAGAGTACCTTCAAGAAACTTTTACTCCTCACATATTCTTCCTACCATTTCTCAAGCCTGCAAAAGTGTTGTGAATTTTCAAATTTGTTATTTTGAAAAGCTAACGGTATCCTCCAAATATATTAGAAGTGATGTTTTGATTGGTTTAAACTTCACCAAACTTTAAAAATCATCTATCTTTATCTGCTTTAGTAAAAATAACTAAAGCTCAAACAAGTAATGAAAACAATTTGGTGACCCAGAACTCTGCCACTGCATTGTAAATTCCTAACGAGGCAAAATTTAGATGCTGACTACAGAAGTAGATTAAACTAAATTTGAGGCAGTGCCAAATTGAGGTTTCCAGGGACTTTTTAGAGGACTTACAGAAAGGGAGGAAAAGAAGGTCTTTTGTTTTGCTACTGGGGCAGAGCCTGATCTTTGAAAGAACACAAAGATAGAGCAATACCTAATGATTCATTCTTCCAGTCATGGGGGCTCAATTCCAAGAGTCTGAAAACACTTAAAAGTAGAGATAAAAAAGAGAAACATTTAAAAAATCTGCTAAATTCATAAATGTAAAGATACTGGTTTAAAAAGCTTAAAATGAAATTGAAACAATGTTTTTAAAAAGAATTTAAAAACCTTACCTATTATTCATTACCATTGTGTTAAAGAGCACATAGGCTCTATCAAGTTGTTTGGAGGGTAAAAATAAATACCAGCAACACAACTAACCTTAAAGTATAAATCTAAGATCACAGCAATGACACCGGGGCCCTGACTAGTGTGTCTCCATTGGCTGGGCATCATCCCATAAGGTGTAAGGTCGCCGGTGCAATTCCTGGTCAGGGCACATGCCTGGGTTGCAGGCTGGGCCCCTGTTCGAGGTACATATGAGAGGCAACCAACTGATGTTTCTCTCTTAGATCAATGTTTCCCTCTTTCTCCCTGCCTTCCTCTCTCTTTAAAATTAAATAAATAAAACCTTAAAACAACAAAATAATGACATCGGGAGCCAGATATTGGCAAATAAAAACATTTTACTCAGCCAACTGTTGCTGTTCTATTTTTCATACAGAATTGTTTTGTGTGCAGAAGTTAGAATAAAAAATAATTCTTCTGATAAAGTTTCAGAGGGTCCTCAGGCACGTACAAAAACACCCTGTTCTACATTGGTGCATTCTTCAGCTGCTAACATTTGAGAGCCATATATGTGTGGGGAGCAGGGGAGAGCTATATACAATGGTTGAATGAATAAATGAGTCTTCTTTATGAAGCTTACAGGCAGAAGCAATACCTAGCCCAGAAAGATCTGCCTGCCTGTCATGCTTATTCAGAGATAGTTTTATGTTGCAATAAGGCAAAATATAAGAACAAAAAATATCAACCAACAACCAACCAACCGTGTAGTACCACAAAAGCAAGCATTAATGAGTCTCCTTTCACAGATACAAGTTCTGTTCTTGTTTAGGCAAGACGAACCCTTCATTTTCCACTCCTGTTAGTAATATATGTAAGAATAAAAGCTTCAACTTTAAAGCTAAAAGAAGGCTAGCAAACTGAAGCCCTCAGATATTAAAAATAATAATAGATTTACAAATAGATTATTTTCAATTACTAAGAAAGGAAGCTAGCCAAAACCTAAGAAAGATGTAACGTCTCCTGTGTCTGTGAAGGACCATTGCTGCCTGCAGGCTAGAGAGAAATGGCTGGCCTCACCTTTCCATTCCTGCACCTTGCTTTGGTTTTACTAGCTAGATCATGCATTTCTTTTTGGAAATCTTCTTTCTCTTTTTCACTGTATAAGGGAGGACCTCCTGAAAAACTGGAATAACCTTCTGGAGGGTGGGTCCCTTCTAATACAGGCTTCCCCCACTAGGTTAGTGTCCTAGGAACCCATCTGTATCAGTGTACCAGCTGGCGTTGTTGTAAGAAGCTGTGTTTGGCTTCAGTGAATTTTTTCTGAAAACTCTTTCAAGGTGTTTGCCCATTTCACGATGGGTGATATATGAGCGCACCTGCCCACATCATGCTAAGTGTTCAGCAATTTTAGACCAAAAATGACATGATCCCTATGTTCCACCCTGAGTGACCTTTTTTTTGTTCCCCTGGATGAAAAGAGTCCTCAAAGGGAAACATTTTGCCGATGTGGAAGAGATGAAACAAAAAATGGCAGAAGCACTAAAAGGCACCAAAATCGACAAGTTCAAAAACTGTTTTGAGCAGTGGAAAAAAATGCCTTAAAGGTGTATTATATCAAATGGAGAGTACTTTGAAGGTGACTGAAGTTTAAACATTTAAGACACATTTAAAATACACATATTTTTAATAAATAAATTCCGGTTTTTTGGGATGCCCCTCATACAAGTCTCATTAAAAGAAAAAAACTTCAAGAACAATCCAAGAAAGAAAATAGACCACTGCATCCAGGTGCTGATTCCCATGAAAGGAAAAAAGGAGGAATTGAACATTGGTAAGTGCCTATTACATGCTAACAGTGTTAAACACTTTTCTATATGTTTTCTTCATTAGACTTGAGGTAAATACTGTTTTTCTACATGATAATGCCAAACCTGAAAATGTTTAGTTTTAAAAGGCAAGCTTTTAGAGGTGAAGTCTTCTAACTCACTTGATATCAGACTGAAAGAAAGCATCAAAAAAGGATAACAGTAAACAGGGAGTTCATCCTAGTTTTCTGAAGCTAGTATTTAATTAATAAATACATGTTCACTAATAGTAAAGAACATCTCTTAAGAATACTGTTTTCTCAAAAAAAATTGAAGAATCAAATATGGTCTCTCAACTTAATCTCATGGTGAATTATTCAAAAGGTCAATGTTTAGGATAAGGCAGATGGAAACATGAAATGTATACCTTAAAATTTAACTTTTAACTTAATTCAACTATAATCTGATATTCCAAGTATGCAGCTTTCCCAAGCAACAATGTAATACTGCAGAAAAGCTAAGAGCTAAATCAAGACTTTTAATTTTAAAATAGGGTCAGCCATGATCAGTATGGCTCAGCTGGTTGGGTGTCATCCTGCACAGCAAAAGGTTGCCAGTTCAATTCCTGGTCAGGGCAAACGCCTGCATTGCAGGTTTCGTCCCTGGTCGGGTTGCTTATGAGAGGCACCAACTGATGTTTTTCTCTCACACAGATGTTGCTCTCCCTCTTTCTCCCTCTCTTCCCCATCTCTAAAAATAAATAAAATCTTGGGAAAAAAAAAAAGGGTCAAATGAAATTACAAGGCCGATTACAGAAACTAACATTCCCAACCTGGATTTGCCATGAGACTTTCAGTGAGGTAAGGCAAGGTCACATTTATCTGGAATTGCTGGATAATCAGGAAACACTTTATAATGTAAGTGGGGTTTTCAAATAACTGAAGCTTATTGAAACCTAAAACCTGCCCCCTAAACCAGTATTTGAATTATTTCTTGTGGAAAACAAAAATATATAAGCATCTATAACTTATATATTACTTTCTTAATGATTCAAATTTATTATGTATAGACTTATCATAGAGGACTGATTGTACATCAGTTTTTATCTGTCTTTTCTCCATTTTACATCAGCTCTGTGAGCCACTGTAGTTCTGAATAAGCCTCTAAAAGCTCCCTGAAGAGAAAAATGTATGATTTTTTTTGCCGTGCTCTGTGATAGCTATGTGAGGTGCTATGCGAGATACTTAGGGGCTTTTTCTCCAGCTCAGTTCGGGGTAGACAGTTCTGTGCTTGAAAAGCCTGAATTGGTGGGAAGACCGGTCTTCGGTTGTGTGTGTGGGGTTACCATATTTGTCAGCACACTTTATGAAAACTACAACCTCTAATAATAGCTCACTCAGGTTCTAACTTCTTATCAGATTTGATCTATCCATTAATTATGTGAAGTTGTCAGAAAGCTTTTCATCTTTCCTATGTAGTATTAGAGCACCACCTTGTGTCAGACACCTGAGCAAATGAGCAGACATCTGTTTTTAGATACCTTAGTTGTCCAAAGTTTTACTGTCCAGTCAAATGATGAAGTGACAAAAAGATGTGAGAAGTCTACTGCTCCAACAGCTGCATGACAATGGATGCCAGTAATTGGTCCTTGATGTCCCTCGAACATCTCACTGATTCCAGCTTTGCTATTTCATAAAAGTGAAAATGTCAGCGAAATCTCTTATAAGATGACCACTTACAAAGGCATTATTTTTACAGTTTATATATCAGACTTCAACATAATTTCAACAAACTTAACTCTGTACTCATAACACATCAGAATAACTTAAATTGAGTGTTGCTTTATTTGATAACACTACTAAAGCAGCAAGCACATTTTGAACTATAAACATCATGCTGTTGACTACAGAACTCAAAAGTTCAATCTCTGAGGTGGTGAAATAGAGACAAAGGAATGCTACATGTAAGAGAGAAAATCTGGGCTACTTTTAAATCAAAAGCTTTGAAGTGACGGAGATCTGTACTTGAGATGAAAACTGGACATTCAATTTTTTTTTTAAGGAAGCAATTGATAAGGTACAGCTAGACAATTTCAAAACAGATTGAACAGCAGGAGAAATACTAGTCAATTTAAAATGTGTCCGTGACATTACTGTACAATTATTAGGAGGGCAGACGGAAGCTCAAAGTCCAAATAAAATGGGAAAATGACTGAAAATCTTATTCACAATTTTAAAGGTCGGTTTGTGGCACGTGCATACTGTATTTGCAATTGCTGAATGTTATTTCCTACCACTAACTTCTGTGAGCACCTGTACACATACGAAACCGCAACACACCACAACCCTCAAAATTCAGAACACATCATGATCCAAAATAACCTTTTATTTTTTAAAAAGTATTTGTTTTAATTTTATATACCTGACCTCAAATAATTTGTCACAAATAACGAGTCCTCTGGGATAGATTTCTACTTAAACAAGGGGCAATTTGTTTTAATGAGTTTATTCAAGGGAGAATTTTAAATAGTTCCAAATTCTAGTTTAAATGTACCTGCCATGGCGGCATGCTGTGTACACAGAGCCTTCTTCACTCCCCACAACAAAGTTGTTGACATCTCCGACAGGGAAGGACATGGATGTCACAGCTACTGCCTTTGACTGTTTATGAACCAATTCCATGCTATCCTGCACAGAAAAAATGAAGGCAACTGTTTTGTAAATTTATACTTTTTAATTAAAAAAATATTTCTAGTGTTAATTGGTTTGTAAACAATTTATTATACTATTTACATAAATTGTCTTTGATTAAAAGAACCAGGTTGGAAAATAAAGTATATATACAACAAGCTATCAATATCTTTCATACATGTTTAGGTTTATAAACTGTTATAATACCATTATAAAACATTTTGAAAAACGTAAGCTGGGGTTTACATAGACTTGAACAATAACAATAACTGTCTCAAAATTCCAAAGTTTTCCAAGATGACCCTACCTGTGGATGGGAAAGCATGTCCAGACTCCATGAACAAATTTTTCCATCAGTAGAGATGCTAATCAGATTGTGAGCATTCTGTGTTCCGACAACATTTACACAATATACAGGATGCTGAAGAAAGAAATATTAAGGTTTTCTGAAATTATTTTACCAAAAAAATAAAATATTTTACTCCATAATCACAGGTATAGTTTCACATCAAAACAGTCCTGTATCATCATGGCATTTTTAATGTGAAGTTTAATGCTATTCTGTTGATTAACAAAAGGTTGTCTTGGGAGAGAGATGAGTGTCTAATAAAATAAATTTCCAAAAATACAGAAGGCGGCCTTTGTTCTTGGTTGCTAAATGAGGAGAAATTCATACATCAAAGGAAACAGTCTGAGACTACTCTGATGGACACTACTAAGTATTTAACAGTGAAAGAGCACAGAAGTCTAATGGAAATAACCTCTTTACTTACTGTGTGCGCGGCAGCTGACAGTGGAGTTCTTTGCACGGGAGTTCTTTTATTGCTACGGTTATCCCATAGCACAATCTGGCCTGAATATGTACCACCAACAACCAGATTTGGATGAAATTTTGCGAATGTAGCAGACATCACAGCTGACTGCAAATAAGTAATATTTTTACACTTAAGATTAAAATATTAGAAGCCTGGCAAGCTATAAAAATAAATCTATATCTAAAACATTTTCCCCTTTATCGTAAGGTATTAGAGGTTATGAAAGTAAGTAAATAACTTTATTTGAAATTTTTCAAATAAATAAAAAGAATTTATCTTTAGAATAGTTTTTGCTTAAAAGTCAAATGTAATGATTATTTACATAAATGTTTAAGTAACTTATAAAGGAAGCAAACAATTATTTTACTTGATTACGGTATTAAGTCAAAAGACAACTGGCTCTGCATTACCCTCTCACAATAACCTGACAACAGAGTATATGCTAGTTTTAATTCAGTTAAGTATTTTTTCGGAATTATTATATAATTAAAAGATTATAACTTGAGCAACCAAAAAAAGGCTTGCAAATTTTAACCTTCCACTAAATCTACTTTAAAACTCTGCATCTGTTTCCTACTTCAAACATATGTTTCTACTTAAAACTATCTAGTTCCAACTCCTCAGGCCATGTATAAGTAATTCAGTGGGCCAACAGTCTAATTGTATATTCAGTGGGCCAACAGCCTAATTGTATATTTAGTTCCTGAGAAACTCCCTGTAGAAAAGACATTTTATAAAAGATTTCTTTTATATAATCAATCACAATAACAGAAAATCACAAGTGCAAGGAACTTTAGGTGTGATTAAACATTATAAGAGATGTCAGAAACACTACAAAAGGCAGATCATGTTGAACTGAGAAGTCTTCAGTTTTCTGTTAACATCTGCTTGCAAATATGGGGTGGTTTAGCAAATGCCAACCCAATGAAATCATCATGTTGACAAGAAAAGAAAAAAGGCACTCGTCTAAATTCATTAATGAATTCCTAACTTGGTGAAGACTGTTAAAAGACCATTTTACCTGGCAGTGAAACACATACTCTGGGGTAGTTTTTTTATATTTCATATTCCATACAAGGGCCACACCATCAGGTTCATGAGGAGCATCTTCGTTGTTATTATAGGAAGCCACAAGTAATTCTGGATACTGCTCACAAAAATCAAGTAGAAAAAAAAACACGCTATGATAATAAGAACTGTTTTTATATTCCTAGTTACTCAAGCATCTTTATCAAATTATTCTGAAAATACAAATACCCAACACTTCATTAAAAAAGATATCTCTAGAGTTACACTCACTGCAACATTAGTAAGTACAACTTTAAATTGGTAAAGCTAGTTATGTTTCGAATGTTTTAATGTAGCTACTTAAATGGTTTTTTATACCAGTCAGAAGTGTTTCATTAATTAACTTCATTAACATATGTGTTGCAATTTTATCCAAAGGATTTGGTGAGCTACTGAAATCAGTAAAACTGGGTTGTGGCATAAATAAAATCTTGAGCTTTAAATATAAGTAATGTTTCCAATCCTTTCTTCCACAGTACATAAGACAAAATGAATATGATAACACAAAGTTTCCATAATTAAAATAAAAGGTGAAGGGAAACTCAAAGACACAGACAACAGTATGGTGATTACCAGAGGGACAGGGGAGCTGCAGGGAGGTGGAAGAGGGCAAAGGGGGATAAATGGGGATGGAGGGAGGCCTGACTTGGGGCGGTGAACACACAATACAGTGTACAGATGATGTACTATAGAATTGTACACCT
This sequence comes from Pteronotus mesoamericanus, assembly GCF_021234165.1. NCBI lineage: Eukaryota > Metazoa > Chordata > Mammalia > Chiroptera > Mormoopidae > Pteronotus > Pteronotus mesoamericanus. Next base: position 32,538,473 of record NW_026555325.1, on the reverse strand, counting down.
GAAGCCAGTAATAATTTTATTAGCCAATGTTACCCTAATAAATTCAATAAAAATTAAAAAAAAAAAACAACAGAGGAGGAAAACAAGAAAAACATAAGTTAATAGCAACTGGTGTCATTACTATTTACCTGAGATGACCAGTCCAAACAACTAACAACCCGATGCTTAGACCAACGTTCGTCAAAAAATTGTCGATTTAATGACAGTTTTGCACCTGCTTGAATCTCTCTACAGAAAAGACCACATCCAAAAAAAAAGATGGTGTTACAACTTCTCGCTCTTAATCCTAAAGTAATTTAACATTCTGAAGCCATAATATTAGCAATTAAATGTTACCCTTCTTTGTCTTCCAAATCTCTTCCACTGTAGTCGAAGAAGATGTTTATCTGCTCAGAAAGAGCTCTTTCTACAATTCTTGTGGAATGGTCAAAGAAACTTAAAAATTCCTCAGTGTGCAAGATTTGTTGCTTTTCTTCTTCAGTCAGTTCATGAGGGGGAGCTGGAAAACAAATGTTTTTCTGATGTCTGATATATGTGAGCCAAATCAGGTCAACTACTATTACAGTTTGGATCAATGAATGCCACACATTCTTTTGCAACCTGATTCACCTCTTTGATTTAGAGCATTTTATTCTACTTTCATACACAAATAATAAAAGAAATCTTCATAGGAATCAACACAATTTTTTCAAGTTAAATTCTTTAAGATACCTTTACTATCATTTTCCTCATCTTTCTTTAAAGTTTTCTCTTCTTCAGGTTCAATAGGTGGTTTAGGAGCCACTACATCATCTTCTTCTTCTTCATCTGAAAAAAACAGAACAAAAATTATTTTTATGAAAATAGTGATAATTCTGAGGTAATGTGCAGAAAGTATAACAATTCTTTATATAAAAGCTAAAGGACAGCACTGATAAGACAGAACAAGTACAAACAATACAAATTTTGTCAACACAATTTTGAAGAAAAATTAAGTAGAACCCCTCAGTTTTTATACATACCTATGTGGTACCTCATCAACACTCATACCAAATTCTGTAGCTACAGAAACCGAAATAAGATATATAAGCAACCAGGATGAATTCCTTATGGAAATCTCTAAAAGCGTGCAAGCATTTATCATTCCAGACAGAACAACATGCTACCCCTGCATAGTTTTATGTAGCATGCTGACACATTAATGCTGTAGAATGAAGAAAATCAAATGTCTAAAATAGCCTACAGAGCTGGCTGCTTACTTGTGATCTGAAACCATCAGTGTCTAATGGGTCTTCATATGGCATAAAGACAGCTTACATTAACTCTCAGGTTGCTATTTGAGAGGCAGATTTTAAAGATAATAGCTATGAGACCACATTTTCTATTCTGTCATTTTAAATGCAAGTCTCATTATCTATCGTTATATAATGTGGCAATAAGCACTTAAAATGTTTTCTTACCGTGAATAAAAATATATCTTGAAATAATATACAATGTTTATAATAAGACTTTTTTATTACTGAATGTCCTCTTATATTCCCAAATCAGGAAATAACTTAAAATCACTTATTTTAAAATGTTACAGAACATACAACTCTCCCTATCTTCTTTCATAACATACTGAGATGGATTTTTATGGAGAAAACGCTTATTTTTATGGCCTAAACAGATGTGTCATTTGTCTATGAGGGAATAGCAGCAGGCATCTGCAGCAGAGTGCATCTGAGTAATGAGAGCCTATTCAGCGAGGGAACTTCACTTGTTAGTTATAGCCATTTCCCTGACCCATGTTCAAAATTATCTAAAACATACATACATATGACATACACAAAAGAATGGTCAAGGATGGGAACCAGCTGCCAAGTCACGGTCCCAGCAGCCAGGCCAGCTGACTAGATAGCAACAACCAGATGGCACTGCTGGGATTGTGTCTTTCTGCTACAAGGTGGCAATGGGATGGCATAACATTCTTCCGCTTGACTGCTTCCAATCCTGTCTCTCCCCAATGGCGAGCGTGCAATTACCCGCACTCCAGGAGGCCTACAGATAAGCCTTTACCCTGCAAACAAAATGCAGCTTGTAGGCCACACCAGCTGCCAAACCACACACATAGTGTGAGGTTTGGAGAGCTATGAAAATCTTTCTAACTCTATGGTATATAAGCAATAAAAATATAACTGTAGCTGTAGGAAAGAAAGCTTTAAATGACACTGTATAATGCACACAATGATACAACCTCCAACTTAATCAAAATGATAATGACGTATGCCAATCCTACATTACTTGAAATAGAGTGATTTTTATGTTCTGACAAGTTTACAGAACTAGGATAAATGGCACGAATGATTTCAATATATGCTCATACTTTTGAACCAAATGGTGAAGGTTAAAATTTTTCCTTTCAAGGGCCTCAATCAGCCACAAAGGAAAACAGTAATCACTGTCTTTTCAGCCAGCCCAACCGCATTTGTCAGCCCTTTCTCCGTCAATGCAGCCAGAGCAATCAACCTGCCAAACATTCAGAATGGAAAAACAATCTGAAAATACAGGGTATAATGCACCTGCCAGTGAAAATGGCCATTTCAAGAAAAGCTAGTGATCTCAGTGACCCCGCTGAGGAGGCGGTGGTGCAAAGGGGAAAGAACACGTAAAAGAATTCTTAGTGATCGCCACTCTCTTGCACATTGACACTTCCTTACAAAGCATGCCAATTACAGCTTTTGTGCTACTTAAAAAATGAAAGCTTTTTGGGGACAATATAATCACACAGAGAAACAGAAAGACAGTACTCCTTTTTTAGATGAATTCTCATATACAACGGATTATTAATCTGAAAACAATATAACTGGTAACAATTCTATACATTACTGCTCAAACATTAGAATGAAACCCTACTATAAAGTCACCTGCAAGTGTAATGTAATAAAATAATTTAATTACATTTGACTTAAAAGTTGACTTTTAGAATAGGATAGTTACTTGAATTAGAAATTAAGTTTGGGAATATACATGTATATATAAACACACACACATGCACATGTACGTATTTACCATTTTCTACTACTACGGTCAATTATCCTTATCAATATTGTTTACTAGAAGCATTCACTGTACATAAATCCTAAAATCAAAGACAGAAATTTTGAATCACACTGGACAGGTCATTCTTGAGCACTGTGAATTATAAATTACAGCGTCTTACCCACATCATATTCTCCTCCCTCAACTTTGTTGCATTATACGGCTTCTAAGTACCATTTCCAATGACAAGTGTCAAATTCCTGTCATAATGCATATGGTCAGTACTTTAGTGCTAAGTGACCTCATAATCTACATATTTAACAGAAAAGATCTTGTTTATAGACACTTTTTCTTTTAAAATTTAAAATGTAGATGAAGTACATTAGACATGATCTATATCTGCCTACTATGTGGCATCTGCCATGCCTATATGCCTATATAGATTATTTTAGTTGTAGTTGAATGGTAAGTATTAACTATTGGAATACATGTTTTCAGGATTTATTTTCAGAATGAATGTACATACCTCCATTTCCACATAGATTAAAAACTGATTTAAAAACTATGATAGGTATTTAAACCCAAGCTCCATAAAAATGATTAAGCTGAATACAATTTCAAGATATGTAAAAATAAATGATCTGCTGCTATTCTTGTAAAATGCAAAACAATATTTTTATTATATGATCTTAAACAATTATCTATATACACCAAATATTTGGTAAAAATGCCTGACATTAGTGACATTAGATTAGAGAATGTTCCTTTGAAACAAATATACTTCTCTTATTGAAAATTAATACAATAGCTACTAAAGGACTAGTAACATAACCAAAATATTATAATTCTAAAGATTTTCTAAGCTAGTCCCTATTACATGATAAGCTATAATATATTTAAAAGTGAAAAAGACTACAACAGCAGGAAGACTGAAAAATGGGACTGCCATGTCACATCAATTTATTGATGAATATTCATTGCAATATGCTAAGTGGTTAACTCCATGCTTTCTCTGACAGGGAATCTAGGGTTATAAACTAAGCAGTAAAGAATGCATAAAAGTAGCAGTTACTTTTAAAATGACAAATCTCTTGTCAATGAGTGCTAAGACTAGGTTTAATGAACCAATGAATTTTTACTTTGAGTTAACATCAAAATTGTGATGTATTTTGGTGAGATGGAAAGAAAAGCTGTTCTGTAAATTAAACTGCACCTAGAAATAACACCAAAGAATGAAATTCCAGTTGTCAGAATAATCTGTTACAATGGAGTAGGTTAATCAAAGTTAAATCACCTGTGAAATGGGTGGCTTTTGTTAAACTGAAGGGAGTCTTAAGAGCAAGTTTTCTCATCTGTATGTCATATTACATTTAAGAGACACCTAAGAATAAGCCGCAAAGTACACTTTGAATTATTTAAAAATATTACATTTTAAATTCATTTAATAAGTAATATGCAAGGCCTAGAAAATCCTCACTAAATACTGATAACTTTTAATCTATCACTTATCATGATTAATTTTCAATATGAAGTAAAAAACAAATCCCATCATTAGTCCATTAATGTTGTTTAGGATATACATTTGTTGTTTATAAATAGTTTCATTATAGTGGTGTACCCTATTTTAAATTTAATATCCAGTGAAGAATACTTAATTTAAAAAGTAGTCTGATTATTCATTGTAAAAAGAAAGTTGCCACTGAGTTTTAAAAATCAGGAAATTTCTTGCATATAAAAATGTACTTCAATTTACAAAAATTCAACATGAATAGCTTTATAAACCTATTTCATAAAATGAAAGTATTAGTGGAAAATGACACAATTTACAAATACAAGTTAGATATGAATGATTTTCCCTTAATATTTCCAGAATAATCCTTTCTTTCTTGTATCAACATCATTTTGAATCACGTTTCAATCCATTTGTCCATAACTTCATCTTCTTGTACTTACTCTTTAAAATTTTCATTAAGGGACTTTATATTGGGCCCTGACCAGTGTGGACCAGTTGACTGCCCATCATCCCAGCAAAGCGAAAGGGTCACCAGTTCAATTCTGGGTCAGGGCACAAGCTTGGGTTGCAGTTCCGTTCTGGGGGGTGTGTATGAGAGGCAACCCTTTGGTATTTCTCTCACATTGGTGTTTCTTTCCTGGTCCTTATCCCTACCTTTCCCTCTCTCTAAAAATAAATAAAATCTTAAAAAAAAGAAAATTTCTATTGGGACAATGTTTTATGAACATATCAAGGGAACCCATTCCTTTTATTTAAAACATCTAGAGTAAGATGCAAGTGTCACCTGAATTTCTTTAATACTTTAGATCTTCAACAAAGAAAAATAATATAGCAGACTTTTTAATTAGCAGATATTTTGAATACAGATCTAACGCTAATTTGGGGAACAAATAAGAAAGGAATAATACTTTATATTATTTTAACACAGAATTTGTCTCTACATGGTCTTTTCATATAAAATTCAGATTTTATTTAGGCAGTACTGGTATAATTTACATAGATCCTGTGATCTGTATTCTCATAAATATTACATTTTTCTGAGGCCATAATTTCAGGTATGCTGATTAAAGTCTTTCAGTCAAGATTAAGAACAAATGCTTCAATTTTTGATTATATTTATATACTCATAGATTCTCTGAGGGTTAAAACTAATATTTTTGTGTTATCATATTCCAGAATTTTTTAAAACTCCATTTTAGACAAGGTTAGTATTAACCAGAGGCCCACAAATTTAGTCTACTTGGGAAGTATTGATTCCAGATGTTAATATCATGCAATAAAAAATTAAAAGGTATTTATATAAAATACTTTCCTACACATTATAAATGCTAATTAACATGTACCTGAATAAGAACACCTGGCTACTAAACCAATACCAAAAATAATGGCAAAATCCACTCAGATAATAGACTGGTATAAAAAATAATAACACTTCTCTAGAAATTAAAAGGCAGGCTGTGGTTGTAGCCCTCATATTCTCTCCACATTGTGACCAAAGGCTCATTAATCAACTTCCCCAGACCTCAGTTTCCTCAGGTGTAAACAAGATGATTCGTAGATAACCTTTAGGATTTCTTCCTCTTAAAAAAAAAATGTTTCTAAAAATAGCAACAAAAAAAATCCATACTGAGAGATGGATAAGAAAAATACCATTTTTCAAGACAGTTAAAAACTTTTAAAAGGGGAAAAAGTAACTTTTCCAGGAGTGTAACTGTAGGCACCATGCTCCTGCCATGAGAAGCTTTTTACCTGCAGAGAACGAAATTGACTGAGTTCACATGCTCCTAGTCAATTTCATTCACAGTAGGTACTTTTAAGACAGCAAAGAACCTCAGTTCGGAAACAGTACCACCATCTTAAAGGGTAAACTTGAAAGCAAGAAGATAGATAGAATGGAGAAAAAGAAAAACAAGACAGAATAAAAACTACTGCCTTTTAAAAGAATACATTTATGCCATTTAAGAAAATGAGAGAAAGAAGAGTTAAATCTAAGACCAATTTTTATCTTCAATTCGGTAACTCATATTACTTCTGCACTGATTACACTGCCTACCCAAGTTTAATTTACTGTCTGTTACACTCAAATTGTGATTTCTGCAATTTTGTCTCATGGTGAGTTTTGGAATTTGTTACATAATTCTTCAATGGGAACCAGCCAAGCTAAGTTTGAGAACCACTGTATTAAAGCAGTGGATAAGTGCCAGTACAGTTAAGCATAAAGTGTTTTCATTATAAAACCTTAATTTCAGGGTTTTTTCTTTCCTCTCTTTTTAAAAACTTCCACCAATTGGGAAAAGAAACTTAATGTAAGAGCCCTAGACATGAAAATAATTGTAATGATATAGAAAGAAAATTATGTCATTTTTATAAATAGTTCCAAAGGCTAAGGATAGCCCCATCGTATCAGGATATATTTCTCACTTTCCTTCAATTATACACCTCAACCTGAAACTAAAAACACCAAAGAGAGGATAATCTAGTGCCTTCATATGTATCATACACTCAATAAACTTGCAGAATCAATGAATACTTATTTGGTTGCAAATGAATAAATATGGACTTTTGTAAAATTAACATCTAAGCCTAGTCCTCACAGAAAAATTTTAAAAGTACGTCTGCATCAATGGTGCTGATTAAAAACTGGGCTTAGTTCACCCATCTTGCCACTTTCACCTTCTATCAGTGACGATAAGAAAAATCCTATTCAACACTATGGAAGAGCAAAGCTATTTATTCATTATTCTTAGATAATCACTATAACACAACATTATCCTGATGTGTATGCCAATAAATAAGTTAACTATAATGAAGTATTTTTCAAATTACAGATCTAAACCAATAAATTCAGTACATAATGGTCAACATTTTAAAAAAATGAAATACAGTAAGAAAAGGGAAGGTGCTATTTCATAAAATTTTTATTTCAGTTAATCATCTGTATCTATGTTTCTACTGGATTATAATATTAATTGAATTTCTTACCATAGGTTACCTATCATAAAAGCATCAAAGTGCCGCTACAGTGGCAGCATGAGAGAGAAAGTGCATCTTGGAATTAGTCAGACTTGATTTAGAATCTTAGCTACTAGCTATGTGACCCTTGATAAATTATCCCTCAGCTTCAGCTTCTTCATGTACAAATAGTACCCATACTTAACTCTAAGCATTTTGGTAAGAGAATTAGAGGTAATGTAAAGTGCCTCACACTATACTTGATATGTAGTAGACACTCTTTGCTGTTGAAACTTTCAGTAATCAATTTAAACATGAAGTTTGATGAACTGTTACAAATGAATAGCTAAAAATAATATATTTGAAAGATGCTAACAGGTTCGATTTTGTTCAGAGCATTCAGAGGGGATACATAGAACACAAAAATAACAGCACATGCTTCCATCTCCGTAACATGTCATCATAAAATTCAAGAAGGCTCTAGAGGAAAATCTGTAATGGTTTCATTTATGGATCTGAGAACAAATAAGATTACAATACAAGATAGTCATTAAAGCCAAGAACTATGACTAATCATACTTTTTCACCCAATTTTATCAATAACTAGATTGTAGCATTAACACTTGGAAATAACCTATTTTCCCCAGTAGTTACTTCCAGAATAAACACATGAAAATAAACATCTCAAGTAAGCAAATTCATTCTCCTGAGGAGGTAAAAGTAATTAATTCCTTCACCAAATATTTATCGAGAACTCACTGTAGACCAGGAACTATTCAGACCAGACACAGCACTGAAAAAGAAAGTCTCTTTTTCATGGAAAATCTGGCAAAGAAGGTGAAGTATGATGATGCTAAAGCCTTGCCCCAAATAATTTCAAATTGAAAAGAATACAGTTTATCATGTACTTTTGGGACATCAGCTTATCTAACAAATCATGATTGTTCTAATTTTTCAATTACTTGCAAAATAAAAATGGAAAATTTTTGAAAGATGCCAATCTTAAACATGTGGCTATACATCAAATTAGTTCACAGGCAATGAGTTACATGTTTATATTTTAAAATGTATATGCATCTCAAAAATAAGCAATTAAAAATGAAAATTTCAAGAAAGATATAAAACCATGTGTATTTATAGAGATATATATATCATAGAAAACTGACTGAAAAAAATATGAACAATGGCTATTACACAGTGGTTCCACAGACATCTCCTCTTTATATCCTTTCTGTATTTTCTATTATATATTAGTATTATAATTGTAAAAAAAAATTTTTAAAAATGAAAGTCTTCACTTATACTGAATATAATTATATAGTACAATAGGCATTACCCAAAATAGCTTCAGAACACTTTACATTTCAAATAATCCAAAATGTATTTCGTAAGTATAATGGTATAACTAAAAATAAATCTCCAAATTATTAGATGGAGAAAAAAAGCCTAATTTACTTTAAAATGAGTCATTGTGCCTCATTTTGGCAATTTTGGCACACATTCTGAGTTAACATATCTAATAAGGTAGCTCCAAAAGACAGGCATAATACTTGAATTAATATACTAGCTAATAAAATAATACTTTCTGGAAATTATGGAATCCTGTAGTATTAATATTCTCCATACTGATAGTTTAACACTATCTTTTTTTTTTTTAAGTTGCTTATATCTCAAACAAGTTTACCATAATTCCTTTTTTTCTAAGATGAGGATTTTACACCTGTGAAAGCTATCTTACCAACCAAAGGAGCAGCGGGAATAAAAAAATGCGTCCATAGAAATGAACACTTACATGGTCAAGTAAGAAAAATACTTAGATAAAAATGTTACCCTGATATCCTCAAATTTTTCAAAGTATGCATGTATGATAATGGCAACTCCTTTGGGTACAAGATTGAAAGTGAAAGGAAAAATTTAAGATATTAAATTTCATTTCTCTCATTGGGTAGATAAAGGAGAATGGTTAAAAGTGCATGTGATGATCTACTGTTAAGTAAAAAACCTTGTAGTTATACAAAAACATTTGATAGTTTTTATGTTTGATATTCTATGATTAAATAGGAATAAATATTTCTGGCTAAGGAGAAAAAAAATGTTCTTTATGCGCAGACTGCTAAAAGAATAATTTATTAGGGGCCCACAATTTCAAAATATCAACAGCTCTAAAATCCATAACACATTTGGTGGTAAACTCTGACATAACCAGAGGTAAAACTGTTTATATTATTTATCTTTGTTTGAATATTTATATCTTTTGCCACCCAAATAGTAATGCCCGAGATGTTGCTGCAGTGTTTATATTCAATATATGGTATATACACTTTACCACTTCTCTGAAATCTGAAAAATTCTGATTTCAAACACATATATGGCTCCATGGTTTTAGATAAGGAACTATACATCTGTATTAGGGATCTTATATAAACCTCTTATATGTATGACATTAAGTTTAGTCTCACTGGGAAAAACAAGAACTATCATATTTATTAAATTTATGCTTGAATCATTAGCTATCTGATGAGATTTAAAAAATCAGTCCTCAATGTAAAAATGGTAACTCCTTCTGGTTTAAGAATTAGAGTACTCCACATTCAATATAATGTATGTGTGTATTTCCCTCTATTACACACAGATTAAAGGCTGGTATATAATCAACATAGTAGAGCCCTTTGATCATAAAAGCGGAAGTTTAAGAATTAGATCTAAATTTGTTCATTAATATGGATAATAATTACAGCATTACAACATATCAGAATATAATATGCTCTGCAGAAAATATTTACGATTTCATTAACTGAGGGATATATGCTCTTGTAGGGAAGAATTATGCTCAATGACAGAGAAATGGAACATTCCTCAGCAAATCTGCTTCTAAACCTGTACATATTAATGACAAAATAAAGACTGACTTAAATTTATGACAACAAAACTAAACCACACATACAACTTATACTTTATTAACTTGTAAAAGAAAAAGTTTTAAAACTCTGAAAGACAAATACATAAGTACAGAAACCCAGCAGGGGTGTCCAACCCGCAGCTATGAATGTGACCCAATGCAAAACTACAAATTTACTTGAAACCTGTTTGTTTTTTTTTTTTTTTGCTCATCACTTTTCCTCAGTGTTTGTGTATTTAATGTGTGGCCCAAGGCAACTCTTCTTATTGCAGTGTAGCCCAGAGACACCAAATGGTTGGACACCCCTGCGAGCATTAGTTTTATAATGTTTCACCCTAAGAAAATATGCCAAAAAATAAAGACAAAAAAGCATAAGAAAAAAAGAGAGAATCCACTTATTAAAAAATGGCAGGGGGGGGGGGAGATTAATGACAATTATATTAAGGGCAGAGATTTACCTTCTTTGGGTTGAGCCATAACTGGAGTTTGAGTTTCCTTTGTGTATGTCACGATTTCTCGAGGAGGAAAATCAACTTGTGTAATTTTAGCCATTCCAAGTTTAATAGGTCCTCGTCTAAGTAAAGTGAACACAGAAGTTTAAAACACAACATATGATACATTTGACTATCATTTCATATCAAACCATGTTATTTTGGAAAAGGATTAAACACTGTGTATCCAACATTGTAATTTAAATCCCTATTTTACTCAAGACATTTTAGAAGAACAATGAATTAGCTTTATCTTAACAAAAAAATTGGAATGTAGTAAAAACAAAAGATACTTCTGAATTACTCAAGGTATTTATTTTTCACTTCAAAAAGGCAAATTAATTACTTTCTTACAGCAAATGTCTGGGTAGTAGTAGAGTAAGAAAATAGGAATTTCAGAGTGGTGTGCTGAATATGGTTAATTATGAGAACTTTCTTTTTTGTCAGGGATGTGTTTCTGGACTGTTTTGAAGAGTCAGATAATATGCACCTCAGACCACATTCAGTTCCCTTCACTTTTAAGACTGAAAATTAAGTTTCTGTTGAAAACCTTTTTTTCCCCTACTTATAATTAGTAGAATTGAGAGCCATACAGTCAGCTTAGATTTTAAAATAAAATATTTAAAAACTTATATTGCTAATATCTGCATGGTACATGCTGTCCTCGATTCACATAGGGACAAACTATAGTGCAGACACTTTATATCTAAACTAAAGCAACAGATCTTTTCAATATCAAAAAACTACTAAAGTCACTTCTATTTTAAATACAGGAAAAACATTCTTTTTTGACAGACAGCAAAAAGTGGGGCTGAGGAAAAAAGACCAAATGAAAAATATCTTTTACTAGGTATCTGGGTGGTCTTTTCTTGGTTATTATATTAGATGTTTAAATTCTAAACCAAATAAAAGTATGCATCCAAACTCCCCAAGAAGTTCTCAACTATGAAGCTCTCTTAAAAGGATATTGAATAAAGACATTGCTGAAACTTCTAAAATATAAATAGGATATCTGAAATATACATATATATCATCAGTAATATATAACATTTTTCTGATATAAACATCCTTTTCAAAATCCTGTACAAAAAAGCATAATAAAATTAGTACATTTAACAAATTAATTTTCTCTAAGGTCCTAAATGTGGGGCTTAAGAAATTATTAATGTGTTTTCTACTTTAGGAATATCTTAGCTTAAAAGAAAGAAAAAAGCATAATCAAAGAATTAAATGAGAAAATATAGTACATTTTAATAATCTAGGGTTCTAAGAATAAAATTTGAGATAAGCAATAATATTCTGATTTTTAAGATGTGAACCATATGAAAAGGGAGGCACTCACATATCTGGGAAATATGATGAAGCTAACAACATTAGGACAAGTTACTAACTTGAGTATATATAGGATCTAATAGATAAAAATCACAATATTAGAACAAAATATTCTAACATTTAAAGTTGAAATAGGGAGGTAATACCTCACTTATCCAAAAGACACTTTTACTGAGAATAAGGACACAGTTGGGGGTGGGCGGGGGGAGCCTCCAAGCAGCCAATAGAGAGGCCTTCCAGCTAATGAACAAGAAGCTCCCATACTTTTCTTACCTGCAACTCAAGGCTTATCTATTCTTACTTTAGACATAATTCCAAAGTTATTGGTTATATGTTTTACAAGCTGCAAATTAGCAAGAGAAAATAGCTATCTCAGTCAGGCACAGTTGCAGCAGCAAACATTTATATTTTGCACTGGGGACTAGAATAAATAAAATTGAGTTGAATAAATTAAATAATAAATGAATAAATCAATAGCAATCTGGGGCCACAGTATCAAGACCAACAGCTCTATTCCTCTCAAAATGTTAGAAATCATCAGTGAAGTTTAATATAGGAAAATAAATTAATATTCATAATGAGTAACCCAGAAAATGTTCGATTACATGTAGAATATGCATTGAAAGTCTGGGAAGTTTGTAATGCACCTTTTAAAAACTTACATCAAAAATAGAGAAATAAAAAAGGAATCTGGACACTTAAAGGGGCAGATTTAAGGCACCTAGAAGATCAGATACATAGAATATTTCTTTCACTAAATGATGGAGGATAAATGAGGTGTCACAGTAAAATGTAACTCTTTTCCTAATATATACTGCATATTACAAATTTAAGCAAAATAAAATTAGGACAGTTTCACAAAGAATCAAATTAATTATAAAAAAGGGAAGGTAATAAATCTATTCAATACCCCAAATCGGAATCTGAGTGAAGCTGAAGAACTGATGGATCTGTATCCCAATGCAGCGTCCTATATGGTTGTAGGACAACCATGAAGCATTAGCAGAAAAGGCCATAAGTTAGTCAAGCAAATACATTCTAGGAATAGCTAAAGTACTGTTCACAATTAAAAAACACATGTTCTGGTTAGTATGAAAAAAACACCAGGTATCACTCAATGCTCTAGTGCATGCAATAAGCATAGCACAGTTAAAGATGCAAACATACAACCTAGAATAGTTAAAAGATAGTATTTTCAGATTATGGGAAACTAGTATGGCACAATAATGAAAAGCATAGCCAAGCATTCAACACCACAAATAATAGATTATTTTTGGATGATAACAAGCTAGACTATAAAAATAGTTTAAAATTTAAGTTTCCTAATAAAAAAACATTAGTAAAAACATCTTAGTTAACATATTATAATCTTGCCCAAAGCATTAAATGTGTGCAGGAAATTGTCATATTGGTAAAGGAAATGAGTCAACACATAAGCCTTTCGGTAAGAAAGCCAAAGACTATTCCACTGGGATATAAAATAGCTAAAGTTTCCAAAATGTGACCCTTATGTAATTTATGGGTTAAGCACTGCCTTGGGCTTATATGTCATCTGCTTTAGAAAGTAACGAAAGATTTCTGTCTCCAGGAAAAAATAGATTTTTCCCAGAAAAAAATATTTTATGTTCAAAGGATTTACCTAAACTAAGTTTTTGGAGTATATTGATCCTAAATAAATATTTAGTGGTACTTTAGGCTTACCTACCAGGATGTTTTCCACCTAAGTGAAATCTAGTCATTACTAGAAGAAAAGGTACTTTGTCATAATGGCATTCTTATAAAATATATGTACAGTACTGTAGTGTTTATAATCCCTATTAAAAAGTTAAGCATGATACATTCAGTGCTACCATTTTTGTCCAAAGTATGTTTCTCATATAAGTGATAATATACAACTAAAACTATTATAATATTTAAATACCACAAATGATTCTATAACTTTACTTGCCTATACAATTTATCAATAAAAACAATCAGTTGATTTAACTAGAGGAATTCTTCATTTTAGAAATATAAAGAAAGATTTTGGGATTTAAACAGTATTGTGTGTATGCAAAGAAAGACAAGGCAACAGAGATTTACTCTGTACAAAGCAATGAACAGCAACAAACATAGGCTTTGTTAAACCAGAAGTGTTCTATGAAATGCTGTCTAAGGAATGTTCTGTCCACAGCCTTTATATTATATGAGAGCTCTAGCTGTTATCAGTGACATAGCAGTCCTTGTTTAAGATGTCATTTTAGTCTAACATCAAGTAAAACTTTGCTGCAAAATATAGCCAGTACTGAAAACACACTGAACAATATAAGGAATTATATTTATTAGAGGCAACTGCAGACATATAAAGTAAAATTCCCATAATCCAAAAGCCTGAGAAATAAACTGATCAAGAATGGAAAAAAAGGAACAAGAGACATGAATTTCCCAATAGAATAACTGCCACCACCTAAATTTTAGAGATAATAGAAGTGACTGAGAAAGTGAATTAGAAACCTAATGAAATGTGAAGTTAGAGAAATAGCATTTTTCATGGCCTCTTATATTTATTCATAAATTACTACCAGGCCTTTTAGAAATTTTTAGCACTTAGAAACAGTGATTTCAACATGGTTTGATACCATATTTGATTTTTAGCACTTAGAAACAGTGATTTCAACATGGTTTGATACCATATTTGATAATGTCTAATATCTTTTCCTTCTTCCCAAGGGTACTAATCTTAGACTGTTCTGGCCATCTCACACATCTTCATGTATTTTCTGTGATATTACTTCTTTTTCTCTTTATTTACTTCTTTTTTTCTGCTCAATTCAAATTTGTTCTACTTTTATTTTCAGACCCTAGCATCCCTTTTCAAAGCCATATACATATTTAGAAATGCTATTATTTTATTACCAATAGCACCAACAATATTAATTATCTTTCTACTATGGTGTCTGGAGATGATTTAGTGGAAGTCACAGTTTTCTACGTGTGTGTGTGTGTGTGTGTGTGTGTGTGTAAAATAAACTTACTCGGCCCTCTTGAAAATTAATGTTTAAAATGAGCTCAAAGGATACAATGCATAAGATTAAAAAGATATGTCACCGCATTCAAAAGGAGGAATTTTTCCCTCTCCTTTTAAACTTATAAAAGAACAAATTCCCCCAAAGATATTTAATACCTATTTTCTTGTTTTACAATTTATTATTAAAAATCTACACTTTAAACTAAAAACAAGTTAGCATACCATCATTAGGACTTTCAATTCAGTGAATGACATCGTCAATTTAAAAAAAATTAAAGCATAGTTGCTTTAATATATTCAGGTGTACAACATACTCTTCCAACATTATATACCTTGCAAAACGATCACCATGATAAATCTAGTAACCATCTGTCATTGTACAAAGTTATTATGATACTAACTATATTCCCTAGCTGTGCATTACATCCCCATGACTTATTTTATAACTGGAAGTTTGTACCTCCTATTCCCCTTCACTCTCTTTGCCCACTCCCATTCCCCTTCCCTATGGTGACCACCAGTTTGTTCTCTGTATCTATGAGTCTGTTTTTGTTTTGTTTGTTTGCTTTGTTTTTCAGATTCCGCATGTAAGTGAAATCATATTTGTCCTTCTCTGTCTAACTTATTTCACTTAGCATAATACCCTCTAAGTCCACCCATGCTGGCACAAATGGTAAGATCTCATTCTTTTTTAATGCATGTATAACACGTATTCTTTTTCCATTTATGTATAGATGAATACGTAAGACTGCTTCCATATCTTGGCTATTGTGAATTATGCTGCAATGATAATATGGGTACATATTCAAATTAATGTTTTCACTTTCTTAGACTGATATCTAGGAGTGAAGTTGCTGGATCACAGGGCAGTCCTATTTTTGTTTTTTTGAGGAATCTACGTGCTATATCCACAGAGGCCGCACCAACTTGCAATCCCACCAGCAGTGCAAAAAGAGCTCTCTTTCCTACACATCCTCACCAATACTTACTATTTATTGTCTTTTTATGACATGACATCTCATTGTGGTTTTGATTTGCATTTCCACGATGACTACTGATGTTGAACATATTTTTATGTGCCAGTTGGCCATCTGTGTGCCTTCTTTGGAGAAATGTCTGTTCAAGTCCTCTGTCTAGTTTTTAAGTGAATTGTTTGTTTTTTGATGTTGAGTTTAAGTTCTTTATATACTTTGGATATTAAATCCTTATTAGATGTTTCATTTGTAAATATCTTCTCCCATAAATCAATAATGTTAATCACTAGAATGTAAGTTCCGTGAAGGCAAGGGCCATGAACATTTTATTTTCTGTGGCAATCTATATAGTATTTAACATTAAATTGGCAATTCAATGAATATGCATTCTACAGGGTGGGGCAAAAGTAGATTTACAGTTGTTCATATGGAAAGTAATACAGTAATTAATAAATAATAATACAAGAATAAACCCTTAAGATACAACTATAAACGTACTTTTACCCCACTTAATGTATAAAAATAAATACTTTTCTTAATAGTATTTTTTCCCTGTACCAATTTACAATATTCCAATAGGTCTCTACTAATCTCTAGGTTTCCCAATGAAACTCAGAGGGACATGTTTTAATTTATATTAATTTTAACAACCAAGTAGATGCTAAATAGTATTTTTGAAAGCAAACTTGCTGCTGTTGCATTAAAATAATCTTTCTACTCTTATTCTAAATCAAGAAAACTGAGTTTGAAAAGAACACAGTATTTTATATACTTAAAAGTAATGTATAATATCAGATAAATTTAAGTGGAGGGAGGGAAGTATAAGGGGAATATGGTAATGGAAAAAATATAATAAAAAATAAATAAAAGAAATGTAGTAATTAATTTTTCATTTTGGGAAATATTTTTACTATGGTAATGTTGCAGAAGGGAAAAACCCCGGCTCTTGAAAATACCACTTGCTTATTAGCACAGGAATAGTAACATATTTGTATAAAAACATGGAGGTATAAATATTAAAAATTGATTTAGCCTTAAAGATACATTTAAAGAGCCGATAATAATACTATTTTATAAAATATTATTTCTTAAAAAACACTTTGATTTTTCTTAAATGATAGAGTTATATCATTTACCTCCAATGACAATATTGCTTAGATGGACAATTTTGGTTCTATATACAGAAGAGTTGTGGAAAGCACATCTCAAATCAAATTGAACCTTTTGTGCCTTCTAATTGTTAATGATAACCTGATAATTCAGGAATAATAAGCATTAAGTTTAAGGATTATCTAGCTCCCTTGCTCTTCTTTTCTCTTGCCCTGTTTTTAGATACTCGTTACTTCTTTATAACTTCAATCTGAGGGGCTCGGGCACACATAAGATAGAACTCCTCAGTTTTTTCTTATTAAAACATGTGTTAAAAGAGATTTTTGTGAGAAGAAAATTTAACTTCCTGGCCCAAAAAATGATTCCAAATAAAAGCTTTTGACTAGCTATGTTTAATCTCATTTTAGCTGTCATACAAAGTCAAAAAAGTATGATGTTGTTAAAGACTTGCTATTATTCTGTGTGTGTGTGTGTGTGTGTGTGTGTGTGTGAGAGAGAGAGAGAGTGAGAGAGAGAGAGAGAGAGAGAGAGAAGTAATAAATAATACTTTTCCTAATAAGATTTTGGAAAGAAGCTGAAATCTTACAGAACTTTTGAAAAGCAAGACCCAAAAAGTGTGCAGAATCCTAAAACAAGCATGAAATACAGTCTCGCAAGGAAGATACAAATTTAGCAGTAACTTAGCAGTAAACACTCTTTTTTTTTTGTTGAGATATAATTGTAAAGCAGTATGGAGATACCTAAGAAAATTACAAATGGATCTGCATTTTGACCCAGTGACCCTATTTCTGGGGATATACCCGAAGGAACCCAAAACACTAATTTGAAAGAACATAAGAACTCCTATGTTCATTACAGCGTTATTTACAATAGCCAAGATGGGGAGGCGGCCCAAGTGTCCATCAGTAGACGAGTGGGTAAAACAACTATGGGAAATTTACAGAATGGAATACTATTTGGCCATAAAAAAGAAGAAAAATTTTATCCTTTGTGATAGTATTGTATTTTCAATACAATAGATAGTATGGATGGACCTGGAGAACATTATGCTAAGTGAAACAAGCCAGTTAGAGGAGGACAAATACCATATGATTTCACTCTTATGTGGAATCTAATGAACAAGTTGAACTAACAAGCAAAACAGAGACAGACTCATGGAGAGCAAGATGACAGCTAAGTGGATGGGGGGATGGTAAGAGATGGAAGAATTGAGCAAAAAGGAAAAAGGACTCATGGATATGGACAACCGTGGGGTGATTGCAGGGGGAGGAGGGGAGGGGGAACTAAGGCTACTAAATGGTAATGGAAAAATACAACAAAAATATAATAATCTAAAAAAAGATATAATTGATACATAACATTAGTTTCAGGTATGTAACATAATTATTCTGTATTTGTATATATTATGAAATCATCCCCACAATACATCTAGTCAACATCATCACCATACAGTTACGAATTTCTTTTTCTTTTTTGTGATGAGAACTTTTTAAAGATCTATTTTCTTGGTAACTTTCAAATACAGTATTGTTAGCTATAGTCATCAGGCTGTACATTACATCCTCATGAGTTATTTATTTTATAATGGGAAGTTTGTACCTTTAACTGCCCCCCCTTCACCCATTTTGCCTATCTCTTGCCCCTCTGTGGTAACCACCCAACTGGTTTTGTGAGTTATACTTTTAAGATTCTACATATAAGTGAGATTATATGATAATTTGTCTTTCTCTTATTTTACTTAGCATGACATCCTTAAGGCAGTGAAAAACTTAATGTTTCATTAGCAGTTATTTCTTATTCTTGATATTTTATGCATTATTATACTCTATCTTAATTAGAACTAGTGAATTAATAGAACAGAACTGGGCTGTTTTAATGGTATTGTTGAGATTTTCAATTACTGAATGGGGAATTAAGTATAACACAAAGCTTTTTCACTATTTATACCCAAAATAGTCACATATTAACCAACATAAAGTTTGCTTAAACAGAAGACATTTAAATAAACACCTCTATTTTAATATAAAATAAATTAGCATAAAATCAGTTAACTATTCAGTGCTGATAGTTAAGTGTGATAGTTAAAATATTGTAAAAAACAGAAAATCCCCCAATTTACAACAATTTCTATGCCATTTAGATTTTGAAATATTAACACTAACTCAACACAACTATTTAAAGTCCCTATAAAGCATTGACAGTATCTGGGCACTAAATGCATTCTATCATTAAAATATTAAAAGAAAATTACTATACCTAGACCCCACTGCGCCATCTCCAGAGTCTTGGCTTCCAGCTTCACTTGGTGTGCTCACAGATTTGGAGGATGGTGACATAGGAGGAGGGACTAAATAGTGAAATAGACAGGTATCCTCTGTTACTACACGGAGAGGCTGCTCAGCTTATGACGTTTCAAAGTAATTTAACATGAAATAATTAACAAAAAAGAAAAAAATAATGGCAAAACAAAAGACAAAAATACATGAATGAAAATGAACAGTAGAAAGAAGAGGAAAAAGACAAAGTTAACAATGCATGCTGACAATTCATGCAATTTCTCTGGCAAAATGCATTTGGGCTTTACATTAAAAAAAAAAAAAAGGAAATTATAGAAGGATATAGAAGGATGCATCTTCATCTCAGCCAACACCAAATGTGGGCACTAATTTTCAAAGGAGAGCATTCCTTCTCCCCTTTCTAACTTCTTACTTTTAAAGTCACCAGATTATGAAAAATATTTATAATTGCTTCAAAATCAAAACTCTAAAATATGCCTCTAAAGTCATCAACTCTCTGGTTTTCTGAGATTTATTTTTAAATTTATTTTTTTGCCTAACATTTTTTTCTTTCAAAA
Organism: Pteronotus mesoamericanus; assembly: GCF_021234165.1. NCBI lineage: Eukaryota > Metazoa > Chordata > Mammalia > Chiroptera > Mormoopidae > Pteronotus > Pteronotus mesoamericanus. Next base: position 32,518,341 of record NW_026555325.1, on the reverse strand, counting down.
ATGTCTTAAATGATTTAATTTATGCCCTCCCTCTATCAAAAAATAAAGGCCAATTTAGAGAAATGACTGTAGCTAAAGGAATGGCTCCTTTAAAATGTCCATTAGTTTCCAGCAATTTGGGTGAAAAATGCAAACAGGCCATAAAACAGCATGCCTTCTAGACATGATGCATAACATAAAGTGACTCATGCAACTTAAACAAGGCAAGACTTATGGTAACTTCCTTACCCCAGTATTCAGAAAAAACTGAAGTGTACAGACAAAGATACAGACACCCAAAATATTCTTAATCCCTTCTTATAGAAAAATACACATTTTTTCATACTATATAAAACAAACAGCAAATGCTTTCTCCTAAACTGTCACTTATAACATTATATACCAACAGTTGAGCGTGCATACTTCATGCTATTACATTTGTAAAACTTTTTGATTACCATTGCAAAGGGAGTACAGGAGGATCATCACTGCCATCTTCTGGTTAAAATTTACCATAATTGTCCCCAATCCCAAGTATTTTTAAAATAATTTTTCAATGTACAATATTAAGTGACTAATAAATTTTATGTGAGCTGCAAGTCCTTCTTTTACTAGTCTACTGAAAGGAAGGTAAGTTCCCAATTATATAGGAACTAAAGAAATATGTATTTAATTAAAAGTCTGTGTTTTTGGAATAGTTACTTTCACTGAACCCTTAAATTTATGTTTAAATGTTTATACATGCTGCAGCAGAAACAGTGGGTTTGCTAATCTAACAAAAGTACAAGTTTGCTATGACGAATTACATCTTAAACATAGACACACAACTGATCATCCTATCTTCTCAGAGGCAAATTCTATTGGAAACGGTAAAATTAGAAGAAAAGAAATCACAGCTAGTATGTTTGTTTCCTGAGACAGTGATTATTACTTAACTTCCAAAGGACTGTAAAACATAACCAAGTATTTCTAATTTTCTGATTAAATCTCTCAGAAACAATGATAAAAGCAAATTGCCTTCATATAATTCACATGTAGATGGCACTGTGCTAGGTGCTGCGTGTGTGTAACTCAAAGTAGCTAAAAATGACTTGTGTCTGAAATATAAGAACATTAATACCCCTAAACTTCTCTTATGTTCTAATTCCTCATCTTTTGTCCATCTATCACTGTGAGGCTTTCTTTAGGCTAAGATCCAAATGAAGAGGAATAAAGGGCAATACCTAACAGTGGTTAGGCTAAGATCCAAATGGATAGAAATAGAGTAATATCTAACAGTGGTTTGCCACTATAAGCACAAATACATATTTATTAAATCAGAGTGAGGCAACATGTTTTGATATTAAAGGTTTTCAAAGAAGACAATTTGTATTCTTTCAATTATATACTTCATGCTTAGGAAAATAATTTTTCTAAGCAACATATTAGAAAGATTGAAGGCAAATAGTAATATTACTGTCAATTATTTGTGATAAACTATAAAATTCTTTTCTAGTTTAATGGGTTTTCTCCTTTTCTAGTGACTTCAAGTATCAATGACTCCACCCAACAAGTTCAATGACTATATTGAAAAAATGTTACCTCAAATTCTTTATGTAAACATGTTAATCAGTAAATATATATACATAAATAAATACACTTACTTAGTCAATTTTGAAATAAAGTTTTCAGAAATTAAAAATAAGTCACAAGGGTGATGCTACCAAATTATCAGTTTCTTAGCCAGAAGCAAAATAAATCACCATAACTTCAAATTTGTAGTTAGATAAAATTCTCCATCCCAGAACTATATTCTGGAAAAGAAATAATACACACACACACACACACACACACACACACACACACACACACATCAAATGATAAAGAGGACTTATTAAGGACTCAAAGCTATTATCTGGCCCACCAGATAATTACTGCAACTTCATCTTGCAGTAATAAATAATGTATACTATAGAGGGACAAATCTAAAAAGAGAAAGTTACTATTAGTGAAAAAGGAGGAATGTTAATAGGAAAAAAAGGGAATGGTAGCCTTATTTGATGGCTACCATATTTCAACCCAATTAGTTGGGAAAAATCAAAGAATACAGTAACTGCACAATAAGGCACTGCCACTATATTTCCAGATTCCAACAAATTACCCCTACGAACAAATGAAAGCATGCATTCAGGAAGATGAAAAGAAAGAAAGAAAAAAAGCTAAACAACTCATTGCCTTTCAGAAAAGACTCAATTTTAGAATTCATTTTTAAAAGATGGGTTAAGAGTCTAATCAGCTTTGAAAATAACATAAGCTATTAATAATTAGCTTTTCCCAAATATTTGAGAAATGGTTTGCTTAATAAGAGTGATTCAATCAGACCACCTCACTACACAGTTCTGTATATGAAATAGCCTAAAACAAACTTTTAAATGGTACAAAATAAAGATTTAATATTAACATGTGAGTATGTAAATGAATTTAAACTTCTTAGAAGTTAAGGGAAAAGATACTTATTTCCTTCTTTGACAAACAACAGAGATATATGAAGTAAACTGAAAAACAAATCTACACCATGGCATACACTAATCATATGAATATTAATAACGAAAGGCTGTGACTCTAATTCTCTAGGGGAAAAAAAAATGAAAAACACCCTTCCAGGGATATAAAATTAACATTGTTGCCTTCTGGCCTGTAAAGAAACAAGTAGAGTATTCTCTAAACCCACAAAGGACCTGGGAATGCACCTAGATTTAGTATTAGAATTAAATTTAAGTCAACCACTGAGAATTACAGAAATGTCTCAGAGACGAAGGATGGGGCAAAGCCCAATTATTTATGAAAAGAAAGTCTTTGGTAAGAAGGGGCTTTTCCAGAAAGAAGAACCAAGAAAGGTGGACTGTCAAGGGAAGTAAATGCAGGGAATGGAAGTGTTGGCAGAAGACAGTGATATGGAAGGAGTGAGCTTCTGCGATAACCTGAGGTTGGAAGGTCTCTAAGAGACTCAGTGTTCAAACACAGCCCCTGTTACAATTTCGCCCCCTTGTGGACACAAGTGCTCCTAGCCTGGAATATTAATATTTAAATAACTTATTCGTACCTCACTTACTCTTTTTTGTCATGAAAGTTATTGATTTAAACCTTAAATCTCTGAAAACTATTAATTTATCCATTTTCTATGGCCTCTTCTGATAATGAAGTTTGTCCTCTACTAATATCCCCTAAATGTTTCCTTTCCTTTATTCTCTTCAATATAATTTAGAGCATCAGATAAATTTTTTAAAAAGAAATCCGTAAAAATAAAATTTTATAGAATTAAAATACTATAAGTAAATATTAAAATTAGACTAAAATCACTTGAAAAAATGACTTGGTCCATGGAAAGCATTCTATCTAAAAATCATATTTAAAATATTCAAAAGTTGCAAGAAGAAGGGAAAAAAATGAAGCCATACTATTTTGATTAGCAAACTGCTTTTGTTTCTTAATAAAAGAAAATCCAGATAATAAATCACATTAATCTACTAACTAACCAACTGGTAAAGACTCAGGCTACACAGTAATTGACAATATGTTTTCATCTCTTTACGAGATGGTTAAAACAGTAGTTACACATACAAATAGATTCGCTTTATTTTTTCAGTCATCAATATGTAAGAACTACACATTTGATACACTAAGATTGCATTTACTTATTTTTAGAGAGACAGGGGAGGAGGGAGCAAAACATCAGTGTGTGAGAGATACATGGATCTGCTGCTTCTTGCAAGACCCCAAATGGGGACCTGGCCCTCCTTGTAGGCATGTGCCCTGACTGGGAATTGAACCGGTGACCTTTTGGTTTGCAGGCCGGTGCTCAATCCACTGAATGACACCAGCCAGGGCTGATGTACTATGTCTTGCACACGGTGTCTAAAATTAACTTTCTTAAGACTTGCCACTTAAATTTAGTTAAAAAAAAAAAAAAAATCAAGCCGTAGTGGAAATTTCCACTATGCATTTTCCTAAATTTTAACAGTAAGATTTTGTTGCTGCTTTTAAAGCAGAATGGCTTTTATTTGAACTTATCAGCTATAAAGACATATGATCTATAGCAACTGAACAAACAATGAAGTGTCTAGCCTGTGCTGGGCACCAGGGATAATAAGGTAATATGTTATCCCTCCTCTCAAGGACCTCTGTCAAAAAGCAGCCAAATGACCAGGTAACTAAGGATCTACCAGTGAAGAGGAGCCAAGAGGTTTTCTTAGCTATATCATTTTTTAAAAAAAGCAAATTATTTTTGGTAGAATAAAATAAAAAGAAGTCCACATTAATAATAGATTGATGGTTTTTAATTCTTCTTGAGTATTCGAGCAGTGTTCTTATATTTTATAATAAAAATATTTAATAAATTTATTCTGTATTGAAAAAAAAACAGGTATCCATCTTGGGTCATGATAAAAAATGTATGTTTTACTGCAAGTTGCTGTCAAAAAAGTTTGACAGCCACTGCCTACGTGTATATCCCGTATTTTTCAGGTCCAGTTTTAAATAAATAATGGAAAGATTTTTAGGTATTGGTCAAAGAACAAAAGGTGGAAAACCACACAACTCATAAAATGAAGCTAGTATAACCATTACAATAAAACCAGACAAAATATAGTAAAAGGAAAAAAAAAGTCTTATAAGCATAGATGAAGAATTTCTAAATAAAATACTAACAAATGAATCTAGCAATATATAAGAAAAATAGTATCTCATAACTAAGTTGGGTTTATTCCAGAATATAAGTATGCTTTTATATTAGAAAATATACCAATATAGTTCATATTAATACATTTAAAGGAAAAAAGCATATTTTCCTCTCAAAATATGAAGAGACCTATGAGGTTATGTAAATATTTTGGTAGCTTTAAAGAGTGTCCACAAATTCTATGTGAATGTGGGCTGGACTTAGTGACTGTCTTCCAATGGACAGAATGCAGCAGCAACGATGCTTTGGGACTTCAAAGGGTAAGTCACAAACAGGATTGTTTCTGCCTGCTCTTACTTTCTTAGATTCACTCTAAGAGGCTCACTCTGAGAGAACCCAGCTGACATGCTGCAAGGATACTCACGCAGTGCTGTGGAGTGGTCCACAGGGAGAGGAACTAAGCCTCCCACTAACAACCAATACCAACTTGCCAACCATCTTGAAAGCAAATCCTCTGGCCCCAGACAAGACCTCAGATGGCAATAACTCTACCATCTTGACTTCAGCCCAATGAGAGACACTGAGCCAGAACCACTCAGCTAAGCAACCATTACATTACTGACTGGCAGTGACTGTGAGAGACAATAAATGTTTAATATTTAAAAGGAAAAAAAAAACTGATATAAGAAGAAATAGAAAACTCAAATAGACTATAACCATAAAAAACTGGAAATGTGTAAAAAAACAAAACCAAAAACAACCCTGTTGTCTACCACCCCCTGGGGAAAAAGTAAAAAATCCCAGGCAGCTTTACAGTTCAGTTTATCCAGTTTCTAAGGAACAGGAGATACCTATATTTTATAAGTGGTTCTACTGTACAAAATAGTAAAAGGGAAAGCTGTCCAATTCATTTTAAGCCATAACCAGAATGGCCACTGAACATGGACAATATAAGAATCTTACAGGCAAATTTCACTTATGAGTATAAACACAAAAATCCTAAATAAAATATTAGCTAATCTATTTTTAAAACACACACACACGCACAACACCCCTCCTTGTCTGCCACCCTGAGGTGACTATTAGTAATTAAAGTGAAGAAAGTTAAGCATGTCTCCTGCTTTTCTAACAGAAAATATAGTTAGAGTAACCAAATAGCCCTATTTACTGAGGGATATCTCCCCTTTATAGTAGAATGAGACATACAGTACAATGCCATGTATGTATATAAAACACATACATACTTAGATATAGGAAACACTGAAATATGTAAACACATGTAGGACAGATCAAAAAAGATGTATGTTACAAATGCAAAAGTACTTAATGCAAGACTGGGATGAAGAATAAAACTGGAGATGGGGTATAAGGGAAAAACACACATAAACAGACATATACACACAACTAAGGAACAATCTTTCAAGAATTGATGATTGGAGGTGGGCCATAAATTAAGAACTATGAACAAGTGAATTCAGTGAAACCGATGTCCTAAAAAAATAAAAAAATAAAAAAAAACAGAAAAGGAAAAAAATCCTACAGGGGACAAACAAAAGCCAATGGCTCAGAAAAAAATAATTATTCAAAAACTATACAATTAACAAGCAACTTGGTATTTTTTAAACAAGATAATCGTGTTCTGATTCATTTACTTTTAAAATTGCAATATGCAACATAAGCTTATTAAATAAAGATGAAAACATTAATGTATTTCGATCTTCACAACCTACCAATAAGGAAAAGGCAAATACGGTGAAAGAAGCAACAATGAAGCAGACTATGAGAGCAACCAGCTTTTCATCTTCATAATCTTTTAGTTCTATCAGCTCTAAGGACAGTTTTGTTTTATTTTCAAAACAGATATACAGCAGTTGCTATCTCTGGTGTTCATTCCCTGGACTAAATGAAATTAGTCCACAACTAACCCTGAAATTTTAGGTCCCTAAGGGACAACAGCCATGTCAAACTAAAATACTATGTAGAAGCACCAAGCTCAAAATTAATTTAAGCAAGCATTTAATGCTTTCTATATGTAACTACATTGTCCTCAGTACCTCTATTATTTCAGCTTTTTCGTCTAATACTATCATAATGAGTCTAGAAAAAGAACAAGACTAAGTCAGATCACTGCCAAAATAATGTACCAATATTATTTCCCTTATTAGCATTGAGAGCAAAAGGCTATAAGCTTCTCCTCCCACTCCTGTACCTTTGAATACTAATTGATTACACCTCTAACCTACAGAAAGGAATATAAAGTTAAAATCAAGAATCACAGTCATCTTTGAGCTTAATATAGTATGGCACAGGAAATCTGCTCAACGAATGTTTGATGAAGTAAATTACTGATTTAATTAAGAAGTCCATTGGTGGTTTGTATATGTTAATAAAATTAAACTTTCAGTTCTTTCGAACAAAATAACCACATATTTGGAAAAAGACAATTCCAAATAAATTATAAGATCAGTAATTTTTAAGATACATGAATAAGAAAAATAGGCAAAATATATTGTCAACTCATTCATCTCAGGTATATATGAGCTGGATAGCATATCTGTCTCTTATAAATGGATATATTCTTATCCTTACCAATGGGGGATTCTGGAGTTAGCCCCATGCTTTGAAGCAACGCTTCAGCTTCTCTTCTTTTTTTTTCAAGATCTGATTCTTCTTGCACAAGAGCAACTGCTTCCTTCTTCTGATCAGTCTAAATTTTTTAAGTTAAAAACTTAAGTTTACATATGATATACAACATTTTTTGTAAAAAAATGTATTTTGAATACATACCATACTCATTAAATGAAAATCATTCTCAATAGTTCTAGCAAGTAATCTCCAAATGATATGTACTAAATTTATCCATTTTTATATGTAATCAAAGAGCTCCCACAAAAATTTTCCTAATAGGTAAATTCTAAAAGTACAGTCAACTTCTAATTATCTACAGCATTAAATTGCTATACACAGTTAGGAATTGTGAAAATCTCCCCCAGTGGCACAAAAGCTTAGATGGAAGTTTCACAACACTATGAAAAAAAAAGATGGAATTATTTTTTTAAAAAACTTTTTATTTACTTTTAGAGAATGGGCAAAGGAGAGAAAAGAGGGAGAGAAACATCGATGTGCCAGAGAAACATCAACTGGTTGCCTCTCGCACGCCCTCAACCCAGGACCTGGCCTGCAACCCAGGCATGTTCCCTGACCTGTAATCAAACAACGTCCAATCTATTAAGTCACATCAGTCAGGGCAAGATGGAATTATTAGAAAGATAAATTTTAACTAAATGGACAATTTAATTTGTTGAAAAAAGTATGAGTACCTCAAACTTCTATATGACGTTCTCATTGTATTTATGCAACTTCATTAAGAATGCTTTTAAGAAATGCATCTGGAGAAAAGCTTTTTTAAAAAAATTTAAGCTAAGGTATTATTTGTATGATAAAAATGTGGTTGGATTTGGTAAAATTCATTTCTGGATAGTTCAAAACCACTTTTTAATTAAATTCTTGCCAGATTTTATTTTAGAGATTTATAGTTTTAGCAAAATTTTCCAGTTAAACTAGGTAAGTTTCAAGCTCTGGCTGGTGTCGCTTGGTGCATTGAATGCTGGACTGCAAACCAAAAGGTTGCTGGTTCGATTCCCAGTTGGGGCACATGCCTGGGCTGCAGGCCAGGTCCCTAGTAGGGTGCTAGAGAGGCAACCACACATTGATATTTCTCTCCCTCTCTTTCTCCCTGCCTTCCCCTCTCCAAAAATAAATACATTAATTAAAAATCTTAAAAAAAAATTAACTAGGTAACCTTCAATACTTTCAGTTCATCCAAAACATCTCAAGTGAAATGTAATCCTTCAGAAGTTCTATATATACAGTAGTGCCCCCTTATCTGCTGTTTCATTTTCCATGGTTTCAGTTACCCATGGTTAATCTTCGTCTGAAAATATTAAATGGAAAATTCTAGAAATGAATAATTTATAAGTTTTAAATTGCATGCCATTCTGAGTAGCATGATGAAATCTTTCTCTGTTGCACTCTGTCCAGCCTGGAATGTGCATCATCTTTGTCCAGCATATATGCTAACCACCTTTACGTCACTTAGTAACCGTTTCAGTTATCAGATGAACTATCATGTGCCTGTGTTTAAGGAACCCTTACTTTATTTAATAATGTCTCAAAGTGCAAGAATAGTGATGTTGGCAATTGGGATATGCCAAAGAGAAGCCATAAAGTGCATCCTTTAAGTGAAAAGGTAAAAATTCTCACTTAATAAAGAAAAATGATACGCTGAGTTTGCTAAGATCTACAGTAAGAATGAATATTCTATCTATGAAATTATAAAGAAGGAAAAATAAATCTAAGCTAGTTTGCTGAGAGAACACAGTCACATAACTTTTATTACAGTGTATTATTATAATCCATGTGCTGCATAACATTTCAATCAACAATAGACTGGATAAACAACAGCGGTCTCCTAAGTTGAAAAATACCTACCTCCTAGTGATGTCATAGTGCAATGTATTAAGCAGGTGTTTGTGGTGATACTGGTGTAAACAAAACTACTGTGCTATCAGTCTTATAAAAAAAGTATTGCACATATAATTACGTATAGGACATAATACTTGATAATAATAAATGACTATGTTACTGGTTTATATATTTACTATAGTGTATTTATCACTATTTTAGAGTGTACTATTTGTACTTACAAAAAAATTAGTTTACTGCAAAACAGCATGTGTATTATGCCTGCAGCAGCCTCATACAACTCTTGTTTACCATGTGTTTACATGTATGTACCATGCTGATTTAACATCATTTTGTTTTAAATGCTAACATGTCTCACAGGCTTGTGGCCTAGGAGCAACAGGCTGTACCACACAGCCGAGGTGGGTAGAAGGCTATACCATCTGGGTATGTGTAAGCACCTATGATAGTTGCACAAGGATGAAGTCACCTATGACAAATTTCTCAGAACATATTCATGTCATGAATTGGTGCCTGGCTGTATTAGTTGTTCTTACTATGCCTAATTTATAAATTAAACGTTATCATAGGTACATATGTGTAGGAAAACGACAATATTTATAGGGTTCGGTACTATCTGGGGTTTCAGGTTTCCTTCACTGGGGATCTTGACCCTAACCCTTGCAGATAAGGAAAGACTACTGTATAACTCAAATGCCTATTTCAACAAGACAACTGTTACTCGTACAATTGTCTGCAGTGAATTTCGTTAGTCATACTATTCTGTACCATTTTAACTTAAAAAAATCCACCTGAAAATTTCATCAAAATAGCAAAACAGGCTGTATTAGCAAGTTGACACTTTATATAACAACATATTAGTAGACTCATTGTTTAATACTATTCTCTCGTAACGTTTTATAAACTTTTAGATATATAAATCATGTAATAGATATCCCTTAGAGGCCACTTATGGCCATCCTTAGAAATCAAAAACCAAATTTGCTCTCACCACTGAAGGGCTTAAAGCTATAGATACTTCTTTGTAATGGCTCTGCTAGTCTGATTCATTCTTTTACCATTAGCTTCTACAGAAGTAACTAACTTAGAGCTCCAACTCTCTTATAATAATATATCGCAGAAAGTTCAGAATACACTAGAAAAATTCTTCCATTACAAGCATTAACAGCATCATCACAAAGCCACATACAAATTGAATCTCTGGTTTCTCTACTACTAATTTTTGTTTTCTCCCTAAGAGATTCTTGTAAGATGTGGCTACTGTTTAGGTTATCACAAAGGAAAATTTGGTATTAATGTCACACTTAGAACAAATTCTCTTATACTGTCCATTAAAAACATCTGTGGTGAAAGTGTACAAACTAATCTAAAGAGCTTCTATAAGGATAAATGTACATTTCAATAGAGAAGCGAGTAAAATATCTCCAGCTAATGGTCGATATATATTTGCCATACATGATGAAATGGCAATGCCAAAAATCAGAAGATGTAAGTACCTGGTCCACCATTAGGGTATAGTAAACCCATTACTTAGTAAAAATATTTCAATGCCTAACTCATGATAAAGGAGATAAAAACAAATCTTTTAATTAAATAATTTCTTTGCCATTAATACTATCTTGACAAATTACTAGCAGTTCAAACTAGTAAAATATTATTAGCAGTTCTGGCTAGTAAGTCCAAAATCCAAACTAAGTTCTGATGTACTGTATGCTATGTTTTATGCCATGTCTTATGAACAAATGCCCCATACTTTATATAATAAACTACTGAGTTGGCCAAAAAGTCTGTTACATTTTTTTTCTGTATGATGGCTCTAGTAGTACTTAGTTGTCTTCAACTTCATTCAAATCAGTTTTGTTAGACTGTATCATGACAGCTGTCATATCGGCTTGCATTTAAAAAAAAAATCAAAAGTGGTAAATTTTTGTGCAGCCATTTTAATATTGAAGATAGAAGAAAATATGCAACATTTTCAGCATATTTTGCTTTATTATGTCAAGGAAGGTAAAAACAAAACTGAAATGCAAAATATGATTTGTGCGGCATATGGAGAAGGTGTTGTGATTGATCGAACTTGTCAAAGTGGTTTGTGAAAACCTTTTGGCCACATAACTCTTTGCTGTGAGGCTTTCTTACGCATTGGAAGATGTTTAGCAGTACCCCTGGCCTCTACCGACCAGAAGCCAATAGGAGGAGATAGCCGACATACTCAAAATATCCAAATCACTAAAGTTATTGGTGAAAATGAAAAATGTGCCTTTTATTTAAGAAAAAAATGTAACACACTTTTTGGCCAACCCAATAATTTTGTAAGTTCAATTTTTATATATCAAATTCTAGAAATGCATTAATTTACATGTAAAATTTTTTTAGTAAAAAAAAAAATCATATTTCAATTGATCAGTTTTGTCATTTTTGGTACTATCTGGGGTTTCAGGCATCCATTGGGTGTCCTGGATCCTTATTCCTCACACTCTCACAGATTAAGGAGAGACTACTGTTACTGTACACTTTAAATGCCTATATCGACTAGATACCTATTACTCATGCAACTGTCTGCAGTGCATTTTGTCATATCCTGTTTCTTTAAAGTAAGATTCACCTATAGTGCTCTATTTTACAGTCACGACTGCTGGATTTTTTCACTATTCTAAATGCTTTACATAAAGGTTAAGTAATTGAAATTAAATCCAATTACTTTATATTAAGTTTATTTTCTTAAACCATACATACTTCCTTTTTTTTCCTTTCTTCTTCTTTTCTCTTCTTTTCCTCTCTGATTTGGGCCAACCGCTGCTTCTTACGTTCCAACTCTGCCTTTAATTCACTTTTGTCCGACATGTTTGTGACCTTAAGAAGCATATAATCATATATAACCATCATTACATTACAGCACTCTTTTTAAAAAATGTCTTCAAGATTATAAACAAATATATATGTAAGAAACATTCAGAGTTTAATCTGAAAATGTAAGAAGGCCTAAGAAGCAACTGGGGGTAAATGTGTGTGTCATTACAGAGATTATTGATCTTTAAAAATGACAGAGAGCACTCTGTGAGCTGATGTGCATGTAGAAATAAAATGTATTAAGGAATCAAAATACAGGATGAGCTAATGCAAAGAGCAGAAGGAAAGTACCAAAAAAACAAAAAAATTCAGAGTTGAGCAAAGTATTTAGCACCTAGCTCTTCAACCTTCAAATGCCCAAATTTAACACAATTATCTCTGGCTCTTAAAACAGAGGACACGGGTTGGCATTAAGAACCTTAACTTAGGCTATACAATACAGATCAAATCTATTACGAGTTTTACATTCATTCCTAGAAACTTGATAAAAATGATGTGCAGCCAGACACAAAATTAATTTTAAGTTCTGAAGTGCAATGTAATAGTAATATTTTAACAAGCAACGCACAAAAATAATCATCACTTACTATCAAATATACTTACAGTAAGTTTATGTTTAATCAAAGCCCCTAAACAAAGTCTGACCAGTTTAACTACACACAGCTGATCGGCCCTGAGCCTCAATGACTAACAACGCACATGTTCACCTTTAAACTCGAAGGAAGAGCACGTCTCTGGAATTTTGTGCTACAATCTCCTCATTTGGGTACTTTCCAACACAAACGGTGAAGGAAAACGCTGTCAATGTAAGTAATATGACTTTTATTTATAAACTGGAGCAAGACGAAAAGGAGTCAGTCTCCCCTGGGGTCACCACCAAGAGGGCGCGGTTCAAGACAGTGCGTCCAGAGGAGGGGACCAGTGCGCACTGGACAAGCCTCCAGGGTCTTGGAGCCACCTCGCAAGGATCTAGAATGTAAGGAAGCAGACCCGTCGCCCCGGCCTCCCTGAGTCACCGCACCTGGCTCTCCCCGCCTCCCCTTCCCGGAGCCGGCCCAAGCGGCAATGTCAGCAGGAACTCCCAAGCCGCCCTTTGAGTCCCGCTGTGAGACACAGCAGACTGGCGGGCCTTGAAAGGACAGTCAACCCACCTGTCAGGTGGCGGGATGGGGAAGAATCCGCCCGCCTGCAACTTCCCAATAATGTCCCTCTCCTTCACCCACAGGACTAACTGTCGCCGCCACTAGCTCAGGGTCTACCCGAAACACACAAAGAGGGATGGGCGGTGGCTGCTACGGCAAGTGCTTAGGGACAAACGGCTACATCAGAACGAGGTCACTCTCAGAAAGAGGGTGGGGCCCTGTTGCGAGGAATTGTAGTCCCTCCGTGATTTACCTGTGTAAAGCAGAAGTCAAAAGAGGAGACAAAGAACCAGTCGGCCCAACTGCGCGATGTGTTTTCTCTTTGCCAAAAAACTAGAAGACTATTGCTAATACCCTCGGACTGGATAAGCAACCACCACCCTTCTCATACAGATAGACACGACCTGAGAGAACTACGTGCCCCAGTACCAAGGGAAACTAGCGCGGGACAAGCAATGCATTCTGGGAGTTGTGGTTCATAGTAGTCGCAAAGTATTCTGGGACATGTAGTGTTTCTTAGTTTTGGGTTCCCCTACTTTGAGGCCTATTTCTTCAAAACTCCCATTAGAAACTTTTAGCACTTCTGCTTAAAGTATTATGTCCTTTCATCAGTGCTCACAATGTTGTACATTGTATCTTAAGATCTTACACTCAACATTGGAGGAGTTTTAAGAAAGATTTTCCAGTGATGAATCTATACATGGCACTGAACATTTTGGTGTAGAACACTTCTTAGGGTGTACAAGGGCAGACCTCCCAAAAACCTGGCATTTATTTATAAAAAATTGTGTATTTATTCTCACATGTTTAAACTTCAGTCACCTTCAAAGTACTCTCCATTTGATGCAATGTGCCTATCAAGATGTTTTTTACACTGCTCAAAATAGTTTTTCCACTCATTGATTTTGATGCTTTTTAGCACTTCTGCCATTTTTTGTTTCACCTCTTCCACATAAGCAAAATGTTTCCCTTTGAGGAGACTCTTTTCAACCAGGGAAATAAAAAATAGTTGCTAAGAATGAGATTGGGTGAGATCGGGTGGTGCACAAGGGTCATGCCACTTTGAACACTCAGTGCAGGTATGGGCAGGTGTGCTCCCAAATCACCCATCATGAAATGGGCAAATGTGTTGAAGGAGTCTTCAAAAAAATTCACTGAAGCCAAACACAGCCACTCATAACAATGCCAGCTGATACACTGATACAGATGGGTTCCTAGAACACTCACCTAGCGGGGAAAGCCTGTACTACAAGAGGCCCACCCTCCAGAAGGAAATTGTGGGTTTTTTAGGGGCCCCCCCTTATATATACAAGTTTTAGGAAAAAAATACCTTATAGAGATTTCATGTGGGATCTTACGCAGAATTTAAAATACAAAACCTAAATTGTCAAAATGTACTGTAACCCCATTCTGTCAAAAACTGTGAGAAATATAGTGTACAGATGTGTTCTGGAATTGTGCTCCTGAAACCTGTATAATTTTGTTAACCAGTATCATCCCAATAAATTCAATAAAAAGGGAGGAAAAAAAGAAAGAAACTTGTAAATCTTACTTTTTACTAGTATTTATGGTATAAACTTGCTTAGCTCAATGTTACAGTTTTGACTATTAACAATAAAAATTTCTAATTTCTATATTTCTTTTTTTTAAAAATTCTTATCCGAGGACATGCTTATTGATTTTAGAGAGGGAGAGGAAGGGAAGGAGAGAGAAAGAGAAACATCGATGTGTGAGAGAAACATCAATCAGATGTTTCTTGATCATCTTGAACATGCCCCAATCAGAGATGGAACCCACAACCTAGGCATGTGCCCTGACCAAGAATAAAACTCTCTACCTTTTGGTTTATGGACGATACTCCAACCAACTGAGCTACACCAGCCAGGGCTCTAATTCCTATATTTCCTCTTAAATTTCATTGTGTACACATGGACAATCTATTTGGGGCTACAAATAAAATTATTACTGTAACAAAATAATAATGATAAAATAAATAAAGAATATATTAATTCAGAATAGCCAAGACAAGAACAGAGGAATGAAGACCTAAGTAGCAGTGAAATCACATATCTCAGTTTAGATTTAGTCCTGAAGATGATGTGAATCCACTGACAGATTTTTAAGTAGGATGATGGCATGATATGGTTAGCATATTAAACAATTGACCTTTTAAAGTGGTTTGAAGAAAGGCTAGCATGTTTTCTTTGGCCCTCAGACTCATTTCCTGCCATTCTGCATCAAGCTCTATGGCTGTGGAGATTGACCTCATCCTCAGCCTCTCTAAGGAATTCCACGTGGTCAGGTATGACCAAAGAAAGGCCTACACAAAGTTATCAGAAGGCAGGTGGAAAGGGAAATGGGGGCATCTCTTCACCATTCCTTTTCTCCTTTGATGATACATGTCCAGCAGTAATTTCATCCCTCCATGATTATAGCTCCGGTCAGGTGGCCCCTCCCCCATTACTCTACCTTTCACTGGGCTCTGCAAACTTTATTTTCTCCCTTTTGTCTCTTTAGCATCTCCTCTGTAGCTAGTCTCTCAATGCATTGTTAACCTTAATTTGCTCCCTTTCCTCTGTTAGTCCTTCTGTAGCTGATCCATTCATTAAAGTATCCTTATTTGAACTATTTGGGTAAATGCTGTTTCCTGATGAGACCCTTATTGATACAGCTTGGAAAGAAGGAGAGGAGATGATGAGAAGAGGCTGGGTAGAGGGTAGAAGCAGGAGGTGTAGTCAGAAGGTTTTTGGATGAAGCCAAAAATTACACAGGCATGAGCCAATGCATTAGCAGTGGGAATTAAGAAAAACAGATACATTGAACAAATGTTCAGACTGTGTAAGACTTTTATAGCAACAAAGTAGGCTAGGTGCCCCAACTGACCTTCTGAAAACACCTAAAAATACTAGATACAAATGCAAGATAAAATACCTTTCTTCTTGCTTCAATGAGCTGGCAAGAAAGTAAGAAATAGTTAAGGCAAAAGATGGTGGGAACACAGAGAGCATTTGCCTAACCCAATAAATTTTCACAGCTTTATAGGGGTCCAATCACAAGGGGCAGAGCCCAAGGCCTCCTCTAGACTAGAATTTTAAAAAGGAAACCTCCCAATAAATCCTTGCTGTAAGAAATCTACCTCTACTCCTGGAAAATTGCCCAACAACCTTTGCATTGAGTCGATGGGAATGAGGGGGAAAATATGAGAATGTTCAATCATCAGTTGGCCCTCACAAAGGTTTTTTAGCCTAAAATTTCAGTACCTGGGGAGTTTATAAAAATATGGACTGGAAATTTGGTATAAAGTTGTCGCAGACTTATTGAATACTCAGGTGCCTGGGAGAAGCAAACTTTTGTATAGGAACCCATCCTTATTGTAGGCTTTGAGGAATTTCACATAGATAAATTTCAAGAAATATGAGCTCAAAAATCAGAAAACACACAAAGAAAGAAGACACAAAAAACAAGAACCAACCAACTAAAACAACAGCAGAATAAAATCTACAAAGACTTCAGATATAGGGATCATCAGACTCAGAATATAAAATAAATTTGGTTAATATGTTTAAAAAAATAAAAGAAGGAACAGGAAATATGGCTAAAATAGCAGACTGTAAAAAGAATCAACTATAATTTAGAGAAATTAATAATATAGTGTGTGTAAAATAAAAAAAAAACACCTCAATAGAAGGGTTTAAGACAGCTAAAGAGAGCAGTAGAGTGCTTCCCTTAGAACTAGCCTTAGGCCCTGTACTTTGGCATCCTCTCTGGCCTTTACCCAGCTACAGGGAATCTTCATGGCTAAGGATATGGCCAGTCACATGAAGTATATGTGTTCCCTTCTAGACCATACTCCTGCCACAACAGACCATGAAATTCTCAGCTCAAATGGTCCCAAGCCTGCTTCTAGTTCTTCCCCAGGTCTCTCCTCCCGACGGTAGACTGCATTCTCAGGGGGTGGCTAAGAAATGGCTCTTGGGGGATTATGGATGGAATTTGGATTTGTACGTTTGCTGTCTAAATGCGTATACTCAATGTCACTTACAATGTGATATGGAGCCCAGAATAGAAAGAAAGGAGTTTGGAGCTTGCAGTTAAGGGTCAGCTATCTCTGTGCCACTGTATTAGAGGCCATAGCTTTAGGTATCTAAGAATTTTAAATTCAAACCTGGCCTTTGTCAAGGTAGGAGGGTGGAATATATTTTATTTAATTCTTTGCTAGCTTGATTTCTAATTTTAAGTATATCTATATAGCATGTGGCCTTACATTTGTACTCTTTACAGAGTCCTAGGAATATTAGGGCATGTTAAAACAGAAAATTTGTTTATTAAAAGAGAGTACTAAAGAAATTATTTAGAATGAAGTACAGAGACAAAAATGTAATACATAAGAAAGATTTAGAAACATGGAGAATAGGAGGAGAAGGTCTAACAAGCATCTAACAAAGTTCTAGAAGGAAAGGGGAGAGAAAATTAGGCAGGGGCAATATCTGAAAAGGCAATGAGTAAAAATCAGCAATCCGCTGATCAAGGAATTTCAATTAGTTTTTAACAGGATAAATGAAATCTAGATCTTGACACAGCAGAATGAACAATAAAAGTTAAAAATAATAATACAGCAACAACAAAGAAAAACACTGTAAATAAGCCAAATGTCCACCAATTAGTGAACGAATAAATTGTAATATATCCATAAATGGAATACTACTCTGCAACAGAGAGGACTAAAGTATTCAAATATGCAGCAGCATGAATGAATCTTGAAAACATCATGCTAAGTAAAAGAAGCCAAACATAAATAACTACATATTGCATGATAGCATATCTGTAAAATCCTGACAAGGCAGAACTACAATATAAGGTTGGGATGGAGGGAGTGACTAACTGCCAATGAGGCATAAGGCAACTTTTTGGAGTGATGGAGTGTTTCGATCACCTTTGCTTTGTAGTTAAGTTTTGAAATCAGAAAGTGTGAGACCTCCAATTTTGTTCTTCTTTTTCAATATTATTTTGGCTATTTGGAGTCCCTTAAAATTCCATATAAATATTAGGGTAGACATTTCTATTTCTGCAAAAAAGGCCATTGGGGTTTGGTTGGAATTGTATTGAATTGGGAGATCACTTTGGGGAGTATTGCATCTTAACAATATTAAGTCTTTAAATCTATGATCACAGAATATCTTTCCATTTATTTGGTTCTTTTAAATTTCTTTCAGTAGACCTCCTTCTTAGCAATTTTTTTTTTTCAGTTGTCAGCGTACAAGTCTTCCTCTCCTTGGCTCAATTTTACCTATTATTTAATTATTTTCGATGCTATTGTAAATGTAATTGGTTTCTTAATAACCTTTTTGGGTTGTTCTTTGTTAGTGTATTAAAAAAGCAACAGAACTGTATGTATTAATTTTTTAAAATTGATTTTAGAGAGAGGAAGGGAAAGAGAGACATTGATTTGTTGTTTTACTTATTTATGCATTCATTGGTTGTTTTGTGTATATGCCCTGACCAGGGATCGAACCTCCAACCTTGGCATGTTGGGACGATGCTCTAACCAACTGAGCTACCAGGCCAGGATCTGTGTATTAATCTTGTATCTTGCAACTTTGCTGGATTCATTCATTTGTTCTAACAGTTTGTGTGTGTGTGTGTGTGTGTGTGTGTGTGTGTGTGTGTGTAGTTTCTTTAGGATTTTCTGTGTATAAGATAATGTCACCTGTGAATAGAGACAGTTTTACTTCTCTTTGTCTAATTTGGATGCCTTTTTTATTGCCTAAATTTCTCTGGCTAGAACTTCCAGTACAATGCTGAATAAAAGTCATGAAAGAAAGCATCCCTGCCTTGTTCCTGATCAGTCTTAAAACTATTGCTTTTTTAAAACGTCAGAATATCTCTTCTCTTCATTGGCAACCTAAGATCATAGACAACCTAAGATCATAGACAGCCCCTCTTCTATTATTTGACCCTGCTCACACAGAGACTATTGTCAGCTCTGGCCTCCAGAGACTAAAGACTGATGCTTTCAGGCAGGGAGCTGAAAGTGGTGTGGGAAAGATCTAGTTATTGGTTGGAACTTCCATCCATTTACTGGGGAATAAAGTATATGTGAAAACTAGTTTCTGCCTCTGTATGTCCTGAAATTTCCATCTCATTGTGATTAAAGAATTATTGGGTAACCAGGGATGCATATCTGTTTTTCAAATCTTAAAATCTGGTTAAGTAAATAAAGGTACAGACATAGAATGCAGAACCATTAAGATTAACATGGTAATTTTCTATGTGCTGATGGTAAATGACCTCCAATATAATTTACAATAGAAAAAACTAAGGTACAGAATAATTTGCATAGAGTGATTCCATTTATGCTAAAAAATGAAACATATGCATGTGTATACTATTTTTGCAAAGACACACTAGAAGTAATAATGAATGTCTCTATAGAAGGGGGTTAGGTGTCTTAGGGTCTAGGGTAAAATGGAGATTTTCTCCTGTGGCCTGCTTAAATTAAAAAAAATATATATATATATATATATATATATATATATATATATATATATATATAACAAAAAACAGGCCTTTGTTTTGTTTCACTTTTAACACTTTTTAAAAACCCATTACCAACATTGATTAGAAAGACTATAATGGCTGAAGAAAGGTCAGTACTCCAGCTACTACTTCGTTCAAACCACTGTGTCATTCCTAAATTGGCTGGATCGAGGAGGAGTTAGAGTGAGCATTAGTGCTGAAAGGGTTTTTTGTTTAGGTGAGGGGGGTGGGGGAAAGTTGGGGGAATTTGCCTTTTAAATCTCAGAATGGTGTGTAAGAGAGGATAGAAATAGATAAAATTTGCATTTGTTGAACAAATTCATATCTAGGATTACACTTGAACTCAATTATGCCAATTTATGGAAAAATGTTTTAATTAATATATTGCATGTACTGTGGGATTTTATTCATATGACATTTTAAAGCAGGCAAAAGTAAACAATAACGTAAGACAGAGAGTTGCTATTGAGGTACAAGCATATTGACTGGGAAGGGACATGAGCAGTTGTCTGCGGTGCTGATAATGTTCCATACCTTGATGTAGGCTGGGGTTACACAGATTTATATAGTCTGCAAACAATTCATTATACAACTGTACACTGTAAAATTGTATACATTTTACAGACCTAAATACTTTGAAAAATTCTACCTTTAAGAACAGTCCTCTTTACTACATATATGTCGCAGTCAATTCAGAAGAAAAAACAAGTTCAGGAAAAGTAAGATGTTAAACTGTGGCACTTAAGCAAATCAGCAGACATACAAACCATCAGAGAGATGTAGCACACTCCCAAATTGGAAGAGGAAGGAATGTGAAAGGGTTAGAAATGCATTCTGTGACCCAGTGATCCAGGCATCTCAAAATATTGAAGGGGCTCCAGTGAGTCTTTCCCAAGTAGTCAACTCTCACATTTTTAACTATTCGTTGAAAGCCTTGTGATTTGCGTCCTCATCATACAAAGTCTACAGTGCGATTATGTTGCAAAAAGGAAAGTTGTAGCTGCATTTGTGATAAAGTTTTCTGGTAACTACACTTTTAGTATTCTTCTGTAAATGTCACTCATTTGGTTATAACTTGGCAAAATGAAGTGTACTGAAATTTAAGGTACACATTCCTGTGAAATTTTTATGCAAGGAGCATATATATGAGCATCTTTTCATAAATATTGCAGCTCCACTATTTTTTCCACATGTTAATCAGAGGTCCTCTAAGGTTTCCCTTTGACTGCCTAACTTTATAAGGTCTCTACTACCTTGCCTCTGTGGCCTTGAGGTTGCTCATCTTTTGCATGTTAACATCTCTTTCCAAGTCACTGGTACTTTTAATTTTTAAACAATACCTCTACTTCGCCTTCAGGAAATGTCCTTGACCTTGTCTTTTAGGAACATTGGCACAACTAACTATTTCCTTCCGACTTTGGGAGCTATCTTAACTTTCCCATTTCTTCTCATGCCTAAGGGAAGCTCTTTAAGAAACTACCTTCATTCAGGGGAATGTTCAAAGGCTGAGCAGCAAATCTCTCCTCATAATTTAACAGCATTACTTTTCTATTATCCTTACTATTGTTCTAGCCTGTATTTTTTCCCTTTGGAGTGTTTGCTGCATTGTTAACTTAATATAGCTTTTTTTTTTCGTTATTTTCTCTACTTGTCTTGATGCACATATTTTCTCTCTTAGTGTCAAAATAAGGCAGTGGTAAATTATGAGTCCCTTCTGAGCTAAGGATACTTTTGTAATCTGGTAACCTCTGGCAGGAAGCACATATCCTGGTGAATGATGGAGCACTTAAGAGTGATTCACCACTGAGCATTACAGAAAATAGGCTGAGGGTTCAAAAATTCAAGGCAAGTTCCCTCTCCTCGGCATGGTGTCTCTACTGTGCTCTCACTTTTCTACCCCTATTATGTGGTTAAGAGAGAGGAGATAATGACGGCTTCTTAAAGTTACCTGTAATGCACTCAAAACTCTGTTAGGTGT
This sequence comes from Pteronotus mesoamericanus, assembly GCF_021234165.1. Taxonomy (NCBI): domain Eukaryota; kingdom Metazoa; phylum Chordata; class Mammalia; order Chiroptera; family Mormoopidae; genus Pteronotus; species Pteronotus mesoamericanus. Next base: position 32,496,713 of record NW_026555325.1, on the reverse strand, counting down.
AATGGTTTTAAAAGGTAGAATGAAAACACAGCTAGGATATCAACACAAAAGGGATCCGTCCCTGATAGAGACAGTAAGGCTTATGCACCTTGTGATACACACATGCAACTCCCATTAACCGTAATGAAAATTATGAATGCCCCATTAAAGGAGTATACACCCCCAAATGTGGTAGGGAGATACTCTTCTTCCCCCAGAGTTTCTTGCATTGATTTAGTGTCTTGGGGTAGAGTCAAACCTTATATCATTTTTCAAAAGTTTTTCTTGGGTATTCAATATGTTGTTTTTCAAATGCAGGGGTAGAAAACAATTACTAACTGGCAGAAATAGAAGCAATCACGAACGCTATGCAAATCCAAATCAGATACAGATTGATTAATTTTTCAGGTTAGAAGCATTGACCTGTAATATACCTCTTTGAATAAATATTTATTCAACATTTGACCTTCCTGACTTTAGGCAAATTTCAGGGTGGTTAAGACTTTCTACATTAACATGGAAATGAGTTTCTAATTATACAGAACTGTTGATTAACAACACATACAGATTTGCATAATGGGAAAAGAACTATGGTTTGCTCAGGGATCTTTCCAGCTGTCCATGAATGTAGAAATCTTGATCACTGGCAGGTGCTTAGCTTTTAAAATGTTGCCTATGTGTATGTATGAATATATATACACACACACAAAGAGAGAGACAGAAATATTTACACAATGCAACACTATCTCAAGCTCCTGGAGACTAAAGGCACCTCAAATTCAACATGTCCAAAAGTGACCTGTCATATTTCCCAGCGAGCCTGCTTCTCCCTGGTTCCTCATCTCACTGAATGAAACCATCATTCCTTCAGTCACCCAAGCCATAGTCCTGCAAAATTATTCTTTTAGATTCTATGTCCCCCACTTCTATTCCATCTACTAAATATTTTCTGGAGGCAACAGAAAGACATCTGTGGTGCTGAGTGGAAAGGTCGTAGCAAGTGCGACTCCAGCTAGAATTAGATTCAGGCAGATGGCCTTCGTGAGAGAATTGTGGTAGCAGAAAATGGGAATCCAGCCCCAGGGACTAATGGGGCTCAGGTTTAACCAAGAGAGCCCAGAGTGGCGAGGGAAGCCAGGGGTGGAGACATGGGACTGGGCATGTGTCCCTAGAATTGGGACGGTAGGCAGGGACCTGGTCACACGTGCGCGGCCTCCCTCACCAAGAGTCCGGTGCCAGGAGATGAATGGTAAGGGCTGGATCACCACTGAGGGTGACCTGAGGCAGAGCCGCAAGCTGTGCATCCCATAGTCATATCTCCCTGGCCTCGCAGCCAAATTAACCTCAGAAGTCAGAATAGGAATGAAGGAGGAGGTGAAGTTAGATGTTCCAGCTACCAGCTTCGAGGACTTCGGGGCCAGGAGTCATCGCATCGGCGGTCACTGGGGACCCTCTGTAACTCTCTCATTAATAGCCCCCCATCACTTCAACTTACTGCCTCAGATACTCTCCTCTGAGAAATTCCACAATTTCAAAAGGTTTGGCTGTTCTCAGGTGTATTCTATATTATTAAGGTACCAGAGTAAAGACAGTAAGTTGAAGGGGGCGCAGGCCCCCACCTTGCTCGGCCGCCCCAAGCTAGACTGACTCCTCAGCCCCGAGAACAGTCCCTTGCTCATGGTGGGCACTGAAGAAACAGCTATCGAATTCTGATGAATTACAATGTAACTATGGTGGTACTCATTATTTTGGACCTCACAGATTTATAATTCTCATAGTTCAGACATCACAAATTGTAATCTTCTTTTTAACATTATAACAAAAAAAAAAAAAAAGAAAGAAAGAAATTAGGAGTGATGCCCAGTATATCGTTTTCAAGCAGCTCTGCAGTAAAACATCTGGATTAAACTCAATGAACGTACTACTTTTAATTACTTTTGACAGTCAGAGGACTCAATAGAAATCATAGAAAAATACTAGCACACTAGAAAATAGACAAAGACAGTTTATAATAGACAGTTAACAATTACAACTACAAATGGCTACTATGTGTAAAAATGTTTAATCTCCAGTAGTAAAAATGTGCAAACTTAAATAAGGAAATATAGTTATATAATTATCAAGTTAGAAATATTTAAAACTCTTAGTTCTCAATAGATAGACACACACCCTCAGCTGCTCTCATTAACAGTGCAAATTGATACAGTCTTTAGGAAAACTTTCAGCACTGGAAAAAAGGTTCACATCATTAGTTTTTTCAAAACCCAAGGGTCCAATCTAACAATAACTTTAAAGAGAATATTTACCAAGCCCTGATTGGTGTGGCTCAGTTGGTTGGGCATTATCTTGCAAAGCGAAAGGTCACCAGTTTGATTCCTGGGCAGAGCACATGCCTGGATTGCAGGTTCAGTTCCCAGCCAGGGCACATATGAGAGGCAACTGATAGCTGTTTCTCTCTCACATCCATGTTTCTCTCCCTTTCTTTATCCCTTCCTTCCCCTTCCTCTAAAAATAAATAAAATCCTTTTTAAAAAAGAGACCATGATTTATCCTGAGTTTAAAAAAAATGTGAACAACTAGAAGCAAATTGGATGTCTACCTATAGAGGATAATGGGAATCAACTGTGGTACAAGCAATATGGTAGAAATGTTTGTTACTGCTAAATACTGTTTCTGAAGATTTTGATAAGGTGTGATAATCCTTTGTCATAATGGCAAGTGAAAAAATAAGAATATGAGTTTGTATGCAGAGTATGATTTCAACTACTTGTAAACAATCATGCAGAGAAAAATTCATAGGAAATTTGCCAAAGTGTTAACAGTGAGTGCCTCTGAGACATGAGACAACAGGACCTAGAAGAGGAGTTGGCAAAGAAGAATTAGATGGTCCCAGAGGGAAATGTTGATGACAACACCCTCTGGGATCATCCAAACTCCTCAGGGAGATCTAAACCTTCTTGGAAAACATGATATCATCTATACAGCAGACAGGGAATGCGACATCGGAGAATGTGGCATCTTTAGCAGCCTTTAGACAGTTAAGGCTAAGAAAGGCCTGCTTTATGGGAAGATCTTGATGCTGAAACAGTGTCTGCCAAACTGTGTTTCATAGAACTGCAGAATTCTGTATGTTTTAGGAAGCCCATAAGTCTCAGATTCAAATTTCTTTAGAGTTCACATTGTCATTAAGACTGAAATTGTCATCTATTAATCCCAGTTTAAAATGTTTGTGTTTATTAAGAGTGCACTGTTTGAATAACTTTATAATAAGTAAATGTTATAAAGCTGAACATACAAAAGAAATCCATGTTGATCTTATGTATGTTACATACTCAGGTTTTAATAATAATTTTGTTAGAAAATGTAAGGTCCTGCTATTTAAAAACAAAAGTCAAAACTGTTGCCTTTTGCTTCCCAAGGGCCCACATCTTGGGAGGGCCCACTGTGTAAAAATGGTGGAAATTGAGTCAGGGGACACAGTACAAATGCTATTTAGTTTGGGTTTTATCTTAATGGCAATAGAGAACCACTGATGCATTTTTAAGGAGATGGTTTACATGTTCTAGTTTATATTTTAAAGTATATTTTTGGTAGCTTTATGGAAGATGGGTAGGTAGGCAAACCAAGAACAGGTTACAGAGACCAGTTAGTAATTTAAGTATTTAAGTGAGAAATAGTGAGATAAACGAAGATAATTGGAGAGATGAGAGTAGATTTGAGAAATATTTATAGGGTAGAATCAGTAAGTTTCCACCCAGCACATGAGAAACGTGAGAGTTCTGAGCAGAATAATAATTTGGTTCAACATTTATTCCATGCGTTTAGGTACAAAGTGATTTTCTATTAAGACAATCTGAATACAAAAACAACTGAAGGTAGAAATTCGTCCACTAACTGACTTTCATTGACTAAAGCAGAGTCAGTGGTCTAAAAGAGATGACACACTCGAATTAGGATCATTCAAGAAGAGTTTATTTGCTAAAGGGACTGTGAGGTTCCCAGGTGTGGGAGGGCTATGAAAGAACCATGAGTGGAACTGCAGGAATCACAGCTACAGAGCTCGCCACCCCTGAGGCTTGAAAGACGAGAATGAGAAGAGAATCCAAGAGGAAAGAAGATCCTACAGCGTGAGCTGCTTTGAGAGGGGCAGTGACCTTCTACCTAGGAACCCAGGCTGCTCAAGGTGATCTCACAGAGAAGCACTAGGGGAATAAGTACCCTGATGCTGCGCTCATTTTGATCCCCTTTTGGAGCCATAGGAGGCATCCATGCAGGACAGCCCCCTGAGGCAGGAAGCAGGGTGGAGAAGGGTGGAAAGTGCATCTGGAGGGGCAAATGGAAAGTATCAGATGACACATTAAAGGGGTTTTAATTTAGATAATAGAATAAAACCCTTGTTTCTGGTAGGTGGCTTTGTGTTACTAAGTTTTGGATCTCAGCTAGTTACAACTACTGGCCTCAGGTAAATAATAGCTCATCTCAGGGTAGGTACGTGTCACTAAAAACTCAGTGGAGATTAGAACAATGTCTGCAAGGGGTGTGTGCATGCGCTCTAGTGCATGTGCACACACATATGTATGTATTTATTAAGTTGTTTTTTATTAGTCAAAGACAACATTGTCTAGGAATGAGAACAATGTATTTTTGGTCATGTACACAAGAAATTACATGTGGAAACCTGAGTTAGTTTGTATCATATTTCTAATTAAGTCTAATGATAGTTATGATCCTTTATTGGGCAATGGCCCAGTGCTCATCTTTATCTTAAAGTGATTAGATATAGAGAAGTGAAGGAGGTAGAGCACTTTACAATTCTTTAAAGGCATTGTATTTGATGGGAGTAGATCTATAACTTTCCTTTTTTCTCTACTCATTTGAGAAAGAGACAGACAGAAAGACAAAGTCAGACAGATGGAGATAAAAAAAATCACGATACTATTGGTAAGGCTGTTGGATAATGGGGCATGCTAATAATTGCCTCTGAGTTAGGTAGACTTATCTGCTCAGTCATTGGCAGCCCTGGACAGCACCAGGTTGGGGGAAGGGGGACAAAGGCAGGGAGGGCTGCTTCTATAAAACTCACAGCAGAGAACAGAGGAATGCATGTGTCCTTTCTTTAGGCACACAGATACCAAAGGAAAGAAGAAAGTAAAGAGGAAGAAGAAAGCCAAAATGTACTCTGTTTTTTTCTCCCAGATTCACCAATCAGAGAATTTGCTCTTCCTCCTTCAGGGAGGAGTAACAGAGGGATGGAAGGAGGTCAGGGGTGGTTCTCTAGAAGAGATCCCACCACAAGGAAACATAAAGTGAGAAGAAAGGAGGGTCTTCTCCAACAGAAGCCAATATCTTGGCTAATTGGATACTGTTAGGGAATGTAGGAAGAGAGAAAGAATTGTGACTTAGTTTGGGAAATGTTTGACTTGAGAAACCAGTGAGTATCAAGATGGGGTTGTGCAATAGGCAGTTGTATATATGCAAGAGAGTTGTTGGGCTGGAAATACAGATTCAAGAGTCATATGCATACTGATAAATGATAGTTGAAGACAAGATGGATATGGATAGCGGTGCTTTAGATTTAATGTACCTAAAATGAGAAGAGAGCTCTATATGAAACCCTGGAGAACATGCTTTCAAGGAACATGTGGAAGAAGCAGATAATAAAATAATAGCAAAGGAGAAAGGTAGGTAGGAGAAAAACCAAGAGAAGGTGATACTACGTAAGCTACGGATTTCAGAAGAAGGAAGACACTACCTGCTAAACAAGTCTACTCAAAGTTGCAAGACAATTTTAGACTATGCTGTTTATATCTACTTTGGTCAAGATTATCTTAGTGAACTAGTTTTAAGGGACCCAATGACACATTGGTATGAGCTAACACAGGTAAAGGTATTCAGGTAGAAGAGTTCTGAGTTTAATTCAAATCAATGGGTTTTTATTATGTACTTTCATAAGGTGTGGTGGTTGACAGGGTAGTAGGGTAAGGAATGCAGAAATTAGGACAACATAGGGATTTGCTCAAAGATGGAAAGATACTTTGATTTGTCCAGCCTCTCTTTACACTCTGTGGCCTGGTCAGTTTGCCTAACAGTGAAATAGGAGCCCAAACTTAAGAAAGATTCAAACGTCAATGTCTTTATACCTTATTCGTGGATATTTTTGACCCAAGCAGTTTTAAAGCATTAATTTGTAAACCATCATTTAATTGAAAAAATAATTTATTCCTTAAATCCAATTCTCAACCAGATCTATTACTAGAGTGTATCATTTTAAATCATAAATTTTGACACTGTGTTGGGTTCTATTTAATGAAAAACCAAAAGAAATACATACACACAGAGTAAATAAACCATCATATAAAAACTTGAGGCTAAGACCTAGAACAATAACAAGGTCCATGCCAAAATACATCTGTGTATGTGTGTGTGTCTTTCTTAAAATTATTCTTTGGTTGACATCTATCTCATTAAAATATTTAGAAAACTGACAATCACCTTGTAAGTGTCCAATGAATGTTTGTTATTATCATTATCATCATCATCATTACTGTTACTACTATTGATATTTCCAGGGAATATAGGGTAGAGGAAGTGTGCATGTAGGTACAATCTTTCTCTACTTATACTTCCAGCCGACAATTTGAGATTTGGAAGGCTCTGGAGCAGTAGTTCTTAAACTTTTCTAATTCATTAGAGAGAAGCTGATGAAAAATACAACCTCTCCTTGAATAAATTCACTACACACAAAATATGGTACACAATTTTGCGACTAGGATAAGGATTCTTAAAGCTCTTTTATCCATCTTGAGTTTATTTTTGTGTATGGTATAAGTTGGTGATTGAGTTTCATTCTTTTTGTATGTAATGGGGGGAAAATGGGGACAATTATAATTGAACAAAAATTAAAAAAATTTTCACATTAAAAAAAAGAAATGTGGATATTCAGGGACCATATAAAAGTAGCAACTGGCCTTGAATGTAAATCTGGTCCTAAAATTATGTTATATGCTGCTAATTAAGCAGATGTTAAATGTTTAGAAAAAAGGTCTTTTAGCCTAATCTCCAGATTTCCCAGAATGGTGGGACAGGGAGCCAGCTGCTATAGACAGAGTCTGCAGAGCTCTACACTCAGTGTGGAGATAGGACACATCCAAATTTAAAAGAGACTTTAAAATAGCCACTAGCTTCATGAAGCCAACATTCGTGGAGTAATAATGTGTGTTCAGACTGATGCTGAACATCATGGAGAATGCAAAGCTCTGTAGGACAAGGCCCTAGCAGTCAGAGTCTCAGATTCTTGTGGTGCAGAAGCACTAGACCAGAGTCATTTTCAAAATCCAGAGGCAAGGGACCAAGAGCCAGCTTGCTGGAAGTGGCGACTGAGCAGCTACATTCATTATCATAAAGATCATGGTACATTAAAAACATGTTGATGGAGCTGCTGAGTCAAAAAAAGCACCAGTTAAGGCACTGTTAAGAGACTTAACTGTGTAGTGGTGGGGAAGACATTCCTGAAAGTGGCTAATGATCTCAGATCCTGACATAGGTGGAAAGTCATTAGTCATTCATTTTATTTCTGGATCTCAATTATGAAGTTCTCTACCAGAAAACACTAGGCGACACAGTGTCACAAAGCAGCTACCTATGTTGCCCTGCCCCCGTGAATACCTAAGGCTCCACCCCTCCCAACATAATAGGCGCATTGAAACAAAGAAATACGGCCCAAATGAAAGAACAGATCAAAACTCCAAAAATAGAACTAGGTGATGAAGAGATAGCCAACCTATCAGATGCACAGTTGAAAACACTGGTAATCTGGATGCTCATGGAATTGGTTGGGTATGGTCACAAAATGGAGGGAAAAGTGAATGCTACACAAAGTGATATATACAGGGAACCAACAGTAAAGGGAAGGAAACCGGGACTCAAATAAATGATTGGGAGCAAAAGGAAGAGATAAACATTCAACCAGAACAGAATGAAGAAACAAGAATTCAAAAAATGAGGAGAGGCTTAGGAACCTCAGGAAGAACTTTAAACGTCCCAACATCCAAATCATAGTGGTGCCAGAACAAGAAGAGGAAGAGCAAGAAATTGAAAACTGATTTGAAAAAATAGTAAAGGAGAACTCCCCCAATCTAGCCAAGGAAACAGACTTCCAGGATATCCAGGAAGCTCAGAGAGTCCCAAAGAAGTTGGACTCAAGGAGGCACACATCAAAGTACATCATAATTACATTGCCCAAGATTAAAGATAAGGAGAGAATCTTAAAAGCAGCAAGAGAAAAGGAGACAGTTACCTGCAAAGAAGTTCCCATAAGACTATGAGCTGATTTCTGAAAAGAAATCTTGCAGGCAAGAAGGGGCTGGAAAGAAGTGTTCAAAGTCATGAAAGACAAGGACCTACATCCATGATTACTCTATCCAGAAAATTTATCATTTAGAATGGAAGGGAAGATAAAGTGCTTCCCAGATAAGGTCATGTTAAAGGATTTCATCATCACCAAGCCCTTATTATATGAAATGTTAAAGGGACTTATCTAAGAAAAAGAAGAAGATCAAAAACACTGAACAGTAAAATAACAACAAACTCACAACTATCAACAACTGAACCTAAGAAAACAAAAAACAAAAACCAACAAAGCAAACAACTAGAACAGGAACAGAATCACAGAAACGGAGATTGCGTGGTGGGGGGAAGAGAATGGGGGAAAAGGTACGGGGAGTAAGGAGCATAAATAGTAAGTACAAAATAGGAGGAGGTTAAGAATAGCATAAAAAATGGAGAAGTCAAAGAACTCATATGTACAACTGATGGGCAGGAAGTAAGGGGCAGGGGGATGCTGGGGGGAGGGACAGTGCAGGTGGAGGGGAATAAAGGGGAGGAAAAAAGGGACAACTTGTAATTGCATAATCAATAAAATATATATTAAAAATAAATAAATAAATAAAATCTTAGACTCTATTCCTCTGTTTTTTTTCTTTCCCTTCTCCTTCTCCTTCTTCTTCTTTTTCTTCTCTTCTCCCTCTCCTCCTCCTCCCCCTCCTCCTCCTCTTTCTTCTCCTCCCCCTCCTCCTCCTCCTCCTCCTCCTCCTCCTCCTCCTCCTCCTTCTTCTTCTTCTTCTTCTTCTTCTCCTTCTCCTTCTTCTTCATGTTTAAGAAAATTTTATTTATTTATATTTAGAGAGAGGGGAAGGGAGGGAAAGAGAGAGAGAGGGCAAGGCATATTTATGTGCCAGTGAAACATTGATGGGTTGCCTCTTGCAAGCCCGCAACCAGGTACCTGCCCTGTTGGGGAACTGAACTGGCAACATTAAGCTTTGCAGTGCAATGCCCATCCCACTGAGCCACACCAGTCAGGGCTCTTTTTCTTCTTAAAGCAAACCCTTTAACATTTCTTGCAGTATTTGTTTGGTGTTAACAAACTCCCTTAATTTTGTCTTGTCTGGGAAGTTCCTTATTTCTCCTTGGGTTTTAAATGATAGCCTTGTTGGGTAATGTGGCCTTGGTTGTAGGTCCTTGTTTTCATCACCTTCAATATTTCATGCCACTCCCTCTGGCCTGAAATGTTTCTAGTGAGAAATCAGATGAAAGTCTGTCTAATTAGTGCTCCCTTGTAGGTAACTACCTGCTTTTCTCTTGAAGCTTTTAGGATTCTCTCCTTGTCTTAAGCTTTGCCATTTTAACAATGATGTGTCTTGGTGTAGGAATCTTTGGGTCCAACTTATTTGGACTCTCTGAGCTTTTTTTTTTTTCTCTGAGATTTGGACTCTCTGAGATTTGTGTTGTTTCTTTTTTCTTCACCAGATTAGGGAAGTTTTTGGTTATTATTTCTTCAAATAGGTTCTCAATCCCTTGCTTGCTCTCTTATACTCTGGTATTTCCATGATGGATATGTTGTTACACCTCATGTTTTCCCAAAGGTGTCTTAAGATCTCTTAATTTTTAAAAATTCTTTTTTCTTTTCGCTGTTCTACTTGGGTGCTTTTTCTACCTTGTCTTCCAAATCACTAATCTATCATCTGCTTCATCTAATCTACTGTTTATTCCGTTCAGTGTATTATTTATCTCAGATGTTGCATTCTTTACTTTTAATGGGTCCTTTTTATATTAAAAAAATCATTTCTATGCCTTTTTTCATGCTGTTGAGTATCCTTAGAATCATTACTCCAAGCTCTCTATCTGATAAATGGCTTGCCTCAATTTCATTTATTTCTTTTTTCTGGAGAATTTTCTTGTTCTTTCATTTGGGTTCTCTTTCTTTGTCTTCCCATTTTGACTGCTTTATTGTATTTGTTTCTATGTATTAGGGAGATCTGCAAAGACTGGTGCAGACCTATGTCTAATACTGCCTGTAACTGGCCCTGGGTAACTTGTTTGGAGCTATCAGCAATCCTCAGCTTGTGGTTTCCTCTGCTGGCTCTGGGGGTGTGCAGGAAGAACCAGTCTGTGCACCAAGACTGGCTTTTACTAGCACCCAGCACAGGAGTAGATCAGGTAAAGTCTCAGAGCTCCCAGAGATCTGCCTCTACCTGCAGGCTTTCTGTTAGGATTTCTCAGTGAAAGTCTTCCAGTTGTACTCTTCTTCAGCCAAGCTTAAGCACCTCAGGGAAGGGCAGAGTAATTTCTGAAAGTGGGACTATTGCTTCCCTTTGGACTGATGCCAATTGTGGGGAATGCTCTGCCTGAGAAAGATGGTTTCTGAAGTATGGGAATGACTTAGAACAGGGATACTGGCAGCTGTTCCTTCAGTTCTCTCCCCAGAGCCACCAACCCCAGACTCTCCTCATGCATCTCTAGTCCAATCTGCCCTTCCTCTGCCAGAGTCCAGGGTAAATGGCTGCAAACAAAATTTTGTGTGTTGGTCCTTTAAGAGGCTCTCTGCATCTCCAGCCATCTCTCCCTGGCAGACAGAAACCCCTCTGCTTTCCACAGGTATTTGTTATTTTTGTTTCTTTCCCAGTTCTGGCGCTGTAGGCTGGGGAGACCAGCTTGGGGTTTAGACCTCACATTTCTCAGGGGGAGCCCCCCAGCTGCTGAAATATCCCTCCAGGATTTCAGCTGCCACACATGGGAGCCCAGCCAGCCCTCTCACATCACCTCAGCACTTCATATCAGTCTTGTTGTGGTAATGCAGCTTCTTCTGTCTGTTCGTGTTTATAAGGCTTCTCACCAGCTAGTGTTTAGTTTGTTATCCAGGATGATTTTTCTATAATTTAATTGTAATTCCAGTTTGGTCATGGGAGGATGTTTGTGCAGCTTCCACCTACTCCTCCACCATCTTGGGTTCTCATTTGAACAACTTAAGGCAAGGCTAAAGCATGAGCCAAGACTGGCCATTTGTATGGCTAAACTACTGGAAACAGCTTGGGTGGGTCCTAAAGTTGGGTGGGCCAGGTCTCAGGGAATCACTAGGGCATGTGAACAGTCATTGTCAGGTTGATGGAAACTCAGATATAGTGCTGTCCTGTTGGCTCTGTGTGGTGAGGGTGAATAATGGCCTCTGCCAGAACTTCTGTTGGAGAGAAAGCTGTCCCCCAGCTCTCACCCTGACGTCAGATAATCCAGTTCCTCTCCATATATCCTTAGTACCTTTTGAGTTGCTGCCCTAGAACTGGAGCTCAGATAAAGTGAGTCCAGTAAATCCGTGTGTGGGCCCTCTAAGAAGAATGCCTGGGATTCCAGTAGCTTTTGGTCTTCCTCAGCTACAATACCCATAGGTATTCACCACCAGAAGATATGGGGACTTCTTTTCCTGGCACTGGAACCCTGGGCTAGGGGTCCTGGTATAGGACTGGGACTCTTCACCCCTTAGGGGGGGTACCTCTGTAGTCAAGATATTCCTCCTGACTTTAAAAAATAATCATGTTTATTCGATTACAGTTGTCTCAAATTTTCCCCCTTTGCCCTCCTCTACCCATCCCCCACCCCCGCACTCCCACAGTCAATTCCCACACTGTTGTCCATGTCCATGGGTCATTCATACATGTTCTTTTGTCTAGTCCCTTCCCCTCCTTTACACCATTGTCCTCCTTCCCTATTCCCTCTGGTCACTTTCAGTCTGCTCCATGTTTCCATGGTTTATTTTGTTCGTTAGTTCAATTTGTTGAATAGATTCCACTTACAGGTGAGATCATATGGTATTTGTCTTTCAGTGACAGGCTTATTTCACTTAGCTTAATATTCTCCAGTTCCATCCATGTTGTTGCAAAAGGTAGAAGTTCCTTCCTTCTTTATTTTTTTTAAAACTGCAGATTGATTTTATTTATTTTTTAAATGTCAAAATCCATTATAAAATATTTAAAAATTTAAAGCCATTATAAAGTCTCAGCAATTAAAAGAACATGACACCAGCACAGAAACAGTCAAATAGATCAATGAAATAAAATGAGCATTCTAGAAACAAATGTATATATCTGTCTAATAATGTAGTAATATATGATTAAATTGATATTTCAAATCAATGGGGAAAATAAGGCTACTTGCCTCTATTTCATTTAGTTCTCTTTGTGGGGATTCTTCCTTTCACTTTGATTGGGGGCTGTTTCTTTGTCTTCCCATTATTTGTGAGACTCTTCTTTTTTGTTTCTGTGTCTTAAATTGACCTGTCTTGATTTCCTGACTTTGTGATATGAACTGCTACGGTAGGAGACCGCTGTTTTTTCTTTCTGGATCTGCCTCTGATGATGTCATATGTTGACCCTGTCTGGCCTTAGGCAGTCTCTTTGAGACTTCCAGGAATCTACTGTCTGTGGCTGTCTCCTTCAGCTGTTAATCTAGTCACTCTGCACTTAGCAGTCAGGTTTAGGCACCACAGGGTGGGGTAGAGTCCCTCCTGGGGGCCGGGTTATTGGGTCCTTTCACACTGCTGCTGCTCAAGGGAGTGGAGTGGTCTGCCTGAGCCAGATGGCTGCTGTTGTATAGGGGAGGAGTCAGCACTGGGATCCCGCCAGCTACTCTCTCAGTTCTTTCCCAAAAGCCTCCTTCCCCAGTCTCTACTCAGGTGTCTCTCGTCCACTCTGTCCCTGACTTTGCCGGAGACCAGGGTAAGTGGTTGCAATAAAAATTTATGTGTTGGCCCTTTAAATGGATCTTTGCATCTTCAGTCACCTGCCTCTGGCAGAGAGCAACCCTACTGCTTTTCACAGCTGGCTGTTTTCTGTGTACTTTTTTGGCTCCGGTGCTGTAGGCTGGAGATCCCCGCTTATGGTTTAGACCCCACCTATCGCAGGAGGATCCAGCTGGCCACTTCAATATCACTCTGGCACTGCTGCCCATGGGCGCCCTGCCTGCCTTCTTGAGTCTCTATCGCACTTCTTACCAGTTAGGTTGTGCTAATGCTGATTCTTCTGACTGTCCAAGGTTATAAGGCTCCTCTCTTGCTATTGTTCAGTTGTTTGTTCCAGGTGATTTCTCCACAATTTAGCTGTAATTCCAGATTGGTCCTGGGAGGAGGTCAGTATGACTTCCATTCACTCCTCTGCCATCTTGATTTTTTCTCCTCCCAATTTTTATCTGCCACATGTGGGTGTAAAACCAGACCATTCCACATCTCCACACCTCATACAAGTCTGGATTTGTAGAAGCTACCTACAAGTAGCTTCTTCTTTATATCCTCAGTTGTAGGACTTCTGTTCAGCTAGATTTCCTATGGTTCTGCCTGATGATTGTTTTGCAATTTAGTTGTAATTTTGATGTGGTTGTGGGAGGATGAGAGGACCATATTTTCCTACGCTGCCATCTTGACGGGAAGTTCTACACTCCTTTGTAAATTCCCATATTTTTGGCACTGCAGTGGCACTCCCAGCAAGAGAATACCTAATTCAGCCCTGGTGATTGGAGCCTCATGTGGAAACATAGCAACTTCCAAAAGAGGGATGGGAAGAAGCTTTGGTGCCACTAAGCACAAATGCAACAAATTATTAACAACTAAAGACTATTCTTACAGGATAATCAGGCCCTGGCAGTCCTTTTGTGGCCTTTTTTCCTTAGAATTCTAATCACTAATGACAGTTCATATTTTCAGAGAAAAGATTACATGCCTGTGAAATACCACAGCCAAGACTACTGAAAATTCTTATTGCAAAGAAAAGCAAAATTACAGCCAGATATATATGTAAATAAATACACACATACCTATTTATATTTTTATTATATAAATATATACATATATTTCCATATATATTAAAAGAGATGCATAGGTGAGCATTGAAATGTTCTTTTTTTATTGCTCTTGAGGTGTAATTGTTTTAGGAGAATTTGACCAAGTCAACTTTGAAAGCATCTTGCCTTCACATGAAGGGCTAATCTCATTTAGTAGAGAGGAATCAATGCTTGATTCTGCTCTTTGTTACAAGTTTTGTCCCCAAATAAGTAAGATTTCCATATCTCCAAGACCAAACTTGAATTAGTGAAAGGAATTGAAACCACTGACTTAACAGACAGACTAATTTCGGCAACTAGAACAATTATTCTCTCCCTGTTTAACTGTAAGTTTCACATGGCATGCATCAAGGGCTCAGAGAGAATGTTTCAGCTTCAACAGATTTGAACAAATTTGTTCACATACTTAAAAACAACCAGGTTAATGTGAATTGTGACAGATTCTCTCAACACACACACTTCTCCTGAGCACTTCAGTAGGCTGGCTAGTTCAGTGCAGATGTATGTGTGTTTGTGTGTCTGTGTGATTAATGGTTAATGGGAATGGATAGAGTTACATCATTTGCTTTCAGTTCAAACGTCTGAGGTTTGTTTAAGAAAGAATACCTAGACCATACTTTTAGAAGTAATTTCTATTTTAAATGGAACATTCTGCAAAACAATTGAGACATAGAGCATGGCAACCCAAATTACGTTTAAATTCATATTTGATATGTAGGCCTCTTATTAAGAGGCAAATATCTTTCTCTATTTTTCATCTTCCCTATTCAATTACCAAAGCAATAAAATTAACTCAATGACATGTCAAATTTAGGCAACCTAAATAGTGCCTGGCATCTTGTGCATGTTCAATGAATGTTTGTTACTACACTTTCCTTTCTCTGGAGGTCCTTTAGCCTTTTAAACTTTTCATATAAACTATACAATTAAGCTTTTAATAATAATTACATAATCTTATTCAATAAAACTGCTGATTGTGTGTGTATATTCATCTTATCTGCTTGTATTAGTTACTTATTTCTTCTATAACTAATTGCTACAAACTTAGTGGCTTATGACAACATAAATTTAGTATTTTACAGTTTTGTAGTTTAGAGATCTAACATTATTTCTCTTGGCTAAAATTCAGGGCAAGACCATGTTTCTCTCTGGAGGCTGCAGGAAAGAATCTGTTTTCTTGCCTTTTCCAGTTTCTAGAGACTGCCCCCATTCCTTGGTTCATGGCCACCTTCTGCCTTCAATATTAGCAATGGCTAGTCAAGTCTGACACTCTGACCTCTGCCTCCCAGTTCCACATTTAAGGACTTCTGTGATTTCATGGAACCCACTCCAATCATCATCATCATCATCACCTCCTTCTTTTCAAGTCAGCTGATTGGCAAACTTAATTTCATCTGCAACATAATTTCCTTTTGCCATGCAACATATTCACAACTTCTGTGGGTGAGGTTATGAACATCTTTGGGAGCCTATTATTCTGTCTACCACACTTCTCAATCACACCATAAAACTCCTGATGTGTCTTATATTTTTGTCTGTATTTCTCATAGCAAAACGAATATTTGTGTTTTGGTTTATTTCTTGAACGAATAGAAGTTCTCAAAGGGTGGTAGAAGAAATTTTGGTGGATTTTACTTTCAGGTATTATGCAAGTTGTATTAAAATTCAAGTCTGAAAAATACGTAGCTAAAATAAACCCCAATAAGTAGTTTTCATTGCCTATGCAAATTATAATATTAGAAAGAGAGAAAGAGAGAGAGAGAAAGGAAGGAAGGAAGAAAGAAAAAATAAATGTAGTGACATTGTTTTGCAAAAACAAGAAAGAAGGCACAGGATCTGGGAAACAGGGAAGGCAACATAGGACAGGGTAGAAGGAAGTTCTCAGTGTATAGTAGGCCCGGACAACACCAAGCCAGATGGGAGCCAGAGGATTTAGCCCTCCAGTAGGAATGTCTCTAAGATGATTAAGATGTAGCTGCTAAATTATTTGGTGTGTCTAAATGTACAGGAAGGATACTAACACTTTTTTAAAAAAGTTTAGGGATGAATCATAGAAAATTAAGCAAATATAAATATGAAAAAATTATTACCCGAGAAAACTAAGCATTATGCCATAAAGAAAATGTATTTATAGTATACTATGTAGCATAGCTGTGAATACTATTTTTAAAATTATAGTTATATAAACATCAAATATTGATTGAATGAAAATTATAACTACATATGAGATTGAAGAAGAGATGGGGTGGGGCAGGGGGAATATGTGGATAAGAATCAAATTTTTCCATAGTAGGATTCAGATAAAATCTAAAACTGAAAAAAATATCAAAAAAATAGTAGCCTAAAAATATTATTTAGAAATGAGGATAAACAGCTAAAAGAGCAGATACTATTGGTGGGGAAGTTTGGGGAACAGCCCTTGTATTATCTTTTGAGTGTTTAAACTATGTGTGCACATTTAATAATTAATTTAAAAATTAAAACAAAAATTTATTGACATTTTGAAAAATAAAAAAATAAAAATGTAGCAATTATTTATAAAGGCAAAATCACTATACATATTGCTTTCTCCTTCCCCCTTTTCTCTCTCTCTCTTTTGTCTATGACAAGTAGTATTCCACAGGAATTTTTATCCTAACCAAAGCGATGTTGTTTTGTTCCTTGATTGTAAAAGTTGTAAGACTTTAGTATGATTTAGCCAATTAACACACCAATGAGACAGTTCAGGTAAAGGTTCTCAGCTGGTGCCTGTACAAAGTGATCAAAAAGAATTGCACTAGGAGAGACAAGGTATTTCAGGAAGAACTTTTAACAAAAATAAAGTGTACTGATAAGGTAACGATCTTGCTTATGTTTTGGTCAAACTGAAATATTGCCTCTCAGTTACCTAAGTGAGCCATGTTTTCTTGCCAGTTGGTTCTTTATAGACACTTATGAACCAATCATAACAAGTCTCACCACTCCTGATTACCTTGGATATCAGAAGGTGCTGAGCCTACCTATGCTTGCAGTATGAACCCTTTTGCTTTATGTGGAGGCTTGTCCATGCTTGTTTGGTGGGGTTTTTAGTAATTCTCAGAATGACATATCTGAGGAGATAATTTAGTTCAGTTAAGCTTTGGCAAAACCTCTTCTGTTTCCTATCTTATTATTTTCCTCTCCCAACTTTCCAGTCTAATTATAATGAGCACATAGTATGGTTAGGCAATGATTTAAAAGGCAATGAGAGAAGATTTTAAAAATTAAAACTGTCTTAGGAATTCCAGCAAATATGACTATCCCAGGTTCTCAAATGTATAGGTTTTTTTTTAAGTACCAAGGTTGTTGAGCGAGATTATACATTTATAGGTTAGCTTTCTTCTAGTTGTTTTCTGGGTTAAGAGGCCCTAATCTTCATTACACATTTTTCTATTAAACTGTGTGGTTTGATTAGTTGTTCCAGGAAAAAGTGTTTGGAAGAAGGAGCTGGAGCAGCCAGCCCAAAGTCAAAGCATGGCAGGACATTGCTACAGCTTGAGGCAGACCAGCAGTGTCTCTCCCTGGCCAGACAATGACTATGGCTCTGTGCTGTGACGGCTCATTCATTTAGCCAATATTTACTGAGCATCCCAGTGCCTGGCACTGTTGTAGATGCTGGGGATACCACGTCTTAATTCTGCCTGATTGTATCTTTTTCAGATACAGCCATGCAAATTGAGAAGAACACAGTTGAATTTTCTACTCCCTAATGCAAATCTAATCCAGAATTCTTACCTGGTTGCATTTGACCACAAGTTTCATACAAAAGAGACGGTCCCATGAAATTTGCAGTGTTCCCAGCTTCTAATCCTTTACAGGGAACAAGCTTATTTCTGTGATAGTCTTGTCTTCAACGTGTTCTCCCATTGCACCACCTCTTGGGTAAATAACTAAATTCCATGAAAAGCCACAGCAACCCCATTGTAGAAATCAGTGCCTAATGATATTACACTTGCACAAATTGAAATGGGGTTAAAACTTCAGACTGTGGGTTCTTAGATTTTCTTTCTAAGCTGGAAGCTTTTATGAGCTCACTTTAAATTGAGAGGCAGAGTTTAGACCCTTTTGTTACTTAAGAGTCTGAGCAAATTATCAAGTCCGAGGCAAACCTTTTTTTGATTACTGAACTATTACAAATGCTTCCTGGCCAAAGAATAACCTCTCTCCAGAGGGAAATGTTCAGCAGGACCTTTTGCTTAAATTCATAAAATCTGTTAAAGCAAATCTCTCACATTTCCATTAAGTCGGTAAATTACTTCTAGGGAGAGAGGATAAAATGCCAGTGATAAAACGGCTGGACCATATTAATGATGGGAGGTGGGGCTGCAAAGGTGGAAGAATTGATGCTACATTTACCACGTAGAGAATTTCAGGCTTTTTCATGTGTTGGGCTAAATGCAAATGATTTCACTTTCTCCTGTAGTGAGAGGCAAAGTTATTAGGCCGCAGTGGCTTCTCTGAATGCTTTGTATGGCTGACATTAAAATGATTACAAGGTTATTGCTTTCTATATCTATTCCCTTGGAAATTTTTTTTCAAGATTTCATTGTAGATGGGGGAAATGCACAATGCTATGGGAAAAAAAGCCCTAGCTACATTCTTGCTACTGGATTATTGCCATTCTATCTCAATGCTGATTGAAACCCAAGACTTGGTATTGAAGCCTTAATGAGATGCTGGCAAATATCTTTCTGCCACTGGAAATGTAATCTTTCTACTGAACATTTTGTCTCAGTGAATTTCATCTGCACTAGCACTTTGCATCTGAATCTGAGAGGTCAGCACTTGATGCAGACCATGGGGTGCTGACTCTGTTCACCTTTCGGTGAACTTGATCCCCGAAGGTGTTGAAAGTACAGCAGTGAGTCATTATACATAATTAACTCATTGTTTCCTCCAAATGATTAAAGCCATATAACACTGCCCACTTTGTTGTCTCTCTTAGACAATAGTATGGTGGTTACCAGAGGGAAAAGTGTATATGGGATGATGGAAGATGATCTGACTTTGGATGGTGGACACAATGCAATATACAGATCATGTATCATAGAAATAAACACTTGAAACCTATATGATTCTATTAACCATGTCACCCCCAATAAATTTAATTTAAAAATTTGTTACGTTTCTAAAGATCAATTTTTCCTATAAAAATGACCTGTCCATTTCCATGTCTGCAATGCTCCCCAAATATATAGAATTAGTATATGGTCTCAATGGATCTTGTAAATGCACATTACATTTACTTAGGGAAACTTTGGGTCATAACAAGTTTCCATAAAAGGATCAGATTTTCTACATTTTTCTCAGTGTTGTGTGAGTGAAGAAGTAGTTCATGTTGTGAACTTAAGTTAAAATTTAAAGTTAAAATACTGTGTCCCTTGTCTAACCATCAGCATTTTCTGAGCCTTTGAACAAAGTTAATTCTCAGGTGCTAAATTACAGTAGTTCCCCATCATCTGTGGGGGTTATATTCTAAGACTCCTAGTGGATGCCTGAACCACAGCTAGTTTGAAACCCTACAAATACTGTCTTATTTCCTATACATATATACCTATGTTAAAGTTCCATTTATAAATTAGGCACAGTAAGAGATGAACAACAATAACTAATGATACAATAGAACAATTTTAACAATATACTGTAATAAAAGCTGTGTGATTGCAGCCTCCCATTTTAAAATTATCTTATTATACTGTACTCACCCTTCTGCTTGTGGTACTGTGAGATGGTGAACTGCCTCTGTGACAGGAAGAAGTGAGGTGAATGACATAGGCACTGCAGCATAGGCTTGGGCTACTGTTGACCTGGTGGTGTGTTAGGAGGAGGGTCATCAAGCCATGATGATGTCAGTGGTTGAATATCAGGAGCAGATGATGTTGATGATTGGAGAAATTTAATATTTTCAGGCCTTGGTTGACTGTGGGAAACTGAAACCACACAAAGCAAAACTACAGATAAGTGGGGACTACTGTATGATCTTGCCTGCTAAGATTGGTGGAGCAGAAAAAGGAGCATCTAACTAGTGGGGTTTTTTATACAGGTTAGAAGCAATAACAAAACCCATTTGCAAACACTTGGCTTATAAGCTAAATAATGTATTCCATATCTGTAAGAAATAAAGCATAGCATATCCCTAGAATGCATGTGTGTTTATATATACATATGTATGCATATTTTAAAAATAAATGCATGCTACCAAAATATAAAAACTGTTGCTTTTCATGCTGTGCTAATAGCAAAAAACTGAGCATTCAATTGCTATATAGACATGGCTTTTACAGGTAAATTTGCAAATCAAAAAGGTCTAACATATTCTACTTTAAATTCACTTAATTTAAATAGTGACAGCTTACCATTTTATGCAAAATGATCAATTTGATCAAAAGATGAACAGAACTACTAGAGAGACTTCCCTACATTAATAGACCTAAAGATTGGGCTACAAACCCTGTTATCGAGGATTCAAGTGTGGAAGAAATTCAAGAAAGTAAGAGTTAGAAAATAAGAGTTTTAACTTGGAGTAAAAATAAGACCTATGACAACTTCAGGGTAGTAAATTCATTGCCATCATAATGGAATCTTGTTATGAATCTGTTAAGTATAGAAAAAGAAAGTGAAAATTTTTGTATGATAATTTAATAGGCCAATAGAATTTTCTCTAAGTAGAGAATGTAATTCATAAAAATATTTAAACACCCTACTAAATTTTGACAATAAATATTTTAAAACTTAACATTATACAAAGATTCCACTTTCTAGAAATTATAGTAAGGAAATTAAGAGTTTAATAAGAAAACTTAAAGGGATTTAGATATATTATTACAGTGCTATTAATTATAACAACACATTTAAGTAGTCACCAAACTATTATGAGTGGTGATCTCTGTGTGGTGAGTGTGTGTGATTTTCATTTTCATGTTGCTTCTCTATTTTCACATACTTTTATAATTTACAAATACAACAGGAATGAATTGCTCCATAGTGCAATAATATTCTAGCTAGAATTAAATCTGGCTTTGCTATTATTCTCTTAAAATTGAGAGAGATCAGCTCTGGCTGGTGTGACTCAGTGGATTGTGTGCCCACCTGTGAACCAAAAGGTCACTGTTTGATTCCCCACGTCAGGGCACATGCCTGGGTTGTGGACCAGGTCCTCAGTAGGGGGCGCTCGAGGGGCAACCACAGATTGATATTTCTCTCCCTCTCTCCCTCCTTCTCTCTAAAAATAAATAAATAAATAAAAATCTTAATTTTTTTTTTTTTTAATTGAGAGACTCCAATCTCAGTAATTTTCTAAGCCCCTCCCTTTCCCTGAGGTTGTAAAAGAGCCCCCTGGGAAATGGGAGAAGGGCCTCTGCTCTTCAGCTCTGCATGGCTGGCGCTCCTGATCCCCTTCACTAAGGTAACACTCTCCATCCAAAGCGGGGTGGCTCTGCTGGGGGCCACGTGCTTTCTGTTCCTTGCCGCACAGGGACCTTCATGCAATTTAGCGCTTGGTCCCCAGCCACCCACTCAGCCTTTTAACTCCGCAGTGGTGCTGGTGGGGGCTTGGGAAAAGCCAGGCTTTCTTTTCCCCTTAAATTAACAGTACTAAAGAAACAGCAATAAAAATAAAAGGAATTTTTTTTAAAGTAAATTATCCTGTTATACCTTTTAGTTCAAAAAACATGCTTAGTGACTTTATCTTGAAGATATTGACAATTAAACTTTATTTTAAATTTTATAAGAGCAACAACAATGAACTATTCTTAATACTTTCAGGTAATGGATGTTACTAATGAAGACACAACCCTTGTCCTTGAGAAACATAATTAAATTAGCCTTTTTTTTTACTGCTTTCTGGAGAATGGTAAAAAGAGAGACCTGTTCAGAGTAATCAGCTACCTTTCTCCCTCCGCTCCCACCTCTTCCCACGTCCACCCTCCCCAAACCTTGCTGCTAGTGCAATGTTGGTGTTCCAATAGTGGGCTGGATCCAATAGCACTAGATTGATGTTCTCCTCCAGCTGAACGGACCAAACCTAATGCTCTCAGCCTAAATCTCTCAGATCACTGGGCTGGCTGGAGAAGGTTTCGTGGCTAACCATATACAGACCCTTAAAAAAAATTAATATTGCTATAGTCTCTTGGGGGCCAGCTCTAAGGGATTTGATTCTGCACAGCCTGAAGGAGGAAGAAAACTTTAGACCAGAGGTCGATGGCATTGGTAGTATCTACCAGATTTAAAAAGAGCTCATCTGCAGAGACAAGGAGGCTAAAACCAAGAAAGGCGAACATAATAAAGACCATCCTGGTGACTGTAGGACACATGATGGTGACATTTGATCCCTACCCTTGCCACACTATTGTGTCCCTTCAGTAAGGGCACAAGGTAATTAGTTTGTAAGTTTCATTCTATATATTTAGTTGAGATTAACAAATGAGATCTTTAGCAATGACTGTTTCAGTAAGAATTGTTTTACAAGCAAGAAGTGGTCAATTGTTTTACATTCTCACTAAAGGTTGAGAGTCTGAATTACAGCCTGCGAAAGTCTGATTGCCATTACAAAGAGCCAGTCATTTGGATATTGATTATTTGTGTTTCTCCTCAGCATTAAAGTCTAATCTTTATTAAGCACTTACCATGCATCAGATTCTATGCTAACATTTCACATGCTTTTTATTTTTCCACTAAATCTGTACAACTCTGTGTCATATGTATTTCATACCCCAATATACAGGTGAAAGACTGATGTTTAAAGGTTTTACTCCTTTTTCAAGTTTACATATAGCAAGTTAATTGGTAAAACCAGGTTAATCTGATTTTAAAGGCTTACCCTTAACCGCTGATTTTAAACCATTCATGATGCTTTTGGCTTCAAGTAACAGAAAAATCCAAAATGAAGTTACCTTATACAAAGATGTCATAACCGACATAGCCAGAGGTCCAGCTCCTGGGCAGTGTGTTAGGGCCTCTGCTCGCCTCTCAGGTATCCTCTTGGCTCTGCCCCGACCCCTCTAGGACCTGGCTTCATTCGCAGACTCATACTGAGATGGCTCATCAGTTCCAGGCATCATATTCAGACACAACAGTATCCAGAGGAAGAAAGGGGACTTTCTTTTCTCTCTTTTAAGAATAGGAATGAGGAGACCTTTCTTGGAAAGCTACTCTACCCTCAGGAGACTAACTCCATGCCTATGTTGCCAGAAGTAGGTCATATCCACATTCTTTTTTAAAAGTAGATTTTACTTATTTATTTTTAGAGAGAGGGAACGGAGGGAGAAAGAGGAGAGTAACATTGATGTAAGAGAGAAACATTGATCAGTTGCTTTTCCTAGACACCCCAACCATGGATGGAACTTGCAACCCAAGGCATGTGCCCTGACTGGAAACTGAACCAGAGTCCTTTTCATCCCGCAGACCCCTTAGTCCCATGGACCTCTTCACCCCTCCTCCCATCTGGCAACCATCAGAACACTTTCTGTATCCCAGATTCTCTCTCTGTTCTTCTTTGCTTAGTTTGATTTTTAGATTCAATTGTTGGTAAATATGTATTTGTCGCCATTTTATTGCTCATGGTTTTGTGGTTCTTTTTTCTTAAATAAGTCCCTTTAACATTTCATATAATAATGGTTTGGTGATGAGCAACTCCTTTAGTTTTTTCTTGTCTGGGAATCTCTTTATTTGCCCTTCAATTCTAAATGATATGTTTGCTGGGTAGAGCAATCTTAGCTGTAAATCCCTGCTCTTCATGACTTTAATATTTCTTGCCACCCCCTTCTAGATTGCAAAGTTTATTTTGAGAAATTAGCTGACAGCCTTATGGAACTCCCCTGTAGGTAACATCTTTTCTCTTGCTGCTTTTAAGATTCTCTCTTTATCTTTAACCCCTGGCATTTTAATTATGATATGTCTTTGAGTGGACCTCTTTGTATCATCTTGTTTGTGACTCTCTGTGCTTCCCGGACTTGCATGTCTATTTCCTTCACCAAATTAGGGAAGTTTTTACTATTTTTTCAAATAGATTTCCAATTTCTTGCTCTTTCTCTCCTCCTTTTATGCAAATGTTGGATCACCTGATGTTGTCCCACTGGCTGCTTACAATATCCTCATTTATTTTTTGGATTCTTTTTTCTTCTTGTTGTTCTGGTTGGTTGTTTTTTTCTTCCTATGTTCCAAATCATTGATTTGATTCTTGGCTTTACCCACTCTACTGTTGTTCCCCTGTAAATTGTTCTTTATTTTAATTAGTGTATCCTACATTTCTGACTGGATCTCTTTTATGCTGCTGAGGTCCTCACTAAATTCCTTGAGTGTCCTTATAACCAGTGTTTTAAGCTCTGCATTTGATAGATTGCTTATCTCCATTTTGTTTAGTTCGTTTTTTCTGGAGTTTTGATCTGTTCTTTCATTTGGGCCATGTTTCTTTGTCTCATTTTGGCAGACTCCCTGTGTTTGTTTCTATGTATTAGGTAGAGCTGCTATGACTCCCGGTCCTTGTAGTGTGGCCTAAGATAGTAGGTGTCCTGCAGGGTCCAGGGGCACAGCCTCTCCTATCACCCAGGCTGGGTACTTGAGGTGTGCCCTTCATGTGGGCTGAGTACACCTGCCTCTAGTGGAGACTTGATTACTGTTGGAAGGTCAATAGGAGAGATTTACCCAGGCCAGTCAGCTGCAAGGACTGACTGTGACCGCTGACGACCCACCTCCACCCTCTTTGGAAGATCAGCTCTGCAGGGACAGTGGTGGTGCTCCAATGTGGTCTGTAGTTGTCCACTGGGTGCACAGGCTTTGGAATTTTCAAGGTGATGCAGGCCAAGGTCAGCCCCTACCTGTGTTTTTCCCAGGGCCACCCTGAATGAGCTATAAATCAATCTGTGATGTCTGCTATTTGTGCTGGGTTTGGAAATTCCCAGGTGAAGCCAAGCTGTGAGTCTAGACAGGCTGTTGCTAGTGTCGGGCCTGCAGCTACTTAGCAAGAGGTATGGGGGATGGGATTCACTGAGGCTGGCTATTGTTTGTCTGAGAGGATTTGGAAGTTGTGAAGCAGGAGTCAAGACCAGCCATTCATGTGGAATAGCAGCTTGGCTTGGCCTGTAAGTTGGATGGGATGGGGTCTCAGGGGATCTCCAGGGTGGGTCAAACAGTGTTAACCAAGTTGTTGAAGTCTCAGTTATGGCACCAGCCTGACAGCTCTGTGGTTCTGTGTAGGGAAGATTCAGTAAAGGGACAATGTCCCCCTTTTCTGTCTGGGAGAAAGCTGCCCCTCAGCTCCTGCCTTGATGCCAGACACTTCACTTTCTCCCAGTATGCCACTGGTGCCTCTCAAGCTGCTACCCTTGTGCTAGAGCTCAGAGGGAGTGAGTCTGATTAAGTCTATGTGTGGGTTCTTATAGAGGAACTGCTTGGGACTCCAGAATTTTCTTCTACTAACTCTGTCATCACTGGTGTTTTTTTTGGTTTTGTTTTGGGGTTTTTTTTTCAGCCAGAAGTTATGGGGGCTTATTTTCCTTGCACTGGAACCTGGACCAGGTGGCCTCATGTGGTGCTGAGACTCGCCACTCCTGAGATAGCCCTCCCAAATTTTTATCCACCACAGGTAGATGTGGGACCAGCTCATACTGCATCTCTGCCCCTCCTACCAGTCTGGATGAATGTGGTTTCCTTAATTCCATAGTTGTCAGGCTTCCATTCAACTCAATTTCTGATGGTTCTGAGTGATGGTTGTTCTATATTGTAGTTGTAATTTTGATGTAGTTGTGTGAGGAGATGAGCCATGTTTACTTATGCCGCCATCTTGACCAGAAGTCTCTCATCAAAGTCTTTTAGGTGAGGTTCCTGTTAAGCAGACTCTGGAGACAGAGAGGAGGATGAGGAGAATGATCAGGCAGAGAAGCTGAGCTCTGGTGTGGTTTGAACAAAGGCCTCAACTAACCATGGGATTAAAGGGGTGGTGGCTGAAACTGGCATGGTCTTGTAGTGTCATTCCAATTGGGCCAAGGAGGCCTGGTTTTTATACCCATTTGATCAGTTTTGGATGTGGGCTGCCCATAGAAGGAAGACTTGGACAGGCAGTTTCCCCAAAGAAGTAATCCGTGAAGAGCTGACAGCAGAGACTGCCTTCTGGTGGCCCTACCAGTTGCTGGGTGAATAGGCCTGCAGTAGATTGAATAGAGGCCCCCCCAAAGAAATATGTTCACATTCTAACCACCAGAACCTGTGAATGTGACTTCATTTGTAAAGAGCATTTTGCAGATATAATTAAGTTAAAGATCTCAAGATGAGATCATCCTGGATTGCCTACATGGCCTCTAACTTCAATGACAGTGTCCTGATAAGAGATGGAAGAGGAGAAGATACAGGGTAGACGGAGGCGGAGATTGGAGCTATGCCACTATAAGCCAAGGAACATCTGGAAAGAACAGAAGCTAGAAGAAACAATGAAGGATTCTACCCTAGAGCCTTCGTAGGGAGTGAAGTCCTGCTAACATCTTCACTTCTGACATCTGGCCCCCAGAACTGGGGGAAAGTTAAGTACCTGTTGTTTTGAGCCACCCAGTTTGTGGCTATTTATTTATTTATATATATTTGCCGCATCCCTAGAAAAATAATATGAAGTCCTTCCCAAATGGGTATCTGGGTAACTCATCACAGGGTCTACCAACACAAGGATTGAAAAAAAATGGGGTTAATAGTTAAACCTGTGAAAATTCAGAAATCTGTTTTGGAATATCCCAATTCAGTTAAGGTTGTTTTGGGGAGAGACTACTCACATAAAGTGATACAAAACAGACACTAGTAACCTTATCAGTCTATGTGACCATAGAATTAATCCAGATTACAAGGTTGGTGGAATACCTGTTCTCAGTATGAAATGTTTATACTTGTTCTCAGTATTAAATAACCTAAATTATTAGACAGGATCCCTGTAGAATTTCCATAGAGGCAGGCTTAATAGGTATTCTTTCAGAGAGACCTACTCTACTTACTTTCTATTCTTACCTAGAAATGTTATTTTTGCTACAGTATATCTTATTTCCAAAAAGGACTATAATATTTCTTGTTCTAATGTGGTAGCTGTACATTTATAAGCTTTTTACCAAAAAATTGAAATTATATACATTATGTGACTATAATTGCTTATAAACTGTGTATGCGATAATTTAATTTTATTTTGAATGAGAGATTTGCATTTTGTAAAAGCATTTGGTATTTAGACACTAAGTCACTAGAAGAAAGGAAATCAAACTGATATGGACAATTTAAAAATATTCACATTTCAACTAAAATAAAGGGGAAAAGATCCCAGGTTTTTCTCACAGAAAATTAAAGTAATCTTTACCATTTAGAAATAATGCTCCATCAAGAAAATTGTACTTGTGCTATTTGAACAGAGAGTTCAAACATACACACACACACACACACACACACTATATAGTATATGTATTCAATATATATAGTATATATATTCCATATATATGAGATATATATTCCATATATATGATATATATATATATATATATATGGCATAGACCTGAAGGTTCAAGTGTGTGTATATAGATATATATCATATATGTTCCATTTATATCTATTCTATATATAAGATATATATGATATATCATATATATATATATAGCATAGACCTGAAGGTTTATAAGAATAAAAGCCCTAGAAAATCATCATAGCTTATTTGTGAAAAGACTCTTGCCCCCATGATATTTTGATGTGCTTTTTGTTGTTGTTTTGTTTTGTTTTACATAGACTTGCTCCCTTCATGGCTGAGTGTCAGAAGGCAGAGAGGTCTAGAACTACCATGTAATGAATGTGACTGAACTGGTTTCAAAAATATTTTTAAATAGATAGTTATAAACAGAGTATTTAAATTCTCATTTAACAATCATTATTACATTGAATGACTACAAGATTTATTTTTCATATTTAGGCATTACTAATTGGTCACACTGAACACAAAGAAATGTTATATTTGGAAATTTAAGAAACATCAGTTAAAATATCCTGATTCTTGTGATTCAGCACAATTTCCTTGATACTTTTAAGTCAAAGAAATTCTTTAAGGAAGAAGAAAATGAACATAGCAGGAGGGAACAAATAAATAGTAGAGGAAGAGATGTTGCAAAGAAAGACTAGAGAGACGGGATGAGAGGAATCAAATTATAAAGCACAGAGAGAAATGAGACAAAATAAAGATTTTTAGTCTTAAACAACTCTTACAGAGAATAGAAAACCAGAGAACAGTGTCTAACTCATTTTATGGTGTTAGCATAGCCATGATACCAACAACAGACAAGGGCAGTAGAAGGAAGAAAATTTACAGGACAATTTTTCCCATGAGCATAGATGTCCAAATCACAGATGAAATATTGGCAGCTTGCATCTAACAATATATTAAAAAAGATAATAAACCATGATGAAGTTAGGTTTATTTCAGGAAAGCAGAGTTTACTTTAACATCGGAAAATCTATGTATTGTTACCATATTAGCGACATAAAGGAGAAAAAGCACATGAATATTTCAATCAGTGTAGAAAAAGGGTTTGATACACAGCAAGAAGAATTTATAATTTTAAAAAATGCTTTGCAAACAAGGAACAATAAAAACTTTTAACCTGATAAACAGTATCTACCAATTACATAGAGTAAATATTAAATGTGAAATGTTAAAATCTTTCACTTTAATATCATAAAACAAGGACACCCACTATTATAATAGTATAGTAAGTAGAATTACCACTACTTTCACTTCAGTATTGTACTGGAAGTACAGTGTGGAAAGTAAGGGAGAAAAAGAAATAAAACTGTCTATATTTCCAGAGGATATGACTGTCTACATAGAAAAATCTAAAAGAATGTATAGATAAATTATTAGAAATCCATACTCCTGAAGTCAACACATTTCTATAACCTAGAGAAAAAGAGGAAATGTAATTCTAAAAATATCTACCATTTAAAATATTGTTTTTAAAAAGATAACTAGAAATAAACCAAACAAAAAATATGTAAGTCTTGTATAGAGAAAATCATAAAAGTTAATTGAAAGATATTAAATATTATGTAAATAGATAAATACAATGTCATACATTAGATAATTCAAATTTGTAAAATGTTTACAAAAGTCAGGTCAACAGTGAAAACTTCATTAATACATAGCAAATCCTGTTCTCAGTAGTGAAACCATGGCGTTCCCTGTAAACTACGGACAAGTCAATGATATCACCACTTCTGATCCACATTGTACTGGAGGCTGTACAATAAGTTAAGAAAAGGTAGTAAGTTGTAGACATACTATTTGAGTGAGTAAGAGAGTTTATCAAAGTTGTTTTATATAAGATATATACAAAAATTGAATTTTTTACTTTTATATACCAGTAGCAAAGAGTAAGAAAATGTAGCTTAAAGAGAACAAAAGGGAATAAACCTAAGAATGAACCTAACATAGCTAGTCTCCTTTGTTATCTTCTGTTTTATAGTTTTACATTTACATTTAGGTCTTTGGTACATGCTGAATTAATTTTTGTGAAGAATGTGAGGTCTGTGTTCAGATTCATTTTTTGCATGACAATGTCCAGTTGTCCCAGAACTATTGTTGAAAAGAGTATCTTTGCTTCATTGTATTGCCTTGCTCCTTTGTCAAAGATCAGACAGCTATATTTATGTGGGCCTATTTCTGGGCTCTCTGTTCTGTTTCATTGGTGTGTTTGTCTAGTCATTCGCCAATGCCACTTTATCTTGGCTACAGTAGCTTTATAGTAAGTCTTCAAGTTGGGTAGCGTTAGTGATACCAAACCCAGGTTCAGCTGCCTGCCACTCAAAAGCCAATAATCAACAGACAAGTTTTGGCAAAAGGAAAATAGGTTTATTTAAGAGCTGGCAGCCTGAGAAGATGGTAGACTAGAGTCACAAAGACCATGTTAACAACTGGATGTGGGCAGGAGTTTTTGTAAGAAGAGAGAAAGGGAAAAAAAAAAAAAAAAGCCAGAACAAAGGAATCAAAAGGAGGAGGGTGTTGAGAGTTCTCTGTCTGTTCAGATAACCAGTCAAAGCTCAGCAAATCTGAAGCCAGAAGGACTGGAGGTTGGTGTCTGCTTTTGAAGCTAGTTCCATTTTCAGAGAGAGGGAAAGGGAGGGAGAAAGAGAGGGAGAGAAACATTGACCGGTTGCCTCTCATCTGCACCCCAACTGGGGGCTGAACCCATAACCCAGGCAGGTTCCCTGACCAGAAATTGAACTGGTGACTTTTTGATTTGTGCGGTGATGCCTAACTAACTGAGCCACACAAATTAGGGCAGTTCCTACAATTCTTAAATGAACAGGTTGTTTATCTGCAGTTACACATTAGTTAATAAGTCATAATTTACAGAAACAATGTTAAAGGAATAATAGGGTGGGTTACATCCATCCTCCAACTTTGTTCTCTTTCAACACTATGATGGCTGTTCAGGTCCTTTGCCTCTCCACATAAACTTTAGAATCAATTTGTTGATATCAACAAAATAACTTGCTGAGATTTGGGGGGTATTAATCTATAGATCAAGATGGGCAGAACTGGCATTTTGAGGCAGTCAGTATTGAGTCTTCATACTCATGTACATCAAATATCTCCCTATCTATGTTGTTCTTCTTTGATTTCATTAGCCATAGTTCTGTAGTTTTTCTGAGATCTTGTACATATTTTGTTAGATTTATACCTAATTTTTTATTTCTGGGTGACAACATATGTGGTGTTGTGTTTTTTAATTTCAAATTCCATTTGTTCATTGCTGGTATATAGGAAAGTGATGGACTTTTTAATATTAATGTGCATCTTTTAACTTGGCTATAAATTTCTTATTAGTTTCAGAAGTTTTTTGTTGATTTTTTAAATTTTCTACATAGATGATCATTTATCTGTGGTTCAAGATGACATCTTTGACTTGTGCCTGATTTTAGTGGGAAAGCTTCAAGTTTCTCCCCATTAAGTATGGTGTTAGCTGTTGGCTTTTGGTAGATATTCTTTATCAGGTTGGAAGTTCCCTTCTCTTCCTTGTTTAATTAGAGGTTTCCCATGAATAAGTATTAGATTTTGCCAACTGCTTTTTCTGCATCTATTGATATAATCATGTAATTCTTTTTTTAACCTGTTCAAGTGATATATTACATTAGTTTTCTAATGTTGAACCAACCTTGCAAACCAGTACCATGGTCCCATTTGAACAGTGATTGATTAATCATGCCAGTTAGCTGAGGCCCTGGGCCTGGAGAAGATGAAACTTAAGGTCAACTAAACTAGGAAAACGATGTGAAAGGGAAGTGAGAGGGCCCAGAAGGGTAAGATCATAACCTACAGGATGGGAAGAAACAGGTAAAATGACAGACCAAAGTGAAGGTGACTGAAAATCTAGCCCTAAGGAAGGAAGGGATGATTTTGTCCAAGGTCGGATGTAGGCCTGAAAAGAAAATAGATCATTACTATGTCAATACATACTCTGTTAACTATGTGTGTTCTATCATTATGGGTTTTGATAGATAATGGTGATAGAAAACTAAAGAAGTCTAATATCTACCCACAATGGGGTTATATGACTCCCTTATGGGAGACAAGCATGGGATATAATTTTGGAGGGTGGGAAATGGTCCCAAATTTTGGCTAAAAGCATCTCCACAATCCCCATGCTAGATGTCTGAAATTCTGTTAGCAGAGGTCTTTACAACTTGTCTTCCCTTTGCCAAGGAAAAGGGCAGATACTACTTTCTAGAAGCTCTTTTCCTTTAAAGGCAGAAAGTTTTATGGGTGACTTACTCAACTTAGCTTAGAAACTGAGCTCGACATAAAATTGGAAGGGACAAGTCATAATGCGATCAAGCTTGGGGAGAGGAACACAGTGGCAATTTGTCAACATACAAACCCTGCCTTCTGAGGAGAAGCCAGCATAAATGGAACCAAACTCACAGGTGGAAATCAGCTGGCTCCTTGCCACCACTCCGCCACTGCTGCCCCTGATCTGCCCCACGTCCCTCAGCAGACGAAACCCACTAGATATTGTTTGTTGGATTAAGACTTTGTCTGGCAAACCTCTTTTTAGAGATACCCGTTGAAAGAATAATGCATTAGGAGAAAATCTACTGTTGACATTGTGATGAGGATGAGAAATTAAATTATTTTATTGAAAACCATCACGAGCGGGACACAAAGAGAATAGGATTGTGGTTTGGGGACATGGAAAAGAAAGAGTCAGTTTTGAAGTGCAGGGTGAGGTCTCAGAGGGGAGGCCTTATGCCAGGATGCAGGGTTGGGGCATCAGGGAAGCAGATCATGACAAGGAAAGCCTGCGACAGGGCCACCCAAAGGCCTTGTCAAGAGGACCTGAAGACAGAGCTGTGTTTCATAATGCACTACTACCTTAGTCCCACGGACTTAAGGCCTCCTGCTCAATAACCTGTGTGCTCTCCAATCGTGCTAAATAACTTTATGTATGTTTCTTTATGCATAGTAAAGAAGCATGAAGAAATAGATAAAAAATGTTAACACTGATACACATTGGCTATATCTGGGGGAATTTTCAGGTTCTCCCTTGTTAATTCTGCCATGGCTGAATTTCTATAGAAGGTATATTCATCACTTCTTAGGAGGCTTCTTGACTCTCCCCAATTCCTCCTTTTCTAAGAATAGTCCTAATATATAGAGATCAGCCCCGAGGGATTTTGACTGCACTGTGTGACTCTGTCAGTACTTTCCACTGCTGATAGATGGCAGGGGTAAAAATTAAATCAAGCTGCGTTAATGAAATTTTCTTTCTTTAAATGTCAGTTAAGATGCTGCGCATTAAAAATAACAGAGAACTCCAAGTCCACTGTTTTAAACACTAAGGGCGTTTATTATCTCACATAACAAAATATTCAGAGGCAGGGTAGCCTCACAATGACATGAAAGAGGTAGGGCTATTCACAGCGAAGGGTCCCAGGTTCCTTCCCAGATTCAGTTTGGACATGGTTATGTTCATTTTCATCTTTGCTGCAAAATAGCCGCTACAGCTCAGGCATCACATGCAGATATGACAATCTCCAGTCCAGTTTAAAAAAATAAATGGTCATGTCCTCTGTTTCTTCTTTCCAAAGTCCCCCAAAAGACCTTCTCTCACATATCATTGGCCAAAATTGTGCCACATGCCACCATTCCCTGTCAGAGCACATGCCTGGGTTGCAGGCCAGGTCCCCCGTTGCGGGTGTGTGAGAGGTGGCCGATCTATGTTTCTCTTCCTCTTTCTCCCTCCCTTCCTCTTTCTGTAAAAATAAATTATAAAATAAAATCCTTTTTTTAAAAAAGAAAGAATTGTGCCGCATGCCCATTCATAAACTAATCGCCTGCAAAAGGCATGGGATACCATGATTGGTATAGACTAATCAGGATTTAAAATGAGACTCTGCCAATATGTAAGAATTACTTCTCTGCCAGTGCTCTAAAGACAATGTCCAGAGGTATTTGTTGCTGAAGTCCCTGGAGTACCCCTGCCTCTTACATTTTCCAGGTTTTGATTGTTAGCAATGCCTGGAAACCCAGAAACTTCCTTAGAATATCTCTACATTATTCATTCTCTCTGTTGCATAAATTAGTCCATGTTGGTTTCTGCTCTCTGCAATCAAAAGTACCTTGCCTAGTTCATTGAGCATTTTACAAATTAGGCATATAATACAAAAAATAATATTTTATAAACATATAAATACAGAGGCAAAAACTTTTATTCAGTTATGGAGTATCAGGTAGCATAGATTTGGAAGGGACCATTTATTATTCCACTGGATAACCTATTGTCTGAACTTAAAATTGGGCCTATAGATTGAAAAACTATAGAGGCACTTATAAAACATATTATTTGAAATCACGATGGACTTAGAAAATGGATATGTGATTGCTATAATTAACCAAGATTTACTGATTATATACTTCCCAGAAAAGTGCTTCTCAGAATTTAGCATAATAAGAAGCATGGGAAGAGTTGAAAATTCAGATTCTAGGCCTAATCTCTAGCGATTCTAATTCAATGGGTATAAAAGGAAGGCCTAGACATGTAGGAATTTTATCTCAGCTCTGGCCTGAAATATCTAAAGAACAATGGACATTTGTGTTACTGTTACATAGGCTCACACAAAAGAGTTAGACAATTGTGTACATGACTCTGGCTTGCAACTAAAGTCTGAAAGCCTCTGCATATCAGTTCAGTTTGAGCACTTTTATATAAATATTGTAAGTAGGGGTCAATCCTAAAATGGTCTGGAATATTTTCCTTCTGAACCACTTCATTAGATTACCAGCAATGGACCCATTAACAAACCAGTAACAGAGAAAACACTCCTATTTTATGTAGACAAAGAACAAAAATCTACTTTGATATGAGGGGAAAACTGACATCTGGGTTTCCACTTGGCTGCCCTTATTGTTAATTCACTCATACACAATTTTAAAGACAGAAAGAAAAAAGAAAATATTTTTCAAAAATTCTTTTAGAATAAATTGTATGAAGCCACTTTTGGATGCTTTTCTAATTTTCCCTGATACTTGGATCCTCAGACTAGTCAAAAATAAAATCTGAAAATGCAGATAAACAATTAATGTGAAAAAAAATGAGCCCAGCTTTAATTATGAAGAATTAGAACCTAAAACAAGCCTTATAAAAAAAGGTCCAATATAATTATGTAAACTTAAAATGCGTCTGGCAAGAATAAACATCTACCTAAAGCCACCGGAAGCTTCATTCAGCTCAAACCAGAGCCCCAGTGAACCAGCTCCACAACTGACACACCCAAAGGTCAGGCTTGGCTGGTGCCAGAGCCCAACTAAAGTGACTCCAGCTCTGCAAGATCTGTCCTGCATAACACCTTGTCCACTCTGAGGGAGGCCAGCACTTACAGCCAGTCAGCCTGAGGGTCACCCCGAACCACTGACATACTAGCAGCATTCAGGGCCCAACTACAACAGGAGGGCGCACACAACCCACACAGGGGACACCCCCGGAGCACCCGCCTCAGATGACCAAGGAGACTGCACACTGAGCTTCACAGGAATCTTCTGCATAAATTCACTCTGTCAAGACTGGGAGACATATCAGATCTATATAATACATAGAAACAAACACAAGAAGTCAGCCAAAAAGAGGGGACAAAAAACGTGTCCCCCCAAAACAAACAAAACCTATGTAGAATTCTGAGAGATACTGTTGTTTTGGTAATGTTCTGTTTCACCCACTCACCCTGAAGACAGAACACGTCTTTCCCATTAGCCAAAGCTGCTTTTAGGCTGCTTCGAAACAGTTGACTAATAATTGCTGGGGTTATCATAAAGCAAGGGTCTGTCATGTGGTCCTCAGTGGCAGCAGCCAACGTTCATTTCCTGTGGTCCTTGGCACACGCAGTGTGGTCCCATAACACTGCACAACAGCAGGAGTGACGTGAGGGGAACAAAAAACAGGCCCTGAAAAGGAGCACAATTCACATGCAGCAGCCAGGCCACCGGGAGGCTCTCCAAGTCTACAGTCCCCAAGCCAGGTAAGTAGAACACGACAACCTGCACAGTTGTCTCCTCTTATCCATGATTTCACTTTCCATGGTTTCAGGTACCCATGGTGAACGCCTCTCTGAAAATAATATGTGGAAAATTCCAGAAATAAACAACTCCTAAGTTTTAAATTGCACGTTGTTCTGAGGGACATGATGAAATCTCACGCCATCTAGCGCCTTCCTACACAGGATATGAATCATCCCTTTGTCCAGCATCTCCGCGCTGCCTGTGCTCCCCACCTGCTAGCTACACAGTAGCCGTCAGGGTTATCAGATAGACTGTCACGGTGCCTGTGTTCACGTAACCCTTATTTTATTTAATAATGCCACGCTCACACAACTTTTATTACAATGCATTGTTATAATTGTTCTGTTTTGTTATTGGTTATCATTGTTAATCTCTCATAGTATCTTATAAATTAAGCTTTAGCATAAGTATGTACTAGGTCTGTCCAGAAAGTATGCAGCCATGTACTATGAAAAATAGAGACATTTATTGAAGAAGATATGAGAAATATTGTATATAGGACAATAATGACTCAGTTTCCTTCAAAGTAGGCACTTTGGGACCTCACACAGTTCTCCCAGCATCATTAACAACTATAGCATGATATTCTTTCTGCTCTGGTAGCAGAAGCCACAAAACAAAATTTGCCAAGGCATGTGTCATGCCAAGATCCTGCATCAAAATCCCGGACACAGTAGTTTTTGGAATCCCCAGATCAGCTTCTAGTTCTCACACTGTCAGCTGCCAATCTTTGTTGATTACAGCCCATGCATGTTCAACATTCTCAGGTATTGTGCTTGTTGAAGGCCTTCCAGAATGTGGATCACTTTCAACAGATTCTCAACCATCTTTGAAGCATTTACACCACATTTTTATTTATGCTGCATTCATTGCATCAATCCTGAAAGCCTTCTGAATCATCCAAATAGTTTCTAGGGAGAAATGTTCAAGCTTAATGCCAAATTTGTTGCAGATTTGTTGCTCAGTAGATTTTGAATGTGATGGCCACACAGTACACATGCTCACTTAATGGCGTCTACTGCCCCCACGGACTAGTTCAGTGACATCGTTATTATTTGTGCATGAGAATTCCAGTCCACTCTCCTTGGCTGCAAGGTTACATAGATGTTGGGCAAACCTCTCTCATTATATTAACAACGGCTGGACTTTTTCTGGACAGACCTCATATAATTCACATACCTTGACAATTGATTAAATATATACAAATGAGAGGAAGGAGTCAAAGACGATTCTGAGGACAGTGGTACCTGTAACAGAAAGAGGGAACACAGAACGATGTGTTAGATGTGGTCTGGGTTCAATAATATCTGCAGTTTGAGGCATCCCCTGGGGATCTTAGAATGTGTCCCCTTTTGGACAAGGGGGGACTACTAAACACTCAAACACTGCAATCTATAATCCAGGTAAGCATAATGTGAAGGCCCTGCAGATCCCGGTGCAAAAGGCCACTCACTGTAGGCTCGCACAATCCAACAAACTAACAAATAGAACCACCAAGAGCCAGAGGCCACTGGGGCCGGTGCACTACTTTATGTTTCCAGCTGCAGTGGCTTCTCCAGCACCGTCTCAGACACCTCACAGAGCTAAACTTTCAGATGAGAGGGAAGTTTTCTTATTAGGACCCACAGTTTCTTCTTGGTATGTGAAATATTGCTCATTTGGGGTTCCACATCAACATTTTAAAAATTGACCTGTATATCCAGTCTGAGGTTTATCCTGAGTTGGTGATCATTCCGAATCGCTGCTATCTAATTTGTACTATAAATAATCATCATTCTTTCTTTCTTTTTCAAAGAATGTGGCTACACTTAAGAGAACAGATAGCATTAAAGCAATATTTTTAAAATATATAATATTTAATTTGTCACTGAAAAAGAAGATAATGCAAATCTTGGCTGAGGTTAAAAATCAAAATTTATCAGTGTCATTCATAAAGGCCTTCCTCTTCATCTGTTCTCCCTTCTGCCCAGCTTACACTACCACCCTCAGGAAGGCTGTTATAAAAACACCTCTCTGATTGCTGGGGTTCGCTACAGTGCCCTCGTTTGTCTCTGCCTTGCAATGTCCTTTGAAGACTTTCAAAACATGTACTGCATAATTTTCATGCACAGTGTCATATAATTAAGCAATGGCATTTTTACATGGTAAAAGCATCCCCAAAAATTCCAAAATGTACATACAAGGTTAGATAAGCTTTGAAGAGCCATAAATGGCACAAGTTGGTCGCCCCTGCAGTCATGTAGTTGAGTTTTAAATTTAACAACAGAAAAATCAACAAAGATTTGACACCAAGGAAAAAATATACCTAAGGAGAAGATGATGAAAATATTATATTCCCCTTAAAAATTAATCTAAAGTCATCTTAAGCCTTGAATTTTTATGGTTTTGAAACCAAGTTGCCTTGATTTTTTCTGTTCTGATTTTGAAGAATTGTAATTGTACATTTTTTGAGAAAATACATGTTTGACAGTAGCTAACTCTTCCATTTCCCAGAAGAAAGTCAGAATTATTTGTTTCAGAAAGGTTAATTTGAAGTCAAGCTTCACTTTATGTATTAAAATAGGTCTTAAGAGAGAATATTTAAGCATACCCTCAATTTAATTGGTTTAGCACCCTGGAAACTCATGTTAAAAATAAAGACATTTATAACAAAGAGAAACTGCCATAGCAGAAAAATTACATTCCTTGCTCCCTTTGGATTTTTAATTCATTGTTGTACAAGTCTACCTCAACCTAATTGCGTTTAATTTTTTTTCTTTTCTCTCCTGTAAGCGTACAGAGTAGTCACAGCCCCGAAACTGCTGGAACTGGCAAATAGATCATCCTCGTCAGCGACAGCAATCAAGAACAGGGATCAAGGATGCAATTTCATAAACATAGCTTTTAAAAGAACACACATAACATTTCTCTCTTCTTGCTGAAGGATCCAGTAAGTGTTATAAACAACTTTTAATTGAAATTCTCTAAGCACATCATCCCTATTTTTTATCCCACAGTTTTTGGAAGAGAGAGTTAAGTCCCAGGTCATCTGAGCAGGGTCAGCCTTGGGAAGATGAAAGATTTACCTCAAATTTTACTTTTTAAGTGACAAGTTCTGAAAGACAATACTGCCCTGGTAGGAAATTGCCCGTCCAGTTCTTGGTTTCAGATTTTATTTCAATCCCTGTGTCACTCTCCTTATGACATAGGATGGACAAAGACCAAAGTGCTAGATGAGTAAGATCTGAGTCACTCACAGTCTGGAAAAAAAATTAACCTGTGATCTGAGGAGCAGGGGCATGAAATGGGAACAAAGAGCAGCCTCAAAAGTTCATGAAGAGACTTTAAAAGCTTAGCAGGAGGGTAATGAAAGCCATAGTCCAATAAAAGACTGAAAGAACCCAGTCAGATATCAAGCAACAAAAGGTGTTTCCAACCCTCGTGGGAAGCTTACAAAAACCTACTGAATGGCATTGGACCTGTGAGAACTGCAGAAGCTCTTAGCACAAACGGCTCCATCCAAACCCCAGTGCTAAGAGACTTCATCAAACTCTACCATGGCTTCTAGCAGCGTAATGCCTAAGGAGACAAAGTGACAACTCAAGGACCCAAAAACAGACAAACGCTAAGCCAAAACAAATGAATTGCATAATGTTTAATTTAAATTTTATAGGAACTCACAGCTTAAATGAATGTCAAGTTTTTTTATTTTTGAAGGTCAAAGATAAACCTGGTAATTGTATAATGAGAAATAGGGATAACCTTTTGAGAAAACTATCGAAGTTCCTCCCATATTATAGTTATCAATTATATTAGAATATAACACAGTCACGGCATTGACTGGAAAGACAAGCATATTTGTTTTCATGATGTTAAGACAATTTTCTTTTAATAATGATTGAGATTCAAGTTTTAGATACAAAAGAAGATAAAATTATTTAAAGGATTATAACACTTTTCTCTAACAATTGTCCCAGTGTTGATTTTACTAGGCAACATGCCTCAACACTCAAAACTAGATGTTAATGTGAAGATTGAGAACTGCCTTTCGATGAAATGATCTGGAATTCTATCTAAAGCAAGGAATGTGTTTGATGTGGGGGCTGGTGGGGAGGATGTCATGTTTGAATACCACATGGTTAAGAAGACTGTGCTTAGGTGTATATGTGGCTCCATTTCTAATCCAGAAATAGATATTCACAGGAAACTGGATATAAACTATCTTGGATCTGGGCTCTCAAATATCCAAGAGGCTCAGTTATAGAAGGTCTGCTGCAGAATCCACATTCAGAAATGTGAGTGCTTGGAGAATTAAGAGAAAGGAAAATACCAACTCAGTCTTTCCCATGGCTTTTCAGGTATGGGGCTAATGTTTTCACCTGGGTATGAATAAGCATATTTGCTGAAATCACCCCTCTCTAAAGCTGAGGTGTGTTTTTTTGTTTGTTTTTGTTGTTGTTGTTGTTGTTGTTGTTGTGAGAGAGGAATTTAATAAATTATAAGAAAGGGCATTTTAGTTTTAGAAATATATTATCTGGGACTTCATTAAGATTAAAATAACTGTTTTATTTATAAGGGAACCAGGAATGTTTACATCTAGTTTTCTTATTCTGGAAAATTGGAAAAGAAGAACAAAAGTGTTTGAAAATAGAGAACTCTTCAATCTGGCTATTTTTATGCTCAAGCCATTGATAGAAAGCAGTACAGCCATATAATTTGACCCCTGGTTTCATTACTTCACATGTTTACGTTGTAAAAAATAATAAATTTAGTTTAGTTTGTGTGTGTGTGTACTCAGGAAAAGAAATTCAGACTTTAAAAAAAACCCACTATATGGGTAAGGAAAATGTTTAAATAGTACCATGAAAGTAATAACCTTAGCCCTGGCTGGGGTAGCTCTGTGGATTGAACACCAGCCTGTGAACCAAAAGGTTGTCAGTTCGATTTCTTGTCAGGGCCTGGGTTGTAGGAATGCAGATTGACATTTCTCTCCCTCTCTCTCTCTCCCTTCCTCTCTCTGAAAATAAATAAATAAAATATTAAGCAACAGATATTTTTTAAAAAAGAAGAAAGTGATAACCTAAACCAAGGCCATGATTTAATAAATATTTATTGAGCTTCTGCCATATGAATAGCACTATGATGATTAGCATTACAACTTTAATAAGAAAATGTGAAAGTGCCAGTATTAGTGAGGACTCTCAGGGTTAGAAGAAATAGACACACTGTTCAAATCAGCTCAAGTGATAAAGGACATTTATTGGCTCACATTACTGAAAAGTTCAATAATTGTTTCAGGCACTGCTGGGTCCCCGGTCTCAATGGCATCTCTCTCTCTCCTTATCTCTTGGCTCTGCCTTCTTCTAAAGTAGTTAGACAAGCTAGAAAGGAAACCCACAATTTAAAAACTTTACAATGGCATTTACAGTCAACATGGAGGAAAATCTTCCTTGATATTCATGTCTCTTAGTGCAAATATTTTTGTCTTTAAAATGAAAGATTTGAACTATGATTTCCAAGGTTTCTTCCAGCTTCAACATGTAGATTTAGCAAATAAAAATACAGTAAATTTGAATTTCAGATAAAAAAAGTAATTTTTTTAGTGTATGTACCAAATATGATATGGGAATACTAGTAATAAAAAATTACTTATGGTTCATCTGAAATTCAAGTTTAACTAGGCACCCTGAATTTTCCCTGGCCCCCCTAATCCTTGATGTTATTTTGCTCAGCGTAATATTCTCAAGGTCCATCCATGTTGTTGCAAATTGCAGTTTTTCATTTTTTTCATATGACTGAGTAGTAGTCCACTGTGTGTATGTATGTATATGTGTGTGTGTGCGTATACCACACCTTCTTTATCCAATCATATACTGAAAGACACTTTGATTGTCTCATTCATTCATTTACTTATCCATCCATCCATCCATCCATCCCAGGATTTATTCAATACTAATTGGGTGATTGCTATGTGGCCAGATACTGCTAGGAGCAGGGGATATAGTAATGAGCAAAAACAGACATGTTTCATGCTTTCATGGGACTTTCAAACTCTCTAGTGGGATGAGTGACAATAACCGTATAACCACCAAGACAAATGTATAATTGCTAGTTGGAGAAAGGAAAAAGGACTCATGGACATGGACAACAGTGTGGAGATTGATGGGGGAGAGGGATATAAGGGGACTAAATGGTAATGGAAAAAATACAATAAAGATTAAATTAAAAAATATTTGCTAGTTGAGTAAAGTATGTTGAAGGAAAAGAGCATATTATAGAGGACCTGGGGTCATAGAAAGGTTCCCTAAGGAAGTAGTGCTTGAAATGAGACCTGAAGGCTGAGTTGGAATTAACTGGGTGGAGGGAGAGTATTCAACATGTGAGAACTTGCCAATACTTCTTGTCTATGTTGAGATTAATGATTGTAGAATTGGATTGAAAGATTGGTTGACATCTTCTTGGACAGAGTTGGAGACAAACATGAGTAGTGACACCCTCCTACCTCCTCAGTCATTCTGGCTCTTGTTACATACCCAGCCTTATGTTGTGACCTTAAGAAGACACTTTCCATAAGCAGTACCACAGTTACCACAGGTGTGAACACTTCTTCAGATGACAATATAAGGTATGTGGGCATTAGAAGATAACAACTTTTATGTCAGTCCTGAAAACACATTACTGGTCTTACTTTATTTCAATTATCCAAGGTTACACTTCTGCTATGAACCATGAATAACTTTTCGAATTGTTTTCCAAGTCAGAAGTCCTGGATCCTGGTATTAATTCTGTTTTAGCTACCTAGTTGAATGTGGGCATGCCATTCAGCCTCCTTGTGCCCCAATTTTCTTATCTATCCAATGGGATTCACATTGTAAATTTAGCCTACATCATTGGATTGTTGTAAAGATTAAAATAATATGGAGCCCTAACCAGTGAGGATCAGTGGGTTCGGCCTTATACTGCAGAGCAAAAGGTTGCTGGTTCAATTCCCAGTCAAGGCACAAGCCTGCGTTGTAGGTTTGTTCCCTGCTCAGAGCACATACAAGAGGCAACAAATTGATGTTCCTCTCCCTCTCTTTCTCCCGCCTTCTCTTCTTTCTAAAAATAAATAAAGTCTTTAAAATAAAATAATATGGAACCTTATATTTGAAAAGTGAGTCTTACTGTTCCTATATTATTAGTCATACCATAATAGTTACTATTATTGTTTCTGGTGTAAAATAACTTCTATCCCATATTTAACAAAATATTTCCCCTGAAGCTATATTGGGTTATGGTAAAACTTGGATACATATAAATGTGACATGAATAAATGCCTTTACAGGTTTTCATCTGTTTAATGAGAATAATGGCACAGTATTTGCTAGTGTTCCACCAGTGTAGGGTTGAGAGGGTTAATGTGATTAGAGCGTCTCAAGACTAGGTTACTACCTAAATACAAATATAAATTTCAGTTATTATTGCTATGTTTATAGCGGATGTTTCTTTTTTAACACAGTAAGTTCCCTCCACTGAACAAACTGCTCAGTTGTTGGAAAGACTCCTGTCGTCATTTTTCTCTTCTCGATGTGTCTTGCTTGCTGCTCTTGAGCTAAACAGTCCTTTAGCT
This sequence comes from Pteronotus mesoamericanus, assembly GCF_021234165.1. NCBI lineage: Eukaryota > Metazoa > Chordata > Mammalia > Chiroptera > Mormoopidae > Pteronotus > Pteronotus mesoamericanus. The sequence continues at coordinate 32,453,409 of NW_026555325.1, read as the reverse complement.
CCCAGGGTGCTTATTTGACAAATGATGCTGTGAAGTTCCTGAAGAAAGACTTTCAATTTTCCTCTTGTATGATGGCAGTGATCACGCTCTACCACCCTGTGGTCTGGTTCATTGAGAATGGATACTTGGAACTCATTAACTCACTTGTTTGTTGTATTTAATCTGTTAAATTTTATAAACTGTAGAAGGAGCTGATGCTTTCCATTTTCTCTTGATAACTTTTTCCTTTACTTTTTTCCAATTTTGGAAAAAAGAGGTTAACTGCTATATATTTTTGAGCTAACTTTCTCTGACTTTTATAAAATGCTGTGAAGTAACAAAGTTATCAGGATTTTATATATTTCTTACAGTGTACACACACACACACACACACACACACACACTCTACCTTCTGGCCAGAAGTTGACTAGGAATAAAAGTGGATGAACTGAAATTGTGGAAGCATGGCGTTATTAGAAAAATTTGAGATCAAGCCCAACTTCTTTTTCACTTCACAAACGAAGAAACTGAGACTCAGAGAATTATTCACTATAGCAAGGACCAGACCACCAAGGCGGCACTAAAACTTGGACTTCCTGGTGACCAAATCCAGCCTACCCCTGAATTTCCACTTCCTGTGTGTAGACATAAAATTTTATGGCAGCACAGCCACATCCATCTGTTGTATTGTCTCTGACTGCATTTGTGTTACTAAGACAGAGTTGAATCATTTTGACATAGGACATGGCTCACAAAGCATAAAATATTTACTACCTGGCCCTTCACGTGAAAGATATCCCAACCCTTTTTAGGCCTTCGGAGTCCTCTGCCTCCAGCTAGCAAAAGGGGAGCAGGCATGAAGTATACATAAAGTGAGGGTTGGGAAGGTGGTAGAGGCTGCAGGCCTGGGTTGGTGGCCACATCATTTCTGCTTATATTCCATTAGCAAGCATTAGCCATATGGCCCCACCTAAATGCACAGAGCTTTGGGAAATGTAATTTTTTGAAATGTAGTCCTGAGCAGCTCATTTCCAGGGCAAATTTTATCCTATGAAAATGGAATCATGACTTCTGATGGACAACCAGCTGTCTTTGCCACAGGCAGTCAGCACTCTGTCTCCTGTAGTGTAATAGATGGATTTGGTAGGTACTGCTCAGCACATATGCTCATCTCTGAGAACTGCAGCCTCTGAGAAGTGAGATAGGGTATGTGGCAAACTGGCGGAGGCTGATAAAGTCCACAAGGACTATCGTGCAGATAGTAAGACCAGCCCTCAGTGGATTTATGGCTTAGAACCGGCAGATGAGCTCAATCAAACATGGCAACTAATTTCACCTTACAATAACCCCTAGCCTTATTATATGCTCATTGTAATACATTAACATACTAAACAACACACCCCACCCCACCATAATCAGAAATGGATAGCCCATATGAGGAAACAACGTGGCCAATGGGGCTCTTCCAAGAAGTCCCAACCCTTCCCTGGAAAAATCCTGTATATCCTTCTCCCTTGCTGAATTCCCTACCCTTTGATTAAATGAGCCTCAATAAAAGGAATAAATCCCTCTAGGCTGGGGCTGCTCTGCCTGTGGAGTAGCGACTCTTTATCCCACTGCTTCACTAATAACCTCTCTTTCACTTTAAAGCTATTCTGGCTCATACTGAATTCCTTCCTGTGCGATGCCAAGCACCCTAATGGGTCGTGGACCTTCGGGTCACCTTGCCCTTGGAATGCCTGAGGCCATATCTTGGCTATTTCTTCTCACCACTTGTCATAGATCATTATTGAATTAAAAGACAATACTTGGCCCAAAATATTCTTTCAGAGATTTTAATCAGATATTAACAATGTCCTGTTTAATAAAATGTTATTTGTTTTCTAAACATTTAAACTAAAATAATATGTGCAGACTCTTACTAGAGACCATATTTTGTTTTAAACTTATAAATTTTACATAGTGCAGGGCCTTCTAAAATAATACTCATAACTTATTAGGCTAGGCTAGGAGTACAGCATCATAAAGATAAAAATTACCTGTAATTGATAATACAAATTCACTAAGTGACACAATGTAAAGTGCAAACATAATAATGAATATTTTAATTGACAACCCATATAAACACAGAAGCGATCACTTTAGCCCCAACAGAAAAGTGGAGAAAGCTGCATTCCAGAATGAGTGAAGGAGAAAGCAGATACAGAGAGAAGACTGGGGACAAGAGACAATTTGGCTCCATGAAGGGCATAGCTTCTTCAGCCTCTGGCGGTTTTGGGGTTCTGGGTTCCAGTTCTGCACAAGGCCCATCTATACTTTCTAACTTTGAGACTTTTAAGATACCCATTGTAGTGGACATGCACGGTTTTGTCCCTCACCCTTCCATTGTTTGTAGGGGACAACTTTTCACTCCATTTTGGTTCTAATGTGATCACATGACATTGCTCTTTATCCACAGGGATCCATGTAGGAGAGAGGCACGTGACCCAAGCCAGGACAATGAGATTCTTCTTCAGAGATGTTTTTGAAATAGAAATGGGAGAAAGCAGCTCTTTTCTCTAAAGATGGGGTCAGCAAACTACGTCCTGGCCAAATTCAGCTCATTGCCTGCTTTGTTTCTGCTTTTAGAAATAATTATGTGCACAGGAAATTGCAAAAATAGTAAGGAAATCCCAATACCCCTTACCCAGCTTCCCCAAGGGGCAACATCCTCTGTCACTATAGTACATTATTGACACAACGAAATTGAGACTGGTACAATACAGATAACCAGACTCTAGACCTTGCTCAGGCTTTATCAGTTTTTCACTTTTTAAAAATATCTTTGTGTATAGTTCTATGGCATTGTATCTTATATATAGAATCATATAATCACCATTACAATCAATACACAGAACTGTTCCATCACTTTATATTAATCACCCTAAATTTTGGGAGCCGTTGCTATATTTAATGATTTTGTTTTTTCAAAACTTAAAAATATAAGGGAAGGTAATTTAGTTTGAAGCCACTTTTTGCCTTCCAAATATTTATTGTACGTCTTTATTGAGTTAAAAAAAATGCAGAGAAGTTCTCCTTCATGTAGAATGGTATCCACATTTTTCCATAGGATGCTAAAGGCCCTCAAGAAAAATATCAGGTGTTCGAATGCTTCCAACACAAAACTGACCTAGTTTTACTTTCAAGCATCCCCCACATGACCTCCAAGTTGGGAAATTTCTTGGCCTAAGAACAGAGGAGGTGCCCGATAAAAACACTGATCTGAAAACAAAAGAAGGTGGCCTTTGAGCCCCTGAAACACAACACATTCTCAAGAGAAAGAAACAAGTCCTGACATGTTTTGTGATGGTGTGACTCAGGTGCCTATGGGGGTGGGGTAAAGGAATGAGAGAAATTGGGGAATCTGACAGGGCAGTTCAAGTTCCTGGGACAATTCTGTTGCACTCGTCTCTCTGAGGATGTTAGCTCAAAGCCAACCTAAGTAGCACATGTCCTAAGGAAGGAGCCCCCGCCTCATTTTCTCTACTCAAGATTTATTTGAAGAGGGTTTAAGTACATGGGTTGTAAATAGAAATCTCAGAAAATACGTTTGCCTAAAAAGAAACAGTGGCTGTCTCTGGAGAGTGGAATTTCTGGTGGTTTTTATCTTTATAATTTTCTGTGTATTTTTTTGAATGAGCATGTATCATTTACAAAATCAGAAAATAAACCACTGTTATTTCAGAATAGTTGTATATGAGTACTTTAAATGGGAGAAGATAAATACAATAATAGCAAATGATTTAGTTGATGTCAAATAAGAGTTTATTCCATTAACTAAGACTCCTCTCTCCTTTGTAGCCGACCATTCTGTCCTGAAGCACGTCAAGAACAAAGGAAAAAGAAGCAGATCGGTGACTCTCTAACAGAGTGATTTTCAGCCTTTTTCACCTCATGGCACACATAACCAAAACCACTAAAATTCTGTGGCATACCAACAAATGTATTTTTTTGCCAATATAACAAAAAATAGGTATAATTTTGAATCATTTTCAGTGGATGTGGCTGTTGTCATATTTTTATTTGACGATCTAAGGGAAAAGAGATCGGTGCCTCTGACTAAATAGTCAGGTGTTGCGTGTTTTAAAAATTCTTGCCGCATAGCTCTGGCCAGGCGGCTTGGCTGGAGCATCTTCCCGTACACCAAACAAGTTTGCACATTCAGTCCCTGGTTAGGGCAGGTACAGGAAGCAACAATTCGATGTCCCTCTCTCTCTCTCTCCCTCTCTTTCTAAAAATCAGTAAACATATCCTCGGGCGATGGGGTTTTTTTTAAAGCCTTTAAAAAAATTCTTGTGGTGTACCAGTTGAAAATCATTGCTCTAACAAGTGGTTTTGTTTTCTCCCTCTTCCCCTCCCACCTCTCAAATTGGAGGATGGAGAGGAAGTAGGAGACAGCCCAGGGGCCCAGGGTATGGCTGAGATTGTGGGCAGACATCCCAGGAATCGATTGGAAGATGAAGGGAGAGCTCGAACATTCCTTCAAGTCTATGGAGGGGCTTACAGAGATTTTTATTTAATCATCGGCTGTGAACCAGACAAAGGGCATTGTATTAAGAAGCAAATTATTTAACTGTGAGGTCTAAGTGTGGGGTCTAATCTGCCTTGTGAAGCCACCCTACTTTCACTTTTTATGTAGAACGCCATGCTTTATCAGATATTTTTACTTTACATGGCCATAAAGATCATTCTTCTCTAGGCATTATCCAGTCTCTTTAACAATGTTTTCTAGAATAGTGCTAGTTAATAGGGAGTTTACAGAATTTAAAGTTTTAAAGTATAACCATACGGAACTAAACTTATATTTTTATTTTCTATGTATTTTCTCACAGGTGAAAAATAACTTTGTAATCTTTACCATACAGCAATATACCCATAATCCACACTTGCACTAACAACATGGCTTTTGCCCAGGTCGGGATATGCTAGGACTGACTAGAGACTACCCTAAAACTCTCTCTGACCACAAAGGCCCTTTGGAATTTAGAGAAACAGTTGGGGTTATGCCAAGGCGAAGTTTGGTAGACTAATAGAAAGAGCAGTCTTTGTGTAAAGGTTAGGAAAAAAGGAAGCAAGACTTAAGCTAGTTATACTGGGGTCATAGAGCAGAGCATTTGGGAAAGTCATGAAGGCCGAAGGAAAAGAGGAACCATTTCAGAGCAACACAAAAATTCTAGCGAGGTGAGGAGGAAGAAGACAGGCTTTGCCAGCAGAGGAGGCTGGGTCATCCTGGTGTGCAGCTCCGAGCCCAGGGCCTCCGTTTGGAACCCTGATTGGAATGGCTCATCCCTCCAGTGCCCAGGAACCTGAGGGCAATGGCTGGGCCAGAATGGATCAGGGAAAGGGAGCCTCAGAAACAGGCAAAAGAAAAATCTACATTTACCCCTCGGCTTTCTCCTATAAAGTGGATGTGACTCAGAGTGAAGCAATTATTTGTCCTCAAACACTTAGCAGAGCGGATGCTGCCAAGACCTGATCGAAGGGATATGAGAAGCAAATGAACATTCAGCGAGCACCCACTATGTGCCAAGTGCTTTTCTAGGTGCTTTTTATGTTATTTAATCTTCAAAACAATACAGGTAGGCAGCACCATTGTGCACGTTTTGCAGATGAGAAACTAAAGTACAAGGAAAATAAAGATCTTGTAAAAATCACAAAATTAGCAAATGGCAGGCTGATATTCAAGCCCAGGTGTGATATATCTGATTAAAAAATCATTGCTTTTTCAGCTGAGTAGAAACACCACAACAAACACGAGTTCAGATCTTCACATGTTTGCTTCTGTTTACTGCTGTCTGCCGTTAGAGAAGAGCTTTGGAAATAAACTTTTAAACTCCTTTTTTAGTGAAGCCCTTGCTGTTGCATGGTGTGTTAGTCTGCATCCTCCAAGAAGCAGACCCCCAAAACAGGGTTAAATGTGCAAAGGTGTTTTTTTAGTGGCAATGCTTTTGGTGAGAGAATATGGGGCAGGAGTAGGAAAAGGCTGAGACTGTCAGGTGGCAAGGCAAGCCTGATCCCAGTGAAGAAGAAAAGAAGGGAAGATTGGATGGAAGCGTCCTAGACCCCTGAGCAGTCTAAGGAAGGTTTAGTAAAGCTTTTGGTGAGTCCTTGAGCCTAAATCAGCTACGAGAGAGGTCACATGTCTCCTTGGAACGAGCCCGCATTAGTGTCCATGTCTATTTGACCACTAGCTGGGACCAGCTATGTGCATCATGGTCTCAATGCAACAGCTGTGATGGGCAAAGAAGTGGAAGACGACCCACAGGATGGGAGAAAATGTAGGCCAATCATATATCCAATAAGGGACTTGTATCCAGAATATATAAAGAACATAATTTTGTAATAAAAGATAAATAACCCAATTTAAAAATAGGCAAAGGCTCTGAATGTAAATTTCTCCAATGATGATATAAAAATAGCCAGTAAGAATGCAAAGATGCTCAATATTACTAGTCATTAGGAAAATGCAAATCAAAACCACAAGCAGATATACTTCACACCCACTAGGATGGCTATAATAAAAGAGATGAACAGTAACAATTGTTAGTCAATAACGTGGAGAAATTGGAATATTCATATATTGCTGTAGGAATGTAAGATGGTGAATTTCCTTTGGAAAACAGTCTGGAAGTCCCTCAAAAAGTTAAACTCCAACCCAGCAATTCTATTCCTAGGCATATAACAAAGAGAATTGAAAATATATGTCCACTCTAAAACTTATACACAGATGTTCATAGCAGCGCTATTCATATTGGGTAAAAAGTGTTCATCAGCTGATGAATGGATAAACAAAATGTGGTATAATCTATGGGATATTATGTGGTCATAAAGGAATGAACTACACCCTGCACACCCCACACACAGTCATACACACACGGGAATATCATTCAGCCTTAAAAAAAGAAGAAAATTCTATCATGTGCTATAACATGATAAGCCTGGAGGACATTGTGGTAAATAGAGAGCCACAAAAAGAAAACTAATGTATGATTCCCCTTACCTGAGGTATCTAGAGCAGTCAAATCATAGAGACAGAAAATAGAATGGTGGTTCCAGAGCCTAGTAGGAGAGGAAAGAGGAGTTGTTTAATGGGTACAGATTCAGTTTTACAAGATGAAAAGAGTTCTGGAGATTGGTTGCACAGCATTATGAAGGTATTTAACAGAACTGAACTGTACACTTGAAAATGGTTAAAATGGTATATTTTATGTTATGTGTATTTTATTTACCAAAGTTTAAAAAAGAGAAAATAAAAAGAAATGAAGTACTTAGGCATACCATGATGTGGATAAACCTTGAAAACACAATGGGAAGCAAAAGCAGCCAGACACGAAAGGCTCTATGTTCTATGATCCCATTTACAAGAAATGTAAAAGATAGGCAAATCCATGGAGACAAAAAGTAAGTTCATGCTTGCCATAGCGGGAGGGAATGGGAATGAGGAGTGACTGCTGATGGGTACAGACCTTGCTTTTGGAGTGATTATAATGATAAGGAATTAGAAGTGGTGAGTAATGGTGATCGTTGCATAACTTTGTGTGTATACTAAAACAAAACCCACTGAATTGTATACTTTTGAAGGGTGGCTTTCATGGTATACGAATCATGTCTCAATAAAGATTTTATTTTTTAAAAAAATGCTGCAGTGGGTTTCAGAGCACATCAGTTGCTGGGGCCTCAGTCAATTACACTCCCTGTAGTCGCAGATCTGTGAGGTGCATTCTCATGGCTACCACACATGACGCTCTATTACAAGGATATTTTTGGTGTTGATCATGATAATAGTTACCTAAAATACATTAAGTGCAGACCTGAGCAGCGTAATGGACTAAATTACCTCCCCAATGATTTCTTTTTTTCCAAGCTTCAGTAAATGCGTGGTCCTGAATTTCTCGCTGAGGATGGATGAGTTTTGATGCTGCTGCTTCACAGCTGCAGCCATTTTGATTCCTAGAGAGCAAAGGATGTAAGAGCAGAGAATGTGAAATGGTTTCAGATCTACTTTGGGGCTCCAACAAAAAGTACTATGAAACAACTTGTATTTTCAACTGCTGGCCAGAGGCACACGCATGCCAACAGCCGCTGGAGTTGTTACTGTCATCGTCTTCACTTTGGGCAAATCGAATGGGGAGGTGGAAGGATGGGACGTGCGGTGCTGAAATAAGAGGGGGATGCTTACGGCTCCGGGTACGTGTTAATCTTTAAAGGCCCAGATTTACTAGTTTTAGTGAAAGATAAACCAAAATCTAATTTTAAAAAAATTTCCCAGAGAGGTAGAAGAGACAAAAGAAGGGAATAGTGATAAAAGTTAGACATTTCTGAAATTAGACATTTGACTTTAGAATCAGGTAAATGATTTAGATGATTCAAATAAAATAACTGCAAGAATAAAACTAATGAATCCAATTGTGGATCAGGTGGGTATCTTAACCATACAGAGAACTATTTCAAGGTATTTTATTTTATTTTTTTATTTTTATTTTTTATTTTTTTTAATTTATTTTTTCAAATACATTTGTCTCTGCCTACCCTCCACCACTTTCCCTTGCCCCCTCCCTTCTTCCCTCCCTCAGCTCTTCCCCTCAAGGTATTTTAAAATATAACAAAATGACTGGGATGTACCGTATGACAAAAAAAAAAAAACCCTGCAAAAATGAACAAACAAACTTAAAAACTTTTCCACTGCTCATATTGTTAGTTATAGTATTGGTATAATTACTCTAACTTATTATGTATGTAATAGGAAAATGCAAAGTAATTATGTTGTAATTTATTAGGAGCCAAGATTTTTGACATAAAGTTACAAATATAATATCAGAGAAGCTAAGTAAAAACCATGTAATCCTAAATTTGAATTGGAAACATAAATGAATGGTGCATTTTCTATTAAAAAATACTCTTAAATTCAATCTACCAGAAAAGCCTAGGAATAATGGCAAACCTGGTCTTTTTAAACTACCCTAATACAACTCTAAATACGACTTCCCATCAAAAAGATGTAGGGGCGCTTATGGTCAAGTGGGCAGCATAGGTAAATGATGTGCTACCATCCTCCCACAATTACATTAAAATTACAACTGAACTACAGGCCAACCATCATTCAGAACTGCCTGAGATGTAGCTGAACAGAAGTCCTACAACAAAGGATTTATAGAAGTTCCATAGGGGTGGGTAAGAGGGACAGAGACATGGAATTGCTGGTCCTGCACCACCAGTAGCAGGTAAAAATATGGAAGGCTATCTCAGCTGCAGAGGTCCCACCTGAGGAGCAAGGGGTTCCAGCCCTCCACCAAGCCCCCTGGCCCCTGGTTCCAGTGCCAGGAACAGAGATCCCATAACTTCTGGCTGTAAAAACCATAACTTCTAGCTGAGTGAGACGGAGCGCTCTGGAATTTCAGATACTCCTCTTAATGGGCAGATGGATGGTTTTACTTGGACTTACTCCCTCTGAGCTCCAGCACTGACACAGCAGTACAAAAGCCACCAGGGACATACTAGGAAGAACTGAATTGTCTGGCAACAGGGCCAGGGCTTTCTCCAAATAAAAGTGCTGGTAGAGGCCATTGTTCCCTTGCTGAGCCCACTCCCCACAGAACCAGGAGGTGGGTGCCATGTCTGGGTCTCCGTCAACCTGGCTATCACTGTTCACTCTACCCTGGTGATTCCCTGAGACACCACCTCACCCAAATTTCAGGCCCACCCAAGCTGTTTTCAGGGGCTTTTCCATAGAAATGGCCAGTCTCGGCTCATGCTTCAGTTTCTAAAAAATCTCTCAAACAGGCAGCATTTGACTTTGGCATATCCTGTACCTCTCACTAAGCGACCACAGGCCCGGCTCTAGTGGCAGCTTAGCCTCTCCTGGGGACCTCCAAAACCAGCAAAAGTAGCAGCCGTCTGTAGATCATCTTGTAGCCCATGCCGGTGGTCCCAGGCAGAACACTGGCAGAGGCTGAAGGCCCCAGAGCCAGCATATCTGGTGGACAGCTTCAGACCAGTTGAAACACCATTCAGCTGCCTCCACAAATGACATGCTCAAATGACATGCGCAAGTGAGCACTAAAGCCCCACTGAAGTAAGTCCTGCTCTGTGGGGTGGGGCCCTGAGCACTGATCCCTCATGGTGGTCTGTGGTTGTAACCAGTCCTTGCAGCTGATTATCTTGGGGGTACATCCCTCTCACTGATGTGCCAACTGCCATCAAGTCTCAATTAAAACAGGAGACTGTACACTGCCCACAACAGGAGAACCAAGCTTGGGTTATCAGAGAGGCTATGCCACTGGACTCTAATGACACCTACTACATAAGGCCTGTGTACTAGGCCAGGAGATATAGTGGCTCTACAAAATACACAGAAACAAACACAGGGAGGTTGCCAAAAAGAGGAGACAAAGAAATGTGTCCCAAATGAAAGAAAAGAATAAAACTCCAGAAAAAGAACTAAACAAAATGGAGACAGGCAATTTACTAGATGCAGAGTTCAAAACACTGGTTATAACTATGCTCAGTAAACTTAGAGAAAGAGTAGATGAACTTAATGAGAACTTCAATGAAGAGATAGTGAACATAAAAATGGAACTAGAAAACATAAAAAAGAACCAGTCAGAAATGAAAAATACATTAACTGAAATTAAGAATATATTATAGGGAATCAACAGTGGAATAGATTAAGAAGAGGATCAGATCAGAGATTTGGAAGATGACAAAACAGAAAACACACAATCAGAACAACAAAAATAGCCCTGGCTGGTGTGGCTCAGTGGACTGAGTACCAGCTTCAAAACATTGCTGGTTCAATTCCAAGTCAGGGTACATGCCTGGGTTGTGGTCCAGGTTCCAAGTTGGGGGTGTGTGAGAGGCAGCTGATCAATGTATCTCTCACACATCAATGTTTCTCTCCTCTATCTAGTCCCTTCCCCCTCTCTGGAAAAAATTACTTTTAATTTTAAAAATAAAAAAAAATGAGGATATTATAAGGAGCATCTGGGACAACTTCAAGTGTACTAACATTTGCATCATGGGGCTACCAGAAGAATTAGAGAGAGATCAAAGAATTGAAAACCTGTGTAAAAAAAAAAAATGACAAAACAATTCCATAACCCGGTAAAATAAATAGACATACAAGTCCAGGAAGTGCAGAGAGTTCCAAAGAAGATGAACCCAAAAAGGTCCACACCAAGACACAGCAGGATTAAAATGCCAAAGTTAAAGACAAGGGAATCTTAAAAGTAGTAAGAGAAAAGCAGTCACCAACAAGGGAGCTGCTACAAGACCATTGGGTGATTTCTCAGCAGAAATTTTGCAGACCAAAAGGGATTGGCAAAAGATATTTAAAGTTATGAAAAGCAAGAACCTACAACCAAGATTACTCTACCCAGCAAACCTATCATTTAGAATCAAAGGACAGGTAAAGAGCTTTCCAGACAAGAAAAAGCTAAAGGAGTTTATCACCACCAAATCAGTATTACAGGATATATTAATGGGCCTTCCTTAAGAGGAAGAAGAAAAAATAAAAATATGAATAATAAAATGGCAATAAATACATATCTATCAACAATTGAATCTAAAAAATACAAAATAAATGAAGAAGCAGAACAGAAACACCTCATAGATACAGAGAACATTTTGACAGTTACCAGGTGGGAGGAATTTTGAGGGCATTGGTGAAACAGGTGAAGGGATTAAGAATAACAAGTTGGTAGTTACAGGATAGTCATAAGGATGTTAAAGTACAGCACAAAGAATATAGTCAGTGATATTGTAATAATTATGTAATGTGTCGGATGGGTACAAGATTCATCAGGATGATCACTTAGCAAGTTATATGATGTCTAATCACTGGGCTGTACACCTGCAACTACTATAATATTGTATGTCAACTTTAACTGAAACATAAAAAAATCAAAATATAGTTTTTGGTCAAGATGGAGGCATATATAAACACGTCTAGCCACCTTGCACAACCACAGTAAAAATTACAACTAAAGTACGAAACAACTATCACCCAGAATCATCAGATAATAGAGCTGTATGGAAGCCCAACAACCAAGGATTTAAAGAAGCCACATTCATCCAGACAGGTAGGAGGCATGGAGAGGTGGAGAAGTAGAGATGCATAAAGAGCACAACCATGTGCGGTGAATAAAGATCGGGGTGGGGGGAATACCTCAGGAGTGAAGGATCCCAGCCCCACACCAGACCACCCAGCCAAGGGTCCCAGTCCTAGGAAGATAATTCCCCTTAACTTCTGGATATAGAAACCAGTGGGTGTTGGGGTGGTGGAAGAAGCTAGAGGATTCTCAGGTGTCTCCACTTAAAGGGCCCACAATAGTCTTAGGACCTACACAGACTCCTTCTCTCTGGGCTTCAGCATTAGGGCAGCAGCTATAAGGGCACCAGTGCTACATGGAGAGAAACTGAAGTGTCTGGCATCAGGTCAAGTGCCAGAGGACAGCCTCCTCCAGGACAAAACTCCAGAGGCCAACCAGTGGCCATTGTCCCTTTTCTGAGCCTTCCCCCAACACCATATCTGAGATTTCATCAATGGGTTGCCTGCCTTGGAGATTACCGAAGGCTCTGCCTTACCCATCTTTTGGGGGTACTTTTCTACAATATGCCACGCTATGAAGATAGGGAATCAAAGCAGCTCTACCTAATATATAGAAATAAATAAAGGGAGGTAGCCAAAATGAAGAGACAAAGAAATACGGCCCCAGTGAAAGAACAGAACAAAACCCCAAAAGAGAACAAAACAAAATGGAGATAAGCAATCTATCAGATGCAGGGTTCAAAACACCAATTATTAGGATGAAGTATCCAGGAACTCCCTGGGTACTTCAACAGGATAAAAAAGATCCAGGCAGAAATAAAGGTTACATTAATCCAAATAAAGAAAAATTTACAGGGAATCAAGAGTAGAGTATATGAAGCCAAGAATCAAATCAATGATTTGGAACATAAGGAGAAAGAACATTCAGTCAGAACAAGAAGAAGAAAAAAGAATCCAAAAAACAAGGCTAGGCTAAGGAGCCCCTGGGAAAACGTCAAATGTACCAACATTCAAATCATAGGGCTGCCAGAAGGGGAAGAGAAAGAGCAAGAAACTGAAAACTTATTTGAAAAAATAATGAAAGAAAACTTCCCTAATTTGGTGAAGGAAATGGACAGACAAGTCCAGGAAACACAAAGAGTCCCAAACAAGATGGACACAAAGAGGACCACACCAAGACACATCATAATTAAAATGCCAAAGGTTATAGATAAAGAGAGAATTGTAATAGCAGCAAGAGAAAAGAAGAGAGTTACCCATAAAGGAGTTCCCATAGACTGTCAGCTGATTCCTCAAAAGAAACTTTGGAGACTAGAGAGGACTGGCAAGAAGTATTCAAAGTGATGAAAAGCAAGGATCTACAACCTAGCAAAGCTATCATTTAGAATGGAAAAGTGGATAAAGTGCTTCCCAGACAAGGTAAAGCTGAGGAGTTCATCATCACCAAGTCATTATTAAATGAAATGTTAAAGGGATTTATTTAAGAAGAACTCAAAACTAGGAACATTTAAATGGCAAGAAATTAACAACTATCAATTGAATCTAAAAAACAACTAAGCAAACAAGCAGAACAGAAACAGAATCATAAATATGGATATCATTTGCAGGGTTATCATTTGGGAAGGGGAAGGGGAAATGGGGGAAAGGTGCAGAGATTAAGAAGTACAAATTGGTAGGTACAGAATAGACAGGGGGATGTTAAGAACAGTATGGGAAATGGAGTAGCCAGAGAACTTATATGTATGACCTATGGACATGAACTAAGGGGGAGAATTGCTGGAGGGAATGGGGGTACCGGGTGGATGGAGACAAGGGAGTAAAAATTGGAACAACTGTAATAGCAAAATCAATAAATTATACTAAAATAAATGAATAAATATCTTTAAAAAAAGGAAAAACATTAAAAAAAAAATCCCTAGGACTTCTTGAGGAAATGGCTGATTAACTAGGGAAGGAAATGATCATGACAAGCCCAGAATATCTTCCCATATTAGAAAGCAATTCAAACATCAAGATGAATAACACTAAAATGGCCCTGACTGATGTGGCTCAGTTGTTTGAGCATTGTACCACAAAGGGAAAGCCTGCCGGTTCCATTCTAGGTCAGGACACATGCCTGGGTTGCGTGTTCAGTCCATAGTTGTTAGAGGCAAACGATGGATGTTTCTTTCACATTACTGTTTTTCTCCCTCCCTTCCCCTCTCTCTAAAAATAAATAAATAAAATCTTTTAAATAATAATAATAGTTACAATGGAATGAAATATATTTAAACCCATGAGTTTATAACGATGCTAAACAAACAAATGCTACTGATCATTTTAAGAAACCAAACCATTTTTCTGAAAAATGAAAAAAATCAAGCATTTATTTCGCCTTTCCTGCATAAATTCTACCTCAGAACGATCAAATTGTTGATGAGAGGAAGTTTCTCTTTATAGATTTAACTAATAAATGAAGAGGTGATAGAAATAGAGTATGATCATTTTGCAACCCTCTAATGAATTTAATGGGTATAGACAATGATCATCAATGGACTGCTAATATTTTGAAGACAACCAGATGTTTTGCGCCCCCTAGTGGAAGTTCATCATTTATAAAGTATTCTTGATAAACAAGCAAACCTGATTCCAGTAATACAGTAGTCATTAGCAACTCTCTGTTTCCATTTAAATTTAAATTAACCTCTATGCACTGGCTGGTATGGTAGACACTAGCCATTTGTGGCTATGTAAATTTATATTAATTAAAACAATATAATTCAGTCCCCTGGTTACAATAGCTCAACGTTCCCATCATCACAGAAAGTCTTACTGGACAGGGCTGAAAATCCAACCACTAGTTTGCCAGAAGTAGAGGAAATGGACGAACATGATTCACACAGTATGAGGAGCCAATCACCAAATCCAGGATGTGAGAAACTCTGTAGGACAAATGACCCAGTTCTATCAACCAATGAATTACAAGGAGGAAAAAGGAGACTTAAATAGTTTAAAAGGAACTTAAGAAAACATCAACCAAATGTAAAGTATGGGCCTCATTTTGATCTTGATGACAAAACTCTGAAAAAATGTTAATGAGGCAGATGAGGAAATCTGAACACTGACTGAATATTTAATGATAAAAAGAAAGTATCATTATTTTCAGTGATACTGATATTATGATTATGTCTAATAAAAGATTTCTCATCTTTTAGAGATATATCCTCAACTCCTCAAATTTTTACAGAAGAATGTAAACAGACATCTAGATTTAGCTTTAAAGTAATCCCATAGGGAGAGAAAGTGGAGAAGAGAATAAATGGCGTAAGATTTGCCAAATATTGACAACTCTTGAAGCTGGAGATTCCATTAAACTAGTCTTTATTTTTTTGTATATGTCTTAAGTTTCAGATAAGAAACTGTTCTTTTTAAATGACCAGTTTATCTTTTAGATTTGTAAAGTAGATTTGAAACCATTCAGTATTTTCTGCTGTTATATCTTTTTTATTCTCCAGGTCAGAATGTATGGAGTGTAGAAACGGTGGCATTACATTGTGCTATTTTGATCTTTGACTGGCTCTCTCTCCCTCTGACAAGTTACCTAAGTTTTCTTTCCCTTCACATTATCTATGAAACAACTTAGGAAGGTGTCCAGTAGCCTTTGGACACTCAATGTACACTGTGAAGTGATCATGGTGCTCAAGGAACCATGAAAGATGGTTGCACACAGACAAATAAAGTACGGTTCTTGATTTCAGGGAGCTGACACTATCTTGGGGAGGTGATCATATAATTAATAATAAATAAATAATTATAATAAAGTAGGCACAAAGTTTCTTGAAGCATGAAGAAGGGATTGGTACATTATATCTTGGGATGGAATTGAAGAAAGGCTTCACGAAGAAGGCGGACTTTGCACAACATTTGGGAAGCATGAAAATGTGCTTTCCAGTTTGAGAGCTCGAGCAAAGACAGACAGGCCCGGAAGAGCGTGGCATGTTTGAGAGACGGCACACCCAGGGTCTCACTGCTCTGGAGGTGTCTGTCAGTAAGATTCCTGTGTGTTTCAGATAATTGTGGTCTCATTAATGGGAAATTTCAATTCAGTTCAATAAACTTTCGGCTCAATTAAATAAATACCTAGCAAAGCAAATGAATAACTGAAAAATATTCTGTCATTTAAGCACTTTCTATGCTTTTAATACTCTGCCAGAGTCTGTGGAGGGTCCAAAAGAAAAATAGAAAAAAAACTCCTAAAGGATTTTCTGGTCTTGTTAGACAGGTAGGATTTACATGTGTGGAATAATTACAGAGAGTGATTAGAGAACTCCTGCGGAAGGAAGTAGAGTTTCAAAGGGACTTAGGGGGAAAAAAAAGTAGGCCAGGGTTTTGTTCTAAGCTAGTTTTGTTGGTAATGACAGCTAGCGTGGAGGGCTCCAGGACACATCAGCCATGTGTGATACACTCCACATCCTATCTCATTTAAGTGCATACTATACTAATGAGCAGAAAAATCTAATTCCCAGTGACTTATAAAATGAATATTTTTCTTCCACATTTTAACTATAGCTACTGGGAACCTTAGTTGGTCTTTAGGTTTACTGTTTTCCAGGAGGTGGGGTGGGGAGTGTGGAGAGGCTGGGAGGGTGTATCAGGGGGTGAGACTGACCCAAAGAAGTCTTTGACCTGCCTACTTATGGTGCGACTTGGTGTGAACAGATGAACTGGGCTACTGTGATTCCTTCTCTAGGCAAACACAGAAAGAATCGGCTAGTTGGAGGAGGAGAGAAGGGAGGGAACACATCAAGAGCATGAAGCCGAATCATATTAATGGCTAAACACCAGTGCGAAGGCCCTACATGGCTCAACTCAAGTACCCACTCTGCTTTTGCTAAGGCCTAATTATTTGGATTTTTCCAAGGTCTCTTTGCATATTTATCCCTATATGGCTGGTATGAGTTTTAGAGTCTCAGGACGCATGTGTGCAAAGATGTTCTTCTAATATAACTATTGTCTGGTTTCAACTCAGTCTTTTTAGGGTACATACACATCAAATATGGAATTCTCCCTTCCCCTTTCTCCTTCCTTTCTCCCTGTAGGGATAGAAATTCCCACGTGGAGAGGACTGGGCATGTACATGGAGTGCTGGCATCAAGAGGGCTCTCTTGCCTGTGTAATGTCCACCGTCCCCCTGGGGTGCAGGTGGGCCTGGGAGATCTCCTTTCTTACTATGTAACCTCTGGCTGGAGGTTCTAACCCCAGCAGCTCTGAGACCGGCCCAACACTGTGCCTTTTCCTCCTTCAGTGGCCTACACGGTCTCCTCCGCTTTCTTTTGGATAATCAGAGACTCTTGGGTGTGTTCCCCAAACAATATAGGAGTTCAGTGAATGTGCGAGGTTGCCTAATCTAGTTATAGCAGATCTAGAATCTGCCTGGGTCCCTCCCCCAGCCATCACAGTCTGCTCAGGAAGCGTTGGATGCAGCGTTTCTCTACAAGGCTTGCACCGTGGGGGCCCGGCATCGCTCTTCTGTCCATGAAGCCCCCAAAAGTTAGCTTTCTTTTAACAATCTGTATTCTGCCACATGATTTAGCCTGCGCTGAATGAAACCTAAGTCTTGGATGAATTCTTTTAGATTCTTCTTTCCCATCCCCTGCTCAAAATTCACCTTTGAGGGACAGGTAACCCGCTCTGGTGTAGTCAGGCCTGCCTGCTTCTCCTGCCTGTGGGAGGCTGCATCATGCTCTCAGGCGCTGAGTCCTTTCAGGGAACACAACCAGACTTGTCTCTCTCAATCCGTCTGGCTCCTGCACTGGAAAATCTACTTCCAAGACAGTTTTTGTTTCTCTTCTTGGTTTTAGGAATCTAAATTGCAACTCAAAGCTGAACAGCGATTTCTTTGTTCTCTTCCTAAAGACAGCAAGTGAGTGAGGAAAGTTACCTGCTGTGTGACAGGGAGAGGGAGTGGAATGGTTATATGAAAGCTTGAGGGGAAAACTTTAATTGATATTGCAAAGTGTTACCTGCTATATTACAATATTTGTGTATCTCGATGAAGGTCCTTGTGACTTGTGCAACACAGCACAGGAATCCCCTTTAAAATGCTGATATTTGGGCTCCAGGATAATTTACGGTATTAATTTCCTGAGTTACACTGAGAAACTTACATGACATTCTCTTTCCACAGGCAACAATCCAACCCACAATACAGCTGACCAATCCTTGAATTAGCTCCATTAGTAGATTTTTCTACGTAACCATTTTTTCCCCAATTTTACATGTAAGATAAGTGAAATCCACTAATAACCTACTCACCTCATTTTTACCAGTATGTTCAACATCTACCTAAACATACTCTTTTTATGGGCATGAACAATTATATCTAATAAAATAATTAAAACATTAGTGTGGAATTTTTCCTTTGTTGCCAAGTCTTTGAGGAAAATACTAAGGAAGAAAAAAATAGGGAAAAACCGAGGACATGATAAATGTTAGCAATTTCAAAGAATCCAATCTACACTGGGCTCACAACTACGTAAACTGAACGCATGCAAATTCAGGACAGAAAGGAAGCCTTGAAAACGGAAACCAGCTGACTTTGTAGAGGGCTGGAATTGTGATTTGCGGCTATTTTAAAATGTCAGCAAATTACATTATTGTGTTAATAAGCAGAAGAAACATTCTAAAGCATACAATAATTTGGATTTATAACAGAAAAACTGTTTTTGAAGGTTGAGAGAAAACAGGACAGAGAGTAGAAGAATAAGGTCTAAGTAATCTTTAAATTTTGGTAAATTTTAACCAATCAGTTCTTGACTGGGAAGAAATGACAAGAAGTCTATGATGGTTAGAAATCGCATTAAAACAAAACTATATCACCTCTCACATGTAAGCTTTGGGTGATTCATTTTATTAAGTGGGGGTGCAGAAAGAAGACAGTTCCTCTCAGACTGAACAATTTAGATATCTAATTTGAGGTCAGATCCCTTTTTCCAGAAGATTTTTTTGGGGGGGGTCTGGTGAATACAGCAAATGCCAGCCTCTCCTATTTGTCCTCTCTCTGGATTATTTACTTACTCTGGGAAATGAAAGGATGGCATGATTTGTGAAGCAGGAGTTGTTATTCTCTGCCTGCATATCGCATTGGCTTTTTTGTAAGAAAAATCACAAGAGTATATAAAAGTTTTTGATGAATAGAACCCTTTATTTTTAGGAGAAAATGGATGGAACAGTTTGGGGCCTTGGGGCCGCCTATTGCTCTGGTGTGAGCGCCTCCCACTGCCTTGACTTTTTATTCTGGCGTAGGTGGTGCCGGGATTTACATGGCCGCTGTCGGGGACAACTGGATTTAGCATAAGTAAGAATAACTGCTCTTCCCCTGGGGAGAGACAAAAAGGATAAGTGCACAAGGCGCAGAGACAATATTATCAGGAGTTATATTCCTGTTCGGCTCTTTTATTCCCTCTGAATGCTGGATTCTGTTGCAAATAATAAAAGCAAGGAGCCCGTTGGCTTAGCGCCAAAGTCTGGGATTAGCAGGAGAAACTATTTTGGGCGAAAAATGTGTTTGTCAGTGATGGTTCTATACATTATAAATATGGTCATTTGGATTAAAAATTGTGGGGTTTTTCTGGTAGGTTGTGCCCAGGAAAGCACAAACTAATAATTTGAATTAGGCAGGAAAATGCAAGTTTCTATTAGAGTACCTGGAAACCCAGACGGTTTTGCGCACACCTGTTACTGCTTGCCACACTTTCTCAGTTTACACTGGGGTCTCTGAGTTTGGGGTGGATTTTTGTTATTCCCTTGACAAACTGCACCTTTCTCTCTCCCTTAGTTCAAATTGTGAGGCATTTTTTACTCTAACAGTCTATGAACAAATGGTGTCATTGTTTTCTTTTGACTCTCATTTCAAATATCCACTCCATGTACTTGAATTCAAGGAAACGTGGGCCGGAAACTTGGCTTCCCTGCGTGCTATCCACTTCTGTGATCCTACAGAAATTAATACTTAATTTTTATTCATTTCAATTTCCTTACTATAAGATGAGGAATAATAATAGCACACACCTCACTGGGTTCCATGAAGATCAGTGAGACAACACATGCAGAGCGTTTTGCCTTGCACCTACGCAATAAGAATATTGTGGAGTAATATTGTATAGTAAGTACTCAACTACATTTTATCCTGATCATTATTGTGGGGTACAGTGGTATTGAGAGGGAAATGTATAGCTTAAAAATATAAATAAGAAAGCCTTAGAAATGAAATCAGTATTCAACTTACAAAGTTAGGAAAAGACAAAGAAAATGTTTGTGTTACAAATATATTGTCTTCTGTTTCTGCTTCTAAGGAAGAGTAGCCGAGACAGCCTTCCAGCGTGGAACTAAAAATCCTGGATGAAACACACTTTAAAAGAATTGTTTGAAATACTTGGCTACCCTATTGGGAAAATAAGGGATATCCTTGTCATAGATAATAAGAAAGTAAAAATTTGAAGAAGTAAGCCCATCTGACGCTGGTGTTTGCCATGGAGGTTTGTGGCTACTTAGGAGGCAGTATGGTGAGGAGATAGACAAAACCATGAGGCCTGTACAAGATGAGAAGATGGACTGGAAAATATTCACATGAAGCTAGCATTCCAGAAAGGTTATGTTAGGTTCATTCAAGAGGGTTGAACTGGAGTGTGGTAGTGAGGGTGAGGATGAGGACCCCCTAGATAGAGGTGGTGGGGGAAATTCACCTATCATCATTAGATCTAAATAAAAAGCAAAAATGGGCCCTAGTTGGTGTGGCTCAGTGGATTGAACATTGGCTGCAAAATGAAAGGTCGCTGGTTCGATTCCCAGTCAGAGCACATGCCTGGCCTGTGGGCCAGGTCCCAATAGGGGGACCTGCGAGAAGCAACCAATTGATATTTCTTTTGCATATTGATATTTCTCTCCCTCTCTTTCTCCCTCCTTTCCCTCTCTCTAAAAATTAAAAATAAAATCTTTAAAAAGTAAAAATGGGGAAAATACTTGGAGAATAACCACAAGTTTGTTCTCACACGTGTTTGAGGCCAGAATTGATACCATCTATTACCCATCCACCAACAAATCTAAGCCAAATATTTGGATCGATGTGCTTCCAAATATTTGGTTAACAGGAACAGTCCATCAGAATAAATCTAAATAAGGTAGAAAGATGGCTATAATAAGAGAAAGAATCAATAAAATAGAATGAATAAACAATACAGCACATATTCTGAAAAGACTAATAGTACTGACAAATTTCAGAGAGCTTGGCCAAGAAATAGAAGAAAATACAAACATTAGCAATAAAAAGAGAACATGACTTAGATGCTAAAAGGATTTAAGAAAACACTTGGAACCCCTTTGTCAATAAATTTGAAAACAGGTGAAATGCACAAATCCTAGAACAGTGTTCCTGAGACTTCGGTGTGTACCTGGGCCACCTGGCAGGCTTTAAAAGCAGATTGCTGGGACTCGCCCCTGCAGTGCCTGGTTTAGTACATCTGAGATAGAGTCTGACAATCTGTACTCGTAGCAAGTTTCCCATCGATGAAACATTAAGAACACAGTCCTAGAAAATATAAATTACCAAACACACTCCAGAGGAAAGAGAAATTATTTTATAATCCAGGACTTTCTTACCCTTTCACATCATGGCACGCACAAAACCCCCAATAATATTATATGGGGGGGGCACACACTGGGGAAAACAGATGAGGCTGCTCTTGGCTGAGGATAACCTGCCCTTGACTCTGTTTATCCCAGGGCTGCCTTGACCTACTTGCTCTAGGCAGCCCCAGAGGTTGAAGGAGCAATATCTTGAGCCTACCTGTAATCCATACTCTGCAGATCAGTGTGCCTTGGTTTCCCTGTTGCGAAGCTCTGTGCTTGGTTTTATACTCAGATATAGTAGTTGTCTACTGCAGCATCAAAAATTATCCTCAGCAAATACATGGTGACGAAGGATAACTTAACTTTGGGTAGTGAACACACAATGCAATATACAGATCACGTATCATAGAAATGTATTTCTGAAACCTATGTAATCTTATTAACCAATGTCACCCCAATAAAAATTTAATAAAATTTTACAATGTTAATAAAAATGTTAAAAAATTACCCTCAGATTTAACATCTTAAAAGCAGCACATATTTATTACTCACAATTTCTATGGATCAGGAATCCGGATGTGGCTTAGCTGGGTCCTCTGGCTCTGGGCTCTAACGAGGCTGCTATCAAGATGTAGCAGGTGCTGCAGTCATCTCCTGGGGAAGAATCCGCTTCCAGGTTCACTCGCGTGGTGTTGACAGGGATCAGTTCCTCCTAGGCTGTTGGGCTGAAGACCTCAATTCCCTCTGGCTGTTGGTTGGCGCCCTCAGTTCCTGGTCACGTGGGTCTCTGTAGCTACAGCTTGCTTCAACAACTTGCTTCTTGCAAGTAAGTAAGAAGAGATGGAGAGAATGAGCTAGGCAGTCAGTTTTTTGAAACTTCATCTCAGAGGCGGCAGGCCCCCCCCCCCCGCCCCGTCACTTCTGCTGGGTTCTATTGGTTAGAAGCAAGCCGCTGGGTGCAGCCCGCCCTTAAGGAGAGGGAATGACGAGTGGACATAAAAGCTGGGAGGTGGAGATTATGGGGGGCATCTTAGAACCTGCTTACCACAGCAGAAGAGAAATCACTAGGTGGTAGGGTTCATGTGTATGTTCAGCTTTACTGGATACTTCCAGATTACTCTCTATCAGTGTGTGATAGCTACTTACATTACTACAAATCCTCACCAGCTCTTGCTATTGTCTGATTTTTTAATTTTTGCCAATCTAGTGGGTATTAAACAAGAACTTGTCTTTCTCTAGTAACTAGTGATGTTGAGCATATTTTCATATATTTATTTACCACCTAGATGCGTTCACATTTGTCCATTTTATATTAGATTTTTTATCTTTTTCTTACTGATTTAAAGATGCTTATATGGCTAGATATTCACCCTGAGTTCACTGTATGTTTAGTGAGTACCTTCCTCTAGTTGTTGGCTTCTGTTTTCACTTGATTTCTTTTGAGGAACAGCAGTCTTATTATTTTAAAGTAGTTAAATTTATGCTTCTAGAAATCATTTATTACCTACAAGTTAGAAAATAAATTCTACATATTCTTCCAAAACTTTAAGTTTTGTCTTTAAGTCCTTTATTACCTAGAACTTATTTTTGTGTATAATGTGAGGTAGGAATTCACTTCATTTTCCCCTCATATGGCTAATCAATTAATATGTTTTGAATAGTCTTCCTAATCTGCAGTGCCATCGTTGGGTTCTTTACATATTCACCTATTCATGAGTCTTATTCTGGACTCTGGTTTGGTCCACTCATCTTTCTCTGAACTAATAACATGTTCTTAATTATTAATGACTTTACAAGAATTTTATTATCATTGCTTTGACCTGTTCCCCAGGATTGTTTTGGTTCTCCTTGGCTCTTTGCTCACCTATATTTTAAGATTAGCTTGTCAAGTTCCATGATTAGAATACCATTAAATCTGTAGGTTGTTTTAGGAAATTATTGTTTACATCTTCTTAATGTTTTTTCCTGAAGTTTTATGATTTTTTTCCATAGACTCCTTGTACATCTTTTGTTAGATCTATTCCAAGATGTCTTATCTTTTTTGGTGTCATTATAATTAGCATTTTTAAAAATTGTGCCTTCTATATAGTTGTTACTGAGGTGTAGATTTGCAATTATATTTTATCTATTAATCTTGTACTGGCCTGAAAGTTTCTTTTCCTAGTTCTTACCTAGTTTTAGTATCAAGGTTGCACCACCCTCAGATGATAAGTTGGATACTATTCCTCCTTTTTCTATTTTGCAAAAGTTCATGTACGATTGGAATGATGTCTTGAATGTTTGCCTGTGCCTGCCTTTAGAAATAGCTAAGCCTAGTGTTTTCTTTGTAGGAAGACTTACAACTACTAATTAAATTTTCCTGATAGTAATAGCAGGGTTTTCTATCTGCTGTGCCATGTAAGCAAACTGCTACGTTCTGAATGGGCTCAGAGATTCTAAACCCTCAGCCCTCCAAGGCAGAAAGCTGAGGAAGGACAGGGGGCTGCAGGAGCTTCTGGCCAAGTTGCCTCCAATCATAAGCATTCTCATCCCTTTTGCCCACTGCACCTTTGATGGGAATTACTCAAGAGTCTTTTGACTTCTCCATAAAGCTCTTGCACGAGTGTTACTGGATTTATTTCATGGTACCTTACAATTTGTTGTCATTGTAATGCATATCTTTCTTTTAGTTGTCTTTTCTAAAGTATAGATTTGCAATTGAAGTTTTTCTGTTAATCTTACTTATGGCAAATTTACCACATTCTCTTATTAATTCTAAATTTTTTTCCTCTACAATAGAGAAAACTTTGGAAGAAAATAAATTTAGGGGATAATAAGTTCTAGGTGATAAAGGACTTAAAGACAAAACTTAAAACTTTGGAAGAATATGTAGAATTTATTTTCTAATTTATTAAATTTTTGCTAGTGTGTGTGTGTGTGTGCGCGCGCGCCATGACGGCAAGAAAGTTGGGAAGCTTGCCTTAGAGAAAGGCTGGGCTTAGTTTCCTCATCTGTAATGCAGGATTGAAAAAGCATGTGCTTCAAAGGACTGTTACGAAGATTCAATGAGTTCATCCAAATTAGGCAACAGAACAGTACCTGGGACACAGCAAATATTTAATAACTGCTAGCTATTGTCCGTATTTTTACATCCTTCCTCTTTCTTTACTTAAGACCTTATGTTTCCTTCTTTCAGGCTGAACATGGTGCCTTAGGCCATCAGCAGTGGTTTTTGACCTTTTGTGCGGTCTTATATCCATTTTTAGATCTTGAGAGAAGCTTTGGAGCCTTACCCTAGAAAAATGCAAAATCATGTAATGTTGTATATAATTTGAGGAACTTAAGATCCCTTTATCTATGTGCAAGGATCTCCCCATGCCTCCAAAGGGTTTATGGGACCAGGTTAAGAATCTGCTGTCGGACCATCCGCCAGTTCTCTAGAGGGGTTGGAGCTGCTCTAGTGGGATACGCTGCGGATTTGGGATTAAAGTACTTTGCTCCTAGTCTGGCTATGACATTGTGCTCAGTTCTGATAAACAAGACTCTCCTGCTCCTCTGACCTGCTTCTCAGCCCCACTCAGGGGGTGAGGTCTTACTTTCTTGCCATGAGCCTGTGCCTTGGCATCCTCCAATTACAACAGCTAAACTCTGCAGACATTGCCACCTGTCCTGTGGAGAGACACTGCTTCTATTGGAGAATCACCACTCCAGGGTCTGAAATCTTGTCCTTAAATTTCTGCTTGATGATTGACGTCCTGCTATCTGCTGACAGGTCTTTTTAACATCAACTATAAGATGAGCTCTCCAAATATAGATTGCTCCTGGATGTCCCAATGCCAGGTTCTGCCTTCCTATAAAGAGGTCCTTGGAACCCTGGTTGGGTAGCTCAGTTGGTTGAAGCACCATTCCATATACCAAAAAAGTGGGTTCAATTCCCAGTCAGGGCACATACTAAGGTTGCGGATTCAGTCCCCAGTTGGAATGCTTTTGGGAGGCAACAGATCGCTGTTCCTCTTTCACATCGATGATTCTCTCTCTCTATCTGTTTTTCCCTCCCCCTCCCTCTTTCTAAAATCAATAAACATATCCTATGGTGAGGATTTTTTTTTTTAAAGAGGTCACCGTAATTCATACAGCAGCTTGTAATTGGTGCCAACAGATTGCCTGGACTATCAATTGTTATGTTTCAAAATACAGTCTCCACTGGCTTGAGCAAATGACCTCTCCCTGCCCGCCTTCCACAAGAATGAGGTGGGGAGGGGTTTCAGTCTCTAAACCCAGTTGGGATCCAATTAGTTCTTCCCAGAGTGGCTGTGTCATGAGATAGGATAGTGAGAATTTGTTTGTTTTCCTTGGGAAAGTAATCTTCCTAGTGGTTTTATGTGAGAGAGCCTGTCCTTTACCTGCGTATGCGGAGATAGAGTTTTCTGAAGGCAGTAAATTGCTCCATTCTACTGTGCAGCCAGTCAGTCGGGAATGAGCAGCAGAACCACAGAATTGCAGCCTTAATAGATGCCAACAGCACAAAGGTGGCGAGCTTAGTAACAGAGCCTTAGAGAGAGCAAGAGATTGATTGATTGACTGAAAGCTAAGAGCAGAGAACAGAATAGAGAAAAGAACATTGTGTAATGCTTTTCACAGAGAACATACCTAAGAACCACAGGACAGAGAGAGAGTAGAGAAAGGAAGTACGGAACAAATTGTACCTTGCACTATCCTAAACCTGGCCCAGTCGATTACAGTGGGGCAGGGGGTGCTGGGAGGGCCCGGAGCCCGAAAGGTACTGCAGGGGCTGACACAGATACCGACATTGGAAGGAAATCCACTCAAGCCAAGATGAAATGGCATTCAGTGGCTTTAACAAGTTAGACAGTTATTTCTCTTTCATGTGAAAGTATGGTGGCCTTTCTTTGCAAATAGTCAAGGACTCAGGTTTTCCCCTCTTGTTGTTCTATCATCTTTTGGGTGTTGTCCTCATCTTCCTGACCTTTTGGTCATTGCCACACCAATATTTCTGCTAGCGGGAAGGGAAAGGAAGGAAGACAGACCTCTTCCTCTGAGAGGCATAACCCAGAAGGTGCCCATATTATTTTAGCTCACATTCCATTGGCCAGAGCTTAGTCATGCAGTCATACCCAGCTTCAAAGGAAGCTAGAGATTCTGGAAAGCCACTTGCCAGATAAAAACCATGGATTCTCATTGAGAAATTTCTCCATCAGGACTAGCCTGAGTGCTTCTTGTCCCAGTCTTTCCTCTGAATTCAATTTCCCAAATTCCCCCCAAAAGGATGGATTGTCTGGCAGATCCATCCTTGGGAGATGGAAGAGGGAAAGAAAAATAGTGGGCAAAGATGGAGTACTCTTTAACAAAACAAACAAAAAACAAAGACACTTACATTTTGTTTCTTGTAAAAGAAAGGCGGCTTTAAGCATAATGCCACAGGCAAGCAAAGTGACTGGGCCTTGTGCTAGGGCCCCATTTCTACCAGAAGAGTAGAAAAAAGAGTAGAAATCATTGCAAATATTCAGAAAAGACCGAGGCCACGCTGTGGGATCTTGCACTGTGAGGTGACGCATGATTGTTGAATGGGGACTGAAGTTTGCCCCCTGCTCTAAGTCAATCATCCCTAGGAAAGCTCATCTGCTAGAGGGGTAAATTTTAATTTATGGATGCCGGCACCTTTTTGGGACTGAAACCCAGAGGGGAAATGTGTCTTTGGCCACATTGGAAAAAGGTGCTTCCTTACACTGAAAGGCTGGATTATGCAAGGTATGGTTTCCCAGCTGGAAGATCTCAGCCCTCTAGTCATGTGTATCAAGAGGTCCAGAGGCCTGAGGTTACAGAACAGCACAGAATTATAAAGCAATTTACAAGCAGAAATGGAAATTTTGAAAGAAATGTTTATATAAAAGATATTGTGACTCAGATGTAATTTTATATGATTTTCCTTTTTACATTTAAATAAATGTTTTAAGAACAGTTTAGATTTACAGAAAAACTGAAAAGAGAGTGCAGAGTTCCATATATATCTTAATTTTATTTTCAGAAACAAAGGAGTTTATTACAACACATCAGAAAGCATGAACATCCCCTCTGGCTGATGTGGCTCAGTGGACTGAGCGCCAGCCTGAGAACAAAAGGGTCGCCAGTTTGATTCCCAGTCAGAGCCCATGCCTGGGTTGCGGGCCAGGTACCCGGTCGGAGGTTTGTGAGATGCAACCACACATTGATGTTTCTCCCCCTCTCTTTCTCCCTTCCTTTCCCTCTGTCTAAAAATAAATAAATAAAATCTTCTTTAAAAAAAAGCATGAACATCCACATATTTGTATATCATATTTTTAAGTGAAGGATTTTTTTATTCTGAACAATTTAATAAGAAAACTAAGAACAAAAATAGTCAGTGGTAGAAAATTTTTAAAAAGTACTGTTTTCTCCTCTCTGCCACTCCCTGAAGGTAAAATTTTTAGGAAATCACTTAACAGTTTTGAACCTCAGTTTTGTCACTTATGAAACAGAGATAAAATTAATGTTTCACAGCGTTGCTATGGTGACATCACAAAGCACATTTGAAATGTCTGTATATGGACCTATTGTAAAGTCTGAAACACTGATCAAATCATGGCTCTAGTGATTATTTTGCAGTACGCTTTGGTGTTCTAGCTGACTGAACACAGTATGTGAGCTGCCATGCAGGGGTTAATGTATTTAATTAGCTTGTCATGATGTGGGCTGCCAACCCGCTAAGGAAGGGTTGCTAAAGGGATGTTGGGGAAAAAAAACTAGAAATCATTAAACAATTAAATTTCCATTTGTGGAAACAAGTGGAATAATTTCACTATAAAAATAAATATAAAATTTTAGATGACTTAATAATAATTTTCCCCAAATAGAACACATTTGATAAGACTGATGGAGGATATGAAGAAGCCATAGTTCTTAAGAAGGTCTCAGATTTACTATGCTTAGGATAAGGAGCATGAAAATTGGACAAGATTTCTGCCTGAAAGTAGATTTATGAACCAGAGAAGAAATGAGGATATTCCTAATATACGAAGGTACTTGGGGATGCTTGCAATAGATTATTAACAATGGTTATCTCTGGATGAAGGGACTTAGGGATAATTTTTTTGAAACTTTTTAACTTGTCCAAATTTTCTACAATGAACATGGATTGGTCTTTTGTAATAAAGTTTTTAAAATGATACGTGTTGTCAGTAGTCAAAGTAGATGGCAGGTTACCTTATCTTGTTAAAACAGAAACTGTGAAGTATTTGTTTATTTAATTTTTTCTGGTCAGAAAATGTCATGTTTCCTGGAACCCCCACTGATTGCTAAGCATGTTCATTACACTTCAGATTTACAATACAAGCCACTCATGAAGGTTGAAAAAGATTCCGTTCATGAATAGAAGAAAGGGTATCTGCTTTATTTACTTTTGGGATTCATGATATGTCCTCAGACCCAGCAATAAAACCTTGAATTTTCTCTTTTATATAATTACAAATTTTGAAAGATAAGCTGCCTACAGTCACCTGGAAATTAGAGCCAGCACTAAAAATAAAGGGAAAAATATTTTCCTTTCAAAAGCAAGACCCAAATGAAGTGGCTTGAATAAATACATTATTGAAAAGTAGATATTGGGCATCGTCCCGCAAAGCAAAATGTTCTCTGATCAGGGCATGTGCCTGGCTCGGCTGAGGCTTTGTCTCCTCTCAAGTACTATTGTGCTTTTCACACTTTCTGCATCAAACAATATTTCTTTTCTACAAAGAGAAGGAAAAGGTTATGTTTCATAACAAAGAATAGTAATTGAGACACATATCCTGTATTTCTGGCCATAAATAGTAGAATTTTTTTTTCAGCTAGAAACTCATTTTTACTCTGATTCAATTACAGGCATATTCAGTAATGACACTAACTCACTTTAGCGCTAGAGCAGCGGTTCTCAATCCTGGCAGTTGTTAGTATCACCCAGAGAGCGTATACCAACCAAACAACAACACAAAAATGATGGCTGGTTCCCACCCCGAAACCTCTGGCCCCGGGCATTTTTAAAAGCTTCTCAGAGTTCAGAACCACTGCTCAGTACGGATGGAAGCGTATTCATAGCTTGTTTCTAAATATTACTGCCACAGTGTCTGTTGTGGTTATGAAACCCTGCGCTTCTATACTTGGGGTTGTTTATTAAAGTATGGTTTTTAAAGACCTCTTGCAATCATTGTATTTCCCAATATTCAACATTTATTGAGCATCCGGATGATTTGTTCCATTTGAGTCTCACAGCGACCCCGCAGTCAGTCAGTAGCAGAGGTGTTATTCCGTCCATTCCACAGAGGCGATGTCCCAGGACCCGCAGAGCCGTGGGGGAAGGGCTTGCATCTCGTTCTCAGACGCCAGTGCCAGTGTTCTTTCTAGTATTCTTCATTTACGTTCATTTTTCTAATTCATGGGTCTGTCTTTTTATTTATACATCCCACGCTTGCTTAGAATGTTTGCCTCTGAGGGATGTGAGACAGTGTCCCCTTACATGGAAAAGCAGGTGGTGTCAGCTCAGAAGTTTCTGAGGACCACTGTCTGATCAGCCTTTCGGGGGCTCAGGCGCTCACGGGTTCAGAGCTTCCAAATCGGGGCACTGTTAAGACAGAGTAAGCCAAGTAGAGACTCGATGTGACATCCCAGCGGAATCTGGACTTCAGCCAACAATGCCCGCGAGGAGAGAGCCCTGGAACCGGCTGCGATTTACCTGCTGTCAAATGATTCTTCCCTTCATAAAATGCCAACTGGTGGGACGCGTTTCTCTGAACATTGTAGATGTTGACTTCCACTGTATCTTCACAACATAAGTGTATGCCTTATTATTTAAAATTATTAACATGCCTCTTCCACTTTGGGAACTAGACATGTTTTTAAAATGAAGTGTTTCACCAGGTGTACCAGAAAGGGGCGGGGGGAGGTGGAGGAAAGAAGGGTGGAAGGCTGCTTATACCAGATATCAAATTATTGCTTATGTTAGTTGTGATTAAACCCGAATAATTTTTCACTGAAAATAGTCACAATGTTTTCTAGATCCCAGCACTAAAAGAAACAACCAAATCCACCTTGAAACCATAACCGCCCTTTTGCAGTGAGTAGGTCGGCCGCGGTCTCCGTTGCCCATGGAGGACGTCGGTTGGTAGCCTTGGAGTTGCTGCCACCTCGTGGACATCCCAGATAGTGCAGCCAGGGGTCGGCCTCCGCCTGGCCGAGGGAGCACGTGCCCCACAGCCCAGTCTATCAGTCAAACTTTGATAATGCTTCAGCTGAGCTCACTTATTACCTTGTAAGACCAAGGGCCTGAGCGGTTTATTACGGGTTTGTGGCGTTTATTAATCCACAACAGTATTGTTTTTGATAGACAAAACCTAAGATTAAGGCTAATAAAGGACTCCAGGAAGGTGGACTGAATAATTTTGCTGGCTTGAGAACAAAGAAGTCAGTAAATAGTACCTGGATCCTCCAGTAATTACTCCATCTTATAAATTACTGTTTTCTCTTATCCCAGCCCACAGTCTGTCATTCTAGAAAGTATGATATATTAATTTTTAGCTAAGCAATATCCACAGGGAGTAATCAGAGTCGGCACTGTACAGGTGTTCTCCCTATGAAAAAGGTTACTGTTGGAATTATTTATAACCAACATCAGAACACTGCATATTAACAAAGTGATTTTCATCTGCTTGTTAAGGATCAGGAGCTACGTAGGCACCAAATCATGTTGTTTTGGCTGACATTTGAAAGGTCATCCTTATCCAAGAAGGAAGCTCCCCACTTCAAACTGCTGTCAATGTTCCTTCCTGTCCATTTTCTTTGTCTTTTAAAGGTTATTTTAAATTTAGTTATTGTGAAATAGTTAGGTCGTACACATAGTAGAAAAATACGATATTAATCACACTTGACCCTTTCACTCAGCTCTAAGAAACTCGCAGTCACCCCCACGGGCGAAGCCGACCCGGCCCCTTCGCTCCGTGCCCTTCCCTCCCGGCGCCTCATGGCTCCCACTGCTCTAAGGTTGCTGTTTCTCATTCCCATTTACTTCTTAATACTGTTATCAATAAACACATATCCATAAACAATATAAAGCGTCTGTTTTCGTGTTTTTAAAACTTCATTTAAGTGTTTCTCTTTTTTGTACCTTGATTCTTTTTCCAATGCTATGGCTGTGAGATTCACCCACAGCCTTGGTTTCCTAGGGCTGCCATGACAAAGTATGACACTCTTGGTGGCTGAACCAACAGAAACGCATTCTCTCCCAGTTCTGAGGCCTAAAAGGCTGAAACCAAGGTGTCCTCAGGGCTGGACTCCCTCTGGGGCCCTGAGGGAGAATCTCGTCCCTGCCTCTTCTAGCTTCTGGTGGCTCCAGACATTCTTTGTTCGTGGCTACATAACTCCCATCTCTGCTTCTGTCTTCATAAGGCCTTCTGCTCTCTTTTTGTGCCTTCCTTTCTTTTAAGGACACTTGTCATTGCATTGAGGGCCCACCCACGTAATCCAGGATGATCTTCTCTCAAGGTCCTTGCTTACATCCGCAACGCCTCCAAATAGCACGTGGTGGTGGCAGGCTTCCAACTTCTGCTGTTGGACTGACTCCCCTGCCTGGTGGATTGCGTGGGACTTCCAGTTATTTAATAGGCATTTAATGTGACATTGACTTTTAACGCTTAGCCCATACTGGAGAAAACTACCTAGCACTGTGAAGCTACAGTGTAAGCCAATGGTGGACTGGCTGGAACGAAATCTGAGTTCTGGAGTTAACCCTCACTTGACCCCCAAACTCCAAGCCACAGGATGCTGTCTTGTTGCTGTCCTTCCAAGCCACTACCTGCTTCAACCAACAGGGAGGTCAGTGAGAAAAAACAACGGCCATCCACTCACCGGGTTTGAGCTGGACGTGCACAATAGGATTTCAAGCTTAGTGTTTTTAAATTACTAAAGTAAATAATCTTACAGAAATTTGGGAAATGGAAGAAAAGATTACTTTTAACCTACAGATTTCATTCATCTATCCTCATATGCACATTTTTTACACTTTTAATCATTTGTATCTAGTTTTATAACAATCAATATAACATTTTCCTTGTTGCTATATAATCTTCATAAGTGATTTATTTTAAAGACAAGCATTTTTATCTTTGTCTTACAGCTGCAGAAGCTGATGCTCAGGAGACTGACTGACTGAATGAGAGTCAGTAAGTGATAAAGCTGGGGGCCATAAGGAAATTGTAATTTATAATGTATAGAGTGTAACTGTTATGGATTTTATTTACATATGTGGATATTTCTAGTAGTATTTGCATCTCAACAATGGTTACCTGTGGCTGCATAAAAAACCACCACGAAATGGAGTGCCTTAAAACAATGGCTGCATTTATTTTCCTGACAAATTTGTAATTTGGGCAGAGTTTGGAAGGACAGTTTGTCTTGGCTCCCTGAGGCATCGCCCGGGAGGAAGGGGCTTGAGACTGGTGGCTGGGGCCACCTGAAAACTCCCTTACTCACAGGTTGCTGGTCGGTGCTGGCTGTGAACCAGGACCTCAGCTGGGGTTGCCCATGTGGCCGCTGGCTTCCTCTCCAAATGCTGGCTGGATTCCAAAGGCAAGTACCCCAAGCGAGAAGGAAACACGTCAAAGGCTGTCTCCCCTTTTGAGGACTTGCCTGAGAAGTCACACAGCATCACCTCTGTTTGTCAGGAGCAGGTAACTAAGGTTGGCCACGGTTCCAGGGAAGGGAAATTAGGCTCTGCTTTTTTGGGGGGAGGAATATCAAAGAATTTGTGGACAGCACTTGTGTGTTGTTTTATTCATGATAGTCATCCTGACAGGTGTGAGATGACATCTCACTGTGGTTTTAATTTGCGTTTCTCTGATGATGAGTGACATTGGGCAACTTTGCATGGCTCTCAGCCTTCTGTATGTCCACGTTGGAGAAGTGTTTATTAGGGTTCTTTGCCCATTTTTACAAATTGTATTGTTTGGGGTTTTTTGGTGTTGACTTTTATAAGTTCTTTATACACTTTGATTACCAACCCCCTATCAGATGTATTGGCAAATATGTTCTCCCATTCAGCTTTTTATTTTGTTGATAGTTTCCTTTGCTGTGCAAAACCTTTTTAGTTTGATTTAGTCCCATTTGTTTATTTTTTTCTTTTGTTTCCCTTGCCTGAGGACTTTGCAAGGTGTTTAAAGCTACTATGTTTTGTACAGCATTTAATTAAGTGAGCAGAAAATCTAAGTGGATAATAAGCAAGGTCTGTACTTGGTGAGAAGCGGTAAAAGCACCTTGAGAAAGGCTGTCTTTTGATCCGATTTTCCAAAACAAAGCAGTCATTCTGCAGCTGTTCCATTAAAGAAAAAACCTCTCTGGTCAAAATAACTTAGAAAAATATTATATTCTATATCTTGAAGAAGCACATTACATATTAGCAAGTTCTGGCTCCTGGTAATAAAAGAATAGCTTCTATTGGACAAATCTTTTCACAGTTAATGATCCATAATTCTGAAAACAATACTTTTTAAAAAACTACCTGAAGACACTGGAAAACAGAAATTAGAATAGAACTGTCATTTAAAAGAGGGAATGACACTGAATAAGTTTCCATTTTTTACCTTTTGCTTTTTGCTGAGGGAAGGCCCTGGTTTCTCTGAAGCTACTTGGTTGTAACAAATTCCTTGACATCTACAACTCACCAAAACTAACACAAGAAGAAACAGATCATCTGAATACCCCTATATCTTTTACAGAAATTAGGTTCATTATCAAAAACATTATCAAAACCTTCCCCACAAGGAAAACTCCAGGTCCAGATGATTAATTGACAAATTCTATCAAACTTAAAGAAGAAATAATAGTAGTGTTAAATTCTTTTAGAAAATAGAGGAGGGAACACTTCCCAACAACCTTTAGTGAGAATAGCTTTATCCTGACAGGAAAACCTGAGAAAACTATTACAGAAAAGGAAAATTTCAAATCAATATCTCTGTTGCCATAGAAAGAAAAATCCTTAATAAAATTAGCAGATCTACTCCAGCAATAAACCTATAAAAAGAATAACATGTCATGATGTGGGGAGTGTAACTCAGGAGTGCAAAGCTGGCTTAATATTCATAAACCAATCAATGTATTCACCATGTTAACAGAATTAAGCAGAAAAACCAATAAAATTGTATCAGTAGATGCAGAAAAATCATTTAACACAATTTAACAATTTTATTCACGATTTTAAAAAAAGCTCAGCAAATTAAAATTCCACAACCTGATAAAGGTCATATATGGCATATTTAACAGTAACATATTGAATGTTTTTTTCCTATGATATTTAACAAATTAAAAAACGTTCACCCACACTAATGTACTGGTTGGCAACATTTTGAAATGTATCAAAAATTTAAAAAGGAGTATTTGATGAATAAAGGAATGGATCGATATACAGAAATGTGATAAAGCAAATATAACAAATTGTTAATGATAGGCTCTAAGTGTTAGGTGTGCGTATGTTCATTATAATTCTTTCAACTTTTCTGTATGTTTGGGAATGTTCGTAATAAGATACAGGGGGGCGGGGAGGAAACGTATGCAAAGTCCTACATTAAAGAGACTATTTGACTTTAACTCTGTGTTTTCCAAACTTTTTTTTAACAAAACAAAAAAGAAATCCTAAGAAAAGTGTAATAAACTTTGCAGAAATACTCTGGAAAAGACCTCCTATTTAGTCTACACCCATTTTAATTTTTAAAATGAGAATCATGTGCCACATCTATTGCTGCATAAAAAACCACCTCAAAACATAGTGGTTTAAAATAATGACCACTTATTATTTCTTATTGTCTCTCTTCAGGTGGCCTTTTCTGCATTTCCTTAGCAACACAATGGCTAGACCAAGAGGAGGAAATAGAAGCTGTAAGCTCTCTTAAGGCATGGGAAGATTCTCAGAATGTCACTCCTACATTCCATCGGTTAAAGCCAAAAGGCCAGGCCAGATTCAAGGAACAAAGAAAGAGATGTCACTTCTTGCTATGGGGAGCAGCGTGTGCATACAGGAAGAAGGAAACTGGTCATGGTCAACTTTGGAGTTTATCACAGAGGAGATTTGGTACCAAATTTCCATTTAAAGCACAGATTGTATGCCTTATTAAAGATGTTTAAAATTTACAACTGAACAGATGCTTGTTTATCTTACAAAAGCAATCTTTGCTTTTCAGATTACTGGGCATCGTTTGTTAGGTAGCACATTTCAAAGTGCACTGAAGTATTGGTCTGAGGAGGAAAGCACCCTGGATTTAAGAGTCCGAAGAGCTGGGTGTCTATTTTGATGGCTGCTTACCAGCTGGGGAACTTGGGCAAACGCCTGACCTTGCTGAACCTAAGTTCCTTGATTTGCAAAGTGGTGTTAATGGTGTTGAAATCACTGAATTTTATTTAGGGCCAAAGAGGAGACAGAGATCTCCCAACCCTGAGGAATCTTCAGCCGGAGTCTATGATCTTCACTCTAGTACCTGCCATTAATTTGAGTTGGCCCTCTTTCCCAAGACTGCTACACTGTTCACTTGTGTTTCCTATCATCAGCTACCAGTTCTTCCTCTCTACCATCGGTATTTTCTCTTTACCACCTAGTTCTTGATTTTTCATCACTTCAGCCTGCCATGAGGTATCATGGCCAAACCCCATAGTCTAGGCCAGGCATCGGTGAACTTTGGCCTGTGAGCCAAATGGGGCCCGCCACTGCTTTGACAAATACAGCTTTGTTGGAACACAGTTGTGCTCATTCATTTACTATTGTCTGTGGCCTTTTTTAGCTGTAAAGGCAGAGCTGAGTAGTTGCAACAGAAACGATGTGGCTCACAAAAACTATTTGGCTTTTTAGACAGTTTCCTGATCCCTAGTCTAGACTCTCCCTCATGGCTGCTCTCTCTAGGCATTCGTTTAACACCTGTTCTCACTAACTCATTCTTGAAGTCTTTCCCCATTCAAGTTCCTAGAAGGGAGAGAAATAAATTCCTCTGAAATCCTTATTCCTCCATCTGAAATGAAATGAAACGATATCTTTTCACGCCAGGCCACCTCACCAGCTATGCTGAGGCCATATGTGGGTGACATGTTCTTTCCTACCCTCATCCAATCAACCGTGGTGAGACTCAGGTACCACGCAGTCCGTAGAACAGAGCTGTCTCAGGGGGCTAGGGCATCGTGGGCACTATTACAACTGCGTATCAAATGAGCTAATACATGTAAAATTATATGGTAATGTGCTTGAGCCACATATTTATAAAGTGTCAAAAGTACTTGCCAATTAAGATCTGAAATGAAATACTGGACCCCTGAGATAATTATATAAAACAGTGACAAAATATAACATAAAAATTCAATGCACACATAATATTACAACTCTATGGAACTAATGGGACATATACATATTATGGTGTTATTATATAAAATACCATTAACATTTCCCAGGAGACAAAAAGTAGGTGAAAAAAGCCTAAATGAGAGGTTAAATTAAGATTGGATGAGTACTGGCACCACTTAGATGCTAATGATCTTTCTTATTTGGGAAATATAAATACCAATAATTTGTCCATTCTTAATTATGTACTTTCTCGAGGACAAGTATCTAGTAGCACAGAGTTTTGTAATAACCAGTACTTTTCATCGGTTCTTCTTCCACGCTTTTCCAGCCTGACCTGCGCCTGCTGGGGTTGCCTTCATCCATGGCTGCCTTTCCCACTGA
This sequence comes from Pteronotus mesoamericanus, assembly GCF_021234165.1. Taxonomy (NCBI): domain Eukaryota; kingdom Metazoa; phylum Chordata; class Mammalia; order Chiroptera; family Mormoopidae; genus Pteronotus; species Pteronotus mesoamericanus. The sequence goes on along the minus strand of NW_026555325.1, from coordinate 32,416,000 downwards.
GAGTAAGGCTCCAGTTCCGACCTGGCACGCAGGAGGTGCCCATGCCAGCTTTGAAGGAGTCTTCTAACCCTCCTGGTGGTGTAAAAGGTATGGTACTCAGAGAGCACTTTAGAGAGAAATATGACAGCATCTACGATAAAAAAACTTAAAAAATTTTTTTTCCTATGGGAAGGAAACTTTCAGAACAATGCCTATACCTGCTACCCTAAACAAATGGATATCACAGACAAATAGATTCCAAAATAATTTTTTATTGCTATATAAAAACAAGCCAAGGAAAAATAGATGCATATTTTCTTCTACAAAATTTTAAAATATTCAGGCTAGTTAATATTGTTCCATAAATGTGCTGAGACAAAAAGACACATTCAAATATAGAATTTTTTTCCAGGAACTTTATAGGGAATAAAGAATAATAGTTGTCTTTCTTCTATACTTTTCTATGTGCAGCTCTAAGAGATGGCAGTTACAGTTTTCCGTTGGAATTATCTGAAAAAAGGACAGGCCAAGATAAATATTCTATTATATTGCCATAAAATTAGCATAAAGCTCTACTTCTTCTTTGAGCTTTTAGATTTGGCAGCTGTGGTCAACCAGTAGTGCACTGGAATTTCCAACTCAGTGGGGAAAATAGCCTAATTAAAAACAAGACATCCTCTTTATTTTGTCCTTTAGAAACAGAAACCACTTGTCAGTATTTTTTAAAAGGTGCCATCGCCTTCTTTGTCATTTGGTTGTAAGGTCTGAGAGGCTGTTTCTAACAGTCACAGCTGAAACGAAAGCACACAAGGAAAGGAATGAAAGTGCTTTGGAGAGGGAATTCAGTTTGACACAGGAGCATAGGAAGCTGTAAACTTTTGATAGCATTAAATCAAAACACATATTCGAGTTTCTCAAGAAATCCTTGCAGAGAAAAGGTGTTAGTGTTGACTTATATGAGTGTTAAAATAAAGCTTTTTTCCTCCTGAAATTAGATTATGGGTGGGGTAAGCCAAGCCAGGTTATCTCTGCAGACGATATAAACTATAATTATTTGTGGAGAAATCAGTCACTGTTTTGAAATTGATACTTAAAGCTTTCTTCTCCCCTATTCTGTTTGTGGGCTTTTTAATGAGATTTTTTGGGGGAGATGGTTTAGGTAGCAAATATTAGCTCTTGAAAAATAAAGGTGCAATTATCATTAGAATAGAATGCGCATTAAAAGACTCAAACAGAAAGTTTTCCTGGGCATATTTTATTATGCATTGTTTTAATCAGGCTGAGAAAGAAAGAGAAGATCCTATAGTATCTGTAAGATTACCAAAACATCAGCCCACAGGGATGATAAAATAAAGGGCTGAGATGAGGGGTGCTCAAATACTTTAAAATGGAGCACAACAGTATAGCACCAAGTCCATAATTAACTTTTCAGTGATAACCTATCTTGGCCTATATAAAATGGAATGAAAGTTTGAATTTTTGAGGCAGTCACCGACCTCTCCCCCCAAAAAATCTCCTGGAATTCTGTGCCTCGCCATGTAATGAAACATCCCTTTTTCAAATGTTTCTGTGTGACAATGGAATTTCTCCAACTTAGCACCAAAATTATAGTCTGCTCTACTGATTTTAAATTGAATGGTGCCTACTATTTGCCAGGGATTGAGCCAGGCACTAGCAGTCCTTCTGACAGTACTACCAATTTTGGAAAGAGAATTCCATAAGAAGAAGACAGTGTTTTGGCAAGGGAGTCTTGAACAGTTATCCATGAAGCTTAAGGGATGTGATGGAGTATATTCAATATGCAATCTATGGAAGTAATTCCCAGTTATCCTAAAAGGAAATCCACTAAACACCAAAAAAAGTCAAGTGTATTTGGTGTAAAACTCTAAGGTATTTATCCACATTAAAATAGTCCACTTTAACATTGCAGGGAAACCAAAAACCGACCCCAAAATGAAAAACATCATTTCAACAAGGCAGTCCTCTAGGTTTGAATTTAAGTCAGCCAAGAGAAGGTCTCCGGGCACGAAGGCTGTCACCTCTGAGGCTCCATTCGCTACCAAGAACACAAAGTTCAAGATATCCCCTAAAATTCCACCCAGATCTGGAAGGCCCCTAACTACCACCCCCAGGAAGGGCAGGCCGTGAGGTAAGACTCCCCTGTCTTCAAACCCAAAACTGTTCAGCAGCTAAGATTGTGAAGAACAACAGTTGTAACTTATTATCCTGAAAGCCATACATGTTCTTGTCCAAACTTTTCTTTGTCATCAAGACACAACTTTAAGCACAAAGAGGCATCAGGGCAGCCTGTGACTTGGGGCAGTGTGAGGGTGTCTGTGATGTATTTCCTTGGTGACCTGAGGAATCTACCTTGGGAAAAAGAGCCAAAAGGTAAACATTAACAACTCCACTGCACTCCAGCAGTTGAAATCTATTCAGGGGAGAGTCAAAGTAGGTGCAAATTAGTATAAATCAGAAAAAAAATAGCCTAATGGAGTGGTTAGACTCGTGGACTGAGGAGCCGGACTAGCAGGTTTTGAATTTCAGTTCCACCACTTACGACTTTGAGGCAAGTTACTAACCGTTCAAGCTTCAGATCTCTGATCCGTAAAGTAGAGATAATAATAGTCCCTGCCTCTCAAGGTTTGTCCAGGGACTGAATGAGCTAAGATTTATAAAGTGCTTAGAATAGTTCTGGCACATAGCAAGTGCCATGCGAGTACTTTTAAAAAATAAAAACAGAAACTTGAGGAAAGTGCTCTTTGGGATTTGTAGAGCAGTTCACGCTGCTTAAGAATACAGGCATATTCCCATCTAATTAAGTTTGGAATCTGGATCATAAAATATGCCAAACGCCAGGGAAGCCTTGGGACTAAGTTGAGTTTTGGAAAAACTTTCAGGGCTGCCAATTTATCAGGTTTGCCAAACAACAGACACATTTTGAGCATCTGCTCTCTGCACGGCACAGGAGGCTTTGGCCCTCGACAACAGGTAACAGAACCACAGTTTACAGCTAGAATCGTTTACATCAACCACCTCCTTTCCGGTTCAGCTAAGTTCATAGGTCTCACTCAGTACATACTCTTTTGAGAAAATCTACTTCAGGATTAAAACAACTCTATGGAGCTCAATCATCTCATGGCTAAAAGGCAGATGCTAAACTGCAGAGCTAGTTTTTAAAAGCGAAGTTACAAGGCTACACCTCTACAACATTTTACATGGTGGATCTCTGAGCAGCATCGTCAAGGGCAACGTTTCTTTTCCTCGCTGCTGTTTCATCGTTTAACTCTGAATCTGATTTGTCCATGTTGCCAAAGTTGATTGCTCTGGAGCCTTCCACGCCCTCTGGAGTGCCTCCGTTGGGCTGAAGGAGGGTAGAATTCGGTTCTTTAGGACGTTTCCATTGTGGTCTGGTGACTATCCAAAAGATGAGGGCTCCGAACACCAGAATCAGAAGGCCGAGGATATTTGCGAAAACGCCTTCTGGGGGCAACGTACTATAGGCAGGCGTTTTCCTACAAATAAAAAGGAGTCTCAAGTTACAAACATTGTGAGACAGCAACATGCCAAACAGTTTTGATCTTATCAGCTCAAAATGCACATTGGTACAGCTTCAATGTAATTCTCTTAAAGCCTGATATCAAGGAGAAATTTAGCCTATCATTCACTCACTGGAATAGTATAAAATTGTTCTAAAAATCATTGGTATGAAAATAACAGCATCTGGAGTACCTGCATCACTTAAAAAATGAAAAAAAAGATCACCCTGGCTGGTATGGCTCAGTTGGTTGGGTATCGTCCCATAGACCAAAAGGTCCTGGGTTCAATTCCCGGTCAGGGCATATGACTGAGTTGCAGGTTTGGTCCCAAGTTGGACCACATGCAGGAGGCAACGGATCAGTGTTTCTCACATCGATGTTTCTCTCCCTTTCTCCCTCCCTTCCCCTCTCTCTGAAATCAATAAATGAAAAAAAATTAACGAAAAAGGGATGATACAAAAATGTCTATACACCATAATTATAATTAAGAAAAACATGCACATCAAAAAGATCATAAGGGCATGCATAATTTCAATAGTTGTTTTAAGAGTAGGACAATTTGTTGAATTTTTTTGCCCTTCTTCAAGCACTTAACAATGTTATATTAATTGTATAATATTATATACAATGTCATATTGTATTATATATAATGTAATAAATGTTTTAAGCATAAATATTTAAAATTTTTAATGTTCAACATTTTAAAATTTTTGTTACATTTTATTACCTTTTTCCAATGAACAAGTATTTAACATTTTATAGCTTAAGTATACAGTTAGGAAAACTATGTGACTTACAGGGTAAATATCAGTTTCTCAGTCACTCCCATAAGCACTGTTGCAATCACGGTTCCAAAGATGAGAAGTCCAGAATAAACATGTATGGGCATGAGAAATGCTCGGAGAGAAAGTGGAGCCAAGGGAAGGAGAAAGATGAAAAAACCTAGGAGAAGCTAAACATTCAAAAGGGCAAAGGTTATTTAATTTTAAGTTCTAACTAGAGTAATTTTAAGATTATTATTTTAAAAGCAATATGTGCAAAATGAAAAAAACATTCCATGTGGAAACAAAGGCATAAAATGAAAAGTAAGTTTCCCCACTCTAGTTCTATGCTACTCAAAAGCAACCGCTATTATCACCTTCTAAAGTATCCTTCCAGAAAATTTTGCACCTCTATAAATGTGTGTGTGTGCCTATACATATTTGTTTTGCGTCTTAGGTTTTAGGTATCTCTTCATATCAACACATGATTACCTAGTTTATTCTTTTTAATGGCTAATATTCTATTTTAAGGATGTAACATAGTTTATTCAGTTACTTATTTATGGATATTCCTCTTTCCAGTTTTTTACTATCATTACATTAACAAGGCTACAGTGAACATTCTGGTACTTACTTGTTTGGTTTTTTCAATTTCCTTAAGGTTGCCAAGTAGGAAGGGAAATAAAAACAATTTAAGTCACTACGACCAATTACAATACTAGGACACATTTAGTCATGTCAACCTAAAAAACCATGTGGAAAGAAGTCAACAATTTTGTTTCATGAGGAAGAAATGAGCTCTACAAAAAAGTCATCTTCATTTCCTTGATAATCAAATCCCTAGTGGAATCCTTCTCTGCCGGGAAGCCAGCATGACTCCTATGAAATCTTAACACCTTCAATTTTATTCTGTTGCCTCACACTGTCGGCCTGTTAAGTACTCTCTTCTCCTCAAGAAAATAAAGATGACTTAGCTGAGTTTAAAAGGACATTTTTTTTTCCAAGTTCCTATTTAGGATCTACCACCCTAACAAAACAAGTATGAGAAGAGAGGAGAATGGGGAGAAACAGTAGCATCACTGCTCATCTTTCCTGATTGAGATCAAGGACTAACGGGACTCCCAAAAGCACGGAGACAGAGGAAGTCTGAGGCCCCAAACACACTTAGAATCAGTGTCTAGGTGATGATCGCCAATGAAGGGTAGTCAAGAAATGCATTTGATAGGCTTATTTGCGTATTTTATTGTCCACTTAATGCCGAAAATGCCTGAATATCTTAGATATGGTTCAGAAGGTCCCCCTTGGTGGTTCAGAATGTTCCAAATTCTCCTTCGGTCATCGTTGGCTTTCAGGTCCCTAAATCCAATGGACAATTTTCAGACATTATTTTCTGTGACCTCTCAGTAGCACCTGACTCTCTTCAAACCTCTCCTCCCCCTTTAATGTTTCCTTTCTCATCCACCCATTTTTCTCAAGCCTGCAAGTGACTCTTTCTCTTATCCCTTTAAATCACTGATTTTCCAAATCCCATTAATTTTACCTCCTAAACACGTTTAGAAACTATCCACTTTCTCACCACTGCTGCTACTCCTCCAAGACACTATCGTTTCTCAGCTGAACCTCTGTAAGCGCCTTCGAGCTAGCCTCCCCATATTTACACCTGTCCCGCCTCCAACTGACCTTCGACACCCTTCTCCAGGCAGCCTCAATCTCCGTCCTGCTCCTCAAATAAAGTGAACTTTTACCCACAGGCCATTCTATCCACCTCGAATACTCTTCCCCCTCCCTTTCACCACCAAGCTCATGGCTTCAAGTCTTGGCCTGACTTGCTTTATCCCCTCTGCCATATGAGACATATGAGCGCTCTCCCAGAACACTCCACACCCATCCTGTCTCCCAAATGCTTGATGACCTGTCTTCCCCTGTAATGCATGAGGCCAGAGAGCATGTCTCTTTTGGTTCATGCTTGTCTTGTGAAACAAAGTATCACCCACAGCCTAACAAGGTATCCAACACATAATAGGTAATTAACTCTGTTGAATAAGTGATTGGATTCATGAGTAGAATTTCACTGGCATAAAATGCATGTTCTCAACCATGAAGTGCCTATGATGTATAGTAGAAAAGAAAAATGTCATCTTCAGGTCATACAGGCGCCTACCAAAGATTTACATTTCTAGTAACAACAGGTGACCTGCATCATTCTGGTATCTAAGTCTGAGGCTCAGTCATTCCATATATTATTTGGCTTTGCTTCTTATGATGTTGTGAAGAATGTATCAAAAGCTTTAATTTGTATCAAAAAGCCTTAAAAGCCTAAATTCAGAAATGTTTAGGAACTTGCCCAATGTCACCAGCTACAAATAGATGAACCCAATTCAAAAGGAGGGGGCCTGGACTCCAAGTCCTGAGTTGTTCAACACCCCCTGCTGCCTGGGTCTGAGCAAGGAAGAGGCCAGGGGTAAAATCCTGAGACAACTGTAAAACTGTGAAATGACATTAAAGTTAGCACACAAATAAAACAACAGAAGATAAGAATCTGGATATTTCAGAGAGCAAAAAATAGTCTTGAGACAATTTTATAATGTATCTAATTCACCCAAGTTTAACATTAGAATGTTTGTGGATGGAACTAACCACATTAATAGATTAAGGAAACAAACATATTCATCTCAACAGACACAGAAAACCATTCAATAAAATTCTACATCCATTTGTGATTCAAAAAGAAAAACAAAATGTTTTCACAAAGTGCAATAGAAAGAAACATCATGCATCTCTACTCAATAGTAAACTATTAGAAGCATTGTTTTCAAAATAAAAAAAATCAAAATTCTTATCTCTTTCTACTCTTTACTTCTTAAATACTTCTATATATTCCTGTGTACTTCAATTCCATACTGCACAGGGGAAAAGATATATGATAAAACCGGCTCTGCAGGTAACTGGCAAGGACAGGGGCAATTCAATAAATGATGCTGGGGAAACAGTTTATCCATATGGGAAAAAATGAAGTTCTATCACAACATCATATCATATGCTAAGTTAATTCCAGATGAAGTCCATATGAATTAAGTACTCACATTATCAAAGATAAAGCTTTAATACTCTTAATAGAAAAAACATAAAACAATTGAAGATTTTCACTAATATTTCTGTGATGTAGCCTTTGGGCCATTTTTGGGCTCTTAGGCCAACAGTTCTCAGACATTAGTTGCATCTGAATCACCTGAAGGGCCCATGGGAGCACGTTTTTCTGGGCCCCACCCCACCGTTTCTGATCCAGCAGGTCTGGAGCAGAACCTGAGAATCTGTTTTGACTTCAGGGTAGAGAACGATTTCATAAACAAGTCACCAACACAAAACATAATAACTTTAAAAGAAAACACAATTTGTTTTATTAAAATTGAGACTCTCTCAAATACTAGTAGAAGAGAAAAAGTGCAAGTGTCAAACTGGAAGATATGTGCAGTACATATAAATGAAAATGAATTTGACCTAGAAATCCTACAAATCTTTAAGGAAAAGAAAAAGAAACTCATTTTTCTAAATAGACAAAGACATGAACAGGTGTTTCTTGGAAGAGAAACATAAGCAATTAGTAAAATACACATCGAAACCACAAGAAGACATCATTTTAAACCCACTAGTTTGGCAATAATTAAAATGTTTGAAGAGGATGCATGTTGGCAAGGATGTGCCCTATGGGAGCCTGCACACACTGCCAGTAGGAACATAATTGGAAAACACTTTGGAAAACAATTCAGCATTATTTTTTTAGGCTGAGTCTATAATACCACTCCTAAGTATACATCCGGAGAAACCTCTGCATAGGAGAACTAGGAAATGTGTATCTGAATGTTCAAATGCAGCACAGTTTGTGACAGAAAAATAATTAAAAATAGCCCAAATGTCTTCTAGCAGGAGAACAAATAAGTAAATCTGTGGTATAGTTATACTTTTTGTGATACACACACACACACACACACACACACACACACACACACACACACACACACACTTACAAAAGTAAAAATGAATGAGCTAGAGGAAATGATATAGTTGAATTAGTACAATGAGAAAAAAAAGCCTGCAAAGAATTAAAACATAGTTGCATTAGAATATATATATTATGAGACTTTAAAAAGTCAAAGCAACAATAAATAATATGTTGTTTAGGGATTCACGGTATGTGATAAAATTATAAATAAAAACAGAGAATGAGAGAAACAAACTTCAGGAAAATGGTTACGTGTAGGGGCTAGGGAGAGAGAGAGAGAGATGCAGGGCCCAGGTGGGTCAGGATTAATGTTTTCTAAATTAGGTTGGATGGTGGAATCATGGAAATCAATTTTATTACAATATATAACTTCAATATACATGCAATAGTTTGTTATTTTTAAAAAGTGCCCCAGAGGCTAGATCTTACAAGTAGGGAAGAATTCTACACTTGAAATGCTTTATAATGCAGAGATACACGTGAGGAAGTGTGAAGGCCTCTCAGCTCTTTTTTGGTGTGCTGTTTTGCCACTTGCTGGTTGGTCCTCTTTCCTCCTTTTGTTTGCTGAAGCAGCCTAGACACTGGCTTTCTTTGGCAGGTGAAATTCTGATTACACATAGCGGTTAAACCAAACCCAGTAGCACTAAGGTGAGATGGCATGATCTTGACAATCTCGCCCATGCTCTTCATACTCTGTGATAGGTTTGTTTCTTGGGTCGTACTGAAGGGGGAGTGCAGACTGACCCCGCATATGTGGACAAATGATGCGCATGCAATTAGACTTTGCGGTTACTGTGCACAGCAGCTGTGGTTTTGTAAATAAGCTGGAAGCAAGCTGTTGCCCTTGCTTCAAGTGCAGCTTCCTGCTCTGCACCCACAGTGGCAGCCAGGACAACTTGTACTTAGAATCCCCTTTGTTCAGAAAAAGAAACCACTTCTCCTTTTCCCCCTTAACTTAAGGAATCTGGTAGAAACACACCTCTCTCGAAAGGGTATTTCTATGGCTCATGTATTTTTGCAACTAAGAATATGGAGGCAGCCATCTTTGTAAAGCATAATAAGGACAGAGCTTAAATCCTGTCAAAAGTGAAGAAAGCAAGTTTAGAATTGGTGTCTTTCCATTGGGAAAGGAAATGTTTTTTTTGTTTGTTTGTTTAATTTCTTGTTGAGCACACTTGGATGATCTATTTCGTAACTTTTACAGACAAGCAATGAAAACACTTAAAAGCAGCTTTTATACAACAAAATAATAAAGCTGGAATGGAGTCATTTTTTCCAGAGCAGGCATAGGAAGCCACGTGCCCGTTTCCTGCAAGAACAGCCAGAAGGCACCAAGCATCACAGAGCGTTCACAACTGTGATGAGGGGACACTGTTTGCTTAATTTAGTTAAAAAAGTTATGCATGTATGACTTTTATGTAACATATGTTGGCTTACTTCTATTTCAGACAAAAGAGCTACATCTTCAAGTCAAACAAAATGTAGCTTAGAAATTAATAATCCCCCCAGCCAATTCCACACACCCCCGCAATAATAGTTTGGTATATACTCCCATACCTTTCTTTACCCATCTGCTCATATATGCTATTTTTCCTTTTTTCTTTCCCTTTTTTCCCTCAAAATGACATTTTCTATATACAGTACTCTTCGGTTTTTTTTTTTACACTGAAGTACGCATCACGGATTTCACTGTTGATGATTAGATATAGCTACATTCTTTGTAATAGCTGTATAATAGCTGACAATATGGATTTACCACAGATTATGTAACCATTCATTCCCTTATTTAGACATTTATGTCACTTCCTATTTCCTAACTATACAATCAATGCTTCATGAAATATCCTCCTCAGAGATCATTATGTGACAATATTTTTATTTTTGCTCCCCACAGATGTGTGATTACTAGATCAAAAAGTAAGCATATTTTTAAAAAAAATCAATAGATATTAACACACTACTTCCCTACAATTTTGTGACAATTCAACTTCCCATCAGCAAGTGTAAGACAGACCCCTCAATCTCATGTCCATGGCAGCTTTCAATGTCTGGGGGGAAATGATTTTTTTACTTCCAGTTCCCTAATTTTTCAGTGAGGTTGGACATTTTTTCTTCTTTAAACTGCCTGTCCAAATCTTTTGTTCTCTTTTCTATTAGGTTGCCTTTTTATTTTAACTTTTAGGAATTTTGCGCATGAAATACATTAACTCTTAACACATGATATGATTATTTGCATATCTCTTTGTGCAGTTTCTGTTGACTTTGATAACTTTTGTCATGTATAATTTCAAACATTTTTACATAGTCAAATATCTTTTTTTTTTTTTTTTTGCTTTATAGCTTCTGGATTTGGGGTCAACCTTATGGCCTCCCCCTACCTCATATTATACAGATTATATACCTCTTAATTTTCTTTTTCTCTTATCGTTGGTTTTGGTTACTTTCTATTTAGACCTTTCACCCATCTGGAATTTTTTTGTCTAAAATGATTGTCCATTATGATGGTAACATGTATTAAATAAACGTGCATTCCTCACGCACATGAAACGTCATTGTGTCACAGGGGAAGTTCCCATACACGCTTGGACCATTTCTGTCCTCTCTGTTCTTTCCACAAACGTGTTTTGTTTTTCCCTGTGTCAATAAGTTGTTTTTCATAAGGCAAGTCTCCCTTCACTTCTTTTTAAAAATTTTCATGGTTATCCTTGGGTATTTGTTCTTCTGCATAAAGTTTAAGACTTTCATTGGGCTAAAAATTAAAGTCATATTAAACATAAATATTAGTTGAAGAGGGAATGATATTTCTATATCAACTTTTCTCTTTCAGTAGCATGGTACTTCTCTAATCATACCATGTTTTGTTTTTCAATAGGATTTTACAGTATTTTACATATTCTACATGTAGAACTTAAGTTCTCATTGTTCATTTTATTCCTGTGTTTTATAGCTTTTTAAATCCAAATTATAAATGGATTCTACTGCTTATTCTAAGTGGTTATGCTAGTATTGGCAAAAGTTATTGGATTATGCATGGCTATCTTATATCCAGACACCTTTCCAAATTCTCTTATTAGTTGTAGTCATCTCTTGGGTTTTTAGACATACATTATATGCATATCTAAACAGAAATAATAGTCAAAATTTTTTGATTTTTTCAATTTTTAAAGTCCAGCTTTACTGAAGTATAATCGACATATAATTATAACACATTTGAAGTATACTTCATAACGATTTGATATATGAATACATTGTGAAAGGATTCCCTAGATCTAGTTAATTAACACATTCATCACTTCACATATTTGTCTTATTTGTTGTTGTTAACACAAATTCTACTCTTTTAACATTCCAATTACACAATGCAGCGCTATCACAATATTTTATATTAGATACTCAGGCCTTCCACATCTTATAGTTGAAGTCTGTACACTTCTCTAACCTCTCCCTCTTTCCTCCACCCTCTTAAAACCCTTACTCCTCCCTGACATCTGTTTCTCTCACAACCTTCCCTTCTCAGTGAATGACTATTTATCCATTTCACTCAAGCCAAAAAACTGTGAGTTTTTCTTACCTCTCATATTCAATCTATAAGTGATGTTAGTTATATTTCTAGTACCACCTTTAGACACAGGCAAATGGGGGATCAAGATTTTCCCTCAGGGAACCCCAGTAAAAGTTTTTCCTTGGGAAATTTTCTAAATCTCCCCCAAAGTGCCCGGGACAAGCCTGGGCTGGCGGTGCCGTTCTCACTGGGTACCGCAGTCCCTATTTCTCCCCTTTGGGGTTCTCTGCATTTTTTTAACTCCCAAACACATGTAGGTTCCATCAGCTGCCTCCAGAAGCTTTGGAACTTGCACCTGTGGAGTTATCCCAGACCCCATGGCAAGGCCCTGATTCCAGTGAGCCATCCCTGATTCCAGTCTGCTGGGCAGATCTGTCCCACTGGCCTTTGTAATGGACCATCAGATTAAAGCTGACAACACTCATTTGCAGCAACTAGCACTCATGTTGGATACAGGACAAGTTCAGAGCTTGAGAGATGTTGTAGTTTACGCATAGGCTCTGGCCATCCATGTTCTGACCAAGAAAACACCTCTCATCTATACTACCTGGAAACGACAGGGGCGGAAGCAGCCAACTCTTAGCCTGTGTGTTCCCACCGCCAGAACCCGGGGTGATCATCCACTTCCTTTGCAGTCTCCATGACACACGTTAGGCGGGCATGCCTCCAGAGCTGGCTGTACTTATTGTTCCCTAGGGCCTTCAGGGCTTGTCCTGCAATGGACAAATCACTTGCAGCGCCAGCAAGTGATGTCCTTTCTTGCCTTCAATTAATGTGAGGGATCTGTGCTTTCCTGGGCTGGTCTTCAGTCACACTGGACGATCAGTCCTTGTGTAAATAAGACTACTTTTATGACTTGTCTTTTCATTTGCTTCATATTGTCTTCTGAACTCAAGTTATTAAATTTAATTTAATAAAATATATCAAATTTTCATTCAAAATGAATTCTTTTTCTGTCATCACTAAGAAATATTTACTTATCTCTAAAAATTATTAAGATATTCTTTTGTTTTCCTCCAAAAGCTTTACAGTTTTCCCTTTAACATTTAGATCTACAGTCCATTTGGAAATGACTTTAGTATCAAGTCAGAGTTAAGATTTATGTTATTTTTATATTTACATGTAGTTGACTTAGCTTGTATTGACAAGTACATCCTTCATCCTTTGCACTGTCACTTAACATCATAAATTAAGTCACCATATTTACGTGTAGGTTTGGTTTGGCCTCTGTAATCCATTTCATTGGGCTATTTATCTTAGCATCGACACCACACTGTCTTAATTATAGTAGCTTTTTAATAAATCTTGATATATGAGAGTTTAAGTCCTCCAACTTTGTTGTACTACTTCAACACATTTGCTATTACTTATATAGATTTCTTTCATGATCCTATACATTAGTTAAAACCTTTAAAACAAAATTGAACAATGGTAACAAACATCTACATCTCATTTGTTTTTTTAATGGAAATATCTTCAGTATTTCATAGCTTATGCTGATGGCTGCTGTTGGATGTTAGTAAAGGTGTCCATCCTCAGGGCTGCCACCTGAGATGTGAAAGTATGCCGTGCACAGTGGGGCCACATCTAAGAGGAGCTTGTTTTCTTCCAGTGTACTGGAATAGTTTAAAGTATTGCTCCTTGAAGATCAAAGGTATACAATGACCTGGACCTGATGTCTTTTTTTTAGACATATTTCAAATGACCTTACCAAATTCTTCTAATGTTATTGGTCTGTTTAGGTTTCTAATTCTTCTTGGTTCAAACTTGATAGTTTATATCTGGCAAGAAAGTAATCTTTTCCTTAAGATTTTAATGTATATAATCATATATTAAAATTTAATCATCTATCCTAATTTTAATGTATTACTTATATCTATGATTCTATTCCTTTCTCATTCTGAATGCTTCATACCTTGCTATTCTTTTCAAATCAGGTTTACAATGATTTACGTATTTTATTTTGTTTTTAAAAGAATCAGCTTTAAATTTTATTTATAATTTCTGTTATTTTTTATATACAGTTGTAATAGGCTGAATCAAGAACCCCCTTCCCAAAAAATATCCATGCCATAATCCTTAGAGGCTGTGAGCATGTTATGTTACTGGCAAAAGACACTTTGCAAAGGTAATTAAGGTTAGGGATTTTATGATTAGGAGATAATCCTGGATTATCTAAGCAGCCCAATCTAATAACATGAGTCTTTTTAAAAGCAGGAGGAAAAAAGGATTAGAAGGAAAAAGTCAAAGAGGCTCCCAGCCAGTGAAATGGATTCAGGGCACCGCTGCCAGCTCTGAGATGGAGGGAAACACAGAGAGGACTATCGAGCTGAGGACAGCCCTCAGCTCACAGCCAACAAGGCACCAAGTACCTCAGTCCTACAACCACAAGGAACTGGATTCTGCCAATAACCTGAATTAGCATGCAAGCTGATTGTACCCCAAAGTCTAGCTGGAATAGCCCAGGCCAGCCAACACCTTGATTTTGGCCTTGTAAGATCCAGAGTAGAGAAACCAGCCAAGCCAACCTGGACTTTGAAACACAGAAACTGTGAGGCAATAAAGTGGGGTTGTTTTAAGCCATGAAGTTTGTGGTAATTTGTCCTGGCAGCAATGGTGAATATTAACACAACTGTTGATGGCTTTTTTTGGGAGGGAGGAGTCTTTATTTATTTTTCCTTGTTTATTTTGCTATTCTCTTTTAGGCTCTTAAGTGAACACTTTAGTGTACATATCTTTCAAGTTTTCTTGTCAAAGAAAGTATTTAAGCCTATATTCTCCTGAGAACCATTTTCACTAAGACCCATAGATTTTAGAATAAGTATTCTTGTTTCTGCTAATCCCTAGATATTTTTAATTTTACATACTAAGATATAGAGCAGAGTATAAATTGGATTTTAGGAAATCCAGATTAAAAAGCATAAATTTAATAATAAAAAGGCATATCTGGTATAGAAAGCTTTTTTTTAGCTTTAAAAGCTTATTATTAGTAGTATTATTACTATACAAGAAATAGATGTGTGTTTAGAAGATTCAGAAAGTAAAAAGACCTAAGAATCCCAAAACACCAATTCAAAAGAACTTATGTACCCCTATGTTCACAGCAGCACTATTTATAATAGCCAAGTGCTGGAAACAGCCTGAGTGCCCATCAGTAGATGAGTGGATCAAAAAACTGTGGTATATTTATGCAGTAGAATACTGCGCAGCAGAAAGAAAGAAGAAACTCCTATCTTTTGTGACAGCATGGATGGAACTGGAGAGTGCTATGCTAAGCAGAATAAGCCATTTGGTGAAAGACGAATACCATGTGATCTCACTTAAAAGAGAAACCTAATCAACAAAACAAACAAATGAGCAAAATAGAACCAGAGACATGGAAACAGGAAACAGACAGACGGTGTCCAGAGGTGAGGACGGAGGGGGCTAAAGGTGGGAAGAAGGGGAAGGGGCTAGTGAAAGAACATGTATAAATGGCCCACGGACATGGACAACGGGGTGGGGATTGACTGTGGGAGTTGGGGGTGGGCTAAGCGGAGGAGGGCAAAGTGGGAAAAATTGGGACAACTGTAATAGAATAATAATAAAAAAATAAAATAAAACATTTTGCTGGTAGATTTAATAAATTCAAAAAAAGTAAGAAGAAAAATAATCGACTAGAAGTCAAGCACACATCTTTCCAGATGTTCAAAGAATGACTTTTCATACTACTCAGTAAAGACATTTGTTTAGTCCATTTTAGCTACTGTACTCAGAAGCACAGAACCCTGTCATAGGGAAGCTACCAAGAGCCTGGGTGGTTCCCACTCTGTTCCTCAGCCCCCCACTGAGAACGCTCAGACACGAGCTGGGTCATCCGAGAGACATCGTAGAAACGACGGAACCAGTGCTTGTGGGGAGGGCCCAGGACTTGGACAGACCTGGGTGAGTCCCAGCTCTGCCATTAGCTGTGTAACCTGTGCATCCTCAGCATCTGCAAAGACTTCATCACCTAAAGGACTATGTGAGGGAAGCAGAATATTTCACACAGTGCTCAGGCTCTAGAATTCTGCATTCTGAGGCAGTGCAAAGGAGATGGAGCAATGCCAGAGAATGAACCACGGGAAGCAGAAGAGACAGCTAAGAAAAGCCCTGAAGAGATGCCAGTAAGTCAAAAGGCTGCCCAAAGTACCCTGACCGGTGTGGTTCAGTGGGTAGGGTATCGTACTGCGAAGCTAAAGGTCGCAGGTTCGATTCCTGGTCAGGACCCATGTCTGGGTTGTGGGTTTGGTCCTGGTGGGGTGTGTACAAGAGGTAACCCTTGGATGTTTCTCTCTCACATTGATGTTTCTCTCCCTCTCTTGCTCCCTCTCTTCCCCCTCTCTAAAAAATCAATAAATAAAATCTTTTTTTTTAAAAAAAAAGAGGATCCCTAAAGCACCTGTCAGCATGTCAATGTTCCCTGCTATTGCCATCCTACTCTCTAAGAAACAGTGTCCACCAGCTGGTGTCAGCAGAGGAAGCTATCTCCCAGATGTGTGGGAGTGACTGAGCAACTGAAGGAAAATTACCCTCGTGGACAGGAGATCTGAGCTAGGTTCAGCCACCCACTTTTAGATATCGTATTTTCCTCATTCCTTCTTGATCAGGAAGGTCATGTTTGATGCAGGGTTTTCTCTGTGCTTCTCTCCTGTCTGACACCTTCCCATTCACCAATTCCTACTTCCAGGCATGGTAATGTAAACTTAATAATTAATAGTGACCGTGTAAATACTAACTTCAATTAACATTCAAAAAGCCTTAAGCAGAAAAGCGACAAATAAATGTCTGGTCAGAGGTCCTTCTCTTGAAAGGTCAGACCTACTTTAAGATATGCATTGTGATTTTGTGGATTCACTCCAGTTTCTTACTTCTCCTATATAGGAGACTAAAGTTCACAATGATGATCCAAATAAGGTAGTTGAACAGATACTGTACTAACTAAAGAAGGGAAGTAAATCAACATAGTTTACAAAGATTTTTCAACGAAGTGGTTAATGCCATGAAGACTTTTAAAATTTACTTCTTGAGTGACCCAGAACAGCCAAATTCCTACCACACTCTATTAACTTATGTTTAAATACAGTGCTATCAAAAGTATGTGTGTTTAGTAAGTGAAGACAGAGGAAAAATAAGATAGACATTGAGTCTTCAAAATCTAACAAAGACACAAAAAGATATAAATTCACCTTTTCAACTTTTAAAGTCAAATCTAGGAAATAGAAGAGACAGACGTAGAAAAGAAATCTATATGTCTCGTCTATGCTAGTTCATTCAGCACATAAAACTTGAAGTTTCAACAACAGCAGTCTACTGCGATCAGACGGCAATTTCCCTACATACACACGCCCATATTTAGAATCTCACATTCACACTCATAGACAGAATTCTGCAGTTCCCGAGCCCCGCTCAGGGGAAAACACTTACCATGGAAACAAGTAGAACAGGGATTAGTGGGAATAAGAAGATGATCTCCAAAAAACTAAGAGGGGGAACCCCACAAAAAAACTGGAATTATATTCTGGAGGGCAGGCCCCTTGTACAGGCTTCGCCCCCTAGATGAGTGTTCTAGGAATCCATCTGTATCTGTGTACCAGCTGGTGTTGTTGTGAGAGGCTGCATTCGGCTTCAGTGAATTTTTCTGGACTCTTTCAATGCATTTGTCTATTTCATGACAGGGGATTTATGAGCGCACCTGCCCACACTGTACTGAGTTTTCAACAAAAAACGGCTTGACCCTCGTGCTCCACCCTCCCTATTCACCCGATCTCACCCTGAGTAACATTTTTTTTGTTTATTTCACCAATGAAAAAAGTCCTCAAAGGGAAACATTTTGGCCAATGTGGAAGAGGTGAAACAAAAAATGGCAGAAGCACTAAAAGGCATCAAAATTGACAAGTTCAAAAACTGTTTTGAGCAGTGAAAAAAAATGTCTTGATAGCTGTACTGTATCAAACGGAGAGTGCTTTGACGGTGACTGACATTTAAACATGTAAGAATAAATACACAATTTTCTATAAATACATTCCAGTTCTTTTGGGTCCCCCCTTGTATTTACCTGTAGAAAGCATCTACAGTATCTGAACTGTTTTACTTTTTACATCTTGTTTATAAATACACTGAGACACTGACCTGTAAGATGTAGAATATGACAACTGTCAATCCAACCCAGCTATGTAGACTGTACATATTGGGGATTTTGAAGGAATTGTGGAAATCAAAAACAGCCACCAGAGAAATAATTGCAAGAATGGCTGCAACGGCGTTTAACCCTGCATGGATTAATTTCATCAGGAGCTTGCTGCATTTCCAGGTCCACGGTAGTCTGTATACAATGATGGCTGCAGAAAGAAGAGAGGGGACAGAATGTGGTTTGTTGTTGTTTTTTTCAATATCAACACAAGATAAACATTGTGACACACTGAACGCTCCCTTCCATGAAACCCTTTTCTCTTGCCTTCTACTTCTCCCCGCTTCCCTGCCTCTCGATGGTTTCTTCTCAGGCCCTTTTGCTGGCATCTCCTTTACTCTCAACTTGTGAACAAACTTCGGTGCCCCATCAGGCTTAGTCCTGGACTTTTCTCCCTCTGCGCCTCTGTGGGTGATCTCATCTGCCCTTTCACTGAGATGCTACCTACACGGCAGGGACTCCCAAATTTTCATCTCCAGCCCAAAACTTGCTTCTGAACTCCATACCCACATCATCCAACGGCTTTTGGAAATCTTCACGTAGATGCTTCCCAAATTTCTCAAACTTCACACATCCAAAACTAAATTCTGGTTTCTTTATATAAACGTTTTAGTTTGGTAAGAAAAAGACAGACTAAGGATCAGAAAAATATGCAAAAAGATTTGAATAGACAAAAGAGTATATCCAAGTGGCTAATAACCGTAAGATACAAACTTCATTATTCAACAGAGAAATGCAAATTAAAATCAAATGAGAATATCTCTACCACATATCTGAATGGCTGAACACGAAACATACTGAATATTGAAGAGAATGTGAAGCAATCAAAACTCTCATGTTATGCTGATGGGAGTTTAAATGAGAATAAACACTTTGGATAGTTAGCAGTATTTGCTTCAGCTAAACTTATGCATACCTTATGATCCAGCAATTCCATTCCTGGGTATTTAACCCAAAGAATCACGTTCACCAAAAGACACATGCTAGAATATTATCAGTAGCACTATTTGTGATGGCCCTAACCTGAAACTCCCCAAATGCCCGTGCTCAATAGAATGCATAAATAAATTGTGATATATTCATTCACACCATGGAATAATATAAAGCAGCAAAGAGAATAAATGACTTATAGCTAGAACTTCACCTAACAATATGGCTCAATTTATAATGTCAATCCCAAGAAACAAGATATAAACAAGTATATACTGTATGATTCAATTTACATGAAGCAAACAGGTAAGGTTCTGCATGTAGATTAAACTTCAACAAAAAAATTTTAATAGTTTTTTTAAAAGTGTTCTGGTTTAAACAATGGATTACATGGCCACCTGAACCAGCTTGCAACTAAATACTTTTTTTCTGAAGACAATATCTTGTCTCTACCCACCCTCACCTCACCCCTCCAGTCCCTGTCAGAAAAAAATGTAGGCATCTGGGAAGCTGGCAGACTGAAAAAGTTTAAAGAAGCCTTCCTTGGAAGATGGATTCCACTCTATCAGCAGTGTATCATTTATATTTCTTAATTCCAGCAAAAAAAAAATAAGTAAAAGCCTTTTCCCACCAAAGACATTTATAAATTTAAATATATGAAACTTCATAAGATCATAAAACTGTAAGGGATGATTCAGTTCCTTTTCAGACAGAAACACCCCTAAACTTACAAAGACAGATGTGAAGTCAGCCTCTTTAAATCTTTCAGCACAGGGTGGCAATTTTCCTATTCTTTGGTTCCATTCGGACACTTGACAGCCCTCACGTGTAGGACAGTATCTCTTTGATCTCATCTGCACTCTGAAGGGTTGTTACTTCCTAATTTTAGTGCATATAAGGGTATCTTATGAATGTTGACTGATAATATTTCTGTGATGACGTCGGGACTTTTGGATAAGCATTTCTATATTCAATGAACCCTTTCCAACCATTTAATGAAACAGCTAAAAGAGTATACTTTTAAAAGCAGCTCAAGGCTCTTTCTCACCTTTATTTCATCCTCTGAGGGCAGGGCACTAAGTCTTGCTGTTCTCCTTGTAACTTCAGAGCCTAGGACAGCCCAGGGCTCAAAATATGTACTTCTGTAAGTAATTTTTTTACTCTTACTTCGAGATAATTTTAGATTCAAATGAGGTAGTAAGAAATAATACAGAGAAATCCGATATACTCTTCACCCAGTTTCTCCCAGTGGTAACATATTACATAACGATACCAGTATCACCACCAGGAAATTGATATCAATACAATCCACTTGAGTTTATTCAATTTCACTAGTTTTATTTATTTGTGTGTGTGTGACCCATGAGTACTTCTAAATAAACAAATGTAAAGCAGTTTCTGCAGACTGATCAAAGTTAGAAATCAAAGTATGTGTACTCACACACCGTGGCTGCCCTTCCTTACGCTTCTTCTCCCCCGCTGAGTCAGCGGCTAACCCTGTACGATGGTCTCATTTTCAGGGAAAATAAATGCCTCTTTACCCAACGACATACTGAACTTTCATCCACACAGTAGAGACTTTTGCAATCTGTGTGACCAGGCAGCAGTAAAATAAAAAATGTGTGATACATGAAGACCTAGTAAACACGTCTCCCCGTGGCCTGGTTTGACCTCTTTTACTTTATACACGTATGCACAGTGTGCATGCACACACATAACTGAGCCCTTGCTAAGTGCTTTACATGTTTATACTTTAATTCTCACCTCAACTCTGTGAGGAAGGTATGATGATGATTATAACTGCACAGAGGAGGAAGCTGAGGTACAGAAAGTTCAGGAAGCTTGCTCTGTCTCAATTAGTGTTTTAAAATTAATATTATTGTCGTCATCATCATCATCATCATATCGTCCACGTTCCACCTCCTGTGGAAGGAATCTCAGATGGAGGAACTTGAAAAAGATAATACTCAGGGTGTGTTTGTTTGAAAAGCAAATTATGAATAGTAAGTCACAATAGCTTTTTCTCCCCAGTCAGAATCATATTACATCAAAAATTTCCCAAATCAAAACTAATCTCTGATGTTAGAAGTCAGGAGTCATGATCATGACTGGGAGGAGTGACAGGGGTTGCTGGGGAGCTCCTGGTGCGCCTGGAATATCGTTTCATTGTCTGAGTACACGAGTGTGTGTGTCTTATGGACAGACATCGCTTGTGATATAAGTACTTTTCTGCAGGTACGTGGTTCTTCACAAAAAAGTTTACCTAAAAAAATAGTTATCAAAAATTCAAAGACAATTATGTCCCCAGTGAAGACTTTTTAACTCTTTTCAGCCCTACGGGTATCAGAGAGAAATGAGTCAAATACTCCATAAAACTGAAATCTACCCCTATTGGGTATCAAAACTTGATTTTTAAACCTTTTGTTTACTCAAATGTTTTCAAATTAGTTGCACACTAGCTTTCCTTCTCCAGCAGTAGCATGAACGGAGCATAATTTAATCTTTTATTTATGATCTGGGGTAATCAATAAATCATACTGTCTTATGACTATGAGAGTCAGTCAGCTCTTAAGGGCTTCTGCAGGAGGAGAGATGCTTGCCTCTGATCCAAATGGGCCCAGAGAGTTAGGGATTTTTAGTCCCTGGGTCTCCTTTAGAGTTTTCCTACCTCCTCTTTTAGTTTCTTAGGTCAGGGTACACGCCTCCAACCTCTTCCCTCCATCCTGCCTTATCTTTTATTCCTACCAGCTTACACATTTTTATCCTTACAAATTTTTATGTTGGCCAAAATCTTCACACTTTTTGCTTACAAATTTTTATGTTGGCAAAAATCTTTACATTTGTTCAGTTTGGGTGGTGAGCACATAGTGTTCTGTTTACTATTTTGTGTATGGTTGAAAGAATTCATAACAGTTTCAAAGTTAAAACATGTTTGTAAGCTTGCAAACCCATAGCAAACTAGCCTCAAAGATGAAATAGGCAGTTTATGGAAATCTGAGGGGCTCTCATGGGTAAAGCACAGGATTTTCAGCCTCTATCCTGGCTACAGGGAAGCTCTGCTGTAGAGCTGAATTTGCTTCAAAACGCTCTCTGAATAAATGAAGGATAATTGCAAAATGTCACATTTGCATAAGGTGTTTACATGCTTTAAAAATGTATAAATAACCAAAATGTGGTGGACTTCAAGAGAAAAAGGCAACCTTAACAAATCAAACCACATTCTTCAACAAGAATTTGTTCTCAACACTTATAAAAACTGCCTGGAGAGCAGAATTCAAATATTTCTTGCTTCTTTGGCTTGGCGCTTACCTAGACACCATTCCTGAGGTTCAGTGGGAAGGAAGAAAAAGGCCTCATAAGCTCATGAGGAGGGGAAATGCTATCAAACAGCCACTTGTGACTGAAACAAGAGTTCTCTGTGAGAGATCCTGGTTGGCAAGACCATTTTCCCCAGAAAAGGAAGAGAAACATGAACACATACAGATGCTCGACTTGTGATGGGGTTACATCCAATAAAGCCATCATAAGTTGAAAATATCATAATGCCTTTAATACATCTAACATACCAAACATCACAGCTTAGCCTACCTTAAATATGCTCAGAACACCTACATTGGCCTATAGCTGAGCTTTGAAATGTGCCTGTACATTCAAACTGCTTCATAGCATGAATGTCATGAAAATAAAAACATTTGGAGAATCAAAATGAAGGGATGATTTGGATGGTTTGGAAGATTTTAGCATCTTAGCACTAGAAACATCTCTTTGAAGTGTCTGAAGTCCTCATGAAGTTGACAGATTGGTACCCAACAGTGTGTGAAAAGAGAAAAATTCAATGAGTTGACTAGACATTTACCAATATGCACAAATTTTGTGTTTTCAGAAACATCAGCTATATTTTCATGTGCCTTATATCAAAATATTATGACAAATCAGAAACAGTACTGGCTCTGATATCACCTGGTTGTCTAAGCCTGGCCTGGCATTTGATCTCTGAAATTGGGAGTTGGACCTAAAGTCCCAGTCAACTCTAAATATTTAGGACTAAGGTTTTCAAAAAAAAAAAAAAAATCAGGACTTGGATCTAACAAACTCAAGAGGGAATAGCTTGTAGACAGGGTTACACAGTGTCTAGCATACAGTAAGGTGCTACATACCAATTCCACCTCACCTATGTACTGTATATGTTGTCCTTTGTAGGTATGACCCTCAGCTTAAAAGATTGGCCAAACCTTTCATTAATCTAGTGAATAGTTATTGAACACATATTGCATGTTATGCAATGCTCCACACACCATGAATACAGCAGTGAAGAAAGCAGATAAAGTCCTTCCCTTCAGGAAGCTTACATTCTAGTAGCAGAAGATAGACAATAAACGAATAAATAATTTAACAAACCCGTGGTCAGAATTTGTATAGTACTGTATTTTGAAACTGGAGTCTATATGACATTCTGGAGAATTGGATGGGAACTATGGAAGAAGAGGAACCAAGGATGACTGCATAGCTTTGTCATGAATGTCCAGATTCTAGATTTTTGACCTTTTTCATCTCATGGCACACATGAACTAATTACTAAAATTCTGTGGCCCACCAAAAGTATACTTTTTGCCAATCTGACAAAAATAAGTATAATTTTGATTGATTTACAATAGTAGTGGTAGTAGTAGTAGCAGCAATTATCTACCCTTTTAGCTCCAAGGTAAGTTTTAAAGAAATCAGATGTGAATACTTGTATGTAAGTATTTCTGGTACCAAGAATTAACCAATCAGACTCAAACTTATTATGCAATGTGAACAACAAGATACAACTCTATTATATGACTAATGTGTTTATGGTTCAAGATAGGGCATTCACACTGGATGGCTATTGTTGCTTGACTGTTGTCATTTTTAATGTAAAAATTTTTTAAATTTTTTTACCCTCATCTAAAGACATGTTTTTAATTTTAGAGAGAGAGAAAGAGAGAGAGAGGGAAAGAGTAACATTGATGGGAGAGAGAAACAGTGATTGGTGGCCACTTGTATGTGTCCTGAGAGGGGACTGAACCCACAACCGAGACACATGCCCTGACTGGGAATCAAACCTGTGACCTTTCCATTTATAGGATGATGCTCCAACCAACTGAGCCACACTGGCCAGGGCATCATTCTTTAATTTGACAACCTAAGGGAAAAGAAGTCAGTGACGCTGACTAAGTAGTTAGGTATGGAAAGTTTTTAAAAATTCTTATGGCACCCTGGTTGAAAATTGCTAATCTAAAAGAAGTTCCATTTACTGAGGTGGGGAAGCCTATGGGAGGAGTGGTTTTGGGGACATGAAGAAGATCGAGAGTTCAGATTTGAACACGTCTATCTGACATCCAAGTGGAGAGTTTGAGTAACCAGATGAATATTTGGGTCTGGAGTTCGGGGGAGAGGTCCAGGCTAAAGATAAAAATACAAGAGAATACAGTAAATGGATGGCGTTTAATGCCACCAGGCTGGATGTGATCACCACGAGAATGAGTGGATCAAGAAAGATGTGGTCGGAAGCCTGAGCCTTGGATACTCTAACCATAAGCAATCACGGATACGAGGAGAAACCATCAAAAGACAATGAGAGGAGTAGCCAGTGAGAAGAGAGGAACCAAGAGAGTTGGGTGTCCTGGAAATCAAATGAAGAAAGTTCCCAAGAAGGAGCAAGGGGTCAGTTGTGCCAGATGCTGCCTTCTGGTCAAACAAGATGAGGGCTGAGAACTGACCACTGGAATCAGCAATGTGGAGGCCAGTGGTTAGAACATGAAGAGTGGTTTTGGTGGAGCAGTAGAATGAAAGCCTGACTAGAGTGGATCTGAGGGAGAGCAGGAAGAAAGGAAGAGGAGGCTGCAGGCGTTGACAACAAGCTCTGCGGTGAGGCAAGCAGAGAATTGCGGCAGTAGCTAAAGGGGGAAGATGGGGCCACACGTGTGGTTGTTTTTAAGATGACAGAAATTAAAACATGTTGGAAATAATCCACTGGGGGAGAAACTCAATGATGCAGAAGGAAAAAGGGAGAACTGATGAAGGGATGTCCTTAAGCAGACACACAGAGGAGGCACAGATTATAATTCAGTGGTAACATTGTGAGCTTGAGGCCTTTAGAATAAAGATGTGTATGTGATGTAATCTGATGCCCATCCTTTTGTGAGGTTGACTAAACCAGTGCTTCCAAACTGGCTCAACAGGAGAATCACTGAGGGGTAGAGAGGACACTTTTGCTTTGGATGCTACTAATATCATCACGCAAGCAGCCATGAGTGGCCGCAATGTTGCATTTTGTTGCTAACTATTTAATGATGGTACAGAAATAATCACTCCTCCTTTCAAAAACTACTTATTGGCCTACCACGGACCAGTTCTAGGTGTCATTCTAGGTGCTGGGAATACAGCAGTGAACAAAATAATCGCGTCTAAAACATTTTTATTAGTTATGTTATAAATAGATCTACATGCATTTATTTATAACAAAAAATTTGTGTTGGGTTGCCTTAAATTTTCTTTATACTTTGTGAAGACCCTTGTTTCCCTAATATTGAAAAGTTTTATCACCTGTGTCCCCAGGCTAGTTTTGGAGTAGGTATTTGGGGCACTTTCTCCATTTCTCCTTTGCCAGGTTTTACCCAAGAGCCCTTTCAAATATATTTAGCTGGTCTTGAAATGTGGTCACTTTTAGATACATTAATAGGATATCTCAACTGGCCTTTTAAGAACTACTCTTAATTTCTTTTTGTTAGTCTTTTAAATGTCACTTAAGTGTAGTTACATTCTTTAACAAAACCAACTTGATATCATTATACTATTCAATTTATCTTCCTTCAGTTTATACAGTAAAAAAGAGTTCTACAAGTGGAAAAGTACGGAGTATAGAATTGCTGAGACTTCTTTTTGCTAAATTTATAAACCTGAATTTTCTACCTTTTACTAAAGAACACATTCCACCTTGTTGAACCTTTTAAAAGGTCAACTGCCACTTTGAGAGCGCTCATTTGTTTCAGTCTTCTGTGGCCTTCTTTTCAAGGTTTGTTTCTCTGATTTCCTGGCAGTATACCTATTTCATGGGAAACATTCCTTTTAGAGAAGCACAAAGCCTCTTCTAAAGTTCTCTTTGAAACTCTTCCTCATTCATGTTCACTAGACTTCCTCCTAGTTTAAAATTTTATTTTGGTTTTAGATATTCTATAGTTGGTCATGGTTTATTTTAGAATACAAATATTTTCCAAAATATAAGTGGAGAGAGATTTACTTTGTAATTTTATGCTAGCCTTGCTTGCTTCAGACCTTACTATTTAAGGGTGTTTCAAAGGACTCATATTTGGTCTCACATGGTTTCAAATACTGTGTACTGTATATTGCATCCGTAAAGCATTTTGTACTTAGAGTGATAACTATATGTACTTTAGTTCCCCTTCTTCACCTCTAAATATTTGTGTATCACAAAACACAATTACATCATGTCCATTATTAGAGATCTGATAGCATAGCCTAAAAATTTTCTCCCCGAAGCAATGCCCCATAGGTGAAAAGTCAGTTATAACACGGCTGGTCTGTAACATGAGTGTTTCTCTCCTGGCCTATAAAGTCAACTATTTATTCCTAGTCCCTCCACAGGAAACTTCAATTGTTGGAAAGCGAGCCTGGATGTCTAAGAACTCGAGAATACTATGCATGTGCCTGTATTTATGAAAAAGTCTATGTTCATGTCAATGAAATGTAGATTGTGGTTTAATGTTTTGCAATATCTAGAAGCTAAAGAATAAACAGGATGGATAATGTTGGCAGGACAAAAATTCCAAAACTAATACAAATAGAGTAGCTGAGGCTAAAGAAAACAAGGTTTGCATAAAAGCAGCCGATGAAAATTTCCAAAATATCCACTTACACATTTTGACCCAAAGTGATGTGTATAACAGATTAAGAAAAGTCCAAATTTTAGAGAACCAGAAATTCTTTTAGGAAAACTGTAATGAAATCTCATGTGAATGAAGAGTTCCAAAGTGTATTTTAGATGAAGCCTTTGGTTCTCTTAAAAGAATGTTTTGCAGAAAATAAGCATATTCCCATAAAAGCAGAGAAATCAACCTTGAAAATAAGGCCACGGAAAACACACGACTTCCATGGGTAAGTTGCTTGACTGCTCTGTGCCTCAGCTTATTTTATATATATGAAATAATGCATTTAGGGGACACACAGAAAGTACTTGTTTTTGGAAACTTGTTTTTGACTTTGTTTCTTCTTTGGTAAGTCAGGATACAATTAATACTACCTGAGTTTCCCTTAGCCTCAGTTATGAGGGGAAGATATTCCACAACCTCTAGAAAGTTTCTTGGTATTAGGAACTGCTCTGAAGAGCTGGTTGGAAGAGAGGAAGAGGCTGTTCCTACTGCTTGGAGCAAACAGAGGTGTTGACAGCTTTGGCCAAAGTGAAGGGCTCCACATAAAGGAAAGAGTGCTTCTGATGACAGCGGGCTTGGAACTTGAGCGTGTGTTTCTCATTCGGGTTTATTGAGAAATAATCAGGACTTATGCACTGAAATAACTCACATCCCAGTGCCAGTCTCACACCAGGGAAGCGTGCAGACCACAGCCAGGCATCTGCTTTGTCAGCCATCACATCTCAGTGGGAGAGCGCCTGCCACCCCCGCTGAAGGCTGCAGCAGGGGTTTTAAACCAAAAACACAAATCTTTTCTGTAGGAACGAGGTGGCCACTTTCTTGTTCACTTGTCTGTGGAAAGTTAAATATCGGTGAAGAAAAGGCAGCCTGCTCAGAGGCAAGGCTAGAGGTTTCAGCTGGTACCTGTTGCCAAACCTTTTCTACTCCTCATCACCCCCATCCACCATGTTCTACCTTCTTCTAGATACTTTCTCTGCCAAGCCCTTAACTTTGTTTTTGGAAAGTGGTTTCAAATAAATGGCACTTGCACCCCCAGCTAGAAGGTCTTCCAGCCAATCAAAAGCCAAAGGAAACTGTCAGGGCATTATGATAGGCACTATGTGACAATGTAAACTACCATTTGTTGTTGGTTGCCAGAGAAGGGTAGGGGGTGAGTAGGCAGGTGAAGTGGGTGAAGGGGGTCAAAAAGTTACAAAATAACTTCAAGTTATAAAATAAATAAGTCCCGCGATGTAATATGCAGCATGGTGACGTTAGTTAATGACAACGTACCAGAAAGTTGTTAAGAGAGTAGATTTTAAAAGTTCTCATGACAGGGGAAAAAAAAAAATATATATATATACACATATATGTGTGTATATATATATATATATATATATATATATATATATATATATATAATTATGTGTGATAGCGGGTGATAACTCACTTGACTTACCGGGCTGATCATTTAGCTATATGAACATATATCAAATCACTGTTACACACCTAAGACTAATATAACGTTATATGTCAATTGTACGTCCAAAAAAGAAACTGCCATTGACTGAGCCCTTCCTCCCTCTGTTCCAGCCTCAGCCAAGAGAACGCAGGACCTGAGCCAAAGGCAAACGCAGCAGACCTCCGGGACATCCTGGGCAGAAGCCAAGCAGCCCCAAACTCCTGCGAGGATCTTCCACCCCGACTTAGTGGCCAGACCCCGGCAGGAAGCCCCGAGGGCGAACTTTGCCTACTGCAGCCACAAACACAAGTTGGGCTCAAGGCTGAATTCAGTGACCAAGCAGGGCCTCGAAAACACCATTGGGAGTCCTGGCAGTTTCCCGGCCTCGACAGAGTTTAACACTCAGAGCACCAGAGCGGATGCTTCCCTCCCCCGGCTCCAGCTGACCAGCTCCTTCACTCGGGCTGAGCGTGTTACAAGAAGCAAATTCTCGCACCTCCATTTCCACCCCCGTTGCCTCGCTCTCCTAACCTGCAGCCCAGAAGTAAGCCCCGCGAAAGGCCTCGCCTAAAGAGAGGCTTCCCGCCCTCGCCTGCGCAGGCTCCGTCTGCAGGGTTCGATTTTCGCCGGGGTGTGGGCTGCCTCGGCCGGGCCGCAGGGCGCCTCGCTCCTGGTTCGGGTGTGGCTGGGACGCCCTCGAGGCGCCCCAGCCACTCGCTGCAAAGAGTTAACCAAGTGGGGCTGGCGCGCCCGGGCCAGCTCAGCCTGGCGCTGCTGCGCCCAGCCGCCTCCCGCGACGCGTCTCGCAGCGCATCGCCAGCCCCGCGCCCCCTGCGCCATCGCCGCCACTCCCGCGATCGCGCGTGTCGGCCACAGTCCCGACTCTGCCTGTTGTCGCCCGTCACACAGACGATTCCTCTATGGGGCCGAAGCCCACCCTCCTCCCTCTTACCGCCGAGGCTCTGGGGCGCGCTCCGCACCCCACTCCCAGGCCCCCCGCGCACCCTGCGTCCTCCCTCACTTCCTAGTTCGCCGGGGTCGGCTCCACTCAATTAGGACTCAGTCCGGGACTCCCCGCCAGCGCCTCCCTCCCTCCCCGTGCCTCCCAGGAGGTGCCCAGTACCGATGCCCTGGATGAAGACGAAGCCAGTGACCACCAGCACCGGGTGCCAGTTAAACTCGAGCGGGCTCCCGTCCCAGCCGAGCCCCTCTCGGTAGTGGAGGACCCAGATGAGGGTGAAGATCACGGACAGGAAGCCGACGAGCAGCGCCGACACCAGCAGCCCCAGGAAGCCCCTGTAGCCATCCATGGCCATCAGTGTCCCATACTCCGAGTCGCGACAGCCACAGGAACTCGGCGAGGCGGCAGCAGCCTCTGGGTATTTGGCCTCTCGGCGGATTGAGGGCGTAGACTTTTGGGAGCAGTCTCCGCCCGGGAGGCGGGGCTTTCTTGACGGCCGGCGGGGGATGTGGGTAGCTGGCCCCAGCTCGGAAACCGTCCCGTCTCAGGGACCTCTGGGAGGCCGAGAGCTCCAGCGGCGCAGTGGCCGCCCGCTCCCTCGGCATCCCACCTTGCAGAGGGCTCGACCACCGATCCAGTTAGTGGAGAGAGCTCGGATGATTCCATAGCCACCACTTTCTTTTAACTCTTCCCATGTCTCTTCCTTATTTGTGGGAGGCTGCATAACGCAGTGGTGCGCAGTCCTTGTTGACTGACCAGAGGGGTCCGATGGGCGGGGTTGTGTGTGCGTGATTTTAATGAACGAAACCTCTGAACCCCAGTCCTACAGAATTGGCTGTCTTTGATGCCAAGAATGCCCCAAGGAAGAACCTGTGGGGTGGAATGGACTTTGGCCCTACCTCGCAAGGAAACTGCTAGCAGTTTGGCTTTGGAGAGGGAAGACAGACACCTCCTGAACCCTGGGCTCGGCTATATAGTGTGATAAAAATAGATCCGAAAAGTGCCCACCTGCCCAAACCAGTGTAGACCAAAGCCTCACCTTAATGAAGTGCAGCTCCGTCCCTGCCCTCCTTCCCAATATTCTTATCACCCTTCTCCACGGATGAGAAAAGTGTCGGTGTTATCTACTGCTGTTAAAGAAAATGGAGCCCTGGCTCTTAGGACTTCTGGCTGGCATTTAGGAATGTTCACTTCGAGCTGTCTCCTGCAGCTCCTCTCCAAGGACTAGTTAACCACATTGTCTTGTTGCCATTTTGAAAGACCTTAGAATGTGTGGAAAGTGCATGGGGATGATTTTCAATGGAAAAGACAGGTTTTAGGCCAAGAAAGTAGGAGTGCAAAGCCCTGGTAGTGGGCAGAGTTAATGGCTAAGAGTAAGAGGCTGCGGACTTCCCCCGTGTGTTTAGATTTCCCTTGGTGGAGAGGGAAAGGGAAGAGAATAAGCACGTGGATTAGAAGGACCCTTCCGCCCAGGCACAAGGCTTTCTGTGGTCTGGGCCAGCCTAGTCCCGGGCTCTAACCCTTCATCGCAACCTGACTGGCCCTCACATCCCCGGCTGTAATCTTCTCTTCTACCTCCTGACCACTCCCTAGGAGGTCCCTGCCTCGAAATTTGCTGACCCTATCTCTACCCAGAAAGCTCCCCTCTGAGTCTGCCTTTGCCCCCATTTCGCACCTCCCCCCACTTTTCCATCCAGTGCCTCTCTATCACTTGTCAAGATGTGATACAACCATCTGTACCTGCGGCTGTCTCCACCTCCTAGACTGCCTCTTGAGGATGTTAACTGTCTACTTTATCATTTTATTCTCCTTGACACATAGTAGTTATTCAGGAAATGTTATCTGGGAGAAAAATGGGACTGAGTGTGTCAGTTAGGGTCCTGGCAAGAAACTGAGGGCCCATCCCAATTGGGCAATTTAATAACAAACAGGACTAGTTTTTACAAAGTTGTGGGCAGGGTGTGGGAAACTACAAGGATATTGCTACACCCAGGACTGAAGGGGAGGTGGCTGCTGAAATCCAGAGAGAAGGCAGTCTGCCTGGGGCTAAGGCCTGGGGTCAAGGGACGCTGCTGGCCTGCAGCGACCCCACAGGAAAAGAGAATGGGAGGTGGGAATGTTCCAGCCTTACTCTCCTCCCCTCCAAGCACCTGCCCGTATGAATGGCTCAACGTAATCAGGAACCAGAGGGCTGTTGAGGTAGTTCAATAGGTTAGCCTCCCGGGGCACACAGCAGAATAGAGAAAGGTAAGAGTAGATCTGTAGGAATTAAAAGAAACTCACTGAATCTTCCAGTTTGCTTTTTTCAGACATTCATGGTTCCTGAGTGCTGCAAATATTTTGTTTAATTTTATGCTTTTCCCTTTTGGGGGGACCCGTAGCTAGTAATTTTTAACAACAACGGTCATGTATCCCTATTCTTTTCTCTACAAGTATTGTGCCCATGTCCTCGGTTAACTTCTTCACTCCCCTGACCCGGCACCTTCACTCCGCTCTTGAGTTGATTTTGCTCTGCAGCAGCAGCAGTGAATAAGGATCTTTGGGATCCGGACCCCATTTAATGAAAGTCCGGTTTGGATGGTATGGATGGTATGGATGGTATTGACTCACCTGGAAATTACAAGTGAAACTGAGAGAACTTCAACTTGAGGTTTCCTTTTAGGACCTAACTTTGATGAAACTTGTCCCTTGAAACGGGAAAAATATCACTATATATTATTGTAATGTTAACAACTTTTTAAAAGGGTCGTTCAATTAAAAAGTTTCCCTCAAGAGATGGTAAACAATTTGTTGCCAAAGTACATAGCCAGACTAGACAACCTGTCGGCAATGCTAAGGGATCCTGATGTGTGTGTAGAGGGGGGTGGGAGTAGGGCATTGAACAACAGAGCCTTCCCAAAAACCCATGATTCTGGAAACATGGACTTACTAACACAGATTTTCATCACCCCTGATATAAACATTGAATGCAGAGTAAGGAGATAAGGAGTGAAGAGGTAGAGAAAGAAAATCCAAACCCTGCCTGTCATGACATTTGGAACCAGGTGCCCTACATGCCATCAATCTATTACTCTTCCATGTGGTAACATTGCATCTCTCTTGGTGCACACCAAAGTTCAGTGTTCTAGTGTAAAGTATAATAAGGTGTACATAGTGGTTTACTTTGTGGGATAAATGGGCTACTTTTTAAACTTTCAAATGTTGACCGTGTTGGTTGCCCCTCCACCTTGCTTTGCCTTGTCCTGCGCCCTGGCAGGCTCCTGGCCCACTGGCTTTCTATCGGCTTTGTTCAGCGCAGGAAGAAAGAGAGGTCGACCTGTGTGTCCCATTGTGCCTCTTTGCCAGAACAAGGTTTTTGCTCTGGTTGTGCCCCCTTTGCCACAACTTTCCAGTGTCCCCTCTTCCACAGCTATAGCTCCCCTGCGCCCAGCACCACGAGCCCTTGCCTCCACAGGCCACCGTGAGGTATTGGCTACCTGCTCTTGCTTGTACCAGGTCTCTACCTTTCCTTGCTGGGGAATCTTAAGTCTGTTTGTCCCTCTGTAAATAGTTCCTTTATTAAATTCTCTTCAGTTGCATCCTCTGTGTAAACCAGCTGCTTCCTGCGGGACCCTGACAGAAATAAGTAGAAAAATACTCTTGCCTGATACTGTTTCCTTAGTTCCACCTCATTGCCTGTGCCTTCTGAGAACACATGATGAAAGGAAGTGTATATGAAGCAAGAAAATCACAAGCAGGAAGAATAAGCTCACACATATTCCTGTCCTCCTTTCTACTGGACAAGAGTTTTGGGCATTTGAAAGCTGTCCCAGGTGACTAAAATAAAGCAACTAACAGGTGACCCCAAATGAATAAAATGAAATGACAGACAGCTGGCACTGTGACTCATGACATAAGCCAAGCCCAGGCAGCGGTCCAATGCTCCTTAGGAAAATTAAGCGAAGGTTACGGTTTTGAAATGAACACAGTCCAATCAATGTTAATGGGGGGAATGTACATTCTTCATGTGAGGCTAGTCTGTGATGTCTTCAAGGAGAAAACCCGATGTCTGCTGTACTGTGATATTTTTCCTCTGAGGGACCTGGTCATGTGCAGACTGGCTACGGAAGCAGCCTCTACCACCTCCCTCTCTCAGGAGGCTCTCAGAGTCCATCCACCCCAGGAGGACAAGGCTGAAGCAAGGGAAGATTTTATTTGCATTGGGCCACAGGCTAAGGAAGTCCAGTCTGAAAGGAGGCAGAAAGTAACTCTTTTCCTGAGAGAGCAAGATAGGACATAGACTGGGATGCAGATAGGAGAAGAAGATGTCTGGAAAGAACATGGAGGGTGAGAATGGGTCAGACCAAGG
This sequence comes from Pteronotus mesoamericanus, assembly GCF_021234165.1. Lineage (NCBI taxonomy): Eukaryota > Metazoa > Chordata > Mammalia > Chiroptera > Mormoopidae > Pteronotus > Pteronotus mesoamericanus. The sequence continues at coordinate 32,382,358 of NW_026555325.1, read as the reverse complement.
CATCACTCCTGTCCTTTTCATGCTATAGTGTTTTGTAAGATCTACCTGACCATTTAATTTTTAAAATTGCTTCATTGCTTCCATCACCATCCTGTGTGAGTTGGGTTTGGGGATAACTGGTGAGGCAGGAAGCACTTAGAAAAGAGATTGGTAACTCTTCCTGATCATCTTTCACCTTCCTAATCATCTGGCAAGACAAAATTATAACGACCCCACTCCTCCCCTCCCTTCTCAGCCCAAACCAGGTAGCGTCCAGTCCAGGAAAAAGAGAAAAAGAATTAATTTCCAAGATTCCCCAGTTCTCATCTGCCACCAGGTTAAAAAAAAAAAGAATGACTTTCGGTCACACCTAGGTTTTATTTATTTTAGAGCCCTTGTCCCCATGTAAATTTATAAAACCTTGTGAAAAAATTGACATTAGTGGAGCCATTTTTCAAAAAGCTAGAGAGGCCATACCTGAACAGCTTGCATGTCTTGCTCCTTGGACCACTGGAATACTTGAACTTGGCAAAATAACCTTTGGACAGGGCCAAACCAACATTGTCTTCTAAACAACTCTTTGTAAAATGATCAGCAAAGCAGACATTGTAACCACAAGGACTGATGATTATACACACTCTTTCCGAAGAAACAATCAGTAATTTTCTATGTATAGCTAAAAGAGTAACTCAGTTCGTTAACACCGATAGAAATTATTTTCTTCTATTTGTGTAATTATTTCCCCTCTGTTTCTCATTTTAAAAAACCACACACACACACACACACACACACACACACACACACACACACACACAAAACAGCCCTGGCTGGTGTGGTTCAGTGAGTTGAGTTCTGACCTGCAAACCGAAGGGTCACCTGTTTGAACCCTGGTCAGGGCATGTGCCTGGGTTGTGGGTCCCCAGTTGAGGATGTGTGAGAGGCAACCCATGGATGTTTCTCTCACATATTGATGTTTCTTTCCATCTTTCTTCCTCCCTTCTCCTCTCTCTAAAAAAAAGAAGAAAGAAAGAAAATCTTAAAAAAAAAAACCACTCTTGCTTTCACCCTGTAATTGGGACACAGTTGGGGTTTCTGCCTGAATTTGCACCCCTGAACTGTTTGTTGCATCTCATTTTGGCGTTTTATTGTTAGGTTAACATCTTAGATTAAAATATAAACTCCTTCAAGGTGAGAATTTGACCTGTCCTATATGCTGCTGTTCTTCCAGGGCCTATGTTCTAAAATTGCTGGAATTTGTTTTGAGCAGGTATAGGATGACACACAGACATGCAAATGCTTGCCATTAAACAGTAAATTATTTTTTAGAATTTCCAGTTCCCTAGAAACAGGAGGCATTGCATGCCATGCACTACCACACGGAGAAGGTCGGAAGCAAGATGATCAGGCAGGGAGAGGGGGAACTGTAGACCAGACACTTTATTGTAGTTTCAAGGGAGAGAATGAGAGATGCAAGGTAAGCAAGCAGAACCAGCTTCTAATTGGATATTTTTAATAATTCCAGTAAACTCTGGGTTCTAGGGGTGGCCCCCATTGCCTGGTACCGGGCCCTGTAGTAACTGGGGCAGGGGATGGTGTTTCAGACTGTAGAGGTCTCATAAAAGGAGATAGGCAAGGGAGTGGACTCAGAATTGGTTGGTCTACTTATAAAAGGCATTCTGGCAGGCAAATTGTTATCTCCAGGAATTAGCTAACACTAAAAGGGGCAGTTTCCATAGTCTACAGGCCCTAAAATACCAGTGCATCAAGAATACAGAAAAAAAGAAAATATAGTTACTACAGCCTAGAACAATTATGGACAGAGGCGATCCATTTAAAAATCACATTTGTGGACTGACTGTCTAACAAACTAACTAGAAATTTACATTGGAGAGCCTAAGGTAAAACAAGGTAGGAATACTGTGGAACACTTTTCTCTTAACCAAGATTTCTTCTACATAAACTAAATTTTATACGTATGCTGGACCATCTGGATGTGGCATTATAGTATGTAAAGAACTGGGCTATACTATGATTAACAAGTAGCCCAAAACATCATTTACCTTTGGAAAACTTTTATTGAATGCTTCTTTGTTGGGTTTTGTAATAACAGGAATAAGTGCTCTAATTACAGTCCTCCCTGTCACTTTTTAAAGTGATGCATCTTTTTAAAGGGCGTTCACAAGCAATGTCTCAGAAATATATTTCCAAAATTTGGGCTCATGAATCTCAAGATCTTATTGAAGTATGAAAGAATCATGCATATCCAAAAAAAGAACTTTGAAAGCAGACCAAAGAGGCTCTTTTAGTTGGCCAAGTATTTGGCTAAATAAATTTTATTTGCAAACAGCTTATCCAGACCTCACTGGATCTCAGGAAGCCCTGGTTATAATTTATGTTAGTAGGTAAATCTCTTTTTAAAGAGGACACCAAATGGTATAAGTCCAAATTTTACTTTTGTTCCAAAATAATTTAGTTTGGCTTTTGTTTTTTATATGTTGCTGCCAAATCTAGATCCTTGAGGTTTCAGCCAACAGGAAGCAGTTTGGAATAAGGGAATACACACTGTTCTAGGGGGTGTCCAACCCACAGCCCGTGGGCCACATGTGACGCAGGATGGCTATCAATGTGGCCCAACACAAAATCATAAATTTACTGAAAACCTTTTTTTTGCTCATCACTTTTCATTAGTGATTATGTATTTAATGTGTGGCCCAAGAGAACTCTTCTTCCAGTGTGGCCCAGAGACCCAAAAAGTTTGGATACCCCATTGGGGGCCTTCAATCTGCTACTAGCTTGCTATGTAATCAAACAATTTACAGAGGCCAAAAAGTGGGCTACAGTTTGTTAATCTGTGTCAGGATGGCTTCATATTAGATCAGGGTTCTTAACCTAGTATCTATGGATAGATAGAACCTGAACTAGAAAAAAAAATTACACCTTCATTGTCATTAACTTATAACTTCAATTTTTGTAATTTCTTTAATTATAAATGCAAACTCCTCTAGTAATGCAGTGGCTATGACTTTGTCACCAGTACAAATCACTGATATTTTTATATCCCATTAAGAGTTGTTGCAGGTGGTCCGGCTTCCCTGACCCGCTTCCATCAGAGCTCCCTGTAATGTGATTAATCACTTTCCGTGAGAAGAGGGAGTTCTGGCCAAGATGGAGGCATAGGTAGATATGCTTCACCTTCTCACACAACCAATTTAAAAACATAAAACAACCAGAACTGCCAGAAAATCAACCTGTATGGAAGTCTAACAACCAAGGAGTTAAAGGAGAAACATTCATCCAAACTGGTGCACTGAGACAAAGAAATATGATCCAAATGAAAGAAGAGATCAAAACTCCAGGAAAAGAACTAAGCAACGAGGAGATAGCCAACCTATCAGATGCAGAGTTCAAAATATTGGTAATCAGGATGCTCACAGAAATGATTGAGTACAGCCACAAAATAAAGGAAGAAGTGAAGGCTAAACAAAGTGAAATGAAGAAAAATATATAGAAACTAACAGTGAAGGGAAGGAAATCAGGACTCAAAGCAACAATTTAGAAGAGAAGGAAGAAATAAACATTCAACTGGAACAGAATGAAGAATGAAGAAACAAGAATTCAGAAAAATGAAGAAAGGCTTAGGGATCTCTGGGACAACTCTAAACATTCCAACATCCAAATCATAATGGTGCCAGAAGGAGAAGAGGAAGAGCAAGAAATTGAAAACTTATTTGAAAAAATAATGAAGTAAAACTTCCCTAAGCTGGTAAGGGAAATAGACATGCACATCCAGGAAGTTCTGAGAGTCCCAAACAAGTTGGATCCATGGAGGAACATCATAATTAAGTTACCCAAGATTAAAGATAAGGAGAGAATCTTAAAAGCAGCAGGAGAAAAGGAGAGAGTTACCTACAAAGGAGTTCCCATAAGACTATCAGCTGATTTCTCAAAAGAAACCTTACAGGCAAGAAGGGGCTGGCAAGAAGTATTCAAAGTCATGAAAAGCAAGGACCTACATCCAAGATTATTCTACCCAGCAAAGCTATTATTTAGAATGGAAGGGCAAATAAAGTGCCTTCCACATAAGATAAAGTTAAAGGAGTTCATCATCACCAAGCCCTTATTATGTGAAATGTTAAAAGAACTTATCTAAGAAAAAGATGAAGATCAAAACTATGAACAGTAAAATGACAACAAATCCACAGCTATCAACAACTGAACCTAAAAAAACAAAAACTAAGACAAACTAAGCAAACAACTAGAACAGGAACAGAATCACAGAAATGGAGGTCATATGGAAGATTATCAGTTTGGTTGGGGGGAGGATGGAGGAAAAGATACAGGAAATAAGAAGCATAATTTGTAGGTACAAAATAAACAGGAGGAGGTTAAGAATAGTATAGGAAATGTTGAAGCCAAAGAACTTATATGTATGACCCATGGACATGAACTAAAGGGAGGCGGATGCTGGAGAGGAGGAGGATACTGGGCAGAGGTGGATAAAGGGGAGAAAATAAATGGGACAACTGTAATAGCACAATCAATAAAATATACTTTAAAAAGGAAAAAAGAGTTGTTGCAGATATCTCAACTCACCACATATGCTCAGTGCTCCTTCAGAAGCAGCAGTTACTGGCTCTGCAGCTAGATCTTAATACAGCAATAATGAAGCATGTATACTATTATATCACAAAAATTTTTAATTTTGGTAATTCCTTTTCAATGGAATTGGTTTCCTTTATAATCCTTTTTTTAAAATAATTTTATGCATTTTAACACATATTTGGAGGAGAGGTTCATAGGCCTTATTAGTCTGTTAAAAAAGCCCTTATACACCAAGGCAGAGAATCCCTGAGCTAAGTGATCTCTAAGGATTATTCTTACCTTTAAATCTATGCTTTGTACACTTGAACCCAGAAACTCAGAGGAAGGCTTTCAGCTAAATCAAACTCACAACTTACAAAGTACAGTCATCATCCTACTATGATAGGAATGTAAAAAACAACATTTGACGAACTTGATACGTCTTTTGAAAAACCATCTTGGGAAACCTTATATCGTCTTAATCCAGAGTTATTGTTAAATGATGAGTTGTCCTGAGCATTGTACTTCCTTAAGAATAGAAAGCCTGTCTCTTGGTTGTTTAATCTTTGTTTACTGATGGTCTGGTGGAGGTATTCTATAAGCATAGACAAGCCAGACAAGAGTATCAAACAGATCCGGTTTATCATGAGTACCTGTTGGCCCTCTTCTTATACTTTTCTCCCCTACTTTGATTCTTCTTCTTTCCAGCACCCACATTTTGTTCAAGAACACCCAACACTCAGACTACCACCTATCAGCCACTATCACGGTCTTAAATGGAGACCAATCTTTCTTTACCTTTTACCCATATGGAGTATTACAGGTCTCTTTCATGCTAAGTACTGATGGTCAATGGTCATATTAACCATGAAAATTTTTATTTTTTTATTGATTTGAGAGAGAGAGAAGGAGGAAGAGAGAGAGGGGGGAGAGAGATTTGTTGTTCCGCTTGTTTATGTATTCATTGGTTGATTCTTGTATGTGCCCTGACTAGGGATCAAACCCATAACCTTGGCATATCAGGATAACATTCTAACCAACTGAACCACCTGGTCAGGGCCCATGAAAATTATTAATACTTATGGATCACCAAGGATGTGCCAGCAATAGTTCTATGAACTCTCCCTGTGTTTATTAATTTAATTCTTACAACAACCCCATTTTACAGGTAGGGAAACTGAGCCACACAGAAGGTAGACAACTTGATTAAGGAAGGAATGAGATTGAGATTCAAAATCAAGTAGCCTGGCTCCAGAATCCTTGTAGACACTATGCTGAACTGCCATGATTTTTTAACAAGTTCCCTCTTTGTTGACATTGACATTTATTTGTTTAGAGTTTTTTGCTGCTAGAAAATTGCCTCCATGAAGACTTTATATAAGTAATTTTACAAATTTCTGGTTGTTTCCTTAGAGCAAATTCCTAAAAGTGAAACTACTAGGTTAAAATTTTTTAAACAAATTCCTAAATTATCTCACAGAAGATTGTAACAATTTGAACAGAACTGCATGATCATGCCCCTTCACACCATTGCCAATAAAGGGCACTACTCATCTGTATTTTTAAAATGTCTGCCAATCTGATGGACCACTCTTTATTATTTTCACTTTAGGTTGCAACACTCCCTACTTAGCATATTTCTCCTCTCAACCTTTCTTTGATGTTACCTTTTAGCACATATCACCTATTTTACCTTAAATTACTCTTTTCCATGGAATAGCAATTTTTACACCATGAGGATCTATTTTGCATGTTTTTCAGAAATCGCTGGGAAAGGGATATCTACTTGTTTTTTTAGGTTCTCCCCTCCCCCACCCTGTTATTCCCTATATCCAGCTAATGGGTCTATTCCATCCCCTTGGAAACCAGAAAAGTAGATATTTGTGCTACCTGTCATTACCAGAATCAGTAAGTAGAGACAAGGATTGACTGTTTATGGGCACTTTATTCAGATGGCTGGTGATCTGAGAAGATGGCAGATTATGTACCCTAAAGACCGCCTTACATTTCATTTCAAGCCAACCTTTTTTTTTTTTTTTTAGTAAACTATCTGAAATTAATTTATTATTTTCCCCATCAAATATTTACAGATAAAATGGCTCCAGAGAAGCATTTAAATATAATCTTGGTTGTATATTTATGGGTTTAAAATTTTTTTAAATTGTTTTTCAGTTACAATTGTCCCCATTTTTCCCATATTGCTCTCCCTTACCCTACCCACGCCCCACCAATCACATTCAATCCTCCCCTGCCCCCACCTGTTGTCTTTGTCCATGGGTCCTTTATGCATGTTCCTTGATTTAACCCTTCCCTTTCTTTTCCCCGTTATTGTCCTCCTCTCTGGTCACTGTCAGTTCATTCTTTATTTCCATGTCTCTGGCTCTATTTTGCTTGCTTGTTTGTTTTGTTGATTAGGTTCCACTTATAGGTAAGATCACATGGTATTTGTTTTTCACCACCTGGCTTTTTTCACTTAGCATAATATTCTCCAGTTCCATCCATGCTGCTGAGAAGGGTACAAGTTCCTTCTTTGTGCTGCGTAGTATTCCATTGTGTAAGTGTACCAAACTTCTTTAATCCACTCATTTACTGATGAGCACTTAGTTGTTTCCAGTACTTGGCTATTTTAAATAATGCTGCTATGAACATTGGGGTGCATAGGTTCTTTCGAATTGGTGTTTCAAGGATTCTTAGGGTTTAGTCCCAGCAGTGGGATCACTGGTTTGAAAGGCAGTTCCATCTTTAGTTTTTTGCGGAAATTCCATACGGTTCTCCACAGAGGCTGCACCAGTCTACACTCCTGCCAACAGTGGACTAGGGTTCCCTTTTCTCCACAATCTCACCAGAACTTGTTGTTTGTTGATTTATTAATGATGGCCATTCTGACCAGTGGAAAGTGGAATCTCATTTTGGTTTTAATTTGCATTTCTCTGATGGCTACTGATGCTGAGCATCTTTTCACATATCTCTGGGCCCTCTGTATCTCCTCCTTGGAAATGTGTCTGTTCAGGACCTTGGCCCATTTTTTAATTGGATTGTTTCTCTTCCTGGTGTGGAGTCGTGTGAGTTCTTTATATATTTTGGAGATCAAACCTTTGCCCGAGATATCATTGGCAAATATATTTTCCCATACAGTTGGTTTCCTTTTCATTTTGCTGATGTATTCTTTAGCTGTGCGGAAGATATTTAATTTGATATAGTCCTGTTTGTTAATTCTTTCCCTTATATTCCTTACTCTAGGGATATCTCAAGCCAATCTTTTTTTATAAGGAGAAAAATGTGTAGGTAAGGGGTTTGGAATCCAGGAAAAAACTAGGTTATGGGTTTGGAATTCAGGGAAAAGGTTAATCAGATAAAAGCTTCAGTCTGGCAATTTTCCTAGCATTTCTTCATCTGTAGACCCATGGTTCTCTGTCTGTGTCCTGGGCAGTGGATGTCTCTCCCTGGAGCGCAATGGCTCAGACACCATCTTGATCACTTGCAGTCGTCCTGGGCCACAAAGATGGAAATGCTCGGTGGTGTCCTGGAGTCAGGGTGGGCCATAACTTCAGTTACTAGAACAATAGCTTCTTACCTGCATTCATTACTAAGCTTATTAGCTATAATTTAAAACTAAAAATTTTCCAACTCTTGAGCTCCCCCTCACTGCTACTTTGGTTCCAACAAACCCTCATATCAAGCCTAGATTAGCAAATAACAATCTAATTAGTTCTTTTGCTTCTACCTCCTCCAGGCGATGCATTTCCTGTACTACTTCCAAAGACCATCTTAGGCTTTTAGGGGTGATTACTTCATAAGTTATATAAATGTCTAATCACTACATTGTATACCTGAAACTAATATAATATTGTATGCCAACTGTTACTGAAAAAAAATTTTAAAGATAATCCCAAAATACAAAGCCAAGCACATGCCCCTGGTTTTAAGTCTTTCAGTGGCACCAGGTTTAAAGAAGACTTCCTTGGCAGGCAGGATTAAGTGCTTGCTTACCACCCAAGCCTCGTCTCTCTCCTCTCTCCTCCATCAGTCTTGCTGCCACCATCCAGAATGAATTATTTTGTTGCCCAAATGTTATATTCTCGCTTATCATTTTTTAAATGGGTATACAATTTTCATATTCTATTGTACTTATTTAAATTTTAGCATTAAATATTGAGCATAAGTATATGTTGGTATTATATCCAGGTTTTTTAAATGTAAAGATAAATGGGTGGATGTCTTTAAGGATTTGATATATTAGGCATTGTAGGGTATATTAAACAATCAGAGAAAGTAGGGGGTGGTAAAATTCTGTCTACACACATTTAGTGGCACAAGTAAACTCTATAGAGCCTGGAAAACATACATAAAACTTTGAGTTGTAATTGGAAAAAAAGCCCATTCAGGAATTAACTGAAAGGTCCTTGGTTGCTGACAGAATGATCTCCTTTAGACTTCAGGCTTTTGACAAAGTAAGTCTTTGTCAGCATACAAAAATCACTTCATTGTACAAAGTCCCTATTAGTCAGGAGAAGCAGTAGCAACAGTATAGGTTAACAAAGTGGCGCATGCCAGTCTGGATTGTGAGGGTTGGCCAGTCTGAAGTGAGCAGGGCTGCCTGAGGTTGAAAATCCAGTTGGATGTTGCCGTTCAAGTTGTAAAAGAGTGCAGCTAGGGCTCTCCCAAAGGGGGGATCTGTAATGAAGTCCAGAACTTGGGGTGTCCAAGCACCCCCGAAAAAGGCAGGTTGCCCTGGGGGATGGGAGACATGCGGCAGGGTCACTGAGAGTTGCTTGGCAAGTCAATAACAGGCCACTTTCATACCTGACATGGAGCAGGGCCATTGGGAGTCATTTTGCATGTCAAGAACAGGAAGATAGCTTCATACCTCATATGCAAAAATGGTTATTTTGCATATCAACAAGCTAACCAAAAGGTTTGCAGAACTTAAACCCAGGAGGTAACTGGGAGGCAGCTCCCCTGGGTTACAGCGCATGTGCATGAGAGGCTCAAACACGGTTTGCTCCATGCCATAGGGGAACAATACGAAGACCGTGTGGGAAGGAAAGGGGGTAAAGGACTCTTGCTAGTGGGCCATGCGAAGGTGCCATGTGGTTTCGGATTAAGAACTGGAGACTGTGGCGACACAGCAGATGGTGCTGGGAACCGCGAGAGGCCTGCCTAGCCGAGCCCTGGACTTCTGTTTTTTCTCTACACAAGTACAGTACCCTTGACTGGCCTGACTGAGCAAAGGGGGAAAGACAGGACTCTGTGTGTTGGTGGGTGTTTTAAAGGGATTTTGAGATTTAACAGCGACATTTAGCCATAATTCAAAACCTGTAGAGCTTTTAAATAAATATTTCCTTTCCTTTTCACCAAATTCAGCCATTGAGAGCCATAATTTCTAAGGGTGGTGGGCAAAGAACCTAGAACAGAGGGACCCCGGGGGAGAGAGGGTATTGTTCCAGTAACGGTACTGGGCCCCCTGAGAGGTCCACTTTGTAGCAAAGTCCAGGACCTATCTCTAGGGTAGATCAACAGGCTGGAAACTCAGTCTAGAGACAGAATGGTTAGTGCATTCCTCAAAATTCTTTGTTTTCCAAACAAGTTCCTAGGATGCTTTATTCAAACAGGGTCTCTTATCTTCTGACCTTCCCTTCGCACACATTGTTGCTGCAGACTGCACTTTGAGGCCACATGACCTTCCTTCTGCCCGATGACTTATTTCAGCCTGATTAAATAGTTATAAATCAGAAAAAAGAACTAAAATTGGCTCGTGAGATCCTCACAGATATAATCATGTTAATCATCACTCTGAACAGACATGCAGTTCTCATGTATATAGTAAAATAAGAAAATGACTGTAAAATGAATAAGGGTTTTTTTTTGTTTTTTTTTTTTTTTTTTTGCCAAATAATAGTTAATTTGATATAGCAAAAAAAATTTATAAGAATAATGAGATACTTTTGAGAATAAAAAGGGGAATGATAAACACAGGGCAGAAGAGAAAGGAGTCCTTTAATCTCAGATCATATTCCTTGCTTTAAATATGCAATGTGCTCACGCCAGCTATGCTGGGGACAAAGCAGTAACATTCCAGTTTCTCACAAGTTTGTACTCTGTTAGGTTTACACTGCTGGAAATGTTGGGTACTTAAGGAGATTAGGATTTCTAAATCAAGCATCTGCATAAGAAGGGACAGATTATTTTCTTTTAAATCACTCTGTTCCAGGTGGTTGCTTAATATATATTGAGTTAAGCATTTCTGAGTTAGATTTGTTGGTCATATTTTGGTCACTCGAGTGCATCCTATGCATTTTCAGGTTGATAGATGGGGAATATAAATGTAAAAAATGTCATTTCATTCCAACGTAGTGATTATTTTATTTAAAAACCTTTCTGTAGGCATGGAATGTATAATAAAAAAGTAAGTAAGCCCTGTCTCCCCAGGACTCTTGGCTGCCCACGTGGAGGGCTCAGTGCTGTTCTGCAGGTGGACTTGGTGCCGTGAAGGGTCCGGGCACCAGCGGCGGCCCAGTGGAAGGTCACAGTGCCCGCGAGTGCTGCTTCTAAATGTCTGGCAGAAGAAATCTTTGTGCAAATACTTGTGAGACTGCCTGGGAACCCACAGAATTTGGGGAGAGTAGATCATGTCAAAAGGGCCTAAACTCTGCATGAAATGGGCATGAGCCAATGAAATTGAGGTATTACACAAATAGTAGACTGAGAAGGCCAGTAGTAACAATGCTATAACAAAGAACCCTCAAATTATTTAGTATAGTGCTAACTTTTTTATTTTTGTTTTCCCCCATTCTTTCAAACATGTAGACCTCAAACTCATAATAAAGATAAAATAAGCTGCAAATGGCTTTTGAATGCTATTTTTAATTTTAATTTATTTTTTAAATTGAGATATAATTGACATATAACATTAGTTTTAGATGTACAATATAATCATTTGATATGTGGATACATTGGGAAATGATTACCACAATAAGTTAAGTTAATATCCATCTCCACACATAGTTACAAATAAGTGTTGTTTTTAGATGTTTTTTGTATAAAGACATGTAACTGGATTTTTTAAAAAGTCAATCTGTGGAGAGATAGGTAAAACAAATATAATTGTAGAAGCTAGGGGTTGGATACATGACTGTTTACTGTACAATTCTTTCAACTTTTGTGCATGTTTGAAACTTTTTATAATAAAATATTAGGAAAAAGTCAATCTGATAGTCATTGTCTCTTAAAAGTTAATATATATTGAGTTGATATTTTGGACTTGTTACCATTTTATTTTGTGATTTCTATTTACCATGTAGGATTGAGAGAAGTCCCTTGTAAATAAGCTATCTAGACATTTAGAAGGCTCACTCACTTCCTCCTGAAGAAAGGGACTTTACCGATAATGTTACTTTTTATCAAAAAAGTGATTAAACAGGGCATGGAATGTCTAAATAGCTTGCCACTTTCAAAAACGACTTTTGCTCTACTAACACGAGGGCAAAAGTGACTCCTGCTTGCGGGAAGAACGGGGGAGGCGGGGGTCCAGTGTTCTAGGTCCTTGCAACTCAAAGTGCGGTCCATGGCCCAGCTTGTCAGAATTCCAAACTTCAGGCTCTACTGCAGTGGTACTGAATCAGAATCTGCACTCTAATAAGCTTTTAGGGGATTAGAAGCACACGAAAGCTTGAGAAGTTTTATTTTAGGAGGAAATCGCCACCTCAAGGAGCCTGGCACCAGACAATCATCATCTATAGACTACAGCCTGGCCAACTGTGACCCTTCCTGATGCTGAGCCAATGCTGGGAGGGGACTGTGTTCCTCCGAGACTGTATCTCAAACCAATGGGATTTCCTCAAGAACTCACCTTTGACTGAGCTTTTAACTTCTCTGAAAGCTCTATATCTAGAAAGCTCAACCCAATCCTTGTTGGGGTTTCTGACTAACCAATCAGCATTCCTTTCCCAGGGGATAACGGTGGAGCTTGAGGGACAAAGGATAGATGTCCTTGTCCTAGAATTTAAAACTAAGGATTATGTTGTGTGATCTATAAAAGACTAAGCAGTAGAAATTCATTCAACATATTGAGTCTTTTATGTGCCCAGCATTCTTTTAGGCCCTTGAAACACAACAGTAAACAAAACAAAGAGCAGCACTCTCTTAGTTTACATTCTAGAGAAAAGGGTTGAAGGAATGCAGGCTTTACCTGAAAAGTGAAGTTAATATGTTAATCTCCAGATTCCTGCCCAATACCTGGAGAAAAGGTCAATCTCTCAAAATGGAACCCAGGGTTGGAGTTGTCAGGCGGACCCAAGAAGCCAATATCATATTCAAAGACACAATGCTGTCCAGCTCCCATTCAGCACGTCACCAGATTGCACCCCCCACCATGTGGAAACAGAGTAGAAGCTAGAGAGTGAGAAACCGGGGCAGGTCCTTGGGAAGTTACAGCCATTCTTTGGGTCTCGGGCTTTCTGACAGAATGTGACATGAGACATGGTTTGTGAACCCAGGTTATGTGATAGGTAGGATCATTATTCTATAAACCGAGGTGGTTTTTTTCCTAGCTTGCTTTTTTATTTTTAATTTTTCAAAAACTGCCCAAGGAGCATTTGTTTATTTTGAGAAAAATAAGTCGGAAAATACAGATAACCAACAAATAAAATACTTACCTATAATCCCACCCTCCATAGATAACTATTACTATCATTTTGCACCATATCTTTTCAGACATTTTTAATGTGTGCGTGTGTGTACACACATGTACTTTTCCTCAGAATAAACTTTGCATTACCTGAATTACTTGACAGATTCCATTCATTGCAAATGTGCCTTGAATGAGCACAGTCAGTATGTACAATCAAAATGATGTTATTTGCTATCCTTCAGAAGGGTCACTTTTAGAAGTGTGGGAGAGTAATTTCCTAGCTCCTGAATAAAATTTCCAACAGGCTCCATGACTTTTCTGGTCCCTCTCAGACAATAGTGTCCTGTGATCACTTTGTGAAGTTGCAAATCTCAGTTTGGTATTTAGAAATGTTTAATCCAATATATGAATCAACACTTCAATCTTCATTCAGACGAGATCGGGCGCGTTCAGGGTGGTATGGCCGTAGACTCAATCTTCATTCAAAGGTAATACTTTGCCCTTCCCGGTTGTGGACCTGAATTTGGTTGATGCCTGACTTCTAAGGAGAAAAACAGTTTAACTTCCCATCTACTCACAGGGGAGTGGAGGAGAAGAAAGTCTTACTTGAGGGCACTGTCATAAACCTGCAGTCCTGCAGGGCTGAAACTCCCTCATGGGAGCTTTCCTGGATTCTTGGTTTTGGCCGGGGCGGGGGCTGGGGGGGGCGGGGGCCGTCCTTGTTGAGCCTTTGTAGCTGTAATTCCATTGTTTTTATGGTGCATTCCGTTCCTGGGATGCTCTTGTCCCTCAGCTGGGGGTTTCTATTCACTCCTCTTGTTGAAGCTCCATCATCTGCCTTCTCTTTCCTGAGGGATGACCCACATCCTACAGGAATGTCTCCCTCACACTTTATCCTTACAAACTGTGGGAGGAGAGACTGATCTAATGCCATAGTGGCTCTTTATCCTTTGAAACCAAAACAGATTACCAATTCATCTCTCTTGCATTTTAGGTGAACTGAGCAGCAATCTTTTGTAGACTCAGTCCTTTGTGGCCCCAAATTCAAGGGGACACAAATCAAGTTCTTCAAGCCTTTAATCTAGGTTGAAGTGATGGGGCAGCTACCTACTACCCCTTCTCCCTGGAAAAAAAGAGAGCAAACTCTCTGCACAGCTCTGTCCCGCCAAAAAGAAAAAAGAAAAAAAAAAAAAACCCTCCTCACAAAATAGTCCACTTTCACAAACTTTTTTCTACCTTCCTTGTGGGTTTCAGAACTACATAACATATTCTATGTCATCTGCTTTGATGTTTATGACACCACCCTTTGGATTTTCACATCTATTATATTATAGTGTTGGTATTCATTTTCCATAGAGGCTGCAACAAATTAACCTGCACTCAGTGGCTTCACCAACACAAGTTCATTAATTTACAGTTCTGTGGGAGAGAAGTCTGACATTGGTCTCACTGGGCAAAAACCAAGGGGTTACAGGGCTGCATGTCTTTCCAGAGGTTCCAGGGAAGGATTCCTTTCCCTTCTGGACCCACTTCTACAGGGCACCCCCGTGCCTTGGCGCACGCCCCGCCCCACCTGCAAGCAACACTGCATCTCTCCATGCCTTTCTTTCGTTGTTGGATGTCTCTCTCTCTCTCTCTCTCTCTCTCTAACCCTCTCCATTTTCCTCCCTCTTCTATTTTTAAGTATCCTTAAATGTCTCTCCTGAATAATCTGGTAATCTCCCTATTTTAAAGTCAGCTGAACATCAACCTTCATTCTGCAAACTTAATTCTTCTTTGCTATGTAAGGTTCTGGGTATTAGGCTGTGGATATTTGTGGAAGGTTGTCAGTCCACCTACCACAATGTCTCAATCAAAACTTTGTATTAACACAAACGGCTATAATAATATTTGTGCTGTGAACATAGGTTCATGGACATAAACTTTCTTTCACATCCTTGGTAATAGACTATATTCATATGTGTGCATATACCATACATTTTTAATCATTTCTGTATTGCTGGGCAGTTAGGTTGTATCTTGTCCTTCATCATTATGAATAACTGCAATGAAAATTTCCGTAGTTAATTTTTGGCATGCATCCAATGACGACTTTGTATTGTGTCCATTTACGTAAGCTGGACTTGTATTTCCGAGATCCTGTCCCTTGCATGGTTCTGAGTTAATGAGAGCCATAAAAAAACTTTTGCATATGATTTGAAAGATGGAAATAAATCAGCTGTCATGCTCATATTTGGAAGACATGTAGGGCAGGCACTGTTGCAGACAGGCACATCGTCATGGATGAGCTGGGTTGTCTCGTTGGAGGGGCCAGCATCCGGCCCCGCAGCAACCCAGTTGGTTCTTCATGGGACAGTATGTGGGCCTAACAGATCCAGTTCCTACCAGATCTCCTCCTTCAGTTCCTCCAAATCTCAGCCCGGGTGAAATGCATCTCTGTGGTGAAATGCCCTATATCTTCTCGAAGTCTTCCAGACCACTGAAGTTGGGTGTTCAGAAGCAGCGAGGAATACATGTGTGTTCCAGTTCCATCTTATTGGTTTTAGCTCATCCTGTTCTCACTCTCTGATACTTCTTGTGCATCTTCCCTTCTTACCTGCTGTCCTGGTGACAGCAGTTTGGCCTCACACCAGACAAACTGTACAACCAGCTCCCACAACTGTGTACAGTCTAATCTCTGCTCAAATCCCTCTGTACCATTCATAGTCATTCTGCTTCTCTGCCCAAGCCCTAATTAACATGCATTCCTAAGTATTTCCTGGTTAGGGATAGTTCATTTTTAGGTTTAAGTATTTCTTTTTTTGTAAACTTCCAGCTTATTTTCTACTCTATTGTGAACAACCAAAATAAGGTATTTTCATCCACACTTGCTTTAATGGCAGAGCAATGGACTGCCTGACCACCATTCCTATGGCAGTAGCAAGAATCCAGAAGAGGTGAAATTCAAGGGAACGTGGTCACACCCGCATGGTGAATCAACCCTTGATGATACCACAAGGTGACAAATTTTTAAATTCTGTTTTTTGTTAAAGATAAAAATATTTTCTTCATGGTCTATCTTCTTAGGCTAGAATCCTGCCCCTGAATTTCTGTTGGTAGACTTTCTCTGTTCCAACTGTTTCCCTATACCTATTGGAGACCACTCATTTATTTTTCCTGCATTCCCAATATCCGTGTTTGGTCCACCTGTTGGGATATACTGTCTCTGTAAATGGCGTCACCTAGGGCTGCGGAGTGCATCTGAACAACTATAATTCATGGTTCAGAGCAGTTTTAAGTTACCCCAGGTTGCATCTTCCTGTTGCTGACTTGGTCTTTTAAACTGCTGTTTGTGGCCATAGCTTTTCGATACCATGTCCTGTCTGCTGGCTGGACATCTACCCATGGCCATCATCAGTTAGGTCAGTTCCCTCAGTGTCTTCCCCTACCTGGTAGGCAGATTACTCTAGGATTCAGCAACTATAGGAATCAGTGCATCGCAAACCATTGCAATTAACCAGGCCAGGCCCAGGTGCAGCTGTACTCCACGCTACAATGAAACAGAAACTCCTCCAACTCCCTGTTCCCATCTCCAGGTAATAAATGTGCACTTAAGATTGTTAAGATGATTACATAAGTCTAAAATGTCAAAACGAGGCTCTAGTAACCTCCTAGCTCCCCTCCTTTCATAGCAACATCATGAAAGTTTTCATTGCTTATGGACAAGAGTCATAAAAGCCACTGAAATGAGAAGTTGATTTGCCTGGGAACACTTTCTGACAAAGATAGAGTATCTGCCAACCATGAAATAAATGAGTTATGATATTTCTTTCCCATGTTTACCACGTTTGCTCTGACTCAGATCTTGCCTGTATCCATCTGTGTGAGAATAGTCTTTATTTAAGGTAAGAACTAATGACTTTTTCTTTTGATTTTCATGACTCATCCAGGTTAAATTCATAAGAAGGTCTTTTATGGAAATCTATAATGATCTGAAAATCCAGCCTTAGCTCCCTGGTATAGCAAAGATATTGAAAATGAGACTACTTATATATATTCTGCTCTTAAATATTTTTCCTAGATTAAACTTAGAAGACTTTACATTGATTCTAGGGTGGTATGATTTTGGAGGCAAGGATATTTGCCATCATCCTTAAATTTTGGGTGGGAACCTTTTAAGGGATGGTTCTCTATAAGCATTAGAATGACTATTTTAGTTGTTCAGAATTTCCTCTTTATCGCTAAAATCCAGCTCCAAAGAATGAAAGGTTATTTTCCTTGGATGGTCTCTGTTACTAGCATCTTTTGTACATAAACAGTAACTCTTAGAACAGACCGATTCTTCTTTTAAAACGCTAGAAGCAGAATTAGAAAGTCTTGTACATTTGAGCTGCTTTTATCTATTGGACAAGCCACGGTATTTCTTTACAATTCCTCCAATCCTAAAATAATTTAGTCTTTGAAAAATGGTAGTTACTTGTGGCCCAAATGTTTGAAATGTCTGTTAGGTTTTCCAAGGGCAAGTGATAAAGGCTACATATATTGCAAATTTAGTAACTCAAGATTAACTGTCAGATTTTCTAATCACAGTGTTAAGGCTATCTACTCAGTTTGGATGTATTCAAAAGGAGAATTGTCAGTCTTGTGCATTTTAATCAAATATAATTCAATCAGTGGCTTAAGCATAGGGAATAGAAGGGTATATACTGCTGGTCAAATAGATGTCAGTTATCAGGTCCCCAAAGACATGAAAAGTTTTTAAAGTAATGTGAGTGTGAACTAGCTTTCCTTGAAGATATTCTGTAGTAGATACCCTAGTGTCCTAAATTGGAAGGCCTGGATAATATGAGAGTCCTCTTCTCTTGTTTTCTTGTAAAGGAATGTACTACTGTAATTTAAAACCAAGAAATAGAGTTCATCTTAGTTAACAATGTAGTAAGTTAATGATTAATATTTTTATTCTTAAGGTTTAACTACACTTAAGTTTATGAATGCTGAAGAAGCTGATTTTCTACCATAAAATATCATTGAAAAGTGTTAACTTTAAATGCAAAGGAGATAATAAAATCCATCACCCATTTAGCTGTGTACCTTTAATTCCATGATATCTAATCTTTGATAGGACTTCAGATTTGCATCTTATTTCAATTAATTTCCAAACAATGATTCACAAATTCGTTAACTAGATTAAAAGTTCTGCAGAATAAATCTTTGTAAAGCATGGTTCTTGAAAGAGAAAAAATACCCAAGATATTCTTTCATGTGTAAACATTTGGGGCACTTGACACTTGCTTTATGGTCCGATATTTAGTTGGTTTTGCCTAATATTCCATGTGTATTTTGAAAGTTCTACTTTTTCTCTAAATTCCATAAAAATCTCCTTTGAAATGAGTTCAGTGAAATATCTAAATTGCAACACTGCATCTGTACTTTGTTAAAAGGCATTGTGGTATGTTTCTTTAAAATTGTATAAAGCATATATTCTATGTATATTTCAGTATTTGTAAATAATAAACTTTTGAATAGAAATATGGCAGTAAGGCAACAAGACCTTGCAAACTTTAGGCTTCCTAAGAATAATCTGAAAAACCCAATAGTTAAAAATGCAAAGGGTAGAATTGTAAGTTCACAGAAAGAGAAATGTAAATATCTCAGTTATATGAGAAGGTACTGAATCTCATTCACAGTTAAAAATGCAAATTAGTATTATGAAATATCATTTTCACCTATCAGAAATGTATCAGTTTTGTGAGAATTTGAGACTATAGGCAAGCCCCGACATTTCTGGTGGAAGTATAAATTGATATAATCTCTAGTGGAGGGGGGAAATGTGAACCGACCATTCTATCTCCAGGAATTTATAATACAGATATAGTCACACAGGTGTGAAATGACACTGAAACATTGTTTATAATAACAAATGGTTAGATATAAGCTGAAGGTCCATCATTAGTTAAATAAATTTAATACAACAGATCATTATACAGTTTTATAAAAGAATAAGAGGCTCTATATGTAGTGGTATAGAGCAATACACAAAATATATTAAGGACTTCCAAATATGATTTTATGACTGTTGGGTGCACAGAGGTACCCTTCTGCTAAGGAACAAATAGACCTCAGATAGGATTCATTTCTTTGAGACATTGCTGGTCTCTCAAGAGATAGGAGAAATTTCTAAAGACCCTACCCCTCCAAAGACCAAAACTAAATAAGAGTTGTCCTGGGGGACATGATGATACTAGTGACACTGCTATCAGGATACTGAGGCTTTGGCCAACGCACGGTTGGGAGTGATATACTAAGCCAAGATCCTTTAGCAGTCCTGGGATGGTGGCGTCCTGGGATGGTGGCGTCTTTGGCTACCAGCAGAAGCAGAATCAAGTCCGCTCTGGAGGAGAGCTGTCCCACTTTGAGGCTATGGGACTCTTAAGATCAAGCAATGAGCTCACAAAGGTCATCAAACTCATGCACAAGAAGACAAGGCAAGCCACCACCAGTGAGAATCTGCATAGACAATAAACAAAATATAACAAAGGAGTAAATGAAATGTTTATGAAGTAAAGGAACATGAAAGTCAGTTCCAGGTAGAAGAAAGACTGAGAAAGGAAAAGCAAAACTATAATGCTCTTAGGAAAAAAAAAATGTAGGAGAGTACTGTGTTTTGCTATGTATGATGCGCACTTTTTTGCCCAAATTTTTGAGGGAAAAATAAGGATGCACGTTATACATGGATATAGTGATTACATTCCATGGGTATGATAACAGGTATAACAGTCCCATGTATAATGCACACAAAAACGTGGGTGTGCATTATACATGGCAAAATGTGGTATCTTCATGGTTCCAGGACAGTTAAAAGTTTATGAAAGAAGCCCTGGCTGGTGTGGCTCAGTGGATTGATTGCCGGCCTGTGAACAAGAGTCACTGGTTTGATTCTGAGACGGGGCACATGCCTGGCTTACAGGCCAGATCCCTAGTAGGGGGTGTGCAAGAGGCAATGACACATTGACATTTTTCTCCCTCTCTTTCTTTCTCTTTTCACCTCTCTCTAAAAATAAATAAATAAAGTATTTTTAAAAAGTTTATAAAAGAAGATATAAATTATAATAACCATAAAAGATTGGTCATTTAACCACATTAAAATTAAGAACTTCTGTTCCTCAAAGACTCCATTATTATTAGGTATTATTGAAATTTTTAGAAAGGAAAAGGATAGGAGAAGGTATTTGCAATATATACAATCAACAAACCCTAGTAAGCATTACTATTTACAAACAAGATGAAACAAACAGCCAGATAGAAAAATGGGTAAGAGATTTTAACAGGTACTATACAAAAGGTGATCTCCAAATGACCAGTATGAAGACAAAGGAGCTCTACCTTTAGTAATTAAGGAAGTACAACTTAAAACCATCTATCAGATTGGAAAAAAAATTTTAAAGTCTGACAATATTAAGCGTTAGAGAGACAATGGAACAACAGAAACTCTCAAACACTGCTGATGGGGTTGCAAATTAGTATATCTTTCTGAAAAATCATGTGGCATCTATAGAGTTGAACATATACATACTCCCTGACCTGACCCAACAATTTAAATCCAAGGTATATATATTCATATATATGAAATACATATGTGCATCTGGATGTTTTAGTAAACATTCAGTATAGTATCATTAATCATTTACTTCAAACTGAAAACAACCCAAATGCCCCACAACTGTAAATGAACAAATAATTTTGATACAATTGAATATTATACAACAATAAAAATCAACTAAAATGCAGCAAAATGAACAAGTTGGAGATGAATACAAAAACATAAGTGAATTTTATATACCTACTGTTGAGTAAAAAAGCAGGACACAAAACAATGTGTTTATATCGTTTTTATAACTTGCAGTTCAAAGAGATGCAAAAATAAACCCTTTTGTTTAGAGATGCATACAGAGGTAGCACATTTATAAAGAAAAGCAGGAAAAATAAGTCAGGATAATGGTTATGTTGTGAGGGACAAATAGAATTGTGTTCAGGCAGGCATAACATATAGTTTCTAGGGTGCTGATAATCTCTTTTTTGACATGGGTTATAAGGTTATTTGATACTTTTTTCCCTAAAAAACATGTTATATTTCACAGGTTTTTTTATTTTAAGAAAATAAAAGAAACCATCATTAAAATAGACAAACCATAAGAGAGCACCAGGAATGAACAGGCAAGTTTGAGAGAAAAGTAGAACTTTTCAAGTACAAATGGAAAATTAAGCTAAGTTGACTGAATGCTGGACTATAAAGCAAGTCTCATATTTCAAAGAGTCCTTTAGATCACAAAAGGATATTATAAACAATTTTACTATTATAACTTTAAAACATTAGGTGAAAGCAACAGTTTTCTAGCAAGGCCCAATTCTCCAAAACTGACACAAGAAACCAGGTAATTAAATAACTTTTAAATAAATTGAATCTATCATTTACAACCCTCCCAATGAAAGGAAGAGTTTGCTCTATTACTAGTACTTTCTCTTGGTCATTGGTCGTTTTTTTCTGCTCCTTTACATGTCTAATAATCTTTTATTATATGGCATATCTTATATGTAAAAGAAGAATGCTCCAGCTGATATCTCCCATTAATAATTGGCCCCCCTTTCCTCAGTTAAGCAGATCAATTGATCACCTCAATCCAAGCAGTGGTTGAGTTGGGTTAGAGCTTTTGAGTTTGTGAAGTCTTCATTTCCTCCGACTGAAAGCCTGTAGTTCTGTCTTTCAGAGGCTTGAACTTAGCTCTTTGACTTCCAACCACATATTTATGGGCTAAGTTGTATACCCCCAAAATGTATATATTGAAGTCCTTGTTAAACTCACCTAATAATTCTAATATTAATCTGTAGATTATATTTTCTAAGAATTCCACTAATTCAACTTTATTATTTACTCTATCTTTAATCCTGTTATTTTTTTCTTGCCTTATTGTATTGGCTAGGACTTCCAACATGTTCCTGATTTCAGAGTAAACAATTTTAACATTTCATCATTAAATACTATGTTTTCTGTAATTGTTTTTTTTCCCCATAGATACCCTGGAACAAATTAAATAAGTTTCCTTCTATCCATAGTTTGCTAAGAGCTTTTTCTTGGACATCACGTAGAATTTGATCAATATTTACATATGAAATTCTGACACAGATTCTGAGATGGAAAAGGTTAA
Organism: Pteronotus mesoamericanus; assembly: GCF_021234165.1. Lineage (NCBI taxonomy): Eukaryota > Metazoa > Chordata > Mammalia > Chiroptera > Mormoopidae > Pteronotus > Pteronotus mesoamericanus. The sequence goes on along the minus strand of NW_026555325.1, from coordinate 32,359,987 downwards.
TAACTGCTCAAAAAGTCATACAAGCTTATAACAAAGCCATTATTTTGCTGTCATTTATTATAGTCAATCTATAAAAACACAGGCATTAATTTTATTGGATCATGGAGTGTGTATTCACTCACTGTAGGAACATGTGAAAATCTGAACTTTGGGGAAGTGTGCTAAAGAATTATGGTATGGATAACCCCTGCACTGGTGTGTTGGCAGTACCTTAGTTTCCCTGCAACATTTCCCCTTAGGAGTAGATGAAATCTTGCTTCTCCAGCTCCACGTGAGGCCAGTGGCTGGGACCTGTTTCTTTCATCAGCTCCTACGGCGAATGGGATCCCCACAACGCCCCTCACAGCGCTCATGCTCACCGCCCCCCCCCCCAGGACAGTTCCCAGGCTCACACTTGTGAATAAACTTAAAATCAAACTACCACTTGTTTTCCTAAATATTAGAAGGAGGAATAAGGAGTACGAAAGAAAGTAAGCCTTAACATTAAATTCCATTCATTCCAATATTATAGATTAAAATAACCAACATAAATGTAAGTTAACCAAAAACTCTTATACGAAAACATAGGAGGAAATCTTTATGACCTTAGATTAGGTAATTATTTATTAGATATAACAAGAACATAAGCAACAAAAATAGAAAAACTGGACTATATCAAAATTAAACTTTGTGCTTCAAAGGGCACCATCTATAAAGAGAAAAAATAACCTATAGCATGAGAGAAAATATTTGCAAATTATAGTTCTGATAAGGATTTATACCCAAAATATATAAAAAACTCTTTTCTAAAAAGACAATCACATTAAAAATGGGTAAAAAATTTGAGTAGCTACCTCTCCAAAGAAGACATAAAAATGGCCAATAGGCACATGAAAAGTCATTAGTCATCATTAGTCATTAGGGATATAAAAACCAAACAGTAATGAAATAGCACTTCACACTCACTAGGACCGTTATAACCAAAAATGGGAAATGAAAGGCGTTGGTGAGGATGTGGAGGAACTGGACCTTTCGTACATTGCTGTTGGCAATGTAAGATGGTGCAGCTACTGTGGAAAAATTTGGTAGTTCTCAAAAAAGTTAAACATAGAGCTACCACATGACCCAGTAATTCTACTCCTAGGTATTTATCAGGAGAAATTAAAACATATATATATATATATATATACACACACACACACAAAAACATGTACACAAACACTTACAGCAGTAAGTGTTACAGCTAAAAACTGGAATCAACCTGATATCAAGAGATGAAAGTATAAACAAAATGTGTTACATTTAAACAATGAAATATTACTTGACCATAAAAAGGAATAAAGTACTAATACATGCTACAGCATGGGTAATATTTGTAAACAGTATGCTCAGTGAAAGAAGCAAGACACAAAAGGCCACATTTTGCACGATTCAATTTATACAAAATGTCCAGAACAGGCAAATCCATAGAGACAAAAAGTAGATTCGTGGTTGCCAGGGATTGGGAGGAAGGGAGAATGAGAATGACTACAAATGTGTACAGGCTTTCTCTTTGTGTTGATGAACATGTTCTAGAATTAGGGGTAAAGGCTGCACAACTCTGTGGATATATTAAAGATACTAAATTGCATACTTTGAACGGGTGAATTTTATGGTATGTTACAGCCCAATAAAGTCATTATTAAAAAATCGATAGATCAGCCCATTATTAAAATAAAAGAACTATTTAAAAAATCAATAAGGCTTAAATGTTTAGAAAGATTAAAGAAGTTCTATTATCAGACATTATTGAGATTGGCCAGTTAATTTTAAAAGTTAATTAAAAAGGAGCCCTGATGGGTGTGACTCAGTTGGTTGGGTGTCCTCGGGCAAGGCGAAAGGTCACCGGTTCTATTCCCCATCAGGGCACATGCCTGGGCTGCTGGTTTGGTCCCATGAGAGGCAACAATGTTTCTCTCTTGCATCAATGTTTCTCTCCCTCTTTCTCTCTTCCCATCTCATAAATCAATCAATCAATCAATCAATCAAGTTAATTAAAAAGGAAATCATTATATTTAGATGTATATAACCTGTAAACATTTTATTCCAACTTAAAGCACAAAAATACATTTATTTAACTATCTTTGATAGTAGGCCAAGGCCTTTACTTTTAGGTTTGAGTTTACTGATTGGTGTTCTTTGCCATCTTCCTGGCATTAACCACATTCACTGGATATATCCAGAATTGGTATTTCTAAAGCAGGCCAGAATTCAAAGACGCATATGAAGGAATCGGAGTCAGAATCCTTCCAATTTTTTTCAGTTCCCCCGTTTACCAGGCACTTGCACAAATTCAGACTTCATTCATACCGTGTTGCTCTCAGTTCCCCTTGCTTCCCGCCCATTGACATCAAGGTGAATTCTGTCTTGTGCAATCTCAGATTCAGGAGAGCTGTGTTCTGGCGGTGAGCCCTTGAAGAGTGGTAGATAAGAACTGGGAGATACATTCTTCTTGCTTTCTCCCAACCTGTCCCTCACAAACTACCCAGGGACACTGTTTATGTGGCTTCTCAGAGGTTGCTCCATGAAATCAAGCATTTTTGTTGTGTTTAGCGGGACAACTTGATACCACATCCTCATATTGAGTTACCTTCTGGATCTGCTTCATTCCTCCTACTCCTCATTCCTGCTGAGGTGTTGCTCCTTATCAAAGAAGTAGCACATAAGCTTTTGCCTTAGGCTGTTTGTGAGGAACCCAAGGCTAAGATGTCTTTCGATCTTTTCACAGCTATTTTGTCCACTCCTTATCTGACAGCGATTTTTAGTGACTTGATTGTAGCAAGTCTTTCCAAAGTATTTAATCTTTTTAATAGAAAAAAACCCCAAACTTTTCTTTTTAAAAATGCTCACATCTCATGGATTAATGTAATAAATTATATGATGACAGTAACACGTACACAACAGGTAAAAAGAGGTTTAGACGCAAACACTATTGGCTCTTGCAGATATTATACCCATGTGCATACATGAAAATTGTCACGACCTGAAGATTAATTTTATTTGGCTTAAATAGTGTTTTCAAATCAGAATTAAGGACCATCATTTAAAAATTGGAATGTTAACACACATCAAGATTTCTACCATTTAAAAAAATCACAAGACCTGGTCTACATGGGGGTCATGTAGAAATGAACCCCAGACAGGTATGAAATCTTGGCCTTCTGAGGGATGTTAGACCTAGGACACTGACCTTTACCTTGTCTCCCAGTAAAATTTGCTGAATATACTGGAATTGCTTTGTACTAGTTGTACCTGTTAACAAGAAGCACAGAGTCAGAGTCTGTAGAATCGGGAAAGTGTAGAGTTCCTCATGACAAGGCAAAAGCGAGCAGCTCACACCTAGAGGAGCCTCGCCTGGCCCGAGTGGTATCAGCATCCAAGTGGGTTGGTAAAGCCTGTCCTCTGGCATGCTCTGTGGTCCCCTGAGATTTGCGGATCATCTCTGTTTATACTTTTCTATGACAGAAGCTTTCCTATCCTCTGTTGGTGTCTTTCCATTATTTATACCATTTTTGTTTGATAATACAGAATGATGTCGAAAGTGGACCTAACACAAAGACCCCCAGACCTTAAAATGGCCTTATATTAATTAATGGGAGACATAGGTAAACGGCAGGAGAAAATACCCAGGAATACCAGTGCAGCAGTAGGATCACCCTTGGCGAGGGGCTATAAATATTTTGTGAATGAAAATAAGAAATTATTTCAATGGATTGTGTCCATTGCCTCCTTGATTATGAAGTTGACATACTAATTGAAAAAAAATTAGAAAATATAAATGGAAAGATTTCTAATTTCCTGGTTACTTCTATTAGCTCTGGGTAGGGTGACCATGCTTAGAAGGGGCTTGGTTTATGCCTATTGTCCAGGCATGATTAGCAACATTTTTCACTACCAGAAGTGTCTGTATTTGGACCATAAAGTGTATGTTCACTCCAACTCTGGCAGTGATCTTTTGGATCACTCCAAATTGGCAGAGGCACCCCAGACTTTCCCGCAGAAATGCCAATGGAAACCACTGGGTCAAGAGTCCAGCTGATAAGAGAGACAAAGACAAACTCGGGAATGGAACGTTTGCAATGTTGTATTAGATGAGGCAGTGGGCCCAAGGACCTCTTGAAGTTCACACAAGACTGTCAGCCAGTGTATCTTCCAGCAGATGTTGTGTAATAATTTAGGTTTAAGAGTAGGAAAGGGTGGGGCTGAGAAGTGCTTAAATTCTCTCTAGTTTTGCTCTCTAAAGACAGAAAGACAGATTAGAGACAGGAAAATTATTAGAATGGCTTTTAAACTGGAATTCTTTAACCATGCTTTAGCCAGTCTTGTTGCTCTTACAGGCAGAGCCTGAAAAGCTGTGCCCTTGAAGTTTGTGATTTTCAAAGGAAAAAAATGATGTTCAAAAGGACTAGCTGTACAATAAATAAATAAAACAGGGTTCAGAAACCATTATCTGCTTGAGCAAATGCCCTTCTAAGAGAAAATCAAAAATACTTGGTTGAGCCATGAAACTTTTATTGGTCAAAGAATTGGTAAAGAACTATTGGTAATTTTTTTTAAATTTCATTTGAGAGATCAATTTGCAAATGCTTATTATCTGAGCAGGTAGAGCGGCCTCAGTATGAATCCTTTCACTAATTGCATCTTGATGAATTTAGTTAACCGTGTCACCGCTTTTGGGGTGGTTCAAGGTTTTAAAGTATATTAAACTAAAATGGTTCAAAGAGGTAACTTGGGTCATGCAGATATTGACTAACTTTTCTACTTCAGGTATAATTTACTGTATGAACCTTGTGGGCTGAGAAGAGAGGAAGAGGCTGCAACATGCCCAGAGTTCCTTCAAGGTTATAAATCCTAACCTGCTAAATTCTGTTTATATGAGGACAAAACCTCTGGCAAATGTCAATAAATGTCTGAAAGTCATCTCAGACATTGAAATGTAATGTCTAGAAGTCATCTAAGCGTAATGAACTTGAATCTATTAATGTGTACCACAGTACAAATGTGATGGTAAATTTTATGAATTATTTTTCACACAATGTGAATAAGTGGAACTGCAGAAATTGTCTGACTTTAAATATAGTTGGAAATTTGGAGATCTCCTATGGATTTATCTCAAGAATTCAAGGTTGGTTTAATGTTAAAAAACCAAACCAATGTAACTTACCATATTAACAGTCTGAAATAGAAAAACCATATGATCATCTCAACAGATGCAGAAAAAGGATGTGACAGACTCCAACATCTACATTCAATAAAAACTCAAAAAACTAGGACTAGAAGGGAACTTCCTCAAATTCATAAAGGGCATTTCAAACAACCTATAGCTAATGTCATACTTAATGGTGAAAGACTGAATGTTATCCCTATGCATTGGATATCCTATGCAAAAACAAACACACACTCAAAAAACAAACCACCTCCCCCCTTTGATCCATGCCTTGCACCATACAAAAAGTTAACAAAAATTAATTATAAAGGTAAATGTAAAACCTAAACTAAATGTCTAAAATTAAAAAGACTGACCAAACCAAGCACTGGCAAGGATTTTGGGGCAACTGGAACTCTCATATACTGATGATGGGAATATAAAATGGTACAACAATTTTGGAAAAACAATTCAGAAATTTTTCAAAAAGTTGAGCATATACCTAACATATGGCCCAGCCATTTCCCCCTTGGTTTTTACCAAGCAGAAATAAAACATAGGTCCATACAAATTTGTCTGCAAATATATGTAGGAACTTTATTTGTGGTAGCCAAAAAAAAAAAAAGAAAGGAAGCAACCCAAATGTACATTAACAGGTAAGTATATTAAATTGCGACTATACACAAACAATGCAGTATTACTCAGGAATAGAAAGACATGAACTACTGATACATGCAACACAGATGGATCTCAAAATAACCATACTGAGTGAAAGAAGCCCAAAAAAGTACGTACTATGTGACTCCATTTATATAATAATCTAGAAAATTCTAACTTAAAGTGACAGAAACAGGTTAGTGGTTACTTTAGAAAGTGGGGAGAGGCAGGAGGGAGGGTTATAAAGGAGCAAGGGAAGACTCTTTGGGGTGATGGACATTTATTACCTTGATTGTGGTGATGGCTTCATGGATGTGTACCTACCAAAACATCAAATTGTACATTTTAAATATGCATATTTTATTGTATGTCCATTATACCTCAATGTTAATAAAATGTAAAACTTATACATGGAAGGTAAACACATGAGAATGTGCTTACCATCATCAGTTAATAAAGAAACATAAATTAAAACCACATCAGGATCCAATATAGTCATTGGGGAAAGGATAAAGCTTGTTTAATATGCTTTTATTTTATAGCAGAAATTTCACTGATTTAGAAATAACATGAACTCATAGCCTTTAAAGAAAATGGTCATATTCTTTTATTATGTTTCATGCGGCCTCTTCTCTGGTGCCATTCAGCTCTGTTGGTCACGTGGAACAGTCTAACGTGTCCCCTTAGTAACCCAGGTCTGTTCTCCGATGCTGGTCTCCCTGAAAGGAAACAGGGTTCCTTGCTGAGCAACGTTTTCCATGTTTGAAAAGGAATAAGTCAAGCTGAGCTTTGAGTTATCTTAACTATTATACACACAAAAAAAGTTTTCGTTAGTTCCTGGTGGGGGCGGGGTGGTATTAAAAAAGGTCAGGTGACAGAGCTGAGGGCAGGGCTGCTAGGCACCGGGAGAAACAACCTAAGTATCAACTAGGAAAGACTATATACCCACCATAAACACTAAGATAAAAAAGACTTAAAAAAAACACAAATGTTGGAGAAAATATGGAGCAACTGGAAGATTGTTCAAGCTTCCTATTAAACTTGACATGTACCTACTCTAGAACCCAACAATTTCATCCTTAGACATTTACCTACAAGGAATAAAGACACAGGTTAGAATATTCACAGCAGCTTTATTTATAATAGGTTTTTTTGGTTTGTTTTTTTAAGTAGAAACAGCCCAGGTGTCCATCAACAGCAAAATGAAGGAAAAAAAGAAAAAAAGAAAAACCAAACTGCGACATATTCATACAAAAGAATACTTGGCAATAAAAAGAAATGGACCACAGATACATGCAACATGAAGTAACCTCAAATAGACGGTGAGTGAAAGCAGCATTATGCTTTGCATGATATCATTTATATAAAGTTTTAGACTAAACAAACTTAATCTGTGAGGTAAAATAATCAGAACAGTAATTACACCTGATAGGTGTAGTGGGATTGACTGGAAAGTGGCATCAGGAAATTTCTTGGGATGATTGCAATGGTCTTAATTTTGCAAAGGGTTTGCGTTACACAGGTGTATGCATTTGCAAAAATTCAGCAAATTTATACTTAACATTTGTGTCCTTCATGCATGTAAGTGTACCTCAAAAATTTAAAAAATTAAACAATAGTAAATTATGTAATGATATGCCTGTTGAAGTACTAGAGAAAAGTATACCATGTCTGCAATTTATTTTGAAATGAATTATAAAAGTAACATGAGTAAATAATAAAACAATGTAGAGTGAAATACAGAATCCATGTGGTTGGTATTTGGGTATTTACCATAAAATTCTGTCAACTTATAGCAATGTCTTTGAAAATTTTTATAATAAAATGATGGAGAAAGCCCTCAGTTGGTTTTATCTTTCTGTAATATATCCTTTGCCCAAATAAATAATTTTTTCTTAAGATAGAGATTCTACAGCAACACAGGAATGAAAAATTAGCCTCTGAAATTCTAAAATGTAGATGATATATGTAAATATGGTACGAAAGTTTAAAAAATGTAAATATTATTGAAAGGGAAGCGAAGTTGCATTAAAAGTAATTACTAATACTGTGTTTATCAACACCATAAACAGAATGAGGGCACACATTTTGTACCTTTTTAAAGAATTAGTTTTAACCATTGAATGAAGAATCATCTCCTATGTCGTCAGCTGTGAGATACAGTTTGGCCAATCATATTCAGCCAAGCTTTGTCCCAAATTTGGATATCCATTCAGTCATCATTTAAAAACCATTTATTAAACATTTTCCTATGTACCCAACATTATAATTGTCAGAATGCTGTATATGGGATAAAATAACATCCTTTGCCTTTTGAGAGTTTTGGAGGAAATTGGGCATAAGTTTCCATCACACAAATCTGGATGTTTCCCACCTCCACACTTACTGGTTGTGGGACCCTGGGCAAATTAATTTCTGTATTTCTCACTCTCCTCATCTGTATAATGCAGTTCATCTTTATAATGTAATTCATACCTCATATGGTTATGCTGAATGTTGAAACAATTCATTGTACATGTGTCACAATGACTGGTCAACAGAAAGCATTCAATAAATATAATTTACCATTTTAAAAATAGTATGTACAAGACACAAAACATTCAATTTGTAGAAGAATGCAGAGTACCTTAATTTGTTTAAATAGAACAGTATCATCTCCTCACTAGGTAGTTCAAATAGTAACTACGATAAGATATCTCTTGTTTTCTCCCAGTGTTTTCTTTCCTGCCTGGTCCATATGGCATTTAGATCTAGTCTAGTTTGATGTTGGCAGTGGTGAGACATTAATTAGGAGTTTCTTAGTGGTCAGATCAGATCTAGACTAGAAGCACACACCCACATGCCCCTCATGAACAAAGCAGGCTGGGATCTCGGTTCACAGGTGCCTTTACAAGTAGGTGAGTTCCTTTCTAGCATTTCATCAAAAGAAGGCAACAACTTGAAGGACAAGGAGAAACTCAATAAACCTCTTTTTGAAAAAATCTTACTGGATTCCAGTCTTAGGACATCCTTTCCTGAAACATTCTTGGAAACAAAGTGTATACTTTATGCATCTGCTTTGAAACCCACACAACACTGCTTTCTTTCTTTTCCCTAGTATTTTTCATCTATTCCTTCTTTTTCAAGATTTAAATTAACTGGGAAGGACCATTTATTTAGTATCTAATTGGAAACTGGGGGCTTATATCCAGCACATTGAAACTTTTCAGCTGTTTTATAATCATGTCATGTCTCTAAAATACTCTGAAAGTTACAAATATTAAATATTATTAAGTATGCATAAAACTAGAATGAATTTTTGAATTAGTAGCTATAAAAGTATTCAAATTTAATATAGAAAGGTAAGTTTTACCATCTTGCTCATGAGGTAATCACTAGTTATAACACGTAAGATCACATTCAGAAAGATTTTATTTTTAGCCCACATTTCAATGTTTTTCCTTATTCTAAAATGTGACCAAGCTTTCTTTTTGTTGCACAAAAGATGGTTTTAGGTTTTTTCCTTTTTTTAAAAAAAATTTATGGACTCCGATACTAATTTCTTGACTCTTAGAATAGCTAATACCTATTCTCTCTTTAGCCCTGTTGATTATAACAAGCTTGAAATTTACCCACAAACTTCAAGGGCAGAACAGGGGAAAAATTCCCAGAATTCTTAACATGAGATCAAGTCAAAACTGAGGGGAAAAAACTGAAGGATTTTTATGTAACTCATCAAAGCTAAAATCCCCTATTTTTACCCTTAAATTGGAATGAGCAATGATTTTTTACTGCTCTTTCCTCCCCTTCTGTTTTTACCAGTTTTGTTTTTTTTTTTTTGAGGCTGACTCAAAGGAATGTGCTGAACATGTGTGTTGCAAGCAACAGGATTTCTCAAACAGGAAGCACAAATAAATATTTTCTCCTTTTACTTGGGTTGCTTTTATTTAACATTCTGAAGAATGATTATCTGAGTTCAAGGATCATATTTAGACCAGTTCTAACAAAGAAGAAAAAATGCTCATTTCAGAACTAAGATAAAACCAAAAGTTTTTTTCTAGCTAAGTAGTTCCCAAACTACTCCTGGAAGGACCTGCTCCTCTACAGGGAACAGAACTGGCACAGCCCAGGATACACTTTTATCTTATTGCATAGGTTTGAAAATACAGCCTAAGCACACTGGAAGACACAACAAATAAACAAAATGGTGAAATGAGTATAATATTCTTAATAATTAATAGCTGAACAAGCTCCATATTGGAAAAAATTTCACTTGAAGTTTGCTTGGAATCTTTTACATTAGTCTGTGATAAAAACACAAATAATCAACGGAAACATCAAGCCAAGAGAATAAAACCATGGAAGAAAAAATAATCTGTACAAATATAAAACACAGATACATATATAAGATTAAAAAAAAACTGTGATGACACATTTTTGGCTCAAAAGTATGTTTTCACATTACAGATCTCATTTCTCACCCTTAAGCAAAGTTTGGTATAGAGAACACAGGATTTCTTTATCTTCTGTATCTTTCTTTTTGTCTTTCCCTCCTAATCTTAGCAATCACAATTCCATACTATCTTTTAAGAGCCATATTAAACACCTGATTGAAATACACTTTATATTTACATCACCACTAGCTAAAAGCTCTAAAATGCTAGGCTTCTTGGGAGAACATTCTAAAAACCCTTTACATAAAATGAAGTTCTCACCACCTTGTATGGCAAGAATTTAAAAAAGAAATCACAGTCATCTGAAGTGATTACAAGAGCTTTTCTGGAAAATATTGGAGATCTTGATATGTGGATAAGAAAAAGGAGGACTGGACACAGTTGCTGGGGTGTATGGCTAAAAGTCTCACATTACATTTCAAAATTTAAAATGATCTCATTCTTTTTTTCAACTTCTGTTTGTGGTTTCTTCTTCCTCCCCAGGGTCGCATACCATCTGGTAAACATAGCAGCTGAAGATCCTGCTGGGTTTCTGTTCTATGTGCAGCACCAAGTCTCTGTCAAAATAAACTTCATGGCTATAGGTCTGCAATGAAAACACAGTCAAATGGAGGCTCTTCATATAACCATATTCACTGCTCTGTCACTAAAATGTCACAGCACCTATGCTAGGGATCTTCAAATTTATACTTGGATGCAAATTAGGTCCCCAAAATGGTTTATTTTTCATTATTTGTGGATATGCAGATTACCTACGAGAAAAGCATGACACAAAATGCTAAAAATGAAAAGAGCCCTGCACTTAGGAGTCTGAACACCCACATTCTCTTGCTGATACTGCACCTATTTTACCACGTGGGCACATTGTTAAACCTCTCAGGATTCCATTGCTAAAACAAGAATTGGATGAAATTGTCTACTATTCCTTGTAACTTTTATATTCTATAATACTCAGAAGGGTAGACAAATGCTTCCAAGAGTGCCTGGAAACCCTACCTTAGATATGACCTCTATTAAATAACTGTGGGGACTCAATACAGTAAGTATACTTTTATTTTTTTAAATATTACCAAACTTAAAATGAGAGAAAACCAAAGGCTATGGTAAGGAAATAAACAGAATGTCTCAGGAAAAAAATATAAGGCCTTAGCTTTACGGCTACTGGTAAGGCAACATCCTCTAGTCCCTAGAGAAGGAAGTCATAAGAAGTACTCATTTTGTCCTGCATGTAGTCCAATAACCTCTTTCATGTGGCCACTGGTCTAGGTGAGGTTGGACTAATACAAACATGGTAACATCTGTTTCAATAAAAGCTACCTATAAAGAGAACTCCTACAACTTTGTATCTTGTGAACTTTACTCACCACATCCCATGACTCCACTAGTGGAATGCTTTTAAGTAAAGTTCCAAATTCATTACAATGGAAATCCAAGTGAGCTTTTCCTTCAGCATCTATTTGAGTAACAGCTACCACAGAAAGCAAATCCAACTCATCTTCATAGTCCACAATTTTGAAAGTCTTGGAGAACAGACAGATAAGACAGGGAAAAAAGGACAAATCCAGTTATTCAGTTAGATTATCTCTACATTTGTAGTCTAACTACCATGTTACCTATGAAAATATGTAGAAAAAGAATGAATGGGTGGGAACATAGGAGAAATGTGTCTCTACTTACAGTATCTAAAGCATCAGTCTCAAGATTTTCAAGACTTTGACAAACAGAACTAAGTCTATGTACATCTCAGCCAAACTATAACTGAAATTCTTTATTATGACAGCAAACCAGAGCTCCTCCAAATTTAAAACAGGTATTCAACTGCTGTCTCTGACATGTGTGCTCCCTGGTTCCCAGATACCTGAGGACAGCCCACTGACCTCAAATGAGTCATTTTAAGAAGAACTGACAGCCTATCATACACTACTTATGACCCTATTTGCCATTTATTTTTTTTTAAACCCTTCTTAATTTCCCAAAGAAAGCAAAAAACTACTGCTTATACTCAAGGGAGAATATTAAGAACTGAAATCCATCCCACAGAACAGGAGTGATGGAGAGATGTTAGTTAGATTAATGATGGTAAAGATTTAAGGGAGAAAAACCTAACTCCAGAACTCAAGGAAGAAAACCTGGGACTCCAACAGCCCCCCAGGGGACTCCCCCAGGGAGACACATCCTGGCAGGCACAGCAGGTTTCTCCTAATCACCACATTCTAATCCTTCACATACATTTGGTCAAACTGACTTCGAATCCATTTGTATTTTCTGTCTTTACCACCTATGGCATAAAAATTTACAGATTTATTACCTGTGGTTCTTTTGCATTTATGCTTTTGCCTTAATCTAAACCTGGTCAGCTTCAAAGGGTGACTCCTTGTATGCGTGTCAGTGATTTTATAGATTTTAGCCACAACCCCTTTCAACTTGTCCTTTACGGGCTAAAAGTTTTTGTTTCCTCATCTCATAATGTAGAATCTCTCCCTCTCTTTGCTACTACCTTCCTCCCCGCTTAATTATTTTTGCAACCTTTTGGTAATTTTAGAATTTCTTTCTTGAATATAGTTTTATATGCAGGGTAGGGAGTGTTCTGCTTTGTTCTCAACAGATTTCTGTGGTTCATAAATATACCTATTTTCTTTTTTTGACAGCCACATACTAGGTCACCACCAGTCTATTTTTTTTAATTTTCAAAAACTATCCTTAAAAGGCTACTTTTATATTTTTACCTAGAAAGAGTCACATGAACAATATAATTTTATGGTCTAAATGGATTTAGTGTTTTTGCAAGAGCTATATATTTGAAGGATGATAACTGTCAGTTGATTTCAAAAATCCTTCCAATGACTCTTTAAAAGAAAGGGATAAAAATGTATTAGCTCAGTGACTAGTAGTGCCAAGTTGAGGCCAGAGGCTGAACTGATTTACTACACCTTCATACCCTCCTCCCTTGGCCCGCAAACATTAACAAACATATCCATGTCCGGTAGGAAAAAAATAAGGCAAAACCCATAAAGTCATCAGGATATAACTCAAGAATTTTCTATTTAGAGATTACCCTAGAAAGAGTACACATTCTGCCCCCAACACAACTTTGAAAGTGTTTTCAAATATTTCAGTCCTATGAACCTTTCTGCAAATAAAATTTTATGAATAATTCTAATCTGAAGAGAGAGGATACTGGGGAATGCATTGGTTGAAGCAGTATGCACAGTCCTACCAACCAAGCCTGTATGGAGCGCACTCCCAATTTCTAGCTCAGGGTCTGGGAAGCATAATTTAAAAACCACAGGGCAAGTGCACACTAGTTGGGTTTGTTATCTCTGGCTAAAGTAATACCTCTTGTTCTGGGTCGTCATCCAGAAGGTTAAATTTCTTTTTTACCACCCGTCCAGAAGCAGTAACAGTGGGTAAGTTTTCATTCTATCATATGGAAAGAAATAAGAAGATGAGACAAGCCCTATTATATGCAGTCAATTGTAAAATTATATTAGCAAATTTGGTAAAATTAACCAACCCTTCTCCAATATCCACAATTCTTTTCTCAATTGATCAAATTCTGAATCAGATTTCTGATCTTCCAGTTAGTAAAAATACAGTAAAGTTTTTAATGGATAAAATACTAAAATAGGCAAAAATAAATACAAAGTTTACAGATTTGCTACTTCATTTGCCCTTCTGATTTTGCTTTAATGTAGTACAGCAAATAGAGGGGATATGCTTTTAGAAATTTCCTTTTGCATGACTTTCTTCATATTCTTAATTTATATGTTAAAGGAAAAAGACTATCTGGAGTTAAAGCATGGTATGTGATTTTTAAAGATTTATATCTTCCCCAACTTACTCTAAGTCTGCACAATTAATTAAACCCAAAGGTTGATAATTCATGAATAAAAACTTAAAGAGAAACCCAGAAAGGAAATAGAAATAAGCAAAACATAAACTTAATATAAACAACTCTCTTCAAATCTCCTACATACATGAGGTCAAGACTAGCTATCAATGTAGACAAAATGAACAGACGTATAGGATTGTGCTGTTCTTTTCACCCATACAAAAAGGCAAACACATTTGTACTATCATATTCTTGTATAGAAAGACAGTGATATACAAAGGATTTCAAAGTATTTCTTACTTTGTTCTCCCTGTTGGCCAAAATGACAAAATCTTCAGAGATCTGATGTTGGGCACTATTATTTTCTACTTCGTTTAGCTTTAAAACTCTGAAAAGGGAAAAAGGATTCTAAGAACCTAAGACTTCAATGCACCATAAAATGCCAAAGTTGAACTACTGAAATGAAACTTAACAAATGAAAATTATAGTAACAACACTGGGTTAGTTCTCCTCTCCTTTTGATTTATCTGAAATATTAATGCCTAATCACTTAGGTTTCTATAAACTCTTTCAAATTCAGAGACTTTGTTAAACAGAAAAGTATAGTCTCTGTGACCACAGGTGCTACTGAAGTAGGTAATGAAGTAGGATGCTCAGGCTTAAGCCACCTTCCAAACTGGCTTAATCAAAGTAACTTTTAAATAACTTCACCTCTCCCATCCTGCAACAGTTCTTTAACGTTTCAGCTTTTACAATGGCGTTATAGTACAGGCATACCTCGTTTTATTGCTCTTCACTTTATTGTGCTTCACAGATGTTGCATTTCTTACAAACTGAAGGCAAGACCCTCCACCAGCAAAAAGATTAAGGCTCACTTTATTGCAATTCTTGAGTTATTGCTGTGGTCTGGAACCAAACACGCAATATCTTTGAGGTATGCCTGTAAATATTTGGATTTTTATTTCTGAAGACAGAATGAGATATCAATGAACACTTGCAGTTAACTATAAGACAGATGGATTGGCAACTAAACCTAACCTAAGAGTTTTCATGAATAGAGTAATATTTAAAAACTGCAACTGACTTAATACTTTTTTCCTTAGGATTATATTTATAGATTTGGGTTTTCTGAGTGCAAATGGTCTCCCCTAGATCAAGAAAAAATAATTTGTTCACCACCCACATAAATCTGTTCACAGCACTAACAAGCTTCAAAAGCGCAATGTTCTCAAAGCTTAAAGTCTCAAATGCAGGCAAAGAGAACAGCAGAGAGAAGCAACTACTGTGGCCAGGAAGAGCCAGAGGCCTTAGAGTGTTCCACAGACAAAGAAATCAGATTAGCTTTAAAGACTTTTATTTATTTTTAGGGAGAGGGGAAGGGAGGCAGAAAGGGAGGGAGAAAGAGAGGGAGAAAAACGTCCATGTGAGGTTGCCTGTTGCACACTCCCTACTAGGAACCTGGCCTACAACCCAGGCATGTGCCCTGCCTGGGAATTGAACTGGCAACCCTCTGGTTCGCAGGTTGGCGCACAATTCACTGAGCCACACTAGCCAGGCAGAAATCAGATTAATTTTAAATCACTCAATTAGTTATCTTAATTAGTGACAATATTTTAAAATGCCTATCTTTTAAATCCTGGCAAGAGAGCACATGCCGTTTGTGGACTTATTTTCTCAAACTCAAACTAATATTAAAAGATCAGTGGTAACAAACATTAAAAGTAAGGTTTATTGAAGCTGAACCACAGTTTGTAAGACTTTTTATAAAAATTCATAATCTTATTTCATTCAGCCCATCCGCCTTATACTCAATCCAGAGAAGTAGACTAATTAACAAGAAGCAGAAGGAATAAAGAAACAAACATTGCCCTTCTTATTCAACAAACACTTATTGAGCACCTAGTCTGTGCTAAGCGCTGTGCTCAGTGCTGTGACTACAGTCATCAGAAAACTAGACTCTTTGCCTTATGGAGCTCCTGATTACAAAGCTAAATATTTAAACAGATAGTCACACAAATAATTAATTAAAATTGCTGTAAGTGCTACAGAGGAAGATTACATAGTAGGTGCAATGAAAATATGATGGGGGAACTAATCTAACAAGGGTATCCGGAAAGGACTCTGTGAAAAAGGGACATTTAAGCTGGGGCATTAAATATAAATAGAAGTTAGGTAGGAAAAGAGCTAAGGGGCAAGATTCTTAAGAGAGGGAACAGGTCCCCAGCTTTCTGAAAAGAGAGCGTGGCTGAAACAGAGTTGGAGAGAGGGCCTTTCAGACCATGCAAAGAGCAGTAAGAGTCTTGAAAAGGTTAAAGCAGAATTCACATGGTTAGGTTTTTGTGTTTGTTAATGTTTGCAAAAATCACTCTTAGCTGCTGAGAAGAAAACCAGACTTAAAGAGTGAAGAGTGGATTTCTGGAGTATGCTATTAAGTTACAATAGTCCAGTCTAGTGATGACAATAGCCTGACTGAGATGGTGACAGCGACCAAGGGCAGAAAGAGGCAGATTTAAGAAATACTTAATAATAAAATAAACTGCATTAATAGGATACATGGTGGGGGGTTGTCTGAGAGAGAGAAATAAAGAAGGAAAAATATGCACATGAATGTTTAAGCATATGAACATTGATGAAAGACAAGAAGGCAAGAAAGTGCCAAGAATGATTCCAGATTTCTAACATTATCTTAGGGGAGAGGTTTGAGCTGGGATAAAAATTTCGAAACTTTGTGACCTTTAAAGCCAACAGAATATAGAATCCTGGAGGGAAAAAACAGTGACAAGAAGAGAGGGTCCAAGTCCTAAGGACATCTGATAATTAAAGTCTGAGTAGAAGAGCATGAAAGTATACTTAAGAGGGATGAAACACAGAGAGAAGAAAACTGTGGTGTCAGAAGTCAAGTGAAGCGTGTTTCTGGGAAGGAGAGGATAACTCTAGGAAGATGTGGTAAACAAAGCAAAACAAGGTTTACTTCAAACAACCTGCTACTTCTCCTGCGGTTAGGCTGTCATTTAGAACAAAGACAAATCATTTCTGTTCTCATTAATCCTAGAGAACTAAGACCTGATGAAGACAAGCCAATCTGTCATCTTCTTTCACTTATATATCATCCATCAAAGAACCTATTCAAATGTAATATTTGTAAACAGTAATGATGAAGCTAAAAAAAAAATAAAGTTAGGTTTTCTAGATGTCAGTCTCTGAGAAAGCACCCTGCAAGCAACTAATTACTTCCATACTTGGCTCAGTAGTAAGCTAGAAAAAAATAAAGATGCCAATAAATACTACCAAAAGCTGTTTTCAATTTTAAAATAACTAGTGAAAATACTCACTTGACCTGATTTGGGCCAACATGTATTATTCTACCAGAAGCATCAGGATGAAAATAGATCCAGTCAGATTCTAGGGAACAACAATCCATTTCTTGGATCCCATTTTTTGCCTGAAGTTGGGAAAAAATATTGAAAATAAAGATTCAAAGAAAATATAAATTTTTTTTTCCAAATCTAACAGCAGGGATAGATCAGGGCATTAAAAGACAGGAAAGAGAAAACATTAACCAGTTGAACTGGGATGTGTATGAGTGCTGAATTAGGACACTCAAACTTGGTAAATCTAGAACATTTAAACTGAGAAATTTCAAAAAAAAATTTGTTTTCAAAGATTTACCCTGTATCATACATTATTACCTCACAAATGATAACTTAGTTGCCATATCTCAAACACACCTAATTTGTGTCAGGCACTGCATTAGATGCTTTACAGACATTATTTCACTTGATCTTAACAGCATTCAAAGCATATATTTTTATCTATATTTTATGGGTAAGAAAACAAAGCATATAAATCGTTTGTTCAATGTTTTGCACCTACTAAAGAGTCAGCTCCAAAGCACATGCACTTTCCATTACGTAACTCTGCCACAATCACTGTGCTCACGCAGTCCCCTACAACTTCTTCCTCACTTCCCCCACCCTAACAAACTTTCACTCAGAGGAGTGGGTAGCATGAAACTAAACATGTAATCAAACCTAAAATCTCGATACAGGTTATATGATCTCCTTGGATAACTCAGATCTTAAACTCTAATGCTGAGGAAATGGTCCAATACTGCTTAGCCTTTAAGATAAGTAGAGAGATTTATCTCACAGTAATATAGTTAGACATTGAAATAAAGATACACACACCTGCATGGTATGCAGTCACATATGTACATAAATGTTTTACGTTATACATAGGAGCACTGGGAACTAATACCAACATGAATACATAAACTTCATTAGCTTATCCAAGTCATCTAAATTATTTAATTTCTCCAATGTAAAATGAAATGATACCATCTTTTCTATTTGATACTCACAAGTTTTTGAAATATTAATGCATTTATTCCATTAGCACATACTGACAGCACACTATATTTTAAGTATCGCACTAGGCATTTGTACCTGACACAAATTTTACATAATCCTTGCCATCAAGAAGCTCATAATCAAGAGGGGAGGCAGAAAATAAACAGACAATAATAAGGCAGGGTAGGAAATAAAGTGATCAAGCCATGCACAGGATATTATCAAGCCTCCAATCTAGGTGAGCAGAATTTCAGAAAGAAAAAAGGCTTAAACTAAGCCTTACATGATGAGCAGAAAACGGCTACAAAGATGAGACAGCAAAATCAAAAGCAGAGACGTGTTACTCCATTGAGCATGTATGTGCACAAACACGAGTAGCAGCTAAAATTAAATTGTAACGTCCAGCGTCCAGCCCTTAGACTGGAGAAGCAGGCTGGGGATACAGCACAAGTGCTTCCTATGCCATGCTTTTTAAAAATTTGAATTTAACACACTTTATGCCCCAAATTAGAGACTGACTTAATTTTTCAGAATTTAATGAATATCCTAATAGGAATAATTGTATTATTACATTTTACCAGAAAATCAAGACAATTAAACATCTTTGTTACAAACACCAAAATGAATGTGCCCATGATAGCATTGGCTTCAGATGCTCCTTTACTATAAAACACGTACATACTATACATGTCTTTCTTTAGGAGACTATTACCTTTATTATAATATCTATAACACAAAAGAAACATCACATCTCTGTGTTAAATGCTGAGTGGCATTGTTACCAATTTACTGTAGTTTTTATTATTTGTTCCAATGGTAGATTTTAAAGCTCGGTTAAGTAGAAGGCTATGAAACATTTTCTGAATTCCTCAATTTGGATGCACGTGTTTTGCAGTTATCTACTCTCCTTGCTGACAGGTGGGGAGGTAATGGGCATATGATTGTTATGTCACCGCAATAAAGCTGTCTGGCACAAGAACTGAAACTTCCCCTGGATTTGGAAATTATTTATGAATATGTTGAAATGCAGATGTGACTAAGTGTTACAATCATAATCAGTTATTATAGAAGAACAGTACTTGACAGGCATACTTGATATGGACGTTGAAGGCCATTTTATACACACACACAAAAAAATATGTATTATCAGTTCTTATATAAGGATATGTACTAAATACCCAGAATGTGAACTGTGTGAGGTTTGACTGGAAGGAAAGGTTAAGTAAAAAATGAAATTGAGGTTCTGTTGGCTGAAGGATGTCCTCTGGCTGGGAGGTGAGCAATCATACCAGACACGTCATGGCAGAAAACTGCCCCTGGAGAGAGTCCGTTGTAAAAGAGGGTGTCACTGGGCTGGGCCAAACAGGAGCGGCCAAATGTGAAATATAAACAAAAAATCAGAAGGGAGCAAAGCTCCTACAAAAAATAAACTAGACAACCCTATACAGAGTGTTCTCTGGTAGCAACGACATCAAGGGAAATAGAAAAATGAACCCAAGACTGGGCCTATCTTCAGCAAGGTAAAAGGTAAGCTGTGACTTTAAAAGCCACTGGGCCCAACAGGGACTGAGCAAGATCCTGGAGAAGGTGGGTATGGGGGAAGCTGAGTCTGCCTCAGAAAAGTCAGTTCATTTGAGACATCAAGAGGTTCCAGAAATAAACAGAACTAAATCAGCAATACAAAACAAGATGGAACCCCACCCCCGGTCCATGCACTCACTTTCTGCCCTTACCTGAATCACTGTACTTAAGAGACAGCTTCTATTCATAATTTATTGACATATTTGCTTTCTTTTGAGTGTAAGCACCTTGAGGGAAGGAAATGTATTCTGGCCATGTCTGGCACACAGTAAACCCTAAATAATGTTTCTTAAATGGTAAATCAGTGCCTGAATAACTTCTTAAGTGAAGAAAAATTGATTTAACGGGTAGAAATTTCTATTGTCTTACTATGCACCATTTCTCCCCATTTTCCCATAAATAAGAATAGTCTTGAGAGTTCAAAGTGTTTTATGGCTTACATTGTGAATATCAGAGTTCTATTTGGTTCTGTTTTGGAAAGCAAATAGCAACAAACCATGAAAAAGCAGAACCATTCCACCAGCAATTTCATAGGTAGCCCGAACATATTTTATCAATGATTCCCATGCAAAACAGGATTGCTTGCTGGGAGACTGGTAAGAAAAAACACCTATGTAATCTCTGGCGCCTAAAAATGTTCAAATGTTAATGCTTAAATTCTAGGTAGCACAAGCCTTTCCTACATTCTTTGTACTCTTCTGAACTATACCTTCATCACAAATTAATACAAACCAAAAAGTAACTCTTAGGAACGTGAACCTATTTGAGAGGTAGAGAAGAAAGAATTTGATACTAATTTGCTACTGAAAGGATCACTTATGATTTACCAAGGAATTGTCTTTAAGGGCACAAATATGGAAAACTCCTTTCTGTTTCTTCTTATTAGGTGTGATGATGTAGTGCCAAGGGTGTCCTCCAATCTGAAAGGCATTCTCCAGGGAGGAGACCTCAAAGAGCAGTGGTGGCGTGTCTGCAGAGATGGGCAAAAGGGATTTATTAGCTTTTTCTGTTCTGGTACACTTGGAACATTGACTCACTGAGTTCAACCTTTCTTTGCATGCATTTATGAGTTTCCATTAATGAAAAATCACTGTGTTCAGGGAAATAAAATACAACCAGAAAAGACACTTATTACTAAGAAAAGAGAAAGCTGGTAGGAATTTAATGTTAGGCTATGAGTTGACTTTCTCGACATTGGTTTTCAGGTGTGTGTGACCTGCAGTTGAGTGGAGATAAAAACTGGGCTGAACGTGCTTACAGTGGCAAATAGGACAAAGTACACCCCAACAAAAGCAGCTGCCATTTACTATGCATCTGCTGTGTACATACAAGACTGGGTTAGATACTGTTTCCAACTCTCATAACAATCCTATAAGGTAATTAGGTGTAAATTCCTTCAAATGAGACATCTTCCATAATCTACACTAACAGATTATATTTATCAAACTTTACAAGAGCAGTCTTGCTTCGGATTTCCAGTGTAGACGTGATATTAGTCACAATGAATGAAACCAGTTAGGACAGGCCCTGTCACAATGGAAGCTTTATTAAAGGATAGCCAGTACTATGTCATCATTAGACAAGTTAACTTTAAGGTAGTTTAGATACATGCAGCCAGTCACTGTCTTTTGGAGCCTGACATCATGTGATACAGGCATACTTTGTTTTACTGTGCGTTCCTTTATTGCACTTCATAAGTGCTGCATATTTTACAAACTGAAGGCAATACCCTCCACCAGCAAAGATTCTGACCTACTATATTGCAATACTTGCTTTGATGTGGTGGTCTGCAACGGAGCTCACAGAATCTCTGAGGCATGCCTGTACTAGTTTTATTGTGGTGGCCTAGAACAAAATCCACATATCTCCAAGCCCACATCTGTTGGTGTTACTTAAGTCATCGTCTTTGATGACAATTAATTTCAGGTAGAGTGTAACAGACTTACTCTTACAGAAATACATAAGCAGAAGGCTCAGCAGCTTTCAAAGATCAGAATCCCTTTGGGCAGCCTTGTGAGACATCACAGGGTCTGTCTGGGCAAGTGGCTAATCTATGATTCCTTTGTTTACCTCTTTACTTAAGAATTTAATCTTTGGTTTATGAAGCTGTCACTGTCAGTAAAGTGGCTTATCTTAGGAAACCATTTACTCGAGTCATGTTCTTATAGAAATGTGTGTTTTCTTAGGCCTCTTCATAAGCACAATTTATTACTTAGTGTTATACATAAGAAAAAAACAAATAATTAAAAGTGAGTTCAACTGACGATCTTGAGGAGAAAGAAAAGATAGGCATAGACACAGCAAACATATTTAAAGTATTTTTAACCTTCTAAGGGTAATATTCTTAATATATAAAGAGGTCTTTTTTAAGTAATAAGAAAAATGTGAGCACCCCAAAAGAAAAATGGACAAATGACATAAATAAATAAATTATGAAAAAAATAGAAGCATTACATACAATAATATGGTGGCAGCCAAATGAAAGTAGATGAGGGAAGGAGGAGTTATAAAAAGAAAAAATATAATTAGAGTTTGAATTTGGGATTAAAATTTTAAGAAAATATATTATGGAGAATATAAAAGAGGTTTTAAAATTTTTTTTAAATCAATGCAAAAAGATGTATTTAAAAAAGAAATATTTTTCCCAACAGTTGCTAAAAATGGCCCCCAAAAAGCAGCACGACTCTGCTCACCACAACTCCGATGGGTCCCTACTAACCCTAAGAGCCCAAATTTACACCTCTAATACTATTCTCAGTTTTTTTTAAATGTCTTAGAAGTTCTCAGAGAGTAGTTGACCCCATGTCTTGTGGTGAGGAAATTTTAGGACAGGTGTAAACCTTCCAGTTGTCACTATAAAGGATACAGCAAGAATGTCTGGGTGGTATTTAAAAGAATGAGAGCCAGCAAAATGGGCTCCTACTGGCTAGAATCTAAAAAGAGACTCATTAAAAATAAAATATTAATTACAATGCTTTGAGTCTGTGAAAGGTCAAACAATGATACTTCAAAGGGGAGTTTTAACATCAAGTGTTCAAAATTATTGTTGTATTGTTTACAAAAAAAGAATGGTTGTAATAAGATATAATTTTTCTGTAATTTTATAACATAGGGAATAGTTACATTTGTCATTTTGTACATATGTGGATATATCTGGGATAAATTCTTAGAAATGGAATTGCTCAAGCAGTGTATGCAATATATTAAATAAATGAAAGTGTCTCTTTATACTTTTACCAATGCCGTTATCTGTTTGATATTTCAGAATTTGAAAAGATGTATCTTATGATAATTTTAACTTGCATTTCTCTTATCAGTGACATTGTGCTTTGTCCTCCTCTAATGAAAAGCCGTTTACTCTTCCTTTCCTTTCAAACAATATCCTTTGCTCATTTTTGTGTTATCACTTTTTCTTATTGATCTGTTGAACTCCTTACATATTGAGAAAATTACCCCTTTATAGTATGTTTTGTGAATATGTCCTGTTTGTTGTTTGATTTTTGAATTGGTTTATATTGTGTTGTGTTCTGTTTTGTTATGCAGAACTTTATTTTTATGTAACCAAACTTATCAACCCATTATTTTATCATTTAAGAGTAAGTTAGTATACATATATGTGACAATATAAAATGAATCTCAAAAATAGTATGCTAAGAGAAGGAAGCCAGACGAAAAAGTACATATCATATGATCCCATTTATGAGACTCTAAAAATATATATATTTAATCTATAGTGAAAGAAAGTGGATCATAGGTTGCCTAAGGCTGGGGTTGGGGAGGAAATTGACTGGAAAGGGCACAGGGGAACATCTGGAGTGATAAAAATATTCTAAATCTTAGTTGTAGTGATGGGTTCATGGTTATATACATTTGGCAGAACTCAAACTGTATAGTTAAAATAAGTGCATTTAAGTGCAAGTAAATGATACCTCAACAAAGTTGACTCCTTAAAAAGCAACTTATGAAAGAGTATTTACAGTACACTTTTAGTTTTAGACATAAATACATACATTGTAAGATTATTTAAAAAAATAAACATTCTAAAAGGTGATAACAGTTAACACTATACAGGAGGATTATGAGTGTTTAGATTTTCTCTATTTCATTTACTTTTATTTTCTATTTTTTTCTGTAGTAAAAATGAATTGTTTTGCATTAAGAAAAAAGTTATTTAAAGTTAAAATAAAAATTATTTTATACAGACTTTAATGATCCTAAAAAACAAATTTGAAGAAATAAATAGGATTTGAGTCTCTACAAGTTAAAAAAAAAAACTTCAAACTTTCCAATAAAGCATTCTACTTTTCTTAGGCAAATGTTGGAAAATTACCAATTTATGATATTTTACAATGACAATTGATTTCATAGATGTTTTCAAACATTATTATTTGAAAGTTGAGAAAACCAATGCCCAGAGAGATTAGATATTTGCCTACTACCACACCATCAAGCTAGCAGCCAGATGTCACTGTTTCTAGTAGCAGACCAAACTTCCGATTCCAAATCCAGCGCTCTTTCTTCAAATAGGGACCTACCTAACCCACAGCACAATCCTGCAGGCTCTATGTGCTTTATCACCCTATTTATTCTTTGTTTTACAAATTTATTGGTATTTTGACAAGAATAACGCTACTATTTTGGAAAATTCTTTTCAAAATAACATTTTAGTTACCATTAGAGACTATAGTTTTACAATTCTTAATAGATTCCTGCTGGAATGTTTGTATTGAATATAGAACCTATTATTGGGATGAGTTTTCACAAAACTGCCTAACACAGCTAGTCCAATTCATTCAAAAACTTGGATAACTTAATTGGTTACATTGAACACTCAATAGTTTTTATAGTTTGTCATTATTAAAAAGGACATCTTTCAAACAATTAAATCTATTTCTGTTTCTTGATCTGTGGATAATACAATGTTAAATGATGACAGAAAAATTCTTGTCTTAAGATATTCTGTCTATATTAGAAAACCCTTTGGAGTTTCACCTAAAAATAGCTTTATTAGTTGGAAATAAAGCATCCTCGATATAGTAAGAAATGACTCAATGAACTAAGAATAAAGATAAACAGATAATCAGAATAATAAAATATATTTTATTTTTAAATTTACTCATGTGAATTTAATATTCTTTGCAAACATTAAACCATCCTTGTGTTCCTAAGATGAATTCTGGTCAGTCATGGTTTATTTCTTTTAACATATGCTACTGAATGAGTAATATTTAATTTCTCCTTTAATAAACTGATGAACTTGGTAAGCTAGTTAAAAATAGAACATTTTCATTATATTTATACAATTGTGTATAATTTTCTTTTTTGTGTTTTGTCAACCATTAAGTATACTAGAAGATTCTCTTTGTGTCTAAGCTTTTATGTTCAGACAGAATGGTTATTATATTTTCCTTGGAAAATACCTTTCTTAGAAGTGGGTAAATTTTATAGAATTGTAAAATACTAAGGGGCCAAAGATAGTATCATTTGCTGCAATTCATCAATGAATGAATGATAGGTTTTTGTTGACACCTATTCAATAGCAAGGAGTATACCGTATAAAAGTAAAATGAATTCAGTTTGTAATAAAATTATAAGAAAATCATTTGGATGATTACAGTTAATACTTTACATGACCACTTATTTTTTAAGGCAAAAGAATACTATATAGCAGCCATACCTGTGACTTTAATATTACAAGGAATGCCAAAAGGAGCCTCTCCTACAGTTCCAGTAGTCCCACCCCATCTGCATGCACACCCTAAGTCAAGTTTCTGTTGCATGAACTAAAAACAAAACAAAACAAAAATGGTGTCTTTAGCACCTACTTATTTGTTGTCTGGAGAGAGAAAAAAATCAAATTCACATGTACACAACAGAAAATGTCTATTTATTCAAGGGCCTTTCTGTTTACCTTCCCACCCCTCTCCTCTATTAAAGGCTACTTTGGCTTCCTGCATTCATATAGTTTTGTAGAGGAGACATTTACACAAGTGTCTTACTCAAAAAGCTTTATAGTAAAAACATCATACCTCAATCCAAACCTCAAGTTAATTATATGGCAAATTCCAGTTTTCTCTACCTGTTCAGTGATGGCTTGGAAGCTATAGAGTCTGACCAGTCCTGAGCTGTACATCAAAATCAGTATTCCATGAGATAAGGTAGCATCTGTTACGTTCCCGAAAATCTGAGGGGAAAGGTAGATATCACCTGAGAAAAGACCAGAAGGCCAGTCCTCTGAGTGTTCACTGTGGTTTGCACATGTGCTTAATATTGAAGCTATCACTACAACATTGTTGACTAGAATCATAAGGTAATTATAATTTAGAAACTTGAAAATAAGGTGTTACTAGGAACGAGTGGTAAGCCACTGGAGCTCAGGCTGAAGCACTAATTAGAGATGCAGCAGCATTCATTTGCTTCATCCATTTGCTTCACAGTTTTGTCAATACCTTCTAATAAAAAATTGTATTCCTCATGGATATAGGTTTACACTGAGTCCATCTAATTCTAAATGAATATTTACTCTACCATGCATATACTGTCAGGGACCTATTTTTATGCTAAAATATTATTTATAAAGAGACTTTTTTTTCAGCTAATTAGACAGGGAGGGATTGGATCTAAGAAAGTAATTCTAGTAAGAAACAGCCAGGCCCAGATTTTTATCATTACCTTGATTTTTAAATCTTTAATAATGTTTAATTTTTTTAGTCATATAAAAGCCAAACAAGTTAAAGACCAAACACTTACTGGGCCATTAACCTAGCTAACCTTGAGTAAGGCTTTGGTTCATTGTTCTCTTTCTGTTTTTCTGCACTGGACCCTGCCTTGATCCTCCATAGAGCTCTGATGAAGAACTTGATCCTATGCCTATTTTAATGTTTAACAAAAGCCAACACAGATAAATATTCACAGCAATGAAAGAACAGCTAGAAATTATGTGACAATCTGTGTCTACTTCTACTCCAGACAAATTACATAGTAAAGATTTACTACCCCAATAAATAGTTTAAAGTACATTCTAAGTATGGAGCTTGGTCAGCCTTAATATACATGGTAAGTGAAACATATACTTCAATTCCAAGTAACCATAATCAAAACCAAATTTAATCTTTGACATGTAAAAATAAATAGAAACAATTTATGACTTTGCTAAGTGTTGATTCCTATTGTAGACTATAATAAGTATACACAATTACTTAATCCACAGGCACAAAGAGAACAATTACATTCATGAGTTTTGTTCATCTCTCAGAAGGTAAATTATAGATTGCTTTGATCTTGATTAGCTCATAACTTTTTACTCACTGATCCTCCTTCCCACTTTGAAGTAAGGACTTGTGTAATACAAACATAGTTTCAAATAAGGAGTGCTATAATAAAGTTGCCACTCTATTTTAAGATTTGGTTTGTACTTTGGAGTCAAATCTAGATTAAAATTCTAGCTCCTCCATTTACTACCTACTTAACTTCCTAGTTGAATACATTAGGTTATATTGTAAAATGCTCAAACTGCCTCCTACAAAACAAACAATTAATAAAAAACTAATATTATACTTTAGTCTTTATGCTATTAGCATAATATACTACATTAATTAATTTTAGTGGACCCTCAAGATCTGTCCTCTATAATACTTTAGGTGCTTAATTAAAGACTAGTAGAATAGACCAACAAATAACTATTAACCCAGAATAAGTAACCAACTTTTTAAAAGAAAGTAGGAAACTGCTGATTCTTTTACTCAAAAGAAATTTGTCCTTTCTTTCCTCCTGTATAACCACTCCACAAATTAAGCAGAATGGCAATAATAATAAAACCCAAAATTGAATGAGTTAGAAATTTACATATTTAATTATAAGGCTTGCTTATATATCATAAGTTTTAGATCTATATCTTGCAATTAAAATGAGGTTTTTTTGCAGCTTTTTGCTTTTATTTAATGATCATTTTAACAAACTTTGGAATAGCCCTCTGGAAAAATACCTTACTCATTTCATAATTTTATAAAATAGTGGTTTGTTAATGATTGCAGGTATTTAACACTATCCATATAAGAGGCACAAAAACATGCAGAAAGATGAATGGTGTTCTCATATATTTTGAAATAATTAAATAAAGTAGGTCAGCAAGTTTTTTACTGTAGGGAATTTTTTTTTTTAAGAGAAAGAGGGGAAGGGAGGGAGAAAGACAGGGAGAGAAACATCAATGTGAGAGACTGAAACAGCAATGGGTTAGCTCTAGTACACACCCCAGCCAGAGACTGAACCTGCAACCTAGGCATATGCCTTGACCAGGAATTGAACCAGCGACCTTTCAGTTTGCAACCAACAATGCCAAACCAACTGAGGCAACTGGTCATAGCCAGTCGTGAATATTTCTAATCAAAACACCTAATAATCAAATAATTAAATGATTACATTATATCTTATTGTAAAACAATTAATGTTGCAATTAACTCAGAAATGAATTCTTTGTGGGCGTGTAAGAGGCCCTGATCATTATTTCTCACATATCAATGTTACTCTCTTTCTGTGTCTGCCTCTCTTCCCCTGTCTCTAAAAATAAGTAAATAATGTCTTTAAAAAAATGAATTTCTACCTTTTTGCTGATCTCCAGAATCCCTATGAGTGAAAAGGGTAGAACATGGAACACTGCAAGGTACAGCAAAACAGGCTGTTGAACGCCTGCCTAAAAGACAAGACTAAAATTACAGGCAGCTCTCAACAGTATTTCAGAAACATTCTGCTTTTATGAGTTGAAAACATCCACCTGTCCTAGCATGCAGTTATATAGATGTTCTCATTAGTTGAAAACAGCCGTCTATCTACACTGCAAAGTTATTTAAAAAGGAAGGCATACATGTTCAAAATATGTCCATTAAACTTTTAGCCCTTCAGTCTAAACACACATGCACACACACACAAAAACTTATCACAGTAAACATAACACTAAACATTTCTTAGCAACAAAATATATTTTATATACTGTATGACAAAAACATTTTACATACAGTATGATAAAATATATGTTGTATGTTACATATTGTATAATATATAGCCATATGCTGGAAGCAACCTAAGTGCCCATCAGTAAATGAGTGGATCAAAAAACTGTGATACATTTACACAATGGAATACTATACAGCAGAGCTACTACCCTTCATGACAGCATGGATGGAACTAGAGAGCATTATGCTAAGTGAAATAAGCCAGGGGGAGAAAGACAAATACTATATGATCTCACCTATAAGGGGAACCTAATCAATAAAACAAACAAGGAAGGAAAATATAACCAGCAACATTGAAAGAAAAAAGAAACCAACAGAATCAAGAGGGAAGGAGCGAGGGAGCAGGGAAAAGGAAGGGAAGTGTCAAGTCAAGAACATGTATAAAGGACCCACGGACAAAGCCAAAGTGGGAAAGGATTGAGGGAGGGAGTAGGGGTAGGGGGGCAGGGGAAAGTGGTTGCATGAAAAGGGAGACAAATGTATTTGAACAATAAAAAAGTAAAATAAAAAATAAAAAACAAAAAAACCCCATTTCCATTACAAAGGAAAAAATACATATGGCTATATTATAACATAAATTAACACACATTTGTAGTGCTATAACAAAGTATACATTATATTTTAATACAATAAATTAATATATATTTATAGAATATTGTTTTAATCAAGCATATTAATAATTTATACTGTAAATTGGAATTCTAATAATATAGTCTAATCGAAATATACATAGTTATCATGATCACGTCATCTGAAAGCAGTGTTACACTGACATATCTATACAAAATGAGACAAAAATACCCCCAATAAAAGCTTGAGTGATTTCTCTGCTTGAAGAGAATCACTTCCTTACTTTGAAGAACAATATCAGTCAATTTCTTCCTACTGTGAAATGTAATATAATCTGTACCATCCCAGAATGGCTTAACAAGAATTTCTTTTTCTTCCCCCCACCTGAAGATATTTTTTTCATTGCTTTTAGAGAGAGGGGAAGGTGGGGAGGAGAGAGAGGGAGAGAGAGAGAAACATCAATGCGAGAGAAAAACATCAATTGGCTGCCTCTCGCAGGCTCCCTGACTGGGGATTGAACCGCCAACTTAGATGTGCACCCTAACCAGGAATCAAACCCACAAGCTTTGGATTTACAGGACGACGCTCCAACCAACTGAGCCACACTGGCCAGAGCTTAACTGGAATTTCTTAATTTGTGGTAAACTTTTATAGCACACTTCAGAAAACAAAAATCATTAGTTCTTTCATGACCAATCTGCAGACAAATTCCTACGGGGAAAAAAACAAATTTTCATTTTACTGAAAGTTTTTTAAGATGTCTACCTGGCGGGCCAATGCTGACTTGACTGCAATGACTTCTTGAGGAGTGTCCCAGCTCAAGTATCTTTTAAAAGAATGAAGCAAAGTTTATTCATTTGGACAGAGGGAAGGGAGGTCTCCTTATATTTAAAATCAAAATACAATAGATATAAGTTTTTTAGTTACTTAAATTATAAAAGCAATGTGTTTTTAAAATAAATAGGTAAAAAAATGCCCTCCTACCAGAGTTTTGATGAATAAAAATTGTTTGATCTAACAGTATTTAAAACTTAGAGAACAAAATAACTATTTCTGCTTTAAAATGGAAGTTATAAAAAGCATAAAAATGTTACTTTCACATTCTGAATGCACATACTTCCTCCAAAAAATTTACATCTGATTTATAAAGCTAGTAATTAAAATAACAGTTCTTGGATTGCACTAGGTGGGTAATTTAACTGAAACAGACTAGACTTCAGGAAAATCTACCATAAAGTGCATCCTACATATAGAATATTATTTATAGATGGAAAACACAAGAATCTTTAAAAGTTTATCTACCAGCTACTATAGGTTAGTTACTTATGAGAATACATACAAAGAAAATTATAAAAGGTCTATACCCTCAGATCTTCTAATGTAGTCATGAAGAGAGAAAAAGAATAGGTTTATAATCAAGATCCAGGTATGCAATGGAAAACTTTAAAAAAAAGTTTTTAATTTTCTGGGCCACAAGTCTCAAATTTCTATAATAAAACCTTGAATCATAAAGTCACAAATAATACCTGAATTTGCAATATGAAGCAAGATATATTTTCTCAAGGACTTTTCCTGTAGTTGCTGATATACGAAGTAGCCAATTATGAGCCGTCAGTGCTATAAGTGCAGATTTATAATCTGATGGATTGGGCAGCATTTCCCCCTAAAAAAATGAGATGTAAAAATGAAACTACTAGGCCATGAACAATCTGCAATACTCAATGTCCAAAGAAAATAGCTAAACACTTAAAGAAATAGTCAAATAAGTAAACAAAAAAAGAAATAGCAGATGTTCAAATGCATAAAGAGAGAATTAAGACAAGGAAAGATAAGATGTGGGTATTTTCATCATTAACTTAATCTATTCAGATAAAGCACTTAAACAGTACCTGAAATAAGTTATTACTTATAATTATTATTGATCATTAAGTGTTCTTAATGAATATGAATACTACTAATGATGTTGTTGTGATGATGATAACAGCAATAACAGGTTCTTAAAACCATCTAAAATAGCACAGCAATTAAGAGTCATCGCTAGAATAGACATTTCTTTATTCTAAGACTTATTTTCCTTTTGATAGAAGTCAAAATGACAAAAGGGAAAATTATCCCATTATTCACTGTGGCTCTACTCTAACTCCAAATGAAAAGCTATAATCCAAAATCAAAGCAGCCAGACAAGAACAGAAGATACAGTTGGTTTGAAAGGTAACCTGTGTCACCAAAGAATTATTCCCCAAAAAGGAAGAGGACAGCTGCTTGGGCGGGTCTGCCACTGAAGAGCTACCACAAGGTGGAAGTCTAAGGCAGGAAGAAACAGACAGAAAAGGTTCTTTCTTTGATTTGTGGAATAAAAAGGAAGTTCTAAGAGAAAAGTTAAAAACAGGAAAGTTAAAATTAATCTAGTATTTGCTAAGGCTGTAGTGAACATTTTTTTAATCAGTTTTTTATTCTATAGTGTGCTATATAAGTATCATCTCATGGAGATTTAAGTTTTAAAAAATATACTGTTTATACTTTGCCTATTAAAAAAAAAGAATATAAAGGAGCATACATAATAGGTTTGAGCTATTTTCCTAAACCAAAAGTTATATTCTACACAATGTCAGAAAAGAAGGGTATTACTTTAAATATAGTTTCACCTCAGTATGTTAAAGACAATGCAATATGCTTCTTAGTTTTTTTTAATGGAAAATCTTGCTTCACCTCAAATGAGAACAAAATGTTTGA
The DNA here is from genome assembly GCF_021234165.1 of Pteronotus mesoamericanus. Lineage (NCBI taxonomy): Eukaryota > Metazoa > Chordata > Mammalia > Chiroptera > Mormoopidae > Pteronotus > Pteronotus mesoamericanus. The sequence continues at coordinate 32,327,660 of NW_026555325.1, read as the reverse complement.
TGAGAAATGAGACTAGGAATTAGGTTACCTGAAATTCTATTTTTATAGGACTGCTCTAAATTTTTGGTGCTTTGTATTAGTGTCTTCAAACACTTTTCTCAACTTAGTATTTTGTCATCCTTCTCCCTGCACCAATGAAAATGCATGCCAAGCCTTTTGATATTGGGGCACAACAGGTATTTTTAGCATTTGATAAGAAGTTAGGGAAGAAAAGATTTAAAGCTTTCTGATTTTTAAAATGGAGCCTTCTATGAACAGAGAATAAGTGTCTGGGGAAAAAGAAAGCAGTTGCTACTGAAAACTACAATTTTATGTAAAAACAACAGTTTAAAAAGTAACTTTAATAGTAAATTCAAAATATAGTTTTCTTATGCTTTAAACATTATTTTTTGATTACATATTGTGAGTTCTATTTTTCCTGGAGGACAATCAACCAGATTCAAAGGCCTGATTAATTTCTTGTAGTATTTCCTAGGGCATTTCTTAATACTGACCCCATGGAAGACTAATATTTAGAAAAGGGAAGTTCTATGACCAAGAGTTTGGAAAAACAGTTTGACAATCACCATGCAGTTTAGTCTTATTATAAGTATTATTACAATTAAAGGCTCTGAAAAGTAATTCTGTAAGTTTGTTTAACCTTTTACACTCAGAATATCTCAAACTTATTTGTCTACAGCCCACTTCCTCTGAACTCCTTTAGTAACTATTAGATAACATCTAATGAAAACAGTGTCCTAAAAAATACACACTAGGGCAATGCTGGTCTAGTAGAATGAGCTTACCTTTTTTTTTTTTAATCTTATGATTTCCAAACAAGATCCCTGGAGGAAACTTATAAGAATCCCCTTTCAAACAGTCGTGTAAAATAACTGTTGCCCATAACATGTAATATAACATCTAACAAAAATCTTTGTTTCAGTATAAGTAGAATGATTTCTTACACAACTATAAGCTAGTTTTCATTTCTTACGGAGTCTTTTTTTCTTTTTTAAGGTTATCATGTTCCTGCTTATATGTATCAAAACTCAGACTGAACAAGTTCTGGGTTACAAAAGAGGATTTTCTTTTTTGCACCTGTATGTAGTCTTTGCTCACAAATTAAACAAAAACAAACACAAGTGCTATCTTACAGAACTTTTAATCAGCTCATAACTGTTTCTAATTTTCAAGATTAACAAATGGTATATCACATTTTTAAAATATATTTATAACATTATTATTTCATGAGGAAACGTAATAATCAAAAAATAAACTCTCTTGATTCTTTTCAAGATTCAGGAATCACTATGATATTTAAATTTTATTCCCTTATATAATATATTAACAATAATCAGTACTAGGCTAAAAATGCTTTAGAAACAAAGACCTAAAAACAAATCTTACCACTGGACATTCCCATAATAAAGCATCCTCTATTTTTTCTGATTTGGAACATTTTGGCATTTCATAAAGTTTTCTTGGCTCAGATGCAACACTGAGGAAAAAAATAAATGATTAATGATTATTCATCTTGATAATTGAAACCGTGTTTGCTCAAGTTTGTGTGATTCTTTTTTCTATTCAGAGATTTAGGCTACCAAAATACTTCTTCTTATTAACTGTTTGCTTTCTTCTTCTTAATTATGTTAACATTTTTTTCTGATCATAAAATTTATAATGAATATTAATAGAAAAAGTCTTTAAAATACAATAAAATCTAAGTAGACTTATGCTATAAAAACACCAAAAATAACCTCTATTAACATTTTGATTCATTTCCCTCTAGTCTTTCTTTATATACATATATCTACTTGCAGATTATTTTCCAAAACAGGATCATGAACATTTACTGTGAATATCTCAGCTGAAATCCATGGTGTTCATATTTATTACTCCAATATTTTTAAATGAAAATTAATCAGGAGCCCCATTATTTTAAAATGCAAATTAGTAGATTAAAAAAAGAAACACCCTTTAAGGTTTTTTTACTCCCCAATGCCTTTCAGAAAGGTTGAACAAGTTTATACTTCTGCCAATATTGAACACTACATTTTTGATGTGAAAAATAGCCTCTTACCCTTAATTTATTCTTCTCTGATTACTACTGAAATGTGCACATAAGTTTTCATTTTTTTAACTGATGAACTTTCAAATTGAACTACTGTCAGACACGAATTTGAGGGTAACAATTTTATTCACCTTTGATGTTCTCTTACTGATTCAAAGGTTTAAATCAAACAGAATTTCACAGGAATGAAAGCAACCTCATATATGATTTTAACCTATGGGGACAACATTCTGAATGGCATACTAAAGAACTCTAATACTATTTACCAACCAATGCCACTTCTACTACTTTACGTTTTTAAATTAAAACAGATACCTCTAAATTGAGAAAGCTATGAATTGGGCACTAAATACCAAAGAATTACTACTCATTTTGCGAAGTATGATGACATTATGATCATACAAGAAAATGTGCAGATTGCTACTTCCCGCGTGACAGCATGGGGGTTCTGTGGGCATGCTCCCCAGGAACCCTGGTGGAAATTATAAAAGGACAACTATTTTAAAGTCTCTGAAAATGATCCTGGGGGCATAAAGCAAATGATGAAACATTCATCTAAGAAAATCAACTAGGACTCAGTAAGAATTGTGGGTCCGTGGTAATTAAAGTAGGATGTGCTACCTCCCCACTATTCTTAGCTCAGGAAGGCAAAACCTCCATTCCAGACTGACACAGCAAAGAGCACAGGGCTCCCTCTACCCCAGCTCCCAGAGGGCTATCTCCCTGAGGGGCTGCACTTGCTATCCAGCCCCCAGCTGCTTGTTGCTAGGACTGAGTCCTGGATAAGTAAAGCCGAGAGGTGGGGCTCTTTTCTTCTGCCTAGCCCCTATTCACAGGATAGAGGTTCTGCCTTGAGCATGGCATGCCTAACAACACTGGAGCCTAGATTTGTTTTACCCCACCTCATAGAGTAGTGATTCCACACTGAGAGGCAAAAAGGCCTGAGGCTAACGCCTGCTGCATCCCCAAATGCTCAGTTTTCAGAGCAGTCCCTTAGAGAGAAGTGTGCCATTGACACACCCCACCTCATGCTCCCATCACAGCCACAGCTCCAGAGCGCTGATTCAAAGATTTTGCCTAGGTGGAGAAGCAGGTCATAAAGCAGATAACCCCTTGTCCCTGCCCAGAAGAACTGACTTCATTTGCAGCAGAGTGAGAAGGAGCTCTAGCCTAAGAGCACTCTCAAAACCACTGAAGGTTGTGATGAACAAATGGGAAGAGATTGGTGGTGATTCACTGGCCATACAGGCTAAACTGTATGCAGACTAATTTCCCAGAGAGAACCAGAAAAAGATCGCTGGAAGGAGCCATCCTGAGTCAGAAGAAATTTAAAACACTTCCTAAAAAACTATCCTAACTTCTAGTTTCTGGTCCAACACATAAAGAGCTTGGAAGTCATCATACCTGTCTTCACTACAAGAAAAAAAAAAAAGAACAAACTAAAAACCAACAACTCTTATTACATCCATCAAACAGCTGATCCATTGAGGTTATAGGGCAAACTGCAGCTCCCAACACTGGAGAGAAAGGTGGATACCAAGAATCATGTCTTACCAGAGGCAAAATGTAGGAGCAAGCCACTAGTCGGTAGTGGGGAGACAAAAATAGGACCCTAAAGGAAATTTGGCCTCTGACACCTGCAGTTACAGCCAAGAACAAACACAGCCTAACTCCTAGCCAGATAAACATAAAACCTCACTCTAAACACCTGTTTGCCACAATTCATTATACCTAATACATCCCATACAACTTTCAACAAAAAATTATAAAGCATGCTAAAATGCAAAATACAAAGTTTGAAGAGATAAAGTAAGTATCAGAACTAGACTCAGATATGGTGAAGATACTGGAGTTTAGATTGGGAATTTATTGGTAATTTAGAATTTGGAATCAGATTGGGAACTTAAAATAACTATGATTAATATGCTAAAGGCTCTAATGGAAAAAGTGGACAACATGCAAGAACAGATGGATAACTAAACAGATTTTTTTTTAAAGCCAAAGAGAAAATCAACAGGAAATGCTAGAAATCAAAAGCATCCTAACACAAATGAAGAATGTCTTGGATGGGCTTGAAGATATGTCAAGAGAAACTTCCCAAACTAGAAAGTAAAAAGGATGAGAAAAAAATAACTTCCCAAATGAGAAAAAAAAGAATAAATAAAAGCAGATCGCTGGGAGAAGCCATACTGAGTCAGAAGAAATTTAAAACACTACCCAAAAAACTATCCTAACTTCTAGTTTCTGGTCCAACACGTAAAGAGCTTGGAAGTCATCACACCTTCCAAAATCAAAATCAGAATATCAGAATATCAAAATTGGAATATTAAAAACTATGGGATAACTAGAAAAAATGTAATATACACATAATAGGAATAAAAGGAGAAGAAAGAGAAAACAAAACAGAAGAAATTCTTGAAATAATAATGGCTGAGAATATTCCAAGTTAATGTCAGATTCCAAACCACAAATTTAAGAAGCTTACAGAACACCAAGTATAATACATTTTTAAGAAATCTGTACCTAGGTATATCATATTCTAACTGTAGAAAATAAAAACCAAGAGAACATCTTTAAAGAAGCCAGGGGGAAAAGCACCTTACCTATGGTGGAACAGGTTAAAAATTACATTGGACTTCTTTTTAGAAACCATGCAAGCAAGCAGAGAATGGAGTGAATACTGAAAGGGGTAAAAGAAAAAGCCCCACCAACCTAAAATTCTGTATCCCATGGAATTATCCTTCAAAAGTCAAGACAAAAATAATACCTTCCCAGACAAACAAAAATTGAGGAAATGTATTGCCAGTAGACCTGCCTTACAAGTTTTCAAAGAAGTTCTTCAGAGAGGAAAAAAATAATATGGGTCAGAAACTCTGATCTACCCAAAGAGTGTTAGTGAAGAAATAAATGAAAGTAAAACAAAACACTTTATTCTTGTTATACTTTTTTTTTTAAATCCTCACCCAAGCATATGTTTATTGATTTTAGAGAGAGAGGGGGTGGGGAGAGAGAAACATCAATTGGTTGCCTCCCTAACACGCCCCACCACGAATCGAGCCCGCAACCTAAGTATGTGCCCTGACCAGGGACAGAACCTTCAACCTTTCAGTCTATGGAACAACACTCCAATCATGAGCCTCTTAACTATGAAGATCTTTCTTATTTTTTATAACAGATAAAACTGTCAATAGTAATAGCAACAAGGTATTCAGTGATTGTAACTTATAGATATAAGTAAAATCAATGACAGCGATATTATAAAAGGCAGTAGGGAGGAATTAGAATATTCTATTACAAGGTAGCTGCACTATCTATGATGAGGTACAGTATTACACGAAAGAAATTTAGAGAGCAATTTATCATTTTGCCTGCACTACAAAGTAATTTCACTTTAAATAGTATTTACAAAGAGGAAACCTGCAACTTTAAATTTAACAAAATTTTCAAGTTACACGCAATTTTACCACCTATTTTGGACACATTTTTTCATTCTCCAATATCACTAAGCTCTAATGTAGGAATGTGTTTCTATTTTAAAAAAAATAAAGATCAACAATGAGGTGGATTATAGCAAAAAAATTCCTCCAAAAAGATACCTGCTGACACAGCACCGATAATTATCAAAATATATTCTTCCTCTCTCATAGGCAATAGGTGACTTGGAATGAGTAGTCCAAACATTTTTAAATTTAGTACTTTCCTGAAAGACACAAATAATTTCAGTTTAGGAAATAACTCAAGCCTCTACTGTGCACCAATTTTATGACAGATAGTTAAATTTAGGGTTTTCAAAGAAATTTCACGTACGTTATTTAGAAACATATGTTCAATCCTTCCTCACACTCAGGTTTTGGTTTAAGTAGGTGATTAACTTTTAAAAAGATTGTTTGCTTACAGACAGAAGCAGCTTAAAAGACAAAGTATCTGGCTAGTATTATAATACCTTAGTGACTAATTCCTCAGGTTGAGGGCATGATGCTCCTGTCCATCACATATAACCTTCTTAAAAGGGGGGCTCTACCGCGTACGACCTGCGCCCCACAAGGCCTGACCACCCACCAGGCGCCCGGCAGCCCTCCGCCCCGCCCCCCGCGGCCGGCGGTCACCTGGCACACTAGCGCCCGCAGGATGCCCAGGTTCGTCCTCTGCACCACGCCTGCGTCGCGCGAAAAGAAACCCAGCGCCCGGCGACTCAGCCGGTGGCACACGTTGGCTTTCCGGGTTGGGCCCATAGAGGCACGGCCACGCCGGGGCTGGCAGGGCCTCAGAAGGGGGGCGCGCCCCCACTGCCTGCGTGGGACGGCGGCCGCTACCTTGGAACCTCGAGGCCCCAACCCGCTTCGGGGACTACGAAAAAACTCACACGGGAAGCCAGGCAGGGGACGCAGGGCAGCGGGGCAAGGGAAGACAGAGCTGGCACCGCCTGGGCACCAAGAGGAGGGAAGGAAAAGCCCCCCCCCCCCCCGCTTTACAGCCCGTCCCCTGAACACCCTCTAGTTCTGGTCCCGGCTGCGGGCTGCGTCGCGCCCGTAACGCGTGGCCTGCCGGAGCCGTTCCCTCCTCGGGAAATGTAGTTCCCGGTGTCCTCAAAGGGAGCCGGGCTTGTTCTCAGAACTACAGCTCCCATCAGGCGGCAGGAACCGAGCACCGGCTCGGGCGGTCGGCCCAGCCCTCCGCGGCCCGCGGCGCCCCGCCCCGCCCCCTCTGGCCGCGCGGCGGCTGCGCCGTGGGGCTGGTGCGCCTTTCCGGTCGGCACGCGGCGCGCGAGAGAAGCCTGCGAGCGCTGTGCGCGCGCCCGAGGACCTGCCCCAGGCTGCCCGCGCGCCCCACGCCTGTCTGCCCCTGACTTCCGCTGTGGGAGGCGCTGTGTCGAGTGCGACCCCCAAAGCAGCGTCCAGTACTAAAGGTACGCCGCGTGGCTTTCCCCTCAGTTACGCGTTGGACGACGTGGATGAGGTTAACGCTTAAACATGTTGGGACTATAAACCCTGTGCTTTTGTGTTGAGTTAGTGGTGGAGGATGCTAGGCACGTCCACCAAACTAGGGTTGAATTACTCTTTCCCATCGGTCCGCCCTTCTGCGGCTTGCGAGGACACAGGCTGGTTTTGCGATAATTGCAGCATTTTCCTTTCTCTCGCCTCCTTTTTCCCCCACTTCGTTAGTGGAAATAAAATGTGAAATGTTTACATTCTTACTGGACTGCCTAAAATATTCCACGGTGAACCCTCTAAATAAAACTAAAATATCTAGCCCTGCCTGTAGGGTCAAAGTTCCCACTACACCACATTTTCGGTAATCGTGCACCAGTTGCGTCCCATTGCTGTGCTTCTAAGTCCTTTGAGAGCGCTGTCATCCCATCTCTCCCGCGGGCTTGGCTCCCGTTCAACACGTCCGCAGGGGAGAGGTGGCTTCGGACAGCACGAAGTACAACGCTGAGTCGGGGCATTGGGTCTCGGTTGAAGTGTTTAGGGAAAATTTGCCTTATGTCTTTTTAACCCTGTTGAATTTCCTTCAGGGGCTGGGCTTTTGCTGATTTTTCATAACTAATTTACAGCATACTGTGGAGCGCTTTGTATATTTTTAGACAGCGCTATAATAGTTAATTTGGTAATTCATGAATGCAGCTGTCACTGAGAAAACTGAGACTCAGAAAAGATAACTGGATTTTCTTTGGCTGAAATGAAATTCAAATCATTGCTGAATTGAATCCATCATCTCTCTTTTCTCTCTCCTTCCCCTTCACGGTCACTTTTTTGTCTTCTTGTGGTATTTAACACCACCAAATCACCCAAGGGACAGTCATCCTAGACGCCTTTTTCCCCCTCACCCATAACCAAGTGCTTAAAAAAAAATCTCATCTGAGGATATATTTATTTGAGGGGTGAAGGGAGAAAGCGGGGGGCGGGGTAGAGCCGGGGGGTGGGAGAGAGAGAAAAGGAAAGAGAGAGAAGCATGGACGGGTTGCCTCCGCAGGCGCTCAGACCACGGATGAAACGAACCCACAAGCTAGGTATGTGCCCTGACCGGCAATGGATCCGCAACCTTTTGGTGTACAAGTGATCGTTGACCTAACCAACATAGCCACCTGGCCAGGGCACATTAGAAAGTCCTGTTGATTCTAACTCTTCTCCATCTCCTTATCATATCCCTGTGTAGGATATTATTAACAACCTCCTTTCTGCCTTAAATACTTTCAATTCCACCGCTCTACACTGCTGCCAGAGTGATTTTTCTCAAGCACAAATCTGCTATTTTTCTATTAAAATATTTGAATGGCTCCCAATCACCCAGAGCAGAATTTCTCAAACCCAAGTATCTACCCAGGATTCTCTATTGTTAAAGTATTTTCAGTATGTTAAATATATGCAAATATAAAACTATATATAAATTCCTTATGCTGTATTTTTTATGCAACTGTAACTTATAAATAGTTATAAGTTAAATGAAGCAAAACTATAAAACAAATTCAAATGAATACTTATTCATTGTTACCAATGAGACTGTTTTTGCCAGGCCTAAGAAACTCTAAAAGCAAATGTTCTCTGTCCTCCCTGTTATAATTTCGTTATAGAAAGGCACATTCATACTCTTTGTCTTGAGAGATCGATCACTCAATGCCCTCACCTCTTTTCTTTACTTAAACCACTGTAAAAATCTTCCTTCTTTCAGTGTACTATGATTTCATTTGCCCTTCACTTGGCAAACAACATCATTTACATAAAGCAGCCCCCGCCCCCGTTGCTTGCGCATTAACCTGTGCCAATGACAAAATGGTACCACTTGTTACCAGTGCACTCCTAAACACAAATGTGAACTGAAATCTTGTGACAGTAATTGATTAAAAGGTGGTCATTCAGGTGATCCAGAGTTTCTTTTTGTTAGGAATTTTTTTTTTGTTTAGATTTTTATCAAACTGAAAATTAAAAGTTTCTCTAAGAGAAATCTCTTAGTCTGGAGGCTACATATATGATTCCATTGGGGTCTGTATAGGTACCTTATAGGACAAAATCTGAATCCCTTAGTATGGTATACAGAGTACTCTGCAACTTGCCCACATTTTCAGCCTCATCTCTTTCCATCCTTCACATTTGCTCTGTGGTTCCGTTACGTTGCTCGCTTGCTGAAATGAAGCCCGTGTGCCTTTACGTTTCAAATTTTCTTTGGAGCTCCCTTCCTCTCCATCTCTTATCTCTTTTTCTCAAGACTCATCCCAGGTATGACAGCTCTACTCAGACACTTTTCCTGACCTCTCCACTGTAGTTCTAGCCTTGCCCTCTTCTAACATGTCACTCTGCATATGTAGGTCGTGGCACTATATTAGAATTGTTGCTTGACTTCCCACCATTGTTTTTAGGTAGTCCATTCATTTACTCAACATACATATGCATTAACTATACTTTAGGCAGTGTACTAAGGATGCATATGTATAGTGAATGAATGGACTACTCCGAAGACAACGTTTGGCCCTGGCTGATGTGGCTCAGTTGGTTGGAACTTCACCCAGTAACCAAAAGGTCATGGGTTGGATTCCTGGTCAGGGCACATACCAAAGTTGCTGGTTTGATCCCCAGTCAGGGTGCCTACAAGAAAGGCAACCAATCAATATTTCACATCAATGCTTCTCTTGCTCTCTCAATGAAAAAATGTTCTTGGGTGAGGATTAAAAAAAAAAAAGAATGTATAGAATCTTTTATTAGCAGCTAAGTATTTTTAACATAGATGCAAATTTTGTCTCCCTTTAATCTTTAAATCAGTAGGAAACCACAATATGAAGAATAAATAACTTTTTAAAAACTTAAATTCTAACAGTTCTACCTGTAAAGTAATTATTTTCCATTTGTTGAAAGTCAAATGGCATGAACAGATATCCCTAGCTTAGGATTTGAAATGACTTCTCTTAATTTTGGGCATAGAACAAACAGTTCTTTATTTTTTTAGTCTGTGTCAATGTGATGTTTACAAAATACTTAGCCATTTTTGCCATGATATTTTAAAGATAAGGAAGAGGAGATAATGAACTCAGAAGTTAGTAAAATGTTTTTTGTTCATATATTTTGTTTAAAGAAGCATGGCATAACCAAATAAATATGTAAAACACTCATGTTATTAATCCTGAACATTTGTTCAGAGACCAAAAAGTATGAACCTAGGCCATGAGAGGTCATTCATTCAACATGTAATTATTTTTTTTAAAGATTTTATTTATTTATTTTTAGAGAGACAGGAAGGGAGGGAGAAAGAGAGGGAGAGAAATATCAATGTGTGTCCCCTCTTGCATGTCCCCTTCTGAGGACCTGGCCAACAACCCAGGCATGTGCCCTGACTGGGAATTGAACCATCAACCCTTTGGTTCACAGGCTGGTGCTCAATCCACTGAGCCACACCAGCCAGGGCTCAATATGTAATTACTTTCATGTACAGTGTTCTGGGGAATATTTTGGTGTAGAGCATAACAATGAACAGGATGGACAAAGTCCCTACATGTTAGGGGAGATAGATAATGTAAAGAAGATAAAAAAGGGCCATGGGCTTAATAGACAGTGGTTAGGAGACCTGTTGTAGCCAGAGTGTTCAGGGAAGACCTCTCTGAAGAGTGGACTTTGAGCTGAACCCTGACTGATGAGAAACAATCTGCAAAGAATTAAGGTTAAAGTAGTCCAGGTAGAGAGACACTTGCTGAAACTCAGGTTGTCCCCGAGACAATAACAACTTTGGCTTATTCTAAAACTGCCAGAAGGCTAGTGTGGCTCTTTATTGTGCATGAGAGAGATGAACTTAGAGAAGGTAGGCTGCAAACAAATTATGTCAGATTTGTAAGGAATTTGAAAGGAATTTCAGATTTTATTCTGTTATAATGGGAGGACATTTGAAGGAGAGTGACATGATCTAATTTGGGTTAAAGTAAGATTTCTATGGCTATCGTATGCAGAAAGTACTGGGTGGCGGCAAGAATGGACACAAGGAAACAGGTGGCTGTTCCATTGGTGCAGGTAAAAGATAATAGTGTTTGGACTGGAGTCCTAGCAGGAGAGATGGGAAGAAGTGAATAGAGTCAGGATATATTCTGGAGGTAGAGATGACAGGACTTCCAATGTAGTAGATATTAATGATGAAGAAAAAAGATTTAAGTGAAATCATCACAAATAAACATCCCCAAATTCCCCAGAACAAATGAAAAACTGGGAACTACTCATGATACAATGTCAATGAAACATCTAGATTTTATTAAATGTCCACGTTAGTATTTTAGCCATTAATACTAAAGTATGTTAGGCTCTGTTCTGTGGCTGTGGAATGTAGAAAGAGGGGAATAAAATCAGGGCCTGAAAGTTGAGAGGGGTCATATCGTGCGGGATCATGATAATGTGATGCGAAAATCACCAGTGATACAACAGTCCCTTAAGAGATAGTTGGAAAAAACATCAGGAACAAGACTAAATAGAGAGGCCAGTTAGCAAGTAATTGTGGTAGTTCAGGTGAGAGTCACTTTCAGAAATTTATTTCAAAATTTTTGAGGCTTTTGACCACAAATTTGGTTCTTGTGTTTTTTTCTATGTATATTTTAATTATATTTGTCTGAACACGTTTTACATAAAAGCATGTTCACATTTTACATATAAAACATGTTCAGACAAATATAATTAAGATATGCATAGAAAAAAACACAAGAACCAAATATATAAAATACATATATAAAATCCAGAAAGGGTTAGGCTTAAAGGATTGGTAGTAAAGTATGCAAGTTATTCCTCTTATTTTAAAAAAGTATTTATTCAAAGAATATGTACAGACAAAATAGCATAATATATAAATAATAATTATAAAATGAATACCTATATATCTATCATCAACTTAAGAGAAAAACAGAACATTACCTAAAACTTTGACATCTCCTATGTGTCCCCTCCTGGTTCCCGGGCCCCCCTTTCCTCTTTATAGAAATAATATATTGTTAATATTTTAATGTTTTTGGACATAGCATATAAATTGAATCATACTGTATATATGTACTCTCCTACAAATTGCCTATTTTCTCCAACATTACACTTGACAAAGTGCCTTAGTTCATTTTGTTTATTTTTACTACTGCATAGTATTTCATTGTATGAATTTACCACAAGCTATCCATTTCCTACTGGCTGGGCTTTAGTGTCTTTCAGGTTTTTTATTCCTAGAAAAGTGCTGCTATAGACATTCTTAAAGCTGCCTCCTGGTACACTTGTTAAAGCACATATTTGTTTTCCGTTGCTGTGTAATAAATTACCAAAAACATAGCAGCCTAAACCAATACCATTTATTATCCCTATTTTTTTTCTACATGAATAACCACTTGTCCCAGAGCCGTTTATTGAAGGATCCCTCATTTCTCCACAGATCTGCAGAGCTAACTCTTGTTGTATATCAAGTTTACATTTATAGTCAGGTCTGTTTCTAGGCTCTGTTTTCTCTTCCATTGTTCTATTTTTCTATCCCTAGCCTAATGCCTACCTGACTAATTTAATAGTAAGGGTTGAGAGCTAGTAGGGCAAGTCCTCTACCTTATTCCTTTTCTTCAAGAATATTTTTTCTTTTTTTGCAGTTTGCACTTTGATGTATCTCTTTGAACCAGCTTAAGTGCCACAAAAAATCTTACCAGAATTTTGATTGGTATAGCATTAAATCTCTGTATCAATTTGAAGAAAACTGACATCTTTACCGTATCAAATTATCCGATCTATGAAGACAATGTGTCTCTCCATTTATTTAGATCTTTAGTGTTTTTCAGTGAAGTTTTGTAATTTTTTCTTAAAAGGATTTCATATTTTGCAGCTTCCTAAGTACATATTTGGCCAGTATTATACATGGTGTATTTTAAAATTAGACTTCCTAACTGTATATTTGGCTAGTATATAAAAATGCAGTTGCCTTTCTGCATATTGATTTAGCAACCTTGCCAAACTTTATTTTTAATACTAATAATTGTGACTTGTAGGGTTTGGGGATTTTCTGTATAGATAATCATGTCCTCAGGAAACCGTGACAGTTTTGTTACCTCCTTCTCAACTCTTGCCTTTTATTTCTCCTTTTTCGTCCAGTGCTGGCCAGGACCTTTAGTGTAGTTGAATAAAACCAGTGATAGTGGATATCCTTGTCTTAATCATATTTATAAACTTCTAATATTTTACCATTAAAGATGATTTAATGGTAAACCATTGTAGGTTTTTGGTAGCCACCCTTTATCAGGATAACAGGATAATTATATTATCTTCCACTCCGTATTTGCTAAAAGTTTTGTTTATTTGATGTTTTAGTCGTGAATAGGTACTGATTTTAATCAGCTATTTTCTCTATTTGCTGAGGAGGTGATATAATTATTTTCTTTAATCTGATAATTTGGTGAATTACACAAATATATTTTCTAATGTTAAACCAAACTTAGCCTATTTAGAGAAGTTGTTGTGGGCGGGGGCAGTGTGTGTGTGGGAGGGGGGGATGTTTTAATACATTGTAGGATTAGGGCAGCTGATGGCTTCAATTCTCACTGAGGTTTCTGGACATTTGCTAGGTTTTGATCTCTGAAGATTTCTCGTTCCTTCTTGCTGACTCAGTGATAGAGCTAACAAGATATAGTTTTAAATGTACTTAACCAGCCTTTTGGGAGTATTTTATAGCAGAAAGGTTTTTGGAGTGTGATGTTCACCAAATCATCAGAACTAGAATTCCACTTTCTTATATTTTTAGCCTAAAAATTTCCATTAATGTAGGATATGATCACTTACCATTTATCATTTCTGTCTTCTTCTTGTCTCTACACACAGCCATTTCCCTCCTTGCTGAAGAAAAAAAAAAAAGGAAGTAGTGTTTCATAGTAGAAAGACCATCATACCAGGAGTTAAAAAGCACAAGTTAGTTTTCAGCAAGCACCACCACTTAGTGAGATCTTGCCCAAGCCACTTATTCTCATGAGCTTCATTCAGTCATCTGCTGAGTGGAAGCACTCAGGATTGAAGTGAGGATCACATGAGTTTGTAAATGTGAACACATTGTTATAAGGGGAAAGGATGAAAAGCAATGATGTCAAGTACATTGACTGTTAGGAAAATGTAATCGAAACAGGGAGTTTGGGGAGGGGAGAGGGTTGATTAGTAGAATGGAGAATTTTTTTTTAGGGTAGTGAAACTATTTTGTATGATTTTTTAATGACAGATACATGATACTATGCATTTATTAAAATCCATAGAGTTTTACACACAAAGAATAAACCTTAATGTAAGCAAAGTATTAAAAAATAATTAAGGGAAAGTAGGGATTCCAGGATGGAATGCAGACTGTAATGCAAGAATCTAACTGCATTACAAATGTAGGCCATAACCTCACTGAAAGAAGTCAGGGAAAAGGTGCCAACCTAAGTAACTTTGAAAATGAAACTGAAGGCTAGAGACAATAGGAACTGTATATATGTAACGTACTGTAGTTGATAGTGTCCCATAGAGGTATGGGTTAACAATTCTGAAACCACAATACATGCGTACTGGATTGAATAATTAATAACTGGTTGGTGGATGATGGGAACCAGGTTTCTTACTGTTGGAGTGAGAGATAGACAAGCAAGAGGTGAAGGCTGGAACTATCCATCCCCATGGTAAGGGATTAGAGTTGGAGACATTAGTATGAACTCTAGTTTAGCTTACTATAGATATAGATAGATCTATAGAGAAACATTTATAGATAAAGATATGCATATGTACTTGATTTAGCATATACTTGTATTTCCTTGCTTTGTCAGTTAAGAGGACCTAGAACCAACCTTATAGCGAGGAACACAGCCAGTACCCAGACCATTCTTTAATAAAAGGAACAAATGCTCTTTGGAGAAATGGCTGATTATAAGACTGGGTCAAGGCTCATACAACACAGGCCTACAATATCTTGTAGTGCCAGAAAGTAAGGAAGTGCTAAAAATCAAAAACACAATGATGGGAGTGTGTCAAAAGGATATAGGAGCCAAATGAAATAAAGTAGTATTGAGCAACAAAATGAAGTGGTATTGGGTTATAATCCAAAGTTTAAAATAATTACCTATGAGTCCATACTGATATAAACAAATGATTGAATAAATAAATACATGTGGGAGGAGACAAATCTCCCCTGCAAAAGAATTCCAAATAATTTATGTAGTTACTTTTACCTTAAAGAGGTAGAGTATAATTCACCACTCTTTAAGTGTGGACTATGCATAGCCATTTCCTTCCAAAGACTATGGTGTGGAAAGGGGGCAGGGGACAGCTTCACAGCAGAGAAATCTGTCACTCACTGCCTCAGCCAGGTGATCAAGGTTAACATCAACAGTAATAAGTTATGTTTATATCATTTATTCTTGATATGATGTGATAAGAATGGCAGTTTACCACTATGGTTTTCCTGCCTAAAACCAATACCTCCAGTCTACTCATGAAAAAACATTGATAAATATTTGTTGAGGACCATTCTACCAAGTAACTGATCAGTACTTCTCAAAACCAACTGTTGAGGTCATCGAAAGCAAGGAAAGTTTGAGAAACTGTTAGAGCCAAAGGAGCCTAAGGAAGCCTGATGACTAAATGTAATTGTGGTGTCCCAGAGAGAATCCTGGAGGAGAAGAAGGACGTTAGGTAAAAATGAAGGGACTATGAATAAAGTATATGGACTTAAGGTTATAATAATGTGTTAATATTGGCTTAATTTACTAATGTGAGATTTTAATAATTAGGGAAACTGTATCAGATATGTAGGAACTGTGTACTACCTGCAGCTTTTCTGTAAATCTAAAACTGTTCTAAAATTAAAAGTGTACTTTAAAAAAACAACAAAAAGATGGAAGACACCACTGGATAGAGGGAATGTAACTTTAATGATTAAGGAAGTGAAACTCAGTTACCAGCTTGCTTGGGTCAACTTCTCAGCCTCACTATTTACTAGCTGTGCGAACCTTGTTATCCTAAGTATCTAAAACTACTTAACCTCTCTGTGCCTCAATGTGCTTGTCTGCTACATGGGTTCTTTGCAGGATTAAATGAGTTACTGTATGTAAAGCACCTAGTATGCCTGGCACATAGCAGTATATAATTCTTTGATTTTATTTATCGTTACTTTGTTCTTTAGTTTTGGGGATCTCTGTGATAATAATTGAATTTCACTGAATCTCTCTTCAGTATACTGATTTTTAGCTTGGCACGCCAATAAAACAGTACCTATAATGCTTTGATCATAAAGGGGAAGTCATTAAAATTAAAATGATTCAAGGGAAAGCAGAACCAGAAATTGGGGATTGCCAATGTGAGTTTCTTGCTGCATAACTGAGTAAAATGCAGAAACCACTGGATCTACTTCTTATGGACGTAGACATGCCACACACAGAAACGCTTAAGTTAACTATTTGTTTTTTAGGAGATTCCATACTAAAATGTCTACTTCCCTTGTTAAACTGATGTTCTTTTAGGACAAACCGCTGCCTCTAGTGCAAACCCTCGGATTTTGGATTCAGCATCTAAAATTTTGATAGTATTTGAAACACAATGGAATGTATTATAGAAGCATGTTTTAGGCCTTTTACTTCTCTGCCTAAAATACATGCCAACTCTTTGGAAAACTCTTTAGAGATCAGCAGCACAGGTAGAATAGTGTACCGAGTAGAATGTAGAATTTGGAGTTAGGAGGTCTTTTTGGGCTGTGGCTCTTGTATGTGGGTGATCAACTCAGGGAGCCTCTTTGAGTCTCATCTCCCACATCTCTAAATGGTGACAGTAAAAAAGCTTGTCTTGCCTTCCTCCCTTGATTATAGGATTGTTATAAGGATTAGGTGTGAAAATGGGAGCTTTTTGTAAGTTGTAAAACCAATATACAAATATTATTGTTACAGTAATTCTCAGGTTTTCGACCAGAATAAAACTCTAATGGGGCTTTATAGTCATACTGTGTTGTAGTCATCTGCATACCCTTACTTATTTATTATGTTAGAAGGTGAAATCATTTGAATTTAAAAATTCTTTTGATGCTGTATTTTCTCATAGAACTTTAGTTTTTGTTTTTCTTTGGTGTAACAAAGCAAGGCATCGTTTTAATCTGGAATTGTCTCTTTGGGTCAGGGGTGCAGTTTGAGGAAATGGTTTCCAAACTCTTTACTGAAATTAGCTTTGTAGAGAACACAAGTGTATCCCCGTGCTTGGGGAAGCAGTCTCCTTCAAACACAGACGCTCTTGCTCCGGTGTGGAGCTGACCGGCAGAGGGCGCGCGAGCTCTCCCCAGAGTTAGGCTAGGCAGACCTGACTGGTGCCATCTGTGTTTGCTGCCTGATGACGATTAACAAGTACTATAAATGAAAACGTTCTGGCACATCAGAAACAGTTACCAAATGGAAAGAGAGAGCAGCCATAATGTCAAACAGCAGTGCAGCAAGTAGCACGTACCTGCCATAGTTGGTGGCTAGGAAGTTTCTGGGTAATTGGAATTTGACATTCTAGTATGGATTATTTGTCTGGTTTTCATCACCTTCTGCTACTCTTTGCCGTTTTCAATAATTTCTTTCTCTTTCAGGGTTCTTTGCCCTACCTGCTCAGCCTCTGCAACCCTTACCTGGTCTAACAAATTGGAGTCATTTAAAGCAGTGGTCCATAACCACCCCCCCAACACCCCGCCCCCGCCCCGCCCCCGCCCCGCCCCGACCTCAGATAGATACAGACCCCTGCCTGTTAGGAACCAGCCGCAGCGAAGCTTGCCTGAGCTTCGCCTCTAGTCCTGTCCCTGCTCCCGCCTCCCATCCTTCCCAACCCCCCCCACCAGCTGTTTTTCAAAACCCCGTCCCTGATGCCAAAAAGGTTGGGGACCGCTATTTTAAAGTAGCCTTCCAATTAGCCGGGCTCTTATAAATTCCATGCCTTCTTCCCTACATTTTCATGGTGTCCACAAGAAAAATTTTGAAACGTTTCTAGGGTTACTGTTACTAATGCCTATACTGTCTTGTTTTTTTCTTTTTTCTCAAGCATGGATCCTCTACCCATGAATATTATATAGAATTGTATACTTAGCAATTTTATTTTATTTTATTTTATTTTAATTAATTTATTTACTTTTTAAATACATTTGTCTCTGCCTCCCCCCCACCTCTTTCCCTTGCCCCCTCCCACCTTCCCTCCCTTAGCTCTTCCCCTTTGGTTTTGTCCATGAGTCCTTGCTATATGTTCCTTGACTTTCCCCTTCCCTTCCCTTTCCCTGCCCGCCCCCCGCTTCCCTCTTGTCTCTGTTGATTTCTTTTCCTTTCAGTGTTGCTGGTCATATTTTCCTTGCATCTTTGCATTGTTGATTAGGTTCCGCTTATACTTAGTAATTTTAAAAAATATTTTTATGTTTTCTGATTATGAAAGTAATTTAAGTTTACTTAAAAAGGAAAAGTACATTTCCAGATGTATTAAAAAGAAAATATAAGAATTTCCTTGAGCCTTTCAATGAAAGATAACTACTGTAAATTCTTCTAGACCTTTTCTGTACTTATTGGTATATATGTTAATTTTTTAAAATAAGATCACACTAAAGGTACCTGACTTTTCCCCCCACCTAATAAATAATGGACTTCTTTACATATCAATAAGTGTATGTTTTAGCAACAGTTTAAGTAGCTACCTAATCTTCTTTATATGAATGTACAGTAATTTAGTCATCCCTCTAAAGATGAGTGTTTAGATTGTTTGGAGTTTTTCAGTATAATATACAAACAATGCCATGGCAAATCCTTCTGATTAAATTCTTAGGATATATTTCTACAAATGGAATTTTTCATAAAACTTTTTCTTTAAAAATTTCCATTGTCTCACCACAGTCCCCTCAGTGCATCCACCTCCCCGGACAGTGTGTGAGGGTGTTTGTCCCTGCACACCACCCATCACAGCGTGGTGTTTTGTTATAGCATGTCTTCCCATACATTTTTATAAACAATCTTTTTGGTTTTTCCTTTCTTTTTATACTTTATAGCTTTGATAACATGTTCAAAAGAATCTTTTCTATACCACTTTTTAATAAGTATTCACCTCTATTTTTTCTAGGTCAATTAAGTATTTTTATATTAAAATGTTTAATTCATCTGGAACTTATTTTTGTGTTAGATATGGAGTAGGGATATAACTTTATTTTTTCCAAGTAGGTAGCCCATTTTGTTTTCTTTTTTTTTAAGTTTAATTTAATTTTTATTTTTTTAAGTTTTTTTTTTTTTTTTTTTTTTTTTTTTTTAGAGAGGAGAAAGGAGAAAGAGGGAGAGAAACATCAATGTGTGGTTGACTCTCACATGCCCCCTGCTGGGGGCCTGGCCTGCAACCCAGGCTTGTGCCCTGACTGGGAATCCAACCAGCAGCCCTTTGCTTCGCTTGCCAGTGCTCAATGCACTGAGCCACACCAGCTAGGGCAGGTACCCCATTTTCTTAATACAGTTCTTTGGTTAGACGAGGCTTGACCTCCTGTAGTAAAATTCTATCTTCATTACAAATGATATTCTTATGTACATTTTGACTACTTTCTGGACTTTCTCTTCTCCTCCACTGCTTAAACTGTATATCCTGGCACTATAGACATGACCAAGATATACTTGCCTTGTAGTGTATTGTTTTGGTGTTTGTTTATAAATATGCCTTGTACTTTATTTTTTATTGAATTTATTGGGATGATATTGGTTAATAAAATTACATAAGTTGCAGGTATACAGTTCTATAATACATCATCTGCATGTTGTATTGTGTGTTCACAACCCCAAGTCAAGTCTCCTTCCATCACCATTTATCCCCCTATTCCCTCTTCTACCTACCCCTAACCGCTTCTCCTTTGGTAATCACATGCTCTGTGTGTGTCTATGAGTTTCTTTTTTTTCTTTTGCTTCATCCCTTTACCTTATTTACCCAGCCCTGCATCCCCCATCTCCCCTCTGACAACTGTCAGTCTGTTCTCTATCTATGAGTCTGTTTCTAGGTTCTGTTAGTTTATTTTGTTCATTAGTTTGCACATATGAGTGAAATCATATGGTACTTGTCTTTCTCTAACTGACTTATGTCACTTAACATAGTACTCTGCACATCCATTCATGCTGTCTCAAAGGGTAAGATTTCCTTATTTTTATTGATTTATTATTTTTTTTTTAGTTATTGATTTGACAGAGAGAGATATATGGGAGACATTGATTTGTTTTTGCACTTATTTATGCATCCATTGGTTGCTTCCTGTGTGTGCTCCAACTGGAAATCGAACCTGCAACCTTGGTATATCAGGACAGTGCTCTAAACAACTGAGCTACCTACCCAGGGCAGATTTCCATTTTTTAACAGCTGAGTAGTATTCCATTGTATAAATGTAACACAGCTTTATATCCATGTATCTACTGATAGGCACTGGGGCTGCTTCCAAATCTTGGCTATTGTAAATAAAGCTGCAATGAAAATAAGAGTGCATATATTCTTTTGAGTTAGTGTTTCAGGTTATATTTTCAGAACTGGGTCATAAGGCAGTTCCATTTTTAATTTTTTGAGGTAACTCTATACTGCTTTCCACAGTGGCTGCACCAGTCTGGATTCCCACCAACAGTGTACACTTTGGTGTTTCCTTTTCTCCACACACTCACTAGCACTTGTTTGTTGACTTATTGATGACAGCCATTCTTACAGGTGCAAGGTGATATCTCATTGTGGTTTTTATTTGCATTTCTCTAAGGATTAGTGATGTTGAGCATCCTTTCATATGTCTATTGACCATCTGTATATCCTCTTCGGAGAAGTGTCTATTCAGATCTTTGCCCAGTTTTTAATTGTGTATGTGTGTGTGTTCAGTTTCGTAAGTTCTTTATAAATTTTGAATATTAACTCCTTATCATAGTTATCATTAGTGAATATGTTCTTCCATTCAATGGGTTGTCTTTTCATTTTGTTTATGGTTCCCTTTGCTGTGCAAAACCTTTTCAATTTGATGTAATCCCAGTTGCTTATTTTTTCTTTTGATTCCCTTGCCCAAGGAGATGTATCAGAAAAAATATTCCTATGAGCAATATCCGAGATTTTACTACCTTTGTTTTCTTGTAGGACTTTTGTGGTTTTAAATCTTAAGTTTTTTTTAATTGAACATGGACGTAAACACAAATCACTTCTTTTTTTTCTAAGATGTTATTTATTTATTTTTTAGAGAGAGAGGAAGGGAGGGACAAAGAGAGGGAGAGAAAGATTAATGTGTGAGAGCTACATAGACCAGTTGTCTCTCACACGCCCCCGACTGGGGGCATGGCCCACAATTCAGTCATGTGCCCTGACTGGGAATCAGTCCTGCAACATGTAGGTTTGCAGGCCAGTGCTGAATCCACTGAGCCACACCAACCAGGGCTCAAATCTTGTTTTTCATTCATTTTGAGTTTATTATTGTGTGTGGTGTAAGAAGGTGGTCTAGTTTCACCTTTTTCCATGTATCTGTTCAATTTTCCCAGCACCATTTGTTGAAATAGATATTTTTACCCCATTGTATGTTTTTTCCTCCTCTGTCAAATATTAATTGACAATAAAGTTGTGGGTTTATTTCTGGGCTCTCTTTTTTTCCATTGACCTGTATGTCTATTTTATGCCAGTCTCATGCTGTTTTGATTATTATGGCTTTGTAGTACAGTTTGATATCAGGAAGCATGATTCCTCCAACTTTGTTCTTCTTTCTCAACATCGCTGTTGCTATTTGGGGTCTTATGTGGTTCCATATAAATTTTTGGAATATTTGTTCTAGTACTGTGAAATATACTGTTGGTATCTTTATAGGAATTGCACTGAATCTATAGGTTGCTTTGGGTAGTATGGACATTTTGATGTTAATTCTTCCTATCTATTAACATGGTATATGCTTCCACTTATTTGTATCTTCAATTTCTTTCTTCAGTGTCTTATACTTTTCTAAATACAGGTCTTTTACCTCCTTGGTTAAACTTATTCCTAAGTGTTTTATTCTTTTTGAAGCAATTGTGAATGGTATCATTTTTCTTAGTTTTTCTTTCTGATAGTTCATTATTGGCATAGAAAGATGCAACTGATTTCTGGATATCCATTTTGTATCCTGCTACTTTACTGATTTAATTGATCAATTCTAGTAGTTTTTTTGGTGGAATCTTTAGTGTTCCCTATATACAGTATCATGTCATCAGTAAGTAATACTTCTTCTTTTCCAATTGGGATGCCTTTCTTTCTTCTTGTCTGACTGCTATGGCTAAGACTTCCAGTACTATGTTGAATGCGAATGGTGAAAATGGACATCCCTGTCTTGTTCCTGATCTTAAGGGAAACATTTTTAGTTTTTGCCCAGTGAGTATGACATTGGCTGTGGGTTTGTGGTCTATATTGCACTGAGGTATGTTTCCTCTTTTCCCACTGGGTGTATTGATTCTGGAGCCTCTTGGGAGGGACTCTGGTGCAGGCCTGTGTAAGACACTGTCTGTGAATGGCCCTAGACAACATGTTTGGAGCTGCAGCACAACCCACAGTTTGTGGCTTCCTCTGCTAGGCCTGGGTGTGACTAAGCTGTGCCCCAAGGCTGGCTTTTGCCAGAATCGGGCCTCAGGGTAGGTCAGGAAAAGTCCCAAAGCACCTCAAGATCCACCTCTGCTTGTCTCCACCTGTTATCTGCCTGTTCGGCTCAGTCACTGAAAGAGCCTCTGGTGGTACTTGAGTGAGTTGCATGAGGTAGATTCTCAATGAGTCACCAGGTAGGGGTGAGTAGTATTCAGTGTTCAGATGGACACAGGTTCAAACTCTGTGCCAGTGCTGGGTCTGAGGTAAAATATTCCAGGGTATACCAAGTATAGCTGCCATCTGCTTGGTGATTGCACACCTTTGTTGTGGTGTGGGGTCTCAGGGAGTCATCAGAGTGAGACATGCAGAGTTTATGAGGCCCAAACAGATGTAGATTTTGCTGTGTGAAGAGAGAGCTCTGTACCACTCAGACATGTGAAGGAAAAATGTCCCCCATATTAGAGCCACACAACTCAGTCTGACCCAGGTTCTTCAAGGAGCCCAGTCTCAGCAGGTTGGGGCTAGTGGATTTCCCATGAAATGAGGGGGTGGCCAATCAGGCTCATGGGAAAGTGGGGGAAATGTCCCCTGCCCCAAAGTCACACAACTCAGTCACTGATACTCATTGAATCTGCCCAGACCTCTACACCCCAGCCCAGGCTGCTATCTCCTCAGTAGGGTAGAAGCTCCACAGGGTAAGGCAACAGGGAGCCCAGAAGATGGGGCTATTACTTTCTCAGACCAAGGCTCTATTAAGGGGAGTCCTCTACCCAAGAAAGATGGTAGGTGCAGTGCGGGAGTGTGACTCAGCACAGGGATTCTGGTGGCCCTCCCTTCAGCTCTCTCCTCAGAGCCACAAACCTCAGTTTCTTCTCATGCTATTTTATTCCACAGCGCTGTCCCTCCATTGGAGCCCAGGTGAGTGGCTGCAAATGAGATTTTGTGTGCTGGCCCTTTAAGAGGGCACCTGTGTCTCTAGCAGACTTCTGTCACTCCCTGGTGGACAGAATGCCTGCTGATTTTCACAGCCATGTGTAATATATGCATCTCTTCCCAGCTCTGGTTCTTTGACTGGGGAGCCCAGCTTCTCAGGGGGGTCTGAGATATCTCAGCTGAGATATCTCTCTGGAACCTCAGCTGCTCGTGGGAGTGGGGCCAGTCCTTTCCATGTCTCTACCCTTCCTATCAGTCTTAATGTGGCTTCTTCTGAAAATCCTTGGTTATAAGACTTCTCTTTAGCTAGTTTTTAGTTGGCTATACAGGATGATTGTTCTGTAATTTAGTTGTAATTCCAGTTTGGTCCTGGGAGAGGGTGAGTGTACCTTTCACCTACTCTGCTGCCGTCTTGGAGCCCTCATAGTATATTTTGATGTCTGGAAGGGAAGCACTTGCCCACCCCCCTTTACCTTCCCCTACCACAACCAGCATCACTCATTTCCCGTCCACTATTTTCCTGGTGCTTCCTGCATTTTATTCTTCGAGAAGAACTTTTAAATTATTTATTCAAGTTTTCCAAAAACACTTTTTGAATTTTGATTGGAACTAGTTTAATTTTATAGATGATTTTGGCGAGAATTTACTTTCTCACAATATTGAATCTTAAACTCCAGAAACCCATATACTGCCTTTCTATCTATTAAAATTATCTTCCATGCCCCTCTGTAGAGTTGTATAGCTTTCTTTATGTCATTCCTGTACATTTCTGGCTAAGTTCGTATCTAGGTATTTCACATTATTTTTTTGTTTCAATCATAAAAGGGATCCTTTCCCCTGTATATTTTCTATTTTTTCTATCTGTATATATATTTTAAACTTTAAATTAAAGAAAACATTTAGCTCATATTTCCAGATAGTTTTGGCTTCTTAAAAAAGAATAAGCAAAAAAGGATACTATCATTTGTGGTAGTACAGTTTGTACTGTGTGAACTTGATTTATGAGGTATGACTGTTTAAGGCTGTTTAAGGAAACAGAACATTCCAGAAGCTATATCTCAATGAATATGATTCTTCCAAGGCAATTATGTTGGGAGTCTGTACATTTATGGCAACAAAAACAACAACCTACCCTAAAGACAGCAAAGGGTATATATCTTAAAGCAAAGAGTTCGCCACCGCTGAGGATATGAAAAAGAATAAGCTTGCTATGAGGACATTATGTGAAAATGGAATTTCAAAGATGTTTTACTATTATTAGAGTAAATAGTAATCTCTTAAGGTGACTTATTTGAAGGAACAACATTTATTTTGATGTATAGATCTAGTTTTTAGTTAAACAACATTACTTTATGGACACACCTTATGTGATCAGGTGGCCAAAGAGGTGGTTGATGGGTAATATGAGTTTGTTGTTGTTGTTGTTGTTGTTGCTGCTGCTGCTTTAAAAGAATCATTTAATCAGATTGTTTTTGTATTAAATAAGATTCAAGTTGCCCCAGGAAGTGTTTCAGCTTTTTAGGAAAATGGAATTTGTCAGCTTTCTAAGACCATTTTAAAGGTGTGTTAACCTAGATGCACAAGAACAATAGACAGGGGAGGCTTAAACTTTTTTCAGTAAAGAAGCTACAGGCCTGGAGCATGGCTACCCACCATGACCTGCCCAGTTAGGAATTTATGATCAAATCACCCTGTGAGGTTACTTTCCATAGAACCCCTTTTTCATCCACATTAAGTTTATTGGTTTGTAGTTTATATAACTTCTCGGAATAAAGTTTATTATGTGTTGGGTAAAGAATATTTATATTCTTTTTTCTTTAGGTGAGGAGCAGGCTCCAGTTCAAACCCCTGTGTGTGCTCTTTCAGGCCTAACCACACACAATTACAAGACTTTTCCTGGAAGGCCTATTGGGAGAAGCTGCCCTCCCCACACCAAAATTGGTACACAGCCAGTGCACTGTAGTTTTCTAGAGGGATTGCAGTCAAGGACCCCCTAGGCAGCCATGTTCATATGTATATCTGCATTCTGATAAAGTTAAATTTTATATCAGGACCCACAAAATGGTGGTTTCCATTGCGGCCTAGCCAGCCTTCACTTTCAGGAAACACCTGTTGAGGAAACCTAACATACACCAATCATAATCCTCCAACTCAGCATTAGCTAGCTTACCTTTTCCTAGGAAATAGGACCTGCTGGCCTTAAAAGGAAATCCCCGTCCTCCTAGCCAACCATGCCCTGGTTTCTTATTGCCTTGTCTAAGGTTCTATAAATTTCTTGCTCTTGCCCCAAATCCCTCAGCAAGAATGCTCTACTGCTTGTGAGGCACTATACTCCCCTGTGGATGAAAAAGGGGTTCTATGGAAAGTAACCTCACAGGGTGATCTGATTATAAATTCCGAATTGGGCAAGTCATGGTAGGTAGTCTTGCCCCAGACCTGTAACTTCTGTAGTGAAAGGTTTTAAGCCAAACCTGCCCAGTGTTCTTGTGCATCTAGATTAATGCAACTTTGAAATATCAGAATACCCCTCCAAGAGGGTATTAACCCTCAAGAGAACACAAAATACTGTTAACTGTCCTGTATTCCAGTCCCGGCCTTGATTCCCACCCATCAACCCACCCCCCACCCAATCACCTACCCTCCTACCCCCTGCTCCTGGTTTACATCATTAGTTTGGCTCATAAAAATTCTCTACAAGGTTGGATATCTCTCCTGTCGACATCCCCAATCCATGGATTGGTTTCCCTTGAGTAAAGGGCATCAAACTTGTTACTCGATTGTTTTAGTTTTGTTATTTGACAATTCCTAGCCCAAATGACTGCATTCAGAGGACTCCTTATTGGTGGCTTCTACATAGACACTTTTCTCTCCTTTGGCTCAGGACCATTCTAATTTTAGCTCTTTCCCTTTCCTCACACCCTGGGCTCCTGGGCAATGGGACAATTTCCTCCATCTGTGCTGCATCCTCTTGATCCTTACCTGGTGCCATTCCACACGGAGAAAGGGAACACTGGTGAGCCCATGCCTCTTTTGGTCTTTTGCTTACACTGTTACAGTAAATAAAAAGATTGATTGTCACTTTCAGTTTGGCTTTTTGTCCTAATTGGCCACTTCAATGCCTGATTGCTCGGCAGTGGGGGATGGGAATAGTGTTTGTTCCTAATTTACTAATTTTTTGTGGTTTTTTCCTTTTTAAGCTTTAAGGAGGTACCCTTTAGGAATGTTTCTGGAATTCACTAAATAATAACTTTGTATTTGTAAAACATTAGGTAGCTTATTATGTTCTTTGTAAGAACTTTGTGACTTGGGAATTATCTCCAATTTACAAATGAGACTGGACAAAGTAAGTGACTTTCCCAAAAATTATCATTAGTAGATAGCCGAGCCAGGATTTGAACCTGAGGCTTATTATATTCAGCACTTGCTATTATACTACCCCCATCTCATTGGTAAATTAGCCTTTCACCTTCTTGAGAAGTTGGGACTACTTAGGGCTGTTTAAGAAGCATAATGAAAGGTTTGATCCTGTGGTATTCATGAAGCCCCATGGAAACTGTAAGAAAAACTAGACTAATGATAACAATAATATCAACTAAAGTTTATTGAGCACTTACCATGCACCCAGCACTATGCTACAAATATGCTACATAGATCACCTCCTATAACCTTCCTATATTTTGAAATAATCTTATTAGCCACGTTTTATTGAGGAAATTGAGATTAACAAAATTAAGTATCACATCAGAGGTTATGTGGTAGCAAGCGGCAAAGCCTGGATTCCACTTAGTCCAAACCCGTTACCTCTTCTCCTGAAATTACTTTCCAAGAAGAAATGAGGTGGTTCTGCCCTTCTTGGGTTATTTCTGCTAATAAGGAGGAATAAGAGTAGAATGCTCTGGAACAGAATCTTCTAATACTGTATTTCTCAATTTGAAAAATGTGTAAACATCTGTTTAAAGAAAAAAAAATTCTCAGATCTGTGGGTTGACTTAAAATTTTTTTAGTATATTATTACGTAAATCCAGATATAAGCTTCTTGTGCATAGAGCTCTTACTCAACTACAAAATCAAAAGAAATAGATGAGATAACCACAAGAGCCAATAAAATTCAAGTCAACAGTATTATAATATTACTGCTGATATTTTACCAAAACTTTGCTCCTCATTATACACAAGGTGTTGACCACCACCTCTCTTTTGATTTCAGCCCATCCATACTATGCTGGGTGCTATGTGTCTTCTCAATTCCCTTACCTCTTTTCTCTATTCAAAGTACTGCAGAATCTTTTACAGTGTGCTGTATACTCAAATGCACCATTTTCATATTATCTCTGTGCTACTTTTTACCAACAAGATCATAAATGCAAATACAGACACTGAAATCAAGTAGCAGTTTACATTTGCTCCTATTGATTTGTTTTAGATTATTATCATAATAAAAACAAAACACAGTTTCAAAATTTGTTGTGGGACCTTAGTTTGACAATCTCTGTTTTAATAGATGTGTCCCGTGGGAGGCTGTTCCTGAAGAGTAAGGGTTGGCAATCTATTATAATGACCTCCAGATTAAAATGAGGTGATTGATGAGAGTCCATGTTTAAGCCTTTGTACAAAATGTTTCTCTTTTATAGGTGTTTTTGCCCTTGTGGTTCTTTCTAACCACACTGCAAAAGCCTCTCATTCAAAGGAGGATTTTCTTCTTAGTGTTACTGTTTTTGTTACTAGGTGACATTGGTTAACAAACTCAGAGGGCCTAATTACTAACCAGGACCTTCTGTCTTCCCTTCTCCTTTCTATTAAACCGAGACTTCAGCCACATCACGTTCATCAACCGCTCCGCCCCCACTCCTATATCGCTCCTTCTCCTTTATATTTTTTATTTCTGGTCAGTTGCGGCTTACTTCCTTAGTTATATTTTCTCTCAATATCGTTATCCTAGATCATAGCTTTCTGTACTACCAGCCTGGCTAGGCCTAATCTAGATAAAACCAAATATTTCCCCCTCTAACTAATCACTGTCGCTGTTAACCTTCATCACCTGGCTGAGGGAGTTTGTCAGGTTTCTCCACTGTAGTTATTTCCCCGCTTTCCATACTGTGCTTTTAGAAGGAAGTCACTGAGCACAGCCCACATGTAAGGAACGAGGGGTTATGCCACACCTCTCGGGGGACGGTGTCTCCATAAAATACATGGAATACTTTTGCATGGGAGATTTGTCTTTTCTCCTCTATTTATTTATTTACTTATTCAAGTAATCATTTATGTTAGTATGAACATATGGATATTTATTTATACTTTGGATTATAATCTGGAACTGCTTTATTTTGTTTCTCAAACCGTTTCAGCCTTGGCTGGTGGGAGCTCTTTCTTTCATTTCTTGTGTGGCTTTCACATATCTTGTCACTGTGGGGATTTGGGTGGGATTTTGCTTTGTTTTTTTTGTTGTTGTTGTTTTAAGCACTTTCCTACTTATTGGCACTATAAAATGCTACAGACACACTTATTTTATATTCCCTATCCCAGTCCTACAATCAGCCATTTCTCCAAGGTGCCCTGGTTCCTTTTAGAGATTGGTGTTAGAAAACAAGATCAGGGTGCTTGGTGTGTTTTTTTGCAATGGGATATGGTTGCTTCTAGGCACTCTCAGCTGGCAGAATAAGGAATATATATTTATACTGGTGAGAACCTTGGTTCCCACCATCTCCTATATATTTCTGAATTGTTCAATTCCAGTACTTGTGTATACTGGTGTCAGAATTGTTGACCTTTTATCAACTGGAATACAGTGCTACTAATAGTTCCTGTGGCCTATAGACTCACAGACTCATTTCTAAAGTTACTTAGCATATTTTTACAAATTATTTTTTATTCTCTGAAAATACCATACATCTTCACACTTCTTTGTTTTTATTTGTGTTAATTTCTTCCCCTAAGATGCCCTGGCTTTTACCCTTACTTTCTTAGAATATTCTTACTCGTTCTCCCAGACCCAGCACAAATGTTGCCCCTACTAAGAAACTCTTCCTACTCATTATCAATAGATTTATTCATTCCTCTGTGCTCTAATATCACCTTATACCTACCTCTGCTATATATGTATAGGACTCTTTGTGTGCATCTCATTTTTTTTCACTTGATCATAAGGTTCTTGATGACAGGAACCAAATGGATTTGTTCCTGGATTCCCAGGACTTAACAGTAATGGTAATTATTTGTTAGAATCCTCTTGGATAAAAATAACAGAAAACCTAATAGTGGCTAAAATATATTAAGGATTTATTTTTCTCACCTAGCAAGAAGTCCAGAGGAAGATGGTTACAGTTCAATGATGCCATTAAGAACCAGGTTCATTTCCTCTGTACACAGAATCACATCTAAGTTCAGGAAAGAGGCAGGTGTGTTAGTACCAGCAAACTATCCTCCAGCCCCTTTCCCTGTAAGCAAAGGCTTTAGCCAGAACATGGTCACATGTCTCCTTCAGCTGCAAGAGTAGTTGAGAAGTGAGTTTTTAGAAGACTAATATTTTGAATAAGAACAAAATGTTGGCGTTAAGCTCCAAGCAATCACAAGTCCACAAGGAAACTAGGGATTTGTTTCCTGTTGGATAAAAGGCCTGAGGACAGACAGACATCTTCAAAATAAGAAGAGGAAAGAGTGATGCCCCCCCACCCCCGCCCCCGCCATGGGAGCAGCGTCTGTCTGTTACAAGTACAAAGCACAGATGCAGCTAAGGAGGACTCTCACATACTCTGGCCTCCCACTCTATAATTATGTATAATTCTATGTGCTCTCTGGAAACTTTCAACGTATTTGTTCTCCTGTAGAAATTGTACCATTCCTATGAATTTTACTTCTCATTCTCTGGCCCTTTTTCAGGCTACCTCGTACCTCCTGTGGTGTGGCAGTCAGAATTTTACCTGATGCTCTATGGTTCAGTTTGCCTTGCTTTTCTTGCCAGTTATAACTACTTATGGTTCTCTAGGATAGAATTTACAAAGTGCTATAACCTCTGCCTACCTAAATTTCACAGTCTTTTGAAATTATGGAAATTGCACTTTTATTTGGAAGTGAAATCTGGACACTTTTATTCCCTAATGTTCTATTTCAAATTATTATATCTAATGTTCATTATGACTTGAATTTTAATAATATTCTATTTTGTGCCAGAGCAGCCTTATTGATACATTAGTCCAAACATAACTGGGTAAATCCTGCATAAGGGTAATGGCATCGTCTCCTCTGACCTAGTAAACAGGGACCTTTGCAATGAATAAGAAAGCAGAAGTTCAATTAAGGGCAGAAAATTCAAATTAATGAGTCCATTAATCTCATCTATGTGAATTTTTACTGGAATTTGTAAGGACTGATAATGCATAAAGTGTGAATGTAACTTAATACCCTTTATAAGCCCACCCAACTTGATTAATACCTCCCAAAGTTTCTGTAGTGCACACAAATGTGAAATGCCAGGTGGATGAGTTAAAACAGATTTCATTCTGGTCCAGCATGATGTTTTTGGAGACAACTTCCAAAGTAATTGGAATAGTATACCCTTCAGATATTTTGAATTGAGGCAGGTTTGAGATGGGTTTACATGAAATCCCTCTTTTTGTGTGAGTACGTGGGAAGGGCACCGTTAAGGGTGGTCATAGAGAGCAAACACTGAGCATGAGATTCCCATTTGGAAACTGCAGGGTGACTGACGTCATAGTGCGATCAAAGTGCTCTGTAAATACTTGCTGTAATTATTGTTGTTGTTCTGTTCTTGCTAATAACCTTTTTTATGCCCCCAAATTATAATCATCCAAAGAAAGATTAAAACAAGATGTATGAGTTGCCTAAACTGCTTGCCTCACAAATGGTCACCCTCGGAGATCACTGAAATTTCCAGGGTTAATTGAAGCTTCAGTTTTCATCACAGTGCATTTGATACTTAAGTGTTTCTTACCTGTTGGCTTTCACTATCCAGCACAATACAACAATAGCATTTTAATTTGCTCTCATTAATGCTAGCCTCTCAGGTAATGTTTATCAAGATGATGCTTGTTCCCTTGAATGAAAACTTTGTACTATCTTCCCAGCTGAGAAGAAAAGCTAAACAGTTACAAAGGTAAAAACATGAATGTCTCACTAATTTATTTCGTTAAAGGATGCTCAGAAACCAGGAAATATCAAAAGGAGGTTAACTTTTAAATGGAGGGCAGGCATTTAGTGTATGATTAACAGCAGTTTTCCCCCCCTGAGATTTCAGTGAGCGAGACAACTGGGAATCCTTCTTGGAGAGCCTTACAAATATTTTTTACTCAGAGCCAGCTAAGTGCTCCAAGGATAATCGTTATAGAATCACACAACCGGCAGTACTATTTGCTCTAGTTCTTTGGTTCTCTGCTGATAGCATTGAGATGTGAGAATGCAATCTTAGGATCAAGCTTTAGTAGCAAGGGAAATGAGCCCTTCTTTGCTTCTACTCCTCAGCTGTGTAAAAGTAGACCAGTTGAAAAGAACTGAGTGTTAAAATGTTACAGTATTTATGTGAGGCAAGAGTGCTTTGCTTGTAGCTTGAGATTTGAGTACTGGAAAGAATAACTGCTCTCCTAAATCCAGGGCCTGGTATCTCTCTGTGATTACTTGCTATTTGATTAAGGCCCAAGAGAAGAAACAGAATTGGGAGGGATGAAGGGAGAGAAGGACTCTGGCCTCCTTAAATCAGTTACAACAAATTAGAAACCCCAGTACAGACTGGAGAATCGGTACTGTGATCCTTCCTGCATGTGTAGTGTACAAAAGTGGAATACAAATGGATTAATTGTTTGTATAGGAATAACAAAGATGTTTAAAAAATAGTGTGTCTCTTCAGTTAGACTGCTAGGGTTCGAACTGGAGCCCCATCAGTTACTAGATGGGGGAATTTACCATGTTACTTCATCCCATGTGGGGTTTTCTTCTGTAATATAGGTATAAAGTATTACCCCTTGCTTGGGAAATAGAAGTTAAATAAGATAATACAGTACATGTAAAGTACTTAGCACAAGGCCTTCCACGTGGTAAACACTTAATTTTTTTTAAAGATTTTATTTGTTTATTTTGTAGAGAGAGGAGTAGGGAGAGAGGAAGAGGGGGAGGGAAACATTAATGTGGGAAAGAAACACCTGGTTGCCTCTCACATGCCCCTCAATGGGGACCTGGCCCGCAGCCCAGGCACGTGCCCGACCAGAAATCAAACCAGTGACCCTTTGGTTCACAGACAGGCACTCAAACCACTGAGCCACCCCAGCAAGGGCATTAAACACTTAAGTTTTTTAAAACTTCAGATTTACATAGAAAATAAGTTGGAATTGGTGCTTTATTTCCTCAAAGATTTTTTTTTCAATTTGTGGAATCCAGTATGGAGTATTTTTTTTTTTAGCTAAAATCATCCTTTTTATTTAAAAAGTACTTGAAACCATTACTCTACAAAAATACAAATTGCAAGTTGTTCAGGCACACTTTTGTGTTTGTGACATGAAATATCCTTGTGTATATAGTTTACCTATTCTGCTTTAGTATGTTATATCTTAGTACGGAAAGACAGATGTGTGAATCATTGTGAAAAGGGCTCCGTTTTAGTGAAAAGCAAAGCATCTAGCCCAAATTTGGAGAGAGGGCAGAGGTTGCTTCCCCACAAGTCATTCTTCTATACCAAGGACTGTTCTGCCACAAACTCAATGTGGTAGTAATGGTGGGCCCAGAAAACTGCTAAATATTAAAGCCATCTTCCCCTTGGCTTATCATACTATATGCAAAACCCAAATCATTTTATATGTGTGTTCTTTCCCTTGCATTCTAAAATAGGCCCGGAGCTGGCAGGAAGTCTGTCAGCTCCTCATGGCATACCTCTGTATACTTGATAGCATAATAAGTGCTATTTATAATGGAATTCTGTCACTCCGGCACTCACATGAGCTTCAGTTCTTCTCTGGATCTATTCCTCAGTGATTGCTTTAGCCAGCTGACTTCATGACTGTGTTTTATCGTTGAGATCTCAGAGAGCCATGGCCCTAAGGTCATTGAGAGGAAGAAAGCAGGAACCTATAGGCCAAGTACAAGAAATACCACATGATTATATGGACTAGAATTTGATATGGCAGAATTAGTTGAAGCTAAGTGAAAAATCAGGACTACAAACCATTTCAGGTGTTGTCAATAGCAAATGAAAAACACCTAACAAGGATTTGTGGAGATTTTTCTTGCCTTCATATTTCTCCGATATGAAGTGGAGTAATTCAATTTAAATATCAGCCTTAGCAATGAAAACACACCAAGACATGCCTAGAAAACTATTACCTGGGTTTCATCCTTTTAGATATCCTCATTTATTCCTGACGAACTCCTGATATTATAAAGAGAAGCACTAAGTGTGTGGTAAATCTGCATTGTAACAATGTGGCCAACATGCAAACATTTTTTTTCCTGTAAATGTACTACTTCTCTAGGTTATGCTGGCTCCATAAAACAAAATTGAGAAGCATTCTCTATTTCCTAAAAGAGGCTGTGTAAGATTGTGTTATTTCTTCCTGAAATATTTGACAGTCATCAGTGAAACTATTGGGCTTGTGGTTGAATTCGTAAGAAGGTTTTATTGTTGTTGTTTTGTTTTGTTTTTATTGTGGTAAAATATACATAAAATTTACCATTTTAATCTTTTTTAAGTGTACAGTTCAGTGACATTCACATTCTTGTGCAAACATCGCAATCACTCATCTCCAGAGCTGCTTCATCTTCCTCAACTAAAGCTCTATACCCATTAAACACTTAACTCCTCATTCTCCTCTCCCCACCAGCCCCTGGCAACCACCATCTGCTTTCTGTCTCTATGAATTTTTCACTTCTCTAGGAATTTCATATAAGAGAAAAGATACAACATTTGTTCTTTTGTGATGGACTTATTTCACTTAGCATAATGTCTTCAAGGCTCATCTATATTGTACCATGTCAAAATTCCCTTTTTTTAAAGGCTGAATAATATCCGTTTTATGTATAAATCATGTTTTGTTTATCCATTCATCTTTCAATGGATACTTGGGTTGCTTTTACCTTTGGTCTATATAAATAATGCTGCTATAAATGTAGTATGCAAATACCTTTTCGAGTCCCCGTTTTCACTTCTTTTGAGTATATATCCCGAAGTAGAATTACTGGATCATATGGTAATTTCACATTTAATATTTTGAGAAATTGCCATTCTCTTTACCATAGCACCTGCACCATTTTATATTCCCACCAGCAATGCACAAAGGTTCTAATTTCTCCACATCCTTGCCAACACTTCTTTTCTTTTTTTTAATAATAGCCCTCCTAATGGGTACAATGTTTGTTATTCTTTCAATTACAAATTTAACTTATTTAATGAATTTAGGGCTATTTAAATTTTTTCTTGGGCTGTTTTGGTATATTGTTATTGGTAAATTGTGTTTTTCAAGGCATTTGTCTCATCTAATAAATGGAATAAAATTGTTTATAATATCTCCTTTGTAGCTTTTCAACACCTATAGGGTCTGTGGTGATGTTTCCTTTCATTCTTGCTATTAGAAATTTGTGTTTTCTGCAACAAAGATATTTGCCAAGGGTCTAGCCAAGGGTTTATTAATTTTTAAAATATTTTCAAAGAACCCACTTTTGACTTGGGTTTTCCCTGTTTTATCCATTTTCTATTTCATTGATTTCTGCTTTTCATTTTTTCCTTCTTTCTACTTACTTTCTATCTAATTTAGTATTTTCTACCTTAAGATTTAAGATGAGATCATTGATTTGAGATCTTACTTCCTTTCTAATAGAAGCATTTAAAACTATGAATTTTCCTCTAAATATTGCTTTGGTTATACCCCATAAATTTTGATTCTTTTTAACCTTGCAAGACTATATATATAAAGAATGAAGATAACTGTATAATTGAATAATATTCTGTGAGAAAATTAATCCAAATTCTTGGGCAATTCTATTGTTGAAAGACGTGATTTGACAGCACTTAACAGCAAAACTCATTCTCACAAGTAAATTTCTGTTTTATTTCTGGTAGTGAACTTGCACAAAATTTCTAAATTTTGATGTTTTAAGATTTCATTATTGTTCAGTTAATATATTTTATAATTTACCTTACCCTTCACTAACTCAAGTAAATCTTTGACTCATTATTAATGTGTTGCTTAATTTCTAAATATTTAGAAATAAGATATCTAGAAAACTATTAAAATTTTTCTAGATAGCTTATTATTTTAAGTTTGGATAAAAAACAAAAATCAACAATATGCTTCTGTGAAAGAAGCACTTTAAATGTAAACACACAAATACATTTTTTAAAAAGATATACCATATACAACGGTACATAAGACAGCTGATGGGTTTATATTAATATTAGACAAAGTGCAATTCAAGAAAATTACTATTGCCAGAGATAAAAAAGGATATTTATTATAAGTAAATTCACTTAAAATATTAACACTTAATATTATTATGGTCAGAAAGCTAAAGATTTTTAAAAAGATTTTATATATTTATTTTTAAAGATTTTATTTATTTATTTTTAGAGAGGAGAAGGGAAGGAGTAAGAAAGGAAGAGAAACATCAGTGTGCAGTTGCCTCTTACATGCCCCCAGCTGGGGACCTGACCCAGAAACCCAGGCATGTGCCCTCACTGAACCAGCGACCCT
The DNA here is from genome assembly GCF_021234165.1 of Pteronotus mesoamericanus. NCBI lineage: Eukaryota > Metazoa > Chordata > Mammalia > Chiroptera > Mormoopidae > Pteronotus > Pteronotus mesoamericanus. The sequence goes on along the minus strand of NW_026555325.1, from coordinate 32,291,466 downwards.
CTGCTTCACAGTCCAGAGCTCAATCCACTGAGCCACACCAGCCAGGGCTCTGTATGATTTTAATACTTTGAATTTTATTGAGATATGTTTTATAGCCTAAGCTATATAGTCTACCTTGGTGAGTGTCCATGTTCACTTGAAAAGAATATGTATTCTGCTGTCATTAGAGATACAGTGTTCTTTCTTTTTTTAAAATTATGTTTATTCTATTACAATTGTCTCAATTTTTTCCCCTTTGCACTCCTCCTTTTTGTTTTTTAAGATTTTATTTATTTACTTCTTAGAGGAGAAGGAAGGGAGAAAGATAGAGAAAGATCAGTGTGCAAGAGATACATCAATTGGTTGCCTCTCACACATCCCCAGCTTGGGAACCTGGCCTGCAACCCCGGCATGTGCCCTTCCTGGGAATTGAACCTTCAACCTTTTGGTTCTCAGGCTGGCACTCAATCCATTGAGCCACACCAGCCAGGACAGAGATGTAGTGTTCTTTCCATAAGTGTCATTTAAGTTGCTAATGTTCAAATCTTTTATATCTTTATTGATTTTTGTTGACATTTACTGATTGCCGAGAGAGGAATATTAAAATCTCCAAGCAGTATTATGAATTTGTTAATTTCTTCTTTTAAAAAGTTCTATTTGTGCTTCATGGATTTTAAAGCTTTGTTATTATGTACATGCATATTTAGGATTAGTATGTCTTGACATTGGCCCATCATTATTAAATGTCCCATTTTAGCTCTGTAATTGTCTTTTTTAAAAATCTATTTTGTCTATTAATACAGTTCCACCAGTATTTTTCATACATTATTTGCATGATATCCCTTTTTAAAATGTTCATCTATTTGTATCTTTATATTTAAAGTGCTTCTCTTATAGACAACATATAGTTGGGTCTTGCTTTTTTATGCATATTGAAAATGTGTCTTTTAATTGGAGACCATTTACATTGAATGTAATTATTGATATGGTTGGGTTTAAATATGCCATCTTGGTATTTGGTTACTAATTGTCCCATCTGTTTTTCTTCTGTCCTTCCTTTCCTGCCTTCTTTTGGGTGAATGGAATATTTTGAACAGTACCTCTTTGTGTTATTTCACATAAAAATACTACTTACCCATTCAACTTCATTTTGCAGTAATATCTTAGTTAAACCTGTATTCAAATTAGGGTATGCCAAAAGACGGTTAAGAGGGTACATAAAGAGAGTGGGACACTCTGGTAGCAGAAACCAACTTTCTCCACCAGAATTCTGGCTAACCCTGCCCTTCTTTTCCCATCACAAAATATTACCACCATGGCCTGGTAAATATTATGCTACCATGATAGCCATAACATGAAGCAAATATTTCTTAATCACTATGGTCAATATAACTGGATAGCTGCCAGTATACTCTTCTGCCTCTTCCTTTTTCCATACTGTAAAGAGCGTAGGAGCCACCCTGGACAATGTGAAGTAACCTCTTTTCCATTAAATTTATGTCAGACAAGAATCATTTTTTTGTGTGTGTAACCAGTCAAATAATTCATGAGCAGTTTGATGACACCCTTCAGAGCTTGCAATTTACTTGAGAAGGTGTCTATGTAATTGTACTATGTATTTGTATTATATTTATTATATGAACTTGTATATTTATATAATAAAAAAGATAAAGAGTAGTGCAAGGCTGTGACATTTACAAATAATAAAATAGATAAAGATGCTTATGTAGTTAATTAGAAAAACAGCTGCCTAAGCAAGACAAATTGTCACATATTTAGGTCCTGGCTACACTATACTCTCTGTACAGGCTGGCAGCCTGCAAGGCACACACGTCTCTGATACCTTCCTGAACTGCCTGCCTCATATCCAGCCTGGTTAGGAATTTTTGTCTCCAACTGTCTATAGAGATTCTTCATAATTTATAGTAAGTGAAACTCATATATACTTTTCTCCCTCTTCCTCCTCTTTTATATGTAGATATGGAAAAACATCCTATGATTATTTGAAGAATTGAAATTTCATTTTGATTTGACTTTCCTGGGTGGAATACGTTTACATCATTTTACATTTTTGAGCATGAATTACCTCTCTTTCTAGGTGTAATCAGTGTCTACTTTTCAACATACAGAAGATTTTATGAGTAGTGTTCAGTGCAAAAAGAGAGCTCTAAAAACAACTGTGCAAGTAAGGTTTTGTTAGTCTTACGTGGCATACTGGCAGGAGAAAAGAACAAAGGCACATCAGAGGAAAGGTAGTGGTAGGCGGAACATTTAACTTCATTCGCTTCCGCCAAAAAGCTTGTGTTCAGTGGAAAAGGAAAAACAAACAAGAAACAGGAGATTAGCGCTAGCAATTGAATGTTTCATTTCTCATCATTGTTAGTCACATTTAGAACCATTACAGTCTTTTTGGTGTGTATAACTAAGCCTATTTTTTTTCCAAAAGGAATATCTTGAGTTTTATGTACAAAAATACAAGATGTTTTTGACATTCTGCAGTTCATTTTTGAATTCATGGTCTTAAAACCCATTGACTTTCAATAAGGTGGTAAAGGGTATACAATACATGTCATTTTTATGCCTAATAGCACCTTGGGTAGTCTCTAATGTGTATTATGTACACACACCTCAGAGCATCTGTTTCTATCTGACAGCTTACAGCATTAGGCTGAATGTTGTGATGCACAACTGAATGGGAGTGAAGTGCTGAGCAGTATTACAATGGATACTTACCAGAAAAAGTACACTCTGTAGAGCTTCTTTTTGATACTTTTCCATAAACACTTTAAACTGACATATTTGCCAATACATAATTAAGATGACATACTATTTAAATGTTTATTCTTCCAGAAATGGGGATGGATTTGGCTAGTCAACTAATGAGCTAGAATTAAAGCAGGTGTTTTGTACAGGGAAAGCTATTTTGCAAATGTATTACTGACTGTTCTTCAAAGTATATGTATACAGGGTTGTTAGAGTTAAGAATTGCTGAGATCATATCTTAATACAGTACTTCCTTAAATTTTTGAATATTTTTTATAGTATTTAGCTCAGCCCAGGGAATGAGACAATAGGTTTATTTACTTATTCTGCTACTAAGGGTTTTGGTCTAGTGGTCACAAAATATCCCCTAGAAACATGTTTTCCTAGAATTCCAAAACAAAAATAATAAAATTACTTAAGAAAACTTTTTAATACACAAATCCAGATTCTAGGCTTACATTCTTTGGCCATATACTAATTTTAAATAAGCAAATACCAAACAAAGCACAGTTGGTTAGGCTGTGGCTTATAAAGAATAACAGCCAGGGCCCTGGCTGGGTAGCTCATTTGGTTAGAGTGTCAACCCAACATTTCAAGGTTGCAGGTTTGATCCCCAGTCAGGGCACAGACAAGAATCAACCAATGAATGCATCAATAAGTGGAACAACAAATCTGTCTGTCTCTCTTCCCCTCTCAAATCAAAATTTTTTTCAAATGCCAGACAATGTCACACACTCTAAATAGTCTTTTTCCTTCTCGTAGTCTGAAAATACTTGAGGAGAGAAGTTATCATGCCCATCTTTCATTTAAAAGTACTTAGTTTTCATGTCTTTCTTCAGGTGGTAAACCTACTGGACTAGTTTTTGGCTGTAAGGTAAACAATACGCTGCTTAATCTATATTGACTAATTAACTGTTTGTAATTTTTTAGGTACTGATTAGGATGAATGGGATTTGGAGAAATTCTATTTCCTGTCTAAGGATAAGAAAGGTGCCTCGCAGATACCAAACTGGTTATCACCCAGCGGTCCCTCTGGGATCAAGGATTTTAACCGACCCAGCTAAAGTTTTTGAGCACAACATGTGGTGAGTGATCTTCTTAGGTCTGATATTATGTATGTATATTAAACATCACCAATGGTATTATTTTTATTTAGTGCCAAGAAAGGATTTGTAATGCAGATCACTTACGTGGTTGAGGCAAACTGATCCTAACCTAAGAGTTGCCAATTCTAATTTCTTTGCAAATGGAATTGGGAAAGTTAAACTTTTCAAGTGCTTTCCTTAGCTTTGTGGTCCTTGCAGGCCCTCCCTGCTCACCCCTGATTTTGATTTGCTAGTGTGTTGCTCTGGGCCTCTTTTCTGTGTAGAATCCTCTTCCTGCCCCCAAGGCCCTTCTTCTCTACAAGTACTTGTGAATCAGCAAATGTGTAATCAGTACTTGTTGCTCACTAAATACCAGGAAGAACCTATATCGGTGTGACGCTAGTCCATCCTTTCAGGAAATTCACCCTCTATGGGGGAAGATAGATATTTATAGGAAACTTTGATAATTAGCAATACAAGACAGCAAATTGTAAGGGCCCAGCATGTTCTTATAAAGCATATAGGCATATGCCTTGTAAGAACAATGCAACAATGCAAAATCACTTCTGTTTTGGCGTAGTGAGGAAGATTACTTTTTTCTTTTTTAATTTCAGCTCTCTTGAAGTATAATTGACATATAAAGGAAGATTTCTTGCCCTGGCCAGTGGCTCAGTTGGTTGGAGGTATACCAGAAGGTAGTGGGTTCGATTCCCAATCAGGGTATCTACTAGGTTGTGGGTTCGATCTCCAGTCAGGGCGCATATGGGAGGCGACCAGTCAATATCTCCACCACCCCCAAATCAATAAACATATCCTTGAATGAGGATTTAAAAAAATAAATAATATTATGGGTTTTTTTTTTGTTTTGTTGTGTTTTTTAAGGAAACTACCCAAAGCCCAAGGACACATACTAACTAGGTAAATGAAACCTAGCTTAGGACTTAATGAATCTCAAAAAAATAAAGGAAAAAGAAGCAGACCCTCATAAAGACTGGCCACCACCCAGCAGAGTTTTCCCCTCTCCCTGCCACCTTGACATTCTCAGGTTACTGAAAACTGGAAAAAATATACTCAGCCTTTAAACTGGAGCTTACAGGGAAAGATAAACAGGTCTGTGAGTAAGGTTGAGTATCAAGATAATTTATCTGTAGAATAATAGAATGAAAAGAAAGAAGGCGGAAAGAACATATCATGCATTATGAGTTAGTTTTTTCCAATATATTATGTATAGGGAATCATAGAATATGTACTCCCTTTTTTGTCTGGCCTTTTTCACTAGCACAATTATTTTCAGATTTACCATGTTATATGTATCAATAATTTGTTCTCTTTTTTTGCATTTTTTGAGATATAATTGACATATAACATTATATTAGTTTCAGGTATATAACATAATGATTCAATATTTGTATATATTGCAAAATGATCACTGCAATGTCTAGTTAACATTCATTACACAGTTAAAAATTTTTTTCTTTTGATGAGAACTTTTAAGATCTACTCTTTTAGCAACTTTCAAATATACAATACGGACTATTAACTATACTTACCATGCTGTATGTTACATCCCCAGTATAGCTTGTTCATATTTATTATTGATAAAAAACTCATAATCAGTATATATAAGAAGCTCTCAAAATCTAATAACAAAACCAATAAAAATGGGCAAAGTATTTGAACAGATACTTTACCAGGAAGTTACATAGATGGTAAATAAGTACATGAAAAGATGCTCAACAACATTGATCATTACAAAGTTCAAATTAAAGTCATAGTGAAATACTGCTACATACCTATTAGAACAGCTAAAATTCAAAATACTGACCATACCAAACATTGATGAGGGTGTAGAGGAACTGAAACTTTCACACACTGCTGGTAGGAATATAAAATGGGAAAACTACTTTGGAAAACAACTTGGCAGTTTCTTTAAAAAATTAAACATACAAGTATTTATTATCTTGAGTGTGGTAATGGTTTCATGAGTATCTACATATATCAAAACTTACACAACTGTGCATTTTAATATGTGAAATTTACAGTATGTCAATGATGCCTCAGTAAAGCCATTAAATATATGGTTACATCCATACATTGGAAAATAATGTAGCAGTTAATAGAAATGAGATCTATGTGTACTATGACTATGACAATTCAAATGATTTTCTGCTGCCATACATCAAGGTTAACATTTAAGTAGTTGCTTTATTGTTAAAAAAAATATGAAGACCTTTTGTTATATGGATAAATGGGGCACGGATAGGAAGTACATGTGAGCATATGGGAAAATATACAACAACAAAGGAAATATAAAATAAACAATACACTACCTTTTGAGAGAGAGAATTTAAGTAACACTAAATACTGGTAGCATTGTAAATTAATACAGTCTGTTTGGTTATCTTTTTTGTTTGTTTGGTCTCGTCTCATCTGTTCTTTTCTTTTTCCACTGGCTTTTTAGCTATACTATGTTTACTTTATTTTTTAGATGTTATTCTATAGCTTAAATAGTTTAAAACATTTTGGTGTCAAGACCCTACGCTCTTAAATCACTGAGGACCCCAAAGACCTTTTATTTATGTGGATTATATCTATTGATAGGTTCCATATTACAAATTAAAACTGAAACATTAAAAGTATTTATTAATCCACTTTAAAACAGCAATAAACCCATTACATGTTAACATAAATCACATATTTTAATGAAAATATCTGTTCACAAAAATATAGTACAAAGAGTGGCATTGTTTTAAATATTTGCAAGTCTCTTTAATGTCTAGGTTAATAGAAAAGCTGGATTCTCCTATCTGCTTCTTCATTCAATATGTTGTGATATGTTGTTTAGGTTGAATTATGTGAAGAAAATTTGTCCTCACACAGATATGTACTTGGGAAAGAAGGGAGTTTTTTAAAAACCTTTTAAGGTATTTGTAGGTATTTTTCTTGATATTATACTATCAATATTTCATATTGTAACTAAGAAACTACCACTAAATCCACTAAGATATGATAGTTTCGTAGTTACAATATGAATGTAAAACCATATCCCAAAAAACATATTAATGAACTTTTGGTACTGTGCTATATTATAATCCACTGGCACACCATGCACTTTGAGAGTATTTTTTACCTATGCACCTTTTTATAACATCATGCATGAATAATTTGGAAAAGTTTGGTTCTATGTTTATGTAGGTCTTCCAAATGCTGACAATTTCATTATGCGATATTTAAAAATTGCATTTGTTAATATCATCACTCTTCTCATCATGAAAGGACCCGAAGTATTGGGACACTCGCAAACTTATGGTTGTGGATATAACTTTTCCAAAATTCTAATTTTTGCTCAAAAGCATACAATTTATTTTTAGCAACAAATCATGTCACATGTTTTTCTTAAATAGGTTCATTTCATTTACTTTTAAGATTGCCAGATACCCTCATCTGAATAACTATAGTTTGTCTACAGTTGCTCTTTCAAGTAAAAATAGAATTCCATGAAAAAAATGCAGATAGTTTAGTTCACAATGCAAACATTTGTGCAAGTGATTTTCTACAAGTCAGTCATCCTACTTCAGTATGCAGCAGAAATACTTTATGTTGCTTCCCATTTTGTCACAAAGCATATTAAAAATATATGTACCCAAGGGTCAGTATTTTATAAAATAATTTTTACTGCTTTATCAAGCACACTCTTCAATGAATTGATTTTTTTTAAACAAAAGTTAGTGTATTCTCTACTACCCAATGGATGGTGGTGTAGAATATAATGACCACTAGTGCCTCTACCTTTTTTCATACAAAGGTAGTTGCAGTTTTATTCACCATTGTTTTCATACCATCGGTCTAAATGTCAACGCAATGAAAAAGGCAAATACCATTATTATTATGGAAATGGTGTTGACTTACTGGACCACCTAAAAGGGAGGACCACATTTTGAGAACCACAGTTCTAGAGATTACAGTGTACTGCTTCCTCAATTTACACAGTCTTAGAATTAATATTGTACCACATAATATAAAATGTAACAACCTTACAATATGATTCTGTTTACCCATTCAATTATATTGTTTCCATATAATTTACTTCTGTATATGTTATAAATTCAAAAATTCATTGTTATTATTCTTGCTATTTATAGTTAATAATTTTTTAAGAAATTAAGAAAGAATAAAAAACAATTGCCCTTTGTAATTACCCACATATTTATGTCGCTCCCAGTATCTTTATTCTATCGTGTAGATCCGAGTCTCCATCCGGTGTCATTTTCCTTACCCTGAAGTCTTTCTTTAACATTTTTTGTAGTATAAATCCTGCTAGTAACAAATTCTCTCAAGTTTTGCTTATCTGAAAATATCTTTATTCTAAAATTTTTAAAGATATTTTCATTGCATGTAGATTCTAGATTAACAGATATTTTTTTCTTTCAACACTTTAAAGATATCATTTCTTTCTGTCCTGGCCTCCATTGTTTCTCTTGAGAAGTCAGCTGTTGTTTGCATTGCTTTTTCCCTGTATATAATAGCTGCTTTTAAGATTTGACTTTATCTTTGGTGTTCAGCAATGTTCTGTGTATTTATCTTGCCCAGGGTTTGCTGTGATTCCTGGACTAATATTTGCCTTTAAAAAAATTTTTTGGATAAATTTTAGGCAGTATTTCTTCAGGTTTTTTCCTTATTCATGGCTTCTCAATTTATAGCTCTTCAATTTATGTGTTTCTTAGACCAATTTGTATTATCCCATAGGTTACCAAGATTTGTACTTTATTTTCCTCTCTCTGTTCTTCACTTTGAACAATTTATACACCTTTAAGTTTTTAAGTTTGCTGACCCTTTTTTTTCTGTGGTATCTAGTAGCTGTTAAGCCAACCCAATTAATTTTTAATTTATAATTGCATATGGGTTAGTTCTGGAATTTTTTTCCTAATTGCTTCCATTTCTTTGCTGAGGTGTCCCCATCTATTTATTCAATCTGTCCATTACTTCTTTTAAATCTTTGAACATATTCTGAAAGCTGTTTTAAAGTCCTTGTATACTAATTCCAACATTTCGGTTTTCTCTACATCTGCATTTACTGCCTTTTCTGTTGACAAAGATCGCACTTTTCTGCCTCTTCACATGCTTGGAGTTTTGATAGTAGTGTGGTCATTATAGCTGATATCTTGTATGAATCTGGATTATGTTGTCTTCCTTTACGTTTGAGGTGTTTTCTGGCAAGTGATTAAAGTACTGCCAAATCTTGGTGAGGTCATATTTATTTTGAGTTATTGCTAGGACACTGTTGTTAGGTATTGTTAGGATGCTATTTTGGTATCGTCCTGAATATAGTATGGCTCTTATTCCTATGGCGTGGCCTTTTGGGGTCTTAGCTGCATACCCGAGGTATTCAGAAAGGCCTTTCCATTCTGCCTTAGCCAGAACTCCGTATCTCCAAGCATTGCACTGCCTGTGTCAGTGAGCTCTCTTCACCATCACCCCAGAGTCCTCTCCATTGGCCCAGTGGAGTCTGTCCTGTGCGTGAACAGCCACCACTAACTAAAAACACTAGGAGAACTCTTGCAGGCTTTAAGGGTCTTCTACTCTGTCCAGCTTGCTCTTCTTCAGTATTCTGCTGTACAAAGTCTCACCACCATCTCCAGTCACAAAACTGCCACTCTGTGAGACAGCTGCTCTCGGCTTGGACTCCTCCTCTGCACCACAGTCTACAATGTGTCCAGGCAGAAAACCAGGATGAATGTGAAGACGGACCTTTGGTGTTTCTCTTTCCTTAAGTATCACAACCCTACACTGTCTGAAATGTAGTCCAGTGCCTAAAAACAGGTACTTTATGTATTTTATCCAGTCTTACCATTGTTGGTGGCAGGAGGGTAAGCTCATCGCCAGGTATGCTGTCAGGGCCTAAATCACAAGTCCTATACAGAAGTTTTAAATCATAATTATGAAGATTTTGTAGCTATGTAGAAACATGTGTGTTTGTATATACACAAATAGAGGAAGGGAACTTGAAAAATTAATTTATTAGCATATCTAAATGACAGTCAAGACTTTATATTCAAATTTTTTTGTTATTAAAACTATATAATAAATATAAATTTACTATGGAATTAAGGGTTATTGAAATAGTTTTAAGCTAAAACTAATAACTTCTATGTCTTCTTTTACCTAATATTTTATTTTTAATTCACTAGTCACCTAACACATTTGTTAAAGTTGTCATTAAATTTTGATGTATAATGAAACTTTCACATACACAATAAATGACAAAAACAGAAAACCATTCTGTCCATACAGCTTACACTGGGTGACTGTTTTACTTCTGATTGTTAAAATTATATAGGAAAAGACACTACATTCAGAAGTGTCTGTAGGTAGAATCCCCAATAACATTAGTACTCAAAGTAAGCAATTGGTATGTGCATATGTACGTGTGTTTTAACTTTTCCAAAACAAGACAAATGCACAATTCTTTATGCTGTTATAGCCATCAACTTAAAGCGAGAGTAAGGAATCCTTGTTCAGTTGCACCATACTTATAAAGGACACACGCTCACATATGAACTGAGGTCATAGTGTAACCAAGCAGATGGGCCACGAGGCGCCGTCCATGAGGCGCCTTGGCGAATGACCCAACAATCAGTGTTGGAAGGAACAGGTCTTTATTTACAGTATTCCAACGTTGAGGGCTCTGGGAGCACTTCAGCTCAGAGCCCTTCTTTCCCACAAGACCCAACACTTCCATTGTTCCCTGAAAGGCTATAAGCCAAAAACCCAAAAGTTCCCCATGTTCTTATCTTTTTTTTTTTTTTTAGATTTTATTTACTTATTTTTAGAGAGAGGGGAAGGAAGAGAGAAAGAGAGGGAGAGAAGCATCAATGTGTGGTAGCGTCTCACACTCCCCCAACTATGGACCCAGCCAGCAACGCAGGCATGTGCCCTGACTGGGAATTGAACTGGCAGCCCTTTGGTCTGTAGGCCAGCACTCAGTCCACTGAGCCACACCAGCCAGGGCCCCATTTTCTTATCTTAAGCCAGCTGTACAAAGAGTTCTCCAGTCCCTCTGGAAGATACCAAAGTTGCCATCCTCACACAGCGGCTCTCTTCTTCAGGACCTGGGGTACATTGTCATCAGCCTCCATGTTATAATCCAGAAAAGCATGTGTCATGTTAACACTGGATCATGGCAAAGTCCAGGAAAGGCACAAGTCTCAAAAGTCCAGCAAAAGTCCAGAAAAAGTCCAGATTTGCCCGGCACTAGGTCAGCATCTCACAAGGCAAAGTCTTTGGTGGCTCTGGAGTCAACGAGAGCAGTCACGATCAGAGCAGCAACGTGTCTCCTTCCTTACTACACCAGGCCGCATGGCTGGATCCTTATTACAAACTGCATGGTCACTTGCTTACTTCTCCCTCTCACATGGCTGCTATATCATTCCTCCCTCATGGCTCTCCTACTCCCTTCCAAGCTGCATGGCTGAATCTTTACAAACTGCATAACTGCTACTTCACTACCGGCACTTCCTCACTTCCTGCCCTTAGTTTTAAATCCTGGTCTAGAGCCTGCGTGACCTCATCTCCAACTCCTCCCACAATAAGTGACATTTGCCAGTTCTCCATATAGTTTACATTCATTTGGCTGCCATTTTCAGTCAGGGCAAGAATGACTCAGTGATTCAGGAGGAACCTGCCTCCCGTGGCTACATCATGAGTCAGGATATGCCCTTAAAGCCACACCTACCTTGTCCTAAAGTGGCAGCACAGCTGTTAACACAACTATTAAACTAGCTACCAAGTTGCTACAGATATGCAAAGTATCTTAATCCTGTCATCTGCTCTTCCTCATCCCCCAACCAAGGTTTGTGGGGGTTTATTCTCTGAGCCCCACTCTATACCTCATTACAATTCTCCCCTTTCAGACATTGGACCCTTTATAATCTTATAAAGGACCATGGGCAAAAGTCTCAAAATCTTCTGTAGCTACTTCCTGCTGCCTATGGCTGTTGTCCTACCTACCTCTGGGTCCAAGGATCCCTAGTGGAGTGGAGGTGTGGAGCAGGGTGGCCTTCACGTGTGCGCGTGGGGAAGGACCCTGTAGAGTCCAAGTCAGCTGGCTCTCCCCAGAGAACAGCATGCTCAGGGTCCAAGGGCTGGCATTCCTCAACATGTTGACATCCTTGTCATATTCTGGAGGCAACAGATTGGGCAAGAGGGTTAGAAGGCACAATTAAACCTATAACCACTAAATGACAAAGGCAGAGACCAATTCTACAGGGTCCCACATTAGGAAAAGAGTGGCTTCTCTGGAGGAAGGCGTGCAAGGCATGTCACACCGGTCCAAAGCCTTTTTGCCCACTACACTAGCTTGGGCTGAGGGGAATATTTTAGGATTCCTCCTTTTGGACTTCTGGGCCCTTTCTCTCCAAGCCATTGAGGCAGATAAGAGAACCAATTTTAAAGTAAAGCCCACAGACTGCCCCATAATTCACCAACCCAACCATTTATTTCAGTCAAACCATTGAGTCTCAGGATGTGGCTGATACAGATGGGCTTCTTAAGTGAGGCCTATTTGTATAAACAACCACTCAGGTAATGAGATCATGGGCTTACATCCTATGAAAACAGAAGGAAGAACACACGTGTTAATTCACAAAACATCCCACAAACCAGTCTGAGTCTGCGAGACTGTCTTTTGGGAAGACATTGCAAGGCCTTTCCAAGGCATGCCACTTAACAGTGACAATTAGACAGATCCTTCTTGCCTGTAAATTGAGCACCTCTGGTGATGCCACAAACCCAGTTTCAACTTCCAGATGCAAACAAATTTTGAAGACAGCTGCACTAGTCTAATATCTAAAATTGCGCATTGTGATTTCCCTTGAATCATAGTTTTTCTCCCTGGGATCACCCTCATTATCATTAAAGGGACTGCATTAAGTCCAGTTTTAATTTTGCCTGTTTGCATAAATACAACCAGAGCAGTAATTGATCTCATATGACCTTCAAGTCTGCTTTGCTGGAATTTACACAAGGAACATTTAGATTGACTCTTCAGTTTGCCCTTCAGGGCACAGAAGCTGAGCCACACTCACCTGCTATCTCGCCTTGCTTGTACCACTGGCTTAAGTCCTGAGGCTTCCACTGTGCCCTAAAGTTCCTCCCAATATGGGGAGCGGCCATGTGCCACATCTAATATGGTGCAGCACCCCCGTGATGCATATCAGGTGATTTACCCAAAACGGCAGCACATCCATGTGGCTTAGTGTCTGAACCCAGCATGCATGTGGGCTCGGCTCACAGAGCCTAGGGGTTCCCTTCCTCCCCAAACCTGTTCCCTTACACCGTTCTGGCGTTCCCGGCAGCTGGCACCTTGAGCCGGGGTGCAGTTCCCTGACACTGGGGAGTCCCCACAGCCATGCCCCAAGGGTCAGTCTGCCCGATGTGTCCGGAACCTGAGTACGGGTTCCTTTAGTCCCATCTGGGCTCCCCAAAACTGTGCAGCCAGCTTAAGATAAGAATGTGGGCAACTGCGGGGTTTGCTTTTGGCTTATAGCCTTTTGGGCAACAAGGGAAGTACTGGGTCTCATGAGAGAACAGGGCTCTGAGCATAAGTGCTCTGAGCGCCCCCAAGGTTGGAATACTGTAAATAAAGACCTGTTCCTTCCAACGCTGATTGTTGGCTTGTTCCCCAAGGCACCACGTGGACGGGCCTCGTCTGCTCGGTTACAATAGGACTCATGACTACCACAAAATTCTAAGACTAATTCTACCAATCATTTTATGAAAATTTCTTACTCAAAAAATCTGTCTTTCATTTTTGATATTTCTTTTTCTCAAATTCAAGTTTTCAAAAAAATTCAGTATATTTCATAATATTCTCTGCTTAATTCTCTTTTGTTACTTTTTAAAAATCTTTTTAAAGAAAATATATTCTCCTATTTAGTATGAAGATTGCTGGGTTTTCTTTCCCCCAAGAAGAATGATGTAAAATTTTAATGACCATTGTTATATACCTTAAACATACAGTATTGTTTTCATGTAAATATAGCTTTTTTTAATCCTCATCCAAGGGTATACTTTTTTCATTGCTTTTTAGAGACAGGAAGAGAGAGAGAGAAAGGTAGAGAGAGAAATACTGATTTGAGAGAGAAGCATCGATTGGTTGTCCCTGTATGTGCCTGGACCAGGGATTGTGCGTGCCCAGACTGGGGATTGTATGCGCCCCAGACCTGCAATCTAGGCATGTGCCCTGGCTGGGAATCAAACCCATAACCTTTCAGTTTCAGGACAGGATGACGCTCCAACCAACTGAGCCACACCAGCCAGGCCTGTAAAAATGGTTTTTAAAAAATTCTCTCTAATTGAAGCAGCTGTATAATAGAAAGGAAATTTTAATACAGCTGTCTCTTAATTTCACTATTCTAGCATAACCGCCATTTCACCCAATATGTATATAACTTTATATAGCTGTGATTACAATACATATATAATGTTGGAATCTGCTTTTTTAACCTCATGTTATTTCATAAACATTTTTTCACATTGTTATGTGACCTTCATATTTATCATTTTAAATGCCTATATAATATTCTTTTAAGTTATATTTTTTTCATTAGCCTATCACTGAGGTTGTTTTCAATTTTTTGCTGTTATATTTGGTATTCCAGTGAATATCATGGTACCGATACTTCTCCGTGTGGAACATCTCTGTTCTTTGGAGTTACTTTGTGACAATAAATTTCCAGAAGGACAATTCATAAGTCAAACAGTATAAGCCATTCTTTTCCCATGGGTAATGGTAGTGGTGATGGTTGTTAAATACGTGATTATTTTCAGTTTGTTACTTATTTGTTTCTATGTTTAAGTTCTATTGCAGTTGTATTTATTACTTATAAACTTGAATGATTCTTATTGCTGTCTGTTGGGATTTGGTATACATGAATTAGACTTCTCTGATATAAAAACTTCCATAAAGCTGCAGGTCTGGAGGAAGTCCCATAAATACAGTAGGAACATTTTATAGGTTTCAGTGGGGATTCTATAACTGTACAGTGGAAAATCTGTTCTGCAGTGGCTTAGGGTATAATATTACTCTCACTTAGCAGTTAAGAAAAAGAAGCAACATAAAGAACAGTGTAAGGAAGTTAGAGCAATTTAAGAAATAACTAAATCTACTAAATACTCAGGAAGAAGCAAGTTAAACTAACAGTTTAAAACATACTTAAAGCTAAAGACCACATACACTCTCATTGTCTCAGAGCTTGATTCTTTACAGGGAAATTAATTGTTTTATTTTCTTTTTTATATGTTGTGGAAATTTACAGATGAGAGACTTATCCCCAGCCTTAATAAATGATTTGTTCTTTTTCATAATTCTGTATATGGGGCGGGGGGGAGTAGGTTTAAGTTGTGAGTACACAAAAGTTTATTCTTGTGTTATTATTTATTACTTCCTGTATTATTTTTCATATGTACAACTACATTTGCCCCACCCTGTATATTTATATATACAGAATACTAAGTATAGTTGCCAGCTCAGAGTTATATATGTGATTGTTCTCATATATTAAAATAAGTCAAAACAAAATATTCTAATCTTATTCATTAAAGCAAGTGACAAAGCTGCTTAATGATTATTTACATTGTAAATAATTAAGTTTTATTTAAAATACTGGTGGTTAAAGTTTCATCTGTGAAATTGAGTTTTACATTATCACTTGCTTTTCCTGGGGACTTCAGTATACCAGTTTTAATTTTTCTTAAAAGAAAGCAGTGTCTCACCTTTCGGTGGTATATTTATAGGCAGTTCACTGGAATATACCCTCTCATATCTGATTGCATACACATTACTTAAAGCAGTGCCAAGTTTATCATCATTCTACCCAAACCAACTTCTTATTCTGTCATTGTTACCCCCATTTTCTTTTTTTTAACCCCCATCCAAGGATGTATTTATAGAGAGACAGACAGACAGACATTGATGTGAAAGAGAAACCTCGATCCTAGGTCTGTGCCCCGTCCAGGGATCTAACCCGTGACATTTTGGTGCATGGGACCACGCTCCCACCAACGGAGCCAGCTGGCCTGATATTCTTGATATTCCGTTTTGAGACCATGAAATCATTTCTGACTCTTTTTATTCTACTCCCACAACGTCTAGTTAATCTCTAAGACATAAGTTGTTGCTGTTGTTGTTTTCTCTGACAGTGTCTTTCCTTCCACTCCTCTTTCTGTTCTCATTGCTACCACCTTCCTCCTGGGACTCGTGACTCCCAGACCACTGCAGCAGTCTTCTAATTGCTCTTCCTCCGTTCATTGTTCTCGCACACTACTACACTGTTCATTCTTGAGATCCTCTGATTCTGACCATTCCCAGCTCCTAACTTACCTACAATTACCCAAGAGAACCAATCAAAATGGATTTTTTTATTGTTTCCTGTATAAACCGCCTATACTCCCAGCTTCATACACATATCAGTTAATGTTTATCAGTCACCATAATGATGCATATCAAGAATTTGATAATATACCCCTTTCTCCTCAGTGAGATAGCTGTAGATACCATATAATAGTAATGTTAGTGATTTTTTTTTACAATTATCAAAAGCTATCTAGAACTTGAATTTTTGAGTATGTGAGTTCATTATTGTTTAGAAAAATGGTTTATTCCAGGAAATCACATCACTTACTATAGTTTTACCACTTGCAAAAATGAAATACAAACTTTGTAAAAACAAAACCAAACAAAAGTCACCCCTTTGTAAAAAGATGCTGCTTTTATTCCAAGAAAGACATTGCGTGTGTGTGTGTGTGTGTGTAAATAATATCTTCTCATAAAGGGAAAATAAACTCTGAGGAAAGCGCCAGTTCTTAGAAAGGCAACCCTTTCGTATGCTATATCAAATAGTCTGTAATTTAAATATAAGTGAGCCCATTTATAGAAGTTAAGACAGCCAATAAGAAAAGTCTAAAGTTGAAAAACTGAGGGTAAGTACGAAATATTCTACAAGTATTATAAAAAGAGCATTCAAAAACTATAAAGGATGCCCTATTCATAAATTAACAAAAAAAGCAAATGTATTTAGCTTTAGAGTAAAATACGGTAAACCATACCAGCACCCAAATAATCATGCACCATAATAGTACTGCTGGGACATTCAGCAGTTCTGTCCAAAGATGGCTTGGGGCTTGCAACACAACCAGATTTAAACAAAGAAACCTTAGTACTTCAGGGTTGTACCAGCACTTATCAAAAGGAACATCTAATACAAAATATATTCCTTCGGCACGCAATTATTTTGTATCATTGGTCTTTGAGTAATCTAGAGTGACAGATGTATCCCCTGCTGCCCTTTTCTGCCTTCTTCAATTATAAGGCATGTTTTACAATCATTTTATTTTTTGATAGGGATCATATGCAATGGTCAAAAGAAGAAGCAGCAGCAGCCAGAAAAAAAGTAGAGGAAAACTCAGCGGTGCGAGTCCTTCTAGAAGAGCAAGGTAGGCAACTAACCGTTGTAGCTCCTGGGGCCTGGCTTTTCTGTTTGGCCTTCTACTAATTCAATTCACACCTTAGTGTCTTTTCCTCCTAATTGTGTTGTTTCTTTGGACAGTTCTTTTCTTCTACCTATGCAAATCTACTTGTTCTGTTTGGGAGAATTCCCAGTTTTTCTAGTATAGGGGTACCAAAGTTAATGAAATAAATTATGTATTTACTTTGCTCTTGCTCTCTTTTTTTGTCATATGGTTGCTTTTTCTAGAAGGAATACACACATGGGTGACATTTCAAACAGGATATGAAAACATAACTTTAAAGTTTTCCTCTTGCTATAAGTTTTTCAATATGCTGTTGTGCATTTCACTTGTTAGGAATGTTCAACAAATTCAAAAACTTTGCGCAAAGCAGGTAGTCATATCAAAATGTTGCTGGTCTTTTGGGGTAAAAACAAAGTTCCAATAAAGATTTAAGGTACTTTTCTTGAAGGCCATTGATATGAGTTTAATTAAAATAAGGCCTCACCAACCTTGAAAAATGGCTTCTAAAAAATTGACCAATGTCCCTGGCTGGAGTGGCTCTGTGGATTGAGTGCTGGCCTGTGAACCAACCAGAAGGTCACTGGTTCGATTCCCAGTCAGGATACATGGCTAGGTTGCAGGCTGGGTCCCCAGTTGAGAGAACGTGGGGAGCAACCAGTTGATGTCTCTCTCACACATCAGTGTTTCTCTCCCTCTCTTCCTCCCTCCCTTCTCTTCTCTCTAAAAATAAGTAAATGAAATCTTTTTAAAAATTGATCTATGCTACTATCACAAAAACAGAAAATGTGTTCGTGAGGATATAGAAAGATGGGAATCCTTATGTATTATTGGTGGAATTGTAAAATGGTACAACTTCTATGGAAAGCAGTATGGAAGCTCCTTAAAAAATTAAAAATGAAGCTACTATATATGTACTAGCAACCTCACCTCTGGACATATGACAAAAAGAAAGAAAGAAAGAAAAACTTGAAAGCAGGGTCTTTAGAGATTATTTGCACATCCATGTTCATAGCAACACTATTCACACCAGGCAAAAGGTGGAAGCACCCCAAATGTCCATCAACAGATAAATGGATAAGCAAAATGTGGTATATACATACAGTGGATTATTATTATTCAGCCTTAAAAAGGAAGAAAACCCTATAAGCCAGTCACAGAAGGGCAAATACTGTATCGATTCCACTTATATGTGCTATCAAATGTAGTCAGATTCATAGGAACAGAAAGTAGAATTGCGGTTATGAAGGCCTGAGTGATGGGGAAACACAGAGTTGCTGTTTAGTGGTTATAAAGTTCCAGATTTGCAAGTTGAAAAAGGTCTACACATCTGTTTTACAACAGTGTGAGTATGCTTAACACTCTAGGACATTTAAAAATGGTTGAGATGGTAAGTTTTACGTTAGGTGTTTTTGTACCACAATTTTTAACAAGCATCCCCCCAAAATGGCCTCTGTCCTCACTACATTGCTGGGAAACTTTGCCAAACACCTACACTGTCTAGACAGTAGTTTTATCCTTATTTTCCTTAAAATCACTTCTTCTTTAAATCATCTTGGTTCTTTTTCCTTTAAAAAAATAGTTTATTGAAGTGCCAAATACAGACATTTACACAACTTATAAATCAATTCTCCCAGAGCTCACTGAATTTTCCAAACACCCACATTAAGAAATAGAATATTACTAGTAACCCAGAAACTTCCGCATGTTCTGTCCCAATTACTATACTTCCCCCAACTCCTCAGACCCTAAGACAACTAGCCACTATTCTGGCTTCTAACACCATAGGTTAGTTTTGCCAGAACAACTTGGTTCTGGCCATGACCATTTCTTCATCTCTCTTGTAGCAACAGTGCACCCCTTAGATAGAGCAAGTGTCAGCAAACTTTGGCCACGGGCCAAAACCAGCCCACCACCCATTTTCTATAAAGTTTTATTAGAACAGACTCATTTGTTTGCATATTTCTATGGCTGCTTTTGAGCTATGTTTATAGAGCTAAATAATGGCAACAGAGACCATGTATAGCCCACAATGACTGTTTACTATCCTTTACAGAAAAAGTTTGCCAACCCCTGAGACACAATTTTCAGGACAGATTGATCAGCTGTCCTGGGACTCTCTAGGGAAAGACATTTACATTCCTCTGTACAAGCCAAGCATAGTGAAAATCACTAATCCCACTGGTAGGTATTTTTCTACTTGACTTTAGTCTACAATTGAAGAAGCTGAGCGAATGAGACAGCCCTCATTGGCTGCCTGTAACCAGTGAAGGGGACAGTGCTGCCCTCTTATCCTCTAGCATCATTTGCTATTCCTTAGAGCTTGTTCTCTTTTCTTACTCTAAGCTGGAATGTGTCCTGGAGGCGGCGGGGGTGGGGGGGTCAAGAAAGAAGAGTACCTGACCCATGATGGAACCATTCCGTTTTTATGAGCCCCAGCCATGCAGCCCAGAGTGGGATACGGCCAGGGAGCGTTGGGGTCGGATTTGAGGGTGCATACCAGTGGCAGTGCTGCTTACAGATCAGCCAGCATTGCATTCCTTTGCAGGAACTCTGTCACACTGTTTCTGAGGAAGTATAATTTTGCTTCTTTGCCAGCAGCTGCACAGACATATTTTCCACATTACTCAAGCTTCTGCTAGTGGCCACCTGGATGTGACAGAAAGAGTCAAGCCTAAACTGAATTAAAAGTTATCCGTCATCTTAATTTGTTTCCAGGAAGTTGAAAATTATACACAGTATATTTCCTGATAATTTGAAAAACCAAGGATTTTTTTTCACGCTCTTTTGAATATTTCTGTTTAGAACATAAATAAATACATGAGCAGTGCTGATAATGTTCCCTTACAGTGCTCTGCACGCAGCTGCCTATTTTGGCCTATTTATGTTAACAATGAACTTGAGTGAAGCTAATGAGAAGGTTATTTTAGGGCCTTGGAAACCGCAGTAAAGGAAAATGACAGTTCCCACAGAACCGTAGTGTGACCGAAATAGAAAGGTGGTGACTGGGCGCTCTGTAGAAGCAGGAAAAGCAGGCTGGAGGGGCCGGTGATACTGCTTTGAAGCATTTGGTGTGCTTATTAGCATGTCCAGTCTCTCTGAGCACGGTTTCTGGATGCTGTGGAGACACAGAATGAAAGATTCCATTTTAAAATGACTCAGAGTGATCGAGGTTTCTGCTGGATCCTGTGTGCGCCTCCTCCCCCGGCCCCCACTGCCCTCCCCCACCTTGTAACACTACTCAGTGTGGTGGACTTCCTACATGGCAGGGGACAAGGAGAAGGACACACAGTGAGGGCATCTGGTTCATGACACGTAAGCTGGGTTGCACGGAGCAGCACCTGAGGCTGCTGCGAGGATGGCAAAGAAAGAACATTTCTGTTTTCGAGAAGCTGTTCTGTGACAGGACATTACAGTGACAGTAAATGCCTATCCAGCCACCCAGTCCAGTCTCTGTCAGGGATCACAGAGCTGCTGGTCTGCAGAAGCCCTAGGTGAGGCTTCTAATTTGATATTTAATGTCTCTGATGAATATGGGTCAAGGTGAACAGATCTGTTTAAAAGCTCTACTCCCAACCTTTGTGAAAACCCAAAGGAAGCTTTGACCCAGTTTTCCCAGTGCCTCTGTTACCTGCCAACTCTCCTTACCTAAGAGAGACTTAAGTCATTAAGAGAGGCAATTTTCTCCCATCACAGAGTATCCCATTTGCAGATTATTATACAGCACGAGCACTGTTTATTGATCTTCTCTCACTTACTTTAATGCCACTGGGAGGAAACACTGGTGGTTCTCCCACGCTGGCCAACTCTCCAGCACGTTTCTTTTGGCTTCTGTGTGTCGGTCAGTCTGTTCCTGTCATTCCCTTATCCCGTTTCTCACCTATTGTCTCAGTTGTTTGTGAGAACTGAAGTCAGGAAAACACCCTCACAATTCTGAAAACAAAAACTTACCCATCACAAATAATAATCTTTTTTTGCAGTGAGATGGTTGACATTTCATTTTTGTGATTACAATATATAGCATCCAGGCTTTCATTAGAAGCAATATTTCTTTCAATTAGGTGCCCAGATTAATGCTTTTTAATCCCACATATCCTTTGGTTAATTTCTTTTATGTTTTATTATAGCTCATATTTCTTTTAAAAACAGGTTAATTTGAGAAATGAGAAAGATTCATTTGGTAGTTTTTGAGTTAACATCATTATATTTTATAATTTTCTAAAAACATCCCCAGTGTGTTATATCTCAGCTGGTTATTTAGCAAATGTAATGGGTTTTTAAATCTTAATAACAATAGCAGCTGTGATTTTTACTCTAAAATATCCTTATAAATAGCTACCTAGCTAGGATTTCCTTCACTATACCTTATAAAGGAATCCCACTATACCTTACCTTGTGAACACCTTACCACTTGAGAGTACCCTGTGTGTAAAAAAAGTAACTAAAACCTTTGTGTACTCATAAATGTAGAGTATTGTTTATAAGTCAGCTTTGGTTGTTTAAAATTTCATGCAGTGCTCTTAGAAACGTACTTTTCATAACTTTAAGAGTTTTCTTTTATTAGGCAGTGAACTTTATCAGTGACAAGTGGAAATTTCCAACTTTGAGAGCTCAGATATTTGCGTAATTGATGTGCAAAAATAACTTTAAATTGCTTTTTGTTTCACTGCAACTTAGAATAAATTTTCATAATTCATATTAATCATATCATGTATGTCAGATACATAAATGGTTTAATTCATTTTCTAAGTTGTGATATTCGGTGTGATTCAGAGTGAACTCTGAATATTTAAGTATGGTTACTGTGTCACATTCCTTCTTCCTGTCAGCAGTAATGAATTTAATAAGTGAATAATTGAGAAGTTGCTTCATCTGGCTGTGGTTAAACAGATCACTACCTCCCTTTTATTGCCACTGGCATAAAGCAATTAACGCTGAATTGGCAACCTAGGAATGTGAAAGGAAAAAAACGCTCCTCCAAGAAAAATTGATCATTAATAGACCTGATTAGGTCAGTTGGACAAGATGAAGACAGGGCAGATTTCTCCACACTATATTCTTTTTTCATTATTGGCCTGAACTTGAGATAATTTAACAGCAGGTTGAAACTAAATGTTTCCCTCGTGGTCAAGAAAGTAGCTCTTCAAAATCCCCTGTTATCACAGATACTCTTGCAACTCAGGAAATTAAATCATACGCTGAAGGTGTTTACATTGTCTCATAAACATAATTATGAGTTTGACTGAGCTCCCGTGAGGTCTCAGAAGCTGTCACACATGCTGGTAAGTATGGAATTGCCAGAATTGACTGGAGGTACTGCTGAAAAAACAACTTCAAAAAGCAAAAAAAAAAAAAAAATGTTCCAGCCTGTTAACCTTTCCCCAACCTATCCTGGGTGCTGTTTCTGTTTTGTTTTTATCCCACAAACCTATCGATTTTCATAGAGCATTTTATGTTGCCATTGCTCACCATACCTTCATCATATAACTTTGCATAATTTATATTTTATGTAATTCAAATGAGGTTTAATTAATTCTGTATTTCTGACCTGTTTTTATTAAGATTCCCTCCAGTCAACAACGTTTTAATCTTAGCTTGATGTTTCATAATGAGAGGAAAGTACAGAATCGGAAAAGCAGAGATTAATTTCCAACAGCATGGGTGGACCTAAAGGGTGTTATATTAAGTGAAATAAGCCAAAGAAAGACAAATACCATATAATGTCACTTATATGTATGTGGAATCTAAAGAACAAAGTAAACGAACATATAAAATTGAAACAGATTTCCAGATGCAGAAAACAAACTGATGGAGGCCAGAGGGGAAGGGGGTTGTGGGGTGAGGTGAAATGAAGCGATGGGATTAAAAATACAAATATGTAGTTACAGAATAGTCATGGGGATGGAGGAGAAAGCATAGGGAATTTGGTTAACAATATTGTAATAACTGTGTATGGTGCAGGGCTGGCACTTGAACTATCAGGGGCAACCTTTTATAACCTATATGAATGTCTGTCCACTGTGCTGTACACCTGCAACTAACGCAAAATAGTGTTGAATGCAAAAATAAAATTAAAAATAAATTATCAGCAGAAACCTGAAAAAAAGCTCCATATTTCAGAGGTATTTTAGAGAGGCTTACTATTTTGTGTTTGGAAAGCAATATAGTGTAATGATGTTAAGAGCATGAATTTTGCAGTTTAACAGACTTGGTCCAGATCCCTGCTCTGCTTGCTGGACCGTGGGACAGTTTTTTTTATCCCCTCTGACCTTGAATTTGTTTGTAAATTGGAATAATAATGAGTCTATTTGAGAGGTATTATTAGGGTTAAATAAGAAGGAAAATCCAAGGAAAGCATTGGACATAGTGCCTGGCACATAAGGAACATTTAGTATGTGTTAATATTAGTTGTATTTTTAATGATGTTATTGGTATAATGATTTATGTAATTGTTTGGGTTTTTTTTTCCTCATAATTCATGTATAGGAAATACTTGAAAAAGACTTGAAAGTGTCTACGTTCCCAGACATTTACCATCGTCTTCTAATAGTAATCAGATCCTGTTTAAAGATTTCATAGGCCAGGGCTGAATTTAGATACTTGATATTTTTGGTATCTGAAACAGATTCCAGTCACCTACTGCAGATTCATTTTCTCTTTAAATTGTAGAAATCAAAACAGTAATATAGTCTCATATTTGTAACGGCAGTCCTATCCAAGATTTTGTAGTTTGTAGAACTGGTAATGTTTAATGTTCTTCATAAGTTCATGGGTTTAATAGGAAAGTGCACATTTTTTTTAGAGCTTGAGTATAGAGGTACTTTCAACTGCTCATCAAATGAGGAAACTGTGTAGGCAGGTTGAATGAAGAATCAACTAAGATTCTTTCCCTTTGTGTAAGATGTAGATAAAACTTTGCAAAAGGAAGAACTGCATAACAACTATTAAATTGCTGTTATCACTCCAAATTTTCATCTGATTGTTATAGATGAATGTAAAATAAATTTTTGAGTTATAGTCAGTGTATAGACCATTCTGTGTGAATGCTGTCTCATTATTCTTCTTTAAATTTTAATTGCTATATAAGGTTACTCTGTTTTGACCTGCATAGTTTGCTTGGTCATGGTTTGTTGGGTATTTGAGATATTTCGCACTTTTTCCTCTTATAAATAGCACTGCTATGAATATCTTTCCTTTCAAGTTACTCCTCTGCTATCTACCTCCCTACCCCCAATTAATTTCTAGGGGAATATTCTGCATATTAATCAAGGTATGTTTTACATTCTTTTTTAATGATAGTTAGGTTCAAACTCACTTCCCAAGTAGTTTGGTATTGGAAACGCAAGCACTATAGATTTGAATAAATGTAGGTCTTGTTAGGTGGTTGCCTTTTATTAAGCAGGAAAACCTTCTACCAGCATGGAATGAGTTACAAAGAGAGTTTTTAAGGTAAAAGGAAGAATACAAGGTACAAGAAGACCCTGTGAAAATTAGGCAGTTCCTAATTCCTTCTGAGTTTGATTTTCAGAATACTGCTTTGTTTTTTTTTATATATCAGGTACACTCCAAATTTTAAAAGTAGAGACAGGACTATTGCAAAGATAAATATGTTACAGATTTAGATTAATCATAAATAGGCTTCCTTCCGTTAGTGCGGATGTGAGTATGTCTTGGACTTCAACATCACATAGTTCTTTTGTGTACAGAGATCTACTTTCATTTTTCAGACCTTAAATACAGATGGGAGTTTACATCTTTATAGCAGTCCTGCTGCCAGATACAGTTCAGCCTTGATGGGAAGGAAGTCTTGTGGCCAGATGGGTGGAGATCCATGGTGCAAGGCCATAAAGATAAAAATGGAAAGAAAAGGAAAAACACTAGGGCACTGGGACACGACTCCGTAACAAAGATAAACCCACCTATAGGCATTGCTTGTTCTGAGGGTAGGGACTTCTTTATACTTGTGAAAAAAAAATGAGCTTGTTATTTTTACTTTTAGTTCAGTGTAATTTATTTTTGGTATATAGTAATTCAAAAATTCTATATACCAAATTCAAATGATTAAAATTCAAATGAAAATTCTCAAACCACTAAGTTTCCCTCTTTTGAGGCAACCAGTATTACTACTTATGCAATTATCCTTCCAGAACTATACTACACATATACAAGTAAATATGTATATGAACATGCATGTGTGTTTCTGTTTATGCACACACATATATTCTTTTTCTTTTTCCTTTTCTTTTTTCTATAACCAGTGGTGCATCATGACATACTGTTCTATACTTTGCTTTTTGACCTCACATTGAACCTTGGACATTATTCTATATCAATAGGTTTTTTATTCTTTCAAAGCACTTTAAAAATATCACATGCCTACACTGGGTGAAAGTAATTCTTAACCTATGGAGTAGGCCTAGGAAGTAGGGCTGATATATAAGAGTTTCCAAGAAATATTTGTTGAATGAATGAGTGAGGGAATGAATGAATTATTTTATTAATTTAAGGTACAGATAGAAAGAGGCAGAAAGCTAAGAATTCCCTAAAGTTTTGAGATTCTTGGCCTAACCCTGACCCTGGGGTCCAGTGAAATCTAAGGGATAACATCACAAAATGCCTATCTCTTTTAAAAAGGCATCAGAAATTCTCATTAAGGCTTCATATGGGGAGATGTCCATAGGAAGAGATGCTTCCAGAGGTGGGGGAAGAATGGAGATATGGGATGGCCCCTAGATTTGAGGAGTCAGGATGCATATAATACATGTCCTGGTTCTGCTGTGATGGGACTCCAGGCCCTGGGAAAATTGGGTTCACCTATTCTGTGCTGGTAAGTATGGAATTGCCAGAATTGACTGGAGGTACTGCTGAAAAAACAACTTCTGTGCTGTTTTTCTTCCAATGCAAAACAAGGGTGTTGGCGTAGATTATTTCTATGGACCACTCTAGCTCTAACATTATGTAATTTATAATACCACAATTTCCTGTCTCATTACCAATTTGCATAGACATTGTGTTGAAACTGCATTTACACAGACAAAAAATAAGGTGTCCTTTCTCTAATATAATAAAGAGACTTATAGCTTATTGGTAAAAATGTGATTATGAAGATTCCAGAATTAGACTGTTGAAAGTTGTTTGCAATAATTATATTCCTCACAAAAACTTACTGGTAAACTATTGAGACAGAAACAGATGAACCAAATATGCCACACATTGACACATCTTTGAGAGAATTAATACTCTGTAGTTTTAACCTTTAAGAGTTTAAAAAAATCAGGTAATTGTAATATTCAAGTTATTCTATAGTATATATAGTCATTATAAATGATAAATAATATATATTTAACAGCTTTAACTATTAAATATATTACTAAAATAACTAATAGTAAACGTAATTCATAGTAAAATAAATTTTTTTCTCTTTATTTTAGTTAAGTATGAGAGTGAAGCTAATAAATATTGGGACACATTTTACAAGATTCATAAGAATAAGTTTTTCAAGGATCGAAATTGGCTATTGAGGGAATTTCCTGAAATTCTTCCAGTTAATCAAAAAACTGAAGAGAAAGCAAAAGAACTATCATGGGATCATGTAAAAACTAATGCTGCAAATTGTTTCTCAAGAAAGCACTGTCCTACTCTGCCTGAAGAAAAAAATTCTAAGAAAAGTTCTGGCTTGTCACATGGTCAAAACAAGGCCGAATCTGATTTTTCCCACCTAGACTCTGAAGAACACAGAAAAGGACCCCTGGAGACTGAGCTCTTTCCTGGTAGCAAAGCCTCATTCAGAATCCTAGAGGTACTGTACTGCAGGGACAAAGATGGGAGGTGGCAAATAACTTTTAAATGTAACTTTAAAATGTAAAATGTAAAAATAATATTACTTTATTAATGATCCAGACTTTTTTAGGGGGAAAATGGTCAGATTTAACTGAATAAGTTTTCAGGAAACTTTTGTATATAAAGAAATGTAGGGGACTCATCTTTAATCAGTTTTAAGTATGTGATTTTAATTTTTTTAAATTTTAATATCTAACTTGAAGGCAGTTTTTATTTTATTTATTTTTATAAAGATTTTATTTATTTATTTTTTTCTTTTAGAGAGTGGGAAGTGAGGGAGAAAGAGAGGGAAAGAAAAATCAATGTGCTAGAGAAATTGGTTGCCTTTCGCAAAGGGCCTGGCCCACAACCCAGGCATGTGCCCTGGCAGGGAATCGAACCAGTAACCTTTTGGTTTGTAGGCAGGCGTTCAGTCCACTGAGTCACACCAGCCAGGGCTGAAGGCAGTTTTAAATACCAATAAACTTTTGGCCTCAATTTCCATTGCTTTGTTATCACTCCTTTTTAGGTGAAATAGAAATGTGAGATACATAATTTGCTATAATTTGGTATAGACTGATTTTCTATTTTTAAAAATACACTTCTTCCTTCTGATTATAAAGATAGAATATATAAATTACGGAGAATTTACTAAAGAGTGGATAAGAGATATAAAATTATGATCTGACTGTTAACATTTTACTGACATTTTCTCCTTTTGTTTATACTATTTTATATAGTTGAGCTACTCAATACCCATATTTGGGGGTCTTGCTTTGTTTCTATTTAGCATTATATTATAAGCTGTTTTCCCTACCTATAAAATTTTTCTATAAACATTTTCATGCCGGCAAAATACCTCAGTATGTGGCGTACTATAATTCTATTTTTTTTTTTTTTTTTTTACACTTCTGGGCATTTAAATTGTTTTCCGGTTTCTTCAGCAAACATCTTTGGGTATAGACTTTTCCACATTATCTTTTATTATCTTGGGTTAGGTTTACTAGCTTATAATTTATAAAAATATGTAATACTTTTAAGATATTTTGCCAAATTGCTTTCTAAGAAGTTGTACTAACACAGTTCACAGTTCATGGCAATGTGTATGTGTTTCATCACATACTCATTGATTGGAATTTCTTCTTTTAGTGCTTTCTGCTTTATAAGACAAAAAAATTACATCTTGTTTTAATTTGCATTGTTTTATTATTGAATAGATCATTTAGTTCTTCAAATGTTTAGAAGCCATTCATACTTTTTTAAAACAGATTTTATTTATTTACTTTTAGACCAAGGGGAAGGAAGGGAGAAAGAGAGGGAGAGAAACATCAATGTGTGAGAGATACGATTGCCTCTCACACACTCCCCAACTGGGGACCTGGACCACAACCCAGGCATGTGCCCTGACTGGGAGTTGAACCAGCAACCAGTCCACTGAACCACAGCAGCCAGGGCACCATTTGTACTTCTTTTGTGTTATCTTTATTTTCTTTGCTTATTTACCAGTAGTTTGTTTTGTGTTTTTTTAATTCTGCCCTTTATCATATTTCTTGCAAATGTTTTTTTCACAATGTGTTGGTCATCTTTTAATTCAGTTTATTTTGGTTTTTTGTGTGTAAAAATTTTAAATGTTCCCATAGTCAAATTTTTCCCTATTAGTCTTGTGATTAATTCCATTGCTTTTGAATTCAGAAAACTCTCCTATATCCAGAGGTCCAGTAAATTTCTTCTAGTTTTTTTTAAATTAAAAATCTGACATTAGTCAGGAAAATTTAAACTGGTTTCATGCCATTTATTTGTTCTTTTGATTTTAGGTTGGCTGTGGTGCTGGAAATAGCGTTTTTCCAATTCTGAACATTTTGCAGTAAGTTTTATATATCTATGGGATGTTGAGAAATTCTGGAAGAATGTTGTCATGTATATATTGATAGTGTTCTTGTTTGCATATAAATAATGACTAAGGCAAATTTCAAAAGCAATGTTTTAGTCTTATAGCCCAATTTCAAGTGAACTGGAAACTGCTCTGAAAATAGTATCTCAGAGCCATGGATTGTCCACCTTGGGCTGAAGTATTTTTTTAAGCTTTTGTTTTTGTAGAAGAGTGAATAAGAAAAGAACAAGACCAAGAGATTTAATCCTTCCACTAAGCTGTAAATTGCTAAACTTTAAAGATTTGCTCCTCAAGGATACAGAGGTGTCGTTTAACACTTATAGAATTGAGTTTAAAGCTTATATTTTAATCTTCATTTTATTTTTGTCATTACTTTGGGCGCCAACACCCAGGATTAAACCTTAGGATATCGCATGATTGTCTGTAATCTTGAATTGTTTGGGGGTAACAGCAACTAACCCTAAGACTCAAAAAAGAAGTCGATGGTAAGGACAGAGATGTTTACCTGACCTGCCCTTCCTCTTCAACACCTCACCTGTGTGTTTTAGTATCCCATGACAAAACAGAGCTTTTCTAACATGTTACATAGGCTGGAAGTTTACACAATAGCTTTTACATTATTTTCGATTATCAAACCAACATAAGCACATTCCAGAACATTTCCATTAGAGGAAATGGGGGGGTGGGGGGGTGGAGGAGGGGGGGATTACCCCTTATCCTAACATAGCTGCTGACAGAATTTTTGTTGTAATTCTTTTCAGTCTTTTCCTTATACATATTTTCTAATTTAAAGATGCTATTTTAACTCTAATTATGAAAATGTAAATGCATTCAGAAAAGTAGAGTATTACACAATGAATCTCCATGTACCCACCACCTTGACTTAACAATTATTAATGTGAGGGCAACATTATGACACGTTATTTTTAAATATGACAGATCTTAGGATGTATCTCCAAAAAATCAGGACATTCTCCAATACTATTATAAACCTAACATAATGAATAGTAAGCATTCCATAATAGCATCAAATAACCAGTTAAAGTGGCCAGGCAGAAGTGATGCTGGCAAATTTTCAGTTCTGAATGGCCTTTCTCTTTCTGTACTTATTTCCTCTGTTATCTCTTTTCCAATTTCTGGACTGAAATTTCCCATTCTTTTAGCATATAACCAGTGCTCTCCAAGCTTATAATACACATAAATCTATTACATTGGCAGTCGATTATGTGTTACTTTATGACTCATCTCAAGGTATTATTTAGCATGTCATTCCTTTATGTCTTATCTCTCCAACCACTGTTTATATTCCTTTTGGGAGAGAGCATATTTTACCCTAATCTGTTTTTCCAGGTAGCCTAGCAGTACAATATATATAGTTTGAGCTCAGTACATACTGACTCATTAATATCCCTGATTCTCCACTTGTTAGTTGTATTTTTCCCTCTGTACTTCTCCCTTCAACTAATAATTGCAAGCTCTGGCCTCCTGCACTCCCTGGCTTTTCTTGTCTGTGTCTTTATTTTGCCTCATATCCACATTTTTAGAAATCACTGTACCTCAGTAATCTGAGCTCATTAATTCATCCTTTAAAAGGCAACCAGTGCACTGGCCAGTGTGGGTCAGTTGGTTGGATCATCGTCCCATGTACCAAGAGATTACAGATTCGATTCCCAGTCGGGGCACATGCCTCGGTTGAGGGTTTGGTCCCCAGTCGAGGCATGTATGTGAGACAACCAATCAATGTTTCTCTCTCTCTCTCTCTCAATTCAATAAACATATTTTTAAATAATTTTTTTAAAAAGGCAACCAGTGATTATCCTTCCCAAGGGAAGATTAGAGCCCCCCCCCCAAGAAACTATGTTTTATCATACTTTTGGAGAGTATAGGATTAATGTTTTACATTTTCAGAATATTTTACCATAATTACACCTTCAGAATTGAGAAGTCATATTGTTCTCCAAGGATCATTTAATTCTTAAACCCCCTGCCAAGAGAGTGCTTGGTGGTATAATAGTAGTAGTGATATTTACACCCGCTTGCTGGGAGAAAGGCCAAGACTGTCAGCTGATTTTACAGAAAAGCTCGGAAACGTCATTGAGTGGTCACAAGGCTTCATCTTGGGCTGCTGATGCAGTGGGAATTCAGTCCCAGAGGTCATGCCGTCACCAGGACACATGGCAAATGGCCCATGCTTTCCTTTAGCAACTAGACTGTACTGTTTCCTGTGGGCATTTAGTAACCACTGCCAAAGGTACATTGCATACATTTCATAATGATCTAGATGTGGCAGTGTCCAGAGCAGCATTTCAAATTAAGTGCAAGTTTTTATAGAACTCTGTTAAATTCTTAAGTTCCTAAGTTCCTGGAAGGCAGAGGGAGATCTTCCTTTAATATTATGACAATGATAATAATAATAGTAACAGTTAAAACACAATAATGACACACGTTTACTAGGTGCTTACTCTATATTAGGCAGCTTTCTAGAAACTTACATGAATTCATCAATCTTCACAACCACCTTACAGGCCGTATTTATCTGTTTGAAAGATGAGGACACAAGAGTTACGGGGAGATTATTCTAAGGTTGCACAACTCAGTAGTAAGGCCTGGATTCCAAATTTAGGCAGCCTGGCTCCGGAGCCCTCGCCCTTAGCCATCGTGCCACACAGCGCCGTGTGCCTCGAGGGCGTACTGAGAACATTGCAAACACTCGTGACTGCCGGCGATTACCAGTCACAACTATATGGATTTCATAGAAAACAACAGAAGTATATGCTGCAATAAGGCGCTGTGTGCATAAGGACCAGATGAGAAAAGACACAGTGCAAATTTTAACTTTGATTCAGTACTGGTTAACTTTTCATAACAAATTCAGTTCCTCGCACTTGAATTTATTTGGACAAATCTTAAATCTAATGTCAATCCCTAGTGCCACAGAATGAGTAAGTTATATGTGAACATAGTATTCATCAATGGGCAGCATTTCAGAGTATAATCTGAGCCTGGGTGAGATTTTGCTAAATGCATATTTGTGCTTATAGTCCATATTTATTCAAAAGTCCTCCCTGCTTGAAATGCCTCCTGAAATCAAATTAGAAGTTCTAATTGTGTGCCTCAAACCCTCCTGCATACCCTGTCTCATGCTAATTTGAGCCCTTCAGATCAACTCTGCTTCTCATCCCTGGAGTGTGACTCCCACCTCTAAACCCTTATTCCTTTTCCCCTTCTTCCCATTTAGCAATGCCATCCCCCCCACCCCCTGCTTCAAAATTCTTAAGACTTACACCTCTAGGAGCCTGTCCTATCCACACCCCTATAGTAGTTATATAAAACCAATTATGTCCCCAAGTAGGCTATAAAACCCACAAAAGCCAAAAGCAACATGAGGGCCACCCATAAACCACTATAGAAAACAATATTTACAAAGAAAAAATGACAAGCCAAGTGTTGTCCAAAACTCTATTAAGGAAATACTTATTAACTAGTTCAAAGCTAGTTTTCTTTCTTTTGCAGTCTGAGCATATATGGATTCTAGATTTAAGTGTTTCTCTTGTTTTTATAGGAATACTCCAGAGTCATTTCTTTATTGTTGTGATTTTGCTTCTGGAGCTGTGGAGCTAGTAAAGGTATGCCTTATATTTTCTTTAATGAGAGCCATGTAAGAATCTGATTTATTTGCTGTTGAAGTGATTGGCGGGGGTGGGGAGGATATTTCTGCATCAGATGTTATCTGCGACCATTTTTAACTGAACTTCTACTATTTCTGGAAATCATACCATCAACTGATGCCTAAGATATAGCCCTAAAACCATAAAAGTTGTTTTGAATTTAACATAGAGTTGAAGGGACTAGCATAGCTGCAAAGGCCAACAGCTCCTGCAAGGTGATCTTGTTCATATTTATGTCTGTAAAGCCTTACACAGAGTCTGGCACAGAGTAGGCACCCATTAAATTAAAATTTTTGAAAAAAACCCCCTGAAACGGCATATATTGCAAATCTAAAATGTCCTAGAAGATAAGGAAAACAGTGGGGAGCCTGGACTTATTTGACTATTCCCCAAATTCTAGTGAGCATGACCTTAGCAAGAAGGGGAATGACCTTAGCTAATGTTAGGAAATGGAAAAGGAAAGGAAATTCTATAAACAAAAATGTATAGTAATCACATGGAACACAATTTCTGATAATATAATAGTTATTCATTATAGATTATTTTTTAAAATACTGAAAAGCCTAATGGGGAAGATAAAATTTACTTATAATTACACTTCCTAGAGTCCTAGGGTGAATCAATGTTAATATTTTGGTATATATCCTGGTAGTGTTGTTTCTATAGGTGAAGTAAGAGTGTGTGTGTGTGTGTGTGTGTGTGTGTGGACTCTAAGGCAATCTTTTAAAATATAGTTTACATACCCTACTACTTGCCATTTTAAGTATATAATTCAGTGTTTTTTTAATGTTTACAAGTTGTGCAAACATCACCATTATCTAATCTTCATCATGTCATATATTAAAAGCCAAATGAGGCATGGAGCAAGCAGTGTGAGAGAGAGCCAGGAGCCTCTGAAATCACATGGGGTAGTCTCCCAACAATGCTGCCAATCGAGTCAGAAAAACTGCCCTACTCCACTTGGAAAATGAAAGAGGGATTGCAATCAAGTCTGAGTATTAAACTTAATTTTTGATGGCAGCTTTTGAAATAAGCTAACAATACTGAATTGGAAATAAAGTGCATTCAGATTTGTAGATGAAAAACACTTGGGAGAAGTAAAAATACTGACCTTTTTATTTTAAAAAAACTACCGTAAGTCTAACTACTCTTTTTTCTTCTTCCTATTCCTTTATCACGACAGTCGCACCCATCCTACAGAGCAGCCCAGTGCTGTGCCTTCGTGCACGATGTTTGTGATGAAGGCGGACCCTACCCTTTCCCCGATGGGGTCCTGGATGTCGTCCTCCTGGTCTTTGTGCTCTCTTCCATTCATCCTGACAGGTGAATGAGGATGAAAAGGGCCAAGCAAATGTGTAAAGCGCCTTTATCAGTCGTAGTTTTTAGAACTATCAAGGCAAAAATGACAATTCTTGTATTTAGTATTTAGTAAACTACATTATGTGTAATATGCAGCCTTTTAGATGCAGCTTTTTCTTTCTTCAGACTTTTAGAAAGAAACTGGTCGAACGGCTTCATTAGCGAGCTCTCTGTCACTGTCAGAATGAAGTGAGCACATGCTGGCAAGACACATACCTATTAAAAGTGACAGTGCTTCAAGGAAATTACAAATTCAGAACAGCCTAATAGACTCCCAAGAGGGAAATTGTACTTGGTGATCAGAAACAAACATCTCTGATTTAGCATCTTACTGAATGTTCGTGAAGATGTGGGCTGTGAATCTTTTGGCTTCACACAGGTCTGTCAAGGGGCTTTTAAAAAGTTGTTTTAAAGAAGCCAACTAGGGAATTACGGATTATCAGGATTTGCCAGATTAACCTTGGACCTTTGTAATCTAAGATTAACCTAGTGGCATTATTTAAATATTTATGACTTAAATATTTTGGTTCACATGCAATGTTTTGAAACAATAAACATAGCTTTTCTCCATAGAGGAAGCATAAATGATCACTTAAAATTCTGCCACCTCATGTGTATTAAGGCCAATGCGTGGTGTCAGGGGTTCCTGTGCCTTCATGAGGTTTCTTAAAATTTGGGTTTTGTACTTTGGTAGTAGATTCAGCTCCAAGAAAGAGCCTCTGGTCGTAGATACAGACTTGACATCAACCGCTTTTTGTCTGATGAGTGTGATCCTTTCCCAAAGACGTGGATTTACCGTGTGTTTCTTTCTTTGCAATTACGAGGTCCCTAAGACCCTTCACAGTCCTTTTACTTCTCATTCAGAGATGAGCGCTTTGATTACATGTGGAAAAACAAATTAGATTTCTAAATAAATCTGAACGAAAGATATTATTTGTACTTAGATGTATCAGGTTCCATGAAGCTACTTTTTCCTCCCAGTTTCTATGACCCATTTTTTTCTGCTAGCCTGTTTAGACTGTTGGCTTTATTCAGGTGCTGGTAGAAAGATGTCATCTATATGTTTTGCTTCATAGTTAAAAGGATGAATAATTAAAAGGATGGAGTAGGTGGGTAGAGAACAAGATTTTCTATTTGATACCCATAACAGGAAATGTTTAAATTCCCAATAAGACCACAAAAGGACTATTTGAAATCAGTTTAGATAAAATTTTTTTCTCATGATTTGAATTGAATGTTAAAGACAAGGGAAAGCAGATGTCTTAGATAGATTGCTTGTGTATTACAGTATGTTTATTCTCTTTATTTATTATAGAATAAGTTCAGATGTATCATGTCAGTAGCCACTTTCTTATCTGCATGGGAATGATCTAAAAATAAGGTGAATGAGTAGAAAGAGGGTAATAGTAAGTGAAAAGTCAAGGCAGTATTGTTAGGGTCGTTTAGGACTGTGGTAGTAGGGTCAGCCTCAGAAAATTTCTAGAAATGTAGCTTCTGGCCGGCTTGTAAAATCATGCACAAATGAACTGCAAGCAATTGAGCTACACCTCGAATCTAGGGATCTCACCTTTAATGGCAATAAACCATAGGAAGCAACAAAAGAAGAGCTTACTGTCCTTCTTATCACTAAAATAAAAGAAAGTATATTTACCACAGACCCAAGCATCGAGTAGGCCGTCCATGCTCAATTTTAAAAATCCCTTCTTTTCCTTCTTTTCTTTTACCCAGGGACAGGTGAGGATAGCAGAATTGGCCCACGTTGGGTAACGAAAGGAATGGGGTTTCTCCCATTCCTGTCCGGCCCGCCTCACTGCAGCCCGCTTGCACCCACAGTTCTCGGGGCCTGGCCGTGGCACTGCATCATGAGCCAAGGCAGGATGATCAGGAAGAGCAGCTCCCACCCCTTGCCTTTTAGCCACAACAGCAGACAGTAAAGGATAGTTGGGAAGAAAGGATTTACAGAAGGAGGTGGCTACATTTTAAAGTACAATTGACGCTTGGACAAAGCAGGGTGAGAGGTGCTGACCCCCACGCAATTGAAAATCCGCATATAACTTTTAACTTTCCCAAAAGTTAACTATTACTAATAGCCTACTGGTGACTAGAAACCTTACCAATAACATAAACAGTCACGTAACATATATTTTGGATGTTATTGTATTGTTACAGTAAAGTAAATTATTGAAAAGAAAATGTTGTTAAGGAAATCATAAGGAAGAGAGGATACATTTACAGTACTGTACTGTATTTATTGATACCATAAGTTTACCTCATCTGTTTACAAGCTGGGTTGTCAGTACCTACATCAGTATATCTTACATGATACAAAACACTGTAGGTGTTATAAATATTACTAACACTAGACATAAAAAATGAAAAGATACTGAGAAAAAGAAATTCATATTTATTTAGAGGTATAACAGTTCATCAGCAATATGATTGCTCTATGGTAACCTAGTGTAATCAATACAATTACTCCATGGTGGTAAGGAAATCTCCAAAAAAGCTTCCAATATATTTACTGAAAAAAGTCCATGTGTAAGTGGACATGTGTGGTTCCAGGGTCAGCTGTATTTGGCTGTTTGTTTTATTTTCCACTTTTGTTTCATGCTTGTTTTAGTAATAATTGCAGAAAGAGACTTTTATCTATAAATAAAACATTTATCCTGGAAGTGAGTTATTTTAAGGTTTAGATGTAGTTTTATTTAATTGCCAAAGCCTAAGGATATAAGCACAGTGTAAAAAAAGACTAATAAAATAAACAAGGAAAAATACTTTTTTTCCCCTTCCATGTACTTACATTCCAGTTTTTTTAAAGAGCTTTTCATCTAATCATGCCACCTCTTTCTGTTATACTTGTCTCTTGTTTTCATAGTTATTTTCATTTTCTCACTGTCTATTTCCTTTATAACCTGCCATAGTCTGGTGGCTTTTCACCCCATTATTCCACTGAACAGTATTTTAATTGGAAGGAATGTGTAGATTATCTGACCCCAAACCCTCATTTTTAAAATAAGAAAATCCAGAAGCTCTGGCTAGCATGGATAAAGCAGAGATGGCAAGGACTTAGTACACCGGCTACCATTGACCACTCTCTGCCCAGGGCAGACATTGGTAACTGATTTCGTACTCTGATCATCATTCCCAATGAGCCCTAGAATTCTTCTCAATAGAGCTCTGTAGGCAGCCCATGTCAAACACTGGGCATTGATCTAAGATCTGATATCTTTGCCACCTCTTGCCCATTATCACACATAAGTCCATGAACACTTAACCAAAAACATTAAGTCAAGAGCAGTCACAAGGGGTTGTATTTGGTGGGGAACCAGGTGAGTGGAATAAATAATAAAAGAAAGAAAGTAAAGGCTTCCCACTATTGAGCTGGGGTTTGCAGAGTGAATAGAATTTAAATAGAGAGTAAGAAGAGAGTTCTTCTAGGAAAAACCACATGAACGAAGACAGGCACTGCTCGGAGCCAAGCATGTAATAGTTGGGCTAGAGTTGAAGCTTTAGGTTAGGAAGTGGTGGGAAAGAGGTTGTAAAAAGTAATTGAGCAACATAATGATTTGACCAAACCATCATTTTAAGCAGAACAATTCATCAATAATCTGCAGGAAGAATTGACAGGGAGAGCAATGAAGAATGTTAGGAAGCTATTATGTTTTCAGGCCTAAGGAGGTAGCAGTTTGTACTAAGGGAGTACTACTGAGAAACAAAAGAGAGAAAAAAAATATCAAAGATGTTATTTAAAGAATAGAATTTGATGACCAAATGGTTGGAGAGGCTAGCGGAAGAAGACAAAAATAAAAGAGGTTAAGGATATGTCTGAGGTGTTACACTTTGGTGAATGACAGTACCTTTGAACTAAATGAAGAAGTGAGAATAAAAGGAGCTAGTTGTGGAAGAAAAGTGACCTCTGTTCAGAGGTGCACAATTTGGAACAACTCCGGCATACTTGTTTATCTTGCAAGGAAAAAGGAGTGACACCCATTGTTGTCTGCCTTGGAACTACCTTAATTTGCTATAAATATCAGAAAATGTCTAATTAGGCTTTTTTTAAAAATTGACTTTTAGAGAGAGGAAGGGGTGGAGAGAGATTTTTTTATTCCTCTTATTCACTTATTGGTTGATTCTTTTATGTGCCCTGACTGGAGATCGAACCCTCAACCTGGTATATTGGGACGATGCTCTCAACAACTGAGCTACCTGACCAGGTCCAATGTCCATATGGTTTTGTAGTTGAGCTGTGACCTCATACATCAAGCCCTATAAAGGTCCCCACTCTGGTCATTTGGGTGATTTCTTGATACTCTGTGCCTTTGGAATCTGATAATTCAGCAAGTTGGTGTCCTTTTTTCCTTTCTATGCAAAATATTTTTTTTCTTGCCCTTATTTTTGTGGTTTAAATTTCTTTAGCCTCATTGAGCTTTTCTTATTTTATCTTTAAGATAAAGTTAAATGTGGCATATAAAACAAGATTGCTGAAAACAGGGTAACTTGCTTTGTTTTCAAAGGATGCAAGGTGTTGTAAACCGATTGTCCAAGTTACTAAAACCTGGTGGAATGCTGTTATTTCGGGACTATGGAAGATATGATAAGACTCAGCTTCGTTTTAAAAAGGGTAATAGTATATTCAGTTTCAAATTATTTTCATGTATTTTAAAGAATGCCTCATTTATATTTCATGCCAAGATTTCGTTTTCATTTTTGTTTTTTAAGGAATACTAAGTTTTTCTTCTCACAGTTGGTTCTTTTTTCAGGGCATTGTTTATCTGAAAATTTTTATGTTCGAGGAGATGGTACCAGAGCCTATTTCTTTACAAAAGGTATGCTTATCTATTAGAGGAAATAATTACCTGTAAAAAATCTTTTTGGTTATTGTTTGCAGAGAAAAAATTCAAAAGCTCTAAAAATGAGACTTCAATAGTTGATTAAACATTGGATGTCTTCACACTTTGGTGACTACACATTCTACGTAAAAGCTTAAAAATGGCCTTTTTGCCTTCTAATCATTTTCCAGTCGAAACTGCTTTAAGTGATCACTTGTTCCATCCTATACCTAAATAAAGAGATAGTCTGTTGCACCTAGGAGGTAGTGTTAATTCAGATATAAAAAACATTGATGATGTGCCACAGCCAAAGGAAGAAGTATGATTTTCTAAGAGTTCTTAGAAAATTACTTAGCTCTTTCCAATTTCTCATTTTAAAGAAAGTATGTGAAATGAACCTTGCATTCAAAGATTTTCTCCAGACTTTTGTGAAAACTATTCTAATGTGTCATTTGTGCTCTCTGCAGACCAACAAAAACTCAAACGGGGACATGTTTAAAAATAATGAAAACTGTAGCCAATAGTGTTGTATATCTGTGTTAACCCATTTATACTTGGTGCATTTGTGTGAAGTAGAAGAAACCCTTCTTAGTTTCACATGTTTCCTTCACCAGTTCGTACTAGAGTATTTGTTAGTATAAATGAAATTTAGATGGTTAGTCATTCCATTTACTGTTCCATGTTCCTGACTGCTCCCCCCACCCCAGTCACATGTCATACATTTGATTGCAATTTTTGTCCCACAGGGGAAGTCCACAGTATGTTCTGCCAGGCTGGGCTAGATGAGAAGCAAAATCTGGTTGATCACCGCTTACAAGTAAATAGGAAAAAACAAGTGAAAATGCACCGAGTGTGGGTTCAAGGCAAATTCCAGAAACCGTCACACTTGACTCAAAAAAGCTCCAAATTGATATTTTCACTCCTTTCTCATAGCTGAACTATGTACCATGTTAAGGTACAAACCAGAGGACGACCCGATTCAAAGACTTCTGAAAAGTTTTCATTTTTGAAAAGACAATCAGAAGAAGAAAATTTATATATTCTCTGTTTATCATGGATGAACTCTTTTGTGTATTCCAAACACATGTAAGTGACTTGGAAGAGTACACCATACTCTGTGTTTTCAAAACTTAATACGATCGTGTTTGGTTGGGTTTATGGTGTCTAACCATTTTGTTTACTGATTGAATTTTGTAAGCATTCAATTAAATTAGTGTTGTAAGTCAAATGATTCTGAGAAACCATAACCTTTTACTTTTTAGGAGTGGAAAAAATCGCCTACTCTATATATTAGTCAAACAACACAATTTCACTCCCCTTCATTGTTACCTGGTAACAGAGAGACAGCTCACCTTGCTTCCAGGGAAAATCACAAACCCAAGACAAAGGTGTATTTTTTTTTTGTTTTATTGTGTTTTCCCCAAAACTTTTTTTTAAAATCAGGGACTAATGTCTGAAATAGAATTTTAGTTTCTCTTTCTTTCTCTAAAATTGGGGAAGTATGACCAAGGCTAACATTATTTTCAGATTATTAGGTGTACAAGTCTTTGTAAATTCACTTTAACACAACTGTTATACCCAAGAAAAATATTCAATTGTAGCAATTAATTTATTTACCACCTTGCCTCAGAAAGGATATAAATTGGATTGCATGTTGCACATCATTAGAATGGAGTTTCTAAAATTGGTCTTTCATTTGTTACTAAGTACTTACATTGTGCTGAGTCTTGTGGAATAATACAATGAGTACAGATCCAGCCCTATCTTCAGAGAGCATAATATAAAAAGAATCTAGTTGGCAAAGCAAGATGTACACATCCCAAGCCTCTAAATCAAGATTTAATATAATGTATGAACAAGTACTCAGATGGGGAGCTTAACAGCTAGTGGACATTGATTATGAGTGACAAAGATCTGGAATAAATGGACACTCTCTTAAATAATTCAGGTCCCACTGTTTTTCTTTTGAATTTACTTAAAATTCAACTTCCTGGAAGAATGTGATTGATCCAACTTAGGTCATGGATTCTCTCTTAATAGGCCCGGGCAGAGCAGCTAAATTGATGGTACCAACCACAATGTACAGAACGGAAGAAAGTTCCTCAAAGGAAAATTAGGACACTGTTATTAAAAAAGAGGGGAGGAATGCTGCCCAGCCACAAACAGCAGGC
This sequence comes from Pteronotus mesoamericanus, assembly GCF_021234165.1. NCBI lineage: Eukaryota > Metazoa > Chordata > Mammalia > Chiroptera > Mormoopidae > Pteronotus > Pteronotus mesoamericanus. The sequence goes on along the minus strand of NW_026555325.1, from coordinate 32,250,378 downwards.
CACATGGGGGCGGTCCCAGTTGGAACAGTGGTTCTAAAAAGAGAAAGAGCACGGTGGGAAAGGAGGGGGAAGAGTCTGCGTTCTGGGAGGGGGTGGGTCTCAGGCTAGTCCTTGACCGTACACTCTCAGGTGGTGAGAAAATGCATGTGTCGGGTGTGGGACATTCATGATGGAGAAGAGTGGAGGAAAGAAGGGCCGGGGCTCAGCCTGTTATAGACAGACTAGAACAGAGGGCACATCGGATTCTAGTCTCTAGACTGGAGCCCTCTGAGGTTTGCTGATTTCTGTTTTATCCTAGCCGTAGCATGTTATAAATGTATTTAGAATGACTGAGTGAGGGTCATCCACAGAATGGAATGCAGTGAGGCAGGAGCAGGGAAGACCCCAGGAAGGTGTTCGTACACAGTCGCCTTGGCAGCAAGTCTTCAGAAGGGCAGTATCAAGGTTTGTTTAAACATGCATCAGTCGGTAACCGTAAAACTTAAAAATTTGCTGGAGACTCTTACTTTGGTTGTGTTTCATAATTAAAGTGTACATTTAAAAGCCAAACTAGTAATGAAAGGATTACATACCACAGGGGCAGCTAGATAAGTTAATGTTGCTATGGGAACCCCAGTAGATCTTCTTGTGTCTCAATTTAAAAATCATGGCCCAAGGTGGTTTTAAAAACAACAGAAGGTAAAATTATTCTCACATTCTCACACATGTAAATTGTACCATCTCTCTTAGTCCTAAATAGCAGATTCAAGCCAGCCTCTTGACTGGCACAGTAAAATTCATCTTTGTGTCTTTCTATAGTATATTACAGCATGTAGTTAACCTTTAGAAACTTCAAAAATACATCAACCAAATTTGGACTGTGAGACACAAACTGTCCTCTTTTGGGCTCTTGTCTAGTATAGACCTATTCCACGTGGCTGCTCAGTAGGGCCATTTCTACCCGTGTCTTAGGCTGGGTGGCCAGTCTTTCCCCCCCTGAGCCTACCTGAATCTACCACCGCCCTACCCCACCCCACCCCTGCCTCCTGCCCCAACTTTCAGTTGCTGCTAGACAAAATGTAGATTTTTGGCAGAGGAAAAAAAAAAAAAGAGAAAAGACCTGGTTTGCAATATTGTCTATAGGTATTAAGATAGCACGAAGTGTTACAAATATATCTGTTTGGGTATTAATTTTAAATATTTGATAATTGCATATAATTCTAATTTTCTCCTTATGTCCATAAGCTAGGACCAGTTAGTTAGGCAGTGTTTGATATTTAAAAATTCATCTTCTGAGGAAGCTAGATTTTAAAAGGACAATTTTCTTTCTAGCAGAAAAAGGAAGGTTCCTTCATCTTCTTAGAATACAGAAACAATGAAATATGCTATATTAAAAAATGTGCCTTCAATTTATTTCACTTCTAAAAATTCACTTTTGAGCATTTTCCAAATGTAAAATTCTCACACACAGGAAGAACTGTTTGAGAAGGTTGTGAGAAAAGCCAAGGTAACAGTTTCTATTTATAAAAGTTTTGCATGCAGTATGACACATTTGTCTTATTGAAACACCCTGTTAATGTTGACTTCTGAGAACTTATTTGTTGTTTGTTTCAGTTCCATATACTTTGGTCTCTAAATTGTGAATGCATTGAGGTTTCTACCATTATGCAGTCTTAAATCATTGCTATACTCTAGTTTATAAGTGAAAATTCACCCATATGCAAAGAGCTGCCCTCCTGGACCTCTGAACCATTTGGACTGTTATGCTTCCGATATTTTTAATTCTTGCCCCAAAATTCCTATGCTGTATTCCTATAGCCTTTGGACTCATCGAAGCCAAGTTTGGAAGTCTGAATGTGTATTGCATTGTTACTTTTAGTTGGTTATAATGTTTATTATGCTACTCACAAGTGCAAATTACTTCCATTTGCATCGCTAATAGGCCTTTCAGAACCTCTGCCCCTCCACTTCCTGCCTCGATTAGTCATCAGTAGACTTGGTGGCTCGGGTATTTTTCCTCCACTTGTGAAAGTGCGTTGTAAATTCTAAAGCACTGAATATACGTGAGGTGTTGTTATTAATAAAAACATTTACAATCTACAAGGCAGCATACTGAGTACTCCAGCAATAGGAACTTTTTCAATGGTTTTATGAGACCTTGTGAGAAAGCAAGACGCTGTAGAAAAGTGTGGCCTCAGCACCAGGCAGGAAGCGTAGGTCCTGGCTCCTAATGAACCGCGTGGCTGCCCTTAATGTAGCTCTGCGTGCTAAGGTTTTTATATACTGCACTTCTGTTTACTTCATTTAATCCTCAAATTCCTACAAATTATTTTTATTATAACTATTTAATATATGAGACAAAGCAGCTGAGATGTTGGCTAGTCAGTGACAGCCACAATTTGTCCCCAGAACTGTCTGATTCCAAAACCTCTACTCTCATCAGTACACTTTTATTTTTTATTTGTTTGGATATAATTTTTAATTTTCTCTTTCGATTACATTTTATTTATTTTTAAATGTATTTTACCCTATTTCTTCCATTACCACGTCTCCCCCGTACACCACCCCCTCCCCCGCTCCCTCCCGCCCCCTCCTCAGTGCACTCTAATGGAAAGGCTCGAGTGCTGCGCGGAAAGCTGCTGGAGAAGAAAGCGGGTTCCCGAATAAACTGGGCAACGATAACAAAGGATGGGAATTTGGATTAAATGACCTGCACAGCTACTACGGCTCATTCTAGATCCAGCGATCTATGAAATAAGTAGGTCGCAATTGTCAGGAGTAACAAACTGGGAAGGAAGAGAGGAGAGGGACCCGAGAGGAACGATGAAGCAAAAGCTTTCTCTCTGTCCTTTTCAGCATTCTGTCTGTTTAATTCTGCCCTTGCCCCACACACATCAGTCCTCAGCCTTCCACTTGGTTTCCCTCTGAGTAAGCAAAACACCCAATACTTGCATACCCCTCACATACAGAAAAAAATTAGTCTGTACAGCAAGAGGCGGGAAGCCTTCAAAGGAATTCAGCTGTGGCACAGTCTCATATATGTGAATTCAGGGAGTGTCAATCATAAAATACGAGTGAAAACATCTTTATTTAAAACACTGTATGTACATTAATGCCGATTCGAGCATGAAATATTGAGCATTTCTTGGAATATGGTTTGGGATTTGAGAGACGCAAAGGTACTAGCAGGATAGCTTTGGTGTAGTTATAAATATGAATAGAAGTAAAATAACAGTTGCATCTTCATTTATAATGAATCGATATTGTGGCCTCAAAGCTACACAGAAGAATGGATGCCAAAATCTGTCATGCCTTAAGTGACAGGGAAGAGTGTTGGAGACAAAATTTCTTTTCCCTCTGAGTATGAATCAGCAACATGCAGTAACAAGCAAGTAATAATAGCTCTGCTGTGAATGCCTATAGAGGGTAAGAAAAACAGCACTGAACTGAAAAAGCAAGTGCACCTGCAGGAGGAGCCCCGGAGGCTGCGAAGCGTGGCTCCCTTGAGCGCCATCCCGCATCGTCTCAGAGCACAGTGACCCCAACTCTGGCAAGCCAGGTTGGCATGAGATCGATGAAGCATATTAAAACCTCCAGATGGTCAAAGACAGCCCACCCTCAGCTGCCTCTGCAACGCGTCAGAGACAGCCGCCACTCCTTGTCCAAGAGTGTAAAACAGCTGCTTGGATTCTACAATCCATGTGGTCCCACAACCACTTAGCCTTTAGCAAGGCACGGCTAGAGGCAGGTGAATGAATAGATACATGTTAACACTTGAGGGGGAGGAAAAGTACTATTTTCCTCTACCTTTCTAAGTCCTTGGCTAAGACATGTCTGTATTAGAAGATAGGTTAACAGTAGACAAACAAAAGTTTAATGACATGTATACCTCCTGTATATGAGGGAGAGACCCAGGAAAACTGGGTAACCCCAAAATGGCCAAAGCCATCCCTTTACATGCCATCTTCAGCTAAGGACAAAAGATGTTTGGGGTGGGATGCCATTTAAGGTAGGTGACCAGGAAGAGCACAATTAAACAAGGGTAAGGTTGTTAGGCAGATTTAAAGTTCTTGCCTCCTCCATTGATAAGAGTTTCTGGAGATTTAGAGTCCTCCTCTTCCTGATACTGGGAGGGAGACACTCTTACAAATGGAGATTTGCCTCTAGTAAATGTCTCTTAAAAGGAAGTAACTTCACCCTGGCTGGTGTGGCTCAGGGGTTTGAGTTCTGGCCTGTGAACCAAAAGGTCACTGGTTTCATTCCCTGTCGGGGCACGTACCTGTGTTGTGGGCTAGTCCCCATTGGCGGGGTGTGAGAGGCAACTGGTTGGCGTATGGATGTTTCTTTCCTTCCCTTCCCCTGTCTAAAAATAAATATTTTTTTTTAAAGAGTAACTTCTACATAGTTTTCAGAGCTTTTCCTATGTCTGCTATTTCTTAAACATAATCAGCCTAAAATAATCTGTATGCCAAAGAGGCATATTTTGGGGTGATGAATTCTGCTGCCCTCTACATTACATAGAAAAAAGATCAATATTTTAAGAGCACACAGAGTTTATATAGTTACAAATAGTGTCCAGTTAGCTGTCTCCTTGGCATCCCAGTGATTTGCATCTTTATCTTGGATTTTCTCCAGCAGACAGACAGGCTCCAGGAGAGCCTGGGCCCCAGGACACACATGTGTATCTATCTCCTGCTCTCTGCCCAGTAGGTGAGCCATTGACCACCTCCTAAAAAGCCTCTGCCATCATCTCTCCTACTTGGGAGGATGGGGTCTTGTCCAGGAAAACTATGACTTCCGTTATCCTTTTACAAATTGGCGGGCAGTTCCCAACCCATTCCTCCTTTCTCAGTTAATCTTTATATATTGATTATTGGTTGTTTCAAAAAAAAAAAAAATACAGGGAACAGCTATCACCTATCACCCTGTGTGTCTTAAAGCTTTTTTCCTTAGGGAGAAGTGCTAAAACCAAATGACTGCCTAAAATTAATGGTGAGATACTGTTGTGTCAATCACATTAGTTTTTTAATTTTTTTAATGGTATGTACTTAACATAAGCAACACAGCATTTGCTGCCTCCTTTCTCTCATCTCTTGCCTCCCAAGAGCAACTTGTCTTTCTCCTGAGACTGTCCTGCTAAATAGAATGTTTGGCACACAGAATGCGATAGCTCTTCATACATCGTTAGTTATGCCCCGCCCTCTTAGGTGAGCTGAGCCGGTGTCCTCTCAACAGCATTTGGAACTAGCACCGAAAATCCCTGAAAGGGAATGGCTGAAATTGCCAGCATCACATGCTGCATTGAAGCAAGGAAATTTCTGTCTCCAAGGATAATTGCTTTTCTCATTGCTCACACTTCTTCCTTCATAGCTCTCATTTATTTTAATGTATATATTCCAATTCGACCCTCTAGAAGATATTTTTAAAGATTTTTTAAAATTCAAATGAAAGATGAAATTTAGGATCCAGAAAAGTATTTATTCTATGAGTGTATCCTTTCCTTGAATGTCTGTGTTCTTAGTCAACCAGCCTTTCTGAGGTCTCTTCATTTGCAGCTTTGTTTCCTAATAGAACACTTGGGCTCTGGAGATTAGTGAAACAAAGCTTCATTATAACCATTGTCGAAGTAAGAAATGTCCAAACCTGTAGAGAATTTTTATGAGTTCATTTGAGCCAAACTGACGACAATTGCCAGGAAGTAAAATCTCAATGGATTGAGAAAGGCTACAGAAAATGACAGTTTTTCACCTTATTTTATACATCATAATCAAAGAAGAAGACATAAGGGGGTTATATGAAATCCACTGGTGATAGATTAGGGAGGAGGGAGAACGCAAAGTGCGGGAATCTCTGAGACTGGATAAAGAGTAAAATGGAGAGACACATAGCTTTTACATTGGCGGGTAGAGGAGAGTTAACAATTAACATTTATAGCACATAGAGACAAACGGCAGAAGGGGGCACGAGATAACAATGAGGCGCTCTGTGCTCTGGTGCTCCAGTGGGAGATTGTGCCCTGAGGGGTCTGGAAAAGGAAATTACCCTGACATTCCAAATATATGTTATTGTAGATACAAAAAAACAATAGACAGACTCAGTTAAGGTAAAGATTGACCTTTTTCAGGGAAGATGCGGGCCTAGGACAAAACTACCTGCCGTGAACTGTTTTTCATTAGGAAGTTTTAATTCCAACCCATCCTATGGGTTCACTTTAGGTCTCTGAGTTTGTAAGGCGGCCATGCAGGCCTCCCTGAGCTTGCCAGGTTTAGTATGTGGCCCCGTATTCAACCGCACCATCCTTGTTTGACTCCCGTTTCTTAAATGCTTTCTCTTCCTAACTCACTCTCCAGGTGCTTCTTTTTCTTGCCAAAAAGTGGAAGGAAATACTTTTGCAGATCTTTTGTTTACTTTAGGAAAAACAAAAAATCACTGATCCAGTCTTTCCCATTTAGGAGCGCTGCTCATTTCCTGACTGGCCTTTCGAGTTTGGCTCAGTAGCAACATGGGGATTTGTTTTCTCCCCAGAGTGAAAGGAGCTGGGTGCCCAGCAGCCTCATGCTAGAATAAGAATTAAGTTCTGCTCATTCCCTGGAGAAGCAAGCCGATGCTTCCCTTGTAGATTTTTCCCCATTCCTCAAAGTTTTAATGTTTTGTTATTTAGCTTTGACTTTTTAAAATATTTTTTAATAGGGTTGTTTCTCCTCCGAGTGAATACAGAACCTGATCATGTGCACAGAGAAATGCTCAAGAATAATGAATTCCCCGTTTGCAGTTTTTCACCTACAATACGACGTGCTGCACAACACATGCAGGACATACTCCTACTCTGATTCCATTGCCAGTTGTCTGGCCTGGCACAGGAGGGGCTGCAACACAGAGGAATTTGGCTGGGGCACCTCACTCTCTGGGTCCCCAAGACTGCTGAGTTACTGAAATTTTGGTTATTATTCAGTTGAGCATTGTCTTTCTTATTTCATGTAAGTTTTGTGAATCTTGGGTGCTTTCTTCTCTCTGGCACATTTACATTAAATTTTATTTTAGGTACGCAACTCTATCTATACTATAATTATGTTTATATGTGAATATAAGCTGCTCTCGGTTCATCCTACCTTGGGGAATTTATTCATAATTTGTTATGAGGTTACTAACTTTCCAAAGAGATGGGCTTTCTAAACCTAGAGGCTATAATTTTATATGTTAATGCATTTTTACATTAAAAGATGTTTGGACTAGGAAAGTTGAAAGATGGAAATAAGAAACACTGACTGACAAAAATCTGGAGTAGGTATTGTCTTTCTTTAAGGCCTTAATCTGTAATATAAAGTACTACGGCAAATCAAATTCCATATTTGGGGGAGGGGAAGTACAAAGACAAAGCTATCGGCACGGGCAAGGTCCAAGTGAGGACATGTACGATGTCAATATGGCAACAAGGAATCTGGAGTCAGCTGTTCTTCTAAAGCTCAGATGGGCACAGGCGGGCGCCACAACAAAAGACTGCCCGCAGAAGCAAGCCACATTCTGGCTTAGAGGGAGTAGGCAGCGTTCACAGGCAGATTCGCCAAATACTGCTCCAGTGACCCAAAGAAAAATACAAGGTCAGAGGAGGTTGTGGCAAGAGTGACTTGTAACTGAATCTCAGAGAAGTGGACTGTAAGCTTAAATGCCCACTGGCCTAGCTCAGGGAGAGCCAAAGAAAGAGCTCAACGGAGCCTTGGGAATAGGAAGCTACAGAGGCCACGAGCTTTTTCTGCTTACCTGAATTATACCACAGAAGAAGCTAGTACGGCATTCTGTTCTTGACACTTTTTAGAAGAGCAAAGGTTTGCCTTTATCTGATACTTTCTTTTGATTCCAGAGCCCTTGTGTTTGTTGTTTAACATGACATGTCAGAAAGTATAGGTTTATTGATCTTTAAAAACCTGGAACGATGGGGTACAGCTGTAGGAGAAACACATCCAGAGAGGTGCACGTGGAAGGGGACACGAACCAAGCCAGAAGATTGCCCCCGTTCCCCTGGGTGGCAGAGGAAGGTCTTGCTTGTATTTTGCAGAAGGGAACAGATTGAGTATTGCTATAATGGAGTCACCAAGTGCTTCAAAATCTGCTGACCCTCTGTGAGGAAATAAAAGGAGGGAAAGTGAAGAACGCAGGCCGGAATAACCTAAGAGACAAGACCACAATGCACAAAAACTACTGTGTCAAATGATGAAAATTAAAATGTGAGTTTAATTACTGATGAAGCTGATATCGGAGAAAATGGTCAGGATGCAGGGAAACACATGCCTTCCTAGTATCGATCTCAAGATTCAGGACTCACAGCTGGACAGCCACAGGACTTTGCTCATGAGGGTCTGCCCCTGCACAGCCTTTTACAGAGTAGCTGGCTTCCACAAGACCGTGAAGGAGGACTAGGTTAAACATTCCTAATTCAGCTCTCCATTCACTTATTACAAAAGTCATTCCACCTCCCCCAAAGAATGAGGAGGGCGGGACGAAAAAGACCAGGTGCTGTCCTTCTACATGGCAAGAAACAGGAGTTGGGCATTGCCTAAATCTTTCCTAAGTGCTAGGTAAAGCATACACTACACATACCAAAGCTAGAACAATGAGGGAAGGGGCAAATATCTTGTCTCCTTGTCATTTGCTGAGTTGTCTGCTCAGAGAGATGCACAGTCAGTGGCTCTTCAGCGCTCACCTAGAAGCGCAGGGCCGCCTGCCTGACCTGGCCGCATCCACCTGCCTTAGTGGTGGGTGGGATCTGCAGGGACGCGCTGACACCTGTACGTGGCAAACAAAATGAATTTCCAAAGTTATAACCAGTGACTTATTCTAGAAACCCTGCTACAGTTAAATCTTTACTAGGCTGCTAAATAAATGGCCAGGAAGTCGAGCAACTCTGCTGAGCACCATTCCTACAATGACTCGCAAAATAAATAGCTATGGCTCTAGACCAGTGCTTCTCAAACTGTCTGAGGTGAAGGAAGAGTAGTTGCTTTTTGTTTTGTTTTACCCATTTCCAGCCTGTCATGGACCAGTACTTTTGTAAAACACAATAAAGATGAATTACTAGGGGGAAAAAAAGGAAGATGTACTCCACTTCCTGGCACTGTGTTTCCTGGTCTCCACCCTCTGCCCTGGGGCTCCTGTTGTCACCTCCCCATCAGTTGCGTTCCAGGCACCGCTTTGGTTTTGGGAATGAAGGGATGGACAGGAAAGAAGAAAATAGGCAATCCCTAAGCCCAAGATGTTTATTAAATTCGACAAATAGAAGCTTACTTGGTTTCTCCACTTACCTTGTCGCAGACTAGGAATGAAACAGCCCACAGCCCAGCACCCGCCCGCAGCCCGCAGCCCACACCTTGAGCTGCTGCTCCGCTCTCTAGACCACAGGGAGGCTAAAAACCCATACCATAGTGTTGGCCCTGCTTTGCGTCCTGAACCCTGTTGTCTCTCTTCACCTGGTGGTGGGCAGTGCCAGGACCCGGGCTACATTGCGCCTAGAAAAGATTTGGTCCAGGTGTTCTGTACTTTTCCTTGCTCTCTTTTTCACGCAATTGACTGCGTTAAGCATAGGAAACACCTGACCACCCAGCTGTCACCAGGGCTCCTGGTGGTTATTGCTCCTTTTATTTGTTCACTTTTAAAATTTTGACTTTTTGTGAATGTGTAAATAGGTGCCAAATAGTGTCTGTGCTGAATTTAAATGGAAATGGAGATGATTTTATTCTTTTGTTAAAGTCAAAACTTATGATATTTTTTTCTCCCACTGAATGGTATTTTAAAGGCTGGGTAGATGCCAAAGTTAAAGAACATGGAGAGCTTAGTTGGAAAGGCCAGAGACAAATAAGAATATGAATAGTTTGTTTGTAAGGGTCATGATTAGAGGCGGAAGGAAGTGTGTTTATTCACCCAGAAGAGTGCACTGGAAGATGAGAATGATAGCTCCCACGCAGAAAAAGGTAAAAAGGGTCTCAGAAAAGAAACATGGGACCCTTTTGGATATAAATCCTAGCTTTGCTACTGCTGGTTGTAAAACCTTAAGCAGGACACTTAATGTTTCTGAGCCTTACCATCCTCAACTATAAATTGGAGATGATATTGCTTACCTGAGAATTGTTGCAAGGACTAAATATAATGAACATCTAGTGCAAGGAATGATCTTGGATATGATTGGTAGCTAACAAGTGGTAATGTCATCACTAATAGATTTTTTTAAATAAATGATTAAGTTATCTCTTTTGAAGAGAGGAGGAGAAATGGACTCTTCCTGCAGTATAAATAAATCAGCTGTAACTGTTCCTAGTATCAACTGATGGCTGTTGGTGCCAATTCAACGCCAACAGAAATCCCCAATTTGGGGTGCAGTGAAGAAGGAAACTTTCTTCAGTGCACACAGTGATACAGCATGCCTGTGAATACAGCATTGCTGTGGAACCCCTCGATAGCGCTACCGCATGGGGACACAAGTTCAGGGTTTTAAGGGTAGCCAGGAAATACAGTCTTCCATGCAAATTGCGCTCCAGGAGCCAGAGAGGAGATGGCTTCTGTGGACAGAAGTCCCCACCCTGATTCCTGATTGGTCTGTCTTCATGCAAATAGGGATGCCAAATTCCTGCATTTTGATTGGTCCAGAAGGCTCTGTCCTGATTGGTTAGAACAGAGCTCCTGTGATTTGTTGGAGCTCTGTGCAGCTCTGATTGGATGGGGAAAGCCTTAATCCTATTGGTTGAAGTAGGAGTCCAGGAGCTGTTTATAAGAGTTGGCTTAGGTGTCAGAAACAAAGTGCAGGCAAGCAGCTTGGCACAGAGGCTCCTCTGTGAAGTGCAGTTTGTGTGAGAGGCACCTGTGCAGAAATGAGTGCTAGGCTTTGTTGGGATTATTTGTGTGTGTGTGTTTTTCATTTGAGCCCAGTTAGCCACCAGAAGACCTTCTTAGTCCTCAGGGTTCACACTAATTATGAAAAGTTGAGTTTTCTTATTTAAGAAAGTCATTGCTTTGTCCTTGGCTTATGTTCAATTCAGTTCAAATATTTCTTAAGCATCTACTATGCGCCAGAAACTGTGCCATCTACTATGTACCAGAAACTGCGGCACAGAATATTGGAATGAGTAAGATTTGGCTCTTGCTCTTTAGATGCCTGCAACTTAAAGTGGATACCCATTTGTCTGAGATGTGGTCTCCCCTTCTTAAATCTATTGGCTCCAGCTGGCCACCATCACTTGGCTACCATAGTCTATCCAATCCCATCGTATCAATTGGCATCCTCACTGACAGGCCCTTGTCAAAGTCCTCCAATAATAAATCTAGTCATGTGCTACCCAGCAAAGGCCAAACAAAGTGTGTGAAACAGTCCTCAAGATGTGGCCCCTGTGCCACATACCCTCCGATGTTCAAGATTGCTTTTAATAATGCTATTCATACCTCTACATGGACCACCTCCTGTCATAGTTCTTAGGGCTTCCGCTCACGATACCTCTCAGCCACATTCAGCATCACCCAAATCCATCCAACTGGTCACAGCTGAAATGAGATCTGGGCTGCCTTCAAGTGATCTGCAGACTCCCAGTAACAGTGTACAAAGCCCAGCCCAGGCACCATGTGCCATTCATCTGAGTGAGTAATCCAAGGAAGGAATCTGATCTGGCTCAACTCTTACCACCATCATCGGCTGATTCTCACATAAACTCAAAAACTAATCCCTCAAAATGAATCAAAAACTTCAATGTAGGACCCACACTCTGGGAGAAAATATTTACAAATTATTTGCTAAGGGGTTGGTATCCAGAATACATAAAGAACTCTTACAACTCAACAACCCCTTTAAAAAATGAGCAAAGGACTTAAATAGACATTTCTCCATACACAAATGGCCAATAAGCATATGAAAAGATGTTCAATATCGCTAATCAAAACCACAATAGGGAAACTCCTCACACCCATAAGGATGGCTAAAAAAGAAAATAACAAGTGTCGACAAGGATGTGGATAAATTGGAACCCTTGCACACTGTTGGTGGGACTGCAAAATGGTGCGACACCTATGGAAAACAGTAAGACAGTGTGGGGGTCCAGAAAAAACCACCCCACCATGTGACTCGGTATACAGATTACTTTAAACTAAAGGCAATTTTAGCTTTAGGCTCCAGAGAAAACTAGCCCCCCCCCCCCCCGCCAACATACACACACACACTTCCCCTTTAATAACCTAGGAGAATTTGAATTGAAGACCTTGCCCATAAGAAATTATCAGAGGTAACTTCTTTTGCTCTATCTATAGGGCAGGGCAAACTGCTAAGGACTGACTGTCTGCTCTTTTTATCCTGCAATGACTTTTTGAAACCCCTGGAGCACCTTAACTGATCCCTAGCTGAAGGCGTCTTGCATACCTCAATTCCCTTTTTTATCACTTAACTCTGTCATGTACTTGGGGTTCCTCCTGTAAGCACAAGATTAAATTTTACTTTCTCTTGCCAATCTGCTTCCTGTTGATTTGATCATTTGGCCAGCCAAAAAGAACCAGAGAAGGGAAAAGAGAATTTTTTCCGTTCTCCACAGTGGTTTCTCAAAGATTAAAAATAGAATTACCATATGACCCAGAGATCCCACTTATGGATATATATCCAAAAGCATTGAAAGCAGGGACCAAAGATATTTGTACATCCATGTTTATAGCAGCATTATTTGCAATAATCAAAAGCTGGAAGTTACCCAAATGTCCATCAACAGATGAGTGGGTAAAAAAAACATGGAATGGACATGTAAAGGAATATGATTCAGCCTTAACAAGGAAGGAAATTTTGACACATGCTACAACATGGATGAACCTGGAGGACATTACGCTAAATGAAATAAGCCAGACACACACACACACACACACACACACACACACACCTCCCAAACAGGATATGATTCCACTTATTTGAGGTACCTAGAATAGTCAAATTCATAGGACAGCAAGTAGAATGGCAGTTGCTGGGGCCTGGAAGACAGGAGGAATGAGGAGTTATTGTTTAATGGGTAAAGAGTTTTGATTCTGCAAGATGAAAAAGAGTTCTGTGGGTGAAAGGTCATGATGGTAGCACAATTTTAATGAGCACTGTAACACCAAAAATGGTTAAGATGGTATAATTTTATCTTAGGTATATTTTACCACAATTTTAAAAAACCCCCACCTCGCCCTTATGTTCAACCTGACCTTCCAAAATCATGAACTTGCTGCCTTCTCTCTCTAGCTCTCTGCCCTTTCCACCCACTTTCCATACACATTGCCCTATTTCCTACTATTTCTCACTCCACTGCACCCACTTGGACTCATCCTAGCAATTTGCACACACTCCCATCCCCCAGTCCAAGGAGAGAGGGCGTAAGCATGAGAACTCCTGGGCTCCCTTCGCCACCGCACCTTCCCATTCTCCACGCCCCTACGCATGGATATCCAAACCCTTCACCAAGGAAACCTGGAAAACTCTCAGTCCTTCCACCAACACTCGTGGCTGGGAGTGATGCTTGACTCTCCCCACAAAGTGTGCTGGCAGGACAGAAAAGAAGAAACCCAGCACTTACTGAGGGCCTTAATTTCCAATTTTAGGCACTACATTTTTTTTTTCTGCTCTCCAGACTCCTGCCTTCTGACCAAAGTATTCACTTCCCTTTTCCCAATCCTGCATCTCCCTTCAGAGTTCATATTATTAATCTTCTTACCTATGACCTCAGCTTCCCTGCTATTTCAGTCCAAATGTCCCCTCCAACTGTGCTGCCTAAAGCTTGAACTAGGGATTGTCACTCCCAGCAGGCCCTTCTGAACAAATATGACATCACTGCAAGTCACACATGATAAACCTGTGAAGTAGGGGGCTGTGCAGAAAGACTTCTGCTACCAATTTCAACATTTCCTGGGCTTTACAGAATATTTAGGTTAAGTGACCAAGTTAAAAGTCTTGGTCGTATAAAAAGGGGCCATATATACTTTGTTTTGCCCTTTTTGGGGGGAGAAAGTTCATTATTTTGTTCGTTGTTTCTCTCTGCCTACTGGATTCTGGAATGAACCACCTATGTTAATGTCCCCAGATTTCTTGTGCACTCAAAGCTGATGCAGCATCAGCATCACAGGGGAGGCTGTTAGAATGTCAGAATCTCAGGCCCCATCTCAGAACCATCAAATCAGCATCTGCATTTTAACAAGATCCCCGGGAATTCATATACACGTCAAAACTAACACTGTCCTAGAAAGTTTCTAACTGCTCCTGTTGGTGAAATGGATCTCTACCAGGGCTGTTCATGGGGAGCATCTGGGAAGCTCTTAGAACATAGGGCTGCCTGGTTCTCCCACCAGATTCTCAGTTTCTCCAGCCATGGGGCCTGGGCATTGGTGTGTGTTTGGTTAATATTCTCTTGGAGATTTTGATATTTACCAAGGTTGAGAAGCACTGGGTTAGAGTGTGACTTCAAGGAAAATATCACAGAGAAGTCCATGAATTTTGAACTGGTTTAGAGTTGCAAAAAGCAGAGTCAGAATGATACACGGTAATAGGTTTCTTAGCCTAAATACGTGAGAATCATCTACAAACTACAGGTGGTATGTAATAAGCGATTTCTTCTCGAACATCTTCTCTTATTCCTTCTTTTTCTCTTTTCTACATTCTCAGTTCTTAGAGTGTCTCAACTGCTCTCTTCTACTAAATGGCGCCCGGGACGCACCCGGGGCACATCCAGGGCTGCCCACCGCGCCCAGTGGGAGAGCGCGCTCCTGCCCAGTGCCCAAAGCGCCGCTGCTTCCTGCCGCTGCTGAAGGCTCAGGTGTAGGGCGCTGGGGGCAGCGGCCATCCCTCTCACTTCGGCGGCTGGTGCTGTTTGGTTTGTGGGGGCTAAAAAATATCATACTTTTCCTCCTACTTTCTAAGTTCTAGCTGGGCTAATAATCAAATTAACAGACAGCTTAGCAGGAGAAAGCTGAATTTTAATATGTGCAGAAAGGAAATCCGCATAAGCATGAAAATTCCAAAGACAGTGCGGTCAACTGGGGTGTGCCCGTCGTTTCAGATAAAGGAGAGAAGCAGGGGCACAGCGATGGGATTGCCCGGGAAGGAGGCAGTTTACCGGGAGTTGAAGGAGGGCGGAGCGCACTGGGCGGGCAGTCTGGCTTCGGTGGCACACAGGGCGATCTGGCGCCCAGGGCCCTGCCTGGAGCCTCCCACCCACCCTAAGCAATTCAAAGGAGGCAACGGCAGACACCTAAGATTTCCTCCCGGAAGAAGGCCAAAGGTTCTTTCTGAGTCTTTCGGTTCTTAATAAAGACCAGCCTAAAATCAATATACCAAAAGGCAGCTTTAGGGCGGCCACACTTCGGCCCCCTCAGGTGCACGCCCCCAGCTACTTACTAGGTTAAAGCCACTCTGCCCGGGTGTGTTTGAGCCCAGTAGTGACCACATCGTGGCCTCAAGATGTCCTTTTCACACGCACCTTGCATATCAGCCCTGTGGGCTTGACATAACACTGCACCCACCCCCAAAAGGGAAAAAAGTAAAAACCGGAACAACTTTGGTATCCCCACACCCACTTGCTAATTCCAAAATTTCTTTAGTCTCTTCTCACGTATTTTTGTTTTTCATCTGTCCTTTCAGAGACCCCAGCCAGAATCTATTAAGATCTAAGTGGGTTGAAGAAGACAGGACTTCACCCGCCAGGAGAGCCTCCCTTTTCCTGCAGACATGTTTTCTTTTGCCATCACAGGTGAGTGGATGAGGGTCTCTCTGCCAGGCTTATGTAAACACTTCCAGATTCACTCATATGCTTCATTTCTATCAGTTTAGAAGGTTAAATAGATTTTTTTAGTCCGAAATTGTTAGAAAACATTGTTTTAAAATACTTCAAAGTGTAATTCAACTTAATGGATTTATCAAATCTTAATTGAGTTCCCGCTGTTACCATCACAGGAAAATGACTATCAGCTTTGTGATTGAAATACATATATTCTCTATGTAAATATTTTGACATGTTTTAAATGCCAAAAATAGGCATGCAATGTACCATACAGTCAAGAATTGGCATAAAGCTTATTTGAGCCTGTGAAAGGAGGCAGTTGATAATGCAGATAAGATTGTAGAATTGGGCTAAAAGTCATTTTTATTGATGTGATATATTTCCAGATAGGGTCCTAACAAAATTGCTCCAAAACAAATGTACCCTAAATGATTGTGAGTCATTTCGGTGTTAGAATTTCTGGCTCCTAATTAAATATGTGTCATTGAGCAAGTCAGTCTTTTTCTGCCTCAGAGTATTTATTTGTAAAATTAAGAAGGTGTACTAAGAGTCAAATAAGGTTCCTTCCATCTTGGAAACTCAATGACTGTATGACTTCTCGGACAAATTATCTATTATCAAAAGGTAAAACATCATCATCTATTTTTTTCCTACCTCCTGGTTTTGCCATCACAGGGAAAACAACAGAAATAAAGACAATTAAAAACAGAAAAAAATAGGCTTAAAATCATGCCATCCTAACATCTCACGTGTTTTCATTTTGTGTTTTATTCTGGTCCGTGAACATAAATATAAGTAAGCAACCGTAAGACAGGTAAAACTATATATTGGGCCCATTTCTCTTGACATTATATAACATTTTTATGTTATTGTTATCACTCATAATTGCAGTTTAGATGGCTACTATAATATTATACATTTTGCTGACGTGCTATAATTTACTTAAGTATCTCCTATATTTGGAAATTTAGATTGATTTCAATATTTGATAACATAAAGAATGCTGCAGCAAACGTTTTATTCATATGACTCTCCTTTTGAATAACTTCCTAAGAATAAATTCTGGGAATGTGGCTGAGGTCAAGGGAGCCTCTCAATGATTGTAAGTATTGGCAAATGACTCTCCTAAAAGTTTACATTGATTTTCATTGTCTCAACAATATCTGAGAGTAGCCAAAGGTGTGACATGAAATGATACTCAATGTCTTAATGTGAATTTCTTTGATTACTGGTAATCCTGAATATTTCTCCATTTGTAATTGCATTTTATCTCCTGTTGATTATCCTGACTGTGCAACTATGGATAGGTCATTTAACTTCTCTGTGGCTCCGTTTTCTCATCTGTAGACAGGATAATAATGGTAGCTATCGATAGAGTTGTTGTAAGAATTATATGGCTTTCTAAATATAAAGCATTTACAATAATACCTGACACATGGAAAACCTGCCCCCAAAAGTGTTAAAGTTAGTACTAGCACTACTATCAGTTATCTAATAGGATATGAGTAATTTTTCTTTTTTTTTTAAAAAAAAGATTTTATTTATTTGTTTTTAGAGAGGGGAGGAGAGAAAGAAACAAAGGGAGAAACATCAATGTGTGAGAGAAACATTGATTAGCTAGCTGCCTCTCGCACACCCCCAACTGGGAACGTGGCCCGCAGCCCAGGCATGTGTTCTGACCAGGAATCAGACCAGCAACCTTGCAGTTCACAGGCTGGCACTCAATCCACTGAGCCACACCAGCCAGGGCTCTTTATAATTTATATGATTTATTTTAGTCCTTGTATAAATGCATACATATCTTTGATTAACTTGTAAGGGAGCTTATAGATGTGACTTCTTTGGTCACTGGGTTTGGTCACTGGGTCCAGATTGTTGCTGTAATTCCTGTATTAGTTTTGCATATGTATGAGTTTATCCACGTACACCTAAGCGTATGACTACGTACTTTCTCACAAGTCCAGAAACACAGAGTCTATGCGAAAGGGGCAACTCATAGAAATGTTGATTGCAGACAGTGCTCAGAATGATGCAGCCAGTTCTGTTGAAGAACTATTCAACCAAGTCATGTAGGAGAATAACAAATAAACAAAACCAAAAGTCAAACTATGTATTCACACACACACACTACAAACAAATGAACCTATGGATGTTTTAAGCCAGAGGGATGAAAGTTAAATCAGATGTATACCATAGGAATTTCTTTTTAAGAGTAATTGAATCTTTGTGCACAATCATTGCCTGATTCCTGGCATGCTGAGATCTAACTTTGACTACTCAGTAGGAAAACAAAAAGGTAGCATCAATAAATTGCCTTTGAGAGTAAAAGAACTCATAGAGTTCACCATATTATGCATAGCTCAGAAGGGCAAAGTTAGCAGTGTTTAAGACTGAAGTTAGGAGAGAGGGACTTCTGTTCAAGATGGAGGCATAAGTAAACATGGCTTGCCTCCTCTTATAGCCACAGCAAAAATTGTAACTAAATTACAAAACAAATATCACGCAGAATTGTCAGAAAATCCAGCTGTATGGAAATCTGACAACCAAGGCATTAAAGAAGTCATATTCATCCAGACAAGCAGAAGGGGCAGAGACACAGAGACATGGAGCCACAGAAGGGGCAGTCCCACACTCACATGTGGTGGATAAAAATTGGGAGGGGTACCTCAGGAGCAAGGGATCCCAGCCCCACACCAGACCACCCAGCCCAGGGTTACAGTACTGGGAAGGTAAGTCTCCATAACTTCTGGCTGTAAACACCAGTGGGAGTTAGGGCAGCAGAAGAAACTGCCGGATTCTCAGGTGTCTCCTCTTACAGGGCCCATAGCGACCTTGGGACTTACGCAGACTCCCTCTGGGCTCCAGCACTGGGGCAGCAGCTGGAGGGGCACCAACGGCACACAGGGAGAAACTGAAATGTCCGGCATCAGGGCGAGTGCCAGAGGACAGCTTACTCCTGAACAAAACTCCAGAGGCCAGGCATTAGCCATTGTCCCCTTTCTGAGCCCCCACCCACACAGAGCCACAGAGCGGCCACACCATGTCTGAGACTCTATCAACCTGGTTCACACAGGGTCCCCCACCATGGTGATTACCTAAGGCTCTGCCCCATCCAACTTATGGGTGCACTTTTCCAAAATAAAATATGCTACAAAGACAGGGAGTCAAAGCAGCTCTACCTAATACATAGAAACAAATGCAGGGAGGCAGCCAAAATGGTGCAACAAAGAAACATGGCCCAAACGAAAGAACTGGACAAAACTTCAGAAAAACAACTAAACAAAATGGAGATAAGCAATCTATTAAATGCAGAGCTCAAAACACTGGTTGTTAGGATGCTCGAGGTAGTCATTGGGTACTTCAACAGCATAAAAAAGACCCAGGCAGAAATGAAGTTTACACTAAATGAAATTTTAAAAAAATTTCAGGGCACCAACAGTGGAGTAGATGAAGCTGAGAATCAAATCAATGGTTTGGAACATAAGGAAGATAAAAAAATATTCAATCAGAACAACAAGAAAAAAAAAGAATCCAAAAAAACAAGGACTGGCTAGGGAGCCTCTGGGACAACCTCAAATGTACCAACATTTGAATCACAGGGGTACTGGAAAGAGAAAAGAAAGAGAAAGAAATTGAAAACCTACTTGAAAAAATAATGAAAGAAAACCTCCCTAATTTGGTGAAGGAAATAGACATATAAGTCCAGGAAACACAGAGAGTCCCAAACTAGTTGGCCCAAAGAGGCCCACTCCAAGACACATCATAATTAAAATGCCAAAGGTTAAAGATAAAGAGAGAATCTTAAAAGCAGCAAGAGAAAAGCAGAGAGTAACCTACAAAGGAGTCCCATAAAACTGTCAGCTGATTTCTCAAAAGAAACTTTGCAGGCTAGAAGGGACTGGCAAGAAGTATTCAAAGTGATGAAAAGCAGGGACCTACAACCCAGATTACTCTATCCAGCAAAGCTATCATTTATAAGGGAAGGGCAGATAAAGTGCTTCCCAGACAAGGTAAAACAAAAGGAGTTCATCATCACCAAGCCATTATTACATGAAACATTAAAGGGACTTATTCAAGAAAAAGAAGAAGAAAACTATGAACATTAAAATGGCAATAAATCCACAACTATCAACAATTGAATCTAAAAAACAAGCTAAACAAACAAGCAGAATAGAAACAGAATCATAGATATGGGGATAATTTGGAGGATTATCAATTGTGAGGAAGAGGGGAGAATGGGGGGAAAGGTGCAGTGATTAAGAAGTACATATTGTTAGGTACAGAATAGAAGGGGGGATTTTAAAAACAGTATATGAAATGGAGAAGCCAGAGAACTTATATGCATGACCCATGGACATGAACTAAGGGGGAGACTGCCAGACAGAATGCGGGGTTCTGGATGGTGGGGGGCAATGAGGGGAAATTTGGGACAACTGTAATAGCATAATCAATAAAATATATTTTTAAAAAAAGACTGAAGGTAATCATCATAGAGTGAGTGAATTGAAAGGATAAAGAGCAATAAAAAAAAATATTATGAGTAATGGGAGGAATTGAAGAAGCCCACAGGCCAGATGAGGATTGGAAACTATTTAAACTGGGTAGTACAGTATGTGTTTTGGTCCTGAGAAAACAGAAGTTGAACTTTTGAGTAGTAATCAAGGACTTGGTTTCAAAGTATTTGCAAATAGTGCTGGTATGGAGAACAGATGCTGACATAATTGCCAATGGGAGTCGCAACGTGATAGTTGGAGCGAGAGACCGAAAGAAACCACAGGGAATTTTTGTGGAAAGCTCAGCATTGAAAATGATTTATGGTTGACTTAAGAAGGAGACAAGGAAAACAAGGCTACAGCGTATACCATCTGACTGCTGTAGACAGAGGGTGTAAACAGCCATAGCTCTCCAACCTCCTGGAAATCAGAGCTCTGCTCACACAGAAAGGCGCCAGAATGTTTGCCTGAGTTAAGTGCACACTTCTTTTTTAGAATCTAAGAATAGTCATCCTCCTTTCCTTCCCCATTACTGTTTGGGTATCCTTAAAAATTCCTGCCAGCTAGAAAGCACTACGTACTCACCGAAAGATCTACAGGGCACTTGATTACTTCCCAAGGAGGACCGGAGGAACCTCACATATGGCCCTCAGCTTGTAAGGTGGCAGCTCTGTTTTGCTACTGTTGTGTGTGTCAAGTACTTTTATTCTAGAGACAGAAGTTGGGGGATTCAGGAGAGTCAAGTGAGTCTTCCAAAAATATCTAATGACGTGTGCGGAGAAGGTAGGTTGAGGTGGGACAGATCAGACTATTCGTTAATGTCACTTAGGTTATTCTTCCCGTCGAAGGACAAAGCACCAGCAGTGCCTCTCATACAGGAAACAAGAGCTTCTTGAGCTGTTCCATAGGGAGTGTGCATTTTCAAATGGGAAAAGACAGACATGCTTGGCTAAAGGCAGTGGGACTCACATGGGAGATACAGACTTCGGGATGTTGATGTTGGGCCTAAAGGCCCTAGAATCACTAGAGAAATGAGGCTCTAAGGACAACCGAGGAAAAACAGCAACAGGAACAAAAGAAGCATCTCCAAAACGTAGGAACAATGAGTTTTAATAGCTGCCCAGGGATGACACTTATTGAATAGCAAAAGAAATAGATGAGATGAGGAAAGCAAAACTGGGCTTTGTGCCCAGGAACCTGTGCCAACTAAGCCAATGAGTAACCAGATTTACGTTAACGTGGGGAAATGGATCCAGGTTCTCTCCATGTGCCTGATGAATGTCATTCTCCTCATACACACATCTCACTGGCAACCTCTCTTTATTTCCTAGTTGAGTTTCCTTTGAAAACTTCTCATTCCAGAGTCTGTGCTAAGACTGCAGAGATCTATCCAAATTTGGGCCAGAATAACCAGAGAGATCCAAGTCCACCCTAGGTGGTCAGGGTGTGCCTCTTGGGCGTAGAGTCATAGAAGAGCCGGTGTAACCAGGACAGGTGGAAAGGTAAGCATTCTCTATGTGCTTGCATTGCCCTCTCCACTCATGTTTTCTTGGCAGAATCCTAATGAACATTCAGGATCCACTCAAATATTACCTTTTACCTCCTCTCTCTTACTCTCACTGGTAGAAAGAGCTTCCACAGCATCTAGAACTGCATTGTCCAGTACAGTAGCCACCAGCTACATTTGACATTTGCAGTGTGGTCAGCGCAAGTTGAGACATGCTGCAAGTGTAAAATACATATCGTATTTTGATGCATGAATAAAAGAATGTAAAATATCTCATTAACCAATTTTATATTGATTACAGGTTTAAGTGATAATGTTTTGGATGAGTTAAAAGAGACTATTAAAATTAATTTTATGTTTCTTTTTACTGCTAGAAAGCTTAAAATTATATATGTGGCCCTGACTGGCATGGCTCAGTTGGTTCAGCATCATACTGCAAAGCGAAAGGTCACCGGTTTGATTCCTGGTCAGGGCACATGCCTGGGTTGTAAGTTCGGTCCCCAGTTGGGGTGTGTACAAGATGCAACCAATTAATGTTTATCTCTCACATCAATGTTTCTCTCCTTCCCTTTCCCCTCTCTAAAAATAAATTAATGAACTCTTTAAAAAATAAAATAAAAATTATATATGTGACTCCCATTATATTTTTATTGGACAGAATTGGTCTAGAACTTAGAAGAGGCTTGTTCAAGTCAGAGTCTTAGTAGGAAAAAAAAAAGATACACTCAAATTGAAGAGATGTAAACACAGAGACAACTACAGAAGTATGAGCAGGTTAAGAAATCACAAAGGAGGCTGAAGCACCAAGAGACTAGCAACAGAGGGAAGCAGTTAACACTCAGCCTAAAAAAGAAGGGGAAGAAATGATGCTACTAGAGCTGGTGAGCACAGGGGTGCATTCAGCAGCTCACGTAGCAGGAGCTCTAACTATGAAAGAGCCCAGTCACTGCCAGAACCTTGCAACCAAGGAAGGCGAGAACTCATCTTTGATCTGCTCTGCTCCCAGGGCTGGAAGGAACCAAAAGCCTGAGAACAAGGGATGCTGAATGATGTAGCCCTTTGGAGTCACCTCCCGCCCTCCAGGGCACTAAGCGGTGCAGAGAAGAGTGGAGGATAGGTCAGAGCAGGAAGGGAGTAGAGGTTGAGGACTAGTCAGCCCAGGACTCAAGACACGTGTTGAATGAAAGAAAGGAAGAAAAGAGAGGGGGAGAGAGAGAGGAAAGAAGGAAGGAAGGAAGAAAGGAAGGAAGGAAGGAAGGAAGGAAGGAAGGAAGGAAGGAAGGAAGGAAGGAAGGAAGGAAGGAAACTAGCGAATGGGGAGAGAATGGAGGACAGTGATAAATTAATTCTCCCACCTGGGGTCTTTTTGCAGCAGTTCTTTCCAAACTGTTGTCACACTAAGAGTTTAGTTCAGCTCCTTTAGGGCTTACACACACACTTCTTAATGTGTTTTATATTTCCAACCATTCAAAACACTCTGCTAAAATACAACATGCACACCAAATGTGTTACATATCAAAATTTTGAACACTTTGGAAATAAGTCATTATCAACTCGTTCTGCCAGGTAAATTTGGTTTTGGGCAAGCCTAGAAATAAGAATCCCTCTGCCTCTTCTGCACTTTTATTTGAATGTCTTAAATGTATCATTAATTAGGAAGATTTAGGTCTGCATTAGTCTTTTATAAAAGCTGAGGTCTACACATGTCCCCTTATATAAAATTGTTCGCATTAGTATACCGCAGTAGTGCGTGTGCATAGCTCAAGGAAACGCCATGCGAGGTTCAGTCATGTTTATTTGGAACATGTTCTCATATCTCACCCTGTTCTATCATTTCAACCTATGTTTCTGTAAACAGGACATATTCACATTAAGGAAATGTTACAGTTGCAGACATTGTTAGGGGTTCACTTTGAAACCCATTTCTGACCATTGCAACTTCTGTTTCCTGTGCCTGGAAGTTTTCCCTTCAGTTCTTGGCAAGGTTGACCAGTCCTTTTCATCTTTTCTCCTTTTGCTCTCAGCTCCAATGTTTACTTCCCAGGAAAGGCTTCCCTTCCTGTCTCCCTATTTTACTGCTTTCACATCATTCATCATAATTTGTAAGTGTTTTGTTTAATTGTCTCTTTATTGGTTTTTGTCTGTTTCCTTAACAAAAAATTTTAAATCTTACCATTGCAGGGATTGCATCCCTGCTCAGCATGGGTATAGAGGAAGCTATATTGTAAGAGCTGTACCAGTATTAATTTATCTACTCCCGATAACTTGGTGAGAGTCTTTCTCACCGCCCCCCGACCCCGCCCCGCCCTTCAGAGACGAGGACACTGAGACACAGAGAAGTTAAGTGACCCGATAGAGGCCACACTGCTATTACATGGGAAAGCCAGGGCTCAGGCCCAGGAGGTCTGGCTCCAGTTCTTGGACTCAGTAGGGGCCCAGGAATACAGCAGCATATTTGCTATTAAAGGCTTCAGACTCCAGCCCCCAAAGTGCTAACAATAATACTAGCTAACATTTATTAAAAGCTTCCTATGGTTATATGTTTATTATTATTACAATAACTTTATGGGATAGGTACTAGGGTTATCCCCATTTTACAAATGATGATATTTAAACCTAGAGAAATTAAGTACCTTTCCAAAGATCATACAGTGAAAAATAAAAAATTAAAAAATTAAAAAAATAAAAGCAGAATAAGAATTTGAACCTAAGCTTCTCACCATGATGGTGTATGATCTGCCCAGAATCCTGAATCTGCTCTGCGCCACACCTTCCCACGTGGGGTTTGGACATACATTTCTCACCTATAATTTGGAAGAATATGCACTTGTTGAGCACACCTGTGTTCTCTAGGGGAAGAGCTGGAGTGCAGGTTTATATAGATGATTTCCTCCTGAGCAGAAGTTACCAGGAAACCTTGTGCTTATTCTAATCTGTGTCCTCTCTAAATGCTGTTCTTGTTGGGCGCACCACACTGAGGCCCTTTAACATTATTATTTCTCTATGGAAAATCTGGAAAACTCACAAATATTTGGATGTTAAACACCACGCAGCTAAAATAACCAATGGGTCAAAGAAGAAATCAGAAGCGCCTTTGGGATGGATGAAAATGAAGACAGAACACACTAAGGGGATGCAGCAAAAGCCTCCTATGTACAGAATACATGTGCATGTTTATTTCTATCTTTTCCTTCACTTGATTCACTTTCTTAGCTCTTTAACCAACATTACTGAAGGCCCCTTCTGGGCCTGGCACTGTGCTGAGGTTTGGAGATTCAGAGGACCAGACCACAGACACAGGCCCCAGGGGACTAGCTAGGAAGACGAGCACAGAAACTGATTACACCGAGCGGTTCCGTGCTGAAACACCAGGATTCTGGTTGGCAAGGTCGGAGGAAGAGTGTTGCTATTTTGGTCTCTTACTATCTGATCTTTGTCTTTTATTTTACTCTCGCCCAGCTTTCCTTCTCTCTCGAGGACTGCTTTTCTGGCTATCTCATGTACCCTTTCTTTCCCTACTTTTTACTATTTATATAGCCAATTCCAGGCGATCTCTTTTGTGGACTTTATGCAATTAATGTTTGAGTTCTGACTCCTGGGATCTGGATATTTAACCTTCCCCATCAGGCGGCCACCTCCAGCAGATGAGCGCTCAGGGAGCAGGGATTGGCTGTGACGTCAGCCTAAGGAAAGCTGAGTTAGACAGTCGTTAGTTCCTCAGTACAGCCGTTCTCATGCTCCTCCCAGCATTCAGGGTCTCTTCCAAAGCTACATAGGAACTGTTTTCTCCTGTATTTTCTGAATTCTCTGCTCCACCTCCATTGGCACAGATACAACAAATAGATGTCTTCTGACTTCTTTCTTGCTGTCCCTAGAATTGTGGAATGTTGTTTTGAAATTCTTCTTTGGATTTTTTTATATCCAAATTTATATCCCCAATTCCTAGCCTACTGTCTGGCACATAAAAGATGTCCAATAAAGATACGTGAAAATAAATCTGAAGTGAAAAAAGAAAAAATAAGAGTAGATCATTTTTTGCAGAACAATGTTGCTGTATTTAAATTCAGGGAGTTATGTGTCATTTTCATCCCCATATATGTGGTGCTCAAAAACCGGGACTAGTCTTTGTTCTTCTTTTTCTCTTCCTCTACCCTTTTCCTAACAAAATACCTGTGACAGAGCAGAATCTTAATCCAAATTTATTGAATAAAGAACAAATAAATATTACTAAATAAATATCGGTAAATATCTGTGGTGTAAGTAATTTAGGTAAGTAAACTATAAATAGTATCAGAAGAATGTCCATAGAGAACAAGAGATGATATTGGTATAAGCCGGGCCCTGGGAACCCTTCTTTTATTTAGACTGGGTGTGCCTACCTCCGCTTTATTCCCCTTGAGAGAAACTTGAGCTGCACTTTGGAGATGGCTTTGCACATGAAATGGGAGTACAAGAGTGTGAACATGTGGCTGCGGGATTTTTGTTAATGTAGTCATTTCCTTCCAAATACTTGAAAAATATTTTTCTCTTATATGTT
Organism: Pteronotus mesoamericanus; assembly: GCF_021234165.1. Classification (NCBI taxonomy): domain Eukaryota; kingdom Metazoa; phylum Chordata; class Mammalia; order Chiroptera; family Mormoopidae; genus Pteronotus; species Pteronotus mesoamericanus. Next base: position 32,224,101 of record NW_026555325.1, on the reverse strand, counting down.
CCATTCTAGTGTGATTGCCTCTGTGCTTTCTTCTCATTTCACATTTAAATTCTATGGACCCTCCAGCTCATGTGGACATGAATAACAAGTGGGCCCAGATCATATTCTAAATGGAAGCCAGAGCCAGTGTCCAGACACTGGGAACGCATAATTACCCTGAGAGCAGAGCCGAGTTTTCTGGAAGGATTTTTATCAGTGTCTGTGGAGCCCCAGGTGTATATTTTAGCATCAGACAAGGAAAAAGATTTATGAAACACCTATCTCCTCTTTCCTGTGAGGGGGACAGCTTCTCTTTTGCAAAACGTCTTAGTGTGTGAGTCCATCCCAACCCTTAAGGGAAATGAAGAAAATTCTATCAGAAATCTATGCATGCTGAAATAATAGGAACTCAAAATAGGGAATGATTGATTCTTTCCATATGTTCTTATCCTATTTCAATTTAAATTAATTTTGCAGGAGTCATTAAGCGTCTCCACAAAATTTGCTGGGTTTGCTCCTAATGCTGGCTCTGGCACACCTGCAGCCAGTACGTGTCTTCATGGTTAATCTGTAAGAACCAAAATTAATTTCAGTGAAATGGCCAAATGGTCCTCAGGAGTCCTTACTCATATGTCTGGTTAGCGTTCACCAGGGGCAGAAAACATGGCCTGACAAGAGTGATAGAAATGTTTCAAAGGATCCCTTCTAAGTCCTCTCACTATCTTTTTTTTTTTTTTTTAATTTGCAGGTGCAAAAATTCCATTTGTAATTCTTTAATTCCAAGGGCAATGGTTGTCTTGGGGTCTCAGAATTCAGGACAAGTGGCCAGCTGGGACACGATATTATGCTTACAAGTCCTGGCAGGTGCGGAAGGAGGGCAAGCAGTTAAAAGTTTGGCCCACTCTCCTCCTCTCTCTTTTTGTGCTTCTTCTTGCTCTTCCAGACGGGTATACAATTACACGAGCTGAATTTGTTATCTCTCAAATCTGTGCTGTTGTGCATCCAGGAAAAGGACTTGATTACTCAACCCATGTTTCCAGGAGCCTGATTTGGGTTCTTTTGTGCAGCAAAAGCAAAAATGCTGAGTGCACCCTCTGTTTGTTTTACAATTTGCCTAGTGGGCACATTACTCTTGCTATCGCTCTTGTTTCAGTAGATGGTCTTTCCACTGAGGTTTTAGCATGTCTATATTTAGAAAACAATCAAAGATGTGTAAGATAGAAAAATTAGTGAGTAACAAAAGTGCACTGAGGAGAGGAGAGAAGGGCAAGAGACAATCGCAGGTCCCATCCCTTGACAGGAGCCACCTTTGTCCTCTAGGCTTGATTTCTTTCTTCCCTTGCCAAGTATTTTATCATACAACATGGAGTCATTGCGTGTGGAGATGGGGAGAGTAACAATAGCCAAGGAAGTCAGAGCTCCAGTACTTCATGGCATTCTTAGAGTGAGCTTTGCCAGGGCATACACCGAACACAGTGTGAGAATTCAGGAACCAGTGTCTCAGCTGCAAAAGGCAGACACATCTGACTGGCTATTATGACCACATATAATCTTTGTTGGGGCTTTGTCAGCAGAGGAGCTGCTGTTGAGGTTGATGACTTCTTCCCCTCCCCACAAGAAGTGGTTTCTATGGCTTTTCTGCAAGCTGTTGCCAGAAGTTTATATGTGGGGATTCCTGAGGTGGATGTAACCAGAATGGGCTCTCGTTTGTCTCTACTCAAATATTGATACTTTGAAAAGATTGACAGGGGAAATACTCCAAAATTAAAAAAAAAGAGAGAAGGAAAGAAGAGAGAGAGGGAGAAGGAGGAGGAAGAGAAGAAGGAAGGAAAGAAGGGAGGAAGAAGGATAGAGAGCCTGAAAGTAAGGAAGAAATGATATTGAGGTGGGCTGGTCCCTTGACTTATATAGTTATAAATACTTCATCATCCATTTTATCAGATAATCAGGTTGTTTATGGGTTTAGTATATATTTCTCTACTCCACATGCTCTTTAATGCTGTATAGGATATGTGAACTTTTACTAATTTATTTATGTATATATTTATTTATTCACTTTATACCTAGCATAGGGACATACCCAGTTGGATACTTAAATAGATATGGGAGATGCCATAGTTACTAACTTATATTAACAGTAGGATATGCATAGACATTTTCTTTGGTATTAAAAATGAAATTGATAAAGAGAAGAAGAATCTATTTTTGTGTGTGTGTATATATATATATATCCAAATATTTGTATGACAATCCAAATATATATATAAATATATATCCAAATATATATATATACATATGAAACCATGTCTGTATTACCTAAAGAAGTTTATTTGAACACATATCTCTTCATTGAAAAGTTCAAGGCCCGTGGCCATCTGAAGTGAAATGATTAAAAGAAAAAGAGTTGTGTGATGAAGTAGCGACTGCCAAGTTGCAGCTGCCTTATTAGGCTTCACCGCAAGGCTAGTCCTATCTCAAAATGTCAGATTCTAGTGTCCACCCATCTGTTGTGAGAATATTACTTTTTTCCAGCACCAGGTTGCCTTTTGGCTCCTAGATGGAGCATTTTGGATGTAACTCTTCCTTAGCTGTTTCTTCCCAGGCCAGGCTCCTGGACTTCCCGGGGGAAGGAAGTGGGCCACAACTCCTCTCAGCCTCATGGCCTCCACGCAGACTTGCCAAAACAAGACGTGGCTAAGAACCCAAAACCTTGAGTTCTAGTCCTGGCCCATAGCTGTAGGCACCCTAACTTCATTCTCTGGGACCTCAGTTCCTCATGGTGCAAAGAAGTATACTGCTTTCTCTGGATGCTGCCAACGGCTGTTTTGCAGAGTAGGAGGTGACATTCTGGAAAGAGTCAGCCAGCTTGGTTAATTTTTCAACAAATATTTGTTTAGCATCTACGATCTGCTAGGCACTGTTATAGGTGCCAGAGATGCTTCCCTATGAAACTCACATTTTAATGGGGGGCAGGGGCAGGGAGGAATTAGTATTAGTCTGTGACCTTGGGCAAATTATTGAGCCCCTCTAAGCTTGTTTTGTTCCAACTGTAAAAGCTGTATTATCCTAACATTTCAAGATTTGTCATCAGGATTGAACATAATGGTATGTAAATCACCTACTATATGGTAGGGGCTCGATTAATGCTACATAAATAATACTATAGAAAAAGTGGGAAAATGATCTTACAATTCTATAATGCTATCTCAGTGTGTGAATTATTATTTTCTCACCTCTTCTTTGTACTGTGGCTTTAAAGCCATGGGTTCTCACAAAATTAAACTATAGAGTTCATCACGTTCTTCCCCTTTATTTCCTTAAAAGGGACTTCATTTATTAAAGAAAAGCTTTTGGAGTACCTCAAATGCATTAAACACAAGGCTGGTTGGGGCCGGGGGGGTTATGAAAATAAAAGAGGCTTTCCATGCCTCTTTAGGATCGTAACAGTGAATACTTGGATTTCATCAATGTTCTCACTTTTGGGGTGCTATTCTTCTGGAGTTTATATTGGCTATTAACTATATAGAAAGAAAGAAAGAAAGGACAACAGTCCTCTCCTTAACAAGTGGGTTAAGCTGAAATTTTATGAGAGATGAGAGCTCTGTCTATAAGACGCCTGGCAATCTCACTCTATTTGAGATGAAACAGATGATAGAGGACATGTTTCCTGTTCCTGTCCCAGAAGAAAATGTTCCATCTATCAGTATCCTTTGCAACAAAAGAAAATAAATCCAGTTATTTATTGTTCTCAGTCATGTGACTAGTGTTGTAACCAATAAGATAGGTATTTCTATATAGAGGATATAAATAAAAGAAAGAAGATATGGCACGAGATGCGATGCCTGACCTCGAGGAAGGAGGTGAAATGCATTTGTTAATTTACTCAGTCACTTATTCAAGAAAATTCTGCTGAGTAACCACGGCCTTGAAAGAATTGCACCAAGTGCTGGGTCTTCAAGCGCAAGAGCCAACAAAGTGAGAGAATATTTATTGAGCACCAGTTATGTACCAGACACTGTTTATTACTTTAATTATATCATCTCAGTTTATTCTTCCATCAACCCTAAAAAAATGTAATATCCTTTGACCTCAATGGGTTAATTGGGGTGTGACAAGACAGAGAACAAAATGACAGTGTGAGAAACAATGTCAGGATGAAACAGGCCTAGAGCTGGTAAGCTCAGTAGCGGAGGGAATGGATAGCTATTCCCAGAGGGTAGGAGCAGGCTTCACAGAGGTGGGGGCATTCTAGTTTCTGAGCAGGATAAAGACATGTGAAATAGATCACGACCTGGCAAGCAGGGGTACAGACAACAGGCAGGCAGACAGGGGTTGACAGCACAGTCTGTAATCGCGGGAGGAGCGAGGGAAACTCCAGGCTCTCAGAGCACCAAGTCGCCCCTTCTTTCGCAAACATTCACCTGCAGTTGTTGCCTCAGCTGAAAAGATTATAAAAGGGCCCCTCTTATAACTCATTCTCCATTTTATGAAGAAAGTAGGTCCCTTTGCGCCATGCCCTGTTGCAAGTCAGGAGCTGATCTTTGTACTGATGTAGTGTTGGGTCCTGATTTGTTAGATGTTGCTGACATTTAGGAATGAGAAGTGGGAAACAAACTGATCCTTTCTGTGTCCCACTATCAAATTTTGATGGTTAAAATGCCCTCCTTGAAGCTTTCCTTCTTTCCGTTAGAACGTATTAGAAGATACAAGTTAAAACCTAAGTGTGGAGCCAGTTACATACAAGTTCAAATCCCAGATCTGCGTCTCATTAGCTGGGTGATCTTGGGCATGGAATCTCTTCACCCAAATTTGGATCACAGGACTGAGCCAAACTCTGAGAGGTCTGAATTTGGAGTCCACCAAAGAAGAATTCAGAGGGTTCCTTTACCCTTCTAGTCTTTGAATAAAGAAGTGTGACTCAGTGATCACACCTGCAGCACTAAAGCCATAAAGAAAAGAAAAGAAGTCACACGGTGGTCTCTAACTCGTCTGCTCTCCATTGCTTAATTCAGAAAGCTGAACACCTGATGATCAAGGACATTCTTCGGGTTTTTTCCCTAACAGTAAGTACTGTATGCAGGCCCCGCGGAGCCTTGGAGGTCGGTGATTGCATTCGGATAATAACTTAAACGAATAGCTGCACTGGTAGATAGGTAGAAGTTTGGAACTTTAAACCTACAATATTAATAATAATTAATAATAATAATAGATTAATTTTGGGGTGCTTACTGTATGCCTGGCACTATGTTAAATACTTTATTGTAAATTAATATATCTAATCTTATAACGACCCCACGAGGTGGGCAGTATCGTTATCTTCGTTTTAAGATGAAGAGATGGAGGCACAGAGAGGGATAGTGACTGGCAGAGCTGAGAGAACCAGGATTTACCCCCAGGCTCTCTCCTTCAGAGCCTGTGCCATGAGTCACTCTCTGGTTACATAAGCCAACTTCTTTTTTTAAAAAATCCTTTTTTATTTTTTAATTACAGTTGACATACAGTATTATATTAGTTTCAGATGTACACCCTAGTGATTAGACATTATAGAACTTGCTAAGTGATCATCCTGATAAATCTCGCACCTATCTGACACCATACACAGTTATTACAATATTATGGACTGTATTCCCTGTGCTGTACTTTACATCCCCATGACTATTTTGTAACAACCAATTTGTACCTTTTAATCCCTTCACCTTTTTCACCCATCCCCCGATGCCCCCTTCCCATCTGGTAACCATCAAAACATTCTCTGTATCTACGAGTTTGTTTCTGTTCTGCTTATTTGTTTATTTTGATTTTTAGATTCAGTTGTTGATAGGTATGTATTTATTGACATTTTATTATTTATATTTTTTATTCTTCTTCTAGAAGACCCTTCAATATTTCATGTAATACTGGTTGGTGGTGAAGAACTCCTTTAGTATTTCCTTGTCTGGGAAGCATTTTATGTATCCATTTACCCTAAATGATAGCTTTGCTGGGTAGAGTAATTTTGGTTGTAGGCCATTGCTTTTCATCACTTTGAATATTTCTTGTCACTCCCTTTTATCCTATAAAGTTTCTGTTGAGAAATCAGCTGATAGTTTTATTGGAGCTCCCTTGTGGCTAACTAACTGCTTTTCTCTTGCTGTTTTTAATGTTCTCTCTTTGCCTTTAACCTTTGACATTTTAATTATGATGTGTCTTGGTGTGGGCCTCTTCTGGGTTCATTTTTTTGGGACTTCCTGCGCTTCCTGGACCTATATGTCTATACCCTTCACCAGGTTATAAAAGTTTTCCATCATTATTTTTCACATCAGTTTCCAATTTCTTGCTCTCTCTCCTCTCCTTCTGGCACCCCCATGATGCAAATGTTGGTATACTTGAAGTTGTCCCAGAGGCTCCTTACACTATCCTCATTTTTTTTGGATTTTTTTTTCCTTTTTGTTTTTCTTATTGGGTATTTTTTGCTTCTTTATATTCCAAATTGCTGATTTGATTCTCAGCATCATCTACTCTACTGTTGATTCTCTGTAAATTATTCTTCATTTCAGTTAGTCCTTCCTTCATTTTTGACTGGTTCTTTTTTTATGGTTTCTATGTCTTTTTCATGCTGTTGAAATTCTCATTAAGTTTCTTGAAGTTTTCACTAAGTTCGTTAAAGTTCTCACTAAGTTCTTTCAGCATCCTTATAACCATTGTTTTGAACTCTGTATCTGGTAGTTTGCTTGCCTCCATTTCATTTAGTTTTTTCCTGAAAATTTCTCCTATTCTTTCATCTGGGACCTGTTTCTTTGTCTCCACATTTTGGCTGCTTCCCCATGTTTGTTTCTATGTGTTAGGCAGAGCTGCTATGTCTCCTAGACTTGGTAGAATGGCCTTGTGTAGTGGGTTTCCTATAGGGCCCTGTGGCACAGCCTCTCTAATCACCCGAGCTGGGTGCTCCAGGTACACCTCTGTGTGGGCTGTGTGCATTGTTCTGTTGTAGTTGAACCTTGATTGCTATTGGTGTCACTAGGAGTGATTGACCCTCAGGCCAATAAACCTGTGAGGTCTGGCTGTGACTGCAATGTAGGAACTGCTGTGCCAGAGTCAACCTTACGGAGCAGGAATTGCATCAGTGGGGCTATGGTGCTCACCAAGTCCGCCCCTTGAGTGTGATACTAGTAAGTGGTAGGGTTGGCATCCAGCATGGTCTGAAGCTGTCCACTGGGCCTCCCAGGAGGTGCAAGGTAAGCCACTGCCTGTGTTTTGCCTGGGGCTACCCGGTACAAGCTACAGAGCAGCATCTGCAAATGGCTGCTACTTGTGCTGGGCTTGGAGGTGCCCAGGAGAGGCCAAACTGCAAACTAAAGCCAGCTACCGCTAGTGCTGAGTCTGCGGCCAATTAGCAAGAGGTACTGGGTACACAAAGGCCAGATGCTGCTTATTTGAGAAATTTTAGGGAAGCCCAAAGCATGAGGCAAGAGAGGCCAGCTGTATGGAAAAGCCACTAGAAACTCGGGTGGGTCCAAAAGTTGTGTGGGGCAGGGCCTCAGGGAATTACTAGGGTGGGGCAAACAGTGTGAGCCAGGTTGATAGAGACTCATATATGGCACCCACCTATCAGCTCCGTAGAGGAAGCGCTCAGAAATGGCCTCTGCCAGCACTTTTGTGTGGCAGAAACCCACCTCCCCCAGCTCTTGCCCTGATTTCCTCCCCATAGTCCCTGGTTCCTCTCAAGCTGCTACTCCAGTGCTGGTGCTCAGAGGCTTTGAGTCCAAGTAATTCTGTACATGGGCCCTTTAAGTGGAACTGCCTGGAACCGCCTGGGACTTCAGCAGCTCTCCTTCTCACCCTGCAACAATCCCAGCTGGTTTTTACAGCCAGGAGTTATGGGGACTTCTTTTCCTGGCTCTGGAAACCTGGGCTGGGGGGGACCTCTGTGGGGCTGGGACCCCTTGCTCCTCAATGGGGACCTCCACAGGGAGAGAGATTCCTCCCAATTTTAAACTGCCGCATGTGGGTGTGGGACCATCTTACTGTGCGTCTCTGCCCCTCCTACCAGTCTCGATGTGACTTCATCAGATCCCTGGTTGTAGGACTTCCATTCAGCCAGATTTCAGGTGGTTCTGAATGATAGTTGTTCTGTAGCGTAGTTGTAATTTTGATGTGGTTGTGAGAGAATGCAAGTACCTTATTTATCTATGCTGCCATCTTGACTGGAAATCAAGCCAACTTCTTTAAAAATAATTATGTTTTAACACTGTGTGTATTCTAATTATAAAAGTAAGTCATGGTAGGAATTTTTTGAAAATAGAAAAAGTGGCAAAGAAGCCAAAATTATTCATGTTTTTATCACCCAGAGATGTTTATTAATATTTGGGTCTAGTTCCTCTTGGAAATTAAATTACATGCAGAATTCTCTTTTCAAATAGCGTAACACTGCATATAATATTTAAAATTTAATGTTAAAATTTCAGCATTTTCTTATTCCAGTAAATACTTTTATAAACTCTATTTTTAATGGGTGCAAATTTTCCAATTACTGGAGATATCATAATTTACTTTTAAAATCCCATATTGTTGGACCATTAAGTTGTTTCTAATATTCCTGAGGCTTCTCTTTTAGTTTCCTGAAGATACCTTAGCCTTGCTTCTTCAAGAGCTGCCTGGTGTGTTTGAGGAGTGGCCCTTCTATTAAAGGGCATTTGTCTACTAGCCTCTCACTAGGTAAGAGCACCCCTGAGCCATTACAGACAGGTGAAAATTTTGAAAAGTCCCTTGAGTGTCCAATGTGTCAATGAGAATCCAGAATTTCATTCAAATAAAAAAAAAGTCTTGTATAGCCCTGGCCAGTGTGGCTCAGTTGGTTGGAGCGTCATCCTCTAAATCGAAAAGTGGCGTGTTTGTTTTCTGGTCAGGGCATGTGCCTAGACTGCAAGGGGTGTACAAAAGGCAACCAATCGATGTTTCTCTCTTATACTGATGTTTCTCTCCCTCTCTCCCTCCCTTCCCCTCTCTCTAAAATCAATAAGCAGGTGAGGACTTTTTTAAAGTCTTGTATAATATTTCTCCAGTTTTATAAGTAAAATGTAGTATTTTGTTTATAAAAGTAGAACGTGCAAATAAACAAACAAAATAAAATCTAAAGTAACACCATTCAGCTTGATGAATACCTTCGACCACGTTACACACCATCTTGTTACCTGACTAACTCAGCAACATATAACATCCTTTCACAACATACAAACTTTTTACTCATTTTCATTTATGGAAATACGTATAAAGCACTTTTCCTTTTTACTCATTTTGTACACCTACCATAGACTAGTTGCTGTACTTTCAGAGAGGCACAGGGTTCTCCTGGACTCAGGGGCTCTGCTTTCTCTTTGGTGAAACAAGACCCACATTCTTGAGAAAGAGACAGATAATGTAAGGCTGTAAAAAAAGTGACCCAAGGTGGCGTTTCCAATAAGGGCATATGTGGGAATAAGGAAACATCCAGACCATTTTACAAACCCAGGCCCTTTATTCTGTGTTTGACGCAGTCTGCTGTGTCCACTTCCCCCTCTGTCCCTCTTACTTGAGTCAGTTGCAAAAGGGCATAGAGTTAGTGACGCCCAAAGATAATCAGTCCCTCTAATCCAATGTCTGCCTCAGACTTTTAAGGTCGTATGTCTACCTCACTTCCTTCCTAATTTATCCATAGAGGAGAGTCTTATCAAGTTGTATCAGAAGCTAAGCCTAAGTTTATTTTAAATGACTATGTTTGAAATCAGTGAAGACACAACTCTGAGCCCCTCCGGTTTTCCTGGACAGACTATTAAAAATGCAGCCTAGTCCCCCAGGAACTGGGAGCCTAGGTATCACTGTACTAAGGTCACAGCAAGTGGTAAAAAGGTCCGATGAAGCATGATCACCTTGTTTTGTGATCAACTAATGCTGAAAGAGGTTTATTTAAAAAAAGGTGTATTTTGTAAGTTCTCTGAAGGAATAAGCAGTTTCAGTTAGAGCTGTGGCTGCTCTTCCTCTTTCACAGCTTCGGGGTGTTCCCAGAGCTCCCTTCTGAACCCACTTCCATTGTGATTAGTTACTGTCACCCCACAATATATTATTACTTCTTTAAACAATCAATCATATTGTAAATAGATTTTTAAAAATAACAAGTAGTAAAAAGTCTTTTATATTTACCCACAAAGGTATCACTCTGGTGCTCTTCTTTCCTTTGTGTAATCCAGAGTTCCACGCAGCATCACTCTCCTTCCGCCCGAAGGACTTTTCTATCATCCCTCGAAGTGCAGGTCTGCTAGTGAACCTCTTCACAGTTCTTGTACGCATGGACAAGGCTTTATTTGGCCTTTCACTTTGAAAGATGTTTCTGCTACATATAGAATTCTAGGATGATCGGGTTTTTTTCTGTGGGTCCTTTAAAGATGTCGCTTCACTGTCTTCTGGCTTGCATTTTTTTCCTTAGAAAAAAGTAACTGACCTACTGTCATTCTTTATGTAATACATCTTTTTCTCTGGCTGCATCTAAGATTTTTCTTTTTTCACTGGTTTTAAACAATTTGATTATGATGTGCTTTGGTGAGGTTCATGTTTTGTTTCTTGTGCTTGGCCATGTCGAGCTTCTTGAATCTGTGGGTTTAGAATATTCGTCAGGTTTGGAAAATTTTCAGGTATTATTTCTTCAAAAATGTTTTGTCCTCCCATCTCTTTCTTCTCTGTTATGAGTTGAATTGTGCCTCTCCCCCATCAGATAACATATTGAAGCTCTAACCCCCAACATGACTGTATTTGGATATAGGGCCTTTGGGAAGGTATTTATTGTTACATGAGGCTATAAGGGTGAGGCCCTAATCCAATAGCATGGCGACCGTATAAGAAGAGGAAGAGACACCAAAAATCAGTCTCTCTCCACATGCATGCACAGAGGGAAGATCATTCATGCACAGAGGAAAGATCAAAGAACACAATGAGAAGGCAACTGTCTACAAGCCAGGAAGAGAGATCTCACCAGAAACCAACTCTAAAAGCACTTGGATCTTGGACTTCTCATGTCCAGAACTGTCAGAAAATAAATTTCTGTGGTTTAAGCCACCCGTGTGTGGAATTTCGTTGTGACAGCACTAGAAGACTAATTAATACAATAGTGCGCAGAGTTCCCATATTACCCCCCTACGGTGAGCCCCTACCTCACACCGTTTCTCCTATTATAAATATCTTACATAAGTACCATATATATGTTATAGTTAGTGAATCAATACTGATTCATTATTATTAATCAGTATTCCTTTTTCAGATTCCTTTAGTCTTCCCTAATAATCTTTTTCTCTTTCAGGGTACTATTTCCTACACTAAATTACATCTAGTTGTCATATCTTCTTAGGTTTCTCTTGGCTGTGACAGTTTCTTATACTTTCTGTGGTTTTAATGACCTTGAAGGTTTTTAGGGGTTTGGTAGCCCCTCCCTTATCCTTGGGGGATACATTTCAAGACCTCCAGGGAATGTCTAAAACCATGAACAGAACAAATATTTTTTCCTGTACATACATACGTATGAAAAAGTTTGATTTATATATTAGGCACAGTAAGAGAATAACAATAACTAATAAAAAAACAATTATGACCATGTGCTATTAGATAATAAAAGTTATGTGAATGTAGCATTATTAAGTAAAATAAGGATTACTTGAACACAGGCACTTTGATACTGTGACCATTGATCTGATAACAGAAATAGCTACTAAACGACTAACAGTGGGCAGCGCACACTAAGTGACTAACAGGTAGCACACATTGTGAGACAGCGGTATATTGTAGAAAAAAACATGAAAGTAGAATTTTAGTCATGCTTTTGCTACCAACTCACTGTGTGACATTGGATAAAATATTAAAACTCTTGGGGCTTCAGTGTCCTGACCCGAGCATGAGTTATATTGAATGGTCTCATGGATCTTTCAGCACTAATATGTCTTGGTTCTCCGATTCTGGGTGCTGGGGTGCCTGGCACCACTAGCCGTGCAGCCTTGAAGATGCCGCTGCTTGCCCACTTGCCTGCTGTTCGGGCTCAGGCAAAACAGGGTGCCAGGTCAAGGTCTCTAATGGGCTGAATTGGGTACGCTCTTTCCCAGAATGATCAATAGTAGAGGACACATCAACGATCAGGATAATAAGAGCAACGCAGAGTCATATCAGTTATCAAAATGAGAGCCAGGTGCAAGGGCTTTAAGCGGGAGCCGTGGGCACCAAGAAGAGGTCAGGAGGTGGGCCCCAAAGCTGGGCCACAAAGCTGAATGGCGATTGCCTTCACTGGAGTGGCCGTGGTTGCTGCTGGGTCGCCAGAGCTCTGCGACAGGATTCTTTCTCTCAGTCTCCCACGCTGTAAAATCAAAGTGGTAATGACTACTTTTTCTACCGCTTAGGCTAGAGATAAATGAAATAAAAACTTCAAGAAGAACCAGACCATAATTTTTTTTTCTGAAATAAAAAAATTAAATGTAAAATTCAAGTTATGGTATAATATAAAAATTGGTGAATTTTGGTGACGAGTGTATCGGAGTTCCTTGTATTATTTGTGGTAGCTTTTCTGTAAGTTTGAAATTATATCAAAACAAAAAAGTTTCCAGCCTGACTGGTGCATCTCATTTGGATGGGCATCACCCCACAGAGTGAAAAGTTGTTGGTTTGATTCCCAGTCAAAGCACATGCCTGGCTTGTGGATTCGGTCCTCAGTAAGGGTGAGTACTAGCGGCAACTGATTGATGTTTCTCTCTCATGTCAACGTTTCTCTCTTTCTCCCCTTCCCCTCTGGTCGCCACCATTCTGTTTTCTGTATCTATGAGTTTCTTTGTTTTGTTTGTTCATTTGTTGTTTTTTATTTTATATCCCAACTATAAGTGAAATTATATGGTTCTTGTCCTTTTCCATCTGACTTATTTCACTTAACATGATACTCTCAAGATCCATTGACGTAGTCATAAATGGCGATATTTCATCTTTTTATGGCTGAGTGGTATTCTATTGTATATATGTACCACATCTTCTTTATCCAATCATTGGTTGAAGACAGTTGTGCTGTTTCCATGTCTTGGCTATTGTGAATAATGCTGCAATGGACATAGGGGTACACATCTCTTTACAAATGTTTTCAAAATTTTCCAGTTGATGAACAGAAGAAGGATTGCTAGGTCATATGGTAGCTCTATTATTCATTTTTTGAGGAACCTCCACACTGTGTTCAGTAGTGGCTGCACCAGTTTACATTCCCACCAGCGTTGTACAAAAGCCCCTTCCTCCATATCCTCTCCAATACTTGTTATTGTTGATAACAGCCATTCTAACAGGTGTGAGGTGGTATCTCATAATGGTTTTCATTTGTATTTCCCTTATAACTAGTGAATTGAGCATCTTTTCATATATCTGTTAGCCATTTATACACCTTCCTTAGAAAAGTATTAAACTTTAAAATTGTCATTCTTTTTTTAATTGCCCCAATATTTTTATCCCAGTGGATATCCGGTGCTAGGGCTAATAATAACTGATATTAGAAATTAATAATAAATAACATCAGTTGATAAATGTTTAACCTGGGACACTTATAATGACCTTAATTGCCAACTTTACTTTTTTCAGGATAAATTGAAAATAAGAGAGAGGAGGTGGTTAACATAATGAGTTTGCTTCGACAGAAGGCTGCTATGGTGTTTTATTTGACCTGAAATGGAAAGGTGAGAAATACGAGAATCATTTTAGTTCAGATGTATCAAATCTCATTATTCTAGAGGAAATATTATTGGGTTGAATGAATCTCAAGCTGTAGACGTTTCTCAGGTCTATTTTTAAACCCAAACTGGCTCTTTCCCAGAAAGAAGAGAAACAGAATTTACTGGCAATAAAGCCTTTACCTTTTTTCATTGAATTTTCTGAGGAGACTTTTAAAAAACTGAAAAATCAGAACAGATGGAACATTACGAAGAGCATTGCAAAACAGGATACTTTTTAGAGTACTTAGGAGAAAATAAAGTGCTCAAAAAGACCTTGTCTTAAAAGAAAAAAATAGTTGAGTAGAGACAAAGTATCAAATGTAGTAAATATTTGCTTTTCTTTGAAGAAACTGAAAACAATAAAAACCCAGTCACATTAAATTGTTCTCAGGGTTGGTCCGAAAGGCACCGTCCAACGGATTTCCATCTGAAAAGTGTTTGTAGAATTCTTCCTAGCAATTAGATGGTCGATTGGTTTGGGTAAAGCTTGAGAGAATTGATTAAAATGTTGTTTATTAACATTCACTCTCTCTTTTTCCTAACCAGAAAACTGTCTTTTAGATATCAGAAAAGTGAAATTTTAAACAGTGTAAACTCTCCAAGGGAAAAAGGGTAGCAGAGAAGATTTTAGATATGGCAGCCATGTTTTACACTCACAAAGATCGCATAATCTCCATTTATAGACAGATGACTAAGTATTAATGTAAGTTAGCTGTCTCTGCAACAGGTAAAAGATGTGAGATGGCCTATATGAGGGTCAAGAGAGGGTGTGAAGGGCTCCAAGCATTGACTCTAGTTTCTAGTTGACCATGACTCATTCCTTACAGACTGGCTACCGCACCCATTGAGCAAAGACAGCGTAAGGGACCATGTTACAGCAGCCAGCGAAACAGACCAAAGCACTGTCAGTCCCAGGAAAGTACTGGAGAGGAGATTCACAAATGCGGCAGTGAAGCTTTGCCAAAACCGTGCAGTTGGTTTATTGGTTTGTTTTTTTGTGGGTGCGTGTTTTTGTTGTTGTTGTTTTTTTTTAACATTGCACTTGACGAATCCTTCCTAAGTTTCAAAGGGAAGAGACAAATAAGTTCCCATTTGGTTATCAATAAAGGTAGCAGGTTGTAAAGGGCTTAAATACCATTTGAAGGGCTTAACTATCAGAATAAAATATAGAGGGGACATGGCACACTCTCACAAGGTAAGGAAAAATTAAGGGAAAAAGAAGTGCAGTAAAAACAATTAGAGCAAAATCTTCCTTGAAGGGAAGTCCAGAGTACATCTCTTTGGCTGAAGATCTAGTGTGAATCAGGGAGAAAAAAAAATAACACTCGATAAGGCCAAATGAAATGGTAAACAACCTTTAGTACTAATGAAATTGTCAAGAGGCCTTTAGAGGAGTGATTTGGAGTGCTGGTCTTTTGACACCTGAGGGTGTTTACCAAGCTTAAAGAAATTGGCAAAAGTCTCAAAACTGCTTTCAAAAATCACTTCATTATGATTCTCTTTAGTTCAGGAAAATCAAATAGATGCCTTTAGCTTTTAGATGAGGAAGGGACTAAAAAGCATAAATGTAGTGTTATAACAAATCCAAGGTATTTGGAAACCCTTGTGTCTGTGGCTGAATGTTTGGAATAACAAGATTTTGCAGAAATGATGACCTAAAACTGGATGGTCAGTCCTGGCTGCAGGTGGCTGCCCGCATGAAAATGGGGATCCTGGGAGACCCATTACAGACCTCCCTGAGCTCCAGACACCGGTGTGGTTTAATGATGTCACTTCCTCTAAGAGAGTGCAAGTGATATACTGCTTTAATCACTTGACAAGCTTGCCTTCTCCAGGGACAGAGTGAGATCCATTCCAGATCTATTCCAGGGCCTGGATCTGAGATCGGGAACCTCAAGGAGGCTGGGAATTGGACCTGGGCTCTCATGGGGGAGGACTTCTTAAGTGAATTTTTTTTTTTTCGTTTTGACTAAACAGACACTCAGGAGAAAATGTCTCTTCTTTGTTTCTAGATTGGGTGAATAGATCATTTATTTTCTCTCAGATTCAATAAATACTTTCTCAGCATCTACTATGTTCCAGGCACTGTGGTGGTTGCTGGGGATAAAGCAGGTAATGAGACCCTCATGGAGTTTATGCTCTAATGGGGGAGTCCCAAAATAAACAAGTACGCAAAGAAATGCTTGACTTATAGATGATAAATGAGTTCTGAAGAAGATAAATAGGGTGATGGGAGAGTGAATAGAAATGTCTCTAAAGTAAATACACGGGGAGACCCCCAAAACCCAGAATTTATTTATAAAAAATTGTGTATTTATTCTAACATGTTTAAACTTCAGTCACCTTCAAAGTACTCTCCATTCGATGCACTACACCTATTGAGATGGTTTTTCCACTGCCCAAAGCAGTTTTTGAACTCATCGACTTTGATTCATTTTAGTGATTCTTCCATTTTTTGTTTCATCTCTTTCACATCTGCAAAATGTTTCCTTTTGAGGACTTTTTTCATCTGGGGAAACAACAAAAAAAGTTACTCTGGGTGAAATCACATGAATAGGGAGGGTGGGGTATGTGGGTCATGCCATTTTTGGTCAAAAAGTGCTGAACACTTGGTGCGGTGAGGGCAGGTGCGCTCATAAAGCCCCCATCATGAAACAGGCTAATGCACTGAAGGAGTCTTCCAAAAAATTCACTGCAGCCGAATGCAGCCTCTCATGACCGTGCCAGCTGGCGCACTGATACAGACGGGTTTCTGGAACACTCACCTAGTGGGGGAAGCCTGCACTACAAGGGGCCGTCCTCTGAAAGATAATTCTGGGTTTTTGGGGGTCTTCTCTTATATAGATCACTTTAGTTAGAGTGGTCAGGTTACAAACAGCCAAGTCTTTATTGATGAGAAAGACCTAGCCATATAGAAACAACAACAAGAGGGAATGAAAGAATGTTTCAGGCAGGGGAACACCAGGTAGAAAGGCTATAAAGCTGAAAAGAAGCATCTTTTCAACTTTAGGGTGTGCATCTAATGCGGTCTGATGGGTCAAGGGGAGAGCGATATAAAATGAGGTTGGAGAAGTAAGAAATTAGAATTTTATTCTGAGAGCTCTGGGAAATCATGGATGGCTTTCAAGCAAGAGAAAAAGATGTGATGTATTTTCATAAGATCACTTTTACTGTTACATGGAAACTGTATTGGAAAGGAACAAAAATGGAAGCAGTGAGACCGGTAGGAGTTGCAAGGAAATTTGTTCCAAGGATATCTGTTTACCCCACTGAGAAGAGAGAGCCACACCCCTTCCGCTTCAGTCTGGGGACTACTTCTCCTAGTAGAGTAACAATAGAAATGCCACTGGAACTTCTGAATGTAGGCCATAAAAGAACACCCTTGTCTGCTGGGACACTGCTCGATCAACCACGTAAAAAGTCCACCTACGCTGAGGCTGCCCTGTTACAAAGAAGCGTAGGCTGTATGAAGGGGCTGTGTAAATGTTCCAGTCCGCAGCCCCCACCGAGGTCCTAGTTGACAGCCAGTTTCAACCATCAGATGTGTGAATAAAGGTGTCTCTAACTAATTCCAGCCTCCCATTGTTAAGTCACTCCCAGTCTTTGAGTCTTCCTGAGGCTCCAAGATATATTGGAGCAGAGATAAGTCATTCCCACTGTGCCCTGTCCCAATTCCTGACTTACTAAGATTGGAAGTGGTTTGTCACATAGTAATAGTAACTTGAACACCTGGAGAGGAACATCTTTGAAAGCAGAAACCAAGAGATGCCAATGAAACTTGAGGGCATGCCAGTGAGATAATCAAGTAGAGAGATCAAGCAGTGAGTTGGACATGTGAGTGTAAATAGAAATCTGGGCTGGAGATATGCAATTGGCAAACATCATATGGATTCTATTTACTTTCCCAGGACTGGGGAAATCCACCCTGGGACAAGAGGGAGGCAGAGGAGAGCTAGTTCAAGACCTTTCTGAGGAAGACTTGTAGTTAGCGGTAGGAAAGAGGAGGAAGAGCCAGAAAAGAAAATTGAGATCAAGTGCCTAGTGGGACAAGAAAAAAAAAAAAATGAGAGGATGGTTTGTCACAAAAGCTTAGAAAGAAAATTATTTCTAGAACAAAGGGAGTGGCCAGTTTAGTGGAAAACTACTGAGTCAAAAGGGATAAGAGAAAAAATGGTCATTAGGTTCAACAGCAAAGAGATCACCTGTGACCTTGAAAAAGAGCAATCTCAGTGGAAGTGGATGGGCAGAAACAGAATGAGGTTTTGATCACTGAAAGAAGTAAGAGTAGTATATTTTATCAGAAAAAGTTGGATCAGCATGCCATATGCAGCTAGTTTAAGTGCTACTGAAACTGCACGATTTACCTGCCTAGAGGAACAGCGTAATGCAATAAACAGCATATATCTTTGGCATCAGAACTGGGTTGAAATAGCTGTGCGCAAATTATTTAACTCATTGAGCTTCAGTTTATCTACAATAAGGGTAATCCTTCTCCATAGGGTTGTTAGAAAATGAGATAATATATTAGCACAATATTAGCCATAAAGAAACTTGTTCAATGCTCACTCATTGAAAACACTTACTGAGTGCCTGCTGGGTGCCAGACCTGTGCTGGGTGCCTGGGTGCATGCAGGAGCAGTCTCAGTCTGTGCTCTCCAGAGTGCTGCAGGCTAGCAAGGAGATAAACCTACAAATAATGGCAGTAGAGAAAGATCATCGCGTCAACAGGACTGTGACAAAGGAGAACACGTGACATGTGTCTGAAGGAATCAAAGAAAGCTTTACAGAGAGAACAGCATTTCATCTGGGACCTGAAGACATGGTGTGGGTGGGCTGGCCAGGTGGACATGCTGTGGGGGGGTATTCTGAGCAGAGAGAACGTTGTGTGCAAAGGCTCAGGGATGGGACTCAGTATAGGCTGTTTCGCCACTATAGATAGCCCAGCATATTACTGAAGTATAGCCTGTGCAGAATAGCAGAGGTGGCGAGTAGAAGGTGGTGAGGGATGAGGCTGATAAGGAAGAATGAGAGGATGAAGAGCCTCATTTAGCATTGGGGGAAGTTTAGATTTCATCCTTAAGGGATAAGGAGCCACTGCAGTACTTGGTGCAAAGCACTGACAAAAGCATTCTTGTGTGTGGAAGACAGACTGAGAGTTTCCTTAGCTTTGTTAAATGCCCTAACCTTTGCACTTAAAAAAAGTGGTGCCTCCGACCAATGCCGGACATGTGCCATGATTTGTTTTTCCATTTGTGACAACAAACTATTCTCATCCTCTTATAGGAAGAAACTCATGGACCAATTAGAACAGAGAATCCAGGAAGGGACTCTACTAGAGGAAAGACAACTAGTTTTCTATTCTTTCTATAAGAATGATGTCAATGCCATAAGAAGCAGTGATCAAAGAGCACATAGCCCCCCCCAAAAAAAAAGTAGAGAAAAAATATTAAATAGATGTAAACAATTTAATATTGATATTGTTACCAGACAGGGGAACTGGCCCTGAGTAAGTCTGTCTAGGGCTGGTCAGTGGTGTGTATATTCTTGACTTTGTGTAGGAAAGATTTTACAATGCAAGTCCAGGTGACTATGAGGGTACATTTATTAAAGCTGGAGACAGTGAAACAAGGAAGGGCTTATCATAGAAGAAGAAACAGGAGAGCCCAGGCTGGGCTGCTTTAGCTCACTGGGAAGTCAGAGAAAGGGGCCTTAGAGACGTGTTCAGGGGGCCAGCCCAGAACAAGTTGCCACTGCCCATTGCTCCTCTGGTTCCAAGCCACATGGTGTTCCTTAAAGATAAGATGTGTGCCTGTGGGGGAAGAAAAGTGGGGAAAGGAATGACATAGACATGCTCCCCAGAGGGAGACATGCTGGGTCCTTTGTCTTGAGGGTTTTTATCTCTCTTTCAGGTGGGAGTCTTAGGGGAAGGTTCCAGCAGTATATTCATCAGTTTTTCAGGTGTGTTCTTTCAGGCTCATGGTCTCTACTGATTGCTCAGTGCCAGGACAGGAGGTTGTTAGTCATCGTACCTGGTCCTGGCTTCGCCTACCTGGTTTTGCTGCTTTTCTGAACCTGGAGCTGAAATACAGTTGAGGCCTAGATCTTAGCTCCATGGAGGTGACCTATTTCTGGCTGTAAATTGCTCAGCTGGTTTGTTCAGCTTCTGTCTCAGTTTCTCCATTCTACTTGCCAGGGAATTTTCCTAGCTTCTCACTCTCCTGCCTCAATAGGATGACATTATCTAAATTTTGTGACATTTGTGGTATTTGCAGTTTTATAAATTTGTGATTTGAGATGCTGTCTTTCTCATTCTAAATTCATTTTTTGTACTTTTGTATCAATGATTTTACATTCTTTTTCTCAAAGGTTTTAAAAATTGAATATGCTGTATGTAGATGCCACAAAATCTAGATAAACCATTGAGAGCTGCATTATGCTTTATTGATTTCCCTAAGCCTGCCTGCAACTTTGTAAATAGTCATTTTATTAAACTCTCCTCTGTTTTTCAGTTTAAGCATGCCATCTGTTTCTAGAACCATGACTGATGCAATGTTCATGTTAGTTATAATCTTTGTCCATCACTTATACATTATATTCTTTTGTATGACTGTAGAAATTCACAATAATAAAAAAGATATATGAGATATCTTTATATCTATTTATCTATTTGCTATGTGCATATATACATGCAGGGTCCGGCAGAATTACTCAAGTAATGCCTGCTTGAGTGTGATTGATAGGGTAATAATATGGGTGTAATGATTTATAGTTTTAATTTGAACATTTCACCTAAAATGTCATATGATGTGCTTGAGTGTGATATTGTTATGTTACAGAATTACATGCTTATGTATGATTTTGTAATAAAAGAGTTTGTAACAAAAAAAGGGAGGATGTTATCTGTGCCAGACCCTGTATAAACTGTTTATGGCAATTCCACATATAGATTATTTATAGATTAAGTAATCATTAACAATGTTCCATGGAAGGGAATAGGAGAGCAAGGGACAGATACTAGATGAGTAATTACTGTCATTTTACTCCCCTTATTTATTGTTGAATATTTTTCATGTTTATGTATTTATTTCTCAAATTAAATTTTGGGTTCATTTTTTTTTAAACTAAATCACTAGGTACTTTTTGAGGGGGGACAAAATATAGAGTTAGGTTTCACTCAAGGTTAAACTATATGGGTTTTTTTTTTTAATGTTCTATGTCCACCCAAAGTTTTCTTGTATTCAGAAAATTTCTAGAACTGGTGACTAGGCCCTAAAGAACAGAATAGCCTAGTGTTGCTCATCAAGTAATGGGGATAAAAGTAACACTTTTCACTTTATTCAGATCTAATCTTTGTTATAAAATATTCTCAGAGGTATTTCCTATGAGGAAAGATTATATTACTAGAGGACCATTTTTATTTTTATTCACTTTTGAGGCTCTCCCTAGAGTTCCATAGTAATTTTCAGGCACGACTTGAATTGCCCACATTATTTTTCACACATCCCCCCAGCCATACAGCTGACTCTCTTATAAAACAGAAACACATAAACTAGGAACCTGGAAATGCAGAATTCATCGCATCCCCATCCAGCTGATTGAGGCCAAACCCCAATTCCCAGGCAGGGAAATCAGTCAGGAGTAGGGGTGCAATCCTGAATAACTCCCTAACAGGGATTTCCCTCACATACTCCACACATGCAGAAGATGAGAAAAACGTCTAGAATCATCCTAAAGGGAAGGACATCTGTTGGATGGGAGCCCTTTGAACACCCTTGCCTCTCACGGCAGAGTAGCCTGCCTCTTGGCCTGCTGGGAGACAGGCCCTGGGGCCAGGGGGCTGCTAAGGTTTGGGGAATTCAGCTAAGGAAGGGAGGAAAGGGGCACCCCTTGCTACGCGCAATAGCTCCATAAACCCAGAAAAGAAAGAATGGAGAAATATGGCCTTCAAAGTTGACTATGTTTTGTTGTTGTTGTTACTTTGTTTTCCTTTGTTTTGTTTTTTGGTCCTTATTTTCTTCTGCCAGCAATTTATCTGGCCTAGTCACCAAATGCCTCAAGAAAAGTGCGGATTTCTGGAATATTGTAGCTGACAATACTTTACTTTGTGTATTTCTCCCCTGGACAAATGATTGCATCATGGCCAGGGAAGTTTTTACCCTCAACCTATCAAAATACTTTCTCCACTTGCTTCAAATTCTTTGAATAAGACAAAGACTTTTATTCCACAATTGGAGGAATAAGGTAGACTTCCCTAGGAGGTAGAGTATGTAAGCTTAAATATACACAGGAAGGTTTTTATGGGATCCCCTTAGGAAAATCCCTTACACTGGGACCTGAAGACCCTCTAATAATACCTCATTGTAAAAATTCTTTCTTCTCATGGGAAGCAGATGGAATTAACAGGCTGCTGCATTTGTCTATTGTTCTTAAGCAAGGCACATGCGAATCTGTTTGCTTTTCTCAGAAGATAGGCTGTGTATCTTCTCAAGGGACAAGCACATCTGCAGATACTCTACTTATTTAGGAATCACGCTGGCTCTTTATGTTTCTATAAACTAAAACAAACGTGCCTGCAGTGACTCAAATGAGATAGGAGAGTTGTAATTGGAAGACCCCAGAGGTCTGCAGATTCTGCCTTCAAGAAAGAAATACAGAAGAAGCTCAACACCATGGCCCTCAGCCCTCCTTGTCACCTTGGATGGCTTGCTAAGACTTGGCTATAAGAGAGTGGGCCAAACTCCACAAAATTTCCAGGCCGGAACCGTTATGACCAGAATTTCAGCTTCAAAGAGTCAGGAAGCTAAACACAGTATGGGGAATGCCTAACACTGAAAAAAAAATAACTGACCTTTGTTTTTTTTTAATTTAATTTTTATTGAAGTATATTTGACTTACAATAATAACAGGTGATTGAAATGTACAATTTTGATGTTTGGACACATGTATATACCCATGAAATCATTACCACAATCAAGGTAGTTTAAATATCCATCACCTCAAAGTGCCTTTGTGCCCTTGTAATCTCTTTTTCTTGTATCTCCCCATCTTCTTATCCACCAGAAAAACCACCAATTTGTTTTTTTATCAGTATACATTAGTTTGAATTTTCTAGGATGTTGTATAAATAAACTCATGCAGTACACACTCCTTTTTTGGTCTGGCTTTTCTTGCTCACCATAATTATTTGGGAATTCATCTATGTTATTGAATGTATCAATAGTTCATTCTTTTTTATTGCAAGGGACTGTTCCAGTGGGTATGCATACCACAGTTTGTTCATTCATTCACCTATAGATGGACATTTGGGTTGTTTACAGTTTGGGGCGATTACACATGAAGATGCTATGAACATTCATGTACAAGTCTATATAGATATATGCTTTATTTTCTCTTAGGGAAATACCTGAGAGTATCTTGATCATATAACTTTTTAAGAAACTGACAAACTGTTTTACGAAGTGGTAGTACCACTTTATGTTCCCACCAGGAGTATGTAACTATTCAAATTTCTGTGCCTCCTTGTCACCTCCTGTGACACTTGGTATGGTCGCTCATTTTAATTTTAGCCATTCAATAGGTGTATCGTGGTTTTAATTGTAGTTTTAATTTTTATTTTCCTAATGATTAATGATGATGATCATCTTTTCATATGCTTCATATGCTTATTTGCCACCTATATTTGCTCATATCCCTTGTCCAATTTTTTTATTGGGTTGCTTGTTTTTTATTATTGAATTTTGAGATATATATATTTATTCTGGATATAAGTCCTTTATCAGATATAAGCTGTGCAAATCTCATTTGTGAAAGACTATTTCCAAATAAAGATAATAAACCAGTTTTTGGTTTTATTGATTTTTCTCTATTGACTTTCTGTGTCCTGTTTCATTGATTTCCACTCCTATCTTTATTATTTCCTTCTTTTCTGCCTACTTTGAGTTTCATTTTCTCTCTTTCCCTACTTTCTTAAGGTGGAAAATGAAGTCATTAATTTAGGTCCTTTTGGCATTTAGAGCCATAAATTATCTTGTAAGTACTTCTTTAGCAGCATTGTGAAAATTTTGATGTGTTGTACTTTCATCCAAGTCAAAATGCTTTCTAATGCCTCTTGACTGTATTTTTAGGACCTGTCTGATACTTAGCAAGATGTTATTTAATTTCCAAATATTTGGGAACTTTTTGACTTCTAATATGATTTCAGTGTGGTCAAAGAAAACATATTTAAAGTATTATATTTATTGAGACTTGTTGTATAGACCTTTATATCAAAGACTATCTTGGCAAATATTTTTGTATGCAATTAAAAAGAATGTTATTTTGATTATGTTTGTTGATGCCAGTTAGGTCTTGGTTGCTAGTATTGTTCAAGTCATCTCTATTTGCTATTAATTATTCTATCAATTACTGAAAGAGTAGTATTGAGATCTTTGGATATAATTGTCAATTTCTTGCAGCTCATAATTTTTCCCTGTTGATGAATTGATCCCTTTATTATTGTGAAATAACCTTTTTTATCTTTTAATATTCTTTGTTTTGAAATCTACTTTTTCTTTTATTGATATATCTCACCTCAGCTATCTTTGACTAGTGCTAACATAGTATATATCTCTCCATCCTTTTCCTTTAACCTATTTATGTCCATTATAGGTAAGTATATTTCTTGTAGGCAGCATAGTGTTTGGTGCCTATATCCAACCTGACAATCTCTGCCTTTTAATTGAGGTGTTTAGTCCATTTACACTTAATGTGATTTTCATTGTTAGGTTTAAATCTATTATCATGCTGTTTTCTGTTGGGCTCCTATATTCTTTATTCCACTTTTCTTTTTTTTTAATTAAGTAAATATATTTTAGAATTCCATTTTATCTTATTTGTTGATTTATCTATACCTCCTTGTTTTATTATTTTAGTTTTTTTTAAGGTTTGTTAATATATACCTTATTACCCTCTACTTTCAGGTGATATTATACTGCTTCACATATACTATAAGAACTTTGTGACGGTATACTTCCGTTCTCTCTCTCAACACTTCTGCTATTTTTCCCTATGTTTTACTCATGCATGTTAAAATCCCCACAATATACTGTTATTTTTTTCATTTAAACTATCAATTATCTTATAAAGATATTCAAATTTTAAGAAAAACAAATCTTCTTTTTCCATGTAGTTACCATTTTCATTGCTCTTTACATGTGTGTATATTCATATTTCCAGCAGGTATTATTTTCTTCTGCCTCAAAGATTTCCTTTAAGATTTTTGTAGTGCACGTGTGTCAGTAATGAATTTCTTTAGCTTTTGTATATCTGAGAAAGTCTTTGTTCCACCTGCCCCTTTGAAAGATATGTTTGCTGAGTATAGATTTCTAGGTGAAGCTTTGTCTTTGAGTAATTTAAAAATGTTGCTCCAATGTCTTATACTTACATTTTTTCTTATGAGGAATTTTCTATCATTTTTAAATTATTATATTTTATTAATTATGCTATTACAGCTGTCCTGATTTTTCTCCCTTTGTCCCTCTCTACCCAGCACACCCCTCTCCCTCAGGCAGTCCCCCCACCATTGTTCATGTCCATGGGTCCTGTGTATAAGTTCTCTGGCTACTCCATTTTCTATACTGTACTTACATCCCCACGGCTCTTCTGTAACTACCTATTTGTACTTCTTAATTCCATCACCTCTTCACCCATTCCCCACACCCCCTCCTTAGTATAGTGCCTTAGTATGTGCCTTAGATTATTTCTATGTTTCTTGTGCTTAGAATTCATTTAGCTTCTTGAATCTGTGAATTTATAGTTTTCATCAAAATTGGAATATTTTCAGCTATCATTTCTTCAAACAACTTTTCTGTCTTCTTCATTTAGGAACACCACTTATATGTATATTATGATGCTTGACAGTACACATCTCACTGATGCTCTCTGTGCATTTATTGCTTTTTAATTTTTTAAAAGACTTTATTTATGTATTTTTAGAGAGGGCAAGAGAGGGAGAAAAAGGAGAGAAACATCAATGTGTGGTTGCATTTCACACACCCCCAGCTGAGGACCTAGCCTGCAACCCAGGCATGTGCCCTACACTGGAAATCAAACTGACAACTGTTTGGTTCACAGGCTGGTGCTCAATCCACTGAGCCACCCTGGCTAGGGCACTATCCATTTATTTTTAAGTCCTCTTTCTACTCTTTTAAAATCATTTGTATTGCTATGTATTGAAGTTTACTATTGTTCTGCCATTTATCCCATCATGTAGTTTTCATCTCCGATACCATAGTTTTGGTATCTAAAAACTTGATTCTTTTCCCACGTGTCTCTGCTTAACTTTTGAACATCTGGAATATAATAACAACTGTTTTGATGTCCTTGTCCTAATTCCTATGCTTGTGCCAGTTTTATAATAGTGTCAGTTGGTTGATTTTTTTTCTCATTCTAGGTTGTATTTTCCTGCTTTTTTGCATGACTGGTAAGTTTTTACTGGATGCAAATATTGTGAATTTTACTCTATTGGGTGCTGGATTTTTTTTTTTTTTTTTGGTTGTTATAAATATCCTTGAGTTTTATTTTGGGATGCAATTAAATTACTTGGAAACAGATTTAACATTTTGCATCTTGCTTTTAAGATTCGTTAGGTGAGACCAATTCCCCACCTAGATCTTACTTAGTACTCTCCTAAATACCCTGTGAATCTTGAAGTTCACCTGTCTCACTGGTGAGAACAGTCAATATTTTGGTCCTGTGTTACCCTGGGCACTGTTCTTTGAAACCTTCAAATGTGCTTTTTCTCCAGCCTGGGGCAGTTTCTGTGCTTGTGTGGGCTGATGAACACTCTGCTGAAAGCCTCAAGTGGGACTTTCTGCAGATATCCGGAGTACTCTCTCTGTGGAGCTCCATCCTCCCTGGAACAGGAAGCTTCTTGGTAGCTCTGAACTCTCAGTTTTCTCTCTATAACACAAGAGTCTGACATACTCTTTCCAGGTTTACCTCCCTGAACTCTTACCTAGAAACCCTTGTAAGGCAGTAAGCTAGGTTAATCATAGGACTCATCTTGTTTCTTTCAATGCCTGAAGTACAGTTTTTTGAAACCCATTGTTTTATATAATATATTCTGTGTGGGTTTTTTGTGGGTTTGGGTTTTTTGCTTGTTTGTTTTTTGTTTGGGGGGTTTTGGGGGTTTTTTTGGTGGAAGGGGGAAGATTTGGTTGTTCTAGCAAGAAGACTTGTCTCTTGTTACCCCATCTTGGCTAGAAGTAGAAGTTTCTTCTTACATGGAATTTTAAAGAGATTAAAGGAAATGTGAAACCTTTGACTTTTTCCTTTCTAGCAGTCCCCCAATTTCCATGTTGTTGTGCTCTAAAGGAATCAAAGTAAATTCTGGCCCAGAGAGAGGAAGAAAATCCAAAATCCAAAGTTGTAAAAAAGGTTGATAACAACTCACCTTTGGTGCAGAGAATTTAGCAATAGAAGGAGGGAGGAACTGAGTATATCACGCCACTGTAGAGAGGTTCCTAGGCACTGAGCCCCACTCCTTCCCACTTTCCTTTTTGGGAAAAATAATCTCTGGATGCAGGAATGCATGTTAAATATTGAAATGCCATCTGGCTATTTCCCATAGAGGAAAGGCGTTTATTCAAAAGGTACCAATTCTCAGGGGAAAAGGTAGAGGAGAAACAATGCAGGAGCAAGTCGTTTTAACACTGTGACTTGCTATTAGATTGTACCATTAGATTTTAGGGGATTTCCCACAGTATGGGCTTCACATCCCCATCACTGCCAGAGCCAGACACTTGTCTCAGCCTCCCTTGTAACACAGACATTCAACCTGGGATCTACCAATCATATCTACCTCTACCAGGCTTTGAGTCAAAACCTGTGTGCAAGTAGCAGGCAACGGCTGAATCCATTCTGGTAAGATGCAAAATGCAACATCCTGTCTCCTAGCAATCCTGTCCAGTGCCTGGTGTTGAGGATATTAGCAGCTCCTTGGGGTAGTAGAAGCAGAGTCTCCCTGAACCAGATTACAATGTGATTCTGTGAATTTCCCGGCTATGTTGCCTCCAACACAGTGTAGCATGGTTCTCTAGCCCTCTTGGAGAGTCTCTTTGTTTTCTACTCTCCTTTAATACAGTGATTAGTAAACCTTTTCCGTAAAGGCATAGTTAATTACTATGGACTGAATTGTGTCCTGCTCAAAGTTCTTAAGTTGAAGCCCCAAGTCCCAATGTGATGATACTTGGAGATAGGGCTTTGGGAAGTAATTAGGTTTAAATGAGATCATGAGGGTGGGGACTGAATTAAGGCCCTTATAAGAAGAGATACAAGAGAGTTTGCTAGTCTTCTTTTTCTGCCAGGTGAGGACACAGCAAGAAGGCAGCTGCCTACCATCCCAGGAGAGAGTTCTCATCAGATACTGGCCATGCTGGCACCTTGATCTTGGACTTTCATAGTCTCCAGAAATATGAAAAAATAAATTTCTGTTGTTTAAGCCACTCAGTCTACGGTATTTTGTTATGGCAGCTCAAGCTGATTAAGACATTAGTAAATATTTGAGGCCGTGTGGACCACTGAGCCTTTGTCACAGTGGTTCAGTTCTCACTGTGCCTTTAAAGCAGCTATAGCCAGTGTGTAAACAAGTGAGTGTGACTATACTCCAATAACACTGTATTTGCGGACACCAAAATTTGAATTTCATATAATTTTCATGGGTCATGAAATACCTTTCTTTTTTTCTTTTTTCTTTTTGTCCAATGATTTTAAAATGTAACAATTATTCCAAGCTTGTAGGCCATACAAAAACAAGTGGCAGGTCACATTTGCTGACCTCTGCAAAAACATTCCTTTGTACTCAAATGACCTACTGTTGATTTCTGATTTGCAACTAAAAATCCTGACTAATACATTCAGTCTATGCCTGTTTCAAGAGAAGCTCATTCGTAAGCTTCTAAGATAGATGAACACCTATTCTGCTTTTCTTCAACTGTCAGAAAAGAATTTTCTATGTAAACCTCCATGGGTCACCTGCTGCAATTTTTAGCAACTCCTCGCCTTGTGTGATATATTCCGAGTCTTCTCATGAGGAAGGATTTTAAATAGTTTTTTGTTTTCTTCTCCTGTAGATTCCCCTGCTCTGGAGAGCTCTTGCTCACCTGAGTAAGCAATTTGTTTTGTTGTCACCCGAACCACATGACTGTGGATAGACACAGCTCAGCAGCCATAGCCGTAGCTCAGCCTTTCTGTAGCTGACAGGAAAGATATGTGAAATGAGACACACAGAGATGGCAATAAAATAAAGTAGGCTGCAAGATGAAAGCAGGTCATTCCCTGGACTCATTTGTAAGGCAGATTTACTACCTTACACATTCTGGAAGCTCGAACTGACCAAAGTCATTGACATTTAGAGTCTGTCCCTTTTTTCCCAGTCACTTCCCTATAAGACCCAGACTCTGCATTTTCAAACAGAGTAGCTTGCCTAATAAAAATATGATGCTTAGCAACTGAAATGGATTACAACTATATTTAGCCAAACCAAAGCTGTATAAAAAATGTACTGGACAATATGATCACAACTGGCAATTCCTCTTGTCCTTTACTGACAGTATCACCTGGTTTATATTCTGACATGGGAAGAGTCTCATCAGCCTGAGGTGATTCTCAGTGGAACAATGAGTCAGCAGAGGCTTGGAAAAGTAAGGCCTCTCTCTTCCTTCTCCTCAGTTACAAGTCTGGAATTGACAGCATTTCATGCCTACACTAGTGACTCCCTCTGCCTTTGAATATTAGGCCTTTAATTTTACTTTTGAAATGATAATAAATAAATAATAAGAGAAAATGAAGGTCAGTGTTTTGGGGGGGACCTGGCAGAAGGTACCTGAGAGTGAGAGAAAAAGTGGACTTTACAAACACCGACAGCAGAAAGTCATGCTGATGGGATTGTAGCCTTGATATCATGTGATAAGAATGGCACTTCATCTCTGTGGTTTTCTTCCCCAAAACCTGTAACACCAGTCCAATCATGAGAAAAATTTCAGACAAATCTCATTTGAGGAGCGTTCTACACAATACCTGACCAGTACTTCCCAAAAGATCATACGAACAAGGAAAGCCTGAGGCACTGTCAGAGCCAAGAAAACCCTAAGGGGACATGACAATTAAATATAATGTGGTATCCCAGATGGAACCCTCAAACAAGAAGGATATTAGGGGCAAACTGAGGAAATATGAATAAACTATGGACTGTGGTTCATGAGACTGTAACAATATTAGTTTATTAATTGCAACAAAACTACTAATGTAAGATGCTAGGTAGGGGAAACTGGTATGAGTGTATGAGAACTCTGTACTATCTTCATGATAATTCTGCAAATCTAAAACTTTTAAAATATAAAGCTTATTAAAAAGAAAAAAGTAGACCTTGCCTTTTGCTAGACTTACTCCCCAGCCCCTCCCCCTGCTACCCCCCCCCCCCCGCCCCAAGCTATCGCTCTCTGCTCTTAGCTCAATCCACAGTTCGTTATCTGAGAGGCTGGGTAATAAAGGATGCAAATGATCAACCGAACATTTTTTAACTGGATCTTGAAGGAAACCGGAATTAAAGCTGTGTACACAAAAGAAAAACTTCCCAAAGCATTTCGTTATTTGTCAGTGTGAATAGACCATAATCTGTGAGAAACTCCAAGATGGAATCAGACCTTTTATTTTTAACACAACAGATGAACTCTCAGTGGTTGCCAGCAATAACTACAATCATTGCCTATAGACAGCACCTCTTCCAAATTAAGGAACGTTCCTTGAAGTTCTCATTAAATGTGCATTACTGTTTTGGGGTTGATACCCTGGGAGCTATGATTGTTCAAGTTACTGTTTACAGAGTTGAATTCTTATATGAAGCAGAAGCATTATGCGGAAACTTAAATGTATTCTGCAGAGTAGGTTTGTTATCCAGTACAAATATCTCCTTTGGGAATAGTACTTGAGAAAACCTCTCTGATTACTACCCCATGACTGTGTTTTTAGCAGTAATTACTCCTCTTAAGATCACCTTACAGAAGTCATTCTTAAACAGAGGGAACTGATGATCGATTATCTTGTCACTGCCCTCCACAACCAGTCACAGGCTAAGCTGGCCACAGAAAAAGGAGGAATCTCTTGATTTGCTTTTTTAGCTGTAAAACAAGTGAGGGGCTTGAACGCCCCTTTCTGCTGCCTTGGGGTCCTGTTTCCAGAGTTCCGGCCGCCTTGACAGGAGCAGGCGCCTCAAGCCATTTCAATGCCGGTCTTTACCTTTCTGCTCTTCATGTGATTTGAGTTCTGGTTCTGCACCTTTGTCTCTGCTTTTCTTTGCTTTCACAATATAGACTTATTAAAGAATAAGAGCAAGATCGAGGACCGGATTTCAACATTCTCAACTTTGCCATTAGATCACTTTGTTTCTTGGGCAGAGCACGCTGGCCCTCTGTGCCTCAGCTTCCTAAGCCATAAAGTTGGATTCATCGTATGTACACCAGTTCTTTCAGTGTAACTACGAGGGTCAATGATCAAAACAGATGCCACCATTTTTTTAAGTTTAAAATGCTAGACAAAATCATATTTAAATACAAAAAAGAACTTTTCAATTTCAAAGTGCCCATCAAGCCCCCTAAAATAGCAGTTTAACTTGTGACCAAGGTGTCAGAGCTCCAATTTGGTCACAAATTTCACACAGCAGAAACTCATTCCAGTGATTTAAGGGAAAAAAAGTATATGACCTGTATCTATATCTACATATGAAAGGAAGTATGAGAGAAAATTTTCGAAACAATGATGAGTAACTCTCATAATTACCAGGCTCGA
Organism: Pteronotus mesoamericanus; assembly: GCF_021234165.1. Taxonomy (NCBI): domain Eukaryota; kingdom Metazoa; phylum Chordata; class Mammalia; order Chiroptera; family Mormoopidae; genus Pteronotus; species Pteronotus mesoamericanus. The sequence continues at coordinate 32,192,569 of NW_026555325.1, read as the reverse complement.
AAATGGGTAAGAATAAGGAAATCAGGAAGCAGCCAGGACCACGACCATAGCCACGGCACCAACACTGATGTTGCCGCTGATGCCACATACCACATCCCCATCCCTGCAAACACAAACAAATAAATAAAGATTGTGCGCAATACACAGCCGACCATTGAACAATGTGGAGGTCAGGGGCGCCCTTCCACCCCGTAGAGTCAAAAATCCATGTATCACTTTTGACTCCCCCAAAACTTAAGAAAGCCTACTGTTGACCAAAAGCTTTACCGATAACATAAAAGTCAATTAACACATGTTTTTGTATGTTATATACATTATATACTATATTCTTACAGTAAAGTAAGCTAGAGAAAAGAAAATGTTATTTAAAAAATCATAAGCAAGGAAAAATACATTGACAGAATTTATTGGAAAAGTTCACATATAAATGAACCCATGCAGTTCAAACCTGTGTTGTTCAAGAGTCAACTGTGTATTTCTTTAGGTCCCTGGTTCAAAGTCTAAAACAGGTCACTGCATGATGTAACTTGAAATGCCCTGAAATATTACAGCCCACATGTAAAATAAGATAACATACCTAGAAATTTATATGATTTATTAATAATGAGTTGAGAAACTGAAAGGAGCAGCTTTTCTAAATTATCAGTAATATAAAACATATTGATCAACCATGCTAGAGAAAAAAAAAGAACTATATTTGTAATCACTCAAGAAAATGATCTTATAAATTATTGTCATAAAAAAGAGGTAATCAAAGATATGAGTCAAAAAAGCAGGAATAGCCCTGGATGTTGTGGTTCAGTTGGTTGAGTCGTCCCTCAAACAGAAATGTCGCAGGTTCGATTCCTGGTCAGGGCACATGCCTGGATCGCAGGCCTGGGCCTTGGTTGGGGCACATGTGAGAGACAACCAATCGATGTTTCTCTCACACATTGATGTTTCTCTCCCTCTTTTTCTGCTTCCCTTCCCCTCTCTCTGAAAATAAATAAATAAAATATAAATAAATAGGAAAAATATACAGGGAGGGGCAAAAGATGTTTTGTATGGAAAATAATACAATAATTAATAAATGGTAATGCAAGAATAAACTGTGTTTTACACACTCGCAACTGTAAACCTGCTTTTTCCCCACCCTGAATTATGCCTGAATTATGGAGGTATATCAGGCAGTTAATGAACTAAAATGTTTCATTTTTTATATATTTCATGGTGCTTATCAGATTTTTGTATTTGTAGTGTGTTGTGATTTCTTCATACCTAATTTTGTATTCTTTTTAAGAATCTTCCTCAAATTTTGTAAGTTTGATGCCTGTAACACCTAGAGTTGCAGTGTAAGGTCAATACATGGCTCCCCCATCACCTGTGGTGAGGGTTGGCCAGGGGGCCCCTGGCCAGAAGGAATGTATGTTGTTTTGGGAATGGATTGTAACTCCTTCCTTATCTCCTTTTGGAAGCAGCTTCTTGTCCTATGACTGCTTCTTAACCTTTTCTTTCTGCACGTACACATTGAGGTGATGCATGTTAGACTCATGCACAGGACACGTGCCTCCTTCATCAGGGACCCCTTAAAACAAACCTCAGTCTGGAGGAGGCACAACCGCATTGACCCGCCACCATCAGTGCCCCTGTAATGTGAGTAAAAAATGGCATGTCCACATCTGCCAGTCCTCCGGGTGATATTTTTTGAAATATCACACACACTTAAGCAGCTCCCTGGTTTGGAGTTCTTGTGTTACATGCAGCCTTTAACATACAGATGCATTAAGACCCACCTCAACATTCCAAGTGCTCACAGTCTAGTAGGTCAGATAGCCAAAAAAGTACTTCAATGTAGTGTTAACAAGTGCAATGTTACGGAATCAACTGACCAATTAGGGGGAAATGGCTCTTGTCCAAATCAGTTCTATAACAAAGTACCATAGACTGGGTGGTGGTTTATAAACAACAGAAATTCATTTCTCCCAGTTCTGGAGGCTAGCGTCAAGATCTGGCTGCCAGCATGTTTGGGTTCTGCTGAGGACCCTCTTCCGGGTTGCAGACTGCTGACGTCTCACAGTGTCCTCATGCGGTAAAAACAGAAAGCTCTGGTCCCTTCACTCTCGGCAAGGGCACTAATCCCGTTCATGAGGGCAATACCCTCATGACCTAACCGCATCCCAAACGCCCCACCTCCTAATATCATCACATTGCAGATGATGACCTCAACCTATGAGTTTAGGGAGAGACAAAAACGTTTAGTCCACATGTGGTTTCTTTCTGACACCAAATGTGTAGTTTCTTTCCAAAACCAGTTTCCCAATTTTCCCACACCAGGTGAGTGTTCTCCAATTCCATTCAATCTTGATACTAACTACCCAGAGTTAGTGCAGACCCCACAGGTTAAGAGCTCGGTCCAGCAAGATTGTCCTCACTTCAGTCACCATTTGCAAGTCTAAATCCCCAGGTTACCTCCGCTTCTATTTGACTTGACTGTATTGAACAAACTCAGAAAGAGTCTGGAGGCTTTTAAATAAATGACAAAGATTTATTCAAGGATCTTAAGGTTTGTAGACAGGAAACATAACTAGGCAATACTCAGAGTGTTTTTTTTAAAAGAAAGAAAAACTGAGAGTTCTTATAGTACATTCTTGACAAGAATCACCCCTAGATGACCAGTGGTTTACATACTGGTTGTCAGGTGGGTGGATAATGGATGTCAGGTGGTCTGAATGTAGGAACATTCTTTGTTTAGTCCTCCAGGGTAATCAGAGGGTTATCTGGAGGTTTGATGGATATCCAGGCATTGAGGCAGGAGTGGAAAGTTAAAAAGTTTCGGTTCCCAGGCTGGTTAAAACATGAATAGAATTGTTTCCTCATGTCTCAACCTACTTGATTTTAGTAATTTAACAGCTTGATTATAGTGGCTCTGTCACAGGTGGGCACAGGTAATCAGGTTCTTGGTGATCGTGGACAAAAAACTGAAACAAACGCACAGAGTTCATAGCAGAAACCTAGCGAAAGCAGATTTATTAAGCCACACAGAACAAGGGAGAAGAACAACTCTGAGCAGAGCAGAGGAGAACTTAACAGGCTTGACCTCAGGGGCTTGAGGGTGTTTATTATTTTAGGGCGGGGCTCTCCCGGCTAGTTTTGGCAGGCTTTTGTTGCGCATGTACAAGTAGTTATATTACTTTAAAGTTACTGTGCATGGGGTCTCCCATGATTTCCTTGATTGGCCACCGGGAAGGGGGATCCCACAATGCTAATTTATTATAATGCTATTTTAATGAGGCAGGGGTCAGGTAGCATCTTCTGCCCAGGTGCATTCCTGATTCACTAGGATTCAGTGTTTTTCCAGAAAGCAGGAACTACCAGTCTTAGGACAGGGTCTCATCCTTTATCGATGTTCTTTATCTCAGCCCAGGAGCACCTCTGGAGTTTCCGCCTTCTTGACTATCTCCTGCCTCAACTCCATTTTATGTCTTCTCTCTCTTCCTCAGCTACAAATTCAGGGGTTCCCATGACCTTCCTCAAGTGTGATAATTTGCTAGAACAATGCATAGAACTTAGAAAAGTGCTTTACTTATGATTACAAGTTTATTGTTGTTGAAATAAAGTTGTAGGCCCAACATGGCCCCCCTCTTGCCTAAGATACCACATCAGCAAAGCAAAACTCATAACTGTCTTGTCCCTGTGAATGCTCCACTTTACCTGAAATGCAGTATATTCAATCAGCTAATCCCCAAATACCATGCCAACTCTAAGCTCTATACTTACTTTCTTATTCCTTATTCCTTATTCATTTTCTATTTTTCTCTTCCTTGTTCCTTATTCTTTTTCTTATAATAGCTCCCTGCCTCCCTCTCCCCCATTTTGTAGTCCTCTGGATGCACGGAGACAGACCACCCACTTCATGAAGTAGTAAATGAAGTTTGTTTGTATAACCTAAATTGTCCTTTTAATCATGCAGGGGTTCCCAAAGGAGTCACCCCAAGATGTGCCTCTGCGATGTACAGATTGTTTTGAGCTAAAGGCAACTTTAGCCACAGGCTCAGGAGAAACCCTGCCCCACCCTCCCTTTACTACCTAGGAGAATTTGTAGAGGGCTTGCCCAGAAAAGATTATCAGAGATAACGTCTGATGACTAGTCAATGTAAGGAACATCCAATCCTATAGAGAATTTTTATGAGTTTATTTAAGCCAAACTGACGACAATTGCTGGGCAGCAAAATCTGAAAGATGGAGAAAATGCTGCAGAGAATGGAAGTTTTACTGCTTATTTTATATCTTACAATCAAAGGAGGAGTCATGAGGAGGTTCCATGAAATCCATTGGTGGTAGATTAGGGAGGCAGGAGGGGAGAGCAAAGTGGGGAAATCTCTGAGACTAGATAAAAAGTAAAATGGATAGACAAACTTCTTTTCCATTGGTGGGTACAGGATAGTTAACAACTAACCTTTATAGCACACAGAGACGGTATTTGGGCAACAAGGTAACAATGAGGGGTTCCCTGCTCTCCTGCTCTGGTGGGAGACTGTGCCGCGACGGGTCTGGAAAAAAAGAAGGTTGATCTGACATTCCAAAGGTGTTATATCAAAGAGGCAAAAGGACAAGAGACAGACAGACTCAGTTAAGGTAAAGACTCACCTTTGTCAGGGACGACACCGGCGTAGGATGTGACTACCTGCCGTGACTCACTTTTAGTTAGGAAGCTTTCATTTCAGGCCATCCCATGGGGGTAATTTCAGTCTCTGAGTCTGTAAGGCCGCCATGCAGGCCTCCCCTGAACATGTCAGGTTTAGTATGTGACCTCTTTTTCATCCATTGACCCATCTATAGGGTAAGGCAAACTTCTATTTACTAAAGGTCTACCCTTCTTATCACCCTTCAATGACCTTTTGAAGCCCCCAAGACACCTTTCCTCACCCCTAGCTCAGGATGTCTTATATACCCATGTTCCTCTTCTACCTCTGAACCTCTCATGCATGTGCTGGCTCTGACTCTCTCGTGTATGCAGGCTTCCTCTACATATGTACGTGTTAAATTTGATTTTTTTTCCTCTTGCTAATCTGTCTCATATCTATTTGATTATTAGACCAAACAGAAAGAACCTTGAGGTAGGGGAATGTTTGTCCCTCCCCCACATTATAAGGAATACAACACAGAAACAGCCAAGTAGAAGAGGTACCTAGGAAAAGACACGGGAGATGGGAGTGAGGGCTGGTGTGGAGCTTCCATGCCCTCTCTGTGCACTGCCTTCCACGCTCATCCATGGCACCGACCCAGAGGCTTCCTGGATCTCATTGTTTAAGATGGTATTGAAGTTTCATTACAGACGCATGAACGATTAAATCACTGGCCACGGGTGATCGAGCTTCATCTCCAGTTCCCCTTCCCTCACCGAAGGAGCGTGCTGGAAGTTCCAACCTTCTTGAGGATGAAGATGGGGCCATGTGCCAAACCTGACAAACTCAGGAGACGCCTTCCTGGTGGTCTTACAAACTCAGAGAGGGAAAGTAACCACATGGGATAGTCTGAAAGTAAAACTTTGTAACTAAAAGTGGTTCAAGGTGGGGAAGTCATGTCCTAGGGCAGTATTTTTCCCTAACAAAAGTCAGCCTTTACTTTAACTGAACCTGCCTATTGTCTTTTTGCATCCTTTCTTCCTGATGCCTCAAAGCACAACCACAATAGCAGGAGACCACAAATACCCTCATTATTATTTATATCAGGTAAAGTGTTGACCATTAACTATCCTGTACCCACCTACATAAAAGTATGTGTCTATCCATTTAATTCTTTTGCCCAATCCCAGAGGTTTCCCCTGCTTTGCTTTCTCTCACATCCCTAATCCATCACCAATGAGTTTCTTGTATCCTCCCTAAGTCTTTGATTTTAACCCCCATTGCCTTTGGTGTATAATGTAAGTGTTAAAACTGCCATTATCTGGAGCATTTTCTCAACCTATTGAAATTTTTGCTTCCCGGTAATTGTCATCAGTTTGGCTCAAATAAACTCATAAAAATTCTTGCAGGTTTATACATTTCTTGGGTTAACACTCTAATCGCTTTTTTGGCCTACGTGGTGGCCAGCCCCCCATCCTGAAACTATCTAATTTCGGGCCCCATTCTGAATCACCTCATTAGCATAACTTCTAATAAGTTTGAAAGTGATTCCTTAGGAAGAACTAGACACTTCTATCAGGAAATTCCAAGGGGTTTAGGATCTCTATGCCAGGAACTGGGGTGGTGGTGAAAAGGAGACCAAATGTGTACTTCTATTATACCACAATACGACACCGGTAATTTGGTTAATAAAGATAGAAAGTTAGACAATGGAACAAACTTTTCTGAGTCATGTACCTAAAACTTTCCTCAAAAGTTACTTTCCCAAAATTTCATTTAGAAATAACTTAGTTCCTTGGCCCAAGGTGTAATGATCCTTCAAGTTTTGCTTCACTACAATAAATATAAGGAACGAATTATGAAGAATATTAAAAAAAGACTTTTTATAGTGTGTATGTTGTTATGAAGATTGAAGTTGTGTATGATGAATTACTATGTAGATTATATGTATTTTTTAAGACTGTACACTACTCAGCACTAAATATATAATAGGTTGACTGTGGAATATGAAGTTGTAGTAAAATAGAAGAAAAGGAGTGTCTGGAGGATTTTTAAGTTCCTTCCATTTGTCACTTCTTTCACGTTAATGAATTCCTAGTGTTACCAGACAGGGACCTGGCCCAGACCGGGTCTGCCCAGGGCCAGCCGTAGTGTGTGGGTTCTTGACTTCCCGTAGGAAAGCTTTCCCAGCATGAGTCCAGGTGACCCTGAGGATCCATGTATGAAAGCTGGGGAGAGCAAACAAGGAAGGGCTTAGCCCAGAAGAAGCAACAGGAGAGCCTAGGCTGGGCTGCCTTAGCTCATTGGGAAGTCAGAGAAAAGGGGGCTTCGGGGACAGGTCCGGGTACCAGCCTGGGACAAGCTGCCAGCTGCCCATTGCCTTCAAGTTTAGGAGACTAGAGGCACGCCCTTGAAGAAAGAAGTGGAGGAAGAAAAAGGGAAAGGAAATGGTGCGGGCTGTTCCTTTTTCTTGAGGCTTTTATCTCTCCCTTGCAGGTGGGAACCTTAGGAGAGGTCTCAGGGGAGGGTTCAGCAGAATAGTCATTCGTTCTCCAGCTGTGCCCTTCAGGGGGCCTTTGGTCTTAACAATTGACTCTGACCATCGCCTACCTGGTTTTGCCGCTTTTCTGAGCCTGGAGCTGAAATACAGCTGAGGCCTAGATGTTGCCTCCAGGAAGGAGAGGTCGGAGCAGGGAGCAGTCACCCTGAAGGTGAAGTCCCTGTTTTCCCAGTTTTGCCCCCCGCCAGGCACTCGGGGCTTTCCACCCTGCTGTCTGTCTCACTTTCCCCATTCCACTTGCTGAGGAATTTTCCTAGCTTCTTACTATCCTGTCTCATTAGCATTCATTAAATCATTGGCTTCAGGCCCTTAGTCAGATGCTTCATCTCCTTTCTATGGCTTCCAAGGGGAAAAAGCAGTTTGAACTGCTATCAGTGTTATTCATAGCACCATTTTTGGAAATATAAATCAAATAAGGCATACAGACTACCTATACCTATAACTTTATCATGGTATAACTTCTTTTTAAATTGTTCTATCCTGATAAGTAGTGTTTCACATGTTCTGATTAAACAAGAAGTTTCTTTGAAGATGCAGGTTGGCCAGAGCAGATTGTAAAACTACAGGATTTAGCAATGAAATCACTTAAGCTCACTGAGAAATGATAAAGGTGGAAGTCAATTGAGCGGATTAGTAACTTGGTTGCTAGAGTAAATTTTTTCTTCTTGAAAGGAAATAAAATGGTGAGTCACAGACTTTGGACAGTGGTAGAAAACAGAAGGGGTTTAAAACATACCCCAAATTATGCCACTTTGGGATATGAATTATTTTCAGCAAACTCGTTTACCCCTCTCCCCCTTAACTGCTTAAAAGAAAGTATAAATGCCCCAGTTATGGGGGGAAATCTACATTTGTAAAGGAAATTCCCATCAGAAGGGATGCTAGAATGAAGAAGAGAGTTACTATCAGAGATAACTTTTTTTCACCTGAGAGACATATCAGCCTAACAAGGTATCTTTTATTCATTGTGCATCTCCGCCTCTCACCTTCCCAGAACGAGCCTCCCACAAGTTCCACCTAGAAATCTCAAACCGCTAGCTCTTTCCTTAGCTCAGAATGGTTTAAATCTCAATCATCTGCCTGCCTTTTGAGTCTCCTATTTTTGTGTGGCTCCCGTGCATACAGATGTAATTAATATTGTGGGGGGTTTTCCCCCCTCCTGTTAATCTATTTTATATCAATTTAATGTTAGACCAGAGAACATAGAAGGATAGAAGGGAAATTTTTTCCTTCCCTAAAAGAACATGATTTTTTTTTTTTTTTCCCTGAACAGGAAGAAGAAAAAACAAGGAAACAAGACATTAAAGAAAGACTGACGCCATTAAAGACATGGAAGGCCTGCTATTTGGAGTTCCTAGTTAACGTACATGTGAGGGGCCCGGCTTTGACATGAGGAGCCCAGCAGCGTCTACTTTGACTTTTCAAGAGTGATTTGTTCGTAGCGTGCCATAGGCCGGAAAGCTTTAAAACTTCTGAACAGTAGAAGAGGGAAAAAAAACCCCAAGATTTTCTGAAGGACTGGTTGTTAAAGGCAGGAACAAAAGTATCTATCTAAAGCTGATTAACTACCTTGAAAGTTTGCTTGATTTTATATGGATTGTTTACACATTTGTAATCAGTGTCGCAGCTTTGTAAAATGATTAAGAATATAGCCTTTAAAGACAGACAAAACTTGATTTGAAATAAGACTGGCAAGTTAAATTCTCTGAACCTCAGTTTCTTCCTTTGTAAAAGTAGGGTAATAATGGATACCGGCTTGCTAATCAGGTGAAATAATGGGAAGCCAGGACAATGTCTGGTGAGTCACGACACCCAAAGAAGAATTGATTTATGTCTGAGCCTCTGAACAAGTCACCATTAACAAATAGCCCTCTATAAGGCTGTCAGAGTATAGCTGTCCCTTTGTCTCATCAGGTGCCACGGAATCATAGATAGTCTAGAAGTCACCTCTTCCATTCTCCCCACCAATGCAGACACCTGCTCTACAATATCTGTTACTTGCACCTGAATATATCTTTCAGAAATCACTACTTTCCAAATCTTTTTTTAGAACGATTCTATTAGGCAATTTTACTTTATTTTCAGCCTAAAATCTGTCTTTCACTTCCACTCTTGGGTCTTTGTTCTGCCACCTGGAACTCCGTCTCTGCCTTATTTCAAGTCCGTGAATGGGCGTTGTCCCCACAGCCGTAGGCCTTCCCTTTCCCAGGCTCTTTTCCCCAGTCCCTCCTTTGCACTTTGGGGTCCATGAATAGAAGGAAAAGCCTCATGAGGAGGGTCCTTGTAAGCACAGCAATTTGAAGAGAGGATCTTTTGCAAATTTTTCTTTAGGGTCAGGATAGAGGGCATAGTTTAAATGGACACAATGACTGTTCACATTATCAATCATCTGCTACACAATAAAATCAGAACAGCTTTCCTCTCCTCTGGGAAAACGTCAGTGGAAGAGGATAGAGACTCCTCTTGCCACTGACCTAGTCTTCACTGGAGAAATCAAAGGACGTTGGGTTTGGGTTCTTCAGCTAAGTAGAGCCTAATCAGGAGCACGGGAAAAGAGAGCAGAAATCGGTTACTTGGTTGGTTACACAGACTGGAACACACTTGATAGAGGGATCTCTCTCTCTCTCTCTCTCTCTCTCTCTCTCTCTCTCTCCACCCCCCATCCTTTAATCTCTCTTTGTTTCACCCATTTAGATGGGGTCTTTTGAAAAAGTATCAAGAATTAGAGCACACGAGGGCTTGGTTTTCCAAATAATTTAACCTTGTCTTCCTTTATAGTCCTCCGGTGGTTGTATTTTCCAGGGTCTGATTTTAATAATAATAGCTACCATTTATCAACCACTTACTATGAAAAATGGGGTTGTTCTAAGCAATTGAGCATATTAACTCACTCAATCCTCTAAACAACCTTTGGGAAAGAGACTTATTATCATGAGTTTATAGGTGAAATAAATAGGGAAGGGAAAGGTTAAGTATCCCGCACAAACACACATAGCTATAATAAGGAGCCAACTGAAACTTCAAACTCAGTCTGTTAGACTCCAGAACCTGCACTCTGTCCTTTACATAGAATTCTTTTCCCCATAAAAGAGTTTGGGTTTTCTTTTTTTTCCCCCTAAGCTATAGTGTAACAGAGTTTCCAAGTGACTGTGACAAGCAGTACAACCTTTCATGGCAGGGGATAGAATATCCGACATGAGCTTTGCTATGGCAAAAATCTTCCATATTTTGGAAGCTGGAAAAACTGGAGTTCAGTTTGTTTGTACAACAACCATAAAATGAGCTGAATGATCTTGGGTCTAGTTTTCTAATTGCTATAAAGAAATTGCTTGAGAAATAGTTATCTTGAAATACCACTAAACTTGTGTGTTTCTTCAAGGTTAAGTAAGGCAAAATTTTAAAATTTTTTCTTTTTTTCTTTTCTTTGACTAACAAAGTCCTGTGTAACTTTTGTACAGAAAGTATTACTTTCTTTTTATTTTTTCATTCATTGCCCACCCCCACCTCCTTTGACAATCATCTTATTCTCTGGATCTATGGATATGTTTCTGTTTATTCATTTTTTTAATATTTCACATTTAAGTGAAATCATATGGTATTTGTCTTTTTCTGTCTGGCTTATTTCATTTAACATAATGCCCTGTAGGTCCATCCATGTCACAAATGGCGAGATTTTATTTTATATAACTCAGTAATATTCCATTGTGTATATATACCACAGCCTCTTTATCCATTCGTCTTTAGATGGGATGGACACCTAGGTTGCTTCTGTATCTTGGCTATTGTAAGTAATGATGCAATGAACATTGGGGTGCGTAGATATTTTTGGATTAGTGTTTTTGTTTTCTTTGGATAAATATCCAGAAGTGGAATTGCTGGGTCAAATGACAGCTTTGTTTTTAATTTTTTGAGGAATCTCCCTACTGTTTTTCATACTGGCTGTGCCAATTTACAGTCCCAACAACAGTGTATAAGAGTCTCCCTTATCTCCACATCCTCATTAGCATGTGTTATTTGTTGCCTTTTTTGATGATAGCCATCCTGACAGGTGTGAAGTAATACCTCATTGTGGTTTTGATTTGCATTTCCCTGGAACAGTGATGTTGAACATCTTTTCATGTCTGTTGGTCATCTGTATGTCCTCTTTGGAGAAATATCTGTTCAGGTCCAGGGCCCACTTTTTATTTAGATTATTTTTGGGGTGTTTGGTGGGGGAAGGGTTTGGTGTTAAATTATATGTTTGAATATTAACCCCTTATCAGTTGTATCAATTGTGAATATTTTCTCCCATTCAGTTTGTTTTCTTTTGTTTTATTGATGATTTCCTTGGAAAATCAGATCTTTTTATCTTATGAAGAAATAAGGGGCAATATTAGGGGTAATAAAATCACCTAGAGCACCACTAACCTCAGAATCACCCAGTGTCATTGGGTCAACTGCCACATATAATCCGATATCTACAAAGATTTAGATCCAACCCATGTAAGGCAGATGTGTCTCTCTTTACAAGTGAATACAGCCTCTAAAGACAAAAAAATCTACCTTGTCTAAGCAATGTCATTTGTCAGAGAGATAGACATAGACGTTTGAAATCTATTATAGCCCTCACAGCCCATATGGGCATCTCTAATTTGGAATGCCATCTACTAAGCTCTTCCCAAACTGTACTCGACAGGTAATTCTGTGAGGAATGCATTCAACTGATACGCAGCTGTTTGGTTCCTCTCAGCAGGAATGAAGGAGGACTACATACCCTACACTGATATAGTATTTTCATAGTTTTTTCTGTACTACACAATGTAGCCCTGAATATATTTTTTCTGATTCTTTAATTTTTATCTTTTAAAATGTCTCTTCTTGTTATAAAGATTGAAATTTCCTAAGAGGCAACATAGTAGGGAAAGTTTGTTCTTTGGTCACAGAATCATAGTTTAAAATCTTGGTTCTTCAACTTAACTGTCATTGCAACTTTGGGCAAATTATTTAACTTCTGAGCCTCACTTCCTCCTCTATGAAATGTGAACAATTACATGTTCTTTCACAATGGCATCATTCACTTTTATAAAAAGTTTTTATCTAGAAGTTGTCGCATATTTTCATTACACTGATCTAAAGTCCCATAGTGACTTTAGCTGAAAGAGAACATTATTCTTTGATTCTAAATGCTTGGTTCTCAGTGAAAAGCAGTTGACTCTTCATTTTTTTCTTCTTCATCATCTCACAGGAAAATAAAGAGGATTTTGGACCATTCCAATTCATGAATATTGAAAACAGAGTTGACAAAGAACCTCCCCCCACTATAAACACATAGAAACTCTGGATAAAATATTACTAAGTCATTTTTAATGGAAGACATGAGTAAAGAAAAAAGTAAGAAAAATAAAACAATTAATTCTGGAAATGAAGCAAAAACTCAAAGCCAGAGTAATAAGATCCAGAAGTTGCCAATTGCTCAGGGTAAGACCAAACCCGAATATTGATCCTAGGGTATGACTGTGAGGTAGCATCTATTTTTCCTTAGAATTAAAGTCCACTAGCCTATCAGGGCCAACTGAAGAGGTCCTGTCCTCTGGTAGAACAGGGCACTACAGATTCCAAAAGGGAGAGCGCCAAAAGGGAAGGGTGAGGTCAAGGTGGTGACCAGGACTAAACACAAAATGCTGATAGCTGGATTCTCTGTGAAACCCACCTCTCTTGACATTGTGTTTAATATGTGAATGAAAGTCAAGAAAGCTCTGATCTCAGAGACCAAGCAGGAGACTCTGGGCTAATGAAGACAGACAAGTATCCCTCAGCCTGCGTAAGACCAGCGTTGCAGCGTGATGCTCTTTGTCAGGGATGAAACTAATACTGCTAATGAACTAATCAGATTGCCTGTTCTTTCTTTTTGAAGCTTGGCAGGATGGATTGATTCTTTTGCACCAAGAAAGCCCCTGAGCGTCTTGGGCAATTCAGTGGGAAGTCCTCACGGGGGAGATCCTGAAAAAGAAGATGTGAGAACTTCAGTAAATTTTTGGAAAAATGAAAGCTATCAAGACCATTTTGTTCTTTAAGCTGGAAAAGTGTGTCTTACAGGTAACACATGTGCCTTGTCAGCTCAAGAATCAGCCACTGAGTGAAACTTCCTTCCGTGTTTCATATTTAAATTCCCTAGTGGATCTGATGCCCAGATCAGGTATCCATTTCTCGTCTATGCAGCTGGGACTCCAGAAGGAGGGAGGCCAAACAGCAGGGTAAATAGACAGGCAATGACAAAAAGGTCAATGTTGACATAATGTTGACATAGGAAAAGAGACAGGCAATGTCGCTTAGAAGAACACAGATTTTGAGTCAGAAAGACATGAGTTTAAATGCTGAAGCAGTCACGTATGATCTGAATCACCTCAGCAAAATTAATCTGCCTGAGCCTCAACTTTCCCATTGGTAAATTGGGCATAATAATACCAACCTAATAAACCAATTTTGAATATTAAATAAGCTAAAGCTATAAAATGCCTTTTGCAGTTCTTGGCACATAGCCTATTCTCAAGAAAAGGTCAATGATATTTTTAACTCTATTAATAAGAGTTAAGTGTTCTTCCAAGGTGCCTTATATCCTCCATCATATTCTCTGAGGTTTGTAAATGCTTTGAGATTCTTTGGGAAAATGTGCTAGTATATTAGGAAGAAATTTTATTTATGTTGCATTTCTGACTCAATGACTAAGTCATAGAGAAAATACAAGGGAGGACTGTAATATTTTTCTGGCTGTTTGTCCTGTGAGAATGAGTGCATTAGCTAGAACTCTTATGATTGCAAGTGAAAGAAATCCAACAGCTTAAACAACAAAAAAAGACATTTACTGATTCACGTAAATGACAAGGTCCAATGTATTGTGGCTTATTTGGATCCAGGTACACAGAAGATGAAGCCAGGAATGTCCTGCTTTTTACTTTCTTCTGTATTGTCAGCCAGGTTCTCCTAAAATGGTAGCAAAGATTCCAAAAGCCACTCCAGCCTTACATTCTATTCACTGGAGAGTCTCTTGTTCTTAATAGTTCCAGTGCAAAACTGGAGAAAAACTCTCATTGGCCCAAGTTGGATCACATACTCATCTCTGAACTAATCATGAGAGCAAGAGATTCAGTATTCTGATAGACCAGGTTTGGGTCATGTATTCGCCAATAGAACCTGGGGATAGAGGTCAGAGACAGCTCTACCTGAGGTGTATGGATAATGGTAGGGAGCCTTAAAATATTATTGGGACATTTTTACTAAAAGAAAGAGGATGGAGATGGGATAATGGAAAGGAAAACAGTCATGAGACGGACTACCCTTGTTTTTTGCTGCTCCAAAATAAGTATCCTATTTTGCCATGTACAGTGTGCTCCCATGTAAAATACTCATACATGCTTTGTGCACATTATACATGGGACTCTTATACCCATTATTATACCAATGGTATATAATCATTATACCCATGTATAATGTGTATCCTTATTTTTCCCTCAAAGATTTGAGAAAAAAAATGTGCATTGTACACAGCAAAATACAGTATAGATCTACTTCATCGTGGCTACTGAAATATATTTGGCAATCTTATTTAAAAGAAATTATGTAAATCTGAATAATAACATATTCTTGGATGGCAAAAATGAGGCCCACCACATGAAGATTAATTTGTCAGAAGCTGTAAATAAGTTACTTTACATAAGAGTAGCTTCACTCTACTCTGCATGAGTTTTGTGTGCATGACCACTACCCTAACCAGCTCGTTCTATAACAAAGGAAATTGCCATCTGTCACTTTGCTTGTATGAAATATTTCTGGAGGTGGCTTGCCAACTTCAGCCAGAATTATAGAACTAATGAGTTTTTAACTACCATATGCACAGAGTGTAATAATAGCAGGTTCTAGGCAAATGTTGTCTACTTGCTTCTGGGAGTGCTTTCCCTCCATGATAGGAGCAGATGCCTGAGGCTCTATTAAGAATTCTGTTTTCTTCATAAATCTGTACAGTGACATGGAGTCCTCATATTCTAGAGAGTTGATTTTTCTACGGAAAACATGACCCTTGTTAACCCATTTCTCTTGGGGTTTTAACCTCTGCTGTACTGAGACTGGCCCTTATTATGTCAGACATAAGTACCAGATGCCTTTTAGGAAATTTGGCCAGTTTGAAATTTCTGATAGGTCTTCTCCTGTGTTGATGCCTTACTGATGTATGTGAAAGCAAACAAGATTTTAATTTTCCAATACTTCTTGCTATTTTAAATTAAAATGACTATCTGTACCTAGCCCAGTGCTTTGTGCCTAAGTGCTGTAATAGTCAGGATAGGTTAGATTATGTGGTTGTAACAAATGGCCTCAAATTTCATTGGTCTAAAACAAAAACTTATGCTTATTCTCATTAGTTCCACCATTTTCTATAGATTACCATGCAACTTGTTTCCCTAGGGGTTGCACCATTGGCAATTTATAAATATTCACTGGAGACCATAGAGGGTAGGTGAGTATCTTAAAAGTTCATAAGTTAGGATCTCTTTAAAAAAAAAACCAGAAAACAAAACTAGGATCAGAAAATCTAGCTGTGCCCATTGCTAGTGCCTAGAAGCAGCTAAAGCCCAGTAGCAACAAACACACCTGGTGCCCAGATTTTGGTTTTTAAATTATATTTATCAATGATGAAAAAAGTCAGGACTCCTTGGAGAAGTGTCTGATTCTAGGTTGGGGTCAGAGAAAGATCATTTCTGAAAATAAGGAAGCATTAAGAACACATGTATCCACTGAACAATTGATAGATATCTGGACCCTTCCTACTTTTGTGCTATATATTTATATAAGCACAAAAAATATATATTTCCCAAGAGAAAAAAATATATATATACATACAGTTTTTCAATTCTCTTGGGAATATAACTAAGAATGGAATGTCTGGTTTATAGTAACTCTGTTTAACTCTTTAAAAAACTGCCAAATTGTTTCCCAAAGCAGCTACACCATTTTATACTTCCAGTAGCAATGTAGAAATGTTCCAAATTCTCCACATCCTCTCCAACACTTGTTATTTTTCTTTTGTTTTTTTCTTATAACCATCCTACTGGGTGTAAAGTGATATCTCATTGTGGCTTTGATTTGCATTTCCCTAATGAGTAATGATGTTAAGTTAAACATTTTTAATGTGCTTATTGGCCATTTGTATATCTTCTTTGGAGGAATGTCTGGTCAGATCCTTTGCCATTTTTAAATTGGGATAGTTTTCTTTTCATTGGTTGTAAGGGGTTTGGTTTTTTGTTCTGTTTTGTTTGTTTGTGTAGTCTGCACACAAGACCCTTATTAGATATATGATTTGCAGTTATTTTCTCCCAGTCTGTGGGTTGCTTTTCACTTCCTTAATGGTGTCCTTTGAAGCATGACAGTTTTGAATTTGGATGAGGTCCTATTTGTCTTTTCTTTCTTTTGTCTCTTGTGCTTTTGGTGTCATGTTTAGCTCTTGCATTTAGGCCTTTGATTCATTTTGAGCCGGTTTTTTTTTTTTATATAGTGTGAAATAAGGGTCTAAATTCATTCTTTTGCATGGAAATACTATGTGACCCCAGAACTATCTGTTGAAAAGGCTATTCTTTATTTGTCTTGGAAATTTTGCTGAAAATCTCTTGACTGTAAATGTTTATTTCTGGATTATCAATTCTATTTCATTGATATATATGTTTATTCTTATGCCAGTACCACACTGTCTTAACTACTGTAGCTTTGTACTAAGTTTTGAAATTCAGAAATGTGAGTCTTCAAATTTTGCTCTTTTTTCAAGGCTGTTGGCTCTTCTGGATCCCTTGCATTTCCATGTGAATTTTAGGATTGTCTTGTCAAATTGTGCACCACAAAAAAGTGGGATCTTAATAGGTATTGTATTGCATTCATAGACCAATTTAGGGAATATTGCTATCTTAACAATATTAAGACTACGGGCTCATGAACATGGGATGTTTTTTCCTTTATTTAGTAGTTCACTGGGAGTAAAGCTCCAACATAGTCATTCAAGGATCCAGGCTACATCATTTAGAATATATGGCTTCTGAGTCATCAAGAGAAAAATAGAGAACTGAAGGGCCATGAACCAGTTTTTAAAAGCTTCAATTACAAATGGCCCTGGCTGGTGTGGCTCAGTGGATTGAGTGCTGGCCTGCAAACCAAAGTGTTGCCAGTTCGATTCCCAGTCAAGGCCATGCCTGGGATGTGGGCCAGGTCCCCAGTTGAAGATGCACAAGAGGCAACCACACATTGATGTTTCTCTCCCTCTCTTTCTCTCCCTCTTTCTCTCTCTCTAAAAATAAACAAATAAAAAATTTTTTTTAAAAAAAGATACTTTTGCTAACAGTATTGACCAGACTAGTCACATGACCCTGACTGACTATGAGGGGCCTGGGAGAGTCAGGGAGCACATGGATATTTAGTGAGCAATAAATATTTAGGAAGCAGATGGATATTTAGTCTGTAATAAACTGGACTGTCTTCCCTCCAAATTCATATGTTGACACCATAAGTCCCAATGTGACTGTATTTAGGAACACTGCCTTTAAGGAGATAATTAAGGCAGTAAAAATGGTGAGGCTGGAGCCATTATAAGAAGAGGAAGAGATACCAGATGCCTTTGTGTGAGTATGTGTGCAAGTGTGTGTATGTACAGAGCGAAGTCCCTGTGAATGAAGACCCAGTGAGGACCTCTGGTCAAGACGGAGGCGTAGGTAAACATGACTTCTCTCCTTACGCAGAAGAAAAAGAACATCAAGACTATGAACATTAAAATGGCAATAAATTCACAGCTTTCAGCAACTGAATCTAAAAAACAAACTAAGCAAACAAGCAGAACAGGAACAGAATCATAGATATGGAGATTATTTGGAGGGTTATCATTTGGGAGGGAGAAGGGGGAGAATGGGAAAAAAGGTGTGGGGATTAAGAAGTACAAATTGGTAGGTAAAAAATAGCCAGGGGGATGTTATAACAGTATAGGAAATGGAGAAGCTAAAGGACTTAGAATGCGTGACCCATAGACATGAACCAAAGGGGGTGGATTGCCAGAAGGAATGGGAGTACTGGCTGGGGTGGGGGTGGGGCAAAGAGGGGAAAGGGGACAATGTAATAGCATAATTGATAAAATATATTTTTTAAAAAAGACCCAGTGATAAGTCTACAAGCCAGGAAAAGACACCAGACACCAACCATGTTGGGGCCTTGATCTTGAACTTCAGCCTTCAGAACAATAAGAAAATAATTTCTGTTGTTTGAGCCACTCCGTCTTGTTATAGCAGCCTGAGCTAATGTCTCAGCTACATGGAGAAAAGAATAGAAAAGTAGACTGGACCGTATTGTAGAATCTTTTACATTAATCTATACTTAATTGTTAAATAATAAAAGTCTTTGGATTTGGATTTTTTTCACAGCTTATGCAGCAATACCTCATCTTTCTTGCAAGGGGTTTATGAGATTTAGGAGAGGAGTGGATTGTTGTCACACACACATAACTAGGTACTTTAATGTTTGATTTACACGGATTATAGAAGTCATAAGCAGAGCGCCCAGAGGCATTTTTTTCTGTCAGTTCCACCTTCAGATCTGGCTCTTTTTTCATTCTCTTATTTCTTTATGTCCTTCTAAGGTAGTTCCCTGGAGGAAAAGTGGGACACTATTACTAGCACAAAGGAAAATGAATGCTGGGTAAGCAATAACAACAGACATTAATTACATTCCTCAGTATAAAAGGATGCGAGGTAACTACAACAAAACTACGTCTCTTTCCTCTCTGTTCCCAGGAACGTAGAAAGCTGTGTGCTACTCAAGTCCATTTCTTATTTTCAGAGATTAATATCATGTACGCTCCAAATATTCTCTGTAAAATTGAAATATGTGTATGTGTTTATATATATTTTATATATATAATTTTACTTAAATGCCTAAGTAGGAAGAAAGAGATTTTTTTTTAAAGTATAGTTTCTTTTGGAGGGGGGCTTGCTACTCCTTCTCCCCTAATCACTGTGTTACAAATTGCCCCACAATTTAATGACTCAAAACAAAAATAAGCATTTATTATCTTTCATAATTTTTGTGGGTCAGCAGAAACTTGGCTGGGTATTTGGGCAGTTCTGAGAATGCAGTTGTTATTCAAGACTTCACTGGGGCTCAGGGATCCGCTTCCAAGGTGGCATGCTTATGTGTGGCAAGTTGGTGCTGGTTATTGGCAAGAGACCTCAGTTTCTCTGCATGCGGGCCTCTCCACAGGGCTGCTTGAGTGTCCTCACATGATGGCTGGTTTCTCTCAGAGCAATCAAGAGAGCAAGGCAGAAACTACAATGCCCTTTTTGACTTAGCCTGGAAATCACACACTGTAACTTCTGCCATGTTATGTTGGTCACATAGACAATATTCATTCAGTGTAGGAATAGACTATATCAAAAGGTGAATATTAAGAAGCAACAATCGTTGGGGCTCATCCCAAAGGCTGCCTACCATGCTGCCCCTCCCCATTTTAATGATGTAGTATATATTGCATCCCCCCATATAGCAGGCCTTAATTCTTGGAAACTGTGTCATCTTATGTGGAAAAG
Organism: Pteronotus mesoamericanus; assembly: GCF_021234165.1. Lineage (NCBI taxonomy): Eukaryota > Metazoa > Chordata > Mammalia > Chiroptera > Mormoopidae > Pteronotus > Pteronotus mesoamericanus. The sequence goes on along the minus strand of NW_026555325.1, from coordinate 32,172,821 downwards.
GGGTCTTTGCAGATGTGATGAAGTTAAGGAGATTGAAATGGAAAGATTATCCTGGATTATCCAGGAGTGCCCTCAATGCAATCATAGTGTCCTTATAGGAGAGAAGCAGAGGGAGATTTGACACACAGAAAAGAGAAGAAGGCAACGCAGTCATGGGGGCAGAGTGTGAACCACAAGCCAAGGAATGCAGGGTCTGGAGTTAGCAAGAGCCCATCCTCCCAGAGCCTCCAGGGGGAGTGCAGCCCTGCCAACACCTTGATTTTAGCCCAGGGCACCCAGTGTCAGCGTCTGGCCTTCAGAACTATAATAGGATAACCTTATTGGGGGAGGCCCGGTCTTCAGAACTATAACAGAATAACCTTATTGGGGGAGGGGTACCTTTTTATCTTTGTTTTTTAAATAATTAGAGGCTATTTTACCTCTTCTATATCACAACAATGAGGAGGAAGGCCTTTAGGGTCAAATTATTCTGCATTTGAATCCCAACTCTGTCATTTACTATCACTGTGATCTTGGGCAAGTTGCATTACCTCATTTTCCTCCAAAATAGAGCTAATAATAATACCTACCTCAAGAGTTTACCTTTAAAAAAATTGTGGTAAGACACACGTAACATAAAATTTACCATCTTAACCATTTTTAAATGTGCATTTAGTGTTAAGTACATTTACATTGTTGTACAATCGATCTTCAGGACTGACCTGGCCTCATAGCTCCGTTGCTTAGCATGTCATCCCAGGACGCCACGGTTGCAGGTTCGTTCTCCAGGCAGGGCACCTAAAAGAAACAGCCAGTGAATGCACGAAGAAGCAGAACAACGAACTGATACCTCTCTCTCTCTCTCTCTCTCTCTCTCTCAAAATCAATACATAAAATACCTGCTTAAAAACTAATCTCCAGAACTCTTTTCATCTTGCTGAATTGAAATTCTGTACATACCGATTCACTAATAATTCCCCATTCCCCTTTGCTCAGCTCCTGGAAACCACCATTCTACTTTCCATCTCTATGAATTTAACTACTCTCTGTTGTTTGTGGCAATTTGTTATAGTAGCCATAGGAAACTGACGCAGTGTCCTTCCACCTGCACATTCATACAGTCTCAAAGATACATAAAGGTACATAAACAGTTTTATATACACATAGGTACACAGGAGTTTTTGCCACTGTTTTATAAAATGGAGACTCTATTGTTTATCATTTTCTCTGCTCTATTCACTCAGCATGTTTTTAACAGAACAAGGTTTTTAATTACTTTCATTACTCAAAAAAAGCTTCATTTTTAAAATTCAGCTTTCTGATTCTGTGCTGGTGCCTTCAATACTTACAACGATTCTCTGCTCCTCAATAAGGAAAGCACACTTGATCCTGTCATGGATGCATTAAGCACACACGGATCCACCGTAGGCCCTGCTGGTGTGTGTTTTCGTTTTAGACGCCCTCATTAGAACTTAAGGTCTCACAGCACGAACTCCACGAAGTTGGCCTGGGCACACACCACATGCAGGTTTTGGTGCTTTCCCAACCTTGTCGGTATAAAGGTTAACAATTCTGTTACCAGGGGTTTGAGACAGCCTGGTTTTATGAGAGGCTGTGCTATAGGACAGCCTCCAACAGTATGCCGGACGCTGGACCATGTGAATGCCTAAAGACAACATTCCCAAACATTCACTCAACATGTTCAATAAATTTATTTTCAGGTAATCATTTTTTTCTTTGACTTTGGGCAAACCTTTTTAAAAGTACCCTTATAAGCTTCATTAGGTACTACTGTCTAAAACATGTTCTGAGGGCTTTTTCTACAGTTTCACAGTGGTGCCTCTCAATTATGCAAGCCCTCATGATCAGGATTAGGGGTTGTATTTCTTCCTTCTGACATCTGTTTTTCATACCATTCCTTAGCATCTCCACCAGACAAGGGCAAGGAAATGAAGAAGAGGTGAAGCATTACTCAAAAATAGAGCGATCAATGGAACAAGAAGGCCCAGAAACTAATCCTTAAAAGAGTCATTTTTTATTTGTGTTAGGGATGCTGGAAGAAAGTTTGGTGGCCAATAAAGTCATCTGTGGATTTGAGGAAACGTTACTGTCTACTCTTGATTTAAGACTTTCTGTCCCATTTTTAGATAACCCTGACAAAGAATGCTCCTTTAATAAACGTTAGGCGAATGTATTCGATCAAACATTTTATTAAGCACCTACAGTGTGTTGGGAGCCATCCAGTCTCTGAATGAATGAACTCAAGTTTTTGCTCCTTGTCCTACCAAGTAGGCCTGCTATTCTAGAGCACTGCCATCGGAAGTTAGGAGGGAAGCCCTGACCAGTGTGGCTCAGTTGGTTGGGTGTCGTCCCGCAAAGCAAAAGGTCATCAGTTTGGTTTCAGTTCCCTGTCAGGAGACATGCCTGGGTTGCCAGTTTCCTCCCTGGTCGGGGCATGAGCAAGAGGCAATTGATTGATGCTTCTTTCTCACATTGTTGTTTCTCTCTCTGTTTTTCTTCCTCCCTTCCTCTCTCTTTAACGGTGAATGAATGTAATCTTTAAAAAAAAAAGAAGTTAAGAGAGAGAAATGAGAGAAAATGGAGAATAAATGTATCACTTCGATATCGTGTTCCTAGGGCTGCCATACCAAAGCACCACAAATTGGGTGGCTTAAAATAACAAAAGTCTATTTTCTCATAGTTCCAGTGGTTAGAAGTCTGAAATCAAGGTGTTGGCAAGGCCACGTTCCCTCTGAAAGCAGTAAGGGAATCCTTCCTTGCCTTTTCCTAGCTTCTGATGGTTTGCTGGCAATCTTTGACATTCCTTGGCTTGCAGGTGCCTTTCTCTGATACCCATATTTCTTCGTGGTGCCATCCCTGATGTCTGTCTCCACATGGTCGTGCTCGCATCAGGACACCAGTCAGATTAGATTAGGGGCCCACCCTACTCCAGTATGACCTCATCTTAACTAATTACATCTGCAACAGCTCTGTTTCTAAAAAAGGTCACATTCTGGAGTACAAAGTGTTATTTTGGGGGAGGGGGGGTGGGAAACACAATTTAACCCATAACAGGTCCTGATTGTCAAGTGGTTTAGTAAGACACTTGAATTATGGATTTAATTAATCTAGAAGGTTGCTCTCTGTTTAAAAAAAAAAAAAAAGAAGTAGTAGTAGTATAGAATGCCCTCTGGAGCCAGAGTTGGTTTGGGTCCTATCTTTCTTTACCACTTATTTCTTCTTTCTTTTGGATAATCAGCCTCTGAAGAACAATTGATTGAAATGTTTTCACAGAAAATACATCACTTAAGAAATTCTATGTATATAATTTTAAAAAATTTAGTTCCTTTTGGATTTCAACTTAAAATGACCTGTAGGCTCTATAAGAGAAGGGCCAATACATCACCATGGTGCCTGTCTTGGACAATCTCAAAAGCAAATTTCAGCATTTGCTGGTCCTGGAATGACCTCCCTCCAGCCTCAGAAGAGCCAGAATGTAGATTTGATTTCCTTAGAGAGATCTCCAAGGAAAAGAGAAGATTCTCATCCCATCTGTCAAGATTTGGAGAAGAGCACTGCATTCTGTATTCATGCACGAAATTAAAACACAGTATGTCATCCTTGGTTCCTATGGTACTGAGTGTTAGAGTCATTAGATAAGGGAGATGGGGGGGATACTGACAAGAGTTGAAAATGGGTATGATTGCAGAGGGAGTCAGGCTTCAATTGTTGAGTCAAGACCCATTGTCTTGCCTCACTCAAACATCATAGAATTTTTTTTAGCAAAAGGACCTTGAGGGGTCGCTAAATTCAGCAAACTAAAGTATAGACAGAAACTGATTATAAATGGGTGCAGTTTGAAAATAATTGACTGATTGATTGATCACTAAATTCTAGTGGATTCAAAGTTCTTATCCTACAGTGGGTGTCAAAGTATGAATCCAGTGCCCTGGCCAGCGGGCTCAGGTGGTTGGAACATCCTCCCATACACTAAAGTTTGCACGTTCGATTCCCGGTTGGGACGCATACCAGAGGCAACTGTTTTTCTCTCACATCGATGTTTCCCTCCCTCTTTCTTCCTACCTCCCTCTCTCTAAAAAAATAAATAAGTGAAATCAATTTTTAAAAGAAAGACAAAACTCCAAGGCTAAAGGGATTCTTGTTAGACATCTCAGTTAGACTCTTGGAGAAGGCAAACCACAGTGACAAGATTTTGAGGGTGAGGGATGAGCAATTTGATCAGATATTAAGGGTTGGGGATTTTTCTAGCAGGATCCTTGCTAAAACTGAACTAACGGCTTAAGGAGAGAGCCCAAAGTCAGGGCCTTGAGGATTTAGAGAAATCTCAATTAGAATTATTAGGTGAAGGAGAGAATCTTCATTACCCATTAGGATTAAAGGTAGATGAGTGATCTCCCTTAACACCATTTTACAGATGACGAACCTGAGGTACAGAGGGATTATAGGATTTACCCACCTGACACAGACATTAAAAGGCAGTGCGGACACTGGGTCCCAGCTTGCCTAGAGACCATCAACTCAGCATGTTCTAAAACTACATACCATAGAGTCTGGAAGAGAATGATGGCTGCTAGACAAACTCCTTCTCAAGAGAAATAAGGCTCTGCGAAGAACTCTGTGGTCTTACAGAGCTCAGATTTGACATTCACCTATTAACAAAGCCTTTTAAAGATTTTTTTTTTTTAATCCTCACCGGAGGACATTTTTTCATTGCTCTTAGTGAGAGAAGCACCAATTGGCTGCTTCCTGTCTGTGCCTACACTGGAGACCATATGTGCCTGGACTGGGGATCCAACCTGCAACCCAGTATGTGACCTGACCAGGAAATGAATTTTCAATCTTTCAGCTCTGGAACAACATTCCAACCAACTGAGCCACACCAGCCAGGGCTAAAGATTAAAATTTTTTAAAGAACAAATTTATTTTTGCCCTGGCCAGGTGGCTCAGTTGGTGGCCCATTGTCCAGTTCACCAAAAGGTTAAGGGTTCGATCCCTGGTCAGAGCACAAAGCTAAATTGCAGGTTCAGTGCCCAGTCAGGGTGCATACAGGAGACAACTGATTGATGTTTCTCTCTCCCTTTCTTCCCCTCACCCTCATATCAATAAACATATCCTCAGGTGAGGATTTAAAAAAATAATTAAATAATTAAAAAGAAAATTTTTTCTTTTTACCTGTTAGTTAAAAAGAGCAAAATTTTTAAAAAATTTTGGTGAGAACAATTTTAGAAAGTAACATCTGCTATGACCATAATTTCATAAAAGAAATGAATTTTTACACACAAAAAAATCTTAAGGACTGATTTAAAAAAAAATAGTAGATAAATTTGGATTAAAAAAATTTTTACTTATTTCCCCACATAATAGTAAAACTTTGTGAACAAATGCTCATATGAGGCCCATATGAACGACGCCCGGTAAGAGGCTCATTTGTTGTGCTTTAGACCCCTGACTGGCTAACAGGGACCCTGACTGCCTACCTCATCCTGCAATGTGCCATCACCAAGTAGGCATTTGATAAATGCTCTTTGATGATAAAAATGATGGGAACAGAATGAATTTATAATATTTATTACAGCTTAGAAACTACATGCTAGAGGTACCGAGGACCTAAATTGCTTTTCCAAGGTCACATAACCAGTTATAAAAGGAGCTGGTGCTGGAACTTAAATCTTCTTTCTCCTTGTTCAGAATCCTTCTTCCTTAGACCATACTGACTTTGACAAAAGAAGTCTAATAAGATGTCTCTTATTTGCTTGGGGGAATATAGTAACCAGGCAGGAAAGATATGATGAAATCAAATGTCAGGGACTTATTACAAGATATAAAGAGTATCAACTCAAGAGATCTCAGGAAATTCAGGAGTGTTAAGTTCAAGTGGCAAGAAGACAGCAGGGAGGGGTAGAGTTTTGGGGGAGGGAACCAGGAATGTATCTCTGTGATAAGACACAACTACTGGAGTAGCCAGGCTGCACTCATGCCGATGTTAATCAGCTTCTTGAGGTCCAAACTGGCGAGGCTTCTTAGGCTTTAAACTGGGAAGATAGGTAGAAAGAACATCCACTTAATTCAGGTATCCTCAGGTACATGTATTTATGATGTAGAATTCTGGACTGAGAAGGGTCAGTGGAAAATAGCATTGCACAATTAAACTTTGGTGTGTACATCAGGGACGTATCCTGGTGTATTAAAATATGGGGAAACCACAATGTGTCATCTTAGATAATTAAACATTATGAAAGAAAAGGAAGAGGAAGTGAATTTACCATGACAAATGGCTTGAAATAACTTGTGGTAAAAATCAAAAGGCTTTCTACCACCAAAATCTGTTATAGAAATTGAGCCATGTAAATAATAAAACAATACTTGTTTAAATTTTTGTTGCATGAAAAGTTGTACAGCAATATGTCATGTAACTGACAATTGTGTAAGATTCAAGTTCTCTGAATTGTTGAGCATCTTTTTTCAGAGCACTTTTTGGTTTCTAAGAAGGTAACATGGGCAGGAAGTAGAGAAAATAATTTATGGTTTCATGTGTCCAAAGGAGGTTGCTGCAAAGATCATATGAGATGAAGCAGTTATGTCTTTAGAAGTGCCTTCTGGGCTGGTTGCTCATAACTGCTCTTCCTGGTACACCAGCCTGTCTGGAAAAAGTCCAGCCATTGTTACTATAACAAGGACGATTTGCACACATCGATGTGATCTGGCAGCCAAGAAGAATGGACCAGAATGAGCATGCATGGACAATGACAGCTTCATTGTACTAGTCAGTGGGGCCGGTAGATGTCATTGAGTGAGCATGTGCACTGTGTAGCCATCACATTCAAAATAGTGAGTAGAGCAATGAATCTGCATCAAATTTTGAGTTAAGCTTGAACATTCCTACATGAAAACTATTCAGGTGATTCAGAAGGCTGCAGCTATGGGCAACTGGTGAAGATTGGCAGCTTCATCATTGCAATGCACCCACTCATGCATCACGTCTCATGCAGAGTTTTTTTGGCAAAATATCCAATCAAGGGAACTCAGCCCCCTTACAGTCCAGATTTGGTGCCCCATGACTCTGGCTCTTCTCAAAACTAAAACTGTCTTTGAAAGGGAAGAGATTTCAGGCCATCAGTGAGATTCAGGGAAATATGATGGGGCAGCTGATGGCAATTGGGAGAACTGTGTGAGGTCCCAAGGTGCTTACTTTGAATGGGACTGAGGTGTCATTGTCCTAGGTACAATGTTTCTTGTATCTTGTATCTTCTTCAATAAATGTCTCTATTTTTCATATTACATGGCTGGATACCCTCTCAACAGACCTTCGTATAACTACTGGGTAAAGCTACTCTGGGCTTCTGGGATGTATTCAGATTCAAATGCAGCTTCCTTTTTCCTGCTGGTAATAGTCAGAGAAGCCTATTTCCTCTTAGTTCCTAGCTTCCCTCTTCACATGTCATGACCTTCATAAATTAACTTTGCTCTAATTTAATTAGCCAATAAGTTCTCCCTTGTAAAGCACCCTAGCTTAGTTACTAGATGCTTCAGATATAAGGATGTTGCAATACAATGCAAAAACTGTCAGAGTTCAAAGTATCCCTGAACTTTAAGACTGGGCGTTGGTTTGTTCATTTGTTTTGCACAGAGAACTTGTTTTCATTTACTATGGCGCTCAGTTTGTTAGATGTGCTTATTATGGAGACTTTTCTGATTATTTCTGGGATTGAAATACTTGCCTGTCTGACGTACTTGCCTATGTGTGGTCTCTGGGAGAGCTGGTGTTCCCGCTGGGAAAGCGGCAATGGCAGAGGCCGGAGAGGAGGCTGGGGGGGGGGGGGGGGGTCGGCGGGGCGGGGAGCAGGACTGTCATCCACGAAGCGAGCAGGACTGACCGTGAGGGTGTGGGTGGCATTATAACCTTATTCCTCCTTCGGGGATGCGCTATAAATACACACTCAGCTTTATTCATCTAAGAATAATCAGTCAGTTCACTGATCCTGGCAGTGCAATGACACTCAAATTCAGAACAATAACATACTTTTATTTTTTAATCCTCACCTGAGGACATATATTGATTTGTTTTTTTAATTGAGAGAGGAGAAGAGAGAGGGAGAGAGAATCATCAATGAGAAGAGAAACATCGATGGGTTGCCTTCTGTGCTTGCCCCACCCAGGGATCCAGCCTGCACCCTTTCTGTCCTGGATGGCGTCTCAGCCAGCTGAGCCACGTGGCCAGGGCAATAATACAACTTTGTAACAGAAGGAAACTGTAAAGAAATATAGATTAGAATAAGACAATCACATATCGGCTTACTTAATTAACTGGTAGTAGGTATGAAACAGGCATTCTCATATACATCACCGGTGGGTACAACCTCCTAAAATTTTGGAGAATGTAGGTCAATAGTGTATTAGTTTGCTAGGGCTTTTGCAACAAAGTACCACAGACTGAGTAGCTTAAACAATAGAAATGTATTTTCTCACAATTCTGGAGGCTAGAAGTCTGGGATCAAGACAGCAGCAGAGTTTATTTCCTCTGAGGCCTCTCTCCATGGCTTGGAGATGACCATCCTCTTACTGTATCTTCACATAGTCTTCCCTTTGCACAAATCTGTGTTCAAACCTCCTCATCTTATGTGAACACCAGTTATATTGGATTAGGGCCCACACCAATGACCTCATTTTAACTTAATTATGTTTTTAAAGACCCTATATCCAAATACAGTAATATTTTGGGGCGCAGTGGATTGGGACTCAAAACATAGGTTTTAAAAAGGACATTTTACTGAGTTATTCTGCGTTAGGAAGTTATACTAAAAAGTAAATATAATTCCTCAAATTATAGGATCATATGTTACTTTCTTATAATCTGCTTTTCTTATTCATTATGTATTTTGAACATTTATCTATGTATTTGAACACTTACAACATTAATTTTATTTACTACCTAGTATTCTATCATGCAGACACATCATAATTTAATAATGATCTTATTTTTAATTTAATTTTTTGACTAAGAGATATATTCATACAGTTCAAAAATCAAATTTTATAAACACAGAAGCCTCACTGCCATCCTATGCCCTTTCCTCACAAGTAACGCCTGTTACTAGTATGCTTTCAGTGTTTTCTTATTCAAATAAAAGCAAAGTCTAATACACCTTCTTATTTCCCCCTGCATTCTTACACAAAAGGGAACACACTAGTTACACTGCCCTGCACCTTACTTTTTTAAATTTAGTATATTTCTGGAGCTTCTCCATTATTACCACAAGAACATCCTCATTCTCCCTTATAGCCACAAAATATACAATTGTGCGGATGAACCATAGTTTATTTAACCAGTGTCCTCTATAGAAGGTTGTTTCTCATCTTTTCTATTACAAACAGAGGGTCAAAGAATAAACTTATCCATATGTCATTTCCTGCAAGTACAGGTGGACGGTGAAGATGAACCCCTGGGATTGGGATTGCTGACTCCAAATGCATTTTTAATTTTGATAGACACTGCATTGCCAGCTTCTCCTGCATAGGGGCTGCATTGTTTCGTCATTGAACCAGCAGTGGACAGTGACTCATTCTTTACCACTTCCTTAGTAGGATGAGTTGTAAACTTTTAGATGTTTATCAATATCAAATGCCTCATTTTTGATCACTTAATTGTTTCCGTTTTTGCTATACTTTGCAACACTAAGAGTAATGTCCCCATAGCTACACCTTTGGTCATATTTTAATTGCATGGAAAATATTCCCTTAAAATAAATTTCTCAAAGTTGATTATGTGGTTCCGGAGTACTTGCATTTTTAGGGCTTTTGACCTGCTCTCCCTATTTTGGGGATTCATGAAGTCTCATGTGCTTCTAAGCAAGGAGAGGAATACTCTCCAATCCTGTAATGTAGTTAGTGCTCTAAGCTTATACAGCTAATACACAAAACTTAGAAAATCACTTTTCCTTAAGTATTTAAACATTGATTCTAAACTTATTAATTAAAATTCTTTCAGTCACTTAAAATTGAATTAATATTTTATATAATATCAAGGATTATTTAGAATATTTAAAGGTCAAATAGCAGTGATAAAAACATATACTATTTTAAAATAGCAACATCATGAGTTCAATTCATTTCATCTATATTTGTAGTTATACTTTTGTAAGGTAGTAATAATATTAATTTCTTACTTTCCCAAGATTATACTTTTTTGGTAATTTTATAGAGCCAAAACTTATTTTAAACGAAAAAAAGAGAGAAGACTGCCTCAGGCCCAGATTACAGAGCCTGGGCTGTCAATTGAGTTCATCTGTAGTTGTATCTTACAGGGATCCAAGTCTAAATCATCAGTCATCAGAATACCTCTCCCTACCACTTCCCCTTTTTAAAAATAGATTTCTTTTTTAGAGCAGTTTTAGGTTCACAGCACAATTGAACAGAAAACACAGAGAATTCCCATTTACGCTCTGTCCCCCATACTTGCCCCACCCCCGCTATCAACATCCCCTTCGCCAGAATGGTACCACTTATTACAGCTAATGAATCCTCATGGACACATTATAATGATCCAAAGTCCTTAGTTTACATCAGGGTTCACTCTTGGTGTTGTTCATTCTATGGGTGTGAGCAAATTTATAATGGCACATATACCCGCCATTTTAGTGTCACGCAGAGTAGTTTCACTGCCCTAAAAATTCTGTGTTCTGTCTATTCATCCCTCCCTCCCACCTAACTGCTGGCAACCACTGATCTTTTTAACCTCTACAGTTTTGCCTTTTCCAGAATGTCACATAGTTGGAATCATACACTATGTAGCTTTTCAGACTGACTTTTTTCACATAGTAACATGCATTTAAGGTCCATCAATGTCTTTTAATGGCTTGATAGCTTATATCTTTTTAGCGCAGAATAATATTCTATTGTCTGGGTATACCAGTTTATTCAGTCACCTACAGAAGGATGACATCTTGCTTGCTTCCAAGTTTTGGAAATTTTAAATAAAACTGATTTAACATCTGTGTGCCAGTTTTTGTATGGGCACACATTTTAATTGATTTAGATAACTACCACAAAGCCCAATTGCTAGATTACATGGTAAGAGTATGTTTACTTTTATAAGCAACTGTTAAACTGTGTTCTAAAGTAGCTGTACCATTTTGTACTTTCATCAGCAATGTATGACAGTTCCTATTGCTGTACATCTCTGTCAGCATTTGGAGTTGTCATTGTTTTGGTTTTGACCATTTTAATGGACGAGTGGTGATATTAGGGATTTTCTAACTGAATTGTTGTATATATGGCCCAATTGTCCTCTCAAATGCTCTGAAGGGAGGCCAGGCAGAGTTAATGTTCATAGCATGGCTCTTAGCAATGGTGGCTCTCTAGCAGTGATTTCAAAGAATGTTCAATAATGATTAATGATGAAATATCGCATGTATATCTGTAAATAATGACATGGCAATTAAATCACAATTAATTAACAAGCATTGATAAAGTGAATTTAAAATTAACCACACATTTGAGACTGACTTCTGGTCAAGATGATGGCGTAGGCAGACACGCTTTGCCTCCTCGTGCAACCACAGAAAGAATCAAAACTAGACCTCGAAACAAATAATACCCAGAATTGTCAGAAAATTGAGCTGTATGGAAGTTGAACAACAAGGATTTAAATGAGCTACATTCATCCAAATGGATAGGAAGGACAGAAAAGCAGAAATGGATGGAGAAGTGTGGAGACATGGTGTGGCAGAGGCAGCAGCAGCAATGGAATGGGCAGACCCACATTCACGTGTGGTGGATAAAAATCGGGAGGGATACCTTGGGAGTGAATGATCCCAGCCCCAGGCCAGATCACATAGCTCAGAGTTCCAGTGCCAGGGAGATAAATCCCAATAACTTCTTTCTGGCTGTGAAAATCAGTGGGGTTTGGGGTAGCAGAAGAAGCTGCTGGGTTTTCAGGAGACTCAGCTTAAAGGGCCCGAATGGACTTAGAACCTACACAAACCCACCCACTCTGGGATTCAGCACCAGGACAACAGCTGAAGGGCACCAGTCACGTATGGGGAATGGGTAAAGTAACTGGAAACGGGACAAGTGCCTGGCAAACATCCAAAAACCAGGCAGTGACATTGTCCCTTCTCTGAGCCCACCCCCAACACAGAGCCACAAAGCGGTGAAGTGGGTTGCCCTGCCCTTACGATTGCCTAAGTCTCCTCCCCACACAATTTACAGGTGCCTTTTCTACATTAGATCTTGCTACTAAGACAGGGAGTGAAAGCAGCTCTACCTAATATACAGAAACAAACACAGGGAGGCTGCCACATTGAGGAAACAAAGAAATATGGCCCCAAGAAAAGAACAGAGCAAAACCCAAGAAAAAGGACTAAACGAAACAGAGATAATCAACCTATCAGATGCAGAGTTCAAAACACTGGTGATCAGGATGCTTAGAGAACTCATTGAGTGTGGCAACAACATAAAGGAAGAAATGAAGGTTATACAAAGTAAAATAAAGAAAAATCTATAGGGAACCAACAGTGGAAGGAACTCCACTGTGATTCAAGTCAGTGATTTAGAACACAAGGAAGAAATAAGCATTCAACCAGAACAGCAAGAAGGAAAAAGAATTTTTTAAAAACAAGGATAGTATAAAGAGTCTCTGGGACATCTCCAAATGCACCAATATCCAAATCATAGAGATGCCAGAAGGAGAGATGGAAGAGCAAGAAATTGAAAACTTATTTGAAAAAATAATGAAAGAACACTTTCCTAATTTGTCAAAGGAGATAAACATACAAGTTCAGAAAGCACAGACAATCCAAACAAGTTGGACCCAAAGAGGACCACACCAAGACACATCATAATTAAGATACCAAAGAGTAAAGATAAACAGAGAATCTTAAAAACAGCAAGAGAAAAGCGGAGAGTTACCTACAAAGGAGTGCTCATAAGACTGTCAGATGATTTGAAATTTTGCAGGCAAGTAGGGACTGCCAAGAAGTATTCAAAATGATGAAAAGTAAGAACTTAAAACCTAGATTACTATATCCAGCAAAGCTATCATTTAGAATGGAAGGGCAGATAAAGTGCTTCCCAGACAAGTAAAGCTAAAGGGGTTCATCATCACCAAGCAATTAGTACATGAAATGTTAAAGGGACTTATTTAAGAAAAAGAAGATCAAAACTATGAACATTAAAATGGCAACAAATTCACACCTATCAACAACTGAATCTAAAAAACAAACTAAGCCAGCAACCAGAACAGGAACAACATCATAGATATGGAGATCATTTGGAGGGTTATCAGCTGAGGGCTAGGGATAAGGGGGAGAATGGGGGAAAGATGCAGGGATAAAGAAGCATAATTGGTAGGTACAAAACAGACAGGGGGGATGTTAAGAATAGTATAGAAAATGGAGAAACCAAAGAACTTATATGCACGACCCATGGACATGAACTAAGTGGGGGGATTGCTGGAAGAAAGAGGGTACCTGGTGGAGGGGGGCAAATGGGGAAAAAGCAGGCCTAGTGTAATAGTATAATTAATAAAATATATTTTTAAAAAATTAAATAAAATTAAATTAAATTAACCACAAATTTACTATATGAATGAAAAGGTTTTTGTGATGAAATTAGGGTGAGGAAGACAGATAGTATAAATAGGGTTGAGTGACCCTGGCATGGTTTTGTGGGTTAGCCTAGAAAACTAATCTAAAAGATATAGTACTATCTGGTATGTCTCAATGGATTGAGTGTCAGCCTGAAAACTGAAGGGTCGCCAGTTCGATTCCTGGTCAGGGCACATGCCTGGGTTGCAGGCCAGGTCCCTAGTTGGGGGTATGCAGGAGGAAGCCAATCATTGTTTCTCTCACACATCAATGTTTCTCTCCCTCTGTATCTCCCTCTCTAAAAATAAATAAATAAATAAATCTTAAAACAAAAAAAGATATACATGTACTTCTCTAAAATAACACAAATTCTAAGAGAAATTCTTTGAGGTAGCAAACAACTTAGTTATAGGTGACCTTTGGAAAACTATCTTTTCATTGTTTTGAAAAATGAATTTTGGGTTCATGGTCCTTTCATTAAAAATCTACCAGATGGACAGGACTCATTTTTTAAAAATAATTTATATTATATATTACCAAAGAAAGTTGGTTCTTGTTATGTCTGAGCCATGCTTTTTTCCATTTTAATCTATTAAATAAAGTACTTAAATGCAGAAATACACTATAAATTTACTTTAAAGTTGATCAATAGGTAAATAGATAGGAGAGGCCTTAAATTATAATCAATAAAGAACTGAAACAAGTGAACATTTTCTTTTGTAGATTGGAAGATAAATGTATTAGATTCAGGAATCTAATCATGCAAGGTTTTATTTTTATTTTATTTTTTATCCTCACCTGAGGAATTGTTTTTTCAATTTTTAAAAAAGATCTTATGTATTTATTTTTAGAGAAGGGAAGGGAGGGAGAGAAACATCAATGTGTGATTTCATCTTGAATGCTCCCTGCTGGGGTTGCAGGCCTGTGCCTTACACTGGGAATTGAACTAACAGCCCTTTGGTTTACAGGCTGGTGCTCAATCCACTGAGCCACACCAGCTAGGGGTCACCTGAGGAATTTCTTGACTGCTTTTTAGATAGAGGAAGGGAGAGAAAGAAACATTGAACGATTGCTTCCCATATGCATTGCAACTGGGGGTCAAACTCACAACCTAGGTATGTGCCCTGACTGGGAATCAAACCCACAAACTTTCCATTACAGGATGACACTCTAACCAACTGAGTCACATCTCCAGGGCTGATCATGTAGGGTTTTAAAAGCCATTCATAATCATTCCTCATTTTCATTCTTTATTCAATCAGACCTATTTTCTGATGCATCTTTCCATAACAGCCTGGCTTCCCGTTCTCACCGCTGCCAACCCAACCACTGCCTCTACCCAGCCTCACTGCTCTCACAACCTGCTATTTGGATAGTTAAAATGGCTCTTTTATACATCTCATCCTAACCCACTCCAAGCCTCTACTTTGGCACATTCATTCTGGGTTTTTCCTGTGTAGTTTTAAAAGTGCTATTTTTTATATTGAAAATTATTCTACTCATCCACAAGAGAAATATTTTACATAATTTTTGCAATTGAGATATTGGGGCTATGTTGATCCATTGCTATTTCTTAAATGGTGCCTTTGAAAAGAAAAGTTTCATGCTTTAATTAAATGGGCTGACAGTTATAGCACATTAATTGAGCTTATGTAGTCATATCACACATTAAATACATTTATAATATATTTCCAGTTGGCCAGCCCACGTCCTTTGACTTTCACTTTTTTCCCTGTACTTGTTTCCCAGCAACTATAGAACACAAATGAATACTTTTCTTAAGTAAATGTTTGGACTCAAGCTATGGTTAAGAGGAGAAAGACCACTTCCCCTATGCATGTTGCTTACATGACTATTGAACATCTGCTCTGGGCCAGGGAGCATGCTAAGGACTGAGGATACAAAAATGCACACGTCCTGTCTGTCCTATCCACAGGAGACTTTGGTGCAGTGCTTATCAGATCTTAGTGTTCTTGGGAGTCACTTGTTGAAATGCAGATTCTGGAGTTTTTAGCTACCCCAATTTTAAAAGTTTGGGGTGGGGCCCAGAAATTTGCCTTTGAGTAAGTCATCCCCTTGATTCTGATGCAGGTACTCCATTAATAGCACTTTCAAAACACCATGTTAAATTCTGTTCGATGTCTTATATTTGTGCCTGTCATTCTGTACTATTCATGAAGTTTTAAGAAAATGTTATTTAAAGGAAAATATTATTGCCCTGACTAATGTGGCTCAGTTGGTTGAGAATTGTCCTGCAAAGCAAAAGATAGCTGGTTCATTCCCGGTCAGGGCACATGCCTGAGTTGTGGGTTTGTTCCCTGGTCAAGGTACATACGAGAGGCAACAACTGATGTCTCCCTTTCACATTGATATTTCTCTCCTTCTCTTTCTCCCTCCCTTTCCCTATAAATAAATAAATAAATAAAATCTTTGAAGGAAAATGTTATTTAATCATTTTCCTTTTCCATAAATGTTTATTCTCTCTCTACCATTTTAAAATAAGAAATGTTCTCACATTTAGAAATTACCAATTAAGTATAAGAAGATTTAGAGTATGAGTAGTTTGTTAACAACCTAGAAATTTATTTTTTTCTACCATTAAACCATAAAATCAAATGCTTTATAACACTATTGCAACATTATCACTGTAAAGGTTCAGATTTCCAAGTTTACTACTCTGAGTCTGTTTTTTTTCTTGAAAGTACAGTCTCCTGCTTCGAAGAGAAAAGGAACACTTAGTTTTTCTAGTGCAACTAAAGGCCCAAATTATAATATATGTGAAATGCAGATTTTAGTCATATGCCCACAGCTTTGAAAGAGACTATGGAAATAAGTTTTAACAAAGCAAAACATTAAATAACCTCACCAAGTAAGTTTTTAGATACTGCAGGGTTTTTTCATACAGGTAGAATTTGTTACTCTTCTCACTGATACTTGTGTTTGATCAGGCAGAGTGCCTCACCCAACCCCAGCCTTAAATTTTCCTTTCCAATTCATTGTCAAGCATCTCTTACAACCAGGCTGATAATGGCCTCTAGACTCCTCCTTTCATTGCATACTTTTTTTTGCATTTCAATTGCAAGCTTGTTTAGTCTTTTTTGAGGGATGACCTAGCTAACTCTACAGAGAGGAAATCCATTCCCCTTGTTTTCTCTACAACATCTGTCAGCGCAGTGCAGGAAGGTACACACGCAGCCACCACGTACAGACACTCATGAAGTGGCAGTTACTTGGCAGTTACTTGGCTGCCATATATGATATATGATTCTATCTATCTATCTATCTATCTATCTATCTATCTATCTATCTATCTATCTATCTATCTATCTATCGATCGCAGATGTATATCAGTTTTTGAGAGCATTGAGAAGTCCCTGTGGATTTCTCATAAACAGGAGACAGTTATCCACATTACAGTTAAATAAAACAAAACGGTCCCACTATGTCTCTTAAAGCAGCTATAACGCCTTTGTGCTAATTGAGATCTCAACAGAAAATCTTATAATAGCAATAATTTTTAGGTGTTTATCCAACCAGAACTAGAAGACAATACATAACGAGCAATGCTGATCATCCAGGGACAATATACATAATATCATGAGCAAAAGATGAGGATATACTTAATTATTGCCACCTGGAAAAATGGTATATATTTAACTATAGATCTTGCTCAGGTACTGTTTTCTTCTAAGTGTATGACATCTTGTTGAGAAAAGCGTGTTTGGGGTTGTAAAGAATGTTTCATGTCTCTAATGTTGAGATCTAGAAGAATTTTACTAGTGCAGTCTCTACTGATAGCAAATATATGAAAATGCATATCAGGGAAATTTTGCTGCTGACTCCAACTTGCCAGATGCAAAAATTCTGCATTTTGAGCTGACTGAGGAAAGGGGTGTGTTAGAAAAGGAACAGAGAATAAACAGGATAATGATTCATGTAGAGGTGACCGAGACCCTTCAGTTTCAATCCCACCTTTTATTTGCTAATATTTAAAACAACGTATTTTTTTCTTTTAATGGAAAATAGTGCAATGGCTTTTACTTCTAATTTTATTCAAATTTTATTTCGCTGCGCTTTTTTCTCAACCAGAAGTGTTTACTTTATTTTATAATGAACAATGTGGAACTTAAAGTTACATATTAAGTTATCAATTTTGTTCCATGTTGAAAAAAAATCACAGGATTTCTTCAGGACCCTTTACACACCCCTTGTCTGCAGTCAACTCATTTCTGCAAGTATGGAAGATCGGAGCGCAAGGCTGTGTGTACAATTGGGCAGGTTGCACAGCCCACAGCCGGCACAGCCACATGGGGTCTTCCTGATGGCAAAGACTTATATCCCAGCACTTCTTGAGCATTGTGTCTGTAGATTAATATGAATAGAGATTAAAGAAATACATTTTGTCAGTAGAGGACCCCAACATACCCGTTACACACTGGCATGTAAGCCATTAGCTTTTAACACAAGAGAGAAAAAAAGATCTGGGACAGTTGCATTATTAAATAAATAAATAAACAATAAACTCAAACAAAAAATTAGCAGTCACCATGTAGGCATTTTATGTCATTTAATGCACAAGGGTTTTGGTAAGGCTTATAAGGGCCTAGCGGCAGTGATTCCGCTCCTCCTACAGCAGGCCTTTCACTCACTCCTAGTGTTGCTGTTGCTAAGGACGGCTACTGGTCTCATGTGCCTGATTTCTCTTAGCATGTGGTTGAGCTCACAGATCTTCTTTTTTTTCTTTTTAGTAAAGTTATGGAGGTGACATTGATTAAACGTTTTCTTTTTGAGCAAATGTGTGGTTATCAATACTATACATATTTATACCTGAACAAAATGTGGTAAAGAGCAAATTTAAACAAGGTTCCTTATAGCAAGCTGAATTGGACTTATTATTACCATTAGTAGTCTTTACACTTTAATCATTTCATAGATTCTGTGACTAAAAAGTACACGTGCTAAAGTGTTATTAATCTATTATGCAACTAATTCCAAATCTAAGAATAATAACATGGAAACATAAGTAACAAATTCTCCATTATAATACTCTCTTTAATATACAGGCTCAAGACTCATCCTATGAATCAAGACTCACCCTACGAATGACTAGAATGACAGCCATCAAGTTTTTGGAATTTGAAGCATGTACAGATAGTCCTCTACCATTGTCTTAAACTGTCTTTAACCTCTTGGCCATAGCCTTAAATTCCAGTATTACAGATTGGTTTCTTTTGTTCCCAAGAACTCTTTAAAATCCAAATGCCCTTTGAAGGCTTGTTCTTGTGTTATGAAAAATAAATAATGATAACAAATGCTTGTATATCTGTTTACAGCAAAAATCCTCAAAATATATTCTGGGGTAAAAAAGACCCTATGGTCAAATTAGATTGGGATATGCATAATCAAAGTCAACACACTGCTGCACTTCTCAAAGCTTTGAAGATGCCTGTGCGCATGGGGAATCTTATGACAAGATTCTTGTGTGCAGCATTCCCCCAATTTATTATCCCAAAGGACCAGAGGTTTATGAGATTGCATTTCACAGGACACGCTTAGGGACGTGTGTTGGCCATGCTGGGGAAACCTCTCCCTACGTCCAGGTAGAAAGGCTGCTAATATGGGTCAATGGCAAAATGGAGTTGTTAAGCAGACAGGGGGAACAAGGGTTTAGTTTTCACTGAGAAAACTAAGAGAATTTGCGCCTCAATTTGTTTTTTCCTTCCTGTGGCCCTCTCCAGCTGGTGTGGGATGGCTGGCTGTTACCTTCATCTAGGAAGGCTAAGTGGACTCATGGCATGGCCCACTGGAAAGGACACTTCAAACGGGCATCTCTGGCCGACTGCAAAGGAGAGTAGCACTCTCTTTATACTTCCTTCTCCCAATGGATGTAGAGATAAATCGGGAAGGCCTTAAAGATTGCTTTTTTTTGAAAGTTATTTATTGATCTTAGAGAGAGATGAAGAAAGAGAGAAGCAACAATTTGTTCTTGTACGTATTAATGTATTCATTGGTTGACCCTTGTGTGTGCCCTGACAGGAGATCGAACCCCCAGCTTTGGCATTGGTATTGGGACAATGCTCCATCCAACTTAGCTACCCAGCCAGTGCAGAGATTGTTTCTTGTTAGGGAGCTCATTTGGTTCCCGAAGCCGAAGGGCAGATTCAGGTTGTATGGAACTTGAAACCTACCTAATCTGGAGGTAGGGGGAACTTGTTAATAGTAACAAAAGTGACTGTTGAAAATAAGAAAAGGAATCATAATAAGTTATATTTAAAAAACTGACAAATCCATGAATATCACCAAATCCAGGAAAACAACATAAGTTTGATCAACTGCCTGATATACCTCCATATTTAAGAGAAATTTTTTTTTGCAGCATTTTTGTTGTCTCTTCATATGAAGGTCTCAAATTTTGAAATGACATTTCCTCTAACAAGTTTGAACGCATTATTGACAACTTAGAAAAGTTTCTTTCAGCCTCTTAAGTTATTGGTAATGTCATATAAAATTTTAGGATTATTGTCAAATTTTGGGAAATTTTTACCTAGTTTATTTCTTTTTTTAAAAATATTTTATTTTATTTTTAGAGAGAGGTGAAGGGAGGGAGAAAGAGAGGGAGAGAAACATCAATGTGTGATTGCCTCTTGCATGCCCCCTACTGGGGACCTGGCCCGCAACCCAGGCATGTGACCTGACTGGGAATCGAACCAGCGACCCTTTGGTTCACAGGCCGACACTCAATCCACTGAGCCACACCAGCCAGGAATTTCATATATGAGATTTCAGAGTATTTCAGGTTTGTCAGTGACTAATGTTAAGTACTCTGAGTTGAAGACACACATTGAACAGTTGGTCGCCAATGTGCTCTTGTAGATTATTAATGAATGAGGTTTATGTAGAGCCCTGTACTTTCACATCATGGTGCCAGATGAGTTATGACAGTGAGCACAGGAGTGTCTTGATGGCTGGCAATAATTCCACCGTGAACCTCCACATTATTTCCCACTAAATCCAAGCTGAATGTATCCTCAAAACTCAGCTTTCACTTAGCTTGACCTCCCAAAAACCCACTGCCATACCAACAACATACACCTCTTGTCATGATGGTGGGAAAGCACAGTGGAAAAGAACAGGGGTATTATTAACTGCAATTAAAATGTCTTAATTGTGCAAGCTTAAAAAACCATATAATCTTGTGAACATATTTCCAAGACCTCTTATAGGGCCTTGGAGAGGGTCCATTATAGGTGAGGAAAGCTGAAGTTTAAGCTTCATTAGCAACAGGATAAATTTTCCTCTAAGGCTCACACACTTTTATACCTAGTTCCTCCCAGCTGTATATTCAATATTGCATCAATATGGAACAGTCTAGTATGCACACGAGGTCTGTCCATAAAAGCCCAATCATTATTAATATAATGAGAATGGTTTGCATGACATTGATGTAACCTGGCAGCCAAGGAGAGTGGACTGGAATGCGCATGTGTGAACAATGATGACTTCACTTTACTAGTCAGTGGGGGCAGCAGACACCTCTGAGTGAGCGTGTGTACTGTGTGGCTTTCACATTCATAATGACTGAGTGAGTAGAGCAACGAATCTGCATCAAATTTTGTGTTAAGCTTGAATATTGCTCCGTGGAAACTATTGAGATGATCCAGAAGGCCGCAGCTACGGACAACTGGTGATTGACAGTTTTATCACGACAATGCGCCTGCTCATGCATGATGTCTTTGGCAGAGGTTTTTGGTAAAACACCAAATCACCCAAGTGACTGAGCCCCCTGTACAGCCCAGATTTGGTGTTCTGTGACTCTGTCTTTTCCTAAAACTAAAATCACCTTTGAAGGGGATGAGATTTCAGACCACCGATGAAATTCAGGAAAATATGACAGGGCAGCTGATGGTGATTGTGTGAGGTCCCAAAGTGCCTACGTTGAAGGGGTCTGAGACATCATTGTCCTATGCGCAATGTTTCTTTATCTTCTTCAGTAAATGGCTGGTTACTTTCTGAACAGACCTCTTGTATATCTTACAGAAAACAACAGTGTGGTAAAGTGCTGGCAAAAGAGTACCTTTTGCAGCTCACCTTGCAGCTTGGGTTAATTATGTGAGACAAGTTCTGGTCAATGAGACCTGAGAGAAAATTCACTGAATGGAGGCTTCTGATAAATCTCTTACCAAATTTTTTGCAGGCACATGCCTTTTGCCCTTTGTTTGTCATTTTCTTCCTGCTTGGAAGTTGTGTGCAATGTTGGAGGTAGAGCAACCGTATCGTGACCACAAATGACAACATGAGGACAAAGGTGGAGGTGCAGAAAGATAGAAGCCTCCTGGCCTGATGTCACCGTCTACTTTCAGATTTCTTGGTACAAGAAAAAAATGGCTATTTTTGTCTTTTGTTATTTGCTGCCAAATGCAATTGCAAATTAAAACATTTTCCATGGTAGTGAATTTGAATTAAGGATCA
The DNA here is from genome assembly GCF_021234165.1 of Pteronotus mesoamericanus. Classification (NCBI taxonomy): domain Eukaryota; kingdom Metazoa; phylum Chordata; class Mammalia; order Chiroptera; family Mormoopidae; genus Pteronotus; species Pteronotus mesoamericanus. The sequence goes on along the minus strand of NW_026555325.1, from coordinate 32,150,769 downwards.
AGGAGACAGAATTCCTTTTGCAACCCTCTGTTGGACTTTGCAATAAGGAACACAAGTTTTTTCACAAGTCTTCCCCCTACTTATCATCAACATTTTAAAATCAGGAAATATTTAAAGTCTTAAAACTATACTATCAATGTTTGAGCAGATTTTTAAGTTCTATTGAAATTTTCTCACTAATGTGTTTGCATGGAAATTTCACTTAGGATGTAGTATTGACTTTCCTGATTGACTTATTATCTTTTGTAAAATGAATATAACTACTGGTTCCTATTAAACACAAATGATGTAAATAAGTTTGTTTTAAGTTCTCTGCATGCCATTTGTATGTCACTACTCCTATGAGGTACTTTGCTTAGGCCTTAACGACATATTAGGATTCTATAAAATAAGATTTTAAGTGTGTCTGGTATTATTGCTTAAGCTAGTGGACTTCGGACTTTTCAGGGTAGTACTTTAGAATTGGTCTTATTTTTCCTAAGAGGCTATCACTTATTCTTCACCTAGATGAGACATAAAGGATAAATGAGTTTCTCTTGACCTTTGCACCATGCTTACGTACTCCTAATAATTCAGTGATATTTGTTTTTATATTCCATGTCATGCATATGGGTTCCTGCTCCTCGCCCTCCCATGACTTTGCAATTCACTCCAGAGTTCACAATATGTCATACAATCTCCCCTCAACATGCAGTGTCTTTTTATTGCAGAATATATCACTTTATTCTTTTATTGGTAAATGATTAGATATCTACTTATAATAAGTTGCTTATTATTCATTTATTCAACAAATATTTAATGAGTGCCTGTATTAAACAGATATAGTTCTATGCACTAGGGATGCCCCACAAATAAAGCTAACAGGGTTCTTGCTCTTATAAAGTTGACATTCTAGCAGATACAGGTAATAAACAATGTTGTTTTAAAGCTAGGAATGGTCCTAGGGAGTGGTGGAGAGCTAGTTTCCTAAAAATCATGATTAGAGGGATCCAAAATCCAGAGGCTCAAAAAATACCTCCCACTTCAATGAAATGGCCTTGTACCCCCTTCTTAAAATTCTCTCTTGCCCTTCAACTCAGCACTGGCACAAATTGTAAATGCTCATTAATAATTTAGAGTTATGAGTACATTTAGGAAGGACTTGTGAAAATATTGTAGACTTTTAATGATTTTGAATCATAGAATGTTAAAACTGAAAGGGAATTTAGAAATAATATAGAAACCATATTATCTGGGAGCCACTTGGATTATCAATTCAAACACTTAAGACCTTGGACCCAGAAAGAAGTGTACATATTCCAGGCCAGAACGTCTATTTCCTAAGAGGTGCCAAATTGGAGAGGCTCCTGGGGGTAGATGCCAAAATGTGAAGGAGACTCCTAGGGACGGGTGGTTGGATAGAAGAAAGTACTGAAGGTAAAATTTTTTGCTGTTCTTATTAGAATTAACCTTGCCTCGACCAACCAAAAAAAGGAAAAAGAAGTATTTGGACTTATGACTTCACTCTCATGTCAGCTATGTAAGAAAGAACTATAGACATAACTAACTATAAAAGGTGATAATAAAGAAATGGACTGATTATTTAAGCCCATATAGCCTACAAACCATGACTTGGTGTTCCTGCCCCATTCCTTTCTGTTTCAGAGTGACTTTTAGTGCTGGGATTCTCCTAGCCAATTGGAAATTAAAGATAAATAAAGTCAGCCTCTTAATGGGGTCATTATGGGCATTTTGAACAGGGTAATTCTTTGTGGTACAGGACTTACCTACATATTGTAGGATATTCAGTATCCTTACTTCCCAGCCACAAAATGACAAGGGCACCTCCCCAGTAATCATTATGACAGCAAAAAATTTCCCCAAACACCCCCACAAGGGAGGGGGTTGTATTATCTCCCTGTTGGAAACAACTGGTAATGAAAAAATATACTTAAATACACCACTTCTGTATGATGTAATATTTGCTAGGCTCGATGTTTGCGTTCACTGCTATGGAGGCATAGAGGAAGAGCACTTAAGAGTGGTTCTCACAGGTATTTAATAAGAATTATGCCCATCAGAATTATCAAACAATGTCATTCCTGCTCTAAATATTTTATAAATTCTTGTCTGGATTCCTTTTAGAGACCGAGTCATGTTCTTTTGAACTTGTTCAACATAGAAAACTTTCTTCCTTCGGAAATATCTCAAAGTTGTTTGCGGCCAAGCCTTGTGAATAAGATAAGTGAACACACTGGACAATATTATTTTTAGTTAAAAGCAACTTCACAGGACACAAAATGATGAGCTGACACTTTGTAGTTCCGGAATCATAAAAAGCGCTTAGCCCAGGTTTTAATAAGAGGCGCCACTTATTATTTTTCATATTACTTTTCATATTTTTTTTAGTATTTCAGGTTGTTAGCATGCTGTTAAGTATTGTGGATACAGAAATGAAAGACAGTTCCTTCCTTTAAGGAGTTCACACTTCAGTGAGGGGGGTAGGCAAGTAAACCAACAGCTGCAATGGAGACGACTAAGTGCATGCTAGAGGAGGTACATTGCGCTGCTGTGGGAGTGCAAAGGAAGGGCACTGGCTCAGGCTAACAATGAGGAATGTACAGCGCTTGCCAAGGGAAGTTGATGCTGCATAGGGATTTTCAATGTACAGTGCTAATTGGCTTGGAGGAAGCATGAAAAGTATTCTAGACAGACAAGCAACACATCTATAGATATGAAAGATTGGAAGTGTGGTGCTCTCCAGGAGCTTCAAGTTCCGTGGTGTCTGGAGCAGACAGAAGCGGGAGGGGCGGGAGATGAGACTAGTGAGATAGGCAGTGTCATTTGTCAAGCCACCTTTATGTTCCATACCAAGGAATTTGACTTTGTATTGAAGATGAAGGATGGCCATGAAGGATTTAAATGGCATAAATCTGATTATACTTGCATTTTAAATTATTCTAGCAATAAAGTAGAAAATGAACTGACGGAGTGTGCCCTGGAGACAGAGTGCTTAAGATGCTGGAAAAGAGGAGAGAAGTAATGAAGTCCTAAATTAAGAGGTAGGAGTGGGGATTAAAAGGAGAAGAAGGATTTAAGATATTTTTAAAAAATTATAAAGTAACAGTAATTAAAGCAATATAGTTATAGCCCTGGTGTGGCTCAGTTGGCTGGGCACCATCTCCTGCAAACAGAGCGGTCACTTGTTCAATTCCCAGGCAGGTCAACGTGCCTGGGTGTGGTTCGGTCCCAAGTTGGGGCGCAGGGGGAGGGCAGCTGATCCATGTTTCTCTCTCACACTGTTATTTCTCTCCCTCTCTTTCTCCCTCCCTTCTCCTCTCTCTAAAACCAAAAATTAAAAAATATTATATAGTTACAGGTCAGGAAAAGAAATCCATTCTGATCAGTGGGTCAGAATAGAGAGTTCAGGAACTAGCATGTGCATGGAGATTATATAGAGAATAAAGATGGCATTTTAATATAGTAGGAATAGGATGAGGCATTTAATAAAAAGTGTTGATTAAAGGGGTATGTTAGTTTTCTAATTAACAAATTATCAAAAATCCGGTGACTTAAGCATTATGAACATGTTATCTTACATATCTGTAGGTCAGAAATCTGACGCGGGTCTCAGTGGGCTGAAATTAAGGTGTTGCCAGGACTGCATTTCTTCCTGGAGCCTGGAGACAGGAATCTGTCTCCTTACCTTTTCCGGTTTTGAAAGCACCCTCATCCCTTGGCTCTTGGTCCCCTCCTCCATCCCTAAAGCCAGCAACATTGCATCTCTCTAACCTGTCTTCTATAGTCACATTTCCCTCTGACCACAACCAGGAAAGGTTCTCTACTTTTAAGGACTCATGTGATTAGTTTGGGCCTATCTCAAATCTCATAGGATAATCTCATTTCAAATGTCATAATCTTTTTCATATCTGCAAAGTCTCCTGTTACCATATGAGGTAACACATATGTAGATTCTGGAGGTTTAGGATGTGGACATCGCTTCAGGCCGTTAGTCTATCACAGGTAAAAATGTTGATTTAGATTCTTAACTCACACCATAAAAAAAGAATAAATTATTCATGAATTTAAGACCAGTGGACAAAAGCGGGGTATTATGGAAAGTAACCTCACAGGGTATTCTGATTTTAAATTACTAACTGGGCAGGTTGCGCCAGGTCGTCACTCCCCAGGCTTATAATTTCTTTAGAGAAAGGTTTTTAAGCAAGGCCTGTCCTTCTGCAACTTGGTTAACATACCTTTGAAATGCCAGAGTAATCCTCAGTTTCAGACCCCTCTGAAGCATAACCACCCTTAAAGAGCACACAACCTTGTTAACCAACCTATAATCCAATCACCACTTAGCTTTCTCCTGCACTGTTCCTTAGACTCTCTCCTTAATTCCAAATGCATAAAAGAAACTGTAAACTGTCATTCTCTGGAGGATTTGAGATCTTGTTTCCTGGCAATTGCCATCAATTTGGCTCAAATAAACTCATAAAAATCCTCTACAGTTTGGATGTTTCTTACATCAACAGATGGTATCTGCCAGGTTCTTGAGTGAAAAAATTACTCTTCCATCCTTTTATAATTAATTAGTATTTGAAGGGAGTACTCTGGGACCATGTAAAATTCAGTTCCTCATTCCATTTCACTCTTTAGTACTTAGCATCCACTGATGCCTCGTTCCTGAATTATTACTTTGCTTACTGCCAAAAAGTGATTTTCTAATTTTCATCATTTCTTCCACATTTAGTTCATCATTTCTTCCACATTCTACAGAGAGTGAAATATCCTTGTCACCCTGCCCCTGGAAATATCGATTATTAACATTAATTTTTGATAGTCTGGTGAATTTCTTTTTTTCTCCAGGTGTCGGATTGATTCAGTGGATTTAGTAACTGACCTTTCAAAGGAATACAGAAGTTAATTGTCTTGGCAAGTGGGGGATTGAAGGGCTGAATCATGGGGTCTGGCAGAATAAGGTAAGAAGTGAAGCCAGAGGCAGTTGACAGATTACAAGGGAATGGAGAGAGGTAAGGGCTTAGAACCTTGAGATGTTAGCATTGTGGAGGGGTGGCTCTGGAGCCACACAAAGACATTAGAGCACGAGGGTTTAAGTGTTGGCTCAGTTTTTCACCTTGAATTTCTCAGATGGGTACCAATGCTTCAGTCTTTATACTAGTATGCACAGATCATTGTTTAAGCACATGAAATGATTCATCCTAATTGAAGTCAAGAATCAAATCAACATTGTCTTCACTCGTGAGTCTGACAATTTTGGGGTCTTGATGATGGTAGAGTTTTATACCGCCAATTTTGATGTTTTATTTCCACTTCATGAAAGAAGTACCATATTTTGTTTGAGCTCCTGTTTTCTTTAATGAGATATTAAATCTCCTAGCTTCTATTGAAAGATCAGAACAAATGCAGACCTGTATTGTTTTTGTTCATAATCCAAATAGAAACTTCCTTGTGCTCAAGATTTCTTACAGAATAAATTTGTTCCTTGATCTTAAATATAACTCCTCAATCATTATTATGAGAGTTAGTTATCTCTAAACTTTTTAACATTTTGTTAGGCCTATCATTTTATATCTTCTGAAGGGGATCCTCTCTAACTTTGAACTTTATGTTAAAGTAAACTTTACTCTCTTACCATTGTTTTAATGCCCACATACTCCTAACATGTCAACTGACCCACTTGCAGAATTTACATGACTGAGTATTTGGTTTTGAAGTATCTAAATAACAGTCATATATTTTAAACCAATGTAGAAAAACCCTGTGTGACACTGAAGCAACAAGTTAAGTTGCAATCTTCTCGGCTCAGACTATTTCTCCTCCACTTCCAGGACATAGGAGGAAACAATTCTCCTTATGACAAAAGTTATCTACTATCACTGGGACCTGAAAGACAGATGTTCTCTGGCCTTCTCACATGACTGTTCTTTAATGGCTCCTTTAAAAATTCCTCATTTGTGGCCCCGGCTGAGCAGCTCAGTTGATTAGAGGGAGGTGAAGGGTGGAGAGGTAGAGGGGGTCCCAGTGCCAGTGCGCCAAGGTTGCAGGCTCTGCCCCCAGCAGGAGCACATACAAGAGGCAACCAATGAATGCATAAGTAGATGAAACAACAGGTCAATGTTTCTCTCTCTCTCCCTTCTTCTCTCTCTCTAAAAGTCAATTTAATTTTTTGTTTAAAATCTCATTTGTGAATAATGAAATTGATATATAGAACAAATACCATCTGCTTGACTGTCAAAGCAAAAACTACTTCCTCTTCTCCTCCATTTCTCCCTCCTTCTTTTTTTTCATAAAAGGAATGAAAGGAATTAGCTGCTTAAATATTAGATTCACAGCAACAAAGAGCCTGGCCATGTTTCAAAGCCTCTGAAAGATGTCTAGAGGACAAGTTGGGGGCAGTGGAGGAATCCACAAATCCTCTAACCGTTTTTTCCTGTTATCCAGGATTCCAACTCACATCTGACTCCCTTCAACTGTTAGATTATAAAAAATTAGGTCTTTGAAATGAGAGTGAGAAACAATGTCATCATGTATATTCATCTGGTCTGGTAAAAAAAGGGTGCCTTATAATTCCGAATAAGAGACAGGGATGACTCATTACAACTGTGAAGGTTATTAAAGGAATGAATAAATCGGTCACACCACTGCAACTGTGTTTGCCATCAGAGTAGCATTGCCAGTTTCCCCACGCAGTTGATAATTGCTATTCCATATCTTCTTATATGAAATATAAGGCCCATTCTGGTATAACCATAAATATTAGAGTAATCTTCAAACTCATCATTAGATGAGGCTATAAAAAACTATAACTGGAGCAGGTGCAAGTTACCTCAGAACATTGGAAAGGGTTACTCAAAATTACAGCACTGAAATGCACTAAATTATCCAGTACAATAAAAAGTATATATAAAATTTAATAATTATCAGTGTAAAAGATCATAATACTTAAGAATTAAGATGGTTTTGATAATGTTAAGTTAAATTGATACTCCCCCAACCAGGAAGGTGGTACAATGCCTTAAACTCACACTTATATTTCTTCAGTTTAATTGATCTATAAAATATTTAGCAAAAGGAATAAAGCAATATACAATACAGCAGCTTTGTTTGACTCTGTTTAGACAAGTAAAATCTTAAGCTTCTCTGTAGTTATAGCTGACTGATTCTCAATCCATTTCAGCTATGGCTTTGCTTAGATAGGTCTTGGTTACTTTGTCAGTCTTGAAGTTCTGCCTCTCCCTTCTCTAACTTTTGTTACCGCTGTTGTCACTGGTGTGTCTGAACTCAAGCCTGCTTCCCTTACATGGACAGTCAAGGGAGGGAGAAAGATGGTCAGGAAGCAGGAAAGGGTGAGAAGCTGAGGAACACACTTCCCTTCAGTTCTACTCTGTAACCTGAAGCTCCATGACATCACATCTAGAAATAAAAAAAGCTTAGGCTGTGGAGACAGATATATAGTCGTCCCTTGGTTTCTTCAGGAGATTGGTTCTAGGATCCCTGCAGATATCAAAATCCACAAATCCTCAAGTCCCTTATATAAAATGGTGTAGTATTGGCATATAACCTACACACATCACCATACTTTAAATCATTTGTAGATTATTTACATAATGTAAGTTACTAATACAATATAAATATTATGTGAATAGTTATTACACTGTGTTGTTTAGGGAATAACGACAGAGAAAAAAGTCTGTTCAGTACAGGCACAACCATTGTAGTATATGTCAGCAACAGCATAAATTTTCTCTCTCTTTTTTGGATATTGTCCATCTGCGTTTTGTTGAATCCTCAGATGCAGAAACCACACACAAATACATGAAGGGCCGACTGTAAATACAAGGCAGTGCGCAAAATAATTGAAGGCATGGACTTTGGCCTCAAGCAGACCTGGTTTCCGATTCTGGTTGTTTTATGTTTTTTGTTTTCTTTTATTGATTCTAAAGAGTGAGGAAGGGAGGGGAAAAAAGAGGGAGAGAATCATTGATATGGGAGAGAATCATTGATGTGAGGGAGAAACATGAATGCGCCCCAACCAAGGACGGAACCAGCAACCCAAGCATGTGTCCTAACCGGAATCGAACTTGCTACCTTTTAGTTTGCAAGATGAGGCCCACCCAACTGAGCAACACTATCCAGGGTCCAATTCTGGATTCTTCCCTTAAGACCTGTATGGCTTTGGACAAACTCCCTAATTCCTGTAATTCTCAGCTTTCTCATTTGTAAGATATAGATAACAATAGTACCCATCTCAGAGAGTTTATTGTTAGGATCAAGTTAGATAATGTATGTAAACATTGAATATGGTGCATGGCATATGGTAAGCATCGAAGAATGCTTGCTAATAAAACACTGGTGATCTTAGTGTAAAAATATTTTTGTTTGAAAAATTCACTCTACCCTTAGTAGGAGATGCTGCCATATCCTTTTGGGGGCCTTAGTCAACAAGGATTCTGAGCCTGAAAATTGCTGTATTTGCATCACTTTGTTAGTTGAGAAAAGACAGGTCTGGACATACTTGTGTCCACTCCTCTACCCTTATGACACGTAGGGTTCTGACTCCCACAGCAGTGTTTGGGTTATGACTCAGGGCTTCCTGTCCCCATCTCACCAATGAAAATCTCTTGTTTCTATGGTGCATTTCCTCTATGTATATAGTGTCCAACATATAATTTTTTTTGGTTCAGGTATATTAACATTTCTTCTAATTATTTATATATGCTTATTCAACGCCCCCAGCCCATTATGTTATTTATTTAGTGCTTACTATCATATTTTATACAGTCTAAAATACATTGATCATTGGTGGGGGGATTGGGGATGTGGAAATTGGATGAAGGAGTCAAAAGGTATGTACTTCAAGTTATAAGGTAAATAAGTACTGGGGATTAATGTACAACATGACTATAGTTAACACTGCTGTATGGTATATATGAAAGTTGCTAAGAGAGTAGATCATAAAAGTTCTCATCACAAGGAAAAAACTTTTCTTCTTTTTTATCTTTTTTTTGGTAAATATATGAGGTGATGGATGTTAACTAAACTTATTGTGGTTCTCTGAGGGAGGATCTGTCCCGCAGACTCTGCCTGGCCATCGTAGATGAAGAAATAAATTGTACCAGACACCATTTGCCTGTCAGGAGAGAGGGTGGTGATTCCCTCCAGTGGAGAATGCCCCAAGCCCTTCTCTTGAAGTGGCTTTTATTGAGAACGATATGTGCAGAGGTATACAGCATGCATGCAAACCTCATCAATCAATGTCTAAAGATTGTATTTACAGAAAACAGATAGAGATCATAGATAACCATTGAAGGAACACAGAGATTTGCCTCAGGTCAGGGTCTGGTAGACAGGTTGGTATCTATTCAGCCCTGAAACCTGGGAAACTAAACTCATCCTATGCTCAGACCCCAAACACTAGTACTCGTTAACTTGAGGTCATACTTAGCAAAGTAGGTTTCATTAGGACTTAATGCATTCCTTTTCCAGGCCTAATTGCCCCCCAGGAATTGCCTGATCCAGATCAGAGCTGTACCTGCCTCTAGTATTTTTCTCCAGCCTGAGCCAGGTGGGTGGAGCAGAGCAGCCAAGATATAAGGAGACTTCTTTCAGATAGAATGACGACTCCGGTCATGACAAAGCCGAGGAGTGAGGGTCTTTTGCTCCTTCTCCGTGTCCCCTAAGTCCTTCCCTGATGGCCCCTATGTGGCTGTGCCTGTCTTAGGTTGCCCCTGCCATCGAGGGGTCTTACCTATCTTTGACTAACCAGCCATCCTCCGGAGCCAAGCAGGGTGATGTGAGGGAGGCAGGGGCTGCACCCCTGCCGGAGGGACAGCTTTTGTTTCCTCAGTGGCCTATTTCCCCAAGACCTCCTTGCTCAGCTGCAGCCTTGGGGCCCGCTCCCCTGTCTGTGAGGCTACAGTCCCTGAAACCAGGCGGGATGGTTCCCAACAGTTCTCTGCATGGAGATGGCATTTAAAGCCACCCAGCATGATCCTCAACATTGGTCCCACATTCAAATCACCCAGGGTGCTTTAAAACCTATGAAATCCTGGCTCTGAACAAGACATTTTAATATAAAGGGGCCTCCTTTTGGTATTTCATTTTAGAAAGCTTCTCAGGTGATTTTAATGTGTAGCCAGGCTTAAGAACCAGGGTGAAATGGGACTGGGTAGCTGACTGTAGGGAAAGAGGGGAAGGGAATCAAGAACTGAGCCTTGGTAGGCTCCAATATTTAGTGGATCAGAAGAGGAGCCAGAGGGTCCAGCAACAGGACTCATCAAAGAAAGCCATAAAGGCAGGAGGGAAACCAGGAGAGTGTCTGAGAGTACAAGACAAGACAAAGATTCAAGGAAGAGGGAGTCATCAGCTGAGTCAAGACTGTTAGAAGAGCCGGTAAGATAAGGACTGAGCATAAACTGTTAATTAGGCACAAGGAAGTGTGTTATAAACAAAACAGGAGATAACAAATGCTCTTCCTGTCTTCTTCATTGTATATATACATATTAAGCAAAACTGCGAGTTGTAAGATGTTTGATAAATCAAAAGTAATTTAAAATAAAGGTAATATATTACTGAAAATTGTATTCTGAATTCCCTCCTTAAAAACAAATTAAAATGCCAAATCTAAATAAATAAGTAGCTACAAAAAGTTTAGATAATTGAGAAAAAGGAAAAAATATATTATCCATATTCCATTGAGCTAACACAACCACCATTATTTAGTTAATTATTCACTTTCATTTAGTCAATTCCTACTCTGTAACAGACTCCATGCTAAGGATATAGAAATAAATACAACAACAAAAACATTTAATTATGAAAAAAAGTATAAGTATTCTTAAAAAAAGAACTACAACAACAATCTCTTCCCTCTAGTAATCTGGGGCCTAACTGGGGAGATGAACACTTAAAAAAATTAAAAACAAGTAATAAGTGATGTAATAAAAGTTATATTCAGCATACAATAAAATCAGAGAAGATAGAGAACTTAAAATTGCATATTAAATGATAATTATGAAGAGCACCTTAGCAAAGAAAAAAATCACTCAGATTTTTAATGTTAGTGATAAAAACAAAGTGGAAAATTGGGTGTACCTCATGATCCCAGTGATGTAAAAATGTGATCTCTGAAGGTTTTCTCAGTGAAGGAAAGGCTTGAACAGAGTCTTGGATGATGGGCGAGGGGAAATAAGGGAATTCTGAGCTGGAAGAAGGCATGGGTAGTGGAACAGTGTATAACCTGTTTGGCCACTGTAATAACTTTGGTGTGGCTGCAGTGTGGTATTTCCACGAGGGAGTAACCAGGCATAAAACTGGAAAGACAGGCAGGTGATAAGATAAAAAAGATTAAAAGAGAATCACTTAAGCTCTGCTAAAGAATTTGACAATGCCCCAGTCACTTAGGAGTAGCCACAGATGATTTTAAAGGGGAACTCACTAAGATTTGGTATTATAAATGTAACCTCAGCAGCCAAACTGAAAGGGGGCTGAAAGTGAAAGCAGGAAGACCATTCAGTAAACTTTTGCAATAATCTAGACAGGAAATGATAGAGGCAATGGCAGAAGGATGGATGGATAGATGGATGAGTAGATGGATGGGAATAAATTCAAAGGGCTCTTTAGGAAACAGTGTGGATTTAGGGACTGGTAAGTGGTGAGGGTATGGAGAATGAGGAAAGGTAAATAAGAATGACTTTCATGGCTTCTGGCCGAGATGGAGGCATAGGTAGATAAGCTTCGCTTCCTCGTATAACCAAAGGAAGGATAACAACAAATTTAAAACCAAAAAACAACCACGACTACCAGAATATCAAACTGTATATTCCAACAACCAAGTCCAACAACCAAGGAGTTAAAGGAACATTCATCTGAACTGGTAGGAGGGGTGGAGATGGGAAGCTGGGACTGCGAGGATGCGCAACAAGGTGGTGACTGGAGGACAGGCCAGTCCCACATTCGTGCAGATAAGCCGGGAAGAACAACAGAGGAGCATGACAGGCCGACCAACCCAGAGTACCATTTGGGGAAACTAAATCTTTAAAATCTCTGGCTGTAGAAACCACTGGGGGTTGCGGTGGCAAGAGAAACTCCCAGTCTCACAGGAGAGTCTGTTGGAGAGACCCACAGGATCCTAGAACATATACAGTCCCACCCACTCAGAGATCAGCACCTGAAAGGGCACAGTCCGCTTGTGGGAGTCAAGGAAAGTGACCGAAGTCGGGTGAGAGCTGAGCAAGTGGCATTGTTCCCTCTTTAACCTCTCCCCCATATACAGTGTCACAACTCAGCAAAGTGGGTTGCCCTGCCCCAGCAGAATACCTAAGTCTCCGCCTTTTACAATCTAACAAGTTTGATAGAAAAAAATATGGCCCAAATGAAAGAACGGATCAAAACTGCAGAAAAAGAACTAAGTGACTAGAAGACAGCCAACCTATCAGATGCAGAGTTCAAAACACTGGTAACCAGGATGCTCGCAGAAATGATTGAGTTTGGTCACAAAATAGAGGAAGAAGTGAAGGCTATGCAAAGTGAAATAAAGAAAAATATATGGGGAACCAACAGTGAAGCCAAGGAAACCAGGGCTCAAATCAACTATTTTGAACAGAAGGAAAAAAATAAACATTCAACTGGAAAAGAATGAAGAAACAAGAATTCAAAAAAATGAAGAGAGGCTTGGGAACCTCTGAGACAACTTTAAGCATCCCAACATCCCAGTCATGGGGGTTCCAGAAGGAAAAGAAGAGCAATAAATTAAAAACTAATTTGAAAAAATAAAGAAGGAAAACTTCCCCAATCTGGCAAAGGAACTAGACAAGCAAGTCCAGAAAGCTCAGCGAGTCCCAAAGAAATTGGATCCAAGGATAAACGTACTAAGGCACATCGTAATTAAAATGCCAAAGGTTAAAGATAAAGAAAGAATCTTAAAAGCAGCAAGAGAAAAGGAGACAGCTACCTATAGAAACATTCCCATAAGACCATCAGCTAATTTCTCAAAAGAAACCTTACAAACAAGAAGAGGCTGGAAAGATGTATTCGAAGTCATGAAAAACAAGGACCTACAACCTAGATTACTCTATCCAGCAAAGCTATCATTTAGAATGGAAGGGCAGATAAAATGCTTCCCAGGTAAGGTAAAGTTAAAGGAGTTCATCATCACCAAGCCCTTATTATATGAAATGTTAAAAGAACTTATCTAAGAAAAAGAAGATCAAAACTATGAATATTAAAATGACAACAAACTCACAACTATCAACAACTGAACCTAAAAACAAAAATAAAAACAAAAACTAAGCAAACAACTAGAACAGAAACAGAATCACAGACATGGAGATCACATGGAGGGTTATCAGTGGGGAGAGTGGGACAATAGCGGGGGGAAAAGGCACAGGGAATAAAGCGTAATTGGTAGGTACAAAATAGACAAGGGAAGGTTAAGAACAGTATAGGAAATGGAGAAGCCAAAGAACTTATATATATGACCCATGAACATGAACTAAGGGGATGGAATGCTGGAAGGAGGGGGGTGCAGGGCAGAGAGGGAGAAAGGGGAGAGAAAAATGGGAATACTGTAATAACATAATCAATAAAATATACTTAAAAAAAAAAAGAATGACTCTCAGATCCCTGGCTTGGATAACTGAATTCCTATTCCTGTTCTTATCCCTGGACACCTTTTTACCCAAGATAACAAAGAGAAGAGGCAGAAATTGAGGGACCTATGGAACATCCAAGTTTGAATATCCTGGAGATCAGGAGAGATATGTGGGCTGGAGATACAGATTTAAGAGCTGTCACTATATGTGAGATTCTTGCAGTCATATGAATGGAAAAGACTGGGCAGAATGTTACCAGCATCTCAGAAGCCTCCATCATATGCTCCCAAGTGTAACCACTGTTCTGACTTTTAACACCATAGAATGGTTTTGCCTTTTTCTTTGAACTTTATATAAAAGAAATTACATAGTATGTTATCTTTTGTGTCTCTTCTTTTGTTCAACATTATGCTTGTACAATTCATCCATGTTACTGTGCATATTTGCAATTCATTAATTCTCATTTCTTTTTCTTTGTTTTTAGATTTCTTAAAACATATATTTTTATTTTTAGAGAGAAGGGAAGGGAGGGAGAGAAACATTGAGAGAAACATCAATTGGCTGACTCTCTTATGCCCCCAAACAGGAACTTGGCCCACAATCCAGGCATGTGCCCTGATGAGGGATCAAACTTGCAACCTTTCAGTTCCTAGGTTGGTGCCTGACATACTGAGCCACACCTGTCAGGGCTGTTAATTCTCATTTCAGTATGGTATTCCATCGTGGGAATGTTCCACAATGTATTCATTCTGGTGGGCATTTGGGTAAGTTCTGGTCTGGGGTTATTATGAACAGTGCTGCTTTCTGACATTCTTGTATTGTCCTTTGATAAAGTATATGCATGCATTTCTGTTGGGAATTTACTTAAGAATGAAATTGATGGATCATAAGAGATTTTATACATATATATATTCAGTTTTGGTGTTAATGCCCTCAGTTTTCCAAAAGTATCCCATACACTGGTGGGAGGGAAACAGCAGTCACTCCTGCCAGTGTATGGGAGTCCCAGATGCTCCACACGCTTACTGACATTTTGTCTTTTTCATTTTAGCCTTTCTGATGAGTGGTATCTCATTTGGGTTCAATTTACATTTCCTTGTTAACTAAAGATGTTTAACATATTTTCATGTTAATTTTTTTTATCTTCACCCGAGGACATTTTTTTTTCATTCCTTTTAGAGAAATAGGAAGGGAGAGAGAAGGAGAGAAACATCCATGTGAGAGAGAAACATCGATCAGTTGCTTCCTGTATGCACCCAGACCAGAAATTGAACCGCAACCCAGGTATGTGCTCTGACCAGAAATTGAACCTGCAATCTTTTGGTTATGGTATACCGCTCCAACCAACTGTGCCATGCTGGCCAGAGCTTTTCTCATGGGTTTTTCTTTTTTTTTTTAGTTTGTTTGTTTGTTTGGGCCATTTGGATATTTTCATTTGTAAAGTAACCATTTAAGTTTTTTGTCCACTTTTCTACTGTACCTTTTGTCATTTCATTACTGATTTGTATGAGGTTTTGTTTTGCTGTTGTTTTACATATTCTGAATATAAATATTTTATCAGATGTATGTATTGCAAATGCCAGTCTGTTTCACAGTCTTAAATCAAGTATTTTGACGATTAGAAGTTCTTAATCTTAATACAGTTCAATCTGTCAAATTTGTTTCTTATGGTTAGTACATTTTGTGTCTTGTTTAAGAAAGCTTTATCTACCTGTAGATCATAAAGATATTTCCTGTTTCCTTTTAAGATATTTATTTTTTCATATTTAGAGTTGCTTGCCATGGCCTGCCTGGTGTGGCTCAGTGGATTGAGTACTGGCCTGTGGACCAAAAGGTCACCGGTTCAATTCCCAGTCAGGGCATATGACTGGGTTGCGGGACAGGTCCCCAGCTGGGGTGTGTGAGAGGCAACCAATTGATGTCTCTCTCCCTCTTCCTCCTTTCTTTCCCCTCTCTCTAAAAATAAATAAATAACATCTTAAAAAAAGATTGCCTAATATGCTAATTCATATACTCTCTAATTTATTGCAAGTTTGCCTATTACATTTTTGCCCATTCTTTTCTTTCTAGTTTTTTTTGTGTTATTCCACTTAGATATATTTCTAATAAGCAAAAAAGTATTGGATTTTAATTTTTAACACAATCTGAGAGACATTTCCTATTAATAAGGAGTCTAAATTTAATAACTAAACTTACCAAGTCTAGTCTCACTACTGTCATGTTTTTGTGTCTTTGTCTTCATGTGTGCATGCTATTCCTTTCATTCCCTGTCATTTGCTCTGCTGTCCTGGTTTTGTTGGCTCTTACTTCTACTGTGACTTTTGAGGATAGACGTTCTTCTAACTCTAGTAGGTTTCTGAGAGTGTTCCACAATACCTTTAAAATCTACATTTGTTTAATTTTACCACTAAAAAGCCAAACAATAACCTTTGGAAACTAAGAAAAAGAAAGTACCAAACATTTTTCTTTCCACATCCCAACTGTAATTCCTTCCTTTTGGTGTCTTCATTAACCTAATCTGAGATAGTAAACCCAATCATTTGAAAAAATACAGGTTTTTATTTCTTTATAAAGTAATTACTATTTCTATAAAACATTTGAATAATACCAAGAAGTACAAAGGCCAGCAACAGAAATCTGTCATTGCATTACCATACTAAGACGTCCACTGTTAATATTTTAGTATATTTCATTTTAATCTTTTTACCATACACATTTTATATGATTGAAACTATACTGTATATATAATTTTTATGTACTGCTTTATTCACTGAAGTGCTCTTATGAGCAAACCAGTTGTTTTTGTTTACAATAAAATCTTCACAATCATTTAATGAACTTATATTCTATAAGCTAGATGAGCCATAAACTATTATCACATCCTTATTACAGTCAGTCAGGTTATTTTCAACTTTTTATCATAAATAATGGTGAATAAAATTATCTTTGTGCAAAAAGAGAAAAAGCACATTTTTTTTCTAATTTAGGATTAGTGCCTTAGGATAGGTTCCCAAAATGAAATTAGTGGGTCAAAAGGAATACATTTTTTAAAGGACTTTTGATCCATATTGCTAAGTTGCTTTCAAAAAGAAATTGCATCATTAGAAATAAAATCTCAGTACAACTTCATTGTTTCTGTAGTTTTATTAGCATTTTAGATTTAGTATCAATTCATCGTGCATTATTAGTTTTAACTAACATTTGCAGCTAAAGTCTGTTTTAGACGTCTCCACCAACTCTTTCCAACTCCCATCTTCCAAATCACAAGATTATTTTTTCACATTCAGTGATTCATAGTTTTATGATTCATTAAACTGTGTCAAATCCATAGGAGAATGTTCCTGATATATTTTTTTTTTTTGGCTGAAAATTTTTTTGCTGATTACCAATGAAATTAATGCTTTATTTGTCTTAATTAGAAGGTTTCCTTTCTGCATGTTTAGTAGTATGTGACTTAGTTTCACTGAGGAAAATTTTCTTTTGTTACTAGTGTCCTTATCTCCTTCCAACCCATCCCAGCCCATAGAGCAAAGAAGCCTATGGTAAATTAAAAGACGCTGTTTTAGGAGGGATTAGGAAGTGTGCTGAGGCCTTTAAACAATGAAAAAAGGAAAAGAAAGCAATGATTGAAGTAGGAGCTCAAGACTATATGAAACTGAAGATATAAAAAAAAAAATAGGAGTCTTAAGTTGGCATATGGAATAGATCCAGAGTCCAATAGATAAGTTTTGAATCTTGACAAGGAAATAATAATTTAGATCACTTTTTGATGCACTTCAAGACCCAACTAAAATTACTCCTCAATTAGGAAGCCTCAAATGTGTTCTCTCTTGCCTCTACATTCTCTCACTTATCTGCACTTCTAGCATGGATCATCATCTGTTTTGGATAATAGGCATTTGCCTGACTATTCTTTGTTCATCATCTCTAAACTCCATGTTTGACTCACCTCTGTATATCTACAGCAACTGGCAAATCAAATTGCTTTATCCAAGGTGGATGCTTAACAATTATTTCCTGAAACAAATATTCTATCAGTCTATAGCTCTTTTTCAAAACCAATGGATATACCAGTTATAAACCATCCCTAACAACTTTCTTTACTAAGTGCCCAAAATGAACAATAGTTAAGTAAATAAATATTTACTTGACTTTCTCATAGGGGCAGTTTCAGAACTTTCATTGTATGTCTTAAGACATTGTTTTCTTCACTGTTTCCCATGAGAAACTACCATTGATTTCCCCTTACATTAACATTTTCCGTTTTTAAAAAAATACTCATTTTCTCATAAAATAACAAATTTCTTTTACCCTAAATGTGTGTGTATAAATACTTAGAATCACAAATGCCAATTTTTAAAAAAAAATTTTTTCTAACTTTTTATTGCTAAGTGTACAGTTTGATGAATTTTCACAAACTGAACACACACTTCTAACCAGCACCTGGATTAAGAAACAGATTATTATTTGCATCTGCAAAAGTCCCCTCTGGCTTCATGGTGGCATTTTGACTTCTTTTTGGGGGGAAAAGGGAAAGAAATTCTCATCAATATCTGACATTTTTGTATTGTTTCAAAGTTTCTAAATATGTATACAGTTTATAAAGTATATAAAGATGTTTGATATTAATTTTTATGAAAAGAAACTTTGATTTCTTTGCCTATAAATAATTCCTATTGCAAAAACAAAGTCCAGCCTAAGGTTTTGAGATTCTTTGTTTTCCCCTTGGATATGATGAATTTTTATTTTTTGTCTGATTTAATCAGTAAATGTACAGCTCTACTTATTTTTGCCACGTATCCAATTACGACATTTTAGCACTTAGGTTATGTTTGCTGAGGAAGCATTAAGTGATTTTGTAACTCTTTAAACTATGTGGTTGGAAAGATATTGTCAAAAATCAAAGATGTTTGATATTAATTTTTATGAAAAGAAACTTTGACTTCTTTGCCTATAAATAATTCCTATTGCAAAAACAAAGTCCAGCCTAAGGTTTTGGGAATCTTTGTTTTCCCCTTGGATATGATGAATTTTTATTTTTCCTTTGATTTAATCAGTAAAATGTAAGATGAGTGAAGGGGAACACTAGTTTGCAATTGGTTTTATCTGTTTTCTCAAGCACCTTTCTAAGTACATTGCTTTGTTAAGTGATACATTCTTGATTTTAAATCTGCTATAGGAGCACTGTTTGATTGCTGTACTTTGTTTTTGTAAACATTTCACAGTACACATGTCCTTGGAGGACAGCTTCTCGTGCCCTTTAGGGGAGGTAATATTGTTCTGAAGTTAATTATAATTTTTTAACCTCAGGTGAAATGAATCAGTTTGAGAATCCAGTAATTCCAGTGTTCGTTATGTACAGACAAGGGCTCCCTCTCCACCCCCAACACACCCAAATGAGTTGATAAACTTGAAGGAAACCATTTCCATTGCAAGAGAGCAGATGAATTGTTACCTAACCCATTATGCACACAACTCTGGAACTACCTCTACAGGGATTTGGAAACCTAAATCTTCAAGCTGTAGCTTTGTAATTGGGCAGGGCAGGTAGAACAAACTCAGTGAGATGAGAATTCTTCATAATCCAGTGAAATGAAGCCACCTGTCTAAGCATCTATCAAAAGTATTATTGAGGTGACAGGTTAGATGATAGGGTAGGCATCCTGAGAGGACCTATTTGTGTGTATACATTTGCACAAAGAAGGAAATCAAATCTGAGAGTGAATGCAGGCAAAGGTGACAGGGTGGGCTTCTTAGTTTACTCTGATACAAGGCTCAGAATTCCTCATTTCCTAAACATTTGTGGTGTAATATTATACACATATAAGGGTAAATTTAATATGGTCATACAGTTTAAAGAAAAAGAATAAAACAAACATACTCCCACCCAGCTAAACAAGTAGTGTGTTTGTTGATACTTTTGAAGCTCCTTTGGCTCCCCCACCAACACATCCCCCTTTTTCCCTGGTGGAAGTGACCACTCTGACTTTGGCTTCTCATTTCTTTTTTTCTTTCTAGTTTTGCTACATATATATCCCCAAACAGTGTATTATTTAGTTTTGAATGAGTTATAACTGGAATCAAACTGACTTCACCCTTAATTTGTTCTTTAAAATTAGCATTATGATTGTGAGCATTTTAATTGTTATATGGTATCCTACTGTATGAATATAAATAACTATTTGGTTTATTCTCTTGCTGATGGACATTTTCATGGTTTTATTTTGGGCTACTATAAACAGTAGTGCCCTGGGTATATTTGTTCTTATATCCCGGCACACATGAGAATTCCTCCAGGATATATTCTTTAGAATGAAATTGCCAGGTCAAAATATCTTCAACTTTACTAGGTAATATCTCATTAATTATTTTTTGCTTAGTTCAGGAGGGCTGGGGTTGCCAGATTTAGCAAATAAAAATAAAGGGTGCTCAGTTAAATTTGAATTTCACATAAACAATTGGTAATTTTTCAGTCCATGCAAAACTTGTATTTCATCTGGCAAGTCTAACAAGGTCAATAAACTTTACTAAATCACAAACATTGGGCAATGAAGGGTAAAAGTGAGGGGTTGGTGGAGTATTTGACTCTTTCTTCCTCTGCTAGAGTGGCCAACCCAGTTGTTTACCAGCAGGTTCGCTCAAGGGGCTGAAGTGCTTGCTGATGAGCTATATGGGTAATTGATTGGCTCAGCCAATGTGTAATCGGCACCTACTGTATCCGGGCAGGTGCTAGATATTGGAAATACAACTGTAAACATGACAGACAAGGTCCTTGTCCTCCTCAGGTTTTAGCCAAGGTGGGGAAATAGAGGACAATAAAGCAATGATCTATGTCCTACAGGAAAGAGGTGTGCTGGTGAAGAAGCCCAGATTTGTAACTTTTGCTGACTTTGAAGTCATAAATACTCTTACTAGGGCCAATTTCAGGCTACTGATGCGACATCATTGAGCTCAGTTGGGAGAGCTGTACACTAGCTGCTCCCCGGGGCAGTGTGAACTGGCTCCAGCATTCCACTGTGTTGGGGAGGACTTACAAAGGACACTTCATCAGTCTCTGGGCGAATTTCTGGTTGGTTTGGAGGGAAGGGGCTTAGGTATTAATTATTTCTTCAAATTTAGAAGGAATCAAATGTTAAGAGGTATAACAAATGCATTTATTATATTTATAATATTGTGTGCTTTGTAAATATTTTTATTATGACACATACGTAGAAAAGAGTTTAATAAACTTAGTTGTAAATTATGACAATTTGTCCATAGATTGGGGTCATATCTCCCCTTTTGTATATGACCTGCTACGTGGAGACCCTTGAAGACCTCTTCTGCATCGCTCCCTCACCTGTATCCCAGCTCATTGATCCTCATCACTCATTCATTCCATAGACACTGACGGAGCCCTTGGTCTCTGCCATGCACTGTGTTAGGGGCTTGAGTCCCTGCTGTCATGGAGTACTCAGTTCACAGAAAGAACGTTTTCCTGTCTCTTCCTAATTCTTTCTAGGCAGGTTTACTTCACTCTCCCTTCACTTGCTCAGCTCACTTCTGTTTTCATACTTTCTTTTTGGAAATATTTCCCCAAGAAAGCTTGCCCCAACCCCTTTCCAATCATTTTTTCTTTTTCTTGAGACTTTTCCTTTATCACGGAGTGGCAGGTGTTCCTTTCCAGCCCAATCAGGACTCTTCCGACTTTTCTGTATCTTTTCCTATGGTGTGAGATATCACTCTAACCATCCTATTTACCTAGCAAACATTTTTTGAGTTCCCATGTACTAACCAATGTGCAAGGTGTGGTGGAACCTCTGCTCACCACTTAAAAGTTTCCATTAATCATAATCATTTAATAAAATTATGTGTTTGCACAATTCATGTTCAGGCCCCTTTTAAACTTAAACTACTTAAATACATGACTCATTGTACAAAATTTGAAAAAGCATGAAGGAGGAATGAATAATGATGTAATGTCACAACCCACGGGCTAGCCATTAACTTTTTGGGGTGCATCCATGCAGTCATGTTATATTTACTTACAAATTGGGATTGTACCCACTTTTTCATTTTTACTGTAGTGTGAAAATTTTATCTTTTTCAATGCTCTTTGAAGACGTGATTTTAAATGATGGCCTGACATTCCATTTTCAGGCTAAGCCACACACGGTTTATTTGATTAGTTCCCTGCAGTAGTCTCTTTATAAGTATGTGTCGAATATCTTTCTCTTAAGCTACAATAATTATGTTGAGTAAAAGAAGCCAGACAAAAAGAGTACAAACTGTATGATCCCATTTATCTAAAATTCTTGGAAATGCAAACTAATCTTAAGTTACAGAAAACAGACATGTAGTTACTTGGGGAGGACGGTGGTGTGAAAGAGGAAACTTAAAAGGGTATAGGAAACTTTGGAAGGTGATGGATACACATTATCTTGATTGTAGAAATAGTTTCAATGGTATGTATGTGTCAAAACTTACCAAACTGTACATTTTAAATATGTAGTTATTGTATGCCAATTATACATCACTACTAGCTGTTCAGTCTGTGAAATCTACCTATTAAGGCTTGAAAAACAGAACAAGACTAGAAACTCACTGAAGAATCTGAAGCATAAGAAAACTAAAATTACTTCTGCAGATAACTGACAACCAAGGTTCTATTCTAGGATGATAGTTTATCTGAACAGAACATTACTGTGAGAAATGCAAAGTCATAAAAATAAAAATGACACTTTTGTCCCCCTGGTAATCATGCCATTTCCGCATGCCTGTACAGTTGCTCTGTATCATAATCTTTTTCGTGTTTTATGCAATTTGTTTTTTTAAAGAGAGCAATAATAACCTTGTATATTTCCTTAACTATTAGACTTCTCTTTTATGTACCAGATATCCAGTCCCTGGTGTGTCTCGTACATGTGTGGCAGTGTAGAAAACTATACTATGTATCTTTAAATTTAAGCAAATTATGTTATTTTGCTTTGGAGTTTTGTGGTCGGGACTCAGCAGTGGCACTGGAAACAAGTTGGAACTTTCTAGAAACCATACCCTCTCCTACAAGATAAACACTGGATAGTTTCCATAAATACGTGAATCCAGTGATCAAATGTTTAGATTTTCCACTTATTGTTAAAGAAGTGATATACCACACATATGGTGTACAACACTGGTAAGGATTCTCTTTCTGAGGACATTCATAAAGTCTTATTTCCACACTCCACCTCCAACTTATTTTCTTAGCTTTTATTCGGCAATCACTCCCATTCTGCAGATGGAGAAACACATAGTTTTGTTCTTTTGTGTTTCCTTTTTTTGCACAGTACAGATAGGTAAGGAAGCAGCAACTCGCAACTTTTCAGTTCCATTTTGAGAAATGATCACATCGAACTCCTGGCAAACGACAGCCCAGCGAGGAGTAGCAATTCTCCCCAGGCAGGGTGTGGGTCGGAATCCAGGCGCGCTTCCGCGGCAGAGGGGTAGTCAGGTGGCAGCGGAGCTGGAGCTGGAGCCAGAGCGGCGCGGCGGGGGCGCGTGCGGGGCGCGCCTCCCTCCGGCCGGCGAGGGGAGGTGGCCCCCGTGCAAGGGAGTCCGCCGACCCAGGGCTCCCGCGCCGCGCCACGATCCGCGGGTGCGCCAGGGGCGTCCGCATCTCCTCCCTCGCGCGCTCACTCCCTCCCCACACCCCCGCCCCCAACCCCTGGCAGGTCCCTCCCCCATGCCTGCTCCCGCGGCCGCCACCGCCGCTACCGGAGGCGCAGGAGCCTCGCGATAGTGTTTGCACAGGCGGCGCGTGACGCCGCCGCCGACTGTAACTGATGCAGAGGTTACCCCGCCGCCTCAGCCGCCACCCACCGCCCGCCGCTGCCGCCACCCGGGCGACGCCGGGGGCCGACGCACTGCAGAGGTGCCGGCAGGTTCCGCCCGCGGAAGTCTCTTCGTCCGTCGCAACCCGCGCTCCGCCCGCGCTCGGACGCCGGCACCGGCGGACGCCCCCTCGACGCCTCCGCCGCCGCGCTCTTTCCCTCCGCCTCTTCTACGGCGCGCCCGCCTGCTCTCTCGCTTCTCCCCCTTTTCCTCCTCCCAGTCCCCTCTCCTCCCCTCACCTCTTCCCTCTCCACCTCCCTCCTTCTCGGCTTCCTTCCCCCATCCCCTTGACTCTCCCCTCCCTGCCCTCGCTCTCTAGCTCGCCCTCAGTGCGGCCCCCGCCATGACGGAGGCGGGTGCCGGTGCCGTTGCCGCCGTTGCCGTCGCAGGGGGGGAGTCGGGTTCCCAGAAAGTAGCTTGATGAGTGTCCAAAGTAGCAGTGGAAGTTTGGAGGGGCCGCCATCTTGGTCCCAGCTCTCCACGTCTCCAACCCCGGGCTCGGCGGCGGCGGCCAGGTCCCTGCTGAATCACACGCCGCCATCCGGGAGGCCCAGGGAAGGTAAGAGCCGTCGTACCCGCGACCGTTCGAGGGCCTCCCCTCCCGCGCCGGGGCCCCCGCGCGCCCCCGGTCTCCTCCCCTGAACCCCGGGGTGGGGGATGGTGGCGAGGTGGACGCGAGGCGGCCCGGCTCCAGGGAGGTAGTGCGCTGGCTGTGGGTGGTGGTTCGCGGGTGGCAGAGGAGACGGACGAGGGGGTGCGCGCTGGCTGGAGGGGACGGGGCGCGGCGGGGCGCACAGACTCGTCCGGGGTTCTTAGCCAGTCTTCCTAGGGTGGGAAGCCTGCCCCCCCGGACGCGAGCCCCTTTCTGCTCCATTTGCTAGTACACTCAGTACTCTTAACCTCCTGGCCTCCGGTCTCTGGTGGGTTTTCCCTCCCGTTGAAGCATTCATCCTCGAGCCCCCTCCCCTTCCCTCGCGCACTCCTCCCATAGAGGCGGTCCTCGCTCTGAGAGCTTTGCTGTTCAGGACCTGGAGGTTGTCCCTCGTTTGCAGGGTCTCTCCCCTTTGGGGAGAGCCGCTGAAATTATCAAAGCCGACATTGATCCCTTGCCTGGCTCCCTAGAGCAGTTTGAAGAATAGGTTTCTGGTGGACAGGCTTTTAAAACCACCCCTTCAGATGGTTGCAACTTTTTTTCCTTCGCCATCACTTCTTACGTGTTTTTGTACGTTATCTCGTTACTGCAAGTAGGCTACTGTTCTTCTCTGACAGTGTCGTGGGTTTTGTGGGAAATATCTGCGTAAAGGTTACTGCAACACGCACTAGGTCGGTTACAATTGTTTTCTAAGTTTTTGGCTGCTTGCACGCAATTGTGCTGCCACCAGATGTAGCAGTTACACAGCTAGTGAGACACCGGAATGCTTCTGACTAAAATTTCAACTTGCTGTATTTAACTTTAAGTATACCACGTAAAATGAATTTTGGGAGAGCACGCATTTATGGGGGGAGAATAAATGTTCATGGAATCGCGTTTAACGCTCTTTTGTCTGGAAAACGTTGAGCGTTATTCATCAGCAATTGGGAAATAGGTTGTTCACTCCCAGTTGTGTCACACAGGAGATTGTAGCCACCTTTAAAAAAGAAACCGTTTGGCAGTCCAATCGTCGAATGAATCGTCTAAAGAAAGCAGGAGCTTTGATTTATGTAGGCATCGGTGGGATTAATTTACTTTGAAAATATCTGTCAATTTTTGCGAAGAGCCTTGACAATTGTTAAGTGTTTTGTGCCCTGAATCCACTGGTTCCGGCATAGCATTCTTTGTCATTTTGTTCCTGTGAGCATGTGTGAAAGTGACAATAGGCTTAAAGATTGGCATGAATTTGCTCTAGAAAATTCATGGAAGGGTTTGATTTATGGCATCCATTAACCATGCTGAATACATTGACTGACATTTTCCCTTTTTTCCATCGCACCCCCAACACCGAGTTCTGATTATTAGAAGATAAGTTTATTTATGTACTAACTCAAGTTCAGTTCATTTGGTTTTCTTTGCATTTGAAAATTTGTAAATGAATGTTTTAAGATCTACTTTGTAAATAGAGCAGTTGGCGCTTTCAGCTTTTACTTTTGTAGTTTCATTAAGATGCTTAATGATAGCGTTATGATAGTGTAATGAGTGATAGTAAATGATGGTCTTGGGAAAGGCTCCTTTTTTAAGGTTACACCTTTTTTCATGCATTCATTCGTTTCTCAAATATTTATTGAGCCGTTTTTGTAAGCTAGGTGCTGTACTAGATAAGACATAGTGTTGAGTTGTTCATCTCTGACACCTGTTATCAGTATTAGTAATTTGGGGTTTGCAAAATCTAGATTGTAAGCTTTTGAGGTTACTTCATCTGACACTACTATTCTGCCCTTTTCCCGATGTTTGAATATTTTGAGGGGTTGGAATAATTTAGCTTGAATTTCCAAATAACCAGAATTTCCTCAGCAGTTTAGGTTACAGTAGATTTTTATGTTACCTAAACTAGTGGTATATTTCTTTTTGAACAACCAACATGCAAGTTAAAATTGTGTTATTCTCTAGTGTTATATTCTATTCAGCTTGAAGCTATAGTCTCAGCTTTCACTAATGCTGACAGGAATTGTATATACTAAGTGCCAGGTATCAAGATGGAGACGTTTTCTATTGAGTGGGATCTCAGTTTTTATTTTAACAGGTGTTTAGCATCTTTTCCAGGTATACATTTAGTATGCTGTATACAGTGATGTTAATTGAGAGAGCTTTTGACTTCTGGTGACTGCTAGTAAGAATTTTTACTGTAAATGGAACTTGAATATATGTATCAAGGAGAGAACAAACCTTGAAAAATTGAACCAATTTAATGTAATATGTAATAATTTTAAACTTAAAACATATACACAAGAATAGTTACACATACGAAGGTTATTTACATATGCGATGAACTTTTAAGGAAGCCTAACTTTGAAAATGGCCTATTTTTAAAGATGTGTCATAAGTAGCTGTAAAAATTATTCTGAAGTTTTAATGTATTTGAAACCAAAAGAGTATAAGCTGATTGTTTTCAATGCTCCATATTTTGGCCTTTCCTCTCCCTTTCTCACCCTATTCTTTTTGTCATATTAATGTAATTTTACTTAATTACAAATAAAATATGCTTTTAAATATTACAGAATTTAGGAATATATTAGAATTGAGGAATTTGTAAAATATAGTGTAGACTACTTTTATTTTCTTGGGATCTCCAAAATCCCAAAGCTTTTCCCTTATCAATCTTGAAGTTTTCTTGAGAGAGTCTCAGAATGTAGTTAGGGATTTCACGTAGGCTCTTTTAAACCTGTGATCTCTATCATGTTTTATCTTTTAATAATCCTGTGATTAAGGAGGTGGGAAGTTAAGAAATTAAGTACATTTTCAAAAAAATCTCACTTTTGCTTTGTTGAGGCCTCAAAACTTAGTGTCGTATTGGCTAGACAGACAGTTGGATTTTTTTTTGCCTATCTGTATATGGGTACTTTTGAATGGGTTATTCCTAAGAGTCAAATTAATGATTGTACAAAAGACTTATTTTTTTTTTGTTTCATTCTACTGCATATGAAAATTTGCTTTACTTTTATGTAAATACTGAAAGTAGTTTGGTTAAAAAGATAATATCACAGTATAATTAAACTGTTGCTTTCTGTTTCCATATTTACAGACTGCTTCCCTTAAATAGAGGAATTAAAGTATTTGATTCCAGATGACTAATACCTGGAGGGAGATGTTAAAAATAAAGATAATACCAGATGGCCCTTTAGTTTCTTGAAGTCACTACCTGAAAGGTATAGGGTTGTATGTTTAAGGATTCTAGCTTATGAACAGATATGTTGTAGGTAGGTATATTTCTTTTTGACCAGCTAGCAAGCAAGTTAAAACGGTGTTAAATACTCTCTAGGGCTATATATTCATCTTGAAGCTATAGTCTCACATTTCACTAATGCTAACAGGAATTGCATATGTGAATTCCCAGGTATCAAGATGGAGACCATTTCAGAAGCACATTTACATATTAGAGGGGAGAGAGAGAGAGAAGAGAGAAACCCTGGATAGTTAGAGGTCTGGGAGTCTGCCCCTAAGAAGTAGGCTTGCTTTAGCATATTTGGTCTCGGGACCTCTTTACTCTCTTAAAAATTACTGAGGACTCTAAAGAGATCTTTGTTTATGTTCGGTATGTCTATTGATATTTACTATATTAGAAATGAAATCATTTCAAAAATATTAATTTAGCTAAAAATAATAAACCATTTACATGTTAACAAGTTTTTAAACTTAGAATAAATATTCTAAAACAACTTCAGTGAAACTAGTGGATTGTTTTATATCTTTACAAATCACTTCAGTTTCTGGCTTACTGGAAGACAGCTGGCTTTTGCTTCTGCTTTCAAAAGTTTTGTGATTGTTCTGATTGAGGTATGTGAAGAGACTCCAACTTCGCATAGATAGGTAGTAGGAAGAAAAAATCACTATTTTAATAGCTTTTTGAGAAGACATATATATTCGTTTTTAATATTACACCAAAATTCGACAAGTGGCAGTTTTTAAAAATGGTTATGTATAATGTGAAAATACATTGTATTCCAGAAGTATTTATAGGGCCCACAAGAAACCTGTGGACCATACATTCAGCCTCAAGAAGAGACTACTTAAAGGGTGGGAAACAGGATAGCTGTTTTCATTCAGTTACTTCAAACACAAATAGAAGAGAGAATAAATTTATTCTATTATTTTAGAAGATATACTAGCAGATGGAAGTTCAGAAGGCGTAGATTGAATTCAGTATAGTTTTTTGACAAGAACGTAAGCACTGTATGGCAGCTGGACTTAGCGAATAGTGGAAAGAACTGCCTGTTGAAGTATTTAGCTAAAAGAATTTAAAGCACACTACAGGGACAATTTAGGGGAAGGCAAGATAAATTCTGTGGATTCTTATTTTGGGTGCTATTGGATTAAGTTACTTAAGGTCCCATCCAATTTAAAAATGTAAGCATTCTGTGATTCTTTGAAAATCCCTAAATATAGTTAAACTGTACTTATATATCCATGAATGTTTTTGAATATTCTCTTAAGTGAATAGTATGAAGCTATTGTTGACTTTATTACTATTTTGCATTTTTATTGTGCTTTGCCTCTGAGATTTTTCCTGTATTTTCTGGAATCAAAACTATCAGTCTTCCTGAAATCTTGCTAAATTCCTTGTGAAATATAATAAGCTTTGAAGACATTTTAGGGAATTAGGTACTGCTTATGATACAGTTTAGTAGAATTGTAATATATTTGGGTACAGAACTTTAGAATACTGTTGGGGGGCTACTTTTCAATTTTGATAGAAACTACCACCAGTTTGTATAGTTTTTTTATTTGTAATTGTTTATGTGATTGCAGAAATAATATGCTTAATCTGTTTTAATGGTTTTAAAGACAGAGTCTGAAAAGAGGACACATGAAGAAAAAATGCTTAAATTCATTTTTCTTGAATTAAAAAATGCATGTTAAGGACATAAATAAAATGAATTTCAGTTCTCATTCAGAGAATTACACATGTAATATTTATCATTACCTGTAACAATTCATATTTTACTTTTATATGGAATATTATCTCTTTTGTGAGTTGGATTGAAAGGTTAGATTTTAGCCCTGGCTGGTGTGTCCTAGTGGATTGAGTACTGGTCTGTGAACCAAAAGGCATTGATGTTTCTCTCCCTCCCATCTCCTGTCTCTGAAAATAAATAAATACAATCTTAAAAAATAAAAAAAAAAGGTTAGATTTTAGGAGGTGGTAAGTTAAGCATAAATTCCCATAATTTTCTTGAGGTCAACTTAAGTGTAGTAAGTGACACACAGCTGGAGACTTGTCCTTGTTCCGTTTCAATTTAAAGCTCATTTTCTATAGAAGAGCCGTAGGAATGTCATTTAGTTTTATGAAGTCTTTCATACTTATTAATAATTTTCAAAAATCTTAGAATAATTCAGAAGAATAGTGTTATAAAGTAGAAGAAGCAGTATGGTACAGATGAAAAAGTGCATCATTGATTGTAGTTGAAATCCTAGTGTCTCCTTTGCCATTAAATAGCTGTATGACCTCGGGCAAGTTGCTATCTTTGCTTCAGTTTCAATAAAATGAGAATTAATAGAGCTGAAGGGGGCCTTGGAAGTGAGTCGACACCTCTCCATTTTCTTGATGAGGAAACTTAGATAATCTGCCCAGGCTTTTACTGTAAGAGAGTTGGTACCAAAATTCAGTTGTCTGACTCTCAACTTAATGCTTTTTGTAGTATATTCTGTGGCTTTTTTTCATCTGTAAAATGAGAAGGTTGGATTCAAGGCTTTCAAAGTTTCTATCAGCTGAAAAAAGTTACTCTTTTGACATTAGTCCTAATATAATTACCTGGAGGAAAATTTGTATGCTGGTGAAAGAAATGTTTTTGAAGAAGCAATGTGACCTTTTCAGGGTTACTTGGTTTGTTTAGAGAGAGTAGTCCCCTTTATTCTTACCAAAAGGTTTTGAAGTTTAGGAGCATAGTTAAGTAGTGTGAGGGGTAATCTTGATTTTTTAATGATCTACATTCTAAAACACTGTTTTGAATATATTAAAAACTATGTTAAATTATGTAAACAACAGTGCAGTGCTCTGAAGTGAATTGTGATGGCTTCTAAGAAATTATTTTTGCAGTGTTTGTCCCCCTGAGTTAGGTGCCTCTGTACCTTAGTGTCCTATAGGATTGTTCATTTTATAGCATCTCCATCATGCTCCTTTTGATTACAGTTTTATTTATGTTGTCTACTAGACAAAGGTCTCGAATTCAGGGACTACATTTTCTTTTTGAGCCTTTTTTTATTGTATTTTTTTATAACCATTTCCCCTTCATATCCCTTCCCTAACTGCAATCACCACACTCTTGTCCACAAGTCCTTTTTCCTTTTTGCTTGTTCCCTCGACCCTCTACTTTCTACCCCCCTGGCCATCCCCCCCCCCCCCCGCAAAGCTGTTACCCTGCTCTCTCCGAGTCTGTTTTGCATGTTAGTTCAGTTTGTTCATTAGATTCCACATTTGAGTGAAATCATATGGTATTTGTCTTCCTCTGACTGGCTTATTTCAGTTAGCATGTTCTCCGTGTCCATCTGTACTATTGCAAAGTGTAGATTTTCTCTTTTCTTTTTTTATGGCCAAGTAATATTCCATTGTGTAAATGTCCCATAGTTGTTTTATCCACCCATCTGCTGATGGACACTTAGGCTTCTTCCATACCTTGGTGATTGTAAATAATGCTTCAATGAACATAGGGGTGCTTATGTTCTTTAGAATTAGTGTTTTGGGTTTCTTCAGATAGATTCCCAGAAGTGGAATCACTGGGTCATAAGGCAGTTCCATTTTTAATTTTTTGAGGTATGTCCATACTGCTCTCCACAGTGGCTACACCAATCTGCATCTCCACCAACAGTGCAAAAGGGTTCCCTTTCTCCACATCCTCACCAGCATTTGTTTGTTGATTTATTGATTGTAGCGATTTTGACAAGTGTGAGATGATAGCCTCATTGTGGTTTTAATTTGCATTTCTCTGATGATTTAGTGATGATGAGCATCTTTTCATATGTCTATTGGCCATCTGTGTGTCCTCTTTGGAGAAGTGTCTATTCAGATCCTTTATATTGTTTGTTTTTTTGATGTTGAGTTTTACAAGTTCTTTATAAATTTTGGATATTAATCCCTTATCACATGAATTGGTGAATATGTTCCCCCATTCAGTGGGTTGTCTTTTTATTTTGCTGGTGTTTTCCTTCGATATGCAAAAACTTTTTAGTTTGATACAGTCCCAATTTATTTTTTCTTTTGTCTCCTTTGCCTTAGGAGATGTATCAGAAAAAATATTGCTATGAGCAGTGTCCAAAATTTTACTACCTGTTCTCTTCTAGGATGTTTATGGTTTTGGGTTTAACTTTTAAGTCTTTAATCCATTTTGAAGTTCTTCTTGTGTGTGTGGCGTAAGAAGGTGGTGGGTTGTATTTTCATTTCTACATTTTCCGTGCATAGTAGGTAGGATATCCTCTGTAGGGTGGCATCCAACAAAAAGTTTTGTTGAAGACTTGTTTTCTTTAAAATGAAGTGATTATAAGTCTTAATAGTATATATCTCAGATTCAGGAAAATGCTTATTTTAATAATTCTTAGGTGCATAAATATTAGAGAGTGGTACATACAGGAGTAACAATAACAGCTAAAATTTATTGTTTGCACATGTTAATTAAATTTATTCTCATAACTGTGAGATACATAATTGTTCTCACTTTACAGATGAGGAAACTGAAGCAAAGGGTTGTGAAAAAGCTTAGCCAGTGTGACGCAGTGTGGTAAATGTTAGTGCTGAGATTTAAATCAAGTCTGCATTTTAAGTACTAGGATTTAGTGCCTAAAATACAGAAATTTGGTTTTGGGTAATTTATTAGTTGTTTTTCCTAAGCAAACTTAATTTACTAACCGGTCCTTTAGGTCATTCAATTCAGTTCTATAAACTTTTAATAATTTTTTAAAAGGATTTTATTTTATTTACTTTTTTAGAGAGAGGGACTAGAGGGAGAAAGAGAGGGAGAGAAATATCACTGTGTAAGAGAGATGTTGATCAGCTGCCTCTCGCAGGCCCAGCTGAGGACATGGCCTGCAACCCAGGCATGTGCCCTGACTGGGAATCGGTTCCCAGGTCTCTACTCATTCCTCCGAGTCCCACCAGCCAGGGCTTAATAATGTTCTTACATGATTTTTATACATGTGTGAAGATAAGCTTAAAAAGAAAAGCACACACATAAAAAACCCAAAATCAACCCAGTTTAGAAAGTTGTACCAGTTGTGCAAACCTTAGTTACATTTCATATTTTCAGGTAATGCTTATTACTTCAGTGGAAAATTTTAGAGGTACACTAATGAAAAATCTTACTTTCATGTTTAATCTAAATCGAATGTCATTTACCTTAATATTTTGGCCTTGTAAGCCCACCACAGCCATAGCATTAGAATTTGAACAAGAATTTTCCAGTGTCGATACAAGAGTTCACTTATTGAGGAGGCTTTGCAACCTGGTGCTTAAGGCTCTGAACAAAATCGAGATGCATTAGTTGAAGCTTGATCTATAAGCAGTGTTTTTTCCCCAAACATTTAATTTCAGTTGCTTTATTGCATACAAATCTCTTGGTAACATGTATTATTTAGTAAATCTTACAATAATCAGAATTTGGATAGGTTGGTAGGAATTCACAGCATAGGGTAAGATACACAGAGCTGATGCAAGAGGTAGAATCTGAAATCTCAGTGTGACTTCATTATTAGGTCTGAAATTTTGTGAATCAGGAAGACATTATACCTGTGTTTAAGTAAACATGATTATATTCTAAAAGTTGGCGTTAAAAAGCCCACGGCGAGTGATTCGAGGGGGATGACTTGTAATGTTTGTTCTTCACTTACATAGATTATTAAAAATTGATTGTGCTCATGAATTTGTGCCTTCCTTAGAAACTAATTTATGTGGCGAGAATGACAAACTTCTGGGTTTATTCTTAAGCTTCTAGGTTTACATTCTTAAGCTTTAACCTGGTAAGTGCTGGTAATATTAAATGTGATACATTGTGTGATTTCATGGTTGCATGCCTGACACTGTATGTGCTTTCTGTCTGAGATGAATGTAGTGCCACTGGGGAAGGTCATAAGGGTTGTGTGAAGCCGGTCAGATTCATCATGTCTCTCATGATACCTGAGGCATGTTTTCTTTTTTTAATAAGTTATGTGTGCTTGCTTCTTTAAAAAATACAGTTTTGTCTTTTTATAGTCACAGGTTTTTAAAAACATCACAGCAATTACGCAGTTTAGTCAACTTTGTTACTTTTTAAACTTATTTATCTCACCTATTTAAAAAATACTTGTACTTATTAATTTTAGGTTTAGTTCAAGGCACTTGGTAAATAATAACTCCTTTACTTCTAACAATCATATGAAATAGGTACCAGTATATCCCTATTTTACAGAGGATGAAATTGAGGCACATGGAGATTAAGTAATGTACCCAAGGACACATAGAAAATATGTAGCGGAGTCAGGAATTAGACTAGGCTCCTGAGTACATATCAAGTAATAGTTACACTGTTCTGTCAACATTACTCCAGTGAATGGATGTACTATAATTTACTTAACCATTTTTCTTTAGGTAGTGTGTTAGTCATCATTATTTTTGCTTACTTGTGATAAAAACAATATAAGCTTTGCTAAAATAAAAAAGTGATTTATTGGTTCATATAACTGGAAATTTTATATACGGAAAAGGATGAAATGGCTTTAGAAACAGCTTAGATCCAGGATCTTAAATAATGTCATTGAGCCTCTTTGTCTCCATTTTTGGGTTCTTCTAGCCTCTTGCTTCTGGAGCCTCAGACACACATTTTAGCTTAGCAATTGCACTTGAGAGGCAACTTCTCTTTCCTAATACCCACATATCAGTTCTGGGTTGATGCACATGAATTCTGATTGTCGGTTCCTTAACCAGGCATCGGGACCTGGGTGATGAAGCATGGCAACGTGGCATTCTGGCTGTCGGTAGGGTGCGTGGGGGACCTACAGAAAGGCAGGATTCACAGTCCCCTTAAATCACACAGATTAGGTAAGTGGTAGTTTTTCTGAGAAAGTGGTTATGTTGAACAAAAACAATTTAACTATTTCTATAGGTAGCTATGTAGGTTATTTTTAAAAATTTCTTTTAAATTTAATTTTTTTTTTTTTTTTTTTTTTGCCTATTCTAAATAGTGATGTAATGGATATCTTTAAGTAGAAGTTCTTTTAAGATGATTCCTAATGATGGAATTTTCAGGGCAAAAAGTATAAAACAATTTTAGGGCTTTTGACAAATGTTGCCAGATTATTGCTTGAAAGATTATACTCAGCTCATATACCATCAGTGCATGAAATGGGCCTGTATTTTTTGACCTAGGTATAGTTCAACTAAACCTAGGAATGACTGGGCTTAAATATTAACACAGTGCCTTGCACTTAACCAACGAGTTGCAAACCTGACACTGAACTTGTATCGATTCTAAATCACCAGATGCTTTATTATAATTTCTCTGGCATTTCTCACTCTCACTATGTAAAATTTTTTATTTCATTGTTTTAAACAACCACAGAACCAAAAAGCTAGTAAGGGACAGCACACTGCAAGATCCTGGTCCCTACTCCTCTTGCCTCCCTGCGTCGCCCGGCTTTGACCTGTTTGATAGCATTATACTTAGTTTTTGGATATTGATACCATGTGTTGAAAGCATTAGGAAGTTAGTGTAACATAATGTAAGTAATAGTTACAAGCACATATTTGTTAGACATGGGTTCCAGTTTGGGTTTTGCCACTTACTTTAGTAAATTAACCTGTTTCTCACTCATCAATTTTCTTCTTTGGTGAATGGGATGGTAATACTACTTCACAATGCTGTGAGAATTAAATAGGAAATTTGTGGCACGTTAACCAATCAGTATGTGTTAACTGTTACTGCTCTATGTAGATATAATGATGCTTTTCCATTTCCCTTCCCATTTAATTTTTTTTCTTTTTTAAATGGTAATAATAGGTAACAAGTGCTATTTGGATAAAGGTGCCATATGGCCAGAACATACTTGGCTTACATGACTTGTCTCCCTGACCTGTTGAAGATTTCTAGCAGAGTTGTGTCTGACAGAGGCAGATTTCAAATGGTGTTCCAGATTGCTTCTTTCATCATTTTAGTTCTTGTAATTTTTTATGGCTTGAGAATTGATCAAATTTATGAGACATGCTTATAACATTTAAGCAAGTGCCAAGCACAGGGTTTGGATTAGCAGTGTTTATGCTTTATCTTTGGTATGCAGAAATACGCTTTAAAGCATTACATTGAAAATTATAAAAAGGGCCTGCATTGTGTTTGTGTTCCTATTTGATTTGTTTTTAAAGATTTTATTTATTTTTTAGAGGGGGAGGAGGGAAAAAGAGGGAGAAAAGCATCGATGTGCGAAGAGAACCATTGATCTGTTGCCTCTTCCACACCCCCAACTGGGACCTGGCCTGCAACCCAGGCATGTGCCCTGACCCAGAATCAAACTGGCGACCTTTCGGTTTGCTGGATGATGCCCAGCTTACTGAGCCACACCAGTCAGGGTGTGTGTTCCTGTTTGTACCCAGGAGAATGCTTAATGTGCACTAGGTGCTTAATAATGTATGTTAACTAGTGGGAGTGTAGGCAGTGGAGCATAGAGATTAGGATTGTGGGTTTACTATAGATAGAGCTGTATTTGTATCCTTTATCACTTCTGAGCTGTGTGTGACCTTGGGCAGCTTACTTGCTGTTACTATTGTGTGCGCGCGTGTGTGTGTGCACGCGTGTGTGCGCACATTCGTGAATTTTTTTTCTTTTGAGAAGGCAGGGACCGCTTGCCTCTAAAAAATAAGCTCATATTAGAGAGTCATTGAAAAGTAACACTTAGGCAACATTCCCTCTTCTGTACATGTTTCCATAGTGCAAATTTTTCATAATTATCCCTTAAATGAATGTATACTAACTTACTTAATATCTATTCCAAAACTTAATTTTAGTAGTCTTCTTTATTTTTAATATAAAATACAGTATAATACAGTGGCATTTATTATGCATATCATTTTTCTTCTTTTGAATTACTTTAGTGTACATTTCAATGATTTGGTTAACTGGGCAAGAGTTGCATATTTTGATGTCATTTAATATGTATTGTCATTAATGTTTTTCCAGTGGGTTAACTAGGATTTTAAAGTCTATTACTGCTTTTCAGAGATGAATCAGTTGTCAGAGCTTTAGAGTTTTGTAGAAACCTTATTGGTATAATTTATTCATTCAGCAAGTGTTTCTGGACCTGGAGCCTACCATGGGTAAACAAAGATACACAAGATATAGTCCCTTCCTTCTAGGAGCTTGGTCGCAGTCTAGTGAGGAATACTGTAATTTGTAACATGTAATTTGTGTTTTTAAAAAAACATGTGAATTAGATAAAACAAAATGAGTTGCTGGCTTTCAGCTTCTGATATAAAAAGAACTATACTATATTTGCAGCATATAAATACTATATCAAGGTGCTGTTCATTGGTCATTTGGTTGCTGGAAACAAACTTAAGCAGAACAGATTTGTTATTATAAGGATGTAAGGCTGGGTATCCCTTAGAACCTAGTTAGACCTCAAGGGAACTGAACGAGGACCTGGAAATTCAGGAACCACGGTAACACTCCTCTCTTGTGGATCATATCACGAGCCTTTCTAGTTCTGTGAAGTAAAGTTCTCTAAAAAAGGAAAAGTGTGAAGGGAGAAGATTGTATTTCTGTCACAGTATGAATAAAGTATGTCCTAGAGAAGGAAATTAGGCAGTTTTCCTCCAGTTTAACTATTAAATAGTATCTTTGTTTCAGTCGGTATGTCTTGATTGCAGGTGAGCTTGAACTTAATATTTGTATCAAAAGTTTCTTGCCAAATTTTAAAAAAATATTTTACTTATTTTTAGAGAGAGGGGAAGGGAGCAAGAAAGGGAAGGAACGTTGATGGGTTGACTCTTCTATGGGCACCCACCTGCCACGCCCCAGGACTGAACCCGCAACCCAGGCATGTGCCCTGACCGGGAATCCAACCAGTGACCTTTTACTTTGCTGGATGACACCCAAACAACTAAGCCACACTGGTCAGGGCAGCCAAATTTTCTTGAAGTCTGTATCTTAGGGATTAGACGATATGATTGTAATGTCAGTCCTTGTTATAGTTGATAGAATCATTTTCTCTGTTATGTTTTTCCTTTTTATATACTGTGTATTTTCCATTGTGTGAAGTTTTATACTTTGATTAAATTTAATAACCAGTTTTCACTTGTGACATTTTTAGGTATACTTCTTTAAAAGTCATCGCCCTCTAAGTTTAAGTACTCTAATTTTAGTGTGATTCAGTTTATTGTATTTTCTAATTTTATGTGGTGCTATACCTTTCATTATTGAAGCATAAACACATACAGAAAAAGCACACAAATTAATGCTCAGTGAATTACTGTAAGCTGTGATCTGTGTAACTGTTGGCTAAGTGAAGAAATAGAACACAGCCATCACTTTAGAAGCCCTCTTCCTGTCCCCAACAGTCAGTCATTGCCTTCTCCCTTCTTCCGAAAGCAATCAGTATTCCGACTTAATTGTGCCTGTTCTTGAACTTTATATACATGGACTCACATGGTATGTTTTGTTTCTATAACTGGTCCACATAATGTTTTTGACATTCACCCATGTTAATTTCTGTAACTATAGTTCATTTTTATTGTTTTATAATGTTACTTTCTATGCATATACCCCAGTTTACTTATAAAATCTGTTGATGGATCTTTGGATTGTTTCTGCTTCCTGTTACTAATAATGCTGTGTGAACATGCTTATACCTGTCTCTTCATATACTATCTGTTGAGTATATACCTAACAATAAATTTACTGGGTGTGAGTGTATTTACCTTTAGTAGGCACTGCCAGTTTCCCAAAGTGGTTGTAGTAGTTTATTTCCCATGAAGAGTGTATGAGAGTTCCCACTGCTCCAAATCCTCACCAACAATTGGAACTGTTAATATTTATTTTTGCTGTTTTGATGGATGTGAGGTGGTATGTGTTGTTTTAGTTTTCATTTCACCGACATTTTAAGATGTTTACCATTTTTTTCATGTTACTGGTTTTTGGTTATCTATTGTAAAGTGTCTGTTCAAATATTTTGGTCAGTTTTTCTTTGTGTTATTTGTCTTTACAAAAACAATTACTTTAAGGAATTCTTTTTGTATTTTGCATAAGTACCTCTTTTAAAAAAAAGATTGTATTCATTTACTCTTAGAGAGAGGAGAAGGGAGGGAGAAAGAGAGGGGGAGAAACATAAGTGTGTGAGAGAAACATCTATTGGTTGCCTCTCACATGCCCCCAACTGGGGACCTGGCCCACAACCCAGGCTTGTGCCCTGACAGGGAATCGAAGCAGCAACCTTCCAGTTCGCAGGCCAGTGCTTAAGCCACTGAACCACACCAGCAAGGACTTTTTTTTTAAAATTATTATAAACATTTCCCCCCTGTTATGTGGTCTGCTTTTTCTTTCTCTTTATGGCATGTAAGAAGCATTCAATTAGTTTATCCCATATGTTTTGATATGTTACGGTTTTGTTTTTATTCATCTCAAGAGTGGTTTGTTTTGTTTTAATTTTTTTTTTGACCTCTTGGTGATCTAGGAATATGTTAATTTTTACATATTTGTATATTTCTCACATTTCTGTAATTCTAATTTAATTCCATTGTGGTCAGAGACTATTTGTATAGTTTCAGTTTTTTTCAATTTATTGATGCTTGTTTTATGGCTAACGTATGGTCTGTACTGGAGAATATTCCATGTGTGCTTCAGAAGAATGTGTATTCTGTTGTTGGATGAAGTATTCTCTAGATATGTTAGGGTGGTTGG
This sequence comes from Pteronotus mesoamericanus, assembly GCF_021234165.1. Lineage (NCBI taxonomy): Eukaryota > Metazoa > Chordata > Mammalia > Chiroptera > Mormoopidae > Pteronotus > Pteronotus mesoamericanus. Next base: position 32,111,785 of record NW_026555325.1, on the reverse strand, counting down.
TGATGTGGGCTGTGAGAGAATTCAAAAAGAAGAAAGTGTAAAGATTTTATTCAGTCTCCAACAACAGAGAGAGGGGCATGGTGTGGAAAGATATACCAGCATGGGGGGGGGCCCTCTGAACTTTTATCGAATTACAATTGGATTTTAAAAAGGGTTGGGGGGGTTCTGCTGTGAGGCCCCTGGGCTGTTGGGGCATTGCAGTTCCAGTGTTACCTTCTGCCTGTGGCTGTGGGGAGCGCTTAGTCATGTTCTATTCTTGCTTTCCAGTAATTTCCAGTCCTGGGAACAAGCTCACAAGGGTAAAATGGCAGTCATGTTTAACAAGGTCATAGGTCTGCTCGGCAAATGGCACCATGATAGCAAATGGTGCTGGCTTTGTCTTTCATGTTAGGTCTGGTTGGTTTATAGTGTTAAATTTTTCTACTTTCTTGTTTTCTGCGTAGTTTCATTTGTTTTTGAAAATCGAATATCACCGTCTTCCAACTGTTTGAATTGTGTGTTTCTCCCTTTCACTCTGTTGGTTATGCCTCATGTATTTCGAGACTTTGTTTTAAGGAGCATATATGTTTATAATTTTTATATCTCACTGATGAATTGGCCGTTTAATTTTTATAAAATGTTTCTCTTCACCTCTAGGGGCTGTCTGATATTAATATATCCACTCTCCTCCTTTTATGGTTGCTATTTGCATGGTGTCTTTTTCCATCCATTTACTTGCACCCAGCCTTTGTCTTTTAATCTAGTTGGATCTTGTTCTTTTTTAATGCAGTTCAACAGTCTGTTCCTCTTGGTTGTATTGTTTAATCCATTCACATGTAATGCTGTTGGCATCTTTGGATTTATGGCTGCCATTTTACTTTTTGTTTTCTCTGTCTCATATTTTTGTTCTTCTGTGTCTCTTTTACTGCTTTTTTTTGCATATGTTGAATATTTTCTAGTGTAACATTTTAATTCCTTCAGGTATTTTTTTAAACTATTTTTGAGTTTTTTTTATTGATTGCTCTTGGGCAGTGATTTTTTAACTGGTATGCTGCAAGAATTTTTAAAACTTGCAGTACCTATTTAGTCAGGGGCATTGACTCTTTCTATACGTTGTCAAATAAAAAAATGACAGCAGCCCACACAACAAAGCTGTCTGGTGTGAATGAATCAAAATTATACCTATTTTTTTTGGTCAGATGAGCAAAAAATACATTTTTCAGTATGCTGCAGAATTTTAGTAGTTTATGTGTGCCATGAGATGAAAAAGTTTGAAAATCGCTGCTCTAAGGTTTACATTATACTTCTTAACAGAATCTACATAGAAATTTTACTCTCATATAGTCTACTCTGTCCTTTTTTGTTACACATGTTGCTATATGTTACAAATCCCAAACTATATTGTTACAGTAAAACATAATATTTATAGTTTTTGTACTAATCTTATTTATCATTTTTGATTATCTTCATTTTCTCCTGTAGATTTGATTTACCATTTAATATCATTGTCTTATTCCAGTCAAGTTTGACAAGTTTGTCTCCACCTGCCTCCTTTGTGCTATTATTGTTGAATATATTACATTTCAATACAATTATATGCAATGGTTTTTTAAATCAGTTAAGAGAAGAAAGGAGGAGAAAAATACACAATTATGCTGTCTTTACTTGTACTCATTTTCTCATGTAGATTCAAATTAACTCTCTGGTGTATCCAGAAGGACTAATTCTGAGTCTTCTGCCAGCTCCAATCTACTGTTAAGCCCCTTCAGTGAATTTTTCTTTTTCAGTTATTGTACATTTCAACCCTGGAATTTTCATTTAACTATTTTGTATAATTTCTAACTTTTCATTACAACCCTCTATTTGATGAGACATTGCCATAGTATCTTTCTTTAATTCTTTAAACATGGTTTCCCTTAGTTGTTTGAGCATATTTATAATAGCTTCTTTGAACTTTTTGTTGAATCCAACATCTGGGCCCTCTCAAAGCCCTGTGCTTGGGTTCCCTGACCACCAGAGATGACTTTGGTCTTGGCGCTTTCCTTTGTCTCTCTTGCTGATCTCCCCATTACACTTTTGGTCATTTCTATTGTTGTCACACCCTGCTGTCAGCCTTCACTAATTGCTAGCTGATTGCTGTATTATTTTCATCAATATCCTGGGGCCGAATTGCTCTACTTTCTGGTTGCATTAAGTTCTGTCTTTGCGGAAGCGAAGTGTTTTCAGTCTTTGAGATTTGTGCTTTCCCCAAGAAGGGTATTGCCTTTCTCTTTGCCTAATTCTCTCTGTTAAACTCCTACCTGGTCTGTGCCTTGGAAGCTTGTTGCTTCTCCTTTCGTGGAACTGCCTACTGGCCTCATCTTAGATGTTCACGCCCAAGATCTCCCTAGTTTTGGTCAATACCCTTAGGAATGAACTTCCTGTTCCAAATAAAGTTAGTTCCCTTAGGTGGAGAACAGAGAGCTTCCTGTTCTAACAGCTTTCCTTTTTCCCTGGAAGAATGTCTGCCTTGCCTCAGTGGAGTAGGGGCAGAGGCAGGAGATCACTTCTTTTGAAGTGATACCCTGATCTTAGGAGTTTGGTTCTGGGTAAGGATGGTAATCTCTATTCTCAGCTTGCCCCTTCTGGTAAAGAACCTCTTCCATAATTATGTGTGAACAGTTAGGACCTAGTATTTTTAGTGTACTGTACCTGAAGTAAAGCTGCCATGTATGTGGGGGCTGGTTGCAGGGAGGGACTCCCAGCCTGCTCACTCTTGCCTTGCTCGTATGAAGTTTCTGCGGTGGAACAGGGACTGGGGTGCATGGTGAGAGATGCCACCATCCTTCCCCTGTTGGTGAAATTGTGGTTCTATACAGGGTAGAAGAGCTCCTGCAGCACCCATCTGGCTAGGACTTCTGTCACCCAGAATTGTGGGGTGTGAATGAGAGGAGCTTATGGCTCAAATGTTACAGATGCTTCCTGTTCTCATCTCAGTATGTTTTCTTGAGTAAATGTTTTTCAATTTGCTGTATGCCCTTAACAGCTGTTTAAAATTAGTTTCACCAGTTAAATGGTTGTCCCATTGGAGAGATGGTCCAATGCCACTGTTGCTGAAGTCCTACTCCTATATTATCTTTCAGAAACTTTCTAATATGTTTTTTATAGTTAGATTTTTAATCTTCTTGAAGTGATTTTTGTCTGCGTGGTGTGCGGTAGGAGTAAGTTTCATTTCCATATGACTCTCATGTCCCAGCACCATTTACTGAAAAGAATTGTTCTTTATCACAGTTTTGCAGTGGGTTGTTTTGGGGGGCAGGGATCAAGTATTTGTACCCAGAAACAGGTCTGTTCCTAGGCTCTATATTCTATATCATTTATATTCTTTTGTCAGTACCGTACGTCCTTAATTACTTAGTCTTATAATTAGCTTGATATCCACTAAAACAAAATTTCCTGCTTTTTGATAGGTGGCCTTCTAAAGATGTGCTCTTAAGATTTCTGTCTCCTGATTAATGAATTGAATACTAACCTGGGTAGTGCTGTGATTTTACAGATGTAATTAATGTTACTAATTAACAGATGTTAAAATAGCGAGATTATCGTGTATTATTTGGATTGGCCCAGTGTAATCACACAAGCTCTTAAAAACAAAAGATGCAGAGGAAGGGAGCAGGAGAAAGATGGGGCACAGTGAGAGTCAGAGGAATTTGACACAGCAAGCATGAAAAAGACCTGACCTGTTGCTGCTTTTGAGAGGGAGCCATGTGTAGGTGTCCTAGAGGCTGAGACCAACCCCCACCAGACAGTAAGGAAATGGGGACCTCTGTCCTACAACTGCTTGGAATTGAATTTTGCCAACATCCTAAATGAACCTGGAAACGGATTCTCTCCTAGAGTGTCAGGACAGCAACATAGCCTGGCTGATACCTTGATTTTATCCTTATGAAACTGTAAGCAGATAACCAGGTGAACCATGCTATACTGAGATTTCTGACCCACAAAAACTGGAGAACAGTGGATGTTTTAAGCTGCCAAATTTTGGGGAACTTGTTATGACAGTAATAGAAGAGTAGTATACACTGTATTGATTTTTAAGTTCTCTAAACAAAAACCCAACAAACGAGTCTTTTGTGGGTTTGATTGAGATTGATCTGTTGATCATATGTTTACATAATGAGTGTCTGTAGTATATTTCCTTCGTTATTTTAATAATTGTGCAAGTAATAATCTTCTAGACTTGTAGATGTTTTATTTTTATTTTTTGATGTTATTGTAAATGGTATGTTTTTTAAAAATTTTTGTATTTTTGCTGATACGTAGAAATTCAGTTAATTTTTGCATATTGACTTGGTAACCAGCAGCCTTGCTTACAATTTGGATAAATTATGTCAACTAGATTCATTTTTATGAACATGTGGCCCATGAATGATAATTTAACTTAATCTTTTTCAGTCCAATACTTTCGTCTTTCCAGTCTTACTGCAGTTAGTGACTGACTTCCAGTATAGTTTTGAATGGATTGGTTGTACATAGTGGGAATCCTTGTGTTGTAACTAATTTCACAAGTTGGGGGAGAATTTTCCAGCATTTCACTATTTAGCATACAGGCATTTTTGGATGTATCCTCAGATCAAGGAAATTGTTTTCTATTTTTTTAAAATCGTGAATGGTTATTGAAATTTATTAAATGCTTTTTCACTTTATACTTAGATGGTCATTTAACTTTTCTCCAGGTTATTTTATAAAATGGGGAGTTATTTTATTGCTCTTTAAAACCAATCTTATGTTCCTGCACTAAACCCAATTTGTGAGCTGTTCTTTTTATGCAAATTACTTGTTGATCTTTAATTTAGTATTTTTGCACATATATTCATGAATGATATAGGTATGTAACTTTTAATGTTTTTGTCAGGTTTTGTATCAAGATAACGTGGGCTTCATAAAAATGAGTTGGAAAGTGTTTTTTATTTTACCATTATCTCAAAGAATTTATGTAAGGAGGGTGTTAGAGCTTTGAATATTCTGTAGAATCCACTGAGGAAGCTATCTAGGGCTGCAGTTTTCTCTGTGGAGAAGTTTTAAGTAATGGCTTCAATTTCTATATCACAGTGCTCTTTAGAGTTTCAGTTTTCATATCAGTTTTGGTAAATTGTGTTTTTTGGGAATTCCTTAATTTTATCTAAAATTTAAAATGTGCCTGCATAAAATTTGTAAATAATATTCCCTTGTTATTTTTTCTATATTTAGGATCTGTGATGATGTCCTCTTTGTCATTCTAGATAGTCACTCTCTGTGTGTTGTCACAACTTTTTTTTCCCCCCTTAATCAGTCTTATCAGTTTACTAGTCTTTTCATGGACATTTAGCTTTGTTCATTCTTTCTATTTGCCTAAGTTCTGTTCAGGTTTTATTGTTTCCTTTTTGATTTTTGGGGAGTTTAATTTGTTATTTTTCTAGATTTTTGTGACAACTACATAGCTCTGGATTTACAAACCCTCCACCCCTACCCCATGTATTTGAAGTTACAGAGTTCCTTAAGCATTGGTATGGTTTCCTTTCTCAATTTTATTTTGCCTTTTTTTTAAACTGAGGTGAAATTTATGTAACATGAAATGAACTATTTTTAGAGTGTATAATTCAGCTCTCCAGCTTCTGATGTGTGTATGTCCGTGTATATAAGTGTATGTATGTATATTTCATTCAGCTGTGAGAATATTCTGTAATTTCCATGATTTTTATTTGGTTCATGGAATATTGAGAAGTAGATTGTTTGAGAGGAGGGGAAGAGAGGGAGAAATATCTATTTGTTGTTCCACTTATTTATGCATTCATTGGTTGATTCTCAAACCTGCAACCTTGGCTTATTGGGACAATGCTCCAACCAACTTAGCTACCCAGCTGGGGGTATATTCTTAAATTTTTAAAGAGAAGGTTTTTCTCACTGGCTTTTTGTTACTAATTTCTAACTTAGCTCCACTCTAATAAGAACTAAAGCTATAAGGTTTCAGTTCTTTAAAATGTGAGGCTTGCTTTATAATCTAACATATATAATTCTTGGTTAAATATTTCTTTTGTAGGACAAAAAATTTTTGTAAGCTACAGTTGTTAGATATGGTATATGATGTATATCAGTTATATCAGATTTGTTTCTTTTAAAAATTGTTATCATTACCTTTTTGTTCAGGAAAAAGTTTGTTAAAATGTCTTGAAAAAAATTCTAGACTTGTTTTTATATAGTTTCTATTATTTTGTGTTTTATGTAGTTTGAATATGTTACAGGTGCTTTAAAATTAAAAATTTTTGTTTCTGCCAGGCAAATGAAACCTTTTGTCACTGTGAAATGTTCCTCTTTATCTCTAGTAATGCATTTTGCCTTACAGTGTACGTTCATGTTAAGACAGACCACACTAACTTGGAATTGCTAAGTATTTGCATGGTGTATTTTTTTCTATTCTTTTTCTTTTTTCAATTAAATTTATTGGGGTGACATTGGTTAATAAGATTATATAGGTTTTAGGTGTACAAGTGTACATTTCCATGATACATGATCTGTATATTGCATTGTGTGTCCACCACCCAAAGTCAAAAATTCTGTCGCCATACATTTGATCCCTCTTTACCCTATACTACCTGCTCTACTCCATTCCCTCTGGTAGCCACCATCCTGTTGTCTGTGTAAGTTTTTGTTTGTCTTGTTCACTTGTTGCTTTCATTTTCATCTCCCATGTGAACAAAATCATACAGTTCTTCATTAAATACTATTTGAATGAAATTATTGTTTTAATGAAATACTATTTAATTTCGGCCTGTCTGGGGAGGAATTTCCTATTTTTGCTTGTCTGATAATGTCGTGTTTTTTTTCCCTATCTTTATTATTGAGGGGTTTTTTTTCTGCTGGACATCAGAACATAGGTAGGAATTTATTTTATTCAGCCTGTCACATGTTATCCCATTGAATTTTGGTTTCCATTGTTTCTGTGCAGAAGTCATCTATCAGTCTTACTGTTTGCTCCTTTGATGGTAATTTAGCTTGCAGGCTTCGGTTGCTTTTTAGGTTTTGGGGATTTATTGTTGGTTGTTAAGCAGTTTTACTGTGATGTGGCTAGATATGCTTTTCTTGTGTTTACTTGGTTGTTTGTAGGACTTATTGAATCTGTAACTTGAGTCTGTGCTATTCAATGCCACTAGCTATACGCAGCTACTTGAATTATTTAAAAAGATGAAAATTCAGTTCCCTCACATTTTAAGTTATCAGTAGCCACATGAAGTTACTGGCTTCCCTATTTGCAGATGGAGAGCATTTTCATCATTGTAGGAAGTTTTGTTGGATAGCACTGTTGAGAGCTTTCACAAGTTTTGGGAAATTTTCAGCCCGTATGGTTTCAAATAGTGCTTCTGTTCTGTCACTTCTCTCCTTCTGCGACTCCAGTTATACATGCATTAGGCCTTCTTAATGTATGCCCTGTGTTTCTTATGTCTTTTTCTATGTTTTCATCTTTTCTATTCCTGTGTACACTTTTAAAGATACAGTTTTCTGAGTTATCACCTATCATTAATTCTCTCTTAAGCTATGTTTAATATTTGTCAAACTAATCTATTGAGTCCTTAATTTAGGTTCTTTTGGTTTCTACTAGAAAACAATTTGTTTTTCTAAATCCTTACCTGTTTATTAATTTGGGTGGGGGAGGGAGGGAGAGAGAGAGGTGAGAGAAATATCCACTAGTTGCCTCCTGCATGTGCCCCAACTGGGTATGAAACCTGCAACCTCTTGGTTTGCAGGACAGTGCCCCAGCCATCCGAACCATCTGGCCGGGGCTAATTTGGTCCGTCCGTCCGTCCCTCCTTCCTTCCTTCCTTCCTTCCTTCCTTCCTTCCTTCCTTCCTTCCATCCTTCCATCCATCCATCCATCCATCCATCCAACTTTTGGGCTCTTTGCCAAAGTTCTCAGTCTTAATATTCTACATAGTTACTTGAAAGTTTGTGTCTGATAACTTTTTAAAAAAATTATATTTTATTGATTATGCTATTACAGCTGTCCTGATTTTACCCCTTTTGCCCCCCTACACTCAGCACCCTCACTCCCTCAGGCAGTCCCCCCACCATTGTTCATGTTCATGGGTCATGCGTGTAAGTTCTTTGGCTACTCAATTTTCTGTACTGTACTGTATATCCCCATAACTATTCTGTAACTACATATTTGTACTTGATCCCCTCACCTCTTCACCCACTCCCCAACAACCCTTTCCCATCTGGCAACCATCAAAACACTCTCCATTTTGATCTTTTTAAAAATAAGTCCCTTTAGCATTTCATACAACAGTTTGGTGATAATGAACTCCTTTAGTTTTTTCTTGTTTGGGAAGTTCTTTATTTGCCCTTTGATCCTGAATGATAGTTTTGCTGGGTAGAGAAAGCAGTCTTGACTGTAGGTCCCTTCTCTTCATGACTTTGAATATTTTTTGCTAGTCTACTAGGCTGCAAAGTTTCTTTTGTGAAATCACCTGACAGTCAGTCTTATGGGAACTCCCCTGTAGGGTAACTCTGCTTTTCTCTTGCTGCTTTTAAGAGTCTCTTTATCTTTAACCTTTGGCATTCTAACTATGATGTATATTGGAGTGGGCCCCTTTGCCTGCATCTTGTTTGGGTCTCTGTGTGCTTCCTGGCTGTGCATGTCTATTTCTGTCACCAAATTAGGGAAGTTTATTTTTCCCCCCATTATTTTTTTCAAATAGATTTCCAATTTCTTGCTCTTTCTCTTCTTCTGGCACTGCCATGATGTGAATAGTGGACTTCTTCAAGTTGTCCCGCAAGCTGCTTATATACTATGCTCATTTTTTTGGATTCCTTTTTCTACTTGTTTTCTGATTGGTTATTTTTTGCCACCTTGTGTTTCGAATCATTGATTTGATTCTTGGGTTCATCCACTCTACTGTTTCCCTGTAAATTGTTCTTTATTTTACATAGTGTATCCTACGTTTCTGACTGGATCTTTTTTATGCTGTCGAGGTCCTCACTAAGTTCCTTGATTATCCTTATAACCAATGTTTCGAACTCTGCATCTGGTAGATTGCTTATCTCCATTTCATTTAGCTCTTTTTCTGGAATTTTGACCTGTTCCTTCATTTGGGCCATGTTTCTTTGTTGTTCATTTTGGCCGTCTCCCTGTGTTTGTTTCTGTGTATTAGGTAGAATTGCAATGACTGTGTCTTGGTGGTTTGACCTAATGTTGTATGTCCTGTAGGGTCCAGTGGCACACCCTCCCCCATCATCCAAGCCAGGTAGTTGAGGTGCGCCCTTCACATGGGCTGAGTATACCCTCCTTTTGTAGTTAAGCCTTGGTCTCTGTTGGCAGGTCAGTGGGAGGGATTTACCCTGGACAGTCAGCTGCAAGGATTGGCTATGGCCACTTACCACCAACCACCGCCCCCTGCGGAGGATCAGCTGTGTAGGGACAGGGTGGAGGCGCTTTGATGTGGTCTATAGCTGTCCACTGGATGCAGTGACCCTGGGGTTTCCCATGTGGTACAGGCCAAGATCAGCCCCCACCTATATTTTGCCCAGGACTACCCTGCCTGAGCTATAAAGTAGTCTGAGATGGCTGCTACTTCTGCTGGGCTTGCAGATTGCCAGGCTAAGCCAAGCTGTGATTTGAGGCTGGCTCCTGCTAGTGCAGTGCGTGGGGTTCGCTGAGGCCAGCTCTTGCTTGTTTGAGAGCACTTAGGAAGTTGTGCAGCATGACCCGAAACCAGCCATTCATATTGAAAAGCACCTTGGGGGGCACCTCTAAGTTGGGTAGGGGGCAGTCTCTGGAGATCCCTAAGGTGAGTCAAACAGTGTTAGCCAGGTTGATGGAGTCTAAGACATGGTTCCAGCTTGCCAGCTCTGTGGGGGGAGGGTTTAGAAAAGGGTCAATCGCCTGTGCTTACCTTGATGCCAGACACTTCAGTTTCTTCCTGTATGCCACTGGTACCTTTCAGGCTGCTACCTGGTTGTTGGAGCTCAGAGGTAGTGAGTCTGAGTAGGTGAGTCCATGTGTGGGTTCTTTAAGAGGAACTCCTTGGGGCTCAAGTAGTTTCTTCCACCAACTCAATCCCCACTGGTTTTTGCAGCCAGAAGTTGTGGGGACTTACCTTCCTGGCACTGGAACCCTGGGCTGAGGGGCCTGGTATGGGATTGGGACTCCTTGCTCCCAAGATACCTCTTCCGAATTTTATCCACCTCATGTGGTTGTGGGACCAGCTTGTTACATGTCTGTACTTCTCCCACCTGTCTGGATGGACGTGGTTTCTTTAATTATGTAGTTGTCTGATTTCTATTCCACTTGATTTCTGACAACTCTGAGTAATGGTGGTTCTATATTTTAATTGTAATTTCAAAGTGGTTGTGGGAAGAGGCATGCTATGTCTGCCTATGCTTCCACCTTGACTGGAAGTTCCCTGATAATTTCTTTATTTAGATCTACCTTTTCAGTCTTGTTTCATTTGCTTTTTAGTCATGTTATTTCCTTGGGTTACTGTTTTTGTTTTGAATAGTGTATGGTACTTTTTAAATGAAAAACTATAGAAATAATTTGAGGTTTAGAATGATGTCAGTCTTCCATGACAGAAAATTTACATTTATTTTTGGCAGAAATATAGTGGTACTATAAATTTCAAATTCTTGCTTCACTTCTAAGAAGGATTGAGAGTAGAAACTGGAATTTAATCCTGTTCACTTTCACTGCATGATTGGGATTCCATCCCAAAGTTTGGGAGAGACTCGATTTTATTTTTTGTCTGGTTAGCCCGGTGATGCTGCTGAAGTTTTAGCTTAGCTTCTTAGCGTCTTAGTCACTAGTTCTGGAATTAGCAGATGCTTCCAGGGGCAGGAAACTATCATATACCAGACATACCTCTCTGGAATTTCTTTCCCCTAAATTTTGGCCCCCATGATTCTTCACAGCCTGATATTTATAAACAGACTTTTCTGTTTAAAATTTAGTTTAACTTTTACAAGCTTTTCTTCTAGAAGATTGGTCTCATTTATGTAATCAGTATTACTGGAAATAGAAAGGTTTTGGGTTCTTTTTCCTTTTTCTTTTTTTTAAAGTTCCTTTTTTGCCTTGCTTTTATTTTTAATGTTTTAATTGGTTTGGAAATTTTGAGTGAATTTGAATCTTTTTTTCCTCTCCCCATTCCCTTTTCTTCCCCTCTTTCTTTTGTTTAAATTATCAATTGGTTATGTGTAGCACTTGAATAGGGCCAATTTGTGGAGCAGTTAGCCATCTGGAGTTGCAGGTTTAAGTTGAAGAAAAAATATCTTGGTTTTTAATGCCTTGAAGATTACTGTAATATTCAAAGGTTTATTTATTTGTTCATTTATTTATTTTGCAACTAAGTAGTACCAGTGTAAGTTACATTTGGACATTAGGGTTTAAATAATATCTTTAAAGCATTACAGTGTGTAGTTTATTTTATTTTTTACCAGCTCTTTTTTTTTCTTAATGAGTTATAATAAAGCAGATTACAGTGAGTATGACACTGAAGTGTAATGAGTCATAATGTTTGTCATTTATAAGAATTTGTAACTTTACATTTATATATAATATTTTTGGCTAGAATAATTTGATGTACCATTCCTTTAATCCCAGAAACAGCCTATGGCCTTCTTGGCTTTTGAAATTTTTCAGACATTGTAGTTACTGGCTAAATTTGTCAATTATCAAAGAGTGAAAATGGATGTAGAGTAAATGGCATTTTGGGCTACTTTTTTCTGTTACTATGAAAGGATAGTATCTTTGATAAAATTCTAAGATAGCATACATGGCACACAATCCTACCACTCAAATACAGATTTTTGACCCTGGAGGAAACTGTTCTAATGAGTTAGTCTTAATGGAGTGTGTCTTATTCAGGGGTTAGGTTCTAAGAGGGTATAGTTTATATTTGCACCTTCCTTTTATAATTTAATAGTTGGATTCTATTTTATTGATGCGCATAATACACTGTTCCTTTTATGTTGGATATTTTCTCAGTTCTCTTGTCTCCACTACAGGTAAAAAAAAATGTGACATACATCTTTAATTTGTTCCTTTGCTTTTTTAAAATTGCTGCCCTTTGAGCAATAGGTTACCATTATAAACTGTTTTAGCTTTAGAAACATAGTGCAGGGTTGCTAAATACACTATAATACTTCATATGACTTTGGAAATTTTCATGCCTCATCTATTGTAATTATTTCAATTTAAGTTATTTAGTGAAAAATACATGAATTTCTTTCTGGATGTTGCTGTATTGTAAGAGTTGTACCTATTTAAAGTGCTATCATCAACACACATGCATCAGTTTAAGGGAAACATCACTGTTCTAATAGCAGTATATTTAAAAAGTGTTTGGCTTGTTAAGAAGTGTAGTCCAGGTTATTTTACTTGCTGCATATATTGGTTATCAAGAACATAAGCAGTTTTTTCACATTTTTATTACTTTTTCTGTTTGTGGCTTGTTTTAAGAGTTGTTATTGAAATCCTATTAAAAAGGATGACATTTTGAATTGCTTGACCATAAAATAATTCAGATGTTTTTTTTGGGGGGGGGAGCAAAGTTCATTTCATCTTTGATACCATGGACCTGTTACCACAGTTTATTACTACCAAGGCTTACTTTTACTGCAATACTTACCAACTACAAAAAAAAGCACAGTAGTTCTTGGCGTTAAAATTACTTGCATTTGTTTGTGCTGCCTAATTAATCCCTTTACCTTAAGGACTAGCGGGGGCGGGGGTGGGGGCAATGATTGGGATTTTAAGTTGCAGTAGATCATTTCGGTTTGTTCTCCAAATCCTGGCATCTGAAATTTGAAGGTTTGAAATAGAGATTTTTCAGGTCAGTATGCCATTACATGACAGCTTCCTTGCTAGGATCAGTTAGTATTAGTTATTTACTCTTTACTTGCTAAAACCAAAATAAATACGTTAAATATATCATTTTAAGTATTTACATTTGGCAAGTGCTATTTCTTAAATTTCTATTAATAAATTATCGGCTAAAACATAGATGCATGGCTTCTTTGAAAGCTAACATGATAAATTATAATACTCACCCCTATGCTGTTAAGCTTGCTTTTAGAAATTTTTTTTTGTAGAATCAAAATTAACCAAGTAAACAGTCCCTTCCCAGAAAAGAAAATTATAAAAGTAATACAAACTTTACATTAATTATTATGAGTTCTCAACAAGTTTGTTGGATATTTTAACTGTTAGGATACCTTTTCTGAATTTGTATAAAATAAAAATGACTTCAGTCCAGTTATTTGAGAAGACAAAACCGTGTAATTAAGTAGCTGTATAAATCTTACATTTTTAAAGGGTGCCGAAAGAGCATAATAACTAGTAAAAGTTTATCTTTAGATTGAGGCTTACTCCAGATACTTGCAGGTATTAAAAGTAAAGCATGTGCGTATGTGCCTGGGTGCCTCTTTCTATGTATAGGTAAGTGTCTTGGTTGTAGAAATAAAATAGAAAGCTACATAGAAGACTGGTTTTTCACTTTTTTAAAAAAATCATTGAATCACATTTTAAAATTTATACTTATTCTTTTTATTTACTTCATATATTTCTGCTTTGCACCTATTTTTTATTTTGGGATTAGATACAGATTACGAGTTGGCAAACTTCTGGAAAAGGCATGTTAGTCAATATTCTAGGCTTTGTGGCTCACATGGTCTCTGTTGCAACTGCTCTCTGTGCTTGTGTAGTGCAGATGCAGCCATAAACAATATGTAAACAAATGGCTATGTTCTAATAGAACCTTATATATGGACACTGAAATTTGAATTTTATATTATTTCTGCTTGTCATGAAATACTTTCTTTTGATTCCTTCCCGCAATCATTTAAAAATATAAAAGTGTTCTTAGTTCATGTGGTACAAAAACAGAAAGTGCCATCCCTAGTGTAGAGTAACCTTCCCTGAGGAAATTGAGTCCTTCTAGTTCATCAGTTAACTAAATGCTTTGGGTAAATTTTAAGTTAAAGAACAGATGTTTTTCTTCTTTTAATAGATGGAGATAAGTTGTAAGCTCTGTTGAAAAAAATTTACATATGTATATAGTTTTAATTGTGGTAAAAGACACATACAATTTACCGTCTTAACCATTTCTAAGTGTTTGGTAATGTTAAGTGGACTCATATTATTCCACAACCGATCTCCAGAACTATTTCACCTTGTAAAACTGAAACTCATTTTAAACAACTTTCCATTCCCCTCTGTCCCCAGCCCCTGGAAATCACCATTTTATTCTCTATTAATTTGACTACTCCAGATACATCATAGGAGTGCAATCTTAATGGCTGTCTTTTTTGACTGGTTTATCTCACTAAGAGTCATGTCCTCAAGGTTCATCCATATTGTACCATGTCAGAATTTTCTTCTGTTTTAAAGCTGAATAACATTCCATTTTATGTATGTAATATACCACATTTTGTGTATGCATTCATCCATTATTGTTCACTTGCCCCGCTTCCATGTCTAGGCTGTTGTGAATGATGGTGCTGTAAACGTGAATGTGCAAATATCTTTTTGAGGTCCTGCTTTCAGTTCTTTTGAATATATACCCAGAAGTGGGATTGCTAGATATGGTAATTTTACTTTTAAGTTTTTGAGGAACTGCCGTTCTGTTTTTCATAGCAGTTGTACCCTTTTATAGTCCCATCAACAGTGCACAAGCATTCTAATTTCTCCACATCCATGCCAGCACACGCACATATTTTATAGTAACCATCCTAATGGAAATGAAGTGATATCTGATTGTGGCTTTTATTTCATTTCCTTAATTAGTGATTGTTGAGCATATTTTTATATGCATGTTGAGGATTTATTTGTATATCATCTCTGGGGAAAGGTATATTCAAGTTCTTTGCCTCTTTTAAAATCAGGTTATTTATTAGCCAACCATATTATTTATAATAGTACAGTTTCTTTCCTGCCTTGTAGTGTGTCTACAAGTACAAAGAAATAGGTTAACGTAATTCACCTTTACTTATAAAAATATCTTATAAATGAGGAGCACACTTAAGTGGAAGTTGTGATTTGCTGAAAGCCAGTCTAATGGAGAAGTTAAACATTCCGTAATTGTTTCAAAGTAGAAGAAAAACAACCTGGGAAGATGAAGTATACATAATGAAACTAAAAAAGAAGAAGGATTAATTTTTATGTATCATACAGAATTTCAATTAAACCTTGCTTGTATACTAGTATTAAGCAGAAAAGTTTAGAGAGATGTTACAGTGTATGGTATATTTAGGCTTACACGATGACTAGTTCATAAAATCGGTTCTGATGTACCAAGCCGAAATCATTTTAATTTTTTTGTTTTATATTATTTTTCTCCCTATTCATAGTGTGAGTTCTAGCACTGTCTTATTTGCTTTTTAGGCCCAGTGATTTATAGTAGTGCTGATCATATAAATGATGCATACTATAGATGAAATTTTCAATATCTAGTGTATCAAAATTTTCAGTATCTAGTGAAAAGTTTTTTCTCATCTTTTCTATACTTTTATTTTCTTATAGTGAGCTGGGCTTTCTATGTATTCTTCCTCCTTACTACCCCTTGCTCTTTGCTAATAGTAATTGAATGAACCTTTGCCCATGAAATAGGCTTTTCATTGAGTCTCAGTTTTTGTTGCTAAGAGAATAGGTAAGTGAGGCCTTCAGGAAAAGATACACTATTGTCCCTAAAATACCAAATTCAGTGTCTTCAAAAAGGAACTTACGGTTTTTCCCAATACTAGGTCCTTTTTTAGTGACTGTTGCTGTCAGCTATCCACGTGTAAGTCAGAAACACTTTTTCCTTTACTTTCCAAATTTAGTGTATCACCAAGTATTGATATTTTTTTTTATCTCCTAGGTAACCTTTCTGATCTGTTAGTGCTGTAGTCCAAGCTACTGTTTTCTCTTTCCTAGATCCCTGTAGTCGCCACCTCACTCATGCCCATGAATCCACTCTGGAATCTAATTAGGCAGGCATGCAGAAGCTATATTTCTCAAGAAACTCAAGTAGCTCATCTTGTATCTTTTTAAAAACCTTTATTATGTAAGTTTATATATTGAGCTATAGGAAATTGTAGTTCCTTGGTTTTTCAAGTAAAGTTTATGTTAATATTGAGAGTCTACCAGAAGTGTACCCATACGTAGTATTGTTTTCGTCTTCATGCCAGTAAGTTTGATGGTTATTTTCACTTTATGAATGGGGAAACTGAAGTTGATTACCAAATTGTGGAGTTGAGATACAAATTTAGTTACATTTTTAGACTGAGTTTCTTCAATTTGAGAATTTAGGGATGCCTGAGAATAACCATTTATTCATCCAGCAAATATTTATGTGTGTATGTATGTATATGTATGTGTTTATCTATTTATTTATCCATCCATCCATCCATCCATCACCCATCCACTCTTCCATCCATCCTCACCGAGGACGTTTTTTCATTGCTTTTAGAGAGTAGTGGGAGAGTGAGAAATATTGACTGGTTGCCTCCTGCATGCCCCCAAACTGGGGATCAACCCCACCATCTAGGTATGTGTCCTGACTGGGAATTGAACTTACAACCTTTTGGTTATGGGACGATGCTCCAGCCAACTGAGCCACACCGGTCAGTGCTCATTCAGCAAAGAACCACTCCATCTCAACTCCCCAATTCCTATTATTTTGGAGCTTGTATTCTGTGAAAGGAGATGTGCTGGCTCATTGATACAGCTATAGATTCAAAATGACTACATCTGGCAGGGAGTTTCAGAACTAAGAAGCATTCTTTTGATTTGGCAGGAGAAGGAGGTATGTGAAATTAACTTACGGGGATCTCCATAACCTCGAATAGCAAGGTAAATGCTAGTTCTTACATAGAGATATAACATGGTACTTCACTAGTCACCGGGCATTCTGTCAGCCTGTTCTGGAACATAGCCTAACTATCTGAATGGGCTTCAGATACCGTGTCAGGTGTTCCCAAGGATACACCGATGTTCAGAGATTTGCTAGAAAGACTAGTGGAATCAGCATAGAGTTGTGTTCATGGTTGAGATATATTGCAGTGTCACAGTAAAGGCATAATCCTAGTCTGGAGGGATACCTCTGTAGGCTTCATTTTATTCTCTTAAGAGGGAGCACGTAGAGCACACATTCTCCCCCCCAGCAACAAGCGTGCAGTATGTCTATCCAGGGAAGTCCATTAGAGACTCTGCACTCAAGGTTTTTATCGGGGTATCTTTTTTCTTGCATATATATCACACTGTTTGCACAAACAGGCCAGGCACCGTGAGCCACCCTTGCCAGTTGGGAAAAGGTGGGAATTTCTTTACTGGCAGTCTTTTCTAAAGATAATATCCTTGGAACTACTACGTTAACAGTTTTTTTCACAGTTAACTCTTGAATCTCATTGGATATTTCAGGGGTGGACTGGGGAGAGATAAATATTTACATACCATTTTCTTACAGTGTTTTGGAAGTCATTTTTTTAAGGAAATAATCCTAAATTTAAGTAAAACATTTTAGGTAAAACAGTGTTTGTTGCAGCACTCTTGCTAATAGCAAGAAATTAGAAACCACTTGAATTATCAGTGGTAGAAGAACAATTAAATATATTAATATACATCCATTTAATGGAATGTTAGGTAGCCATGAAAATGTTTATGAAAACACTATCATGTGATTGGTATTATATAATTAGAAGGACATGGGATACAAAATAATAATCAATGTAGAATTTGGACAGCAAAATCTTGATGTCTTGATGGCTGCCAGACAACTTTTATATTTCTGAAATTTGTGAATTCTCTTAGAAAATTTCCTCTCAAAAATGTAAGAAAATATAAAATATTAACTTTCTGTTATGGAAAATTTTTAATTTATTAAGTTAGAGTGAATATTGTAATGATCCCTAAGGTACACATCACACTCCTTTGAGAATTATCAGTTTTAACATAAAAGTTTGGTTATTTATAAGGAAATTTAAATTTATTGAAACATACATACTGCATTATACTATTAGGGCCGTACATGTAATATGCAGTAAACTTACTATAGAAATACATGTTAATGTGTTTTTTTTTAATGGAAAAAACTGCACTGTCATTCTCATTTATATTTTTAATCGAGTTTATTTGGGGGAAGTAATTTTCAAAGAAAAGCTTTTTGTTGGAGGTTGAGGTAACTATATGAGTTTTTGGATATAGGACTACAGATAAGGAAAAACAAACTCAAACTGAGAATTGGATGGAGTATAAGTTTCTCTCTTTTAGCAGCCCTTCAGCAGATGATAATTTTATTTTGTTATCAGCTTTCAGGGTCTTCAGCAAAAGATTGAAATTGTAAACATGGAAACATCTTTGAATGGCAGCAGCTACTATAAAGTGTAACCATAATTATTGAGTAAAAAGTACACAGAAAACAGACTGGAAGAAAACAAACCTGGGTTTTTGACATTGATTATCTTTAGGTAGTAGGACTGTGTAACGGGTTTTTTGCATTTTTCTTTACTGTTGGCAATTTTGGATTTATGACCACAGCTAAAAAGGGAAAGATGTAAAATTGTTTTTTTCTCATCATTATTTCCTAAATATACATGTCCTTTTTTTAATATAAGGTAAATAAATTGGCATTGGGGAAGAACTGTTACGTCAGAAAGTAACTATAATCAGTAGAAAACTTGGAATAAGCCAGACATTGTAAATCATTGCTTAGGTTCACTGTAATATTGTGGTGTAAATTTGAGGGTCAGCCTTTTGTTATAACTTAATAAGACTTTGCACTTGTCACTCTGTTTTGGCAGCTTTGAGATTAACCCATAGGTAAAAGATACATGAGATTAATGTAACTTACAATTTCTTTAAATAACTGAATACTGTGAAAAATGGCCGGTCATATTTGTAAAGATACTGGGGGATTGATTATACACCATAGGTCAGTGATTTTTAACCAGTGTGCCCCAAGAATTTTTAAAACATGTGATACCTGACTATTCAGTCAGGGCAACTGACCTGTTTTCCCTTAGATTGTCAAATTAAAAAATGGGAACAGTCAGCACCCAGCACCATAGTTATCCACTGTGAATGAATCAAAATTACACCTGTGTCTTTTGGGGGTTTTTTTGGTCAGATTGGCAAAAAATGATTTTTTTTGGTGTGACTTAGAATTTTAGTAATTAGTGTATGTGTGTCATGAGATGAAAAAGGTTAAAAATTGCTGCCATAGGCCATTCTGGTCACTGAGCATTAGGTTAAACCATATGAACTTATTTAGTAGATTAAAAATGGATGAATAGCTCTAACTTCATATGGTCCAACCTGGTAAATGTCATAATTTCTTATCCTTTGTTAAAAATGCTTTACCTAGCTCATATTGTATGTTTATCTCAAGTTAAAGATTGGTATTTCTATTAAGGTTGCAAGTAATAGGAAAGTATGATTAAAATTTAAAAATTTTGTTTACTGGGTGACTTGGTCCTTAGAAATGTCTTCCAAGAGGACATTATGATCTTAATGGGTTTGTGTGCTAATTTATGCATCTGGAACCTAAACTTTTGTCATCTTCTGGAATTTTATAGCAATGTAGAGTTGGGAATGATGGTTAAAAGAGGGTTTCCTTTTTTATCAAGCAGGATAATTTGTGTTAAATATGTGTGTATTTTGAGCAGATAGGGTTCCTAAGCAGAGTAGTCTGTTTGGTTGGAAATATTGTGGATTTATTAATTTAAAAACTTTTTTCCTTATTTGAAGGCTTAGGCTAGAGAAATTGAAGAGTGAGTGAGTACATTGGAATGCTCTGCTGTCTGCTAATAACCTTTTCTTGTTTCTCTTCTCACATCACTTGTTACGCGGTTTTGTGCAAGTTGCTTATTTTTCTGGGCCTCAATAAGAGTAAATAAAAATAATTTATGTTATGTATGTCAGGACCCTGCTATGGGCTCACAAGTATTATCTCATTTAATTCTATAACAATCCTTTTAGACTGTGATATTACCAGGATTTTATGGATGATTTTATTAAGTGACAGGCCTGGGGTTTGAATTCAGTCCGGCATCAGAGCTCATGCCCTTAACCCTAAAGTGATATTGCTGCAGTAAATGTCCCCAGAAATCCACTTTAGGAATCTCATTGAAAATATGATAGAGATGATGTTGGTGAAATGATATTGCTGTTGATGTCACTATATAACTATTTAGAATATTTTATCCTTTTTTATTATAATATGTTGTTTTAGGTAGTATTTTAATAAGTATATAGTGCTTAACTTGGACTTTTTATATATAACATGCAGCTTTCTTTCTGGTCAGAGATTTACTTTCCTGCTGTAGATGGATTATAACAAATAAAAATTGTTCTGTAGCTCTTTCATCCTGTACCATTGAGACAGAAAAATAGATCGAGGAGGAATATTGTGGGGCAGTAAGTAAATCAAAACTGTTCTTTTTAAGGTATATCAAATGGTATATACCTTGGAGGAGTGGGATTTTAGGAGACAGGAGAGTGTTGGGACTTCTCACTTTTTTACTTCTGTATTTATTTCAACAAGCATATATCACATTAATAATAAGGAAAGGCATGAAACTTGAAAAGATTCTTAAGTAATTAGTACTTTGCTTAGGGAAAGGATACCAGTTGACTTTCTGTTAGTGAGGAGGAGGTAATTCAGGTTTTAACCAAATTTCTATTTTGGAGCTTTCCTGAAGAACGTTTCTTCTTACATGTTAAATAGCACATGCTTGCTCTCTCCCCTCTCCCCAGCCCACCCCACCCCCACCCCCACATCTTTCTTTCAGATTGTTTTTTTTTGGGGGGGATAGGGATGTTTAATTCAGTGGATATAAGTTCTAACAAAAGACAATAAATTTAACCTCTCAGTGTGCTCATTTTCTTATCTTTAAAATGAGAGCTACAGGTTAAAATAGAAAAAAAACGTATAAAAATACACATGTGTGTATCTGAGTATACTCACATATATGCATGTACATATGTATGTTTGTGTATATAGATTGATAAATTTTAAAAATAGCAAATTCTATGCCTGAAGCTGGAGGAAAATGAACTACATTTCTACTACATTAATATAATAAATTAGGCATTAAATTATATGCTGTTCTACCTACCAGGAACTTCTGACCTCAGGGAGAAAGCTGAAAGGAAGCTTATAGTTGTAATATGCTAGTGTTGTTTTTGTTTGTTTTGTTTTTTTTTGAGCACTTGTATTTTAGCATACATACAGTATATGCTCACATTTATTGTGACAGGTTTAGCTCAAAATCCTTTATATGAACTTATCTCTGGCAACAATAAAGTTTGTACTTTTATTTTCTCTATTTTTTGTATAAAAAGCTGAAACATGAAGAGGTTAAGGAACTTGGCCATACTCACACAACCTAATCTATGTATATGTTTATTTTTGATGGAAGAAAAATGGCTGTCAGGCCTTTTTTATTTATAAGAATAAAATTGAGATTAAATCATCTCATCTCTAAAACGATGACAGTATAGAGAAGCAAAAAACAAGACTCTGCTTTACCTCTGATGCAAGCTATATTTCCTTATATAAATACTTTGGTCTTAGTGTGCCTGAATCCTTTGCTATATGGGTTACAACAAAAGTATTTAAAATGACCATCTTAAGGATTCTAGATCATATGTTTTCTCTTCCTCACAGGCTTATCTAATTCAGTGTACAGACAAGATTCAGGAACCTAGCTTTGTATGCTTAAACTTTTGAGTCATGGTTGGTGAGCTATTTCATGTGGATGTTTGTGAACATATTTATGCATGTATGTAGAATATATATATATATATTTGTATGTGTACATAGAGGGATAGATATATGGCTCCGAAGTAGATAGTTTAGTGAGACATCTTGCATAGGAATATGACAGCTGACCAGAGAGGTATTTCAGATCAGTAGAGAAAGGTCGAATTTATGAGAAATTGTATGATATTTTGCATTGGAAAAAATTCTAGATATGTGTATATACAATTAAGTTCTAAATGTATTAAGTTTCCAAGTGTTAATATTGACATCGTTAGGAAAAAATGTAGGAGATGTCTTATTAGAGGGCCATGAAGGAGAAAGGTTACTGGAAAATAAAGATGTTAGGTTGCTTTTGTGATAGCTTATTTATTTAATGCCAAAATAACTAGAATACTCAGTTTTAAAATAGGATATCAAACTGGAATAAATGATGGAATGTAACGTAGTCAACAAAAATGATGCTTATGTTCACTGAATTAATGATACAAAAATACTGTGCATGAAAATAAGTACGTTCCATTTATTAACCATGTTAATGAAAATGGCAAAAGTCAGAAGTACTTACAAAGTGTAAAACAGTTTAGAATTCTTGAATTCTTTTATATACTTTGAAATGCATTAAAAAAAACTAATGAACAGGAATGATTTAAATGAAATTAGTTTTTGCTAAAATAATTTCTAACATTAACATAGTATTTCTGTTTTTAAATTAGTGTTTTCTGCCTTATCAGGCATAATGTGAAAAGTAGAAGCCTGTCTTATATAAACGAGCTTATCAGATATAATATGAAAAGTACAATTAAAAATTGGAATGAATTAAAATATCGTCAGACTTCAGGAAGTTTTAGATTTAAAAAGTACAAGATTATGATTTAGCAGCAGTTGAATCTACTGTTTGGTGTTAGTGAACAGAGTCATTTCTTTTACTTTTTGGTACTAATGTGATTCTGTTGAACACATGCTTTCCAGATAGTTTAATTTTGTTTTGAGACTCTGCCAAGGAAGATGAAGACTTAAGGCAACTAAAAAATGATATAATGAAAAATTGATTTCTTGTCATAAAAGTATAACCATATAGTAATGTTGACTAATCGGAACTAATAATATATCCAAATACATGTACCCTTTTTTACACTGACTCCACCTGGGGAGGCCATACTTGTACAATAGAATAACTAACATTTATTGAGTGACTTTTTGAGTGTATGTATAAGAGAGGGAGAGAGAAAATGTTTATTTAAAAGGACCATGGTAAACTTGCTGTCGTGGGTCAAAGTGTGGCCTTCATTTAGGTTGTTGCCTTAAAATTTTTCTTCATACAATAGAAATGTGATTGATCTCTTAATTTGAGTAGTGATATATTTGTTACATATCTGTAACATTTGTGAAGTTTTGTTACATATTTATGAAGTTTTGGATTTACAATAAATTTTAGGGAGCAATGAAGAATAGCATACTAGCATAATTAAGAGGCAGATGGTTTTATTCTTCAAGGATGGGATATTTGGTCTTTATATAGCCTTTATACTTTATCAAAAGTATAAACATTGTATTAAAATTTAATGGATTATGGTGAAATTAACATATTCTTCAGAAAATCTCACCTCTTAGAGTTGAGGACAAATTTTTGGTGTCAGAAATAACAGTTTGATTTCATAAAAGATTAAAATCTTTGCATTGTGTTTGCTACCAGCAGATTCAGTAAACTACCTATTTTTGCATGGTTAAAAAATTTGAATGAACAATACTTTGTGACAAGTGAAATTCAAATTTTAGTGCCCATAAATAAAGTTTTACTGGAACACAGCTGCTTTTGCATTAGAACGACAAGAGCTGTGTAGTTGTGACAGAGATCTTATGTGGCATTCTCATCACTTTGTATTGCTTTTGGTTCACCACAAATTTCATTGCTGCTGTTATAACTTACAGTGTTTTGAGTGCTTTTAAGGCATAGTATAGTAGTATTTTGTTATTGAATTACATAATCAAAACATTGCCCTTATTATGTAGTGCTACTGTAGCTGTGATAGAATACTTTATAAATTGACATTACTAGACTAAGCATACACAACAGTATCCTCAACTCTCAATTTTCTTAAAGTAACAGTTAATTTAAAAAGGCACCTCTCATCACAGTAAAATTTCATTATAAAAATAAACATGGAAAATGGGGCTGCTACCAAAATAAGTTCTGAGTGGCTCATTTGTTAGCCAAGCAAAGAAAGTCATTTACTGATGGTGAATTATTAAGTTCTGTTTGATTGCAACAAATAAATGTGTACAGAGAACTTGTTTTAGACTATTAAGTTTTTGACAAGAACAGTTGATTTAAGAGTTGAGGATATTTGAGGTCGATTAAAAAAACAGGGCAAGTGATAAAAGAGTGGTTTTCCTGGCTCTTAATGAGTAGAAAGATGTTACCGATACTGATGAGTTATTGTTTATCCAAGGTGTCAATGCCAAGATTGAAGTGGCCAAAAAAATAATTAGCCTCTGTGAATAGTCTGTATAGAACAGTTACAGGTAAGAATGTTTTCAAAGTTGAGAAGACACTGTACAATCTGAAGTGGAATCTGCTAAGGTGTCGTACAGCTGATGGTGGTAAAAATGTGTGTGGAACACAAAGAGGCTTATTTGGGCAAATTCACAAAGCTTGCAGAAAAATGGGAGGTTTTCAAAGCCTGTGGTTATTCATTGCATTATTCATCAGCATGTACTTTGCAGAAAATATTTGAATTTATCATGTTGTTGAATCAGTATTGTCAGTGGTGAATTTCATTTGCTCTCATGGACTTACCTAGCATCAGTTCTGTGAATATGTTAGAAGCTGAATATCTTGTCTGACTTAGCAGTGGTAAAATATTATTCCAATTTTTTGAGCTAAAGGCTGAGAGAAGTTTTTCTGAACAAAGAGGATGGACCACAAACACTATTACCAAATTCTAAGTGGCTTTGGAAATTTGTTTTTTCTGCAGACTAGGAAATGTTTTAAAAGAATTTAACCTAAAAATGCAAGACAAAATAGTGCTTACATGCAAAATTTAGCTGCAGTGCAGTCATTTTAATAGCAACTGATGTTTGAATCACAAGTAATATCAAGCTACTTTCTACATTTCTCATGTTGTCAAAGTGAGATCTTCATTCCCACTTGAATTTGTATGAATATATTTTTCCACCTTCAAACAACAGTTCTAGCAGCATTTTTCCAGACATTGATGCAAGTGCAAAAAGTTCCCAGTAATTCAAAATCCATGTAATTGTGCACTTGAGAACTTCTACCTAATCTTCAGTTGGAAGTGACTAACTTGCAATGTAATGATATACTGAAAGGCAAATATCAAAAGAATCTAATAGACTTCAACAGCTACCTTTGAAGTAATGAATATGCTTAATTAAAATCATATGCTTGTGGATTGATACCAGTTCTTGACAGTATCGGTCTGTCAGAAAAGACATTTTCAAAGATAAATACATAAAATCTGATCAGCAGTACCAGATGAGTATTTGAAATAGATTTTGTTGATAAGAAACTTGAATTAAGTGAAATGTTATCCCCTCCAATTTCATTTTTAAATCTAGCAGACGTACATATTATAAAATATTACTCAGTTATTTTACCTTGAATTTTTTCAATAAGTTTTTTCTCATTATATAAGCATCTACCTGATTTTGCCTGTTGGCCTGCAAAGACTAAAATATTTATGATCTGGCCCTTTACAGAGAAAGTTTGTGGACCCCTAACTATACCAGTGCTTTTCAAACATGAATGTACAAAATAATTACATCAAAATGTAGTTAAAATGCAGATTCTGATATGGTTGTGCTGGGGTGGGACCCAAGATTGTGTGTGTGTGTGTGTGTGTGTGTGTGTGTGTGTGTGTTTAAAATTATTTTTAGAGAGGGGAAGGGAGGGAGAAAGAGAGGGAGAGAAACAGCAATGTGTGGTTGCTTCTCACGCACCCCCTACTGGGGACCTGGCCCACAACCCAGGCATCTGCCCTGACTGGGAATTGAACTGGTGACTCTTTGGTTCTCAGGCCAGTGCTCAATTCACAGAGCCACACCAGCCAGGGCTTGTTTTCTTTTTTGTTTTTTGTTTTTTAAAAAATAACCATGTCTTTTTAACTAGCAAAGTTAAAATTTTGGTGAAGTCCAATTTATTTTTTTCTTTTTCAAAAATTATTCTTAAGAATTGTGGTAAAATACACATAATATGAAATTTACCATTTTAACCCATTTTTAAATACATCGTTCAGTTTATACTACCAATACCGATATTCATCTTCAGAATTTCTGCCTTACCCAACTGAAACTACATCCACTAAATACTTAATCTCCGTTACACCATGCCCCTCTACCTTTGGTAACCACCATTGTATTTTTGGTCTCCGTGAATTTGAGTACTCCCAGGAACGTCATGTAAATGGATTCACACAGTTCTTATTTTTTCTTTTGTGTCTGGCTTATTTCATTTAGCATAGCATCTTCAAAGTGTACCTATGTTACAGCCTATATCAAAATTTCCTTCATTAAAATTTTTTTCCATTACCATTTATCCCCTCATGTCCTCTTCTACTTCCACCCATACCTCCTCCCTCCTGAAATCACCACACCTGTTGTTCGTGTCTCCTTCATTTTTAACATTGAATAATACTCCATTTTATGTATATACCACATTTTATCTATTCATTGGTGGACATAAGTTGCTTCTACCTTTTGGCTATTGTGAAATATGCTGCTATGAACATGGATATACAAATACCTATTCTAGTCCTCGCTTTCACTTCTGTTGGGTTTGTTCTCAGAAGTGGGCTTTCTGGATTGTATGGTAATTCTGTGTTTAATTTTTTGAGGAACTGCCATACTGTTTTCCTCAGTGGCTGCACCTGTTTACCTTCCAGCAGTGCACAAGGATTCAGATGTTTCCACATCCTAGCGAACACTCATTATTTTCTGTGGTGGTGGTGTTTTTAATAATGGCCATTTTAATGTGTGTGAAGTTGTATCTCATTGTAGTTTTGATTTGTATTTTCTTAATGATTGATGATACTGAGTCTTTTTTTATGTGCTTATTGTCCAGTTGTATATCTTTTTTTGGGAAATGTCTGTTCAAGTCCTTTGCCCATTTTTTAAATTGAGTTTTTGGGTTTTTTGTTGTTGAGTTTCAGGATTTCTTTATATATTCCGGATATCAGTCTCTTATGAAATAATGATTTGCAGGTATTTTCTCCCATCCTTTGTGAGGGATGCCTTTTTGCTTTCTTGATGGTGTCTTTTGATGCACAAAAGTTTTTAATTTTGGTGAAGTCCAACTTACCTATTTTTTCTTTTGTTGCCTATGCGCTTGGTTTCAAAATCCAGGAAATCGTTGCCAAATCCTGTGACTTAAAGTTTTTCCACTGTTTTCTTACAAGAGTTTTATAGTTTTGGGTCTTATGTTTAGATATTTGATCCATTTTGAGTTAAATTTTATATGTGGCATTTAGGTAAGGGTCCAACTTAATATTTTTGCATGTGGATATTCAGTTTTCCAACAATATTTGTTAAAGAGACTGTTCTTCCCTCACTGAATGGACTTGGCACACTTACTGAAAATCATTTGACTGTATATGGAAGGGTTTATTTCAGGGCTCTGTGTTTTATCCCATTGGTTAATATGTCTAGGCTTATACCAACATCGCATACTTAATATGTTTGGCTTGACAGAGTGACCAAGACTGTTTACTGGTATAGAATTTTGTGTTTGTTTTGTTTTGTTTTGAATGGTGGCAATAAAATAGGAAAAACACATGGGAAAAAAATCCCTAACATCATACTGTACACAAATATTAATTTAGGATGATCATTGGACCTCAAAGAAAAACAAAACTTACAAAGACAAATTTTTTTTTTTTACTTTAGGACATGCAAAATTTTCTTAGGATAGAAAAATTAGATAATTTTCACTTCAACAAAATTAAACACATCAGCTTGTCACAGCACCAAAAAAAAAAAAAAATGGAAAAAAAATATCAGGCATAGAGAAATAGTTTTTTTTTTTTACCTATTTATTATCTGATAATGACTTTTATCTAGACTACACAAATAATTTCTACATATAAATAATAACCTAATAAAAAATTGGGCAGGAGATTTGAAAATAATTCTTAACAACATCAGCAATGAAGATACACAAATTGCCAGTAAGCTCATGGAAAGCTGCTAATATCATTAGTAATCAGGGAAATACAAATCAAAATCAAAGCAGAGTAGCACTTCACACTGCTATAATAAAGACTTTAAAAAGTCAGCATCAAATATTGGTAAGCATGTAGGAGTATAAAATAGTACAACTACTTTGGAGACTTCTAGCAGTTTTTTAAGTAGTTTATATGCAACATCTTCATGACCCATCAATTCCACTAGGTACTCAGAAAAAAAACATTTATTTTCAAAAGTATTTGTGCAAGAATATTTGTAGCAACTGTACTTATTTTCAAAAGACGATTTGCGTTTTCAGAATAATCCTGTGGCAGGGTAGAATTGAAAATTTTGTTGTTGTTGTTGTTGTTGTTTTTAAATATAGCATAATCTCAGTGAGTTGTAAGCTCTTTGAGACCAGTCTATCTTATTTCCAGTACCAACTTAAGACTTGACTGGCTTGGCATATACTAGGTATTTTATTTGAGAATCATCATTTCAAAGCAAGAGGGAGTATGAAAAGAGCGGAAGGCGATGAGTTGAACTCTGAGGGTATTCATAGTTCACAGAGAAGAAGCAGAGAAGCAGAAAGGCATAGTTGAATTCTGAAAACTAGAACTGTGTATTTTAAAAATCAAAGATTAAAAATTCTCCCCTCCCCCCCGAAAGGAGTAGTACACAATTTCTGATGTAATAGCAGGATGGGAACAAATTAGAAGCATTAGTGGTACTTGAAAGTACATTGCCAGGAGTATTCTTACAATAGAAGGAATGGGATCAAAAGCAAGAATTGAAGTCTTTCACTTTTTAAAGGTAGTTAACCTCTTTGAGGTGGAAAAAGGAATGTGCAGGGAAGACTTATTACAGATATGGGGTGCAAATAAATGTGGAAGCATAGTCATTATCCACCTATTCTTCCCCAGATGAGGATGAAAGGTAATGAAGGGAACTTCAGATAAGGTGTATAGGAATAGTTCTTAACTTTTAGGAGTGGATTGGCAGAATGTGTGGAAGTGCTCTTGGGTTGATTGAAAATGTTCCACATGTGATTCTGGATTCTGATAATACCCTTTGTTCTCCCTTTGAGAATCACTCATTTATGTCAGTAGAGAATTAGCAGGCATGGATAAAATAATTAATAGTTTAACTGAAGTTTAGCTAGAATTTGTGGTGCTTTAGTCTGATAGTAGCAATTTTATGAGGATCCCAGTTTTCCCCCCTTAATTCTCAAGGTGATTGTTTAATAACAGATGTTACCTTATTGATCTGTTTGAGTATATGTTTGTATGTTTCATCTACCTGATAGAAACTGAAAGCATTTAAAACTATCAGCTGTACAAAAATCTTTGGGATGTGATGGTAACAGAATAAACCTTCTCAGTTTAAAATATAGTTAGTCAGATAAGGTGTATATACAAAGAAAATAATTAAGTAGTAATGTCCCTTAGTGCCAGAATTCTGTATACGTTTTGGATAGGGAAATTAGGCTATTAGAGTGGTATTTTTCAAACTGTGGACCCATGGTCCATTAGTGTCTCACGAAATCAATTTAATAGCTCACAACCAACGTTTTCCTTTTATAATGGACTGCAGTAGACTAGAAAATCCTGGCATGCACTGCATGCATTAAGAAGTATTTGTAGAACTTTTAAAAATACATATTTATATATTTATTTATGTATCTGTGTCCTGAGTTGGGTTGGAAATATATTTCTTATTGTGGATTGCAGTCAGAAGTATTGGAAATCCACTGGAGGTTTTGGTAAACTAGAGTGGATATTATAAATATCGTTAAGTCTCCTACTTCTCTTTGTAGAATCCATTTATAGTTTATTGACATCTTAACATAAATGTTTATTTTGTGTTTGTATATAAAGATATATATGTGTGTGTGTGTGTTTTCTTTTTCCTTATTAGGTGCAATGGATGAGCTCCATAGTCTGGATCCAAGAAGGCAGGAATTATTGGAAGCCAGATTTACAGGAGTGGCGAGTGGCAGCACTGGGAGCACTGGCAGTTGCAGTGTTGGAGCTAAAGTGAGTAGAGCTGTAGTCATTATCTGACATCCTTTCTTTGTATTAAATGATCTAAATTATTTTTTGTAAGGGGTTCCTGTGTACATGCTTAACAGGAAAATACTACTCACACAAATTTTTATAATGTGCAGAAAAAACTCAGTGTTTATGAACCTGATTTCTAATACAGCATAACATATTCCAGGGGCATTATGATCTAATGCAGCATATTAGGTTTCAGAGGTATAAAAGACTGTGGCAGATTGGATTGCCTGTCTCCCTTTAAAAAGTTTTTATCTTTCTTGTCCTCTGTTTCTTTCTTTCCCCTATCACCCATGTTCCTACCTCTACATTAATCTAGTGCTTCTAACTGCTGCATAAAGCTTAATACGTGTGTCTGTTACGCTTTTCACTGATAGACATCAAATTTTCTTCAACTCTACGCTGCCTCACACTGCAGTCAATTTCTTGCTTTCTTCTAGACCTCTGTGAGTAATTATTTAGGATGTATGCCCAAGAGCAGGATTACTAGGACAATAGGGTAGTACAAGATTGCTATTCAGAACAGTTGTGTAAAACCAACGTGCACTTTCAGCAGAGTGCATGAGTATTTGTATATCCTCTCATCCCAGAAACAACTGGCATCATCCAGATTCAATTTTCTTTATTTCACTTAGTATAACCTTCATTTCTGCCTGGGTCTTTTTTATGCTGTTGAAGTACCCAGTGCATTCCTTGAGCATCCTTATCATCAGTTTTGAACTCTGCATCTGATAGGTTGTTTATCTCCATTTTGTTTAGTTCTTTTTCTGGAGTTTCTGTTCTTTCATTTGGGCCGTATTTCTATGTCTCCTCACATTGGCAGCCTTCCTGTGTTTGTTTCTATGTAATAGGTAGACCAGCTTTGACTCCCTGTCCCAGTAGAGAGGCCTATTGTAGAAATTGCACACCATAAGTTGTATGGGGCGGAGACTTAAGTAATCACCATGGTGGGGCAACCTGTGTTGGCCAGGTTGATGGGGTCTCAGATATGGTGCAGCTGCTCTATGGCTCTCTGTGGGGAGGGCTCAGAAAAGGGACAGTCACTGCTGCCTGGCCTCTGGAGTTTTGTCTGGGAGGCAGCTGTCCCCTGGCACTCCCCATGATGCCAGACAGTTTCTCCCTGTAAAGCACTAGTGCCCCTCCAGCTTTTGTCCTGGTGCTGGAGTCTGGAAGGAGTAAGTCTGCCTGAGTTCCAAGTCTGTTGTGGATGGACCCTTTTAAGAGGAGACTCCTGAGAATCCCACTGTTTCTTCTACCATCCTGAACCCCATTGGTTTTTACAGCCAGAAGTGATGAGGACTTAATCTTCCTGGCACTGGAATGATGGACTGGGTGGTCTGGTGTGGGCCTTGGACCCCTCGCTCCTGAGGTATTCCTCTTGATTTTTATCCACCGTATGTAGGTGTGGTACCACCCATTCCATGTCTCTGTGTCTCTGTCCCTTCCACCTGTCTGTATCGATGTGACGACTTTAATTCCTTGGTTGTCAGACTTCCATACAGCTTGATTTTCTGATGAATCTGGGTGATAGTTGTTTCGTAGTTTAGTTGTAATTTTTGCTGTGGTTGTGCAAAGAGATGAGTCTGTTTAATTATGCCTCCATCTTGACCAGAATTCTGGTTCTGTTTTATTTATTAAAAATAGACTTTAAGTTTATTCCTTGTACAATCTCTTAAGAAAAAATGAAAGTCCTGAAATAGCAATCCTTACAAATACATACAGCTGCTTGACAGAGAAGGTTAAAAACTAAAACTGGGTCCAGGAGATCCGGGTGGTATTCTAAAAATTAAATACTTCTTCCCCAACCCAAGGCCACAAAGATATTCTACAGTTTCTTCGATTACTTCTGTAGTTTACTGTCATATTTGCTCTTTAGTACATGTAGGCTGTACCTTTATTCTATAGTATTGATAGGGATCCAGTTTTATTTTCTTCATCTACTGAACCAGTTTTTTTCCAGTAATGTTTCTTAAATAATTTGTGTTTTTCCACTGTTTTGTGATGTCGTGTATATGTGTGGATCTGCTTCTGAAATTTCTCTTATGTTCCAGTGGTCTCTCTGTATTCTAGTACTAGTACCACATTAAAAAGCAGCACCACCACAAAGAAAAAACAGTTTGGTGTCCTTTTATATGGTAGAACAAGTCTGTTCTTTAATCTTGGTTAAGTTAATTTAGTTATTTATGGATCTTTAGTCATCAAATTTGAGTATTTCTTCATTTGCTTGTTAGCATTTGGGGATTCTTTTTCTGTAATAGCTTATTTGTGTCTTTTTCCTTAGATAATTCAAATGGAATTTTTTTTAAATGGGTTTTAAAGATAACTAGGAAGAGGAATGGGGAGGAAAAAAATTGTTTATGTGGTGTGTGTTGGGGGCGGGGGGCGGGGATTGATTGATTTGCTATTTCACTTATTTATGCATTCATTGGTTCATTCTTGTATACTTCCTGACCTGGGATCAGACTGGCCACCTTAGAGTATCAGGATGACACTCTTAACCAGCTGAGCTACCCAGCCAGGGCCTAGAATTTTTATCATGGATGCATTGAATTTGTAGATTAATTTTGAGAGGACTGAACTTTCATAAGATTAAGTTGTCCCCTTTACGTACATGAAATGTCT
Source organism: Pteronotus mesoamericanus (assembly GCF_021234165.1). Taxonomy (NCBI): domain Eukaryota; kingdom Metazoa; phylum Chordata; class Mammalia; order Chiroptera; family Mormoopidae; genus Pteronotus; species Pteronotus mesoamericanus. The sequence goes on along the minus strand of NW_026555325.1, from coordinate 32,079,198 downwards.
CTACATTTGTAGAGGAAATGTCTCCTCTGTGGCGTTCTTAGGAATTTTTGGTTAGTTTCTGTGAATTTTTTGGCTAATTCTTTGATACTGTCAATTAGTTTCTGTGGCTTAAGTATTTTTTAATTATATTCTTTAGTTATTGCTGACCTAGGAGGCTTTGGATTTTTGTAAGTTGGTCTTGTTTTGTATGTAGTAGTCTTGCTGTTAGTCTCTTTTATTGGTTGTAGTAGTTTGTTGATTCTCTCTTTAGATTTCTCTGCAAAAAAAAATTATCTTCCAAAAATAACAGTTTTATTTCTTATACCTCAGTATATTTATTTATCCCTTATAGTGGTCATCAACTTCAGTACTATGTCTATTGAAGTTTCTCCATTAAGTGTAATGTTTGCAGTAGGCTTTGTGTATATAACTATGTCTAAATTAAAGGAGAGCTTTTCTGTTACACTGCTTAGTTAAAGAAGTGTTTGTTTAAAAATCATAAATATTATTGAACTATATGAAGGTCTTTTTTTGTTCTTGGTTGACTCATAAAATATTTTTCATTTGGAGTGTTAATGTGAGTTATGTTAACAGATTTTTAAAAAAAATCCTCACCCAAGGATATGTTTATTGATTTTAGAGAGAGAGGACAGAAAGTAAGAAACATGAATGTAAAAGAGAAACATTGATTGGTTGCCTCCTGTACATGCCCTGACTGAGGATCAAACCTGAAACCTAGGTATAAGCCCTTACTGGGGACTGAACCCACAACGTTTTGGTGCACAGCATGATGCTCCAACCAACTGAGCCACCTGGCCAGGGCTATTAATATATATTTTTTTTAATTTTTCAAATACATTTGTCTCCATTTTCCTGCCACCACTTACCCCTGACCCACCCACCCCCACCTCCCACCCTCAGTCCTTCCCCACAGGGGATTTTTTAAAAATGTTGAACCTGTTTGCGTTTCTGGGGTAAACCCTACTTGTTTATGATACACTATTTTTAAAAATACATTAATTGGATTTAATACATGATTAACTGTTTCATTTAGGATTTTTACGTATATACTTCTGAAGAAATACAAGTACAGACCTGAAGAGTTCAGTGAGTTTTGACAAACGTGTAAATGTGTAGTAATCCACATCCCTGTCAAGATACAGAACAATGTCATTATCCTACCTTGTCTCTTTTTATAAATCAATATCACACTAGCCCCATAAAATGAACAGCTTCTCCTTTCACTATTTTCAGTTTTTTCCAACATCCTGTATATGATAGAAAATGTTCAGTGGAAGATGATGAGGCATTTACCTGTAAAACTATCTTGGCCTGGAGTTTGTTGGCAGCAGAATTCTTTTACCACCATTTTAATTTTTAAATTATTATTTAATTAACCCATTTCATTTAAGCTTTTCAGACTTATTAACGTATAGTTATAATACTTTTAAAAACCTCCTTTGTTATTTCCTTTCCATTCATTCTTTCATATTTTCCTTTTCTATACATTCTTTCCAGGGCTCTTGACCAGTCTAATGACTATTTCAAAGAAACAGATTCTGGTTTTAATCTGTCTCACTGGTTCCTCTGCCCTGCGGCTCACCCCCCCTCCCTTGTCTTTATAGTTTACTTGTTACTTTGTAGCTCTTCTTTCAGTTACTGAATTGAGTGAATTTGTTTATTTATATAGAGATAGAATTAACATATAATAGAATAGATAGATTTTAAGTGTTTAGTTATGAGGTTTGCCCACCATGGTTTTTATTAAGGTGTCATTTATATGTGGTAAAATTAACCCTTTTTATTACATAATTCTGCTTTAAGTTTTGACAGATGTACACAATTGTGTAATCCTACCAGAAATTAAGATATAAAATAATTCCCAAAGTATTCCCTATGCCCTTTTGTAGTCAATACCTTTAGGTTGCCCCTGGCAAACATTTACCTCTTTTCTGTACTTATAGTTTTGCCTTTGCAAGAATATCATATAAATGGAATAAGTATAATATGCAACCTTTTTTAAAAAAAATTTATTGATTTGAGAGAGAGAGAAACATGAATTTTTTGTTCCACTTGTTTATACATTCATTAGTTGATTCTTTTATGTGCCCTGACTGGGCATTGAACTCACAACCTTGGCAGTGCTAGGACAACACTATAACCAACTGAGCTACCTGGCCAGGGCCTATAACATGTAGCCTTTTGAGTCTTGACTTCTTTTAACTTAGCATAATGCATTCATTTGTGATTCATCCACATTGTATTTATCAATAGTCACTTCGTATTGCTAAATAGTATTTCATTGTACCACACTAGCTATGTTATGGTTGTTATGTGGTGGTCTTTTAGAATGTCAGTCAGCTAAAGTACGAAGAACATAGAAGCAGAAAGTTAACATTTTATATTCCCCAGTATAATTAATGATTAAGGCAAGGATCATCAATGGCTCCTAAAAACATTTAGCAAAATTTTATGGAGAAAAAGGTCTCAAAGTTTTACCTTATAAATTAGCTGTTAATTACAAAGGAAAAAATTTGTCTTCTTTAAAAGGGAGGGATGTGTTGGTCACTTATCATTTCTCCTAGATGAGGAACATTTGGGTTGTTTCCAATATTTTGAGAGTTATATATAAAGCTTCTGTAAGCTTTCTATCTTCCCTCTTCTTTGGATTTGGCATTTGTTTATGTGGTGTAAATACCACACAAGACATATTAAAATATAAAACATTTCCATTCCTCCAAAAAGTTTTCTTCTGCCCCTTTCCCACTTGCCAAACCCTTTTCCTAAACCTCTTGTCTGATTTCTATCAATCGGACAAGAAAACTAACAGATTAGTTTTGCCTCTGTTTTAACTTGATGTAAATGGAATCACATAGTATACTTTCTTGTAGCCGGCTTCCTTCATTTAACATAACATTTTGAAAGTTTATTCATGTTGCTGTTCAGTAGTTCATTGTTTTGTATTGTTGTATGGATATACCACAGTTTATTCTCTATTTGTGGAGTGATATTTGAATTATTTCAGTTTCTGTCTGCTCCGAATAAGGTTTGCTATACATATTCTTACTTGTACAAATCTTTTTGTGGATATATATTTTCATTTCTCTTGGTAAAATACTTAAGTGTGGAAAACCGGTAGTTTTCCAAAGTGTTTTTCTACTCTAATCAGCAGTGTGTATAAGAATTTTAGTTGTTCCACATCCTTAGCAACATTCAGTGCGATGGTTCTTATTTTAGGCATTCTACTGGATGTGCAGTAGTATCAGCTCATTTAGTTTTAACTTTTCTTATTTCTTGGTTAATTCTATCTCTGAGAACTGCTTTATCTGTGTTCCACAAATTTTGATAGGCGTCATTTTTATTGTTACTCAGATTTATGTATTTCATTATTTCCTTTTTAACACAATGGTTATTAATGTGGGATATTTTTAGCTATTCGTTTATGGATTTCTAATTTATATTACATTTTGAAAGTTTATAGTTTATATGATCTCAATCCATGAAATGTGCCCTGTTTTATAAACATTTTATACCTAATAACTCTTCATTGTATTTGTTCTGATCTTAGATATCTCCTTGTATTTTCAGTTTGGCCTCTCTTTTTCTGAGAGAGGTGTACTAAAATCTGTAGCTGTGGTTGTTGAGCTATGTAGTGTAGCTTGCAGTGTATCAGTTTTTGCTTCATATATTTTAAGGCTATATTTTTTACTTGTATGTATCCTCTTACTCTGTTTTTATAACTATAGTTACTTTTTCTTAAATACTTGTTTTTCAAATTCTAAGATTACTATTAGTTTTGGTTTATTTTTGTCTTAGGTATATGATTTTCTATTTTTTTTTTACTTTTTGTTCTAAGTGTTTTTCTTGTAGAGAACTTGTCTTTTTTGCTGGAATATGAGCATTTTTACCTCTGAAATGGTAGGTTTGTTCATTACATGTATTATAATTGTTTTTTTTAAAAATTTGGTTCTGTTATTGTCTAATGTCTTTGTGTCTTTATTTTTTAGTTATATGATGACACTCTATGCTTATTTATGTATTCCTGTTTTCTCAAACTGATAATTATGTATTCCTTCAGGGTTTCTCCCCAACTCCCTTTTTTTAAGACAACTTTTTACTTAAAAAAAAAAATAGACCTGTCAGAAAGTATATGTTATCACAGTAAATGAGAATCCATCTATAAGCTGTTGACCAGAAACATTCCCCCAAAATGACAAAGATTAGAAATAACTAGAAGAAAATATTTCAGGTAATTGTGAAGAAAAAGGAAGTAGAATTAAATATAAGTTTAAGATCAGTTTCTCCCTGATTCAGAACCTTCTAAAGATTAGACTTCCCACATTTAATATAAAATTCAGTGTCTTCACCATGTCCTAAGAAGACCTTCTGATCTTGTTCTAGACTAAGCTTCCATATTTAATAACTGTCTTACTACTGTACCCACACTAAAACACTTCTCCCTCACTTAAAGTTCCTGTTCAAATGTCACCTTTTCAGGGAGGCTTTTTCTGACCACCCTACATAAGATGATACCTGTATCATACTATCTTTTTTTCCACTTAATTTTTTAAAAAGTGCTGTTAGTTCCTTAACATATTGCTAAATACTTACGTTTATTGTATGTTTTCCTTCTTGTAATGTAAATTCCATGAGCATTTGGACTTAGGTCTTTTTTTCACTGCTATAACCTAGCATCTACAACAGTACTAAAACCCTTAGTAAATATTTATGAATGCATGAGTGAATATCAAAACATTTCTCAAGATTAAAAACCTGAATGGTATGAACATTTTTTAACTACTAGCAATTTGTAATAAAGATATGACAGTTGTAAACTATTATATGTCAAACAGTACTAAAAAATACATTGTGAATTTATTAAAGTACAGTTATAGTAAGGGATTTTAATATAGTTCTTTGAGATTTTGACTTTCAAAATGTATTAAAGAACAAGACTATACAATTTGCACAGTATAATTTACAAGCTTGGTTTGATAGCTGTACATACATACACAATAGGCAATCCTCTTTTTTCAAGGATTCTGTAATTGCAAATTTGCCTACTCGCTAAATTTATTCAAAACCTTAAAATCAGTCCTCACATTTTACAGGTCATTGAAGGGCTGGTGCGTGTGCAGAGTGGCGAAAGTTTTGAGTTGCCTAAAGCCGAACAAAGAACAAAGTGACTTTCAGCTCCCATAGTGTAAACCAGTGTTCTTTTCGCAGTCTACTTAGTGCCATGTTTGTCACATTTTTGTGCCTTTTATTGATAGTTTACTGTTCAAAATGGCCCCCACGGGTAGTAGTCCTGCAGCGCTGTCCAGTGTTCTTCATAAACTGGTATGTGCCTTAGGGAGAAAACACCAGGTGGTTAGATAAGCTTCGTTTAGTCATGAGTTACAGTGTTATTGGTCACAAATTCAATGTGAATGAATTGACACTATATATTATTAAAAAAGGTGTCTTTAAACAGAAACATACAAAGTTATGTATTGATTGGTTGAGGAAAATGTTGAAGAAGCTCATGGGAACCTAACCATATATTTCCCATAGTGGCGATGATTCAGCATTAGCTAATTCCTTGTTCACAGCTAATACAAAAACTGACTGGAGAGAGAGAGAACTTTTATCCTCTTGTATGCCACTTCTTTAATTAATCTTACCCCAAGTCTGCTTCACCTGTCTACTTGCCTCAGATTCTTGTGGCTCTTGTGAGATTACAGATAGAAGTTAAAGGTAAAGTTGTACTGATGTAAAGTTACTGTGTAATTGTCAGGTTGAGAGAAGGAGCTAAAATAAGATTTATTTTCTTATTTTACATAATGAGTAGTCACACAATTTAAAGTGAAAGAATAAAACATGTACATAATAAGTATATTAAAGTTAACTTAATGGGAGGGTTGGGGGTGGAGGGATTGAGCAGAAAGGAAAAAGGACTCAAGGACATGGATAACAGTGTGGTGATTTCAGGGAGAGGGAATATAAGGGGGGTAAATGGAAATGGAAAAAATCAATTAAAAGTAAAAAAATTAAGGTAACTTTGAAGTGTTAAAAATAAGTACATTTATCAGGAAGAAAGGGAAGCTGATACCAGTGAAATAAAAGACTTAATTGAAATATACTACATACAATGGAGTACTTTACACTTGTTTGAAAGATAGGAAATAGGAAAGGAAAAGAAGAAATGAAGAAGTTATGTATGTGTAGATTTAAAAATTTCTCCAAGATATATTAAGAGAAATGAAAGCAGTGCAGCACAGTCTATATAATGGTATCTTTTGAGTAAGAAAAGAGGAACCAAAGAATGTATATTTAATTTACTAGTGTAGACATAGAGCCTCTACAAAGGTAAGAGACAAATAGGAAGTTAGTAGTCTCTTTGCATTGCCTATTCAAAAATTTAATTAAAAAGTTTTTTAAAGTTGTTGCCTCTGAATAGTGGGATTGGTGTGGGAGGGAGAAATTTTATTTCTGTAATGAAATTTTTTCCATGTGCCTATGTGTTGCTTTTATATTTTAAAATAATGTCCTGTGGGTGCAAAAAAAAAAAAAATCTGTTTGAAAGCCTCAAATGCCTATTGGTGTGTGCTTGCATGTACACATACTGTATTTCTCAGTGTATAAATAATTATATACTAGATTTTTGTCAAACCTTTTCCCCCTCTGTGATCCTTTCTCCTCAATTTGAAACTTTGATAATATTTTGTATTGAAATACAATTTACGTACCCTAAAATTGACCCACTTGTAGTGTACATTTTGGCGGTTTTTAGTATATCGCAAAATTATGCAGCCATCACCACTAATTCCAGTGTATTTTTATCACCCCCATAAAGAAATCCTGTAAACATTAGTAACACCTTTCCATTTCCCTGTTGTCCTACCCACATACCAGCCCTGGCAATCACTCGTCTACTTTCTTTTTGTATGGATTTGCGTCTTGAGAACATTTCATACAAGTGAAATCATACAATATATGGCATTTTGTGCCTAGCATTTTTCACCTAGCAATAATGTGTTTACGGTTCATGAATGTTGTAGTATATTTTAGTACTTAATTCGTTTTTACGACAGTATATTCTATTGATGTATCACATTTTGTTTATCCATTCATCGTTTGATAGTGGGTTGTTTACATTTTTTAATGAGAATAATGCTGCTATGAACACTCCGGAACAAGTTTTGTGTACACATATCTTCTTAGTTCCCTTAGGGAGTAGAATTAAGTCACTGATATTGACACAGTAAAGAAAAATAGACCAGTGGAAAAGAAGAGAGTCCAGCAATAGACCCATCCATATATAGTAACTTGATATACAACAAAGGTGATACTACAGTGCAGTGGGGAAAGGTGCTGGTCTTTTATACCATATTTTGCCATGTATAATGCACACTTTTTTGCCCAAATTTTTGAGGGAAAAATAGTGATGTGCATGATACATGGGTAAATACTAACTCCATATCTGCATGAATGGTTTTCTTTTATTTATACTTATGCATTAAAAGTGTAACTCTAGAAAGTAGTAACAACATCCCTATGCAAAATAATACCTTGGAATACAATACTTGGCTTTACATATAAATAAGGAAAATTGAATTAAAAAATTAAAACGAAAGATTTTCCTGAAAGTTTGGACCAAAAAACATGGGTGTACATTATACACGGCAGCTCATGATACACAGCAAAATACAGTAATAAATGATGCTGGATCATTTGGATATCTGTATGGAGGAAAAATAACTCTTGACCCTCAACTCTTACCACCATACAAAAATCAGTTCCAGCCCTGGTCAGTGTGACTCAGTTGGTTGGATCACCCTGTGAACCAAAAGTTCGCAGGTTCGATTCCTGGTCAAGGTGTTTACCTGGGTTGCATGTTCTGTCCCCTGTTGGGGCATGTGTGGGGGACAACTGATCAGTGTTTCTCTCTTTATTCCCCTCCGTTTCCCTCTCTTTGTAGTCCATAGTGTGTCCTTGGGTGAGGGTTTAAAAGAAAAATCAATTGTAGGTGATTTGTAGGTCTAAATACGAAAGCTAAAACAAAAAAGCTTTAATAAGTATACTGATAGCAATTTTATAAATAGGTCACAAAAAGGACTAACCCTAAAGGAAAACACTTGACAAATGTAACAGCTTTTAAATGACACCAATATGTGAGTTAAAAGTCGTAAAGGATTCATGCCCAGAATATGTAAAGAATTCTTACAAATCAGGAAGGAAAAGATGTAACAGTTTATGGTCAGTGTTTCAAAGTCATACTGTTCTACCAAGCTTATAATGAAAACTAGTAGAAACATGTTCCATTCTTCCAACCCTGTATTCATTCTTCATAGGGCCTTACATCCTTCTCACCTTACAGCTTTTTATTATATATCTTTTGTTTTATCTATGCCTGTATTTCTAAATAAGATTATTATGGGTCTTTGTCTTTTTCAGTTTTAGATATTTATTAATTTCCTATTATAGATGATGAGTTAACTCTGTTAAATGATCCAACCCTCCACCCCTCTAGAAGTGCGCTTCCCTGACTTCATCTTAATTTATATATATCTCAATTTTTGGTTTGATTGTTATTTTATTGTTTATAGTATGACCGTGTAAATTTTATATTCAGCTATTAGATGCCATGATTACATTTCTTTTGTACAATTTGTTTCCCTAGAGTTAATAGTTGACTTATTTCTGGGTTTTTGTTTGTTTTTTTTTGTTTTGTTTTGTTTTTAGTATTTATGATGAATGCTCACAAACTCTCCAGCAGAGGTATATGAATCTTTCATTATTTTTAAATTAATCAACATTCATTGTTTTTTGTTCTTATGCAGGCTAGTTGCTGTTTTCTCCTGGATGCCTGTCATCTTAATCAGCATGGGAATTCCTTTTGTATCTGTTCTATGTGTAAGCTCTTGTTTCCTTTCTGCCAGATTTTTCTCATTCTTGGTTTATTCCTTTGTTTTGGTGGAGCAGATTTTCTAGTAACTTCCTGAGAAAAGGTATATAGGCTGTTAAATTTTTGAGACCTTGCATAGTCTCCTCCTCCCACTGGGTTGTTACATTGGGTGTGGACTTCTAGTTTGGAAATCCTGTTATCAGAGTGTTGAAGGCATTGTTCCATTGCCTTCTAGTGTCCAGTGTTAGTACTGAGCACTCCCAAGTGCCTTTCTGATTCCTGATCCTTTTTAAGGATCTTCTCTTTGATCCTCAGCATTTAAATTTTTAAATTACAATGTGCCTTGGTGTGGATCTTTTCTACCAGTGTGCTTGGTCTGAAAGTGTGTCTTTCCAGTCTAGGAAGTCATGCAGGGAAAGTTTCTGGAATTATTTCTTTAATAATTTCAGCTCCTTGATTTTCTTGTTCTTTTTTCTGTAATTCACATTATTTGGACCAGGACATGTTGGATAATTCTCTAGTTTTCTTTTTTAATTTTCTTGGTCTTTTTTAGGGAAGATTTCTTCAATGTTGTCTTCAAATCCATCCATTTTTTTCCCCTATTTTGGCTGTAATGTTATTTTCAGGAGCCTTTCTTGGAGTTTTTTTCTAAATGTTTCATTTTTATAGTTTGCTGTTACTAGGGTATATGTAATAGTTTTATTTTTGTCTGCAGTTTTGTTGTTCTCTGTGTTCTATTTTATATGGGTTTCTTTTTATTTTTGTTTGTATTTCTTTAGATTTGCACTGATATTGGGCTTTGTTCATACCTATACAGTAGGCACTGAAACATTTATTGGAAGCTTTGTGTATGTAGGCAGTGCCTATTGACTGATAAATTTTGCAGTAGGATGACTGGGCTGGGTCATTTTTCTGAGGGTTGTTTTGTTTTGTGTTTTTAGTTTATATAAATCTTGTTTTTTGAGATGATCTGTTTACCTACAGAGAAATTCTACAATCTTCTACTTGTGCAGTATAAGTTTGGTTGCTCACTTTCTGGAATTGAGCACAGAAAAGGGGCCAAGAGTCTCTTCATTTAGTGTGTCACCTTGCACTTAATATCTTTTATTCTCAAATGTGCCTCATATGCCTTAGTTTAGAGTTCTTCTGGTTCAGCGTTCATTTCCAGAGATTAAATCTAGCCTCCAGTATTTATAAGCCTGCGGTTATATTCTTTTTATTATTATTGTTTTCATGTATGTAATGTGTTGTTTTTCTCTGGCTGTTTTCAAGATGATTTCTTTTTGTAATGTTTAATTTTTTATTGAGGTATAATTGACATACCATTATTAGTTAGTTTCAGATGTACAGTATTATGATTCCATATTTATATATATTGCAACGTGATCACCATAAGTCTAGTTGACTTTTGTCACCATACATAGTTAAAGCTGTTTTTTCTCTTGTTTTATACTCTCACCAACTTTCAGATATACATTATAGCATTATTAACTGTAGTCACCATGTTGTACCTTACTTACCCAAAACTGGAAGTTTCTGTCTTTTAACCCCTTTTATCCATCCCCTCACCTCTCACTCCTGGCGACCATGAATTTGTTCTCTGTATCTGAGTTCAGTTTTATTTTTAGTATTAGAGTCTACATGTAAGTGAGATTGTGCGGTCTTTTTTGTCTTTCCCTGTCTGATACATTTTACTAAGCATAATGGTCTCCAGCCATGTTGTCACAGATGGCAAGATTTTCTTCTTTTCAATGGATGAATAATACTCTATTTTGTGTGTGTATATATATACATATCACATTTTCTTTATTGATTAATGGACACATTGCTTTCATGTCTTGGTTATTGTAAATAGTGAATATGGGTGTGCACAGACCTTTTCGAGTTAGTGGGGGGTTTTTTTGTTCATTTGTTTTGTTTGTTTTTTTGTTTGTTTGGATAAATACCCAAAAGTAGAATTGCTTGATCATATATGTGGTAGTTCTAGTTACAATTTTTTGAGAAACTTTGTACTGTTTTCCATAGTGTTTGCCCTGATTGACAAACCTACCAACAGCGCACAGGGTTTCCTTTTCTCTAATTCCTTGTCATTACTTGTCATTTCTTATCTTTTTGGTAATAGCCATTCTGACAGGTATGAAGTGATATCTCATTGTAGTAGGATTTTTTTCTTTACCTTTTGTTTTCAATAGTTTGACTGTGGTGTTACCTAGAAGTGGAACTTTCTTTTACATAAACCCTAATGGTAACTACAAAAAAAAAAGTCTAAAACTGAGACATGTAACCAAAAGAGGAAAAAGTCATAGAATACCACCAAAATAAAATAACAGACAAAAAAGCAAGGAAAAACAAACATTGGAGACACAGAGCTACAAGAAAACAAAGGTAAAATGGCTGTAGGAAATCCTTATATACATACAGTAACCCTACCTGTAAATGGACAACTCACCAATAAAAAGCACAGAGCAGCGTTTCAATAAAAAAAACAAAGCTGAAGTATATGGTGCCTTCAGGAGATACGTCTCACCTGCAGGGACAAATGTAGGCTAAAAGTGAAAGGGTAGAAAATGATACTCCAAGCAGATTGTATCCAGAGAAAAGTGGGTATAGTATATTATTATTATTATTACTATTACTACTACTATTATTATTATTATTATATCGGACAAATAAATTTCAAGATAAAAAACGTAACAAGAGACAGAGATGGACATTTTGTAATAATAAATAAAGGGAGTAAGGGAAGATATAACACCAGCACTAAAATATATAAAGCAATTGCTAATGGAACTAAAAGGAGAAATGGACAAAAACACAATTACAGTAGGGAACCTAAATACCCAACTGACAGCTATGGATAGATCATCCAGGCAAAATCAATAGGGCCCTAAATGACACATTAGACCAAATGGATATAATAGCATTTACAGACCTTTCATCCCCAGAATACCAGATAATATATTCTTCTCTAGAGTACATGGAACCTTCTCAAGGATAGAACATATCTTAGGATATAAAACTAACCTCAATGAATTTAAGAAGATTGAAATCATACTACACATATTCTCCAACCACAGTGCTTTGAAATTGGAAGTCATCTGCAAAAAGAAAGCAGGAAAAACAGGGTATTAGACAATGACTGAGTCAAAGAAGAAATGACAAAACATCAAAGGATACATAGAGACAAATGAGAATGACAATATAACAAATAAAAACTTGGGATATAACAGAACAGTAGTAAGATGGAAGTTTATATCATTACAGGCCTATCTCAATAAACAAGAAAAATTGCAAATAATCTAATGTTTCACCTTAAAGAACTAGGGGAAAAAAAAAAGAACAAAGGAAGCCCAAAGTCAATAGAGGGAAGAAAATAAAAATTAGAGCAGAATTAAAATAGGAAAAAAATTAATAGAAAAATTAATGTAACAACTGGTTCTTTGAGAAGATTAATAGGTATGATTGTCTTTGTACTTATTTTGCTTCGAGTGATCTGTGAGCTGCTTGAATCTGTAAATTTACATGTTCCACCAAGTTTTGGGATTTTCTGGGTATTCAGATACATTTCTGCTCCTTTTTCTCTCTGTGACTCTCAATACATGCTGAATTATCTATCTTTTTCAATAATTTTCTTCTTTAGTTTCTAATACCTTTTGATCTTCAGTACTGTCTCAATTCTGATGTGAAGCGCAGGCAGTGAATTTTTTTTTTAATTTGGTTTTGGAATTTTCACTTGACTCTTTTATATTTTTATCTTTCTGCTGAATTTCCAATTTGTTCATCTATTACAACTGTACTTTTCTTCGTTATCTTCAACATAGTGACAGTAGCAGCTTTTAGAGCTTTGCTAATTCTAATATGAGTTAACTTGTGGTTGGTCTCTATTGTCTTTACTCTTGGTTATGGATCACATTTCCTTGTTTCTTCGTAAGTTTACAAATTTTGTTTATATCCTGCACACTGGGGATGGTACATTATAGTGACTCTGGGATTTGGTGTATTATTCTGGAGAGTGTTGTTTTTTGGTTATTATTTATATTAACAACGAATTGACTTGGCTGAACTGAAATCTAAAACCATGTCTCCCTACAGAGAATGGCAGGCGAATAGAGATGAATATCTCTGTTCAGTTGTTTTAACCTTACCTGGACTGCTTAGAGTCTGTTCCACTCTTGCATAGATCAGTGAAGGGATAGAGGTAATACGCAGAATTTGCAACTCTTTCTTTGGTGCTTTATTTTCCAGCATATATCTGCCTTCTTTCAGCTGCTGTCGTAGCTCCAGACTGGTTTTTCAAGCCAGTAAGCCTGCATGTTATGATCCAAGTTTCATCTGCTCTGTGCAGCTCAGACTAGGGATCTTCCTACCAGCAAAAGCTGTTAAAAACACAAAACCCACTTAGCTGTATTCCCTTCTTACAAGTGTTGTGTCCTGTCCCGACTGTGCCTACTTTTGGTTGCACAGTTACCCTTAGTTAGTTGTTTTTTATGTATTTTTCCAGAATTTATACTTATTTGTGGGAACATTGGTCTGATAAGAGGTATTCTGTTACTACTCGTGGCAGAATCTGTATTTTTTAAATTACTTTTTTTTAAAGATAAAAATATCTTATGAATTTATATTACTGTTTCCAATTCAAAACAGAACTACAAGGTTTTTATTTGTATCTGTATCTTCTTTCTTCTGTATCAAGAATTGTAGTTCTCTGATACATCAGATAGAGGTTTGATCTCCAAGATATATAAAGAACTCACTCGACTCCACTCCAAGAAGACAAACGATCCAATCAAAAAATGGGCAAAGGACCTGGGCAGACGCTTTTCCAAGGAGGAGCTACAGAGGGCCCAGAGGCATTTGAAAGGATGCTCAGCATCACTAGCCATCAGAGAAATGCAGATCAAAACCACCATGAGGTACCACCTCACACCGGTCAGAATGGCCATCATAAACAGATCAACAAACAACAGGTGCTGGTGAGGCTGTGGAGAAAAGGGAACACCAGTGCACTGTTGGTGGGAATGCAGACTGGTACAGCCATTGTGGAAAGCAGTGTGGAATTTCCTCAAAAAGCTGAAAATGGAACTGCCTTTTGATCCAGTGATTCCCCTGCTGGGACTATACCCTAAGAACACCAAAATGCCAATTCAAAAGAACCTATGCACCCCAATGTTCATAGCAGCACAATTGACAATAGCCAAGTGTTGGAAGCAACCTGAATGCCCATCAGTAGATGATTGGATCAAAAAATGATGGTACATTTACACAATGGAATACTACGCAGCAGAAAGAAAAAAAAAAACCTACTAAACTTTGCGACAGCATGGATGGAACTGGAGAGCATTATGCTAAGTGAAATAAGCCAGGGGGCAAAAGACAGATACCATATGATCTTACCTATAAGTGGAACCTAACCAACAAAACAAAGATGCAAGGAAAATAAGACCAGCAACACTGAAAGGAAAAGAAACCAACAGAGACGAGAGGGAAGAAGGGAGGGGGCCGGGGGAAAAGGAAGGGAAGGGGAAAGTCAAGGAACATACAGCAAGGACTCATGGACAAAACCAAAGGGGAAGAGCTGAGGGAGGGAAGGAGGGAGGGGGCAAGGGAAAGTGGTGGGGGGAAGGCAGAGACAAGTGTATTTGAAAAAATAAATAAAATAAAAAAGAATTGTAGTTCTCAAGGACTTGAAACAATGATAGAATTAATATATCACATAATTGTTCTTTCGACACACTTGTCTCAACTACTTGTGCTATCTCAATAACCAAAGTGAATATTGGCAACAGTTGAACATTTTTTCACTTATACTTTCCATAAAAATTCCATCTCCCAATTTTTAAACTATTGTATTAACAATTCTGCATACATTTAATCATTAAATTTTATAGTTTCTTCCTTGTGTTTCTCATTTAACCTTTATCAGTAGGTAATATTATTGATTACGTCAGTTCTTAGGTTGAAACTTCACTTTGGTTATCTGAATCTTGTTCCCTGAATTCTTTTGGAAGGTTCATGAAAGCATTATTTTATGATTTCTGACATTTTTATAAATTTATTTATGCCTTGTATGTGTTAAAAAATCAATTTTACTGGATATAAAACACTTCATAGTTGCCTAAATATCTTAAATTTGTTACTCTATTTTCTTTAGCATAAAGTGTTGCCTTTGAAAAATTTGATATTCTTAGGTGCAACATGTGTTCTTTCAGGCAGTAGTTTCAATTTTTTAAAAAATTTTAAGGAGAATTTCCTGAATTATAGTTTCTACTTATTTTTTTCTTCCAGAAGTGCTCTTTAAAGACTTCTGTCATCTGAAGTTGGATCTTTGTTGCTTCAGTATTTGTTGCTTTCTCTCTCTCTCTCTCTCTCTCTCTCTCTCTCTCTCTCTCTCTCTCTCACCTCACTTCTTTTGACTTCAAAAGTGTTCCCCCTTTTTTACCTTCTAGTTCTCTTAAAGCCTTAACTGTTTGTGTTTTCTTTTGGGTTCATTCAGGCTTAATCTTCATTATTGAACCTCCCCCTTCCCCCTTTCTGTTGCTTTCCTAATTTCTGTGACCTTAGAAATTTCTGAGTTTTATGAAATTTGATTTATGTTCTTTCACATCTTCAGTCATTTTACTAATTTATTTTAGCTCATTTTGAAATAGCAAGTTACAGTTTTCATCTATTTTGTGAAATGTGTATGCATTTCTGGTATGCTTTTATTATCAATATATTATTCTGTATCTTTTTTTATTATAACTTCATCGGATGATCAACATGATTTTTTGTTGCTCACTCTTTTGTGGGTTTAGAATGGCTTTTCTTATAGAGCTCCCTCTGCTGTTATTTTTGGGCACTTAAGTGTGGCATTTGCTTTTTGAGATTTCTAGGCTTTGCTTTCTTACCCTCATTAATGTTGATATTCTTTTTCCTTTGTCTTCATTGTACGTGTTGTGTTTAATTTTGTTTCCATATCCAGTAATTTATTTTTATTATGACACCCTTAGTGAAGGATTAGTTTTAAGAGTTCATAGGGGCTAAATTGCTCCAACTTCTTTAGACTTCACCGTGGACCCCTTGTACTTAGTCACTATTGGAAAGGGCAGAAACCTCCAGTTATAGCTTCTGTACTGAAATTTGCTTACTGGTCAATTTGCATTTGCTCTTTTGGGAGCTACTGTTGTCAAATCTGTCAGACACCATACTTCTTTTTGCTTCCTCTCTTACCAGTGCATGTCCTATGTTTGGTGATCTGTTCCCACCTGTTATTTTAGGGAGATTCCTGGTCACCCAGTTTTGTTGTAAATGTTGTGTATGGGTTTGGAGTTTATATATATGTGGAGATTTAGAGATGCTCAAAAATGCTGCCACTGCCTCCATTGTCCATGAATCTTTATAGTTTATCACTTCTTAATGGCTATTTATATGGTGATCTTTGTTTCAAATTTGATCATCTTGCTCTGATTAGATTATATAACTTCCTCTAAATAGTGCTTGAATCTTAATCACTTTGACTGCTATTTATGTTGAAAACAGCCTTTACAGTGTCTATCATAGTATTGGACATGAATGCAAGTAGCTCAGGGTCATCAGTTTGGAAATTAGTGTAACAGTAATTATGGTTTAACTTTGGCAACCTTTTAATAGTAGGATTAACAGCTACTGTTACAGATTGAAGGGAAACATTATCAGCTGGCGTGCATGCACATGAAGTTCTTTTGTGCATCATCTTTGGTTATATTCCATAGCCTGTCTTCCTCTCGCCTAGACGTTCCTGGAAGACATGGATCTAATGTGCTGTTGGTCCAAGTGAGGCCATGAAATAATAAGCATCCTAGAAACCTCTTGGAAACATAGCAGACATCATTCTTCAGAATGATAAGTCATTTCTGTTTGTCACAGTTCAAAAAAATATTGTAAAGGAAATGTAGAAACTCTTGAGTGAAGCAGTTAAAATGGTCAAGATGATAAAAAGGTTTTCTTAAAACACTTAGAACAAACAAAAAAAACCAAAGGTTGTCCAGTTTGTTTATATGAAGAGAAGGCCAATGGGTGTGGATGGGATCTGAAGGAATTTGCCAAGATCGTGAAGAGAATTAAGGAGCACAAATAGTACTTTCAGTTAAAGGAAGCATTCGTTTTTACAGATTGAATAGTAGTTTTAGGGATCTTGTTACCCTAACAAATGCCCAATTCCTTTGCTTCTGAATTTGGTTTTGTAAAAAATCAACCAGTATCCCTGACTGGTCTGGCTCAGGGGGTTGAGCACTGTCCCATGAACCTAAAGGTCACTGGTTCAATTTCCAGTTAAGGCACATGCCTGAGTTGCTGGCCAGATTCCTGGTTGGGGGTGTGCAAGAGGCAACCGATGATGTTTCTCTCCCTCTTTTCCTCCCTTCCTTTCTCTCTAAAAATTAAAAAAAAAAAAAAAAAAAATCTTAAAAAAAAAGAAAACTAGTAAGTTTGTTCCTAAAATACAGTGACTTTTATTGACTTGATAAAACTTTTGAAGATATTTGTAGTATTAACAGGTTGGTATTTCTTTATTTTTACTTCATTTGACTTTATTGCTGAAAGGTATCATAATTTAATTTATGAAGACAGTTTACTTCATAATATGTTTCATTTTAAATTCTAATTTTTACTTTTTAAAAAATCTTTAACAGGCCTCAACAAATAATGAAAGCTCTAATCACAGTTTTGGAAGCTTGGGATCTTTAAGTGACAAAGAATCAGAGGTAAGTAACTTCATTTTAACTATGGTGCTGTTAATATAAAGCTGGAATCACCCTTTTAAAAAATTAGTTTTTTTCTTCATCATTTCTTGTGCTAAATGTTAATACTTTTTAAGTTCTTTTTGTAGGAGCATTTTATCTGCCTATGAAGCACAGCATTCAGACTGAAGACTGTATTTGGCATTAGAAAGAAAATATATTTTTTGGTTATGTAGCTGAACTTGTGGCATAGGTGTTCTTAATGGAAGACAGTTACTAGCCATTCATAATTCTAGGAGATGAAGGTGGTTTTTGAAATACATTGTTTCACAGTTTTCTATTATTTCTCATTAAATCCTTTTAGTTTGGCTCGGAGTAAGGATTTGTTTACTTTCTGAGATACAGATACAAGGTTTTTTTTTCTCTTTGTGAAATCTCTTGTGGAATTTCATGCTGTTGATTTTTACATTTCTTACTTAAAAATATCTGAAAAATCCCCCTTTGCACCCACTTACTGACCCCACTAGGAAAATAAATTCAATTTTGTTAGTAGTCATTTGGATCCATGGTAGAGTTCACATTGACCATGATACACTTGATGGCATCTTTGAAAAATGCGTAGACAGGAATGTCTGAGTTTTAGCATTTGCTTATTGATGCTGCAACTTCACTTTTTGTGGATATAGCTTGTAATATTGTCTCTTCTCAAATTATGGTGTTCTTTCTCTTTTTGGTGTATATGTGTGTATGTGTCTGTGTGTATGTTTTCTCTGTCAATGTTAACTTATTTCTACTTGGTCCATTTTAGTCTTTTTTTAAATTTGGGTTAGCGTAGATCTATAACCTTGATAATACCAGAATGTTGTTAGCACTCAGTAACTCGTAACCATTCAGTTTTGGTGTTCAGTGGAAGGGGAATGTCAGTGGTGGCATCTTTGTAAGCCCTGTGTTATGGGAAGCATCTAGGAACCTCTGGGCAGATAGTTCTGTGCAGCTCTGTGCAGGCACCCTGACACTCCAGAGGAGTGTGGCATAGGGCTCTCACTCATCAGGCTTTCCCTTCCACAGAGACAACTGGCAGGCAGCTGAAAGGACTGTGCAAGTGACGGGACTTTATCTGCAGTAGGTTCCCTTGAGGTAAGCGTTAGTAGCCCCTATAGTACCAGACTGTCACAGTTTAGTTTTTTTTTTTTTTTAAATTAACACATTTATACCGAGCCTTTAAAAATTGTAGGTTTAGATCTAGACAAAGTACAGTTTTTCAGAAATTATATCAAGAATGTTTTCAATTTACATTTCTTGGACTTTGAAAAATTTCTTGATATTTCCAGATTTGGATCTATTTAGTAAATTCACATGCCTCCTCTTTCATAGGCTTTTATGTTATAAAGAACAAAAAAATAGTTTTATACATTTCCCCTTTCTGTTCACCAAATCTGGTGTTTCTGATTTTTTTAAAAATAGTGAAACGTAGTAAAAAAGTTAGATCACCTATAACGTATATTTCTATGATTTTTATAGATGGCAGTATTTGATTCCTTCAAAAGAATCAATCTATAAGAAAATAGCACTTCGCTTTGAAGAATTGCAAGAATCACTTTTTGCTATATTTTTCATTAAAATTTTTAAGACTGCAGTGGCATTTGCAGTGAAATAAAGTTTGGTTCACCATTGGATGTACTTTGCTTTATTTGTATAGAAATTTTGACATAGGGACAGCAATAGAAAAGCTTAATCTTTTGAATTTTGCTGTTTTGTGTTCTGTATCTGGAAGTTTTAGAAATTAATGGTTAAGTCAAGTGGCACAATATTTTGGAAATGACTACAGATTATACATTTTTCTTAAAATGTGAAGAAGCAAACTTTTTTGGTCTTTTCATTATAAGAAGCTACATGTCTGGAAAATAATTCCCAGGTTTTATTTCTATATGGCATACCTTAATTATTGAATTTCTTTGGGGTGAAATTTTATACAAATCAAGATGCAGATATTCATAGGCCACTGAGTTACGATGTTGGAAGTAAACAGTAAAATGCAGAAGTACTTCTTTTTTTCCTGTACACCAAGTAGTAGAGTTTATGTAGTATTTCATTGTCTTCTGATGTCATTTTATTCTTTTGGTAATCCATTTCCTAATCATTACTTTTTTAAAAATAGTAGGTTTTGTTTTTATGAACAAATAGTACTAAAACCCTTCATTTATTTATTTTTAAAAAACAGTTCTCTGCCACCCATTTTTCCACACTCCTCTTTCTGTTTTCTAGCCTTTCATACTGGTATTTATTTCCACGTTTTACAGTGTAAATAATGTGCATATCTTGCTATTTTGTTTTATCAATTAGCATTATCTGTTGAGTCCCTCTTAGTATTTATGAAGATTTTAGCTTCCCCTACTGTGTATCCTCCTACCCAGTGCTCTTCAGACACCAGAACACTCCTGTATTCTATTACCCTTTTACTATTAAAACTGGAAAACATCTGATATTTAATGTTAGGCTAATTGAATCTACTTCAACTGAAATTTACCATTTCAGTTAATATATGAATCACTTCATAACTAGATTTGCCTGTATTTCTAAATGTAGATATTGTAGGTTCTAAATGGAGGTTTTTCCTTTTGTTAATGAAATCACCTGTAGCAGGTAGGAAGGTGTTGATCTTGCTTTGCTTTATTTTAAATCAACCTAGATCTATTCAACAGTCTCCAAAAATTTATTGTATTTTCATTAAGCATTCATTATTTATCTACTATCTCCTCATCTCTGCCTTCACAAGAGTAGGACAGACTACTTTATAAACATGGTGGGCTGTTACAATAAATGTAAGCAAGGACAAGGTGCTATGGGATCAAAGAGCAAGAAACTCCTAATTCCATCTTCGTGCACAGGAGAGGAGAGGAGGGAAGAGAAGAGTTTTCCTTCAGAGAAGCAATGGTAGTTGTTACAAAAGGCTATGGATTCATTCCAGAGGACAAGGGCAACATATGAAAAGGCAGGCAGAGGGAATAGGATATGCTTTCGCTTTTGCATGGAAGCTTGGCAAGTAGTTTTGTTCAAGATACAAGGCAGTGATTCTCAACCCCAGCTGGACTTCAGAGCCCCTGAGGAGCTTAGAAAAAATACCACACAGCAGAGGTGATTCACCTGGTTCACAAGTTTCTGGTCTAGGGAGGATATGCAAGAAGGGTGAAAGATAGGGATGGGTCAGAGTTTGAAAGAAAGCCCTTTTCTATCATAGAAAGGAATTTGGGCTTTTATCTGGGTGACAGAGAGTTGTTGAAGTGTAGGGGTTGGGCGAAGACAAAATAGAGATAAAGAAGGCCTTCACAGTGGCAGTGCAGAGGATAGAACATTGAGAATGTCTGGAGGGACATTAAACCAAAGTTAGGAAGATCATTTACTTCAGGAATACCGTGCCTTTACAAAACTCCAGACCTTTGAGGTTTAATGTTAGGAGTAAAAACTTCAAGTAAGAGGGGTTCTGGTTTAGTGATCTCAAGGTGGCCTTTTGGATACCCTTCTACTTCAGATGCTCTAACTTTGGTTACTGTGACACTGTCAGCATCCAGGCCCATGCTTCTCGGAGTTTAATGTACAAGTGAATTACCAAGGGTTCTTTGCCTGTAGGTCTGGGGAGGGGGTTTGCATTTTTCTAACA
The DNA here is from genome assembly GCF_021234165.1 of Pteronotus mesoamericanus. Lineage (NCBI taxonomy): Eukaryota > Metazoa > Chordata > Mammalia > Chiroptera > Mormoopidae > Pteronotus > Pteronotus mesoamericanus. The sequence goes on along the minus strand of NW_026555325.1, from coordinate 32,057,978 downwards.
CGCTCTCAATTCTGCCAGATTTTAAAAGTGAAATCAGTAGGGTTTGATGACTGAATGAGAGTATAGAAGGAAAGGGAAGAGGCTAGGATTATTTAAAGGTATGTAACTTTAGATGATGATGCAGGAAAGAAAGAGGTCTGGCTATAGATAAAGACTTAGGAGTTTCTACATAGGTGTGAAGTATTGAATTGTCTGAGGATTCCTGGGGATCCAGAGACTCTTTTGGAGGGTCCACAAGGTTAAAACAATTTTTATAACAGTGCTAAGACATTATTTACCTTTTCAAAAATAATGCTAAGTCATATTTGGCTTTTTAAAACTTTTGCTTTTTCTTGAGTTTATAGTGAAAATCTCCAGAGGCTGTATGACACATGATATCATCACTGACGATATATGGATTTTGTACTTGTGTGTTCTGATGTTTAAAAGCTTTTTAGTTTTAAATTCTAAAATGGTAAATATCGTTAGTTATAATCCAGATAAATAAAAGCTTCGGGAGGGTCCTCAACAGCTTTTAAGAGTTTGTAGTGGACTCCTGAGACCCAAAAGTTTAAAAACTGCTTCTGTAGATGAACTCATCCTGATAGTTTGTGTAACTCTAGAAAATGTTACCAGGCAGGATGGGCGTGCTGGAGAAAAGAGGTAGATAAATAGGAAGAAAAAGAGAAAATGAATTAAGTGTCACAGAAGGTCACATTAAGATAACAATGGCAAAAAGTGACTAAGAATTTGTTACTTAGGCTTAGTTTTAGTAGATTAATGGGAGCAAGATGCTAGATTATAGTTGATTAAGGAAGCATTGGAAAGTGAGGAAATAGTGACAGCAAATATTGACAGCTTTTGGCAGAATCTTGACCGTGAAGGAAAGGAGACAGTATTGAGAGTCTTAGCAGGCTTGACATGTTATGTGCTAAGGAAAGGGGGTCATAGCAGAGCTATGATGGGACAAGGAAAGTGCTGAAGAGAGAGGGGGAAAATAGAACCAACTCTTAACACCTTTTCCTGGAGGCAGCGTGAATGGTGAGATCCAGACCCTGATAGGCAGGGTGAGTTGTAGGCAGAAATGACTAGGAATGGCCTTCCTTCTGATGGATGAACTTCCGCGCCTAGTAACCTTTCCTTTACTTTACAGTGAAAATAGAGGTTATTAGCTGAAGGAAAGAATCATGAATGGGTGTTGGGTGTGTGGGTAATGATACCAGTTTTATGAGAGGGACAGGGAAGAGAGTTTGAGGGAGAGGGGTCACTCATCCTTTTAAAAAATGTTTTGGAATGCCTTTAGGAGTTATAAACATAGTCTGTGTGATTTACCTGCTAGGTAAAAGTCCAGATTATTTTATGAGGATAAGAGAAGGAGCCCATATTTCTTGGTTGTAAAACTTTTCCAAGTTTTAGAACCTGCCTTGACCTACCTGTTTGCAGTTCTTGCAGGAACCTTCTGTGTCTGAACACAAAGACCTTTACTGTCTCTAAATTCTCTACGATTGCTATTCCCACTCTACCTTACCCCAAGATGCTAAAATAAATTATGTGTGTTATGTAGCTCATTTATAATTTATAATGAATATTAGTACCATAACCATTCTTCCTCCCTGCCTCTCTTTTGGGATGTTCTAGAATATAGCTCTGTGCTTTATTTTATTTCTTACTGAGGTGGGATATTTGTGATTGACCATAAATATCATTGAATTATATCATCTTTAATGGAGAATCACATTTAAGCCTACTTAGGCATGTATGTTTGCATACAGTGTACTACATAATAATGATTATAAAGCAGATGCACATGCCAAATTCTATTTTTGCCTCAATTTAATCTTTATCTTCTGTAATACTTTTATATAACTTGAATCAGAATTGAAGGATTTAAAATATATTCTATCTTTCTATTCTATCTTTATTTTCCCTTCTTCCTGGGTGATTATCAATTCTTTAACTCCCTGTGACCCTTTCCTTAGCACCCTGGCATTGAATTACTATTTATTTTTGATCCCAGGTACATTTGGGGATTTTGGGGTTATTTAGGGTTAAGAATATTTTAAGTAATAGAACTGGGACAGTTGTTCCATCTAGACATTTAAACTTAGATCCACTTTCGGAATTGTAAATAATTCCGAAAATAGTAAAAAAATAGTAAAGAAAATAGTAAAAAAAATAGTAAAGAAAATATAATATAGATATGATGCCTTGATTGTCTTAATTACCTCTAACAATGATTAGTAAAGGTCATTTTATGAAGGGAGATCTGATTAGCTTTATCATTTGAATTGCTTTGGAAGTAGTCTTGGAACTGAAATTTTTTCCCCCTTATTTGAGTTAAAGTTGTGATATTGAAGACAAGTTGAAGCATTAATGCTTTTGTTTTTTGTTCGTTCTTTAAAAGACTTTTTAAAGGGCCACATTGTGTGTAATTTCTTATTTGCATCTTTTAGAGGAAGTAGAGATTAAGAAAACTAGGAAGTTAGACCTAAAATTAACTTGACCTGGCTTCAGGAGAGCATTATTTATATTTCTAGAACTAGTGATATTGTTTATAGAATTATTTAATAGGTTTTTAGATATAAATTCTCCTTTTTTGAAGACGGTATTTTAAAATTAACACATAAACATGTATAAATTGATTAAATGGGTTCTCTTCTGTTCTTAGTAAATTGGCTAGATTAGGAAAGTGATGAGTATTTTCTGTTTTTAACCTTTTTATGTACATACCCATCTCTACTTTTTCCTTTTTTGTCCTCTTAATAGTATTTAGCTTGAATGTTTTCTCAGTGAACACTTAGGTACCCAAGATTGATGGAAGTTATGATTTTATTTGAAAATAGGAGTAATACTGGCCTTAAATTTTAGGTTTTAGGTTTTTTAAAATTCATTAAACTTTTACTTTATATATATATTTGTTATAATATAGACAAATTTTTCTTTAATGTCTTAGTCTGAGCATCCAATAAGAAAGAGGAAAACTTGGAAAATGAATTTAATGATGTATAGCCTTAAGTATCACTGAAAGTTCTATTTTTATGCCTATTCTCCCTGAATGAATTACCTTGTTTTTTTTTTACCTTATCCTACTTAAATCTGTTCAGCTTCTCAAGATTGTTAGACATCTAGTCATTTTTAAGAAATATTCTTTGTATTCTGCCGCCTACATTATTTTCTAAAATGTTTCAGCCTGATAAATGATCTTTGTGGTATTATATTTGATGAGTTCCACTGTTTTTTCCTTATCTTCCTGCTGGTAGTATTTTCTCACTTCTTACTAGGTTAGGTGGGCCAAACCATAGATCTTACTAAGTATTATTATGTCATTTGTTTTACTAAGACATTGTATATAACAGTGTTGCTATATACAATGTACAGTATCAATGTTGTCTTGAAGGAGATGACTGTGTGTGCATGTAAAACTGTGTATTTTGTAACACTGATAAATACATTACTTCAGTCGGGGAATAAATTTATTTCTTATTAAAACTAATCAATTTTATAAATTACAGGATTTAAAAGTAGTCATGATAATCCTGATATTACTTTTTAAATTTTTATTTTATTTAAAAAGAGAAAACTATTTAATTCTACCACTATACATTAAAGGACATGCTGTTACATATGAACTATATTCAGCTATAAGTTAGAGTGTCTTATCCTAAAATATATTGTATGATGGCGTCATACAAAGGAAGTGAGTCTGTCGTGGTGAATATACATATCCTTAGTCTTCCGAAAGGAAAAGTGAACCAGAAGCCAAATGTGGGTCTAATATTGGCTCTGTGGCTCTGTTTTTAAAAAGGTAGAGGACTGTGTTTGTCAGACTCATCTGAGATTTTTTTCAGAGTAAAAGTACCTAGGCTCCCTGCTTGGAAATTCGAATATATTCTGTTTAGATAATCTTGCAGTTTCTTATAAGTCATAAAATCTTGAGATGATAATTTAGTAAACCATCTATTTATCAAGTAGACATATAATTTGTTTAGTATATGTGGTTGGTTGTTTTTAGAGCAAGAAAAGTTCTAAGTGGATTGATGAAAACAAGATTAGAAGAGAAAACGGCCAGGTCATTCTAAGAATGAAGACATGCTTTAAAATGGAACTTGGTATACTGCTCGACCATCCCAAGAGATCAGGAAATATTTGTTGAATGAAATTTAACATCACTGTAGTTGTAGCATGGTAGTTTTTGTGTCAAGTACAAATGATTCTTAATGTATTAATTGAAACAGGCTTTCTAAACTTGAACATTATTGACATTTGGGGCCAGGTAATTCTTGGGGTGAGTGGGGTGAGTATGGGATTGTCCTGAGCAATGTAGGATGTTCAGCAGCATCACTAACACATTAGATATCTGTAACCTGCAGTTGTAGCAACCAAATATGTCTCCAGATATTGCCAGATATCCTCTGGGGGTCTGGGCAAATCTCTGGGAGAACCATTAATGAAGAAGAGAAAATAAAATTTTAATGCTTTACCTATGGAGCTAGATTACACCTCAGTAAGTTTAATGATCTCTAAGTATAGAAACAGTAGCCCAGAAGGATTAATTAATTTACCTGCAGATAATAAGTCAGCAATCAAAATTGTAATTCCAAAGTATCCCTTATTTCAAAGTGATACTCAACCAATGTCCCCACATTCTCTCTGCTTAACTAAAATAGTGTATAACTTATTAGTAAGAAAAATGACTCTAGTTAGTCTTCTGAAAAAATGGTATTATTTTTGGAAATATTCATATTTTAGGTGATTTACAGTGATCATCACATTTGACAGTCCAAGATATGCCTGGATTAATAGCATTTCACAAATGTTTTATCTGATAAATAATGCTTTTAGATTGAATTTTAAGGTCATTCAGCATAAGTTGAGATTACTGAGAAATACAGTTTTAATATCTTATACTAGAGTTTTTAAAATAGTAGATATATTTTTATGTCAGTAGAACACAGTGATTATATTACTATTTTTTTTATTTTTTGATGAGGCAGTGTTTTGTTTTTTAAGATGTTACTTACTTATTTTTAGAGAGAAGGAAAGTGAGAGAAACTTCAAGTGGAGAGATGCCTCTCACAGGCCCCCAACTGGGGACTTGGCCTGAAACCCAGGCCTATTCCCCTACTGGGAATAGAACCAGCAACCTTTCAGTTTGCAGTCTGGTGCTCAATCCACTGAGCCACACCAGCCAGGACTATTTTACTATTTTTTTTTTTTTAAGATTTATTTGGACTTTCTAAAATAACTGAGTAACCATGACAACTCTTTGGACTTACTATATCCTAATGAGTTTTCTGCTAAATGTCACAGTTTTGGTCTTTAATTCTTAATGGAAGATGATATAAAGAATAACTTACTAATTTTAGAGATTCTCTAAAATCGAATATGCAAGAAATACATGACATTATTATAATTGCAGATGGACTGCTGCTAATCATGATGATACATCAGCATCATTTTTGGAGGTTTTTAAAAATAAGGATTCCTTTGGTCTTTTTCCAGAAATGCTTGAACTGGGAATGGGGACTCCAGCATGAACTTTTATTTAAAGTTTTATAAATGATTTTTATTTTAAATAAAAGTTTTGTAAATGATTTTGATGTATAGTCAGTGTTGAGAATCAGTGCTAATAAATGATAGAACAATTTCTTTTAAAAAAAATGAAACAAATCACTTTTCTGATAATAAATGTAGTATTGCAATAGAGAAAACACATCAGGTAAACAGTTTGAACTGGTAGGTAGTGTTAGTGTTAGTGTTAGTGTTAGTAAGCTTGATATTGTGTTTGTTTTACTTGTTTGCTTTTTACTTTTTTGGAGAAAGGGGAAGGGAAGTAGAAGGGGAGAGAAACATTGATGCTAGAGAGAATCATCATCAGTTGGCTGCCTCTTGTATGCCCCCCAGTAGGGGACCTGGCCCGCAACCCAGGCATGTGCCCTGACTGGAATCGAGCCAGTGACCTTTCGATTTGGCAGGCTGGCTGGCACTCAGCCCACTGAGCCACACTAACCAGAGCTGATACTGTCTTTGAAAGTACAATTTGACAGTGTCTTTAAAATTTTAAACATGCATATTCTGTGACACAGCATTTATACTTAAGAGTATCTGCCCCAAAGAAATAATTGTATAAGGAGCTCTAGGGAATCGTGGTCAAGGAAATGCCTACAGGGATATTATGCAGGAGCGTGTTACTCCATCATGAGTGTCACAGTGGGCAAAAAGTTATGAAATCATTGCTCTAAACTGTGTAAGTACTCTCAAAATGCCAACATTTCCAGAATAAGTTATCTTGAAATTTTGTTTTTGGTTTTTTTCCTTCATAGCAGTTGTTCTGTATGACTATTTTATTCTGATTGTATGATTTGAAAACAACTTACAAGATTATGTAAATAGATGAGAAAGTCCAGCGTTATTTTAATTTTATGACTTACACTATTTGACAAATAAAAAGGAAAAGCCAGAGAAGGGAAAATGCCAAAAAATAGTTATGCTATGTAAATGATAAGAAAATGGCAAACAATATACATTCTGTCAGTATTGAAGACTTAATACATATGCTTCTTTTAAATATACGTGAGTATAAATTAAAATGGGTCCATGTAATAGGAACTTAAGAAGTCAGACTGTGAGGATGGAAAGTTACATAGTTTTTTAAAATTGAGAGTAAGATTGTTTTAGTATTATATTTCCTTTACATACTGATTCTGGTTGCGGATGCTGGCATATTTGTGAAGGGAGTAAAATCTTTCAGGCTTTTAAAAATATGAAGTGGCACCCTTTATCTGTAAGACAGCATACATTTTAGTTGGGTGGCTTCCCAATTTCATCTCAGTAGCTCTTTCCCTTCTTGGATATTACATATTATTAAATAATGAAGGCAGTACAGCAGAAAATGGGCCACACTCAAAATTACTGATACATTAATTGGATTTATATTGAATAGCAAGGAAATGCTCTTATTTAGTGATAAGATCCCAAAATGTTGCTATATTGCTAATTTCAGTATAGCAGTGATCTTCTTACAAGGTATCAAAGATTCAAGCAAACATTTCCAGATAATAGGTCTGGATGATATTAAAGTTTTGGCTGGTAGGCAGACCTTGTGAAAGAATTGTGAAATTCACAAAGCCTGTGAATTCCAGGTCATGCCAGCTCAAAATTATCCTTGACCTAGGATGTACATGTTTCATGATAGTTTTTATCTAAATTTAAATTGGTACAAAACAGCAAGGAAATTTTTACAACAGATTTTCATTGTTCTTGTAATTCATTATTCTAATCTAATTTTTATAGCAAAAGTTTGGAAGAAAAAATGTCTTGTACATTTGATATTCTTGACTAGAACATCTATTTTACATTGACTTTTCTTATAGGGCTTTTTCTTTTTCTTTTTTTTTTTTTTTAAACTCCTCACCTGCAGGCATGCTTATTGGTTTTAGAGAGGGCAAGAGGGGAAGAGAAACATCGCTTGGTTGTTGCTTATACACACACTGACTGGGGGCCAAACCCACAACCTAGGCATGTGCACTGACTGGGAATTGACCCGTGGCCCTTTCAGTTTACCAAGTGATGCTCCAACCAACTGAGCCACACTGACCAGGGCTTCTTTAATAACTTTTGAAGCACAACTTCCTTTTTTCCCCCCAAGGTATCTCTGGGGTATAGTTTGAAAATCACAGATAGTGTTCTGAACTTCTCATCAGTGGTGAGCCAGCCATTTTGGAGATTAAATATTTGGTAAAATTCTGCATATCCTAAATTCCCAAGGTTCTAAAGCCCCCAGGTAAGTTCATTCACAGATGAGTGACTCAGGAGAATTGGCAGCAGTAGGCTTCATTGAGTTTTTGTTTTGTTTAATACAGGTGTTCTCAGATTATTTAAATTCAAAACCAAAATACTATTTAATGCACATTTGCCTGATGGTTAGTGGCGTGATACTTAGGACCTTAGACTACAGGTTCTCTGGTTTGTAGTCTAGAACAGAGTTGCATGAGACCTTTCAAAGAGGAAATGTGCTTATTTTGCAAGCCCTACAAATTATTTGTAAGTTATTAGGGTAGAAGCTCCTGATCATTTAACAGTTTTGAAAAACATAAAAGTACATGGATATTTATAGTAACAGAAGGATAGCCATTTAAGTAAGAGAATTTGAATGCTCACTGACAATTATAGAGTACACACTTTGTTCCAGATGCTGTACTAGGTATGTTTGTGGTTTGTTTCTCATTTTATACCCATAGTCCTCTGCATGTATTACCACATTTAAAATTGAGGAGAAAATCAAGTCTTGAGTTAAATGACATGCTGAGAGTTATAGTAAATAAAAGAGTTTGGTTTCTTAGTCTGTTTCTTCAGAGGCCCATGGTAGTTATTTTTTACAAAGTTGTGGTCTATTTGGGATCACACAACAGTCCTAAAATAATGAGTGAGATGAAAGGTCGACACTAGGTAGTCATACTAAGACATAGGTGAAAAGGATTAGGGTTCATGGGAAGGGACAAAAAATGCTGTGTTTATAAGGGAGACATTTACTTTATAGGCTAATTTAAGTGTGTCTGGTTTCCCTTTCTTTTACTCCGTTCAACTTTTTAGTTTTTTATTACCTATTTCCAACTTCTTACCCCACAGTAGTCATACATTGCAGTCTTAATTTTAGTCCTGTCATCCACTTTTTCCTCCTCTTTCTAAATTCTTTTCGGGTTTAAAGGAAGTAAACTTAATTGCCTTTTTTTCTTCACTGTAGTCATTATGCATTTGGGTTTTCTTCCCCCTTCATTTTTGTTCTTAGGCAAAATGACATTTCCCCCAAAGGAGAGAATGTCCCATGTCTGTATCCCAGAAAATTTTAAATTTGGGGAAATTTTGCCTGGGAGAAAAAAGTTTTTACCAAGAAATCCATGTCTTTTATTATTTATTTTTAAATTAAGTTGATAACAGTATTAGTTTCAGAGGTACAACATAGTGATTAGACATTCCTCAAGTTTACTAAGTGATCTCTACGAGTCTAGTAACCGTCTGTCACTATACATAGTTACTGAAGTACTATTGACTATATTTCTTATGCTGCACATTGCATTCCCATGACTTAAAATATGTGGAATGCTTCACAAATTTGCGTATCATCTTTGTACAGGAGCTGTGCCATGTTAATTGTCTATGTATTGTTCCAGTTTTAGTATATGTGCTGCCAAAGTGAGCACTGGGTAGATCTTAAATATCTTGAAGTATGTATTCAGTGAAGTATTTAATGAATGTTATCCCCAATAAGTTGGAGAATTTGTACATGTATTGTATCTTTCTGTCCCACTCCCCTTTTGGAGATGGCCAGTAAATGTTAGCATTTTAATGGTTCTTAAAAGTATGACAGTTAATAAATCAAATTTTGTTCACCCCAGTGAAACCACCCTGTTATCCCCTCCATTTAAAATGTAGCCTCTTAATCTGTCACTGATTCAGTTTTCCTTGTCATATGCTTTAGAAAACAATATGTAGCCATTAAGGATGTTATGTATTTTCTATAGTTTTTTGATAGAAAATGTTTCGAATATAACTTTCAGAATTGCATTGTTTTGTGTGTGTGTGTGTGTGTGTGTGTTTTGTTTATTCAGAAGTAGTCAAGATTTAAGGTAGAGTTCAAATGGGATCCTGCCATGCCTAAAAAGTAGTATGGTACTGTTCTGAAAAATCATTATCTTCTTGACCTTAAATTATATTTTTTTACATAGAGTAAGTTGGGAAGGATATGAATAAGTTATTATTTGGGAATCCTTTTGTTCTCGGATAGATTTTTTAGAATTCTTTATAAAAATGTTAACTTAGAATTTTTAATTTGGTGCTATTTTTATTCTAAGGAGAATAGAACATTGGTTATTGTTTCAGTTTAAATGTTTTAATTTTGACAATGAAACCAAACTAATTAACTATTTACCTTAAATTGCTGGTACAGCCTACCTCCTGAGTAGTTACTGTGGATTTCTTTAAGTTCTCTGGTTTGTGATGTGAAAACATACAGATAAACTGCTGTCATAATGAATTTTCACTTAGGAATTTAGTAAAATTTTGAAGTACTTTTGCAATAGTTGATTCATTGAGTTCTTGATGTAGGGCATATAACATGTTACATAGAGAAAAATGCGTTTTTGGCTTTGGAAATAGAATTGGAGTTGAATCCTGGTTACTTTGAGTAAGTTATTTAATATTCATACATTTATCTAGTAATAAGTATGTGCTGTGCATGTGGGTGGGAGCGGTGACATGGGGAGAAGGTATCTCTCTGGTCTTTAAAGAAATGGGAGACTTACTAATGTTGACTTCAGCCTCTCTGAATCTGTTACCTTGTTGGCACAATGGAGATGAGATGACCTAAAACCCCCAAATAATATTTTGAGGAACCATAGATGCTCAATATGAGTTAGGTTATGCATTGTCATTCATACTATTTAATCATAGACTTCTCAGACACATCAAAATATGGATTAAGTCCCTCCCTTGTTTGAGAACTGCATTGCCTTTAGAGATTTATTTAAGTTGTCTTCATGTTCTGGCACTGGACATACTTGCCGAGCTTCTCGAATTTGAGGGCCCTGTGCCTTTGCGCTGTGCTTTTGGTTTTAATTTTATCTAAGCACAACAACAGTTTGTCAGACTCCACAAAAATTACTTGTTATTTTAGCCTAATGAAAATACTTGGTATCAGTTAAAAGAACAAACCTGTAATTTGAAAACAAGCCATCATGTAGGTCAGGGGTCTGCTAACTTTTTCTGTAAAGGGCCAGCTATTTTAGGCTTTGTGGGCCATATGGTCACTGTTGGAGCTATTGAAGTCTGATGCTGTGATATAAAAGTAACTGTAGAAAATACATAAATGAATGAGTGTGGCTGTGTTCCAATAAAACTTTATGGACAGTGAAATTTAAATTTCTTAAGCTTTCATATCATAAAATATTGTTTTGATTTTTAAATTTTTTAATCATTTAAGAATGTAAAAGTAATGCTTAGATTATGGATTCTACAAAACAGGTACCCAGCCAGAGTTGGCCAGTGGACTGTAGTTTGCTGAGCCTTGATCTAGGGCATAATCTATGAATTTACTATAACTGTTATTGTATAATAATTGTTAGGCATTTATGTGAATGGTCATTTTAGTCGTAGGGATTGTATATATAGGGGTTTGTGTTCTGCTTTTTCCCCCCCTTATCCAAGTTTTATGTAAATAGTAGAAAATGAGTAGGAAAAACATGGTTTTGTTGGTATTATTTTGTCCTATCCAGTTAAGAATTTAAAGGGCATCTTTGAAATGCTAATTACTCTCACATTTTTCATTTACCTCAAGTCAAAATTTGTAAATGTGAATTTCAAGTAATGTATACCAGGTCTTCCATACTTCAAATTTTAAAAATTTACAGAGTGGAAAATTTGGGGTTTTAAATAAATTGTATATAAGTACACATTCATGTTGTGTGAGCGCTATTGAGCAAAACAATATGGGGTGAAGCAAAAGTATGTTTTCAGTTTTGAATATGTGAAAGCTTATTCTTGTATTATTTATTAATTATTGCATTATTTTCCATGTGAATAACTAAACCTACTTTTGCCCCATCCTTTATTCTACTTTGAAAATACAAATGATTTTTACACTGACTGTAACAATTTTGTATAATGAAACTGTGATTTAAAATGCTATTAACTTTGCTTTCTGTAGACACCAGAGAAGAAACAATCGGAATCATCCAGAGGAAGAAAGAGAAAAGCAGAAAATCAGAATGAAAGTAGTCAGGGTGAGTGAAGCAGAGTCTTCTGTCAGACCAAACGGACATTTACAGTTATTGTGATTTTTTAAAATCAGTTAATAGTTTAAATAGAAAATAAGTAACCTCATGTTTTTGTGATTTTTATAGCAATTATGTAATTTATGCATTTAATGATAGTTTTAGAATGTACTTTGCATAAGAAAATAATAATATAAAATTGGAATCTTTTTGTACCACAGATCATGTATGGTTACTGTTTGGGTTTTTTTTGACATTTCTCTTAATTTTTTTAGATTAGAATTAATAAGACAAGTGTCATGTTGAAACCTCCAAGTCTCACTTTATACCTTTCCTTTTTCTCTTTTTATATGAATTAGGATATTAACTAAGAACTTTAGATCTCATTGTATAACAAGTACCCAAACTTAATCATCCCTTTTATTTACAAAGAAAAAGACTATATAAAAATAATTGAGAAACTTTTATTAAGGCGTCATCTTTTTCTTTTCATATCTGTTCTTTATGATTTTTTACATATCTTCCTTTTTGTAATATGAGCTAAGAAAATTATTTTCATTAGACTTCAGAATTTCTTATAATGAACAACAATATATTGTCATTTAATTTGGCCACTCAAAATTAAATATAATAAAGTAGGCTCTTAAAACATAAATAATGATTTTTTTTAATATATATATTTATTACATGATTTGAGGGTCACTCTTTAAGGTCTGGGGCCATGAACCTGTGACTTACTGGTATTTTTACATATGGCACTGGCATCAAGGAATGTATTTGTAGCAGTTGTCTTAGCAGAAAGAAGAAATGAAGTCATTCTAGCACCTTCTCTAGCTATGTGGTATATTATATCTCAGTTTGTCCTGAGCTCCTTTTTGGTTTTAGTGTAGTTCTCCAAGTTTTGGTTAAGGGACTTGGAGCTTTATTTAGTGTAAAGATACATTAATTATGACTGTTTCAACTTTAGATTTAAAAACACAGTTTCAAACAGGTCCAAAATAAAGTGGGTCTTCTGAGTTGGCTAATACAACCTATGTCTTCAAGAACCTGTATGTGGTTCTTTGTGGTCTGCTATATGCAGAGCTGTCTGATTTTCATATGGGTATAGACTGGTCATGAGTTTTAATTGGATTTACTGATACAAGTTTTCTCACTCACATTTGCCTTTTTTTTTTTTTTTTAATCCTCAACCAAGGATATGTTTATTGCTTTACAGAGAGACATTGTTCTTGTACACGTCCTGGTCTGGGATCGAACTGCAACCTTTCACTGTATGGCACAATGCTCCAACCACCTGAGCCACCTGGCCAGGGCTCATATTTGCTTTAAGAAAAGGGCTGGATTAAAGGCCTCTGGGACAGCATCAAACATTTGCATCATAGAGGGTACCACAAGAATAGAGTAAGGAATTAAAAACCTACTTGAAGAAATAATGACAGAAAACTTTCCTAATCTGGTGAAGGTAGTAGACATACAAGCTTAGGAAACTCAGAGTTCCAAACAAGATGAACCCAAAGAAGCTCACACCAAGACAGAAAAAAGAAGAGGGCTGGCTTTCTGTGGGGGTTTTTTTCTTCTTTTCTCTTTCTTTGGCTTAACCTTTAAACCTCTCCTGTTATCCACGTGTCCATTCCAAAACCACTTACACCCAACAAAGGTATTATTGCCCTTAAAAAAATAAGGCCCATTTTGCCCTGGCTGGGTGGCTTAGTTGGTTGGAGCATTGTCCCATACACCAAAAGGTTGTGGGTTTGATTCCTGGTCAGGGCACATACCTAGGTTGTGAGTTCAATCTGCAGTCAGGGCAGGTGCAGGAGGCAGTTGGTTGATGTTTCTCTCACATCACTGTTTCCCTCTGTCTCTCTCTCCTTTTTCCCTCTTCTCTAAAATCAGTAAACATACCCTTGAATAAGGATTATTAAAAAAAAACAGGCCTATCTCTGAAAATCAAAAATGAGTTAAAGTTCCCCTTAAATACAGGCATTATGGAAGAGGGGTGATACCTGAACAAAATTAAATTTCTTACCAGAAGAGGAACTAGGAATTGAGGCTGGATGGGAGTCAGCTTCCCCTAAAGTTGCATGTGCTATGTATAGAATGTTAACAGAATAAAATTTGGGTTCATTTGGGCTCATTTGGGCAAACAGCTTCTGGGTAGGTAACCCCATATGTCTGTGTTCATTAAATGGCACGTCTTTAGAATCTGCAAGAAAGTTGTTACAGGCAGAAGGGAAATTCCTTTGGTATAAAAATTTTACAGCCTTTTCTGACCTCTGAATAAACCTGTATTAAAATCATTGTTCAAAATTTCTAGGTAGCATTTATAGTCCTGAGTTCTTTGTTGTTTTTTTTTTAATTTCCCTGCCTTGTTCCAATCATGAACTTAAGGTTGTCGAGCTTTTAAATGGATTGTTTGTTCACCTCAGTAATGCCTGGCACATAGTAACCACTCAAGAAATATTTGTTGAATAATATAGATGAGTAAATGACTATAAGTCAGTATTAAATTGATAAATTCATATGTTTTTATTACACAAAACTTTTGATTTCATGGTGTAACTTTTTATTTTGTAACTTGAAAAAATCATGTATTTTATGTAATTCCAATGAAAGGTGGATTACTTCCACCCAAAAAACGTATCTCGAAACACCATATTTCTTTTCAACTTCCTAATTCAATTTTTATAAAACTGAGTTTATTTTAGAGCAAAATTTTTAAAGAACTGTGATCACTTTAGCAATATATGGTCATGTAAGTAAAATATTTAAAATCTAGTTTTTTAAAAAACAGCCTGTAAATTTAGAAATACTTTTTAAGAGGATGAAAATATTTTTAGAAAGAGCATTCATATTAAAGCATGTTATTGTTAGTTTGTTTTGGTTTGTGTTAACAAAAGCCTTTTTATTATCATTTACAGGTATGAGTCAGTTTGTCTTAGCTTTTTTTTTAAAAAATTCATTGACTTGATTTAATGAAATTAGGAGACATTAAGCAATATTAATGACTGACTTTAAATCTATAAAACTTTTTACTTTTATATTTTAGGAAAAAGTATTGGGGGACGTGGCCACAAAATTAGCGACTATTTTGAAGTAAGTTCATTAAGGAACATCTTTAGTTCTTAATACAATTCTGCTATGGGCCAAGATCATTTCCTTGAAGCACAAGGTCATCTTTTGATTATCTATTTGATTAGAACATAGCTTCAGTCTATGTAATGTCCTGTCTTCCTAAGAACATTAAAATTTACTTCTGCATTGGTATGGCACATAATAATTTTCAAAGTATTCTCTCACATATTCGCTTATAACAACTTGGGAGATAAGGAAAATAGGTATTTACAGAAGAGGAAACTGAGGACCACAAATGTAAATTAGGCTACAGAAAGACAAATTCTAAATGGAAAAGCAAAGAGTAGAACTTAGTCTAACAGCCTCTAGTTCAGAATTCTTTCTACTGTCAGTACAGACTTTACTACACTACAGCAACATTTGAGCCCTGTGGATGGAGATTAAATAATGTTAATGTAAGAGTTCCTGAAAATAATAAACAGTGGTAAATTTAGATTGTCACCCAATCCTGGAATGTTTCCTTGCTTCTACACAGAAACACTTTGGGTACCAGTTTCACATTATAAAACATTAATATTATTAAAACAACAATCTACCCAGTTGAAAAATATATTTACTTGAGAATGAAAACAGAATTTGCTGATTGGGGGAAGGGATACATTAAAAAAATTTTTTTTTCTACCCTCCATTGTATTTTGGGTTTACAGAATCTAAGGTAAAATTGTTGGTGATAACGAGATACCTACTACTGTTTAGTGGAGGTTATTCCCTCAGTGTTAATATCATTGAGAATCTTTGCCAAAGGTAGGATCAATTTAAATAAAATCTCAAGACTCTTGAATGCCTACTATGTGCTGGGCGTTATGCTGGGCACTATAGATTAAAAAAAATTACACAAGCCCCTAGGTTGCAGAAAGTTGTTTAATGAACACACTAGGAAGTCTCCATGTGTGCTGCTCAGGCTTAATACCCTGAGAGGAAGCCAGTAAACAGCAAATTTTCTTCTCCCATTCTTGATACAGAAACATAAGAAATGAGAAAAGTAGCTATGGAACAGATTTAAGTGGCTTCCCTCCCTATAGCTAAGTCATGCACTGTAACGCATGTCATGCATGCAAGAAAAGATCAATTTTTATTAGATTTTGTACTGTTAAAGGGAAGGAACTCAGTCTGTAGACTCATATAGTGCAACGAACATTTAGATGTATAACAGAACTTGAGAATGGTGCTTCTGTTTTAAGGTGGTTGATTATGTTTACTAACATCTACATGTAAATGTGTTAAAATATTTTGGGATTAGGATTTATACTGGCTCAACAAACATTTATAATGTTATAATACTGTGTCAGTGCTATCACTATAACTCTTAAAGTTATTGTTACATTTTAGACTTTAGTTTTCATGCTAAAATGTGAAGGAAAAATAAGATATGCTCATTGTTTGGGGGGAGGGAATTTATTTGAGTCTGCCACAATAAAAAAAATTATATTTAGAAGGTTCAAGAAATAAAGGTCTGTATAAAACATAATCTTGTCATGTTCTTATGATCAGTGTTCTCTCGCGAGTCTTTTTAGGACTTAACATTATTGTGACTAACATGACTTTTGCTTTTTCTGGACCTATTTAAAGGACTACTGGATTTAATTTAAAGCAAGATATATTTAAATTAACTCAATGCCATGTCTAAGATAATATTTATTTGAACCTGTTTTAATAGCTGTGTTTCTTTTTTCCCCCTCAGTACCAAGGTGGGAATGGCTCAAGTCCAGTAAGAGGCATACCTCCTGCAATCCGTTCTCCTCAAAATTCACATTCACATTCCACTCCTTCTTCATCTGTAAGTTTTTGCTTGCATAGTCATGTGTCTAGGGAGTTGTATATACCAAATAACTTTTATAATTTGTTGTATTTTGTGAGAACTTCTGTATATATTGTTTATCTTTTCAAGAATCATTCTGTGTGGGTAATTGAGTCTTTTTTAATATCTGATGTTATTAGAACTTTATTTCTGAAAGTGAGATTCTTCAGTTAAAGTTTTCCTGAACTAATTATACCTAAGAAGTAATGTTTCTATAAAAGAATGCTGTTGAGCCTGTGGGGACTAATATGAAGACTTACAGCAATCCATGTTCAGTTACTTATTTATAAATTTTAACTTTCTTATGAATTACATTTCTCAGCCACTAAAATATAGCATAATTCCTTTCTGGGTATCCTTAGGAAAAAGATAAGTAGACATCAGCCTTGGATTATTTAGTTCAGTATAGTAGTAGGATCTTGGACCTGAAAATTATCTTATGACTTTTCGGTTTGTTTCTAGTATTTTATGATCTAGTTCTTTTATCTGCATTGTTTGACATACTGGATTTCATTTTTCTTTACTCTCATTGTATGAAAGTTTAGCAGCTAACCAGAAGAACAATACTAGCTTTTAGTAATTTAAAAATGAACTAAAGATTTTTGAAAATCAGAGTATCTCTTATTTATTTAAGTATCCTGGTTGTACTTCCAGTGTACCACTGGTCTTTGTCTATAGAAATACATTTCACTGTTTCTTAATCATTTTGTACCTTGGGACACATCCTATTGCCTTATACAAAGTAAAGTGTAATGTTCAACCCTAACTGTAGAGTCATAGCGATCGCATTGATAGTGATGTCATCTCCTGCTTTCAGGGAATGTGTTTTAAAACTAGTGACTAGATATTGTAAACTCATCAGTAAATTGATATTATATGCCATATGGGCATGCACTATGGTTGCTAGTACTGAGTTCTGCATTAGGATCTTTTCAGTTTTACTTTAACATTTTTGTTTTAACATATATTGGCCTTGTTTTATTTAACTGATTGAAAGCATTGAAACTTCTTTTCTGGCATTAGAGTGTAACTATGAGGGCAAGGAATATATGATTATCTCACTGGGCCTTATGTGAGGGAGGTACTCAATAAATGCCAGTTGAATAAATGGTGGTTAAAAGTTTTAAAGTCATTAGGTTTTAATTAAGTTTATTATCTTGACAGAAACTTGAGAAATGTTATATAGTTGTTGTTCAACAGAAGCCTATTTTTTTTCTTGCTAATGTAAAAATTTTAATATGTTCTTTTAAGGTTCGACCTAATAGCCCTTCTCCTACTACACTAGCATTTGGGGACCACCCTGTTGTACAACCAAAGCAGTTATGTTTTAAAATTACTCAGGTAAATACTGAAATTTATTTGTATGATTTGTAAGAAATGAGTAGCCATCTTTGTACAAACAACTCATATGTCTTCTCTTTGTTTTGGACATAGTCATAAAGTAAAATTACCCATCACCTAAGCTTATTACTAAACAAAAACACAGTCCTTTGGCTGGTGTGGCTCAGTGGATTGAGCGCTGTCCTGTGAACCAGAAAGTCTCTGGTTCAATTCCCAGTCAGGGCACATGCCTGTGTTGTGGGCTAGGTCCCCAGGTGGGGGCATGTGAGAGGCAGCTGACTGATGTTTCTCTCCCTTCCTGTCTCTCTGAAAATAAACAAATAAAACCTAAAAAAAGAAAAAAAGAAATCCACACAAAAAAATAATTTATAAGGAGTAAAAGATTGAAATACCCAAGTTACTACCATGTTGTCTTTTATTACACACTCGTTAAATATGTAGATATTTTAAGTAAATTAAATAAACAAAACAACCATAATAATGTCAATTCTGCCTACTGATTCTTTTTTTAACTTAATATCCGACTACATATAATCAGTGTCTTCATGAAGCTGTCCTATTTATTATAAGTGGACATCAAAGCCATTCATTTTGGGTGTCTATATACATATATATATTCATATATGCTACACACTTAAGAAAAATATTTTAAAATTGAATTAATCAGATATTTTTTTCACTTATTTAGTTTTACTAATTTTGAGTACTTTCTCATGTCAACTTTTTACATGTGAGTTTTTGGATGACACTGTCTTGAGATTGAGCACTGGGAGAATTTATCTTTTTTCCTGGCCACCTCAGTTGCCTGATTTATTGCCATGAGATGTTTATTGTTAGCTCATGTCTAAGCTGTTGCATGTGCATCAACAGTTCTTTTTTTTTTCTTCTTTTTTCTTTTTTTTGGATGCTCTTTAGGCTAGGATTATAAAGTACATCTGCTTTCAGTCAGTGAATAGCCCATGAAAGTTTTTGTCATGTTCAAAAATTAGAGTTGATGGCATAAAGCAGTGGCTGCTGGATTGAGTTTAATGATAAGTATATCAGTATTCTAAAATTTTAAATACTCTTTAAATGTTTCTTTGTAAGTTTGTAGCACTTCTGATTAAAATTTAAAACTGCAGTGAGGCTTTTTGGGATAGCCTTTACATAACACAAAATCAAGTATTTTCTTTGCTTTATAGAATCAGTAAAATCTAATTTATGTTTACATGCAATGATAAAGATATAAAGGAGATAATAAAATAGCTTTCTTTCATTTAGACTGATCTCACAATGCTGAAAATAGCAGCATTAGAAAGTAATAAAAACCAGGACCTGGAAAAGAAGGAAGGTCGTATAGATGACTTGCTCAGGGTAAGTAGTAAGTCATGAAGGTGAAAAAAAAAGACATTATTTGGCAATAGTAAAACTGTTGAGAAAAAGACTTAGCATTGTAAAGAATTCTATAGCTGGAAAAAAATAAGCCTTTTCTGGTTGTATAAGTACCTGATTGAAAATTTCAACTTTAAAGTGAAAATTACTTTATTAGCTCTTTAAAAAGTGAGTTGAGAACAGTTGGAGAAATAGAAGGATGTTAATAAAAATTACTTTTATTTGAATAACTATCATACGACCGATAATCCATTTCATGTTAGTTTTAAAGTTAATTGATTTTGTTACAAATCTAACTGACATTTGCTGTTTTACAAGATGAAGTAACTGTTGCAATCCTGTGAGATTCTTAATGGAAACTTTATAAAAAGACATCAAAAAGTGTACTTATGAGTAAAGTATAGAGCAGTGGTTCTTGCTCCTTGCTGCTTATTAGAATCCCTGGATGATGGAAAGGAGGGTGGGAGGCCCTCGATACAGTACTGTTGCTAAAATTCTACCCTGAGGGGTTCTGATTAAATTGATGTAGTATTGGTAGTTTTAAAAGCTCATCCAGATGATTCTGATTTAAGCCAGCATTGAGAATCATTGGTATAGAGACTCAATAAAACCAACATCCATGATTCTGCCATAGTGACCAGTACCTTTGAAACATCCAGGAAACATCCTTTCCTGATTCCGTCATATTCACTGCCTCACATACATCCCTTTACCATTAACTACTATTGTAAGTTTTGTATTTATTATGCCTTTGCATTTTATATGATTTTATTACATAAATCTATACAGTCTTAATGTTATTTCAGTCTGTTTTTGAACTTTACATGAGCAGAATTACACTGTATGTACCCTTTTACCCTACTTGTTTTCACTAAACATCATATGTGCAAGTGTCAGTAATTTGTTCATTTTACTGCTATAAGTGAGGCATTATATGAATATACCGTAATTTATCTTTTCTTCTCTTGGTGGACATTTAGTTTCTACTTTTTGCTAATACGAACTGCTCAGAACAAGCTTGTACATGTCTTATAGGGCAAGTAATGGATTTCTCTATGGTATATGCTTATAAGTACAGGGCATGCATATCTTCAACTTTGCCTTGTGATGTCAAGTTTTTCCCAAAGTGGATGGATCCCACCAGTGGTGGGCAAGAAATAATTTTGTTGCTCATTATCCTTGCCACATCTCATTATAATCAGGTTTAATATTTGTTTTAATTTTTGCCAATTTGATGGATGTATCAAAGTGTCTATAATTATGCATTCTCTTTTTATTTTTTTACTATCTTTTAAAATATTTATTAACCATTTGTGTTTCCCCTGGGAAATAACTGATCGTGTTTTTTGCTTATTTTCTTAATGGGTTGCTGTCTTTATTCATGTCAGTTTTTTGTTCTGACAATTATACAGTTTGGGACAAAAGGTTTATAGTTCATATAGAAAATAACAATAATTAATAATAATACAAAAATAAACTGTTTTTGTGTACTCAAAACTGTAATCCTGTTTTTCCCCCAGCCTGTATATTAATTTTCTCCAGTGGAGTTGTCTTTTCACTTTATTCATGCTATCTTTTGAATGACAGAGGCTTTCAAAATTTTTATGTGACTAAATATATATTTTTTATAGTTTGTTTTATTTGTACCAAATTATTAGAAGAGGTCTACCAAAAGAATTTTTCCTTATGATTGTAAAGATGTTCTGTATTTTCTTTTAAAAATTTGATAGGTTTTTCAATATAAATTGTTAATTTCACTGGAATTGTTTTTGGGTATGGTGTGAAGAAGTAGGGTTTCACTTTCATTTCTTTCTATATAGATAACCAGTTGTCCAGCCCATTTAATTAAAAGTCTCCTCTTGATTGCCATCTCTATTGTAGGAATCTAGTTTTCATAAACAAGTGGATCTATATCTGTGTTCTTTGCTATGTTCTTGTGTTCTATTTGGTGTATGCCTATGCTGGTTTCACAGCATCTTTTTTGTTGTCTTTGGCTATCAGTAACAGGACATAAACAATACTTTAAATGAGATACAGTGTTATTTTTTGAGAGAAGAACAGAAGTGAGCAGCCTGAGGGGGGTCTGATGTCTTCACAGTGATGTGTATGGGATTTTGACTCCTTTCGTTTTTCTGCCCTCTCATCCTTAGTGTATGGTTTCTATCTTGAGGATTATAGGAAGGTACAAAATAGCTATTAGAGTCACAGTTACGATACCTGTGTTCCTGAGAAGAAAATAGAAAGAAGCAGGGAATAACAGAAAAGCAACAATTCTGTTTGCAGCCTTCTTGAATATTCCATTCCTTAGCCGCACAGGAAGCTGGGAAATGTGTTTTTAGTGAGGCATGTATCAATCCAGAAAAATCTACTAGTTTTTCATTATTAAAGAAGGAGAAAATACATTTGGACCTTCATAATTCCTGTAGCTTTCTATTAAATCTTGACCGATATCCTCTTCTTTTTGGCTGTATTTGGCCTTTTGCAGTCTAAGGGGAATGTTAGAATCAGTTTTTTAAGTTACACAATTTGGGGGGGTTTGTTTGAATTGCTCCTGATGCAGTGATGAGGTGCCAAATTCCATTTATGTTCTTCAGAAAGTATCTTTATTTTACAGTTTTTCTTGAAAAACAGTTTTATTAAGTACACAATTCTAGGTTGGTAGCCATTATCCCCCACCATTTTTGATTTATTATACCAATGTCTTTTGGCTTCCACCATGATTGACCTAGACCTATGGTTCTCAAAGTATGATTCCCCTGATCAGAAGCATCAGCATTACTGGGACACTTATTAGAAATAAATTTTCAGACCCTACCTCAGATAGACACATTCAGAAACTCTTGAGGATGGGTCCCAACAATCTGTCTGCCAACAAGCACATCAGGTTATTCTCTTGTCACTATATTCAACTAATCAGACTCATATCCTGAGTTTAGAGAGGGGCCCCTTCCCTGAGTCAGTGGCTGCCTACAAAGTCAACAAAATTGGTATATTTTTGCCAAGAAAGATGTTGGAGCTGTCTGTTGGATAGGCATGTATACAGTGTCATCCACAAGTTGAAGAGAAATTTTTTTATTAATTACAAACGATAGAAAAGAATCATGTTCATTTTTAAGTGTTAAGACACTTTATATACTATATTTTGGTTATTTTTAACTGAAGTAAATAGCATTGCTCCAATTTTCAAAATAAGTCAACTGAACTAAGATTCAATTAACTTAGAGTGGATTTGAACCTATCAAGCATGGATACACTTTCCACTACACAATTAAGCAGCATTTAACAGGAGTATACCCCATGGTAAGCAGGTGGGTTTTTAAAAAAATTTTAGTGTCATACTCAAATACATAATCTTACTAATCTTTTTTCTTTATGTAATTTATTCAGTATATTAAAAGTATTCCTAAGTGTCTCATATATATAAATTTTAGATCTTTTCCATTTTCTACTTACGTTGTAGGCTAACTGTGATCTCAGACGGCAAATAGATGATCAACAAAAATTACTTGAAAAATACAAAGAACGATTAAATAAGTGCATATCAATGAGCAAGAAACTGCTTATTGAAAAGGTAAAAGTTTGATAAAATTTCTCTTGTTTTTACTACCCCCTTTTGCCTTGTACGCTTTTAAAATTTAAAGGAATATAATTGAGTGATGAATTTTCCTTCTTTTTTCAGAGTACCCAAGAAAAACTGTCAAGCCGAGAGAAGAGTATGCAAGACAGATTACGCCTTGGACACTTCACAACAGTTAGACATGGTGCTTCATTTACTGAACAATGGACAGATGGTTTTGCATTTCAGAATCTTGTGAAGTTAGTCATTCTTACATTTTAAAACATTTAATTTTTCTATGGGTTTTCATTACTTTCAGTGATTCTAGACTTGGGATTATGTTCTACGTCTATTCCTATTACTCTTTGAGATCTCAGAATTTAGTACATTTGAAAGGAACATAAAGCAACAAAAAAAAAATTTTAGCTTTAGCAGACTTTTTGACTTGTTAGCATTCATCTGTATGGTATGATGTATTATTCTAAATATGACTTTCCAAAATACAAATTGACCATATAGCTTTACAGATGATGTAGGGGTAAAATTGTTGAAAATTTAGTTTTCATTGGAAAGTTTATGTCTATATATATCTTGGAGTTTTTCTGTTTAGTTTTTCATTCCCCAATACTTACTTGTGTTAATATGCATTCTTACCTGTTCTCTATTCCTACAAAAAAAAGACAATAACTTTTTCCTTCTGCCTCAGATACAATAACTCATAAATCAGTTGAACTGAACATGTGGCTTTAGTGTTTCTGAGGTAAACTTTAAAAAAAATCATTGTTACTATATCTTGAGTTCAGATGGTGAAAAGGATAGGTTAACTGTTCATGTGCTAAGGAGCCAGGATATATGCTGCTGCTTTTTTTTTTTTTTTTGAAAAAGCTTTTTTTTAAACATGGAAAGTAGGAGTAGTGTCAGCATCTGTGTCAACTTTTCCAGAGTCAGTCCAGTTAAATGGAACATGGAGGCAGAGCATTATTTCACAAAGCATTATTTATCACATAAAAACTGCTTTTTCAAACACTAGCGCCCGTGACTCATCACAGAAAGGCTTTTTCTCTGTATCTCAGTTGATTTATTCAGCTTTTGTTCAACACAGCTGTGCTGGGCCTTAGGTATGCCATAATGAAAGACAGTGTCTTGTGATGCTGGGGAGTTAGGGTTTTAATTCTATGGATAACGGGGAGCCTTTAAAGGTTGTATAGTGTATGTGGTCAGAATTGAGTTTCAGAAAGATAATTCTGATGGTAATGTTGGAGTGATACAAGAAAGAGGATAAGTCGGTGAGTTCAGATGGGAAGATGTCCAAATGAAAGGTGATTAGGCTTGAGCTAAAATACTGACAGTGAAAGTGGTGAGAAGGAGCTACATTAGAGATAGAAACCATAATTCTTGAGTGTTTTAAGAGCAAGAACCTCTGCTACTAATCTCAGACCCACGTTGCCCCGGTAATGAATAAAAGAGAAGGTTACATAATATAACCTTAAATATAAATTAGAAATGTAAGTGTAAAATATAAACTCTACTGCATACTTAACTCTGTGAGTTCGTTTTTAATAGCACATTTATTTCATTCAAAAAATACAGAGGTGAGCGAAAGGGGGTGTTTACAGTTGTGAGTATGCAAAACACAGAGTTAATAAAACTAATAGTCATAACCTGCATGTCTTTTTCCATACATAACAACTGTAAACCCTCTTTTGCCAGTGCCTATGTTTTTGAATACCTACTATGTACCAACCCTCATGTTGGACACTAGGAAAACAATAGGATATAAAATAAATGTAGTGTCTGTTCTCATGGAGTGATGTAGTCTACCCCAGACCATGCTGATCAAATATCTATAGGAATGATACTTGTTAAAAAGGAGGTGAGGAGCTACAACATACGAAGAGAAGGTATATGGCAGTGCATCTTTCCCTAATCTAGGGGTTAAGGGATACCTCATTCAGAAATGAATGTTTCAAATAAAACCTGGACAGTGAGTGGGAGTTGGATCACAAGGGAGGGACCAAAAAGGTACAAATTTATATCATATGACTTCTGATTTTCAGATTTCAACTGTGAAAAGTAATGGAAAGTTAATATGGTTTTTTACATTTATTTTTATACAGGCAACAAGAATGGGTGAATCAGCAAAGGGAAGATATTGAAAGGCAAAGGAAACTTCTAGCCAAACGCAAACCTCCCACAGCTAATAATTCTCAGGCACCCTCTACCAATTCTGAACCAAAACAAAGGAAAAACAAAGCAGTCAATGGAGCAGAAAACGATCCCTTTGTTAGACCAAATTTACCACAACTGTAAGCCTCGATTTTTTTATTCTCCTTTTTTTTAAGTTGTAGCCATGAATATTACTAAGAGCTGTTTTTTATAATTACACTAATACTTAAGTAGAATAATAAGTACGGCCAGGAAGAAAAGCAGTATTAAAAATACACATCTAAATTAATAATAAGCCCCAAATGTCTGGATTTTACTTTTGTAAGTGGAGGTTTATTAATCCTCTTTTAAAACAGAGACTGAGGTAGTAGCTAAGAGGAGACTGGAATCCCCTCTTTCATGTCTGAGTCTGTTATTAATGTTCCTTTTTCTATGAAAATACTAAGCAATACAGCAGCCATATATTTTCTCAACCAATGGAAGCAATACATTAGTAGATTATAGATATTGTTTTTCCCCTTTCTGCTTTTCTTTTCTGAATTGTTTTGCTTTAATGATGAATTATTCTTTATAATTCAAGGGACAGAGGGTTTTTTTTAAAAAAAATAGTTAACACACTTATCATAGAGAATTTGGAAAGTGTGGAAGAACATAATAAAACAATATAGATTATATTGTTTTATATAGTCCCACAAAGAGCAGTGTTTTTAAAATTTTGATGTACAGCCCTGACCAGTGTAGCTCAGTTGGTTGGAGTGTCATCCTGTAAGTAGCGGGTTGAATTTCTGGCCAGGGCACGTGCCTCGGTTGCACGTTTGGTCCCCAGTTGGGGTGCATAGAAGAGGCAGCCAGTTGATGTTTTTCTCTCTCACATCAATGTTTCTCTCCGCTCTCACTCTGTTTCTTCCCCTCTCTCTAAAATCAGTAAGCATGTCCTCAGGTGAGGATTAAAAAAAATTGTTTTTTGATGTGCAGTAGTTCCCCTTATCTGTGGTTTCGCCTTCCATGGTTTCACTTGCTCATGATCAACTACAGTCTAAAAATATTAAATGAAAAATTCCAGAAATAAACAATTTATAAGTTGTAAATCACAGGCTGTTCTGAGTAGTATGATGAAATGTCCCACTGTCCCACTCTGTACCACCTGGGACATGTATCATCCCTTTGTCCAGTGTATCTACTCCATATATACTGTCCACTCATTAGTCACTTATTGTCTGTCTTAGTTATCAGATCAGTTGTGGAACCACAGTGCTGTGTTCAAGTAACCCTTAATTTACTAAGTAATGACCCTAAGCCATAAGAGTAGTGATGTTGGCAATTCAGTATGCCAAAGAGAAGCCATAAAGTGCTTCCTTTAAGTGAAAAAGTGAGAATAGTACAAAAAGACATTTTGAGAGCAAGAGAGCACATTCATGTAACTTTTATTACAGTGTATTGTTATAACTTTTATTGTTATTAATGTCTTACTCTGTCTAGTTTATAAATTAAACTTTATCATAGGTATGTATATATAGAAATAAGAGAGAGAGAGAGAGAGAGAGAGAGAGTGTGTGTGTGTGTGTGTGTGTGTGTGTGTGTGTGTGTGTGTGTAGTTTTGTCTGTCTGTGGTTTTGGGCATCCATTGGGGATCTTAGAATGTCACCCCCATGGATAAAGGGGGAATACTATAAAGATGTATCCAAACTTATTTTCCTATTCTGTAAGAACTTACATAAGTTCATGTGAGTAGACAACACATATACTCTCTGTTTGCTGTTTCATATGGATATTGTCTTTTTCTCCTCTCTTGAAAGGTAATGTTTCATCTGTGCTTTTAATCCCATTCCCTGCTGTATTCCTCTTCTCTTCTTAACTTCTATATCTAGTATGTTCAGTCTTTTGCTTTTTCTTAGAAAACAAAACAAAAAACTCTCCGTCAATTACAAACCCCTCTAGTCTTCATATATCTACCATCTTCTTATGATGACATCTTCTGCCTTACCTTCCATTTTCTCCTTTAACTGAAATTATTTTTTAAAAGATTGTTAACTATCTCCTTGATCCTAAATGCTGAAACATTTGAATTTTAACGTGGCAGCTTTGACTGTTGTTGACTCCTTATGTTTTCTTAAAAGATTTTTTTGCCTTAGTTTTTGATATACCTTGTTCTCATTTTAATTTTAACTTATTTGGCTATGTCTTCTTGGTCTCTTCTTACAGATGTTATTTGCTCTACCAATTTGTAAAATATGGGTGATTTTTAAGGATATGTTCTACTCCATGACACATCTTGAATATTAGCAACTCAGTCTCCTTGTACAGCAGCTACTCTCACAGTTTCAGTTGCCATGTATATGTTGCTGACACCCAAACTTCTATCTCCAGCTTGAGTATCAAGTATCTAAGTCTTGAATGTCATATCCTTGCTTAGTTCATATTGGTACTTCAGTGTCTCATAGGAACCTCTAACACAGCCTGTTCAAAACTGTATTTACTAAAAATACAACACAAAACAAAAACTGTATTTACTGTTATCTTTCCCATTGCAGTCAGTCAGTCCCCCCTTTACCTTTCTTTCTCTCCATCCCTCTCTACACACACGTGTGCACATGCGTGCACACCGCTTGCCTTTTCCTGTGTTCTCTCTGTTAGTAAGTGATACTACCGTCCTTTCGATTACACATACCTGGATTCTGGTTGTCACCCTTAACATTTTAGATCAAGATTTCATTCCTTTTTCTTAATTTTTCTTATTTTCCATGGATAAATAGGCACTGATAATCTTATCTTTCAGACTCCATCTCAAAATCTACTTCCTTCTTCAAGCTTTACCTGGGGGGGCTCTAGGGGGCTTTGTCAACTGGAATTAAAGCATATAACTATCACCATTTTTTTTTAGTTTAGCAAATGATTTACTTTTTTTTAAATAATGTTGCTTAAGAAAAGAGTCGATGGATAGGTGAGCAGTTATAAAGGAGAAAGTGTATGTTAGCTTTAACTCCAACCCCAGAGACCCCCAATTCTTCTGCATCTCAAATGAACCCACTTATGTAAGTCCCCACTGATACCATTCTGACTCAAGTTACTGCCATTCTTACTTGGAGTTTTTTACACACACATCCCCTTTAAATTTTGGTCTTGTCCTCCAATTTATTTTCATGTCCCAGACAGGGTCATTTTTTTCCCAAATAAAATTATGATCCTTTTGTTTTCTTCTATAGACCCTAACATAAGCTCCGGGTTACTTGAATGCTAAAATCCAAGTGTTAAGATAGCTTGTAAAAAACTTTTGATCTGGCACCTTCTGACTTATCTAGCCTCAACTACCGTTTTCTTATATGTCTTATCATGCAACTATTTCTTTCACTGGCCTGAAAGATAAAATTCGCTCTAGTGAAGACCCTTTGTATGCCTTTTTTATTTCCTTCTCTATCTTCATTCCCCAACACCTACCGCGTGCATCCTGTGTTAAATTCTTTCAGTTCTCTAAATGGACTATACTTTTTGTGCTTTTGAATATCTTGTTCCTTGTCTTTTTTTAAAAAGATTTTATTTATTTATTTTTAGAGAGGGGGAGGGGGGGGAAACGTCTGTCTGTTGCTTCTCACATACGCCCCAACCGGGAACCTGGCCCACAACTTAAGGCATGTGCCCTGACCAGGAATCAACTGGCAGCCTTTTGCTTTGTGGGATGATGCCTCACCCACTGAGCCACACAGGGCAGGGCTTGTTCCTTGCCTTTCTTTACCTCGTTTCCTATTCATGCTTTAACAGTTGGCTCAGATACCAATTTCAGTTAAGATTCCCTCTCTAACCTTTTTTCTTCCTCATTTCCCCTTTCCTCCTGAAGTTAGGTGCCTTTAGCCTTTTGTACATTCCTGTTTATATTGTACCATTTATCTCACTATTTTCTTTACATGTATTCTCAATATCTAGCACAGTTACTGGCATGTGGAAAGTGGTCGGTAAATACTAAATTATGATACATAAACATTTGATTTTCATTTTCTCTTACTCAACAGATCATTTTTCTAGTTTGTTACAGGTGTTTAGCTTTCTGCCTGCTCCCAAGATGCTAACAGCCATAACTGTAGTTTGATAATCATAGACTTGTCTCATTTCCATCCTGTTTTATTGCATATGCTGTCTTAGAACTAACCCTGAAGTTATGCTGCTATGAGTTCTTGGAGTGGCAAATGAAGTGATATTACATAGCAATTTGATTACATCCTTATGCACATACAGATTTAAGTAGGAGAAAAAGCCACAAAAACACTTTGATTTATATATATAATAGTTGGATTTTTTAGCAGCCATACTCTGCAACTGTCTTCTAAAATCTCCTTTTGAATCATTGTTCAGTGGAAAGTAGGCTTTATGTCACATGCAGAGTAACTAGTATAATTAGAGAGAATGAATCTTTATTTTTCTAAGTAGAAATTTAAGTTACTACCATATAGTGGTTAGAACTTTAGTCACTGTATTCAGACATGTGGAGTCCAACCTTGACTCTTTCAGGTTATTTTTGGTAAGCTATTATACCTCTTAGCCTTTGTTTCCTCACTTATGAAAGTACATACATCATAGTTTTGAAGGATAATATGTAGTAATGCCTGTATTGTGTTTGCATAGTTCCTGGCTCCTGTTTTTTGTTGTTTTTTTTTTGTGTGTTTTTTTTTTTGTGTGTGTGTGTTTTTTTTTTCCTGTCCTCACCTAGAGACATGCTTATTGACTGTAGAGAGAGGGGAAGGGAGGGAGAGAACCATCTGTGTGAGAAACTGATTGGTTGCCTCTCATGCATGCCATGATCAGGAACTGAATCTGCACCTGAGGTGTGTGCCCTGACTGGGGATTGAACCAGCAACTGTTTGGTTTATGGGACTATACTCAACCAACTGAGCCACACTAGCCAGAGCTGGCTCCTGGCTCTTAAATAATTTTTAACCATTAGCAAGGTTCAGTCAAGTTTTTAAGGTAGGAGTTTCTAATTTTAGTCACAAATACTTCTACTCATAGTAGTTTTTACACAGATAATGTTTTCTATAGGTAATGTCTAAGTGATTTTTGCATTAATTGTATATTAATATATTTTAATCAATATTTTTTACTTCATGTTAAATATATTTTAAATTGTTTTGATTCTATCTCTATAGTCATAAGAAATAAAGTGGCTTTTTCATAACTATAAAAGGGTCAAATAACCAGGAACATATATAATAATTCTCAATTTGTATGCAGATAATAACATTGCCTTAAGATACATTAAAAATTGATAATTCTTTAAGGAGATAGCAACAATCCACAAATTGTAATGGGAGATTTCAACACATACATTTCTTAGTAATAGAATGGGAATATAAAAACAACACAATACCAAACAACAAAGAGAGGGTCTAGAAAAATTCAGCGTTGATAAACTTAACCTAATGAACATATATTTCTCTAATAGCTACAGAATATATGTTCTTTTTAAGTGTGGACTTTTATAAAACTCAGACATGGTAGGTCACAAAGCAAATCTCAACAAATTTCAAAGAATTGAAGGAGTTCATATAAGATGAATGGGACCATTTTGTCCTTAAATGCTTGGTAGACTCCGGGGTGAAAATTAGAATCATAGAATCTGTTTTGTGACCATGCTGGAATTTAACTAGAAGTCAGTAACAAAAAGGATTGTGGAAAAACCTAAATGGAAATGAGAAAATATGTTTAGATAAATGATAGTGAAAGTGCTAAATAGCAAAATCTGTGAGATAAACATGAAACAGTATCTAGAGGGATATTTATAGCCCTGTATACATATATAGGAAAAGAAGAAAAAGTAAAACTTTATCAATTTCAGCAAGTTAGGATATGAGCAGCAGAATAAGCCAGAAAAAGAAGAGGAGAAAGATGGAATCAAGTGGCTGATGATACAGTAAGCAAACATATATTAGAGAGAATCAATAATCCCAAAAGAGGAATGTGTATTTAAAATAAAAAATGAATGAAATTGAAAAGAGTGAGAAGATTTCATTATCAGGAATGAAAAAGGACTATTACTACAGAGTCTGTAGATATTTAAAGGAAAACAAAATACAGGGGTGGACAAAAGTAGGTTTATAGTTCATATGGAAAATAATATAATTAATAAATAATAATATAAGAATAAACTGTATTTTGTGTACTCAAAACTGTGAATCTTCTTTTGCCACCTTGAATTATAAATTGTTTAAATTTGAAACTTTTGTGAAATGGATAAGTTTCTAAAAAAATACAACTTAATAAAATTGATATTAGAAGAAATAAAATCCAGATAGTTCTATTACTATTAAAGAAATTGAATCTGTAGTTAAAATCTTTGATCAAAGAAAACTTCAGGTACAGCCCTGGCTGGGTGGCTCAGTTGGTTGGAACATCATACTGTACACCAAAGGGCTGCCAGTTCAATTCCAGGTCAGGGCACAGACATAGGTTACATGTTCAAACCCTAGTCAGGGTGAGTATGAGAAGCAACTGATTGCTGTTTCCCTCGCATCCTCCCTCCCACCCACCTGTCCTCCCTCCTTCCTTCCTCTTCCTCTCTTTCCCTCTCCCCGCTTCCTCTCCCTCTTCTGTCTCTCTCTCCCTCCCTCTCCCTCTTTTTCTTCCTCTCCTTTCCCCCCCTCCCCCTCTAAAAATCAATAAACATATCCTTGGTTGAGAATTTAAGGGAAAAATACTACTCCAGGTACAGATGCCTTTATCTATGTTGCCTGTCAGTCATTTAAAGAAGATACACTGTCAGTCTTTTAAACCTTTTTTTTAAGAACAGCTAAGGCAGAAACATTTCCAATTTATTTTGAAGCCAACAAAATCTTGGTGTAAAATCAACAGGGACTACAAGGAAGGAAAGTTATAGGCTGATCTCACTTATAAAAATAAATGCAAAAATCTTAAATAAATATAACCAACCCAAGATATAATACATAAAAATGATAATCTATGAAGACCAAGTTGCATTTATTTTAGATATGGAAGACTGGTTTGACATTAGAAATATCAGTGTAATTTTCCACATAAAGAGAAAGATTTGATCATCTTAACAGATGCCAAAATAAGAAACATTGAACAGTATTCAGCATTGATCTGTGATTAAAACTTAGCAAAAATCAAGAGTAGATCACTTTATTTTGTTTTGACATACATCTCCACATGCTGTGTTCTTGAGTTACTTTGCTCCCTGTATCTGCTATTTTCTCCCTAGCATCCCTCTGCCTCTCCTCTTTAACCAAATTTAGGTATTATCTCTTCTGTGCTTTTTTCCACTTCCCTTGGGATAAAATTTCCTCATAGCTGTATTATCCAGGATAATCAACTTATTTTAAGATTAGCAGCCTTTGATCTCTTTTAATCCTTTGCCATGTAATGTACCGTATTCATAAGTTGAAGGATTAGGATGTATCATCCTTGGGAAACCATTATTCTACCTACCATAGTCTGCCCTCTGACCCAAGATTCATGTTCTTTCCACGTGCAAAATATATCCATCCTATCCCAACAACCCCCAAAACCTCAACTCAACCGATCTAAATCTCATTTTCTAAATCAGATATGGTTGAGTCTCTTCGAATAATTCACCCTGAGACACAATTCCTCTTAATCTGTGAACCTCAACAACCAAGGTAACTTTTTTCCAAAATACAGTGATGAGGACAAAGTAATCCAAGCAGTTTCAAAAATCCATTCAGGCAAACTCAAACACTGTTTGTTTTCAAGGGCTGGTAATAATTACTTGTGGCTTGTGGCTCTTCCCTCTGAACTCAAGATTTTGTCAACAACTCTGAGCCTTCTATGAAGGTTATCACATATTTGTAGCTGAGTAGCTTTATCAGCCTGTGTCTTGTTTATAGAATTTTGGGGGTGTGACAGACTCTCATTTTATACTTTTTGTCCTTTTAAATCCAAGCTGGCAGTGTTTCTATTGTATAAAGTTCTTAAGACTCTTTTGGGTCTCCCTTGTATGAAATAAGGATTCACCCCAATAGACAAGAGGATCCTCCACAGTTCTTTTCTGAATAATCCCCTTGCTATTTCTAGCCTCTGCTGAGAAAGCTGATGGCATGTATGAGTCACAATACCCTTTATCTAATTGAAGACCATTTATGTGACTGAATAAGTCTGGCCTCTCTGGAGTATTAGCAAAGGGTTGTTTAGCTACACCCTCCTCTTTTCTTGTCTTTTCTGTTTTATTTTAATTTTTTTATTATATTTTTAAGAGCAGCTGATAGTGAATCTCAGTTTTAATGTGTTTAATACTCTGGATAAAATGAGAATTTCTCAAACCATTAAATCCTGATTCCCTATTGTTGAACATTTCTTACCTTAAATAAAATGTGAGAGGAGAAAGATAAATTATTTATTTTTAAGTAGAGGGGAAGGGAGGGAGAAAGAGAGGGAGAGAAATATCAATATGTGGTTGCCTTTCGTGCGCCCTCTACTGGGGACCTCACCTGCAACCCAGGCATGCACCCTGACTGGGAATTGAACCAGTGACCCTTCAGTTTGCTGGCCAGCACTCAGTCCACTGACCCACAGCAGCCAGGGCTCTCTTCTCACATTTTAATAAAAACAGGAAGAAGAAACTGGTCTATACCTTCAACACTTTGGAGATCTTTTTTTTTTTAACCTTTTTTTTTTTTTAATTGAATTCATTGGGTGACATTGGTTAAAAAAATTATGTAGATTTCAGGTGTACAGTTCTGTAATACATCATCTTTATGTTGTATGTTCACAACCCCAAGTCAAGTCTCCTTCCATCGCCATTTATCCTCCCCCATTACCCTTTTTTACCTCCTCCACCCCACTTTTCCTCTAGTAATCTCTGTAGTATTGTCTGTGTCTATGAGATGTTTATCTTTTCCTTAATCCTTTTACCTTTTTTACCCAGCCCCCCCACTCCCTCCTTTCTGACAGCTACCAGTCTGTTCTCTATGAGTCCGTTTCTATTTTGTTTATTAGTTTATTTTGTTCATTAGATTCTACATATGAGTGAAAGCATATTTGTCTTTTCTCTGACTGGCTTATTTCACTTAGCATAATAATCTCCAGGTTCATCCACTGTATTGCAAAAAGTAAGATTTTCTTAATGTACCACAGCTTTTTTATCCCCTTATCTACTCATGGACACTTGGGCTGCTTCCATACCTTGGCTATTATAAATAATGCTGCAGTGAAAATAAGGGTGCATGTATTCTTTCAAATTTGTGTTTCACACTCCTTCGGATATGTTCACAGAAGTAGAATTGCTGGGTCATAAGACAGTTCCGTTTTTAATTTTATGAGGTAACTCCATACTGCCAGTCAGGTTCTCAGGACAGTGAGGCAATGGTGCCTGTCCCAGATTCCACACAGCACAGGCGCTGACAGCCCCATGTGTCTGCCCATCCCTCTACATCCGGGCCCAGGCAGCTGATTCCTCAGGATGCAAGGGTGAACTCCAGAAGATGGGACTTACTGCATCCTCCAGGCTGATGTCAAATGGAGGGGAGTGTCCCACCCAAGAAAAAAGATGTCTGTGGTACTGGAGAATGACTCAGCACAGGGATCCTGGCATCTGCCCCTTTAGCTCTCTCCCCAGAGATACTAACTCCAGTTTCTCCTCATGTGACTCTAGTCCGCAGCACCCTCCTCTGGATCCCAGGGTGAGAGACTGTGAAGAGATTCTGTGTGTTGGCCCTGAAAGAGGATGCCTGTGTCTCCAGCAGACTCCTGTCCCTCCTGGGCAGACAGAATCCTCGCTGATTTTCACAGGCAGATGTTATGTGGTTGCTTCTTCCTGGGCTCTTGTGTTCTGGGTTGGGCAGCCCAGTTTTGGGGTTGAGACCCTGCACTTCTCAGGGGTAACTTTGCAGCCGAGATACCCTTTTGGGACCTTAGCCACTGCCCTGAGAGCAAGCGCCACATCTTTTTATGTCTCCTCTCTTCCTGCCAGTCTTGATGTGGCTTCTTCTGTATATCTCTTCAGGTAGTGTTCAGGTTACTTGCTCTATATTTTAATTGTAATTCCAGTTTGATCCTGGGAGGAAGTGCGTGCAATGTATGTTTACTCCACCACCATCTTGGATCTCTTCAAAATCTCCTAAGTTAAATATTCAAGTTCATTTCTCATAACTCTGGCTTTCTGTATAACTATAAACTACAATTTTGCTAAGCTTTCTTCCATAATAAGAATCCCTATTCCTTTAATTTTTAATAACATGGTTCTTACTTCCTTCTGAGTCCTCACCAGCAGCACCTTTGCTGTCCACATTTTTGCCAGCAGACTGTTCGTCACAATTCATGCATTCTCCAAAGGGGTATGTGTTTTCTCTGCTGTGCTTCAGACTTCCTTGACTCCTCAGTAACAGAGTCGTTAATATCCATATTTCAGTTCGTGGTCTGTTCAAGGCAGTCTAAGCATTTTTAAAATCATGTTCCTCTAAATTCTTCTATCCTCTTGCCTTCTGTCCAATTCGAAAGCCACTTCCACATTTTTAGTTGTTTGTTGCAGGAGTGTCCCACTTCCTGCAAAATCTGTAGTAGTCTTTTATTGCTGCCATAACAAATTACCACAAATTTAGTGACTTAAGATAATACAATTTATTATCTTACGGTTTTGGAGATTACAATTCCAAAGTGGGTCTCATTGGGCTAAAATCAGGGTGTCATTAGGCTGTATTATTCCTTATGGCTTTTACTCTCTTGCCTTTTCCAGCTTTTAGAAACATTTCATTGTTTCATGATTCCTTTCCATCTGTAAGATAGCAGTCGCCAGTCACATCTCTCTAATGTCACATCACTCTGATTCTGACAGGTCTTCTCTTCCTCATTTAAGGACTCTTGTAATTACATTGGGCCAGCACGTGTAATTCTGAATAACTCATTTTATTAGCAACTTTAATTCTGTCTGCAACCTTCATTTGCCTGTGCTGTATAACTGAATATATTCACATATCCCAGGGATTTAGGATGTGGACATCCTAAAAATAATTGAGACAATTAAAAGAAATTAAATTTAACATCCTCCTAGCTTAGCTCTTTTCAGTCTGTGCAGTAAAATCATGTTTCTCTGAAGAAGATTATCCCTAATTCATGTTATCTAAATTCTTTACATTTTATCTAAAATCATTTTTTTATTGAACTGACTGGTGTGGCTGTAAACTGAAGGGTTGCCGGTTCGATTCTCAGTCAGGACACATGCCTGGGTTGTGGGCCAGGTTCCCAGTTGGTGGCATGTGAGAGGCAACTGGTCAGTGTATCTTTCACACATCAATGTTTCTTTCCCTCTCTTTCTACCTCCCTTCCCCTCTCTATAAAAATAAACGAAATCTTTTTTTAAACATTTTTACTTAATGGAAATATACAACAGAGATATCTAAGAAGCTAATAATATGTCAAGTTACTTCCTAATAAGAGAAATGTAAGAACTGTCTCTTTTGCTGTTTGGGATAGCATTCTATTTTGTGAGAGAAGACCCTGGGATAGGAATTCTTAAACTGAAATCTGTGAACCCCCAATATTATATATATGTCAAATTTTCTGGATTATGTATAAATTCCTTTAAATTATTTCTGGATATCTATAATCATAAATGGGTAAGAATCACTGCCCAAGAAAGTCAGTAGCCTAGTGTTTAGTACTATATGTAAAATTTGCTTATTAATGCTTCAAAACCAGAGAAGTTGGTAAAAATACTAAGTTAGTTAATTGTTCCACCTGTATTAGATGTATTCTAAAGAATATCTTAAAGGACATTTGCGTTATATTATTTTGGGCTTAAAGTTGTCAACATTTTATTATTTCCATTTGACTAATTTCATTTTAGTTAGCTGGTTGTTAAGTAGTAGTATTATTCCTAATATCTAGAATCAATTTTATTTTTGACAGGTTAACTTTGGCAGAATATCATGAACAGGAAGAAATTTTCAAACTGAGACTAGGACATCTCAAAAAGGTACGTGAAGCATATGTTGAATTTATTTGTTACCAGAGGTTGTGGAGAGTTGTGTTATATATGTATGTCTCTTATTGAAGAAATCAAAACTTAATAGAGAAAGTCCAAATGAAAACCTTATAGACAAAAAAAAAGTGGCATTAAACTTGCATTTTTATGTTCAGTGTATCAAAATAGTATTCCTTTAACTTGTGTCAACCTAAAAAACATTGAGAATGCTGATAATACCATGTCCCTGTAGTGAAGCAGTGATTCCTGGCTGGACCTTCAGTGTCTTAACATTAGTTTGTTTAAATACCACTTTTTTGTAAAAAAAAAAAAAAAAAAAGTTTAAAGATGCAGTGTAAAATTCCATATTGCTTATTTCCATTTTATGATAAATTGAA
Organism: Pteronotus mesoamericanus; assembly: GCF_021234165.1. Classification (NCBI taxonomy): domain Eukaryota; kingdom Metazoa; phylum Chordata; class Mammalia; order Chiroptera; family Mormoopidae; genus Pteronotus; species Pteronotus mesoamericanus. The sequence continues at coordinate 32,020,546 of NW_026555325.1, read as the reverse complement.
ATAATTATAAATTAATAACAAATTGTTTCTTTGGCCTAACTTTTAAGCTGTGGGATGCTTGATTAAATGTTTCAATTAGAATCTGTACATTGGCAAATTTAGAAAAGCCTAGTCATCAGTAATATAAAGTGATAAAATTTAGAAAATTGTTGCTATGTGTTATAGTAAAATTTAATAATGTATAGCTTTGTACTTGTTTATAAACTCTGAAATTCTAATCAGTTCATTGTTTTTACAGTTTATATTTTTAGTTCAAACCATTTCAAATAAATAAAAATAGAATAGATTTTCCCCCTCAATTTTACTGCCAGATGTAAAATTCTTTTTGACCCAATTTTTTAATTATGTTTTCTGCTTATTGGATTACTGAATTTTTTTTATAGGCTGAATAACAGCTAAAATTGAGTTAGTGAGCTAATTGAAAATAGTACTTTTGAATTCACCTCCCTAGGGTAGGGTGAGATAGGACAGAGAAACCCATTCTGGTAGCAACTACTGTTACACTATAAACTATTTTGTTTTTGTAATGCTATCAATATGCTTGAGACCCCTGCAGTTTAATTACAGGGGACAGAAAAGAGTTACAAATAGAGTATGTGTGTATACATAGGTAATTTGCATTAGTGTTCTTTACTATGCCCTATCTGTCTATGCTCCTGCTCAGAAAAGTTTCTAGCTAAACTACTTGAACAGTAAATTTCTTGGGGGTTGGTTGGTTTGTTTGTTTGTTTGTTTGTTTAGTTCTTCTGTTCTGTTGTAATTATTGACTATTTCTCCTGTTCTTTGAGATACAGTAGACAATTTCAGTCTATTTACTATAACAGATGGAGTTGTAATGGGACTATAGAAGGAAGAAGAGATTTTGTAGTGCAGAATAAGTACAAGTATTTGAGCACCCACCTAAGCTGTTTCGATAATGAATTCATAGAGAACTGTGCTTGCTGTCCCTTATAAAGATGTATCAATTATTTTCTAACCAGCCTTTCATGATAATGGGACACTAAATGTATACTTAGAGCTTTAACTGGAGGGTTTTTATTTTCACATGTACTAGTGAATTTTAAGTTACTCTTTCTAATGATGAAATTTTACATTTTATTTTATTAACTTTTTATATAAAGTCTGAAATTACAAAAAAGTTGATTTAGGAATCAGCTATTTATATTAGAAAAAATACTTCACTTTTTTATTTTTTATTTATTTTTTTAAATACTTCACTTACTAAAAGGCTTCAGAGGAGGGTTTGTTTTTGTTTTGGTTGGTAGATGTTAAGATTTTCCTGGTACTTTTAAAATACTTGGTTTCTCTGAAATACTTCTGTTTTCTAAAGCAAGGTATACATAAATGCCCAGATATTATATAAACTTTTGTAAACTGTTCTAGAACACTATACCTTCTTTTCTAACCTTCATGTTATTCTCTTTCCCAGCATTTGACTTCTCCATTTTTTGTATTTACTCATTCTTTCTCATAATTGTTCCTTCCATAATCTTTTTCCTGTATTTTTTCTACCTTTTATCAAATTTTCTGAGCAGTTTTAGATTTCTAACTTTATCATCTTCTTAACCAGTTTACTGCATTACTTTTCTTTGACCTTCATTGTGGGAAATTTTGGGAAATTAGATGAACTAATAATGCTGAAACATACTCCCATGTCTTAAATTCTCACATTTTCTTCTGAAACTATTTTGGATGAGAAAAATTGAATGCATTATAAAGAAAGTTGCAGTAGTACCTGCAGAGAACAAAATTGAATAATGTCACTTAGAACACAAATAAAAATACCTTACTTACTACCTGGCTATTAATTTTTGAGTCATAGAATTAAAAAATAATGAGCATTAAGTTACATGTTTTAAAAGTAAGTTATTTGGCATTCTAAACCCCAGTTGAAAAGTGGGTCATTCAAATAGATTGTTCTGTTCTCTTAAAAAAGGGTTGATAGGACACTTTTAATGGAGAGAACAAGCTTGACTTCAGAGAAGAGATTGTTATCACCTCTATCTTATCAGCTCCCTGTGCTTCTAGGTTTATTAAGCTGATTTGAACTGTACGTCAACTTGTAACTATATAGCTTCTACCATAGGCTAGATCTGATCTGTGAATATTTGATGTCCATGTAATCGGCACGAGAATGACCCTGTGGTATGTTGCCTTAGTATTTAGATTTGGAGCCCATCATACTTTGCATTAGCCAGGGTGACTCTTGCTTTCACTCTCCCTTTAATAAATACTCTTAAAGTAAAGCAAAATTATTGTACTGAATTTGTCGATACAGAAGGAGAAAATGTCCTACTTTGAGAAAGCTCATGCCGTTTAGACATTTGAGTCTGGAAGGACTTTGCCTTGAAATGACTAATTTATGTTGTGCATTATATATCATAAAGGTAATTTGAATAAGTAATCTGAAATATGAAAATGTGTATTTATCATTGAGTAAGTTATGAAGATTAGTTCACATTCTGTGCTTTCCCATAGGTTTAGAAATATAAATTCAAAGCTGTTAGTGTGATAGAGTAATGAATGAACAAGTAGAAACCTCCAAAAGTAAGTGTATGGCTGAAATAAGTAAGACATTTCTGGTATCAAATAGTAAGTTTAAATGTATTAATACCATCAAATAGTAAGTTTAAATATATTAATGGCCTATTAGTTTTTTCTTCTGATATTAGGAAAATCACTGTGCAGCATCACCTCGGTTTCAATATATCAAGAATTCTTTAATATTTATTGTTATAGCAGTTCATGAAATAATTGTCATAGCAGTTTATGAAATCAATGCTCGCTCATTCACTAAGTAACTTATTTTCACATGCTCCCTGACGCAGGCATAATTCAAGTTCCCATTTCAGGGTTTGGGGGTTTTTTAAAGATTTTATTTATTTATTTTCAGAGAGAGGGGAAGGGAGGGAGAAGGGGGGAGAATGTGTGGTTGCCTCTTGTGCATCCCCTACTGGGGACCTGGCCCACAATCCAGACAGGTGCCCTGACTGGGAATCGAACCAGTGACCCTTCAGTTCACAGGCTGGGGCTTAAGTTCCCATTTCAAGAAAGTTAACATAATATTACATTTTGGACTTTGAAGTTTTAACTATTCTAGAGTGACCATTATGTTAACTTTCTGAATGCCAAGATCTGTATATGCTTTGTCTGAGTTAATACAGCTAGTAACCAGCAAAGCCAACCTTCCTCCTGAACCTTCTCTCACTCCTAATTGAATTATAGTCCCCAGGGGCTTTCTTCCTACATCTTTAGTTATAGATGGATAGCAAGTTGATTCTTTGTATTCATAAGAACTAATTCACTTTTATCTTTCTTTCCATCTCTCTCAGAGTAGTAGGGATGTTCCTGCCTGAGTTTTTTTGGGGGAGGGGGGGCTTCCAAAAATACGCTATTTTGTTTTCATTGCAGATAAAGGAGAGCAGTTAAGTTTTTCACAAACACATATACTTTCTTTCTCTCACATATTACTTTTCTTGGGTATTCTGTAGTGACTGTTGTATCAACTAGAATGTTTCATTATTAGCTGGTATCCTTTTCATTATAGATTTATTTTTAAAGGTCAAAAGAAAGGACATTTTTTATAGAAAGTGTACATATTCTAACATAATTTTACCTTCTATATAGCTGAAGGATTTAACAGACTAGAACAGAAAAAAACAATATAATAAAATATATGGAGACCACACAAATTATTCCTAAACTTAAAAAAAAATTTGTGCTATTAGTAATTACGTACTCGTTTCCCCAACTATCACTTATTAAAAGCTTATAGTTGCAATGAGAGTAATTTTCTGTCTTTCAAAAGATACTCCTTTGAGGCAAAGCTACTAACTATCCTATTTATCCTGTTGCCTTAAATCTGTGGATTTAAGGAAACTAACAAACAATATACCAGTTAGCTTTCCTAGTTGGTTCTGTTTTACTTCCAGTCTTTGATGAGTTCTAGTTATGGGAAAACAATTTATCTTTGTGATTGGAGGAGTTTTGCTAGGCTGTGATTTGTCTATTTCAGATCATTATTCTAGAATTCAAGAAACTACATGGATGTGCTTTCCAAGGATTGTTACTAAATTAACACAAATAATCCCTAAAAAACCATCCTCCTTGTAATAGATTCTTTCGGTAGTCATAAATATTGAAGATACAAGTTACCAATCATAATACCCCAAATGATAAGGAAATAAGTTTGAAAGTTATTAGGACTGATAATGATGTCTTGCCACTGCTATTAATTCAAGTTTGTGATGTGAACAGCATATGGATATGTGTTGCTCTTTGTTTTCTAGTTAAGTTTTATCACCATTTAGATTTTAAACATTGATTAGTTGGAGAGAATGCATATAGCAGATTTGACATCTCAGTATGGAATATTAAATAGTGTAGTAGGGATTGGCTTTAATGTATGTGTTGGTGGGGGCGGGGGCTGTATGTGAGAGAGAGAGAGAATGAGAGATTTATAAGCCCTGAATATAAGTGCCAGGAGTTTTTTTTTTTAAAACATAACCAATTTGTAATTAAAACAGGATTAGTCAAGAATCATCAGCACCAACACAAATGTGTCTTTGCAGACCAAAGGAATCAGCTAAACAATTTGCAGTCATCTCAATCTCTACTAAAACAAAAATCGCATCCAACATGCCACCTGACACCATTTCTTTCTCTCTCTCTCCTTTGCTCCTTGCGGTGTGGCATTCATCTCTCCTTGTGCCTCCGTTCTGAAGAGATAACAGTATAGCAACAACTCTGCCACTGAAATCCTGTTCTCTGACCGATATTGGCACCTGCAAAGAGAAACAACCAATAACAGGCAGCAGCAGCATCAGTATTAATCTTCCATGATGAAATCTTTACAGGTCAAGAAAAAGCACACAGCTCTTTTCTCACTCCTTCACAGTGGACCATGCAACTAGTTGAAATGGAAGACAATGGATTGTCTACAAGCCTTTTGAACAGTGGAGAATACAGGGCATTGATTTTAGGTGAATTGACCCCCAAATATTCTTGAAGTTTATCTCCTATGGTCTTTCGTTCTAGAATACCATTATCAACTGATTTATCAAATCCTTAGTATGACCACAAAAAATAAGTGTGCATACATGACATTTCTTGTCACTTCAGGTTGGAATATATGAAAATAGTGAACAATAATATAATGCTAGAGGGCCTAATCTCTAAATCTTTTGTGTACATTATATTCATGACCATGACTAGAAGAAATCTTTTGGGAATTCTTCTGTCAGTTAAAGCCACAACCACACTGTACATTATGTTTCTCTAGAACATAACACAAGATGCTACTTGTGTAGGATGTAGTTTTCAGTGGAAGTGTAGAAATGCAGGATACTAGGAAAAGTCATGGTTAAGCCCATGAAGAATGTTACTAGGTTCCTTACTTCTTGGCATGTGTAAAGAAGAAAAATGCTGAGAAGAGTGTTGGAATTCTAAATTTAACATTTTGTTCTTACTACTGCTTCCCATTTGAAAATGAGTAGTAGTCTATAAAAGATGACTGTTCTAAGATAATGTGGAACTAGCAGTAGATAGGAGAACTCCCAGTATTTATATTCTACCTCCTACTCTCAGTTCGGACCTGCAAACATATTCCTTGCTCTGTTTCCTTATTTATAATCATACATCTTAATTTGGTAGTAGATGATGTTCAGTTACTAAAATAAAAATTTAAAGGTAAAATGTTTTTTACTTCCATGGTGTTCAGTATTAATCCACTTACATAGGCAATAGAAATTTGGAAAGAATCTTAGAAGTCATATTAGCCATTAGTTAGAGCTGGGTTTAACTAATTTAGGTTTATGAGATCACTGCTTCACAATTGCTTGGCTACCGGCCCTTCCCAATCAGAACTATAACTCTGTTATTTATATTCATATGCATAAAGACATTCTAGAAGTCTAGGCTTTTTCCTTTATTGTGTAGAAATTTAAATCTTTTCAGCTTTTAAAAAAAATCTATGGAATCCACAAAAATTCCCCCCAAAAAAGATTAAGGGAAGCAGAAACCTGTGAGAAGGGCTACACTATACTCTCCTAAGGCACTGCACCTGTATGTGCGGGGGCTTGGCAGTGGGACCCCCATTAGTGTTTAACACCAGGGAATTTCTCACATGTACACCCCCCCCCCAGTACAGCAGCTATGATTTCTGTTTCAAAAAGTGTATTAAGTATTCTAAATATTTAAACTTTGCCAGTCAGTTGAATTGTTATATTTATTTGCTGTTGCTAAGGTAGAATTTGTTTGGTTTTGTTTAAATAGAATGAGGAACTGACAGAATCACTGCTTGTTTTAAGTTATTCCCAATTAGGGATTTTAATATAAGTTTGTATGCATTTAAAGAAAGAATAAGGCACCACCCCAGCACAACTACCCCCTCACCAAAGAAGGAAATGAAATGCAAAGAGAGGAAAACATTAAGGTCCTAAAATAATTATCTGAGTCAGTTAAACACACCTGAGGGAGATACAGTAATAACTAGCTCAGTGATTCGTAGGGATGGAAGTAGAGGGAACATGTATATAGTTAGAAAAGAACTTCCCTCCCCCGCCCCCCAAGAATTTCATAATTTTTATCCCTTTTTCTCCTACCCCACTCTTCAATCTGCACAATCATACTGAAGCAGAAATAGGACAGTGGCCAGGTAATTTCAAAACCGACTTCTTCAAATTTAGACCTGCTGCCTAGGTGGTCTTTTGGTTGGTTGGGTCAGAAATTTCCAATGGTTCATATATCTCATATCCATATTTAAGATATGTGAAAGCATGTAATAGAATTATCGAGGAACATATGAGGATAAATTTGAAGTAAATTGGTAATAATCATCTTCTTAATTCTTTTCTGTACTCTCCCTTCCATTAGCTTTTAATAGTGGCTTTTGTTAATTTCACCTTTCACTTTCCTGGTGATAAACTTTTAGAATTACATAGTTTATGAAGTAAAACTTAATTTGAGGACCTAGAGATACTGACTTGTAAGGGGTTCCTGTCGTCCATTACTAAAATGAATTTGGTGTTCAACTTTTTGAAACCTCATTCTGAACTAGTTTTCCTAGACCAAGTGATGTATTGTGGTGTTGAATAGATGATTTGAAATGATGTGCATTTCCCAGTTTCCACCATTTTCATAATATACCACACGGAATTTCTTGTATCAGCCCTCATCAATTATAGGCAAACTGAGAAAGTTATATGAAAATATTTTCCATCTTATCTCAGTTATATAAAAAGGCAGATCATCAATACTGAGGGGAGTTTGTGCAGGGGGGTGATATGGTATACACATTGTTGATTTGCTAAAGAAGTTTAAACTAGTATGTTTAATTTTTTCAGGAAATATATAAGTTTTACATGTGAAATTGCTTTTTATAACTCTCTAAGCATTAGAGCTTAATTCCTGCACACCCCGCCTGTTTTTTTCTTAATTACCATTATGGGAGATGTTCAAAAATATCCCAAATCTGCCAATCAGTCTTAGCCTGGCGTTTGCAGAGATTCCACATTACTGTAACGTAACTTTTGGCTTAGAATGTTAAGCCAAGTGGATACTAAGTTGCCAGAAGAGACTTTGATAACAAATAGAAAACATTTGTATGCTAGACAGCTGTGGACAAGCCTTTCTGGTTAAGTGACTGTGAAATTTATCTTCCCTATAAATTTTTCATTATTTATTTTAAAAATATTTTAAAATTTAATACTTCATTTAAAATTTTTAATAAAAAATTTTTGGAAGGTAGTGTGGTTTGCAGGTTTCATAAACAATGAGGCAGTATCAGGATCTGTTGTATACTTGTATGGCCTGTTTTTCAATATAATACTTAGAATTGTAGAGCTTATTTTAAAATACTGTTTAAATAACTATAGTGTGTATGCTGTTAAGTTGTCCATCTCTGTCATTTTGTTGAAACAGAAAATAGCCATATTCTTTTATTGTATGTGATCACGAAATCTACCTCTCTCTCTCATACAATCTGTTCTTACTCATGTTCCTTCGACACTATAATTGCCTACAGAGACCATTTCCTTTCCAGAGGTACTATGTAGTTCTTTATTTCTTCTAGTCTAGACCTTCTCTACTTTAACAGCTCAGCTAGTGGATGATGGGAGGGTTTAAACTTGGTATTCTTACTGAGCGTGAAGTAGCTGGTTGGATTATCTCTCTTTTATTTTAGTAATATGGCCTAGTTTTGCCGTTGAGTTTGAGTATTCCATTCTATAATGAATTTAGACAGAATTGTAAGCCCAGGTGTTTCTCCTTAAGGCTCTGAAAACTATTACTTCTGAGGAGGGCCCATAAGTTAGTGTTGATCTCAAGGAGGGCATAGCCAATGGGATAAGATCTTTCGAAATGATCTGCACTAAAGTTAAACTAGTTGCTGAGACTGTTGTATTCTAGACTTGTGCCCTGAGGCCAGACCAAAACTGGGCCTTGCCCCTTTCTATAAGGGATAGGATATTAGGCAGTATTGCCTTAGTATTTGTGCCTAAAACTATGTGTATTAATCCACTCAGCAGCCATAACAAAATACCATAGACTGAGTGGTTTATACAGCATAAACTTACTTTCTCACAGTTCTGGAGGCTGTAAATTCAAGATCAAGGTCTAGCTAGGTTCAGTTTCTGGTGAGACTCTGGTTTGTAGAAGGTCACCTTCTCATGTCCTCACCTGGCCTTTTCTTTATGCTCCCAAAAAGGAAGGGTAGGTATGGGGGGATATCTTTTTCCTCCTTAAAAAGCCACTAATCCCATCATGGTGGTCACACATTCATGACCTAATCTAACTGATTACCCTCCCCCCCAACGGTTCCATCTCCAAAAGCCATCACATTGAGAGTTGGAGTGTAAACATGAATTTTAGGGGAACACACACCTTCAGTCCATAATATTATGTATACTTCTCAGCAGGATTCTGAGAGAAATTACTTAGAGTTGCAGAATTATCTTTTCTTCCAGAGCATGTCACTTTAAGGTCCAAGATGTCAAATAAATATGAATTAAAATATGGAATTTGTAAATATATTTCACTGACTGTGGAGGATTTATGTCTGTCTACATGTAAGACTTGGTTGTAGTTCCTTCCCTTGACATTTCCTTTTAAATACCTAGGAACCAGCTTTTTCTTTTTTCCCTAGTGCTTATGACATTTTGTTTTTTTCCTCTAACATACTTTACAGTTCAAACTGAAATGAAGCTTGCTTGTGCTTTTGTATTGTAAGGTTTTGTGGAACATATTCGTCATGTTTTATAGAGAAACAAAACACTTGCTTAACTGATGCAGCATACATTTACTTTTTAAAATAAGTATTTATTTTGTGATACTGGCTACTGCCATTGTACTGACATCTGAAAATTACTAAAAATTATAAAATATATAATTATGTGTATCAACAGTCTAGTTGAATCTCATTATACTTATGACTCAATAAAATTTCTGTAAGTTCACTTTTGAAATAATATCCTCATACCACAATTTCAACTAAAGTTAAAACAACTATTTCAGCTGGTGTTCTAATAAGCATTTCACTATTTTACCAGGTTATTTAAAAATCCACCAGCCTACCAATGTTTAGTAGCTTCCTACATGTGTAAGAATCAATTTAAGTTTTAAGGCAGCAAATACTAGTAATATGAAGAGAAAAAGTTACCATTTTCTGTGTTCTGTGTGTAAACGAATTTGAATTTTTTTCATACTCATGGGCATTCCTATATGGCCAGTTTCCTTTTCCATTACAAGAGTAAGTTAAGACAGCTAAGCTCTGGCTTGAGTTTATTGTTTCAAAGCCTTCTAATCTATTTTCTGTCCTTGTAAGTAATCTTTAATCTCCTGAGATATTTACTTCTTCCTTTTTTCATTAAAATTAGAAATATGTGCGTCTGAAGCTCCATTAAATGAGGACATTTCGGTTAAATATCTATTTAGTATATATATTTTAGAAAAGTCTCCCCAAAATTCTACAGTAGAAAAGTTTATCTTCATTTGTGTTTATTTTGAAGTTTCTCGTTAATCTACATTGAATATCTATTGTACAACAAGTAGTGGTTGAGTTTCATGTCAAAATAATTAAAATAACATTAAGGGTCAAGTGGAATACAAACATACTTAGATTTAATTTTTTAACCTGTGAACATTTGTTTTTCTTCATAATACTTAGAATATTTCTTTGTGTGTAAGCCTCAGTTATATGTTATACCTCCGTAATCTGCTTTGGAATGAAATAATATTTATATTTTCAAAGTAAATTTCAGAATCACTAATTTTTTGAGATAAAGGGTTTTAAAATGTTAGATAAATCATTAAAAGAGGAGGAGCTGATGAAATACAGAAATACTTAAGTACAGTATTCAGAAGCAGTCTCTTGTTTCCTGTGGTATAGAGGTAGAGTGGTAGTAGGTACACTTTTAGGTCAAGGCAATATGTAATTTTTATTTACTCAACAAATATTTAAAATTTATAAAATTGGACATTTTTAGAACCATCGACTGAAATGTGGTATATCCTTATTCAATCTTTAAAGAGTATTCAGATTTATATTGATGGATCAGAAGGAGGGTGTGTGTGATGGGTGATTATGTTGTTTTAGTGTTTTTTAAAAAATGTTCTAAAATATATTTTGAGACATGACAATATCAAAATGTTTGTTAAGTGAATGTTAACATAATTTCTTTATGATTTGTGTAGATCTGCTGTGATAACCAAGGACCTGTCACAACTATTCATAAAATTTTTTTCTAAGAGTCTCTTTAAGATTATGGTGGGATTTATCCAGAGTAGGGGGTGGGTGTGTGTTCATTCGTGTTCCAAATGTTGTAATGTCGAGGAATAATCGGCAGTTCTGTCTTCCTTTCTTCTTTTAACTCTTTTAAAATATCTTCATTTGTTTTTTACTAGTAAATTATTCCCTCTTAAATTAAAATTTGGATGTACCAGAAATAAAGCTTTCAGCTCATTTTGTGTTATAAGGCAGTTTCAGACTACCTGGCAGTCGTTTTCAGTTTAGACATTATAAAAATAAATTTCTTGTACAGAATAAAATTCAGCATCTCATTAGGTATAGATTTTTATGTGGAGTATGGTTTCTTGAAATAGGCTTTTTCTTGATCTTTTCCATCACTCAGGCATTGAAGAGAGCTCTTTGGTCTTTTTACTCAGTGGTACTTTATAATACACTACTCTTCCTGTCATTGTAAAAAATTGATGCATGGGTAAAAATATCTTTTTTATATCGCAAATAAATTGAGCTTGTTATAGTCCCCTCTCTTCATTTTCAGGAAGAGGCAGAAATCCAGGCAGAACTTGAACGTTTGGAAAGAGTTAGAAATCTTCACATTCGAGAGCTCAAAAGGATAAATAATGAAGATAATTCGCAGTAAGTCATTATCTGTATTTCTGTTTTACATAACAAAAGTGTTTCTCCTCTGTGCAAAGTGTAAACACAGTATTTCCTTGGGGGCAAGGGGGCTTTCTCGTCATTCTTGGCAAAAGAGCCATAGTCCTTCCATGGCTCAGAAGGCCTTATATTTGGCCACCTCACCAACACATGTCTGCCACCCTCCCCTCACCTGTAGATTGTAGGCATGCCAGCCCTCATTTCCATCTCAGGGCTTTTGTGCTTGCCGTTTTCTCACCTCAAGTGTTCCTCTGTTAAATATCTGAGTGGCTTACTTTTTATTTCACTCCAAATGGTCAGTAAAGAGACCATCCCTAGGCAGCCCTATCTAAAATAGCAGTTTTTACATCACTCCATTCCCTCTCCCAGGATCTTTGTCTTGCTTTATTTTTTTATAACATTTATCACTACTTGGAATTAAAAATTTACATTTCAGTTATTATCAGTCTCCTCCCCCTAGACTATAACCTATATGAGAGGAGGGACTTAATTTTTTCTTTACCGTATGTGCAAAGCCTAACTCAGTTCCTGGCACATGGTAGGCATGCAACAAATAATTTGTTGAATGAATACCAAAATTAATATTATAGTAAGGAAGGAGAAATTATTTCAACTAAAAGGATTTCTGTAAGCCATATATTCAGCATTATTATGCAAAACTTCAGACAGAATAGAAAAATAGTTTAAGTTATAGTCTCTGTCCTTAATCCCTGGTTATGAAAATGGAGAGAAAACACCTGTGGTCTGGTGGGAGCTTTATGAGGAAATGGAAATGAAGCATGACTTGTCAGAATTGGAAATGGCCAATTTCTGCTGTGAAATATAAATATCTTGCTTAAAATTAAGAATGTCTATTTTTATCACCTGTGTATGAAATATTATAGTTATGGAACAACTTAAATTATACCAGATGGAAATTCTAATAAAACAGAACAAAACTAATTAACAATTAGCTGTTCTGAAAATTATGTTTAAACTTGTTTGTGGATCTGTAATACTAGTATTATCTATGAGTGATTTTTTTTTAAAGTTTTTAAACAAGTTTATCTTTTTTAATTGGGAATTAAAATTTTATTTATGGAAGTCCAAAGACAGTAGAATTTAATCATGGGTGAAGGCCAGATTATAAGTGTAATTCTTTTTAATCATATGTCAGTACTATAAAACCTTGATTAACCATAACCTCCAATATAAAAATACATTTTTCCAAGGGAAGTAATTCCTGCTGAGCAGATACGGGATTTCATAAAGCTCTTGACAACACAACGGGCAGCTCTTTATTATGGTGCTGTAATTGGTCATTGAACCTGAATATTTGGCTATAAATGTTAAGCTTTGTGAACATTAGGCATTAAGATGGGTGATAGTTATGGAGATAAAGAAAGAAAAGTATGGAACAGAGAAACAAATGGCTAGGAGTAGAATATGAGAGTGGAACTTTATTGTGGAAAGAACCTTTTAGTGTGTATTTTCATGATACTGAGTGTTTTTCCTCCCTCCTTTAAGGTTCAAAGATCACCCAACGTTAAATGAAAGATATTTATTACTGCATCTGCTTGGTAGAGGTGGCTTTAGTGAAGTGTATAAGGTAATGTAAATTTTTTTTTTCTGTTCACAAAGATAAAGGAGGACAGGTTTCCCCTGCTACCCAAAAGTAGATCATTCCCATGAAACCTTTCAGCAGCCAAGATAGCATAAAGCAAAGAAGCAGTTACCATTAGTTTATATGGAAAATTTTTGATAAACTTCATTGGCTATATGATACTGCCACTGCGCAAAGCTATATATGGAAAATTTTTGAACTATTCCCAGACCTGAAAGATAACCTACCAAATCTTACGAATTACACTTAATTATATCCAGTTTTATGGTAAGCAAAACGTCCTTATGAGCTCTCTTAGGCTTTTCTTTCATTCTTCCTTTTTTAAATTTTTATTTATTTGTTTTTAGAAAGAGGGGAAGGGAGGGAGAAAGAGAGAAAGAAACCACAAAGTGCGGGAGAAACATCGATTGGTTGCCCCTTGCATGCATACCCCCCAGCTGGAGACCCAACCACAACCCAGACATATGCCCTGACTGGGAATTGAACTGGCCACCTCTGGGTCTGAGGGCCACACATGAAGCACACATGCTCACAGACACAATTCAAAGCTATGATGGTTGGATGCTGAGATGCTGAGTGTGGTTCCAGGGGGAGGAGCTTTGGATGTCACAGGGTGTGTACTGCCTCTATAACAGCTTGCTGCAAAAACAAACACTGAAAGCTATTTTTGCTTCTTCCCTTTTCTCATAAAAACAAAAATCCTCGCCATATTGCTTCTTATAAAATAATTTTTATAGAATATTGAGTTGAGAGAGGGAGGGAGGGAGGGAGAAAACATCAATTTGTTGTCCCACTTATTTATGCATTTGTTGGATGATTCTTGTATGCGCCCTGATCAGGTATCTAACCTCCAACCTTGGCGTGTTGGGAAGATGCTCCAACCAACTGAGCTTACCCTGCCAGGGTCCATATTTCTTTTAGTTCACCAAAATAGGTACAAGTGCAGGCCTTTTGTAAAAGAAGAGAGGCCTAATGCAAACTCTCAAAAAGTGGGGGATACCTGTGTGTGGTTAAGAAGTACTTGTCTTTGGTTTATTGATTTTATGACTTTTTTTTTTTTTTTTTTTTTTTTGGGACAGATTTCATGTCCTGAGTCTCATTACAAAAAGAGTCTATCTATGGTGGCTTCTGTTGTTGTATCTTAAGAGTCTAAACGCTCTCTTTGCACCTGCATGGTCCCTCTGATGTTTGCTACCTAGTTCCCAACTTGATACAAATAATAATAGCCATTAGAATCAAGATAAGCAGGTAGCCATTTAATATAGTACATTTATGGACAGATTGTACCCCTATATTTAAACATGTGTCTCAGAGGCCTTGCATGTCCTGAATTTACATAAATTTCTTCCTGAGGCGCATGTTTTTCAAATGCCTATGTATAAACAGACATTTTTACTCACCATGTTCATTGTTTTATACCTTAATATTTTTTCACTTTACACTGTGTCTTTCTGCCCAACAATTAAATATTGCAGTTCCTAAATCTCTTATTCTGTATTCTCCTTCTCAGATATATCTCTGCCCCTTCGCTGAGTTGATTTCACCCTCAGGTATGTGTGTGTGTCTGTGACCCACACTTTCTTTCTAAGCTCTGTACCTGTTGGTGTAGGTGACTTTCTCTGTTCACTTGGTGCAGATACTTCATAGGCACAGCAAACACACATCTGAATGAGTTATTTTTCTCTTCTCCAAAATCCCGTCTTCTAACACTGCTCCTGCTTCAGAATGTAGCATTACTATTCATCTGCCTAGTCCCTCAAGTGAAAAACACGAAAGCCATCCTTCACCCCACCTTTCCTTTAATTCACTTTCCCTAACATATAACCAGTTCTGGTACCCACTGTTACTAATGTCATTAAACTCTCCTAAATCCAGCAGTGACCCTTCCCTTTCTCTTAAGGTCACATCTCTTGTTTGCATTGCTGCTGAAACCTCCTAGCTAACCACCTTCTTTTGGTCATTACGTTTCTCCAGTGTATTTATTTACATATGCTGCAGCTAGAGTAGCCTTTTAATAAAATACAATATGATTATCTTAGTCCCTAGTTTATAAGCCCCAGTGGTTTCCTGTTTGCTCTTATTTAGGATGAAGGTCATACTCTGGCCTTAAACCTCACTCCTATAGAAGCCCGCCTTTTATAAGCTGCTTGTGCTACTTTGAGCTTCATTATATGAGGTCTGTCCAGATGGTAACCAGCCATGTAATATGAAAAATAGAGACATTTATCGAAGAAGATACAAGAAATATCTTACATAGGACAAAGATGCCTCAGTCCCCTTCAAAGTAGGCACCTTAGGATGTCATATAGTTCTCCCAATCACCATCAGCTGACCTGTTATATTTTCCTGAACCTCACTGTTGGTTTGAAATCTCCTCCCTTTCAAAGGTGATTTTAGTTTTGGGAAGAGCCAGAAGTTGCAGGGTGCCAAATCTGGGCTGTAGTGGGGCTGAGTTACCTGGGTGATTTAATGTTTCACCAAAAAACTCTGCATGAAATGTGATGCATGAGTGGGTACATTGTCATGATGAAGCTGCCAATCACCGGTTGCCCATAGCTGCAGCCTTCTGAATCATTGGAATAGCTTCCTTGGAGGAATGTTCAAGCTTAATGCAAAATTTGATGCAGGCATCTACCTGCACTGACTAGTCCGCACTGACTAATACAGTGAAGTCGTCATTGTGCACATTCTAGTCTGCTCTCTTTGGCTGCCAAGTTACATCATTGTTGTGATAACCATTCCTGTTATGTTAAAAATGGCTGGGCTTTTTCCAGACAGACCTCATATACTGGTACAGTTAGTGGTTAAGAGCTTGGGTTCTGAAGCTAGACTGGCTGGGTTTGAATCCTAATTCTGACATATTAAATGACTATTATTTTGGGCTTCTTATCATCCTCTGTCTCACTGTCTTCATCTGGACAGTATATACAGATTTTTCTGACTCTGGGAAAATTTATGGAATTTGAATTCAGAGAACTTCAATTCTGGTCTTGGTTCAACTGTTAACTATTTTTTTGTTTTTGTTTGGTTAACTTAGACAAACAGTAGGCATCATGGACCTCATCTTCCTCACCTGTCAGGAGTGATCTGTGAGCTCTCTTCCAATTCCTGTATCTTTTATTCAAATGTAGTGGATCCCCATGCACTGCAGTGGTTGAGGTAGGCTTACCTAGGCCACTAATTGGAAAAGTTCATAATAGCTCATCTGGGATCTAAAAATCACCAAAAGTACAGTTAGCTTAACACTAACTCAGCCTAAGAGTTGCTCAGCTTCTGAACCTACTAATCACAACAACCCTCTGGCAATGCCCAATAGTATTATTGCCATTGTTTTCAGGCTCACAGATAGGGCCAAAGAGGCTTTCCTTTGTGAAGAATATAGAAACTAGAGAATGCCTAATGAGTTGAACTTTTAATACTGACCTAAATACTAACAACTCAGCCCAACCTCTGCAAAGTCCTTTCTTGGTTGCCAGGTCCATTGGGAAACAAAGCAACAGAATGTAAGTGACATTTTTGTAGACTTTTATCTATATCAAGGTGGAAAATACTGAATCAGTTGCTTGGTGATGAATGCATTAGCTTTATGGGAAACTATACTCATCTTGGGAGAAAGATGTGTCAATACATACTGATACTATTAACTTTTTATCGATAGTATACTGAAAAGTTTTATTTTCGTCTGTCATCATTTTTTATGATTGCCTCTGAATTACATCCATTATGCTCCTTTGCTTTTCCTCGCATGAACTTTTTAAAATTCTTTTCTATTTCTTTAAACTCGGCTTTTTTCCCCCCTCATTTTTTCCTCCCCTTTATTGCCCTCCACCCTGCACCGATGCTCCCTCAACCATCCCCCTCCCCTTAAGTTCATGTCCGTGGGTCGGACGATAAGTTCTTTGGCTTCTCCACTCCCTATACTATTCTTAACACCCCCCCTGTCTATTTTTGTACCTACTATTAATGCTGCTTATTCCCTGTACCTTTTCCCCCATTCTTCCCCCTCCCCTCTGATCTCCATTTCTATGATTCTCTTCCTGTTCTGGTTGTTTGCTTAATTTGGTTTTTTGTTTGTTTGTTTTTAGGTTTAGCTGTTGATAGTTGTGACTTTGTTGTCATTTTACCGTTCATAGTTTTTGATCTTCTTTTTCTTAGATAAGTCCCTTTAACATTTCATATAACGAGGGCTTGGTGATGATGAACTCCTTTTTCTTTACCTTACCTGGGAAGCACTTTATCTGCCCTTCCATTCTAAATGATAGCTTTGCTGGATACAGTGATCTTGGGTGTAGGTCCTTGCCTTTCATGACTTTGAATACTTCTTGCCAGCCCCCTCTTGCCTGCAAGGTTTCTTTTGAGAAATCAGCTGATAGACTTATGGGCACTCCTCTGTAGGTAACTGTCTCCTTTTCTCTTGCTGCTTTTAAGATTCTCTCCTTTAACCTTTGGCATTTTAATTACAATGTGCCTTGGTGTGTGCTTCCTTGGGCCCAACTTCTCTGGGACTCTCTTGGGCTTCCCGGATCTCCTGAAAGTCTATTTCCTTGGCCAGATTGGGGAAGTTCTCCTTCAGTATTTTTTCAGATAAGTTTTCAATTTCTTGCTTTTCCTCTTCTCCTTCTGGCACCCCTAATGATTCGGATGTTGGTATGTTTAAAGTTGTCCTAGAGGTTCCTAAGCCTCTCCTCATTTTTTTTGAATTCTTGTTTCTTCATTCTGTTCTGGTTGAAGGTTTATTTCCTTTTTCTGCTCCCAATCATTGATTTGAATCCCGGTTTCCTTCCCTTTACTGATGGTTCCCTGTATATTTTCCTTTATTTCACTTTGCATAGGCTTCACTTTTTCCTCCATACTCTCAGTGAGCATCCTCATTACCAGTGTTTTGAACTTTGCATCTGATAGGTTGGCTATCTGTTCATTGCTTAGTTCTATTTTTGGAGCTTTGATCTTTTCTTCATTTGGACCATATTTCTTTGTATCAGCATGCCTTTTACATTGGAAGGGGCAGAGCCTTAGGTATTCACCAAGGCAGGGCAACCCAGGTCCCAGAGTTGTGAAGCTGTATGTGGGGGAGGGGTCTGAGAGGGAGCAATGCCACTTGCTCAGCTCTTGGCTGGCTTTCAGTCACTTCCCCTGCTACCCGCAAGCAAATTGGGCCCCTCTGGTGCTGATTTCTGGTTAGGTGGGTTTGTGTACATTCCAGGACCCTGTGGGCCTCTGCAGCAGACTCTCTTGTGGGGCTGGGTGTTTCTCCTGCCACCACAACCCCCACAGGTTTTTATCTCCAGAGGTTTTGAGGCTTTCTTCCCCCTGTTCTCACAGTTTATCTGCACGCAAATGTGGGACTTCCTGGTCCGCTAGCCATCCGCTAGCCACCACCTTGCCCACTTAAACTCAACTTTTAATAATATAATTAGCTAGTACTTATTGAATACTTACTATGAATCATACTTTCCTAAATATGTTTTACCCCATTTAATCCTCTCAACAACTCAAACTTTATACATGAGACTGAGGCTGAGAAGATACTAGCACAGAGTCATCCAGCTAATAAGGTCATCTCACTCCAAAGTGAATATTCTTAATTATTCCATACTGTATTATTTCTAATCTGCTTTTATAATTTTGTGACAAGCAATTTACCACTACTGCTCATTTTTAGATGAAATTGACAGGGAGAATGGGGACTGAGGACCTTCTTTCTAATGCATATATAAGCTTTAATTGTTTTTTTTAAAGGGGCACCTTTGGCCTTGGCCAGTTTGTCTCAGTTGGTTGGAACGTCGTCCCATAAATTGAAAGGTCATGCGGGTCAATTAGCATTCAGGACACATGTCTAAGTTGTGGGTTCTGTCCCTAGTCCGGGGTGTATACGGGAGGCAACTGGTTGATGTTTCTCTCTCATGCAGTGTTTCTCTCCCTCTCCTTTTCCCTCCCTTCTCTTCTCTCTAAAATCATGTAATCATGTCCTCAGGTGATGATAAAAAAAATAAAGGGGTACCTTTGTATATAAAAACAGTGGAACCTAAATTATTAAATCTCTTTCTTAATGACATTCATTGTTTTTTAAAAAAAAAATTTAAAAATCATTTGAAGCCTTAAAAGAATATTGATCGTTCTTTATTTTGTTACTTTAGAGATAGGCTAGTGATTTAAACAAACCAGTATAAAGTCTTTTTTCCCCCCTTGGAGACAACCAGGGGAAATTGAAGATAAGTTGGGTATTAGATGAGGTTAGAAATTATTATTGATGTAGTTAGGTGTGATAATGATAGATGGTTAAGGGTTATTCTGTTCGAATGATTTCATAATCAAAGCTTATAATTTTTTTAAACTGTTGGGAAATTGTTAGAAACTTGTTAGTTTTCAAACAAGTGGGGGGTGAAAGGAAAAGGTAGAGAGTTGATAGGAGAAGCTAGAGAAAAACGATTTGCTTTATCCAACCTACAAAAGCATCATTAGAGCCATCTGTTTTCCTGGCTGCTTACTGCTGCTGCCAGGAGAGAGGAGCAAGTTCCTATTAAAAACAAGAAATAGCTTTATTGTTTTATTTTGATTCAATATATTTGCATTTATAAAACTTGAAACGTGAAAGTTGACATTAACATTTTCTCTAATTTAGCACCATGGAATTTATATCTTGTTTCTGATAATGTGTCATTGAACTGTATGTAATCTTAGGAAAGGTGAACACAAGAGTTGTAGTGTATATTCTAATTTAATATTTCGCAAAAAATTAATCACCAAAATTTTTAAAAAAATCTCTTCAGCTATTCTGTTGGTCTTTGGCCCTAACTCTTCTCTGACTTGAACCCTAGGCTTTTGACCTTTATGAACAAAGATATGCTGCTGTGAAGATCCATCAGCTTAATAAGAGCTGGAGGGATGAGAAAAAGGAAAACTACCACAAGTAAATATTAATACTTCATTCTTTTTATCAGTTGGAAATATATTTAATGGTCATGGAGAATTAATATTCTCTCTCTCTCTTCCTGTAGACATGCCTGCAGAGAATATAGAATACACAAAGAACTGGATCATCCCAGAATAGTGAAGCTGTATGATTATTTCTCCTTGGATACAGACACGTAAGTGCATATAAGGATTTAGTTTTAAGATATGTTTGTTTATGCTTTCCCTATTCTGTTGTGATGATATAAATATCTTCATTTCTCCATTGTGATCCTGAATTATTGGATAGTATTTTATGTCTAATTTTTTTCTCTTCTCTGTTGTAGGTTTTGTACAGTGTTAGAATACTGTGAAGGCAATGACTTGGATTTCTATCTGAAGCAACATAAATTAATGTCAGAGAAAGAAGCTAGGTCTATTGTAATGCAAATTGTAAATGCACTAAGATATCTCAATGAAATCAAACCCCCTATTATACATTATGATCTTAAGCCAGGTAATTAATAAAATGTGTCTAAATAATTTTTATAAGTTCTAAAGAATATAAAGTCATTTTTTATTTACCTGAAACCATGCTTCTTGGTTTAGTTTTTAAATGTCAATGGAATACTAGTAGAATTTAAAGTATTTTTGTCATGTCACTTTTTAAAATTTTATTTTTAAATATATTGTAATTGGCCCTGGCTGCTGTGTCCGAGTGGATTGAGTGCCCACCAGTGAATCAAAAGGTTGATGGTTCGATTCCCAGTCAGAGCACATGGCTGAGTTGCAGGCTAGGTCCCTACCTTGGGGTGTGTGAGAGGCAACCAATTGATGTATCTCTTGCACATCAATATTTCTCTCCCTCTCTTTCTCCCTCCCTTCTGCTCTCTTGAAAAATAAAATATTTAAAAATATGTATGTTTTAATTGTATTTAAAATTTTAAATAATATTTACTTCCCCAGAGTTAGCATAGATTGTAAAGATAGTGTTTTTCATACATCATTAAAAGAACCTTATATTTTGTTTCTAGGAAACATCCTTCTGGTAGATGGAACAGCATGTGGAGAAATCAAAATCACTGATTTTGGTCTATCCAAGATTATGGATGATGATAGTTATGGTGTAGATGGAATGGATCTAACTTCCCAAGGGGCAGGCACTTACTGGTAAATGTGTTACTAAAAACATCAAAATTGGCTAGATTAATGAGAAGGCTTTTTACGAGAGCTTAGTTTTTCTTTTCATACACCTTTGAAATTTCTGTAATAAGGGTACTGATTCAAAGTCTCTTGTGTCAAGAGGGAGACTTCTCTCAGTCATCTTTACTTAACCTGGTCTTAACTGTAAATATCACCAGAGGGAGAAAAACTTGGCATTAGCAAGTAGTTTTAGTACCTAGCCAGAAACTTCTGACATGAAGAATTTGGGGATTTTCTTCTATAATGTTAGAGTGATGTTTATCATGAAAAAACTGCTTATATAACTATAACATCTTAACTGTTACAGGAAATGAGCATCAAGCTCTCTCTCTAGAGGTTTTGTGGTTACAGTTCTTGGAGGTGGATGTTTTGTTGATCATAGATGGGAGAGGTATCTGACATATTCCTGGCCTTTGGACTTGACCCTTAAAAATACCTTTTATGACTTCATACTATATATAGATATAGATATAGATCTGTATCTATACTATATATACTATATATAGACTACATACTATATATAGATATAGATCTGTATCGATACAGATCTATATCTATATCTATATATAGTATGAAGTCATAATAAATTCACATTCTAAATGAATGTCATTCCCTTCAAAGTTATGTAGGTGTTGACAAAAACTACTTCAGTGAGAACTGTCAAACTTACTGTCAAATTCATGAAAATGAAGAACAGACTATAAAATTTTAAAATGAACTTTGTTTTCAGGATAAATTAGTTGAGCAAAAGCAGTGAAATTTTAATTGAGAGAAAGATAACTATAATTTATTGGACAGGATGTTGACATTCAGTTTTCCAGAACAGTCTTCACACGGGTAGCCTGGGCACATAATGACCAGTTCCATAAGATACCACAGGTCTTTATGGTCTTTGCTTTTCATGAACAGGGATTATTTATGTTCATGGATTCTTTTAAAGCCAGTTTAAAGTTTAAGTTCTGCTTGTGACATTTTCTAGGAATACGAATAGATGATACGATTTTTTTTTTCATACTTAAAATTTTCGTTGAAAGAAAAGGTGCTCACCAAGTGAATTGGAGTGCTTAGGGACAGTATTAGAGATAGTCATATTCAAAAGCATAGGTGACAAAACAGCAATGTGGACAGCCAAGTTAATTGGCTTTCTCTCGAGAGTTTATGGGGGTGAGGGAGAAGAGTGAGTGCAGATGTTGGAAATTTAAGTTGCTTCTGGATTAGGATGGTATTTGTTACAAACAAGAAATATCTTGCCTTGGCAGTGAAGTTTGTTAAACAGAAGAGCCACCTGATCAGATATGTGTGTTTAGAAAAGAACTGCATAAAGTTTGAATGTTGGTGAAGCGAGACAGTGAGAGAAGATTTCTTCTATTATTGGACACTTACTCAAATTAGAATATTGTAATTTCTAATAATTTTTTATTTCTGTGGATAATATATAAAATATATACCTTGTGTGTGTGTATAGCATACTTTATGACAATGTTGTATGTTTTGGCACTGGGATGAAATGATATAAGAATATAAATACTTCAGAAGTTTGGTGATTTTCATTAATGAAGGTCCTAAGGTTTAGTGTGGGTAAAATTAGTGTTCTGAGATTTTCTACTTATAGATTGTTAATAGTACTGTTTCCCTTTTTCTTCTCCCACAAAACTATAGGTATTTACCTCCCGAGTGTTTTGTAGTTGGAAAAGAACCACCAAAAATTTCCAACAAGGTTGATGTGTGGTCAGTTGGAGTAATTTTCTTTCAGTGTCTTTATGGTAGAAAGGTGAGTTAAACTATACCAGATTTAGCTGTATAGAGATAAGTTAAATTTTCCCCTTTGATTTTTTTTGAATTGTATGCTTCCCCCCCCCCCCATTTTTAGAGGGGGGTTTGTATTTTTTCATTACCGTTTATCTCCCTTATACCCTCTTCTACCTACCCCCACACCACCCCCCAAATTTTCCCCTTTTAAATACAAAATTTCATTAACCTGAAGTCAAAAGTCAATTTAGATCCTTTTAAGGAAAGCCAGGTTTCTTCTCTGTTTCTCTC
The DNA here is from genome assembly GCF_021234165.1 of Pteronotus mesoamericanus. Lineage (NCBI taxonomy): Eukaryota > Metazoa > Chordata > Mammalia > Chiroptera > Mormoopidae > Pteronotus > Pteronotus mesoamericanus. The sequence goes on along the minus strand of NW_026555325.1, from coordinate 31,997,411 downwards.
TAAAATTTCCATGGATCAGAATTATTTTAATGTCACGGCAATTATACTTGGCCTGCATTTTGCCTTTTTTTTTTTTAACTTAAGGAAAAGAAGGAACTCCGTGTTAACAGTGCTAACATTCTCTACTTTTAAGAATACTGGAGTCAAAACTCTTCTCGTTATACTCCATTCTGTCCACTTCCTCACTTCCTCTACCTGACTTCACGCATATACAATTTTGGCATAGTTTCCTCAGGGAAATGCCACCAAACTTAAGTCTTAATTCTTCCCAAACCTCTCTTTAGCTTGAAGTCAAAACTACAAGCTACCGTAGATGTTGTCTAATCCCCATCCCATTTGGTCCCTTCACCAATATGGAAAGAGAGATTAAGGAGCTTGTCTGGGAATTGACTGCAAGTTAGGACCAAATCCAGAGCTATTTATTTAAGTTAGTGAGTCATATAAGCTCCAAGTATTTTATCCTGTGGTCTTTTCACAAACATTTCCACTACTTCCATCTCTTCTCTAATCAAACTTCATTTTGTAAATACTAATAATGAAGTTTTAAATTTCTTGTTTTTATTTTATCTTAATTACTTATTACAACAGCATTATTTTCTTCTGCCTATTCACAGTGAGTGTTTTGGCTATGTTGAGGATTGATTAAATAGGCTTTCTCAGACTGCTACCAATTATACCTTTGTTGCTACGATAGGTAATCCATGTAACTGAGGACAAGAATTTTTTAGAACACAAATCATTTGCATCTTGAGTATTCACTAATAATATCTGTTTAAGTTTTTTGTGAAATAACTTTCTCACCATTTTGTTTTATTTTTTTTAGCCATTTGGTCACAATCAATCTCAACAAGATATTCTTCAAGAAAATACAATATTAAAAGCCACAGAAGTTCAGTTCCCTGTAAAACCAGTTGTAAGCAGTGAAGCAAAGGTACTAAATTTATGTAAATAAGTTTTGTGACATAAATTTCATTTCATAAATTGTGCTTAAAGTAATTACTCATTAGTACGTAAAATAAAAAGTCCACTGAGCCACACCAGCCAGGGCTGAGATAGATATTTCTAATAGCAAAACTTGTATGGTCCTTAATGTCTTTCCACCTTCTTCCTCACATTGGCTTTCACAAGTATATTTTTACTTATGCTTTGTTATGCTCATCCCAAAGTTTACTTCTCGGCAAGTCCCTGTTGGAATCTTTTTAAATGCTGTGAAATTCCTAAGACAAACAAATGAAGTACTCTTTTTTTTTTTTTTTTCCCCTAGTATGAATAGTCTAGGCCATAAGAATAATTTACATACAGGCATTATATAGTTTATATGTTGCTAGCGTGTAGATAAGCACTGCTGTGTGTCTCTGATCAAGGTCATAGTTGCCTCCATAATTGTACTGGTTTTTCTGTAATCTCAGAAGGTGTTTGTTGGAACTGTCCCATGCTTCATTTTATCCATTGTATCTTTATTTTGCAAATAATTTGAATAACTTTAGGATATTTTGACAATTAAAATGATAACTGACGTTCTTGTTTTAAAACATGAATTATTTTCATAAGGTAAATACAACTCCTTTAAAAAAGATCTTGATAGTGCTAGCATCTAAATTTTGTCTTCCATTTCTCAGCATCAGTGAGAATAGAAACTAAATGAATTTAGTCATTTATTTAAATGACCAGGAATGAGTGTAGTACAAATGTAGTGTGCTAAAAATAATCCCATTTACCACCTCTGCGTCTATCCCTGGGCTCTTTATTGGTGCCACATTCACCATTTTGGTACCTGGGGACAGCGCATTATTTTTGGTTTGTTTTTTAACCTTTTGTCCCTACAGAGTACACCTTTTCCAAGTACCTCTACTGACCTGGTTCGAGCATCTTAAGCATAATTACTCATTGATTACTTCTTACAATGCTTGCTGTTGGTAGCTTTTTATCCTTTAAACTCTGCCTTCAACATGTAGAAAAAATGTGCCCTAGCTGGTATGGCTCAGGGGATTGAGTGCTGGACTGTGAACCAAAGGGTCAGCAGTTCAATTCCCAGTCAGGGCACGTACCTGGGTTGTGGGCCAGGCCCCCAAGTAGGGGACAAACACATGAGAAGCATCCACACATTGATGTTTCTCTCCCTCTCTTTCTCCCTCCCTTCCCTTCTCTAAAAATAAATTTTTTTTTTAAATGAAAAAAAAAAAAACAGAAAAATGTTTTTCTATATCTTATTCATTTCCAAAGTGGTCTCTGCAACTTTTACTTGTTAAAGACTTAAAAAGATGAGACCTAAGGAATCAAAAAGACTTTTGATAAATATGTTAGTAAGCTAACCATGGTATTATGATGAGGATATCTAGATTTTTTACTTTTTAAAGATTTTATATATTTATTTTTAGAAATAGGGGAAGGGAGGGAGAGAGGAGGAGAGA